>NC_069799.1:2500000-5000000 GCF_027406575.1 Nycticebus coucang | reverse complement strand
TTTTCTACTAATAACAGCCTTTTTAAAAAAGTGATTCAAAGCAGTTTTATACCAAACTTCAGCTGCAATAATTCAAATAAAACTACTTAAGAAGAAAAATTAGAGATCACTTAGAAAGCAAAAAAGTTAAGATACTAGGATCTTAGGTGAAGTGATTAAATGAGGTTCTTAGCTTCCGTTTTAGTTATCTGTTGCTGCATAACTAATTACTCTAAAACTCTGCAACTTAAGACATCAAACACGTCACGTCATATTCTCCGCAGATCTGGAACCAGAGTCTGGGTCAGCTGGATGTGTCTGGCTCAAGGTCTCTTGCTAGGTTGCAGTCAGGAAATTGCTGGGCATTGTGGTCCTATAAGCAGCATGACTGGGCTTGACAGCTTGACATTGCTTCCGAGCCCACCCACATGGTTGTTGGTAACATTAGTTCTTTGCAGACAGTTGGAATGAGAATCTGCGTTCCTTGGTGTTGTTAACCAGAGGTCTTCCTCAAATCTTCACCATACAGGTTTCTCCCCAGGGTGGTTTACAAGATGGCAGTCAGCTTCCCTCTCAGAGCAAGCGAGAGCACCCGAGAGGAAAATTTAAAAATTTAATCTCAACAGCAGCATCCTTACTTAGTCAGAGGCAAGTCAGTAACTTCAGCCTGCACTCAGGGGAGGGAAATTACAAAAGGCACAACTATGGAGAAGCAGGGGCCACTCTGGGGCTGCCTAACACAGTTCTGCACAGTCAGAGCAAAAAGAGATAAAGACGCTCATTGTAAAGTTGTTATAATTACTCGTTTATTGCCCAAAAAAATGGTAAATTTATTCTTGAGAGAAGCCCTATTCCTGTAATTGCTCCAAAATAATTTTTATATCCATGTGTTTGTAAAAATACTGAGCAACACTATATAACATACAATGTTTGGACAGTTGCTTTGAACAATATTCAGAAGGGCCCTTCGGGGTCACATTATGGTATTGAACTATGAATGTCGGTATTAAGATGGGGATGAAGCTAATGCTGCTTTCTAGTTATCTAATATGATAAACAATCCAGGAAAAAAGTGAATAATAGATCAGTGTTTTTCAAAATTGTAGCATGCTTTAGATTATCTAGATATGTACAAAGGTAGATACCCAGGCTCACCTCAGTGGTACAGTGCCCTCCCTCAGCTGTCTGGGGGAGGGCACAGACCTTTTGCCTTATGATTGTGTGGTGCCTAGTGGAAATCCCCACAAAGACCACGGAGGAGCCAAATCTGATGCAAAAGCAAAAGAGCTGTTTTACTGCAAGTTCGAACTTGGACTCCTGGGGTTTCCGTTACAATGGATCCAAGCCAGGAGCCCCGAGCTCTGGAGCATGGGGTTTTTATGGTCCCGGGCGTGCACAGCTTGAAACAAAGGGGGCGCTTCTGGATTGGTTAGGTGGGGGGGAAGGGTCCCTGATTGGTGGGCAGTTGTCTCATGATGCCTGGGCTTGCCTGGAAGGTGAAACTAAAAGGGGGGGGGCGCAAAACTTAACTCCTAAAATGGTGCTGGTCTGGTTCTTTCAATTGCACCCTAGATTAGTCTGATGTGTCAATCCAGAAACTAAGATGGTCTCTCTCAAAGGAAATCCCCCTTCTTTGGTTTGGCAGATAGTTCAGTGGACACCTTCCTATCTCCCCCTCAGCCATTCCAGTGGATTTCTTATCCTCTCCCACAAATCAGTATCAGCAAAACACAAGATTGGAAAGTGAGGGACTGAGATAAAATGCTTTGTTATAATTGACCAAATTAAAGGAATTAAGCAGTAGTCACCGAGTTACACATTTGAGTTTCATGGTTTTTATTTTTAAAGTTTTATTTGTCATAATGGTTATAGCGTTTTGGAAAAGATTATTCACAAATACAGGCTTTAATATCTGTTACCGTTTCACTACACTGATGCCAGTTAACTTCAGGAATATGCCATCAAGATACATGAATTGAAAAACTTATTCTCAAATTTATCAAATGTCTTATTTAGGCCAGGTGTGGTGGCCAGGTGCCTGAGGCTGAAACAGGTGGATCACCTGAGCTCAGGAGTTCAAGGACCAGCATGAGCAAGGCTGAGACCCATCTCTACTAAAAACAGTAAAATTAGCTGGGCATTTCGGTGGCACCTGTAGTCCCAGCTAGTGGGGAGGCTAAGGCAGAAGGACCACATGAGCCCAGGAGTTTGAGGTTACTATGAGCTTGGCTGATGCCAGGGCACTCTAGCCTGAGGCAATAGAGTGAGTTTCTGTCTCAAAAAAAAAGAAAAAAAAAAAATTCTTGTTTAACTTTTTAGTAGTGAGGATATCCAAAAAAATTACGCCTTTAAACATTCTATTCCAAGACTAGGTGACTGATTGGTTGTGCTTCAGCCCAGAGCAATCAGTATTTAAATAAATTGTAAGTTAACTAATATGGCACAGGATACCAATTGAACAGGTGTTGGGATTGTCAGTTATATAAATCTTTATGATTTGAAAAAGTTACATGGCTTTGTTTAGAAAACTAAAATTAAATATATTACAGCAAATTTAGAACTTCTCAGTAGTTATTATTTACATATGTTAGATATATAAAAATTTTACCACTGCACTAGTTCCAAATGCAGTCATTTTAAAATAAGAAAACTGCCACACAATGACTAATTGTGACAGCTTTAAAAACATCCATACAGCAACCCTGTAAGGAACACGGCTCAAAGTGTTAATGTTATGTTTAAGACTTCTCCAGAACTTAGGTGATTTAAAACTGAAAGTACCTTTATCCCAGGATAAAGAATGCAGGAACAGAATGCTTAATAATTAAAACAACTTTGCCAAGTCCCATGAAAACACACAGAGCAGCAAAACTGGGATGCAACTATTTTACATAAATTGAGTGAATTATTGCCTCAAGCTATAAAGAGTGTGGGAACAACAAAATAAAAGTAATGGCAACTCCCGCTGTTAGCATACACAGAAATAGGGCACTCTTCCATTTGTAAAAGGAAATGACACATTTTCTCATCTCTAACAGAGAAAGGATGCAACATTTTCTCCATCTTAAATATTTACAGTCTATAACTTTTACTGTTATGAATTACCTGACTAACATGTTCACAATTTGGGGCATTAGTAGGCCTTCCTATGCAATTAGTCGACCACCTGGAATTGCTAGTAATGTGTAGGAACTTCTGATTACACAGAAAAGAGGTGGCGTTTTCTAGCCTCACAGACCAGGCTGAGTCCTAGAGGGCCAAACCTTCAAAGTAGACCTTTCATCCGAAAAATGAGTGCGATAACTGTTTCACCGGCGCATGTGGAGAACTTACAAACATGAAACTGATAATAAAAAACTCACAGTTTCTTAGAAAGTTGGTGCTGTATCACCTGATAAAGGATTTTGAGTAGTATTGGCATGGGTATCACCATCGTTACTTACGGCAAACTTCTACCGAGACCCTTCTAAGTACCAGGTATCTGGCCCTTGGCAGCACTAAAATTAGTAAGACACAGGCTGGCCCTGTGAAGACCTCACAGATAAGTGAGAAAACTGGATTTAAATTAGAAATTTGTGAATATATATACATATATAAAATTTTATGTATTATACCATATGTAAGCATAGAAAAGATTTCACAAGAGTCACACATTCAAACATATGTCCATTATAAATACAATTATACATGATGATGATGAAAAATGACTCTAGAAAGATTAGTTTCTTTATCAGTCACCACTTAATTTCATTCCTGGATCTGAACATTTCCCTTACACCTACATTCAGCGACGTCCAGGAAACATTGTACCCTTTCAGCTAACAGTGATGTGGGAATATACCCATGACTTTTATTCTCACCAGTGAGTTGTACGCTTTTCAAAATCAATTGTATTTATTTTTAAAACATTCATATGCCAGTTATATGGTAATTATATAACTTAATTTTTATAAATATTAATGAAAGATGAATAAAAAGAGAAAGAGTTGTATCTATGAAAAATGAACTCAAAACCTGAATAATTCAGTAAAGACCAGTGAGAAAAAGGGAAGGATATTACTGTTCTAATGACATCCGTCTCCAGGCCTTTCTCTGTTCTGAGCCTTCACTGTAAGGGTAGGGTCAGCTAAGATACTAACAAGTTGATATGGTCATTTGACACAGTTCTGGGCATGTAGATATAAGCATTCATTAAGTAGCATTATCTTAATCTGTCTAGGCTGCTATAAAAAAATACCATCTACCAGTCGGGTAGAAATTCATTTCTCACACTTCTGGAGGCTGGCAAGGCCAATGTCAAAGTAGCATCAGGACCCGTGTCTGGGGAGGGCCTGTTCCCCGGTTCACAGAAATGACCAGGTGGGGAGACATCCAGGGCCTGTTTACACAAAGGGCACTAATCCCATTCCCGATGGCTCTGCCTTTGTAACCTGCTCAGTTCTCAAAGGCCTCATCTCCGAGTATCATCGCATGGGGAATTATCAACATATGAATTTCGGGAGGACACAGCTTTCAGTCTATAGCAGGTGGCAAGTAGAATTTTGCTTTCCCTATAAAGAGGACGGAGGTCCCGAGAACAAGATCCTGATATTTGAGTATGTGGCAGCCATACTGTAAGGGAAAGTCCAAGGGAAGCACAGAGAAAATGCACCCACCCATCCTAAAGGCACCTGCCACTCACTTCCAGACTTCTTATTTTATAAAGCACAGGAAGGGAGGGAGGGAGGGGGGAAAAGATTGAGGAAGGGAAGGCGAGAAGGGGGAAAAGAAGGGATTTGTAGAAGCCGGAGGAAGGCCCTTTTGGTTACTTGCGGTTGAAAGCATTCCTAACTGATCCTCAGCAGGGTGATTTGGGGAAGGGCGGGCAGAAGCATTTGCATTTTTCCTTTACATTTGCTTCATAATTTACTTATGTTCACCTGTGAGACAAATAAAAACTGAAATGGTATGAATTTGACATAAGGAAGATGGACGGTGTAGAAACCCAATCGATGCACTGAAAATAGTAGTGAGTAAATGACATTGAGTCACACAGATGGACGTGAAACGCATGCACACACTCATACGCACCGTTTATAAGATTTCTCACTTCAGGGCGGCGCCTGTGGCTCAGTGAGTAGGGCGCCGGCCCCATATGCCGAGGGTGGCGGGTTCAAACCCAGCCCCGGCCAAACTGCAACAAAAAAATAGCCGGGCGTTGTGGCGGGCGCCTGTAGTCCCAGCTGCTCGGGAGGCTGAGGCAAGAGAATCATGTAAGCCCAGGAGTTAGAGGTTGCTGTGAGCCGTGTGACGCCACGGCACTCTACCCGAGGGCAATACAGTGAGACTCTGTCTCTACAAAAAAAAAAAAAAAAAAAAAAAGATTTCTCACTTCAAGTGACTTTTTCCATAAACCAATAAATGCCCACCATTAAAGAATTAAATACAAGGGTTGCACTATATTCCAATGGAAAAACACCTGTCAAAATGTAAGCAAAATGGAAAATTAATGTTACAATGCAAACACTGTGCATTTGCACACTAGCTTGGGCAACAGAGGGAGACCGTGTCTCCTCAAAAAAAAAAAAAATTAAAGGGTAAAACATTACTATTCTTTCTTTTTCATTGTTAAATTTATCTACAAAAAAATTAAAATCACAAAATTTTAGGAAAAACAAAAGAAATTGGAAAGTCTTCCCCAATGTTGTGTACATATGAAGTGATACTTCCTAATTTATTTCCTACTATTCTTTTGACATAAATAGTTCATATAATTGTGATCATAAAGTATTTATCATTTGAATTCTGATGTTTTTACTTAACATAATCACATTTATGTGTGTATGTGCACAGATGTGCCTACATATGTATATGTACATACGTATGGATGTGAGTATGTGCGTGTAGGTATACGTGTTTGTGTGTGTGCTTGAAAAGTGACATTCTTGCTGTTTTAATTTGCAATATTCTGATAGTTATCTAGGCTGAGGACAGTCACATGTTTTTTCACTCCCTGCGTTTTTCTTTTTATTAATTTGCTTGTTCACGATCTATATTCATTGGTTGAATGAATTTATTAGGTTTCTTATTCATTTTTTGAGTCAAGTTTAATTTATCATATTTATTAGGCCTTTTTGCCATACATATTAAACTTTTCGGTCATTTGGTTGCTTTCTACTTTTTTATATTCTCAAAATCAAAAATTTATTTCTAGTCTGTTTTTCTTTCTCTTATGTTTTCTTATATTGCTTTAACTTAAAACTTATTTCTTCAGCTGATCTTCCTCGTCCATCAATCCAAGCTCATTGTTACTATAATTTTTAATGGTTTTCATAAAAATTTTTCCTGATTTAAAAATAGCATGTCCACTTTAAAAATTACATGAATACCCAAATACGTACATGATTTTTTAAAACATCAGTTATTCCACTACCATTGCAATCTCTGTTAAAATTCAGTTATCTTTATTTCAGTTTTTTTCCTACATTTTTTAACTTGCGTGAAAATATACGGTCTGCAATATTTAGGTTATACTACAGATAGTTCTATGGTGTTTATTTTTGAATTAGAATCTTCTATTTGATCATTAGAAGTTACTGGTTAATACTGACATACGATTTTAAAGTTATATATATATATTATGAAATTGCCCTTCAAAATGATTGCACAAATTTAAACATTCATGTAGAAATATGTGCCAATTTTATTTATCCGGATTATTAGTGTATTCTATTATTTTTACTTGCTAATTTGACAGGCAAATATTCTAATTTTAGTTTAGTTTTTATTAGTGATTTAAAATACACTTAAATCCTTAATAAATGTAAATTTCTTTTGGTAAAAACATTAATTAAAGTTTCATTTAAAAAATTTCTAACCAATTTTGTTTTTCTTCTTTGGCCCCATGGTCCATAATAACATTTAATTCTGAGTAGTTCAGAAAATTCTACTATTTTAACTGTCCTTGTACCAGTTATCTAACATTTTAATCTTTGGTACTTTGTAAAAGGTTTAATGTCTGGTAGAACTTGTTCTCCCCTTAGTATTTTCCCCCTGAAGTTTGTTTTTTTAGTTTTCCTGTCTTGTTTTTATTCCAAGTTTCTAAACAACTATTGACACTTCGGCTGAAATTAAATTTATAAAATATAAGTTTTTAAAATTTTATTTAAATAATTTACATATATCTTGCTAAGTTATCTCCAAATGGTTAGCTTTTTTAATACAATATTTTTTACCATCAGTATTTCAGAAATGGAGGAATGGTTTTAAACTTTGCATTTTGTTGATGCTGTTCTTTTCTGGCTTCATTAGCATATGAGCTTGGGCTACCTAGAAAAAAATCCTGGAAATATTTGCCTAAGAAAAAATTACGTTACATGGAAATTATACTTGTACCTCTTCTCTTCAATGCTACTCATTTCTCCCTCATGTTTTATTTCCCTCACAAAATCTATAAAACGATTTTTATTATTAACAGTGGCAAAGAGCATTCTAGTTTAGTTCTTACACTTGGTATGCCACGTCTTTACACTGAGGCTTTAGTGTTTATCTTCATACACCAGAAAATGAGTTTATTATTCTCAGTATTGCTAGAATTGATATTAATGTTAAAAATACTGTGTTCGTAATCTATTACTTAATAAGATTTATTTATACTGAAGATATCCTTGCATTCTTGGGTAGTGGGTGCCATGGAATTCACTTATAATATTTCTAGCTTTTACTTCCTAGTGGTTTTTCCAGTAGTTAAATATTTATATTTATGAGATATTTATTTATAATAATAGAAAAATAATTTTCTTTTTTTTTTTTTTTTTGTAGAGACAGAGTCTCACTTTATGGCCCTCAGTAGAGTGCCGTGGCCTCACACAGCTCACCGCAACCTCCAACTCCTGGGCTTAAGCGATTCTCTTGCCTCAGCCGCCCGAGTAGCTGGGACTACAGGCGCCCGCCACAACGCCCGGCTATTTTTTGGTTGCAGTTTGGCCGGGGCCGGGTTTGAACCTGCCACCCTCAGTATATGGGGCCGGCGCCTTACCGACTGAGCCACAGGCACCGCCCAGAAAAATAATTTTCTTATCCTGATGCGCACTCTAACTTAAATGATTTGGTAGAGTGTAAAGGTTTTCACAGCTCTGTTTTTGTCCTTTCTTACCAGTTCTCTCCAGGAAAACTAGTTTCAGCCACACCAAGCGCCATGTCATTCCCTATTCCACTGCTGCTTTCGCGTCTCTCTGCCTTTATTCACACCAGACCTTTACTCTTAAATGTTCTTTCTATATTCCATACATAGAAAGAAAGCTGCTTCTTTTGTGTGTGTGTGTGTGTGTGTGTGTGTGTGGTTTTTGGCCAGGGCTGGGTTTGAACCTGCCACCTCCAGCATATGGGACCGGCGCCCTACCCCTTTGAGCCACAGGCCCCGCCCGACAGCTGCTTCTTTTTATCTCTGAATATCTACTACCATAGTTATTCCTTCAGCTTTCTCAATCAAAATATATTTTTATGCAGCCCATCTGTGTTAGTATTATTTATGTTTTTGACGCTAGGTTTTCAACTCCCCAGGATGATAACAGTATCATATTTATTTTATATCTCCCAGACCACAGTTCTTAGTATATTGTTATTTCAATTAAAGAATATCAAATATAGAAGATAATTATTTTTCTTTGTTCCCATATATAATCAGTTTCATTAGGATATCACAAGGTGTCCCAAAGGTCTCTGTACATACATACATAGGGAAAAATGGAAAATTGTAGTTAAATGTACCTTTATTTACAAAATATTCACTAAATTTTTTATAAAGAGGTAGCCAACACATAGAGAATATTTTATAACTTTTGTATGAATAATTTGTAAAGAAAGGTACATTTCACTACGATTTCTCATTTCCGTATGTCTGGCAATTTGAGGGACAATGTTGGGGACATCAACAACTTTAGAGACTGTTACTGTCATAGTAGTCATAGACCATTCATTCATTCATGTTCAGAGAATGAGGAAACTGATAATATCCTAAGAACCTTCATGATCTAGCTCATCTACAATTGGAACCATGGTCTAACTCACAGGGAGTGTTAAAGTGAACCTCTCTCCTCGCTTCTTTTCAGAAACATTAAGGGGTAAACAAATTCATACACCCAGGCCCAGGCTGCTAGTCCCCAGGGAAACTCGCTTTTCCGTTTGCCATAAACTAAAAATAAACTTTCTTCAGTTACTTTAGCATGAAGTAGAATGTGCTTTTTACCCATTTGACAGAGTTCTCACATAATAATACAGATGTTGACCTTAGCTAAATGCAGATATCATGGAAGAAGAGAATTATAAGATCAGAAAAACAATTAAAAGAACCAATTGAATTGCTAGGAACTTTTTCTTCTTTTATGAAAATGCAAGGCCATTCATTCATGTCTTTTCAATTACAAATTCTGTGTTTCTTTAGTGCATGGATTACAAGATGAAATACTCTGTCTGCTGGCTCTCATGTTGGATCTGATTTTAGCTTTGCCCTTTGCACTCACTAGAAGCAGAGAAGTGAGATGGAGAAGGAGATCTAAGGGCACACACAGGGCAGACTGGACAGCTGGAAAAAACAGCAATGACCACCAGCAGGAGAGGAAGCAGGTGGCAGAACCACATTGCTAGAGGAAGGCAGGTATAAATCCCACATTCTTTGTTTGTCTTTATTTAAAACCCTGAAGAAGAAAAGAGAGGCAGTTAAAAGCGATTATAACAGAGTGAAGGCTGTAAACCAGTTTATTGACTAATAGACCAAGAACAGTATGGTTGGGTAACTTAATGAAAACTCACAGAAATGTTGTAAGGAACACTAATTTTTTGATAGAAATATCTCTAAATTTTCTTATAGTAAAATTTGGCTTTGTGTATGTTAGAAGAGTCAGATGCTTAGGCAAAGAGAAAAAAAAAATACTTTGGAATTTAACAGAAGTTATCCACTACGAATAAGCCACAGGTCACTATGGGAATTATAAAGTATGTTTAGATAATTACACGGGGTCTGGTATGGTGCTACAGAATGCATCCACTGCCTTCTCCAAAAATTGTGCCTGATATACTATAGGAAACAATTACAAAGTTTTTGAGAATTGAGTTTGAACAGAGAGAATCAAATAGTTTTACTGTCATGCAACATTTTGAAACTGAAAACACTGTAACAACTTGTGTTTTGCAGTTAACCAGGCAAATAATTTGATTCAATTTATATGTTTATGCTGATATAGTAAACGCAATTCAAACAGCACCATAATAATAGAGTATTTTGAAATCTGTTACCAAGAAAATAAACTGCATAATTACATATTTTAGTTAGTTACTGCTAGACAATAGGACAGAAGCACAGAATCCAAACAATCGGAGAGCAGGGTTGGCAAGGTGGGTGAAACAAAGGCCCCAGATGGAAGGGGTCACTTCCTCAGATTCCTCAGACACCAAGTTCTCTCTCAGGATCACATCCAGAGAGAAGCAAGTGCATCCTCTTTTCATGCGGAAATTAGAAGTATTGGCTGCAATAAAAACTATAGGAGAGCACCTCTGAAGCAGCATGTGAGCGTGAGATGTATTTGATAACTCTGAGAGACGTGAACGTCTATTATTTGAACTGAAGACTGTGCCCACCAAGGCCGGCAGGCTCCTTCCACAGGAAGGGAGCCAGTTCCCATTTTTGTTTTTACACTATTTTAACTCTCTCAAAAATATCGAATATCGTTGAGATTGTCAACATTCCCAATAATCATGCTTTTGAATTTAAACCCAGTTGGCTGACTTAACAACAACAACAAAAAAATCAGCAAATACAAACTTAATTCTGCGACCTGTGAGCTAAAATACACCCTGGAACAATCACAGCATGTGTGTACTGGGTTTCCATCCATGATTCTGGGTTTCCATCCACAGTTTCTGCCTCAGAACTCCCGTAGCCTGTGTCAGCCTTTTGTTGTGATGTTGGGGCATGTTTGGCCTCAGAAGCTGGTCTCAGGAAATAGAATCTCTCTCTCTCTCTCTGACCTTCTCCTGTCCTCCTTTCACCAGTCCAAGGTCGGATTCCCATCTGATTGTGGGTCAGAAGCCGTTCTTGCAGGGAGAGCCCTGCCCTACCCTGGAGGAGGGAGAGCTCCACGGAGAGGCCGAGGAGAGTCTGAACGGCCAGACCTTGTTACGTTGTTAAACCTCATTTCTACATGATTGTCAACCATGCCTGTGTAATGAAGCCTCCCTAGAGGCCCAAGGGAAGGATTCAGAGATCTCTGGATACCTGGACACATGGAGGTCCCTGCATTCTGCACCCCTCCCCCACAGATTGTCTCACACACCTCTTCATCCATGTCCTTTACAAGAAGCCAGGGAACAGAACTGAGCCTGGCTCTGAGTGCTGGAAGCCTGGGAAGCCCGCTAATCAGGCCCAAGGAGGAGGCTGTGTGAACCCAGCGTGAAGCCAGTTAGCTGGAAGTGCCAGGGCCTGTGACAGGTGTCTGTAGTTTCAGAGACTGAGTCCTCACCCTTTCAGATCTGAAGTTTCTTGCTCTGTGTATGGGAAAAACCACCACACATTTTGTCACAGAAGTTTTCTGTGTTGATGATTGTTGTGGTGTGACAGAAGAGGAATGAAATAGTTTGGACATTTTTACAAATATCCATGAAACTGCAAAACTCCTACCACAATTCTAATATTTCAGCCAACTGAGACAGAAGCCTAATGAACAAAGTGCTGTCAGCCAATGTCTTAGTCAGTTTGGGCTGACCACAAAATACCATAGACTGGGAGGCTTGTAAGTAACAGAAGTCTCTTTCTCACAGTTCTGGAGGCTGGAGCTCAAGACGCCAGCATGTCTGCGTTCTGCTGAGGAGCCTCTTCAGGACCGTGACCTGATAACTTTGTTGCATCACCACGGGGCAGAAAGAGGGTAAGGGAGCTCTCTGGGTCCTTTAAACGAGGGCACTTCTATGGTCTGAACAATTGGGTCTCTCTCAAAATTCATGTTGAAACCTCATTGCAAAATGTGAATGTATTAAGAGATAGGTATCTTTAGGAAATGATTAGGTCATTAGGGCAGAGCCCTCAAAAATGGGCTTAGTGTACCTATAAATGAGGCTTGAGGGAGGCTGAATGCCTTGTAAGGACTCAGACGGGGCCGTCTATGAGGAACAGACACCGAATCTGCTGACATCATGATCTTGGACTCTCCAGTCTCCAGAACTGTGAACAATAAACTGCTATTGTTTCTAAATGACCCAGTCAAAGGCATGCTGTTATGACGATCTAAACCAAGACAGCACTAATCTCACTCATCAGGGCTTCTCCCTCATGACCTAATCCCTTCCCAAGGTTGCACCAATAACACCATCACATTGGGAGTTAGAATTTCAACATACAAATTTTAAGAAGACCTGAGCATTCAGTCATTTCAGAGCCGTCATCCTCATCGCCAAGCTCTGCGGGTGTGCAGCTCTCCCTGGTGGTGCCTGAAACATCAGTTAATGATGAGGATAAAGGAGAAAACGACATTGGTGAGGGTCAAACCCAGTGAAGCTCCGAGCACAGTGACGGGGGAGGGAATTCCTTTCTCCTTCCCACGCTCCTTTGGCTATAGCAGGATGTCCAACTACTTGGCAGCTTCACTACCGCCATGGGCCCAGCATTATGGCAACGCAATTGTGGGAGGAACTTAAGAGTGATCCCAGAGCGCTGGCACTCAGTGCTGGGTCCCCTCCGAGGAGAGTGATCCTAGAGATTCAAGGGCTGGCTTTCTTCCTTCCAGACCCTTAGCCTTTCCTGTCCCTCCACACCCACTGCAACTGGAAGAGCAGTTTCAGCAGAGAATTTGGAGAGTGGCCACCTCCCACAGCTGGGGTACCCTCCACCCTGAGGTTCCCACAGAGGGTGGGGCCCACACCTTTCCCCCTGAAGACCTGTAGTGGACCTGGGGTGCCCCGTCTGGGAGCTCCCTGCCTGCTAGGATTTCTTGGATGTAAACACCACTGGATCAGACATGCAGGCCAGATTCCATGTCCCCAGGGCTCAAGCAGGTGACTTGAGGACAACGGGGGAAAGGATTGGCAGCTGGGAGAGGGAGGCAAGGGAGGTCACACAGGCAGAGCTGAAAACAGAGCACTTTGTTGTCAGAGATGTGGCCATTTGGGAGAGCACCTATGTCCCACCAGGAGGCCAGGCTGTTGGACTAGCGCAGGTCCTCTGCCCGGGAGAATCAGCCCATGGCACTGAGCAGACAAGTGAGGCACATTCAGACACCCAGGCTGGCAGAGAATTGAGGCCCCTCCCTCAGCAGAGCCTTCCTGCTCTGAAGAGTGTGCCTTCACCTCTCCCCCAGTGGCTTTTCCCCAGCAGCTGGGAAAACAACCTTAGAACCCAGCGAGGGCTCAAAGCTACATGGTCACTGTCACACTAGGAAGAGTCCCCATGGGAGAAGATCCCAGCTGGTGGCACCGTAGAAATCGAGCACAGTGCGCTCAAGTGTCCAGGTCATCAGGGAATAGTAGCCCCACCTTCATGAGGTGCCATTGAGGTCTGGTGAGCTTGCTTTGATTGCCTCCCAGGGGCTTTCCCTTGTAGTGGGAAACAACCTTGGCATCCTGCTGATGCACCGTGGGGACTGCAGATGTCGTCTGATCCACCATAGCAACCCAGCATGGTGTGTTCAGGGGTCCAGGCTGTTGGGCACTGCAGCCCCTTCCTCCTAGCAGCTTTCCAAGTCTGGAGAGCCTGCCTTGACCCTACTCACAGCAGCTCCCCTTGCGGTCAGGAAAACAGCCTTTGAGCAGAGAAAAAAAAAAGTATTCCAGGCAAACAAAAATCAAAAAGAGCAAGTGTAGCCATTCTTATTTCAGATAAAAGTGACTTTAAGCTAACAAACATAAAAGACAAAGAGGGTCATTATATAATGGGAAAGGGAGCAATTCAACAGAAGACATAAAAATGCTAAATATATATGTACCCAAAACAGGGCTCCCTGATACATAGAGCTAATTTTACTATAGTTAAGCAAAGAAATAAATAGTACCACCATAACTGCTGAGGATCTTAGAGCTTGACGAGTCATCTAAGTAGAAAATTAATAAGCAATGGACTTAGACTCTAAATCTTAAACTCTAAATCAAATAGACTGAACCAACATTTACAGAACATTGTACCATAAAACTTCAGAATACACATTCTTCTCAGCAGCCTGTGGGACTTCTCCAAGATAGACCATTATCGTAGGTCCAAAACAGGTCCCAACAAATACAAAAATACCTTCTCAAGACACAGCGGAACAAAACCAGAAGTCAATCACAAGAGAAACACTCTGCTATGCACAAAGTCATGGAAATTAACCTGCTGCTCAACAATTACTGGAATGAAATTAAGAAGGAAATCAAAATGTTGTTTGAACTGAATGGCAAAGGGAGCACAGTCTATCAGAATCTATGGTACACAACAAAAGGGTTCCTTGGGGACAATTCATAGCCTTACATGCCCACTTCAAAAAGAAGAAAGATCACGAGTTAACTACCTAATGCCACACATGAAAGAACTAGAAATAGAAGGATACAAAGCAAAAATACAAAACAAAAATCAACCATTCTCATATCAGATAAAATCGACTTTAAGCCAACAAAGATTAAAAAAAAAAAAGGAAAGAAAAAGAAGGTCATTATATAATGACCTTATATAGGGAGAAATTCAACAAGAAGACATAAAATGCTAGTCCTAAAACAGGAGCTCCCAGACACATACAGCAAAGAACAGAAATAGTAACAGTCACAGCAGGACTAAATGGACGAGAAACAAGAAAACAGCACAAAGAGTTCACAAAGCAAAAAGTAGCTTATTTGATAAGATAAAGAAAATTTTCAAACTTCTTGCTAATTAGCAAAAAACAGAAGAGAAAGTATTCAAATAAACTCACTCAGATATGAAAATACTGACATTACAAGTAACACCACAGAAATACAAAACTTCATCAATGAAGATCATGGAAATCTCTAGGAGCATAAACTACAGAGAGGAAATGGTAAGTTCTTAGAAACACACGACCTCCCAAGACTTGACCAGGAATAAACAGAACTCCTGAATATTCCAAAAACAGTGAGATCAAAACAGCGAAAAACTAAAAAACAAAAATAAAACAAAAGTAAAACCTTGCCGAAGTAAATTTGCAGTGAATTCTCTCAGACCTACAAAGATTTAGGACCCATAATACAGAAATTATCCCCTAATACTGAGAAGGACAGAATACTCCTCAACTCATTCTACAAAGCCAGTATCTCCGTTATACTAAAGCCAGGAAAGGAAAAAAAGAAAAGAAAACTACAGACCAATATTCCCTATGAATATAGGTAACAAAAGTCCCCAATAAAATATTCGCAAACCAAATTCAACAGCACATCCAAAAAAACAAAACAATAATAATAATAATAATTCACCAGAACAAAGTGGGCTTCATCTCAGGGATGTAAGGCTGGTTCAACATGTGTAAATCGATAATACCTTTTCATAATAAAAAACTCTCAACAAACAAGGCATAGAAGGAATATATCCCAGAAGTGTAAATGCCATATGTGACAAGACCACAGTCAACATCACACAGAATGGGGAAAGGCTGAACGCACGCCACTAAGAATCAGAATAAGAAAAGGCTGTCCACGGTCACTAGTTCTATTCAACACAGTGTAGAAAGCCCTGGCCTTAGCAATAAGGAGAGAATAAAAATTAAGGGTATCCAAATTGAGAAAGGGGAGGTCAAACTATCGCTCTTCACTGACAATAGGATCTTGAATCTGGAAAACCTCAGAGATTCCATTAAGAGTCTCCTGGAATTGATAAATTCAGCAAAGTATCAGGATACAAAATCAATGTACATCAATCAGTAGAATTTCTATATACTAATAACAGTCAAGCTGACAGTTAAATCAAAGACCCAATAACATTTACAATAGATACAAAGAATATAAAATTCCAAGAATAAACTTAAAGAGGTGAAAGCTCTTTACAAGGAGAACTAGGAAATTCTATGTAAAGAAATTGCAGAGGATACTAACAGTGGAAAAACATACCAGGCCACATAGGTAGAATCAACATTGTGAAGTGTCCACTCTGCCCAAAGCGATTCAAAATTCAATGCAGTCACTATCGAGTTACTAAAGTCATACTTCAAAGATCTAAAAAAATCATCATTTAAAACCAGAAAACAGCACTTATAGTCAAAGCAATCTTAGGCAAAAAAAGAACAAATCTAGGCTGGGCACAGTGGCTCACACCTATAATCCTAGCACTCTGGGAGGTCAAGGCTGGTGGATTGCCTGAGCTCAGGAGTTCGAGATCAGCCTGGGAAAGAGGGAGTCCTGCCTTTACTATAAATAGAAAAACTGAGGGAAGAGGATCACTTGAGCTGCAGATCTTGAGTTTCCTGTGAGCTATGATGCCACAGCATTCTACTCAGGACAACAGAGTGAGACTCTGTCTTAAAAAAAAGAACAAATCTGGAGGCATCACATCATGGGACTTCAAACTCTACCACAAGGCGACTGTGTACCAGAGCAGCATGGTATTGTACAAAAATAGAGACACAGACCCATGCAACAGCCCCGGGAACCCAGATATAGAACTGTCTACCTACAACCACCTGATCTCTGACAAAGCACACAGCAACATACACTTAGGAAAAGAAGGTGTATTCAATAAATGGTGCTGGAAAAATCGAACAGCCTCATGCAGAAAAATGAAATAAGACCCTACCTCTCACAACTCACAAAAATTAATTCAAGATGTAAAAGAGACTAAGACTTAAGACGGAAAACCTTAAGAGTTCTAGAGGAAAATACATTAAAAAAAAAAAAAAAAACCGCGTCCAGATATTGGCCCATGCAAAGTATTTGGGACTAAGACTCCAATAGAGTTCATGGCAACAACAAAAATTAATAAATGGGATTTGATTAAACTAAAAAACTTTTGCACAGATAAGGAAACACTCAACAGGGCAAATAAAAAATCCATACAATGAGAGAGAATATTTGCAAGCAACATATCTGATGTTAATAAATAGAATTTACAATAAACTCAAGCAAATTTTCAAGGAAAAAAAACAAACAACCTTATTAGAAAGTGAGCAAATGACAGGGACAGAAGCTTCTTCAAACAAGAAAGACGAATGGCTAATAAACATGAAAAAATGTTAAAGGTCACTAGTCATCAGGGGACTGCAGATTAAAAACACAATGAAGTATCACCTTACCCCAGTTAGAATGGCCCTTACCAAAAAATCTGAACATAGGAGATGCTGTTATGGATGCAGAGAGAAAGGAAGGCTTAAACACTGTTGGGCGGACTGCAAATTGGTGCAATCACCATGGAAAGCAGTTTGGAGATTCCTCAAAGTACTAAAAGTAGACCTATCATTTGATCCACTAATCCCACCATTGGGTGGTAACCCACAGGAAAAAAGACTTTTCATCAAAAAGACACTTGCACTTGAATATTTTTGCAGCATAATTCATAATTGCAAGGAAGTAAAATCCATGCAGGTGCCTCTCAATGCATGAGTGGAGTAGCAACATGTGGTGTACGTTTACCACGGGGCACTACTCAGCCTTAACCAACGATGCATTCTTTTTGCAACAATCTGGATCGGACTGGACACTATCCTCCTAAGTGAAGTATAGAACGGAAAAGCAAACACCACGTGCACCCAGTATAAACTGGAACTAACCCTGAGGACCACATGCACAGGGGGAAGTGACACTCGGTGGAAATCCAGAGGTGGGGTATGAAGAGGGGAAGAAAATAAAGTGATGTATTGGGGACTGTGGAAATTATTGGGCTGATGGGCACACCTGTAGCTGGGTCTCATTTTCACAAAAATGATTTATGTAACCTAAACACTGGTCCCTTTTAAATTTTTGAAATAAAAATAAAAGTAAAATGTGAAAAGAGAAACAAGAACAAAATAATAAAAAATTTGATTTAGAGTTAAAATAAGATTTAAAAGTACACTGCATCAAAGAAATTAAAGCAAGCAGTAACAGAAATGACATACTACATGGTGAGATATAATTAATTGCTCGGGGAGCATATGACTTTCAAATTTAAACTGGAAAGGAGGCAGTGAATAACAGATTAGATACTACAGAAAATCAAATCAATGAATCAAAAGACAAACTCTACAAGTTCTCCCAGAACTCACAGGAATAAATGATAAAATGTTATGAAGAAATGATTAGAGATTCAGAAGGCATCCCATAAGATCAAATCAACCTAGAACCAGACATTCAGAAGAACAATGAAAAACGCAAAAATAATGAAAAATTACACACAGTTTTTGAGGAAAATTTCTTCCTCAAAAAGTTTGGGGCCCTTATTTCTTACAATTTTCTCTGTGTGGGATACTTAACACCAGGATCTTCATGTGGCTGACTTTTCCCGCCATTTAGGGACCAGGACAAATATTCTGTCTTCAGAGAGATCCACCTTGGCAATTCACCCTGAAAATGTCAGCCCCACCCCCTCCCCCTCTACACTTACTATGTTATTTCCTTGACACTGATCACCAGTTCATAAATCTTATGTTTGTAGAGTTTTATTTGTTAATTGTCTGTGTCCCTTCCATTACATTGCATTAAAATGCAGGCTCCATGTGAGGAAAGATGAATTCCTCACCATTATATCCACACCTAGTAAAGCAAGTGCTGCTCCAAAAATATTTAAAAGCATGGCTGTGTGGCTGTGTCATAATGCTCTTTAAACTGAAGTTCAGAAAGTGAAAGATAAGGACATATTTGAGAAATGTATAGGGTGGACTGCTAATAAAAATATTAGTCTTTTCAATTTATGTATAAATAATCACATATAGTCAAGAAGCAACTTTGCAGTATTTAGCTAAGGGATGACGGCACTGATCATGAGACTTACAAAGAGCATCTAACTCACACTCAGTGTTAGACATTTTTAGTGTGCAGTGATGCAGAGCAGCCAGAGAGGAAAATATCTGAAGGAAACTTTTCACCTTAGCGACCTTTTCCAGGACAGCATCAAGACAGCAGCCAGCAGCAGTGACAATCAGGCTGTAGAGCGCTCATGTGAAGGGCAAGTGAGGAAATACTAACAGAGCTCTTTGTATAGGCCACGGGATCAGAATCGTGGTGCTAACTTAAGACAGACTTAGAGCTTGATAATTGGAGGGCAAGTACAGCTCAAAAATGGGTGCTTATTTGTGTACTGGTTATTTGGTCGGTGGGTTTGTTTGTTTGCTTACATGTAAAACAAAGGGAGAGAAAATGTAGTACTTTCCAAAGACAAGGCCACAGGACTCAGTAGAAATGGGATGTTAACATGGAGCAGGATGCGGTTCAGCACTGGCTGGTGCCACCTGAGGTTTACGTTTGAAATACAGGGTCAAATTTCCACCACTCCTTCTGACTATGGTCAGCGTTATCTAATAGCAGTCCCCACTAAATAATGGGGGGAATAGGAATAGGAAAAGGCTCAAAATGTATAGTTGTAGTCCAAATCATTGAGATGGAGTCTTGTAGCACCCAGAAAATATGCCTATTCCACTAAAAATAGTGATAAAATGAATCACCTCTTAATTCTTCTTGGCTAGATCATCATCAGATATTTGCATTATGTAAGAACACTCCTTAGTAAGTTCACGATTTTGTGCCCTTTTATAATGGTTTCATGTAGTTGTTACTTCAAAAACAAACAAACCTCTAACTTCCCTATAATTAGTTACAAAAACCTATTTCATGTTACTCACAGTGTTTGCACAGTTTTGTATTTTTATAAAAAAAAAAAAGCCCCATGTAGAAACAAAGAAAAAAGTGTGTTGACTGTGAAAGTCAGTGGCAAATTATAAGGCTGAAAAATTCAAACGTCTCAAATATAAATACCTTAAAGATAGAAAGAAAAGTTTTTTTTGTGTGTGTGTGTGATTTTTGCGCCCTACTCCTTGAGCCACAGGCGTTGCCCGAAAGAAAACAGTTTTTTTTTTTTCTGAATTACTCTAAAGGACAAGATCTTGTTTTCATGACTAAGATCTATCTCTCTAAAGGCATCTGGATACATATAAATGATCAACTAATTCAGTTCACAAACTCTCCCTTGGCAGAGGTCTTCCCTACCCTGGCACATCATCTAAAAATATTTAAACTGCATTTTTCCTTCTTTCTCTCTTGTTCTCTGCACATTCTTCTATGACCTAGATGGCCAGAAAACAGTTCTCAGGGAAGCAGCATTAAGAGGTACTCGAGCTTTCACGGAGCACCTGCCATAAGCCCATGATTATTCTAGGAGCTTGGGAGACATCAAGGAATAGAACAGAAAAACCTGGCCTCATAGACCATCAGCTGGGTAGCCAAAGAGAAACAATAAACGAAAGAGTGATAAGTAAGCAATAAACCAGCAGGCATAAAAATCTTTAAGGTTTTTCTGTAAGTTTGACACTCACGAGTTGGGGAACAAACCCACATCTGAACTGATGTAAACCTATTTATACTTTGTTTTTCCCATAATGCAAATATCCATGTTTTACCACAAAACACTAATGTGTCTCATAATAGTGTGATGCCCAACACTGCATAGAGACTGTCATAATACGTGTGTGTACCTTATGATCTTCCAGAAATACAGAAAGTTCTACATTTCCAAACTGAAAAGCTCAAAATGCTGAAGATTTTGAGTAAGGTATTAAGGACTTAATGTAAAAGTAGAGTGGGGAGTAGAGACTGCCGTTTTAAACAGACGCTCAGGGTAAGCCTCGGGATGTGGGCTGGATGGCGGCCCCTCGAAAGGAACGTCCACCTGGAACCCATGACTGTTGAGAGGAGGTCATCTTGGTTCTTACGTGATGACAGGCACCGTGGCAGGTGAAAGGAGGAGGGAGGGTTGCGATACAGATAAGGAGGTCACGTCTGTCTCCATGGCTATAGAGACCGGAGTTAGGCAGCTGTAAGCCGAGGACTGCCGATCGTTCCAGCAGCCACTAGGATCTAGGACAGAGGGCGGGAGAAGGACTCCTCCTCAGAGCTTTCATGAGGAACCAACCCATCCACATACACCTTGATTTCAGACTTCTGGTGCACAGAATCATGAGAAGATCCATAAACTTCTCTTGTGTAACAAATGTCTACCTCATTTGTAGGTATTTATTATAATATCCCAAAGAAACTGGTATTTCTAATTAAGAAAGTAACATTTAAGCAAAGGTGAATGACTTAAAGGTGAAGGAGTTAAACCAAGCAGGTACCTTGGAAAAAATAATCCAAACAGAGAAAAGAGCCAGTTTAAATCCCTAATGCCGAGCATGGCAGCCACATTCTAGGGGGCCACTGACGCTGTGTTCAGGGTCAGCTGTGGGGGCCCATGATAGGCACACACTGCAAAGTAGAGGTCATGGAAACTGAGACAAGGGTGCAAGTTGAAAGAAATCACAATTTCTCTGAAGGCAGAGACACTAGCATCTTTCAATGGACTAAACGTAGCTCATGAAGAA
Organism: Nycticebus coucang; assembly: GCF_027406575.1. Taxonomy (NCBI): domain Eukaryota; kingdom Metazoa; phylum Chordata; class Mammalia; order Primates; family Lorisidae; genus Nycticebus; species Nycticebus coucang. The sequence goes on along the minus strand of NC_069799.1, from coordinate 4,978,539 downwards.
AAGAGAAGTTTTTTTGTTTCTTTGTGGTTGTTTCTTTTTTAGGCTGAACAACTAGAACATAGAATTACTTCCAACTAAGCAGCAGAAGGGAGAAACTATTGGAAGCACAGCACAGTTTGAGACAATTATTAAATACCAAGGTAGCATTGTTGACTATGGAATTGACCATATGAGTCTAGGGTTCTAACAATGGCCAGGAGTGAAAACAGACATCTGAAACACTTTAGCATTCAGCTGCTTTGAGACAACCAAGGAGGAACAGAGGGACACGCAGCAGAGGAGGTGGCCAGGGTGATCTGTGAGGCAGGCCCACCCAAAAAGCCTGCACCCTAAGGCCAGGGGCCGGAGGAGGAAGGAGTGTGGCCACACTGTCAGTTCTCATCCTGTAGGTCAAGCAGGATGAGAACTGAAAATTAACTGATGAATTTAAGAACATTAAGGTAATTAATGACCTTGATATGAGTAGTTTAGGAGCATAGATGCAGCAAATATCTCAGGAAAGTAGACTTAAGATAAAATAGGAGGAAAGAGATAAAGGCCAAGACATTTGTTTAAAGGAGCTTTGCTACAAAGAATAAGAAAATTGGGATATAGTTGTGAAGATAAGAAATAAGGCCAAGAAAATGATGAATAATCTCTATTCTCTTAAATTGATAAGTGTTGACTTTTTTCATTCTTTTAAAGCAAGCAGTCATGAAACACGCATTGCTCGATTTTAAAACTTAATCATTGAAATGCATCATATAGAAAAGAAAATTTTTATTTCAAAATTAAGAATGTAGTGTTTACCTCAAGAGAGGAAAAAAAATCCAGAAATAATGAAATTTTTAAAAATTCATGTTACGAGACCAAAACCAGAGCCATTTAAGAAAATTTGTTAAAGACAAGGTCATTGAAAATAAGAACCTGTTTCTTTCTGCTTTTAGATTGGGGACAGTGTTGTCCTGACTACAGTGAAGAGGATTAACTGGGAAATCTGGCTTTGTCAAGATTAAGAGGGAGCAAAATTGGGTTTCTGTATCTTCTTTGTATATTAGAACTTTTTATACTCAAGGTGCTCCTTTATAAAATAGACTTATTTTCCATCCCACATTACCAAATACAAACTAAATATAAAAGGGCATATAGTTGGGTAAGAAAAAAGCATCTGGAAAGTCTGAGAGCTCTACTTATATGCTTAAAAGGCTACTTATGCTCATACGAACTAACAAAAAAAAGGTATTTTGTCTATTCCTGTGCTGGAAAAGCTGTAAGATCCTTCTCATACAGAGCTATGTAAAATAACGTTAGCTAAATACTTTGAGAGTGTTGAAGAAAAATAGAAAGATAGTAACACAAGTCATATCTATGTGTAGGATACACACACACACACACACACACACACGCACGCACACAGGTTTATTGAAGACCACAAAAGGCCAACAAGAAATCATGGAGGCTCATCTTCTTCACATCTTCACACTAGGTCCTCTTTGAACACACACACACAGGGAAGATACATAGCCCCTTTTGAACTGGCCATGTTTTTAAATTTCACGTGTCTTCTGAGAGACACCAAGTGTGGGAGAGAGAGTTAGACACGAGATGTGTCTTTAATGATGAGCAGGAGAGAGGACTAAAGAAAACCAGAATAAGCTTTCCTTGCTGCAGTGTACAGGGCCCAAAGGACCAGGAGGACAGACACTGAGCTTACCACCCAAAACAAAAACGTCAGGGGCCCTAGAATTTCATTTCATCTCGTAAATGGACTAAACCACCACTGACACTAGATGCAGAGTAATTTAAGATAGTTGATCCCAAGAAGTAAAACCTGTAATTAAGGTACTTTTATAAAGCCAAATCCAAAACATACAGATTTTTGCAATAGTCTGGAATATTCATAGCAATATGTTCTCTCACACAATTTTAAGCAGTTTTCACTGGCTGGGCCATTCCTCTTCTCAGAAGATGATAATTCGACAGGTTGGCCAAGTCCCAGTGAGTAGATCCATTAAGGTAGAAGAAAAAGAATTATTTAGAACAATTATTTTCTGTAACTAATATATAGAAATCCCTCATCAGAGTTTTCACTTTTCCAACTTGGTACATGCTCAGTTTTTTTTGTTTCTGTTTTTGTTTTTAAGTCACGTACAACACTGTTTTTTTTTTTTTTCCCCAAAGTGAAATTTGCTTGTTTTCAAAGATCTTGTTAAATTGTGTACTGTTTATTATATATTCAGAGTTAATTGCTTCTTAAAAATCAGACACTAAGGAATCAAATTTGAGGAGCCCAATGTGTGACTTTGTGCTTGTCATTGAGTTTATTGCATGTCAGATATATATACAGAAAGCTAATATTTAAAAAGCAAATTCTTGGTTTTGAAAGTGCTGTAAAAAAAAATGCCCCACCTCACTACACCCAGGTATGAGTCTCTACATCATCCCTAACTGGTTTTTATTCAACCTATACTGGACGACTTCTGTTTATAAGGATTTCACTGTCTTCTTTTGATTGTGAATTTCTATTTTTCTTTTGAGGAAAAATCATGCCATTTTTAAATTATACAAAAGTACTTCCTTACATTCAGCTAAAATCTCTTGAAATACTTTAAAATAGCTGTAGATCTTAATACCCTGTTTCCCTGAAAATAAGACCTACTTACAGGAAAGATAAGACGTCCCCTGAAAATAAGACCTAGCGCATCTTTGGGAGCACACCTTTCGGGGAAACAGGATAGTTGTGGTGCTTTAAGCTGAGGAAAATGTATTTAAAATTCTGAGTCGAAATAAAACTCAAATGTATCCTCAAAATCAAAGATGAAAGTCCTGGGACTGAACGGCTGTATTTAAAATAATATTATTCTTTGGTTGTTCAAATTTTCAGGGGTAAAGTGGTAGGGGATAAAAAGAGAGTTTTCTGGATGCTTTCTATTGGCAAAGTTGAGATTGAGCAGATACGGTGGAAATCTCTACCCACTCACATGCTGACTTATGACAGAAGGCCTCAACTAAAGAAACTGAAGAACCAATTCAATTGTATCTCAGAATTCATTGACCAACTTCATACATTTATTTGTAAACTGTTTGTGCTAAACTACCAAGACCTGAAGTTTAGTGGAGAAAAGGGAGAAAGAAGTATCTACATAGATGTAAAATATACAGACTTGGAGCTGAAATGTGAGACTAAGTAGCTTCTTAGAATGACGCACATTGTGGACTCAATGTTTGTGTCCCCTCAAAATCCATATTTTGCGATTTTAAGCAGTTTTAGTTGGTCAGACAAAATTGATGGTACTTAAGGGTAGGGCATTTTTGGTGGTAACTGGGTGTCAGTGAGGTCACAGAGGTACAGCCCCTATGACAGGAACTGTGTCCCATCCAGTAGAGACACCAGAGCTTCCTCCCTGGCCGAGTGAGCGTACACAGAGGAGCACGTCCTCGATCAAGGAGAGCCCTGGGGAGGGCTGCACCTGCCAGCACCTTGCTCTTGAACTTCCCAGCCTCCAGGACTGTGGGAAATAAATATTTGTTGTTTCAACCCCCCAACTTATGGTATTTTGTTATAGAATCTCAGTCTAACTAAGAGAACACACAAGAAAGATTCCTGTCCAAAAATACCTTCCCTTGCGGTTAAAATGCAATAAACAGAGAAAGATAATAAATCATTAAAAACAATCAATAAAATTATTTTAGGTAAAAATATTCTCAGGCTGTGAAATTCCAGACATGATCCAGTGAATGAGTAAATCTTGACGGGGGGGAGTCGTAAAATCTTATGGACTTGGGCTTTAAATATTGACGGGTGTTATCTAGGTGACAGTTTTGAATGACGCAAAGCAGGTGACACCACAGTAAAACATATTTTTTACCTAAGTTTAAAATTCTATCATTGCAAATATTTATAAAAATTTATTGTGAGGAATTTTTTGCTTTATTTTGTGCCAAAGTGTTATACAAGCTTATGTGATAGGAAGGACCCAGGGGAAAGCAGCAAGGAGGCCGTGAGCCTGGAAGGAAGAAGGTGCAGCCAGTGAGAAGGGCAGCAGAGACCAGGACAGACCTCAATGACTTTGCAGTTTTTTCACTGGTCCTTTCTTAGTGTTTTGCTCTAAAGGAGCCTTGTGAGTCCAAATCCTATTAAGTATTCTCCCCTAGCTTTTCACATGTAATAATGAAGAGACAAGATTCTGATGGTATTTTTTGTGCAAAATGTATTACGCTGCTACAATGAGATATGTATCATGGAAATAAATCTTGTTAAAATATTAGGTTCTTGTATGGTTCTCAAAATAATATGTTTTGTTATTCCCCAAAGAATCCAAGGTTTCTTTTTAACTATCTTTTAAGTGTACTAGTAACAGCAAGTTTTATAAAGTATTGATATAAGCACTATCAAGGTATTTTTATTTCTTCCAAGGATTTATCTCTATATTAAAAATGTACATGTCACTTTCACGTTTAGTTTTAATGATCCATGTAAAATGAAAAATAGACAAATGAAGCTCCACCTTACTCACCACTCACAATACGTTACTGTAGTTTGAGATTGCTTTTAAATGTTAAAAAATGTCCCCCCCCAATTTTTCCATTACAATATTTATACTGCAAATCATAGTTATTTTAGTCATACAATAAGGGATCCATTTTTTTCTTAGAAAAGAATATAACTATTTATCTGTAGTAAAACAGTATGTTTTAGGAATATATTAGGATATAAAGTAGACTACATAATTTTAGATATAGACAGAACTTTAGAAAACCAACTTAATGGCATTTAGGATTATGCATTACTTTGTACATCTGATGAAATACATAAACTGTATCTCTTAAAAATGTATAAGAACATATAAATATTTAATCTGAGGTCTCTCAACCAGTGACCCATGGCAGGATTTCTGGAAGTCTGAATCTCTCCTAAATGTCTATGCCTCTGTGTGTGTGTATGTGTTTGTGTGTACATGGGTAAAAGACTTATTTTATCTACCATCCAAAATCTACTTTTTCACTTCTGCTTTTTAATCCTTACTGAAAATGAATGGCGCAGGCAAAATCATATCCACACTAAGTTTATCTTGTCACAAACAAAGTCAGTCAGACATCCTAGAAGTGGAGAGGTTGATACCAAAGGCTTAATGTGTTCTTAAAATGGACAGTGTTGGAATTTTCACCTATCTATGAATTTTAACAAACTAGGCTTTCACGGTTCTCCTGGCAGCAGCAGAATGAGTTGTTCAGCAGTCAAAAAATCGCATTATCCAAGACAGATGATTATTGCATCTACTCACATAAATAGAACATTTGTGAAATATTTAAGTGGCAAAAAAATATATAGCTGGCATCGCAATGTACTTCATTTCTGTAAAAACTCCCAGTCAAGGTTATTTTTCCTTCAGGACTCACCTTCTCAGCGATGCTTTTGAGCACATACAGACTGCCCTCACACCCCAGAGCCCCAGGTACGTCTAATCTCATGAGGCCAATGCTTGCCATGACATGTCACTCACATAAATTGCCCGCAGTCACATCACACATGTTTTGTCAACCTTCAACATTCTCAACCGCGTGCTGCACACCTGGTGCAATGCACCTGTCAGGTCGGCAGGAAGGCGGCCAGGAGATCACAGGCTGCCTTCCTGTCCACCACGCAAGGATTCTACCTTGGCACATTGAATAGCAATAGGAGAGGATGGGATCGAGAGGCACTGACAGTCTGTTCTCAAATAGGACAGCATTAATGGAGAGTATGTGGAGCTTTCCACACAAGCAGCTCACCCAAAATATGGCTGATGTCTAGTACGTGAACATGTGTCACGAGCAGTCTGGTGAGTGGGCACAAAGCCTGAACTATATGGTCACCCACGTGTTGAGATAAACAAAAACAGCACATCACCACTTTGTTTAAAGGTGATTGACCTTATTACTGTCATAAGTGGCTGGAGACAGTTTACCCCATCCCAGCAAAATGGGGACAGCGCTGCAGTACCCTGATGTGAACTGGGCATGTATCATAAACCAATGTCTGGAATTCTCAGAACATATTAGTCATGACAGCATGTTTTTGTACAACTTTTTTTTTTAACCTATAATAGCCTTTCCATTTATTTTATTGCAAAACTTTTCATTCTTTGCGAAAGAATCAATTAAGATGAACTCAGCTTGAATTTCTCCCTTTCCATTTGTTTGCTTCTAGAGAATGACTTGCACAAATATTATAACTTAAAAGCTAGAAGTATCTTTAGATGATGTTGTGGGAAGGAAATGAGGTAACTTAAATAGAAGCCCCAAGATCAATACTTTCCCATACCTCCTTTTAAAAATGTAAACTTTAATAAAATGCTTAAATCCCATGACTAGTACATGTTCAAAGCACTAAATATTGTTTCACATAATCTTAAATATATATCCTTGGAGAAAATTATAACATAGATGGGAGAAAATCTGTGCCTATCATTTGATGTTCAAGATTAAAACAAAAAATAAATTTGGGTTGGAAAAATTTGTTGATATCCTCACTTCTATAAATTGATTGCCTATAATTTATGTTTAACAGATTACTTCCCCAATATGTACACAAGTTTCAAGAAAGCTAGATATCATGTCCCAAATTAAAGCATTATTGGTAAAAAAAAAAAAACACACTTTTGCATAAAAGGAAATAGACTTGTTATTTCTAAAAAAATTATATATTGAGATTTAGCTTAATTAATTACATAAAACTTAAATACATAAATTAGTGTGCACCGTTGCATCCAGAGCCACTCTCGGGGCATGTTATACAAGAAATGCTCAATGGAGTCTTTAATCAATGGGTTTAATCATATTATGGGTTATGATGAAAATGAATAGGGAAGAAACGAGGGAAAATTACTCTCATTGGTTCTCACTCTGAGGAGGCAGGAGGTACCCTGTGATAAGAAAAGTCAGTGAAGACTCTCAAGAGATGCTCCCAAAAATCTCATCAAAGTTACACCATCATACCTGTCATTAGGTTTTGAAAATTCAAGACGGTACATACAGTTTCAGAATGTGTACCAGAGAAGTCTGGAGCTACATGAAGTATATGTAAACACATAGACAGACACTCTTCCTTTTTTGGCTTGCACTGCAGCGTCTCCCTCAGTCGACTCTGAGTGGCTGTGACATAAGCCTCCTTGAGTTCAGTCTCCATAGATCCTAACACTGTGCTTGACATACAAGAATATTTCAAAAAATACTTGGTGAATGAATAAAAGCATAACACTAAATTCAGTGTGCCTATGTTTTTATTTTATTTTTTTTTTCCACAGTATGGTTTTTCTTTTATTTTGCTTAAGTTTCTTTCAGTCTCATCAGTAAGGCTTATTGCTATTTCGTTGGGGTTTTTTTTGCATATTTTTTTTTATTTATTTTTATTAAACCATAGCTGTGTACATTAGTATGATCGTGGGGCACCATACACTTGGTTCATAGATCGTTTGACACATTTTCATCACATTAGTTAACATAGCTTTTGTAGCATTTTCTTAGTTATTTTGCTAAGACCTTTACATTCCACATTTACTAGGATTCACATATTCCCTTGTAAGATGCACCGCAGGTGTAATGCCATGCCTATGTTTAAATATGAATCTATTTGATTTAAATGCTCTAAACTTGAGTTTCTAACTTGCTTAAAACAGCACCTAAGCAAGCCTGCATCCATTCAAGGTCATCATTAGATGAGTGACACAGCCCTGCCTGCTCATTTCCATATGATTTCAAGCAATTCTCTTATCCTCATTGGGCCTTCTGTAAAATGGGGAAGTAAAGGGCCATTTCCACGTAGTGTATGTGACTCTTAAATCAGGCCATATATGTAAAATATTTATCACAATGCCCATTCCCTAATAAGAGTTCACAGACAATAGCTATCCTTATCATCATCATAATCATTGTTATAGATGTTGAGATTTCTGCTTCATTTTAGCAGAGTGAATTCTTTGCCCATGCTATTGATTTAAGCATGACAATTTGTGAAATACTAAAATATTGATCACAATGCTTACTATTCTATATAAGCTTTGAGGAACCTTAAAGCATGTGATTAGAAGAAAGTATTTCCTGCTTAGGCCTCCTTATTTCTATATTAAAATAATGAATGTCATCAAGAATTCCACCAGAGAATATCTTTCTCTTAAAACAAAGTACTACATGACTTTCTTTTGGCAGGGAAGGGAGGGGTTCTATCTCTTAACACTCATGTCCATGTTTCTACCTTCCAACAGAAATGTGTTTAGAGGAGATAATGTTTAAGTCCCCTAATATTCAAGACACAAAAGAGTCCTCTGAAACCCTTCATTTTAGCCAATATGGAGACCGTTCACTGTCTATAGAACAAGAAAGAAACAACTTTCTGATGCCAGATGCTTAAGATCAATAACTATTTCCCAAAGTTTATAGCATAATTAAAATGTGTAACAGGAATAATTTTCTCTTCAAACCCTAAGGCTAAGCCTAGAATTATTGACTAAGTCAAAGTTATGTGGTGTAACATTTTTTATTATGTTCATGGATGATATAAGAGGATTGGTGGCTTTTATATGTAATTTGTGAAATGAGGGACACTGAGGAGGAAATGTCCTTTGCATCATCAAAGCTTCAACTGTTTAAAAACCTCTTCAAAGGGTATTTTGTAGAGGCAAATCTGCACTTCTTTGTACTATCTTATGGTCTGTGGTCACTGGAAACTTCAAACTGAAGGTTGATGGTCAAACATTCTTAAATTCAGTAGAACCCATTTACTTCCAGCTACTTCTTCAGAGCTTGATCCCCTTCAATAAAAGTGTCAGGAGGTAGGGATGATGGAAACACAGTGAGGAGGGACGTAAGGACAGGTCAGACGAGAACAGTCACCGTGAAGCTAAGTGAACTTTTGTAAAACACAGTTTCCATGGAAAAGCTATGAATGGATGTGGATCAAATATTAAACTTCTCAGTACTAAAACTGAACAGTCACTAACTTTTGCCTATGCATATAAATGGTAAATATTTGAAGTGCTCTCGGTTCTATTGAAAGGTAGCTCTTTTAACACGGTAGACTTGGAAACAATCCGAGCTCTGCCGCCTCCCGGCACTGAGTAATGCCTAATCGTGGTCTGTCTTTCTTTTTTTAATCACTACAAGTAATGATTGTAATAATAATATAAAGACACAAACCCCAATGATCTGAGTGTAACTATCTGAAGAGATAAACACTGAACCCAACCTTATTTTGTTGTGTTTTGTTTTTTCAGAGTCAAACGAAAATGGGTGCCCATCATTTCAGCATCTCATGGTCTGTCTGTCACATTCATGCTACGTGGCCAGCAGTATTTACGGATGATTTCCTAATATCACACAGATGAGAAATGCTACTATAAAAAATTCGCTGGCAGTGAAACCTGGGTGTTTCATTGTTTTCAAAGTCTGGATAGATTTGTAGAGAAATGTATTTTCTCTTCCTTTTACAGCTCTGCCATGGTCCAGAGGCTGGAAGATATCAAGCTGGAGTATGTTTTAAAAGATGTTACCACATGATGAAAGTCTAGACATTAGAGAATAACAATCTCCAGCTGAATTTGCAGACAAGCCAGTAACACACACTCACATGCACACACGGCCACCAGCTCGCAAACCGGCCCAGTAATCAGCCGCGTTTCTTCGGCTGCTTCCCCACTCACCGGCCCTTCCTGTCTCACTCCCTGCAGTTGCCCCTGGCCAGGGATTTTATTTATCTTTCACTGATTCAACACTCCACATACAGCTCCACCTTAACTCCTGGCTGGAAAACACGTCCTTTGCTTCCAAGATGCAGGGCATTTGGCATGGGCTCAATCACCCAATCTTGCCACTCAGCGAATCCGTCATTATAGTCACTCTCTAATTCTTCCTCCCAGAAAGAGAAATGCGCACTTCTGCTCTCAGGGCTGTGCCCCTGGGTCCTGCGTTCATACTGCTGAGTCACACCCCTTCTCTCCCTCACAGAGACCCACTCGCTGTTTGGAAGGGGCGAATTGCACTGACTTCATACAATTGCTGTGATGCAGCTACCTCTTTTTCTTCTTTCTTCCTATTCTTTCTACCATGCCCTCTGGATGGTCAGTCCTCAGGGCTTTATTACAAAACTTCTATTTTAAGCTTCTTAAAGTTTTATTCTACAACTGAGTCTTCTTTCATCTCACTTCTGAGGATCCTCAAATTGTGTTGGTCCTCATGTCTCATTCCAGGGTGGAGTCACTGAATCCCAGCTACCTGACTGCTCTACTACTTGACATTTTTTACTCCTTTCTTATAGAAATTCCTACCATGCATTCAGCCCAAATTCTCTCATTTGTGTCTTTCTTCTCTTTCAAAATTGATGTCAGTTTCCTTCATTTCTGCTCAGACTTCACCATCACCCTTCTTGTCTCCCGTCTGTAACATCCACATCTGCGGGATCCCACCCGTCCACACTGGCGTCCACCTCTGTGGGATCCCACCCGTCCATACTGGCATCCACCTCTGTGGGATCTCACCCGTCCACGCTGATGTCCACCTCTGCGGGATCCCACCCGTCCACGCTGACGTCCACCTCTGCGGGATCCCACCCGTCCACGCTGATGTCCACCTCTGCGGGATCCCACCCGTCCACGCTGACGTCCACCTCTGTGGGATCCCACCCGTCCACGCTGACGTCCACCTCTGCGGGATCCCACCCGTCCACGCTGACGTCCACCTCTGCGGGATCCCACCCGTCCACGCTGACGTCCACCTCTGCGGGATCCCACCCGTCCACGCTGGCGTCCACCTCTGCGGGATCCCACCCGTCCACGCTGACGTCCACCTCTGCGGGATCCCACCCGTCCACACTGGCGTCCACCTCTGCGGGATCCCACCCATCCACACTGGCATCCACTACTTATGTCTCAACTTCCAAAGTTTTAATACTCTTGTTGTCAATCCTAAGGCATAGCCTAATTTTTATAATGTAAGTGCTGGATATTTTTTGTCAAAATACATCATTATGGTTCACACTAATTTTGTTTAAGAACGTCTCATTCTATTTCCCTCCTAAACTGTTCCCCATGTTATGATCTCTAAATCAGTTAAGAATATTATTCTGTCATCCAAGGAAGAAATCTGTGAGTTTTCACAGCTCTTTCCCTGCTCTCACTCAACAAAGCGAACACCAACTTAACCTCAAATACTTCTCAAATGTATTTTTCTTCTAATTCCACCATAATCACAAGAATTCAGTTCTTCATCAGTAGGAGATGATGGATAATGATGGGAATAAAAGTAAAAATAAAAATGATTATGATGCTCGTGGCAATGGAGGACAATACTTATTAAGTACAAACCGTGCCACAGACTACTCCAAGTGTTCGACATGTATGATTTTTTTACTCTTCACAACCACCTAATAAGGTCTATATGTTCAATATATACAAATATAAATGATCAGATAACTGTATCTCCCTGGGAATCAAGACTACATCCAAGGCAGAAGCCATATCCTACATGTCTGAAACAAAACAATATGTAAAATAAATTATAATAAATGAAGACTCTAGTCTTGAGGCACCGCTCCCTTATTTCAAATATAATATCTCCAAAGATAACAGCAGCGCATTTCTTCTTCTTCCAACACGATCTCTTTTCACAATTTACCCACATTATATTAGATGTGCATCCAGCCAGTACCTCAACATCACATTTGAAATCTCTCAAATTAGCCTTCCATTTGCAACAAGTACCACGCCTCTGATTCTTGCGGGAGTTTGCCTCATCAAACTCTGCTCCTTCACTTTCACCGGCATCCTTGTCTTTTCGTACTTAGATTCTCTGAGAGCTCGTCTGGGTAACCCCAGTCAGAATCACTGCAACACAGCACTAAGGACAATGAGGAGGAATAAATTCTCTAATTTTGAATAAAAATGCACTGCTTTCAATCTCTGGGAATAAAGAGACTGTATGTCAGCTATTGGTCATCTAGAAAAACAATTCTTTTAATATTAAGATAACTTTTATCTGCCAAAGTTTTCTTTTTTAATTAAGGTTTTGTTTTGTTTTGTATTGATCTGCTAAGTGCTGCTGGTTTATGCTCAACTAATCTTCATGTTAGAACAAAGTAAATTGCATAGGCACATGGGAATAACACTGTACATTTTATGTTTGTTTTTCTCTAAGTATATTAAACTTACACATGTTAAAAACAGCAGTGTATATGTTAGCTATGGATCCAGACAGCAGAAATACAGCAATAAACAAGCCAGCTATGGTCTTTTGTCTCAGAAAGAGAACACTTTATTGCAGAGATACATGCAATAAATAAACAGAAAGAAAATGGCTTATGGTGACATATTAAAAGAATGAAAATCATATATTAAGACAGAGACTAGCTTCTGCGTTTGGGAGGCTGGAGGAGGCATCACAGAGATGACCTTTGACCTAAACACTGAATGACAAGAAGGACCCCGACAGCACAGGAGGCACCACAGCAACAGGTCTTCTCTGGGGATCAGCTTGGCTTGTGTGTTAGAGCCAGAGAGAGAGAAGGCCAGGACAGTTGTGAGATTTAAATAACTGAGTAAATTTCTCCCTTAAGTGAGTACTGGAGTTATTAGTGCTTTCCTTTGTTATCTACGTGATTATGAAGATATACCATTTGTTAACTAATCAGTTTCTGTAAATGCCAATTTCCTATGAAAACTATTTTTCCAGAGCATCCTATAATATACATACCAGACCGATTGCAGATTATGTGACGAAGTCATGTATTTTGTGATTTATACTTAACAATATTTTGATAAATATAATTTAGTAATTAATAACTCCTACAAATATAGACAACAGTGTGAGCTTTCTAATATAGAAAAAACAACACCCAAAAGAAATTTATATTGGTCAAATGGTAAACTGGAAAGAATATAAAATACGAATCTAAAAGTAAGATGAGAAATCAAACTCAGCAATGAAAACTTAAATATTTTCTTTCTTTCTTTTTTTCTTTTTTTGCAAATTCCTATTTACCTACATAAAAAATAAAAACTTTTAGGCAGTATCAGTGCATCTGAAAGTCATAGATTAAAATCTTTATCATTAGTGCCAATGTGTTCTTCTTTATTCTGACTCTTTAATCCCTTCTTCCCTGTAAGAGCCACAGTGATACACTAAACCCTTCATTAAACAAAATGAATGGACCAACCAAATAAAATGCAAAAGGAACTCTACCAGAGACACTGGAGATGCTTGTCTAGCTACATGCGGAGGCCAAGACAGAGAGATCCTTTGAGCCCATTAGTTTAAGGATAAAATGAGTTAGAATGTCACCCTTGTACCACTGCCTGGGTGACAGAACAAGACCCTGGCTCTAAAAACAGAAAGAAAAGCATTCCTCTCAAGATACTGAGACAAGTTAAATATAACACTATTTCCTTTGTCTGTATTACTCATTCAACTTTATTTCCTCAGTGTTGACTAAATTAAAAACCTCTCTTAAAGTTAGGCCTATCTCCTGCTGTCTATAGAAATAATTCTGATTTCTGTCACCACATTTAATCAAGAAACCTATGAATCTTTTGAATGACTGGTACATTTCTATATAATTTAAACACCAACAATTTTGAAATACAATTTCTTACTTTCCTTTGGCTACTAGAGACCTTGAAGAAAGATGCATGGCCTTTCTGGTCATTCAGAATGTTCTGGCATAAGTTTTGTGAACAAATTTTAACTATTATATATTTTAACCTTACTTTCTTTTATGTTCATTTATTGGTAGCTTATCACAAAGTAGAATTTTTGTTATAATTGTCATTGTTTTCAATGAGAGAGGAAATAAAGCAAGTAAATACCTTGAAACACAAAAATTTTATGCCTTGTCTCTGCCATTCTTTTAGTCAGGAAAGACTTTCTTTCTTCTGGCCACTTACTTTAATTTATCAGAACTGCCTGAGTCAACTCAAATCATGTCTCCTCTGCAAAGCTCCCTATAAATGCGTGAAATCCTCTGTAACTTTTTAGATTCCTGTTTGTGGTTATAACAACACCAGGAATCAGCAAGAGTGGAAGCAGCTTCCACCTTTTATGGCAAAGTGCATTTCTTCATCTTGAAACCTGCCACCAAGAAATGTGGATGCAATGAAGAAGTTCTCAAGATTTATCAATAGTTTAATAGCAAATAAACTTGTCCGTGATTGTATTAAAGGTCTATAAACAAGGAGGAAGACAAAGCACCGTAATCCTTCAGGTCTCTCTGCTTCTCACGCCTTGTTTTCAAAAGAACTCACTTGTGAGAACAGAATCCACAAACAGAGAATGGACTTCAAGAGTTTAATTAGTTCTCAAAATGAATCGTCCACCAAGATCCCAAGTCACACAACCAAGTTGATTGTATTGTTTAACAGGCATGGGAGCACACCACTGACATCTTTAATAGGAATTGCATTACATTAGTAGTTAACTTGTCAAAGCATTTCTCTTTTTGACTTTTTTCAGTAGACAGAATTTTGTATCTATTCTCTAAGTCACACTCATTTGTTTTTAGTACACAATATGCAGCCTGCATTACACTGAGCAGGGGTTTAAAGAGGCCTGGAAGATTGCTGTTTGATATAAATTACTAAAAGCATTAAAGAAAGTGCTTTCTAAATAGAAGGGCTCCGCGGTGGAGATATCCGTCAAGAGAGCAACAACATGGCCTGTGCAATAAAACTATTTATACATACTCTTTCTGAAGACAGATGAGAAACTCAGGGGATCCACTGAAGCTCAATGCCTTTTTATGTGTTTTCATCCTAAAGACATTTTCTTTGCAACCTTGTTGGCCACCTGTCTTTCCTTCACTTAAGTATTAAATATAATACTTTCCAATAATGTCAAGTCATGCTTGGTTAAAAACCCTCAGTCCCCAAAAACTGTGAGACAAAGAAAAAAAGTACTATCTTACTCAGTTAGCTAAATTTGTTTAAACTCTTTTCAAAATCCAGAGAATAGCATATAATGTAATAATTATACGGTGTTTATAAACTTATAATCATCAGATTATTACTGCATCCTTTGTTCTGTGTCTTTAAGGAAAAGGAGATTAAAAGACAGATCCAACCTCTTAAATAGATAAAAGAGTTTTAATTGCATCATTAATAATAATGTTTAAACAATCAAGTCATCCCTGAAGTATGTGTCAGCTTTTCTTCAAGAGGATTTTACAGTGACTTTAATCGAAACTTACAATGTTTCCCTTTGAAAGAATTTCAGGGCCATAAAATATCATTTAAACCAAAGGTGATTAAACAATAACTTTTTGATCATCTAAAAGTCAAGGAACAAACTTTCTATTTCATAGTGTTTGAGAATTGGCTTTCCCTACAACAGCAGATTTTTTTTTAATTTTTTTATTAAATCATAAGTGTATACAATGATATGATTATGGGGCATCATACACTCACTTCATAAACCATTTGACACATTTTTATCCCAGTGGTTAACATAGCCTTTCCGGCGTTATCTCAGTTACTGTGCCAAAACATTTATATTCTACATTTACCAAGTTTCGCAAATACCCCTGTAATATGCACCACATGTGTGATCCCACCGATTCCCCTCCCTCTACCCACCCCCCCCTTTCCCACTTCCCCCTATTGTTAAGTTGTAGCTGGGTTATAGCTTTCATGTGAGAGTCCCAAATTAGTTTCATAGTAGGGCTGTGTACATTGGATATTTTTTCTTCCATTCTTGGGATACTTTACTAAGAAGAATATGTTCCAGCTCCATCCACAACAGCAGATTTTAACTAAGAACCATGTTGTTATCTCAAGTCCATTCAAGTATATTGCTTGTCGTTTTATTTCTAATAAAGAAGAGTCTTTCCATTCAGAAAGACAAAAAAAGTGTCCTCAGCTCAGTTCTGTTGATTTCATTGACTGCTTCTCATGCCTTACTTCATTTCCCAATCTTCCTTGCCTGCTCAAAGTATCCTGTCTGGTACCTCCAACCGGCCTTCCCAAGCATCTTTGCTAACTCACTTATTTAGCTCAGACTCACCTGGGATTTCACGCCTGGACATTTTCTACAATTTTACTTGTCCAAATGTGCTTGTTTTTGCTGTAAGATTATGAGATCTTTCCAGCAAAGCTTCTAGAAATTTTACCTCCAAACGTCCAGTTAGCTCAAGATCTATATTTCAACTCCAAAATTCTCAGGTCTTCAAGGTTTTGAACCTGTCACTCGGGGCTAGGGAAAATCTTCCTCATGGAACACAAACGGGTTAAAGGCAAGATCAGGGTTTAGAAAGATTTCTAGGTGCTCAAAGGAGTGGTTTACAATGATGAATGCAGAGATATTTTTCCCAGCACAGTAAGTAAACAAGCACACCAAACCAAACCAAACCGGCTGAACAGGCCGTCTCCCACAGGACTGCTGCCCTGGGGCTGCAGCTTGGAGAACAGACACCAGGGCACCTCTTGCCTACATTCTTTCTGTTACTTATTTTAAATATAATTAGTATAGTTTCTAAAAATGACTCATCAGGAGAAACATTCCATGCATGTGCTTGCGGACTTTCAAGCCAATTTCCCCTGGTAGGAATGAAAATAAACTTAATGTCTTTTAAAAGCTAATATCTCAGGAATGGAAAAAATATATATCCAATGTACTCAGTACTACTGTGAAACCAATTTAGAATCACTCACACTTGCATATGAAGAATGAAGCATAACTATAGCCTAGGATGAAGGAGGGAAGGGGAGGGAGAGGGGAGGAGGAGGGGGTGGGTTGATAGAGGGAGAGTTAGTAGGGGGACCACACCTATGCAGCACATTGCAAATACAAGTTGGATCTATCAGGTGTAGAAAACGAATGACTTAATTCTGTAATTGGGTAAATGAGGTGAAAGCTATGTTGATTAGTAGGATGTAAGCACTCCAATTTGTACAAATAATCAACACATTGAATCCCATAATGGCATAAATGTATTTATGATCTAAATAATATGATCTTAATAATATTTTTTATTAAGTACAAATGACTTAATAAAAAATAAATAAATAAATAAAAGCTAATGTAATTCTATAGAGTCAAGAGAAGACCCAGGCCTGGATGGATCAGTTCAATAATGGCTTTGCAGTATAGCAAATGATGTTTTCAAAGCCTAATTATAGAAACTAACAGATGTCAATACAGAAAGAATTTATAAGACCCATTTCCCCTTTTGAAACAGCAAAGTAAATTCCTCTAAAACTCAATGCGCAAATTCTGCCATGAAGTTACAGCTGCTGGGTAACAGGATGAAACCTGAGTTCCAGCACCTTCTTCTGTGAAACCAAAGGCAATTTTATCATCTTTATAAGGTCTCTGTCATTCTACAAAGTGAAAACACTGGAGTTGGCACACTCTACGCTCTCCTCTAGCTTGAAATTATTAATTATTATCTTGCCAATTACCAATTTGGGGCCTTCAGAACAGAACTCTGACCTCAAAATTCCGTTTCAGTGGTTGAAGAGCTCTTTGCTCTGCTCAGCTGCCTGCTGGCTATGGCGAGGCTCTGCATTCCAGTGGGGGCTAGTTCACTTCTCTCTACACAGAGCCTCCACTCCCTGCTCTACAAAGGTTTTGCAGCCCTTACAGCAGCCATGGTCTAGAGTTGGAGAGCTGAGAAGCTCTGAGGTGGGGAGGGAGCTGTTCCCAGCTGGGTTCAAGCCATGCAGGTGGCTAAGAAGGCAGCCTGAGGGTGTGCTGAGAAGTCGAGGGAGGCTCCACTCAACAAGAGCTTCTCCCAGAAGGTTGTTCTAGCCCTGCACTCAGAAATACCTTTTATTCAAATAATCCCAAGGATAAATCAGTATAGCAGGTCCTTTTCAAGGAGGAATGTAGCCTTGGACATATTCTGACCAAGGATGAAGAGAAAGAAAATACTAAAAATTCACAGGGACTGGGTTTCTGAGGTAGGAAGGATTCAGGGGTGAGGTCCGCTGGGTGCTGGCAGATTTTTTCCCCTTTCTACACTTCTGACCAGGACCTACTCTGCCTGCCAGTAAGAATCTGGGAGAAAAGGAAAACATGCATCCTTCCTGGCAGAGAAGAGGTAAGAAGTCCTTATGCCAAAGGATGGACTCCGAAGAAAATTAGCCCAGCAGGAGTAACCAATTTCTTTTCTTTTCTGCCACATATTGGAAGAGTAAGAGTTTTCTTGAGTGTCATATTAAATACACAAATGCTGGCCAGGCACAATGGCTTACGCCTTTAATACCAGCACTCTGTGAGGCCCAGGAAGGAGGAGAACTTGAGCTCAGAAGTTCAACATCAGCCTGAGCAAGAGTGAGACTCCCTCTCTGCTAAAACTAGAAAAATTAGCCAGGTGCTGTGGTGGGTGCCTCACCTGTAGTTTCAGCTACTCAGGAGGCTGAGACTGGAGTTTGAGGTTTTTGTGAGCAATGACGCCATGGCACTCTACTCAGGGTGACAGAGTGAGACTTTGTCTAATAAGTAAATACTAAATAAATAAATGCATGGACACTAGTGACAGCTGATGCATGCAAGAAAAGTTCTGTGCATACTTTTTGTGATATCTGACACCACAGATAAGCAAAACAGATAACATTGAAGATAAGAACACACAAATCTGCATGTGGCCTGTGGCCCAGGTTGGACACTGCTGTCCTAAGGCATGTTCCAGGTGGCTGCGACAGAAGGGAGCCGCCACCCTCCCACCATCCCAGCCATGTCCCTCCACTCCTGCACAGACTGACAGAGTTCCACTTGGTGGCACATGGGAGTTTGCAGACATCCAAGGAAATGATGCTTCCTTTCTTCAGCAAATAGCAATGCTTAAAAAGCACTTACCTCTTTTCCTTGTGCCATATCATAATACTTTTTATTCTCTTTTCCAAAGTTTAGGGGAAAAAAATTCTAGCATTCTATCCTACCCTGGATAATTCATTTTATGGATCCCAAGAAAACTATAAGCCTTCGTGTATTATGTCTTTACTTACTTCTCTGTGGGGATATGTTGTCATTGAGAGTGAAAGGGAGAGATTGCCTTTTATGTTTGAACAGATAATTTAGATCAGTTTACATTGAACTGAAAGGAGCCTTGGAATGACTTCAGTTTCATTCAGGCCAACAATGGGTTCCCAACACCACTGGAAACATTAAATGTTGACAACATGTAGACTCCACCAGCCAGGGCTCACGCAGCCAGCTCCTGGAGCATATGCTCAATTTTATAATTGGGTCAAGACAAACAGGAAACAGCAGTGAACTGAATTATCTCAGACAATGTCCATGCCTCGCCTGCACGTTGCAAGGTCCAATGAATTTAGACAATATAGATACGTTGCCTTAGAAAAATCATTATTCAAAGCACAAGATGGGGTTTCAATGATAATCTATATGATAATCTAATATCTTCATAGCCAAAAAAATCATCCACATGTTTAATACATAAAACACAGTACTTGAAAATAGTGATTTCTACTAAAGAACATCCATTTGTAAGAATGGCTGGCAACAATTAGTATTATTTCAAGAAATTTTAGAATCTTTTTATAAAAGCTCTTAAGTCAAAGACAAAACTAAACAACAGTTCAAAATAACTTATTTACTTTGACTATTTTGAACTCATTATCAGACACTGGATAAGGTACTTTACAGAGTACAGAATAACACTACAACATTCCATAAATGAAGACTCAGGATACATCTGACTGGTTTTTTAACATAGTAAACAAATTTATGAATACCTCTAACCTTCATGCATACAAATAAAGTTGTAAATTATCCCCATATTATACATTTCTTTATAACATGAAGAAACCCAGAAATAATTTAAAACCAACAACTAAAATACTTTCATTTCACACCTGATTAATAGGTGTGAAATGAATAATAATCTTAATGCAAATACCACTGGAATAGATGTATTTCAGTATTCCAAGAAGACAGAGCCGAAATTTTTATAGAATTACCAGGGTACATTTCAACTCCAATAAAAGCAAAAGAGAAAATATTCTCTATTAAAAAGTTTTCCCAGCATACACAAAGGAAAGTATCCTAGGATAGAACTAGTCTCACAAGTGGTCCCCAGATATACATTGTTTACAAATCTAGGCACATTGTTCTTTGCCTTAAATCATGGCAATCAAACCATTTATCACAGAACTTGTTTTAAAGTTGTACATGTTTTTCTGATGTTAACATGGAGTTCATTTAGGGATTATTCCACAGGTAATACACCCGCACAACCTAGAATAGGATAGTCAGGTGGTTTACAGTGACATACATTGTGTAAAAAATTATTATTACATGAACTACTCTAACTACCTACATGCTCCCCATATATATTTCCAAGGAAAAATACTAGCTACAATTAAGGTATATATTATGATCGTGTACTATTTTGTCCATAAGCCATATACAAATAAATTATTGTTATAGAACCAGGCTAAATGAAGCTTTTACCTTCTTTTCTTCCATGGAATTAAAAGACTTTTTAAATTAATCTCTCAAATTAATAATGCTTTATAATAGCATTTTAAACAGTATGCCAAAACTCTTTAGGAAATTAAGATTCTGGGATTCTTTAGAAGGTTAAATAGAGAAAAAATAAAGAAACCAAATTAAAAATGCAACAGTTGAGCTATAAGATGGATCAGTCACTGCTCTGACCGGCAGGTCCGTGATCACTGCATGCTATTCCACATGCATTCTATTCCATAGGTGGACTTGTACGTTCCATTATGTGCATTTAATGGAAAACTAAGTGGTTTAGGAATTTTCTTGATGGCATATTGTTCGTAACGTCACAAGAACATAATCAAACAAACAAACGTGAAATTATCAGATGAATTTTTAAAAATATGCCTGAATCAAAACTTCACTTATAGAGACAGTACGTAATTCACAAGAGAATGGGCAACTAGAAATCACTGCAATAAATATGCATTAGGCCCAATTTCTACATTTTTCTTTATTGAAAGAACGTTTATCACTCAAAAATGTGAAATGTGTGAGCCACCCTATATTTGTTTTTATTAACAAGCTTAACCATGGATGTCTACGCAAGCCAACGTCAACACTGCCAAGCTTAAGCATGGATGCCTCCTCAAGCCAATGTCAACACAGCCAATCCCTTCAAAGAACAAAGCTGTCCGGTTAGGTAAGACCTGTAAAACTGTGCTCTCCAACTGACATGTTTTCATCTGAGCCCCTGTTTTCTACCTTTAAAGAGTGGCTGTATCAATTACAAGAACACTTAGCAGGCAAACCCCAGAGATGGCAAAACCTGACTACAAATAAAAATTCCACAAATAGAGATGAAAATCAATATTCTGTCTATTTTTGGAAAGATCTGACCTGAAAGTGTGTTTGAAGTCAGTTGCACCAATCTGCAAGCATTGCACTAGAGGATTAAGGATAAGGCTTTCCCTACCTTCTACCAAATTTGTGAGTCATTTTTGGTTGAGTTGTTGGACAACACGGAGGCAACACACTTCTTCTAAATCAACAGCAGTCTCTCTTTTCCCACCCCACAAGGAACAAGACCGGGGTACCCAGGGGCAAACAGGTGTGTGTACAACACACACACCTGCTGGTAATCAGCACTGCTTACATTTCTGACTGTGAACATTTCAAAAGCTGTTTGGCACTTACCTTGCAAAGACGGGTTAGGTAAAGTTGCTTCATTCTCTCCCATCGTATTATCTCTTTTTAAAGGGGGCCAAGCAATTTCTAGTCAGTTACCCTGCTAGCTCTGTGACCTTCTGACTTCCCACTGTGGTAGTGTAACAGAATACTACCTGCTTTCTTCTGTGAATAATTACCACTCTGCTTCCTGAGTTACCTGGCTTGCAGGACCTGTTTTACTACGAAGTGAGATCACATCCCTTGATCCAATGTCCTGCTATTACCGTGTGCTTCGCAAAACATGGCTGTGTTTCAGTTCTGAAATTAACTTTTACATCCCTACTTTCCCTTTAGTCCAGAAACGTAGTCCTGAAAGAGTATTGATACTATCAACACACCATGGTTCAGAGCCAGTTCTGTTTCTTTCTTTTTTAGTATTTCCAATCTGCTTCTCCTAGAGAACTAAAAGAAAATCTAAAATAAGTTAAGCAAAATCCATTTCTCAAAAACATAGGGAAATAAGGAACCCCTTGGGAGTCAGTTTTTGTGCAGTGTATAAAGACAGATTTAGAGTATTTCTAATGCATGTTGTGTGACTATAAGCAAAAAATATAACTTCTTTGAGACTCAGTTTCCTCAACCGTAAAATAGAATATTAGTAATTTCTATTTGAGAGGGTTAGTATGAAAATTGAAAGCCATAATATATGACTGTGCTAAGCATGGCAAGTGACAGATAAGAAAAACCATAAAACAAATGACACTTTTTCATTTCCCTCTTTGTCCTCTTCTTCCTTCTTTCCCTCCTCTCATTCTTCAGATGAGTAGAAAAAATGCTGAACTGAGGCCCTGATGTCACGGACCATGTTCTGACACCAGTTGTGCTGATTTAAAGAACCTGAAGAAGCTATTCCGTCCAGCACCACAGAGCCCCAAGGTCCTCATTTGTACAAGGGGAACCCTGAAATATGGAGATTTGCATTCCTTTCAAACAGGAACGTAGTTTTAACTCAGATTAACTGTTGTGCCTCCAACAAAAATAGTCTCCAGCAAAGATGAGCTACAAATTGGAGATTTATCTTTAAATGTTCATTTGCAAATGAGAAAGGAAAGAGATCATAAAATTAAAGTAATTTATTTAAGTTTTTCTCCTATAAGGTACCTAGAATAAAAAACAATCTCCATTTTTTTCCCTCTAGAATCCCTTAACTCTTGGCTTTAATCAGACTTGTGCAAAAAAAAGAACCTCAAATTGTTTCCCTTATGGTTCTGTATTTTAATTTGAAAATAATCTACATACCATGTTTGCTGGCTTAATGCAAAAATTGCTTACATAAATTATGTAAAGAACAGAAATGTCAAATAGCTACCATAGGCATTCCTAAAAGTATTGGAAATGAAGCCAAATATGGCTTTAACAAATCCTCATCACAATTCAGAATCGTATCTTTCATTTATCACCTCCTTGGGTCTCAGTTTCCTCATCTGTAATATGAGGGAGCTGGGCCTTTCAAGGGCCCATTCTGTCATCATGATGCCAGAAGCCTCGGACTTGAAATCCAGGCTATGGTTTGCCTCAGAGTAGAGTAGCTCTTCACCCATGCAATTACACACTGTAACATCTGTATCATGCTACATATTTATTAGAAGCAAGATAAAATTGAATGTTTGCCAATAAAACACTGTAATCATACATTCTGACTTCCCTGTCAGAGGAACAACACAGATATCCATCCTCACTCATTATGGCAAACTTGGAAACATATTCACATACCTGCCCCAGGCACCCAATGTTAGTCAATAACAGTTACAAAGCACTTATTATCTACAAGCCAAAATTATGGCAGATAGGAAGTTACCATGAAAGTAAAATAAAGAACTCTTCTTAAGCCAAGAAAAAAAAAGTAAAAATATAGACACCACCAGAAATGTTGAAAGTTTTTATAGATGCATAAAAGTAACCTGAATTTAAAATAAATTACCTTATCATGCGTAACACTAATAAAGTACCCTCACATGTACATTTTCTCTCTTCCTCTGGGCCTTTGTGCATGCCTGAAAAACTTCTTCCAGGATGTTTTCTAAAATGTATCTGGAAAGTTGTGTACATGCCTCCAAATCTCCTTATTCTCACCTTTGCCTTCCCTAACTCACATGCAGAAATTCTTGAATCCAGTCTGGATTGAGTCCCCTTCCGTGTGCTCTGGACTTTCCCTTTCACCACAGCTCTTTGACACTGTACATTAGGGACAGAACTCCCCTCCTACCTGCTGCGGATACTCCAAGGCCCCCAGCGGATGCCTGGCACTGCCGAGAGTACCGAACCCAACTCCCATCCGAACACGTTTGTCTTCATGTCTTCCACCCACAAGCTCACACCTTCTTCATCTTGACTAAGAACTTTACACGCACTGCAGCTGTAACTTTTGCAGTTTGAGGTGTGACAGCAAAATTTGCACAAGTTTTTCCTTCCTCACAATTTCACAGATGGAAGACTTGTTCTTACTACATAGATCTTGGCAATTTTTGCATACAACTTTTAAAAATGTCCTTATTAAAGTGAGAACCTTTACCTTTTCCCTTATAGGAAATCCTTTCCTGCTTCTCTTTGGCATGTCCAAATTGCCAGCACCACTACTCTTGCATTTCAAGACTATTAAATAAAGTAACAGTTACTAGAATACAAAACCTGTAATACCACGACTGTCGATCTGATAACCAGGATGGCTGCTAAGTGACCAGCAGGTTTCTGCAGCAGGTTTCTGCAGCATCCCTGAGCAAAAGGATGATTGGTGAGATTTCATCATGTGACTCATCATGCTGCATGACTTAAAATTATCAATTGTTTATTTCTGGAAGTTTCTATTTTCATACTGGAGTTGATCAGAAACAATAAACTTTAGAAAGCAAAACTAATCGGGGGGGGGGGGGACTACCACAATGCTTCATTATTTCTGTCCTCGAAGTTATTAGTCCAGAGACCCTTTCTGTATTCCTAGCCATATCCCTAGCACCTAGCACAGCTCCTAGTGATACTATACCTCCAGTAAATTACATAAAAGTGAATGAAGTTAACATCATCAGAAAAGGGAAATTAAAGGTCTTCAAAGGAGGATAAGGACTAACGATGAAGATGAGGGGATATTCCAGGGAGGAAAAAGTGGAAAATTGAAGTTCAAACTTATGTTCTGTTCCCAGATGCCCCAAGTGGCTTCACTGAGGCCCTGTGAGCCTTAGGGGCCATGGAAGCCATAGGGAGGACTCTCAGACAACCCAGATGCCTGGAAATGGTGCAGACCTGGCAAATGTTTAAGACACCTTAGTAGAAGCCCACAATATCCCACACAACAACCAGCAGAACAAGCCCCCTGGTTTTGTGTACCCTACTGAGTTTCACTCCCCCTTGGACCCGAGCGGAGATCCACACTCACACAACTGTCACCTCTCACACTGTTGGCAATGTGTAAGTCTGCATTCCTGTAGTCCTGCACACCGGCCAGTGGGCTGCAACCTGAGGACGCATGCACCAGCCCGCAGGCCATGTTCCCATGAAACCTCACAGCTCCACACCTGTGACCCAGCTCTCCACTGGGGCTGACAGCCACACACTGCCCTTGCTGTATGGTCATTATACCTGAACCTTGGCACAAGAGGGCCCGCAGCCCTGTCTCCCGTGTCAGCAGCCACTGCCATGCCAGCAGAAGACCTGAGCAGAGCAATCTCCTGCCACACCTGTCTCTGTGAAGAAGGACTCGCCCAGCCCTCTCCCCAGTCATCCAACAGTGGCCTAGGGACCAACCCGTCCCTCCACATGGAGACTCCTCGGCACTGCTTTGAACTGTGACAACCATGGGGGACAACACAGAAGAGCCATGTCACAAGATCTCAGTTCATCTGCCCATCTCTGGAAGGGATCAGTCTTCCAGAACATGACACAAAAGCACCACCCAGGGAATCTCCTCTCACTCAATCAGAGAGTCCCCAGGAAAGGAGAACAGAAGCAGTGCAAAGCTGCCCACCCTGAACTGAAAGAAGTTTCAGATGAGAAGAAATCAGGAAAATGACTCTGGAAACATGTAAAAAAAATAAACTAGTTTGATGCACCCAAAGGATTACAAATAAGGATTAGGATTAGCAATGAATCCCAACCAAAAGGAAATAGTCAGAATGTCAGAGACAGAATTCAGAATCCAGATGGTAAATCAGATGAATGGGATTGAAGAATATCTTTCTTTAAGGCTGCATAGTATTCCATGGTGTACATATATAACAATTTATTAATCCATTCCTGGATCGATGGGCATTTGGGCTTTTTCCATGACTTAGCAATTATGAGTAGGGCTGCAATAAACATTCTGGTACAAATATCTTTATTACAATTTGATTTTAGGTCTTCTGGGTATATGCCCAGTAGAGGAATTACAGGATTGAATGGCAGGTCTATTTTTAGGTCTCTAAGTGTTCTCCATATATCTTTCCAAAAGGAATGTATTAATTTGCATTCCCACCAGCAGTGCAAAAGAGTTCCCTTTTCTCCACATCCACTCCTCTTTCATGTTTACATGGATGGAGCTGGAACATATTCTTCTTAGTAAAGTGTCTCAAGAATGGAAGAAAGAGTACCCAATGTACTCAGCCCTGCTGTGAAACTAATTCAGGACCTTCACATGAAAGCTATAACCCAGCTACAACCTAAGAATAGGGGGAAGGGGGAAAGGGTGGGGAGGGAGGGGGGTGGTGGGTGGAGGGAGGGGGATTGATAGGATCACACCTGTGGTGCATCTTACAAGGGTATATGTGAAACTTAGTAAATGTGGAATGTAAATGTCTTAGCAAAATAACTAAGAAAATGCCAGGAAAGCTATGTTAACTAATGTGATGAAAATGTGTCAAATGGCCTATGAACCAAGTGTATGGTGCCCCATGATCAAATGAATGTACACAGCTATGATTTAATAAAAAAAAAACATAAAAAAACAATATGAATATGAAGAGAGAAAATATCTGTGCATAGCTGTACAAAGTGTTGGCATTTTTAGCTGTGTTATTACAGAGAGTGAAAAAGTTAAAACAATTAAAAACCTGTGAAATTAAAAAGTTACAATTATAGTTTCATGTCTTAAGTTTAAATCTTTAATCCAGTGAGAGTCTATCTTAATTAAAGGTGAAAGGTGTGGGTCCAATTTCAGTCTTCTACAGGTCGCCAGCCAGTTCACCCAGCACCATTTGTTAAATAGGGAATCTTCTCCCCATTGAATATTTTTAATTGGCTTGTCAAAGATCAAATAATGGTAAGTAGCTGGGTTTATCTCTTGGTTCTCTACTCTGTTCCATACCTCTCTGTTTTTGTGCCAGTACAATTCTGTTTTGATCACTGAAATACTAGAATAAAGTGCAGGGAAAACACGTGAATATTTTATGAGGAGGACCCTCGGGCAATTGAAGCAACACCAAAACTACATTACTGAGACCTGATCAAACTAAAAATCTTCTGCACAGCCAAGAACACAGTAAGTAAAGCAAGCAAACAGCCCTCAGAATGGGAGAAGATATTTGCAGGTTATGTCTCCAACAAAGGTTTAATAACCAGAATCCACAGAGAACTCAAGCATATTTAGCAAGAAAAGAACAAGTGATCCCATCTCAGGCTGGGCAAGGGACTTGAAGAGAAACTTCTCTGAAGAAGACAGGTGCATGGCCTTCAGACATATGAAAAAATGTTCATCATCCTTAATCATCAGAGAAATAAAAATTACACTGAGATATCATCTAATTAGCCCACATCACAAAATCCCTAAACCAGAGATGTTGGTGTGGATATGGAGAAAAGGGAACACTTCTACACTGCTGGTGGGAATGCAAACTAATACGTTCCTTTTGGAAAGATTTTTGGAGAACACTTAGAGATCTAAAAATAGACCTGCCATTCAATCCTTTAATTCCTCTACTAGGTATATACCCAGAAGACCAAAAATCACATTATTAACAAATATATTTGTACCAGAATTTTTATTGCAGCCCAATTTATAATTGCTAAGTCATGGAAGAAGCACAAGTGCCCATCGACCCACAAATGGATTAATAAATTGTGGTATATGTACACCATGGAATATTATGCAGCCTTATAGATGGAGACTTTACCTCTTTCAGGTTTACATGGATGGAGCTGGAACATATTCTTCTCAGCAAAATATCCCAAGAATGGAATAAAAAGTATCCAATGTACTCAGCCCTACTATGAAACCAATTTATAGCCACCACACAGGAGAGGTGCTCAGCGCAGTGTCTGACCTTGAACACTCTGTGATGTTTGGTCTGTGACAGTCACACGGGACGATACTGCCCAAGGGCACATTTCTCAGAATGGACCCCAATCATTAAGTGATATAGGACTGTATTTTAATACATATACATACACATCCCTCACAAGCAAAAGGCACTGTGGTCATTTGCCAGAAAAGCTTCACTGAATAGTGGAAAGAAAACTGATAAAATTATAAAAATTATCATAAGGACTTCCAGAATTTTGAAAAGATCAGAGTGAATGAGCCTTCCAAGTCATTTCTGTAAAACTTGGGGAGCCCTTGTTTAAACAGTTTGGATGGCACAACAGAAAACAGTACGTACAACTCTATTACCTAATTTTATTTGAAACACCCCAGTACTCCAAAAGAGAGGGCAGAGAAGGGTATTATAAATTCTATCATTTCTTTGGATATTTGAGGCTTTGATCATAAATGGGGAAGAAATCACTGTTGCGGGTAAAAGTTTTATGATCATTTATTAAAGTAATTATTATTTAGTTCTGATTTTTTTTTAGTTCTGATTTTTAAGGGAAGATATTTGTGAAAATTTGAAGAAAATTATAAAGTGGTTCTCAAATTCTGAATGCTAGCCTCACATGCTACGTAACATGGTACTCTGAGTGTGTTAAATGTTACTACACATCTAAAGATTACCCAAACCTGGTACTTACTTTTTCAGTAAAAGCATCACAAAAGGAAAACAAATTACTTGATTAAAACCATAGATTTTGACTATGGATATCAGGGAGAGCAAAGAAAAAGAGAGAAAGGATTGGACAACTTACATCTGTGACCTTTCAAGATATTAGTAAAGCAAGTGTCAAAAATATGTGCTCCTCTGTTCAGCTGCCAGTGTGTGTGGATGCACTCTTTGCTCAAGTGCATGCCCTGATGGTGTTTATTGCAAGTATTTTAGAGTACAGATGACCTACTTTACTCTAAAATCCAGTCCTGCAGGAGTTGTTTAAATCATTTCGGTCATTTCCTCATCTACAAACTGGGGGTAAGTAACAGAGTTTCAAAAGAATTAAATGAGATTACATTTAAATGTTCAACTATTACCTTACTTGCCTGAAAAGTAATAGAATACTACTTTTGTTTCTCAAGAACAAACGGACACAGATCCCCAATCCTGGCCAGCCTTCTGAAGTTAGACAAATATTTTCCAAGGTTGGGAAATAATATTACACAACATTTTCTAAATTAAGCCTACTTTTTAAAAGTTCCATTCTTCATTAAAATAAATCCAGTGACAGAACAAATGCAATGAAGTTTGCAATCTGATATTATGAGTTACATGACATTAGAACTAGGAGTTTCATCGTATAGTTTCCAAGAACAATGTCTCTTTATGAAATCTGGAACTTTTGTTGGTTGCTTGTAGCCAAGAACTTCTAGATTGAGATTGATTTGATTAGAGATTCTTAATACTTGTGAGTCTTCCAGAAATGAGAGAGATAGGTAAGTTGGGACAGAGGGAAAAACAACATAGTGTATTTTAAAGTATGTTTTTAAAATGGGTAGAAATAATTAAAATCTTCTCCTGCTGAAGAATTCTAACGCAACACCTTCTTCCCTTTCTCTTCTGGGTCTGGGCATCATAGTTTACCCACATTGCTCCAGACAGAGATTTAGGGTTTCCTCCTGCCTGCCCCATCTCATGTCCCAAAAGTCACTGAGTCTTATAAATTCTGTGTCCTAAACATCATTGAAATCCGTCCCCTTAACTTCCCATTTCCCTCAGGAAACACATTGTCATCTCTTGCCACAATAACTCTCTAAATGAAATCATCTTCCCTGTAATCCACCGTCTCTCCTTCTGCCAGAATGAGGTTCCTGAAACATAGCAGTCAGGCAAATCCACACTCACCGCACACCGTCCACAGCCTCTGATAACACCCACTGTCATCGCCACAGTTTTCCAACCCAGTGACTCCTCACCCTCCATTATTATTTGACCCATGTCAACCCCCCTTGTAAGGCTTTTCTAACATCCCCACACAGACTTGATATTATAATGCTACGTAACCGAATGTATAATACATACATAATCGTATTTACTTTTCTATGAATCCATGTGTGTATTTTAAAAAGTCAAAAAACGAAAACCTACTCAGTGCTTTGTATTAGGATTAATAGATAGATAAAAGTATGCTTTGATGCTACTAACGAAACTTCTAATTTTGTATTACTTTTTTCATCAAATTGCATACAACGTCTTAAGAAAATTAGTATCAGCAGAGAACAAAGTAACTCCTTCAGGTGTCATCACCTGCGTGTCAGTTAGATGGCGACAGTCCCCAGAGCTAGCCCCCCACTCTGGAAAGGCAACAGAAGCACAAATGAACAGTGATACTTGCCTGGAGTAACTGAGGAACTATGGCAAATGCCCTGTGGAGCACGAAGCCCAGGATAGCACCACTGAGAGAGGAGGGGGCATCTTGCTGCAGCCACGCTATCTCCCCTGCTAGGATTGGAAGGAGCCAGGGGGACTTCTCCAGAGAAAAGATTAGCTGGAGACCTTTGCAGTCCCTATCACCGCCACAGATATGAACAGTCATTGCTACAGGAGGGTACTAACAGGTCCTGACTCCAGCATGGACAATGTTCGGAGTCTGTATGCCTCTGTTACTCCACAGTAGGAACCCCATGATATTTCCCAGCCCTGCAACCTAGATGTTATGCACGGTGCCTTCCTGAAGCCAGGCCCACGGCTGCAGGGCACCCTGCCTTTGAGACAGGTGCACACTGACCCCTCCATTCCTGAGGCCCTGCTGTCACTCCACTCAGTTCACAGCACCAACACTGTGGCTGCTTGGAGCCTAGACCCAGAGGAATGAGATCCCACTGGACTAATAAAACAGAATAAAGAGCTCAGAAATAATCTCCTACACTGCAGCCAACTGATTTTCAACAAAGGCGCCAATAGTGTACGGTAGGAAAAAAAGACAGTCTTTTCAATAAACGGTGCTGTGAATATCCATATGCAGAAGGATGAGGCTAGACCCTTATCTTTCACCATTTACAAAAATCAACTCAAATGGCTAAAGATGTAAATGTAAAACACTGCTAGAAGAGAACACAGGAACATACTTGATGCCATTGTGGCTTGGCAAGGAGTTTCAAAATAAGACTGAAAAAGCACAGGCAACAAAAGCAGAAACAGACCAATGGGGTCACATCTACTGAAAGAGCTTTTGGACAGCAGAGGAGACAATTAACAGAGTGGAGAAAAAAACCTTCAGAATGGGAGGAAGTATTTTCAAACTACACTTCTGACTGAAGGTTAATATCCAGAATATATAAAGAACTTAATTCTACAATGAAAAGCCAAAGAATCCAATTACAAAATCAGAAAAAGATCTTAATGCACATTTTCCAAAAGAAAACATACAAATAGCCAACAAGCACATTAAGAAAAAACCCTGAACATCACTAATCATCGGGGAAGTGGAAATGACAGTAAAACTACCATCAAATGCCACCTGACTCAAGTTACACCAGCTATGACCGAAAGACAAAAGAAAACCAACATTGCAGAGAATAGAGAGAAAAGGGAACTTTTACACGTTGTTGGTGGGACTGTAAATTAGTCCAGCCACAATGGAAAACATAGAAAGGTTGCTTGAAAAATTAAAAATATCTCACTACTGGGTGTAAGTACAAAGAAGATGAAAATTAATGAAATTGGCAGCAAAGAGATATTTGCACTTCCGTGTTTATTGCAGTACTATTTAAAACAGTCAAGATACAGAATGAACCCAAGTGCCCCACAATGGATGAATGGATAAAGAAAATGTGCCATAGATACTTGGTAGAAAACTATCCTGCCATGAAAACCACAATGAATTGCTGTTGTTTGAGGCCACATGGGAGGACACGGCGTTAAGTGAAGTAAGCCGACACAGAAACACAAATGCTGCGTGCACGCTCTCGCCTCATGTGGGCCCTGAAAGGGGAAAACTGAGCAGAGGTGCAACCAGAGAAGTAGGGAGGGGAACAGTGGTTACTGAGGACTGGGAAGGGGCTGACAGAGGAGAGGATAGCGGAGGTTGATCAACAAGCAGTTACAATTCGATATGAAGGACAGGGCTGGTGTTTTATTACACACCACAGGGGATGTTAGTTAACAGGAAGGTATATTATATTACAAAATAGCTAGAAGAGAAGCTTTTGAATGTTCTTATCACAAAGAAATGATAAATGCAGATGAATACACTAAATCCCCGGATTTTATAATTGTATGTACAACATATAATAAGTATTAAAACCTCAAAATTATACCCTACAAACATGTACTATTACAATGTGTCAATGAAAATATTTTTGTAAATTAAAACAAGAAAGTAACTCAGCAGTAAAGAGTGTTAGTTAATAAGAAAAGAAGATAAGTCAACTAATGCCAAGGAATGTATTGTCACTTTAATGATCTTTCTATGGTAATTTTATTAAATAAAGAAGCCAGAGAGCTTTATTAAATTACATGTTAACATTCTCACACACACACACACACACACACACACACACACACACACACACACACACGAAACAGTTATTTAACAATTTCTGATGGCTTGCAAGTAACATCACATTTTTAAGACATAAAAGAGTCATCCTCTAATAACAGACACACAGAGTTGCCAACTTGGAAGTCAGGTCGGAGTGAAACTACAAAGCATTCTAATTTGCTGTTGGGAACAACGCTGCTCCAGATTCTGGGAGAGCCACGTAACAAGACATTAAATGCAAGCTTGTAATCAGAGTGCACAGTGATATAAATTTTTTATGAGGATCTCTTGAAATCTTAGGATCCAAGATCTTAAATGCCAGAATTTTTTTTTTTTTTTTTTTATTGTTGGGGATTCATTGAGGGTACAATAAGCCCGGTTACACTGATTGCAATTGTTAGGTAAAGTCCCTCTTGCAATCATGTCTAAGTAATATACTCTTGTTAGTTACCTCAGCCTCACCCACGTAAGTCCACAGGTAAAGAAACACTAAATTAGTTTTCATAGCAGTCCCCCTCCCCGCCCCCCCAAAAAAGAGTGGGATGTAACTAAGGTGGGAGGATCACTTGAGGCCAGGAGTTTGAGACCAGCCTGGGCAACATAGCAAGACTCCATTTCTAAAAAAATAATAAAAAAACTAGCCAGGTATGGTAGTGCAGGCCTGTATTCCCAGCTACCTGAGAGGGTGAAGCAGAAGGACTGCATGATCCCAGGAGTCTGAGGCTACAAGGAGCTGTGATTGTGCAAGTGGACTCCAGCCTAGATGACAGAGCAAGACATCCTATCTCTAAAAAAATGTAAATGACCAGGATGTGACAGTCATCTAAGTATTACCTGAAAGGGGGAGATGAAGTATAGTTTAAAGCTTCACATACAGACACATGCACAAATACCTAAGTATATATAATATACTAATTAATTGTTTCACAATCTGATAAAATTCTCTCAAGAGGAATGCTAAGGAAAGCCGTAAAGGAAGGAACATGCCTGCTGACTACTTGGTGCGAGCATAGAGTGGTGAGCTAATGAACTAGGGATGTCAGTGAGAGAGGATACCCAGAAAAAGCGAGGCCTAAGAGAGCAGAGGTCTTCTCAAGGAGACTCCAAGGATATACCTGTGAGATTCTCCCACAGTGACTCAGCTCTTAGGAATTTCTAGGAACTTAACTTCCTGGTACCTAGAAACTAACACTTGCTTCCACTTCTGTGAAAGCCCTTGGTTCTATACAAGCCTGAGCCAGCTTCTCCAGCTTGATTCAATGAGAAAGATCCCGTGGGCTGGAACTTTTTGACTGGGGATAAAAAAGAGAAGACTGAGCCAGTCGGGGAGTGCAGCCATTCTGAATTCTTCTGTGCCTGGCTCTACTGCTGGAGTAAAGCCCTTCCTCTTATAAACATGGTGTCTGGATGTCCTTTCTCTCTATTGGGCCTTGTCTTCCTGCAACATTTCAACACATTAAATATCTATAGATAAAACCCTCGAATACCAAGGTCTAGTAGGAGTACTAAAACGATAGGATGATTTCTCTTATTTTCAAAAATGCATTGAAAATAAATAAATAAATGTACATTGAAAATGTTCAGATGGTATTGTTATTGACATGGGGAAATTTTTATTTCTTCCAAACACCTTGAAATAAAATGACCAACCTTAAAAATGAAAGTTGCATCTCCATGACCCCAAATCATTTAATACAGCTCTGATAATGTTTTGTAAGTAGACCCCAGTCATTCATGCTGAGAGATAAAATATCTTCCAATCCAGCCTCTTTACGATAGCCTCAGTCTCAGAAAAAAAAAAAAATTAAATTAAAAAACAAAGAAAAGAAAAGGAAGGGAAAATGAATGCCAGCTGTGATGCAAGAATTTGGCAAATACTCACTAAATGAAGACAAGGTCTAAAGTGGACAGACAGTACTAACAGCTTCCTCCAACTACCTCCAGTAGCCAAAGGCACTAAGGTGAAGCTGAGGTGAAAGGGGAGGTTTCACCTTGTCTTTAGAAACATTCTATTACTCTAACTCTATAACCTAAAATACTAATAGCAGGTGGGCATGTCCAAAATAAACACAGTGACTATAACATTCACTTGTTAAAATCAACAAGCAATTGGACAGAAGCAGGTATCATCAATAAGAAGTCAGTTTAGGACATCAGAGAAAGAACAGTTTATCATTTTGTTACACTAGGTTTTATTTTTTAATTTTTTAAATTATTCCTTCTTTTCTTTATTCTTTTTCTCTTTTCTTCTGCCCCCTCCCCCATAAAAGTCAAAGAGGCATAACTTGCTTTCCTAGAAATGACTGCAGGAGAACTGCTTTTGTTCAGCATCACAATGGGCCACTACTCTCTACTGAGAATGTTTTCTTTCTGAAAGCTCCACTTCTGCTTTCCCCCCCAACTACCTGCCAGCTGGCATTGTTAAAGAAAAGATGATTAAAGTCTCCAACCTGCCTCCAAGCAGCTAGTACTCAGAATAAGACTTTTCTCTAAAGTGAATGGCTGCTGTCTCTCCTATAGTGTCCAGATTTACAAAATGAAGGGGGAAAAGAGAGAGACAGAGACAGAGAGAACACAAATGAAGAGATAAACAAGGCATCTCTGCATGGACTTTTCAGGATAACAGACTATGGAAGGAAAAGAATCC
This sequence comes from Nycticebus coucang, assembly GCF_027406575.1. Lineage (NCBI taxonomy): Eukaryota > Metazoa > Chordata > Mammalia > Primates > Lorisidae > Nycticebus > Nycticebus coucang. Next base: position 4,943,504 of record NC_069799.1, on the reverse strand, counting down.
CAGGATGATGCTAGAAAATAGGATTTCCTATCCCCTCAGGCATTGAGGGCTTCACAACATGTAAGCAATTTAAAGAATTAATAAACATAAAAATAGAGACAGAAATGCCAGTGCTAAAGCTAGCTTTAAATACTTTTTTTATTATGTCCCTCAAAGCTCCTCTAAAACCTTTTAGTCTTTTTACATTCTAATATCAGTTAATTTTTTTCCCATAACATTTAAAAAATGCAGGGCAAACACAGCCCTGTCTTCCAACTTCAAGGAACAACTTCATAACATTTCTTAGTTACTGTTTTTAGATTTGCCAGAGTCATAGGCATCTAATAAATGCTTGATGATTGACTAATGAAAAACATAATTATATTTCCTTTCTTTCAAAATCTTTATAATAAAAGGAGCATAAATGATACTATTAATTCCAAATGTTTCTACTATTCTTCCTTCCCTCCTTCACTCTCTCATACATAGTATCAGACTACCGGTTTGAAAGAGCTATTCACTTCTTTTTCCTACAAACTAAAACATCTCATTATTTACCTCAGAATTAATGACCAATTTAAAGTTATAATTTTTTTCCTGTGGGACAGAGTATTGCTCTCTCACCCAGGCTAGCGTGCCCAGCTCCCTGTAACCTCAAATTCCTGGGCTCAAGCAATCCTCCCATGTCAGCCTCCTGAGTACCTGGGACTATAGGTACATGCCACTGTGCCTAATTTTTCTTTTTTAAGTTTTTAAAGAAAGGGTCTCACTTCATTGCCCAGGCTAGTCTGAAACTCCTGGCCTCAAGCAATCCTCTCACTTTTTCAGCCTCTCAAAGTGCTGAGATCAGAGGTATGAGCTACAATGCCCAGTTTAAAATTATATTATTTTAAAATGCACAATGGTTAGAAGAAATTGAGATTGAACTATCTCTGTTAACCTCTCATGAATAAAAAAAGTTAGTTTCATCAAACATGAAAGTATAAAATATATCAAAAAACTTAGAAGCCAATTTAAATCACCAAAGTTAAATTTGAGGAGAATTTTCTACTTTTTAATTTAATAGTTATTTTAAGAAATTACAAATTCTGGACTTACTTGCCTCCGATACTTTTGGTTTTGGAAACTTATTTTTTTTAATGAAATGAGTTATTTGTTCTCTAGTTCTTCACTGGGTCCAATGTCTGTACAGTCCTACTCACTTTATGCTACTTGCCTAACCACTGAAGCATTTAAATACATAGGCAGTCCTGTGTTACAAACTAGGTAGTTTCTGTTACAGGTTTGCTCTCAATTTGAATTTGTTAGTTGGAACAGGGACACTCACCTACTTACTACCTGAAATAGCCTCTGCTCCTAAGTGTGAGTCGTACATCAGATGTTTGTAACTCGGAGACTTACTGTAAGAGCCTCCATTCATAAGTGTGAGTTGCACCTAAGTTGGATGTTTGTAACTCAAGGACTGCCTACATGAGCTTGTGCTTTTAATAACCAAGTCTTTACAGCTTTTCTCTCAATTTCTATGGCCAAATTTTACAATGTTAATGCCGGAAATTATATAAATATAGTTGCAAATCTTTATCAGCCAATTAGCACATTAGAACTGTTTAATTTGAATTTCAAATTGTTAATAAACTAGAGATTATTCCATTAAGTGGCCAATCTCAAAACTAAATTGTAGCAGCGTAAGGAAACAAGTTTTAAATGTTTACCCTACTCTCTTTCACTGTTGATGGCAAAAATGTTGGTGTAATCTTATTTACTGAGATTAAATTTACATGGCAAAATAACTGCATTTTAAGTGCATTGTTAGATGAGTTTTGATAAGCCTATTCACCCTTGTAACTAACTCAACATTCAAGAAAGGGACCATTTCCATTGTCTGCCCTAGAAAGCTCCTTTATGCTTTGTTGTACTTAATCCCTCCGCGGTTCCAAGTCTAGCCCTGTCAACACAGATACCCTTTCGGATATCCGTTTTCTGAAATTTCCTATCAGTGAAATCGTAGCATGTGGACTCTCTGGTCTCACACAGTTTTGTCAGAAATCCAAGCGAGCCCTCAGCGGGGTGACTGGGGTCTCCCAGGGACTGCGGTTTTCTAGGCCTGACAAGGGCTGGGGAACGTGCTTCCGCCCTTGTCTGGGAGCGACATGTCCTCACGTCCTGGGCTGTCACCTGAGCGCGACACGTCCTCAGGTCCTGGGTTGTCGTCTGGGTGCAACACGTCCTCAAGTCCTGGGCTGTCATCTGGGTGCGACACGTCCTCACGTCCTGACGTCCTGGGCTATAATCTGAGCGCAACGCGTCCTCACGTCCTGGGCTGTCGTCTGGGCGGCGACACATCCTCACACCCTGGGCTGTCATCTGGGCGCGACACGTCCTCGGTGGCTGTTGACGGGTGTTCGCAGCTCCCAGTCCCAGGGACCGCCTCAGGGAGCTGCCTGCGGACCCTCGAGTCGCGAAAAGCGCCTCCTTCCAGAAAGCTCTCCCCTAGACGGCAGCAAGGGGAGCCGCAGGGCCTTCTGGGATCGAATCTCGTTAAAGGAGGCGGAAGTCCTGGCCGGCTGGGGGAGGGGGGGGCATCAGACTAAGGGAGAGGCATGAGGGAAATTCGCGGGTATATTTTAAAACTACTGCACAAACCACAGGCATTGTGGGCTGTTATGAAAAGGTTGCTGTGAACACTCACGCAAAAGGGTTTACTTTTTGGCGTATGTTTACGTTTCCTTTGGGGGAAACGTGTCGCGCCCAGAAGAGAAATTGCACGTCGGGACAAACCGCCCACCTGTCCTCCCCGTGGGGCCGTCCCGCCCGCGGGTGACCGGGGTGCCTGACGTCAGACCCTCGCCCACAGTACCGTCTTTTCGATTGTATCCCTTCTATATCACGGTAGGTCTCTCGTGAATTTCTCCACTGATTTTAAGCATCTTTTCATTTGCTTCTTGGTCATTCATATAATTTCTTTATTGGAATGTTTCCTCTTAATGTTAAGATGGAATAGTTACTTACGTAGATGAATACAAACCCTTCGTCGGATACGAAGAGTTTATATTTTCCCCCAATCTATATAGTTTCTTAATGGTGTCTTTTATAGAGTAGAAGTTGGTAATTTGAGGAAGTCAAATTTATCAAGTTTTTTCTCTGTCTGAATCTCTATGCCCATCAGACAACTCGCCATTTCTCCTTCCCTCGCCCCATGGAAATGCCCTTATTCTTTCTGTTTCTATGAATTTGACCAAACTAGGTACCTTATGAGAAAGGAACCATACCATGTCTGTCACTTTGTGACTGGCTTATTTCAGTCAGCATAATGACCACACGCACAGACTCCGTCCACGTACAGCACGAGTTCGAATTCCCTTCCTTTGTAAGCCTGAAGGAGAGCTATGTCCTTGAATGACGTTCTTTGCACAGATGGACACCTGAGTGGCCACCACCTGGGCTACTGTGCATAATGCTGCGGCAAACGTGTGTGGGCAGGGATCTCGGCGCCCCGGGTCCAGTTACTTTAGGTCTGGGTCAGATGGTAAATCTATTTTAATTTTTTTGAGAAGCCACCGTACTGTGTTCCACATGGCTGTATCATTTTACATTCTCACCAACATTGCACACGGGCTCTGTTTTTCCTGCATCCTCACCAATGCTTGTTTCCTGCTTTCCCGGCAGTGTTCATCCTTACGTGTGTGCGAGGTGTCTTATTGTTGTTTTGATCTGGATATTTCTCTAGTTATTAGTGATACTGTGCGTCAAAGGACACAGTCAACAGTGAGTGAAAAGGCCACCTACAGAATGGGGAAGGATATTTGCAGTTTTCTATCTGCTGGCAGGTTCTATAGTGGCCTTTTGACTTTATTGAGTCCTGCACAGAAATTTTAATGTTGATGCAGTCCAGTTCATTTTTATTTTTTGTTGCTTGTACTTTTGGTGTCATATCTAAGAATCACTGTTAAATCTAACATCAGAAAACATTTCTCCTGTGTTTTCTTGTAAGAGTTTTAAAATTCTGGTTCTTTACATTTAAATCTTTGATCTCTGTTAATTTTTAGGGTGTAAGGTATGTGTCCACCTTCATTCTTTTGCATATAAATATCTAATTTTCCCAGTTTTGTTGAAAAAACTAGTCTTTTCCCATTAAAAACTAAGGAGTGAGTGTTATTTCTTTCAATAGGAATATCCAGATTCCTAGAACTTGATTACCCTAGTTCTATATATAGTAAGTCTTAAAATATGTAAGTAGTATGAGTTTTGAAATACCTTTCCTTCACATTTTTTAACTCAAAACTTTTCAAGTTTTTAACTATTCTGGGAACTTCACACTTTAAATATAAATTTTATAATCAGATTGTCAATTTTGAAAAATAATTCTTGATATCTTAAAAGGGTCATATGGAATCTAGAGATCTGTTTTTTGAAAAGAACAAAAATATTGCCTTTGGATCATTAAACATATTTCTTCACTTATTTACATTCTGTCTGGTTTCTTTCTGTAGTATTTTATAAATTTCTGTGTACAAATAACATTTTTCCTTAATTTAAGTATTGTATGACTTTGAATGCTATTGTAAACAGTATTATTTTTAGAGTGTATTTTCTAATTGTCTTTCACTAATATATAAAATACAATTGACTTTTTTGTATATTAGGGTTGAATCTTGTGGCTTTGCTAAATTTATTTATTAGTTCTGGTAGCTTTTTTGTATTATTTCTTAGGATTTTCTATGTATTTGATCATGTTTACATTACCAGTTAATCTTTTTCTTTCTAAGGTCTGTTCCTTTTATTCATTTTTTTCTCTTGATTTATTGCAAGATAGTGTTGGACAGAAGTTGAGACAGCAGACAGCCTTGTCTTGCTCCTAGTTTGGGGGAGAAAACATTCAATTTTCATCCTTAAGTATGTTTACTCTCTGTTTTACCTAGACACCCATTTTCAGACTGAGGAAGCAGTCCACTGGTATTTAGGCATGCGTTTATATGCTACTATGTATGTAAAAGGGTATTAAATTTTGGTAAATATTTTTTTCTGTGTCTATGTAGTTGATTACATATTTTAATCATTTACTGTCTAAATACAGTAAATTACGCTGATTTTCAAGTGGTAAATAGAACTTATGTTTGTGGAATAAATCCTACTTGTTATGATGTAGTACTCTTTTTATATGTGGCTGGATGCAATTTGATAGTATTTTGTTAAGGATATTTGTATCTAGTTTTATAAGAGATACTAGGGTATAGTGGAGTTTTTGTGGTAGTTTTAAAAAATTTATCTGCTTTTGGTACCAGGGTAATATTGGCCTCATAGTGTTAGAAGGCAAGTTTCTCTCTCACTTTCTGAGATCTATGGAGGACTAATTTAATTTTTTTTAACGTTTGATAGATTTTTCACAGTGTCTATTTGTAGTTAAAACTATTTGTGAATTCTTTTTCCTTAACTGTAATAGGGAACTTAATATTTTCATTTTCTTCTTGAGTTAGTATTGATAATATATGCCCTTCAAGAAATTTGTGGGAGCACTACTGGATGCCTGTTCTCCCCTCTCGGGGAGAACACAAACGATTCCCAGCGCTGTGAGCTGGGGAAGGTGTCCAGTTAAGTGTACATGCTGCCAAAGTGAGCGCAGGAAGGCATCCCACTCAGACTCTGCAGTAACTGCACTTTCCCTAACTGCTGCTCTTTATCCAGTTCAGAAAGTTCTGCCCTTTGCACTGATTGGTATTCTGCTGAAGATTTTAAAGAACTGCTCTGCATGTGTTTGGAGACCTCACTTATCTCCAATAATGTCTTCACAAATATTGGTGGCTTACTCCAAAATTTAATCTTTATCTCTTCAACTCGGACTATGTATGGGATCTTCTTCCTTTTATCACATTGTGGACATTGCTCCAGGTAGAAAACCAGGAAATTTATAAGGCTCGCCTCATTTGATTCTCTTTCTCACAGATCATAGTCCTTAGCTCCCGGTTGCCCCAAATTTCAAAAGGTGTTAAATATTTTGCCCATTTGTCTGGTTTTATGGCAAAAGTCAAGTCAATAAGAATGACTCATTCCTAAGCAGCACAAAATTGGTGCAGTTGTTCTCAGGGGCAATTTGTTAGAATATAACCAAAGTATTAAATAAAAAAATCATACCTTTTGAAATTTCACTTCTAGGAAAATTTTGAAGACACCAGTGAGAAAAGTTCTTAAATTACTCTGTGTGACAATGCTTATCGTATTGTTTGCAATACAAAAAATAAGCAATCAAATCCTTAATAACAGGAAATTACTTTTATAAATTATTATACAATTCTACCATGGGACGATTTGCCACTGTTAATGAAGAACTATTCACTGATTTAGAAAGATGTCCAGCACATTACCATGTCAAATGTTTATCAAGGTATGTAATATGTGCTAAAATTACTACAATGAGTATCTCTCACATTTTTGAATTGTTGGTGATTGACTAATTTCTCTCTTGTATGTTTCATGATTTTTGATATGATTTACTTTGGTGATAAAAAATAAAGTTATGATTTACTTTGGTGATAAAAAATAAAGTATTTATTTACCATTTTGAAAAAATTAATGCTTATATATGATTCTTAAATGGTCTTCATATTAAATTAGGAAATTAAAAAGATAAGAGGCCCTTAAATTTGCTTTCAAAACTACCAAGAATATTCATAAAATTTATTTATAATTTTTGTCTCCAATGTTTTTAAGAGATATCTGAGCTTTTTAGTGTTGATAAATTAGCAAATATAAAGAAAAACATATGTATGTATATAAATATGTATCTGATGATTTTGGTTGATAAGAAGTAAGTTGTATAAACTAAAAAAAATCCATCAAAGGGGATCTATGAGGAAAACTGACAAGCTATGAAACTCAGATGCTCTGGGGAAAGTGAAAAAGGATAAATGTCATGCAGCAGCTATTTCACAGCTCCTTTATTATAAACCCGAACTTGTACAAAGAATAATGAAAGTGTCTTGGCCTCCCCGTTGATTTGCGGGGGTTGAAAACAGTAGGACAATTCTGATTAAGCTGCGGAAGAAAGGATGCAAGAAGCCACCTAAGGAAAAGTTGTTACTTTCCAGAGACCACTAAGAAGATAAGAAGATAAACTTGACATTTCTAATGCTTTATAAAACAAACAAACAGTAAGTATCATATTATTATACAGATAAGACATAATAAAATTTCACTCCCAGAAATAGCCAATATTAACTATTAATTAATACTGTACCTATCCTAGAGAGAAAGCAAGGGAAGGGAATCGTATGGGTAGAGACAGTGCGGATGTAAAGAGAAGCAGATGTAGTTACAGTCACACAGGCATGAATAGAAATGTAAATGATAACATACAGAACATTTTGAAACAAGCTTTCATTTTCTCTTTATATAGTGAACATCATCTTTTGATACATTTCTCTTAGATTTCAAAGTCACAGAAATGTTTTTATATCATGGCCACTATTTGTTCCCTCAAGTACGATCTTGAGAAAATTTATTCATTTCTCTGAGCTTCCAGTTCCAACTTGGTGGTATAGAAGTTTTCCCTGACAGAAAACCAAAAACAAATATACAGCCCTGAGATCTAAACCAGCAACCACCATGAAGGTGAGATGATTCCTGGGGCCATAGAGAAGTAGGAAAACTCCAAGCAGATGGGGGAGATGGTAGGAGGATCAGACTTGCATATCCATGACATCTTCTTCCCATCCGGCCTAGTCCCACGGCACACACAGATTCATGTCCCCAGGAAACAGCAGCAGACAGGGAGCAATGGTCTCCAAAAAACACAAAGCAAAAAGCCAGTAATAAAACCTAATGAGATGTGATTTCTGAGTTCTCTGACCAAGAATTCAAAACAGCAATTTTAAAGAAACTCATTGATCTCCAAGATAACACAGAAAAGCAAATCAGAAATTTATCAAAGCAATTTAGCAAATAATAAAGATCTTGGAACTGAGAAAATATTTGCTGAACTGAGGAACTCTTTAGGGGCATTCAACAGCAGAATGAACCAAGCAGGGAAAAGAATCGGTGAGCTCAAAGATTGATTATTAAAAATATACAGTCAAAGGGGAGAAAAAGAAATGAAGATTGCATACAAGACAGAAAAATACCTCAAAAAAACAAATCTAAGAATTATTGTTATTCAAGAGGGTGCTGAACAAGAGCAAATGGTAGAAAGCTTATTCAAGGAAATAACAACAGAAAACTTGCCAAAATTTCATGAAGACATAAATATCCTTGTACAGGAACGTCTTGAACACCAGGAAGATTCAACTCAAATGAGACTCTTCCAAGGCATATAGTAACCAAACCATCAACAGGGTAAAACGCTCCTAAAAGCAGCAAGAGATAAGACACTAATAATACATGAAGGATCTCCAAAATACTGGACAACAGACTTCTGGTTGGAAACTCAAGATGGTGTAAAATGACATTTTTAAGGTACTCAAAAGGGGAAAACTGCCATTCAAAAATATTATATTCAGCAAAACTGTCAGTATGACATGAGTAGAGACATGAAGGAGAGAGAAAAGGTCTCTTTCAGATTAACAAAAGAGGAGAGAATTCATCACTACTAGACCCATCATGCAAGAAATGATAAAGGGAGTTCTTCATTCTGAAAGAAATCAGCATTGACAAACAAAAAGCAAAATAACTTTTCAAGGTATAAAATCCACTGATAAAATTAAGTGCACAGATAAATCTAGAATACTCTATTACTGTATTTGTGGTGTGCAATCAACTCATAATTCTAGTCTAATGCCCCCAAAACCAATCTATCAAAAACAATAATATAGCAACAGCAACCTCTTAAAACACAGGTAATATAAAATACATAAATTGAGAAAACTAAAAGTCAAAGTGTTATTCAGACATTTTTCATGTTTTTTTTCCTCTTGGTTTCCATTTTCATTTGTGATCTAACATAAGTTGTTATCTCCTTTAAATAACTTATGATACCATTAAGATATTTTTTGATCCTGTGATTTGTTTGGAAGAATGAGGAAGAGGCCACAAGTCAATGAATGTGGACAGACTCTAGAAGCTGGAAATGGAAGCAGATTTTCCTCTCCACTCTCAGAAAAAAACACACTACAGTCAACCTCTTGATCTTAACACAGTAAGACCTCTGTTGGGATTCTAACCTACAGAAGTATAAAAAATACAGTTTTGTTTGAAGCTACCAGGCTTATAGTGATTTTTTATAGAAGCAAGAAAAACTAACACACCAGTATATTCTAATTATTAATTGAAATTAATTCAATAATTGGCTTAAATAGTTGCATTGACTTGGGTGGTGCCTGTGGCTCAAAAGAGTAGGGCGCCGGCTCCATATACCAGAGGTGGTGGGTTCAAACCTGGCCCCAGCCAAAAACTGGAAATAATAATAATAATAATAATTGCATTGACTTAAAATTATTCTCAGATAGTAGTGAGAAGAAATCACATGACATCTGCTGGAGTTTTCATCCAAGAAAGAGAAAGATTGAGCTCATGGTTTAAAGGGGAAAATGAAAAATAAATCCATCAATCTATACTGTGAACATACCATGATGATTCTTGTTCAATATGTTAGTTAGAGTAAATGTGCTTTCACTAATTTCCTAATTAATTTAGGCTAAATTAGCTTGACTTTGTTATTTATGATCAAAGAGTATGCCTAGAATTGTTAAGGATAATTGCCCCCCAAACAGGTGTAAGTGGCCCCAGGGTATTTGAATGCCATAGTCCTAAAATTGAAACAATATCTAAAGCTTATGGCTCTAGGTGCAGAATAATAGGATTTTTTTTCTCTTTTTTTTAAACAAAAGTACTATAAAACATGCTATAAGGAGCATCTGATTTTATTCTTACAAAACCCCCAAAGACAGAGAATGTTGTTTTATATACTGAGAAAACTGAGATTCAAAAATGTAAATGATTTTGTCAAAATCATAAGTGATGTAATTGGCACTCAAATCCCAGTGTTCCTGAAACCGGAACATTCAGCAAATGTTAGTTGATTACTTATTAGGTACCAAACACCATGATACCTAGCTTGCCAACATTTAATGAGGCCTCACTATATCCAAGTAATTTTTGTATATTAATTCAAGTAACCCTTGAATTAATTACTGACTATATCCATTTCACAGATGACACACAGTAAAGGAAAAGAGACTTTTCTGAGGTCTCAGAAATGACACAGCCAGAGCTGGGATCAAGCAGTCCAGCTTCTAGTAGTTCTTAAATACTTACCTCTCTGCCGCCTGTCCTGGGTACTGAACATGCAGGCGGTCTGCATCTCACAGTTACATGAGAACAAACTAACAAGTACTAATTGTAATGGGGTTTCAGAAGGAAGGAGCAGGATATGAAGTTAAAAACTTCAAATTTTAAAGAGATGTTGAAAAAATTTAAGGAAGTAACAATTAAACAAAAAGATAATATTTGAAGAGCCAGTCATAGGAATGTTTGAGGAACAAGAAGGGGAGCATACTGGTGGATTTTGTGTCAACTTGACTGGGTTAAAGGATTACCAGATAGCTGGCCAACATTAATTTCCTGGTGTTTTCCATCTGTAGATTGAATGAAGATCCTTCCTCACCAACGTGGGCAGGATCATCTGTTTTATTGAGGGCCGGGTAGAACAGAAGGACAGAGGACATTCCGTCTCCTCGGCTGATACAACCGTCTTCTGCCCTTGGACACTGGATTTTGAGGTTCCTGGGACTCCACCACCTGAGCCAGCCCTGGCACTCCCAAAGTCATCAGGTCTCAGACTGGGAAGCACACCATTGATTCCTTTTGCTCTCAGGACTTCAGATTCAAATTGAATCACACTGCAGCTCTCTCTCCTGGGTCTCCAGCCCGTGACAGTACTTTGGGACTTCTTAGTCCCATCACACTGTGAGCCAATTATCATAATACTTCCTCTCTTCTAAATATCTATACAGATCCTGTTAGTTCTGTTTCTCTGGAGAACCCGACAATGATGACAACTGTAACAAAAAAACAGCCCAGCCTTGTGGCGGGCACCTGTAGTCCCAGCTACTTCCAAGGCTGAGGCAAGGGACTCACTTAAGACCAAGAATTTGTTGCTGTGAGCTGTGATGCCATAGCATTCTACTGAGGGTAACATAGTGAGACTCTGTCTCAAAAAAAAAAAAAAGAAAAGTAAAAGACTTAATCCATCTAGTTCATCAAGGACAATAAGAATTTTAAAAATTTTTAAAAAACACTACTTTTCAAGTTTATTTTACAGGAATCACTTAGATTAAAAACAGAAAACCAAAAAAAAGACATATTATAAAATGACATTGCAAAAAAATTGTTACAGAGAATAATTTTTATTTCCTTTTAATAAAGAAGAGCTGGAACTTACAAGAATGGAATTGTTCATTTATCCAGTAGAAGAACACAGTCTTCATCAAAGATGAAGTTAAGGTACAATTTCACTTTTCCAAAGTGATACCCATAAAAATCTGTTGACCAAATGCATTCCTAGTTATTAAAAACTTCTGGAAGGATCTATATTTTAAGATATTGGAATAATTTATGTTGCTGTAAATTTGGGTTCAGTGGTCTTTTACAAATTTGCCCTTCAGGAATAGTGCAGCCTTCTGCCCCAGCAAGAAATATAAAGCATTTGCTTAACAAGAATTTGGGCTGGCAAAAAATCCCTCAAATAGAACATTTTAATTAGGATCTCACAGTGAGAAAAACTACAAAGATTTTTTTTTTTTTTTAAGGAAAAGAAGGAATTATATTTTTTATGTCTTTGAGAGAGAACAGAGAGAGAAAGAAAAGGAAAATCCAGACACTTGGGAGGAAGGGCAAACCTGGTTTTAAATTATATGCATCCACTTTGATGACAGTAAATTCTTCAAAAGCATGCAACTATAAACATAAATTACTTTAATTTTCTACATGCATTTAACAGCTATAGCAGGAATTACTTTTATGAATTGTACCTTAATAATATAATCAAATGAAAAGACATATAGAGGAATTGTGCCTGGGGTCTTTTACTCTTTTTTGGTCCTCTTTATGTGTAGAAAATTATGTCCTTCCACTACAAGTAGATCAAGAAAAAATACTAGGAACTTCGACAAAGGAACAAAAATTGAGGGCGGTGCCTGTGGGTCAGTGGGTAGGGCGCCGGCCCCATATACTGTGGGTGGCGAGTTTGAACCCGGCCCCTGCCAAACTTCAACAGAAAATAGCCGGGCGTTGTTGCGGGTGCTTATAGTCCCAGCTACTCGGGAGGCTGAGGCAGGAGAAGGGCCTCAGCTCAGGAGTTGGAGGTTGCTATGAGCTGTGACGCCATGGCACTCTACCCAGGGCGATGAAGTGAGACTCTAAAAACAAAAAGGAACAAAAATTGAATTGAAATTGGAAGGCAAAACAAAATGCACGTCCACATGGCACAGTGACAACCATCCAGGCTGCCAAGTCCCCTTCCAGGCCCCCAGCGTCCCCACCAGGGCACTCTGGGTTCAGCATCTCACGGAGAACAAATCACACCTCGCAGCCTCCGGCCTCTGCAGACGCGCGTCAGGGGCTGAGACGCGCCCGGCGCAAACCGCGGAGCAGACCAGGCAGCGTGCAAAGCCCAGCCCGGCTGGTGGCTCGGCCCGGGGCTGGTCTCCGGCTCTGCGAGCCTCTGAGCTCGTTTGTGGGCGTGGGGTACAAATGTCTATGCTTGGGTCAGACCAGCCCTGGCAAAGGTTATATTTGGCCCCCTCACTCCTGTCCTCCCAGCTCTAGGCTGTGGGGGCAGAGACAGGACGCGTGATTATTATGACTGTTAACTTTACTATTACAGCCAGTTTTAACCATGGCCCTTTCATTTTCTAAACTCCAATTCATTTTCAATGCTTCTAAAAATCCCTGTTTCTCTTCAAAACTCTCCTCCCCGGCTGTTCTTCTGTTTAATGTGCTAAACATGTAATGGCTAAAAAAGAAACTGTCAGAAATAAAGCTACTGGCAATTCTCAATCTGGATAATTAACCCATAAATAAATAAATTAGTTTTAACAGTGTCTTGTGTTCTTATCTTCCTTCCAAATAATTGGCTCCCTGCCCAGAATTAAAAACTGAGGGCCCAGAGAAGCACCAGAAGCTCCGCCATAAGCTTGTGGAGTGGGCTGACCGCCGGGTCCTGGGGAAGTGGGAGCGCAGCGGGCGCCCAAGACTCCGCCGGCCTCGACTTGAGCCCCTGCAGCTTCATCCGTCTACTTGCTCACCCGGGGAATACAGGCTTTTCGTCACTGGTACAATGAGAAACTTCACATTTGAAAAATGTACTCAAACTTTATCCAGTCTCTGTGAAAGGTCCAGCAGGAAAAATGTGGGTTTTTTTAAACACTGTGAGCCGAGGACTGAGTGAGGGGACTTACCCACCTTTTTTTGCACTGTCCCACTCAACTTTAAGCCCAGGTTTTGTCATTCATATTTTTATAGATAAGGGAGCTGAATCTTAAATTAAAGGAGAAATATACTGCCTAATAGAAATAATAACTGAAATTCTGGGATGCAACCCTTACAGGTCTGCCTCCAAGCGTGGACTGACTGACACAGTAGAAGCCATGCTTGCCTTCTACAAAGCGCTCAAGTCTGACCATTCCTATTCTCCGTGGGGGGTGGGGTGGGGCTTAGCTAATGAGCGAAGGGCCATGAATCACTCTGATGACAGATCTGAACAGTGTAATTAGGATGGAAATCACCTGAGGATGTTTACCTGGGGACAAGAAGACAGAGACCTAAGCAGGGTTTTAGAAGTTCATGAAATTTGTGAGAAAGGGGCTTTCAATGAAAAATAATACACGATTACAAATGAAAAATTAGCTATAGAAGTGAGTAAGAAAAATTAAAGGTCAGAAACCTGACATATCATACACATCAAAAAATCCAGAAAAATGATATAGTGGTATTTTTTATTAACCAACTGACATACTTTTATGGCACTCTTTCCCTACATTTTTAGTTGTATAATCTTAAGATGCTCCTGTAGTCACCTTGTGACAATGAAATTGTAATATTTTCTTTAGAGATAATAGATAATGCGTGTTTTTTTATTATGATTGAAATTTTTTATTAATGATATATTAGAAATGTTTCATTCAGTTTCACCACTCATCACTGAACATGCCACATCAACTTGGCCCTGAATCAAGGCCACCAGCTTGCTGAAGCTGTTGGTTTCACGCAGGAGACTAAAGAATTATCTTTCTATGGTCTGTTGGCTGTTCCAGAACTTTGGAAATGTAATGGTCAATTCATTAGAAAGAAACAGTACGAGGCAATGGTGATAGGTGTGGGCTTACTAGTTTGTAGTCATAATACTTGGGTTCAAAAATATTCTTAAAATATTGTATTTATCTTAGTTAGATATTTTAGTTATTTGTTAGAATTGTAATGCTATTAAATCTTAATTACAACCCCCCAAAAAATTACTGTGGGTTTTCACCCAAAATAAAAAGATAATTCTGCAATAAAATAAATAAATTAATAAAAATAAATAAAAATGCCATATAGAGTTTTAGGACTATAAGCAAATTAGGAAAAACTTTATGAAGTTTCTTTCTTTTATGGGCTGCCACAGATATTCAGCGTTTATAGTACTATATGGTATCATACACTGAATATGGTACTATATGGTATCATACACTGAATAAATAAACTCTGATGAATTTATATTTTGTGCAGTTTCCAGCAAAACTGAGAGAGTATATATGGTGTTCGTAATTGTATATGCTCTGTTACCCAGGACATTCTTGGGAACAAAAAACACTGGCTAGAGGAACTTCCACTTAACAATTTTACACATGTGATGATTTGACAAATCTTGATGAGCCATTTCTGATTCCACCCATTAAAACCTCCTCTAGCACACACTTGTGGTGTGAGACACCGTAGAATGAGTTCCTGTTACATGACATCTAGCCGCATATCTGCCTGTTTTGGCAGAGTGAGCAGCAGTGGTTTTCTGGAAGCCATTTCTATGTATCAGAATGGGTAGCAATGACTTCAAAATTACTGTGAGCCAAGTAAATATGTCCCCCACTAAACCCAAACTAAGTTCATTCCCAACTGAATCTCCCAGTAACTTCAGCTGCCCCAGTCTCTCAAACACCACCTAACACTAAGGGATTGTAATAAAAGTGAAGTTGGAGTAGGAGAGTTGTGGTGATTGATAATAATCAAAATACCTTATTTTTGCTAATTAAAAAAAACCCTGCAGAGCTATTGCTAAAGCTCCCTATGGAACCTTGGAAATGGCTCATGCACAAGCATCTCGAAGTTCAAGCTTAATTTCACAGTGAACCCACGTCTGCTGTAGGATTATTTGGAAGCTGAGGAATAACTGTGTCCTGTGATTTTTTTGTACATGTAACAGGGGACTACACAGTTTGATGCAAAAATAATCAGGGAGAGTTTTCTGGTTCAGCTTTAGGAAGAACTTGCGAATAAGGAAAGGGGTCCCACAATATAATGGGTGTGTCGAGAAGCTGTGAGCCCCCATCACTGACCGTGGCTGAGCAGAGAAGCTCTACCTCACCTGTAAGGATACCAGTGTGTGAGAATGCAGATCTCAGGTCCATGCATGACTCATAAAGCTCTAAGGAGCTCTGAGTCACCGTGATGTCATGACTCAGGTTGCTGTGAGTCACCGGGATATCACAACTCAGGTCACTCTGAGTCACTGGGATGTCACGACTCAGGTCGCTCTGAGTCACGGGGATGTCACGACTCAGGTCGCTCTGAGTCACCATGATATCATGACTCAGGTTGCTCTGAGTCACCATGATATCGCAACTCAAGTCACTCTGAGTCACCATGACAGGTCACTCTTAGTCACCACGATATCACAACTCAGGTAGTGCTGAGTCATTGCAATATTTTAATGCATTAGTTCTTTTTGCTGGTTTTTTACAAGAATTTTGTTAGAAAAAAGAAAGTGAGTATCAGGAATAAATATCTAATAGAATTAAGAAATTTAGTAGTTTGTTGAGTATTTACCAAGAAAGGACATGATAAAACTTTTTGGATTGATGGATATGTTCAATATTTCGATAGAAATTGGAGTTACCTGAGTATATGTGTTTATCAGACTTACCACTTGGTGCATCAAAGATTTTTGTGCAATTCAATATATGTAAATTTACTTTAAAAAAACCATATGAAAGAATTGTAAACAAATAATGAATTTTGGTTAATAATGCACTTGTTAAAGTATGCACTGATTGTACAGTCTACTTTTGTATGCATTAAAAAAATGGATAGATGGCTAAATATATTATGAAGCAAATAAAGCAAAATGTTAATTATAAAAAAAGAAATTTATTTATTCAAAGAAGTTCAAGATCATATGTCAAATGACATTATTTCCTCTCTAAATTAGTGGTGCTTCTAAAAAAGAAATAAAAGTGGTAAAAAAAAAATTAAAAACGAAATCTGAAAAGAAAAGGAATTGGAATGAAGCTACTTAGTTTGAAGCAAGGGGTAGGGGACCTAAGACTCCTTCCCTTCCCCTTCTCCCCACAGTAACCTTAACCAGAATTTAAGGTACTTGAAGCTCACTGCTCTGTCACAGAAGCCCAGGCCTCCGCCTGAGTTCGTACTGTATGAATTTCTACATCTGAGCCTTTTTACAGTCAATCTTAAAGCAAAGAGACTTTTGCAAAAGTTCACACAAGGGCTTCTTAAACTGGGGCATGCAAATTCTAGGGTACAGTCAGTGTGACAGGCCAAGGATGAGGGATAATAGGAGCTGCAAGGCAAAGGTGCACAGCTTCCCAGGGCAGCGTTTTACTCCATGCTGAGTGTGTGTGTGTATATGCATGCATATGTGCGTGTGTGTGTGTGTGTGTGTGTATACACATATATGCAATGTCACTTTTATATTCAAATAAATATAACAGATACAATGTAATGTTTACAGAATTTTTTTAGATAAAATGTATATGTTTTTAAGCTCCATCTGGCTCTTAAGACAGTTGCCCAGGCCCCACACAAAGTGTGTGTCCCGTTCATCTCAGCAGGCAGGGACGTTTCAGGAAGAAGCCCCTCCATTAAGTTGACATGTTCAGAATGGGGCTTGGAAGCTAGTGATGTGGTTCTTAATCTCTGCTCCAGGAATGCTTGACCATCTTAAAGTCAAAGGAAACGGCACCTGTCCCCACTCCCCCACCACTGCTGAAGGTGAAAATCAATCAAACTGATTTTTATTAAGCAACTTCAGAGTTCCTGGCATTTCACAGAACACAGTGGGGTAAAGATGTGTAACAGTGTGCACAGTCTGTGTCCTTGACGCACCTGCAGCCTGGTACCGACAACAGAGACGAATCAATGAGTGACCTGAAATGGTCATCTGATGAAGGAAGCCTGGGGGCGGGTGGGGGGGCGTGCATGTTGTAGAACAAGATGCAATCATGAATTTCCATGGAGTAAAGTTACCACAGCAATATATGGAGTTTTTTTTTTGTTTGTTTGCTTTTTATTGACAGTGAGCATGTAGCTATCTGCAATCTGAAAACAAATTTTCTTATAAAAATATAAATCTGGGCGACAGCTAGAAAATAATTCTGAAATGCTGATTAAAAATAGAGGTAAACTGGTAAACTGAAGGTTATAAGAAGTTAAAAGTGGTGCTTCTACACCTTAAACTCCAAATTCATTACCCACACTGGTAAACTGAAGGTTATAAGAAGTTAAAAGTGGTGCTTCTACAACTTAAACCCCAAATTCATTACCCCAGAGAAAAATAAAAATGTTTAATCTCATTCAGAAAGTATTTGTTTTTAATTTTATTACCATGCACTCCTCCCAATTTTCTTTTAAAGATCTTTTGATAAGAATCACACTATAATATTTTGATGTAAGGTACTGGAGGAACATTTTAATGAGTACCCAGTAACAAAGTTAACAACTTAGTAATTTGAAGATACTTCTAAGAAGGTGGGTGATCTTGTTACTGTGTTCCGTTCTGGTGAGTTATCTGGCCACCTTGTTTGTTTCATTTGGGCTGTTTGCCATGTCCAAACACTCCCACACGTCCACCACAGGAAATAAGAAAGAGCTGAAGTCCTGTGAAGTGGCAGCGGCCAAGGGCAGAGAATGAAGTAAAGCCACTGAAGTTTGTAGTGTCCATAATAGTTTTCCTTCAAATATGAAGAAGCTTGAGATACTCCAATATACAATTTACTACCAGGTAAGTTAGCGCCATGAGGGCTGTGGCACCGGCCCCCCAAGGCACTTCCAGTCGCTGTGCTGGTTCTAGAAATTCCTGTGCTCTCTAGCAACAACAAATACTATAAAAAGTCAAGGCTAGGAGAAAAGTTTAAATGAAATAAAATTAAAGACCTTATAAGAAGTAGTTAAGAGCCAGAGGGTGGCTTTAATCCTAGCACTTTAGAAGGTTGAGGTGGGAGGTTGCCTCAGGCCAGGAGTTTGAGGTTACCATGAGCTTTGATGATGCCAGTGCCTTGTAGCCCTGGGGACAGACACCCTGTCTCAAAACAAATACAAAAAATAGTAGTTAAGAATAAGGGAAAAAATTACCCGTGTTTACATATAGTATATGCATATATAGAATGTTATATGGTATATATAGAGAGAAATATATTCAGAGTAAATAAATTCTCTGTATATATTTATTGATTCCAAAGCTCCCCAAACAGCACAAGTCTACATAAAATTATTTTAGAAGACATTAACAACATACTGGATATATAAACAGGGGCTTTATTCTCTCTCTGTCCACACACACACATACACACAGATGCACAGACCTTTCTTCTAAGAGAGAGAGAAGAAGAAGGACAAGGAGGAGGTTCAGGGAGGAAGAGGAGGGAAAGGACACATCTACTGTGAAACCAGGACCAGGATCCTGAAAAGAGTGTGTTTTCCCTCCAGAACATGCACTAAAGAAAAGTCAGGTTTGTGGTTTTGTCTATTAATAACAAATTATACGAAACAGCCAACATATGATAGAAACACGTTGTGAAATACCACAGGGCACCCTCATTGTTTAGGCCTGGATAATCATTGAAGTGGAACCTGCCCTTTATCAAAAAATTATGAGTGACTTTCCCACCGACCATCTCCTTATGAGTAACATAGCTTTGCAGTCAAATGCCAGGATGAATTAATTGAAAAATATACCTCAAGTAATGAAAAGAGTTGGCCTGCTAAGTGGAATAATTATGTGTAAACTAATTACATTTTGGAGGATATCTGCCAAAAATAATAACTTTTGTTTCACAATAGTTGATATTTAATAACTTTCTGATAGTATTACTTGAACATTATTGATTGTTAGGGCAATTCCTAGACTAAAGGGGAAAAAAGCATATTGTCAGGATATAGGAGAACACATACATTTCACTTACATATGGTAAATGAAAATGTTCTTAATACCATTCATTTTGAGCTGAAATTGCTGTCTAAACTGAATCAAATCTTGAAGGGAACGCTAAGATTCAAGTTCCAACTACAGGTAGTAACGACTTCTCAGGGACCTCTGTGTGGACTTGTGCTATCTCGGGAGCTATGGAATTGACACGAAAGGCTAGTATCTTTCTTCTTATTTCACAAAATGGCCTTTAATCATTCCATTAGGATGGCCTAAAGTGCACAAAATTGTAGTATTCCATACATAAAAATCATGCCCAAGGCACATGCTTAAATTTTTCCTAGTCTTAAAATCTTTACCTAGACAGATTAATTTTCAGCCTTTCTTCTATGCCTACACCAACCATATTTTCATTAAACTTCCATGAGAAATACCCCCCTTTACAATGCAGTGTAACGGGATGAAGAAGCGTTTGAGGAACAGGGAGCGTATGCCTTACACGGATGAGACATTAAATAACCACTGCCGAGATATTTAATATTATACACTCACAAACAGGTTTGAAACGTTAAGTATTTATTATTTCTTTTTAACTATACTTTTCAAAAACAGAAGGGAAGCCAGACATGGTGGCATGTTTCTGTCATCCCACATCCTGGGAAGCTGAAACAGTAGGATCCCTGAGCCCAGAAGTTGGAGGTGTCAGTGAGTGTGCTACGATCATGCCCGTGAAGCCACTGCACTCCAGCCTGGGTGGCAGGGTGCCACTCCCCATGTCTAAAAAACAACAGCAATAAAAGGTAAGGGGGAGCAACCACAGGTATATTTATGATACGGTTGTGTGTGGCTTAATAACATGAATATGTTCTGAGAAGTGCGTGGCTGGGTGACTTCACCATTGTCTAGACGTTATCGATTACACTTACACATACCTAGATGGTACCGCCCATTATGCACCTAAGCTGTATGTTATGGACTCCTGCTCCTGGGCTACGGACTTGTGTAGCACACCCCTGTTCAGAATACTCTAGGCACATGGAACACAGTGGTAAGCACTGTGCGTCTAAACACATCTAAGCATAGGAAAGGTACAGTAAAATGTGATGTAGCAGAGAAAAAATGTGCACCTGTATAGGACACTTACTGTGAGTGAACCTTGCAGGACTGGGGAAGTTGCTCTGGGCGAATCATGAGTGAGTGGTGAGTGAAGCCTTTCCTGTGCACTACAGTAGACTGGACGGAGCTGTATTCTGAGGCTGCACTGCTGTAGACGTATGAAAGCTATACACGTGTCTAGACCACTGCAGTCTTTACAAAATACTATATACTTAGCCTATGTTAAATTTATAAAACACATTTTTCTTCAATAATAAATGGACCTTACCTTAACATACATTTTTAATTTATACATTTTGGATTTTTTTTAAAAAAATTGACTTTTGCAATAACACTGAGCTTAAAACACAAAAATATTTGTATGTCTTTATTAATAATCCTTTTTCTATTTTTAAATTTTTAATTATCTTTTTTCTGCTTGTTAAGCTTTTTGTCAAAAAACTAAGACACAAGCACACCAATTAGCCTAGGCCCACCCACGGTCGGGATCATCAGTACCACCGTCTTCTACCTCCACATCGTGTCTCTAGGTGGTCTTTGGGGCACTCGTGAACCTGTCATCTCTTGTGGTAACAAACCTTCATGTGGAATATTTCCTGGAAGACCTGCCGGAGGCTGTTTTGCAGTGAACTTTTGATTTATTTATTTATTTATTTATTTTTAAGTAGAAGGCACACACTCTAAGACTGCAATAAAAAGTATAGTACACTGAATACATAAACCAGTAACACGGTAGTTACTCCTCATTACCACGTGTCATGTGTAACTGTATTTGCTAGATGTCACACAGCTCGTTTGCAGGAAGGTCACCACAGCATGTAAGTGAAGTGTTGCACTATGATTTTTGACAGCTGTGACGTCACCAGGAGATAGGAATATTTGGGCCGCAATAGAATGTTCTGGGCGTATTTATCATCCCTCACTGACTGGCCAAAATGCCCTGTGGTCGGGATGGCACCTAGCCAGAAGCGAAACTCATACAGACTCATGAAGATATGGCGCGGAAAAATAAGCAATTTTATAAAATTAGTAGAGAGGTTCAAGAAATGTTAACTAACTTGATACTACTTAAATATTATCTATTTACCATGAAGTAATTATTACATAATAAGAGATCATTCTGTTTTCCAGAGTACTTTTTAAGTTATATACTGAGCCACCTCCTTGAATATGTGCTCTGAAAAAAAATTGAACAAGGACATTTGCAATCAAATCTTTATAGCAACACAGTTCACCATTGCAAAGATGTGGAAACACCCCAAGTGCCCTTCAACCTGTGAATGGATTAATAAATTGTGATATATGTATACCATGGAATAAAATTCTACCATAAAAAAGACAGAGATTGTGTATCTTCTGTGAGAACCTAGATGGATTTGGTGAATATTCTCCCAACTGCAGGTCACAAGAATGGAAAAATAAGCATCACATATACTCAGTACTGATTTGAAACTAGTGGATTAACGACGATATGCTCACATAAGAGAAAAACTAAATTAAATTCAAATGGGGCCTAGGGTTGGGTAAGTTCCCACCAAACCAATACATTGCGTGGGTACATGGCACACTTCCCTGCTAACGGACACGGCTACAACATGGACCTTAACCTCACAAAAGCAAACTGTGTAAACTGATTGGATGTACCCTCATATTAATCTAAATTTAAAAAAAAAATACTTTTTGAGAAATGAAGTCATTACAAATGCTTGGAAAAAACTTTTGGCAGCTTTACAACCATTTGGTCACTACAGAAAAAGTTACTTATCAATCTTTTTGTATTGTGCTGTTACAAAGTGGAATTGGTAAAATTTGAACACATTGATACTTCAGGAAGAAAGAGCACTCTAGGATCTGGCCTATGCCGAGATTACATCCCAGCACCCAGTACAGAAATATCATTGTCTGTATTGTTTTCTGTTACTTTTACATAACATGGTTCTTTTTTTTTTTTTTTTTTTTGCAGTTTTGGGCAGGGGCCGGGGCCGGGTTTGAACCCACTGCCTTTGGTATATGGGGCTGGCACGCTACTCCTTTGAGCCACAGGCACCGCCTAACATGGTTCATTTTAACGGAAGCTGCTGCTACTGTGTTTTAACAACCAAAAAGAAAAATACTGTCTAGGACATTTCCAATCAATACGGACCCTCCACATACATCCCCAGTGCTGTGTCTGTGTCCCACTGTACATCACTCAGTTTATTTCCTATGTGCTGTTCACAACGTTAAGTTTCACTAGGGTTTTCTTTTTCAATTCATTTCTACACAAAATATTTATTTATTAATCATTCAGCTTTTCAAAATTACTGAGATCCCATAAGGTAAAATGTGCAATTGAGACTAAACAAAATTGATTACATAATTAGACAATGTAGATGGGAAAAGATTTACAGAAAGCAGTGGTTTTGTAAATTATGCTTCATACATGATTTTTAACAACTATTTCGTGCTACATAGCTGACAGTTTCAAAGTTTAAATAGACTATGTAAACATAAGTATACACTCACGCACACACATTCAACACCACCGACACACACCCCTCCAATTTTTTTACTTCTTTTTGATAAATACAATTTTGTAAAGTTGACTGTAAAAGCTTTCTCTAAAGCAAACCTATTTTCCTATCAGCTTCCATTAAATAATGAGAGATGCTTCCTCTCTAGGGGAAAATAATGCACCATGTCAAAATGTGTGCTGATAAGGGTATTAAAAGTGGAGCCAGGTTCCTGAAAAGATAGACGTTTCAGCATCCTCAATTTATTATGATTGAGAAGTAAAGGTAGTTTCTCTTCTGATTTTTCTTTATCATTTCTACGATGCATTATACATCTGTTTTAAAATAGTTGACTATTTGAAATTGCACATGAACTTTACAGCCACCCTGCATATTGACTGTGACATGTAGTCACATAGTGTCATAAATGGGGATATTCTAGAATTTTTTTAATTGTATTTTCAAGTCCTCTGGACAGTGGACCCCCAGGTTCTGCCTCCCTTCACTCTTTTCTTAATTTGACTACTTGCATCTGGACACGTCACACTTGCAGAACTGGATAGCCACATAGCACCATGCAGGGGAGTGTTTCATCAGATACAGGAAGGCCTTGTTTAACAGCTTTTAAAACTTTAATTTTCATATCGTAGAGAAGGAATTTATATTGCACTTTGTCATTTCATAATTGTTAACTCTTTATAATGAATTTTTCATGGTGAATTGTATCTACATGTAGGAATTTTAATCTGTGTGTATTTTTCAACATTCATGAAATTTGAAATACCAAATTATTTATTGGTCACTAGTAAACATCCACAATTCTGAAAACCCTGCAAATTTCAAGTTAATTGTATTTATTTTTGAGAATAATGCACCAATATAAAAATTTGAAAGTGAGGTATCTTTAGTAAACACAATGTAACAGGCAATGCTTTCAGGAAATCACACGTTAGCCCCAGGCTCACACGACAGATGGATTCCACTGCCGCCACCACGCAGTGCACGTGTGCACACAACACACATACAAAGCCACGGAAATAAAAGTGATAGGCAGGTGATCATCTTTAACTTCAAGGCTACATAGAAATATAATTCACATTTTAGATTTTTTAAAAAATAGAAACAATGTTTATGTGGATGTTTTGAAACTCACTACTTACCTATAGCTCAACTAAAAAGCAAACAAAAATAAGACCAATTTTTTTTAAAAAACTCGTAAAGAGAACAAGGGAAAGAACAAAGCATGTCTATTATTCAAGCCTGTTCTGCCAATTTCTACTTCTATTATCTGAAAAGTTTATATAGAATTTCAAACTGTTAATTCATGGAAGAAAGATTTGGTGAAACTATTAGCCTGGCTACATGTCAAGCAAGCAAATTACAAAAGAAAAATATGTACAGGAAAGAAGCAAAACAGAAAAGGAACAGTTTAGCAGAAATTAAACTTGCATCCAGTGAATGCGGCATCTGATGAATGGGGGGCTATTATCCTCATGCTTCAGCTCGGACACAACTGAGTGCACCTTGCGGGCACAAACCAGAACCCACTGCTAACAAACATAGCCCCCCTAGTGGAGTTACCAGTGTTTTCACTTCCCTGTGCAAGTTCTGTATACAGTTTTGTTAACTGGAAGCAGAAATTGAAAACACCAAGGGCTGATTATTATGATATTCATGAAGAAAAAAAAAAAAAACTGGTAGCAAAAGTGCTGATGTAAGAGACAGACTCTCATTCAATTAAAGTAGCACTTCATAAAGTGCTGGAACGTCTAAAGGCCGGAACGCTGAAATCCGTAGATACATTCCTAATAAACGCTTATATCCATACTCAGATTTAGAACACTCAAGCTCAGTTTCACATCTTTTCACTTATTATCCTCTAACTTTGTCAAGTCACCTAATCACTTTTTTATTTATTTATTTATTTATTTATTATTTATTTTTATTAAACCATAGCTGTGTACATTAGTATGATCATGGGGATACCTAATCACTTTTGTTTCTGTTCCCTAATCTATAAATGGAAACATGCTGTTTATATCACCTTTTTACCAGAGAGTTATAAGGACACAGTAACCTTATTTGATCATATTGTATCTGCGAAAATGCACCATAAACAATAAAAAGGATAAAAAGACTATGTAAATTAGCTATAGTTAAGTCAGTGGGAAGATACTTGGATATACATGGCTTTCTGAAATTCTGTCAACACACAACCTGAGAAAGTGAAGTACAACAGAAAGAACAGGGCTGAGGAGTCCCATGTCGGGTAATCACTGACTGTGCAACTCAACAAAGCTCAGTTTTGCTCTCTGTAAAATGGGGATAATAGTTCTTTTCCATATGGAATTTTCAGGACTGTTAAATCTGTGACACATTTCCCAGATTCTTCCCCAAGAAAGATTTGTTTTCTCAGATTTGGGGTGTGCTGCCCTTTCAGGGATTAGACTCGGGGGCAGAGAACCACAAGGCTAAAAATGTGCCCTGGGTGTCTCTCATCCATTGACTGAACTTAAGGGTAAAAAAAGCTCGCTCCTGTGGGCTCAGCTCTCAAGGGCCACTCAAGCTCCACACCCCTGTGACTCTCACTGGGACTGTGGGACAGTCTGGCTTTCACTTTGGCCTCCTCATAACTCTCTTCCTCCTTTCTATAACTACTGATTCTTACAGGGCACTCCATAGAAAACATCCTGTCTGCTAGACTCCATGTTAGAATCGGCTTTGAGAGGAGTCCAAATCTGCGGCAAAGGACCAACAATAATTTACAGAAAGACTCTAGTAACTGACTCATCGTCCATAAAAATTATCTTAAACTCTAAACTTCTACAACAGTTAATAATAGCTGCTGCCACAGAGGCAGAGAAGATACTAGCACATAGTCAAGGACAAAGTTAGTTTAATCATTTTATCATAGAATATTTCAGGCCCAATATAGTTTAATAGAGAACTACAGAAGCCCCATGGTTAATTTAGGCCAAAATATACTTTCACATAAAATGCCTACATAATTAAAGCAGAATTTTTTCTTGTACAGTTATGCTTGTTGCATATTTTCATTTGTTTTCAAATTGTGAGTGTAATCTAAGATGGTAAATTTTGATGAAATAATTCACTGGGTTCTCCAAAGGTCACCTCTAGGCAGTGGTCTCTATTTCACACTGAGTTGATAGTGCTTTTATAACAAAGTGCCTAAGAAAAATTAGGATTTTGTTTTTTTTTGTATATTAAGAAAATGAGTGTTTTTTTTTAATTGCGCAATAGGGATTTCACAAAATAGATTCCAGCTAATCCATATTAATTCCTAAAATGTTAACATGACATCTTACTACAGAAACAAGAAAAGACTTGATGGGTATCAGCAGTTAATAACAGCATTTAACAGTGCTACAGGTTTACATTTTTCTTCCAGGCTGTTCCAGGCAACACTGTACATTGATCGACAAGTCATATTTAGATGTGCTTCACTAAAACAAACCAGCAAACACCAGCTAATCACAATTTTAGAGATATATCCTTTTTTCGAACCACTACCCAAGTAAAGTGGATACAGAAAGGAAATAAATCTATGAAACTCATGACATTCCTTAGATCGCATTTTGGCCAAACCTAGATTAATTAATGGGTAGGAAACAGCCACTTCATTTTTTACCTTTTCTCAATTTTCCCATCTGACAGCAAAAAAGATACCCAAACCAATCAGTAGTTGAAGAAGCTAACATTTATTGAGTGTTAATATTATCAGTTGTTATGCTATAGAATTAGTTGGATTATCTAATTTTAACCCTAACAAATATATGATGATCCAAAAACTCTTGCTTATTCCCCGTTTTCAGGCAGAAAAGCTGAAGAATAGAAATAAAAAACTACTTGCCCAAATGCCACAGCCAGAATTTGAATATATGTTTTCTGTAATTAGGAATTTAGAATCTAAGCCAAATTAGATGAGCATAATCATTTTGTTTGATTTTTATTAAATAGAAATCTCTTAAATATATTAGCATGAGTTAGTCAAATATTAAATTAAAAAAATAAATCAAATATTTTGGAATTCTCCATCCATATTCTTTTTACCCTGTGGTTATTAGAATTCTTTCTTTAAAATATTCTGGCAGTTGCAACTTGACTGTCATTGACATTTCCTTCCATACATGCACTTAAATGTTGACTAATTAGTTCCAACTTGGTATTGAGTACATGCATTTGTTTCTCTATTCTTGTAAGGTTTCTTTTTTTTTTTTTTTTGTGGTTTTTTGGCCGGGGCTGGGTTTGAACCTGCCACCTCTGGCATATGGGACTGACGCCCTACTCCCTGAGCCACAGGCGCCACCCTCTTGTAAGGTTTCATCTAGAAGAATGGTTTCCAGTTACACCTAGGTTATCACAAAAGATACTCCATCGCCATTTCCCTTTGTGGCTCAGTAGTACTCCGTGGTGTTTATATGGCACATTTTATCAATTTATTCATGTATTGATGGCCACTGAGGTTGTTTCTGCATCTTTGTGGTTGTGAATTGTGCTGTTGTAAACATTCAATGGCAGGTGTCCTTTTAATAAAATGACCATTTTCCTTTCGGTATATACACAGCAGTGGAGCTGCTGGATCGAATGGTAGGTATACTTTAAGTTTCCTGAAGTATCTCTGCGCAGTTTTCCATAGAGGTTGTACTAGTTTGCAATCCCATCAAAAGTATGTGAGAGTTCCTTTCTTTTTTGCATCCATATCAGCATCTGTCATTTGGGGACTTTTTTAATACGAGTGATTCTCACTGAAATCAGGTGATATCTCAATGTAGTTTTGATTTGTATATTTCCAATAATTAGAGATGTTGAGCATTTTTTCATGAGTTTGTTGGCCATTAGTATATCATCACTTGAAAAGTTTCTGTTCCTGTCTTTTGCCCACTTTTTAATGGGCTTGTTTGGTTGTTTCTTGCTGATTGGCTTGAGTTCCTTGTATGTTCTGGACATCAGCCCATTATCAGGTGTGCAGCCTGCAAATATTTGCTTTTTTGATGGTGTACATGACTGTGCAGCAGCTTTTTAACTCAGTCAGGCTCTATTTGTTTATTTTTGTTGTTGCCGTGATTGTTTTTTCAGTCTTCTTTATGTATTCTTTGCATAGTCAAGAACACAGTCAAGAACATAGCTATAAGAGTTTTTTCCAACATTTTCTTCTAGGATTCTTCTTCTTTTTTTTTTTTTTTTGCAGTTTTTGGCCGGGGCTGGGTTTGAACCCGCCACCTCTGGCATATAAGGCCAGCGCCCTACTCCTTTGAGCCACAGGCGTTGCCCTGGATTCTTCTTTTTTTAATTAAATCATAACTGTGTACAATTACGGGGTACAATGTGCTGATTTGATATACACTGTGGAATGCTTAAATCAGGCTAATTAACATAACCGTCATCTCACTTACTTATTTGTTGGGGTAAGACATCTGCACAATACTCTTAGTAGGTTTGAAAGGTGAGGTCCCACCAAACACCCTCCCTCCTCCTGCTCTCTCTCTTCCCCTCCACTCCATCCTCTACCCTCCTTTTTGACTATAGCTGTGCTTTATCATTTATATGGATGTGTAGGTGATGATACATTAGTTTCATAACAGTACATTGGATAGTTTTTTTCCATTCTTGAAATACTTCATTAAAAAGTATGTGTTTCAGCTCCATCCAGATAAACACAAAAGCTGTGAAGTCTCCATCCTCTTTATGGCTGCATAGTATTCCATGGTATGCATAGACTACAATTTGTTAATCCATTCATGGTTTGATGGGCACTTGGGCTGCTTCCATGACTTGGCAATTATGAATTCAGCTATAATAAACATTCTGGTGCAAATGTCTTTGTAAAATGTTTTTTGATCATCTAAGTAGATACCTAGTAGAAGAATTGCATAATTGAATGGTAGAGCTACTTTTAGTTCCTTGAGTATTCTCCAAACTTCTTTCCAAAAAGGCCATATTAGCTTGCATTCCCACCAGCAGTGTAGAAGTGTTCCCTTCTCTCCACATCCACAGCAACATTTGTAGTTTGGGGATTTTGTTATGTGAGCTAATCTTACTGGAGTTAGGTGATAACTCAGAGTTGTTTTGATTTGCATTTCTCTGATGATTAAAGATGATGATCAGTTTTTCACCTGTGTGTTGGCCATTTGCCTGTCATCTTCAGAGAAGTTTTTGTTCAAGTTTCTTGCCCACAAGGAAATGGGGTTGTTTGTTCTTTTCTTATTGATTGATTTGAATTCTCTGTGGGTTCTAATTATCAGACCTCTGTCAGAAACATAACCTGCAAAAATCTCCTCCCATTCTGAAGGTTGTCTGTTTGTTTTACTTACTGTGCTCTTGTCTGTACAGAAGCTTTTTAGCTTGGTAAGATCCCAATCATATATTTATATATTTTTGGTGTTGCTTCAATTGCCCAGGGGGTCCTCCTCATAAAATATTCTCCCAGGCCAATATCTTCAAGGTTTTTCCCTGCACTGTCTTCTAGTATTTTTATAGTTTTGTGTCTTAGGTTTAAATCTTTTATTCAGTGAAAATCAATTTTTGTTAATGGTGAAAGGTAGAGGTCCAGTTTCAGTCTTCTGATCATCAGCCAGTTCACCCAGCACCATTTGTTAAATAGGGAATTTTTCCTCCAGTGAAAGCTTTTGATAGGGTTATCAAAGATCAAATGACAATAAGTGGCTGGGTTCATCTCTTAGTTCTCTATTCTGTTCCATAAATCTACCGCTCTGTTTTTGTGCCAGTATCATGCTTTTATGATCACTATAGATTTATAGTATAGCCTGAAGTCCAATAACGTGATGGCTCCTGATTTGTTTTTATTTCTAAGTAATATATTGGCTATTCGAGGTTTTTTCTGATTCCATATAAAACAAAGTTAGTATTTTTTCCAGGTATTTGAAGTATGAAAGTGGTGCTTTAATAGGGATTGCATTAAATTTGTAGATTGCTTTGGGTAGTATGGACATTTTAACAATGTTGATTCTTCTCAGCCATGAGGATGGTATGTTTTTCCATTTGTTAACATCTTCAGGTATTTCTTTTCTCAGAGTTTCATAATTCTCTTTATAGAGATCTTTCACATCCTTTGTTAGATAAATTCCAAGATATTTATCTTCTTTGGGACTACTGTAAAAGGAATAGGGTCCGGGTGGTGCCTGTGGCTCAAAGGGGTAGGGCGCCAGCCCCATATGCCGGAGGTGGCAGGTTCAAACACAGCCCCGGCCAAAAACTGCAAAAAAAAAAAAAGGACTAGAGTCCTTCACTGTTTTTTCAGCTTGACTATTGTTGGCATATATAAAAGCTACCGATTTGTAACTATTGATTTTGTATCGTGAGATGCTACTGTATTCCTTGATCATTTTTAAGTTTTATAGTTGACTCCCTGGGGTTTTCCAGTCATAAGATCATGTCATCAGTGGAGAGTGAGAGTTTGACCTCCTCCGACCCCATCTGGATACCCTTGATTGCCTTCTCTTTCCTGATTGCAATGGCTAAGACTTCCATTACTATGTTGAATAGCAGTGGGGACAATGGGCATCATTGTCTAGTTCCAGATCTGAGTGGAAATGTTTTTAATTTTGTTCCATTCAATATGATAATTGGCTGTGGGTTTGCTGTATATAGTCTCTATCAGTTTAAGAAATGTCCCATCTAAACCTATTTTCTTAAGTGTTCTGATCATGAAAGGATGCTGGATATTATGAGAAGCTTTTTCTGTGTCTATTGATAGAATCACATTGTCTTTTATTTTATTTACGTGATGTATTATATTTATAGATTTATGTATGTTGATTCAAACTTGTAACCCTGGGATAAAGCCAACTTGATCATGGTGTATAATTTTTTTGATGTGTTGTCGACTTCTGTTTGTTAGGATCTTATTGAATATTTTTGCATCGATATTCATTAACGATACTGGTCTATAGTTTTCTTTCTTTGTTGGGTCCTTTCCTGGTTTGGGGATCAAAGTGATATTAGCTTCATAGAACATGTTGGGGAGTATTCCTTCTTTCTCTATACTGTGGAAAAGATTGTGTAATATAGGTACTGGTTTCCTGCCTTAGGTTTAAGTCTTTTATCCATTTGTGAGTAGTGAGAGGTATGGATCCTGATTCAGTCTTTCACACGTGGCTATCCAGTTTCCAAGAACTATTTATTGAATAGGGACTTTTATTCTCAACATATGTTTTTATCTGTTTTGTCAAAAATCACCTGTGACTAAGAGGATGATGTCATCTCTGGGCTTTCTGTTCTGGTCCTCAGGTTCCATACAAAGCATAGAATTGGCATTTTAATGGGAATTGCACTGGATCTGTAAATGAGATTTGGGTAGAATAGCCACTTTAACAATGCCGATCCTTCCAACCCCTGAGCACTGTCCCCTGTCCATTCTTACGTCCTCAGTGTTTCATGCTTCTCCCTATAGAGGTTTTTCACTTTCTTTGCTCAGTATTTTCCTAGATATTTTATTTCAATTTTTTTTGTTGCTACTGTGAAAGGTCTTGGGTCTTTGATTTGATTAACAGCTTGACTATTGTTGGCATACATGAAAACTACTGATTTGTGTACATTGATTTTGTAACCTAAGACTTAGATGAATTTATCAATTACAGGAGTTTCTTAGTTGAATCTTTGGGGAACAACCCAATTTTACAAATAAGCAAAGGATTCAGGTAAGTATTTCTCCAAAGAAGATACACAGATGAGAACATAAAAATATGCTCAAATATCAACTGTTAATAGGGAAATGAAGTCAAAATCATTATGTCCCCTCAGCTTCACTAGCAAACGGTAACCAGCAGCACATCTTAATGTTGGTGAGGATGTGGAGAGACTGCACCACTGATAGTGGAAATGCAAAATAGCATGGCTACTTCTGAAAACAGTTTGGCAGCTCCTTAAAACAAACATGGAATTACTATGTATCTCAATAATTCCATTCCTACAGATATATTTAAGAAAAATGAAAACACACATCCTTACACCAATCTTTTTTTTTTTTTTTTTGTAGAGACAGTCTCACTGTACC
Source organism: Nycticebus coucang (assembly GCF_027406575.1). Taxonomy (NCBI): domain Eukaryota; kingdom Metazoa; phylum Chordata; class Mammalia; order Primates; family Lorisidae; genus Nycticebus; species Nycticebus coucang. The sequence goes on along the minus strand of NC_069799.1, from coordinate 4,911,541 downwards.
GCCCTTGGGTAGAGTGCCGTGGCGTCACACGGCTCACAGCAACCTCTAACTCTTGGGCTTACGTGATTCTCTTGCCTCAGCCTCCCGAGCAGCTGGGACTACAGGTGCCCACCACAACGCCCGGCTATTTTTTGTTGCAGTTTGGCCGGGGCTGGGTTTGAACCCGCCACCCTCGGCATATGGGGCCGGCGCCCTACTCACTGAGCCACAGGTGCCCCCCCCCTTACACCAATCTTTATATAAATGTTCATATTAGCATTATTCATAACGGCTGAAAAAGTAGAAACATTGGTCTACTGATAAGTAGATAAATAAAATGTTCAGGGCATTAGGCTACTCTTAGCACATAGAAATATTTCAGAAAATTATACAGATATACTTAAACAATTAACTATACTGTTACACCACATTTAAATAATTATATTTAAATTCAAGACTAAAAATCTCAACTTTTAAATTAAATAAGATAAAAACTTCAAGTGTTACAAAAAAATCTATTATTTTTTATTTTGTTGGTACAATGTTTAATATTTCCAGAAAGAAAATTTTCTCATAAGAAATATGATATTCTATAGATTGTAATTTTGGATTTTTAATAATTAATTAATTGCCAAATGGAGGTAGAATAAAATGGCAAAGGACCAGGAATATTTTAACTATAAAGCTAAGATTCAGATATTCACAGCACTTTATTTTTTAATAACTCAGATATACATTGACTTTTATTAATAAAAATAATAAAATATTACAATGATTTTAAAACAAAATCTTTAAATTGGATGGTAAGCTCCACGTGAGAAGGACCGTATTGTCCAGCATTTGATAACTTCTGTGCAGGTCATATTCTCTGTGACAGTTAAACTCAAGTACAGAAACAGACACCCAGAATTAGCAGCTAACCAGTGTCTTCAGGAAAGACTCTCAATGGATGTAGAAAGCTACGTAGTTTTCTTTGATTTATACTTAATATTCTCCATGCTGATTTTCCCCATTCTTCATAGATAGTGCTAGATTAGAATATAAAGAATGCATCTGAGAGAATATTGCAATACCACATTGGTTTGGATTTATATAACTGGTATTAAAACCAGTTTTATAAATCTATTTATAAAACCATAGGTTTATCTAGTACCTCTAAAATCAAGGAAAGAATAATGAAAGATAGTTACAGCTATTTAGCATGATTTACTGAGTAAATATCACACTGATCAAATTTGGCAGAAAAGTGTTGCTCTGAATCTAGCCTATTTGCCTCAAATAGTAAATATATATATTTAAAAGGGTCATAAAACCAAGTTTTTTCACATACCACACTTTGAAAACAAGACAATTAATCCACGACTAAAAACTGGGCTTGGCGTGACAGCTCACAGCAACCTCCAGTGTGGAGGGCCCTTATACAATGTATCTATCAGGCACAAAAACAGGATGGCGGAGGCGTACTTTAGGAAACCTGCTTGCAGGCTGCGCCCTGGCAACAACCTTGCCGCCCGTGCCCTTTGCGCTCATTGGAGAGATATCTAGGTCAAGAAACCGCAATAACAGGATGTGTCCTAGAGTATATATACAGAGTGCTGTAAACAAGGTTAGAGAGAGAGAGAGAGAGAGGGCTTTTCCATCCTGCTCTCCCCGGACAAGGTTAGAGGGCTTTTCCATCCTGCTCTCCCCGGACAAGGTTAGGGCTTTTCCCTCCTGCTCTCCCCGGATAAGCTGCTTGCCCCTGATAATAAACCTGCTGAAAGCTGTCTGTGTTGGTGTGTTCGTCCCTGCTGGTCGGGGGCCGAGCGACACTGACACTCCAGCTCTTGGGCTTATGTGATTCTCTTGCCTCAGCCTCCTGAATAGTTGGGACTACAGGCGCCCGCCACAATGTCCAGCTATTTTTTTGTTGCAGTTTTGCCGGGGCCGGGTTTGAACCCGCCACCCTCCGTTTATGGAGCTAGTGCCCTACTCACTGAGCCACAGGCGCCACCCTCTTTGATCATTTTTAAAGTTATTTGAACACATTAATAGAGGAAATATTATCTTTTAGATTTTTTTTTTTGAATAATCAAGCACTGAAAACTTTACAAAAAAATTTAAGTATCCCAAAATGGTTGAGAGGTGGATGTCATTTGTAGACACACCTATTTTCCATAGGGGCACATGATTAGTATTTTTAAAATACTTTTTCCAAATCAATATCCCTATGTGACGCCATGGCACTCTACCAAGGGTGACAAAATGAGACTCTATCTCAAAAAAAAAAAGAAAAAAGAAAGAAAAAAATGGTTAAAGATATATAAACAATGTAAGTAAAAAAAAAAAACAAAAAACTGGGCTTGGTGCTACTCTAGAGCATGGACGCCTCACTTTCTGCCTAGTTGCTCAGCAACTGCAATTATATTAATAATTTATAGTCAACTTTAGACATAAGCTTTATTTTTCTTTCTTATAAAAGGAAAGCTATTTTTAAAACAAATTATTTCTTTGAGAATAAAAGCATTTTGACTCTAAATAGGCTCAACTGTATCTTCCAACCTCCCCAATTCAAATCACTTCTATGCAGACATAAAAACACCCACTTAGATTATGTATTTTTATGTCTTATGAGATAAGATCTGAAAAGACTCAGGACTAATATAAATCCTTTTTCAAAAACAATAAACAAATCTTAGTTGATGTAATTATTTTAATGACATTATGAAAGAGCTAGCCATAAGAATAAATTCAATATAAGGCAACAAATTTTTGATGATATTTACATGTTTGTTTTATTTTGTTTTCTTCTGTAATGGAGAGAAGGACTATCTATACTTACTGGTAAAAACAGCCAGGGATTTGTGGATAGAGTCATTCACGAATACAATGTAACTTAACTGCTGCTCAGAACTATAAAGGTATAAGTGATTTGACCTGATTTGGGTGCTGTTTTGTGTCTTATTTGCAGGATTTCTCCAACACCTATCCTGGGGCCCACCATATAGTATTGTCTGGTAAATAACTGTTTTCTCATCAAAATGAATAATTAATAGAATATACATTAATAACATATCATTAGATAACATGAAGTAACCTAACTCTAGCTAGAGGTTATCCTTCATGACTGGTCTCCAGCTGACTTTTTTATTAAAAAACAAAAGCCATTTTAATTGAGTATTTTGATATATAAAGACCAATAGAATTTAACAAAAAAAGAACGCAAATTAACATATAATACATGATTATTAGATAAATCATCTTACATCAGTACAAAAAATTCCATTTCATAACAGAAAAGAACATATCAAGACAAAAGAAACTGTGATACTACTTATTTCTCTAAAAAATTATATCCTATCCCAATGCACTAGTGGTTCCACTAACTCAGAAAGAAGATGCATATTTCAGTGCTTATGACACATTTTGTAGAAAGATAAAGTGACTATTTTTATCTCACAGAGATCAATTCAAAACTCCGCTAAGTTAAAAAAAAAAAAGTACATTGCCAAACCCTTTATAACTGGCAATGAAACTTATTTATATTCTAGACAGAGAAGACTTATTTTAGGAAGGGCAGTTCAGAATGAATATTCCATCTCTGCCTTCACTACCCCTGAGAAGTTATGAACCCAGACTTGATAGCATCTTATTCTTAATGCTGTCAGATTTTGATTCCTTCTTTAAAATTTTAACTGTTTTTTTGTTTTTTTTTTGTCCCCAAGAAGAATGTACTAAATGTAAAGATAACGGATTTGAGGTATCAAGTGAATCTATAATTCAGTGCCAACGTCATTAAAAATTCTAAAATTCTTGGAAAACATGAAATGGTACAGAGGATGAAGCTAGCTTTCTTTAAAAAAAAAAAAAAAGATAAGAAGAAACACACAGATTAACAAAAAAAATTATGGAGGAGTAATAAAAGCCAAACCAAGTACAAGCCATTTGCTATGTAGGACAGTTAGCTCTTAGGCGGAGGTTTGAAATGGGGCAGAGGGAGGTTCTGAGGGGGCTGTACTGCCCCACCACACCACTCCAGAGTTCAAGAGAAAGGCGCACACAATGTGTCACTCACCATCGATCCAGGAAGAACACACAGCAATCACGTCGTAAGCAGGAAGTGATGATTCAACCACAAACGTGGGAAAACAGTTTATATATGTTAAGTTGGTGTTGAAGTAGGCAGCCTTATCTGGTTTTAAAACAGTATCTCAATTTAAATGAAAATAACAACATTAGCATGGCCTACCAAAAAAATATGGATAGCAAAATAGTCACTGCATGCATTTCATGCAACAAATATTTACCGAGTGCCTTGTATGTGCCAAGTACCAAGCAAGGCACAAGATACTTTAATGAACAGAATATAGACTCTTAGCTTGCAATAAATCAAGCATACTGTCAATACTTTGCAAAAATCCTAAAGGACAGGTATTATTTACAAAAGAGGACATCAAAATATTCAAAAGTTTCAAAACATGTATGCAACAGAAAAATATGAAGAAACAAAATTCTTAGCCCTAACTTCTGATGTGGGAGGGAATGCTATATTAATACAAAAGAATTCTGGGAAGAATATATTTAAATTCTGTTGTCTCAGTCTGTCTAGGCATAAACTAGGTAGCTTAAAAACAAGAGAAATTAATTTCTTACAGTTCTAGAGGCTGGGAAGGCCAAAATCAAGGCACACACAGATTCATCTGGCCTTGTGACTGAGTCCTCGCCTGGTGGAGGCCTGGGTAGTCTCATTGTAACCTCTGTTTTACAAGAGTGCCAAACCCAGTTATGAGGCTCTCCTTGCCTCCCACTGGGCCCACCTCCAGAAACCATACCTTGCAGGCTAGTATTTCAACACACAAACATTAGGAGACCATAAACATCCAGATCAGTTACAAAGGAGAGGGCCAGAGAGGTGTCTGGAAAGAATGCAGCCAGAGTCCTGGTTGCCCACGTCTAGGAGAGGTATAACAGCATTGCATGAGAATTTTTAATTGAAAGACCTCAACATGCAACACAAACTTGCATTTTGTAACACTTTGGAAACTCTTTAAATATTTTACCTTGTATCAGGAAATTTTCTGAGATGCAGTGAGGTAATAACTCGTTTCAACAGGCTTTTCTTTTTTCAAATTGACCTTTTCTATAGAACCTTACTCCAAAGCTAATAAACCCAAACACAAACTCTAAACTCAAAACACAAACTGAACTGTTTCATATCTTCTTAGATTGTACCTTTGTTTCTATGCAAATGGCGTCTTACCGATGGGGGAATATGTCCCTTACCAACAGGAAAATATGTAAATAAATAAAAAACTGTGGTAAATAATTATAAAACTGACAATAAAATCTCAGTTTAAAAATAAGTTGTCAAAATTCTTTGAAAAATCTATTGGGTATTCACTATTGTATTGGAGTATTAATGACTTAAAAATTACTATTTTTCTGCCACTGTAATTATAGGAAAAAAATTCTATAAGACATAAAATGTTTCCCACTTATAACATTTTTGACAAATATTGTTTCGAACAAACCACATAATGAAGAGGAAAAAAAAATCAAATCATCATAGCTGTCACTTGCATTATCAATGTTATAGTAAGCTGTAATACTGAGGATACATTAATAGTACTAATACTAAAAAAAAAAAAACACAGGGAGATTTTCATGATCTTGATTCTTTCCTCTGCCAGAAACTGGGGACCAAGTCGTTCTGGCTGCCAGGAAATCCCACTTCACAAAGCTTTCCTGATGAGAGCTACAGACATAATTAGGACATTTCACAATGTTTTCAAATAATGCAGTTTTTAAAAAATCATTTGCTTAAAATCCTTGTCAAGTCACAATAATTCAGCAAGACTCAGTAATGCTTGGCAGGATCTGTTGACTCTCCCTTCCCGACCTGCCCTCCCCTGTGCTCTTGGTGGCCAGGCTTTCATCTCACTTCCTACCCAGCTGTCACACAGCCTCTGAATCACAAGCACTCTCAAGGTGGCTCTGACCTGCCAATTTGGTTAGTAACCAAGTAAACCTCCCTAGTGGGGAGAAACACTGAAAGTATAAAAGTGACTGTAAAGCACTTGAAGTTTCAGCTTGCATACAACATATTGACCTCTTCATGCGGAGACCTGACTTTATGAAGGCCCAGAAAGAGTCACTTCCTGTTTATCATCAATACCTCTTTCTCCTTTTTCTCAGAAAGTCTAGGTTTGAAAGATATAGTTGGGCCCTATTTCAAAGATGATATGAAGATTCACAATTACAGTTGCCCAATAATTCTGCAGTTTTGCTCAATGTGTTACTTTTGAATTATCTTGCCTGAGAAGGTACAAACTTATTTTAAATTGTTTGGTCTTTACTAATTTTCTAATATGTCTTATCTGCTCATTTACAGAGATCATCTTTTTATGCATAGGACAAGTTTGCTTCTCACATCACATGCTTCTGGCCGTAGCAATCCTTTTTCCCTACTGTACATAGACTTCTTGTCAGTCTCTTTCTGGCTACTTTCTCAAGCCACTTTTGCTCATATAAATGTATAATAAGTCACCTTTCTTTGTAGTCTCACTTAAATCTTAATGTTTAATGATTCTGAAATCTGTACATGCAATATGCCTCTGCGAGGCTGTTTACCCATTGTTCATTTATCTACAGAAAGAATACACATTTATCCAAATCAATTTAGCAGCTGAAGAAGAACAGACTGATCATGGATAATCTTAGGTAAACAGAATTCTTTAATGTACTTATAAATTCCAAGACTTTGAAAACTTGAGAATACAATGTACTGTGATAGGGTCCTGCAAATTATGGGACTAGGATCATGGATAAGAGAATAGAGCCAGCTGGCTCCCAGAGTCATCTTGTATTATAGTTTGGAAAGATATGGGATGCAAAGATGATCTTATCCTTCAATGTTCCTCGCCAAGTTTTTCCCAAGTTCATAGTTTCCTTTTCTGTATTTAATTCTTCTTTTTTTAAGCAATCAACTCCTATCTTCTATGTCTTTGCTCATAATTATACAACTGAGTCTTCTGAAATTCTTCAAAACACTAACAAATCTGCAACTTTTTAAATGCTTACTGACTATCATTAAACAAAGATACATAGGCATATATGGGTTTGGACAATTAAGTTTGCAAACTTGTCCTAGAAAACGTGGTACATACCTCATCGCTGAATATCACTATAGTCACCTCCTTAATACTCCCCTTGGGAAGCTGTCCACCGATGCCAGTGCCTAGTCTACCCTTCAAAGCAATTCTGGAACTCTTCTTGTGGTATGGCCATCAGAGCTATCATCATACAAGGTCTACCAGTGAAGTTTGTGAACTCGCCTTAGAAAAAGTGCTTTGAAGAGTGGACTAGGTACTGGCCTCGGTGCGTAGCTGCCCCAGGGGAGGACTTCAAACATGACCATAGTGATATTCAGCAATGAGGTTTGTAGCAATTTTCCTAGAATGAATTTGTGAGCTGTCGTATTATGACAGCTCTAATGGCCATTCCAGAAAAATAGTTCCAGAATGGCTCTTAAGGGTGGACGAGACACTGGCATTGGTGCATAGATTCCAAGGGGAGTATTTCAAAGGTGACAGCAGTGACATTCAACAATGAGGTCGTAGCACAATTTCTAGGATAACTTAATGAACTTAATTGTCTGACCTCATATGTAAATATATACCAATATATAACATATAAAATAAAATATAGAAATACACATTTGCAAAATGCCTTATTCCCTGCCCCAATAATTTCCTTCTCTACTCATGAAGACTGACCCATTCCTCTCTCTAAAATGTCATTTCACTTTGTATAGCTCCCTTCGTTTCTGCAATAAAAGCTGTTTATGTGGAACTACTTCCTGTCTGCGATCACTCCAGTGCACTGGGCTTGCTTGTGACTTTTCCAAGCAACGATCCAAAGAACCAGGACAACAGTCCGCCAAGAGGTCAGACATGACAGTGGATATGATCTGTAGGCAACAAAAGAGTTAAATGATGACATAAAGCAACAGCTCAAGAGACACTACTGGGTAGGATGTGATTAGTTGCTTGAATAATTGCTTAGACAATAAGGTCTATGGCAAACAAGAGACTAGAAATTTAGAAATTCTGAGTTAAGGGATCATTTTCCCAGTTGAATAGAGAAAGCTCTGCTTGGGCATAAAAAAATCAATCACATTTAGTGCACATCATAAGAATATTAAGTAACACCTGTGATTCTCAACTATGAGACTTTCACTATGCTCAACTTTCCAAATTCACTAAAATTGCTCAATGACTTCAATTTTGATGCTTTCTTCCCCTTATAAACAAATTCCAATATGTCTTCTAAGTTTACTATCACATCTTTATTAATATGTTTATTCATCAAAAGGTTTTTTATTCCATACAGCACCATGCTAGTAGCTATTGGAGGTCATGGTATATAATAATCAGATCATGGCTGGCTTTAAGCAAATACAGTTCATGACCTCTGAAACAAAAAAAGTAAAAGCAAATTGAAGCTCTTCAACCAAAAGCTGAGCTGTACCATAAAGACTCACATAAAGAGTTGAAGTTTTTTAGACAAATACACCTTTGATAGAATCCCATCAAAACTGCAGATTCACAAGTATACTTTTTCCTGCCCTAAGTTTTTAACAAGTCACCATCTGTATTCAAGGCAGAAAAGTCTTTATTACAGAAGTGGGTGATATTTTTACATTAATATAAAGAAGTTAATGATAAACTAGCCAAGTGCAAAATTTATGTGCCCTAGAATGAGACAGTGGTCAGATGAGTAATGATTTATCCATTTGTAAAGTTGTAAATATCCATCTACATATCTATGGTAATATATTTCCTTCTTCAATTGAACTACTTTAAAAGTTAAAAATATCAAGTAATAAAAATAACAAACATAACCCTAGCAAATACCGAGGTCCAAGGAGCAGAGCACATTCCTGGCAAACCCCGTGTGAACTGAGACATATTTCCAGCCCTCTAGCCTTGTAGTTCCAGCTCTATTTAACAGCATTCAAAAGAGGTATTAGGCTACTTTTTATCACGGCTCTGTCAAAACAATGAAGAAATCCAATAATTTAGCTTTGCAAAATCTAGAAATGTAAATAAAATGAGATGCATTTATGCAATCTTGGGCATTGTGTTTTCTTTACACTTTTGATGTTTCCCTTAACTTGTGAAATATTTTGTCAGTTTGAAGGAAGAAATAACAAAACTAAAAATTTCATTATGCCGAAGAATTCAGATCTAACTCTAACCACCAAAGATGTTTCCATCTCTTGTCTTCATGGGTCTTTACAGCAATATAAAACCCAATATATTATATGTGTACTAATCGGTTAAAATTGAACTTTTAGATTTGTACTGATTTATACAATTATTTCTTATATATCACATGATAATTACGTGGTTAGCCAGATGTTCAATTAGAATATTAGAATATCTGTTATTCTAATATTATTAGAACATCTATATTTCTTATAGAAGATATCAGAGAACTTAATTCAAGTTTTATATCTTAAAGGTAGAGAAGGGAAGCTGAGTCATGTTCTCTTGGTCTTTATACCATAATAGGGCATGGCCCTTCTCTAACGTTCCAACAAATCGTGTGTTCCCTCTTTTACCCACTGGAGACCTATGACGTTTATATAACTTTACAATTCACTTCTATACCTGGTATTTCCTAGTCAACATGTCTTATCCATCACTAAGTTTCTTATCCATTATTAGCAAATATGTTTCCTAGAGGAAAAAAAAAACAAAAAACACCAAAAATCTCAGGGGTACTTATGGGAAAGGAGGGAAAAGGCGGGGTCTGGGAAGGAGATATGGAAGAGATTTATCATCTACCTATTATAAGAAGCATAATTTTACTTTTCCACAAAGCTTTTTGCTAAACAAGGGATCATGCAAAAATAACCAGATGGCAGCTTGATGCTAATTTAAATGGAGACTTGGCTATGCCTTCGACTTCTGGTGCCAGTTAACCAACCAGAAGTTGGTATAGAGATGCCAAGCCAATCAGGTCATCCATGTGACCTCACACATTCACTGGCTATGTGACACGTGTTCAATTAGGAGAAAGAATCAGTGTCAACTGCGAGTGGCCTACCGTAATCCAGTGGAAACACAGTGGTAAAAGAGGTGAAGAAGAGGCAGACCGAATAGGAAACAGAGTGCCCTGACATGTGCAAGAGCCAAATTCACATTTAGAACATATTAAAAAACCATGGACACTTAATTTTAATTCTAAAGACTTCAACCATCAAAAAGACAAAGTAAATAAATATGGCAGGAAAGCAAGGGGCTGTGATCTATTGTCTTCTTCTCTCAGAGCAAGTTGGTGTCAATCCAACTGAAAAGCAGCGAGTCAAAGTCGTGTGTAACAGTCACAGGGCCAAAAGAAGCATCAAATCCATGTCCGTCTGGATAGAAAATACCAAAGTCTGTGCCTTTACACAAAATCATAATCAAAGGACAAAATAAAGCCAAACAGAACTAAACAGACCTGTGTATTTTGTTAGAATGAGTTGCCTTTAGAAAAAAGAAATAGTGCCTCAGGTAGGGACGGGCTACTTGCACTTTGTGGAAATAAAAAGCAAAGGGCTACAGTGCCTGCTCACGTACAGAAGGGAGAGTCTGGGATGTAGTTGAGGAGGAAAAGCACAGAAAGAGAGAAATTCATCTGAACATTCAAGATATATAACTAAATAACAGTAAGCAACAAAAAAAAAAATTGCCTTTTTACCTTTGAAATGCACTTTAAATACCAAAGAAAAAGGTGTCTCCCCCATTGTTCTGGCTGTTTTGTAAACATTAATTAATTAATCCTCCAAATACCTTTTGAATGTGAATAGGTATTTTCCCTCTGTGTTTTACAAATGAAAAAAAACTAACAATACTAATTATGTACATTCATAGCACTCTTTTCCCTTAGGGGTTCAGAGTTCTTTACTACTTTAAAATTATTTAACAGATATTAATTATCACAGTATCTCTGGGAAGTATGTAAAGCTACCATTGTAAGTACGACTGGAAGTTTAAAAAGGAGCAATGAACTTTATCAAGCATTCTTTCTTCTTAAAATCACCCCTGTCTGCCAGAATCATCAAGACTGGGTGATAATACTGCAGTAATCCCAAGATACAATTCCAGAAATGTGAAGATGTTGTACAGTTTTTCTTTCTTTAAAGGCACTAAAAATTTGCCCCACAAATTAATTTTGTAATCAGATCAACAGGAATCAGAATAGAGTTTGAGAAGAAGTTGAGGGTAATGAGGAGTGAGGAGAAGTTTGTCCATTCAGCAAACATCAACTGACGGTTGTGAGTAGAACAGCCATTATTTTAGGCCCATGCAATACAGAAATTAACCAAAGAAGGGCTTGCATTTTTGAAGGATATATTCCAGAGGAGGAGAATCGTAACAAAAAAGGGAACACATAAAACAATTTAATTTTTGGCAGGAAAGCAAGGGGCTGTGATCTGTGTCTTGTTCTCTCTGAGTAAGGAGGAGGAGTGAGGGCTTTGGGTGTACAAATGGGGGGAAAATGATACCAACAAGAGGAGAAAAAGGAAATGTTCCATTAACACAAAGACTAGAGAAAGTAACGTAGATGGGGGCTTAGCGTCTGGTCATCATGCAATTTAGTTTTGTGATTTTTTTGTTTATTTACTTGAGAGTTTCTCTTGTCTTGAGAACTACAGCAACGGTCTCAGCTATGTATTGTTGTAAACAATGAGGCAAACCGTTCCTCTTATCCAAGGAAATGCTATCATAATCGCCTCAGCCCCACTCTACCTGCTCTCCTGGGAGCAATTAGTTTTCTTTTAAGGATGGACGCCCGGGAAGCCCTCTAAAACTTCTGACATGAGGATTCCACAGCTGGGCTTGAGAATCAGTTGTCACTTCTGCAGCCTTCTTCAACAGACCCCCAAGCCAAGGCGGGATACGCAATCATCAGTGGTTCCAGGGCAGAGAGAGAACACTGATGCTCCCAATGCAGAAGCTTAAGAAACAAGCAGGAGAGTCGTGGCACTCAATTATGAAATAAATACAATAAAAAATATTACAGCCCTGTGGAGATTTAAAGAAACAGGTCTATGGGCTGAATTTGGCCGAGAGATTGGCAATTTGCCCTGGCTGCAAAACGCACACTCTTTGATGTCACCAAGAACAAAGGACTCAATCCTGGTGATGATGCTCCGCACAGGATCAAAATTGGCTACAATTTCACCATAACGTCTCTGTGTAAAGTCCAGTACCCCCAGCCCTGGTCAGCACCCATCAAGCTGTAGATCCCGAGAAGCAGTGCTCGTGTTCCTCGAGTAGGAGGAAGGCAGAACGCCCCAGGGGTGGGGGGATGAGCCAGGAAAGCAAACCAAGACCACAGTCCCTGGGTAAACTCTAGTGCACCTCCACCCACCTGAGGGTCCCAGTGAGAAATCATACAGACTACACCCTCCATTCCATGTTTAAACATGTACATTTCAAAAAACTATAGATGTTTAAAATGATGAAAATTATTGCTAAAAATATGGATGGAACTATAATATAAGTTAGAGTATGCTTTAAATTAAAAGGGTAGAAGTGGAACTTTCCTAATATAAAGAAGTTATACATACCTGGGCGATGGACGCCCCAGTTACCCTGATTTGATTATTTCACATCGTGCGCCTGTATCAAAACATCACATGTTCTCTATGAAGATACACAGCTATTATATGCCCATAATAATTAAAAATATAATTTAAAAATGGGCGGCGCCTGTGGCTCAAGGAGTAGGGCTCCAGTCCCATATGCCAGAGGTGGCGGGTTCAAACCCAGCCCCGGCCAAAACCACACACACACAAAAAAATAAAAATAATATAATTTAAAAATGGATGGTAAACAAAATGCTGACTTCATTAGACAACCTTACAAAAGTTTTTGGCTGTCTGTATGTTTACTCTTCTTTATATGAAAACTTAATAGGGAGGTAAATCTAGGAAAGAAAGGAAGATACATTCACCTCAAGGCTTAATTTAGCTCCATTATTGCTCAGTCAGGTAAGTAGTTCACAGCTTACTACAGTAGTGTTTAATATATGTATGCAGATATATACAGATATGCTCAGTTATATGTAAAACTTTTCATGTTTGTATTTCATTTGTGTTAACGCAAATTTTGGGATTATTTTTGTGCATTAGGCTGCCATGTAAAAGCCAGCATGGTAGTACAATACCACGGAGAAATACTTTATTAAAACACACACACATTTACTAACACTACTTCTACACTAGATCCTTATCTACCTTCTATTTCAAGTCCGTTGCAGTGGGAGAACACCCTTGATGAAAATGTAACCTTGGACACAGTAAGGGGAAACGTTATTCTGAGGATCATCCATTTACTACTTAAACTCTGTTTTTGATATAGTACTTTAACAGCTTGAATAAGAGTAAACTGTTCTCAGCAGTGAACCAAAAACAGCAGCCAACAGTCAAAAACAATGGATATCTATTTTCACACTTTCCTACAAGGAATAAATGCTCAAGTATGTTTATAGTTTTAATGATGCTAGAGACAGAAACAGTGATCCTGTTTTCTGTTTCCTGGGGTACATCTTTTATTAACTTACAGAGGGACACATGGGGTGTTCTTTGTATTTTCACCAATAAAGGACAGAAGCAGTCCCTCCCTACTTACGAAGACCTGAAAAGTTTCTGCCCGCTTCAGCCAGCGTGTGCTGCCTCCACTGCACAGACTATGTTTATTTTATTTTTCCAGCGTTAAGTTCCCATTATCCCTTTATAAAAATCATGACTGAGCACATCAGATATTTGTATCTTCAACTCTTTTAGTTCCCCCTTCCTACACCATTTATTTTCCTTTGTACAAGTCCTATCCACCCTTTCGGTCTTACTTCAAATTCCCTCTTTATCCTTATTTAGACTCCTAAAATCTCCTTTAAAAGGAAGCATTTCCCTCCTAAACTGTGGCACTGAGAACAAGGTGGGACATAGTCGAATATCCAGCACAATACTCAATAGTACATATTCGCAAAATACAGGTTGAAAATTCGTGTGTTTGTCCCGGCACTGGAATGCTAGTACCACATGGCCCCTGAAAACTGTGCGCCCTCGGTCTTGATCACATCGCACTGTGTGTACTTTTCAGATCACTTTCTGACATTCTAAAGACTAACTTGATTTTCCCTTATAGTTATCTGCCAGCTTTTCACAAGAAAATTGCCGATGATGAGGACTGCTGAGTAAAGATGGAGGAGGGTGTGAATGTCCGGCACACAGGGAAAGGAGAGGTCCAGTCACGGGAGCAGCAGAGGACCAAGCCCCAGGTTGAACAGAGAATGCTCAGAGCCGAGACACCCTTTGCTATATTTTTCATTCCTTTCACTCTCATTCAGGATATCAAACCTCTCACCAAGACAGAAAGACGGTGCAATTCAACAGCCACATCACTGTGTCCCCACAGTAGAACATGGCACAACTCAGGTGACCAACAGATGATTATTAAACACATTTAACTTTCATCATCTTCAAGATACGTTCTTTTGTTTACCTCCAACAGTTGATGACCTTTTAAATAAAGATTGTGGCAAGGCCTTCTCTAAAGACCAGAAAGGTTGATGATATACAGGGTGGCCATAAAATTCACACGTAGCAGTGTAAATTGCATGTGAATTTTATGGCCATCCTGTATAATAAATTTAAAAGTATCTTAAAATCAATGACAATTAGGTCTTAACTATGAATACATTTTTCTAATATTTTCCAACTCTTTAATCATTTTTTAGGGGCTTGAAACCCAGTTTTACCTAAAATATTCACCACTTTCTTATGTCAGAACAGAAAAAAGGCAACTGGGTGGCAAAGGGTGATTTGATTTTTATTATACACTACTTACATTTTAGTAAAAAATAAGCTACAAAATGCATGCATGTTTCCCTTCAAAATACTCTGATAATTTAATGTCTATTTCAGAGAGAGGGGTTCCTTTTTAGGAGGTAGGACAGTGGTTTCTGAGTGGGTGTCCCAGATATCAAGGGGGAAATAGCTGTATTTTGTCCATTGAAAAGAAGGTGATAGTTGACCAATGCCCAGAGTCATGTTACTTGTTGTTATCATGGTCGAAATGAAAATGTATGAAATAATAAGCTTTAGTTAATCAATTCCTCATTATGCACCTCCTTCTGCTGTTTTTCAAAGTTGTTTTCATTGATTTTACCCCATATGAATTTAAGGGAAAATGTTTAGAAAGGCTTTCTCGAGGAGCATACAGTGTGCAGCATACTCTGAGATGGCAAATGTCTTTAAATGAGATTATGTGCAAACAATGAAACAGGTTTATCATGCATAGTAAGCAATGAAGCCATTCATAACTGAATCAATGGAATTTTTAAATTTTACTGTGCTACCACCATGATTCATAAAAATGTATATAAAGATCTGTCACGGAAATAAGAGAAATCTCTTCCGTGTTTAGTAAGTAAAACTGAAAGCGAGGTATATGCCTGCAGAGTAGATCATCTGTCATTTACAGCCCCCCATTGCAGGTCCCCAAATCAAGAATATGTAGTTTTCCGAGCGGCAAATTTCATGACTGAGGGAGTACAGATTAGTTTCCCAGTTCACAATGGGTCACGTGGAATTCGGGACGGTTTTGGAAATGTGGGGCCTGTATGGAGCATGTGATTTTATGTTATTCATAAGGAAATTTCAGTGAGAAGTGATTCTGGAGCTGCGGAGCTGAGGCATTAACGAAGGGTGAGTCTCTAAAGCCTGTTACCTAACCAGGGCCATTCACTGCTGGATGAGGCTTGTTCTCGCCCTGTGAGTGGTGGGCATTGCACAGAATCATGTTTTTCATTTCTGGCATCATTGCCCAAATCATATCCCCTCGGGGAAGTCACTCATCAGGCTCTAGAGAACTTTCATTTATACTTTGTAATCCTGTGAAACTTGTTAGTGTAGAGTTACAAGGGAGGGAGGGAGGTGGCCCTTTTACTCCATGCCACAAAAGAATTACCTCAGGAGCAAATAAGAATTATTTCTCTTGCTCGACTAGGTCTGTCTACCAACATTTATTCAGCCCCCTTTGTGTGTAAAAATTCTTATTTGAAGTAAGTTGACTCAAAAAGGGGGAAAAGGTGAGAGCCTTGGACATCAAAGGATTGGTAAGGGCAGATGAATCCCCAAAGATGGCCTATTTTAAACCCTGCACCCTGAGTGTGTGTCCAGGTAACTGAAGCCCTTCTTCACTGATGTTTATTTTGGCCATAATAGCTACAAAGATATGACATTCAGATTACCCTTCAGGACAGACTCACTGCTCCACTTCCATCTGGGAGAACTGAAGTAGAAACAAAGCAATCAAACTTGTAAAATCATCACACTAACTTCACAGATACTGTAATTTTAAGGTTTTAACCTAAGGCTGGACAAAGTGAAAGGCGAGGCTCACTGGGAGTGTGATCGCTCGTTATTTAGGAGTTTCTGTCTGAATCGATTTCACAGTTAACAATAGCTAAGCGTGCCCAGTCTAATCACCTCATGAGGGTGTGTCCACACGTGTTCATTCACAGCAGGATGTCATGTGGGACTCTTCCATTTGGTACAGAACTGCTAAAGATGCTAAGTGCTCTACATTTGAAAGGCGCTGTATACGAGTCATGTGCTCGTAGAGACAGGTGTTTACTGAGAGGAGGCAAGACTGGAACTATAACCACCAGCCTGGCTTCATCGCCACTGGAGAACATGTGATGGAACAGGTTGTCATCCAGTTCTCCATGTAAGGCCGGGCACAGTGGCTCACGCCTGTAAGCCCAGCACTCTGGGAGGCCGAGGCAGGCGGATTGCCTCAGCTCACAGGTTTGAGACTAGCCTGAGTAAGAGCAAGACCTCGTCTCTTAAAATAGCTGGGCGTTGTGGCGGGCACCTGTAGCCCCAGCTACATAGGAGGCTGAGGCAAGAGAATCACTTGGGCCCAAGAGTTGGAGGTTGCTGTGAGCTGTGACGTCACAGCACTCTACCAAGAGGGACATAATGAGACTCTGACTCAAAGAAAAAAAAAAAGGTCTCCATCTAGTGGGTCCAGTGGGGAGTCCATGCTCACTATAAAAGGCTGTTGCTTCTCCCTAAACCCAGGAGTCAGCTGTGAATGTACTACTGAAAGACTATCTGGGGTACATTCAAGAAAGGGTTTCAGGAAGTTCATCCCCTAAAAAGATGTCTATTTGGGCAGCTAATTGGCAGATTTGCCTCTGAGAAAACCTAGGAGTGGGAAGAGATGGTACAGCTAAGGCAAGAACTATTTCTATCATTTGGCATGGCAGGAACCTGAGAGCTTACAATGGGCTACCCGGGTGCCACAGAAAGTAGCTAAGCTTGTAATTATTGGCTATAATTCCATTAGGACAGCCACATGGAGGGCAAAGGGATCTCAAAAGTTAGGGCTATGGTTTAGATGAATACTGTGGAGAGCAGGGGAGGTGAGATAGTGAAAGGCTTTTCTGTGGGGAGATGATGGAAAGGCCTGTGAAGAATTCCTAAGTACACCCAGTGAAAGAGATTGTATTTGAGACCCTTGTCTCATAAGACGATGGTGGAAATTCAGTGCTGGAGAGGCAGTATAAACTGAAAAAGGGAGAATTTCAAATTTATCCAGTGAGGGGACATTTACTCACTATTCTTCTCATCCCTCTAGCAGCTAGAGCCCAGGGGAAAGAAGGAACAACGGCATGATTGTTGTTGGGCTCCTGCCTAACGTGAGGCTTTCAAATGAAAAAGCTTCAGAAATATCTTGTACCCCTTGAAATGTTTGGTCTTCTAAAATGCTACATAGGTGCTGCCTAAAAAGGGTTGTCTTGGCCTAGTCACCCCTCGTTTCTCCCACATATAACTTCTGGAAATATTTGATACATGAGATAGGCACTTACGTCCCAGAAGTCTCTAAATAGGAATTTGAGTGGTATTTGGAGGGAACACATAACAAATATTAAATAGACATGTTTATACATCTACCAAAAGTTCTAGTTCTCTTAAGTCTCACCACTGGCATGGAGGCTACCTCCCCCTCATCTAAAGGGGCAGCGTCTGTCTTCTAAGGGATTTTCCTCTACGGGGCAGCTGGCAAACTCCAGCCCAGCACTTAGAGAGCTCACAGGTAGGTCCTCCCACTGATGGTCCTTGCCGATAGACTTTGATCCCACTGTGATGATGAATTTAGATTTCATACCTTGACATTATCTTACTCTTTCTGCTATGGGATGTCATGTGTACCACTGTGCCGCCTTCTCCTCTGTCTCTCTACTCCAACTGGCCTAAGAATCACTTTTGTTTTCCCCAAGGGCTTCTATTCCTCAGGACCTCCCAGGATCAAGCATCCTTCCAGCTCAGTCTCTACCTCCTTCCCCTGCCCTTTCTAACTCTCTGCATGAATGTGATCACATCACACCCCCCCTTTGTAACTTTCTTCATGAATGTAGTCACATTACGCCCCCCAACTTTCTCCGTGAATGTAGTCACATTATTCCCCCCAACTTTCTCTGTGAATGTAGTGACATTACGCCTCCCAACTTTCTCCGTGAATGTAGTGACATTACACCCCCCAACTTTCTCCGTGAATGTAGTCACATTATGCCCCCCAACTTTCTCCGTGAATGTAGTGACATTACACCCCCCAACTTTCTCCGTGAATGTAGTCACATTATGCCCCCCAACTTTCTCCGTGAATGTAGTGACATTACGCACCCTCAACTTTCTCCGTGAATGTAGTCACATTATGCCCCCCAACTTTCTCCGTGAATGTAGTGACATTACACCCCCCAACTTTCTCCGTGAATGTAGTCACATTATGCCCCCCAACTTTCTCCGTGAATGTAGTGACATTACGCACCCTCAACTTTCTCCGTGAATGTAGTCACATTATGCCCCCCAACTTTCTCCGTGAATGTAGTGACATTACACCCCCCAACTTTCTCCGTGAATGTAGTCACATTATGCCCCCCAACTTTCTCCGTGAATGTAGTGACATTACGCACCCTCAACTTTCTCTGTGAATGTAGTCACATTTTGTCCACATATGCAGCCTTCATGACCCTCCAGTGTCCCAGCATTATTTTCGTTCACACTATTCCCAAACTATACGGCTATTTCTCCCTACATATTTCTCCATAAGTACATATATTAGCCACCACTCTGACCTCCATTGATATCACCTTCTTATGCTCAAACTTCTGTAACTCCTTTTAGGATATTCTGTATAGTATACAACATTCTAATGTCTGATGTTTCTCTGCCCTCTGTCAGATTACTCTTCAGAACTTTATATCAGTAGTTGTGATTGATACAAACAACATTATTCCATAATTTCTTTCATTACTTTATCTCTTGTGTTCCCACCTTAATTTTAATGTGCTAAATCATTTTGTGTCTATCTATACCTACCAATACCAGAATACAGTATTCGTGTTATATAATTTTTTTGTAGTTCCGATTATAGAAGTCATATAAATTAATGAGTTAATCTTTATAAAAATACATTAAAGTTAGGTCAAAACTCTCATGTATTAAGTCTTGAAATTATTACCACCATCTAATTCTGGTTTATCAGAATAGAGCCTCCCGTTAAACAATCAAAACCGCTTATTTTATTCAATCAGTAATCTCTGCTACTTGGATCAGCATATTAAGAACACTACACTTTTCAAATTGCATTTCCTTAAATTCATTCTTTACGGAAAACACCAATTAACTTCCTATTATAAACAATTTAAAAAATCTGCACACTAATTAACACCCTCTCTACTCAGTTTGAATCTACAAATATTCAAAAGAAAACTGCAATGGAAATCTGGGGGGTAAGATGTTTCTATCTCTCTTCTCACACAGCAATAAATTATTCTTGAAAATCCTGTGCACACATATTTTGATTTTCTGAGTCATTTAGGCAAAAATAGACAGTAGCATCCCAACCAAATAACATCAAATATATTAAAGAAAAAGGATTGAGGATTCCAAGAAAGCAATCAGAATTCACCCATTGATGTATTTCTATCTTTTGAGAAAGCGTAATTCTGCCCTTGAATCAGACAAATGTGCACTAATTACTATCATGATCATCAAAAGTAACATCTCCCTGGGGGAACATGAGCAATGTACTTTTCAAGGGCAAAAGAATGTCTCTGACTTGTCTCCGTATCTCCCACACCTACACTGGCGCCCGATTGTGTGTGGTTGAACAGTTGGGTATGTACATGAACTGAATAAGCCTTTTCTCATTTCTCCATTAGCACACTTTAAAGCCCGTCCATCATGAAATGTTGTCTGTTCTACCCTAGAAATGTCACGGGAATTTTCTATATCTCTTAAAACTCCTTCCAAAATGCTATTAAAGTGTACCTTCTTACAACAATCACTTCAGGAGTTCCTTCCTTTATATCATCACTTGTGGTTACCTTTCAAAGTAACATGGCAGAGCTACCACTCTCCTCCTTCCATATGCCCATTGGTTTTGGTTTGTGTGTGGGACACACTTGAATCATCTTTAATAAAACATAGAAATCTCTGTGTTCTGTGTGTGTCGCTGGCCGTTCCCAGGGTCTCTGTATGCTGTTGTATTGCAGCACGTTAACATCCCTATCTTTTCTTTTTTCTTCTTCTTCTTCTTTTTTTTTTTTTTTTTCTCAAGACAAAGTCTCACTTTGTCCCCCTAGGTAGAATGCTGTGGCATCACAGCAACCTCAAATTCTTGGGCTCAAGTGATCCTCCTGCCTCAGTCTCCCTAGAACCTGGGAATACAGGTCCCCACCACTATGATGCCTGGTTATTTTTAGAGATGGGGTCTTGCTCTTGCTCAGTCTGGTTTCAAATTCCTGAGCTCAAGCAATTTCCCTTCCTCACCTCCCACGATGCTGGGATTATAGGCATGAGGCCTGGCCCCCTCCAGCAACAACGATGTCTTTAGCACTGCACTTAGTACTGGGTAAAATCTTACGTTGCACTCAATAAAAACTAGCTGCTTTCTATCTGTCCATACTTCTAGGGTCGCATTTAAGCCTTACCCCTTGGAAGGAGGTAGAAGTGTTCTTACTAAACTCTAACTTTTATGTATTTAATTTTAACTATTTATGCATCCCCTCCACTAGAAAGCAGGTACCTTGCTTCTGATCTATATCCCTGAGACGGAATAGAGGATGTATTTAATTTGAAAACCACAAAGAATGAATAACTAAGGTGATAGAAATAAACACTCAGATATTTGACATCAAAAGGAATTTATACTTGTTATAATTCAGACTTTACCTTAAGAATGTAAACAATGTATCCTAATCGTATGTACCCTTATATTAATCTGAAATAAAAAAGGGGGGAAATGAATTCACTAATAATTCTGAAAATAAAATTTGCAGATTTATTGTGGTTTGGATGAGGCCATGATAGAAATGTATTTATTAATGGAAAAGCAATTCAAAATATTAGCTAATATAATTCAATAGGTTATTGGAATTAAGAAATACATAAATTGTATTAAGAAATAAATATTTTTTCATTTCAGTTGTCTGTAGGTACTTAAAATATACTCACATAGTTTTAACATTCACTTTATCATCTTTTTCCCAAGGCATATTTAGAAATCAAACCCTTTTGCAAGGAATGTTTTCTGTACCTCCGAAACTCCTTTTCTTCACCTCCATCAACTTGCTTGGGCAACTTGTTTTTCCTGGACTATTAACATGTCTGTATCAAAACTTCTCAGACTAGAATTGAGACATAGTTTCTAAGAAGCTTTTTCATCTCCATATTTATGTTTCATTGTCAGCTACTGTACTTGCTGACCCAAATTGTAACCAGAGACTTTTCAATTTTTATGATAGCCAAAGTCTTTGTACTTCACTTCCACTGGAGCAAATTCTTTGCTCATCCCCTCGACTCTGTATCAGAAAGTTCACAGAAAAAAAATATGAGAAAGAAAGAGGAGTTACTCTAACTGAATTTAGATATTCCTGATAAACTATGATGGAAGGATTAAGAAAATAGAAACAGAAAATAAAAGTTCTGAGAGAACTCCTACTCCCTGGACATTTCTGTGAACATATCCCAGTGTCAGGCTTTATATCTTGTGGGTAAACATGGGAAGCCATGAGATATGTAGTCAAGGGCAGGGGCTCCCCGGCTGACCCCAGGGACAGAGACAGCAGCAGCCTACCCAGTAGATACATGCAGGGTTGAGGCACTATTTACAATGACATTTGATGGACAATAACTTCCACTCAGAACTTGAATGTTAAATCCAGAGGAATATGTTCTGGAAAAAAAGACTCTTTTTTGTAAATTAAGATAATTAGGCTGAAGTTTCAAGTGTTTTGTACAAAAAAGAGCTTGATAAAGATACCTAGAAAGATCTTGTGCTAGACAGAAAAAAAATAGCTTTGCCACCAGGTTAACCATGTTTCCTACCAGGATTGGGGGAAATTAAAACCTTATGATGTTCTCTGATACCATCTGTTACTATATCATTTCTTTATGATTCTCTGCAGTCAACTCTCACTTCTGTAAGTTACAGCCATTAATGGGATCATACACACTAATTTTCACCAAGCATTAAACCAAATTCTTCAGAAAACTCCCAATCTCAAGAAGCCACCTGAGACTGAACCAAAAGGTATTGCCTCTGTCTAAATCTGGAGCAGCACCAGGGCTGCCGAGCACACAATTCAGGGAGCACCACCCACGTTGAGAATAAGGTGTCACTCCCAAGAAGTGTGCAGTACACAAATGTACAGAGGTCCATGCCGGCTCTGTCCGAGACCCACAGACAGCCAGGGTGTTCCAGCCCGCTCGTCTTCAGTCTATCACTTTCTAGGTAGCCCCCATAGGAATGGACGCACCCAAAGGGCAGGGTTTTTGTTAGCTTTGTTCCCTAATGCCTGCCAAGTACCTGGACGAAGACCTGACCCAAAGTAGACACCTTAAATTTTTGGTAAGTAAATGAGTCAAAAGAAGTACTCAGACTCTACAGGAGATGAGAAGATTTAGCTCATGTTTGAATAAAGATAATGACAGGAAGGCGTGATGACTATCAGGGGCCACAGCGGAAACCCAGCATGCAGGGACTTGTTCAGGCTCTTTGGGAGAAGACACTCTTCAATCTTGCCTGAAAATAAACGATTACCCTCCCCTAGCTTTGCTTCTTGACACATAATGTGCCCTCCAGACACCTCACCTGTCCCTCACTTGTATTTCAGCTCTGACTTCCAATTTTTTTACTTTTTTTGAGACAGAGTCTCACTATGTCACCCTCGGTCGAATGCCGTGGCATCACAGCTCACAGCAACCTCCAACTCTTGAGCTTAAGAGATTCTCTTGCCTCAGCCTCCCAAGTAGCTGGGACTACAGGCACCACCACAATGCCGGCTATTTTTTTGTTGCAGTTGTTGTTGTTTAGCAGGCCTGACCGGGTTCGAACCAGCCAGCCTCGGTGTATGTGGCCGTTGCCCTACTCAGACTGAGCCATGGGCACTGCCCCTGATTCACAATTCTTAAGAGCCTAGGAGATGAACTGAAGAAGTGATGATCCCAAAGAACCAGTGGGAGACAAGGTCCAGTGAACACACATCAGGGTGACTACTTCAGAATCCCCTGCCTCGTGGCTCCAGAGCCCCATCCAATGGGGCTGTAGCGACTGATTTCTGGAAGACAAATCTGATCTGGAAGGCAAACCAAATCCTCACGGAGAAGGTCACATGACATTTAAAACGAATGCAAACACTGAACAATGATGTCCAAATAGGGTAAGAGAAGAGACGGAAGGAGGAGGCAGTCCCTTCAGAGCTGCATCTAAATCGGTATTTTAATAATTTGTGGACAAAATGCCCAAACTTTTAAAACTGTTTTGAGGTGTTCATCTGAAAAGCTCCTGAAGTATACCCAGCAGTGATACAAGCTGTCCCCGGGGATTTGTGTATGAGTATCCTTCCAACTGGCAATGGGAACCTCCTGCTGGAGTTTGGTGCATGTTACTAGGCCAGCTTCCTCTCTGCTCTGATCACTTCTTTACCATCACACTGTTAGGTGAGGGCAGCACGTTCATTTTGTCAGGCAGGTGTTGTATGATGTGAGAATTCAAGGGAGAAAAATAATGCAAACTATTTCTCATGTTAACATTTTGCCAACAGATGGCATTCTACTGAATGATATGAAAACATGTGTCATCTGCAAAGCTGTCCGAAATCCTGTACTGAGAAGTAAACAACAAGGATTCACCCTTCAGAATCTTGACCTTAAGCAACATTGTTTTCAATTAACTAGAAAAGACACAGATAGGACTGGAATTCACTGTTACCGTACCCCTTCATTACCTGTAATAAAAGTGGCAAGTTTATAAAAATTTTAAAACTAGGAATCTGGCCACCTAATATAAAATCAAGTACAGGGAGGCAGGGAGAGTCCGGGAGATGGATTTGACAGGAACAAAAAACATGCTATTTATTTATCTCAAAGGATAAACCTAAGCATTTTCTCTCTACACCTATAATGAAACTTACTAGACTTCTGATGACACTTTAAGCTAAAGTATTTCACAAAAATATGTCTATTCCTCATTGCAATTATTTAAATAACTTTTTCCACTGGTGCAGTGATCTAATACCTTTAAGTGGGTTCCAGTACTGTTTGTAAACCAAACTCTGTGTGTGTGTGTGTGTGTTTTAATCCAGTCCAAACTAAATCACTTGATTGGATTTTTTTTTTTTTTTTTTTTTTTGTAGAGACAGAGTCTCACTTTATGGCCCTCAGTAGAGTGCCGTGGCCTCACACAGCTCACAGCAACCTCCAACTCCTGGGCTTAAGTGATTCTCCTGCCTCAGCCTCCCGAGTAGCTGGGACTACAGGCGCCCGCCACAACGCCCGGCCATCTTTTGGTTGCAGTTTGGCCGGGGCTGGGTCCGAACCCGCCACCCTCGGTATATGGGGCCGGCGCCCCACTGACTGAGCCACAGGCGCCGCCCTTGATTGGATTTTTTTAATGGCTATTCAATATCTCTTTGGATTAATTTCATGCTGTCACATAAATGGAAAGAAACAAAGATAAATAGAAAGTAATTTGTACATTTGTAAGTTCCAAGTTCTCCATAACAAATTTCGTCTGTTTGCTTTAGATTATGTTACAGCACACAAGTAGATTTTCCTTGTTTGTACCTAGTTACAAGATCTGTACTACCAGAAGTCCACCACTTCTACCTGTGTTTAATCATTGGTCCTATTTCTCCCCTACCATCCATCTCCCAAATGCTACCAACATGCAGGGCCTTTCCTTATCCTCATCTAACTCAAAAATTACTGGTAGCCAATTTTATTAATGATTAATGTTTCTATAAAATCATCTTTAAGAGCCAACTATCAACCTGGACCCCTCTACAAGCAGTGTGATCATTTTTGTTTGATTTTATTTCTATGTCTCAGGAAATGGAATTACACACATAATACATCAAAGCTACCTAACTTAAAACTCTGAAATGAAGGAAAAGATTGTAAACTGTAGTACTGATGATTATAATTTGGTGGTTATCATTTGGTGGTTCTTCTTGGGATTGTGCAGGTGAGTGAGTAATGATGTTTAATCTTAACTCCGCTTCAAAAAAATTTGATAGGAGAAAGAAGGTGGCCGGTGGACAGTCCTGACTCTGGCAATAATTACCTCTACCTTTCTCTCTGGGTCACAAAGACCTCGTTAGATACATGACTTCCAAGCTCTCCCATTATCAACCTCTGTTTTCTCATTGAAAATAGGAGGAGGGGAAAGATTAACTTTTTAAAAACAAAGTTCAATTTTTTTTTCTATTTGAAAAGATTAAGGGGGTACAAATGTTACAAGGTTACATGGATCACTTTTGTCATGTTTGACTCACAGTCACAGGTGTGCCCATAACCTTAAGAGTGTTCAATATAGTGTTCAAAACCATTAGGCAGGTCAGGTTTTGGTCCCTCTCCTCCCGGCTTCCTCCTAGGCGATTTCCACCAAGTTTTACTTCCTTCTGTCACCGGCAGGCTCATCTGTTAGTTTCAATTTATTAGTGAGTTCAGGTGGTTTTTGCTTTTCCAATCTGGAAGTACTTCACTTAGGAGAACAGTCCCCCATTACATCCAGATTGTTTTTTTTTTTTCTTTGTTAAATCATAGCTATGTACATTGATATGATCATGGGGCACCATACGCTAGCTTCATAGACCGTCTGACACATTTTCATCACAATGGTTAACATAGCCTTCCTGCTATTATCTCAGTTACTGTGCCAAGACATTTTACATTCCACATTTACCAAGTTTTGCATATACCCCTGTAAGATGCACCGCAGGTGTAATCCCATCAGTCTCCCTCCCTCCACCCACCACCCCCCTCCCTTTCCCCCTTCCCCCTATTCTTTGGTTGTAACTGGGTTATAGCTTTCATGTGAAAGCCCCCAATTAGTTTCATTGTAGGGCTGAGTACATTGGGTACTTTTTCTTCCATTCTTGAGATATTTTACTAAGAAGAATATGTTCCAGCTCCATCCATGTAAACATGAAAGAGGTAAAGTTCCATCTTTTTTTAAGGCTGCATAATATTCCATTATGTGTACATATACCACAATTTATTAATACATTCGTGGATCGATGGGCACTTGGACTTTTTCCATGACTTAGCAATTATGAATAGGGCTGCAATAAACATTCTGGTACAAATATTTTTGTTGTGATGTGATTTTTAGTCTTCTGGGTATATGCCCAGCAGAGGAATTACAGGATTGAATGGCAGATCTATTTTTAGATCTCTAAGTGTTCTCCATATCTCTTTCCAAAAGGAATGTATTAATTTGCATTCCCACCAGCAGTGCAGAAGTGTTCTCTTTTCTCCACATCCACACCAACATCTCTGGTCTTGAGATTTTGTGATATAGACTAGTCTCACTGGAGTTAGATGATATCTCAAAGTAGTTTTGATTTGCATTTCTCTGATGATTAAAGGTGATGAGCATTTTTTCATATGTCTGAAGGCCGTGCGCCTGTCTTCTTCAGAGAAGTTTCTCTTCAAATCCCTTGCCCAGCCTGCGATGGGATCCCTTGTTTTTTTCTTGCTAATGCGTTTGAGTTCTCTGTGGATTCTGGTTATTAAACTTTTGTCGGAGACATAACCTGCAAATATCTTCTGAGGGGTGTTTGCTTGCTTTACTTACTGTGTTCTTGGCTGTGCAGAAGCTTTTTAGTTTAATCAAGTCCCAGTAGTGTATTTTTGAAGCTGCTTCAATTGCCCAGGGGGTCCTCCTCATAAAATACTCGCCCAGACCGATTTCTTCAGGGGTTTTCCCTGCACTTTCCTCTAGTATTTTTATACTTTCATGTCTTAAAGTTTAAATCTTTAATCCAATGAGAGTCTATCTTAGTTAATGGTGAAAGGTGTGGGTCCAATTTCAGTCTTCTGGAGGTTGCCAGCCAGTTCACCCAGCACCATTTGTTAAATAGGGAATCTTTTCCCTTGAATGTTTTTAATTGGCTTGTCAAAGATCAAATAATGGTAAGTAGCTGGATTCATCTCTTGGTTCTCTATTCTGTTTCAGACATCTACTTCTCTGTTTTTGTGCCAATACCATGCTGTTTTGATCACTATAGATTTGTAGTAAAGTCTGAGTTCTGGTAGCGTGATTCCTCCTGTTTTGTTTTTATTTCTGAGTAATGTCTTGGCTATTCGAGGTTTTTTCTGATTCCATATAAAACGAAGTATTATTTTTTCAAGATCTTTAAAGTATGACAGCAGAACTTTAATAGGGATTGCATTGAAATTATATATTGCTTTGGGTAGTATAGACATTTTAACAATGTTGATTCTTCCCAGCCATGAGCATGGTAAGTTTTTCCATTTGTTAACATTTTCAGCTATTTCTTTTCTTAGAGTTTCATAGTTCTCTTTATAGAGATCTTTCACGTCTTTTGTTAGATAAATTCACAAATATTTCATCTTCTTTGGCACTACTGTTAATGGGATCGAGTCCTCAACTGCTTTTTCAACTTGACTATTGTTGGTGTATATAAAGGCTACCTATTTATGAATGTTGATTTTGTAGCTTGAGACGCTGCTGTATTCCTTGATCACTTCTAGGAGTTTTGTAGTAGAGTCCCTAGTGTTTTCCAGATACACAATCATATCATCTGCGAAGAGCAAAAGTTTGATCTCTTCTGACCCTATATGGATACCCTTGATCGCCTTTTCTTCCCTAATTGCGGTGGCTAAAACTTCCATTACAATGTTAAAAAGCAATGGAGACAATGGGCAGCCTTGTCTGGTTCCTGATCTGAGTGGAAATGATTCCAATGTAACTCCATTCAATATGATATTGGCTGTGGGTTTGCTAGAGATGGCCTCTATCAGTTTAAGAAATGTCCCTTCTATACCAATTTTCTTAAGTGTTCTGATCATGAAGGGATGCTGGATATTGTCAAAAGCTTTTTCTACATCGATTGAGAGAATCATATGGTCTTTGTTTTTTAATTTGTTTATGTGCTGAATTACATTTATAGATTTATGTATATTGAACCAGCCTTGAGATCCTGGGATAAAACCGACTTGGTCATGATGTATAATTTGTTTGATGTGTTGCTGGATTCTGTTTGTTAGGATCTTGTTGAATATTTTTGCATCTATATTCATTAGTGATATTGGTCTATAATTTTCTTTTCTTGTTGGGTCTTTTCCTGGTTTGGGGATCAGGGTGATGTTTGCTTCATAGAACGTGTTGGGTAGTCTTCCTTCTTTTTCTATCTTTTGGAACAGGTTGAGTAATATAGGTACTAATTCCTCTTTAAAGGTTTGGTAGAATTCTGATGTGAAACCATCTGGTCCCGGGCTTTTCTTTTTAGGGAGGTTTTGTATAGTTGATGCTATTTCCAAACTTGATATGGGCCTGTTCAGTATTTCCACTTGATGCTGGCTAAGACTTGGAAGGTGACGTGCTTCCAATTATCGGTCAATTTCCTTCAGATTTTCATATTTCTGAGAATAAAGTTTCTTGTAATATTCATTAAGGATTTTTTGGATTTCTGAGGAGTCTGTTGTTATTTTGTCTTTGTTGTTTCTGATTGACGAGATTAGAGATTTTACTCTTTATTTTCTGATTAGGTTGGCCAGAGGTTTATCGATCTTTTCAAAAAACCAGCTTTTTGATTTATTTATCTGTTGTATTATTCTTTTGTTTTCAATTTCATTTGATTCTGCTCTAATTTTGGTTATTTCTTTTCTTCTACTGGGTTTAGGGTTGGAATGTTTTTCCTTTTCCAGTTGCTTGAGATGTCCCATTAAGTTGTTAACTTCCTCTCTTTCCGTTCTCTTGAGGAAGGCTTGCAGTGCTATAAATTTCCCTCTTAGAACTGCCTTTGCGGTGTCCCAGAGGTTCTGATAGTTTGTGTCTTCATTGTCGTTTTGTTCCAAAAAATTGGCAATTTCTTTCTTAATCTCATCTCTGATCCAGCTATCATTCAGCATAAGGTTATTTAACTTCCATGTTTTTGTATGAGTATGCAGATTCCTGTTGTTACTCAGCTCAAGTTTTATTCCATGGTGGTCCGAGAAGATGCAAGGAATAATTTCTATTCCTTTAAATTTACTGAGGTTAGACTTGTGACCTAAGATGTGGTCGATTTTGTAGTAAGTTCTGTGGGCTGCTGAGAAGTATGTGTATTCAGTTTTGTTGGGATGAAATGTTCTGTAGATGTCTGCTAAAGCTAAATATTGGATGGTTAGGTTTAAATCTAAAATTTCTTTGCTCAGCTTCTTGTTGGAGGATTGATCCAACACTGCCAAAGGAGTGTTGAAATCTCCGACTATTATGGAGCTGGAGGAAATCAAGTTGCTCATGTCTGTTAGAATTTCTCTTATAAATTGAGGTGCATTCTGGTTGGGTGCATAGATATTAATAATTGAAATCTCATCATATTGAGTATTACCCTTAACAAATATGAAGTGACCATTCTTGTCCTTCCTTACTTTTGTTGGTTTAAAGCCTATTGTATCTGCAAATAAAATTGCAACACCTGCTTTTTTCTGATTACCATTTGCCTGAAATATGGATGACCATCCTTTCACCCTGAGTCTGTATTTGTCTTTTAAGTTAAGATGTGACTCTTGTATGCAACAAATATCTGGCCTGAGTTTTTGTATCCAGTCAGTTAACCTATGCCTCTTTAGAGGACAGTTTAAGCAGTTCACATTAATGAGAATATTGATAAGTCTGGTGGAATTTTGGGTATCGAGTTTTTCAAAGATCCAGTGGACATTTTTAATCCTTTTGCCAGTGTGGAAGTTCGAGTTTGAGCTGAAGTTTCTGAGTGAGTTTATTTTTGTGGTATAGGACTGGGTTGGTCATTGTGGAGGATAGGTCTGAGAATATCCTGAAGATCTGGTTTGGTTATGGCAAATTTCTTCAACATCTGAATGTCATTAAAGTATTTAATTTCTCCATCATAAATGAAACTCAGTTTAGCTGGATACAAGATCCTGGGTTGAAAGTTATGTTGCTTGAGGAGATTAAAAGTTGATGACCACCCTCTTCTGGCTTGAAAAGTTTCAGCAGAGAGATCTGCAGTTATCCTAATATTCTTCCCTTTGTATGTAATGGTTTTCTTTTGCCGGGCTGCTTTGAGAACTTTAGTGAAGTTAATTATGATATGCCTGGGGGATGACTTATTGGGGTTGAGTCGTGCTGGGGTTCTGAAGCTATCTACTATCAGAATCTCTAGGCATGTCTGGAATTTTCTCTTTCATACTTTCATGCAGAAGGGCCTCTGTGCCTATTGAGGCCTCTACATCATTTTCAGAAATTCCAATTATTTGTATATTGATCTTCTTCGAATTATCCCAGAGTTCTCTGAGAGAATGATCCATTTTTGCTCTCCATTTCTCTTCGTCTTTGAGGGTTTGGGAGCGTTCAAAGGCTTTATCTTCCATGTCAGAAATCTTTTTCTTCTGCTTGCACCATTCTGTTGCTGAGGGATTCTACTATATTTTTCTTATCTTTGAGGGCTGTAAATTCTTGCTTCAGTGTGTCTAAGTCTTTGGTGGTTTTGTTTTAAATTCATTAAATTCTTGAGACAACTTTTGAATGTCTCCTCGAATTCCGAATTACATTTTAATAATCTTGTCTGGAATCCAAATTCTGAATTCGATTTCTGATATCTCAGCCAGTTGTTTATGAATGGGATCTTTAATTACATCTGCTGTATCTTTTCTTGGGGGGGGGTGTTGATTTATTCTGGTTATTCATGTTACCAAAGTGTTTCCATTGATTCCGCCCCATGGTTATTTTACTCCCTTTGATTTTTCCCCTGGGGCTTTATTGAGGGCCTGTACAGTGTTGTGGCTTGAGAAACTGGGGCCCTGTCTTGTGTGGTGGGGATAAGTGGTTCTGTCTTATTTTCAGCTGGTTTCTATTCGACCCTAGTGTAACATTTACTCTGGGTTGAAGTCTCAGCTGTGTGGAAAACCAGCAATTAAGTCACCCCGCCCGCCCACCTCTGGCACCAATTGGAAAAGGAAAATCAAACCTTCCTACAACCGCACACCCAGGGCACCACCTGAAAAGTCCTCAGTCTATTGGTTCAGTTCAAAAGGTCCAAATCAATTGTCTCAATCTGCACCTGTCTTGGGTGGGAGAGTTCAAGAGGTCTCTGGGAACTGAATCACAGGGGTCTGGTGACTACTCTGATATGGCTTACTCCAGTGCTGCGTGGAGTCAGGAGGAGCCACCTAGCAAATAGATCAGTCTGGGAAGGTTGATGTCTCCTTCCCCACTTTGCCCCTCCGTCGGACCCAGTCACTGGTATCTCTGCAAATGACTGACCCAGTTTCTTGTAGTGAACAGATACTCCAGGGGTTTGCACAGATTTCCTTGCAGAATCCCAAGGAAATCTGTCAAGCCTCTGCAGTCTGCCGCTATCTAGCAGGAGGGGGCGAGGCCTGACATCCTTGGGTGCTTGATGTAGGTTGGGGGGGGGAGGTGTTCACTCAGGCTTAGCCCCGCCCCTGATTGATGTTGCTAACAGAACAGAATAGACAACTTTGCGGGATTCTGTCTCTGTTTTTGCTAAAATCACCTGCAGAAGGCAGGCTGTTCTGAGTTCAAACGTCTTTGCTGCTGGAGGTTTGTGTCCGATTACTTCTCTCAGTCAGCCTTGCCCTGGAAGCTTCCCAGGTCTGTGAGCAGTGTCAGGCAAATTCTTTACTCACTGGTGGCCTCCTCTGGTTGCCCAGGGAGACAGGGGTTGTGGCTTCAGAATATCCAGAAGTGAGCCGTTTTGCTGTTAAAAAAAAAAGTGGCTGTTGATCCGCCTCTGGGAACTGCTGCTCTGGTGTGGGCACCCAGCCAACCCT
This sequence comes from Nycticebus coucang, assembly GCF_027406575.1. Lineage (NCBI taxonomy): Eukaryota > Metazoa > Chordata > Mammalia > Primates > Lorisidae > Nycticebus > Nycticebus coucang. The sequence continues at coordinate 4,879,188 of NC_069799.1, read as the reverse complement.
TTTGTCCTCGGTCTCACGCCCCAGAGTCAGCACTGACCAGCCGCAGTTTATGCTCTGTCCACACCCCTCAAGAGATCACCCAAAAATCCAGACTCCTGGGGGTCAGGCCTCCAGGTCTGAGAGTGGGGGCAAAGGAGAGTGCTGAGGCCCAGAGCTGTCGGTATCGAGAACACAGAGTTCCAAACAGTTTTATGCCTGGCCACACCACTGCCAGAAGACAGCCGCAGCTCTGCGGTCTTAGGGAACCGCCGGTCTGGAGCGGTTCTCTTCTAGCCGACCGTCCTCTCCTCGCTTCCGCGCCCCAGAGACAGCACAGCTCAGGGACTGTCCACACCCCATGAGAAATCACCCAAGAATCTGAACTCTGGGGGACAGGCCCCCAGACCCCTGAGTGAGAGTGGGGGGGAGTGCTGGGAGCTCAGCGCTGCAAACGGGGAAGCTACAGTTTCACTCAGTTTTATGACTGGCCGTATTGTTGCCCAAGGAGGGCTGCTGCACCGCGCCGCAGGGAAGTGCTGCCGAGGCGTGACTCCCCCTCAGCCGGGTGCCCTCTCCTCACTTGCATGCCTCAGAGTCAGCACTGACCAGTTGCAGCTCAGGCACTGTTCACTCCCCTCGAGAAATCACCCAAGAATCTGAACTCCTGGGGGACAGGCCTCCAGACCTCAGTGTGAGTGGGGGGTAGTGTTGGGAGTTCACGGTTGCCGGCAAAGGATATTTAAATGTTTATACAGTTTTATGCCTGGCAGGAGAACGCCATGGCACCCTAGTAGGGGAGGTAGGTCCAGTTTTTAGAAGGTCTCTCCCGTGGAGTGTAGTGGGAGGGCCTTTAATTTCTGCCCGTTTATTTGTGGGGCTCTTAAGCCGGTCTCATGGAGGAGGGGGGGACTCCCATCCACTTGGTGATGGATTTTGTACCTTTTGTTTGCGTCCTTGTGGTCGCAGCTTGCCTCAGCAGTGTTGATGTGCATTCTTCAAACTTCTCTCTTGGTGCAGCTCAAATCCACCAGGTTACTTACTAAATTTTTGTCCCTTAACTCTTCTTCTGGACGGGAGCCTCTGTGGAAAGCTGGCTTCAGTCAGCCGTCTTGTCTCCCCTCCTACATCCAGATTGTTGCAAAAGGTATTAATTCAGCAAGATTGGTTGATTAACTTTAGTTTTTTAACCATCTCCAAAATGCTTGGGATTTTATTATATTTAGTTTAGTATTCCAACCAGAAGAGAAAACAAGAAAACTATTGTATAGAACTTTGAAAATTCAATTTCAAATCATTTTCACTCTATAATTTTCATCAACTTGACCATTTTTATGAGTATTTTTCATTTTCTACCCCAGTAACAATAGATACATTGTAAATTCACTGAACTTTCTCTGCTGTGGTGCAAGAATGAGTTTGTGATAAATCTACTTCAACCTTTTCCTCTCTTAATGCTTTAGTGCATAAAACGAAGATTTCATTGCATTAATTATTATATATATATATATCCCTCTGAACAGAACTAGAAATTTAAATTCATGAATATTTTCAAATCTCTGGATTGATGCTGAACACTTCATAGAGTCAATATAATATTTTAGTGAATTAATTCATAATAAGATCAAGTCTGTTACCTTAAACATTAGAAACACAACTAGGCACAAAGTAATTGCTAATTCCTTAATTTTCACTAAAATTGTGGCTGTATCTTCTTTATTCAATGTCATTACTTGTAAACTTTCATTTACATCAAGAGGTTTCAAACATTACATTGCAAATGATGCACATTATGTTGTAAATTATGTAATGATGCATCTCTAATAAAAAAATGCTTCTTTAAGAAAATTCTTAATTGTTACAATTTTTAAACCTATAGCATTAAGATACTTTTCCGTTAAGGACACTGTTATTGCAAATAATAAAATTATCACCTGGTACCTAATAAGCACTATTCATCAGCCTGATATATTAAATAAAAAGTTTCCGTATGCTAAGAGCTGATCGGCAGAAATGCCTCGGGATAACTCCGGGGCAGTGCAGGAACATTCGAAGTATGTCACACATCACAGGGGTCCCAAGCCTGACTTAGAAAATGGTGACATTCAAAAAGTGTTTCAGCAAATTTCTTTCTGCTTCCTTATTTCCTTAAATAGCTGAGATTGACCTAATCCCAGCCCAAGGAAAAGAGAAAAGAGCAAATTTAATTGAATCAAACTGTTCGATGTCAAATATTTTTTTCATATGTAAACATAAAAACAGGTATATTTTTAAAATGCTGAGCCTGGAGTTGGCTAGACTGGAGTTTGAATTCAACTTCTGTCATTATGTGATCTTGGATAAATTAGATTAAACTTTTAAATCTCTGTGAAACGGGAACAAAACATTATCTTTCAGTGGGGTTGTAGAGAGGAAGACGTCCTTTAATGCATCTGAATTACTTAATGGAGTACTTAACACTCAGCAAACAGATCAGTAAATGAAAGAAATTAATATAATTATTTTATGCTTTATTTGACTTAAGTTATTCAATTCTTACGATTACTTGATAGGCCCTCATTTTACAAGACATATGATATTTAAGGTATAAAGGTTGATGTGATTTTTAAGACTTAAAAGGCAGCATTAACAATGCCCCACGTTTTCTCCCTGCAATAACACCTTCTCAGGAGTGGGCCAGGGAGATCCGTAGGGACGGGAGGAGAGCACGGGACCCCCTGTTCATGTGCTGTTTCTGTGCCCACCAGGGCTCCTCAAACTATGGCCTGCGGGCCACATGTGGGGGTGTGATTGTATTTGTTCGTGTTCTGTTCTTTTTTCTTCAAAAATAAGACATGTGCAGTGTGCATAGGAATCTGTTCATAGTTTTTGTTTGTTTGTTTGTTTGTTTTGCTTTTTAAATATAGTCCGGCCCTTCAACAGTCTGAGGGACAGTGAACTGACCCCTTGTTTAAAAAATTTGAGGACCTTCAGGGTCAGAGGGGGCTGGTCCCAGAACCTCCTGTAAACACCGAAATCTACAAATGCTCAAGTCCGGATGTAAAACCACATCGTATATAACCTATGTACATTCTTCTCTATACTTTAAATCATCTCCAGATTACTTATAAAAATACATAATACAACATAAATGCTATATAAATAGTTGTTCCACTGTATTGTTTAGGGAATACTGACAAGGAAAAAGTCTGTCCATGTTGAGTATGCTGGAACTCTTTTTTAACAAATATTTTCCATTTGCAGTTGGTTGAATCCACTGATGTTTAACCCATTGATGCGGGGAGCCAGCTACATTTGCCTGCTGATGACTATTCCTTACATGAGGTGAAAGATTTAGGCTGTCCTTATTTTGAACTGGTACATTTTTTCTTTACCCTGAATTAGCTGTACATCCAGCTAATTGCCTCAATAAGTGATTAATTAAAGGTTTTAGCTATGTGAGCAAATACATATCTGATTGCACATATAATTAATGTTTATTTCAAGTACACCTGTCATCTCAAGCTTTTAGGAATTTGGCTCAAAAGTTGCAGAAGACAAACTGAATAGAGCTCGTATCACTCCTTGCTTAAAAATCATAAATGAATAGTCCATAAATCATTGATTATAATATGTTATCTTAAGTAATGTAATAATCTCAGAATATCTTCAAATAGTCTATTTTCTTCATGGTACTGTCCAAGTATTTATAAAAAAGAAAAACCAAAGCCAAATGTCGCATTTTTACAAGTATCAAAAGCTTTAGCTGAACTTCATCAGATCATCTAGTTAACAAAGACAAGTGGTAATAATCTATCCACGAAATTACAGAAGCTTGAGTAACCATTTCAAAATCTGAATGAAAGAACAACTCTCCTGTACCCTGGGCAGTATTAGCAGAATCATATATACTGATGATCTGCCTCAAGGTTTAAATATATGGCAAATATGAAAAGAGATATTTGACTTAATTCCTAGCTTTTTTTTAAAGGGCATTTCATTGCAAATGGTCGCAAATGGTGAACTTCAGTATTTTTCAACTCTGCTCCTCTTCTCTCCTCCTAATTTACCACCCTCTCCTTTATCACTCCCTCCCACAAAATAAAAAACCTACACAAGGATGTTTTGTAACAACATGCTGAATTATAAATTCTTTTCTTTCAAAAATATGCCCCCTAATAGTTTCTCTTTCTGAATGTAATCACAGAAGATTTATTTCCTGATTACTACATATTAAGTGTCAGAAGGCTTTTAAGTGAAAAATGCTTTTCATGTAAGTAAACGTGAAGTCATTTAAAATTTTCAACCTGTGGTTAAGAGGTGGTGCCAAATCAGTTAGAAGTTGTGTATACAAGAAAGATTTCCTCCATATGCATTATTTATTTTCATTAAAGAAGCACAATTTAATAGAGTTTAAAAAACACATGATATGTGTGACTATAGATTCGGAAGGTTTATGTATTGAACACATAAGCCCATAGATGTGAAGCCTCCTAACACATGAAACATATTTATTTGCTTGCAAAGAGCAACAAAGATCAGAGTATTCAAGTATAAGATCTTTTATACTCTCTCAGAAAAATATACATCATTTATGCCTGGTAGTCCTAAGCAGCTGTGCTCCGGGAATTTGCTTCTAGAACATTGTAAACAATGCATTTTTGCCTGTCACGTCATGTAGTTTAACTATATGACGTTAAAAGTTAAATGTTTAACATTCAATTTTTCTGCTATAAGACATTAAATATGTATTTTTTACATTTAGGGTTTTCTTTAAATAAGAGCTTATTTTAGAGAGAACTATTTTAAATAAAGTACTATTTTCCAGGTGTTGGTTTTTCCAGCTGTCATCAATGGGATAAAATATCACACAGCTTTATAAAGCTAATCCATATACAGGGGTTCTGTGAAAATTTCCAAATCAGAATAATCAAATATAATTTTCATAAACAATAATTTTAACCACTTAACACTCACCTTGAATAATTATTTTCTTTAGAAATAAAGTGATTTAAGACAGTATGATGTGTGAAACTGGGCAATAAACTGCAGGTGCACCATTGTGGAAAGGATTTAGGGTCTGAGACTGGAAAGAGAAAGGGATGTTTAAAGAGCCATGAACTGTCCTCAGGGACAACAGCAGCTTTCTGAGGCTTGTTAGGATTAGAAGGTCACAGATTAGGTTTATTCAAAAATGAAATAATTTCCTTTTTTTTTGCCCCCACATTTACTAGACTTGAACAATCACAAAGAGCAAACGTTGGAAGTAACTGGAAAAAAAACCCCAATTAATTTATTATAACACAATTCAAAACAAGTATGTATGGTTCTACAGCTTTGGCAAAGTAAAATTTCTTCTCAAACAGGAATAACATTGTTATGTTCATAACATGTTCATAACATTACCAACCCCAAATCATAGCTGAAAATAATTTATAAATGGTGCATCATGAACTTAACCCACACATAAAAAGGTTACATGGAGGACAGGAAGACCCTGTGGGGGACCACGCAGAGCGCCCCCATGTGGGCTGGGTGAGAAGGGCAGCTTCCTGACACATCTCCACTGCCTGTTCTTAGTGATATCATCGCACACGATTAATTAAATTCCCCATAGCAGGTAATTCTAAATATAAATCACAGAATCCCACTAAATCTGGACCTTACTTATCTGTGTTACCCACAGCCCCTACTGCTGTTCAACAGTACGCTGTTGAATGAATGAGTGATTTCTCCATGTGAGTCAATCAGGCAAAGTATTCGATATTGACTGGCCTTGGGAAATTTACCATTAGGTGAGAAAGTCCACTTGACTTCTTATATTTTACTGCAAAATCACTATCACAGCTCCTTGAGTGGAAGGCCTTTTTGTGAACAGGAAGAGAAGGGATTTCCAGTGTGGAGACGCAGGGAGGCAGCAGCTCAGGGCCTGGCTGCCAACTGCAACTCCGCCACCCTTCCCGGCACTTCGTGTAAAGTGAGAAGGAAATTACTGCCCGCTGTATCTGCTTTCCAGGAGACTGGGGAGTTTAAGTAAGATCCATGTGAAATACTCTATAGACTGGAAAACACTAGCCTAATAAAAGTTGTTAATAGGTATTTCATAGAATAGGAGAAGAAATATGTTTCTAGATTTGGTCCGGCACAACTTTTAAGCTTCTACTGACACCAATTTATTGAAGATAAAAATTTATTTTAATTGAAAACTAATCTCTAATGAAACTCGAATTCATCAAAGTGTATAACACACATAATTCTTGCTTCTATTTTTCATGTAATCTTTCGAACAGCTAACAAAAATGCCCTAAGCAGGAAATACTAGCATCTTTTGAACTGGAGCTTTACCAATTAATAAGGCAACACATTGTGTTCAAATCAGTCTGGGTGGGAAATGAGAATTTTGTCTTTTAAAAAGCATGGGAAGAATTTGCACAGGCAGGCGGTGCCTGTGGCTCAGTTGGTAAGGCGCCGGCCCCATATACTGAGGGTGGCGGGTTCAAACCCGGCCCCGGCCAAACTGCAACCAAAAATTGCCGGGCGTTGTGGCGGGTGCCTGTAGTCCCAGCTACTTTGGAGGCTGAGGCAAGAGAATTGCTTAAGCCCAGGAGTTGGAGGTTGCCGTGAGCTGTGTGAGGCCACGGCACTCTACCGAGGGCCATAAAGTAAGACTCTGTCTCTACAAAAAAAAAAAAGAAAGAAAAGAATTTGCACAGGCAAATAAATTTTTATAAATCAATCTGGGAGGAAAAAATGAGAATTTCATCTTTTAAAAAGCATAGGAAGAGTTTGCACAGGCAAATAAATTTGTATCTGGAACTTTCATGTAAGTCATGAAAAGAATACACGATCTTTTATTCCCATCTAAAAACAAATCCATTAAAAACATATGAATAACTGCAGATAAACCATCTGAATGCAAATTAACAACACACCATTCAGTGCAGCCATAATAAAATAATGCAAATAGTAGACTAATCCCAGCTTCCAAGATACACAAATAATTTTGGTAGCACAAATGCAAAATAGATTTTTCTATTTAATTCTAAATTTCTAAAGAAACAAATCTTATGCTTTCCACTGACAAAAGAAAAAAATGTATATGAAACTACTTCAATCATAACTAGATAGAAGGTTTGCTGGCAGAATCATTTGCACGCACATATTTTTCTCAAATCTATTATAAATTATAGACATAAGCATTTTAAAGATTAAAAATACAGCCTGGATAAGGCTCAGTAGGAGAAAAAGTAATTAATTTCATTCTAAAATGCTTAAATTTCTTCTTTTAAGCAAGGATGCAGAAGTGTGGAAAATCGCGTGCTTTCCCGTGACCCAAATGAAAGCAGGTTGTTGGCCCATCTGAGAAAGATTTGAACATTCATCCCTGTTACAAGACTGTTGTAACCCAAAAACATCTCCATATTTTAAGCAGAGACTCAGAAAGCAAAGACTCAAAATCTGCTCCCAGACAGATTTCCTTCTGCTGCCCCACAGCTGACGGTAACACAAAAAGGGATAGTAACACCAAAGGTGGGCGGAGGCGACGCTGGGAAGGAGGGAAGGCTCGTCTTCTCAGCCCAAAGCTCTCCTTTGACAAGCCCTCATTCTAAGGTGAGAATGCTCCTTCAGCACTCCTAGGACATACCCTTCACCACTCTGTTGGCATTTTACCCTTTGGAATATTGCTGATGACTTCTTGTTCCAAGGGCACAGTGACAAATAGGGGAGGAGGCAGACCAGCCAGCGACATCCCCTGGCTCAAGCAGGTCTTACATTGTTCCTAGTCCATTAATGTCATGGAAGGTAATTAACGAAGGTGAGAAAATGTTGGCACGGGGCTCCAAACACGTGACCTCACTGTCTTCACTAAATCATGCTGCCTCTTTGAAAACATAAAACACATCACACCCTGGGGAGATCTGTGTCTCACTCAGAGAGAAGGAAGACCTTCTGAAATGTGGCACTGAGAGGCGATGGTTTTCTTCTTTTTGAGAACTGAAAAGCACCAGGACAGGGGTCCTTGCTGGTCACCGCTATGAGGGGTTTAGGGTCCTGCCACGAGTGTTTGCCCCATGACCCACAGTCCTGTGTCTCCTGCAGCTACAAAGAATAATGGCCATGACACTCAGCTCCCGTGCACCTTTCCTCTCCAAGGAAAGTTAAAAGCAATTGCTTTGCTGACTCCTCCTGTTCTTTGCTACAAATTTGTACTTTGAACAAATCTATTACCCATTCCTTCCTTCATTCATTTATTGAGTACCATCGGTTCCCACGTATTTCACTAGTCCTGAGGTTTTCACTATAAGCTACATGTCTGGCTCTCACCAGATCTGTTATCTCTGGTTCCATCCTGGTCAACCTTGAGGAAGATGGTGCCATCTCTTTTTGCTCCTTGAAAATATCCTCTGACAGCAAAACCATTGTCGAACAACAGTGTATTTTGTATAATATTTCATTTTAGAGTACGACATTTTGTAGAAAAGACAGAGAGTTGAACACTTCACATGTCTTAGCATCGCGGTTTCAAAATACTCCTAATTTAGGTCTAGTTGCCAAGTGTCTGAATCAGCCTGCACCTTGGTCCTCCCTCCACCAGGTAGGCCCCAGCCGTGGCCCCAGGCTGTCTCAGCCATGGTGTCCCTGTGCTGGATCTCAGTGCCACCACCTACTGGGAATCACTCAGATACATTTTATGTAGAATACAAGTGCTTTGTCCCAATTTCTTTGGACTTGAGTACTTAAATCTAAGCACTTGGCAACCTGAGCAATCTGCAGATATTAGGACATCCCCTCCTTAGCAAAGACAGTTGATTATATATAAAAACAATAACAGCAGCATCTACGAAGTCCTGTGGCCTTTAAGTAGCTTAGTGCCTCAGAGGAAAAGCAGATGTACGTGCACACAGATAACAATCTGGGATTGATGCTAAACAAAGATAGACTGGCGATACTGAGAGGCATAGAAAAAAAAGCTCCTTTTCCTACCCAGCGTTGTCAGGAAACACAAAAAAAGGCACCGTCAGGAATCCTGAAAACTGAAGAAAGGAGTTTTCCAAGTAAAGATCATGAGGAGGGGTCTCTAACAAGAAAGAACACATGCAAATTCAAGGACAGAGGAGAGGCCGGGCGTGTGCACGAACACGCAACTCACCGCAGCTGTGAGATCAGGAACCAGGGCAGACTAAGCACGCAGACCTGTCCACGCACCAGCTTGATTCCAGAACTTTCCTCCTTCTCTGTCCTTGCGTGCAGCTCCTTCTTCCTTGGTGCAGAGATCTCTCTCTCTCCACAGCAGAAGACTATGCCGGCTGCACGTGTCTGGACACACGGGAGGGAGGTTCCTTTCATGGGGGGATCTTGGTTCTGCTCTGGGGTTTCTCAAGTTAACTAAATAACTCTGTGCTCTTGGCACTATGTTTTGAAGAAGCCCTTTTAAAATTACACTACAAAAATAATGATTTTCCTGAAGAGTGTATATAGGAAAAAAAAAATCACTATTTCAGTAGATGGAACAGAGGTGACCTCAGAACAGCTGGACATTGCCTGGCCCACCACTCAAGCCACAAAATGGAAAAATCACATTTGAGAACAAAGACTAAACTTTACCGACTGCTAATCACCTAATTTGGACTTAGAAAAGTTCGTGTCCTTTGTTGGTTAGGATACAAGCAAAGTAGAAGCAGTTTAAAAATGTTAAGAGGGTATTTGGTATGTCACAAGAAAGTATCAAAGAAAACATCCAGAGAAATAGCCTGGGGCATATACCAAAATTGCTCCTGAAAGAAGCTTCTATATTTTAGAACAAGAAAGTTATAATTTTGATTTGTTTAAAAGTCTCACTGTGGTGCTTCACAATCATTCTGCGTTAATGCAGATAAGGCTAAAATTCTCAGCAGCGCCTCAAAGCACAGGGCTACTTCAGTATCCTGCTGATAGTTATGTGTGTGTGTTTCTTCCCTCCAAGACTGTTCATGAATCCTGGGATTGCCTGATATGGAATTATTAAGAAGTGGATCAATGAACACAGCAGGCTGTGGGCCTGAAACCTCTGCCTATACAACAGCCCTATGAACAAACTTACTGCTTAGAAATTGTGAAGGAAAGAGCTGGCCATGCAGATTCATTTTGGGGAGTGTATTAGCAAGTGAAATTATAGACATTAAAAGATAACTGTGGAAAAGTAGATATTTTGAATAGAAATTAAAACTATTAGATATAAGGTAAGCATCTTGAATTTAATTAAATCCTTTAAGCATTATTGAAGTCAGGGATGAACTTATTCAATGTGTGATTTTATATAATACGTGTTATAAGGAAATAATTTCTTATTGTCACTGGAAATAGAAAATATACGTTGTTTCATTCAAGAAGCTACCATGTGGCTTGCTCTGTAAAGTTCTTCACTATCTGAAGAACTAGATTATCCAAAAGGTAGACTACATATGTGTTAAAAAATTTTGATGAAAGAGTGTATTTGGTATTTCACAAAAAAATATCAAAGAGAATATCAAGCAGAAAACAAAATTTTGTTGGATCATGATCTGACAAGATTTCTGGCTCAATGGAGAAACTCATTAGCTACATATTCACAATATCTTATTTCAATGGTTAAGTTCTGCCACGCTCTGGTTCTATAAACTTGAAAGAGGTTCTTGCCCTCACTCTCAGTCTTGTCACTGCAAAATGAAGCTAATAAAACCTGTCACGAGTGCTAAGTGTTGCAAAGCACAAAAAGCATCTTTAGCTACCATTACTTGTGAGGGGGGGACAGGACTGAAAAAAAGAATAAAAAAACACAATTATAAGTGCTAATCCCAAAGTAAGCTCTTCTAATCTTACTCACATTCCAACTCGACCCATTCGAAAGTACATCTTCATATTGAGCAAGCAAATCAAAATCCCCACACTTAAAAAAAAAAAAAGCAACTCTGTCATCCTACCTGCTCAGACGGGAAAATATGCTTTCCTTATTCCACAGTTTCATTCCTAAGGGGGATCTTTAATTTCCAACAACTTATTTAAGCATAATAATAATCTCTGAACTGAAACTAGACATTTTCATTATATTTTGCAAAGTTGTATTTTTATTATTCCTATGTCCTTCCTGCATATTTAAAACATAAATGCAAATTTAAAGAAAATACAAAGGAAAACCCATTTTCTAAGTATTTCTGTTCTCTCATTATAATCCATACCCGGTTGTAACCACAGTCTTTTCCCTGCCTTGAATACATTGCAGTTAGCATCCACACATGGAACTGAACGTCTTAGCTCAGGCTGCCCAACAGAACACCACAGACTAAGAGGCTAACAGACCAGGAATTTATTTCTCACAGTTCTGGAGGAAGGAAGTCTGAGATCAGGGTGCCTGCATGGCTGGATTCTGCTGAGGGCTCTCCTCCTGGCTTACAGCCTTGTAGCTGTGTCCTCCGGGCAGGCGGCGGGAGAGAGCAGCTCTCAGGTGAGTGCACGCACTCTCTCTGGTGTCTCCTCTTAGGAGATCACTGATTCCAGGGTGGAAGTGTTGCATGTTATGTGGATAAACTGCACGGCTCTGAAGTCAGGCTCTCAGTGCACACAGCCCCAGAATAAGCATATTGTACTTGACAGGTATATTGTTATTCCCCACCTCCCTCTCTGCCCCCCCACCCCACACTCAGTTTTCAATGTGCATTACTATTCTTTTGACCATATCCACCTTTGTTTGGTTCCCACTTGTAGGTTCTATCATGAGGGTCCTGCCCTCATGACCTCGTCTAAACCTAATTACATCTGCAAGGCTCCATGTCCAAATGCCATCGCACTGGGAGTCAGGGCTGTAACACATGAATTCTGAAGGGACACAATTTAATCTATGGTGGCCACCGACTAGGGGAAATGAAGTTTAAGCCATTCTAGACTTCCTCCCACACAAACTTATTTTATTTTATTTTACTTTTTTAAGACAGAGTCTCAAGCTGTCACCCTGGGTAAAGTGCCATGGCATCATAGCTCACAGCAACCTCCAACTCAGGCTCAAGTGATCCTTTTGCCTCCGTTTTTCCATTTTTAATAGAGACAAGGTCTTGCTTTTGCTCAGGCTGGTCTCAGATTCCAGCAATCCACCCACTTCAGCCTCCCAGAGTGCTAGAATTACAGGCATGAGCTACCGCCCCAGGCTCACACCTTCCTTTTAATCCTGCCATCCCACCCCACCCCCCACAGCTATACAATCTCTCCGAGCACTCCCATTTATGAAAGTGTCACTTTGGCATACAACACTGGCCTCTTCCCTAATAAATCAAAAGAATTAAACTACATATCTAAAATGGGGAAACAAATTTAAAGATTAAATAGGAGGAAAATATACAACTACAAAAATATACAATGGTCATTTAAACTTCCTCACTAATTTTAGAATAAAATCCTTAGGGGAAAAGCGGATCAGCAAGAAAGGAGATCTGTTAGCAAAGTAGTAGAGATACACAGATACACAAAACACACACACACCTATGTAAATGTTAATGACATATCACAAGTCTTACATGTATGGAAAAAGTTAACATCAGAATATGTACCTTTAAATGCGAAAAGAGACCTTCCATAATGTGGCTCAATCTAATCCACCATTAGTACATATAACCAAATGTTTTGTGTGAAATGTGTGAGTCCTACGTATGCAAAATATACTTCTTAAAAGTTAAAACACGTTGCTCAAGGAAGAACTTTTCATCCATAAATAATCAGCAAAAATAAATTAGGCAATTAGCTTTAAGAGTTAGAAAGGGAATGGCGAATTCCTCTGGAAGAAATCAGAATGAAGTGCTAAAGAAGAAAGCAGAGGATGACAAGAGACTGAAGCACAGCAGAGTCAATTAATAAATTCAAAAGCTGGTTATTAGAACAAAAAAAAAAAAAACACCAGCAAGCCTAATTTTTTCCTAAAATGAATGAAGCAGAAATACCCAAAAATAAATAATAAAACTAACCACAGTGAATTAGTGAGAATTAAAATAGATTATTTTGCTAAACACTGCCAATAAATTTGAAAACCCAGACAAAACAGTTGCTTTCCTAGGAAAATACAATTTACCAAAATTACCTCAAAGGAGATAGAAAATTTAAAGACTGATTCACATAGAAGAGACAGATAAAAAAAAAATGATTTACATAGAAGAGACAGATAAAATCATCAATCTATAAATCAATAGCAGCAGTCCCAGGAACTATCGTGGGGAATTTTTTTCTAAACCTTAAAAAGTCAAATAATTTCAATGATTCTTAAATCTGTTCCAGAATACGGGTTGAAGAAGAAAACCTCAGACAACAAACAGCACACACATGTGCACACTCTCAGGTGATCAAGGCAAAAATCCTACAGCAAACTCACCAACAAACACAGTTCAAGTGCGCATTAAAGGAAGTGCAAGTCATGACCTAGTAAGGTATGACCCTCGATTTATGAATTTCCAACCTTAGGAAATCCAGTAATAAATTGTATGATAATATTAATACATCTCAGAAAAACAGTATTAATTCTCTTCATAGATGTTGAAAGCCATTTGTCAAAATTCAATAACCATTTTGGATTAAAATACTCAATAAAATAAAACTAGATGGAAATTTTCTCTACACAGTAGAATATATCTACATTAGCCCGGAAGCCACCATCATGCTTAATGGGGCAAAACAAGAGGCCTTACCGACAAGTCAGAAATCAGAAAAAGCCCACTATCATCAGTTATTATTTAACATTGTGTTGGGGGTACCAGCCTAAAAAGATTAAATTTAAAAAAGAAATTATAAATATATATTTTAGAAGGGAAGAAGCACAACCATTACTGATGTACAACATCAATTAATAACTTTACCACATAAAAATCAAATTGCAAACATACTATATCCCAGAGACTCAACTAGGTTTGGCACCCAGAGTTGACGGGAATCAAACATACCTGGACAAAGAGATTGTGAGGAGCTTTATTTACAAAGCGCCTGTGACTGTAGGAGACACATGAAGTCCTCTAAGCTCCCAACTCTCTAGTGGCAGGAGGCAGCCTGAGAACGCTGCTCAGGCCCCCAGGTGGACAGTCTCCAATGCTTTCCTTACATAGCCCAGGCGGGGTGGCGGGGCGGGGGCTGGACACGAAAGGACCTTCAAGAGAGGAAAGCCCAGACCCACGATGACAGAACTGGGAGCTGCACCCACAGAGAAGTGGGCCAGTTCAGTGATGTTAATACCCTCCAGATAAAAGGCCAGCAGTATTGACGAGACAAATTTCAGTCTTCTCTTTTTAAATGTCAGTGATTACTGCGAAGAGGGTAGAATAAAACATAATAACTTATTTGCACATATACCCATAAAGATGCATATGAAACTAATACGAGTGATGATTGCTTGAGCCTGCGAGAAACTAGAGAAGCTGAGGCCGGAGTGTGAAGGAATAGGCTTTTCTCTGTATGGTATGTAATATTTATAATTTTTTGAACCATAGAAAGGCACTCCATGAACAGAAAATAAAGTGAAAAATGAAAAAGAATGTAAATTATCTCATAGGACTTAATTACTAGAAAAAAAGGGATATTATATGATGACTTACATTTCTGTTTGATTAATGTAGTACAATACAGTTAGATAGAAAATACCTTTTAATAAGATACAGAAAAGATTACATAGATGTGCAGAGTACTCATCTACATACATCCAGAGGTCTTCAGAGTAAAGCTTACCTGTCACTGTTCAGATTTCAGCACGAAGATTCCCACACCCTGGGAAACACATCCTCAAAACACAGAATATCCTGGTTTTCAGCAATGGATTCACAAAGTAAGGAGAAAATACAAAACCCATGTGAGAGACTCCACAATTGAGGCCAAAAGGACCATCTAGCTTCAAATAAAAATGGTATGGATTATCCATTTTCACTCTCTTTTCCCTGACAACTAACATTTGCCACCAAGGATTTCCATTCATAATAATGGAACATTCTTGGTTGGGACACTGAGTGTTGTTAATTATACTTGTGACGAGGCACATTGTAATCATGAGTATTCACAGTCATCTTGGACTGTGGATTAACTGTGTGCACTGTATTGAGGAAATGCTAGTTCATTTTAACATTGTGAATATCCTAACATGTTTCCTAAGACTTCTAATAATGAAAATGACAATGATTACAACACCACTGTCAGCATAACCCAGACAACTATATTACTTAAATGACCCAGGGAATGATACATCCAACAGAGGGGCAAACAACCAAAACAAAGCATTGTGCACAGGAGATGAGAATTTGGGATTGGGCCTGGTGGTAGAAAAGGGGATGTGAAAGTACATTGGGAGACTAAATTTTGCAAGTACAGGATGAAATAGGCAAGTTTTCTACGTCAGGCAAATGTTTTTCACTTCTCCAAAAGACACCAGCGCTTAGTCAAAAATAGGTACTACTATTTAGATTATTGGCACACCATAAAAACAAACATACATCTACCTGCCACTTGATTATTCTGTGAAAATGAAAAAAATTATATTTCCTGATTCAGAGGTTGCAATCCTATTAGCAAATAAAAGGGAAATTTTGATACTAGCTAAGTGGGCCTACCGCAGTGTAGACGGGGTTTAGTCAGGCCTCATGAACAACCCTGCCTTTTGCACTACATCACGCCATACCTTAACAAGGAAAAACCCTTCCCTCTGGTTCTTAGATGGCTTTTATTTGAAAGATAGTTTCAAATCTTCTTCTAGATTTTTATGAGGATTTTATAAAACCAGAGAAAGCATAAAACAATGTTGATATTTTGTCTGCAGAAAAATGAAACTTCGCTCATTATACACATATGCTACTGCTACGGTAACATTACCACAAGTTTAACGGTTTAAAACAAAATGAATTTACTACCTTACAATTCTGGGAATCATAATTCTGAAATGGGTCTCACTGGGTTAAAATCAAGGTATTAGAAGGTAAAAATCAAGGTACCAAGAGAGTGGAGTTCCCTGCTAGAAAAATATAGGAGGAGAATATGTTTTCACTACTTTTCAGCTCCTGGAGGTCACCACTACATTTTCAAAGAAACATTAGCTGGCTAAGTCTCATATTACTTCTCTCTGACAGACTTTTTGCCTCCCTCTTCTACATTTCCAGGCCCTGGTGACTGCACTGGCCTCACCCGGGTAATCCAGGGTATTCCTGCTATCTCATAGCCAACTGAGCAGCAACCTCCGTTCCATCTGCGGTCTGAAGTCCTCTTTGCCATGGCACATAACACGTTCCTGGGTTCCAGGAATTAGGACTTGAACATCTTTACGGGGCCTCCTCTGTTCTGTCTACCAAACTCACCTTTGGCAGGTAGTATGAATATGAACTTTGACAAATCCTGATCCTACAAATGCAAAGATATTTCCTGCTCAATGCTCTGTGGTCCTTGTATACAATATTGTTAAAGGAAGCAGGATTTGGCTTTATTAAAGATATCATAATGAAAGCTTTTATTCATTTTTCAGTTTCCTCAAAATATACAGAAGTACTTAATGGGATTCTGAACTTTACAGAAATGGGAAAACATACCTCCCTTAGACATGTACCTATAACACAGCTACCGCTGTTACTAGTTACAGATAAGGTGTTAATTAAAATGTTGGCCAGGCATAAATAATTTTCAAAGCATGGGACTAAAATAATTTTCTAACTAATTCAGATATAAATTGAGGGCCAGGTGCGGAGGTTCATGCCTGTAACCCCAGCACTCTGGAAGGCCGAGGCGGATGGATTGCTTGAGTTCATGAATTTGAGACCAGCCTTAGCAAAAAGCGAGACTGTCTTTACTAAAAATAGAAAAACTGAGGCAAGAGGATTGAGGATGATATGAAGAAAAGAATTAAAATAGACATTATATGCCATTTCTCTAAAACAGTTCAATAAACTGAATAAAAGAAGCTAGAAAAAAAAATAAACTGATGGAACTTAATGCTGTTTGATGTTCAAGTTGAGTACACATGCTTATCAAAACCGCAAAACTGTTACCAGAAGAGGATAACCAAGTCAGAGGGCATTTTCATTTGCTTACTAAAACTAGAATTTTATTTGGAATTCAATTTTGATTTTACAAATTCAAATTACCTATGTGTTTTAAAATCATTTTCCCTGAGAAAGAAAGGGTTAGTGCATGTGATGCACGCTGGGGATGCACAAATGATGGACCTTTTAGATATGGACAGCCACAGTGATAAATGTATAGACGCAAAAGGCCTGACCGGTAAAACAGCTGTGTACCAAAATGAGCCTGTAGATACAAAGTGGACAGACTGATCTGGACCCCAGGTCCAGCCGATCTAAATATCTGCCAGTGGTAAGAGATAGAATCCTAAGTAGTCGGATGATTTTATTGACAGGATATGTATTATGAAATGTGAGCTCAGTAAGAACAGAGCTACAAATCAAAGTGAATTTCATGTTTGACTATATTCAGCTTCATTATCACATGTAAGAGGATAACCCAACGGCTGCAGGCAGTTCATAGAAATATTATTGGAAAAGAAAAGAAAAAAGTAAAAATATCTCACTTTTTCTATCCCATGAGATAGAAAAAAATACATCACTGTTATTTTGTATTAAATGTTATTCATTTTCTATTTACATTCTCTTTTTATAATCTCACATTTATATCTTAAAAACTCATAGTAATATAGCCTACAAAATTTAACTAGCCAATAAATGTTGAAAAATAGTTAAGATAAATAAAAATAGTTAAAATAGGGCAGTGCCTGTGACTCAGTGGGCAGGGTGCCAGCCCCATATACCAAGGGTGGCAGGTTCAATCCGGCCCTGGCCAAACTGCAAGAAAAAAATAGCTGGGCATTGTGGCGGGCGCCTGTAGTTCCAGCTACCTGGGAGGCTGAGGCAAGAGAATCGCCTAAGCCCAGGAGCTGGAGGTTGCTGTGAGCTGTGATGCCACAGCACTCTACTGAGGGGCAATAAAGTGAGACTCTGTCTCTTAAAAAAAAAAAAAAAAAAGGTTAAAATAAACCAGAGGACAGAAAGAGAATACTATTAAAATATTGTTATATTTTTCTTTCACATATTTGATTAATTGCCATAGTTAACTAGTTTTAGCACTGCTTTGTTTAAATGGTAGCCGTTATGTAACAAAAAAGTAAATAATATGAAATAATACTTTCAAATAAATACCTATTTTACATACTTTAATGTTAAAATGATATGCATGTATATAATTATCTACTGTGGGTTACTTTAGATTGTCTTTTTTGGTGTGGCATGGTGAGGCAGTGTACCAGGCTGGCTCTCTAACAATTGGTCACCCTAGTTTTTGGACCTAAAGCCTGAGATTGATCTGGGCTGAAAATAAATAATCAGGAGTTTAAAAAGCCATCCTTACCTTTCTGCTACTTCTTACATGCTTACAGTATTACTGCGTCGCTGTGTACTGTAATAGTTTGTGTTACGATACAGGGAGCATCTTGAGGAAAGGTGCTGAAATACTTCCTTCCTAACTACCTAGGACAGTGTCTGGCGTATAATAGGTTCACCATAAACAGTGGTATGAATTGTCTACCATTGTCTTGAAACTGGTAAGAATTTAAAGAGTATTTTAAAAAATATTAACATGTTACACACAGTGGAAATACTTTATTGTAAAAAAATAAGAGAAATAAGAGAATGAGTTTTACAGGAGCACAGACAACTTTTTATTAAAAGGTGAACATTTGGCTTAAAAAACAATCAATTTTAGAAATACTTCTCTTGGAAAGAAAAATATAAAAAGATGTTTCAAGGACAAGAAGGCACTTCATACACACACAGGCAAAAAATTCATACCATGTAAGTTAACAAGAGACCATATGTCAAATTTGCAAATGAAATGTTACAGATTTATTCTAGTTATATAAGGAAATGAAAGCCACTTGTGTAAAGATAATTTTCGGCATCCAGTACTAAATGATTTGCTGCCAGCCTGATTAATATGGCTAAAAGTTGATATCTTTGAAATTTATAACAAGAACTATATGCAGAGAGCTTCAAAAAACTTATGAAATTAGACAAGAGACACTAAAAATGTATCTATATAGATAAAAAGTAAAATGGGTTCTTCCCATTTGAAGTATTACTTAGCTATGAATGGCTGACTTTTTATTCACTGTATGAACAGTGTTCTTTTCAGTCTTTATAAAGAAAATATTACAGGTTTACCCTTTGAGAGAAACACAACATTCTTAAAATAAAAATGTAATTTGATGTAATTTCAGGATCTACTAATACAAAAATTACCATTTTTACAAGAAATAGTACAATTTAAATATTTAACTAAATAATTGTATGCTTTTTACATTAGTTAAGAATACGACATACCTCAAGCCAAAAATATTTCAATGATTTTATCAAAATCCATTTTAAACAAATAGACTGTGAGTTTTCCTAACAAAGGCATAATGAGTAGATTACCAAACCAACATTGTTTTAGATGAAATTACATTGGAGGTGGGATGAACTTAATGGCAATTAAGTACTTCAAGATTTTTGCCATAAGTTTTCTATTCTAATTCTCCCTTGGATGGGACTTACCAATACCAGTAAAACTATTTTTGTTTGTTTAGAGGATGATATAGGGGTACATATGCTTTGGTTACATGAATTACTTTTGTACAGTTTGATTCAAAGTTGCATGTGCCCATCACCTGGACAGTGTGCCCTGCACCTATTACTGGGATTTGCCCCTCCCCCAGTTCTTCCCCCGCGGTGGCAACATGCACATGGGTGATGACTGATTAGTTCCAGTTTAATAGTGAGAAAATGTGGTGGTTGTTTTCCAATTCTTGTGGAACTTTACTTACCATAACCGTCTCTAGTTCTATCCAGGTCGTTATAAAAGATACTAGCACATCATTTTTGTGTGTGAGTGTGTGTAGCTGAGTAGTATTCCATGATATACGTTTACCACATTTTATTAATCCACTTGTGTATTAATAAGCACTTGGGTTGATTCCACATCTTTGTGATTGTGAATTGTGCTACAATAAACATTTGAGTGCACAAGTCTTTTGGATAAAATGACTCATTTTTCCTTTTGAGTAAATACTCAATAGTGAGATTGCCGGATCAAATGGTAGGTCCACTTTCAGTTCTTTGAGGAATCTCCATATGCCTTTCTGCACAGTTTGCAGTCCCACCAATAATGTGTAAGAGTTCCTTTCTCTCTGTATCCATGCCAGCATCTGCTGTTAGGCAAGTTATTGGAGTTAAGTGATATCTCACTGTGATTTTCATTTGCATTTCCTTGAAGAATAGAAATGTTGACCATTTTTCAAAATGTTTATTGGCAATTAGTCTATCTTCTTTTGAAGAAAGTTTCTGTTCGTGTCTTTGCCCTTTTTATTGGATGGTTTGATTTTTTTCCTGCTGATTTGCTTGAGTTCTTTTTAGATTCTGGTTATCAGCCCTTTGTTAAATGTATAGCAAATATTTTAGCCCATTCTTTTGGTTTCTATTCACTCCATTGATTGTTTCCTTGGATGTGCAGATTTTACTTTAATTAGGTTATATTTGTTAATTTTTGTTGTTGCTGTGATTGTTCTTGGTGTCTTCTTCATAAATTCTTTGCCTAGGCTGATGTCTATGAGAGTTTTTCCTTCATTTTCTTCTAGAATTCTTATAATTTAATGCTTTACATTCAAGCCTGTGATACATTGCGAATTAATTCTTGTGAATGGTGAGAGGTACTGATCCTGTTTCCATCTTCTACATGTGGCTGTCCAATTGTCTTAGCACCTTTTTTTGAAAAGAGATTCCTTCCCCAGTGTATGTTATTGTCTGTGTTGTCAAAGATCAGATGGCAATATGAGGAAGGTTTTACATTTGGATTTTCGGTTCTGATCCGTTTGTCCGTGTCACTCTTCTTGTGCCAGGACCATGCTGTTTTGGCTGCTCTAGCCTTGCAGTCTAGCTTCAAGTCTGATAAAGTGATGCCTCCCCCATGTCGTTTGTGTTTATAGTTGCTTTGGCTATTCAGGCAGCTCTTTTCCAGAGGAAGCATACAATTATTTTCTCTAGATCTGCACAAAATGATGTTGGCTTTGTAAGAGGGATGGCACTGAGTTTGTAGATCATTTGGGGCAGCACATACATTTCGACAGTGTTGACTCTACCCATCCAGGAGCATGACATATTTTTCCATTTGTTTGTATCTTCTGTGCTTTTTGTCCTCAGTGACTTATAGTTTTCTCCAAGTTTACCTCCTTGTCTAAATATATTTCTGGGTATTTTATTTTCTTTGTTGCCATTGTGAAAGCTATTGAGTCTTTGATTTGATTCTCAGCTTGATTCTTGTTGGTATTTGGGAATGCAATTTATTTGTGAATATTGATTTTAGAAACTGAGACTCTATTGAAATTATTTATCAATTCTAGGAGTCTCCTGAACAAATTTTTAGGGTTTTTCTAAATAAAAGATCAGATCTTCAGTAAAGAGTAATAGTTTGACCTATGTTTCTGTGCTATATTTGGTTACCTTTGATTTCCTTCTCTTATCTGATTGCTCTGGCTACAACTTTCAACACTATGTCACCAGTGGTGACAGTGGGCAACCTTGTCTTATTCCAGATCTAAGTGGGAATACTTTCAATTTTTTCCTGTTCAGTATAATGTTAGCTGTGACTCTTAATTTAAATCCGTTGTGTCAGAAATACATAGATCTTGAGTGTTGTAAGACTGTGTATAATACCAGATTTTATTTTCCTATTGAATTATTACTGGTAGATCATTTAATTGCCTAAATTTTTTTATTGGTTTTATGCCCAAAGAAAAGCCTCCCTCTTAAGGAAAATAAAGCAGCAAAGAGTAAACTACAGAATAAATCACATTCATTAAATAGTTGAGTGAGGACTTCTCAAGAAAAATAAAAATTGCAATAGTTGGATCTACGCTGGTTTAAATAGATGCAAGAAGGTATAGCAATGCTCAGGCAGCATAAAATGCCTTTAGTCCCAGCATCTAGCCACCCACTAATATGTGATTTCTAATTAGTTTCATAGTTTGTCACTGTTGAACACAATCAAATCTAATTGACCAGAGAATTTTAGTTAGATTGCATTTAGTTATGGCTACATTTTTACTGTTATTATTCTACTTTCTTTGTGAATATCCCAACTTTACTGCCTCATTAAACTTTAAATTAGATTTTGATAATAAGAATGTTTTGCAAAAATTTTGGAACAGTTTCAACATTCACACAGGAGCTACAGTACTCTTAAAGCCACTGTCATGTATTTTTAAAAATTTTAATTCATACCCATTCTTTATGGGTTGTTATAAACAATAGCACTGTGGTTTTAACACATTGTGGTTTTAAAACACTGTATTTGAAAGCCATGGCTAATAAATGTATAATGCTGAAGGTGAACTTACGTTAGGTGGCCATCAGAACATCTTTCATAGTATAAAATGAATTAAAATTTGAGTGTTCTTAGTTTCAGAACCACTGATAAAGAGTATAGACAAGAAATTTGAATATTACCTCAATTTGCTTGTACTACTTCATTTTTACATTGGGAATTAGTCACCTAAACAAAGGGTTAAACATTCCCATCACTAAGTCTCTATGCCGCAGAAGATACTAGAAGCAATCAGGTCTGTTGTTTAACTGTCTCCCTTGTCCATATACTCAATATATTACTAAGGCCTTAAAAATAAACATATCTGAATGTACTCCTTAAAAGGAATAAAGAACGTGCTTAATCACACAAATGCTTTTTTCTTTTTGGAAACTGTTTCCATAAAACAAGATAATATGATACAAGTTGGCATCAGTAGGAAGCCTTTTCATGTAGCTTTACTTTAACTGCTACCTTTTCACTTATATGTTTATTCTCATTTTCCATAATATGTAAAACCTTCAGAAGGCATAATTGACATTTGTAAAAAAGGAGCTGATACTTTCTGATAATACAAGATGTTGTGGGTCAGTCATGAAACAGATCTAACAATTCCAATCAGTTTGCACGTTAATGTTCAAGCTCTTCAGTTTTGTCCAGTCTATCAACAAACTGGATATTATAACACAGCTAGATGGATAAAGGGTTCCCCCATTCAGGGCTGGATAGGGACTCACATCTTCTAGGCCTGAGCAAATGGGCTTTTTGTCCACACCCCACTTTCTGGATGTAAGCAGGACTTCATCAGGATGCCCTTTTACCTAGGACAGGAACTCCGAGGACCGCTTTCATTTGCTAATACATTCATTCCCTCATCAACATGGACAGGGTGTTGACAAGAACAGCTCCCCCTTGGCAAGCAGTATACGAACCCCTAACCCAGAGGTTCGCAACCTGTGGGTGGCGACCCACAGGAACTGTATTAAAGGTCCCCAGCATTAGGAAGGTTGAGAACCACTACCCTAAACAAAAGACCCACTTGGGTCTTCCCATTTGGAATCCGCTCCACCCACCCCACAGATGGGGGTTTGGTACCTTCTGTGTCCTTCTCTGTAAAATAAACTTTGTCCTGACACTTATTCCAGTGGTCTGGGGTTTTATTCTTGAATTTCCAAGAACAAGGACTCATCACAAATCAAAAATATTGGTAACAAGACTATAACAACTAATGAAAAGGCCTCTTAGAATAAGTCAGTAACAGTGTCTACTCCCATTCTCAAAATGGATCACACTTGAAACAACTTGAATGCATATGGTCATGAAATGAAAAGCTGTCTGAGTAATAAAGGTTAAAAAAAGATGCTGGAAAGTCCTAAGTAAAGGCACAAAGATACCAGTGTCCTTGCAATTCTCCTTTTATTATTGAGATAACCTGTAGCTTCCTACAGTTTTGGGTTCAACTTTCTTGTGGACATAAATTCTGATTTAAACTGAGCCAAAGGAAATAGATGAGATTCCACGAGAATATTGAGTTGGGCCACTTCCCATCTTTCTGGGCCTGTTGCCTAATTGCCATTAGCATCTGATAAAATGTACTTATTTTCTCAGCTAAAATACAGGCTTAAAAGGTAGTAGAAAGTGATAAAAGGAATAAAGATATACCATTGCTGTAAAACAAAAATATGTATTTATACTATTGTATAAATGTACCAAAACAGAAACTTAATGACTGATGAAGCTAGAAAATTATGCTAGGAAATATATTTATTTTAACAATTTCATTTTTTTCTGTACAAACTCCTATTCTTATGAAAATACTGGTTAAGACAGTAATAAAAAGAAACTTCTTAAAGAATCATAAAATTAGTCCAAAACAGAGAGTGTGATACTTCTTTGGGATTTATATGATTATTTCATGACAATAAGAATTAAAGCAGATGTTTACCAGCAATTTATAGGGTAGGTTTAACTATTAGACTTTAGTACCAGATCCAAAGTTCTCACTACAAATCAATAAATGAGAATAAAAAACAAGGCCTCAGAAAAAAATTAAACAGATGAATCATGTATGAAATTGTATAGCAAAAAAAAAAAAATCTTTTTCTCCAATTCTACTGTAAATTTCAGAGAGGTTCAAGCCAACAACTATTTATTTTACTTGTTTATTCTTAATTACATAGAAAGAAACACTATTAGAGCTCAATAGATGAGGCAATATTATAAGTATTTTACATAGGAACAAAATTTTATAGTCAAGTATTGAGTCAAGAATAACCTTAGAATTTATTCAATCCAAGGGCCAATTTCAGCCCTCCTTCGTGTTTACCTTTTTCTGAGCCCCATCCTCAGTTCATTTCTTTGTCCACTTTAAAGGACTTCCATCCGAGCGGCTCTATCAGGGGCGCACAGCCTCTTTCCCCACAGACCCCCCAACACTACCGCCTCACATGCAGCCACTTCATCCAACACTGGTGCTTCTCTGCCTGCCCTGGCAAGGCACATTAATTGTCACATTTCCCTGATTTAAGCTAACCCCTTAAATTTGGAAGGGAAGACTCAGCAAGGTTAAAGGATTTTTCCATTTTCCTGAAGTAGGTGGTCCTCGCGCTGGGTCTGGGCTGTTCCTTGCTTCTCTACGTGATCCACACGGTGCAGTGCTCAGGGTCAGCCACGAGGCCCACGTGGAGGTTCGCAGTCCCTCGACGGCTACGTACTGAGAAATGTCCCCACAGGTCTGCAAATGCAAGTCCTTTCAGTGCAGCCTCCAGCAGAGCAGTGACACCCAGGCATGTCGTATCACCGCACCGACTGCATCGCTGTCAGTCCTTAATAAAACCAGTAGGCTGACAAGCTAGGAAGGGGACTAATATGATGAGTTATAATAATGTTCAAGAGTATAGCAAACAACTCATATACACGAACACAAGAAGGTTGTACCAATTTCAACAGGCACACAGAAATTAAAATATTTATAAAATGCTATCCAAAGAAAATGGGTTTGAGTCCATGAAATAAAGATGGATAGAAATCAGAATACATAAAACTTTGACACAGAAAATTGCTACCAGCATTCTTCTTTTTTCAAAATTAGCACATTACAGAAATATGGCCCTGGGGCACCTCACCTCTCGCCTTCCAGGTCCCCCCACCCACCTCCCTCTGGACGGACGCCAACCGTCAAGGGCTAACCGGTGGCGGTTGGTGCGGGCCCGTGAGGGGATGGCTGAGACAAGGGCCGATCTCAGGGTGCCGGAGGCCGGGCTCTCAGGGAAGGTGCTGCGCGGCTGGGCGCAGGCCCTGGACGACCCGGGCCGCCCTGCGAGTCCCGCCCAGCGCGGAGCTTCCCGAAGGACCCCGGGGCTGCCTCGGCCGGTGCAAAACTCCTGGCTCAGGTCTTTGACCACCAGCAAGAGAGACCAAAGAGCCATGCACACCTGATGATTCTGGAGGGTTTGGTGCTTTGTAGGAGAGATCAAAGGAGCATTCAAAATGAGACACAAGGCCTGGCAGGGTGGCTCAGCCCATAGTCCTAGCAGTCTGGGAGGTCGAGGTGGGAGGATGGCCTCGATCCAGAGTTGGAGACCAGATCCAGCAACAGTGAGACCTGTCTCTACTAAAAATAGAAAAATTAGCTGAGTGTGTGGCAGGTGCCTGTAGTCCCAACTTCTCAGAAGGCTGGGGCAGGGGGGTCACTTCAGACCAAGAGTTTGAGGTTACTGTGAGCTCTGACACCAGGGCACTGTTCCCAGAGCAACAGAGACTCTGTAAATAAATGAATAAAATAAAGTCTGGACACAACATACGGCCAAGGCCCACTACAGAAGTTCACAGACGTACAGGGCTTGAGGTAAAAGTGAAGCCCCTGGGAAGTCTCCACAAGATGAGGAGAAACTGGAGAGACTGGCTAAACTGTTACCTTGTCCCCGAAGGGGTTTTACAGCCTGGTGGCCATTGTGGCAGGTCTCCAGGTACAGAAAGTCACTCAGAGTAGTCAAGTTTCCTAACCTTGACAGAAATGTGCCTCACAAGTTTGCACAATATTTTCAGTTCTAGGAAGTTTCTCCATCCTGTTTACAATGTTTGCTGAAGTTTTTACCTTATTAAGAAGACTTTTTCTCGAGGTACTAAAATGACTGTATTCGCAATGATTGTTGGGGTCTTTGTAGCTCCCTGCTGCTCAGGAAGCTGAAGAGAAGCATCTCTTGAGCCCAGGAATTCAAGGTTCCAGTGAACTACAATCACACCACTGCACTCCAGCTCAGCTGACGGACATGGCTGTGACCATGATTACTGAGGTAGCCTCTGTCTCTCAAGTAAAGACAGAGGAGATAAAAGCAGAGCTCTCTGGAAAAGGCACAAAGACCCAGATAATGCACTGTGCCGTCATCTTCCTAACTGGCACCAGATACCACTGTAAGGTAGAGAAAAACGCAAAGGGACAAGTGCTATGGGTAAAGTATGTGATCATCTCAATCTGTCGGAGAAGGGCTGCTTTGGGCTCATGTTTCATGTAACGGGGCTTGATCCCACAAAAAACAAGATGACAAAACTGCCAAATCGGTCCTGCCTTTTCACTTTCAATGTTAGGTTTTGTCCATGTGCTGCTTCTCAGTTGACTGACACTATCACCAGATACTTCCTGTGCCGCCAGCTCCAGGAGACCTTGCTTCTGGCTGCCTGCCCTGCTCCCAGGACTCATGCCCTCCTAGAACCCTACACTATCCAGGCTGAAATTGGGGACCATGACAAAAGCGACATTCACTGTAGTACTTCCCTTAGTGATTACTATCTCAGCTCTGTGGAGACTAAGGAGATGGAAGACATGGCAGTCAAGTTCTACAAAGCCCACAGTGGCATATTCCCAGCAGAATCTGGTTATCAGTTTATACAACACGCAAGGAGACTGCCCATGTATGGAGTTCATCTGCATCACGTCAAGGACATCAATCTGGACGTGTCTGCTAATGGCATCTTCATATACAAAGATAGGCTGGAACTCTGTCACTTAGGCCAAAACTTGTGCCTATTTCTTGTAAAGGCAATAACTTCTATGTTAAAACTTAAGCATGAGGAGATGAATCAGTTTGACAGCACCCTTGCATTCGAATGCCAAACCACCAGGCAGTGAAAAGGCCGTGGAAGAGGGCGGGGAGCATCATACTTTCTACAGTCTGGAGCAGCCACCAAAGGCCAGGTTCTCACCTTCGAATCCAAATTCTCCTACCGTGACTACACCTACGCACAGGCCTGCCAGGCAAGCACCCTCATCCATAGGGCACTACCACACGGAGTGTACTTCTCCTGTGTGGAACGTCACGTGTGTCTGTGCAGAGTAAGTTGATGTTGTGGACCAGTCTAATGAGGGATGTTCTTGTCTCTGCTGTAGAGATTTCATCCAATGCCCCTGGCGTCATCAGCATTCCTATCGTACAACATAGAAACAGCACAAGGAAAGTGACAAGCCTAACTAAAGTCCCACGTTTGCAACTCAATGAAGTCATTTTAAAAACATCATTCGAGATTTAAGCCTGAAGTATTTTGACTGTTCTAAGTGTTAATGTTGCACCACTACTCCAGCAAATTTATGCTATGAATTTATGCTGATAACCTTGATCAGAAGCCTGAAAAATAAAAATGCCAACACCACACCTAGTCTATATTGTTCCCACCCATTTTAATAAATTTTGTTTTATAACGACAAAAGCAAAAAGGAAAAAAGAAATATGCCAAGTCACCTTATTAAAAGTTAACACCAGAGAAAAAGAATTACATTCTAATTTAAGTAATCAGGTCTTACTGCGATTGAACAACCCTTGTGCAACCGGAGGCTCTTTGCAGGTTACAGGATGCTGACGGTTGTAACCCAGGGCGCTTCATCCAGTACCTGATAGTCAGAGCTCATCTCCTGTTCAGAATTCAAAAACCAAAGGTGATCAATTTAAATTGAGAGCCGCATCGCAGAATTCATCAACTGTGTCTTGAATTGTATTCTTTAGTTAATGCTTTTTAGCATTATTGTAGCAGTTCATTACACGGTAAGAAGACATTTTTTCCATTGCTTTTTAGAGGTCAAGAGTGTATAAACTTTTTTTTTTAATTTAGCATTTTACCTCAAGGACAAATACTTCTTTCTCTTATTTTAATTTTTACATCCTTACATTTGTACCTTAATTCAGCACCATAAATTGCACAGTTACTTTGTGCCACACACTACAAGCAGAATCACAAACAAAGCATTACCAGACATGCTTATTACCTTTTTTGGGAGAAAGGATTAAACAAAGGAAGAGATTCGTATCAGAGCACATCTAGGACTAGAAGCCCTGCTCTTCTATTGAACACCTATGTGGCCTTGGGTAACTTCTGAAACTTAAGTCTAAATCACTTCCCTTTAAAATCAGAATGAAAACAGGTAACTTCAACTACTATGAGAACAGGAAACATTACATACAATGGGCCTAGTATGCTGCCGAGTGGTACTAGGCATATACCATCATACAGTATTTTAAAACATTAAGTCTTTTTCTCTTATATCTTCTAATGATAAGAGTGGTTATCCTATATTTCATATTTAGTAATGTCATTAATTATGAAAGCACTTAATTTTATGTCTTCATTTTTACATTTTAATCTTAGCTTTGAGATAACTGAAAGCTACAAAGTATTCTTATTCTTCCTTAAAATTACCTCACCCCAAATATGCTATCATTTTCTTTCATCAGAGACAGTTGCAGTATTGTATAAGTCTGTGACTGGACAAAAAAAATTCTTGCACTTCTGTTGGGCGATGCCCTGACCCGCCCAGTACCTGCCGCGCTCGCGCCAAACCGACCCTCCAGCGGCCGCGGCCGGGACACCTGGACGCGGACAGCAGGTGCCGCCTCGCGGCTGGGGTGCTGAGGGGGCACGGGGGACATGGGGCGGGGCCATGTGCAGTCCCCGCCCCCACTGCCTCCTCCCAGCTGGCAGGAGGGTGGTGGTGGTGGACCGGGGGAGGGCACCTTGGCAGGCCCTTGTCTCCCCCTTCCCGGCTGGGAGTGCAAGGGGAAGACGTGCCCTTTGGCCCCAGCAGAGTCATTTTGTCAGCCTCGGTAGAGTGCTGTAGGGTCACAGCTCACAGCAACCTCCAGCTCTTGGGCTCAAACAATTAATCCTCTTGCCTCAGCCTCCTGAGTAGCTGGGTCTACAGTCACCCCCCACAGTGCCCAGCTATTTTTAGAGACGAGGTCTCGCTCTGGCTCAGGCTGGTCTCGAACCTGTGCGCTCAGGCGGTCCACCCCCTCGGCCTCCGGGAGCGCTGGGACCATAGGCGTGAGCCCCTGTGCCGGCCCTCTGGCCCAGCTTCTCTGCCGGACAGGGCGGGGGGCAGGGCCTTGGGAGGAAACGGACGGCCAGACCCCAGCTCCTCTCCTGGGCAGGACTGAGACCCAGAGGTGTGGCCCATGGGGAGTAGGAACCAAGGTGCTGGCTGGGGCCTGTTCCCAGGTCAGAAGAGATGGTGAGGAGCCCTTTGTGACCTTACACTGACCTGGGCCCACTGGGCTCATTATCCTGTAATTAAACGAGCAAATATCAATCCCCAGGGATCTTGGAGAGAGTCAGGAGAAGACACAAGTTAGAAGTTTTGTTACATAACCCTAACCTGTCAGTTACCCCAGTGGGGGAGGAGGCAACAGCCAATCTTGCAGGGGAAAAGGCAAACTAGGTAGCTTAGTTAGCCTGTAAAAGAGGGGAGTGTTCAGATGGGGGTGGGAGGGACATTCAGGGAGAGGGGAGTGTTCAGACTGGGGACCATTCAGGGAGAGGGGAGTGTTCAGACTGGGGGGGAATACAGGGAGGAGAGTGTTCAGACTGGGAGGACATTCAGGGAGAAGGGAGTACTCAGACTGGGGAGCATTCAGGGAGAGGAGTGTTCAGACTGGGAGGATGTTCAGTGAAAGGGGTATGTTCAGATGGGGGGCATTCAGGGAGGGAGTGTGTTCAAAGTGAGGGGGCATTCAAGGAGGGGAGTGTTCAGACTGGGAGGGCATTCAGGGAGAGGGGAGTGTTCAGACTAGGAGGACGGTCAGGGAGAGGGTGTTTTCAGATGGCGGACATTTAGGGAGGGGGAGTGTTCAGCTGGGGGGTGGAGGGCATTTAGGGAGAGGGATGTGTTCAGACAGGGGACATTCAGGGGGAGGGGTGTGTTTAGGGACGGGGGCCAGTCTCACTCTTGGAGGCCTATTCTTTTTTTTTTTATTTTTTTTTAATTAAATCATAGCTGTGTACATTGATATGATCATGGGGCATCATTCACTAGCTTCACAGACCGTTTACCAAGTTTCACATATACCCTTGTAAGATTCACTGCTGGTATAATGCCACCAATCCCCTTCCCTCTACCCACCTCCCCCCTCCCTCCCCTCCCTCCCCTCCCTCCCCCCCTTCGCCCTATTCTTAGGTTGTAACTGGGTTATAGCTTTCATGTGAAAACTCTAAATTATTTTCATAGTAGGGCTGAGTACATTGGGTACTTTTTCTTCCATTCTTGAGATACTTTACTAAGAAGAATATGTTGTAGCTCCATCCATGTAAACACGAAAGAGGTAAAGTCTCCATCTGTATTTAAGGCTGCACAATATTCCATGGTATACATGTACAACAATTTATTAATCCATTCGTGGATCGATGGGCACTTGGGCTTCTTCCATGACTTAGCAATTATGAATTGAGCTGCAATAAACATTCTGGTACAAATATCTTTGTTATGATGTGCTTTTTGGTCTTCTGGGTATATGCCCAATAGAGGGATTACAGAGTTGAATGGCAGATCTATTTTTAGATCTCTAAGTGTTCTCCATATCTCTTTCCAAAAGGAATGTATTAATTTGCATGCCCACCAGCAGTGCAAAAGTGTTCCCTTTTCTCCACATCCAAGCCAACATCACTGGTCTTGGGATTTTGTGATATAGGCTAGTCTCACTGGAGTTAGATGGTATCTCAAAGTAGTTTTGATTTGCATTTCTCTGATGATTAAAGATGATGAGCATTTTTTCATATGTCTGAAGGCCACGCGCCTGTCTTCTTCAGAGAAGTTTCTCTACAAATCCCTTCCCAGCCTGCGATGAGATCCCTTGTTCTATTCTTGCTAATGCGTTTGAGTTCTCTGTGGGATTCTGGTTATTAAACCTTTGTCGGAGACATAACCTGCAAATATCTTCTCCCATTCTGAGGACTGCTTGCTTTACTTACTGTGTTCTTGGCTGTGCAGAAGTTTTATATATATATATATATATATATTTTTTTTTTTTTTTTTTTTGTAGAGACAGAGTCTCACTTTTATGGCCCTCGGTAGAGTGCAGTGGCCTCACACAGCTAACAGAAACCTCCAACTCCTGGGCTTAAGCGATTCTCTTGCTTAAGGCCTCCCGAGTAGCTGGGACTACAGGTGCCCGCCACAACGCCCAGCTATTTTTTGGTTGCAGTTTGGCCGGGGCTGGGTTTGAACCCACCACCCTCGGTATATGGGGCCAGCGCCTTACCGACTGAGCCACAGGTGCCACCCATGTGCAGAAGTTTTTTAGTTTGATCAAGTCCCAGTAGTGTATTTTTGAAGCTGCTTCAATTGCCTGGGGGGTCCTCCTCATAAAATACTCGCCCAGCCCGATTTCTTCAAGGGTTTTCTCTGCACTCTCCTCTAGTATTTTTATAGTTTCATGTCTTAAGTTTAAATCTTTGATCCAGTGAGAGTCTATCTTAGTTAATGGTGAAAGGTGTGGGTCCACTTTCAGTCTTCTACAGGTTGCCAGCCAGTTCACCCAGCACCATTTGTTAACTACGGAATCTTTTCCCCACTGAATGTTTTTAATTGACTTGTCAAAGATTAAATAACGGTAAGTAGCTGGATTCATCTCTTGGTTCTCTATTCTGTTCCAGACATCTACTTCTCTGTTTTTGTGCCAATACCATGCTGTTTTGATCACTATTGATAAGTAGTATAGTCTGAGGTCTGGTAGCGTAATTCCTCCTGCTTTGTTTTTATTTCTGAGTAATGTCTTGGCTATTCGAGGTTTTTTCTGATTCCATATAAAACGAAGTATTGTTTTTTCCAGATCTTTAAAGTATGACAGTGAAGCTTTAATAGGGATTGCATTGAAATTATATATTGCTTTGGGTAGTATAGACATTTTAACAATGTTGATTCTTCCCAGCCATGAGGATGGTAAGTTTTCCATTTGTTAATATTTTCAGCTATTTCTTTTCTTAGAGTTTCATAGTTCTCTTTATAGAGATCTTTCACATCCTCTGTTAGATAAATTCCCAAATATTTCATCTTCTTTGGCACTACTGTGAATGGGATAGAGTCCTTAACTATTTTTTCAACTTGACTGTTGGCTGTATATACCAGCCTTGTTGGTATATACAAAGGCTACCGATTTATGAATGTTGATTTTGTAACCTGAGACGCTGCTGTATTCCTTGATCACTTCTAAGAGTTTTGTAGTAGAGTCCCTAGTGTTTTCCAGATATACTATCATATGATCTGCGAAGAGCGAAAGTTTGATCTGACCCTATATTCTGACCCTATATGGATACCCTTGATCGCCTTTTCTTCCCTAATTGCAGTGGCTAAAACTTCCATTACAATGTTAAAAAGCAATGGAGACAATAGGCAGCCTTGTCTGGTTCCTGATATGAGTGGAAATGATTCCAATGTAACTCCATTCAATATGATATTGGCTGTGGGTTTGCTGTAGATGGTCTCTATCGGTTTAAGAAATGTCCCTTCTATACCGATTTTCTTAAGTGTTCTGATCATGAAGGGATGCTGGATATTATCAAAAGCTTTTTCTGCATCGATTGAGAGAACCATATTGTCTTTGTTTTTTAATTTGTTTATGTGCTGAATTACATTTATAGATTTACGTATATGGAACCAGCCTTGAGATCCTGGGATAAAACCGACTTGGTCATGATGTATAATTTGTTTGATGTGTTGCTGGATTCTGTTTGTTAGGATCTTGTTGAATATTTTTGCATCTTTATTCATTAGTGATATCGGTCTATCATTTTCTTTTCTTGTTGGGTCTTTTCCTGGTTTGGGGATCAGGGTGATGTTTGCTTCATAGAACGTGTTGGTCAGTCTTCCTTCTTTTTCTACCTTTTGGAACAGGTAGAGTAATATAGGTACTAATTCCTCTTTAAAGGTTTGGTAGAATTTATCTGTGAAAACATCTGGTCAATGGGCTTTTTAGAGAGGTTTTGTATGGTTGATGCTATTTCTGAACTTGATTTGGGCCTGTTCAACATTTCCACTTGATTCTGGCTAAGTCTTGGAAGGTGACATGCTTCCAAGAATTGGTCCATTTCCTTCAGATTTTCATATTTCTGAGAATACAGTTTCTTGTAATATTCATTAAGGATTTTTTTTATTTCTGAGGAGTCTGTTTTATTTAATCTTTGTTATTTCTGATTGATGAGATTAGAGATTTTACTCTTTTTTTTCCTGATTGGGTTGGCCAAAGGTTTATCTATTTTATTGACCTTTTCGAAAAACCAGTTTTTTGATTTATTGATCTGTTGTATTATTCTTCTGTTTTCAATTTCATTTAATTCTGCTCTAATTTTGGTTATTTCTTTTCTTCTACTGGGTTTGGGGTTGGAATGTTCTTCCTTTTCCAGTTGCTTGAGATGTCCCATTAAGTTGTTAACTTCCTCTCTTTCCGTTCTCTTGAGGAAGGCTTGCAGTGCTATAAACTTCCCTCTTAGAACTGCCCAGAGGTTCTGATAGTTCATGTCTTCATTGTTGTTTTGTTCCAAAAAATTAGCGAGTTATTTCATAATCTCATCTCTGACCCAGCTATCATTCAGCATAAGGTTATTTAACTTCCTTGTTTTTGTATGAGTATGCAGATTCCTGTTGTTACTCAGCTCAAGTTTTATTCCATGGTGGTCCGAGAAGATGCATGGAATAATTTCTATTCCTTTAAATTTACTGAGGTTAGACTTGTGACCTAAGATGTGATCGATTTTGGAGTAAGTTCCATGGGCTGCTGAGAAGTATGTGTATTCAGTTTTGTTGGGATGAAATGTTCTGTAGATGTCTGCTAAATCCAAATGTTGGATGGTTAGGTTTAAATCTAAGATGTCCTTGCTCAGCTTCTTGTTGGAGGATAGATCCAAAACTGCCAAATGAGTGTTGAAATCTCTGACTATTATGGAGCTGGAGGAAATCAAGTTGCTCATGTCTGTTAGAGTTTCTCTTTTAAATTGAGGTGCATTCTGGTTGGGTGCATAGATATTAATAATTGAGATCTCATCATAGTGAGTATTACCCTTAACAAATATGAAGTGACCATTCTTGTCCTTCCTTACTTTTGTTGGTTTAAAGCCTATTGTATCTGCAAATAAAATTGCAAAACCTGCTTTTTTCTGATTACCATTTGCCTGAAATATGGACAACCATCCTTTCACCCTGAGTCTGTATTTGTCTTTTAAGTTTAGATGTGACTCTTGTATGCAACAAATATCCGGCCTGAGTTTTTGTATCCAATCAGCTAACCTATGCCTCTTTAGAGGACAGTTTAAGCCGTTCACATTAATGGATAATATTGATAAGTCTGGTGAAGTTTTGGGTATCGAGTTTTTCAAAAGTCCAGTGGGCATTTTTAATCCTTTTGCCAGTGTGGAAATTGGAGTTTGATCCAAAGTTTCTGAGTGAGTTTACTTTTGTGGTATGGATTGGGTTGGTCATTATGGAGGATAGGTCTGAGAATATCCTGAAGAGCTGGTTTGGTTATGGCAAATTTCTTCAACATATGAATGTCATTAAAGTATTTAATTTCTCCATCATAAATGAAACTCAGTTTAGCTGGATACAAGATCCGGGGTTGAAACTCAGTGACCACCCTCTTCTGGCTTGAAAAGTTTCTGCAGAGAGATCTTCAGTCATTCTAATATTCTTCCCTTTGAAGGTAATGGTTTTCTTTCTCCTGGCAGCTTTGAGGATTTTCTCCTTCATATTAACTTTAGAGAAGTTAATTATGATATGCCTGGGGGATGTCTTATTGTGGTTGAGTCGTGCTGGGGTTTTGAAGCTGTCCACTATCTGAATTGCAGAATCTCTAGGCATGTCTGGAAAATTCTCTTTCAGAATTTCATGCAGAAGGGCCTCTGTGCCCAGCGAGGCCACTTCATCTGTTTCTGGAACTCCTATGATTCGGATATTCGCCTTCTTAGAATTATCCCAGAGCTCTCTGAGAGAATGATCCGTTTTTGTTCTCCATTTCTCTTCCTCTTTGAGAGTTTGGGAGCGTTCAAAGGCTTATCTTCGATGTCAGAAATCCTTTCTTCTGCTTGCTCCATTCTGTTGCTAAGGGATTCTACTGTATTTTTCATATCTTTGAGGGCTGCAAATTCTTGCTTCAGTGTGTCTAAGTCTTTGGTGGTTTTGTCTTTAAATTCATTAAATTCTTGAGACAACTTTTGAATTTCTCCTTGAATTCCTAATTCCACTTTGTTAATCTTGTCTGCAATCCAAATTCTGAATTTGATTTCTGACATCTCAGCCAGTTGTTTATGAATGGGATCTTCAATTGCATCTGCTGTATCTTTTCTTGGGGGGGTTGATGTATTCTGGTTATTCATTTTACCAGAGTTTCTCCACTGATTCCATGCCATGGTTGTTTTACTCCCTCTGATTTTTTCCCCTTGGGCCCTGTCGAGGGCCTGTACAGTGTTGTGGCCTAAGAAACTGGGGCACTGTCTGGTGTGGTGGGGCTAAGTGGTTCTGTCTTGTTTTCAGCTGGTTTCTGTTCCAACCTAGTGAAACAGATACTCTGGATTGAAGACTCAGCTGTGGAGAAATATCAGCAATTAAGTCACCCCGACCCAAGTGGCAAACAATTGGAAAAGAAAAATCAAACCTTCCTACCACTGTGCACCCAGGGCACCACCTGATTTGTCCTCAGGCGATTGGTTCAGTTCAAAAAGTTCCAAATCAATTGTCTCAGTCTGCACCTGTCTTGGGTGGGAGAGTTTAAGAGGTCTCTGGGAACTCGATCACAGGGGTCTTGTGACTACTCTGGTGTGGCTTACTCCAGTGTTGTGTGGAGTCAGGAGAAGCCACCCAGCCAATAAATCAGTCTGGGAAGGTTGCTGCCTCCTTCCCCACCTTGCACAACTTCACACCCAGTCACTGATAGCCCGGCAGTTGGCTGACTCAGTTGCCTGTAGTGAATCGGTACTCCAGGAGTTTGTACCTGCCTGAATCACAAGGAAGTCTGACAGGCCGCTGTGCTCTGCCTCTCTCCAGCAGGAGGAGGTGAGGCCTGACAACCTCAGGCACTTGATGAAGGTTGAGGGGTTTTCACTCAGGTCCAGTCTCGCCCCTGATTAATGTTACTGACAGAACACAACAGAACAACTCTGCGTTTTCCCTGCAGAAAAGAAGCTGAATTGAGTTCTAAATCAGCTTGTCTTTGCTCTTGTATTGTCTATAGGCTGACTATCCCCTGAGGGCCAGGTGCGTCTTAGGTTTAGTAAAGCGGACCTCTGGGTCAGCCCCGCCTTGGGAGTTTCCCTGGTTTGCAAGTTGTAGTTGCCTCAGGCAAACTCAGAGTCTCTGGTTGCCCAGGTAGACAGGGGGTGTGGCTTCAGAATATTCAGTAGTGAGCTGTATTGCTAGCAAAAGAGCGCTGCTGCTTTATGGCTCAGGACACCGCTGGTCCAGTGTAGCTCCCCTCCAGCCAACCGTCCTCTCTCTGCTCCCGTACCCCACAGTCCGCACCAACTCGCTGCAGCCCAGCACTGTCTACACCCCTCTAGCAATCACCCAAGGGTCTGGACCCCTGGGGGACAGGCCTCCAGACCTTGGAGCAAGAGCAGAGGGGAGTGCATGGAGTGCTGGGAGCCGGGGGTTGTGGGCAGAGAACACACACAGCTTTACACAGTTTTATGCCTGGCCGTATTGTCACCAAAAGACGGCTGTCGCACTGTGCCTCAGGTAACTGCCACTCCGGTGCAGTCCCCTCTCCGCCGACCGACCGGGACTGGCCTCCAGACCCCAGTGTGAGCAAAGGGGAGCGCTGGGAGCTCAGAATTCCAGGTAGAGACTATATACAGTTTATACAGTTTTATGCCTGGCAATGCTGTGGCACCCTAGTAGGGGAGGTAGGTCCAGTTTTTAGAGGGTCTCTCCTGTGGAGTGTAGTGGGAGTATTTTGAACTCTGCCTGGTTGTTTGTGGGGCACTCTGTGCCGTTCTCATGGGAGAGGGGGACTCCCGTCCACTTGGTGATGGATTTTGTACCTTTTGTTTGTATCCTTGTGGTTGCAGCTCGCCTCAGCGGGGTTGACGTGCATTCTACAACCTTCTCTCTTAGTGCAGCTCAAATCCACCAGGTTACTTGCTGAATTTTTGTCCTTTAACTCTCCTTCTGGACGGGAGCCTCTGTGGAAAGCTGGCTTCAGTCAGCCATCTTGTCTCCTCTGGAGGCCTATTCTTCTTAGGGTTTGTGCGCTTTTGTTCTGCAACAAATGTGTGTTGATGGTGATCCCATTTGTTTTTGTGACCACACCAACATTAGGCACTAGGAGCCAGGAACCAGGGAACACCATCCTCCAGGGAGACCTAATGCTTCTGTTAGGTGAATTTACTTTATCTTTTCTTACCACTTTTTTTTCTTCCTCATTTCAAAATTTTACAACTTCCTTAACCTTTGCATAATAGGAAATAGTGTTCCTCAACTACCAAAATACACAGCAGAACAACATGAATTTTTATCTTAAAATCTTTCTGCTTTCAGAGAAAAACATATGCTTAAGGTAGATTCTACAAATTAACTAATCTGGAAATAGCATCCAACTTTTTTTCCCCCCACCAATTTTAGAGTCTCTTGATAAGAATAATCTAAGTTGATTAACATATGAATGATAAGCATCCTGGACTCATCTCTTCTCAAATGTTATGTACCAACGTTTTATGTGCTCCCAAAATTCACATGTCAAAGCCCTAACCTCCAAAATTGTGGTATTTGAGGTGAGTCACTGGGAGGTAATCCATTCTAGAGAGGTTGAAGTTTACATGATAGAATTCGTGACCTCACAAAAGAGACCAGATAGTTTGCACACACTGTCTCCAACATGTGAGAACACAGTAAGGAGCAGTCATCTAGAAAAGAGCCATCACTAGGAAATTGAGTGGCACCTTGATCTTGGACTCCTCAACTCACCAATTGTAAGGAAATAATTTCTGTTGTTTAAGCCCCCCAGTCGCTATATAGCAGCCCAAGCAGACTAATACATCAAAGACAAATATGTTTTTTAGGTCAAGAATTAGTGATACTACATCATCTGTATGGACGCACTTAACAAACATGTACACACACGCATGCACTGTTCAGGACACTTACGAGATCTTATCTGTGGAGAATAAAAGGGATATGGAATGAGAAGAATGAAGTTACTACTCAATTCCCAACTTTTATTTAAGTTCCTCCATATTCATTTATGGGCAAGGGTGTGCAAGAAATCAATTCTCATCTAGATACAAATGTGGGCTTCAGCTCCCCATTCGACGGTGGAAAGGAAGAAGGAGCCAAAACAAAAAGAACATAGGCATGTTCACAAAGAAGCTTAAGTATTCAAGCTACAAATCACAAGAAATGCTAAGTTGTGTGAGACTTTCCTTCTAACCTTCTTGTAGCATCTAACTGAATAAAAATGGCATGCTGCCATCTGTATCCCTAAACTTGATTAAAACTCAAATAGATTGGGTTAGGTACCTGTTCCCCACCAATCATTAATCAAAGTTGATCACAGTTTCTGGCTACTATACAAGGTACAGATGGTTTGAGAGGTAGAAAGATACAAGTCTCTTATTGAATTAGATCAGAGATTGGTAAACCATGGTCCATGGGCCTCCTGCTTGTTCCTATAAATACAATGGTATTGTGGTGCAGCCATGCCACTCCTGCACATATTGTCTAGAGCTGCTTTCCTGCTACAACAGCAAGTTGAGTAATTACAACAGAGACCACATGGCCCACAAACCTAAAATATTTATTATATTTATTATACATACTATGAGGCCCATTGAAAAATAAAAATTTAAACCAGTAGATTAGAATAGTGGTTTTCCAGTGTTGGCCCCAGATGAGATCTTCTTGGCCTAGTCACAGCCTTAAGTGCTGTGATTAGACAATACTCTTGTTGTCCTTAAGGGTGGTCTGTGTCCCAGCCACATCAGCATCACCTGGGAAATGCAGGCTCTTAGCTACCACTCCAGACTACGGATCAGAAACTCTGGAAATGGGGCCTAGCAAGCTGTGGTTTCTCCAGCCTCCTAGGTGATTCTACTGCGCACCAAAATTTGAGACCCACTAGATTAGATAAACAGAGGAACGTTTGTTAACACCTGGCAGTGATGATGTGCCCTGGTTATTGCAAATCCAGTTTCTTCAAAGATACTCTTTTTTTTGAGACCGGGTCTCAAGCTGTCATCCTGGGTAGAGTGCCGTGGTGTTACAGCTCACAGCAACCTCAAACTCTTGGGCTTAAGTGATTCTCTTCCCTCAGCCTCCCAAATAGCTGGGGCTACAGGTGCCTGCCATAACCCCTGGCTGTTTTTTGGTTGTAGTTGTCATTGTTGTTTGGCAGGCCCAGGCTGGATTTGAACCGCCAACTCCGGTGGTAGGGGCTGGCACCCTAGCCACTGAGCAACAGGCGCCAAGCCTCTTCAAAGATATTCTAAGTGATTGAAAAATAATAATTATATTTCACCTGTCCTGAAATTGACACCTTGTGTTTACTCTGAAAGAACACTAAGGAGCAGCATTACCTACATGTGGGAATTTCAGCACTTTCAGTAAATGCTGAAATGCCACCAGCTGTACAGGCACAAAGGAAAGATGATGTATCAAGCTCCGAAGTGTGAAACCTATTCGAAAATAGATTGAAGTATCAAAGCAATATAACAGATAAGTCCCAATTTTTGTGGTGCTGTCTGTTAAGACAAACCTTTGACAGTAATTCTCAGTAGGGACACGGGAGAAGTGGCACTGCAGCTCAGCATGGGACTCTGATAATCAAGGATTTGTTCTAACCTGCATATCCCAAGCTCAAATTCACAAATGTGGCTAGACAGAACTTTCCATGACAGTGTATGGATAGAAATTATAATAATCAAACTCCAAACCTCGTGGAAAGTAGCAACTAGATAGCACTTCCTATGAAAAAAGCTATAATTACATGTTACGATGTATACAATTCTCACAAATTCAAACTTTCACATGTTCAAACTTTACAATTAAATGTTCCCTTCAACCTTGTTTTCTTCTACTAGCACCAGCAACTATGGCTATAATATGAAAGGGTTGTAAAGTTGTAACATACCCAAGACAGTGGTGGCAAGATATTGGTAAGTAACAAGCATAAACAATCTATTTCTTCTTAAGAGACTCTTACCTTAATGTTTTCTATTTTTAATGGTATAAGCTTGGCAGATGTATAGGAAACAAAGAGTAAAATTATGTAACCCATTGAAGAGGCTCTACATAAAGGTTAAAAGAAACATGCATCAGTCAAGAAGAATAAACTATTGACTGACAGCCTCTAGAACAGCAGTTCTCAACCTGGGGGTTGCAACCCTTGTGAGGGTTGAACAACCCTTTCCCAGGGTTCCGATGGTCTTAGGAACTGAGACTGCTCCTCTATCCGAAAATAATTTTATGGTTGGGTTTCACCACAACATGAAGAACTCTGTTAAAGGGTTGTGGCATTAGGAAGGTTGAGAACCACTGTTCTAGAAAGTTCATATCATTTCCGAGTCTTGAAAAATCATTACATTTCCACAAAATAATATAACTATTCTTTCTCTTTTGAAAAGTGGCACATAGATTCCATATGCCATCTGTGTAAAAATTTTTTCAATACTCATTAAAAGTTCTTTCATTTTGACAAATATCTATGGAATACAGGAAGAGTGTTCAGACGTTCTATGCAACACAATAATTGGAAAATATGGGCCTGGATTTTTCCCCTATGCATTTAGCAAACGATTGACCTCTTTCAGATGATCTGTTAGAATTCTGATTCAAAAACTTACAATTCATAAATTTAAGCCATAGATTAATAATTTGTCTCACACATAACACAGACTAAATTTAAAGTGGAGGAATACATGTTATCCCTGTGTATGGTAAGTCCCAGTCCTTGGAAACATCAAGGCGGTGTTTCACTGTGAAATAGGAGGAGAGAAAACACCTGTCTAAAGGCAAAGAGAGTCACAGACAGCGTGAGACAAGGAGTCAGCAGAGGCTGAGAGGGTTGTAGGAGGTAATCAGGGGTAATGCTCTGAAATTTTCAAGAGTGGGAATTCAGTTAAATGTTATACACCTTTCATAGCAAGTCCATTAACTCCTAGAATCAACCTCCAACAGAAATGCATTCCATTGAGCCCTTTAAAATTAGACAAGAGCCTCTCCTCACCAAAATACCATAGGGAATTATTTAATACTAGTGTGATGTACTAAATGAACTGTACTTTTTTCTTTGACTCCTATTTTGCATTTCTAATGGCCAGGATTTCATACACACTAAGAAACAGTAAGAAGAGGAAGTGCTTGGAGTTATGCTTCCTGTTGTTATATTACATCAATTCATATATGTTTTAAATTTTTTACAAAACAAAAGGAAGTTGATGGGATAAGAGAAATAATTAAAAAGCAAAAAACTACTCTTAAATAGTCCACTCAAAATATCAAATTCAAAGAAAAGGTATATTAAAAGAATGTCCATTTGTAAAATTTGCATGGGTGAAACCATATTTAAATACACCACAACGTCTGAGCATAAAGTATCACACAGACTAGTTAAGTATGTAATCCATACATACTAATGAATGAAGAAATGAAACCTCCACTCTAGATACTGTCTCCTCAAAGGTCTATACCCTCGAGATGTAGGACTTGTTGTATTTGCTCATCACTGACACCTAAACCGGTCTGCCCACACTCCCTTTGCCTTTGCTAACTGTGTGTCCTTCATGAAGCACCTCCCCACTTCTCTGTACACACACCTAAAAAATAAGGAGCAATTACTATAGTGTCTGCTCCTAGACTTTTTCTAGGCACTAATGAATTATTAACAGGAAATCATAGAACTTCTTACACAGTACATACTCAGGATTGGTGAGCTATTGTTCTTATTAATGGCCACAAGTATGAACAGTAACCAATAGGGTAGGAGGTTTTAGGAAATCAGCCTAGAAAATCTGCAAAGTGACACAGATTCTTAGAATGTGATTCATTTACTAACATGCTGCTAAAAATTGGTTGATACATAAGATTGACTATAAAAATAAATGGCTAGTTATTCAAGTTAAAAGAGGCCTGACTTTTCTTTTTTATCTTATTTATTTATTTTATTTTTTAGAGACAGAGTCTCACTTTGTCACCATTGATAGAGTGCTGTGATGTCACAGTTCACAGCAACCTCCAGCTTTTGAGCTTAGGCGAGATTCTCTTGCCTCAGCCTCCTGAGTAGCTGGGACCATAGGCTCCCGCCACAATGCCCAGCTATTTTTTATTGCAGTTTGGCCGGGGACGAGTTTGAACCCACCACCCTCAGTATATGAGGCCAGCACCCTACTCACTGAGCCATAGGTGCCACCCCAGAGGCCTGACTTTTCTTCCACAAACTACTCTCAGTCCAGGGATGATTGCTTGGCTTCAGCCCCTGATGTCCGTGGCCTGGCCCAGTGTCAGTCTGTGGCCTGTTAGGACCACACAGCAGGAGGGAGCAGCCAGGAAGCCAGTGACGCTTCCTCTTAGTCTTCATTTCCCACCACTCCCCATAGCCCACTCCCCACTGATGGCTTAACTGCCTGAGCTGCACCTCCAATCAGACAAGTGGCAATAATGAATTCCCACGGCACGTCAACCAAACTATAAACTGCGATGCAAGGGTCACACACGTGATCTGAGGTGGAGCTGAGATGCACTTGAATCATCCCAAAACCATCTAGATTACCTCCCCCCTTCCCCTGCTCCAAAGAAAAATTATCTGCCATGAAACCAGTCTCTGGTGCCTGACAAAAGGTTGGGGATGGCTGTTCTGTGATGTGAAGATCCTGACCCCAGCAAGGAAGTCCAAGAAGTTACTAGTAAAACTCCAGGCTGCATTGCTTTTTGCATTGCATGTTTACATCGCCAATACCCCTGCTAGCTGTCCATAAATGTAAACTCACAGTTGTGGAGGAAAGGACACCATGCTTGCAAAGGACAGTTACTGATTCTTTTCACATTACAAGGAAACGCTGAGAACAGGACAGCCTCCTGGCAAGCCTAGAGACGTTTTGTGACTTGGGGGCAGTCCCCCAGGCAACTCAGGGTTCCGGAATAGATAAGATCAGTCACTTACTAGTAAGCATGTGTTGAACATTGATGCTTGGTACTTCTTTGGGGAGTGTGGGGAAAGAACACCTGAGAAGAGCACGTGGCAATCCTTACACACGCAGCCCTCACGTGTGATCCCCTTAACTCTCCACACTGTTGTGTGTGTAATGACCTTAACTCTCCACACTTGTTGTGAATAATCTTAATAAACGGCAGTTGCAGAGGGAGCTCGGGGCTACCCTGCACTTCAGGTTAGCCTGCCTCCTGCAAGCTTGTACTTCTAATCTGTGTCACACCTGGTCCATTTGTGCAGCGACAGAGACCAGGGCCACAGTGAGGTTTTAAAAATAATTGCTTCTTGGTCAAATAACTAAAATAAATAAATAAATAAATGACAGATTTAAGGTAGAAGTTCATTTCGTGGGTTTGAATCCCACCCTACCATGAGCTCTGTGGTCTTGAGCAAGGTAGTTATACTTAAGGCTTATTTATTCATGTGTAAAAAGGGAGAATTATATTAACTACACTATATCATGGGAATAGTGAGGATTAAAAATCACGTACCTCTTGGAAAATGTTTTCAAATGCACTAGAGCGAGACTACCTGGCTTCAGCGCTTTATCTCAATACTTACTAGCTGTATGGCCTTAGGGCACCTTACCTAGTCTTACTGTGCTTTAATAAGCATGTATTAAAAGGCTAGCTAACACCATCTTTAACTGAATTTTTTCATGCAACTACTAGTCTGTTGGCATGCACCATAATACACATCTTTTGTCCATTGCTTCCAACTTTCAAATTTATGACTCACTATTCCTTTTAAAGGATTATCACAAGTCACTATTCCCTTGAAGTTTTCTGTGGCTCCTTGGGACAATAAATACTCCAAAAATTTCTTTGATCCAGAAATCATGTTTCTTGGTATTTATCCAAAGGAGTCAGAAATTATGTACTCACAAAAACTTGAAAATAGATGTTTATAGC
Organism: Nycticebus coucang; assembly: GCF_027406575.1. Taxonomy (NCBI): domain Eukaryota; kingdom Metazoa; phylum Chordata; class Mammalia; order Primates; family Lorisidae; genus Nycticebus; species Nycticebus coucang. Next base: position 4,834,514 of record NC_069799.1, on the reverse strand, counting down.
AGATTTATTAGTAACTGCCTATATTTTTAAATAGGTGAACTTATAAATGTTGGCACATCCATGTAACTGAACATTATTTATTGCTAAAAGTAAACAAGATAGAAAGCCATACAAGACATGAATGAACCTTAAATACATATTAGTAAGTGAAAGAAGCCAGTATGAAAAGGCCATACACTAATGAATCCACCTACGGTAGATGGAGAGAGCAAAACTATTAAGACAGGAAGACGGGCGAGCGGCTGTCCAAAGTCCGGTGGGGAGGGATGGAGAGGGGAATGCAGAGAATTTTTAGTGCAGTGAAATATTCTGTTCAAAACCATGATGGAAGAAATATGCTGTTAAATTTTTTTTCAAAACTCATAAAATATATAGCACAAAGTGTGAACTCAAATGCAAACTTTGGTTGAGAGAGGTATAAAGGTGGGTCCATCAATTGTAAGAAAAACGCATCACACCAGTGCAGGCTGCTGACGGCGGGGAGGCAGCGCGTTGGGGTAAGGAAGAGAAAAATGGCAACTCTCTATACTTCCTGTTCAATTTTGCCATGAACCTAAAACTGCATAAAAATAAAGTCTACTAAGTTTTTAAAAACTGAATAAAATTAAAACACATACACTATGTGAGGAAAACAAAACCAGTCACCAGGATGGATTCAGACTTTTGACCACTGCATTATAATTTGTTCATAGGCTTTGATAATACACATGCTCCAAGACATGGTATAGAATGAGTAATATGTATAAAAACACACTCCCTCAGAAATAAAGGTGACATTAGATGCTCTTCTGCCTCTGCAATGGGAAGGAAATTCTTAGTGCTAACAAGTCAGTGGGTAATTGTATTCATATCCTTAGTAAAAGATTATTTTTTTACAAAGCAGAATCAACTTCCATTACTTCATACGCAGGTGATTGGAAAATGTGTGTAGTCAAAATATGAGAAAAGAGGAAGCAAAGTTCTTCTCACTGAAATTCATCATGTAAATGTATATTTAGATAAAATTATACATAACCCCTAGAATAAGGCCATAATAATATTTAAATAAAAATTAATATATATAAGTTTCCGAGGAGTATGGGCTTTCTTTCATTTCCTCATTTATCCCTAGAATATAAAATAAAATCTGATACAACAGAAGTAGATAGATGTTTGGTTAATAAATAAATGAATCACATACCAACTTTGGAAAAATATATCGTTCTTCCTGCACTGTGGATAGGAGAGGAGCTAGCATACAGGTAAAAGGGACTTAGTAGCAGTCCCTTCCAACGATATCTGTGAAATTATGAGTGTGTTCAGCACAGCAGCAGCCCCAGAAACAAGTGAGCACAGCCAGGAAGAGTGTCAGTAGCAGCGTGCCCAGAACTGTGAGGATGAGCACTGACAGCGCCAAGTCCTGTGCCTAAGGAGGATGCCAAGGGGGAAGGCCTGGTGATGAAGGAAGGAATTATAAGCCAACAGTGCCACCCAAGCTCAGAGCAGACAGGTGTAAGAGACAGAAAGAACCGCATCAAGAGCTACACAAAAGCCAAGTCTTGTGAGCAGAGCTGAAATTAGTAGTGAGCTGAGGAAAACCGTGGACAAGAAAAATTTAAAGGAACATCAAACACTCAGTACCAAGATAAATAATATTTTAATACGTTATTTTAAAATTGAATTAGAGCAGAAGAATTCACGATGAGCAAAATATCAACATTTTATTTTTTTAAGCACCACAGCTTAAACATATTTCCAGGTATTAGATATTCTTCAGAAATAAATTTACCCATGATTGTATTAATGTATACAGCTATGATTTAATAAAAAAAGGAATTTAAAATATGTTATTATTATTTATTTGTTATTTTAGAGTAATATGAGGGCATAGGGGATTAGGTTAACATTATTTGTGTTTGTTAGGTAAAGTCCAAGTTGTAATTGTGCCCCTCACCCAGGGGTGTCCATATACCTCACACTGTGCCATTAGGTGGGAGCACACCCACCCCCCTCCCTTCCCCTCCACCCCCACTTGTGTTTAATTGTGCTTTTTGCTCTTGTGGGTGTGTATTTATTTGTCTACTGGTTTCATATTAGTATTGAGTACATTGTATACTTGCTTTTCCATTCTTGTGACACTTTACTAAATAGAATGTTCTCCAACTCTATGCAGGTTAATACAAAAGGTGTAAAGTCTCCATCTTTTTTATGGCTGAATAGCATTCCATGGTTCATATAACCACAGTTTATTAATCTATTCATGGGTTGATGGGCACTTGGGTTGATTCCACATCTTTATGATTGAGAATTGAGCTACAAAAAACTTCTAGTGCAAATGTCCTTGTGGTAAAATATTTTTTTTCTTCTGGGTAGATATCTAGTAATGGGATTGTGGGATCAAATGGAAGGTCTATGTTTAGTTCTTTGGGGATTCTCCAGACTTCTTTCCAAAGAAGCTGTATTAGTTTGCAGTCCCACCGACAGTGTAAGCGTTCTCTTTTCTCCACACCCTTGGCAGCAAACAGCTTTGGGACTTTGTGAAGTGGGATATTCTCATTGGAATTAGATGATATCTCATTTTAAATGAAGTCAGACTGCTGGTTTTGTGACCCTGTGTTATTGTGCAACATGACAGCCTGTAGTTCTTGGACCTGCCCCTGCTTTCCACTGGGTATGTTTACGGGGTTGACAAGGGTATACTCACAGATTGTGTAACCCAGAGCTTTCTGTATGTTTTTGATTGTAAATATTTCATTAACTTTTTCTACTTGGTTCAAAATAAGGGAGGATGTTTTAATAAGTACATGCAGAGACACACCTTTTTCCTTTTGCCAGAGTTTCTGCTCTGAGTTGCCACAGCACTGATTGAGACTTGGGAAGTGTTCTTTTGGTTTAGCAATTAGAAAGCTGTTGGTGACTTAGTGGGAGTAGTTTCAATGTGGTAGTGAAAGGAGAAACCAGAGTGCAGCTGATTAAAGGGAAAACCGGCTGAAGGCAAAAGACCAGAGGGGAAATGATTAGAACAGAGGGCAGAAAATTCGTGAGACAACACAACTTCAAACCTGCTCTCTTATTCGAACTAATGCCCTCAAATCTATCTACAGGGAATCAAAAGTTTTCCAAGAAGGATAACACTGTGCATTTCTACTGTGCTGATTTAGAGACATTGTGGCATTATATCCATTACTTATTGCTCTTTGCAAACTAACCAATATCACTGTTGTTTCAATTAGTATATTTTTGAAGTGTTTGTGGCAACATGTATGATGACATATTTTTCTCAAAAACGTAAAGCATCCCAAGAGTCATGTCTATAAGAAATGGAAACTTTGGCTTGGCGCCTGTACTCAGTGGGTAGGGCACTGGTCGCCTACACCAGAACTGGTGGGTTCGAATCCAACGTGGTCCTGCCAAATAGCAATGACAACTACAACCAAAATATAGCCAGGCGTTGTGGCAGGTGCCTGTAGTCCCAGCTACTTGGGAGTCTGAGGCAAGAGAATCTCTTAAGCCCAAGAGTTTGAGGTTGCTGTGAGCTGTGGCGCCACAGCGTTCTACTGAGGGCCACAAAGTAAAACTCTGTCTCAAAAACAAACAAACAAAAAAACCTGAATGAGTGTTAGTTAAGAAAGAATGATTTTGCATCACTATTTAGATTTAGTTTGAAACACACAAGAAATCTCCACTATTGACTGTTTGGAGTCACAGAAATACCAGATAAATAAAAGTAAGAAAATTTCTAATTGAAACAGAATCAAATAATTCACACTTTTTTTTAAGTTTTTAGCTCAAAAGGTTAACATCTGATGAATTAGACAATAGTTTGCCAAGCCGAAGATTCCTTGCAGACTTACCTTTTACTCATGGTTAAATGAGAAAAGTAGAGAGGAAAATGTCTACTATGGGAAGTGGAACCAGAACACTTACCAGGGTCATTTCTAACAAGACGAAGTTAAAACAATATATGTTCCCTGAGGGAAAAAATACCATATTACAATTTAGCAAATGGCTTTCTCTTCCAATAATGAAAAGCAATGCTTCTCAATGTCTGTGAAAACTACCTCCATAAATCAGGTCTTTGCTTTGGTAATTAATCAAAACAAAGTGCATTAGAATCATGGGATGGCAAAAGTATAATCAATGAGTATTTGTTGAATATTTACTATGTGTAATAAATCGAATGTAAAATACTCTTTATTCCTGGGAAGCTTACAATATTTCATTAAATATGATATTTATAAATCCCTAATATTTCAACTAGAAATTTTTTACAGTCTCTTATTTGCCTATTCCTAAAACAGCAATATTCCCTTAAAAAAGAAAAGTTCATATAAATATGAACATGGGGCTACTGTATTAGTACATCGATATTATCTCAAAATTACCCAATTGCTTATCATACAGATGACTCAAAATATAAAGGCACATCAGCTGTAGTCAGCATACAGCACATCTTTAGATTCACAATCATCTGCGACTACACCATGAGAAAGGCAGCCTCCTTCTGCAGCTATGAGGGAGGTGAATGCCCAATAGGCTAATTCCTAATTAATAGCTCTTAATTAGAGTCTGGGTAATCCCAGCACTCTGGGAGGCTGAGGCAGGTGGATTGCCTCAGCTCACAGTTTTGAGGCCAGCCTGAGCCAGAGCGAGACCTCATCTCTAAAAACAGCCAGGCACTGGGGGGCACTTTTAGTCCCAGCTATTTGAGAGACTGAGGCAGGAGAATCACTTAAGCCCAAGAGTTTGAGGTTGCAGTGAGCTGTGAGGCCACGGCACTCTACCGAGGGCAACAAAATGAGGCTCTGTCTCAAGAAAAAAAAAAAAAAAAGATCTTAATTGAAACTTTGCATCTCATGCCTTTTGTTTGAGCAAGGCTTTCATATTTCAGTTTTTTATATAATAGATAACTCCCTCCGAATCAGCACTGGAGTTTCACGGGACACAGCCAGGCTTAGAGAAGGAAAAGGACATAGGAAGAGAAATATTCTAGTGAAATAGTGATCACAGCGATCGCCCAATAGAAATCTCATTGTTTTAAGGGAATTTCTTCTACCACTCAGAAAAACCTATGAATGAACACATACATGTTTGCTCAAAGACCTCATCGAGTGATTGCAGCTTTAAGCAATGAGCACGTATGTTAATAATGGTCGAACTTTTAATTTATTTGATAGACTTACAACAACAAATATTTCCCCACCTTTTTATTTTACCATAAATATTAGAAGTATAAGTTATATTTCTGCCTAAGTGTTTCGCTTCCCATTAATATTTTCTGATTTCTTGAACCACATCAGTAATAACAGCAACCTTTATTAAATATCAGGTAGGTCAGTTGTTAGGTGCTTGACAAACATCAGAGATACTTCTCCAATGTTATCACCATAATCCTATGAAGTATTAGTTTACTTCCAGTTTTACAGATTAGGAATGAGCTCAGAACAGTGACTTAAGTTAAGCAGGGCACACTGTTAATAGAAGGCCAAACTTTAAACCTGTGCTTATTCAGCCTCTCTCTCTCTCTCCTCTCTCTTTCTCTCCCTCCTCCTCATTTTCCTACTCCTCCCTTCAGGTCACTTTCTCTTTCTCTGGAATTTATTTTCCATTTTCTTCACCATGAAAAAAAGTAACATGGCATATATATTATATAATATATATACACACACACACAAACACACACACATACACACAGAGATATATGTTGAATAAAGGAAAAACTTTCTGTTTCAGGAAGATGTTTCAGCAAGGCATGGACTTTACACATAATACACATGTAAACTGAGGAGGCGGAAAGACGGTATCCACTAGCCTTCTAAACCCGGCAAACTTGTCTTTACAGTGTCCCAGACGACCTCAGAGCAAGGACTCTCTACTCTTTGACTTTTAATAACAAGTTGATTATATGTCTTTAAAAATCTAAAGCCAAAGTGACAAAGAGCAATTATAACTAAATTTAGATATTTGCATGTGCCAATCGGATCTATTACAATGTTATATTTCCATTCTGCCTTATTAATCACCCTTTAAATAAGCAAAATATGGGAGGATTAAAGTCTCAGAACTTTTTTAAAAATCTGAGTTCCTGGAATGAAGGGAGGCAAAACAATCGTGTGGACATTAGTAGTATACTGGATCCCCTGGGAAGTGCTACCTGTTCCTCAAGCAAACCCACACCTCCATATCCTCCAGAGAAAGTGAGCTGAGGACTACAGCATTCCTGGGAGGGTGCAGAATTTGCAGTTTTTGCCTTCTGAGGGATGTGATTGGAATGAGGGATGGAGCAGATGTTACATGTAAACAATAAACAGGTGAGCGCAGTAGACACCTAAACAAGACAAGTGTGATAAAATAAGTTTATTTCATGAAAGGGAGAGAAATGCCAGTGGGAAGCCGCATCTCCCTCGCTTGCAGCCAGCTCCTGTGAACAGGAACAGAGGGCAGGGCCTGGGCCCCAGTCCTTGGTCCTTGCTTCCCACCCCCTCAGCTCCACTCATGGGCAGCAGGACTGAGTGTTCAGGAGGGCCAGCTGCTCACTGACACAGAGTTTAAACAGTCTCTTTCATCTGTTTGTTTGATGAAATAAAATAGTAGAGTATCTGTAGAAATACTTGATGTCGTATATAAATGTAAACGTCAAATACTCTATGTAGAAATAGTCATGTTCTAAATGCTTTAGTTTTAAAAAAAGGTTTTTATAACCTCTTAAAAATCCTTTGACAGAATATTCCACATCGCTCTTCTTATTAACTATAGGAATTTGCTTTATTATAACTGGGATCTAAAGTGCAGCCTGTTTCACATAAACATTAAATTTATAATTATTAGTATAACATCTTAACATAGGGTATGCATCCTATTTTATTATTAAAAATACTACCAAGAAATCAAAAGAAAATTTTTACTCAAAAATGATATATTATCTTTCTCTTTTTCTCTCTCACTCTCTGTCTGGTTACACATTCAATAATCATTTAAATTCAATAACACTCTGCTTAAGTTGAAAATATTGAAATTGGTCATGTAAAAAAAAGTGTTTTAAAGTTAAGCACCAGAAACATACATTTTGTGCACTTCATTTCATTTTATAGTCTCTAAGAACTATTACAATTTTTATTAAACTTGTATCTCGGATTTGAAGCCAAATACTTACACTCAAAAGGCAAGAATTTATTAATGAAAAGACGCCAAAGTGGTGCTAAAATGTATTCCCTAGTGGCGTTTTACAAGGATTGTAAGAGCTTCATTTTATTAATCTAGTCACAATTAAAGAGCAACAGCTGTCCCTTCTGCGTCTCCAACACCTACTTTGGTAAAGATGACCATTGTTTTTTTCATTTACATGTTGCTGATAAGCAAATATCTCATGGTTGAGTTCTCAAACCTTAGTTCCACTGCTTTCACTGCAAAATGCTTTCTTTTGTCCCAAGCTTTAAACTACGGATGGTGCCAAAAAATGTATGCAGTTTTAAACAAAGAAAAAACTATTAAAATCGTAATAAATGTCTACATACAATAACTAAGAAAATGCCATGAAGGCTACGTTGAACAGTTTGATGATAGTATTTCAGATTGTATATGAAACCAGCACATTGTACCCCTTGATTGCACTAATGTACACAGCTATGATTTAACAATAAAAATAAAATAAAATAAAATAAAAACAGCCCTGAAAAAAAAATCGTAATACTGAATATATTCCAATAACAAAAGCTGAAAGCAAGTCATGTGGACCCCTCTTCTAACTGCAGAAATCAAACGTGCCTTGAGGGTTACAAATTTAATAGTTTTTCCTTTCTTAAAATGTGCTGTCATTTTTTGGCACCCTCTGTATATAGTGTGATATAAATTAATGAACAGTGGTCTAGATTAGAACAAGGTACTTTCCCATCTATATCTTTGTCTTTTTCACATCCATAGTGTCTGCATATACTGACACACAGTGCAGTGATTTTCAGCCAGTGTGCTGTGAGAGGATCTTAGGGGTGCTGAAAAGATTTTTAAGACCATTAATTAAATTATTTTTGAGAGACATTCAAAGCACAAAAAGGTATAGTCTTTCTTTCACTCTTGTTTTTTTTTTTTTTTTTTTTTTTGATCAACATAATTTAAATGTGCTGTGGAAGTTTAACTATAGGTTCAAATAAATAAGGTTGAAAAACACTTAAGTGTTTCAACCTGTATCTTTCTGTATAGCTATCATATATAATATACACAAGACCCATTTATCTTAGATTACTTATCAACAATGCAAAATAAATTAGTTATAACGTTTGCAACTAATACGTTTTTCATTATTGGCCATGCCAGTATCTTTTCCTTTTAAAAACTCACAAATACATTAAAATTTACTTTGTAAAAAAGATAATAATTGAATACCATGCCTTAGAAAAAGAGTAACAGTAAATTCCATTTCAAATGTTACTTTAATAAAAGCTCACATCAAAATATAATCTCTGGAATTCATTGTTTAAAGTAAAATGAAAACTGCATAGTCTTTGATAAAGCAAATTATTTCTTGATGTTTTTAATAAGATGACCATCAAACTCAGTCAGCGCTCCTGACAGAGTGCCGTAGCACATGGTTCACTGTCTGATGGAATATTGCTTCAAACATCTCAAATTCAGAATGATAGTATTCCTCTCTCTCACTTTATCTGTCAACTACATTTACGATTAAACCTAAAAGTGAAAAAAATAAATCAAAAGATTTAACAAACAGTCATGATATCTATGAACACCTGAAAGGCAGTGTTAGGAAGTTGACTTGAGTAATCGTATGAACTCTCTGTCAGGCACTTAACTTGCACAACTGCTAAGCCTTGCACTGGCAACGTACAAGCCGCGTAGGGACCCGGGGACAGGAAGCACAGACATAAAAAGTTACATACCTTTCTGACATAAGAAAATCAACAACAACTTTTAAAATCACAATAGTATTAAATAGTAAATTTATGGCTTAAAAAGAAAAGAAAAACTGTATCAAGTCCTTTATAAACAGAATGTATATTTTTTGACTTCCATATTTTTAACATAAAGGTATACAATGAGTATACTCATTAAAGAGTATACAAAGAAAAAAACCAACAATCCCATACATCAATGGGGAAGAGAGATGAATAGAATCTTCTCCAAAGATGACAGACGAATGGCCAGCAATCATATGAAAAAATGCTCATGATCCCTAATTATTAGAGAAATGCAGATTAAAATCACCTTGAGATATCACTTAACCCCAGCAGGAATGGCCTATATCACAAAATCTCAAAACTGCTGGCGCAGTTGGTGAGAAAAAGGAACACCTTTACACTGCTGGTGGGACTGCAAACTAATACAACCTTTTTGGGAGGAAGTATGGAGAAACCTCAAAGAACTCAACCGAGACCTCTCGCTTGATCCTGCAATCCCATTACTGGGCATCTATCCAGAAGGAAAAAAAAACTTTTATTATAAAGACACCTGTACTAGGCTGTTTATTGCAGCCCAATTTACAATCACCAAAATGTATAAACAACCTGAATGTCCTTCAACCCAGGAATGGATTGGCAAGCTGTGGTATATGTATACGATGGAATATTATTCAGCAATAAAAAATGGAGAATTTTCAGCATTTGTACTAACCTGGATGGAGGTGGAACACATTATTCTTAGTGAAGCATCACAGGAATGGAGAAGCTAGAATCCTATGTACTCAATTTTGATTTAAAGACAATGACAATTAATGACATGGTGGGGCATGGGGGAAGGGGAGAGCAGACAGAGAAGGAGGGAAGGGCTGAGGGAGAGGAAAAGATGGAAAAAAAAGAACTATAAAAGAAAAGAAAATTGTGACTAATTTTCACATAAATTGGTTTTTAATTTAGACCAAATATATTATTTAAACATTAATTTTTAACTCAACATATTGATATGTTGTTTAGGATATTGTATCCTCATTTATAAGTGACATATGTTTGTAATTTCTCCTTTATAATAATATATTTTTTCCAACTTTAATATCAGGTGTAGCCAGATTAAGTAGAATGAGTTTGATGTACTTCTTCTTTTTCTATTGTCTATAAGATTTAGCATGATCTGTTTTTTGAAATTATTTTTTACTTTTATTTATAAATATGAGTTGTCTATTTTTTGATACTTAAAAAAATAATAAGTTAACCGATGAGTCCATTCTATAATAGACATACTCCTTTTTGACAATGTGAATGTTACTTTCTTTGCATTATTATTATTATTATCGTTGCTCAATATTTCGATGAAGCAATTGTCTGATTCCTTTTCTGAATGTATTTACATTCCTTCATTCTTTACAAGGTTTTTTTTTCTAATCCTTATCTTAAACATTGTTATTGTTATTAAATTTTAAGTCTTTTTAATTTTGTGAAGGCAAAAAAAAAAATGGAAACCTAATTAACACATGTATATGTAAAAATAAAATAAAGTATACAATGATGGGAGATTTTCAAGAGAAAGCTGATGTATGTCACGGTCTATTACTGTTACCCTGTGTCAATGGTATGAGGAGTGTACAGATATTAAAATCTCAAGTACCTTAGACGGAAGCTTCCCACTCAGACCCCCACTGCCGGAGGTTCTGTTCTCCCTCTGGCTCATCATGTTTATCGATCTTTCTCCTATCAATAAACTCTATTCTGTCACTTGAAAATAGATAAATAAAAACAAAGTAACCAAATATTTAAAAATATATATTTTAACAGTTTTATAGAGTTCCTTTTAAATAAATTGCCTTCCGTTATATGAAGTACGGTGAGTATAAACTACCTTTCTTAATGATTCGAGTCATCGTCTTTGCAGCAACTCCCTAAACAGTGGTGACATCAGAGATTCCCCCGTGTACATTGTTACTTTTCCCTATACAGAATGACTTGCAGAACAGTCAGAAGCATGAACATTTTTTTAAAGATTAAAAAAGAAAGAAAAAGATAGCTTTTAAAAATTATTTTCTCTCCTATGATTTCTTACTGCACTCATTAGATTGATCTTACTATTATAATCTGCTGACATATTTATTGTCTAAAATAAGATCACTTGTTTATATCTACCAATATTTGTGCTGACCACAGGGCCCTGAGAGTATTGTGACCGAAGAAGAATCACATTCCATACAATTTGAAAAGAGATAGACCCAGATTTAAACAGGCGTCTAATCCAAATTCTGAAATCCACCATCCTGGAAAGCTTAGTCAAGTTTCTTAAACTCTCTGTACCTCAGCTTTCTCGTTTTGTTAAATAGAGATAATGATTACAGTATCCCAGGACAAAAATTGTACACTTAATAAGATAATGGTTAGGTCCCATTTTGCTACTTTTTGGAAGAAAATTTCTTCTCCTAATTCTGCTATTAATGACTCTGTTACCACAATTTTACCTTTCTGATTCTCAGTTTCTGTGTCAATAAAATAATGAGGGTATGAACTCTTGGCTCTAACTTTCTATGACTTCATTTTTACTTAAAAAATTAAAAATAAATCAGGGCTCTAACTTTTTATTTCAGCTGGTCATCTTCTATAAATAAACTCAAAGAAATTACTGCCAAATGGTCTTGAATAAGGGGCAATAATCCCATGTATAAAGTGTTAAAATAAGTGTAAATATTTAAATAGTTTGTGATCTAAAATCTAGATAAGAAATGGGAATGATAAATAAACCAAAAAGTAGAATATTTCATTGCAGAATTTCTCAATGATGTGTCTTATAATTAAAGAAAGGCCATTCTTGTAAGAAAGTATTTTTTAATTGAATTGCACGTGTATCAGTGGACTGTAGGAGAAAAAAATGCTTTTAAATTTCAAAAGAAATACTCTGTAGTATCACTAGTTGCTACATATTTAATATTCCAGAGGAAGACATGAGATTTGGAGCCATTTGGAAGGGGCAGTTGCTAATGATACATGAAATATAAATCCTTAAAATTTAAATACTACATTGAGAATATATTTTAGAATTGCTGGGAAAAATCTCAGGCACCTTTCATTATGGGTCTCTGGACGCACACATTTGGCCTGCTAAACTCAAGGACTAAACAGTTGATCTTTTCCAATCTTCTAATTAAGGCTGTTTTTTTCACAAATGGAAGGTATTTTAAAATTTGTATACTGTGAGATGTGTACAAAGGGACAGGCATGTCACCCTCCCTCCTTCTATCTTGCAGTTCACAGCATTCTTTTCACACTTCAGCAGACGAAAGTCTCTGGTGCATCAAAACCAATATCAACCTTCCTGAATTAATTACTTCCTTCAAAATCTCAGCTTTATAATGAGTCTCTCTGGGAATTGGCACAATTTAAAAAAAAAAAATAGAATCACCAGCAAGACAGAGGTAGATGGTGCTTTAAGGCCAGCTCCGCTTTGTCTTCCGTCTACTATTAAACTCCCCAGAATAGTATTCAGGAAGTAAAATCACACATCTAAAGAAGACCTCTGTTTTAAATGGGGATCCTCAAACTTTTTAAACAGGGGGCCAGTTCACTGTCCCTCAGACCATTGGAGGGCTGGACTATAGTTTAAAAAAAAAAAACTATGAACAAATTCCTATGCACACTGCACATATCTTATTTTGAAGTAAAAAAAAAACAAAACGGGAACAAATACAATCACACCACCTCATGTGGCCTGCAGGGTACAGTTTGAGGACCCCTGGTAGGTTTTCAGAACACTAAGAAAGAAAGTCATTTTCAACTCCTATGTTACAAAACCAAATGTACCTGTTTTTATATAAAATAAGAAATTTGAAGAAACATAATTTTAACATCACACACTTATTTTTTGTACCTGTATCTTAAGGAATATTGACTTGTTTCATATATAAAGAGACTGCTACCAATATTTTTCTTCAACAATTTACAGGCTCCAGGCCTATAGCTCAGCAGCTAGGGTGCCAGCTACCTACACTGGAGCTGGTGGGTTCGAACCCAGCTTGGGCCTGCCAAACAACAATGACTACTACAGCCAAAAAAAAAAAAAAAATAGCCAGGTGTTGTGGCAGGCACCTATAGTCCCAGTTACTTGGGAGGCTGAGGCAAGAGAATGGCTTAAGCCCAAGAGTTCGAGGTTGCTGTGAACTGTGACGCAATGGCACTCTACCAAGGGTGACACAGTGAGACTCTGTCTCAAAAAAAAAAAAAAAAAAATTTACAAATAGAGCTATCTTCTGGAACCAGGTTTTCAACAACATTTTATTCTATGTCATAATAATACATCATTAACATAATAATTCTCAAACTAAGCTGTACAATACATTCTTCCCTGCAGTTATAAAAATTTATATATATATATAAAATAGGCTTGGAACCTGTAGCTCAGTGGCTAGGCACCAGCCACAAACACCAGAGCTGGCAGGTTCGAATCCAGTCCAGGCCTGCCAACAACAATGACAAATGCATCAAAAAAATAGCTGGGGTCGTGGCAGGCACCTGTAGTCCCAGCTACTTGGGAGGCGGAGGCAAGAGAATCACTTAAGCCCAAGAGTTTGAGGTGGCTGTGAGCTGTGACACCATGGCACTCTACTGAGGGCAACCTAGTGAGACTCTGTCTCAAAAAAAAAAAATATATATATATATATATTTTTATATATAACATGCATGTGCAGACGGTACTCAGAGATTCTGATTAGATGGATGTGTGATAAGCATTTATTTGTCTTTGGCCTGGAATATTTTTTTTAAATAAAGCTCTAAGGCAGAGAATCACTCACTCTATTTACATATTACCCATTATTATAATCCAACAAAAAATATATATGTTCATATTTTGATTTAATCACTATATATGTGTATGTATGTGTGTATATGTGTGTTTATGTGTATATATGTGTGGATATGCGTGTGTATATGTGTGTATGTGTGTACATGTGTGTATATCTGTGTGTATTTGTGCATATGCATGTGTGTGCATACGCGTGTATGTGTTTGTATGCGTGCACGTGTGTGTATATATGCGTGTGTGTATGCATGTGTATATGTGGTATGTGTATGTGTGTATATGTGTGTGTATGTGTGTATACATGTGTGTATATGTGTGCATATGTGTGTGGATATGTTGTGTGTGTATACCTGGAAATGTAACACAAATGTGAATTTCTCTTTTACTGATCAAGATTATATGGATTTAGAACAGTGGACATGCTGTATCATCATATTTGGAACTCTGTATAAAGGTGTCATTACTTAAAGAATGTGAGACAAGGCCCCTTCATGGAAAAAAGAAAAAAACGACAATAACAAATACAAGGAACACCAGCTGTGCCAGGGCTGTGCCCTAGATACACAGTTAGCTGGCGGACCTGGCGGCTGAACAGATGCCACACAGGGAGGGTGCAGAGCTGAGCTCTCTATCAGAGAAGATGACCTTTTCAAATAGAGGAGGGCTATTTATTAATTAAAGATATTCTAAAGGATAAGATAAAAAGCGAATAAGGAAATGGGGCAGAAAAAGTCAGACTCTAGAATTAACACTGGTTAAAAAAATAAATAAAACAAAACTATTTGGAATAAGATGCATGCAAAGGAGAGGAAAACCAAAAGTTAGACTCTCAGTATTTTACCAATCAATGGAGAAAAGAAAACAGAAAGAATTACTTTATTTGTATCCACCCCCCCTCCATCCCCGGCAAAAAATAAAACAAATCAATTACTCAGGAAAACTGCAGATTTTCCTGGAACTGGACCTTAGAGAAATGTTTTTAGTTGGCCTTCCCAGAGAGGCCACTCTGGTGTGGAAAGCTTTATCCACAACACTCCCGTCCCACCCCCAATCCCACACTCAAGGTGAGTGTTGTGATATGCTTTATTGCCTCTTTATTATAATGGCCTCTAACACATGAATCATTAAAGCACTGGGGAGGACCCAAAGTAACAGAGAAGCCTTCCCTAACAATCTAGGTTAATTCTGAATTATTCACAGAATCTCTTCAATGGAGTTTATGTTGATTATTGGGTGTAAAAGGCAGAATTAAGATATCCCACTGCCAGCCAGACTCAGAAGAGGAAAGTTTAAGATAACTAACCACATAAAGGGAGGGGTTAAGAAAATGTGTGAGAACATCACCAGGATTTTCTTTAAAAAATGAATTCTAGGCTTGTTCCATGAATGGATAAGTAGTGCTGATGATTTTAATCTGTCCTGGAAAACACTGAAAGGACACTGAATTAACACACATAAAATGTTTTGTATCCATACAATCTCTGACTTCATGAAACAAAATTTCTGGTGACTCCCTTAAAATATTTAAATTAGTTCTAGAATACATGTCTAGGTATCTGAAAGAACTGCCTTTCTGCAAACACGTGGTAGGTAAAACTCAGTGAAGCATTAAAGAGCAATTTCCAAAACTGATTTGGATTTGGAATAGGTTTATCTTAATTTTTTTTTTTTCTGGACAGTAATCAGCAATTCTCAAAGTATTGTCACCATTATAAAGGCAAATGATATGCTTTTCTTTTAAGTAAAATGCTGCCGGATTGAAGGTAGGAGTGAGACCAGGGGCCACACAAGTAGATCTCATTCAAACTTATTATCATAACATTATGATACGTTAAAAAGAGGGCCTGATATACCCCTGTTTATCCTGTTAGATATTATTAAATAATCAATCAAGAGACCATTCTGACAATCCAGTTTCTTAAAGTAGTTTTAAGGTTATATTGAGAATCAATAACTCATACAGCCTAGCCAATAATGAGTTTATGTCTGGGGACAAAGGTGAGGAAAAAAAGTCAATCAGATCTGCAAAAAAATTCTGTTTACCCTGAAACATTCTACACTCTTTAATACATGTAGAATAGAAGGAGACATTGCCTCTTAAAGAATATTAGCCTGAGAAGCTCAGGCTTGGGATTTATCAAAAAATAAAACAAATATATAGTCCAGACAGTATATCCAGTAAGCTAAATGGTTTATCATTTTGGGAGAATAAAAGTTACCATTGAAAAACAGAATAGACTAGAGCCAGATTTTAATCTGAAATAAACACACTTTGGAAGTTTACCCTTAATGGGTAAACAAATTGGGGAGGAACAGAGTCCAGTATTGGAAATATACTTACATTTTCCTGGAAACAGAGAATTGGAATATTCTACTTAATTAGCCCTAATATAAGTGGAAGGAAGTACAGGTGGGAAGCATAATTATACTGTTGTTATGGAGTTAGCAAAACAAACAAAAAATATATATCAAGCTTCTTTCATAAGAACTGCTGTTACCTGCATGAAGGCAGGTAAGGGCAAAGAGCATCACATCAAGTGAAAAAGCTTCCGCACAGCAAAGAAAATAATCAACAAAGTGAAAAGATAACCCACAGAATGGAAGAAAATACGTGTAAGCTACCCATATGACAAGAAATTAATAACTAGAATATATAAGGAACTCCAACAACTCAATAGGAAAAAAATCAAATAACCAAATTAAAAAATGGACAGAGACTCTGAAAAGACATTTCTCCAAAGAAGACATACAGATGGGCAACAGGTACATGGAGGAGCTGCTCCGTAGCATCAGTCATCAGAAACGCAATCAAACCATAGTTAGCTGTCAGCTCACCCCAGCTAAATGGCTTTTAGCAAAAGGACCAGCTGTAACAAATGCTGTGAGGATGTGGGCAGAGGAGAGCCCTGTGCTCTGCTGCTGGCAATTTAAACTAGCATAGCCACTATGAAGTGCAGGGCGGAGCTTCCTCAAAAAACTAGAAATGGAACTACCATATGACCCAGCAATCCCACTGCTGGGGATATATATCCAAAGGAGGAGAATTCAGTATATGGATAAGATACATGCACTCCTATGTTTATTACAGCACTATTCACAGCAGTTAGGTAGTTAGGATTTGGAATCAACCTAAGTGTCCATCAGTAGGTGCATGGATAAAGAAGTCGTGGTGCATGTACATGGTGGAATATTGTAAAGCCACAAAGAATGAAATCCTGCTATTTGCAACAACCTGAATGGAACTAGAGAACATTATGTTAAGTGGGAAAAAATAAAGCACAGAAAGACACATCTGCCATGTTCTGACTCATATGTGGGAGCTAAATATTAAAAACAGTTGATCTCATGGTTTCAGAAAGTAAAATGATGGTTACCAGAGGCTGGTAAGGGTGATGGGAAGGGGGAAGCGAGTGACAATGGTTAAAGGATGCAAAAACACAGTGAGATAATTGAGCACATGTGGAATGAATAATATTTGATAGCACAAGAAAGTGACTATAATCAACAATAAGTTAGAGTATACTTTAAAATAACTGAAAGACTGGAGCTGGACTGTTTTTAAGACAAATGATAAATACCCCAAATACCCTGATTTCATTAATTCATATTGTATGCCTGTACCAAAACATTACATGTACACCATAAAGATATACAACTATTATGTACCCATAACCATTCACAGTAATTTGAAAATTTTTTAAAAAATTAAAAAAGAAATTTTAAATGACAATTTTTTTTTCTTAAAAGGTAAAGTTCAGCAGCAGACGTCATACTCAGGATGTAACAAGGCTAGATAGTATAAAAGTTCTGGCTAGGTTAATACTTTCCCTGGAAACTCTAAGAAAAGGTATATTTGCCAGGAATTTCTCTCACCTTGTAAAGGCCGCTGTATTCCCTGCCAGACGCCTCTCCATCTCCAGGAGGTTCCTCAAATGCAGGAGGGCTGTATGGTGGGAAAGTTTTCCTTTTTGTAATGAATTAGTGTTCTCTCAAATTGAATATAATTTAACCTCAACATGTATGTCCCTCCATTCAAGGTGCACTTCTGTTTAATAAATGAGAATGTGGTCCACAGTAGTTTGATTTTTTCTTGTTCCTCAAGTCACTGATTTCTGCAAGTGCAACCAGCCAGAGAAAACGCTCTCCTTTTGAAAGGCTCATATACATGACTACTTAGTATGACCCAGGTAATCTCCCTGTCTTATGGTCAACTGATTTGAGACATTAGTAGGACTAATGAGACATTAGTACGACTACATCTCCTCACAGCAGCACCTCGATTCATGTTTGCCTAATTCACGAGGAAGGAGCATGCTGGGCACCTGGAACTGCAGCGTCTCTGAGAATTCTGCCTACCACGTAGTCGATAAATCCACTTCAATATTTAAACCAGCTGGGACCACATTCTCAGTTATTTATTAAACAGAAGTACACCTTGAATGGAGGGACATACACATTGATGTTAAATCACAATTTGTGAGAACACCAATTCATCACAGAAAGGAAAAATGTCCCACCATGTGGCCCTCAAGATTTGAGAAACAAGAGCCAGCGCATCTTCGCATCTCCTCATTGCCACATTCTTCCTTCACAGCTAGCTACTGAAAACTAACAGGAAGAATGTTGCTTTGCAATGTCCACTGGTTGCTAATAACCAGCATTCTTTGAAAAAATAATAGTAGTAACAATAAAGGTTACCAGAATAAACAACACATCAAGATTTTTACCTGCGGCTCTTGGCTTTAAAAAAAATAAATCTTGATCCCTCTGAGAAATTAAGTTTATCAAAGATGATTTATAGAAACAAAAATTTAGCCACTTTTCTATATACTGTAGAACCTCCACAGCTGACCGCCTCCCTACATCAACCACCCCAAGTTGACATAATTTTCATAGGCCAGACATGCACCACATGTAGGTGGGTATCAGGACCATAGGCCTCGTTTCTTATGTTCACTAGTTTGTTACACACCCTTGGGTGGTCAACCTACAGAGGTTCTACTGTATTCTGTATTCTTTGTTTGGATCAATCCAGATCATTATAAAAATACAAATTTTAATTATATTAGCATTAGAAACCCAGAATCATCTCCTCAGAGAGGTTTCACTGTTAGGCCTTCTTTAATTAAAGAAATTTATCACTACAAAAGTTTCATCACCATTATCACTTGCCAGCCCCTGTATAAATTCTCTGAGAAATTACTTAAAAAATTAAGAACCAGGAGTGAATATATTTTTTACATTACAACAATGACTGTGAAGGAAGAGACCGTCTCACTTTGAGTGTAAGAAAGTTTAGAGCCAAATTTATCTACCAACTGTATGGAAATGTATGACCTCATGACGGCAAGTTTGTGTTATTCTTTTTTCTTGTTTTTATTTTCCACTAATATTCCTTTATCTTGAAGATCTGTACAAGGTATTTCAAACCCTATGGCAAATAAACTGTATTAAATAAATGAATACATAGATTACATAGACCAAGCATACATAAATCTTGTACCAGTATTATGAATGCCTGAATTCCGTTTGGGGAATATAAAATAATTTAGGTGGGTCATGTTGGTTTAAAAAGTTAATAGTACATAGCATGTTTTTCCTGCTACAATAAGAAAAATGTTAAAAAATATCTAATTCAATTGAGAATTCATTTTAAAAATAAAATCTTCCCATGCAAAAGAAAAAAAATTCCCTGGATTAAAAATTCAAACATGGAAAATCACTTTTCTCTTCAATATTTCTAAGATGCCTCTCCTAAAGTTCAAATTCAAAATCCTTTAAATTCCTAGGCATTAAAACAAGAAAATTGCATAAAATGCTATTAATTCAAGCAAACCTGAAAAGGTTATTTGAAAAAAGGATTTATATGTAAGGTAAGTCAAACCCTGTTCCTCTTGAGCAACACAGATATATTTGGGGGACAAATATACAAATATAAAATATCTTTTCAGCATTTGACTCATAAAGTTTATAAACTTGAGTATCACCGTTAAAAAAATGCCATTCGTTTTGTACAAACATTACAGCCACCAAGGGATCATTGCCAAGGTCAAGGAATGAGGTAGCTAGGAAGATTGAAAATTCTCAGATTAAGCTTTATAAATTTAAATTTAGCATATTTTGCATGAAATTTTTATTTAGAAAAATTGAATAGGTGATATGTGACTCTACTGGATCAAGCACATAAACTTTAGAGAAACAAATACTGGTGACTAATCACTGTGGAAGGCAACAGCTTCAATAATATGCTGTGTTTAAAAGAGACTTGACTTTGCTCAAATGAGCCAAATCCCCCTTTTGTCTCGTCTGTTTATTCTTTCCATAGTTTCCCATAGATAGAAAAAGAGGAGGTGGAGAGATGGGTAGAAAAGAGAGAGGAAATCATGAGTCAAACCATACAAACAAGTCGTAATCTCCAACTTGTCCAGTTTTTCCAAATGGAAATTGTTGGCAAATTGGCTGTGACTCCTTAGATTACAGAAAGTATTAAGTACGTAGAATATGAAGCCAGAGAATATTGGTTTTTAGAGAAAGTAATGAAATACAGCTATATTTTACTTAATATATATATTCAAATAGATATGTAGGTATATTCTCATATATGAAAATACTTATATATAAATATTTATCTCATATTGCCTTATAAACTACATGGTTTGCAAATACCTGTATTTTCTTCCACTCAGTGGGTTGTCTTTGTACTTTCATGATAGTGTCCTTTATAGGTCAAAATATTTAATTTTGGCATGAGGCGGGATCTCATCTAATGTGCACATTGTGAGGGTGTATAACACATGCCCGGGGTGAGGGGCTCTTCTACAAATGGAACTTTACTCTGGAAGTGAGAACAATGTAACCTAAAAATTGTACCCTCATATTAATTTGAAAAAATATAAAAAAACTCAAAAAAATTCTGCTGTAATTCAAATCATGTATTCTTTCTTTTGTTGTCTGTGCTTTTGCTGTCATACCTGAAAAACCATCACAGAGCCCAAGGTCATGAGAAGGTACTCTTGTGTTTTTGTTTAAGTGTTTTATACTTTTAATTCTTAAGGTTAGGTGTATAATCCATTTTAGTTAATTTTTACATAAGTATGAGGTAGAGATCAAACTTCATTCTTCTGCATGTGGACATTTAGCTGCCCCCACACCATTTGTTGAAAATGCTATTCTTTCCCTATTAAGTATTATTGACATCCTTGTCAAAAATCAATTGACAGGATGTAAGGATTTTATAGCAAAATTATAATTCTGTTTACATTATACATAATGTATATATGTGTTTACATTAACTGGACTTTCATTAATACCAATTATTCATACATAACAAGCACTTCCTCTGGCTAAGTTTTATACTACATTTAATTTATTTGTTGATCAAATAGGGAGGAATTACAAAAGTGGAAGTGGGGGTTAAGCAGAATCTTGGAAGAAGAGTATTGTAACAGAAAGAACACCAAATTAGAAGTCATGACACCAGAAATTCTAGATGGTTTTGCCAACAGCCATATGCATGACCCTGGGAAATTATGTCACCTATGTTTAATGTAAGAAAGAATGATCTTTTAACCTAGATCATATATACACCTCTTACCCCTCATCCAGCATTGTAAAAATTTAATATGCCCAGAATTTTAATTTTTAAAGGAGTCCTTCTTTCATGGGAAATGTGTTGTGAAATCTAGCAGAACTCTGTAATAATCAGTTATATCCGTAGACTTAGATATGTCACAGAACAAATTATGCTCTTCAGAAGACAACTAAATCAAGTCCTCAAGTAATGTTGTTTTATTATAAAGTTGATGAGAAGAAAAAAAAAATCATTCCTGGCAGGGTCTGCTATCTGTGTGGAGTGGGCACATTCTCTCTCCTCCCAGTGCTCCAAGGTCCTGCACATTCTGAGGACGGGCACAGTACTTTAACTGACTTGCTGTCCCAGCCCAGTGAGTTGGATGCTGTGTGAGTGTGTCCTGGCCCCCGTCAAGGCTGGTTTCACTTTGCACCCTGCACTTCTGCCAGCATAGGCCCCGGCCACTCATGACCCCTTGACCTAGAATAAGTTGTAGAAAATGAATGAATAAATTAATGCAAATGATTGCAAAATAAAAATTCATAAAGTATATGATGATCATACAAATATACAGAGATAAATGATGTGGCACAAACTCCCAGCAAGCCAGCCATGGTGTGGTTGTTTCTCAGCTGCATGGGGGTAGGAGATGCCCCTAGGTGCTCCTTACAATTTTTGTTTTGAAAACATTTATTCCTTGATATAACATACCACCACCATAATCACAATCACTCACTCATCAAAAAATTGGGTAAGTAACCATCTTTTCTTCCCCTTACTTTTCCTTAAATGTTGTAAAGCTCACATTTGTTTCAGTGTTTAACATGAGAAGTGCTTTGGGTCTTTATTCAGAGGTTTGGTAATATTTTTTGAGACCAGAAATATGCTGTAGGAACTTATCTTGTTTATATCAATTAGTCTGTTGTTAAATTGGTTTCATCCTATGTCACCTTGTTTAAAGTTACAGTTTCCAAAAACCGATTGACCCCAATAAGGGAGGACTCCCTGTATTGTGAATTGAATGGGTCTTACATTATCCATTACTAATCAGAGGATGAATGAGTGATTTCTCTCTACATTGCTGAGTTTGTTTAACCTCTTTCCCACCACATTGTATGTGTGTGTGTCTTCAACCCTATCTCATTTTTCCTCCTGCATAATTGTTTTTAGTTTTCTAAGCAAAGTTATTTATACAAATTTAAAATTAATAATTCAAGCCATATCAATACTAATTTAAAATATTAAGATAAACATGTCACTTCTAATAAACAAGCTTCTTTGCTCCAAGTAAATATTCTTCATTTAATTATAATAGAATCTCCTTGTAGAACACTCTCTGGTTCTAATCTTTTTAAAGTCTGTTTTGAAATTCCAGAAAACAGGAAGCCATGAGTAATTGTTTCTCTATGTAGTTTGTTCTTCCAAGATCCAATTATTATAGTAAGTTGATGGCACTGCAGCACTTTATCATATCACAAAAAAAGCGATGCAAAGTATTATCAGAAAACCCAAACCCCCAAACCCTCTGTATTAGTGCCTGAACAACTTTCAGCCTGAATCAGCATCACGTATAGTATCCTCTGAACTTTCTGAACTGATAAATAAAATAGACTCTTTTTCCAGGCAGTTTTCATTTAAAGCATTTTGCATTTATTACACATAAACCCTGTGTTAACTTTAAAAATTCTCCATACCTCTCAGCACTTTAGAACATGCCTTAGCTGTTATAGGACAAAGCACAAGAAAACATAAATTTTCTAAAGCAGAGAAGCATGTAAGGACTTTGTTTCTATTCTGAGTACTGCACCTTAACTGAGGTCATAAAATCTACAGGATAGTCTTGTGTAACTAAAAGTCATAGTAAACTCCTAAAAATTTTTCAGGCCATACATTTATAGGTGAGGATGATTTCTGAGAAGATTAAGACTCTAATTACAGCCTTTACTATAAGTCCTTCCTAGGCATCCATGATGTGCAGACAACTGCAGTGACAATGGCTCTGTCATTATCAGGTGTCTGTGGTGGGGAAGACACTGTCTATCCTGAACTCTCATGATTCCCAGGAACTAATCGGCTTGATTGGCCCAGCATGTCCTTGCTGTCCCAAAACTTAAACAATATTGCTGCTCCTCTCTTTGTTAATCACATGTCTTCATATTATTCACATGTTGAAATCTTGATTCCCCAAAGCGGAAAGTCCCACACAAGAAGGAAACCATCTCTGACTATTTACTGGGACATTGGCTTTCAGTACTTTACGCTGAGGATTTACTTCCCAGGGTCGTGAAAGCTGAGGCAGAATATGATGCAGTTTAATTTCTTACTTATGTCTTTTGTTTTGTTTTGTTTTCAGTGTGACAAAGAGAAATTTTCCTTAGGAAGAAAAAGAGAAAGTTTAGAGCATTTCCAGAGAGAAGTGGAAGTGGGTCCCTCTCATGAGGAGACAAGGTGAGAGAGACCCTGCTGACACGTTAACATCATCCCTGATGGAAAGTGTGCACACAGGAAGCATCGACCGCAGTCTCCTCCGCAGAGGGGACGCTACAGTCACAGTCACGGTCCTCCCCAGAGGGGACACTGCAGTCACAGTCACGGTCCTCGGAGCTGCCGCAGTCATCCGTGGACCACATACACACGCAATGGGAGTCCCACCAGTTCCTAATTATCATATTTTCACTGTACCTTTTCTATGTTTAGAGAAACAAATAGCTCTGTATTAAACTGGCCTACATTAGTGAGTACAATATCATGTGCCACACAGGCTGATGGCCTAACAGCAGCCGGCTGTGCCATATGGCCCAGCTGTGTCGCAGACAATAACGTCTAGGCGTGTGAGCGTGCTGTGCGTTGCTTACAGAATGACACAACTGTCTCAGGATGCATTTCCTGAAATGTGTTTCCATTCATTAAGTGATGTGTGACTGTACATTGGATTTTTAATTGAAAATTTTAGTACCTGCTGATTGAAAGTAGGTACAGAATCTCACCTTCACTGTATCCCCAGTGCTTGGAACTTGGTAGATGCTCATTTAACTTAAATGGAATGGATAAAATAATGAATAAATGATGTTCAAAGAGGGGGAGAAAAAAATTATTCTTTTCTATATGATACTAAACATACTGCTTAAAATAATATAATGATTAAAACAATAATAAGACAAATATTTAAGTTGATAAAAAGTAATCATTCCAGAATGATCAACATCATTAGTCAAGAGAGAAATGAAAATTAAGTGACAACAAGATCCCACAGCACATCTACTAGAATGAATTAAAAACGCTGACAAGACCAGGCACTGTTGGGGTTAGAAAGGAAATGGAACTTTCATACACTGCTGAGAGAAATAAAAATGGTACAACTATTTTTCAAAACAGTTTACCAGTTTCTTGAATGTGATTCAGCCATTCTACTCCTATGTATTTACGTGAGAGAAATAAGCACAAATCCTACAAAAATTGTATACAAATGTTAAACGTATCTTTATTTGTAATAGCCTAGATTTGAAAACAATCCAAATATCCAACAAGGGAAAAAATAGACAAATTGTGATACACTTTTACAATGGAATACCATTCAATAATAAAAAAGCAACAATGGTTAACCAGTGTGATGAAAATGTGTCAAACTGTTTATAAAACCAGTGTATGGTGCCCCATGATCTCATTAATGTACACAGCTACGATTTAATAATAAAAAATAAATAAAAATAAAAAACTCAACCTTAAAAAAAAAAAAGCAACAATGCTTGGAGCAACATGAATAAATCTGAAAATAATTATGCTAGCAGAAGAAGTCAGACTGAGAAGGCTTCTTACATTCCATTTATATAAAACCCTAGTATCGGGCCAGAAGCACTCAGCAGTGACAGTAAGCAGATCGGTAATGGACGGGGATTAGGAGGGAAGGAAGAAGATAGGGTTAGAATGAGTTCTAAGAAGCTTTGGGGGCAATGGATGACTTACTATTAACACTGCAGTTGTGATGATGGATCACAGGTGTATGCATATGCAAACTTTTCAATGGTACACTTTAAATACAGGTACATAAATTTAACTTCAACAACACTGTTCACAAAGACAGGCTAATTGGTCCAGGCATAGAGGCGTTTACAACTAATAGATCACAACCAGTTACACATTTTTGTTCCTATACACTTCGTTGCTTCACTTGACTAGCCTTAAAGAAATGGATTCTTAGAATAATAATTTTTGATGAAAATGATCAATAAAAAGATATCATTTCAAGTTTCTAATTAGCTCATTCCTTCCCTTCCCTTTTCTGGCGTCTGTTTGACAATTTAAGTCCATAAGAGTTATAATTTAATATTATGAAAAATAATATTAAATACATATAATTTTAGAATAATATAATTATTATAAGTTTATAATTTATCAAAATGCAATAATTAATTTATAATAATGAATTATAAATATATATTATATGGATAATATAAATGCATAACATTATCACCCATATTGTTGCAACTCTGTAAAGCCTTTGTACTGCATTTAAAACACACTCCAAATGCATTACCGTGGCTTTGAAGTCTTCCCTCAAGTCTGTCTCTGTAACATCGTAATACTCTAACAATAGCTCACCTTGCAGCAGTCCTAATGACACTCTTTTGTTCCACTAAAATATTAAGCTCCATTGTTCCTCAGGGTCACTGCACTTGCTCAAGTTAAAAACTCCCTCCCTGAGGTCATCCTCTCAGCTTCAACCTCCTCAGGAAAGCCCTTTCCACAATACAATCCAGATAGTTGGTTATATCCTCCAGCAATCACTCTCCAACATACCACCCTGTCAAGATGGTATGCTTTACTCTCTTCATTTCGCATATTCCTAATTTCCCGTTTATTGATGTACTCACTGGCTATGGTCTGTCTTCTATCACTAGAATGTAAATACTGTAAGTCTGTAAATTTTGTTTTGTTAATCTCTGTAACCACAGAATGAAGAGTAAGTCTAGCACACAGGAAGGCATTCAATAAATATGCACATTTTTTAATGAATGAAAGGTCAAGTAAAATGGCTTTTTGAAAGGTGTAAATGGTGGCCTGTCAGGTATGGGGCTGGGGGGTGTGGGGTGAGCACATTCTACAGGTTGTCTGTCAGGGTCTTCTAGGGGTGCCAGATCCTTTGTGTCTTTGTCTTAGGAGGAAAGGAGGAGGAAGAGGGGAAAAGGGTTTGTGAGGCTGCTTAGGCCCCCAACACTTTTGTTCAGCATGGTAAGCAGGACTGGTTGCCACTAGGTGAGTGGCTTCTCATGGCCATCCTGACAGCAATAACCTGATGTAAATTGTTAGCTATGGAAATAGACTAATGTGAAGATTACAGTGACTAGATGTCAACATATTTCAAGTAGAATAAGAATATGATTACATCAAATTTTCAAAGTTGTGGTATTTTTAACACATGAAATCTACCAATTTACTTCTATAGCATTACAGTTAATAATTAGCTAAAAATCGAAATTTTGTGGCAAAGCTTGTAAAACTTCCACTTTTAACTATAAACGTCGTCACCTAAACAACTAGATTTTGCCCCAAATGTAATTTTTGTCAGGTCAGTGCTTGTGGAAGAAGCAAGAGAAACCCTCATGTAGTCAAATAAACCAGCAAATAAGCAAACACACACGGTAATCAGTGTTAGAAAACAAGAGGGAAAACTGAACCTGCCACATCCAGCGGCACCTGTGCCAGGGGCAGAATGATCTTACTTGAAACTCTAAAGGGACTAATTCCTTCAGGTCAGTAATTCCTCAAACTTCTCATGAGAAAAAATGCAATATTCTTCAAACAAAAGCATCTTCAAAAGCCCCACAGATTAAAATTAATACCACATATGAGCTCATAAATAAGGCTTAGAAACATACTAAAAGCAAGACCCCATGAATGACAGTTGATAGAAACAACAAACTTGACTTATACCAGTAAGGAAATTATATTCTAACATGTAGGTGAACATTAGTGAAGTCAGGATTATGTAAATAGAGTTAGAATGATATAATAATGCAATGATTGTATGAAAGGTCGTGCGATCAGGGTCAGGTGTGCAGCAGAATGGGAGAGGACAGGAGCCTCCAAAGCCAACACACCATACTGGGGATTCCGTGAGACAGCTTGGCAGGAACATCAAAGGACTTCAGGAAAGGTCTGCAAGGGCCTTGCTGCAGTCAGAAAGGACCCCAGGGAGTCCGCAAGGGCCTGGATGGGGCCTGCAAGGGCTTGGGATGCCAGTGGGCTCATTGAGCAGGAAGATCGGTTCTTACGGGTATGAGAGTTGAGGATTCAGCTTTGCTCCTCTCAGCTCCAGGAGATGAATCACATGTAAACTTATCTGCCACGCAGGAAACAAAGGATTAACCGGGTGGTATCCAGCTCCAAAGTCCATGCTCCCACTTCCTTTGTTTCCTGTAATCCTGTTTGTTCTTGATAAGTATCTTAAGAAGTAAAAGTAACAAAAATAGCTAAGGGTTATTGGATGCGTAATCTGGAATTAGGGCAGGAGAAACTGCAGAGATGATGTTTGAATGCATCTTGTTGTTGGAAACACCCATTTAATAATCAAGATAAATAATAAAATCCGAGTGCATCCGGAGTTCTCTGCCTTCACTGTCTCTCCCAGGAAGGGCGTTGACTTCCCGCCACTCTATAAATGCTACTCTGTTTCCATTGTCTGTCTGTATTTTCCTCATTCCCTTCTCACCGCTGAGCACGGGGGACACTCACCACTTGTGGGAGGACTGGCTCCTACCGGAATATATATTAGAATTCACAGCTAGACACACGAAGGTAACTATGTATGATGTGTTTATATCTTACCCACGGCATTAAA
This sequence comes from Nycticebus coucang, assembly GCF_027406575.1. Classification (NCBI taxonomy): domain Eukaryota; kingdom Metazoa; phylum Chordata; class Mammalia; order Primates; family Lorisidae; genus Nycticebus; species Nycticebus coucang. Next base: position 4,806,408 of record NC_069799.1, on the reverse strand, counting down.
TAAAAAGAAATAGCAGCATGTTATTATCAAAAATCACCAGGAAGAGTAGAAACAAATTAAATTTGATGTAAACCAGAGGAATAAAATATAATTGTTCAACATAGAAATGTAGAAATGGCTAAGCACTAACTTAGACTCAACTCAATTCAGGATAAAAGAAGTAGACAGAAAACACTAAAGAAATGACCCACAGCTCAGCAAAGAAAGCAAACATGAGGAAGAATTTAAAGAGTTTCAAGTATTTGCAGGGTTAAAAGTAAAAGTCTGTCATTCACTCAAGTGGAGTTACGGGAGAAAAATGAAGAAAGGATAATATTTAAAAGCTAATCAGATTTGAATTTTCCTTACCTGAGGAAAAGAAACAAATATATACATAATTTTATATATAGAAATAAACCATAAAATATGTATATATTCATATGAATAACATATAAATATGCATTATATATAAATACATAATATATAAAATATATGTATATAAAGCATAATAGGTTTTAAATAAGATAAAAAACAAATATGTCTAGAGACAAAATAGGAAACTAGAGAATCCTCCCCAAAATATAAGAAGCAGAAAGAAAGAGAATATTTACAAGCTACCAAAGGCAAAGATAGATCTATAGTAGTTTAATAACTAGGCCACACATTTCCCAATGACAACTGTGAAAGCCGAAACAGCAGCCGTAAGCTGGGTTGACACCATGTGACAGAGTGAGATTCCTACTCTGTCTCAGACAACAAAAAGTACAAACTTACACTGTGAAACTACAAAACATAGTTGAAAGAAATTAAGGAGGATTTAAGTAAATGAAAAGACATCTGCATTCATGAATTGAAACTCTTTACATTGTTAAAATGAGACTACTCCCCAAATCGGAAGACTAAATATGGCGTTTCACAAATGGAGTATCCAGACAGGCACATTTGTACAGACAGAAAGTAGATTAGTGATTAAGTGCCCAGGCTCAGGCCTGGTGGGGGTGGGGAGTGTAGAACAACTGCGGATGGAACTGGGGTTTCTCCTGTGGGGAGATGGTGATAAAATCTTATAAAATTGATTTTGGTGGTGGTTGCACCTGTCTGTATACTACTGAACTGTATATTTTAAATGAAAAGATTATATGGCATGTCAATTATATTTTTTTATAGTTTATTTAATGTATATATGAAACAGGTAACCGTTCCACATTTAAATAGTTATATGAACACTACTTTGTAAGTATTTATGCCTTTATAATCTTTTTTTTTTTTTTTCGCAGTTTTGGCAACCCGCTACCCCCGGTATATGGGCTGGCACCCTATTCCTTAAACCACAGGCACCACCCTATGTCCTAATAATCTTATTAGCTGTTTGAAAAAAAATAATACCTATAACTTTAAGGTAAAAGTAATACTTTTTATTACCTTCATAAATAACCACAACTACTTATTAATGGAAATTTTGCTCCTGTTGGGGACCACACAACTTCTTAGAATTTGAAATCATATTAGACACAACCACTCTCATTTATTTGCCATACTGTTATTTGCGTAGTATTTCCTTTTTATCAAACTTAAAAAGCCTAGTTTTGTAAAGACAGAGTATCATCAAATGAATGCAGCATGATCTAATGTTTAAATTTGAACTAGTTTGAGCTAATATTACATAGCTCACACAGTGTCCAGCAGTGTCCTACAGGTATCAGGTATCTCTGGGTTTTCCTTGAAAACTTAAAATCTCCTGTGGTGCTCCTCTCGGACTCTACTATGAGGTTTCCTCTGTCACCTCACTGCTTGGAAATAGCTACTCCAGGAGATGCACATGGTGAGTGCTAGAACACGGGCTCACAACTGCTCCAGGAGACACACGTGGGGAGTGCTAGAACACGGGGCTCACAAGTCTAATCTCGTAAATGCTAATTCTCCACTTAGCTCATGAGACCAAGGTGCTCAGTACCTTCATCAAGATGATTTAAAGGTTGCAACATTATCTAAATTCAATGTATTATAACTTTATCATATTTAAATTGAATCCAAAAGAAAAAAACAACCTGAGTTGACAAAATGAAGAAAGAGCATTTAAATTGGGAAGGGAAAATGATTTCAGAAAAAAGCTAAGCTTGGAGCCTCTTTGCCACTTTCCCTAACAATGGAAGCCCCCATGAACTGTCTGTGGTGAATGCATCCTGCTTTGTAAACTTTCTTTCTCTAAGAAAGAAGCCTATCTTTCTCTTTCTCAATAAACTTTGCCTTACTTAAAAAAGTAAGTTTTAGTAAAGAATTGGGTAAATTATCACTATTTCCTTTCTAGGAACCATTTATTTAGTCAATTACCTGTTCACACAAAAACACAAGTCTATAGGTGACAAGCACAATTATATTTCATATATTTCCCAAATGGCTTTGAAAATTTATATAATTTGGGATTTCAAGTAAGCATCTCAAATTTAAATCACATTGTAGTGACAGAAAAATTAGAGTTCCAAATTTATTTCAAACACAACTCAAAAGAAAATGTTGAATTCTATGGCTGTTACTCTGTCACTGGGGTTTCTAAAATAAAATGAAGAAACACGTATTTTCAGTGGGGTACTGTGCCCTGCTTGTTAAGAAGACTGAAAGTGGCTCTAGGGTGATAGGGAACCAAATCTCCACTGGTTGTCGCTGAACTGTCATGAGGTAAGTTTCATACTCTATGAAATAAGGACACAGTGTCATTCTCACATGGTGGTTACAGAATCAAAGTTTAAAAAAAAAAAAACAAAAAACCCTAAAATACTTAGTATAATTCCTGGCATAAACTAAGAACTCATTAATTGTGTTTGAACCAATACAGACAGACCCCGTTTTATTGCACTTTACAGACATTAGGTTTTTACACTTGGTAGATGTGCATCACCCTGCATCCGGCACACCGCTGCGGCCATTTTGCTAGTAGCCTATGCTCACTTCAAGTCTGTGTGTCTCGTTTTGGTAATCCTTACCATATTCAAACCTTTTCAGTGATATATCTGTCCTGGTGATCTGTGATCAATGATCTTTGCTGTTAATGGTTTGGGACAACATACACGGAGCCCACCCAGGACAGCACGTGTGTTTCCAGCAGCTACACCAACCGGCTGCCCCCATTTCTCTCCCTCTCCTTGTTCCTCTCTATTCCCTGAGACACAATGATATTGAAATGAAGCCAGTTAATAACCTTACAATGACGTCTAATGGTTCCAATGCAGGAAGAAAGCTAGAAATGGTTAAGTTTAGTGAGAAAGTTATTTGAAAAGCTGTGTCTTTTGCACCAGTTAGCCGGATCGCGAATAAAAGTAAAAGTTACTGAAGGCAATTAACAGTACTACTGCAGTAAACACACTGGTGATAGAAACAGGCCTATTGTTGATAACGGAGAAAGTTTTAGTTCTCTGGATGAAAGAACAAACCAGCCACAATAAACCCTTTAGCCAAACTTTAACCTCGAGCTGTGCCTCATAGACTCTCCTCAAGTCTATGAGGGCTGAGACAGGTGAAAAACATGCAGAAGAGAAGTTTGAAAGTAGGAGAGGCTGATATATGAGCTTTACGGAAAGAAGCTATTTCCATACGCTAAAAGTGTGCAAGGTGAAGCAGCCAAGTGCTGCTGTAGAAGCTGCAGCGATTCACTCAGGTCTAGTTAAGATCACTGAAGGCGGCCACACTGAACAATGGATTTTCACTGTAGACATGATAGCCTGGTGTTAGAGCAGCTGCCGTCTATGCCGTCCATAGCTAGAAAGAAGTCAACACGGCCTTTCAAAGCTTCTGAGGAGGGTGGTGCCTGTGACTCAAAGGAGTAGGGCGCTGGCCCCATATGCCAGAGGTGGAGGGTTCAAACCCAGCCCTGGCCAAAAACTGCAAAAAAAAAAGCTTCCGAGGATAGGCTAACTCTCTTTCTAGACTAATAATGCCTCAGATGACTTCCCCATCCTATGTTGGACCTCAACCAATATAATGATTTTCCTGTTCTGCTCCCATGTGGGAAGGCATCTGACACGCTTATTTTGTTGTTGTTGTTGTTGTTGTGTTTGTTCGTGTGCCTTTCATTCCATGGCAATGCTGAGGACATTCTTTTTCGTTTGTTTGAGACAAAGTCTCATTTTGTCGCCCTCGGTAGAGTGCCCTGGTGTCATAGCTCACAGCAACCTCAAACTCTTGGGCTCAAGCAATCTTTTTGCCTCAGCCTCCCAAGCAGGTGAGACTATAGGTGCCAGCCACAACACCCAGCTATTTTTAGAGATGGGGGTCTTTCTCTCTCTCAGGCTGGTGTTGAACTCCTGAGCTCAGGCAACGCACCTGCCTCGGCCTCCCAGAGTGCTGGGAATTGCTAAGTACATTATTCAGCTTCAAGCACAGTTGATCACTGGTTACAGGAAGAAATGGCCTGTTCAGTTTGAAAAACGGACAGTTATTTTAGAATATACAAGGTTTATGGGGAGAGTGGACAGAGCTGATAAGTACTGTGGATGTTACAGATTTAATGGAGGTCCTACAAATGGTGGAAAAAATTATTCTTCTGGCTGATAGAACTTGCAGTTGTGAATAGCTCCATCCTTCACTCTTTAGATAAGAAGGAGAGTGAATAGAAAGTGCAGACATACCCTTCTTATAAGAGAAACCTCGTCACTCAGCTTGTGAGCAAGGTGAGGAACAGAACTTCAACAAAGAGGGGAGACCATCATCTCTAACCCCAGGACAGGCTACGTGGAAGATGCGTTTTCTGATGAAAAATGAAAAAAAAAAAAATCAACAGAAGATTGCATGGTTTGCAACAGGAGAAGTGAGAAAGGCAGAGGAGAGAAGCCATTACCTACCGTGAGACATGCAAGAGGAAGCCCGGACTCTGTCCTGATGCCTCGAGAAGTATCGCACTCAAAACAATCATAAACAAAACAACCAAAAACACTTGGATCATTTTATGTAACATCAAATAGAAGATAATCAGGGGAGTTCATGTTTATGTTTTTCTCTTTTAAAACTGTAGGATAATTACAAATAAGCCACCAACCTCTTCTTGCCCAAAATAAGTAGGGAGTATGTGGGTGGCAGAAACATTGAATTGGAAAGGGTTTTAAGGTAAAGCCAATGCTCATTTACTATTCCAAAAATCCGAGGGGCCTTCAGAGTTGAGATGGAATCTAACCCTACTGAAGATTCTGAGAAAGTTGTTGACAGGAGCTAACGTAAAGGCAGGATTTGAGAGGATGGATACTACTTTTCTGAAGGAAGTCTATTGTGAGTAAAAGTCTAGCAAACCACATGCTACACAGAAATCTTCAGAGAAAGGCAGCATCTTCATCAAGGCAGCAAACTTATTTTATTTTTGTCTTATTTTCAGAAATTCACCTCAACCTTCAGTGACCACCACCCTGATTAGGATAAGACCCTCCACCAGCAAAAAGATTATGACTCGGTGAAGATGATTGCTAGTATCTTTTAACAATAAAGTAACTTTTAATTAAGTTATAGACCTTGTTTCCCCATACACAATGCTATCACACGCTTAAGAGGCATAAGGCCACAGTGTAGTTAAACATAATTTCTATATGCACGGGGAATCCAAAATATTTATGTGGCTTGCTCAATTATGATATTTGATTTATTGTAGTGATTTCAAACCAAACCCGCAATATCTCTGAAGTATGCCTGTCATCGTTATTTTTATACCATTATTAAATTCTTTAAATTATTTTAGTACCCAAATCCTAAACTAATTTAAGCTATTCTTAAATGAAAAGTCACACAAGCAAAGTCAATTTCAACTATCCATCTTAATGAATGAGAACCATGGGTAACCCCAAAGCTGCCCTTCCACTTACAGTTTTCAAGCCCACCTTCCACACACCCTTGGGAACCTTGATCTGGAGCAGAGCCTGGGATTCTGCATTTCTAACAAGCTCCCTGGTGAAGTCCCTACTGCTGATTCACATATTATTCAGGAAAGGTAGTGGGTAAACAGGCTGATCAATTCAGGTACAGGTTTTTATTTTAGGAAATTATTTTAAATAAAATTGAACATTTACATTAATAGTTCTACTTTAAAAATCTATTCCATATCCAAAATGGTAGGAGTGGATTGCTCCTATTCCTTCCCCTTATTAACAAATTAGGGAACATACAAAATTAAATAAAAGGCTCATGGGCATCATTCAAGTCTTGGTCACTTGCATTTCATAAAAATGTCATTTCCATTAAAATGGCATTACAGAAGTGTTTTGCTGGGGGTATTTTTCAGCAGATTAGCCTTCCTAATTACATTTTGCTTAGGCTAATGCTAATTTAGTTTCTGCTCCCTGATCACACACCAACTGATAGTAGGGAGAAGACTTGCAACTTTCTGTGCAATGGTTAGAAACCACCTCCAGTTGAAGATGTGCTTCATTGAATCCACAACAGCAGTGCATACAGGCAGGTCCATGTGAACCAACGGTATCATAACTCTTTTAAATTTTTGATGAATTTCTAGACAGAAAATATCTTGCAAATTAAGTACATAAAAGGAAAATATGGCTATTGTTTCAAAAATCATACTTTGGAAAATAAAACACAGTATGTGATCACCTTATTTTAATTATAAATAAGGGATTATTGCTTTTGGTTTTACTCACAATTTTCTAGAAGATTAAGACAAATGACAAATTGATCTGTTTAAATAATTTAATTAAATCACATCTTGATATTTACCAGTCATTTTTGGATGCACTGTGCCTCAAAGTTCTGTCAAGACTTCTAATAGCATATATTAAATATTTACAAGGATGATAAAGCAACCACATTTTGATTCAGTTATCTAAATGAATTCTTTGAAGGTGAAGGTTGGACATAAGATCTTTTTTTTTTTTTTAAAGATCAAGGATCTATACTAATATTTTATGCATGAAAAAGTACAGTAGTAGTTGATGACCAAGAAATATTGATTAGTTCATGTGAGAAGCATCAATAATGAATAGCATTCTTCTTGCTCTGACTGTAAAACATCCTTTCCTAACATTTAAGTTCTCCTAAACTGTATTTTCTTGGATTTCCAAATACGAAAAGTGAAATCCAATTCAATTCAACACCCTTTAACAGAATAGTTACTATATGCAAAGCCCTGAATGACTTCAGGCATTGGAGAGGGGCCTGGATGAGATGCAGCACCTCTCCCCTCACCAGGCGCCCACATTCAAGGAGTTCATGAGAAATTAAAACAATGCCTCTCAACTGCAATATAAGCAGAAATCAGCTGGAGATCTTGGTGCGGGTATGACCTGGGATTCTGCATTTCTAAGGAGCTTCTAGGTGAGTTCCTTCCTGCTGACTCAGGAGACTACTCTGGAGCCAAGGGATTCAGAGAAGGAAGCCTGCCTGGAATGCCATGATTGATAAGTGTAAGGAGATCCCTGAGTGGAAGAAGAGTTAAGAGATTGCTCCAACTGGTAGAGTGGGAGTGGGGAATTTAAACTGTAGTTCATGGAACAATTGCTATTCTTTCCTGAAGACTGGAAACTATTTCAACTAACAGAGATAACAGAAAAATAGAAAAGAGAAATTCAGTCATCAGAAAAAGCATTAACAAAAATATAGAGGCAGAGTGAGCCATAAGCAGCCTGGTTGGAGGAAACCAGCTCATAATTAACAAAAAATAGAATTAAACATTATCCTTATTTTCATTATTCAGCTTAATAATCACACAAATTTATTATTGCCTTGCCACGTATAAATTGTTTCATATCTGTTATTGTCAAGATGTTTCTGTAACTACACTGTGACACAGACTTTTGTTTTTGTTGTTGTTGTAATCTAATCCACAGATGAAGATTCTGTAGACAACACGTTAACTGTCTTGACTGAGGTCAAACTGCATGTCCATGCTGGATCTAAACTCCAAAATTAATTTTCCTGACACACAAACAATGACTCCTGTGACCATTATAGAGTAAATAAAAACATATTTTAACTTCTAAGAAAATAAATAGCCCATTATCATTTCTCTTTAAGAAAAGACTTTTCATAACAAGTTAATTCTTCTAGTCTCTCTAAAAACAATACCATTGTAATCTTGCACTCTGGGAGGCCAGGGCAGGTGAATCCCCTGGGCTTAGGAGTTGCAGACCAGCCTGAGCAAGAGTGAGACCCCATCCTTAAAAATAGCGGGGTGTTGTGGCCATAGCCTGTAGTCTCAGCTACTTGGGAGGCTGAGTCAAGAGAATGGCTTGAGCCCAAGAGTTTCAGGTTGTCGTCAGCTATGATGCCAGGCACTCTACCTTGGGCAACAAAGTGAGACTCTATCTCCATTAAGTAAATAAATAAATAAATTTAAAATAATGAAAACAATCCCATTGCTATTTTAATTTAACTGCATATATTTAAATACATATTACAGTTTCTTATTAGGAATAATAATAATGGTCAATAGAAAGATATCACTTTCCATATATCAGATACTGTTAAAAGAACCTTATGAATATCAACTCATTTAATGTTCACAAGGGCGAGATGAGGCAGATTTAGCTTCTCTTTACAGTGTCTCTCATAGCTGCTGTAGCATATGTGACTGATAGAATATTATATTTTCTATATTAATTTTAATGTTCATGACATAATAATTCTAATAATGAGAAAAATAACTAAAATTTACTATCAGCTTACTTTTGTATCAGGTGTAATTGCTTTAAATTATTACTCGCTTTATCTTCATTATCACCCTTTGAGCTGGAGACTATGGTCAGGCTTGTTTTACAAACGAAAAGCCCAGAGTACAAAGAAGCTAAATGTCTTATCCCAGACCAGAGAGTTTATAAATGATGGAGGCAGGACTCCGTAGCAGGAGCTGGCTCGTACCAGCTTACGAAAGCCAAGAGTTAAATTTTTAGAAATTCTTTAAACCAGTTAGGTCTTTTATTAAAACTATATAAACATATAACATTATATTCACACACACTAAATTAAAGAAATATTAGAAACCAAGGTCACATACTCAAAGCTCATCACTCCTAATTACAGTGCTGCATGTTCTCTACACCCGCCCCCCACCAGAAAGCCAGCGGTCAAACTTACCGGGCACTCCTGTGAACGGCCGCCTACCGCTCCAGTGAACCTCCGCCTACTGCGCTGCTGAGAAGGGCAGCCTACTTCTGTCAGTTGTTAGCAGTAGACCCTCTATTGTTTTGTAGCACATCACCTATAAATCCAAAAGGGTGAAACATAAATTACAATAAACAAGTATTTGATATGCTGATGTGATGAGTGCTATAGAGAAAAACTGTAAGGTCAGAGAGACCCAGTGGGTCCCGTAGGGGTGTGAGTCGCTTTCTAATCACATGGTTAAGGGAAGCAGGTGAGAAAACAGTTCATCAAGATGTAAGGTCAGTGCCTTGCAGGCAGAGAATTAGCAATTACTAAAGGCTCTGAGAAAAGATGGTGCTGGTGAGCTTTAGGACAGGCCACATCTGAGTAGCGCCTGTCATATGCCCAGCTGTAGATTTTAGAACACAATTTAAAAAAAAAACAAAACAGCCACTCTTTCAGAAACTGTCATATTACTCCTAAAAAAGTATTAAAAACATGAACTACTAAATAACTTAATTATAGTTTACTTAAATAAGTACAAAAAATAATCTAGGCAAGGACATTTGAAAAAACTGAAAAGTCTGAATGTTTTAAACAAATTCAATTTATTCAGTATTATTACATGCTGTTGCTCAACCTACCTTATAAAATTTGAATTCAATTTTGTAAAGAGGTTAAGACACCTGTGGGCATAACATTAATGAATAAATGAACTAAACTTATAAATGACATATTTTGAGAGGGTTTATGCCTACTCATTCTTTTAATAATTTTGAACATACATTCAGTTATATTTAAACAGTTAATCTGTAATTTCTATTGATCAAGTAAAGAATGTATGTATTTGTCACCCCACATGAAACTCCAAAAATTTTAAAAGCATAAAGTACATGGTTTGTATAATTATGTATATTTTTAATATCATTTTAATTTCAAAATTTAAATAGTAGAGAGAAAAATGTGAATCTAATATATCCAAAGAAGTAAGAAGGGAATTTATGGTTTTAACCTGAAAAATGCCAGCTACAACATCAAACCTTCTTTAATAAGTATCTACACATGAAAGAACAAAAAAAATTAAGTCTATATATTCTCTAAACATAATACATTGAAACTAATAAAGATTAAATTTAAATAAAATTAATCTAAATGTTTCTTTTAAAACATTTCCTAATATAATCTTAAAAACCTAAGTTACTTTAAACAGCCCAAGTGTTGTACTCTCTACAGCTGTGCAAAGTATGGGTTCTCATTTTCACTTTGAATTGCATGCATTGTGTGAACATTGGTCTCTAATATCAAAGCAAGATTAAAAATTGTCAAGTTAACTTTGTAAAAGTTATTTACATTCTTCTCATTCTTCTCTGTTATATTACCAGGGCAAGGTTCAGGAAATTCTAATTAGTTTATACATTACTGTGTATTATGTGTCTATTACAAATGTATGTATAAATATACAGACATAGCTACATAACATAAGAAACTAAAGCTTCTATAGTATTTGATACTTTTTAAATTAGTTTTATTTCTTTCTTAGGATATCCTGATATTTATAACAGTTTTGAAATAAATCATACTAAAACTAGAAAAAATAATATGGTTATTATAATAGGTTCAATTTTGGCATTCTTAGCTCTAATGCAATTTCTATTTGTCTTGAATTTTTTAAACCTTAGTGGTCATTAGGCTTATTACTGAGTCTAGCACCAGCTACACATATAAGAACAAATTGAATACACTATGAAATAAGTGAAAGTTAGTATTTTTTAATGTTTATTTTTGTAAAGATTGAAGACAGAATTTAAAAATAGAAAGTGATATGTCTCCACACGATAAAAGAAACAAATAATGAAACTAAGATTTATAAATATCATGGGTATACTCATTAAATCAGCTTTAATTTTAAGTACCATAGGTACTTCTTATCTTCCCAACTGTGCTTTCCCCTGGACACTGTAAGATTCAACGCAGTGAATAAATTTTTAAACTTTGGACCATACAGCATTATTATGTATTGAGATTATTCTAATTTTTACCCAGAACAAAATCAATTAACTGATGCTGGGAGAATTACATGGCCTACAAATCTCAAACAGGAGTATGCCCAATTATCAAGATAATAATTGTCTTCAGTTTTAGAAGTGGAACGTCCTATGGATGGGCTATATCTAATAATAAAAAGAAGAAGAACAGGGAGGAATTAGTTTTGAGAGGAACTGAGGGATCATTGCATGAGGGATGAATGTATTCTGAAGCTCCAACCCCTGGTAAGTCCTACTCCTAATTAGCATGGAATTCTTGTGGTCAGTAACAGAAGAGCTTATTTAAATGCTAGTTGGAGAGGTGTCCAGCATTTATTCATGGCCTGTGAAAATTAATTATGGGCACTATTTAAAATTTAAATTAGTCATTAATTTAAAAATGAGAGAAATTAATTTAATATTCTGTTATGATACCCAAAGTATAATCATATTGCTGATATCATGGAGAGGGAGTTCATTTTTTTTTGAGAGGGAGTTAAATTTTAATATAAAAAATGAAGTTTGGGCTCATCATTAATTGTCTAGCTAAAATTATCATATTTCTAAGAGAGAAAAAGGAATGACTTTAAAGGCTATTTAAATTGATGCCTTATGAAATAATTATTTCCTTAATCATTGGCATAATTAAAAATGTTTGTTGGGGGTGGCGCCTGTGGCTCAAGGAGTAGGGCGCCGGTCCCACATACCAGAGGTGGCGGGTTCAAACCCAGCTCTGGCCAAAAAAAAAAAAAAAAAAAAAAAAAATGTTTGTTGTAAAATGTTCATATAGAGCAGTGTGAGTGAATGTGCATGTGTGTAAAGGTCTGTGTGTGTTCACACACACCGTGTAAACACACAAACCCAGGTAACTGATTGTGGGTGATACTGTTGACAAAAGGAATTCAACAGCCATTTAGACCTTTCTTGCATGGAATATTATGCAGCCTTAAAAAAAGATGGAGACTTTACCTCTTTCATGTTTACTTGGATGGAGCTGGAACATATTCTTCTTAGTAAAGTGTCTCAACAATGGAAGAAAAAGTACCCAATGTACTCACCCATATTATGAAACTAATGTAGGACTTTCACATGAAAGCTATAACCCAGTTACAACCTAAGAACAGGGAGAAGGGGGAAAGGGAGGGGAGGGACGGGGGAGGGAGGTGGAGGAAGGAGGATTAATGGGATTACACCTGCAGTGCATCTTACAAGGGCATATGTGAATCTTAGTAAATGTGGAATGTAAAGGTCTTAGCAAAATAACTAAGAAAATGCTAAGAAAGCTATGCTAACTAGTGTGATGAAAATGTGTCATATGATCTATGAACCAAGTGTATGGTGCCTCATGATCATATTAATGTACACAGCTATGATTTAATAAAAATTAAAAAAAGAAAAATAAATAAATAGACCTTTGTTGCAGGTATTGTTGTCCTTGAATTATGCCTTTAATTTTCAGCAACCTGGTCTGGCCCCTGCTTATTTTCTCCTCTCTCCTTGCCTCTTTCTCTCTCGTGATGAGTTTCCTCACCATCCCTTGGTGCCTCGGGTCCTCTACTTCCTCCCTCCTTTCCTCACAACATTTGAATGTTTTGTTCCCTCCGTCTGGAATAAACCTCCTGCTCCCACTTGTTAAGTCCTTCCATCTCGCTTGCGTCTCCATTAAAAATCCACATCCTCAAAAGTTGGCATGTGGGTCCTATGTCTGTTTTCCCTCACAAGTGTAATTACAGCACCTAGTCTTGGCATTTAAAATATATTTCTTCAATCAAAGAATGACCTTTTTATAGTTTATCACATTTTTTCTTTTGATCTCACCATCACATCATTTTCTAAGCATCATATCACTATGTAATTTTAAGTCTTTAGAGAAACAAATTTGAACATGGCACAAAATATCCAAAAGCAAAGATTTTAATTTTAGTGTGGACTTCCAAAATTAAAATAAAGAAAATGAAATAAACTATAAAAATGATACTACTTTCACAAAATGGTTGCAAAGCATATAAATTATAACATTGAAATTCTTTTTTTTTTTTGAGACAGAGTCACCCTCAGCAGAGTGCTGTGGCATTATAGCTCACAGCAACCTCAAACTACAGGGCTTAAGCGATTCTCTTGCCTCAGCCTCCCACGTAGCTGGGACTACTACAGGTGCCCACCACAATGCCTGACTATTTTTTTGTCGCAGTTGTCATTGCTGTTTAGCAGGCCCACCCACCAGCCCTGGTTATATGTGGCTGGCGCTCTATCCACTGAGCTACGGTCACTGAGCCCAACATTGTAATTCTTTTTTTTTTTTTTGTGATTTTTTGGCCAGGGCTGGGTTTGAACCCGCCACCTCCGGCATATGGGACCGGCACCCTACTCCTTGAGCCACAGGCGCCGCCCAACATTGTAATTCTTAAGGCAAAAATCCAGAACTCCTTTAGAGAAGCTTTGTTTTCAAACAACTAGAAAAACAAAATAAAACAATAGAAAACAAAAATACACGTAAGGAAGTGCAATTCTAAATGGGAGTGAGCTCCATGTGGTAAGAGACACCTGGCCATGCTTGGGGAATGACCCAGCAGAAAGCACAGGGCAGAAGTGGGAGCCAGCACAGAGCGATCCACGTCCATCACTTTGCCTTGCATTTGGAAACCTGAATTATAAAGTGCTTTTAAATGTGAAAATTAACCTTAATATGAAATATCTATTGCTGATGATATAATCAAAAATGCATTTAAATCTACTGAGAGAAAACAGAACTTTGAGAAACTGTAAAAGAATTTCTAAGAAGTGTTTTTAAATAATTACCTTTTTTTTTTTTTTTTTTTACAAAATATCTAGTTATCTTCTTCAGTTTTTAGTGTGCATCAAGAACAAAACATTTTGAAACGAAAAATAACACTCTCAATTGATGAAGTACAATGATACACCTGTGGCCAATGACCGTGCCCTAAAGATTGGGTTCATTCAATTAGATGCTTCAAAGAGTGGAATCATGATTACAAGTACAGAGTTCAACAAACCATTTTGAGCAATCAGGAGTTACTAAGAGATTGTATCTTTTCCCTAAAAAAATTTCTAGTTATAGCAGGAATATAATATATTTTAGATAACTAACAATTCATACTTTTCCCTACTTCATCACAGATGCTATTCTATAGTGTTAAAACACCCTCCCCCAGAGAGTCATGTCACATAACACCATTTCATTCAGATTTCTACAAACATTTCCCTTTGCCAGAGAGACCTTCCCTTAGTAATTCATCATAAATATCCATTTATCCCTTCAATTTTCTCTCACCTCACCTTGATTTATTTTTCATAGCATTAACCAAAGATTTGATAGTTTATTAGTTACATTTTTATCCCTTCCTATATCTGCTTCTCCCCTATATGAGGGAGAATTCTGTATAAAAGAAGTCTAGGGGAGTTAATTTAGACAAGGGCCGTGGTCAACGGTTCTCAGAGCCCTTAGCCCTTGGTCTAAGAAGGTTGTTCACTTGCTAGAGAAGAGTAGCACTGTCCAACAGAAACATGTCTAAATCACCACGAGCCACAAATGGGAATCACATAATACGTCATTTAATGTTGGGGTCACCCAATGAAGAATACAAAGTATCTTTAGTATGTTTATAAAAATTGAATATTAAAAAGGATTAAAATCTATTATGCATCAGCATATTTTCAAAATTATCAAATAGAAATTCTAGAAATAAAGATATAATAATTTACTTTTAAGTTCCACAAGATTCAGTGAATGTTTAGACAAAGTTGAACAGGAGCTCTTGAATTGGAAAATATACATGTGTCTGTAAACAGACTGTCCAATCTGTAGCCTTTATATATACCAACAATATTCAAGCTGAAAAAACAGTTAAAGACTCATTCCATTCACAATAGTGGCAAAGAAGATGAAATATTTGGGAGTTTATCTAACAAAGGATGTGAAAGATCTCTATAATGAGAACTACGAAACTCTAAGAAAAGAAATAGCTGAAAATGTTAACAAATGGAAAAACATACCATGCTCATGGCTGGGAAGAATCAACACTGTTAAAATGTCTATATTACCCAAAGCAACACACAACTTTAATGCAATCCCTATTAAAGCTCCACTGTCATACTTTAAAGATCTTGAAAAAATAATACGTTTTATATGGAATCAGAAAAAACCTCGAATAACCAAGACATTACTCTGAAATAAAAACAAAGCAGGAGGAATGATGCTACGGGACCTCAGACCATATAAATCGATTTTGATCAAAACAGTATGGTACTGGCACAAAAACAGAGAGGTAGATGTCTGGAATAGAATAGAGAACCAAGAGATGAACCCAGCTACTTACCGTTATTTGATCTTTGACAAGCCAATTAAAAACATTCAGTGGGGAAAAGATTCCCTATTTAACAAATGGTGCTGGGTGAACTCGCTGGCAACCTGTAGAAGACTGAAACTGGACCCACACCTTTCACCATTAGCTAAGATAGACTCTCACTGGATTAAAGATTTAAACTTAAGACATGAAACTATAAAAATACTAGAAGAGAGCACAGGAAAAACCCTTTAGGAAATCAGTCTGGGAGAGTATTTTATGAGGAGGACCTCCCGGGCAATTGAAGCAGCATCAAAAATACACTACTGGGACCTGATGAAACTAAAAAGCTTCTGCACAGCCAAGAACACAGTAAGTAAAGCAAGCAGACAGCCCTCAAAATGGGAGAAGATATTTGCAGGTTATGTCTCCAACAAAGGTTTAATAACCAGAATCCACTGAGAACTCAAACCTATTAGCAAGAAAAGAACAAGTGATCCCATTGCAGGCTGTGAAGAGAAACTTCTCTGAAGAAGACAGGCACATGGCCTACAGACATATGAAAAAATGCTCCTCATCGTCAATCATCAGAGAAATGCAAATCGAAACTACTTTGAGATATCATCTAACTCCAGTAAGATTAGCCCGTATCACAAAATCCCAAGACCAGAGATGTTGGTGTGGATGTGGAGAAAAGGGAACACGTCTACACTGCTGGTGGGAATGCAAATTAATACATTCCTTTGGAAAGATGTTTGGAGAACACTTAGAGATCTAAAAATAGATCTGCCATTCAATCCTATAATTCCTCTACTAGGTATATACCCAGAAGACAAAAAATCAAATTATAACAAAGATATTTGTACCAGAATGTTTACTGCAGCCCAATTCATAATTGCTAAGTCATGGAAAAAGCCCAATTGCCCATCGATCCACGAATGGATTAATAAATTGTGGTATATGTATACCATGGAATATTATGCAGCCTTAAAGAAAGATGGAGACTTTACCTCTTTCCTGTTTACGTGGATGGAGCTGGAACATATTCCCCTTAGTAAAGTATCTCAAGAATGGAAGAAAAAGTATCCAATGTACTCAGCCCTTCTATGAAACTAATTTACGGCTTTCATATGAAAGCTATAACCCAGTTATAACCTAAGAATATGGGGAAGGGGGAGAAGAGGAGAGGGATGGGGGGAGGATGGGTGGAGAGAGGGTGATTGGTGGGATTACACCTGCAGTGCATCTTACAAGGGTACATGTGAAACTTAGTAAATGTAGAATGTAAATGTCTTAACACAATAACTAAGAAAATGCCAGGAAGGCTGTGTTAACCAGTGTGATGAAAATGTGTCAAACGGTCTATAAAACCAGTGTATGGTGCCCCATGATCGCATTGATGTACACAGCTATGATTTAATAAAAAAAAGAGAGAGAGAGACTGTCCACAGTCAGGATAAAGAGATAGGAGATGGAATATGCCTGACAGAAGTCAGACTTAAAGGAAAAAGAAAGTAAAATAAAGCGCTCTCGGAGTGGGAGATGGAGAAGGAAGAGAGGGTGAGACACAGACAATGTCAGAAGAGGTAAGTCATAACAAATTTTCAGAACTGATCAAAGGTACCAATGCAAAGATTTGGAATCTCAATGAAGTCTGGAATATAAATTAAATTCTAGAAATTCATATCTAGATAAAGCATAACAAAACTGCAGAATAACAAATAATCAATTATCTTAAAAGAAAAAAGTAGATACATTTTAAATAAATAGCAGTTACAATGATAAATAGCTGATTTTGCAAGAGCAATGAAAATTGATCCATGTCTGTGATCAACTAACAGAAAATAACTGTCAATTCAGAATATGACAAGTAATATTTACTGGACATAAAGAGATACAACCTCATAAGGAGATATAACAATTTTAACTTTGTATGCACTTACAAAGATGCCTTAGTCCACCAACAATAGCCCAATAGTCCATGGGCCAGGGATCTGCAGAAGGACTGTGTGAGGCAAATAAAGGCAAAGGGAAGGAGCTCGCCCCTTTCAGTGACTAGTGAAATGCAAATAAAACTCAAATGACTGCCATACATGAGGTCTGATTACATCAATGGTGGTAATAACACGGGGAAATCATAACACTGCTGATGTGTAATGTAAATCTGTACAACCATTTTGGGAAAAAATTTAGCATCCTACACGTAAAGCCGGAGGCAGATATAAAGTATGACCTGGCAATTTAGCACAAATTTTGAGTTGACAATTTCAGGGCACATATATAAATGCTACACCTATTTACTAAATAAAGAGTTCTAAAACTGTATTCCATAAACTGTGTTCCATAAACTGGCATTATCAGCCAAAATGGGCTAGAAAAGGAAATTCTCAAGCCTCACTCCAGACTAAACCGATATTGCTGGGTGGGGCCCAGGAATCTCCCAGTGATCCTTATGGAAGCTAGTACTGAAAAGGGCTGGACATACAGTTGATCCTCATGACGCGTGCTCTGTACACGGGAATTTACTCACTAAAATCTACTTGTAATCCCATAATGAATACTTACTGCACTTTTGCCATTGTTTGCAGATGTGTGCACGTGCAAAATGGCCAAAAATTTAAGTCATTCCCCAGTCCCAGCTGGGGTTGAACAAAGAGATAGTCTGCCTTCTTGGGCCAGCTCTCGTGTTACAAGTGTGTCCCCTTTTTGCGGTCTATTCCATGCCACACGTCTTTCATTCTTTGATGACATCACTAATTAAAAAGGTTCCAACATAGTGCTGAAGTGGTGTCTTGTGTTCCTAAGCACGGGAAGTCTATGATTATGCTAGAAAAACTTCATTCAGCATAAATCATAGTGCCATTGGCCAGAAGTTTAATGTTAATGAATCAACAATCAATATTAAATAAGAGGTCTTTAATAGAAAAACCCACAAAACAAGGTTATGTGTTGACTGGTTCACAAGAATACTGTGACCAGAGGTTTGTGGGAGCAAAACCCTGTATTTCTTATAGGGACAAGGATTTACCATTCACTAATTCAGTGTTCTCTTCAACATGATAGAGCATAATTACCATGAGTATTAGGAATGGACTGTATATACAAGAATGTTCATAGAAGTCCTGCCTATGCTAAAATACAAAATGGAAAAATGCAAATGCCATTGACAGGATAAGAAGTAATCAATAATGGCATGGTCTGGTGATGAACTATAACACAGCTGTGAAAATCAGTCCACTACCGGTGCCCGCAGTGGTATGAATGATATGACAACACTCTGTGGAATTAAAAAAACAAGTCCCAGGAAATGACTCCAATATGATGTGAATATCCAAAAGCACGCCAAACTAAATAAAATATTGTCTAAAAAAACAAGCATATATTAAAACATGAAGGATAAAATCACAGACATTAAATGCCAAGTTCATACTACAGTCACTGCAGGGCCAGGAAAAGGTAAAGAGACGTGACAGAGAAGCGTTCACACAGAACGCTGAACAATGGGCACAGAGGATTCAGGGCAATGCGTGGATAGCTGGACGGTTAGATAAGGGGTACGCAGAACAGATGATGACTGTATCGTGAATCAAGAATTTTGGTGAAACTAATTATGGATACTGGAGTTTTAAAAAAGTAGTGGCAATGTTATGCTTGTTAAATTCAATTCATTATTTTTATAAATATTTTATCTTATTGACTGAAAATAAGATAAAAAATGTAAAACTGAGTTACAAAAATTTCAAAACATCTTGTTTGGAATGACGATGTGAGAATTATTAACTTTAGTTAAATGTTATTAAAGATCTTTGCTGACAGTTAATGACCATAAATATAGACAAATAACATTAAAAGGTATTGATCTTGCAATTTAAAATTCATAAAGCTTTTATACAGAAATCAGCTCACTTAAATACTCTCAGATGTTGTTATTTATAGATGTAGAAAAGATATTTAAGAGGTTAAAAAAAATCAAAGTACAAAGATGTAGAACTTCAAATTACAAGTCTAGGACTCTTTCAATTATACAACTGCAGCAATTATGAATATAATCCCTAATATTTGCATTGATCATTGTCTATAAAACATTTTAGAATGCATTTAAAAGACACTTGATTCTATATGACCCAATAATATAAAACTCACAGAGACTAAATACTGGCTATGACCAAACAAAAAATAACATATGTGAATTGTTCATATAAAATAGCTGAACTAATTGCAAAGATTATCATTTCCCTATCTATCAAATAAGGCTTACCACAACAAAGCCACCAATGTCCCCACTCCTAAACTTCCATTTTAAATATTTTTAAATCGTTAGAGATTTCATCTAGCCATGAAACTTCAATCCAGTGAAGAGCACTTTGAGTGATCTTCACAATTGGTCAATTACTAAGAGTGAACTTTCAACTATAAGTGTTTTATGTGTGGTATAAATCTAAGATCAGCTTCAAAACCCAAAGTGGCTATCAACTTGATCAAATAATTAGATCACAATTCTCTAGTCCATATCAGAATGCAAATGCATTACTTTGAAGACATTCAGCATGACTGAACCATTATACTTGAGTAACAATAAAGAAAATTTTTATTTCTGTCTGAATTAATTCTCTCCTTTTCTGGGGGATTGTCGGCGGACATTGGAATTTACTTTGCTAAATAATACAGTTCTAAGTAAAAGCCTCAGTAAATTGCTGAAAACATTGGCACATAAAATGAAACTCAGTAAATGTACTGGAAATATTTTTTCCTTTACTTAAAGTGATTATGCAATGTGTCAATTATCTAGTCATTTAGAATTCTCAGGAAGAAAGAAAAAACTTTCTCTATAGAGAATGAGTTGGCTTTCATAACACTCAGAGAATATTTGCATGATAACACCACTACCGCTGCAGGGTGAAATCCATCAATTTATTGGGAATGGCACAGGCTGTTCTGGTTGGCTTTTTACACTTGTCTTCTCCACCACCAAGTATTTGCTGTGAGTACACAATTACTGCAGCAAAGCCTGCGTGGCCAAGTGGGGACCCTTAGTTAACATGGAGAAGGGTGAACACTTTGTTTTCTGAAAACGAAAAAAATTGATCTTGAAAAATTTCCTAATTAACATTTTCTCTTCAACCTCGTTGGCAGGACGAGGTTGAAGGTGGCAATGAGAAGGAAGGTGAACTAGGTGGACGCACGTCTACAGCAGCTCTTGAGTCCAAGTGTCATCCCTAAACAGTTTATTTTCGTATCTAGGAATAATCTTAAAGCTTACTTAGGTATTTCCTTCCTAAAACTGGTAAATTTTAAAATAGAATACTTATATCCAGAAGTCACTAACTAAACAAGCCTTCCCTTCTAGCTCATATTATATACTCAGGAATGGCAATTTAATAAAGGTAAGAGAAATTCATAGCATATTTATGAATTCATGTCATAAATCACTAAAACAAGAAAAGCTGATACAAAAGTTAAATCATATATTCTTGAAAGCCAAGTGCATTCAGCCAACCATCAACAATGTATGCATTCTACAATACAACTAGGGTGAGAAACTTTTTCCTAGCTAGGTTATTGAATCACAGAAACAAAAAAAAATAGAGAACCACAACTTTAAAAAATATATATATTTATTTAATTTGACACAGAGTCTCACTTTCTTGCCCCAGTAGAGTGCTGTGGCATCACAACAAACAGCAAACTCAAACTCTTGGGCTTAAGCAATCCTCTGGCCTCAGCCTCCCGAGTAGCTAGGACTATAGGCACTAGAGGCCTGGCTAGATTTTTTATTTTTAGTAGACACAGTGTAGCACTCTTGCTCAAGCTAGTCTCAAACTACTGAGCTCAGGGGATCCACCCACCTAAGACTCCCAAAGTGCTGAGATTACAGACATGAGCCATCATGCCTGGCCCCACAACTATTTTTTTAACAATTAGTGAATTGAGGGCCAGTCGCAGTGGCTCACACATGTAATCCTAGCTTGGCTCTGGGAAGCCAAGGTGGGTGGATTGCTTAGCTCATGAGTTCGAGACCAGCCTGAGCAAGAGTCAGACCCTGTCTCTCCTATAAATAGAAAAGCTAAAGCAAGAGGATCGCTTGAGTCCAAGAGTCGGGGGGTTGCTGTGAGCTATGATGACACTATAGCACTCTACCCAGGGTGACAGCTTGAGACTCTGTCTCAAAAAATAATAATAATAATTAGAAAATTTATAAAATGTTCACCTTGTTTGAAAAGGAATAAAGTCAGTTATAAGCACTAATAATAGCACAGGCTTATATTATTGAGGTTTTTAAGTCATGGAGTGAATTCTAGGATGAGAGAAGAAAGAGACGAACGGCAGGGGCAGAGAATGAGAAAAGAGAGGGGAAAGGACAGTATAAAAAACTATCCCTTTTCCTTCATCATCCCAGTAATTTCCTTCTTACTACACCTACTGTGGGTGAAAGAGAAAGGCGGGTCAGGCCAGGCTTGGAGGCTCACACCTACCATTCCAGCACTCTGAGAGGCCGAGGCAGGAGTGAGAACCCATCTCTACTAAAAATAAATAAATGACCATACTGTTTTTCTTAATGGCTACAGCAATTTACTCTCCCACCAATAATGTACAAGGATTCCTCTTCCTCCACTCCTTGAAAGCACTGGTTATATCCTGTGTTTTGGGCAAAAGCCATTTCAACACAGATGATATAAAATGTCAATGTAGTTTTGATTTCCATTTCTCTGGTGATTAGCAATGTTGAGCATTTTTTCCAATACCTTTTGGCCATTTATATGTCTTCTTATGAGAAATTTCTATTCAGGCCCATTTTTCAATTAAATTGTTTTTATCCTGTTGAGTTGTTTAAGCTCTGTGCTAGTTTCTTCTGCATTGCTATAAAGGAATACTTGAGACTGGGTAATTTTTAAAGAAAAAAGTTTATTTGACGCATTATTCTGTACAAGAAGCATCACACCAGCATCTGCTTCTGGGCGGGTTTCAGGGAAGCTTCCAATCAAGAATGAAGGTGAAGGGGGAGCATGTCACACATCAGGAAAAGAGTAAAAGAGGGACGAAGGGATTCAGGCTTTGAAAATGACCAGCCCACGTGTGAACTAATAAAGTGAAAACTCACACATTATGCCGGGAGGGCACCATGTCATTCATGACCCCAAACCTCCCACCAGGCCCCATACAACACTGGGATAAAATTTCAATGTGAGATTTGGAGGGAACACCCAAACCATGTCAAGCCCATCAACCCCCCTATATCTGCTGGCTATTAATCCCTTGTCACATGGGTCATTTGCAAATATTTTCTCCCATTCTGTAGGTGCTCTCTTTAATTTGGTGATTGTTTCCGTTCTATGCAGAACTTTTGCTTCTTAGCTTGATGTAATCCAGCTTGTTCATTTATGCTCGTTTTGCCCGAGGTTTTCCAGTCTTACCCAGAAAATATTTGCCCAGCTACGTCATTGTCTTTAAGTGTTTCCAGAGTTATACACCTTCCAGAGTTTCATCAAGATTCAGATGTAAGTCGTTTTCATTTTTATTTGATTTTTTTATATGGCAAGATACAGGGTCTTGCTCCTTTCTTCTGCGTATGGCTATCCAGTTTTCTTTGTACCATTTATGAAGAGAGTGTCCTTTCCCTACTATATGTTTCTGGCCACTTTTTCAAAAATGTGCCGAGTGTAGAGGCGTGGATTTACTTCTGAGTTCTCTGTTCTGTTCCATCTGTCTACGTGCATTTTTATGCCATTATGTGTTCTCTGGGTGACTATAGGTTTGTAGTCTTACTAGAAATCAGGTAGTATGTGCCGCTTTGCTCAGGATTCCTTTGGTGATTCTGGGTTTTTTGTTGTTCCATATAAAGGTTAGGATTATTTTCCTATTGGTGAAAAATGTCATTGGTACTTTGATAGGAATTGCTTTAAATCTGTAGGTTGTCGGGGATAGTGTGGACATTTTAAAAACATTGATTCTTTCAATCCATGAACATGAAAAATGTCTCCATATTTTGTGTGTCCTCTTCAATTACTTATATAAATGATTTAAAGTTTTCATTTTAGAGATCTTTCACTTCTCTGGTTAAGTTTTATTCCTAGGCATTTTATGGCAGCTATTATAAGTGGAATGGCATTCTTGAATTCTTTTTCAAATTGCTTACTGTTGGCATATAAAAATGCTACTGATTTTTGCATGATGATTTTTGAATCCAGCAACTTTACTGAATTTGTTTATCGGGTCCCATAGTTCGTTGCTTGAGTCTTTATATTTTTCTAAATATAAGATTCTATCGTCTGTGAACAAGGATGATTTGACGTCTTCCTTTCCAGTTTGGATGCCCTTTCTTTCTTTCTCTTGTCTGATTGCTTGGGCGAGAATTGGCAGTACTATCATGAATAAGAGTGGTGAGAATGGGCAGAACGTTAAGTTTCAGTGCAAAGCCCCACTTTCACTTGACTCTTCCTCCCCGAAGGACACAGATGCCCTGGGTGCTTCCCTGCCCAGGTGTTGGGGAAACAGTGATAGAGGCAAAACAAAACTGTCCTCCCTACCCTCTTCAGTCCCTCTTTCCATGAGGGATATACCATGATACCATGTCCAGACAGGTACTGTGATCACTCATCTGGTGCCTTTGCTCTTACAAAGGTGCTTTCTTATATGAACAGTTGTTCTATAGGGGATAGTGTTCTATAGGAGACGACCTGTAGGTTCTATTCATCCATCTTACTGCACCTCCTTGTAGCTACTTTAAAATTAGAGAAAACAATATAGATATTTTGGAAGTAACAATTCAAGAATTTTAAGTAATTAGTATTTACAATTCATGTTTGGTGTTTGCAATAGCTAAAAATAATTAGTGTCCGTGTTCTTAGCTATGGCAATCTCAGTATATAATCATTGCACATAGTGTATTGAGAATTGTAATTATGTTTTTTTGAGAATTTTAATTATGTTTTAATTATTTTTTTAATAGAAACATGTGATATTTAAATACTATTTTGCTATTCTATAAATAACTATAGAATAGCAAATACAAGTTAAGTGTTTGAGTATCATGTATTTTCCTATATATAGATATGTTGTAAATTAAGTTGCATCCCCAAGAAAGACTTGAGGAAGTTGTAACCATAGGTACCTATGAAAGTGACCTCGTTTGGAAATAAGGTGTTTGTAGATGCAATGTAGTTAAGACAATGTCATACTGTAGTAGGATCAACCATCAATACAATGACCAGTGTCCTTATAGGAGGAGGGAAATTCAGACATAGAGGCACACGGAGTGGAGAATGCAGGGTGAAGGAGGAGGTCTGAGTGACCCATCTGCAAGGCTCCCACACCAGGAAAGCCGGGAGAGGGGGCATCAAACGGCTTCTCCTTTCAACCCTGCCAGCACCTTTCAGACATCTAGTCTTCAGACTGATAAAATAAATTTCTGTTGTTTTAGCCAAGTTGTGATAATTGGTTAAACAGCACTCCTAGGAAATTACTAGAACACACATAGTTTAAGTATGTACACGGGGGCGCAGAATTTGCATGTAGCAGCACGGGCACTGGAGTTCTATGAATCTGGATTCAAATCTTGCACCAGTGATTATTACTTAATGCAATAACATGTAATGACTAGAACTTGGCACATGATTAAGAGTTTTACAAATGATAAAAATTTTTACAAATGATACTTTGTAAAAGCATCATTGGTAAAGCGTCATCTAGTGCTAGAGCTGAGGTTGCATGCATTGTACTCAAAAGCACCAAACAAGCCCACTATCTTCCCTAAAGTGAGTCAATAGTTAGATGCAAAGCCAGGCCCAGAACCCAGTTACCCGACTCCAGTGAGTTCTCTCTACCTTGGAAATCCAAGGTTTCCCTATTTTATTTTCCATTTTTGAAAGGGCTCTCTGTTCCTATTTTTTCCCCTACTGCAGCAGAAAATCTCTATGTAATGCTCATAAAAATTCCAAGGAAAATGATTTACCCTTAATTTGTGGCTCAAGCAGATGTAATTTCCTCCTTCTTACCAAGTCTGCTGTGAAGTACTGCGTAACTGTTCACACCACAGACACAATTTCCACAAGACTGAGTTTCGAGTCTACCTTGAAATAAAATACAGAACTGATATTTAGAAAATGAAAAATTGTGAGCTCTCCTTGTGCCTGAGTAACCAAATGTCTCCACTATGGCACAGGTTGCTTGGTGTGCTGTAAATTCTTCCATCTGAAGCCTGAAAGGCAGTATAAAGACCTGGGGGACTTTGTTGGTTCTAGTGATCTATCAAGTAACTTGAGGAAAGCTGAAAATTTTGCTTCATGTAGGATGTATAATGCCAAACACATTCAAACCATTGAGATAGTAAATCGATACCCCCTTAAATTAAGAGAAAAAGCTCAAGCACAGGAGCCCAGCACTGCCAGGGATAAGGACCAACCAGGACTATCATTCAAACACAATGCCAGAAACTAAACATTCAGACCCTTAAAATGCCCCACTGTGACACGCTGAATGGACGGCATGCAGGCATGTCTAGGTAGCAGATTTAAAAATATATACAGTGTTTAATGATGTCACCCCCAAAAGCACTTTATTTTCATACAATGTCTAACAATGAACTATTTATGACAACATCAACTGATGCTAGTATCTGAAATTAGTCATTAAAAAAGTCAAAATTGCTTATTGGTATGAGACTCAATGCTTCTATAAACCCCATAAAAAGATACTCAAAGTTCATGATTTATGAATTAATAAAGTATCACAGTCAATGTGAGACTATTTACCTAACCACAATCTGGCTATTCTTCAGTCACTATGTCAGACAGGTACAAATGATATGTAATAGAAGGATACTAATTTTTTGGTTATAAAATATTTTAGAGATATGAATAAGAATATATAGAGGAATGGACACCAGGCTTGCAAAGACAGTTACTGATTCCTATCACATTAAAAGGAAATGCTGAGAACAGGTCAATATCTTGGCAAGTCTAGAGATGTTTTGTGACTTAGGGGCAATCTCCCCAATAACTCAGTGTTCCCGAATGAGATAAGATTGGTCACTCGTCTGTAAGCAGGTGTCAAACATTGATGTTCGGTGCTCCTTCATGGGGGTTGTGGGGAAAGAACACATGAGGAAAGAGCGTGGCAATCCTTACGCAGGGAGCCCTCGTATGTCGTTACTTTAACTCTCCACACCTGTTGTGTATAAACTTAATAAATAGCCGTTGCAGAGGGGGTTCAGGGCTCTCCTGCCCTCTGGTTAGCCCATCCCTTGTAAGCTAGCACTTCAATCTGTGTCCTGCCTGGTTCTTTCCTGCGGTGCTGGGAGGCGTACTGTGTCTGGTGGCAACAAGAATACTATTTACGAATCAATTCAAACTTAAATTTCACATGTGTTTTTCCATCTAATTACAACTTCAATTTTTGATTTTATGATATTTTCTCAGATTTGGTATACCTTGTGTTTTCAGCATTGTAGAAGGGGTGACAGAATCCCAGTTGGCCAAGAAATACCATGATGAATATTTCATTTGAACATGAAAAATCAAAGTCTCTATTACTATTTAGTGATATTTTCACAACTGGATACATATTATCTTCAGATGCCCATATCTATAAAGACTCATAGATCTTTTCATTTTACTTTTTCAATATCTAGTTTTCGAAAGGAATTGAGATAATGTCAATGAAAAACATGGTTTCCTCCAATGGTTCACTAGCATATTTGGATAGACATTTAATTTTTACTTTTATAATGTAAATTTGTGTCAGTTCTTTTTAAATGGCAACAGAACATATTTTTTAAAAATAGTCATTTACTTTGAAAACATTATTTGTAAACACTTGTTATATTAGATAATACTAAAATTTCCCAAAGAAAAGCAGCTGCATAATACCAGTATCTCTTGGCATCAAAACCCTCTCTGTTTGGTTAGATGTGTATCGTCTACATCAAACACATAGATGTCAGGACATACAAACACAGAGCCACTTACAATGTCGTGAAGATTGTGCCCTGCACAGTTTGAAGGGCTGCCCTTTCCTGCCTGGCTTCCGTAATGTTAATAGCCAACTGGAGCAGCACAGAGCTTAGCCAACGTGAGCACGTGCAGTGGCGCTACGTGAGCGCTGCAGGGAATAACTAAAAAGGCCATAGGAGACCACAACCCAGCTGGATTTCCGTGAAGGGGATTTTTAAACACATCATAAAATTAGGACTATTTGTTTTCCTGCAGACCATCACATCACATTGTGTTCATTGATCTTTTCCTAACTTTTCTCTCAACCAGGATGCTTTTGTTAATGCTGCACTAGCTACCTCGCCTCACTTACCTTTTGCATCTCAACAAGCATTGGGACACAACCAGCAAAATAATTGACGTTGTTAAAAACTATGAGTCAGCTAGAAAAGTTTAAAGCATATTTTAAATATTTTGAATAATTAGGAAAGCAAGTTTTTAATTAAGTCTTTCAAAGTTTCTCTTACAAGTTCTCATAAAGGAGAAACTGCAATTTTGATAATTTCCTTAATAACTTTTATATAATAAGCATAGAAGCAAACTTACTTCTGCTTATACTCTTCATTTCAAGCTGTGATAAGATTGAGGAGTTCAGTAAAATGTTTCTAAATGAAAATATCTGTGCTAAAGTTTAAAATATTAGTTATAAAATAATAATAACATCTTCCAAGAATGGAAAGCAGTATTCTATGTTACTGATGAAACAGCTCTGGTGTTGACAATAGACACTTAGCCAAAACCCATCTGGAATAGACACCATCTGAGGAAATAACTGTGGATGAAGCTAAGATTTTCCTTGGAAAGTAATTATAGCTATGTTCCAATCGCAAACAAATGAGCAACTTACTTGCCAAAGATGGTAATGAAGCTGGAGCTGTTAATTGAAGCCTACTTAACTGAGAACGAGACCTCTTCACATGCGTGGCTATATTTTTCCCTATTAAACAACCATCGATAATGTTATACCATTTTCACTCTATATACATGTGTTTCAATATTGATTTTCTTAACAGTTCTAAATAATGCTTTCTTATTAAAAACCTTGAAAGAAATTACAGGCTCAAACATAATGTTTCTTTTAGGATAAACTAATTATGTTTATAAAAGGGCTCTTGGATCAATGGCCTTTTATTTAACACAGAATATTATTGTCCTTTCTCCCAAATGAATATATTTTCTTAGCTTTAATAATAAGATAAGAACATAAGATTATGTTCCTCTTGTTCATTAAAAATACCATTTTATGTATTTAAATTATAATACCCATATGGAAATTACCATTCATTTCAGATGAATTTTTCATAATAAAGGCAGAAATAAGGAATGTTTAATAATTAACTTTTAAAAGCCTATATAACCTCTTTGAGGAATCCTCAGAATTGTGAGCATACTGAAATGGGAATCGGAATCTACAAAGCTGAGATTGAAAGCCACCTACAAACTTCTAACATATATCCCAAAAATTGCCCCCAAATCTCCATACACAGGGGAATGGGAAATTGTAGCTAAATGTACCTTTATTTTCAAAATATTTATCACAAAATTTTATTAAATATTCTCTACATGTTGGGCACCTCTTTATAAAGTTTTGTAATGAATATTTTGTAAATGAAGGTACATTTAGCTCTAAATTCCCATTTCCCCTATTCATGGTGACTTTAGGCACAACTTTTGGGACAGCCTATATTATCATTTTGAACAAATCACTTTCTGTATTGGTGATTTAATTTTTTGTATCTAATGAGCAACCTGTACAAGTAAAAAGAACTTTCCAAACAACCAATCATATAGTATCTGGAAATTCTGTTGAAAAAAAACCTTAATGCATATTTTAACAGGGAATAAGGTTAACTTATTCAGTGAAAATTGCATTTTGTCAGTCAAAAAAGATAGCAAAAACATTTGGGAAGTTGAGACATCTGACTGGCTTAACTAAATTCACAAATTAATCACTGTAATGAAATTTCCTCCCATTATATTTTTGAACAAAAACATATTTTCTATTATAAACATATACTTGTGAATATAAAATTGGAAAATATTCTGGAACAGTAGCTCATATTTAATTCTTCATGGCTTACAATACACGGCATGCCTTGTTCTATCTTCTTTTTAAAATGAAAGTGTTATTATATTTTGTATATTCAGATTCTTAACTTCATCTCAAAGAACAAAAACTGAACACCAAACGTTTCCAGTGGGTCCCAGCAGCAAACAGAGGGCACACTCACGGAGAAGTGAGGGGGCGACACACAGGACCAACCAGGAGAGGAAGCCCCGGGTCTCACAGGGGCAGGGAGGGAGCAGGTCCCCGGAGCCAGGAAGAGTGGCAGCAGCCGAAGGGTCCTGTGATGGGAGGTGTGGCCAGGAAGAGTGGCAGCAGCCGAAGGGTCCTGTGATGGGAGGTGTGGCCAGGAAGAGTGGCAGCAGCCGAAGGGTCCTGTGATGGGAGGTGTGGCCAGGAAGAGTGGCAGCAGCCGAAGGGTCCTGTGATGGGAGGTGTGGCCAGGAAGAGTGGCAGCAGCCGAAGGGTCCTGTGATGGGAGGTGTGGCCAGGAAGAGTGGGAACAGCCGAAGGGTCCTGTGATGGGAGGTGTGGCCAGGAAGAGTGGGAACAGCCGAAGGGTCCTGTGATGGGAGGTGTGGCCAGGAAGAGTGGGAACAGCCGAAGGGTCCTGTGATGGGAGGTGTGGCCAGGAAGAGTGGGAACAGCCGAAGGGTCCTGTGATGGGAGGTGTGGCCAGGAAGAGTGGGAACAGCCGAAGGGTCCTGTGATGGGAGGTGTGGCCAGGAAGAGTGGCAGCAGCCGAAGGGTCCTGTGATGGGAGGTGTGGCCAGGAAGAGTGGGAACAGCCGAAGGGTCCTGTGATGGGAGGTGTGGCCAGGAAGAGTGGGAACAGCCGAAGGGTCCTGTGATGGGAGGTGTGGCCAGGAAGAGTGGGAACAGCCGAAGGGTCCTGTGATGGGAGGTGTGGCCAGGAAGAGTGGCAGCAGCCGAAGGGTCCTGTGATGGGAGGTGTGGCCAGGAAGAGTGGGAACAGCCGAAGGGTCCTGTGATGGGAGGTGTGGCCAGGAAGAGTGGGAACAGCCGAAGGGTCCTGTGATGGGAGGTGTGGCCAGGAAGAGTGGGAACAGCCGAAGGGTCCTGTGATGGGAGGTGTGGCCATGGGTGGATGGCTTTGTTTCCATCTGCTGAACCGGGAGGTCGGGATAAATAACATGACCTAGCTCTCCTCCCACCCTCCAAACACGGGCTCTGCCTCCACGGGCTGCTAAAGAGAAAGAAGGTTGGTGAGTTGGGAGATGCAGTCCACTGAGGTGGACCTTCCAGGACTTAGAGCCCCGCGTGAAGGAGGACAGATCTCAAGAAGCAAACAGAAAAGAACCAGCACAGCCCTCTATAAACCCTAAGGGAGATCTGAAGATAAAACCAGTCTGCTATTGCCCCTACCCTTTAAGGCTTCCGTCTTGTAAGTTCTCTTCTCTCTGTGTAGATGTACATGTAGTGAAGACTATAACCTAAATCTTAACTTTAACTGAAAACAAAATTTAGGAATATACAATATATTCATATTGGAAAATTCAGAAAATATGTTTGTGGTTCTCTTTACACCTATGTTAAATTAATGAAAACAACAAAGTTAGCCATTCAATGATAATGAATTAATGATCTATATTTATGATAATCTGTAATTTTGATTTCAAATTATAATGACCTTAATTCCAATATAAATTTGAAAAGTCATTTATTTTGGTGAAGGAATGGTCCTTGGTACTTCTACACCATATCTGAACCAATTAATGATGTAAAGAAGTAATAGATTGGAATTATTCACTACCCTTAATTATAATTGTTGAGAAATCTACTTTTAGCATCAAATAGTTAATGATCAAGTTTTAAAACATTCAAATGCCATAAATAAAAGTAGACATGCTTAATTTTGCATATTATGCAAAAATACCATGCTGTCATATGTTAATATATTTCTTCACAAATAACAGACTTCCCATTGGACATTTTTTCATTATTGATTACATAGGTAACACTGGGGCACCTCATTTACTTAATGGATTTTATTAACTAAATCGAAATCCATTGCAGGAGTAAAATCCTTTCTTTTAATAAAACAACAAATCTCTTGTACTTTTTTCTCATGATCTTCACTAAATTTCATCAAGCATGACTGTGCCTTCAACAATATCAAATTTTTATATAAATAGAGGGTGCTTTTCATATTCCCCATAGGATATATTTCCATTTGAATGTTAATAAGCTTATTGCTATTTTTATCTTTTTAGCCATAAGAACTGGATTCAGTGTCTAGCTTGAGTGGGCCTCACACGTATAAGTTAGTCATTAAGTTAGTCATCAAACGTTTGTTAAAACCACACGAGCTACATATTATAACATTAGTTTACAAATGAGGAAAATGTACAAAACACAAAATTGCAACCTAAGTCCTTCAACCAAAGTCTCAAATTCTTTCTAAGCCATGTTTATAAGCAAATCCCAAATGCTTTCTAAGCAATTTCCACTGTCCTCAAGGATTATAAACTCCCTAGAAACTGATAATAGGCAGAGATCCTTTCATCAATAGTAGGTGCTGAAAAAAAATCTCTTTAGACTTAGAAGCCCATTTTGAAGACAGTATAAATTATGTGAGTTGAGATAAAACCCATAAAGATTTCTGGGTTCAATGATTGATACATGCTTCATTATTATTTATAAAGTAAAAAATAATACAACCTAATGTATACATTTCCCCCAGTTCCTTTATTTAATTAAAAATAGGAAGGAGTGGGCTGCACCTGTGGCTCAGTGAGTGGGGCGCCGGCCCCATATACGGAACCCAGCGGCGGCCAAACTGCGGGCGTTGTGGCGGGCGCCTGTAGTCCCAGCTGCTGGGGAGGCTGAGGCAAGAGAATCGCAGAAGCCCAAGAGTTAGAGTTTGCTGTGAGCCGTGTGACGCCACGGCACTCTACCGAGGGCGGTACAGTGAGACTCTGTCTCTACAAAAAAAAAAAAAAATAGGAAGGAGTGATTTCGTGATAAAGGCAGCCATTTTTCACATCCTATTTAATTTTTCACTCCTACTACATGCTTGTAGGGACAATTGAATTTCATTTAGTAAACTAACGCCAAACAATTAGCTTTATTTTTACCATATTTAGTCTTAGAAGCATTTTGTATTTTATTTACTCATAAATTAAGAAGGAATAATGCTTACATAAAACACATTTAAGATAGTCATTAAAAAGATATTTATACAAAGGTTTATGCAAAAGTATGAACTAGTAACATTTTTCAGAACTCACATCCTGGGTGGCGCCTGTGGCTCAAGGAGTAGGGTGCTGGCCCCATATACCAGAGGTGGTGGTTTCAAACCCAGCCCCGGCCAAAAAAAAAACAACAACAAAAAAAAAACTACACATCCTGTGAGAACATCAATTCTCAAATTCACTGGCAACAGCCTGATGTGTGACGTTGGTCCTGGCTCTTGGTTCTCCTTTTAGGCCTACACCTCCCCAAATTACCCAAATTTGCCCACCAAGTGAAAAGATAGATTATAGAAATATCTATATAGTTCCATTTATATTTGTGCATTGGTTTATTTATTGACTCATTATTGTATGTTCTATTTGCCACAAAAAATTATTTATGATTCCTGATTCCATGTTAGTAGACACGCATGCAATTAGGTTGTTGAAATTAAGAAATAGTTACTAATGCTGAATATTAAGTTTTTCTCTGAGGCTCCTGATAGCCAACAGAAAAACGAAAACATAACCATGCCAGGTTCTATTCAGCCATAAATATCTCTTCAGCTTGTCATTGTTATTATGATCCAAAATACTTTTCATATTTCTGTAACAATTCAAAATTTCCAACATTTTTTTAATTATTGGGAATTGCACGTAAAACATACACAGAGATAACATTTAATGATACCTAAGTAATGTATGGAAGGCATTAGGGGAAGCAGTCAACACAAAAATGCTTCCATAAATGTGCTGTTGATAGAAATATTCCAATTTGACAGTGATGTATAAATTCATCTCTATTTATGCAAATAATATGTGACTCCCAGGTAGTGCTCCCATAGTAAATTATTACACTTGGGGGTTGCAACCACATAAATATTCCACAGTTGAGTAAAGGGAAGCAAACTATAGCTTGTCAGTCTTTGGCCTTTGCAAGGTATTTGGCGTGTGGTGAACACACACCTAAGCTTTCAGGGGACACTACGGAAGAGCCAGAAGGTAGTTTCTGCCAAAGGGTTAATATGCTACTTTAGAGGTGAGAATACTTTGTTCACCTGTGCATTGCTGATGGGGATGTAAAATGGTACAGCTACTGTGGAGAATAGTGTGACAATTCCCCAGAAATTCAACACAGAAGTATCATATGATCCAAAAGGGTCATAAGAATAATTTGGAAACAGTCCAAACACCGTCCCCAGATAAATGGATAAACATGATGGTGTGAGGACCATTCAGCCTAACAAAGCAAAAAAATTAGGACACAAGTTGCAACATGGCTGAAACCTGAAGTTATTATCCGAAGTAAAGTTTGCCCAAGACGAGAGGATCAGTTTCTGACTCTATTTATATGAAGGACCTACAGCGATCAGACTCAGAGACAGAAAACAGAATGGTGGTTTTTAGCCCAGGGATGGGAGTTAGTTTTAATGGGCACAGCTTCCGCTGGGATATTAAAAAGTCCTGGAGGTGTACAGTGCTAATGGTTGTACAACAATGGGAATGTATCCTGTGCCACTGGACTTCGCACCAAAAAATGGTTTAAATGGTAATTTGATGCCATATGTATTTTCCGCAATTATTTTTTAAATGAAAGGAAAAGAATACCTAGTTGACTCCTACATTGATTATTTTGCTCACTTTAATTTTCATTGATTACCCACTATCTCTGCAAGTATCAGCTTTTCCACATGTTCTTTCAGTGAAAATAGAAAGCAAAATGCACAGGCAAGCTCCTGTTTCTATTTTCTGGTGCATGCCTATTTCTATGGTATGTGTATGTCTACTGTATACTACCTCATGGCCTAACATAGCAGTGGTTCCCAAACTCGGTTTTATTTTAAAAAATGGAGCTCATGACCATAGCAAAACTACACAATCAGAATGTTTATATGGTCTTTAAAAACCAAAAAATCTAATTATAAGTCTCGTTGGGAACCATGTTAGCATTTTATTTGGTATGCTGGTCTCAGCTGAATGCTGACAGATGAACTGATATCCAGGACTGTTGAAATAATACATTCTAACTTTCTCATTAAGAAACAAACACATTTAGGAATAGGGAAAGAAAGCATCTAAGTTTCCTTTTGACACTGAGTAATGTCACATGGAAGCTTGCGTCATCTGTCATCCACCGTGTAGACCTTGCTGGTTAGTAAAAGGAAACAACAGACTCATTCTATACCTAAGGCCCTCATAAGAACAGTGTGGTTCCAGAAAGTCTGTTAATCTCCATTGATCCATAAAATTTGATGGCAACATCATTATAAGTTGTATTAAACAGCAGTTTCCTTTAATATGTGCATGAATTACATATTCCTCTTATTCAAGTTGATATTGCAAAATACATACACCTATCTAACTTAAGAAGGTCTTGCCAGGAAAATATGTTTAAATTGACATAAGATCTTCTAATACATAAGTGAAAAAAATTATAAAAAATAAATTACCTTTAAAAGTTCTAGAGCGCAGTAAAACTGTCTTATTATAGGGAAAATATTGCCCCTTTGTAGGGGGAAAATATTACCAGTTACATGAGCACAGGCCTCACATTTTCTCTCCTCCAGACATATTTTTCATATAAATATCAAATAAATTTTAATACACAATTCTGAACAAGTAATTCTTATTGTCAGAACAGGATGAACAAAAAAGTATCAATTCCTCAAGCTTTTTATCTGTTAAAATAAAGGCCAAACTCCTAATCTAGCATTTAAATTCAATAAAATCTAATCTCAGGTATTTTAGGAACTGCCATAGCCACACTGGGGCCTGGCAAGGGTAGAGAGAAGGCTGTCCCTCCGGTCCCTACTTCCTGGTGGCAGAGAAAGTGGGCTCACGGTGGCACTCAGGCAAAACTCTGATCCCAGGCCTCCTGCTATGCTCTTCTAGAAATATAATTTTTAAACCAAGAAATGTATTCTTCCCTTTTTGTAGGCGTAAAAACCTCACCTTTAGTAAGTAGAAAAATTACAAAAAGACCACTAAGAAACCAAGAAGTCCTTTCAATAAGGAATTGATGAATGGATTTGCTCTCTTGTCTTTCGTTGGGTGTACAGTTCATTTTTGAGAAGAGGCTTCCGTAAATCCTATCTGCATCCTGTAAGAAAGAGAAACCATTGTGTAGACCAGGGGTTCAAGCCCGCAGCCCATGGGGCTGCATTCTGATGTGGAGAGGACTGTTTTTGGCCGATCAGAGACCTTTTTCTCCCTAATCAGCTTCCTTAGTATTTGTGTATTTAATGTGTGGCCCAAGACAAACTCCTATTCTTCCAAAGTGCAGCAGAGGGTCCCAGACTCCCCAGAATATTCCGGAGGCCTCCCAGAGTATTAGCTAGCCTTCCAGAAACCCTCCACACAGGGGCGGCGTGGGTTGGACGGATTCCCTTCTGCTGCCACAGGCTGGAGACAGAAAGTGCAACGAATGCCCACCCCGGCCTCCTCCTCTGCCTGTCCAAGTGAAAGCAACAAAAACGAAGACCTTTATCAGGATCCACTTCCATTTAGTCAATATATTTTCTTTTCCTTATGATTTTCTTAACAATATTTTGTTTTCTCTAGCCTATTTTACTGTAAGAATACAGTATATGATACACATTACACAAAATACGTCTTAATCAACTCTTTCTCATCAGTAAGGCGTCCAGTCAACAGGAGGCTATCAGAAGTTAAATTTGGGGGAAATTTCCAACCCAAATGATGTCACACCCAACTGGTGTGTGTGACATCAGTCCCTCTAGTCCCTGCTTTTAAGGGTCAAGTGCCTTTCTAAACTCCTGTCCTTGTGGCCCAGTATGTACTATTTAGACACATTTAACCTTCCTAGTCTCATGTATACACTCACTTTACATTTTCTACCTGGACACACTTTGTCGCCTTCTCGACCTAATAACACACCCTCCTTTTAAGGTTCTCCTTAGTCTCTCTATCCTCGATTTTATTGGCGCCCCTACTTCAAGCCATGTAAGCATCATCTTCCTTGTACCAAAGAATTTTGAATACAGATAACATACCCTTTGTCAGATTATAATCTCACTGAAAGCAGAATCTTGCATCATTTAACTTTGTCTAACCCACACAATAGCCTATCTATCTACCTATTTTTTTTTTTTTTTTGAGACAACGCCTCACTTCGTTGCCCTCAGTCAAGTGATGTGGCTTCCTACCAATCTCAAACTCCTGGGCTCATGCTACCCTTTTGTCTCAGCCTTCCAAGTAGCTGGGACTACAAGCACTTGCCACAATGCCAAGCTATTTTTAGAGACAAGGACTGTCTCAAACTCCTGAGCTCAGAAACTCCACTGTCTCAGCCTCCCAGAACACTAGGACTACAGGCGCAAGTCACTGTGCCTGGCAATATTTTTTTAATGAATAAATGAAGGTTACTTGAAAATGATTCACTTCCTGAAAGCCAAATTTTATTAAGACTACTTTTAATACGAATGGATCGCATTCGTTCAAAATAAAACAAAATTTTATCATGAACCTAGTATGGTGGCGACTTTAACTTTGACACATTGTCATAACTGAGCTGAATGGAAGTCTCTAGTGTGTGTGACAGAATGAAAGAACCACGGAGTCCGTTCAACCCCTGCTCTGTCACTTCCCAGGTGTCCTCACGTATTCTGCCGGCTTTCACTGCTGTCGGGTCCAGGCTGTAATCATTATGCCTGCTGT
Source organism: Nycticebus coucang (assembly GCF_027406575.1). Lineage (NCBI taxonomy): Eukaryota > Metazoa > Chordata > Mammalia > Primates > Lorisidae > Nycticebus > Nycticebus coucang. The sequence goes on along the minus strand of NC_069799.1, from coordinate 4,769,109 downwards.
GACTTCACTGTTGTATCTAAATAACAATATGCTATTGCAGCTCTTAGATACCAAGAACTTGGAATTGGCTTCTTATTTTGATTATACATGTTTAATAATTATATTTCCAAAAATAATGTACAGCAAGGATACTAAGCCATTGTACAAAAAATTTCTAATATTCCCAAGTCAACATACGTGGTCTCTCTCTGCTCCTTTCCGCAGGCCCCTTCAGTACCTGTCACTCATTACCCTATTCACCTATTGCTTACTTGTATTAATATATCATCTCTCTTCAATAATATCCACTCTGCCACCCCATTGCCAGTAAAATGTAAGTTCTATGAGGCAGGGATGCTGATCCCATAACAAGAATCTCTGGGGCACCTTGCAAGAGTGCACGGTGTCATCAACTAACATTTTTCTTTGTTAAAATTACATTTTCATTATGACCTAAATGATATTTTCACTCTGGAATTACACAGTATAAACTGTTCTCACTGAAACAAGCAATCTAAGCAGCAAGAGGTCTCTGACAGTGGCTCTTTATCTGGGCAGGAGGGGAGGAAGGATGAGGTGTCTGCAGCACAACCACAGCTGCTCCTCACTTAAGGAGTCTAATCCTGGGCTGGGCACAGTGTGTGTCACCATGAATTTTTTAACAGTTCCTCCTTAAGTGACATTTTCTTGGCAGAGTCAGAATTGGAACCCCAAGCTCATGTTCTCAACAGTGAAATGCACCCTGCTATATCCTACATCACCCCAGGCCTTTAACCTACCACAGACAGAAAGTGGCATCAGCCAGCAGTGGCCTTTCCTGTGCCTCGAGCCCACACATAGAGTCTGGCACGTGCACACAGGAAGGCCTGGCCCTGCCAGCAGAAAGCTGAAGGCAGAGATGCCCTGAGAGGACCACCCGGAGCAGGCCCTGGTCCTGGAGGGAGCCCTGAGGCTCGCACTCCACTGGCTTGGCCTGGCTGGCCAGGCCAAATTTTCAAGACTAAGTGAGGAGAGGAGGGCAGAAGCCCATTCTATAAGGCTCCTCTAGGTTGATGTGGACCCTCCCCCATTTCCCCATCCAACACACTGATAAATCTTTTAGAAAATGGTCTGGGGGGCTTGCCAGTTTAGAAATATCATAGAGCTGCCACCAGAGCTGAGTGTTAGCACACGGGTCTCACACACCAGGGGCAGCAAGTTGGAACTTCATCTGGGCCTGATTAACAAAAAAAGATAGAAATATCATATAGGCAGCTGATGACCAGCTCTTCATACACATTCTGTCGGGACTTCCTGTGACCACACAGCCTTTGAGGGTTGGAAAACCCTTAAACTCTTTCTTCGAAGGAGCACATAAGAGGAACGAGTTCTCCCTTCTCTGCCTGGGTCCTCTGCGGCAAACATTTGCCTACGTGAGACATACCTAAGGGTAGGGGCTCGGAACAGTTGTTTGGGAGCTACGCTGCTGCCCACGGATTCTGATGGGCCCGTGGCAGAGACACGCTGCAGGGTCCCTGTCATTTCCACCAAACTCTCCTTCCCCTAACATGGTTTTGAAGAGTTACAACAGACTTTGGAGGTAAGTTACAAAAGAGCAGCCTCATGGAGAAATTAGGTACGTATTCGTCAGGACTTCTAAACACTAGTTATCTCACATGGGTTCTCAAAGAGAAATTAATTATGTATATTTTCTAAATGTTAAAGAACTTGAAAAGGTATTTTTGCATAGATGGTTGTAGGTGTCAAATTATTATAATATTTAGATTCCCTTACTTACAAGTAATGACAATATTAACAATATTTAACAGAAATGATACCTTCTATAACAAAATTGTCCATCTTCATGTGAATTTTAAAATGTGCAAGAAGGTACATAATTTTTCAAAACTATTTTAGGGAGCATGTTGGCAAAACTAGTTGGAGATCAGTAGACTAGCATAATGTTCATTTTCTTCCTGCAGGCTGAGCAAAAAATCAGGGTTTTAAAAAGTCTGCTGAAAGTCAAGTCCAGTGTTGTGTGCTCATAAAGGTTTAACCTCAACTTCTCTGGTGGACGGAGATGGGGACGCAGAAAACTCTGCTTTGTAGCTTTTGCAGTGATGTAATCCCAACAGACAGAGCTGATGTCACTGACTATTCAAGGCATTTCATGAAAAGTTGGGAAAACACTCACACAGTGAGGTCAGGCCATTTGGGGCCAAACCTTCCATATAGCCCTGGGTCCTTGTTTGATTTCCCTTTTACTTCATGATATGAAGTAGTTCCGTAATATGTAAGAACTCAAAAACATATAACTTTTTATATTATACGGGGGAAGAGAGTTTTAAAAAGAATATTAAAATTACTGAGAATGTGTGTATACCACGGTACCACACAACCTTAATTAAGCTACCCAGAAAATAAACAACAAGAATTTTTAACCAGCAAACGAGTTGGCAGAAATTTCGAAGTTGATTAAGTCAAAGGTGCTACGTGAGAGAAGTGCTGGTAGAAGAGGCAGGAGGGAGACGGTTGAAGGCAAAACAGCCATGGTAAGAATTACGGAACCCAGAGCAATCTGCGGCCATTACAAGAGAGGGAAAAGAGTTCTAGCTGTCTAAATAGCCCAGAAAGACATGAGTGTGTTACAGCAGAGGCCAAAACAGGTATTTGTTTGGCAATTATAGCAACTTCAAAAACTCTGAAAGAAGCAAAACAAAGAGGAAGAAACATATTCTTTACTTTGTACAATGAAGCAAAAAATAGTGAAATACATTTATATCAAGAACAAATAAAGCGTCTCTCCTTTAGCATTTGTTGTAAAATTCATCCAAGTGGAAAAAATTCTTCACCAACTTTTCTGAATACTGTTAATATGCAACATGCAAAGCATATTTTTGTACTTCCCTTTGTTGCATCTGTAAACTGAGAGTCTCCTTAATTATGCTCACACTGTTAACATTATCAGTTTTTTTAAAGCCTGATCTTCCTTCCCTACTATCTCCTAGTTTGATGGCTATGTGCTTTTTCATACCATTTTTGTGCACAAAATGCCCTTTACCCGCTCCTTCACCCTTAACTTATATTCCCAGTCACAGCTCGGAGATATCACTCTTTTTAGATTTTGACAAACCCAGCCGGAGTTAGGATCCTTTGTCCCAAAGGATCCTTATATGTAGGCAGTCCCCAGGTTACAAACGAGATAGGTTCTGTAGGTTTGTTCTTAAGTTGAGTTTGTATGTAAGTTGGAACAGGTACATTTACCTATTATCTGTAATACCCTCATAGCCTCTATTCATAAGTGCTAGTTACATTTCAGTCAGATGTTTGTAACTCGGGAACTTGCTATAATAGCCTCCATTTATAAATGCGAGTTGTGCATAAGTCAAATGTTTATAAATCAAGGACTCCCTGAGTTCTATAATATTATGAGTTCCATAATATTACGCTATGCTAATAATGAAATACCATGTTGTAGAATGGTTTTCACTAAATTCTGTTTCTTAACACAAAAAACATCTCTTATGATTTTTGATTACCTCCGTGGCCTACCCAAGTGCCTGATGTAAACCAGATATTCCGTAACCACCTACTGAATATGGCACATGCAGATAAGTGTTAAAATCTTGCCACTGTGATTAACATCATGCAATAAATTCATAATGTGCATTTTAATAAGCAGAGACACAATAAATACAATATTTTTATTTAAATTTCATCTGCATGGTAATAAAAGACAGCTATTTGAAGGTGTGAAATTCAATCATCACCCTATTACTATGATTTTATTTGATTTTATTTGCAATGCTACTCTCGGTGTATTTCACTGACACTTATTTCTTTATTTTAAATAAATATGAGCACTTTGAATATTTAGCAATTTAAGAATAGGCTACCCATTTAGATTATTTCTAGAGAAGAATTACCACGATATCACAACAAATTCATGTGATTTTTAAACAGGATTTTAAAAAAGGTATTAGCAGAGAAAATAAAGTAAAATTTGGCTTTATGAAATCGAGAAATATAAACATTCCCACACACACATATAAGTGAAAATCGGATCAAAGTCAACACAGAGTTTTGTGTTTGTAACATTGCATTATATTGTGAACATTCCTCTGTCATAAACGAATCTTACGAAATCCTGAAAACTTGTGTAATGTTCAACATATGCATAAACTATAATTATTTACCCGTTATTAGACTAGAAATTATTAACTTTTCTCTTATACCTCACAAATATAAATCATCATATATAAATTTTGTGTACCGTTCTGATTATTCAGGCTAAAAGAAACTTTTTCTTGCTGCTTTACCTTTTTTTTCTCCTAACCACTTGATTGTTTTCTTTAGATCAGGTTCTTTACACACACACACACAGAGAATATATTTAAAAAATGCTTTCAACATGTAAGTAACACTTGCACTTCCATATTTTGCTGGCTGTTTTTCAGTCATGGAATGAATATCATGGCTAGTAAAAGAAATAATTTGAAGTTTTGGCCATTATCAAGACCTGGGGCAATAGAATTTTGAGGATACTATCTAAATCCTTCCACCCATGAATAGCTCTCAGATACCATTGAAAATGTCATAAACAGGTAAAGACAAGTAAGAAAAAGTACAAACCACGCTGTCCCTTCATAAACAATAGCAATGTGAACACCAAAATGAAACAGCACTTCAAATAAACTTACTAACTTCAATTAACAGCAGTTAATGGATAACAGTTGCAAAGGTAAATTAGTGGATAGTGCTCAAAAGTGTTTGAATGCGTACTATCAAGACATTTTCAAAGCTACAGAGAAGAAACAAATACTATGAGTCTTACCTTTTCATAGCTCGCAATCCAAGGAACTAAAATCATTCTGAAATGAATAGTTTGGATTTATGATACAGGATTACTGCAGACAAACTTCCATATGATCTTAATGATTTTATGGAATGATTTCAGGGAATTAAATATGCACTAGATTTAGAATCAGAAGATCATTATACATTAAAAAAATTAAAATTAAAATTTTCTTTCTTTCTTTTTTTTTTTTTGTTTAGAGACAGAGTTTCACTTTATCACCCTCAGTAGAGTGCTATGACTTCACAGCTCACAGCAACCTCCAACTCCTGGGTTTAGGCAATTCTCTTTCCTCAGCTTCCTGAGTAGCTGGGACTAGAGTGCCACAACACTAGAGTGCCACAACACTCTTTTTTTGTTGCAGTTTGGCCAGGGCTGGGTTTGAACCCACCATCATCAGTATATGGGGCTGGCGCCCTGCTCACTGAGCCACAGGTGCCGCCCAAAATTAAAATTTTCAAATGCTTAAATTTTCACAATATTTATGGTGCTTGGAAATGTGTGCTACTAAACAACTTGCTGCAAGATTACGTTTCATCAATAATGTTTAAAATATTAATATAAAAACAAATACAGTATATCCTTATAGAATCCTGCTGGCTAATCAAAAATTTCAAAAGTGCTTAAAATCCCAAATAAATATAGAAAATAACAGCTTGAAGCACTATTATAAACACTGTCATGTTAAAGTTCACATTGCATTAAGGAAAGTGGCGAACTTATTTTAATAAAAAGTAACAACTAGAAAAAGTAAGACCAAATCATCAATGAAAATTTATCTAGCCACAATAAAAATGTTAAAAATTAAAGAACACAACTGATTTATCTTCCACTCAATGGTCCACCTTGGCCTATAATCCTACAAAACAAAGTAATAAACACCTCTAGAAAAGGAAGATCAAAGCCTTATATTCTGAAGTTCTGATGGAGAAGTGCCACGACTGCCACCCAAAGGTAAGGAAATCAGCAATAATATTATAAATAAGTGTATTTGAATATAGTTAATATAGGTTATATTCAGTGGTGGATTTTTTTCTACATTAAGTACAATATTTCAATTGAATAGAAGCTGTGTTTTAAAAATATGGGAATTCAAACAGGTCCAAATTCTGCCAACCAGACGGAACCGTGTACACCAGTACTGATCCACAGCTCTGCTCCCTGATATTTACCAGACAGTTGTTTTTTTTAAATGGGACAGACATCCGACATCCAAGATTTGAGTAGGTGGAGGCTTCATATACAGCTCTCAAGTAGAATATGATCTTTTGGGACTACAAAATGTTTATGATAAACAAATTCAAAGGAAGAAAGGGAACAGGAAAGGATACTAATTTTTTTGGTGCCTTCTATAAAAGGTATAGTTATTAGAACACCTAATTCTTCAGACTTAACAGCTGAACACTTCCATGTTTGTGTTGTAACTTGTGATCTTTTAACACATCTGTAAGCAGTAAATATTGATTTGTTGACACCAAAAAAGTAAGGCCCAGATCTTCATACACATCATTTAATCCTCTCAGCAACTCAATTAAGTTAGTATTACTATCTCCATTTTACAAGTAAGAAAATGGAATCGTTCTAGGACATTAGGTAATTTATCCAGAATCATACAATTCGTTAAACATGGATCATTCTAGCTCTGAGTCTATGCTTCTTATAATGCACCATGGTGCTGACCATAGGAGAGCTGCACGGGGCTAGAGTCTAGAATTAATGATGAATGATCACCAGAAGTTTTAAAGGAAACTCTTTCCTGGTATGTAAAGCATAAGGATTCAGAAGTAAATCACATCACATCAAATCTAACAATGCCAGTCTTTCACAGAGGAAACCCTGGCTTCTGAGGGCAGCAGATCCCAAAGTAATTTGCCTCCAAAAGGAAGTAGTCTATTACCTTGCCTTAAATAATGCAGCATTCCGTTATTACTTCCTGCCAGAGTGACAGTTTAAGCACAAGGCATTAAAAAACTGTTTTCTCCTCTTCTAGCTGTCTGTTATTTATTGCCTCATATACTACTTGTCTGGAAGTGATGGATAAATATTTGAAGGGAAAGATGCATCATTCTGGATGCTCCATGAAATTCAAGATGGATAAAAGTCTACGTTTCAGGCTCATCTATTTTGAACTTTCTTCCTGTAATAAGGTAAAAAGAAGCCTTAAGTATTTTTAATGACTTCTCTAGTGAAAACAAAACTTGGCTTTATCCGTTTCTGTACCAACTATTCTATATTTTTTAAAGACTAATTTCTTTCTAAGTTTTGGGGGGAAAATGTATCTGAAATAATTAGGTTATCTTTCTACCCACAAGATTTTGAGACTGTTATTCCTTGGGTTATATTAGGTTATAATTATGAAATGTACAATTTCCTTAAGTGCTAACTTTGACAACTGATATCTCTGATATTTCACTTGGGCACTTCTCATTTCTTTTATTTTTTTATTGTGTATTCACTTTTAATTCTTTCCAGCCTAGTTTTGGCTTGTGATTATCTTTCAAATTTTTTAGAGCAATTTTTGTGACACACTGGGAGAATCCAAGATTTGTTATGCAAATGCAACCATTGCAAGGGAGACAGATTGAACTTTCAGCAGTGTTTGGGAGGAACGTGGTTCTGAGTTCACAGAAGGTTGACAAGTCCCTTCTGGTGCCTTAATCTTGACAACGAGCCTGTGGGCAACCTAAATCAAGGTGGACCTGAGACCATGATTAGCTTTTGAAGGCAGCAGTGGAAGCAAATCCATCTCAGCCTACACATGACTTAGAAGCAAGGCTGATGTTCCTATTCCAACATTAGACCATTTGAAACAAATTTGCAAGGTAAACAAGGCAGATGGGTTCCACATAAATTAACCAGGTATCAGAAGAGACATCTCGAATCTTGCCTTTCTTTGCTGTCACTACATAGAGGCAAATGCTTTCTTCACTATATTGTTGCATGTGATGAAAAGTGGATTCTGTTTGACAATCACAGGTACTCAGGACAACAGATGGATGAAGATAAAGTGCCCAAACAGCGCAAAACCAAATCTTTATCAAAAAAGCTAATAACGTCTGTTTGGTGGTCCATCTTCCTGAAACCTAGCCAATTCATTGCAGCGGATGTCTACTGCACCCAATTGGACAGAAAGATGAGGATGCTTGAGATTAAGCAGCTGAGATTGGAACAGTCCAATCTTCTTGCAAGATAGCACTGGACCATAGCTGGATCACAGGTCACACAAACAATGCCGCTCAGACTATAGAAGCTGGACTTGGGAACTCTGTCATGCATCCTATTTACCAGACCTTCAACCAACTACTTCTTCCAGGCTCTGGATGACTTCTTGCAAGGAATAATATTCAAAACTCAGCAAGCTGTGGGAAACCCCTTTAGTGATTTCATCACCATTTGCTCTCCAGGCTTCTCAGCTGTTGGCACATACAAGCTGCCATTAAGATGGCAAACTCTGTCAATAGTTTAGGCGCTCACAGATTAATTTTTCTGCTTCTTGTTTGAGATAAAATAAACTTTTGATTTAAAATCAGACATTTCAGATATAATGACCTAACATTTTCATGTGTCAAGCAACAAAAAAGGAGAAACCAAATACTGGTAGTGTCATCTCATTCAGGGCTATTTCCATGATCGCAAAGTGAAATCACACATTCTGTATCAAAAATTTCTTAATACTTAATTTATTTATAGCAATAAACATTTAGTAAGCTCTTAGTGAACATGGAACCAACAACTGTGTTTTTTTATATATAAACTGACTTTTTCAATATGATAGTTCCTCCCCTCACACCTACTGCCTTTCCTCACAAAGCTCTTCTTTATCACATTATTTTAAAATGCAGCCTCCTCTTTATAGCATTTCCCCTTCTCCTTTTTAAATTGTCTTGTTTCATAGCATTTATCATCGTCAAGCATAATACATATTTTATAAACACATTTGTTTATTGTTTACTCCTTAGACTTGAATGTAATCACCATGAGGGCATAGGTATTTTTATTATTTTCTTATTATTGATTTATACCTACTTTCTTCAGTTTTATAACCCCACAGCCTAGAATAGAACCTGGCATACAGTGAGGACCCAAAAATACTGGTTCAGTGAATGTGTTTAGTCCTTGCAAATAATGTTTTGATATGGTATAACCCATTTTGTTGAAGAAACTAAAGCTGAAAAGATTAAGTGACTTGCTGAAGTCATAAATCAAATAAGTACTAAGGCATAACTCTGTGGATACCCAAGGTCAAACCTTTGTATTCACTATACTAGTTCTAAAAACAGGACTCAATCCTAACCAAAGTTTGCCTATTTTGTCCTATACATTTATATGTATTTGAATAAATTATGATCACGTCTCAAGACTTGAGCAAGGAGTTATACCTTTTAAATACCCTTCATGACTGGTCCTCTGTCAGAAGCTCATTCACTGTAAATGAGAATATACTCTGGGAGGGACACAGATGGGGTGGTGGGGGAGACCTACCATCAGCTCAGACATTCTGCATCAACCCTGGAAATCAATGTGTGGGCAGATGTCACAGCCAATTTCCTCTCATGTCCAGTACCTCAAATGCCATGAAATATTTGCAGAAACAAGAAAATAAGTTACACACAATATTTAAGCTTATGTAAGGACTTTATTTGAAAGAAAAAATACTGAAAAGATACAGATATTTGAAATCATTATACCTCATACAACACAAACTTATAATATATACATTCACTCAGCTATATATTTCAGTCTTGTTTTCATTTTTCTTCCTCTTTCACATTTTTAAAATAAAACACAGTAATTCCACTTCCCTAACACATATACATATTTTTTACTTTTTTTTTTTCTTTTTCTGCTCTCAAACAATGACAGCCACAAAGATTGATCAGCATTTGAGGAACTTGATAAGGAGAATATATCTTGCCATTGCCAGAACAGAAAGATGGCTAAATTCAGAAAGCACCTAGTTCATAGACTATACCTTAGCCATAGGAAATGGATGAATATACCAATAATCATCCAGCTGTTCCAACTTTTCCTGCTCACTATTTTCTTCTGACCACTCCTGTGGACTAGAGTGACAAGGAAATATTGGCGGGTATTTCAAGACAGGAATTTTATAGTAGTTCATATATTTGAGTAACTTTTAAGAAAGATAGATTGCTTGAATTATTCTGTGCATTCTTTTGTATACTATATTATAAATGCTTCTTTTATTCTTTATGATCTATGGAATAAATCAGAAGAAAGAACTGGCCAGATATAGTAAATATGTAACCATGAGAAACAGAACATGACAAATAAAGGATGTTAACAGTATGTGCAGAATCTATATGAAGTGAAAATGACTACATCCTAGGCTTTATTAGTCATACAAAAGAATATCATGCCATTGTAGATCAAAAATAGACTAAAACTCCCTTCTGGTGGAGAAAGGAAGTTGAATGAACTGATTTTTTACCCAGGGAAATTGGAAACTAGGCAATTCACACCAAACGGGCTCTACTGAGAAGACTCATTTCTCTTTATGAGCTGGCAGATCTCACCTGAAACTGAAGAGACTGGATTGCAAGATGTGTAATGGAAGAGCTGGGCACAGGGCTTGAGCCGTCTTGCCAGCTCCTAACAAGGCTGAGGGTGGAGGACCGGCTTTAGACTGAGAGTTCAAGGATGCACTGAGCTATGATGGCACTACATTTCTTTAGCCTAGCTGACAGGGAATAATACTGTCTCAAAACAAAGAAGGGAAGAAAAGAGGAGGGGAAGGGAGGGAAAGAAAAAAATGTGTAACGTAAAGACATGATAGATAACAGTTAGAGCTTTCGCTATCAGATAAAATGCACCTTCATTTTTCTGTTTAAAAAATTCCTTAGTAAACACAGACAAAGCTATTTAAGTGATAAGTGTAATTATTCATGTTCCTTTCTTATTCTCACAAATGACTTGTTTCTTTATCTAATACATGTAAATAAAGTCAAAACTCTGGCAAAGGTGGTGGCTGAGAATACGAAGGAGGACACAGCTGAAGAGGGAACAGTGAGCTGTGATGCGTATGTTTGTATAATTTATTCCAGACCTGTCCTGGAAGAAAATATTTGAACGAGGAAAATATTTTTTAAAGTGGGAATGTGGGGAGATGGTTGACTAGAAGCAGTTTTCACCTGAGGCTCACGTCTAAAAGGAGAGATACTGGACTGAAGTGGATGGAAGCTGAATGTGAGGAGCTCTATACTAGGAGGACTATGTCAGGCACACATCACCCAGGCTGAATAAGGCAGCAGAAATAAGAAAAAGGAAGAAAACAACAGGTACAAGCCCAGCTCCCAGAGGAAGGGAGAGACCCCTTTCCCCAAACAGGAGCTCTGCAGTGGGTGATCAGTCTGCCAGCAAAAAGGATTCAAAAGCCTGCTCACTCTATCCATAGGAGAGTAGTCACTGAGTCCCAGTTCTCCTTCATTGCTGAGGTCCCACCACTGAGCCTAGGCCCCATTCTGTCTGTCTGGCACAAAAGACCAAATAAGGAAGCTGAGGAAGTCTGCCAACAGCTGAGTTCCAGTGTGAGAATGGTAGCACAGCAGTCCAAGATTTGGTGAGGAGAAAGTGAACTACCCATCTCCAGGTCCTCAGGAATTCTCAGGCAGCTCTGTTTTCTGCCCTCCAGGACAACTTCTGAGCTCCATTATGTGGGTGGGGCCAGTGCTTTAATGACTTTGACTTAAGATTGAACTTTGGACCTGCTCCCTCAGCCAGGAACAGCTCCCTGGGCTTGATTGGATGGGCAGGCCAGTGTCTAAGTGATTTTGGACCCCTGGCCTCCACTGCGTGGAGGCTCTCTGAGTTCAATTGGGTGGTGGTGGAGGAGTGAGATTTAAGTGACTTTGGACTGAACTTTGGATTAGCACTCTCCACTGGGTGGAGGCTCTCTGAGCTCAATTGGGCAGGTAGTGCAGGGGTTTCAGGGACTTGGGAGTGAACTCTGGATTAATACTCTCCACTGGGTAGAGACTCCCTGAGCTCAATTGGGTGAGTGGTGCCTGGTGCCTGAGTGACTCTTACCTGAACTTCAGAATTGTGCCCCCACTGGGTGGCAGTTCCCTGAGCTTAACTGGGGAGGTGGTGCCTGTTACCTGAGCAACTCTGTCTAAGCTCTGGGCCTATGCTCTCCATGGAATCGTAGCCCTCAGCATTTGATTGGCTGGATGGTGCTCAGCACATAAGCATTTCTCCTGAACGCTGGACAAGTGGTGTCAGCTAGGCAGCCCTGTGAGCTTGATTTGGTGGGCAGATCCAGTGCTGGTAAAGCAACTTTGACTAGAACTCTGGGATAGGACTGTCTACTGATTCTTGTCCCCTGGAGACAATGCCTGGATTCACCACTGTCTGCCTTTGTTAATGCGGCAGCAACACTGCAATGGTGAGGAATGGACTCATCAGGGACAAGCTCTCAACTAAAAAAGTATAATTAACATATTAGAAAAGTGAGAAAGAGGAAGAAGCTGAAAATACTCATGACGAGGAATCAGTAGAAGAACTCTGGCAACATTAAAAATCAGAGTAGATCAACACCTCCTAGGGACATCAAAGAAAATACAACAGAGAATACCATCCACAGAGAAATTGTTGAAATGTCAGGAACAGAATTTAGAATATGGATGGCAAATAAGATAATTGGAATAGAGGAAAAGATGGAAACAGAGAGTCAAAAAAATAGTTTGGAAGTTGTCTCAAGAAATTAATGAATTCAAAGAAAAAGTCACCAAGGATATGGCCACAATGAGGAAAGATATAGCAGAACTTAAGGGATTAAAAAAGGTATTCAAGGAGCTTCAAAGTACAGTAGAGTCTCTCAGAAATAGTGTGATCAGTGTGAAGAAAGAATCTCAGATAAAGAAGATAAGACTTTGAAACTATCCCAAGCATTCAAAGAGGTAGAAAAATGGAGAAAAAGAACAGAACATTCCCTCAGAAAGTTAGGGGCTCATTCCAAGAAATCAAACATCTGAATTATAGGGATTCCTGAAGGAGAAGAAGATGATCCCAAAGATACAAATTCTCTGCTCCAAGACATTATGGTGGAGAATTTCCCAAGTATTTCAAGAGACACAGAAATTTAGATAGTAGATAGGAGATAGTTTCAGAACCCCAGCATGACTCAATCCAAACAAAGCATCTCCTAAACACATTGTAATTAATTTTGCTGATGTTAATATGAAGGAGAAACTTCTGCAAGCAGCCAGGCATAAGAAAAGTATTACTTACAAAGGGAAAAGTATAAGGATGACTGAAGATCTTTCAGCTGAAACTTTCCCAGCCAGAAAAGGATGGTCATTGACTTTCAACCTTCTTTATTTATTTATTTATTAGAGACAGAGTCTCATTTTATTGCCCTCGGTAGAATGCCATGGCGTTACAAGCTCACAGCAACCTCCAACTCCTAGGCTTAGGCGATTCTCTTGCCTCAGCCTCCTAAGCATCTGGGACTACAGGGACCCAGCACAATGCCCAGCTATTTTTTTTTGTTGTTGTTGTTACAGTTTTGCCAGGGCTGAGTTTGATCTCACCACCCTTGGTATATGAAGCTAGTACCCTACCCCTTGAGCCACAGGCACCACCTGACTTTCAACCTTCTTAAACAAAATAATTTCCAGGCAAGGATCTTCTACCCTGCTAAACTGAGTTTCATTTGTAATGGAGAAATCAAATACTTCACTGATATCCACATGCTGAGGAAATCTGCCATGACTAGACCAGCTCTACAGAAAATACTCAGACCAATTCTTCATAATAATCAATGGGAGGGTACACCATCAAAGTAAAACTATCCAGAAATTAAAGAAAAAAGCCTAGCTTCCATGGTGAGAGACATAAAATTAAGCTCTGGACTCCTAAAAAACAAGATGACCAAAACTCTGCCACATCTATAAGTTCTCTCAATTAATGTGAATGGTTTGAACTCTCCTTTAAAGAAGCATAAGCTGGCCAATGGATAGAAAAACTCAGGCCAGGTATCTGTTGCCACAAGAAATTCACCTTACCTCAAAAGATAAAACAAGACTCAGGGTGAAGGGATAAGTAATGGTATTCAGGGAAAATGGAAAGCAGATGAAAGCTGGTGTTGGAATCTTGTATGCAGACACTTTTGGATTCAAACCAACAAAAATAATGAAAGACAAAGATAGACACTACTGGTCAAGGGAAACACACAACACGAAGAGATTTCAATAGTTAACATCTATGCACCCTATCTGAATGCTTCTCAATATATAAAAGAAACCCTAACCAAAAAAATAACATCTTCCAACACTATAATAGTTGGAGATTTTAACACCCCATTGGTAGTACTGGACAGATTCTCTAAGCAGAAACTAAACAAACAAATAATAGAGACTTAAACAAGACCCTAGAACAAATGGACTTCACAGACATTTATAAAACACTTTATCCTAACAAAACCAAATATACATTCTTCTCATTAGCCCATGAATCATCTTGCAAAATTGATGATATGTTATTTCACAAGACTAATCTCAACAAATTCCAAAGAATAGAAATTATCCCCTGTATCTTCTTAGACCATCATGGAATAAAAGTTGAACTCGACAGCAATAGAAATCTTCATACTCAAATAGAATAATGGAAACTAAATAACCTTATGCTGAATGATAGTTGGGTCATAGGCAAAAATCAAGAAGGATATCATTGAATTTCTAAATAAAGCCACAAACTATCACAACATATCAACTACATACTGCAAAGGTAGTCCTTAGAGCAAAATTAGATGCCTTTATCAAGAAAACAGAAACAGAGAAAGATGGCCCTAATGGGCCCTAATGGGCAATCTCAAGCAACTGGAAAAGGAAGAACAATCTAATCTCAAACCCAGCAGAAGAATAGAGATAACCAAAATTAGAACAGAACTAAATGAAATTGAAAACAAAAGAATTATTCAGAAAATAGGTGAAACAAAAAGTCTGTTCTTTGAAAAGATTAATAAAATTGATAAACCCTTGGCTAGCATACCCAGAAACAGAAAAATAAGTTTTCTAATAACTACAATCATAAATGATAAAGGGGAAATAATAGATGCCACAGAAATACAAAGGATTCTCAACAATATACTACAAAAAACTCTATTCCCAGAAATATAAAAATGTAGAGGAGATGGACCAGTATCTGAAAGCACAATACCTTCCAAAACTCAGCCATAAATATTAAGAAATCTTGCATAGACCAATATCAAGGATTGAAATAGAATCAATCATACAAAATTTCCCAAAAAAGAAAAGGCCTGGACATGATGGTTTCACATCAGAATTCCATCAAACCTTCAAAGAGGAACTAGTTCCCATATGCATAAAATTTTCCAGAATACAGAGTAAGAAGGAATCTTCAACACATTTTATGAAGCAAATACCACCCTGATCCCCAAACCAGGAAAGGACCCAACAAAGAAAACTATAGACCAATATCATTAATGAATATCAATGTAAAAAATCTTCAACCAGATATTTGCAAACAGAATACAACAGCACATTTAAAAGATTATATACCATTATCAATTGGGTTTTATTCCAGAGACACAAGGTTGGTGTGTCTCTGGAATATGCAAATCTATAAATATAATACACTACAACATATGCAAATCTACAAATATAATACACTACATAAACAGAATCAAAAACAAAGACCATATGATTCTTTCAATTGATGCAAAAAAGGCTTTTGACAATATCCAGCATTCTTTCAAGATGAAAACGCTCAAGAAAATAAGCTTAGATGGAACATTCCTTAAGTTGATAGAGGCTATCTACAGCAAACCCACAGCCAATATCATATTGAATGGAGTAAAACTCAAAGCATTTCCACTCAAATCTGGAACCAGACAAGGATGCCCACTGTCTCCACTGCTATTTAACACAGTGTTATAAGTCCTAGATATCACAATAAGGCAAGAGAAGCAAATCAAAGGAATCCAAATTGGGACAGGGGAAGTCAAACTCTCCCTCTTCACAGATGAGATGATCTTATATCTGGAAACCCCCAGGGACATAAATACAAAGCTCTTACAAGATATCAAGGAATATAGCAGCGTCTCAGGATACAAAATCAATACTCCCAAATCAGTAGCCTTTGTATATGCCAATAATCATCAAGCTGAGAATAAAATCACTCTATTCTATTTACAAGAGCACCAAAGAAAATGAAATACCTGGGAATATATCTAACAAAAGATGTGAAAGATTTATATAAAGAGAATTATGAAACTTTGAGAAAAGAAACAGCAAAAAATGTCAACAAATGGGCAGCACCTGTGGCAAAAAAAAAAAAAAATGTCAACAAATGGAAAAACATATCATGCCCATGGCTGGGAAGAATCAACATTGTTAAAATGTCCATACTACTCAAAAAGCAATCTATAGATTTAATGCAATCCCCATCAAAGCACCAATGTCATACTTTAAAGAACTTGAAAAAATAGGAACTTGATTGATATGGAACCAGAAAAAACCTGAATAGCAAATACATTTCTTAGAAATAAAAACAAACACAGAGGCATTACATTGCCAGATTTCAGGTTAAATTACAAGGCTACAGTGATTAATTTAGCATGGTACTGGCATAAAAATAGAGACGTAGATCTGTGGAACAGGATAGAGAATCTGGAAATGATGAACCCAGCCATGTATAGTCATTTAATCTTTGATATGGCTAACAAAAATATGCAATGGGGAAAAAAATTCTTATTTAACCAAGGGTTCTGAGAAAACTGTTTATCCACATGTAGAAGACTAAAACTGGACCCACATCTCTCACCATTAACAAAAATTGATTTTTGTTGGATAAAAGATTTAAGTTTAAGACATGAAACAATAAAAATTCTAGAGAAGAGTGTGGGGGAAAACACTTGAAAATATTGGTCTGGGAAAAAATTTTATGAGGACGATTGCCCTAGCAACTGGAGCAACATCAAAAATATATAACTGAGATTTGATCAAACTAAAAAGCTTTTGCACAGCTCTGGGTACCACCAACATAGAAAACACACAGCCTTCGGAATGGGAGAAGATTTTTGCACGTTATGAATCTGACAAAGTCTTGATAACTAGTATCTACAGAGAACTCAAATTAAATGATAAGAAAAGTGCAAACAGCCCTCTCTATAAGTGGGCAAGTGATTTGAACAGAAATTTCTCCGAGTATGATGGCCAAATGGCAAAAAAAAAAAAAACATGTAAAAATGCTCATTGTCTTTAATCATCAGAAAAATGTAAATCAAAATCACTCTAAGAGGGGGAGACAAGATGGCGGACTGAAGCCAGCTTTCAACAAAGGCTCCCGTCCAGAAGGAGAGTTAAGGGACAGGAATTTAGTAAGTATCCTGGTGGACTTGAGCCTCACCAAGAGAGAAGGCTGAAGAACGCACATCAACACCGCTGAGGCAAGTTGTGATCACAAGGACGCAAACAAAAGGTACAAAATCCACCACCAAGCGGACGGGAGTCCCCCTCCCCCATGAGACCAGCTCTAGAGCCCCATAATTGAACAAGCGGGCAGAAATTAAAGGCCCTCCAACTATACTCCACGGGAGAGACCTTCTAAAAACTGGACCTACCTCCCGTACTGGGGTGCCGTGGCGTTCTCCTGCCGGACATAGGGCTGAATAAAACTTTGGGAATCCTCTGCCGGCAACCCTGAATCCCCGGCGCTCCCCTCCCGCCCACTGAGGTCTGGAGGCCTGTCCCCCAGGACTTCGGATCCTTGGGTGATTTCTCAAGGGGAGTGGACAGTCCCCTTGAGTGCGACTGGTCAGCATTGACTCTGAGGCGCGCCGAGTGAGGAGAGGGCACCGGGCTGAGGGGGAGTCACGCCTCGCGGCACTTCCCTGCGGTGCAGTGCAGCAACCCTCCCCGGGCATACGGGGCCCAAGACTGAATCAGACTCTGGCCTCCCCGCTGAGAGCTGAGAGCCCCTACTCTCACTCGGGGTCTGAGGGCCTATTCCCCAGGAGTTCGGATCCTTGGGTGATTTCTCAAGGGGAGCGGACAGTCCCCGAGTTGCGACTGGTCAGCATTGACTCTGAGGCGCGCAAGTGAGGAGAGGGCACCGGGCTGAGTCACGACTCGCGGCACTTCCCTGCGGTGCAGTGCAGCAACCCTCCCCAGGCATACGGGGCCCAAGACTGAATCAGACTCTGGCCTCCCCGCTGACAGCTGAGAACCCCTACTCTCACTCGGGGTCTGAGGGCCTATCCCCCAGGAGTTCGGCTCCTTGGGTGATTTCTCGAGGGGAGTGCACAGTGCCTGAGCTGCGTCAGGTCAGCGCTGACTCTGGGATACGTGAGCGAGGAGAGGGCACTCTGCTGAGGGGAAATCAAGCCTTGGCGGCACTTCCCTGCCGTGCAGTGCAGGAGCCCTCCCCGGACCGTAGTATTGCGTGAAACTGAATGAAACTCTAGCTTCCCCCCGCCCCACTCCCAATCAGGGTCTGGGGGCCCATCCCCCAAGAGTTCTGATTCTTGGGGGATCTCTTAAGGGGTGTGGACCCAGCACAAACTGCGGCCGCTCAGTGCTGACTCTGGGGCGTGGGACAGAGGAGAAAAGGGTCGCCTGAGTGCCCACACCAGAGCAGCAGTTCCCTGGAGGTAGATCAACAGCCGTTTTTTCTTTAACGGCAGAATGCTCACTTCTGGATATTCTGAGGCCACACCCCCTGTCTCCCTGGGCAACCAGAGGAGGCCACCGGTGACACGGCTCACAAACCCGGAAGCCTCCAGGGCGGGGCCGACCCAGAGAGGTGTTCAGACGCAATTCTCCAGCAGCAAAGACATTTGAACTCAAAACAGCCCGTCTCCTGTAGGCGACGACAAAAACAGAGACAGAACCTCACAAAGTTGTCTGTTCTGTTCTGTTCTGTTAGCAGCATGCATCAGGGACGGGGCTAAGCCTGAGTGAACACCTCCTTCCCATCACCTGCATCAAACACTCAAAGATGTCAGGCCCCATCTCCTCCTGCTAGATAGCGGCAGTCTGCGGGGGCCTGGCAGACTTCCTTGCGATTCAGGCAGGTGCAAACCCCTGGAGTGTCTGTTCACTGCAGGCAACTGGGTTAGCCATCTGCAGAGATACCAGTGACTGGGTCCGACGGAGGGGCAAAGTGGGGAAGGAGACGTCAACCTTCCCAGACTGCTCTGTTTGCTGGGTGGCTCCTCCTGACTCCACGCTGCACTGGGGTGAGCCGTGTCAGAGGAGTCACCAGGCCCCTGTGATCCAGTTCCCAGAGACCTCTTGAACCCTTCCACCCGAGACAAGTGCCGATTGAGACAGTTGATTCGGACCTTTTGAACTGGGCTAATAGACTGAGGACTCTTCAGGCGGTGCCCTGGGTGTGCGATTGTAGGAAGGTTTGATTCTCCTTTTCCAACTGGGGCCAGAGGTGGGCAGGCGGGGTGACTTAATTGCTGATTTTTCCACACAGCTGAGACTTCAAGCCAGAGTAGAAGTTGCAATAGGATCGAACAGAAACCAGCTGAAAACAAGACAGAACCACTTTGCTCCACCACACCAGACAGAGCCCCAGTTTCTCAGGCCACAACACTGTACGGGCCCTCGATAAAACCCCAGGGGAAAAACCAAAGGGAGTAAACCATGGGGCGGAATCAGCGGAAAAACTCTGGTAGCATGAATAACCAGAATAGATCAACCCCCCCAAGAAAAGATACGGCAGATGTGATTGAAGATCCCATTCATAAACAACTGGCTGAGATGTCAGAAGTCAAATTCAGAATTTGGTTTGCAGACAAGATTAATAAAATGGAATTAGGAATTCGAGGAGAAATTCAAAAATTGTCTCAAGAATTTAACGAATTTAAAGACAAAACCACCAAAGACTTAGACACACTGAAACAAGAACTTACAGCCCTCAAAGATATGAAAAATACAGTAGAATCCCTCAGTAACAGAATGGAGCAAGCAGAAGAAAGGATTTCTGACATTGAAGATAAAGTCTTCGAACGCTCCCAATCTCTCAAAGAGGAAGAGAAATGGAGAGCAAAAACGGATCACTCACTCAGAGAGCTCTCAGATAATTTGAAAAAAAACAACATAAGGGTTATAGGAATTTCGGAGACTGATGAAGTAGCTGCCAAGGACACAGAGGCCCTTCTACATGAAATTATGAAAGAAAATTTTCCAGACATGCCTAGAGAATCTGAAATTCAGATAGCAGACAGCTTCAGAACCCCAGCACGATTCAACCCCAATAAGCCATCTCCCAGACATATCATAATTAGCTTCACTAAAGTTAACATGAAAGAGAAGATTCTCAAAGCAGCCCGGTGAAAGAAAACTATAACGTACAAAGGTAAGAATATTAGAATAACTGCAGATCTCTCTGCTGAAACTTTTCAAGCAAGAAGAGGCTGGTCATCAACTTTTAATCTCCTAAAGCAAAAAAACTTTCAACCCAGGATCTTGTATCCAGCTAAACTGAGTTTCATCTATGATGGAGAAATTAAATACTTCGATGACATTCATATGTTGAAAAAATTTGCCATAAGTAAACCAGCTCTTCAGGATGTTCTCAGACCTATCCTCCACAATGACCAACCCAATCCTATACCATAAAAGTAAACTCACTCAGAATCTTCGGATCAAACTCCAACTTCCACACTGGCGAAAGGATTAAAAATGTGCACTGGACCTTTGAAAAACTCGATACCCAAAATTCCACCAGACTTATCAATACTCTCCATCAATGTGAATGGCTTAAACTGTCCTCTAAAGAGGCATAGGTTAGCTGACTGGATACAAAAACTCAAGCCAGATATTTGTTGCATACAAGAGTCACATCTCAACTTAAAAGACAAATACAGACTCAGGGTGAAATGATGGTCATCCATATTTCAGGCAAATGGTAATCAGAAAAAAGCAGGTGTTGCAATTTTATTTGCAGATACAGTAGGCTTTAAACCATCAAAAGTAAGGAAGGACAAGAATGGTCACTTCATATTTGTTAAGGGTAATACTCAATATGACGAGATCTCAATTATTAATATCTATGCACCCAACCAGAATGCACCTCAATTTATAAGAGAAACTCTAACAGACATGAGTAACTTGATTTCCTCCAGCTCCATAATCGTTGGAGATTTCAACACTCCCTTGGCAGTGTTGGATCGATCCTCCAGAAAGAAGCTGAGCAAAGAAATCTTAGATTTAAACCTAACCATCCAATATTTAGATTTAGCAGACATCTACAGAACATTTCATCCCAACAAAACTGAATACACATTCTTCTCATCAGCCCACGGAACTTACTCCAAAATTGATCACATTTTAGGTCACAAGTCTAACCTCAGTAAATTTAAAGGAATAGAAATTATTCCATGCATCTTCTCGGACCATCATGGAATAAAACTTGAATTGAGTAACAACAGGAATCTGCATACCCATACAAAAACATGGAAGTTAAATAACCTTATGCTGAATGATAGCTGGGTCAGAGATGAGATTAAGAAAGAAATCACCAATTTTTTGGAACAAAATGACAATGAAGACACAAACTATCAGAACCTCTGGGACACTGCAAAGGCAGTTCTAAGAGGGAAATTTATAGCACTGCAAGCCTTCCTCAAGAGAGCGGAAAGAGAGGAAGTTAACAACTTAATGGGACATCTCACGCAACTGGAAAAGGAAGAACATTCCAACCCCAAACCCAGTAGAAGAAAAGAAATAACCAAAATTAGAGCAGAATTAAATGAAATTGAAAACAAAAGAATAATACAACAGATCAATAAATCAAAAAGCTGGTTTTTTGAAAAGGTCAATAAAATAGATAAACCTCTGGCCAACCTAATCAGGAAAAAAGAGTAAAATCTCTAATATCATCAATCAGAAACAACAAAGACGAAATAACAACAGACTCATCAGAAATCAAAAAAATCCTTAATGAATATTACAAGAAACTTTATTCTCAGAAATATGAAAATCTGAAGGAAATAGACCGATACTTGGAAGCACGCCACCTTCCAAGACTTAACCAGAATCAAGTGGAAATGTTGAACAGACCCATATCAAGTTCAGAAATACCATCAACTATACAAAACCTCCCTAAAAAGAAAAGCCCGGGACCAGATGGTTTCAAGTCAGAATTCTACCAAACCTTTAAAGAGGAATTAGTACCTATATTACTCAACCTGTTCCAAAATGTAGAAAAAGAAGGAAGACTACCCAACACGTTCTATGAAGCAAACATCACCCTGATCCCCAAACCAGGAAAAGACCCAACAAGAAAAGAAAATTATAGACCGATATCACTAATGAATATAGATGCAAAAATATTCAACAAGATCCTAACAAACAGAATCCAGCAACACATCAAACAAATTATACATCATGACCAAGTCAGTTTTATCCCAGGGTCTCAAGGCTGGTTCAATATACGTAAATCTATAAATGTAATTCAGCACATAAACAAATTAAAAAACAAAGACCATATGATTCTCTCAATTGATGCAGAAAAAGCTTTTGATAATATCCAGCATCCCTTCATGATCAGAACACTCAAGAAAATTGGTCTAGAAGGGACTTTTCTTAAACTGATAGAGGCTATCTACAGCAAACCCACAGCCAATATCATATTGAATGGAGTTAAATTGGAATCATTTCCACTCAGATCAGGAACCAGACAAGGCTGCCCATTGTCTCCATTGCTTTTCAACATTGTAATGGAAGTTTTAGCCACCGCAATTAGGGAAGAAAAGGCGATCAAGGGTATCCATATAGGGTCAGAAGAGATCAAACTCTCGCTCTTCGCAGATGATATGATTGTGTATCTGGAAAACACTAGGGACTCTACTACAAAACTCCTAGAAGTGATCAAGGAATACAGCAGCGTCTCAGGTTACAAAATCAACATTCATAAATCGGTAGCCTTCATATACACCAACAACAGTCAAATTGAAAAAGCAGTTAAGGACTCTATCCCATTCACAGTAGTGCCAAAGAAGATGAAATATTTGGGAATTTACCTAACAAAAGACGTGAAAGATCTCTATAAAGAGAACTATGAAACTCTAAGAAAAGAAATAGCTGAAAATGTTAACAAATGGAAAAACATACCATGCTCATGGCTAGGAAGAATCAACATTATCAAAATGTCCATACTACCCAAAGCAATATATAATTTCAACGCACTCCCTATTAAAGCTCCACTGTCATATTTTAAAGATCTTGAAAAAACATTACTTCGTTTTATATGGAATCAGAAAAAACCTCGAATAGCCAAGACATTACTCAGAAATAAAAACCAAACAGGAGGAATCACACTACCAGACCTCAGACTTTACTACAAATCGATAGTGATCAAAACAGCATGGTATTGGCACAAAAACAGAGAAGTAGATATCTGGAACAGAATAGAGAACCAAGAGATGAATCCAGCTACTTACCGCTATTTGATTTTTGACAAGCCAATTAAAAACATTCAGTGGGGAAAAGATTCCCTATTTAACAAATGGTGCTGGGTGAACTGGCTGGCAACCTGCAGAAGACTGAAATTGGACCCACACCTTTCACCATTAACTAAGATAGACTCTCATTGGATTAAAGATTTAAACTTAAGACATGAAACTATAAAAATACTAGAGGAGAATGCAGGGAAAACCCTTGAAGAAATTGGTCTGGGTGAGTATTTCATGAGGAGAACCCCCCGGGCAATTGAAGCAGCTTCAAAAATACACTACTGGGACTTGATCAAACTAAAAAGCTTCTGCACAGCTAAGAACACAGTAAGCAGAGCAAGCAGACAGCCCTCAGAATGGGAGAAGATATTTGCAGGGTATAACTCTGACAAAGGTTTAATAACCAGAATCCACAGAGAACTCAAACGCATCAGCAAGAAAAAAACAAGGGATCCCATCGCAGGCTGGGCAAGGGATTTGAAGAGAAACTTCTCTGAAGAAGACAGGCGCAAGGCCTTCAGACATATGAAAAAATGCTCATCATCTTTAATCATCAGAGAAATGCAAATCAAAACTACTTTGAGATATCATCTAACTCCAATGAGACTAGCCTATATCACAAAATCTCAAGACCAGAGATGCTGGCGTGGATGCGGAGAAAAGGGAACACTTCTGCACTGCTGGTGGGAATGCAAATTCATACATTCCTTTTGGAAAGATATATGGAGAACACTCAGAGATCTAAAAATAGATCTGCCATTCAATCCTGTAATTCCTCTGCTGGGCATATACCCAGAAGACCAAAAATCACAACATAACAAAGATATTTGTACCAGAATGTTTATTGCAGCCCAATTCATAATAGCTAAGTCATGGAAAAAGCCCAAGTGTCCATCGATCCACGAATGGATTAATAAATTGTGGTATATGTATACCATGGAATACTATGCAGCCTTAAAGAAAGATGGAGACTTTACCTCTTTCGTGTTTACATGGATGGAGCTGGAACATATTCTTCTTAGTAAAGTATCCCAAGAATGGAAGAAAAAATACCCAATGTACACAGCCCTACTATGAAACTAATTTGGGACTCTCACATGAAAGCTATAATCCAGCTACAACTTAACAATAGGGGGAAGTGGGAAAGGGGGTGGGTGGGTAGAGGGAGGGGAATCGGTGGGATCACACCTGTGGTGCATATTATAGGGGTATTTGCGAAACTTGGTAAATGTAGAATGTAAATGTTTTGGCACAGTAACTGAGATAACGCCGGAAAGGCTATGTTAACCACTGTGATAAAAATGTGTCAAATGGTTTATGAAGTGAGTGTATGATGCCCCATAATCATATCATTGTATACAGTTATGATTTAATAAAAAAAATTAAAAATAAAATAAAATAAAATAAAAATTGGTCTCAACAGATTTGGGGGGAAAAGATATTTAGTCAATAATAAATTGCCAAATGCCTCCTGCTACTCATTTTGGAGACTGTTACATGAAAATGTATGTCAAAATCATCTTGATCTCAACTCCATCACTAGTATTTGGTTCACCTACACTTATGATTATTGATTTTGTGCTCATTTTCCAAAATAATTTTGTTTCTAGCAGCTTAATAAACACAGCTGTATCTTGGTCTCTGAAAAAAAAAAAAAAAAAAAATCACTCTAAGATATGACCTAACCCTAGTAAGATTAGCCCACATCACAAACTCCCAAAACACCAGATGTTGGAGTGGACGTGGAGAGAAGGGAACACTTGTACACTGCTGATGGGATTGCAAACTAACATAGCCTTTTTGGAGAGAAGTATGGAGAATTCTCAAAGATATATAAGTAGACCTTCCATTTGACCCTACAATCCCATTACTAGGTAGCCACCCAGAAGAACAAAAATCATTTTTACCACAAAGACATTTGCACTAGAATGTTTATTGTGGCTCAATTCATAATTGCCAAGTTGTGGAACCAACCTAAGTGTCCATCAACCCATGATTGGACCAACAAACATTGGTGTATGTATACTATGGAACATTATTCAGCCATTAAAAAAGATGGAGACTTTACATCTTTTACTTTTACCTGGGTGAAGTTGAAATACATTCTTCTTAGTAAAGTATTTCAAGAATGGAAAAATAAATATCCAATGTACTCCATACTAATGTGAAACCAATATATAAATAATTACATGCTCATAAGAATAGGAAAACACTAACACAGTTCGGGGGGAGAAGGTAGCAGGAGGGGTGAGGGGGAGGATGTTTGGCAGAAGGAGGGAGGGCATGAGGCAGGATCTGACCTAATGTGCACATTATGAGGGTATGAGGCTCATGCCCCCTGGGTGAGAGGCTCTTCTAAAAATGGAACTTTACATATTTTCAGAAATATGTAGTTTGTTTTTTTAAATGAGTAAGCATTAGAGATATAATACATTACCTTTCATTTATACTATAGGAAAAGATAATTAAAAAGTAACCACTATACCATAATATACATAAAAACTGCCCCACGTGATATACAACATTGAAAGCATTTTTTTCCCCAAATTTCTTTTTTTTTTTACTGTTTGGTAATGTTGAAAGTTTTACAATGACATCCAGCACGTTCCTTATGCATAATATTATGCTAATCACTACCCTTTCAACTTCAGAATTCCAGAGCTAATCAGTCACTTATGGTCCAAGGTGAAATTGCTTATTTTTTTGCCCACTTATCAAGAACTTCATGCTTAGTTGAATATTGGTTTTGAATATATAGAACTCACCTGCTCTCTACAACATATGCATATATAAATGCTAAGGGGCTTAAGGGAAAGGAAATCAAGGCCCCGAACGAAGCTCACCAGAGAGATGAGGTCCAGCCCCTGGAGAGGTGACCTAGTTATTGAATACAAAAAGAAACACTCACGTCAGCTACAGGATCTGGGAGAATATACACTCCTGAAAGGTGCTTTTTTGAAATGTTTCATGCTTTAGTAGAAGCATATTATAAAAACCCTACAGTATAAAGTTACAAGTCCCTAAGTGTCATGATTATAGTCACTCACGTTCCTCACATGCCATGTGCAAATTAAAAGAGTGATTCTGTCACTGTCTCTGAAGAATTACCGAGAATTAAATAGAATAAACCTGAACAGTTAAAAGAAATGCTTAAGACAATGATCAAGCTATTTCCTTTTCTCTCTTCTGAAATACTGGGGCTGCTTTTGAAAGATCAACTACTTTAAAGCACTTGTTCAGACCTCATCTGAAAGATATGGTATCTTAAAGGTCATACCCCTCTCTTTGCTCAACTACAGACTCATCTGGGATCCTAAAAACAACTCTTCTGTGTTTCTAGCCTCTCTTACCACAGCAAGGGAGATCAACCCATTCACTATCAACACAGCGTCCCCAGAGCCATGGCACTGCCTCATCTGTGTGGTCTTTATTTCCGTGAAGATAAGAATATTGTGCTGAGCACCTGCGATCTCCAGTGATTCACTGGAGAAGGCTGCCTTGTCAGGATTTTCTTTTAACTTTATAGAGTTTTTATTTAGTAGGATTAAATTGAAATTTAACAATGATTAGGTTTGTAGTCTTGTCACTGCCTCTGTCTTTTCTTCACCAGCCATACAGATATTTTAAGACCAACTATTGTAAATCTGACAAATGAGCAAGAGAAGAAAAGAGCAGGTGAATCATGTCTCTGCACTTATCCCTATGAAAGCTCGGCGGTCATGGTATACAGAAGGTACAAAGTTTCACCTGACAGTGAAGAGAACCAATGAGCTGAAAGAGAAACAGTGAATGAGAGCATGAGATGATCCCTGAGTGTGGTACAAGGCACAAAGGTTCATTCTCATGAACAGTGCGATAGTGTGACTCATGTTTATACAGGAGGAAACAATTATAGCTGTGCCACCGTGAATCTTTCTTCATACTAGGAGGTTATCTTGATAAGACAAAAATGCAAGGACCATTTGGGAATCCATCAATGAAGGTTTTTTAATTCAACCTCTGCAATTAACTCAAAATATAATCTTGATTAAGCCATTTAATCTCTTTTCAATTTTCCTATGTGTAAAATTAGGGGGTAGAAACAGACAATATCTAAAATCATTTTCAACTCTATGACTTGAATCTTCAATGACTAGAGGAATAAAGATCTCTTTTTTTAACAAGAATTTTTTTAAGGATAAAACTTTTATCTTTACAAACTTTCTTAAAATAATCTATTTACTATTCCATGATTTCAATAGATTCTACTTACTGATTTACTCATAAATGTAAATGGCCTTGAGGTTGAGATCCCTGAGGTTGGAAACAAGGACGCAAGTGAAGGGATGACAGGTGCTAAATAGTTCTGTGAATGAAAGAATCATCTTTGATAACTCTCCCCATTTTAATAATCTGGATTCTTTTTGTAATTATCGAGTACATAAGAAAATTATCAGCAACAAATTTTGTGTTTCAAATCAGCTGGTTAAGACCATTATTCAAAAACTGGTCCTGGAAAGAGTCCTGGATATCCATTGGAAAAATCAAAGAAAAGGCAGCACTTTTCATTTCTTGCTGTACTGGTTTTAGCCAAATAAATACCAGAAAGATCAATTGTTTTGTGGGGCCAAGTAAACATTAAAAATACTAGAATAAGTTAATCAATATTTTGTATACTCTTTGGTAACAAAGGCCCTTCAAAACCTGATCTACAAACTGTAAAGAATGTCAATATATTAAAGTGATTATATCGGGGCAGCACCTGTGGCTCAGTCGGTAAGGTGCCAGCCCCATATACCGAGGGTGGCGGGTTCTAAAACCCGGCCCCAGCCAAACTGCAACAAAAAAAATAGCCGAGCGTTGTGGCGGGCGCCTGTAGTCCCAGCTGCTCGGGAGGCGCTTAAGCCCAGGAGTTGGAGGTTGCTGTGAGCTGCGTGATGCCATGGCACTCTACCAAGGGCCATAAAGTGAGACTCTGTCTCTACAAAAAAAAAAAAAAAAAAAAAATTATAATATCTATGTGGAAAAACATTACTATACATAAGATTTTTTAAAAGGAAGAGGAAGAGTGAGCACACTTGATAGAAAGGGTTATTTCTAAGACAAAAGATTATACACCATGGGGGAGGAGACAAGATGGCTGACTGAAGCCAGCTTTCCACAGAGGCTCCCGTTCAGAAGGAGATTTAAAGGACAAAAATTCAGCAAGTAACCTGGTGGATTTGAACTGCACTAAGAGAGAAGGTTGTAGAACGCATGTCAACCCCGCTAAGGCGAGCTGCAACCACAAGGATACAAACAAAAGGTAAAAAATCCATCACCAAGTGGACGTGAGTCCCCTCCCCCATGAGAACGGCTCAGAGTGCCCCACAAACAACCGGGCAGAGTTCAAAGGTCCTCCCACTACACTCCACGGGAGAGACCCTCTAAAAACTGGACCTACCTCCCCTACTAGGGTGCCACAGTGTCCTCCTGCCAGGCATAAAACTGTATAAACTGTATATAGTCTCTACCTGGAATTCTGAGTTCCCAGCGCTACCCTTAGTTCACACTGGGGTCTGGAGGCCAGTCCCGGTCGGTCGGCGGAGAGGGGACTGCACCGGAGTGGCAGTTCCCGAGGCACAGTGCGACAGCCATCTTTTGGTGACAATACGGCCAGGCATAAAACTGTGTAAAGCTGTGTGTGTTCTCTGCCCGCAACCCCAGGCTCCCAGTGCTCCCTGCACTCCCCCCTGCTCTCGCTCCAAGGTCTGGAGGCCTGTCCCCCAGGGGTCCAGACTCTTGGGCAATTGCTCGAGGGGTATAGATAGTGCTGGGCTGCAGCTGGTCGGTGCAGACTCTGAGATAGGGGAGTGGAGAGGGGACGGTTGGCCGGAGGGGAGCTATACCAGAGCAACTGTTGCCTGAGCCATAAGGCAGCAGCCCTCTTTTGCTAGCAATGCAGCTCACTACAGAATATTCTGAGGCCACACCCCCTGTCTCCCTGGGCAACCAGAGACTCTGAGTTTGCCTGAGGCAACTCCAACTTGCAAACCAGGGAAAATCCCAGGGCGGGGCTGACCCAGAGGTCCCCTTTACTAAACCTAAGACGCACCTGGCCCTCAGGGGATCGTCAGCCTATAGACAATACAAGAGCAAAGACAAGCTGATTTGGAACTCAATTCAGCTTCTCTTCTGCAGGGGAACTGCAGAGTTGTTC
This sequence comes from Nycticebus coucang, assembly GCF_027406575.1. Taxonomy (NCBI): domain Eukaryota; kingdom Metazoa; phylum Chordata; class Mammalia; order Primates; family Lorisidae; genus Nycticebus; species Nycticebus coucang. Next base: position 4,739,667 of record NC_069799.1, on the reverse strand, counting down.
TGTTCTGTCTTGTCACTAACATTAATCAGAGGCAAGACTGGACCTGAGTGAAAACCCCTCAACCTTCATCTAGCGCCCGAGGTTGTCAGGAGACAAGGAGAGAGGCAGAGCGCAGCGGCCTGTCAGACTTCCTTATGTTTCAGGCAGGTACAAACTCCTGGAGTACCGATTCACTACAGGCAACTGGGTCAGCCAACTGCAGGGCTATCAGTGACTGGGTGTGAAGTGGTGCAGGGTGGGGAAGGAGGCAGCAACCTTCCCAGACTGATTTATAGGCTGGGTGGCTTCTCCTGACTCCACGCAGCACTGGAGCAAGCCACACCAGAGTAGTCACCAGACCCCTGTGATCCAGTTCCCAGAGACCTCTTAAACTCTCTCACCCGAGATAGGTGCAGACTGGGACAATTGATTTGGACATTTTTGAACTGAACCAATCACCTGAGGACAAATCAGGTGGTGCCCTAGGTGCACGGTGGTAGGAAGGTTTGATTTTTCTTTTCCAATTGTTTTCTGGTGGGGGGCGGGGTGACTTAATTGCTGATATTTCTCCACAGCTGAGACTTCAATCCAAAGTATCTGTTTCACTAGGCTGAAACAGAAACCAGCTGAAAACAAGGCAGAACCATTTAGCCCCACCAAACCAGACAAGGTCCCAGTTTCTCAGGCCACAACACTGTATGGGCCTTCGACAAAGCCCCAGGGGAAAAAATCAGAGGGAGTAAAACAACCATGGGGCAGAATCAGCAGAAAAACTCTGGTAACATGAATAACCAGAATAGATCAACCCCCCCAAGGAAAGATATGGCAGTAGCAATTGAAGATCCCATTCATAAACAACTGGCTGAGATGTCAGAAATCGAATTCAGAATTTGGATTGCAGACAAGATTAACAAAGTGGAATTAGGAATTCAAGGAGAAATTCAAAAGTTGTCTCAATAATTTAACGAATTTAAAGACAAAACCACCAAAGACTTAGACACACTGAAGCAAGAATTTGTAGCCCACAAAGATATGAGAAATACAGTAGAATCCCTCAGTAACAGAATGGAGCAAGCAGAAGAAAGGATTTCTGACATCGAAGATAAAGCCTTTGAACGCTCCCAAACTCTCAAAGAGGAAGAGAAATGGAGAGCAAAAACGGATCACTCTCTCAGAGACCTCTGGGATAATTCGAAGAAGGCGAATATCCTAATCATAGGAGTTCCAGAAACAGATGAAGAGGCCTTACTGGACACAGACGGCCTTCTGCATAAAATTATGAAAGAGAATTGTCCAGACATGCCTAGAGATTCTGAAATTTCAGATAGCGGACAGCTTCAGAACCCCAGCATGACTCAACCCCAATAAGACATCCCCAAGGCATATCATAATTAACTTCACTAAAGATAATATGAAGGGGAAAATCCTCAAAGCTGCCAGGAGAAAGAAAACCATTACCTTCAAAGGGAAGAATATTAGAATGACTGTACATCACTCTGCTGAAACTTTTCAAGCCAGAAGAGAGTGGTCACCGACTTTTAATCTCCTAAAGCAAAATAACTTTCAACCCCGGATCTTGTATCAAGCTGAACTGAGTTTCATTTATGATGGAGAAATTAAATACTTTAATGACATTCATATGTTGAAGAAATTTGCCATAACCAAACCAGCTCTTCAGGATATTCTCAGACCTATCCTCCATAATGACCAACCCAATCCATACCACAAAAGTAAACTCACTCAGAAATCTCGGATCAAACTCCAATTTCCACACTGGCGAAAGGATTAAAAATGGCCACTAACTTTTGAAAAACACGATACCCAAAACTTCACCAGACTTATGAATATTCTCCATTAATGTGAATGGCTTAAACTGTCCTCTAAAGAGGCATAGGTTAGCCGACTGGATACAAAAACTCAGGCCAGATATCTGTTGCATACAAGAGTCACATCTTAACCTAAAAGACAAATACAGACTCAGGGTGAAAGGATGGTCATCCATATTTCAGGCAAATGGTAATCAGAAAAAAGCAGGTGTTACAATTTTATTTGCAGATACAATAGGCTTTAAACCAACAAAAGTAAAGAAGGACAAGAATGGTCACTTCATATTTGTTAAGGGTAATACTCACTATGATGAGATCTCAATTATTAATATCTATGCACCCAACCAGAATGCACCTCAATTTATAAGAGAAACTCTAACAGACATGAGCAACTTGATTTCCTCCAGCTCCATAATCGTCGGAGATTTCAACACAACTTTGGCAGTGTTGGATCGATCCTCCAACAAGAAGCTGAGCAAAGAAATCTTAGATTAAAACCTAACCATCCAACATTTGGATTTAGCAGACATCTACAGAACATTTCATCCCAACAAAACTGAATACACATACTTCTCATCAGCCCAAGGAACTTACTCCAAAATCGATCACATCTTAGGTCACAAGTCTAACCTCAGTAAATTTAAAGGAATAGAAATTATTCCATGCATCTTCTCGGACCACCATGGAATAAAACTTGAGCTGAGTAACAACAGGAATCTGCATACTCATACCAAAACATTGAAGTTAAATAACCTTATGCTGAATGATAGCTGGGTCAGAGATGAGATTAAGAAAGAAATCGCCAATTTTTTGGAACAAAACAACAATGAAGACACGAACAATCAGAACCTCTGGGACACCGCAAAGGCAGTTCTAAGAGGGAAATTTATAGCACTGCAAGCCTTCCTCAAGAGAACGGAAAGAGAGGAAGTTAACAACTTAATGGGACATCTCAAGCAACTGGAAAAGGAAGAATATTCCAACGCCAAACCCAGTAGAAGAAAAGAAATAACCAAAATTAGAGCAGAATTAAATGAAATTGAAAACAAAAGAATAATACAACAGATCAATAAATCAAAAAGCTCATTTTTCGAAAAGGTCAATAAAATAGATAAACCTTTGGCCAACCTAATCAGGAAAAAAAAGAGTAAAATCTCTAATCTCATCAATCAGAAACAACAAAGACGAAATAACAACAGACTCCTCAGAAATCCAAAAAATTCTTAATGAATATTACAAGAAACTTTATTCTCAGAAATATGAAAATCTGAAGGAAATTGACCAATACTTGGAAGCACATCACCTTCCAAGACTTAGCCAGAATCAAGTGGAAATGTTGAACAGCATCAACATTTAAATAGCATCAACCATACAAAACCTCCCTAAAAAGAGAAGCCTGGGACCAGATGGCTTCACGTCTCAATTCTACCAAACCTTTAAAGAGGAATTAGTACCTATATTACTCAACCTGTTCCAAAAGGTAGAAAAAGAAGGAAGAGTACCCAACATGTTCTATGAAGCAAACATCACTCTGATCCCCAAACCAGGGAAAGACTCAACAAGAAAAGAAAATTATAGACCGATATCACTAACGAATATAGATGCAAAAATATTCAACAAGATCCTAACAAACAGAATCCAGCAACACATCAAACAAATTATACATCATGACCAAGTCAGTTTTATCCCAGGGTCTCAAGGCTGGTTCAATATACGTAAATCTATAAATGTAATCCAGCACATAAGCAAATTAAAAAACAAAGACCACATGATTCTCTCAATTGGTGCAGAAAAAGCTTTTGATAATATCCAGCATCCCTTCATGATCAGAACACTTAAGAAAATCGGTATAGAAGGGACATTTCTTACTGATAGAGACCATCTACAGCAAACCCACAGCCAATATCATATTGAATGGAGTTAAATTGGAATCATTTCCACTCAGATCAGGAACCAGACAATGCTGCCCATTGTCTCCACTGCTTTTCAACATTGTAATGGAAGTTTTAGCCACTGCAATTAGGGAAGAAAAGGCAATCAAGGGTATCCATATAGGGTCAGAAGAGATCAAACTTTCACTCTTTGCGGATGATATGATAGTATATCTGGAAAACACTAGGGACTCTACTACAAAACTCTTAGAAGTGATCAAGGAATACAGCAGCGTCTCAGGTTACAAAATCAACATTCATAAATCGGTAGCTTTATATATACCAACAACAGTCAAGTTGAAAAAATAGTTAAGGACTCTATCCCATTCACAGTAATGCCAAAGAAGATGAAATATTTGGGAATATATCTAACAAAGGACGTGAAAGATCTCTATAAAGAGAACTATGAAACTCTAAGAAAAGAAATAGCTGAAAATATTAACGAATGGAAAAACGTACCATGCTCATTCTACCAGGCTGGGAAGAATCAACATAGTTAAAATGTCTATACTACCCAAAGCAATATATAATTTCAATGCAATCCCTATTAAAGCTCCACTGTCATACTTTAAAGATCTGGGAAAAACAATACTTCGTTTTATATGGAATCAGAAAAAACCTCGAATAGCCAAGACATTACTCAGAAATAAAAACAAAGCAGGAGGAATTACTCTACCAGACCTCAGACTATACTACAAATCAATAGTGATCAAAATAGCATGGTATTGGCACAAAAACAGAGAGGAAGATGTCTGGAATAGAATAGAGAACCAAGAGATGAATCCAGCTACTTACCGTTATTTAATCTTTGACAAGTCAATTAAAAACACTCAGTGGGGAAAAGATTCCCTATTTAACAAATGGTGCTGGGTGAACTGGCTGGCAACCTGTAAAAGACTGAAAGTGGACCCACACCTTTCACCATTAACTAAGATAGACTCTCACTGGATCAAAGATTTAAACTTAAGACATGAAACTATAAAAATACTAGAGGAGAGTGCAGGGAAAACCTTTGAAGAGATTGGGATGGGCGAGTATTTTATGAGGAGAACCCCCCGGGCAATTGAAGCAGCTTCAAAAATACACTACTGGGACTTGATCAAACTAAAAAGCTTTTGCACAGCTAAGAACACAGTAAGTAAAGCAAGCAAACAGCCCTCAGAATGGGAGAAGATATTTGCAGGTTATGTCTCCGACAAAGGTTTAATAACCAGAATCCACAGAGAACTCAAACGCATTAGCAGAAATAGAACAAGGGATCCCATCGCAGGCTGGGCAAGGGATTTGCAGAGAAACTTCTCTGAAGAAGACAGGCGTGCGGCCTTCAGACATATGAAAAAATGCTCATCATCTTTAATCATCAGAGAAATGCAAATCAAAACTACTTTGAGATACCATCTAACTCCAGTGAGACTAGCCTACATCACAAAATCTCAAGACCAGAGATGTTGGCGCGGATGTGGAGAATAGGGAACACTTTTGCACTGCTGGTGGGAATGCAAATTAATACATTCCTTTTGGAAAGAGATATGGAGAACACTTAGAGATCTAAAAATAGATCTGCCATTCAATCCTGTAATTCCTCTACTGGGCATATACCCAGAAGACCAAAAATCACATCATAACAAAGATATTTGTACCAGAATGTTTATTGCAGCCCAATTCATAATTGCTAAGTCATGGAAGAAGCCCAGGTGTCCATCGATCCACGAATGGATTAATAAATTGTGGTATATGTACACCATGGAATATTATGCAGCCTTAAAGAAAGATGGAGACTTTACCTCTTTCATGTTTACATGGATGGAGCTGGAACATATTCTTCTTAGTAAAGTATCTCAAGAATGGAAGAGAAAGTACCCAATGTACTCAGCCCTACTATGAGACTAATTTAGGGTTTTCACATGAAAGCTATAACCCAGTCACAACCTAAGAATAGGGGGAAGGGGGAAAGGGAGGGGAGGGAGGAGGAAATGGGTAGAGGGAAGGGGATTGGTGGGATTACACCAGTGATGCATCTTACAAGGGTATATGTGAAACTTGGTAAACGGTCTGTGAAGCTAGTGAATGATGCCCCATGATCATATCAATGTGCACAGCTATGATTTAATAAAAAAAAAGAAAAAAGATTATACACCAATATATGAAAACCCAATACTCTAATAGAAAATTATGTAAATGCATAAACAGGCAAAAAATGTCAATAAATGATCAAATCATCAAAAAATTCTAGCACATATAAAGTCTTGTTGTATTTCAACAAATGGGCAGTGCCTGTGGCTCAAAGGAGTAGGGTGCTGGATCCATATACCGGAGGTGGTGGGTTTAATTATTGTGCCAATAATCATCAAGCTGAGAATAAAATTAAAGACTCTATTCTATTTACAAGAGCATCAAAAAAGATGAAATACCTGGGAATATATCTAACAAAAGATGTGAAAGATCTATATAAAGAGAATTATGAATCTTTGAGAAGGGAAACAGCATTATATCCAAAGAAATGGAACTGAAAATGAGATTAATTGTTCCATATGAGACAGATAAAGATGAAAAATATTGTAACACTCAGAATTATTGAGAGTGTGAACAAATCACCCACAGTTGGTAGAATTTTCTGTAACATTGTATATAAAGTATGTACAAATTTAAAATTAACTTCTGCCTCTAACCCCAAATCCTATGATTAAATCACACTTTAAGGAAGTAATATAGCTATTGAAATACCCATCAAAGGGAACTGGATAGCAAATTTCAGAAATAATAAATGTAATGTATGATCCCCATTTTGGTCAGATTACCAAAAAACAAACAAAAAACTATAGTTACACACATGCAACGACATATCTAGTAGTGCACACTAAATATGTTTAAATTAATAAAATTATAACATTTTAATTTTTATCATATATCTAAATATATTTTAATTATCAAAAAATATTAAAATACGTAAAAGTATATGTGATAATATGACCTAATCTCTATTTCAGCATTTAAAGATATTAACATTGTGGGAGATAGTTTCCTTTTTCAAATAAAGTATGTGTGTACAAATGGTTCAATTTCAGAGACAGAAAATAATTTAAATTTTCCTTTTACAGCCATTAAATCAAAGAAACTTACCACAATAATATTCTGAGGATATCAAGGAGATTATTCACTACCTCAGACCCTGAATGAAAATTTAACCAATAGAGAGAGAATTTCCAGAAATAATGCAATATAGTGTCCCCAGGTAAACAAAATATCAATATGAATGTGAAGATGTAACAAGGTTTCAGATAATCTATCTCATTTCAAATAACTTCTACTTATTGGCTTAGCCTGTAAAAGTAAATAGCACTCAAAAATACTCTGAGTGACTCACAAGGTACTTTCAAAGTTACATATAAGAACCATGATCCCACTTGTTAGAGCTTCGATCCATGTAACTATTTGTTATTCTGAAATGAACAATTTAAGTTTATAACCTAGGATCAGAGTAGTCCAATAAAAGCAGGAGATGACTGTGCTGGAATGAATTTGCACCGGAGGTAGAAGACCATGATTATCACTGTCATTCTAACAGGGCCTATGCCTCCTCCAGCACGTCTTCTTACTTCCATTTTTTTTTCACTTATAAACTTACAGACTAATCATAATTATTATTAGGGAATGGAATATGATGTGTATAAGTGTTTCATCAATGTAAAATTTTAAACAAATGTAAAACATTTTTTAAAGGCCTTGAAACAAGATAGCTGTTTTTTTTAAATATTTCAAACCATGCTCAATAAAATGTTATTGTAAGTAAATTTTATTCTCATGTTCATTTTTTGTATTAAATATAACACTAATTCAGATTTACAACTAACAGTATCATCCTTTCTCCATGTAACTTTGGATAGATTTCACTTCATAAAGTTTTACATAAAGTAATTGGTCTCATTTCTATGATAGAAGGAGATAAAAATTCTTTAATAAGATCTGAGTCAGAAAATTGATATAAAATTTCAAAAATGAAAATACTATTAGTTTCTGATAACAGAAGCATCACAAATAGTCAAGAAGTTGATCATAGATTTTGAAATCAGAATTTAAAGAGACATGACAGTCAAAGTTTTAATAACACAGGTTTAAACTGCTTGAGTCCACGTATGTGTGGATTTTTTTCAATGTATTTATTGAAAAAGTTTTGGAGATTTGCAACACTTCAAAAAAACACGGATGTACCATGTACCCTATTTTAAAAATTAAGAGAAAGATAGGCATGCCATGAATGCATAAAATATATATATATATATAATACAGTCTATTTTATCATTTACTATTATAAAATGTGCACAAATCTATTGTGAAAGATAAGATATACCTAAACTTATACACACAGGGACTACATTGGGCCATGTGCACTTGAGAGAAATGTGACCAAATGTAAAACTGTGGTCTTGAAACACACTGCATAAAATTAACTGTGGTACACGCTGTGCTACTGTGATAACTCCACAGCCACCTTCTGTTGCTGTTTTGGTGGACCGAAGTGCTGTGAGTATAAACTTAAATGCTGCTGCTGGATGGTGCTAACCACTGTCACTCCCGTGAATTATGTATCACTACTGAGCTCCTGGTGTTTTTGCATTATTATTCACCATTTTTAGTGTGATACTGTAAACACTGAAAAACAGAGAGGACCCACACAAAGTGTCCTTACAAAAGAAAAAAAAATCATTATGTCAGAAGAGGTGCGACATAGGATAGGAAAGGGCCAATAATTAAACTTTGAGAGAGTTAAAAGTCGCAAGTGGAATTTCAACTTCACAGAGGCTTGGCACCCCAAACTCCATGTTTTTCAACAGCCAATGCTAAATGATACCTTAGAATCTAAACATGATTGCTTTTTGTTTATTCAACAAATGATTACTGTCACATAAGCACATTAATCTCAGTTAATCTTTCTTTCTTAATCCATGAAAACAGATACACTCAAATGTGAAGAAGTAGGTGATTATGCACTTAATAAAACTGAGTACACTGGATACTTTTTCTTCCATTCTTGAGAACTTTACTAAGAAGAATATGTTCCAGCTCTATCCATGTAAACATAAAAGAGGTAAAGTCTCCATCTTTTTCAAGGCTGCATAATATTCCATGGTATACATATACCACAATTTATTAATCCATTCATGGGTTGATGGGCACTTGGGATGCTTCTATGACTTGGAAATTATGACTTTGTTGTAAAGTGATTTTTGGTCTTCTGCATATATACCTAGTAAAGAAATTGCAGGATCAAACAGCAGTTCTACTTTTAGATCCCTGAGTGTTCTCCAGAATTCTTTCGAAAAGGAACATATTAGCTTGCATTCCCACCAGTAGTGCAGAAGTGTTCCCTTTTCTCCACACCCATGCCAATGTCTGTAGTTTTTGGATTTTGTTATGTGGGCTACTCTTATTGGAGTTAGATAATATCTCAAAGTGGTTTTGATTTGCATTTCTCTGATGATAAAAGATGATGAGCAGTTTTTCATGTGTCTGTAGGCCATGTGCCTATCTTCTTCACAGAAGGCTTCTGTCTTGCCCACAATGAAATGGGATCACTTTTTTTTTTATTAATAAGTTTGAGTTCTCTGTGGATTCTGGTTATCAAACCTTTGTCAGAAACATAACCTGAAAATATCTTCTCCCATTCTGAAGACTGTCTGCTTGCTTTACATACTGTAAAGCAATTCTGAGGGCTGTGGAGAAGCTTTTTAGTTTGATCAGATCTCAGTAATGTACTTTGGTGTTGCTTCAGTTGCTCATGGGGTCCTCCTCATAAAGAATTCTCCCAGGCCAATTTCTTCAAGTGTTTCCCCGGCACTCTCTACAAGTATCTTTATAGTTTCATGTCTTAAATTTAAATCTTTTATCCAGTGAAAGTCAATTTTGGTTAATGGTGAAAGGTGTGGGTGCAGTTTCAGTCTTCTATAGGTCGCCAGCCAATTACCTAGCACCATTTGTTAAATAGGGAATCTTTTCCCCACTGAATGTTTTTATTGGCTTGTCAAAGATCAAATAATGGTAAGTATCCGGGTTCATCTCTTGGTTCTCTATTCTGTTCCATACATCTACCTCTCTATTTTTGTGCCACTACCATGCAGTTTTGATCACTACAGATTTATAGTGTAGTCTGAGGTCTGGTAGTGTGATTCTTCCTGATATTTTTTTAATTCTGAGTAATGTCTTGGCTATTTGAGATTTTTTTTCTGATTCCATATAAAACAAAGTAGTATGTTTTTCAGATTTTGAAAGTATGACAGTGGTGCTTTAATAGGAATTGCCTTAAATTTATAGATTGCTTTGGGTAGTATGGACATTTTAACAATGTTGATTCTTCCCAGCCATGAACATGGTGTGTTTTTCCATTTTTTAAACATTTTCAGCTATTTCTTTTCTCAGAGTTTCATAGTTCTCTTTATAGACATCTTTCACATCCTTTTTTAGGTAAATTCCCAAGTATTTCATCTTCTTTGGCACTATTGTAAAAGGAATAGAGTCCTTGACTGTTTTTTTAGTTTTACTGTTGTTGGCACATATAAAAGCTATTGATTTTGTATCCTGAAATACTGCTGTATTCCTTGATCACTTCTAATAGTTTTGTAGTTGCATCCCTGAAGTTTTCCAGGTATAAATCATATCATCTTCAAAGAGTGAAAGTCTGTTCTCCTCTGACCCTATTTGGATACCCTTGGTTGCCTTCTCTTGCCTGATAGGGATGGGTAAGACTTTCATTATAATGATAAAAAGCAGTAGAGACAATGGGAAACTTTGCCTGGTTCATGATCTGAGTGAAAATGTTTTCAATTTTACTCCATTCAATATGATATTGGCTATGGGTTTGCTGTAGATGGCCTCTATCAGTTTAAGAAATGTTCCTTCTATAGGATGCTAAATATTATCAAAAGCTTTTTCTGCATCAATTGAGAGAAACATATGGTCTTTATTTTTATTTTATTTATGTGGTGTATTATATTTATAGATTTATGTATATTGAACCAACCTTGAGTGTCTGGGATAAAATCCACTTGGTCATGGTATATAATTTTTTTGATGTGTTGATGGATTCTGTTTGTTAGGATCTTATTGAATATTTCTGCATCTATATTCATCAAAAATATTGGTCTATAATTTTCTTTCTTTGTTGCGTCTTTTTCTGGTTTGGGGATCAGGGTGATATTTGCTTTATAGAATGTGTTGGGAAGTATTCCTTCTTTTTTCTATGTTTTGGAAAAGGTTATGTAAAATAGGTAATATAGATACTAGTTCCTCTTTAAATGTTTGGTAGAATTCTGATGTGAAACCATCTGGTCCCAGACTTTTCTTTTTTGGGAGATTTTGTATAGTTGATGCTATTTCAGTACTTGATATAGGTCTATTCAACATTTCCAATTCTTTCTGACGGAGTTCATGAAGTTGGCATGCTTCCAAGTATTGGTCTATTTCCTTCAGATTTTCATATTTCTGAGAATAGAGTTTTTTATAGTATTCATTAAGGATTTTTTTGAATTTCTTTTTTTAATTTTATTATTTAATCATAGCTGTGTACATTAAGGATTTTTTGAATTTCTGACTTATCTGTTGTCATTTCACCTTTATCATTTCTGATTGATGATATTAGGGATTTTACTTTTCTGTTTCTGGTTAGGTTAGCCAAAGGTTTATCAATTTGGTTAATCTTTCCAAAAAAACAACTTTTCGATTTGTTGATCTGTTCAATGATTCTTTTGTTTTCAATTTCATTTCATTCTGCTCTAATTTTGGTTATTTCTTTTATTCTGCTGGGTTTGAGGTTGAAATGTTCTTCCTTTTCCAGTTGCTTAAGATGCACCCTTAAGTTGTTGACTTCATCTCTTTCCATTCTCTTGAGGAAGGCTTGCAATGCTATAAATTTCCTTCTTAGGACTGCCTTTGCAGTATCCCACAGGTTCTGATAATTTGTGTCTTCATGTTATCATTTTGTTCTAAAAACTTGTTAATTTCCTTCTTAATTTCATGTATGACCTAGCTATCAGTCAGCCTAAGATTTAGTTTACATGTCTTTCTTATGGTATGAAGATTCCTATTGTTGTTGAGTTCAACTTTTATTCCATTATGGTCCAAGAAAATACAAGGAATAATTTTAATTCTTTTCTATTTGCTGAGGTTAGACTTGTGACCTAAGATGTGATCAATTTTGGAAGATGTTCCATAGGGTGACGAGAAGAATATGTATTCAGTTTTGTTAGGATGAAATGTTCTGTAGATGTCTATTAAGTCCATTTGTCGTAGAGTCACGTTTAAGTCCAAAATTTCTTGGTTTGGTTTATTTTTGGAGGATCTATCCAACACTGCCAAACGTGTGTTAAAATCTCTGACTATTGCGGTGCTAGAAGATATCAAATTGTTCATGTCTGTTAGGCTCTCTTATATAAATTGAGGAACATTCTTGTTCAGCAAATAAATGTTAATAATTGAAATCCCTTCATGTTGAGTTGTCCCTTGACAATATAAAGTGACCATCTTTATCTTCCCTTACATTTTTTGGTTTAAAGCCCATTGTATCTGCAAATAAAATTGCAACCTTGGGACGGCGCCTGTGGCTCAAAGAGTAGGGCACCGGTCCCATATGCTGGAGGTGGTGGGTTCAAACCCAGCTCCGGCCAAAAAAAAAAAATTGCAACCTCTACTTTTTTCTGATTTATGTTTGTCTGAATTATAGATGCCTATCCCTTTACCCTGAGTCTATTTTTATCCTTGTGTCTATTTTTATCCTTTAAAGTAAGATGAGGTTCCTGTATTCAGCAGATACCGGTTCTGAATTTATGTATGCAGTCAGCCAACCTATGCCTCTTTTTAGCACAATTTAAGCCATCCACATTAACTGAGAGAATGGATAAGCCTGGTAGTGTTTTGGGTGTCAAGTTTTTTGAAAGTCCAGTGGACATTTTAATCCTTTCACCACTGTGGAAGTTGGGGTTTGTTCTAAAATTTCTGAGTGAATTTACTTTGGTGGTAGAGCAGGTGCTAGTCATTGTGCAGGATTGGTCTGAGAATATCTGAGAATATTGGTCTGAGAGCTGCTGTAGTCATGGCAAATTTCTTCAACATGTATATATCATTATTTGAATTCACCATCACAAATGAAACTCAATTTAGCTGGACACAGGATCCTGGGCTGGAAGTTGTTTTGTTTTAGGAGATTGAAGGTCAATGACCATCCACTTCTGGCTTAAAAAGTTTCAGTTGAGAGATCTGCAGTCATTCTAATATTCTTCCCCTTGTATGTTATTATTTTCTTATATCTGGCTGCTTGCAGGATGTTCTCCTTTACATTAACTTTGGCAAAAATTGATTACAATTATCTAGGCAATGCTTTATTTGGATTGAGTCATGCTGGGGTTCTGAAACTGTCTGCCATCTGAATTTCTGTATCACTTGCCATGCTTGGGAAATTCTCAATTATATCTTGCATAGAGTATCAGTGCCTTTCGGACAATCCTTTTCTCCTTCAGGAATTCGTATAAGGCAAAAGCTTGCTTTTTGGAGTGGTCCCACAACTCTCTCTGGGAATGATCCATTTTTGCTCTCCACTTCTCTCCCTCTTTGAGCATTTGGGAGTGTTCAAAAGCTTTGTCTTCAATGTCAGAGATCCTTTCTTCTGCCTGTTCCATTCTGTTACTGAGGGAGTCTACTGTATTTCTCAGATCTTTGAGAGCTGCAAATTCTTGCCTCAATGTGTCAAAATCTTTGGAAATTTTGCTTTGAATTCATTGAATTCTTGACACATCTTTTGAATTACTCCTTGAATTTTTAATTCCAACTTTACTTCCATTCTACTAATCTTATTTGCCATCCATATTCTGAACTCAATTTCTGACATCTCAGCCATTTATTTATGAATGCCATCTTCTGTTGTATCTCCTTTGTCATTCCTTGGGGGAGTTTATCTACTCTGATTATTCATGTTGCCAGAGTTCTGCTGATTCCGCCCCATGATTATTTTTCTCAGTTTTGTTAGAGAAACTGGTAAGATGGAATTGAATTGAGGCTCCTGGAGTTATAATTAATCAGCCCTTTATCTAAGAGCTGGGATTGATGACTGTGACATTTCCCCTACAGCTTACGAAGGTCCTGTTCAGTACTGCAGCTTGAGATTCTGGGGACCTGCTTGGTGTGATGGAGCTAGGTGATTCTGTCTTGTATTCAGCTAGTCTCTAACTGATCCTCGTGAATTAGTGGCTTTGGGCTGAAATCTCAGCTGGGGAGAAATACAAGCAACTAAGACACCCCATCCCTAATGGGCAACAACTGGTGTATAGACACAGGACCGTCAAATGTATCTCTCTCCCTCAGACTTACAGTTACTTTCCTATGAAATATGCACCATCCAGTGCAGAGCTGTAATTATACATTCTTACAGTGACAGCACACTTTTCCTAGTGTCCCATGCAGTGCAGAGCTGTAATTATGCATTCTGACACTGACAGCACACTTTTCCAATTCCAAGTCAGTGCAGTTTGCCTAAGGTTAAAAAGCAGTAGAACAAAACAGAAATGCCATCTTTAAATTAATAAGATTGATAACCCATTATGTTTTTATTATTTAGACATAAATAAAATCATGTAATTAGCTCAAAAAAAATTTTTGACCTATTTGCTAAAAATCCTTTATCATTTAAATTCATATTAACTATAATATATTATCCTAAAGCTTCTGAAACTCGTTTAAATGAGATTCATTTAAATATCTTTGTGGGGAAAATACACAAGTATTTCTGTGTACCCAAGCGGATATCACATTTATAGTCAATTTCACATTCCCATTTTTTTTTCTCCTTAACACCGAGTTCCTACAAGACTTCCCTATTTAAGTTTTGTTTGGGAGTTCTATAAATTGCTTTGACAAAAATATCAAATGGCCATCCTTAGGCCAGAGATTCCTAAACTTTCTCTCTTTGTGGTAGTCTTAGTAATTTTTTTTTATAGTATCCTAGGTTAAAAGAAATATGTAACATTTGTATGTCTCATAAAACTAGACAAATATTTATGTCAGATCAATTTAGCATCTATTTGAAAAAAATACACACATAACTTTAAAGTTATTTATGTAATAACCAGTGGATGTTGTTTATATAATAATCAGTGGATGTTCCTGTGTTTCCCATGAAAATATTAAATATTTTACATCCCACCTGTGAATTTGCTGTGGTGACTTGGTGCCTATGATTTTAGGCATTGTTAATATTTTATTTAATTCTTCTGGAGGACGGGAATTGGATCTTTGATGCTTATAGTCCCCAGCCCTCGCATAACCTACTAAATCTGGCATTTAGTAGGTATGAATATTTGCCAAATGAAAGGGGACAGATATAAATGAATGACTCAGAATATTAATGCTGACTTCAGTACAATGGCTGCCTGTGGATGGGGGCTGTTTGTAATGTCAATTGACACAGCACAGTGGTATAACAAATAATAGAAAATGTGGGCTCTATCACTTTTTAAATATATGATTATGCTTTTCTCGTTTATGAACTGGTGAGTAACAACAGTCTGTATTTCACAGGGCTAAGGTAATTAAATGAAACCACATGTGATTCACAAAGCACGCTGCATTGTACACAGTAAGTATTTGGTAAATACTATTGTTATTATTATTTTGCTGTTTTATGCTTTATATCATAGATGGAAAGACATACAAATCTGGAATTGGTGGATAGAAATGAGAATAAACCTAAAAATATTAACAAGACAACCCAGGAAATAATTATTTTTAAAAGGCAAGCTCTGATTTCAAACAGAATAAGAAAGCACAGTTACTGTGCTCAGAAAATACATTTGAACAACCGGCTCTTTGTGGCCAGACTCAGGAAGCCACAGTGTGACTAAAATTGCTGTCTGCCAAAAGTGAGACAAATTCAAATCCTTTCATTTCATGGCTTGAAATTGAAGACTAAAAACATCCTATTTCTAATCATATTCCTAATTACAGAAACACAGGCTAGCACCCCCATTGTATAAGGAGTTGCCAGTGTTTCCATTATCAGTTCCCACTTTCAGGGCTTATTACTTAAGCACATACTCCAGGGAGATTGTTGGCGTGGAGGATCTCAGCATGGTAGAGAACATGTTTTACAAAATTTGGCATCAATTTTCCAACTGTAAATACAAAGAGATAGAAAGAAAACAATGAAAAGTCAAGAAAACCCAGGGTGCTGGGATTGAAAAGGTTGTTCAAGCTAATTTCAAATGTAATGCATAAATGTAAACACTTCTCTGAGCATTTAAAGAGAAAATACATTTTGAATTTAAACAATTTCACCCAACATCTGTAATAGGACAATAGAAGCAATGAGACCTGCCCATCTGTCTCCCATTAGTAAAAAAAAAACGGCATGAATCTGTGTTTGTCTCTATGAGGAGCTGCTTCTGCCTCAGGCTTGGCCAGGCTTCTGAAAGGTGACTGCTGTTGTTGGTTTGTGCCATCTCTGCGTTGCATTTTTTTAAGAATTAGACCCCGACACCATTATGTGTAATCTTTCTGTCATACTCAGTGGATGGTTAATTACCTATTTTAGTCACTTACATATCCTTTGCTTCAATTTGGTTTTACCAAAATTTGTTGTTAGCTTTTAAAACTGTTTTTAGCACAGAATGATGCTTAATTACTTTAAGCCACTGTGCACATTTCTTTTTCTAATGCTTTTTTTTTTTTTGAAATTTCAGAATATTAGGGGCTCTTTCTTTTTAAAAGTTGTTCTTATAACCAAAATGACACTTAAATTAAAATTAAGACAATGTACAACAGATAAGAGGGTAAAATATATATTTTAAATAATTATATTGAGCTATTTAATTATTATATAAGTGCTTCTGAATTTATGTTTGGATATGATGACCAAATAAAGTACAAACCACAAAGAAAACTTCAGTTTGGGATGAGAAAAGTAAAGATAGGCCTTTTCCTTAGCCTATAACTCTGCATAAACTTTCATGTACTTTTTGATAGTTTTCAGTGGATCGCCCAAGGTTAAATCCTGAACTGAACTCATGCAATTTGCTTAAGGCAGGAAATAACTGCTTTCACTCAAAACCCTGTTCTTCTAGGTGCTTTGTGTTACAGTAAACAAATTGTATTTATGTCTGCAATACCTAATCAAGCAGAGTGAATGAAAAACTGTAAAGCTCCAGTTGACGGAGATCACAGAGAGGTGACGAGATTTAAAACTTTCATTCTTTACACACACCTTTTTGCCAAAATATAGCATCACTGAATTTATGAGAATCTTCATTCAACTTTCTCACTAGGAAATATAGGAATTTACCAACAGTGGACAAGAAATTTATGGAATGAATTTTAATTGGTAATAAAAGCACAGAATTATAAAGCAGACTGACCTCTGGGCATCATTTTGTAAAGATCCTCCAAGAAAGGACTATCCCTACGTGGCACATGTTGAGCCACTATTATATTTGCAAAAGAAATAAAGAAAAAAAAATATTTTAAACCCCTTTACGTAGTCAGTTCTGCATTTAATGCTGTCAAGAATTTCTTCTTCACACCTACTTTCCTCTTTCTACTATTTAAGATGCTTTCCTCTTCTTTAAACCTCAGTGAGTTGAAGATTAACTCATTACAATCCTTTTTAGAGGACAAGTTCACATATGACGTACTCCTGTTTTAGAGATTATATAAGCTGTAGACAAGTCTTTAAAGTGTATGAACACAGTAATATTGATTGATTTCTCAATACAATATACGACAATCAGTATATTGTATTGAGAAATCGGTATTACTATGTTCATACACTTTCTATATACAACCAGTATATAGAGATGTGTATATACAAAGTGTATACACAAATACTATATACAATACAATATACAACAATCAGTATATTGCATTGAGAAATTGGTATTACTATGTTCATACACTTTCTATATACAACCAGTATATAGAAATGTGTATATACAAAGTGTATACACAAATACTATATACAATCACTATATTGTATTGAGATACAATACAATATACAAAAATCAGTATATTGCATTGAGAAATTGATATTACTATGTTCATACACTTTCTATATACAACCAGTATATAGAGATGTGTATATACAAAGTGTATACACAAATACTATATACAATCACTATATTGTATTGAGATACAATACAATATACAACAATCAGTATATTGCATTGAGAAATTGGTATTACTATGTTCATACACTTTCTATATACAACCAGTATATAGAAATGTGTATATACAAAGTGTATACACAAATACTATATACAATCACTATATTGTATTGAGATACAATACAATATACAACAATCAGTATATTGCATTGAGAAATTGATATTACTATGTTCATACACTTTCTATATACAACCAGTATATAGAGATGTGTATATACAAAGTGTATACACAAATACTATATACAATCACTATATTGTATTGAGATACAATACAATATACAACAATCATTATATTGCATTGAGATACAATACAATATACAACAATCAGTATATTGCATTGAGAAATTGGTATTACTATGTTCATACACTTTCTATATACAACCAGTATATAGAAATGTGTATATACAAAGTGTATACACAAATACTATATACAATCACTATATTATATTGAGAAATCAATCAGTATTACTATGTTCATACACTTTAAAGACTTGTCTACAGCTTATATAATCTCTAAAACAGGAGTATGTCATATGTGAACTTGTCCCCTGAAAAGGATTGTATACAATACACTGATTGTATTGAGAAAAAGAAACTAGGTCCTTTCCCCACCCAGTGTATAAACTGTCCTTGGCAAACAGCCCTGACTCTTGCACCTGCTAAATTAGTAGCATTTTTATGCGGCACCACAGATGCCTGTTTCATTTAATCCTTCAGTGACCAATAGCCTTGTTACTACCTACCATAGAAGAAAGTGATGTAGATGTGTGTCTAATTAGTAATGTCAGGATGATCTCTTTTGGACATTGATCAATTCCATTATTTATATACAATGTGTTTTCATTAATTTCCAAAGTTGAATTGACAGATCAAATCTACCACATGCTGAATAAAAATTCTTTCCAGTAAAAAGCATATTTCACTACTATACACTTTCTGACATTAAAATATAAAATTTGTCTGAAAATGCCCCATTTTATCCTATTATCAATAAAACCTTAATTTAAAAGGGACTTCTAATGAGATTACTATGACTAAATTTATGATTTCTTTTCTTTTTTTTTATATACACAGGTAGCACAGAGCCTGGAACCTAGCATACATAATTTATTTTTACAATATTAAGTGAATTATTTCTGGAAGCATACAAAAATATTCATTTATATCAAATAATCTGGAACACATTTTGTCAATCAAATTTGCCTATTCAGTGAGCTAAAATGGTTGACTAGCAACCTTTCAGACTAGATTTAATAATTTAAAAAGAGACATTAATTCTATTAATCTTTGTATTCCTGAGTCCTAGCAGAATATCTAGTACCTACTTCCCAAAAACGTTACTAAGTGAAAGAAATTAAAAATTCCAAATTATATAATTTTAGTCACTTCCTTAACCTTGATATTAAAATCAAATATGCTTACTATTTTTCATACCAAGTATTGAAATGTAATTAGTACTAAAATTATAATACAGGTACATATAAGTTTATGCAATTAAACATATGGACTATAAGTGTATATATACTGAAGTTTTAACTTACTATACAAGGCTGAGTGCAGTGGCTCACACCTGTAATCCTAGCACTCTGGGAGGCTGAGGCAGTTGGATTGCTTGAGCTCAGGAGTTTGAGACCAGCCCAAGCAAGAGGACGACCCTCTCTCTACTAAGAACAGAAAAACTAGCCAGCCATGGAGGCTGAGGCAAGAAGATTATTTGAGCCCAAGAGTTTGAGGTTGTTGTGAGCTATGATGCCATAGCACTCTACCCAGGGTGTCTCGAAATTAAATAAATAAAAAATAAATAAATAAATAAATAATTTTCTATACAAGTAATCAAGAATGCTAGATACCAGACTTATTTCTTAATAGAAACCAGACTTATTTCTATTGTGGGGTATGTCTAATTGTTCTTTTCTATTCAACTTCTATGAACTATTTTACTTAAGACAACACCGAACTTCTGATAATTACATTCAAATCCCTGGAATACTTTTGTCTATCCTAGCAACAGCTGGCATTTACTGCACAGGTTTTGCTAGTGGGAGGCTCATTAGTATCTACTTTTTTGACAGTCTCCAAACAACAATACAGGGATAAGGAAAGTCATGCAATTTGCATCTCAGATTTGACACCCAGTCAGTGTATAGTCTGGGAATTAACACAAGAGCAGAGGAAAGCCTCCTGCTCCTAGGAGGGCGTATGCGCACACCTCCAGGTGCTAGCAATCCTGGCTGCCAGCTTAATTCAGTGTGGCTCTGAATGGACGGTCTCAGAGCACCACCGCAAAAGCTGACTTGATATATATAAACAGTGCCATCCCTAACTAAGTAACACACTAAATTTATCATAGGATACGCTGCTACAGAAGTCTTCACTCAACTAACACTCAGCCAACTCCACTCTAAAGTAGCCTGTATTTATATGCATTTTATCCCACAGAACATTTTCAATATACTCTTTGCTCAGTTAGTAAATTTTAAGTGACTCCTATATGTTAGGTATTTCTCTGACTTTAAACTATGTATTTACACTCCTAGTACTGATCCCAGATGTGACTAACAGTGGAGAGAAAAAGAGAAAGAGACATAAGCGGATGGGAGGAGACAGAGAGAGAAAAAGAGAGAGGAGGGAGGGAAGGAGGCAGTAGGAAGAGAAACAAAGATCAGTTTTAGGGAACGCACTTAGGCTAAAACCACAAAGATGTCGATCCCCAAGAAGAGCAAACCAGATACTCCTGCAATTTCAAAAACTCATCTTTATTACCCCTAGGTATACTCTTCTAAATCTCAGCGATAGCATGACTGATTTTGTGACCATCTCCTGCACTCTCTCACTCGGACAATCTGCATCTGTGAACAGAAAGAGTGGAGGGAGAAAAATCTCCTCTATCCACTGCCGGCACAACTATCAAAAAGATTGGGGCAGAAAGATTTGTAGAGCCCTGTCTATGCCTTCATTAGAAGATCACTTGTGAAAAAGCATTCAATATTCCACATCCCTTCATAATAAAAACTCTCAAAAAACTGGGCATAACAGGAACTTACTTCACAATGACAAAATCCACATATGACAGACACGCAGCTAGTGTCATGCTGAAAGGAGAAAAACTGAAAGCCTTCCTCTGAGATCTGGAACAAGACAAGGATACTCACGTTCACCACTGTTATTCAACATAATACTGGAAGTTCTACCTAGAGCATCAAATAGAGAAAGAAATAAAGGGCGTCCAAGTTGGAAAAGAAGAAGTCAAATTATCCTTGTTTGCAGGTAATAGGATCAAATTATCCTTGTCTGCAGGTAATAGGATCTTATATCTAGAGAAACTTGAAGATTACACACACAGACACACACAAAAAACTATTAGAACTGATAAATTCAGTAAAATTACAGGATACAAAATTGATATACAAAAATCAGTAGAATTTCTTTATGCCAACAGTAAACAATCTAAAAAAGAAATCAAGAAAATAATCCCATTCATAATAGCTATAAATAAAATAAAACACCAAGGAATAAAATTATCCAAAGAGGTAAAATAGCTCTTTAATGGAAACTATAAAATATTGATGAAAGAAATTGAAGAGGACACAGAAAAAATATGGAAAGATAATCCATGGTCCTGGATTAGAAGAATGAATAGTTTTACATGCCCATACTATGTAAAGCAATCTACAGATTCAATGTAATCCCCATGAAAATTCCAATGTCATTTTTCAAAAAAATAGAAAAAATACTGCTAAAATAATCCCATATGGAGCTACAAAAGCCCAGATTAACCAAAGTGATCTGAGCAAAAAGAACAAATCTGACATTACCTGACTTCATATTAAACTACAGAGCTGTAGTAACAAAAACAGCATGATCCTGGCATTAAAACAGACACACAGACCAATGGAACAGACAAGAGAACTGAGAAATAAATCCTAAATCTACAGTGAACTTACCTTCAACAAAGATGCCAAGGACACACAGTAGAGAAAGGACAGTCTCTTCAATAAATGACGCTGGGAAACTGGATCCCCGTATACAGAACAATGAAACTAAACCCTTTTCAATTACAGCATACAAAGATCAAATCATAATGGACTACGGACTTAAATATAAGACCTGAAACTATGAAACTACTCAAAGAAAAAAAAAAACAAAAAAACAACTCAGGACTTTGTTCTTGTCAAAGACTTCTTGAATCATATCCTCACAGCACAGGCAATCAAAGCAAAATTAGACATGTAGGACCACATCAAGCTAAAACATTTCTGCACAGCAAAGGAAATAATAAAAATACAGCCCAAGGAATGGAAGAAAATACTTGCAAACTATCCATCTCACAAGGGATTAATAACCAGAATACATAAGCAGCTCCAATAACTAAATAGGAAAAAATCAAATAACCCACTTAAAAATGGGCAAAGGATCTGACTAGATCTCAGAAGAATCCATACAAATGGTCAACAAGTATATGAAAAAATGCTCCACATCATGAGTTATCAGAGAAATACTAATAAAAACTACAATGAAATATTATCTCACCCCAGGTAAATGGATTTTAGTGAAAAGACAGGCAATAACAAATGTGGGCAAGGATGTGAAGAAAGGGCAACCTTCATACACAGTTGGTGGGAATGTCACTCAGGGCAGCCACAATGAAGAATGGTAAGGAGGGTCCTCAAAACATTTAAAATACAACTAACACGTGACACAGTAATCCCACTGCTGGGTATATATCCAAAGGAGGGGAAGTCAGTATAGCAAAGGAAAGCTGCCCCTCCATGTTTACGGCAGCACTTTTCACAACAGCCAAGGTTTATAATCAATCTAAGTGTCTATCAGTGGATGAATGGGTAAAGAAACTGTGGCGCATGCACTCAGTGGAGTATTGTAAAGCCTCAAAAAATACATATAATGAAATCCTGCCATTTGCAACGTGGATGAAACTGAAGAACATTATGATAAGTGAAATAAGCCTAACACAAAAAGACAAGTCTCATATGTGGAAGCTAAATATTAAAACAATTGCTCTCATGGAGAAAGAGAATAGAATGATGGTTATTAGAGGCTGGGAAGGGTAGTGGGGCAGGGAGATTAAGTGGGGATGGTTAATGAATGCAAAAATAGTTAAATAGAATGAATAATATTTGATAGCACAACAAAGTGACTATAAACAACAGTAAGTTAGGGTTCACTTTTAAATAACTAATAACTAACACAAAGAAATAAGAAAAGCTTTGCCTAATGAATACGCTAATTCCTGATTTAATTCACACTGTATGCCTGTATTAAAGCATCACATGTGCCCTATATCTTTTATATTCATAATAATTAAAAACAGATTTCTTTTAAAAGGATAGCTCACACCCAGTTCACAATCTCTCATAAAAATAGTGCTGTACATTTCAACCTTTGAAATAATCAAAGAAATTCTTCCACAACTGAAGTGCAACTGTTCCTATGAACATGCCTTTCTGGGTCCACTTTCTGATTCACTAAAACCTTCTTTTCTCTTACAATAATAAAGATAATTTTCTTTGCCCTGTGGAAACTGTGCCTAGAAATTGACCTATGGAAGATAGTCACCTGTGTGAGGTAAATGCACCATTACAGAGCTCTGAGTTCTCTATGAAGTTACTGTTGTAGGTTTCTGTTGGCTACATATTAATAGTTTGAGGAGTTGATGAAAAGTATATTCTAGCAGAAAATTCCTCAGCTCAGTTGAGTAAAATTCTCCTTTATCTGTAGAAGACTAACTCGAAGAGTTTATACCCTGGAGAAGAAAGATAACAGCACAGAAAGGACTCCTCGCACCCACACAAACATACTTCATCCCTGTGCTGAAACAGAAAAGCTTTGGGGACAAGAGAACAGCTTGATTTCCAAACCTATATAATTAGTAATATCCACAAAAATTATGTTCAGAAACCATACTGAAACTTTCTTAGTCCATCAGAGTTTGGTGAAGCATAAGATATCTGATGAAGCATGAAAAGGCATAAATTAATTGTTTTTAAAAAATAGAATACGGGCGGCACCTGTGGCTCAAAGAAGTAGGGCGCCAGCCCCACATAAGGGAGGTGGCGGGTTCAAACCCAGCCCAGGCCAAAAACTGCAAAAAAAAAAAAAAAAAAAATAGACTACTATCTACAATATTATAAATAATTCTATTCCTGTGTGCAGTCTCTTTCACCTAGTACCGAATTCTTAACATTTCAACAGGATTAGTGTCCAACTTTGTAGACACTTCTGTCCTTACTTGTCCTCTTCAGAGACTCCCTCCTTATCCCCACTGCCCAGTGCCCACAGATGCAGCACCCAGACTGTCAGGGCTTTTCAAGTCAAATTGGAGGCGGCTGCTGCCAAAGTGGTCTCTGTAGCACCTGGAGAAGAATGATCACCCTGCGTCTTTCTTGTGGGGGTGGAGGAAAGAAGAAAATAATGAGGCACAGGAGTCGAATACGAGGCATAAATGCAAGAAGAGCCCATGGGAGTTACCATCCATTTAACATGCTCAGCAAGTTGAAAGTTGTATTTTCCCCATTTATTTGAAAGCAATCAAGTATCAGTATTTCCAATGATTTAGTTTTGTTTGAAAAAAACTGAAGAACACTCACGGACTTCCCCTTCGATGAACTTCCACATATTAAGGAGCATGTGCCTTTCACTGGTGCACTTCACCCTCCACGTGGACTGTTCCTCAGAGACACACCCTTCTCACACGTGTCTTCTGCACCAAGAGCCTATCAATAACAACCATCGCCATCTAGAAGCCAGTTTTCTCCTGGTTAGGGACATATTTGCAGGTTAATTTAGAGCAAATAGCCACTAAACATTTTACTTAAAAGTGACTCCCTTCTGCCCATCTGAGCTGCCAGCCTTGCAGCCACCGCGCTGCTGCTGAGTCTGCCCCCTGCCGGTGAGTGCGAGCACGCGCTGGAGCCTCCGCACTGCCCCGGGGCGCGTCCAGCAAAATAGCAAGCAGCAGAAAGTTCATTTTACAGAAGCTTAATGGGCTGTGCGGCTGTGGCTGTTTAATACAAGCACTGTCAAGGCATCTAAACAAAAAGTCTTGGCTGTCATCACTGATAAACTGAACAGAATTATTTGTCACAGTAGACGGGACGAGGCACCATTAGAAGGGCGCACAGGGCCGCTACCGCCCATCTCCGCAACCTGCTGCGGCTGCCACAGACACACGAAAACGGTGGGTCCCCAAAAGCTTGTCATCATGTGATGGATACCAGAGATTAATAATCTAATCTTAGCATTCCAAAAGCACAGGCTTGAAAATGAAGGCTTTATAATATCTTCCTAAAAATATCTATTTGTTAAACTATATATTAATTTTAAGTTTTATGAAGAAATTACATACACATACATACACACACTTAGGTGTATATTCACACATATAAGCCAGCTATGTTTGCGAATCAACTTCTCTTTGGATAAATTTTGCTGTCCAAATCAATAGCCCTTAATTTTATATTATTAAGAACATACATAAAATTTATAACTAAAGACCTAATAAATACTAAAAGCTATCTATCATGAACAAATTATATATTCTCATGGTTCTCTTTATCAGGACAGTGAGAGTATCTATCTTTGCTTAACTGGAGGAAAAAAAAATCAAAATACCACTTCAGAGAAATAATTAAGTCTCTAATACCAAGAAATAATACAGTTTCTTTGGCTGAGCAGAAATCTACCAGTTTCACTTAATCTTAAAAATCAATTCTGGGTATATAATTTAGCACAGTGCTAATTAGGAGACTATTTCCATTGAAATGTGTTTTTAGAGGTAGAAAATGAAAATAAAAGTCTCTAAATACTTAAAAATTGATGCAATAAGGAAAACAAATACGCTTAATTCTAATATCACTAAGTCAAAGTATATAACTAGATTTTTTAAAAATAAAGATTTGTAGTATCAAACGGTAGGTCCACTTTTAGTTCCTAGAATATTCTCTGCACATTGTAGGATAAATGCATTAATGTACACAGTTACGATTTAATAAAGAATTTTAAAAAAAGATTTGCAGTTAATTTCCATTTAAATTATAAGTTATCTCTAGTTTCCTAGGGCTTTTGTTCTAATACTTACAAATCGCTATTCAGAAAATTAGATAGACAGCTTTTGTAGAATACAGTACAAACTATGATTTTTCACTTTTAGTCAAGCTTTCTCATGTAATCAATGTTCTTTTTTTTTTTTTTTTTGCCTCATTTTGTTGTCCTAAGTAGAATGCCTTGGTGTCATAGCTCACAGCAACCTCCAACTCTTGGGCTCAAGCAATTCTCTTGCCTCAGCTTCCTGAGTAGCTTATACTATAGGCACCCACCACCTTGCTATTTTTAGAGATGGGGTCTGCTCTGGCCCAGGCTGGTCTCAAATTCCTGAGCTCAGGCAATCCACCTGCCTCGGCCTCTCAAAGTGCGAGGATTATAGGCGTGAGCTACTGGATCCGGCCTTACTCAATGTTGTTATTGAAAGCTAAGCACTAAATATTAGGCTGTTGAGAATTAATGTGAGGAATAAAGGGAGACATGGATTATATTTTCAATGAGTTTATAATATAAAGATGAGATACGCATCGTAAAAACCATAATACAAGAGAGAAAGTGGTATGTGCTGTGAGAAGGAAAGTTAAGGTGGTTCAAAGTCAGGAAATATCAATTCTGTCTGGAATATGAACCATCCATTTTCAGGATTGCCTTTTTCCCCATTTATTTGCCTTCCACATTGCTCATCTGGACAAAGGTAAAGCCTACAGATTTAATTCTAATAAGCCATTATTATGCATTCTTGGTAATAGACATAGCAGAAACTCAGTAAATAAAAGTTTCATAAAAAAAATGAAAAAATTATATAACTCATTTTACTTACTTTAGAAAATGGCCCTACAGATAGAGAGAAAGACAAGGGAAAGATAAGAAAAGGGGGACAGGAGAGGGCAGGCAGAGTAGAAGGAGAGAGAAACTGATGGGTGTGCAGGTGCGGCTGGCAGAGCTGGTCCCATCCGCTCACGGGGCTGACTGTGCAGCCCTCCTAGCTGTGCACTAAGTGACAGAGTATTGGTGGCTCTAATGGCCACAGTGTGTGTACATACACCACAGACAGAAGAAAGGTTGAGCTTGCCATTGAGGAGAGCTCGTTGTTAAATATTACCAGCACACCACTGAAAAGTGTTAAGAGGTGGCAAAGCAAGGAAGTGGCCACTTAAACATTACTTAATCCGGACTCCATCAGCAAAAGTGTAAAAAAAAGAAATGAAATCTACACCAATCATCTATAAATTTGGATTCAGAAAGCTAAATAGTCATAGTTGATAAGTGGCATTGGGTTTTACACTCAGGCCATCACCTCCAAAACTCATTTCTGTATTTCCTGCACTTGCCCTATTATCAAAATTATTTGGCTGATCAAAACATATATTTCTATGCCCTACATCAGGTAAAATAAATCAGAATCTCTAAGGAAAATACTTGGAAATATGCATGACCATGTGTAGACTCTAGTTGGCAGTTGAATCTAGAAAACACCCCTGGAAAACACTCTACCACACCATCCAGGCCCTTCTTCAGCTAACTGGTCTGGCTCCCTAGAACTCAAAGCCGCAGCCCAACTGAGGAACCAAAACTGGTTCCACAATGACTTATGTTGTAGTGAGGGGTGTCCGACCCCCCCCTTTTTTCAGCCACACATTGGAAGAATGTGTCAGTATTCTTGTTTTCTTGGGCCACATATTAAATACACAAACACTAATGAAAGCTCATGAGCAAACAAAGGTCTGTGTATACTCTCCATGATATCCAACATGACAGATAAGAAAAAACATCCTCAGAAAATCAGTAAATGGCCCATGGGCCACAGGTTGAGCCCCCTGTAAGTGAAAATGGCATATGGAAAGTATGAAGAACAGCTATATAATTCAGAGAAACTGCCAACTTAGGGGTCATTCTGAGCATCATCCTTTGGTCAGAAGTGCAGGGCCATATATATCCAACAATGTCCTTGAAATAATTTCTGTTTTACAGTTGAGAAAAAGCCTTGGGGGCAGTTAAGGCACCCGCGTGGAGCACATGGGGTGAGCAATGAAGATGTTGACCTGGATGGTCCCATGTTCCAAACAGTCCACCCCAGGTGGCTTTTGCATTCTGACGTGGATTAATGTTTTAGGAAACAAATTTCAATAATGCAATTATTATGTCAAAGTATCATCTAAAGATAGTAAAACTGGATAAAGACTTTTGCCCCTTTAAGCTATGACCATTGACTAAAGAAAAATCTCAATCAATCTTATTAGTTCTTTGCAATCTAAAACAAGTGGACCATTGAATTTAGACATCTACATTCTGGAACCATGTAAATGCCACAAGAAAATTAAGAAATCAGTCAAGTACTTCATAAACCACAAAAACAATGACTACTTAACATGCCAGAGCTCACAGACCCTGGTCAGCATCTGGTAGCAATTTCCATTAAGCATCAGCGTTAGTGTTGCTTATTGCTAACCCATCATCGCTCTTCAGGCTGCTAACATGCTGTTGTGATTGGTGCCTTGCAACAGTTGGAGATGTCCCCTCTATCAAGCCAGAACAGTAAGTGTCAGGTGAGGAGGCAGAATCACTTCATGGTCATGAAAGTCCATGAACAAGAAAACAGGCCATACACAAGGACTTCTGATTCCTGTGTTTGGAGATATATTTAAACATCAGTCTGAGAGTAAAGTCTGTGCTCTCTTTAACTGATATCTCCTAGTAAGACACCAATATTACTTACTATATATAACAATCAGCTTCATCCCATTTTTCAGGAAAGAAATGTAGCCATTCTGCTTAAAACTGGGTTCTGAGATCATTAAGAGGTGAGAGATCTTAGGCAAATAAAGAAAGACCCCTTTGTCCCTCAATTTTGCCATCTTCAAAATAAAGATATTAATAGCAGTACCTTCCTCAAAAGTGAAGGCCGAATTATCTAAAACTTATAGCAATACCTGACATGTACTAACCACAGAGAGGTTTGCTAATCATCACTCTGCTACACTATTAAACAAACTGTTCCTGAACCTCATTAGAAAGTTTGTGCTGACATTAAGAATATTTCAGTTAGCAATTTACAGTTAAAATAATTAATCAGTACAGTTAATATGGGAAGAAGTTCTCTGCAATACAACAGTATGTCATCTAAGATCTAAGGAATACATTAGACCATTTGGATCATCCTACAGGAGAAGCTGAAAGCCTTGGCTACAGTGAGTCTCAACACTCTCGAGCTTGCTCACTCTTCCTCTCCCTGGCGGGTGGAACAGGGAGACTGAGCTGGCAGAGCTGGCCAGGCTCGCCCCTCCCACTCCTGCTCCAGCTTCACCACACCTCGCACAGCAAATACAGTCACACTGAAACAGACTGAATTCAAATCTTTTGCTGAACAATCCTTGAAGAAAAAAAAAAAGATCATAATAGATCCTATAGAGAGGGTCAGACTTAATCCTCAGGGCTTAGAAATCTGCTATTTTACGGACATTATTATCCATGTAAATAGTGGAAACAAGAATCATTCATCTGAAGCAAATATCTGTTGGAGAAGAACCAGAGTAGACAACGTTGCAGGGCTAAAGTGATTTATGTTTTAATTTCAAATATTTTCTCTAGATGAGAGCAAGTAAATATATTCACTTTAAATATCTGAGTAATCACCTAAAAATGATAAAAGCTCTATGAGAAAATAACATGATATCAGAATAATGTGCTCAGATCATTCCTGACCACTGGTATCGATGCTAATTACTTTCTCAAATATTGTTCCTTCATAGCATAGAAACGAAGCCTCCTACCCCATCTTTAGAAAAGAAATACTGTCAAAATCTCATCAGTCTGTAAGACACAAAAGTCTGGGCCACCTTTCTTCATGATAATTTTCTGAATAAAATCTCTCACCCAGGCAGTTTGCATGAGGATTTAGGCATGACTCTCTAGTATACCTGTTTTATGCTTAAACCTCATTTTAAAAAACACAGACGGCTATGACCATTCCCTTAAGAGTATTATTAAAGCACAAGTAAAATGCTTAAAAATCATTTAAACTGAGAGAATAAAACCTTTTTTTTTTTTGCAGTTTCTGGCTGGGGCTGGGTTTGAACCCACCACCTCTGGTGTATAGGGCCAGCGCCCTATCCCTTTGAGCCACAGGCCCTGCCCCAAGAATAAGATCTTGATAGTTGCTGACATGAGTACACAGATTTAATGTATGATGGGATATTATGTCTTATGGCCAAAAAAGCTAAAGAAACTATAACAAAAAAATCTAAACACTAAAATTCATAAGCCAACTAACTGACTAATAAAACAAGTACTCTTTCAATGTGTCTGTATATTCTGATACATGCTGATGTTTCAATTTGACATAAGAACTGGAAACCATGACTCTCCAAAGAGAAAAGCTTCTGAGAGAGAGAAAAAAACAGCAACTCTTTTAAACAGTATCCAAAATTCTTGCAATGGCCTTTAAAAGTGCACGGTGAACTTTGTGCTTCTGTCTTAGTCCATTTAACTCATCTAAGTGTCAGGTGCCCTTGAGAAAAAGATGAGGGGAGTTTTCATTTCCATGCTCCATCCATCAGGTGTGCTACCAACTTAAACTGACAGCCTTCCCATTACCCAAGGCAACAGAGATGCCCTCTGAACTCACTAGACTGTGGCACACCGTTATACTGGATGTTCATGCTAGCACATTACTGTACAAAGATGAATCAAGAAATAATTTTGTAGTCTATTTTGATTTGTCTATCATAGACTATTCTTTTCTATTTGTCCAGATAATACAAACAAAATTCCCTGTTTTCCCTTCTCCTTCTTAGGGGCCTCGAAAATAGATCCAGAAGGCCAGGCTGAAAGAGAACATAATTCAAAGCCCTATTGTCAGAAGAACACTGGGAGGCTCATGCAGCCTTGTCCTTCTCAAGAGGAATGAGCAAAGTAATTGCAGGGTATCTTTCAGCTCGTCTATCTCAGAGGACCAGCCAAGGTTCTTAGTCTACCCATCTCCTTCCCAGCTTTCAGATTTAGACAAACGGCTGTTGACTCAAGGGGTACCCTCTTGAAGAGACGTTAGTTCTGCTTTCTCCTCAGCTACAGCTGCTGTGGCTGCGATCGTGTTACTAAGAAGGGAAATCTGTTCACCTCTCTGGATTCAGTATCAGCAGCAACTGTGGAGGAAGCATATGATACTAAAGGAAACCTCTTTTTAAGTTGTTTCTTTAATTTTACTGAAATAGAAAGCATTGAATATCTGTTTCCTTTTAAATAGTGCTAAAAGTTTCTGTGCATTATCTCAATTAATCCTCATACCACCAACAACAACAAAAAAAAAAAACCCAAACTAAAGAACAAGAAGATGAGTATTTTCTGTGTCTATTTGACTGGTAAAGACATTGAAGTTTAAAGAGGTTATACAGCGTATACAAGGAATAGCATTGTTGAAATTTGAACACACAAGTGTAAAACCGGAGCGGGAGAACGGGAGCAGCATACTGTCCTGCGGAAAGGCCCAGCCACTGCTCTGTTCTCTCGCGTAGCTGTGTGTTTTGCTTTACTGACATTCAATAAGCCACAACTCCTTTTCTTCTTTAATACTGATGAGATGGACACAAGTCACCATCAAAAATTAAACATAATCCTCTTTTCACAGTGACTCTTATTTAGACTTAGATTCATCATTTTACCCTGAATTTTTAAAATGCAGGTGTACTATCTCTTAAAAACTTACCCATTTTATGGATGCTAAATCCTACATTCGTTTATATGCCGAGCTAAAAAGTAGAGTTATAATTCTGTACTTCTACTTGACTCAATAAAAGATTAACTATATAGCCTTTTCCTCCAGTTGAGCTGATTTCTAAGACAGCATTATAAAACTCTACAAGTATCTCAGGGAAAAGAAAGTCTATGTCTCTGATTAATCAATTGAGAAGGACCATAAACAGGAGCAGAGGGTGGGCTGAGCTAATAGGCAGTGGAGAGCTTTAGAAACAAAGCCTGGTTTACAAAAAAGAGAATGCTGCTTTGCTTCCAAATGCTACTTTCTAAGGTATAGTGGATAATGTAGCACAAACCCAAAACAACCCTTTGGCCCTTGATAACTAATATGAAAAGATACAAATATTGCTATAACCTCTAAATGAAAAAAAAACAGGATTTTTCATTTGTAGAGTTTTCCAACCATGTAGATAATTGCTCACCTTAAAAAAAAAAAAAAAAAATCCCTAATAGGCAATACCAACCAGGCTTTAAAAACCATTATTTGTCCTAATATTTGATAATTGAGTCTTCCACTGGCTGCTCATTCACCAAAGGTGATTGAGTCAGTAAGAAACATTTTCAAAAGTGTTTTCATTTACTGGCTGCTTTTTATTGTTGTTGTTGTTGTTTTCTAGCTCTCTGATATCACATCTTGGTTTGAAATTCTCACGTTATCTTGGAACTCCTTATGCTCAGTCAATTACCTTGACTCCAGATCTTTGCCTTCCATTCTCATTGACTGTTGGTGTGACCATAAATAGCACAATTTCCCTAAATGGTACATGGTCAGCCTTTGAGAACTGCCTACCTTTTGACCTGGAAAATTCCAGAAGTATGTCATGGATGTGAACACATAATTAGCTAAAAGGATATTCATTATAGTCTGATTTATATCATTTTTACATGAATGAAAAAATTCCTAATTCTAGCACTGGGGAGTTGATTAAATAAAATGCAGTACAATGTGTACAACAGTCTTTAAAGAATTCATTTAGATGTACAGTGCTTAGCACACAATCAATGCTAAATAAATAATTGCTTGGCCCATAGATGAGTTTATATCCACTGAAATTTGTAGGAATATTATAAGATGCCTGAAATGGCTTTATCTGACATTTATTAACGATATATTTATTTACACACCTGACAATATAGCTAACACCTATCGAGAGATTACTATGTTTAAATCACTATTCTAAAAACTTCATAATACTAATGTATTTAATCCTCATAACAGTCCTATGAAGAAAACAGTATTATTATTCCCATTCTACAGACTAAAGAAACATAGGGATGGCAAATAACTTGCCTGCAGCCATGGAGCTAGTCAGCTGAAAGGCCAGGATTCAGAATGAGGCAATGTCTCCAGAGTCTATGCTCTTAACCTGAAAATAAACCTGCTAGAAACCTACACAACCTGAGAATAATGTGGCTATTTCTGGTTGTTGGATAATTATTATTTTTGTTTACTACTACTATTTTTGATTGTCAATACTTTCTCGTTTTTTTACAATAAATGTGAATGATTATGTAATTATTTAAGTAAAAACTATTGGTTTTTGATTGCACACCAAGCTAGAGACAGCAGCACTCTGAGGCTTATGACTGAGAACTAACACAGATGCAGGGTAGGAATTCTTATCTCCCACAGCTCAACATCTTTAGATGTCTCCAAATTGACAACAAATCTGGGCAACGACTCCTTCTGAACCTTGACATCTCACTGGGTAGAAGAATGATATTGTTCTAATCCATCAACATTGTTCTCTTGCTTTTGCCCATTTGAAGTCATGTTACTAACATCTATTTTCTCCTTTCAGGTTAGCACAAAGTTTTTATGCTTCTGCCCTCCCTTTCACTAACAGAAGATTGGAATCAATATTTTAGGAGATTTCTATGATATAGTAAGCTCAGCTAGTACTCCCACAATAAAGCCTAATAGAGTGGTTTTCAAAACCTGGCTACTGGATTTTTAAGAAAACTGCACAAGTGACTCAGATGCACAGCCTGTGTCAGGAGCTTCTGAAGCATACGTATCAGAGCGTAGCTGCTGCCCTACTACAGTAGAACTTTAGAGGTCAAAGTATTATAATACAGTAGTAAATGAAACTGAGTGACCAACAATTTCAGAATGTGTATTATCCTTATGTTCACAACTAAAAAAAGCATTGTAATCTCATTTAAAATGAGAAAATAAATATGAATAATAAGAACGAGTTATTAAATATAAATCAACATATCTGACTGAAATACTAAAGGAGGGTTAGCATATGGGGATGATAAAGAACCGAGACAAACGCAGTTGCTGAAGTTGACCAGAGAGGGCCTTGCAGGGACCAGTCAGTTTCTTTTATGGAGCAGAAACCGTGTTCTAAGTGAAGTCATGTTCGCTTGATAAACAATGGATCTTTAATTTGCACACAACAGCACCCAGTGTAGTGAAAATTCACAAAGGAAGACCCAACAAAACTCTTAGGAGCAAGTAGAACAAATCAAACTGATGGTCTCCTTCCCCAGGATAATCAAATCTCATGCAGGATGCAGATTTGCACTTAAACTTAGGCTGGGGCACTTGATCATCATTTATTGCACCACTGAAGATAAAAAGAAAAATAAATTTTAAGTACTAAAAATGAAATTTATAAATAATTGATAGTATATTTGTAGGAAGATCAAGGACACATACAAAACACAAGGTCTGAAACATACATCTGCTGGAGTCAGTTTTCCCCTCTGCTCCCAGTGACCTTACGCATGCGTACACAAGTGTGTGTGCAGGCTCTCTGCATGCTTCTGTTCCACTTCTGCTTAAGTTTCTGGTTACAGGGGGCACATTTTCCTCCGTGAGCACATCCTCCTCCTCCACCTGTAACCCCGCCCATGCTGGTTCCCAGTCCGTTGTCATTTGCTCTCTCCGTCTTTCTCAGACTCCTCTTAAAAAGTAGATTTCTAATCTTAGCCTGCTAGCATCCTGCAGACAGTAATCATGCTGGTTCCCAGTCCGTTGTCATTTGCTCTCTCCATCTTTCTCAGACTCCTCTTAGAAAGTAGATTTCTAATCTTAGCCTGCTAGCATCCTGCAGACACTAATCCTGCTTATGAAGGTATCTAATGAGAGATTATCAACTTAACAAAATATGCTCATTTTAAATAATAACAAATCAAAGAACAAAATGACTGAACAACTAATGTGAAGCCTTCCTATGGAAAATATAAAACATTTTGATGGTGGGACTCAGAAAAAGTACATGTGGTCTTTGTGATGAGTCACTCATGTCCAAAAATCTAAAACATACGGAAAATTATTCCTCCTTTTATAATATCCCACTACTTGTCTCTCAGACTATGTTCTCAAACTTTGAAACCAAATTCCAAATATTCATATAAGAAGGATGTAAGTTCTTGCTTTTCCAAGCAATGTGTGGATTATAGACAAAGGTTTAAAAAGGGAAGAAAAGAGAAACATAATAGCTTTCAACCTCTATGTGTACCCAAGAGGCTGAGACATTATCATAATGCCTCTATTATGGCAATTGCTGAAATTAAATGCCTGTAGAGTTGACCCTATGGAGTAGAGTTCAGTGTTTGCTATAATAAAACACTTACTGTAAACGCTTGACCTTGAATTGGTGCTACATTAATACAATTCCACAATAGTTATTTTGACAACTGTTCACTATGTACTTAATGAATATGCCATATTGAACCATCTGATGTTACTTGTTGGATATCTGAAATATTTTGCTTCCTCCATGAAAGTATGTATTGCCTTCCAGATTCTTAAGATTGCATATATACTATAAAATAAGAATGACATGATACTTTGTTTGTTATTCAAAATTTAAAGAACGTAATGGGAAAAATTACTCATGGATCAGCATGTTTAAAAGTGCACACAGGAAGACTGATAGGTTACATATGATTCAAAAAACGAAATAATACAGTTGGCAGCACTTGCCATGTTAAGATGGGCTTTTTTTGCCACCTTTCACACTAGCATTATCTCAGCTGCCTATTTAATCGTCTTGTATTTTGCCATTCGATTTCATTCACAGGTGACCATCAGAAAGAGGCAAACATGGCTCTCCTCACCTTTGCAGCCCAACTATGATGGACAAAGTGTCTGTCTGTCTTGCAGTTTGAATAACATTGGCACTGTTAGCTAAACAAACCTAGATATTTTCTCTTTAATCTCTTATAACTAGAAATGTTCTGAAAAGTAATCAAATAAGAACTGAAATCTAGAAATAAATGATGAATTTCAGTGATATAAAGTAAAGGTAGAATTTGAAAAGGAAATCAGAAATGGCGACAGCTTCTTATCCAATGAGAACCTATCATTTCCCAAGACGGTTGCTATATTCAAATTATTAAATGCAGCCATAGTTTTTTGGTTTGTTTGTTTGTTTTACTACATTAGTTTCACTTTCTGGTAATATAATAAGTGCACTTTTAAATATTGAAGCAAACACGTTTACATTTTGCATTTTCAAATATTCTAAAGCCAGCAAGTACACTAATTCATGCCGTAGATTTCAACATCAGTTGTCTCCGCTCTTTTATTCCACATTTATTCCACAGTGCCCTGATGTATGTTTTCCTTCTCCAACATTCCACTAAAACCTTTAGGATCTCTCTTGGAGGTCACAAATGGAAACCTAACCAGCAAATCCAATGGATAAGCTTTTATACAGGGTGTCCCTAAAAATCTCCCCTAAAGTTGCCACACATAGGGAAAATAAGAAATTGTAGTTAAATATATCTTTATTTACAAAATATTCATTACAAAAATTTTTAAATATTTATAAACTGCAAAATTCTCTACAAGTTTGCCATCTCTTTTTAAAATATTTCAATGACTGTTTTGTAAATAAAGGTACATTTAGCTACAATTTTCCATTTTTCTTGTGTATGGCAACTTCAGGGGAGGCTTTGGAGACACCCTATAGAACTCATTAGCCTAGATTTCTCTTTTTCCCTCTTCGTACTACTGGTAAATAACCAAGATCCTATTGTCTTACCAACTTCATCGCCTATCTTGGCCATACAGACTTCCTTGTGCTACAGAAACAATTTCCAAACCACCCCAGCTTAACACAAGGGAGATAATAGTTACTTAGAGAGCCAAAAAATACAATATGTACCATATTGAGTGTGCCCAGGCAATAGAAAGCTCTGGAAAATCTTGCATCAGTATTCAAGGCTGCAGGCTAGAGACATCAATCTTTGCACAATTGAACTGGTCACATAACTGACCAACCACAAAGGATGAAGAAGTAAAATCCTGTCCTGTGCCTGGCAGTGGAATTCCAGGAGTCTGTAAATGCCTGTACTTGGTAGATGTCACTAATTGTAACACCCCAATGCCCAGAATGTTCGAAGCTCTTTGCTGTGACAAGATGACTTTTATCCTATGCATCAGTTCTCGTCTCTGATCTCTTCCCCTCCCAATTCCCTTAATACTCAGAATTTGTGTTTCAGTGATACTGAATTAGTTGTAACTTTTTAGGAAATGATATTCTCTTGCAAGCAGGCCTAATTTTGTACATATTATTTATCTGCTTCTCTGGCATTAGAAAACTATTCATCCTTCCAGTTTTATTTCAAAATATCCCTTCTCTCTGAAGTCCTCCCTGACGCTATCCAGATCTTGTGCCATGCTTTACATATGCTTTCCCTTCATTAGTACAAATATGTTTTGAGCCATTTGCACTTATTTTGCCATTAGGCTGTAAAGGATGGAGGCAGAGAGTGCATCAATTCGAGTTTAGATGCCTGTACCTGAGACATAAATCAACATGTAAAATGACTGGATTTTCCATATGACTTCTCTAGCATTTAACCTGTTTGGTGCCCTCTTTGAGGAAACTATTTCCTTTTTGTTGTTATTGAAACTATTTTCATTCTTCTTTCCATTACTCCATTCTGTTTCGATTTTCTTCCCCCTCATAGTCGACTTCCTGATAAAGTTAACTATTTCTTTTCAAGAGCTGAAATAACTAATCCCTTAAATATCAGCGTGGTGGTAGTAGGAATGCAGAGATCTGACCTCGTATTTCACAGCAAGCTGGACAGTGCTAACGACTGCCACTATATAAATACAATGGTTTCCATGTCTAATCTCCAGTTTTCTCTCTCTTGAGCTGTGCAAAAATACACACAACCAACCACTGCCCCTTTCCATTTGGTGGCCCCCCAAATCAAACTATTTTCTCCTCAGATTCACTTTTGTATCTTCTCCTTCTCAGTGGACTAGGATCAGAGTCCCCAAGGTGACTTAAGGCAGGACTTGTAATTCTATGACCCACCTTCTCTCTCTCTTGCCCCTTTTAATCAGTCAACACATAAGGCCACTTACCTTTGTGTGTCAAGCACCTGTTCTGCTCCAGGCCTTCTGCCACTTCTTGCCTCCTGTTCGCCATCATCCCTTGCCTCGCCTCTCTGCCTCTTCATATTCACTTTACTTCTAGTCTTGCTATCATCCTATCCATCTTTCCCTCAGATAAAATATTTTTCTAAAATACCAGTCCAACTGTGTGACTCATCTATTTGTAATCCATCAATAATCCTGTGGATTTCGCCTGACACCTAAGAGTCCACCTATCCAGGTTTCAGTGCCCTGTGATCTTCCCACACAAGTGACTTATAGGCCAATGAAGCTGTATCTTTTTGATTATCTGCATCTTTTCATATGCAGTATTTCCCATCCTCTTCCTGTGTCTGGGAAATTCCTACTTATTCTTCAAAACTCAGGTCTAAAGTCCTTGTTCATTGAACTTTTCAAAGAACTTAGTTTATATACTTCCATATGCCTAGACAAAACAATTCCTCATTAAAGAGACAGTATAACTCTTCGCTGCCTAACTAGCACAATGACTATCTCATAGAAAATAATCAGTATTTAAGTACATTTAGAAAGAGGAGGTTAATGTGCTAAGCAGATATTGGTATAGATGTAAAAAAATAATTGTCATGAAGTAAAACTGAAAGTATTTTAAAAATAAAAAATGGAATGTGAATAATCAGTGAACTGGAAAATAAATGAAAAAGATATAACAGATATTGTTCCCCAACTGTTAGGTCAGGCAGTTAGTTAGACACCAGCAGGGTGGGTGGCGGATGTGGTTATACTGCTTTGGACTGGCTCAGGTCAGGCTGGCCTGCACTGACAATCCAGGGAGGCCTTGCAGGTACAAGACCTTGCAAGGTGGGTTGTTTGGGAGCTAGTTGTTTTGGGGGGGACCAATTACTGTCCTGGGTACTTTCTGATGTAGACAGAGAGAAAAGAGTTTTTATAGGAACAGGTTCTGGGAGCAAGTTGATCAAGACCCAGGGAAACTTCCACAAAGCAGCGGACGTCCCTCAAAGTGTGTGTTACATCTCAGTGTCTGCAGTCTCTAGGATAAGGTCCAGTTTTCTGTCAAACTGTTAAAATAAACTTTTGCTTCCTTGCTAAATCTCTGCTTGCTCTTATTCTCTTTAATTCTGTGACTACCTTGAGCCTTCACTGCACTGCCCTAACAATAGTATTCTCTTGATTTTGATTGATTAATCCACAGACAGTAGGTAAGTAGACCAAACCAGTAGGAAAATGGAGACAGAAGATGAACAGTTATCTTGGTGATTAACAATGAAAGTAAAGCCATATAATTTCACTATATGTTGTTAATGTAAAAATAATCAATTTCAAGTCTCAAAGACTAAAAGGTAATAATAACATGTCTACCCATAAAGGTGTCAGTGTCAGTAGAAAACAACAGTGAAGTTGCCCTTTTCTGACAATATCTTAGATTTAAAGAAAATAAATTTGTTTTTTAAGAGTCAAAACTAATAAAATTCAGACATAATAATGATATTAGCCATGAGGAATTTAGAGATAGAAATCAATCAAGACATTTGGATAAAAGAACCTAAATTTAATTTAGAAGGCAGAGATCTTATATTGTTCCCTATTTGGAGAAAATGAACTATGAACATAAAGACACATGTTCAGGGTCAGCTGCCCTACAGCAGGAAAGTAAAAAGTCCAAAGACTCAAAAGTGAGACCTTGTATCAAAAATTGCTCATAAAAAGATAAGCCCTTGGGAAAAATATATTTATATTATTGGAGAAGTCTGATCATCTGTCAGCAGGGACACTCCTTTACCTTCAAGCCTCATGCATCCTGTGTGAAATGAAATACCCCAAAAAGAATTTTACCAAAGAATTTTAAGAACAATCAAATATCTATAAAATGTACAAAAAAAAAAACACATAAAAAGGTGTGCAATCTTACTTTGAGAAGTGCAACTGAAATCTATTACCCATTGTTTTCACATCTACCAACTGACAAATATACAGAGTTTGACAATATACTTTGATGGTTTAACTATGCGAAAACTGGCAGTGTCATCCACTGCCCAGGAGAGTAAAAATCGGTAACACTACAGGGAGAGAAGTAATTTGGCAGTGACTATAAAAACTGTAATATACTTTGAACCTCTGGGAATTTGCCTTATTGACATACTTGACATGTGCTAAATGATATATGGCCTGTAAAACTGTACAATGACAAAATATTGTAAACAACTCAAATGCCTGTAAATAGGTGCTGACCAATTTAAGTGTGTTATAGAGACGCCCATCCAGTGGAATATTATGCTGCTCTAAAAAAGAAAAGAAAGCATTTCATTTAGTAAAATAAAATATTTCTTAAATGTCCTGTTAAAAGAAAAAAAGAAAGAAAGTAATACCCTCTCTAGCATGCCACCTGTTATATGTAACGAGGTAGAGCGGAGAGTGAACACCTGTGTCTTCTTGTCTAGGCACAGAGCAATGGGGGAAACTAGTACTCTGCCTCGGCAGTGAGAGGGGGTCTGGAGAGGTGAGTGAGGTGTGAAAGGCATTTTGTTCTATGCCTCTTTGTACTGTTTGATTTTTGAACATCCTCTTTATACTGTTTGATTTTTGAACGTGTAAACATTTTACTTATTTGAAAGTTGTAATAAAAAACAGTAACATGAAAGTAAGACAAAAGAATTTGCATAGATTCTTTACCTCCTGAACAGCCTGAATACTAATTGGGCTTTTTGGATAAGGTAATAGCAAGAAAGGAAATTCCCAGAGGATGTTCTACCCCTCATTTTAACACAATAAACAAATTGAAAGTTTTCTTCCTATACTTTTTTCACTTAGGCATTTAATTAGCATGGGTTTGAGTATCTGATACCAATCAGCACTGGGCTCTGACACAACTCATTGGCCTCAGCAATAATTGTGATATATTCATCAAGCCTCTGAGGGTTTTGAGCAAATAGACATTTAGACTTAAGCTGTAACTAGTCCCATGAACAAACACAAGATTTCTTATGCTTTGGCTTCCCAGCCGAGTCGAGTTTGATAATCAGTTTGAAAACCTGTAGCCTGGACCTGCTCAGGGTCCCTGCTTTCCCGCACCAGGGACAGCCTGCTCCCTCTTGGCCTCCACCTAGCCTGGAGCCCTCACCAGCAGCAGACGCTGGCTCCAAGCTTCCTGTACTATCTGCAGAACCATGAGCCAAATAAACCTCTTTTCTTTATAAGGTACCTGAAAATGTGAAAGCAGCTTTGCAAGTGAGTAAAAAGGCAGAGGTTGGAAGAGTTTGGAGGGCTCAGAAGAACACAGAAAGATAGGAAAATGTTTGGAACTTCAAGACTTGAGGAATGGTAGTGACCAAAATACTGAAAGAAATCTGATACCAGAACAATAGAATGACTTGAAGTTGGAACTTGTAATTAAGAGGGAAACAGAGCAAATTCAGAATCTTGCATATTGGCCAAGGGGTAAAGAAGAAAAATGTTTTCAGAAGAGAAATCCATTTGCTAGAGAGATCAGCATAACTAAAAGGGAAGAGATTTTGGAAACTTTCCAGCTTCCTCTACGTTCACTGCTCAGTCCTTCTCTGTCCTCAGGTCCGTGTCACTGTTCACACAAAGCTGATGAACCTCAATGCCATCTTTAAAATTAAGTGGACAGTGAAACAACTAATTTATAGCTTGGTGTATAGTATATCTGACTTTAAATTAAACAGCATTATCATACAATAGAATAAGGTACAAAGATTCTCTAGCCTCCACACAAACTAAATATTATATCTTCTTAAGAACAATTCATGAAGCCATCTAAGGATCTAATTTATGGCTAATGTCCAATACACACTGAATTTAAAAATATTCACATGTGTATAGCCAGTCACTGCAATAATTTTTTGTAGCAAAAAGTTCTAAAAAACTGGTTGGCGCCTGTAGCTCAAGAAGTAGGGCCCCGGCGCCACATACTGGAGGTGATGGGTTCAAACCAGGCACTGGCCAAAAAACTGCAAAAAAAAAAAAAAAAGTTCTAAAATACTGTATCTAGAAGGCTGTTGAAATTCTTTTTGTTTGCATCTCTTTGTAATGTAAAATTTACAGTGAAACACAATATACATTTAATGAATGTTGACACACACATGCCATCAGTACAATCAACAAATCAAGATAAGAACATGTTTATCACACCATAAAGTTCCTGGAGCCCACTTATGTATTCCTCATTCCTGTTTCTCTGTGCAACCATTTATTTCTGGCCTTCACCATAGATTAGTTCTGCATTTTCTGGAACTTCATGTAAATGAAGTCATTTTGCATATACTCTTTGGGCTACAATGTCTTTTCTTTTAGTTTCTTTTTTTCAACACGTTCTGACATGTTCCTAATAATGTTGCTTACATTAGGAGTACGTTTATTTGTATTTCTGAAGAGTATTTCAATAAATGAATAGACCCTAAATTCTTTATCCATTCTCCTATGATAGATGTTTGTGTTGGTTCTAGTTTAGGACCATTATTAGTGAAGCCACTATGAAGACTCATGTACGAGGCCATATATATATATATATATATATATATATATATATATATATATATATATATGTATTTGTTTTTAAATAAATAAATAAATATATATATATATATATTTTTTTTTTTTTTCTTTTTTTTAGTTCAGGAATTGCTGGGCTGTAGGGTAGATGTTTAACTCTGTAAGAAAATGCCAAAACTTTTTTTAAAGTAACTGTAGCACCATCATTTGGCACTGTCACTCCTCATTTCTGTTACTCAGTATGTGATTTAAATTCTTATCTACCTGCCAACTGATTTTATTTACTTATATATCCATGCTTTGTAAAGGGTACAGTCAAATCTTCTGCTGATTTTTATTTTTGTAGTTAAAGAATTAAGCTTTTGTCAAATATACATTTTGCAAATATTTTCCCCCAGTTTGTGGCTTACTTATTCACTTTTGATGAAGTTTAATTCACATAATTTATGCTGATGGAGATTGGCGTCCTAACTAAAACAAGTCATGCAGAGAGTCTTCTTATGTTTTTATGACTGTTAAGGAAATCAACAGTTTTACATTTTATATGTACTTGCATAGTTACCATTTCTGCTACAGTTTATTTCTTCCTATACATCAGTTACCAACTGTTGTCAATTTCCCTCAGCCTTAAGAATTTTCTTTACTGTTTCTTATAGTATAAATCTGCCCTTCACAAATTCACCCAGTTTTTTTTTTTTAAAGTAAAAATAACTTTTGTTCATCCTTTAGCCGATGAATATTGTTCCAGGATATAGAATTTGAGGTAAACAAATTTATTTTTTCTTTAAATGCTTTAAATGTGTTGTTCCATTGTCTGCTACCCTCCTTTGCCTCTGACCAAAATTCAGCAATAACTTATATCATCTTTCCCTATATATAATGTCTTGTTTTTGTCTGGCAGCTTTCAATATTTACTCTAGACCCTGGTTTTCTGGAATTACCTTATTTTGTGACTACATGTGGTATTATTGGTATTTGTTCCTTTGAGGTTCTATGAACTTTTTGGATATGAAAATAATTTAATTTCACAAAAATTGAGTCATTTTTTGCCAGTATATCTTCAATTACTTTTTGGACCCTGTATTTCTCCCCTCTCTTTCTAAGATAGAAAATACACCTGTTAGCCCCTTAATACTATTTCACAGGTTCGTTCATTTTTTTTACATATATTTTATTTACTCTGTCCTTCAGATTGGATAATTCCGACTGATTTCTCTTCATTCCTGAGCTCTTAAGTCCA
This sequence comes from Nycticebus coucang, assembly GCF_027406575.1. Lineage (NCBI taxonomy): Eukaryota > Metazoa > Chordata > Mammalia > Primates > Lorisidae > Nycticebus > Nycticebus coucang. The sequence continues at coordinate 4,695,829 of NC_069799.1, read as the reverse complement.
TCCCATGAATTTTTTTATTTTAGATTTGGTTCTTTCTGGGTATAAAATTTCCATCTTTAAAATATATTTTGTACTTCTATGCTATGATTCTCCATTTTTTCACTAATTAAAATCATATTTTTTAGTTCTTCTATACTTAAAAGGACTGCATTAAAATTCTTATCAGTAGAGTCTAAGATCTGGATTATCTCAGAGTGAATTTCTATTTATGAGGGTTTTTTTATTATGACTAACATTTTTGCTGTTTCTTCACATCTAGTAAATTTTGATTATAAATTATAGAGAACACATTGTAGAGATTCTGGATTCTGTTATCACCCTTGAAGGTGCTGATTTACATTCTATCAGATAGTTAACTTGGTTAGGCTGGAACACTTATCTTACTGCCAATATGCAGCATTTAAAATCTCTGCAATGTTCTTTTAATCTTCCAGCTGTCATTTTGTGTAGTCCAGAGGTCAACCAAGGATTGGGTAGAATTTGCAGGCATCTTTCTTGTCAGAGTCCATCTATTCTACATTACGCACCCTTGGGTAGAAAAGCATATAAATGCAAGTATTCCCTTTAGTTTTTGCCTACTTTGGGTCACTGTCCAATCCTTCCAATAATTACTTTTATTTATGTTAAATACTTCTCAGCATGTTAACCAATACAATCTTCCATACTACTGTCAGCATTATTCTAACATTTGTTTATAATATTCAAACATTCATCAAATACTATTTTTTTAAAAGAACATAATAGCAAAGGAGAAAATTATTTTCAAATGTCCCATTATTCAGATTATTTGAATCAAAGGTGTTACATTACCTACACATAAGCATCTGAAAATTTTATTTTTCACTTTTTATCCACATAGTTGACTGTCTTATCATGGGCTGACTTGTGCAGATGTCACCGAAAGGACTCTACCCTGAAGCTCTCTGTGGTACTTAATGCCTCCTCTAATGTTTTCAGTTTCTTTATGACGGGCATTTCAGATATCACCAGCAGAAAAATAAACCTGTCTCTCCAGATGAAGAAGCAATATATTTCACTCTATCACAGTGCAGAATGCAAATGACTGTCCTAGTAAAGGACATGGCATACCAATGAAATGAGAACATAATTATTTTTACCATTCTAAGAATATCAAGCAAGCTATTACTTAAATCTTACTTCAGTTGTATTACATTTAACAAGTTATCTTGAGTGGGTAGCAGCAAAGCTATTAAGCTATCAACTCAACCACAGAATGGCCACATTTCCCTGAGGGTTTGTCTCAGTTTAAAAGCAGATAAGAACAGTAATGAAATACAATACAATCAAGTAAAGAATGCTCAGCATAGCTGTTTGACATTCAGCAGTGAACACACATAAATACAAAACAGACAATCATCATTTTATTTTGTGATCATAAATTTTGTAATCATGACATCAAATATGTATAAAATATAATGCTTAAAAATAATACTCGTAACACTTTTTATCTAAATATAGTTAGAAAAGACAAGGCATAATTACTACTCAGCCTGCTTTAAAGAAACAACTACTTTGTCATCATTTTCCAGAAAGGGCAGCTGGAGCAATGTTGAAATGTATAACATAAACATTTATTACAACTCAAAAATGTAATTTAACATAAACATAAATTACAATTCAAAAATGCAATTTATATGAAAATGGAAATATAAATCATGAAGCATTAAGTAACATTATGAATATAATAAAAATTTCATCAAATGTAATATAAATTATTCAAAAATTCCCATTTGGGGGATTTTCTTTTAAAGCCTCTTTAAAATGTATCTTAGTGCAACTCAGAAAATTATACATGGTATCAATGATTCAACTTGGCGTGAAAATAAATAGAAGTTACATAGTAGAAACCACCTAAACAAACACAGAAAACTATTCAAAATTTAAAATCCATAGGTGAATATATATTCTTTAAAGTACTACTTTATTTCACAAAAGAATTACCGTTACAAATTCTAAGCCTAGTAGTGTACTGCTCTCATCCCTCTCCAAGTTTTGTGTTAGTACACTGGCAAGTTGCAATTAGCCAGGATGGGAATATTTACGTATGGAAACCAGCAAATGTTACAGTCAGGGTCCCACCCACCACCAAGTGCCAGTTGTTAGATTATTTACCAGCACGCCATGATCTAAGAAAGTTAAAACAACATAAATTCCAATACTTGACCACAATTTTAAAGAAGCCATGTGGTAGTATACAGTAAGGTAAAGTGGTGATCTGTAATAAACTATCATTAAGAGAGGAGATTATAAAGTCATGATATCTGAATTTGAATTCAACCTCTTCCCTTACCAGATGTTTGACCTTGATCAAGTTACATAAACTCTCTGTACCTCTTCCTCTTATATAAAAAATTAGACTTATAATATTACCTGATTTATATAGTTTTTGTAATATTTAAATGATACAAAGTAGTTAGAAAATTCCTTATACCCCCCAAAAATTTTGTAATTATCACTATTGTTATTATTTACATGGTCTTACAGTATTATAAATTTAATCCCATACCTTAAAGTCTGTATTGCTACCATGACTAAAATTTTTAAAGTTATATTTTTTAATTTGTTTTGGTGAATTAGAAAAAAATTGAAATGCTATTCATTTTTATATATTAATATTGAATTAATATATAAATTTTTATATATTAAACTTGAATTCTCCAACACTGCTAAAATTTTTCATTAGACACAATAATTTATGGGTAGATCTTGAATTTCTTTAATAATCATATAATTTTTAAGAACAATATTTTATTTTTGCCAGTTTTTACAGCTCTTTTTTTTTTTTTTCTTGTTTTATTGCTTAGGCTGGGAAGAAATGGTGATAGCATCTTTGGGACATTTTTTCACATTAATGGTAGGATACTTTACAAAGTTAAGGAAGTTGCCTTTTATTATAATTCCTAACCATTTTTCTTATAAAATGCTATTTAATGATAGAAATATTTTTTAATCTCTATAAAAATTCACTATTTTTGTTCCTTTTTAAAATATAGGGATTTTAAAAAAATTATATTAACACATTTTAAAATGATAAAGTATCCAGGTTCCTAGAATGAATGAAATTCTAGAATGCTGGGAATGTTGATAAAATAATATTCAGAATTCATTTATGTTCACTAGGAAATTTTATCTGTAATCTTTCACTGTCCAGTTTTGCTGTCAAGGTTATACTACCTACAGTATCATAACAAGCACTGTTTTAATTTTCCAGAAAGTTTGTATGCAATGGGGTTATCTGTTCTTTGAAAGTCAGTTAAAACTAGCCTATAAAACTATTAGAACCTCATACTTCATATAGTTTTTGACAAATAATTAAATTCTATTAATGTTTCTGGGGTCAATTCAAATTTTATTTTTCTTTTGAAACAGGGTACCACTGTCACCCTGCTCTTCCCTCACTGCAAACTCAACCTGCTGAGCTCTAGAGATCCTCTTGCCTCAGCCTCAGAGTAGCTCAGACTATGGAAAGCACCACCACATCTGGATAATTTTTCTATTTGTTGTACAGATGGAGTCTCACTCTTGCTCCGGCTGGTCTACAACTCCTGAGCTCAATCAATCCTCCCACCTCAGTGTTCCAGAGTGCTAGGATTACAGGCGTGAGCCACTGCACTAGGCCTAAGCTTGTTTTTCCCTGAGTCATCCCCTACACATAAGGTGTCTCATCTGGGCTTCTATGGCCTCATCGTTGGTGCTTGATAGCTAAGCACACAGAGCCATGTTCATTGTCCAGTTCAAAAATGGCCATGTTCTTAGAAAAAAACTCAGGAGAAACTACTCCTACCCATCCTCATCTGACAGGGAACAGTCTTATATAATATATAATACCTTCTATATTATATGAGATAATGTTTAGAATTCATCTACGTTCATTAATGAACTTGGCCTATATTCTTATTTCTACTACTATCTTTGCCCAGTTTCATTATTAAGGTTACAATAAAAAGAGACTGGGAAGTTTTTTCTATTTTTATTTTACCACAATTTTTAGCCTAGAATCAGATAAAATTAACAAGTTGTTCCATTTTCTCCAAATACATTTTGTGCCATGTACAAAAGACTTCACCAATATTTTCCAAAAGTATCATATAACTCCTTGGTTTTCAAAGACAGTTCTACAGACCAGCAGCACCAGTGTCACTGGCAGCTTATTAATGTAGAAGCTAAGGTTCCACGGCAGACCTACTGAATCAGAATTTCCATGTAACAAGATCACCATGTGGCTCATGTGCTAATAGTTAAATCTAGAGATACACGCTGTTACAGTTGATTAGACGCATAAGATTGTAAGTAAGCATTGATTAAGGATTCATGGTTAAATATGTTAGGAAAATGCTGAGTTAAATGAAGTTAAACAATTTTTTTTACTGTGGCTCTTTCTAGGCCCATCCAACATTTCTCAGAAAAAAAAATTACAAAATTAGTATTATAAAAAAACACACCTTAAAATCACAATGGTAAAGTAGTTAAGAAGAAAACACAATTTCTGAAATAGAGGCTTAAAACATGTCTTTATAGCAGGATTAAAGAGACAGGCCACACCCAATGGGAACAGAAACACAGAGATCATACTTAAAATCGTGATCCCAAAGATAAAATATGTAGAAGTGCTAAGTCCCAGAAAGAGCCTTCACTGTACATGTAACTAAAAGATACTCACTTCTTTTGAATCTCCTAGTGTGTTCTGTATGTGTTTACATGTCTGCTTCTTCAGAACATTATTTGCCATAGAACTGTAAATATTTCAGGAATGTATTAAAACCTTTTTATATTTTATAAACAAAGTAATCTAATAAATGATTTATATGAAATATTAATCAACTTGTCAGTCCTATTTATTTCTTATTTAATTATAAGCTCAATTTAACCTATTATTTCAGGTAGCTATACTAATATTGAAAATACTTTTTTATGCATAAATACTATTTTTTTTAATTAAAAAGAAAGTAATATTGAGCTTTTGCTTGACATGAGAAAATGAGACCAGGATTGCCCTCCCATGGGTATAAGACAAAGCAAAACAAAACAAAACAGTGCACCAGAGAAGAGATAAAAAACAAATTGTTTCCAGACATTGGCAATGGCAGTGAAAAACCGTGATCTCTGAAAGAAAATAAATATACAATGTGATCTTATAATCATTCCAATAGTCCGCCTGGAAGCACTTTACATATGCAGAATGAGAAATCTAACAGTTAAAACAGATTAGTGTTTGGGGAGGTTGGAAAAGTGAAAACTTGCTGGACTGAACAGCACAGATGATGGTGCTATACAGAGAGAGAGCTCTGCAAAGCCGCAGAGGGGGCCCTCGTGTTGTTTGTCGATAATAAACTGTTCACATAGAGGGTGAAACTCCATGAAGCTGACCCAAAACACACAAGGGGAGCTGTATGCTGAACGATTCCCAGAACTTTAGCTGGAAGTAACGTAGAGACATCCTTAAGCACCTAGGGCATTCTACTGATAACTTAGAAGCTCACACCACAGCAGGAGAGCTAATCTAGCTCAGGAGGAACTATACTACAAACTGCTCTAACACAGCTGGTCATAATTTATCTCCCCTATTGAGACAAAATTCGACTATCTTTAAAGCAAAACCTCAGGCACTTAGCAATGTAACACTCACACAAAGTTAATAGGTATGAAATAAAGAAGGGAAAGTGTATGCATTATAAAGAGAAAAATCAGACACTAGAAAGAGATCCTGAAATGACAGAGATTATGACATTAGTAGAAAAGAATTACGAAGTAACCATCATAAATATGGTAAATAGTAGTAAAGGGTACACATATTTATGAAAATTCATTGAACTGAATTTTGGGAGTGGGTGTTTTATATGTAAATTGTTACCTAAAGAGATTATTATCTTAATGTAATGCTAATAGTTTTAATTTCTAGACTATACTTCTAATATAATTAATTTTACAGACTTAATGAGTTATGATTAAATCAATACTTGATCCTTTTTGAAACTCTTTCTTACAGAAAATGACATAAAATGTACTGATTCTTGACAAATACTGTGTGCATAAAATATTTTCTCTTCTGTAATTTTTGTTAGCTAGTATTACAATATCCATTTTTAATATATCTCATAATATTAAAGAAATTTATAATATGGTCAAACAGTTGTGACATTTCAATGGCTAAAAATGCAAACAATTCATCATTCAGCAATGGCGCTACAGTATGATCCCACATACACTGAGAAAGTGTACCACGTATTAGATAACTTAGTCTTTGTACAAGCAAGATGTTAGGCCCTTGGAAGCATTTCAGTATAGATTTATTATAGAATAATTAAGAGAGCATGCTGTAGTAAGGCTAATTCAACTATATTTGATAAAATATTCGTATTTTCAAAAAAAAAAGGAATAATGATAATGAATGTGGAATAAAACTATGTTTTTAGCACTTGTACCTATGGCTGCATGGCATGGGAATTCAGAAAAATAATGGTTTCTCTCCATGTGAGCTGACAGCCTCAGAAGGAAAATAAGACATCAAAAACAGACATTTTCCAGAGATATTAATATACACATATGTCAGTACTAATGAAATCATAGAACAAGATCTAGTTTCTTTCTCTAAATAACAAAAATATAATTTTCTGTGCAGCTCACTGGCAATTAATCACGCGCTGCCTTCTGACCACCTTTCCAGTTGCTCTCCTTCATCTTTCCTCGTAAACTGCTGCTTGAGCCCTTAATAATTCAATTGAACTTTTCATGTATGTATGTGTTATGTTTCTTCATTCAGGACATGAAGCATATTTTATGGCAAACCATATGGTCTAGTAAAAATATTTCTGAAACTGATTCAGAAAAATGGAGTTCTAATTCTAAACTAAGTTGCTATGCCACTAACAAAGTTTCCTTGCACTTCTAAAAATGGTGTCTTATATTAATTCATTGGACCCGGAATGCTGATCCTTACACTGTATGTATTGAATCAATATGTATATGATTAATTAGATTATTAATTTGTTATGCCGTTAAATAGAAGTTAGTGTTGATAAATAGAGGCTAGGAAAAAAAATAGGGATTAGTGAGCCCGTGAACACTAAATCCAAATGAGTCTGTTTTTCCATAAAAGGAAACAATCTGTGGCTCATAAATGAAGGGAAGGTTTAAAATACACTCACAAGTAGACATAACCTACATTACAATTCCAAAATTATACGGATATAACCCAGAACAACAGCTAGAAATACTTACACATAACACATGGAAATAATATTGAACAAACATAGTTATGGTAATTTTTATTTAATGCTTTCCTTTGCATGGAGGCGTTTATGTGACTGTCAAAGGAAAATACTCAAAATATGCAAAAATCTTGCAAGTACAGGTATCTGTTTATTAATAATAATGGCAAAAACTATCACAATTCCGTTTCTTGGGAGAATATTGGGTATGAGGTACTATGCAAGATTCTTTTTTCCATTTAATATTTACATTAACACTGTTGTCGTTGTCTTTGTCTTATAAATGATAGAACTAATACTCAAACAGATTAAGTAACTAACATATGATTATATGGTTTTGTTGATATCTAAAAAGAAGTATGATTTAAAACTAGGCTAAATCATTTGACTATAACTGTCTCCTGATACTACTGTTAAATTCAGTAACACATTTAATATTGAATCAAATAGGTAAAATTCTCAATGAATACAATTAATTTAATAGTTGAAATGTATCAGAAATAAAACACTTAGTAAAATTTGCCAGTCAGTTAAGGATAAATAAGATCAATTAGGCAAAAATGTCCTAATCAGAACTTTGGTGCCCAATGTATTAATATAATTAAAAAATTGGTTAGTATGCTCTAGGTATAAGTATATACCTACTTCTTAATTGATAATAATGAGTATTTAAAAATTAAAAATGTCAAAAAGAAATCCAATTTGAATTTCCAAATGATGAACAAATAGCCAACTATTTTAAATTGCACACAAACTTTATGGACACACTATATATACTTAATTTATTATTATTATTTATTTTTTTAGAGACAGATTCTCACTTTTGTCACCCTTGTTTGAGTGCTGTGCTGTCACAGCTCACAGCAACCTCCAGCTCTTGGAATTAGGCGATTCCCTTGCCTCAGCCTCCTGAGTAGCTGTAACTGCAGGCGCCCGCCATAACACCCGGCTATATTTTTTGTTGTTGTTGTTGTTGTTGTTGCAGTTTGGCCAGGGCCGGGTATATGGGGCCGGCGCCCTACTCACTGAGCCACAGGCGCCACCCTATATGTTTAATTTATCTAAGAAAGAATATAATAAAAATCTTAATAACATGAATTGCCATAGCTCATTATCAAACCAGAATAGCTATTATAATCTCTGAATATTTGATAAAAATATCAGATTATTCATATCATAATCTATTCTTCATATGGGTATTTCTGTTATGCCTCTCTTGTATTCCAGAATGAGAGCCTAATTATGGTGTGTTCTAGTATGATATACTCAATTTTTGAAACATTAAAAAAAAATGCTACTGAAAGTGGCCATACTGTCAGCATATTTGGTATGTACCTTTTTGAGTGAAATTGAAAAGCAGAGAAAATTTATCTTCAAGAAAACATACCCTTTCTTTTTGTGCTTTTAAAAATTAATCATGAAATAGAATAGCTCAAATGCTGCAGCAGACCACTTGCAAATACCACAGATCAGAAAGGAAATCAAATAGAAGTTTTGAAAATAAAAATATAGTAGTTGAAAATGAAACTAGAGGGAAGCATTAAACAACAGATTAGGTAGACATGGAAAGAATGAATGAAGAGAAGACAGGTGAAGAAATTAAGCTGTTGGAGCATCAATGAAAACAAGATAGAAGAAAGAAGGAAAGAAATTAAATCCACGAAAAATAAAATGAGAAGACCCATAATAATTTTGAATGGAGAACTAGAAGAGGGGTGTGGAGAAAAGGGAAAAGAGTATATATTTGAAGAAATAATGACTAAAAAATCCCATGCTGGTGAAGTAAAATTACAGATAAGCAGAAAAGGTGAAAAGCAGCTAGAGAAAACAGATCCTTTAAAAATGAGGAACAGCACAGACCTCTCAACATTAATAACAAAATCCAGAAAACTATGAAATAATATCTTTAATGTGCTGAAGAAAATAACCATGGAAATAAAATCTGAATAAACGGTCTCTCTGGAAGAAAAGGAAAATATCTGTATTTCAAAATAATTTAAAATTATAGATGTTTTTATCAAAAGGAAAAGTGGCAATATCAGAAAGGTAGTCAGATCCAAGTGTTCTAAGATCCCATCTCATGTTACGGTTTAACTTTAGACTTTAAGATTACACAGCAAAATTCAAGAGGGACCATGACAACAACAGATACAGAGAATATAAATGCTAAAACAGAAGAGGGAAGCAGTGGAATAAAAAGAAATAGAAAAATACTGATTTTTAGCCTTTTTGCTAAATGAAGCATATAAAGAAACACACAAAATTTGATCAATTCAAAATAAAGCAAAAAAGAAGGAAAACAAACTCACAGAAAAAGTAGGGCCTGCAGGGTGGCACCTGTGCTCAAAGAAGTAGGGCGCTGGCCCCATATACTGGAATGGTGGGTTCAAAACTGGCCCTGGCCCAGTGGCCCACTTTTAAATGCTTTATCAGCAGGGAAACAACATTCCTCTGTGGCTTTTAACCCGAACTTGTCTGGACAGCAGAAGGGCGGGGAGTGTGCACAGAAGCCCTCACACATCCCCTAAGGCGGGACAGCACGGGGAGGAAGGCCCAGATCCCCAGGTGTGGCCCCTCTGCCAAATCCAAACTTCACAGAAGAAATCCCTTCATTTAAAGTATTTGTTCTATAAAATATGGATTTGGTCAGAGGGCCACACTCGGGGAGAAGACAAGATGGCTGACTGAAGCCAGCTTTCCACAGAGGCTCCCATCCAAAAGGAGAGTTAAAGGACAGAAATTTAGCAATTACCTGGTGGATTAGAGCTGCACCAGAAAGAAGGTTGAAGAACACATATCAACCCTGCAGAGGCAAGCTGTGATCCCAAGGATACAAACAAAATCCATCACCAAGCGGACAGGAGTCCCCTCCCCCATGAGAACGGCTCAGAGTGCCCCACAAACAAATGAGCAGAGTTCAAAGGTCCTCGTACTACACTCTATGAGAGAGACCCTCTAAACACTGGACCTACCTCTACTACTTGGGTGCCACGGTGTTCCCCTGCCAGGCATAAAACTATAAAAAACAGTATATATTCTCTACCTGCAACTCTGAGCTCCCAGCACTCCCCTCTACTCTCACTCTGAGGTCTGGAGGCCTGTCCCCCAGGAGTCCAGATTCTTGGGTGATTTCTCGAGGGCTGTGGACAGGGCCTGAACTGCAGTTGGTCGGTGCTGGCTCTGGGGCATGGGAGTGAGGAGAGGATGGTCGGCTGAGAGAGAACCACACCGAGTGGCAGTGCCCCAAGGTGCAGAGCAATAGCCATCTTTTAACAACAATAGGGCTCACTCCAGGATATTCTGAAGCCACACTCCCTGTCTCCCAGGGCAACCAGAGGAGGCGGACATCTACTCAGGTGGCAACCACCACAGAACAGATCTGGGACAGAAACACAGGCCCCGTGAGTAAAGGGTTTGCCTGGGGCAGTACCAGCCTGGGTGGAGCGTGGGGACTAGAAACGCATGTGCAGAGCCGGGAAGTTCCCAGTGCAAGGCTGACCCAGAGGACCGCTTTACTAAGCCTAAGACACAGCCCTCAGGGGATCGTCAGCCTATAGACAAAGGAAGACAAGAGGCTACAACTGAGAGGTAACTGAATACAAACCTGCAGGAGCAAAGACAGGGCCTGAGGCGCAGGCTCTGGGAACTCAAAACAGCTTCTATTCTGCAGGGGAAATTAGCAGGGACAGAAACAAATTCCCGCAAAGTTGTTCTGTTCTGTTCTGTCAGTGACATCAATCAGGGGCGGGGCTGAAACAGAGTGAACACCCCTCAGCCTCCATCAAGCGCCTGAGGTTCTTAGACCTCACCTCCCCCTGCTAGATAGAGTCATAGCAGCGGCCTAGCTGAGCAAAAATAGATTTCCTTGTGATTCAGGCAGGTGCAAACCCCTGGAGTATCTTATCACTACAGGCAACTGGGTCAAAGCCCTTCGGGACTATCAGTGACTGGGTATGGCAGAGGTGCAAGGTGGGGAAGGATGCATCAACCTTCCCAGACTGATCTATTTGCTGGGTGAGTCCTCCTGACTCCATGGAGCACTGGAGCAAGCCATACAAGAGTCACATCTTACCTTAAAAGACAAATATAGACTCAGGGTGAAAGGATGGTCATCCATATTTCAGGCAAATGGTAATCAGAAAAAAGCAGGTATTGTAATTTTCTTTGCAGATACAATAGGCTTTAAACCAACAAAAGTAAGGAAGGATAAGAATGGTCACTTCATATTTATCAAGGGTAATACTCAATATGAAAAAATTTAAATTATTAGTATCTATGCACCCAACCAGAATGCACCTCAATTTATAAGAGAAAATCTAACAGACATGAGCAACTTGATTTCCTCAAGCTCCGTGACAGTTGGAGATTTCAACACTCCTTTGGCAGTGTTGGATAGATCCTCCAATAAGAAGCTGAGCAAAGAAATTTTAGATTTGAATCTAATCATCCAACATTTGGATTTAGCAGACATCTACAGAACATTTCATCCCAACAAAACTGAATACACATACTTCTCATCAGCCCACGGAACATACTCCAAAATCGATCACATCTTAACCTCAGTAAATTTAAAGGAATAGAAATTATTCCATGCATCTTCTCGGACCACCATGAAATAAAAGTTGAACTCAGTAACAACAGGAATCTGCATACTCATACAAAAACATGGAAGTTAAATAACCTTATGCTGAATGATAGCTGGGTCAGAGATGAGATTAAGAAGGAAATTGCCAAATTCTTGGAACAAAACGACAATGCAGACACAAATTATCAGAACTTCTGGGATACCACAAAGGCAGTCCTAAGAGGGAAATTTATAGCACTGCAAGCCTTCCTCAAGAGAACAAAAAGAGAAGAAGTTAACAACTTAATGGGACATCTCAATCAACTGGAAAAGGAAGAACTTTCCAACCCCAAACCCAGTAGAAGAAAAGAAATAACCAAAACTAGAGCAGAATTAAATGAAATTGAAAACAAAAGAATTATACAACAGATCACTAAATCAGAAAGTTGGTTTTTTGAAAAGTTCAATAAAATAGATAAACCTTTGGCTAACCTAACAAAGAAAAAAAAAAAAAAAGAGTAAAATCTCTAATCTCATCAATCTGAAATGACAAAGACGAAATAACAACAGACTCCTCAGAAATTCAAAAAATCCTTAATGAATATTACAAGAAACTTTATTCTCAGAAATATGAAAATTGAAGGAAATTGAACAATACTTGGAAGCACATCACCTTCCGAGACTTAGCCAGAATCAAGTGGAAATGTTGAACAGGCCCATATCAAGTTCGGAAATAGCATCAACCATACAAAACCTCCCTAAAAAGAAAAGCCTGGGACCAGATACTTCATGTCAGAATTCTACCAAACCTTTAAAGAGGAATTAGTACCTATATTACTCAACCTGTTCCAAAATGTAAAAAACGAAGGAAGACTACCCAACACATTCTATGAAGCAAACATCACCCTGATCCCCAAACCAAAAATAGATCCAGTAAGAAAAGAAAATTATAGACCAATATCACTAATGAATATTGATGCAAAAATATTCAACAAGATCCTAACAAACAGAATCAAGCAACACATCAAACAAATTATACATCATGACCAAGTGGGTTTTATCCCAGGGTCTCAAGGCTGGTTCAATATATGTAAATCTATAAATGTAATTCAGCACATAAATTAAAAAACAAAGACCACATGATTCTCTCAATTGATGCAGAAAAAGCTTTTGATAATATCCAGCATCCTTCATGATCAGAACACTTAAGAAAATTGGTATAGAAGGGACATTTCTTAAACTGATAGAGGCCAACTACAGCAAACCCACAGCCAACATCGTATTGAATGGAGTTAAATTGAAATCATTTCCACTCAGATCAGGAGCCAGGCAAGACTGCCCATTGTCTCCATTGCTCTTTAACATTGTAATGGAAGTTTTAGACATTGCAATTAGGGAAGAAAAGGTGATCAAGGGTATCCATATAGGGTGAGAAGAGATCAAACTTTCACTCTTTACAGATAATGTGATTGTATATCTGGAAAACATGAGGGATTCTACTATAAAACTCTTAGAAGAGATCAAGGAATACAGCAGCATCTCAGGTTACAAAATCAACACTCATAAATCCATAGTCTTTACATATACCAACAATAGTCAAGCTGAAAAAAAGGTCAAGGACTCTATTCCGTTCACAGTAGTGCCAAAGAAGATGAAATATTTGGGAGTTTATGTAACAAAGGACGTGAAAGATCTCTATAAAGAGAACTATGAAACTCTAAGAAAAGAAATAGCTGAAAATTTTAACAAATGGAAAAACATACCATACTCATGGCTGGAAAGAATCAACATTGTTACAATGTCCATACTACCCAAAGCAATATACAATTTTAATGCAATCCCTATTAAAGCTCCACTGTCATACTTTATAGATCTTGAAAAAATAATACTTCATTTTATATGGAATCAGAAAAAACCTCGAATAGCCAAGACATTACTCAGAAATAAAAAGAAAGCAGGAGGAATCATACTACCAGACCTCGATTTATATTATAAATTGATAGTGATCAAAACAGCATGGTACTGACACAAAAACAGAGAAGTAGATGTCTGAAACAGAATAGAGAACCAAGAGATGAACCCAGCTACTTACTGTTATTTGATCTTTGACAAGCCAATTAAAAACATTCAGTGGGGAAAAGATTCCCTATTTAACAAATGGTGCTTGGTGAACTGGCTGGCAACCTGTAGAAGACTGAAACTAGACCCCCACCTTTCACCATTAACTAAGATAGACTCTCACTGGATTAAAGATTTGAACTTAAGACATGAAACTATAAAAATACTAGAAGAGAGTACAGGGAAAACCCTTGAAGAAATCGGTCTGGGCCAGTATTTTATGAGGAGGACCCCCTGGGCAACTGAAGCAGCTTCAAAAATACACTACTGGGACCTGATCAAACTAAAAAGCTTCTGCACAGCCAAGAACACAGAAAGTAAAGCAAGCAAACAGCCCTCAGAATGGGAGAAGATATTTGCAGGTTATGTCTCTGACAAAGGTTTAATAACCAGAATCCACAGAGAACTCAAACATATAAGCAAGAAAAGAACAAGGGATCCCATCGCAGGCTGGGCAAGGGACTTGAAGAGAAACTTCTCTGAAGAAGACAGGTGCACGGCCGATAGATGAAAAAATGCTCATCATCTTTAATCATCAGAGAAATGCAAATCAAAACTACTTTGAGATATCATCTAACTCCAGTAAGATTAGCCCATATCACAAAATCCCCAGACCAGAGATGTTGGTGTGGATGTGGAGAAAAGGGAACACTTTTGCACTGCTGGTAGGAATGCAAATTATTACATTCCTTTTGGAAAGATGTTTGGAGAACTCTTAGAGATCTAAAAATAGATCTGCCATTCAATCCTATAATTCCTCTACTAGGTATATACCCAGAAGACCAAAAATCACATCATAACAAAGATATTTGTACCAGAATGTTTATTGCCACCCAATTCATAATTGCTAAGTCATGGAAAAAGCCCAAGTGCCCATTGATCTACAAATGGATTAATAAATTGTGGTATATGTACACCATGGAATATTATGCAGCCTTAAAGAAAGATGGAGACTTTACCTCTTTCATGTTTACATGGATGGAGCTGGAACATACTCTTCTTAGTAAAGTATCTCAAGAATGGAAGAAAAAGTACCCAATGTACTCAGCCCTACTATGAAACTAATTTATGGCTTTCACATGAAAGCTATAACCCAGTTATAACCTAAGAATAGGGAGAAGGGGAAGAAGGAGAGGAGAGAGGGGGGAGGTGGGCGGAGAGAGGGTTATTGGTGGGATTACACCTGCGGTGCTTCTGACAAGGATATATGTGAAACTTAATAAATGTAGAATGTAAATGTCTTAACAGAATAACTAATAAAATGCCAGGAAGGCTATGTTAACCAGTGTGATGAAAATGTGTCAAATGGTCTTTAAAATGTGTCAAACAGTCTATATGCTGCCCCATGATTGCATTAATGTACACAGCTATGATTTAATAACAATAAAAAAAAATTGGCCCTGGCCAAAAACTGCACAAAAATAAAAATAAACGAAAGTAGGGCATGCAAACAGATAAAATAGACACAGCAAGACAATAATAATCAGAACAACATGAAGGTAATAATTGTTCAGTTATAAAATAGAAAACGTTTGGATTTTTTAGACTCCCGCTACACTAAAATCCAAAACGCTAACACCATCAGATGCTGGTGAGGACGTGAATTTAAAGGAGCTCTCACTCTTTGCTGGTGGAAATGCAAAACAGTTCAGTTTGAAAGCTTAGCATTTTCTTATAAAACTGAATAAATTATTACCAGGTCCATCAATCACTGGTATTAACCCAAGTGCGTTGAAAACTCATGATCACACAGATACCTGCACATGGATTTTTTTAGGAGCTTTATTAATAATTGTGCAAACTGGAAAGCAACTAAGACATCCTTCAATAAGAAAGTAGGAAGCCACCTGCAATACCATGTGCAGGGCACCACTCAGCAGTGAAGACTGAATGAAGACACAGAGAAACCGTAAATGTGCATTTCTAAAGAGAAAGAAGTCCATCTCAAAAGGCCATATCCTGTATTATCTGCCTCTGGAAATGGCAAAACCAGAGGGAAAACCTCTGACCGGTGATTGCCAGGGCTGTGTGTCAAGGGAGGGAGAGATGAATACAGACAGCACAGAGGATTTTTAGGGCAGTGAAACTATTCTGTGTGGTATTATAATGGTATATACATATCATTCAATATTTATCAAAACTGGCCTGGCATGATGGCTCATGCCTGTAATACCAGCACTGCAGAATACTGAGGCAGGTGGATTGCTTCAGCTCAGGAGTTTGAGACCAGCCTGAGCAACAGCAAGGCTCATCTCTACTAAAAATAGAAAAACTAGCTGGGCGTTGTGGTGGCCACTGTAGTCCCAGCTACTCAGGAGGCTGAGGCAAGAGGACCACTTGAGCCCAAGAGTTCAAGGTTGCTGTCAGCTACGATGCCATGACACTGCGACAGAGTGAGATTCTGGTTTAAAAAAAAAAAAAAAAATTTTTTTTGTCAAAAATCACAGAATGAACAACACAAAGAGAATCCTAATATAAACTATGGACTTTAGTTAATAATAATGTATTAAGACTGATTCATCAATTGTAACACGTTCCTCAGTTAAGTGAGATGTTAATAGCACAACGTGGAAGGCGAAGGTGATAAGGGAGTACATGCAAACTCTTTACTTTCCTCTAAACTTACAATTGCTCAAAAAATAACTCTATCACTATTGTAATATATAAAAGTAAAGCTAGTATTTTAATATAAAAAAAGAAAATCCAGCCATAGGGACTCAAGACAAATGTAAAACAGAGACTTTTTTTTTCTTTATTAAATCATAGCTGTGTACATTGATGTATTCATGGGGCATCATTCACTAGTTTCACAGACCATTTATCAAGTTTCACATTTACCCTTGTAAGATGCACCACTGGTGTAATCCCACCAATCCCCTTCCCTCTACCCACCTCCCCCCTCCCTCCCCTCCCTTTCCCCCTTCCCCCTATTCTTAGGTTGTAACTGGGTTATAGCTTTCATGTGAAAACTCTAAATTATTTTCATAGTAGGGCTGAGTACATTGGGTACTTTTTCTTCCATTCTTGAGATACTTTACTAAGAAGAATATGTTCCAGCTCCATCCATGTAAACATGAAAGAGGTAAAGTCTCCACCTTTCTTTAAGGCTGCATAATATTCCATGGTGTACATATACCACAATTTAAGAGACTTTGAAACCTGGGGGAAAACATGGAAAAAGATAGATAAAGCAAACATAAACTAAAGGATTTCTGGAACACCCAAATACATTTTAGATGAAATATAACTAAATTAATAGGAGGGGCGGTTTCATTATAATACATAGTAAATCATTCAATTCACTATGAATATACAACTCTAAATTTTATGCACATAATTTAAAAGTCCCAAAATATGTAAAGCACAAGCCAAGAAAATAAAAGGAGAAATTAACAAATAAAAATCATTAACAGAGACTGACATACTCTTTTAAATAGTAATAAGGTACATAGATAAAATCAATAGTTACAAAAATGTGTAATAATATTAGCAAGATTAATTTAGTGAGTATCACCAGAGTATGCAACCATAAATTAGACAATATGCGTTCTTCTAAAGCATAGTAGGACACTCCACCCACACCCCCAACTTTCTTTCTGTGTCCTAACTTAGAAACGCAGAATGCCTTTTTGGGGGGCGGGGGGGTGGTCCCCAGTTCCCCAAGCCCAGTTGACCTGGTTTGATTACGCAGCTGAGTTAGAAAGTTCAACCATGGCCCAGAGGTAACTGAAAGCAAAAATGAAAGGAAACCCGAGAATGAAAGTGGAGCAGCACAGGCAGCGTGACCAGAGAGCACAGTAATCTGTACAAGTGTCCGCGGAACACAGACGAATTTTATTTAGGAAGAACAAGAAGAAAGTTTAGTGGACTTCCAAACAGAGTTGGAGGTGGGTCCCTGTCACGCGGAGGCTCGGCCTGCAGGGGCGTCCACACCCCGTTTCTCTGCTGGAATCTGTTATGAGTCTTGCACGCGCCTCTCTGCGCCTCCAGGCAGGGCGCCCATTACCACTGGTCACCCACGGTCTCTTTCTACTGGTCACTGGTTGCCTGGTGACCTCAGACCTCCCGGTTTAGGAGGCCAGGTTTTCCTCCCCTCGCCCCCTTCGAAGCCCCCTTCTTAGCGTCCCTTCTCAGCCTTAACTGCTCTGTTTCTCCTGAGGCTGGAACACAAACCAGCCTGGAACATCCCAGTTCCTTGGTACTGATAAAGCTTTTAGGCTGATGCTCCAAACCACAGATTCACTCTGCTGCTAAACACGCAGAAACCATCCCTGTCTTAAGCCAAATTCCTTAAACTCTCACATGAACTCCACCTTCTTCGGTGCAATGTCTTTCTCTCCGTCTGCCCTGGGGATGGCTGCAGCCCCGAGTGCCCCTCCCCACGCCGGGGCTGAGCACTCCCCACCAAGGGCTGCTTGCTCTGAAAATTCCCGGCCCCTCTGCACACGGTGTGGGGCAGTCTCTCGCAGGAACTCCCCTGCAGCAGCTTTTGGAGTGACTCCAGCTGTGGATTCAGTCCAAAAAAAAAAAAAGCATTCATATAATATTAACAAATAATGACTATATTCTAAGCCAAAAAGTTTCCAGACATTTTAAAACCTACCAAGACAGAAGGCCTTCTCTGATCTCAATGCAATTAAATCACAAGCTTGTAAAAACAAACCAGACTATAAGCATACATTTTAAAACACACAAATAAATCATGAATTATAAAATAAATTATATTAAAAATTTAAAAATACTTAAAAGTGAATAATAATGAGAATACTACATATAACAGCTTGTACAATATTGCTAACTTAGAAACTACAATGACAACTTTAAATGCCTTATCAATCTTAAATTTTGGTTAGGTGATATTGCATTAATTAATCCAAATGAATTTTACTTTACAAGAAATAATACAATAGCACCATAATTCTCTTTGATTTACAAGAACAGTTGAACACATTTTTCACAAGATCTTCACCAAAAATGGTGACAAAGATTCTTTGCTTGGCCAAACTTTAGTCAGGCTTCTGAATCCTTTGCTGGGCCCATCTATGCAATTCCCTGTAAATCCAGTTTTAGCAAAGAGCCCTGCTAAGTCAGTTTAGCAAGATATCTATCTTATCACCCTCGATACCTCGTTGAGTTCCTCATCTCCCTATGCCCAAGTGATATTTAATAATTCTGGCCTGTCTCCAGCAAAAATCCTATTAGGTCAGTTTAGCCTGAATCTCCCTTACCCCCAATATTTCCTCTTAGTAATTTTCTATCCACTGACCACCACACTGCTCCTTGCTATAAATTCCACTTTACCCAGAGTATATTTGGAGCTAATCCTTATCTCTCTCCACCACTGCACAACTTCATTGCAATGGTCCTCATAACTACTGAATACAGTCTTTTTTTTTGTACTGTGCTTAAATAAGTAGCATTAAATAGTTTTATCTTACTCTATCATAGGAATTTCTTTGAAATAATGCTGTTTAAGAGCTTCTACCTCAGTGGTGGTTGAGCAGGAAAACAGAGCTATTCTATTCCACAATGGCCCTGAAAGCAGACCAGGAGATCAAATAAAAATTACAATTTATCAGGAACCCTCCAATACAGAGAGAGAAAAAGAGAATTTGGTGGAGGGGAGAGAAATTGCTAGAATAAAGACAGAAACTATATTTCTAATAAGAAGAAATGAAGTATCCAAGAGTCAAAGCCAGGACCCAAGTAAATTATAAACACCTTTAAAAGTCATTATGAAAATAATCAATCAAAACACAAATAAAAGAATATCAAAACGAAGAATTTTTTTTAAGAGCCAGTTTCTCAAAAAGGTTTGCTGAGCAAGATAATGAATGAATTGCACCAAGCCTATAAAAATATTATCATCTAACATTTATTGAGTCACTCCTATGTTCCAGTGTTGGAAGATACGTGATAAATATATCAATATCTGCCCCCAAAAATCTTCCTGTCAAGTAGTTAGGAAAACTACTCTCCAGTTAGGCTCTATTTAGCATTAGCTGTGCAGACATTTACAAATGACTTAGTCTCTCAAATCGTGCCCTCACCTGTTACAAGGCAAAAAAGTGCTTGCTCTTTCAACTTTCTTAGCTACTATCATTAAGGCTGTGCAGCCCAAGACTTAATTTCTCTGTTTGGATTTTTAACATATAAGACACACTTTATGTTTGCACATGAAAATTATAAAATCTGGAGAAATCCAAAGAGAAGTAACATAAAGGCAGTGGTAGCCTCTAAACCTCATCTATAATAGATCACGATTGAGAAAAAAAGTAATTAAAAAGGATCTTATTGATCCACATAGACCAGAAAACAAATTTATATAAAACTTTAACGAGAGAATGAAAGATTCTGAAATCATCTAGCATGTATTGCTATTTAAGATTTAAAAGAAGGGAAAACTTAAGACTTGAAAAGGTAAAAGTCATTTGCTTCAAGACACACCATGTTGGGGTAGAGTCAGAACTTACTTGATGTCCAACACATCACAATGTAGCAGAGTGGACCCAGTGTGTCTCCTCAAAATCCTCACTCTAAAATCCTAGTCCTCAAAGTGAAAGTAGACAGGACCCTCGGGTAGTAGTGAGGTCATGAAGGTGTGCCCTCATGAGCAGAGTCAGCACCACACAGAAGGGACCTGAGGGAACCCTGGTGCAGTAAGGATGGAACCAGATGGCACTCTGCAGCTCTGAAGGGGGCCCTGGCCATGACCTGACTGCCCTGGCACACTGACCTCAGACTCCCAGCCTTCAGAACTGTGAGAAACAAACTGAAAAGTCACTGTCACCCAGTCTACGGCATTTGTTACAGCAGCCCAGGCAGACGAAGACACAGGGTCTCCTGATACCTGGTTCAGGATCCTTTCCAGGGATGACAAGCAAATGGCCTGCTATCCTGCTATGACCCTTTTCAAACTGAACATCAAAGTCACTAAACTGTCCCACTGAACCCAAGCATTATCTTTAATCATTCCCAACCGAATGTCTCATGGAGCCACTTCTAATTGATTAGACTTGAAAAGCAACTCTGTTTTCTATCATATTAACATCTATACAGAACCATTGCAAATGGAGAGAAGCAACTGTCTCTCTGAGCACATGCACCAAAGGAGACACTTTTCAAGAACTTGTAAGGTAGATATTGACAAAATGTTTGAAAAGACTGATGAAAAGGTGTTAGAAGAAGCAAGCACAGTACAAAAACTACTGGAGACTGCAGAGTGGAGTCGCCTAGGGAGCGTAACTATGTGCTCTGACAGGTCTCTTACCAGGTTGGCCTTTGGCTCTATCAAGAGGGTCCCCCCCACTCCCAGAATTCACAGGAGTTGGCTTGCTGTACCTAGACTTTTTGCTTAAACAATATAGTTTATGTCAGAAACTTGCTTTTCTTCCAGGAGTCTGAATATAGTTTATGCCAGGCAGAGGGCTGCCTATAGACCATTCCCCAGTAAAAAGATCATACACGCTGTGCCTCAGAGCAGCCTTGCTGGCTGGCAACATCTCACACTTGCATCACAGCTCCTTGTTGGAGGAATTAAGTGCTTCCTCTATACCCCACCTGAGAAGACTCTGGAGGTTGGTGTCTGGTTTCCCTTAGACATCACCCCATATCTCTTTTTTTTCATTGTAATAGACCACAGCCATGAGTGTGACTACATGCTGAGTCTGGTGAGTCTTCCCAGCAAATCACCAGACTTAGGAGTGAGACCAGGTTCTTTGATCAAAAAGACAATTGAAGAACACAAAAAATGGTCCCAGTGGCACAGGCTCCTTGAAACTATTTCATGATGCTAGAGATCAGTGATGGATGGATGAAGGTATTTCTTCAGGAGAAATGTGACAGATGAGAGAAACCAAAGCCGTATTTATTGAAAATCTGGTTCACACGTATCTCTTAAAGGATTCTACTGTACTAAAAAACTTAGGAGCCAGGGGCCGTGGGGAGCCTGTAGTCCCTACCACCTCAGGAGGCTGAAGCAAAAGGACTGCTGGAGCCCAGGAATTCTAGGCCAGCTTGGGAAATATAAGACCATGCCTCAGAACCAAAAAGAAATTATGTTGTAAAAAAAAAAAAAAAAGAAGAAGAAGAAGAAGAAGAAAGAAAGGAAAGGAAAAGAAAACAAATTAAGGAATTGATCCCCAGAATTTAAAAAGATATCTCAAATTTTAATATAGACTTCTTTTTTTATGATGTTAATCAAACACATCAAAAGTATAACAGACCTTTAAGACATTACATGAGATGAAACTACTGAAAAAAATAGCTAAATTTTTATATACACAGTTGGTAACATTCATAGTAGTTTATAAATAAAGTTGCATTTTTTTAAAAGTCAATACACGAGATTTCTGTTGCATCTAAGTCAGTTATTAAGAAAATCAAGGCCCCACATGGTGGCTCATGACAGTAATTCCAGCACTTTGGAAGACCAAGACAAGAAGATCACTTGAGGCCTGGAATTTAAGACCAGCCTGCACACCATATTGAGATCCCATTTAAATTTTTTTTGTATATACACACACACATATGTATATAATATAATATACTGTAAACAAATAAACAAAATAACATCTTATTTTAAAAAAAGGAAATTGAATTTCTGTTATTAGGATTAAACAGGCCAGTTATTAAGATAAATAGGCCAATACAAATGCATAATTTTTAACTTGTTTAATCATTATTAATATGTTAACAAATATAAAAATACATGATTTGAAGGGTTTGGGTATTGCAATTACATATTGTTATATAATCAGAATATATTCATAATTCATATTACATTTTTATAGAAAACTTATGAAAATTACTCAACTTATGGATCTTTGCACTTCAAAACTACATATTCTTAAAAAATGAGCTTCATAAATACCATGCTGTCCTGAACACACATTTTTTTCCTGAGGGGGGAAAAAAATACTCAATTCTATACAGATTTGTTTTATATTAAGAAAGACAGCTGCCAGACTTGAAAGCCAGATCCAATATTTTCCAAAATTGCTTCTTTTTTTCCTAACCAAGATAATATATTATTTTATACTACAACAACAAGTAAAATATTTTTTCACAATGAAAAGCATGAAGCAAAAGAAAGATTGCCTTTTTTCCTAATTATATTAAGAGGTCAAATAGGAAATAACACTAACATCTAAGGATAAAGAATACAATTCCTATACCTACTAGCTTAAAATGTGAACAATCCAGCATCAGTCTCCTAAAATTCAGAATCTTTATTTATATAAAGAGAAAAAGAAGAGTAGATAGAAAATTCATTTAAGTGCCGAATTATTCCACTTCGTATCATGAGCCCTTTAAGCTCAATTCCTACAGAAATTCCTTTTCCTGACATCTCAACTGAAATTGCTCAGGATTCCAAATGGGATGTAATTGCCTATCATCTTGACTTTATTTCAAGAGAAAACTTTATTTATTAACACCTTACCTGATTATAGAGAAATTAAGCTCTTAACATGAAAGCATAAGAGACAGAGAGGAAAGTTATATAAAAAGTCTAGGAATCCAATAGTGGTTTGTGCTTAAATGAGATAAGGCAGGAATTCTCTGTTTCTGTTTTTACCTCCAGAGATTTTCACCAGTCATTACAGTCAAACTCTCCTTCATGAAATCTCTTATTTAATCATACTAATTACAGTATTTAATCATAGTGTAATTTAATTTTTTTTTAAGGAAAGGCAGTATACTGACTGGTTCATACAAGCGTTCCTAACTTTAAATCCTGCCTATAAGTCTAAGTTTCATTAGTATAATAGGATAATAATTGTAGTTTCTATGTCATAGTTGCTGTTTAAAAAAAACAATGCTTGCGAAGCACTTAGCTGGAACACAGTAAACTGTTTCCACAGTGACCCGACAACATACTCATAGCAGCAGTCAACAGTACTAACAAAGACTAGGTCAGACTAAAGTCTACTTGGATCAAAATGTTTCATACCTGTATCTCTCTATATGTAAATATGAAATATAACCATTCAAGAAAAAAAAATACAAACACATGCACACAGGGAGGATGAGGCTTATCTAAATATGATACCAAAAGTAAGTAGCATTGATGGGGTTCAGGAAAGTGTATCTCCAAAATATCTACCTTGAAAGTTGAGAAAAGAGCAAAAGGAAAAAGGTAACTCCCACATGTTCCCCCCTCCCCAAATTGCTGCTCATAAAAGAATTCTCTGACCTACCCCCTGAGAGGAGGTGATGAGGCCCTCACTGTCCAGAGTGCCTGCCTGCACCCAGAGGGAAGGAATTCCTCTGACCTACCGCCTGAGAGTGGGTGATGAGGCCCTCACTGTACAGGGGTCCTTACCTACACCCAGAGGGAAGGAATTTCTCACAGAGAGGCCATGAAGAATCTGAACAAGCAGATTTTGCTGATTTCTCCCAAGTTTATTATCATTAGTTCAAACCCTTTTGCCCTCCAATCATATTTGTACACAACTGTTCACAAAAAGTACACCATTTCTCCTGGATCTTTGGGTCTTCATTTCTGAAGGCTCCTGTGTCACCTAGAACTTATATTAAATAAATCTGCTAGGCTTTTTTGTTGTTGTTGGTCTGTCTTTTGTTATAAGGGTCTGAGCCATGAATCTTGCAATGAATAGCAGAAAGATATTACTTTTTCTCCCTGCCAAGGTCTGACTGTGCTCTCCAAAACTTGTATGTAGAAAGATAATCTATAGCACCATGTAGTAAGAGGCAGAACCTTTAGGAGGGCTCCACCCTCGAAATGGGATTAGTGCCCTTTAAAAGAGGTCCGAAGGAACTTGTTTGTCCAAGATAGTGCATTATTTTCTACTAAAATAGAAAATAACTCCTCACTGCCAAGTGAGGAAACACAGAAGACAAAATCTGTGCAGAATGAATCCTTGCCAGACACAGAATCTGCTGGAACCTTGATCATGGACTTCTCAGCCTACACAACTGTGAGTAATAAAGGTGCATTATTTATAAATTATCCATTCTAAGGTGTTTGATTGTAGCAGTGGGAATGGACTGACCTCTCCCTACAACATAAAGGAAAAAATACTGATAGATATAACTACAAAAATATAACAATTTTTAATTACAAAAAGCACCATAAATACATGACCGGGAATTGATGTAATCTTGTTTGGAGGAATATGCAACAATACTTTAAAATACCTTTTAAAATGTTACATGTCCTTTGATTTCTTAATACCATTTCTATGAAATTACACTAAATGCGTAATAAATTACATGCACATAGATTTTTACTAAAAAGAAGTCTTGTCACATTTTAATGGTAGAAAGAAATTCTTCTTTCTACCAATGGGGAAAAGGGAGGCAGGGAGGACAGGACAGAGGGAAGGTGAAAGAGCAGAGGGAACGGATTCCAGGATCAACTGCAGGCAATTAGATTTAATTGCATAATTTATTCCACAGTATATACATTAAATGAAGCCATTAAACTGTTATAATATTTAATAATATTGAAAAATATTCCAGAGATATTGTTAATTAAAAAAAATCAAGTAATAAAATATGATAGCATTTTATATATACAGAGAACTGCTAAGTATTTATATAGGCAGTAAAAGAATAAATGATTTTTCTTTTTTTCTTTATTTTCTAAAGAAAATATATATTTTTAAAAGGTATCTACAAAATATAATGTAAGACTTACATAAAGAAAGGTTGGTTAGTCACATCCAGTTGTGTAATTTCAGAACCTATCAGTTCTGGTATTTTTAAAACAAAAAAACTTCAACATTACATGTAAAATACAGCATGAAGAACATAATTAGCTAAATTGAAATGACCAAATACCATAAATGGTTTTTATTTTATGTAAGGTAGAGAATCAACCTACTGCTTCTGAAAGCAGCATCTTTAAAGCAGAAAGACCACTATCATTCGTCACTGAAACCAAACTGACGTGGAAAGCCCAGACTGCTCATTTCTGGAATTAATCACGAGAAATGGAAAATGGCTCTAACTCCAAGCCACATACATTCAATTTTTTCAGGAACAGATGAAAGCAAGGGAAGAATTTATTTTATTCTGACTGTGCTACATGAAGTAGCATGAAGCTGAATATCCTAGATGAAGACAAAAACATCAAAGAATATTATTAAGTCATTAATTCTATTTCCCACCTAAACATAAGCAGAATGAATTAAGACACAGAACTAAGTTTTCCATGTTCTAAACTTCATGAATGCATAACCTTTCCATTAAGCATGGATAGTAACCTTTCCATCAATATCAAGCAATATTATCTTACTTATTTTTTCTTATCATAAATTTTGGCACATTGTAAAGTATACTCATTATAGTCCCTAATCATTTTAAGCAAAAATTTGTGTTTTTTTCTGAGCCTTAGATTATAAGATAACTACGGTCACTCCCAGTTTTCTTCCACATAAACCTTAACATCGTGTAGGAGTTTCATTGACCAAATACTCATTCTATGTTTTTTGTTTTTTTTCTATATCCCATTGCACTTATGCTTTTAGTTATTATAACACTTGGCATACTACCCCTTCCATTAGAGTTATTTAAATAAATTTTGGCCCTCTCTCCAGTTAAAATCTATAAAGGCAAGACATTTGTCTTATACATTTAAATTTCTAACAATATCACTTTTGAACATAAAATTTTCTCAGTAAGTGCTGAATGACATAAAATTAGGTCACTCATGTAAAACCTGATATGTAAAACCAAGCAATATTATCTCAGAAGTCTGCTAATTACTAATTGCTTCACCTTCAGCCAAACACAACCTCTCTGGACTTCAGGCTCATCTTCGGTAACAATTGTGTGTAGCTCTCTCCATCTCATCCTTCCTGATGCCTCAACTAAATAAATCATGTGAAAACATTCAGGAATTAGAAATCGTTGTGCTTTCACAAGGAAGTATTCAGTATTAACAACTCCATACATTATTGATGTTTAGAAAAGCTAAACTAATACCTTGTTCTGCTAGGAATTTATTTATATAACTAAAAAAACTTTTAGGCCGAATAAGTATGTGTTTGTCATTCAGAATGTGAAATTACTATTTTTTTTTTTTTTTCAGACAGTGTCTCTTCCCTGGCTAGAATGTAGTAGTGTCATTACAGCTCACAGCAACCTCAAACTCCTGGGCTTAAGTGACTCCTGCCTCAGGCTGCTGACTAAATGGGAGTATAGGGGCATGTCAGCACAGCTGGATAATTTTTTAAATTTTTTTTGTAGAGATGATGTCTCGCTGTTCCAGGCTGTTCTCAAAGGCTTGGCTTCAAACAATCCACATGACTTGACTTCCCGAAGTGCTAGGATTACAGATGGGAGCCATTGTACCCGGCTTTGAAGTTACTAATTATTAATGAGAAACTGTTATTTCATTTGAAAGAACAGAGACTCTAAAATTAGAAAATGAGGCTCACATTTTTTACTTCATCATTTAATTAATGTCTATTAAGATCCCTGGGTGTTACTTTCCTCAATTGCATATAGGATAGGCTAAGAATAATAAAGTTGGGGAAGATTAACTATATTGTCTATGAAAGTACTTCAATAATTGGAAGACAATATATAATATTTGGTATTAACATTATTAACTTTTACATAGTTAATCATTGTAGATTATCAGTAATCATAATTACCTTCACAAATGTAATTGCTATCTATAGTGCACTGAATGCTTTATGTATATTTTCATGAATCCTCAAAACAACTGTTAAAGATGAGTATTAGTTTTCTCATTTTACATAGAATAAAACAGGAGCTCTAATACTTAAGACACTTCTCCAAATGTACATAAATATAGCAGTGGCAGAATCTGAACCAAGGACTCTGAATGCCAAAGCCTATGTTCTTATCACCATTTCAGATTTTCAAAACATATTTCAGACATCTTCCGGAGAATATTACTAAATAGTAACATAGCTCCTAAGTATCCAACATTTGAATGTTAACTGGCTATTTCCTGTTACATTAAATGGGAACTATTAGTATGTGTTACACATTAACTTCAGTATGTAATAGATTTCATAAACCATATTAAAACTCTAAGTGGTAGACTATTGTATTAGGATAAACTGCAAAAACACTGCTTGCTGATCACCAATTTATTTGGCAGTTAACAGGTGATTTGGAAGCAGGGGCATGGGCTCTCTTAGTTTCTGTCACACTCAAGAAACACAACACTTTTGTCAAGATAAACATGTTTTTTTTTGCAGAACTACCCTAATTCTTATATTCTAACAACTATACTCAGCCCTTTCTTGTGTATCATTTAATTAAAAATAATGAGTGCTGAGTTTAGATACGTAAAATTTCTCCAATATAAACACTGGCTGAAAAATATATTTGAAGAGTATGTACAGAGTCTCCAGCATCTGGTAATACACTAGCCGTAGACTAACCAAACATTAGCCTGGGAGAGGTGTTACTGAAGCGTCCTGAGTGCCATACATCAGTACAAAAATGGGTGGCATCAAATAATGCACCAATAGAAAACTGAATGAATTTATTTCCATTTAATATCAAAGGCAGTCTGAAAGAAATTAGTAGATTGATATTTTGTTAAACAAAGAACACATATAGAATTTAAAAAACATACACTAGGGAATCTTTTCAAGTCATTGATTTTGGAAGTCACCACAGATGACAGGCAGAAATAGAGTCACTGATCACAGACATTTCACGATTGTGTAAAATGCTGCATATTTTTCATTGTATTCTGAAGGAGACTGAGCACCAGGCTTGTAGAAGTGGTCACCGGTTCTTGAGGGAGGCACTGGGAGTGGGACAATCTCCCAGGTCAGGGAGATGTTTTGCAGACTGGATACAAGCCCTCAAGCAACTGCATGTGTTAAAGAGATAAGATCAGTGTCTCAGTTCCTTAGCAAGCAGGTGTTGAACCTTGGACATTTGTGGTGCAACAGGGTGGGAGTTGAGCCCATGGGGAAAGAGAGGATAGGGATCATTAAGCAGTAGTCCTTGTTTGTGGGCCCCCCACACCTGTGTATAATGCTTCAATAAAAGGCCACGGCAGAGGTTACGGGGGTCCAGGGGAAGCCCACTTCTTGCAGGCATGTACTTCTAATCCGTGTCCAGGCTGCTTTTATTCACACAGTGACGAGGTGCCACAGCAGGCATGGACAGTATTCTCTACTTATTCTAAGGTGAAAAAAAAAAGAAGTGAATATCTACCCTCAAAAAGATAAACACAATTAGATTTCCTACTTGAAACAAAATGTTCAATTGGATGCCCACAAGTATCCTCTAAGCACTTTCTATACCTCAGTATAATTAAAGACTTAGTCGAAGCTGAGCCTTTATCCTGGATAACTCAGATCAATGATCTAAAGATAAAGAGTTACCGTGTTTTCAATAGTGTTCTCTACATAAACTAAATTTTATTCAGATTATCCTTTTCTTCCCTTTATATTCTAAAAAAATAAAATAAAAAATAAAAATAAAAATTGCCTACTTAGCAAAGGCAAAAAATTACTTGAGCCAACAGAAAATAACTCAGTGGCTTTAATTTAATTGTTTCTTTTAACTATGCTGCAGGAATTACATTGTTTGAAGAGATCTTTTTTTTTTCTTCTTTGCTTTGATAATGTAAACAAGCTAACCCTAGTGACAGAATCCAAATGAGAACAGAGTCACATGTAAGATTTGGGTCCAGGAGGAATCGATGTGTGTGGTAATTTTAAGGCAGATTAAGAGTTGCATTTAGGAAAATAAAGCCTACTCTGTGGCAGGGAGGGCATTTATTTGGTCCTTCTCATTTTAGTGGATGAAAATGAAAAGTTGTCTAAGACAAACATAAAATATTAAAGGCAAAGGAACCCATTCCCTAACTAAATTAACACATGTGATAATTATTATGAATTTGATCAGATCACACGTAAGATTCTATAATTCTTTACTCTTTTCGGGGGTGTCAAAATTAGAAATATCTGTCTGTATCTGTTAATTCATAAACAGATTTCATAAACGAAGCAGTGCCAAAGATAATCCTTGCCTCTAAATTTAAGCACTACTTTAACATTGCTGTGTAATGAGAGCAATCTTCCAAAATTTCATTATAATCATATAAAATACTAGCCAATATGTTTCATAATTCCATTTCTAATAGAGTGATCAAGGCTTTGGCTCCTGGATGCCTAATAAATGTTTGCACAATATTATAGGGGGAGAAAAACATAGTTCTTTCTAATATGAACATTCAAAAACATACTATAGTTTGAATATTTGTCCCCTTCACAATTCATGCTGAAATTTAATCCTCAATGTGGCAATATTAAGAGATGGAGATTTTAAAGAGATGATCAGACAATCAGGGATCTCCCCTCATGAATAGACTGAGCTAGTCCTGGTTTAATCTGTGAATGGGTTATCCTGGGACTGGAAATGATAGCCTCATAAGAAGATGAACAGAGACCAGAGCTAGCACGCTCAGCCCTCCTCCATTACCAGGTGACGCTCTCAGTCCCTCTGGACTCTACACAATCCCCACCAGCAAGAAGGCTCTCACCAGACACAGCTCCTCAACCTTGGAGCTCTCAGCCTTCATGACTATAAGAAATACATTTAGTTTCAGGAATACATTTAGTTTCAATATATACCTGGTTTCAGGTAATTTATAAATTTATAATTCAGGCAACTCTATCATTCAAATCCTGTCCACAGAACTGGCAGAACTTATGTACTGCTTACATAATTTCTATTCCAGAAGAATTTTGTACAGGTGAGATTAATAAGTGTAAAAGTAATGACTAGATCCCACCCATTAACTCCATTTCAAAATCATGTATGCATTAATTCTTATTATCTAAAGAATTTTTTAGATAGTGAAAAGGGAGCCCAGGTGTTTAAAATCACTGTAATTAGTAATTAAATTACATAAAAATGACTATTTACCTAGAAAAATGTCTAAAATCTATGGTAATATAAATTATAGGTAATCAGAATGGTTTTTCCCCTTACTTTCTAATTCATAAAATCCAGTCATGTACCTTTAACTTTTCCTCATATAGAATATTTGTCACTAGGAAACCTTTAATAGATTATTATAAAATATTTCTGAAGCCAATACTCATTTATATACAAATCATACTTAAGGTTGGACTGTAAATAAAGATACACAATAAGCATATACTCTCATTAGCAACTTAATTTAGGACAGTCCAATGGTCTGTCATAAGTTATGTCTTAAGACATAGAATCTGGAAGAATGATATCAGGGAACTAAAGAAAGGGGGTAATAAAAATGACGGGAGTCAGTACTTTTTCCCCAAAATGGGAAAGTGTTCATAATGATCCACTGTAGTAAAGAACCAGTTCTATCCCATTAGCACATTCCGAGATGGAGACACAAAGGTAGAGAAGAAACTAAGAACCCTCAATCTTGATTTCTACCACCAGCAAAGAAAACTGTTTCTTTTTAAGTATTCTTTAATTCTATACACTTCCATATTATTAGAGTAATAGATAATTATTTTGGGAGATCCAGAAATTATGCAAAAGCATCAATAACAACATTTAAATTGCCAAAAATATTTCAAATTGTATATAAAACCAGTGCACGGTGCCCCATGATTGCATTAATGTACACAGCTATGATTTAATAAAAAAAAAGAAAAAAAGGAAAGTGGCAGAATAAACATAATTTTAACTTTAAAAAAAAAAAAGAATCCAGAAACAAAATTATCTGCAACTTGGTATATTTTCTTCCAATCTTTTCCTATGCATGTGTACATAAATTTTAACCTACTTTATACCACAATGTGAGTGCAATTTTGAATTCTGCTCTTTCATTTATTTAATTAATTACTTAATTTTTTATTATTAAATCACAGCTATGTACATTAATGCAATCATGGGTCACCATACACTGGTTTTATATAATATTTGACATATTTTCATCACACTGGTTAACACAGCCTTCCTGGCATTTTCTTAGTTATTGTGTTAAGACATTTATATTCTACGTTTAGTGAGTTTCACAAGTACCCTTGTAAGATACACCATAGGTGTAATCCCACCAATCACCCTCCCTCTGCCGATCCTCCCTCCTCCCCTCCCCTCCCTTGTCAACATTTCCCATATTCTTAGGTTATAATTGGGTTACAGCTTTCAAATGAAAGCTATAAATCAGTTTCATAGTAGGGCTGAGTACATTGGATACTGTTTCTTCCATTCTTGAGATACTTTACTAAAAGAATATATTCCACCTCCATCCATGTAAACATGAGAGGTAAAGTCTCCATCTTTCATTAAGGCTGCGTAATATTTTGTGGTGCACATATACCACAATTTATTAATCCATGGGCACTTGGGCTTCTTCCATGACTTAGCAATTATGAATTGGGCTGCAATAAACATTCTGGTACAAATATCTTTGTTATAATATGATTTTTGGTCTTCTGGGTATATACCTAGTAGAGGAATTATAGAATCAAATGGCAGGTCTATTGTTAGATCTTAAGTGTTCTCCAAACGTCTTTCCAAAAGGAACGTATTATTTTGCATTCCCACCAGCAGTGTAGAAGTGTTCCCTTTTCTTTACATCCAGGCCAACATCTCTGGTCTTGTGATTTTGTGATATGGGCTAATCTTACTACTTAGATGATATCTCAAAGTAGTTTTGATTTGCATTTCTCTGATGATTAAGGATGAGGAGCATTTTTTCATCTGTCTATAGGTCGTGCACCTGTCTTCTTCAGAGAAGTTTCTCTTCAAGTCCCTTGCCCAGCCTGCGATGGGATCACTTATTCTTTTCCTACTAATAGGTTTGAGTTCTCAGTGGATTCTGGTTATTAAACCTTTGTTGGAGACATAACCTGCATATCTTCTCCCATTCTGAGGGCTGTGTGCTTGCTTTACTTCCTGTGTTCTTGGCTGTGCAGAAGATTTTTACTTTCATCAGGTCTCAGTAGTGTATTTTTGATGCTGCTTCAATTGTCCCGGGGGGTCCTCCTCATAAAATATTCACCCAGGCAAATTTCTTCAAGAGTTTTTCCTGCACTTTCTTCTAGTATTTTTATAGTTTCATGTCTAAAGTTTAAGTCTTTAATCTAGTGAAAGTCTATCTTAGTTAATGGTGAAAGGTGTGGGTCCAGTTTCAGTCTTCTACAAGTCGCCAGCCAGTTCACCCAGCACCATTTGTTAAATAAGGAATCTTTTCTGAACTGAATGTTTTTAATTGGCTTGTCAAAGATCAAATAACGGTACGTAGCTTGGTTCATCTCTGGGTTCTCTATTTTGTTCCATACACCTACCTCTCTGTTTTTGTGCCAGTACCATGCTGTTTGGATCACTATTGATTTATAGTATAGTTTGAGGTCTGGTAGCATGATTCCTCCTGCTTTGTTTTTATTTCTGAGTAATGTCTTGGCTATTCGAGGTTTTTTTCTGATTCCATATAAAACGAAGTATTATTTTTTCAAGATCTTTAAAGTATGACAGTGGAGCTTTAATAGGGATTGCATTAAAATTGCATATTGCTTTGGGTAGTATACACATTTTAACAATGTTGATCATTCCCAGCCATGAGTATGGTATGTTTTTCCATTTGTTAACATTTTCAGCTATTTCTTTTCTTAGAGTTTCATAGTTCTCTTTATAGACATCTTTCACATCCTTTGTTAGATAAACTCCCAAATATTTCATCTTCTTTGGCACTACTGTGAACCGAATAGAGTCCTTGACTGTTTTTTCAGCTTGACTATTGTTGGTATATATAAAGGCTACCGATTTATGGATGTTGAGTTTGTAACCTGAGAGGCTGCTGTATTCCTTGATCACTTCTAAGGATTTTATAGTAGAATCCCTGGTCTTTTCCAGATATACAATCATATTATCTGCAAACAGTGAAAGTTGGATCTCTTCTGACCCTATATGGATACCCTTGATCACCTTTTCTTCTCTAATTGTGATGTCTAAAACTTCCATTACAATGTTAAAGAGCAGTGGAGACAATGGGCAGTCTTGCCTGGCTCCTGATCTGAGTGGAAATGATTTCAATTTAAATCCATTCAATACGATATTGGCTGTGGGTTTGCTGTAGTTGGCTTCTATCAGTTTAAGAAATGTCCCTTCTATACCAATTTTCTTAAGTGTTCTGATCATGAAGGGATGCTGGATATTATCAAAAGCTTTTCTGCATGGATTGAGAGAATCATATGGTCTTTGTTTTTTAATTTGTTTATGTGCTGGATTACATTTATAGATTTATGTATATTGAACCAGCCTTGAGACCCTGGGATAAAACCGACTTGGTCATGATGTATAATTTGTTTAATGTGCTGCTGGATTCTCTTTGTTAGGATCTTGTTGAATATTTTTGCATCAATATTCATTAGTGATATTGGTCTATAATTTTCTTTTCTTGTTGGATCTATTTCTGGTTTGGGATCAGGGTGATGTTTGCTTCATAGAATGTGTTGAGTAGTATTCCTTCTTTTTATATGCTTTGGAAAATGTTGCATAATGTAGGTACTAGTTCTTTAAAGGTTTGGTAGAATTCTCACGTGAGCCCATATGGTCCTGGGCTTTTCTTTTTAGGGAGATTTTGTATGGTTGATGCTATTTCAGAACTTGAAATAGGCCTATTCAACATTTCCACTTGATTCTGGCTAAGACTTGGAAGGTGATGCACTTCCAAGTATTGGTCAATTTCCTTCAGATTTTCATATTTCTGAGAATAAAGTTTCTTATAATATTCATTAAGGATTTTTTCAATTTCTGAGGAGTCTGTTATTTCATCTTTGTTATTTCTGATTGATGAAATTAGAGATTTTACTCGTTTTTTTTTTTTTTTCCTTCCATGAACCATATGGTTGGGCATCTTTTCTTTTTTTTTTAATTTTTTTTATTAAATCATAGCTGTGTACATTAGTATGCTCATGGGCCACCATAAACTTGGTTCATAGACCGTTTGACACATTTTCATCATACTAGTTAACATAGCTTTCCTGGCATTTTCTTAGTTATTTTGCTAAGACCTTTACATTCCACATTTACTAAGATTCACATATACCCTTGTAAGATGCACTGCAGGTGTAATCCCATTAATCCCCCTCCCTCCACCTACCTCCCCCCTCCCTCCACTTCCTTTCCCCCTTCTCCTTATTCTTAGGTTGTAACTGGGTTATAGCTTTCATGTGAAGGTCCTACATTAGTTTCATAATAAGGGTGAGTACATTGGGTACTTTTTCTTCCATTCTTGAGACACTTTACTAAGAAGAATATGTTCCAGCTCCATCCATGTAAACATGAAAGAGATAAAGTCTCCATCTTTCTTTAAGGCTACATAATATTCCATAGTGTACATGTACCACAATTTATTAATCCATTCGTGGATCGATGGGCACTTGGGCTTTTTCCATGACTTAGCAATTATGAATAGGGCTGCAATAAATATTCTAATACAAATATCTTTGTTACGATGTTATTTTTGGTCTTCTGGGTATATGCCCAGTAGAGGGATTATAGGATTGAATGGCAGATCTATTTTTAGATCTCTAAGTGTTCTCCATATCTCTTTCCAAAAGGAATGTATTAATTTGCATTCCCACCAGCAGTGCAAAAGTGTTCCCTTTTCTCTACATCTGCGCCAACATCTCTGGTCTTGGGATTTTGTGATATAGGCTAGTCTCACTGGAGTTAGATGATATCTCAAAGTAGTTTTGATTTGCATTTCTCTGATGGTTAATGATGATGAGCATTTTTTCATATGTCTGAAGGCCGCGCGCCTGTCTTCTTCAGAGAAGTTTCTCTTCAAGTCTTTCGCCCAGCCTGCGATGGGATCCCTTGTTCTTTTCTTGCTGATGCGTTTGAGTTCTCTGTGGATTTTGGTTATTAAACCTTTGTTGGAGACATAACCTGCAAATATCTTTTCCCATTCTGAGGGCTGTTTGCTTGCTTTACTTACTGTGTTCTTGACTATGCAGAAGTTTTTAGTTTGATCAAGTCCCGATAGTGTATTTTTGAAGCAGATTCAATTGCCCGGGGGGTCCTTCTCATAAAAAACTCGCCCAACCCAATTTCTTCAAGGGTTTTCCCTATACTCTCTTCTAGTATTTTTATAGTTTCATGTCTTAGGTTTAAATCTTTAATCCAGTGAGAGTCTATCTTGGTTAACGGTGAAAGGTGTGGGTCGAGTTTCAGTCTTCCACAGGTTGCCAGCCAGTTCACCCAGCACCATTTGTTAAGTAGGGAATCTTTTCCCCATTGAATGTTTTTAATTGGCTTGTCAGAGATTAAATAATGGTAATTAGCTGGATTCACCTCTTGGTTCTCTATTCTGTTCCAGATATCTACTTCTCTGTTTTTGTGTCACTACCATGCTGTTTTGATCACTATCGATTTGTAGTATAGTCTGAGGTCTGATAGTGCGATTCCTCCTGCTTAGTTTTTATTTTTGAGTAATGTCTTGGCTATTCGAGGTTTTTCCTGATTCCATATAAAACAAAGTATTATTTTTTCAAGATCTTTAAAGTATGACAGTGGAGCTTTAATGGGGATTGCGTTGAAATTATATATTGCTTTGGGTAGTATGGACATTTTAACAATGTTGATTATTCCCAATAATGAGCATGGTATATTTTTCCATTTGTTAACATTTTCAGCTATTTCTTTTCTTAGAGTTTCATAGTTCTCTTTATAGAGATCTTTCACATCTTTTGTTAGATAAACTCCCATATATTTCATCTTCTTTGGCACTACTGTGAATGGGATAAATTCCTTAATTGTTTTTTCAACTTGACTATTGCTGGTATATATAAAGGCTACCAATTTATGAATGTCGATTTTGTAACCTGAGATGCTGCTGTATTCCTTGATCACTTCTAAGAGTTTTGGAGTAGAGCCCCTAGTGTTTTCCAGATATACTATCATATCATCTGTGAAGTTGATAGTTTGATCTCGTCTGACCCTATGTGGATACCCTTGATCGCCTTTTCTTCCCTAATTATGGTGGCTAAAACTTCCATTACAATGTTAAAAAGCAATGGAGACAATGGACAGCCTTGTCTGGTGCCTGATCTGAGTGGAAATGATTCCAATTTAACTCCATTCAATATGATATTGGCTGTGGGTTTGCAGGAGATGGCCTCTATCAGTTGAAGAAATGTCCCTTCTATACCAATATTCTTAAGTGTTCTGATCATGAAGGGATGTTGGATGTTATCAAAAGCTTTTTCTGCATCGATTGAGAGAATCATATGGTCTTTGTTTTTTAATTTGTTTATGTGCTGAATTACATTTATAGATTTACGTATATTGAACCAGCCTTGAGACCCTGGGATAAAACCGACTTGGTCATGATGTATGATTTGTTTGATATGTTGCTAGATTCTGTTTGTTGGAATCTTGTTGAATATTTTTGCATCTATATTCATTAGTGATATTGGTCTATAATTTTCTTTTCTTGTTGGGTCTTTTCCTGGTTTGGGGATCAGGGTGATGTTTGCTTCATAGAACATGTTGGGTAGTCTTCCTTCTTTTTCGACCTTTTGGAACAGGTTGAGTAATATAGGTACTAATTCCTATTTAAAGGTTTGGTAGAATTCTGACGTGAAACCATCTGGTCCTGGGCTTTTCTTTTTGGGGAGATTTTGTATGGTTGATGTTATTTCCAAACTTGATATGGGCCTGTTCAACATCTCCACTTCATTTTGCTTAAGTATTGGAAGGTGACGTGCTTCCAAGTATCGGTCAATTTCCTTCAGATTTTCATATTTCTGAGAGTAAAGTTTCTTGTAATATTCATTAAGGATTTTTTGGATTTCTGAGGAGTGTGTTGTTATTTCGTCTTTGTTATTTCTGATTGATGAGATTAGAGATTTTACTCTTTTTTTCCTGGTTAGGTTGGCCAAAGGTTTATCTATTTTGTTGACCTTTTCAAAAAACCAGTTTTTTGATTTATCGATCTCTTGTATTATTCTTTTGTTTTCAATTTCATTTAGTTCTGCTCTGATTTTGGTTATTTCTTTTCTTCTACTGGATTTGGGGTTGGAGTGTTCTTCCATTTCTAGTCGCTTGAGATGTCCCATTAAATTGCTTGCTTCCTCTCTTTCTGTTCTCCTGAGGAAGGCTTACAGTGCTATAAATTTCCCTCTTAGAACTGCCTTTGCGGTGTCCCAGATTTTCTGATAGTTCATGTCTTCATTGTCGTTTTGTTTCAAAAATTTGGCAATTTCCTTCTTGATCTCATCTCTGACCCAGCTATCATTCAGCATAAGGTTATTTAACTTCAATGTTTTTGTATGAGTATGCACATTTCTGTTGTTACTCAGCTCATGTTTTATTCCATGATGGTCCGAGAAGATGAATGGAATAATTCCTAATCCTTTAAATTCACTGAGGTTAGACTTGTGACTTAAGATGTGACAGATTTTGGAGTAAGTTCTGTGGGCTGATGAGAAGTATGTGTATTCAGTTTTGTTGGGATGAAATGTTCTGTAGATGTCTGTTAAATCTAAATGCTGGATGGTTAGATTTAAATCTAGAATTTCTTTACTCAGCTTTTTGTTGGAGGATCGATCCATCACTGCTAAAGGAGTGTTAAAATCTCTGACTATTATGGAGTTGGAGGAAATCAAATTGCTCATGTCTGTTAGAGTTTCTCTTATAAACTGAGGTGCATTCTGGTTGTGTGTATAGATATTAATAATTGAAATCTCACCATATTGATTCTTACCCTTAACAAATATGAAGTGACCATTCTTATCCTTCCTTACTTTTGTTGGTTGAAAGCCTATTGTATCTGCAAATAAAATTGCAACACCTGCTTTTTTCTGATTACCATTTGCCTGAAATATGGATGACCATCCTTTCACCCTGAGTCTGTATTTGTCTTTTAAGTTAATATGTGACTCTTGTATGCAACAAATATCTGGCCTGAGTTTTTGTATCCAGTCAGCTAACCTATGTCTCTTTACAGGGCAGTTTAAGCCATTCACATTAATAGAGAGTATTGATAAGTTTGGTGAAATTTGGGGTATTGAGTTTTTCAAAAGTCCAGTGGACATTTTTAATCCTTTTGCCACTGTGGAAGTTGGAGTTTGATCAGAAGTTTCTGAGTGAGTTTACTTTTGTAGTAGAGGATTGGGTTGGTTATTATGGAGGATAGGTCTGAGAATATCCTGAAGAGCTGGTTTGGTTATGGCAAATTTCTTCGGCATATGAATGTCATTATAGTATTTAATTTCTCCATCATAAATGAAACTCAATTTAGCTGGGTACAAGATCTGGGGTTGAAAGTTATTTTGCTTGAGGAGATTAAACGTTGATGACCACCCTCTTCTGGCTTGAAAAGTTTCAGCAGAGAGATCTGCAGTCATTCTAATGTTCTTCCCTTTGAAGGTAATAGTTTTCTTTCACCTGGCTGCTTTGAGAATTTTCTCCTTCTTATTAACTTTAGTGAAGTTAATTATGATATGCCTGGGGGATGTCTCATTGGGGTTTTGTCGTGCTGGGGTTCTGAAGCTATCTGCTATCTGAATTTCAGGTTCTCTAGGCATGTCTGGAACATTCTCTTTCATAATTTCATGCAGAAGGGCCTCTGTGCCCATTGAGGCCACTTCATCTGTTTCAAGAATTCCTATGAGTTGGATATTTGCCTTCTTCGAGTTTTCCCAGAGCTCTCTAAGAGAATGATCCATTTTTGCTCTCCATTTCTCTTCCTCTTGGAGAGTCTGGGAGCATTCAAAGGCTTTATCTTCAATCTCGGAAATCCTTTCTTCTGCTTGATCCATTCTGTTGCTATGGGATTCTACTGTATTTTTCATATGTTTGAAGGCTGCAAATTCTTGCTTCAGTGTGTCTAAGTCTTTGGTGGTTTTGTCTTTAAATTCATTAAATTCTTGAGACAGCTTTTGAATTTCTCCTTGAATTCCTAGTTCCATTTTGTTAATCTTGTTTGCCATCCAAATTCTGAATTCGATTTCTGACATCTCAGCAAGTTGTTTGTGAATGCGATCTTCAATTACATCTGCCATATCTTTCCTTGGGAGGGTTGATCTATTCTGGTTATTCATGTTCCCAGAGTTTTTCCGCTGATTCCGCCCCATGATTGTTTTACTCCCTTTGATTTCTCCCCTGGTGTTTTGTCGAGGACCCGTACAGTGCTGTGGCTTGAGAAACTGGGGCCCTGCTTGGTGTAGAGGGACTAAGTGGTTCTGTGTTGTTTTCAGCTGGTTTCTATTTGACCCTAGTGAAACAGTAACTCTGGGTTGAAGTCTCAGCTGTGGAGAAATACCAGCAATTAAGTCACCCCACCCACCACAGGCAACAAATGGAAAAGGAAAATCAAACATTCCAGAACCACACACCCAGGGCACCACCTGGATAGTTCCCAGGTGAGTGGCTCAGTTCAAAATGTCCAAATCAATTGTCTGAGTCAGCAACTGCCTCGGGTGGGAGAGTTCAAGAGGTCCCTGGGAACTGGATCACAGGGGTCTGGTGACTGCTCTAATATGGCTTGCTCCAGTGCTGTGTGGAGTCAGGAGGAGCCACCCAGTAAATAGATCAGTCTGGGAAGATTGATGCCTCTTTCCGCACCTTGCAGCTCTGTCACACTCAGTCGCTGCTAGCCCCACAGGGCTGTGACCCAGTCAGTAGTCTGCAGTAAGCAGATACTCCAGGGGTTTGCACCTGCCTAAGTCACAGGGTAGTCTGTGTCTGCTCGTCTAGGCCGCTACTCTCTGTCTTTATCCAACAGGGGGTGGTGTGGCCTGTCAACCTCGGGCACTTGATGGAGGCTGGATGTGTTCACTCAGTTCCAGCCCCACCCTTAGTTTATGTTACTGGGTGAACGGAACAACCCTGTGGGAGTTTGTTTCTGACCCTGCTAGATTCCTCTGCAGAGGAGAGGCTGATTTGAGTTCCCAGAACCTGTGCCTCAGGCCCTTTCTTTAGTCCTGCGGGTTCGTATTTGCAGCACGATTAGTTGTCAGCTGTAGCCTCTTGGCCTCCTTTGTCTATAGGCTGGTTATCCCCTGAGGGCCAGGTGCGTGTTAGGCTCGGTAAAGCAGTCCCCTGGATCAGCCCCACCCTGGGAGTTTCCCAGCTCTGCGGGTGTGTTTTCTAGTCCCCGTGTTCCACCCAGTTCAGTGCCGCCTCAGGCAAACCCTTTACTCATGGGGCCTGTGTTTCAGTCCAAGGTCTGTTCCGTGGTGGTTACCATCTGAGAAGATGCTCGGCCTCATCTGGTTGCCCAGAAAGACAGGAGGAGAGGCTATGGGATATCTGCGGGTGGGCCTTGTTATTGCTGAAGATGGCTGTTGCTCTGCACCTCAGGGCACCACCGCTCCAGTGTGAGTCCCTCTTAGCCTACCGTCGTCTTCTCGCTCCTTTGCTGCAGAGTCAGCACTAGCCAGCTACATTCCAGGTCCTCTCTACACCTCTTGAGAGTTCACCCAAGTATCTGGACTCCTGGGGGGCAGGTCTCCAGATCACAGAGTGAGAGTGGAGGGGAGTGCTAGAAGCTCAGAGTTGCAGGTCGTAACACCAAGCTCATTGAGACCAAATGAACAAATAAACAGATACAAAGGTTACCAGGCACACGGGCCCATAGATACAGAGACAGACGGAAGCACACAGACATATAGGCAACAGCCACGACAACAACAATATAAGAACGACTGCAATAAAAATAGTGATAATCGTAAAATAATTGAAACAAAGGAAAAAAGAGAGAAAAAGTGCTGTTAGTAGAAATGTTAAAAGAGAAGAAAGAAGAAATTAAAATTAGAAAACATAGAAATAAAAAATATATCTATATAAAAAGTAACAGTAAAAAATTATCAAAATCTCTTCCAAGAAAATGGTGAGGAAAAAACAGACCAAAACAAAACAAAAACAATAAAACCAAATAAAAAAAAAGCAAAACAAAAAAAGGCACCAACTACAAAAATATTCTTGCATGTAGAAATATACCTGTATATATCTATGTCTGCTATAGGTATCAACTTTCGTAGGAATATATTCATACTGCAATATACTTTCTGAACACCAGGTGGTGCCGTGAGTGGTTCTGAGGCTTGTACCTGATTTACAGTTTATACTGTTACCATGGTAACCACCTTCCATGGCTGATCGCCATTTTGGAATTTCTGTAAAAGTTTGTCGCCTAAGAATTGTGTAACCTCAGCTGTTCTTTTCCAGACAGCACTTGCGACCAACCTTCCCACTCAGTGCAGGTGTCCACACTTCTTAAATCTTTACACTCTGTTCCCAGGTTCTCCTGCAAACTAGCAACTGCAATCAGCTGTAGGGGGAGTGGTGCTAAGTTCGCGCAGTCGCTGGCGGGTTTGCGGTTTTAGCTGCTGTAGCTGGTTCCCAGGGCTGAAGCCAAGTTTGCGGCTTTAGCAGCTGAAGCCGTGTCCGCAGCTTCAGTAGCTGTAGCCAGTTCCCGTGGTTGGAGCGTTCAGGGAACTTATTCTGAGTTTTATGGTTCAGAGTTTCCCTTTTGGATCGGCACCCACCAGTTCGCCGTGCAGCCTAAACCGCCAGCCCCCTCCAACACCTGGGAGAAAGGTGCCCGCCCCTTGGGTAGTTGAAAATATCTGTTTCCCAGGCAGGATCCCTTCCCTTCAATTGTCCAACAGTTTGCCCAACTCCCTGTGGTTTTGAGTGGCTCTTCTTTTGGATGCCTCCCTCAGTTCAGGAATAAATATTTGTCAATTGGGTTTTGTCAGCATTTACAAGCTGCTGACCTCCGTAGGGGAGGGGCCTGCTGGCTGGCACGGCCAAGCAGGGAAGAAGCTCTACAACAGAGTCTGTGGTTTTAAATTACCCCTCATGTATAGCAATCCGCCAGTTCACTGGGCGTCTCTAGCTGTCTGTCCACTCCAATAATCCACACACAGGGAAGGTCCAGACCACCTTTCCTCTTACCTGATGGCTTGGGAGAGGTGGGCTACACATCCGTCCTGTCTGCCATCATGCTCCGCCCCCGATTTTACTCTTTTTTTTCCTGGTTAGGTTAGCCAAAGGTTTATCTATTTTATTGAACTGCTCAAAAAACCAACTTTTTGATTTATTGGTCTGTTGTATAATCCTTTTGTTTTCAATTTCATTTAATTCTGCTCTAATTTTTGGTTATTTCTTTTCTTCTACTGGGTTTGAGGTTGGAATGTTCTTCCTTTTCCAGTTGCTTGAGATGTCCAATTAAGTTGTTAACTTCCTCTCTTTCCATTCTCTTGAGGAAGGCTTGCAGTGCTATAAATTTCTCTCTTAGGACTGCCTTTGCAGTATCTGAGACGTTCTGATAATTTGCATCTTCGTTGTTGTTTTGTTCCAAAAATTTGGCAATTTCCTTCTTAATCTCATCTCTGACCCAGATATCATTCAGCATACGGTTATTTAACTTCCATGTTTTTGTATGGGTATGCAGATTCCTGTTGTTACTGAGTTCAACTTTTATTACATGGTGATCCGAGAAGATACAAGTAATAATTTCTATTCCTTTAAATTTACTGAGGTTAGACTTGTGACCTAAGATGTGATCGATTTTGGAGTATGTTCTGTGGGCTGATGAGAAGAATGTGTATTCGGTTTTGGGGGGATGAAATGTTCTGTAGATGTCTGTTAAATCCAAATGTTGAATGGTTAAATTTAAATCTAAAATGCTTTGCTCAGCTTCTTATTGGAGGATCTATCCAACACTGTCAATGGAGTGATGAGATTCTTGTATGCAGCAGATATCTGGCCTGAGTTTTTGTATCCAGTCAGCCAATCCGTGCCTCTTAAGAGGACAATTCACATTAATGGAGAATATTGATAAGCTGGTAGAATTTGGGGTATCGAGTTTTTCAAAAGTCTGGTGGACATTTTTAATCCTTTCATCTGTTATTTCATTTAACACATCAGACTTTCTGTATAGTATGTTAAGTACCGCTTAGAAAATCATGTTTAAGCATTCCATCACATGGCTTCAAAATAATTTATTTAAACTTTTCCCATTTAGGTTGTTTCTAATTTTATGTTTATACAGTTAATAACGAATATCATTTTGAAGATTCATCTCTGGTTTTTATTAACAACTCCGATTTCCTTTTCGGGAGAAATTTCTAAAATTAGATGTCTAGGTCAGAGGGAATCAATTTGTTAAAGGCTGTTGACACATACTGCCCAGTCCTTTCCCAAAAGACAGTATATATTTATGTTTTATTCAACTATTTATGAAAGGCCCTTTCTTTTTAACCTCTGGATTTATGCTATAATAAAGTGGTAATATCGGCAAAGTACATACTAATGAATCATTTGTTAAATTTCTCTGTAATTTACTGTTTCAATATTTAGTTTACATGCCATAATGTGAAAGGCTTCAGAGAGTGTCAAAATGTACTCAAATGTAGTCAAAATGTTGTTTCCTTTAAACTGCAATTAAAAAAGCTGCAACTATTCACCAAACTGTCATAATGCCACTTTATTCAGACCTATAGCTCCAGAGGATGCAAAAAATAAATAAATAAATAAAAAGAAGAAGAACAACAACAAAAAGAAATAAGAGATAATAAGGAGTGTGAAATTTGGAGTGGTAGAGACTTGGGGGGAAAACAGAGTATTGTATTTAATGAGATATGTCATCTTGGAAAATTGCCCTCATTTATTTTAAATCTATTTCTTCACTACTAAACTGAAAAAATAATCTTTCTTAGGTTGTTATAAAAGTTAGAAATATAACATATATACATTCAATAACTATGACAGTCAGTGGCACATGGCTCAATATAATAATTATTATTCTTGTTTTA
Organism: Nycticebus coucang; assembly: GCF_027406575.1. NCBI lineage: Eukaryota > Metazoa > Chordata > Mammalia > Primates > Lorisidae > Nycticebus > Nycticebus coucang. The sequence continues at coordinate 4,651,178 of NC_069799.1, read as the reverse complement.
TAATTGACTGCTATTCTAATTGGGCTAAAATGATCCAGAATAAAACCTATAGAGAGATAATAATACTTCTGAGTGTTGCATTATAAAATTAAATTTGTGAAATGACAATGGCTAATTAAGATGATGAATGATACCATGACTTAGTCTTTTCTTGGAAAATAAAGAGTAGATTTCTGGTTAAATACATCTTCGTCTTTTCTCCTTCCCAATCCCAACTAAAATAAGAATAGAGGTAATTTAAGAAAGTGCTACACGTCAAGCCTAAGAGAACAGGAAAGAAGCAATAATATTCACAAAATTTAAAACCTGGGCCAGGAGCAGTGGCTCAGGCCTGCGATCTCAGCACTCCGGGAGGCCCAAGAGAGTGGGTTGGCTGAGGTCAGTGGTTCAAGACCAGCCTGAGCAAGAGCGAGGCCCCATCTCTAAAAAACCAGCCCTGCATTGTGAAGGGCGCCTGTAGTCCCAGCTACTCGGGAGGCTGAGGCAGGAGGCTCGCTTGGGCCCGGAAATTGAGGTTGCTGTGAGCTGTGATGCCAGGGCACTGTAGCCTGGGTGACAAAGTGAGCCTGTCTTAAAAAAAGGAAGAAGAATAAGGATAAGGAGGAGGAGGAAGGGAAAGGGAAAGGAAATTTAAAACTCTGTGACAAGGAAGAAAAAACGGATTAAAAAGGGGGTGGGGGGAGTAACCGAACCGGCAGGACACCAGGTCCCGCTGCGGAGGGTGGCAGCTGACGGCGGTGAGAAGGAATCAGCTGCACAGCAAAGCTCCTGAAAGACTAGGCCTGACATGCAGCAGGCGGGAAATCAGGCGAGAACAGCAGGGGTTACAGACAGATGGTCTGGCTGACCCCTCCCTGACCCCCTGGTCCCTCTTCCCACCTCCCCACAACAATGCAGCAGAGGTTCAGGTGTTTGAAAAAACTGACCTGGAGGATCTGGAAGCTGAGAGCACGGGTGTGGAGCTGATGGGGGCCCAGGGAGCAGAGGGTGGTGGTGGTGGTGGTGGTGGTGGTGGTGGGGCCCAGTACTGAGTCGCGGGAATCCCGTTCTCTCCCCTGGTCTCAGCCACCAGAGAAAGGTCAGATGCTGACAAGGGAAAGGCCTGCTAGTCACCAGTGCAGCGCAGCTCCCCGAAGACAAATCCCACCCAACCAAATCGTTACCAGCTTTTAGGGTCTCATTCCTCAAATGGGTATTGAAGGTTTACTCAATACGTGAGTAATGGCCTCAACAGGACAGACAAGGAAACAAACAGAAAAGGATACCAGGAGGAAACAGAGATGATGCAGGGACCGAGAAAGCCGTCAACAGGACAGAACCAGCACACTACCTCATAGCCATCTAGAAGTCAAGGCCAGAGCCTTGAGCTATGGGAGGAAAAGCTGGACGGTCAAGACTGGGCTGCGGTGGGGAGAGCGGTATTACAGGGTTGCTAGGGGGTGTTTTTTAATTTGAAGGCTATATGATTTTTAGACTATGTTTATTTACTACTTCCTGAAAAAGAAGATTAATGTGGAAAAATAATTTAGTAAAACCCACCCTCAAATTTTGTTCTTTTAGAAGAGAAAGTGGAAAAGAGAAAGAGAAATAAAACTGATGGAAGTAGAGAAAGAATAAAAGAAAAGCAAAAGAAAAAACTGGATAGTCTGTATAACATCTTAGAGAGCAGCTTTCTTAAAATGTTTTCAATTAAACATAAAAGAGGTAATCAAAGTAATTTAACCTGATTGCTAATTACTGTCTCTGGAATGAGTTAATTGTTACACCATATTTGTAAATAGGTAATAAGTATCAGTAAAATATATCTTAATTACCCAGACTGTTTTCTTCATTCACTCCCCCACCCCACTAATTCGGCCACTTCTCCCGGTGCACAGGGACCACAGTCCACACCCCATCCCCAGCCAGCCACTGGGCTTCCCATGCAGCTCAGGTAACTTCTCAGAAGACCATCCCATGGTAACGGCCCCACCTGAACAACTGGCAGCAGCCCAGAGCCCGGGTCCCAGGCTCTCCCAATTTTCCACACCTCCGGGAGCTTCCCAGAACAGATCCTCTGATCCAGTCTCTAATGTTCCCCCTCTTCACTGTGCAACTCGCAGGCATTTCCTGCTGAACACCTGCCCCTATGGTTGAACACTCTTTTTTTGTCATCCCACAGTTTTTTATTTACTTCTCTATCCCAATTCTCCCCAACTCACGCCATATCCCCTCTAAAATGCCTTCTCTGAAGTTTCCACAGCACTGCATGCTTAGCCTCTAATGAGTCATATAAACACTGCCTCAGCCTCAAGTTTAGCATTTTTTTAAGTATGATCCTATTCACTGATTCCATATTATTTCTCACTACCTACTGTGGTTTCCTATAATTGGAAACAGTGTAGCAGGAAACATACTACATTCCACAATGATAAAAATCATAAATGAAGCCCAGTTAGTGCTTTTCGATTAACTATTTTTTTAATGAGTCACAGCATTCAGTGCATTTTCATGCGTATACTGCACATTCAAAACATGTTAAATGATTTATTAACTCATTTTATGTTTACCAAAGACATGCACTTAGAACACTGTCAAATCCCTTGGCTCTTCCCCTACATGTTATTTAAGCCATTATTTTTCATCTTTCTGACATGAACTGGTGCTTTTGCGCATATCAAGCTATGTTGCTGCACATTCATATTTTCTAATTTAGAACATAAATCAAGTGCATCTTACAGGGGTATTTGAGAAACTTGGTAAATGTAGAATGTAAATGTTTGGGCACAGTAACTGAGATAACGCCAGAAAGGCTATGTTAACCACTGTGATAAAAATGTGTCAAATGGTTTATGAAGCGAGTGTATGATGCCCCATGATCATATCAATGTATACAGTTATGACTTAATAAAAAAAAAAAGAACATAAATCAATATGTAAAATTTTTAAAAAGATCATTCAGATATATGGTAATCAAAAAATAGTCTTTCAACAGAATTCATCGGTACACACTCTTTTTATCTTGCTTCATTCCCAATTAAATTTAAATAAAATTAAAACAATGTAATGTCAAGTGTGACACAATAAGTATCAAGAGAAAAGGGCTTCAGAAAATCTTTCCTTGAAATCCATGTTGCTTGAAATTTAATGTTTTATGGATAAATAATTAGTAAGAGTTTGGAGTTAAAGAGGAGAAATATGGTTAAGAGAAGGAAATGTGGGGAAAGTTTTGCTTCTATTACGTGTAAAACATTACTTCCAGTGGAATAAATGTGTGTTCCAAACAGAAACTGCATCATCATGGTTTTGGAAGACATTTTATTTTAATTCTCCCCTTCTAACTCCATATAGCAAAAGGTACAGACATGGGGTGTAGCTCCTTAGTTAAATTAAAAACACTTATTAAGACAACCCACATGAAAAGTCCCTACTCTCCAGGCAACAGGTTGGCAGTATTATTGGAAAAAGCTTTGTCCTAATGTAATAGAATTGCTTTTGTCTCAGTTCCTGGAAATTTGCATACAGTTGCTATATTAAAGGAAAACAGAAGCCAAATTAGGCATGTTAGCACAAATGGAGTGGGTGAGATTTACACCCCATTGTAGAAACAATTAAAATAATTAAAGTTTTCCTTGTCAACAAGCTAGCTTCTAACATTGTATGCGAGATTCACAAAAGTCTCCCTGCCAGTGCTATGCTTGACTACTGTAGCTTTCATATAACAATTTTGTCCCACTTGCTCTGCAATTTTTTTTTGTAACAATTAACTTTAGTAACTTAAGAGAAAATTTGGCATGAAGAGTTTGTTAAAGTGTACATGAAAGCTGCCTGCCAAAGTGCTATAGAACAGGTGCTGTCAGAATCAGGAGTTGGAAGCAGAAGACAGAACAAGGACAGGAAATGACCCCAGACAAGGCAGACTGTGCCTCGTGCTGGGACCACCACCAGGCCAGCGGAAGCCAGCCCTTCACTGACCACCACCCACAGGTGTTTACCCATCCTACTGGCAGGCCTGGTCTCATCTCTGTCTATTCATTTTTTTCTATTATTGGAAGAAATTCTATTTGTGAACTTTTGGTTCTGTTACTGACACCAAATACATTAAAAATCAGTGGTTTTTATGATTTGTTTGAGCTCATTTTCATAGTAAAGAAAATAATCATTTTTATGTATTACAAATTCCTATTTGCTGGTAAAGGGGTCTTATATGTGATAAGGTGTTACAGATTTTTAGATAATTTCTTTGGGCTTTATTTTACATAAAGAAAATAATCAATTGTGTGTTTTACTCATTAGAAACCCATACTTGCTATTAAAGACAGATGGTCATATTTTTTGTTAAAAACATATTTTTATGGGATTATGAAGATATTTAGAATGTCTTTATACTTCAAATTTGATCTCATTAGTCAGAGTATTTTACCCAAGCTATAGACGGGCTGGCCAGGCTGCTAAACTGAGATCTTATACCAAGACCTGTGCTGATCTCTGGTTGTGGGTGCCAAGTTCCTATGCTGGGTCTCCCTGAAGTCAAGTCCTCAGAGCTCAGTCCGTCCTTGTGTTAGGGAACATCAGGCTCTCAATACCTCTCAGTTCTATTGCCCTTGTTTCTGCCCTTTTCTACTGTTTGATTTGGCCTTCTTAAAATTTGGTCATTCTAAAGCTACATCGTGACTCACAGCAAGTCAGATAAATGTCCATTATTTCAAAACACCAGGCAGCCTTTCTTTGAGAGGTTCCCTCCTCCCCTCTTGGTAAAATAATAAGATTACTCTGTGGACAGTGAGATTCTGAGGTTGGTAAATGTGCTATGCATCTTGGCATCATTGTTCATATTTCCTGTTTTCTTCAATATTATATATAGTTAAGTTTTATGTTTTTAAAAGTTATTTCCATTTTGGGGGAAAAAACATTTTTTTTAAATAAACTATTTTTATTTATGTATTATTATTATTTTTTTATAGTTTTTGGCCAGGGCTGGGTTTGAAACTGCCACTTCAAGCATATGGGGCCAGTGCCCTACCCCTTTGAGCCACAGGAGCCTCAGGAAAAAAAAAAAAAAAAAACAATTTTAAGGGAGCTACCAAAATGTGTTGGGCTCATTGAAACTACTAGCTCATGGCTCTTTATCCTTAGACTGGTTTTATTTTTTTTTATTTTTTTTTTTATTAAATCATAGCTGTGTACATTGATATGATCATGGGCATCATTCACTAGCTTCACAGACCGTTTGACACACTTTCATCACACTGGTTAGCATAGCCTTCCTGGCTTTCTCTCAGTTACGGTGCCAAGACACTTACATTCCACATTTACCAAGTTTCACATATACCCTTGTAAGATGCACTGCTGGTGTAATCCCACCAATCCCCTTCCCTCTACGACTTCTTCCCTCCCTCCCCTCCCTTTCCCCTTTCCCCCTATTCTTAGGTTGTAACTAGGTTATAGCTTTCATGTGAAAACCCTAAATTAGTTTCATAGTAGGGCTGAGTACATTGGGTACTTTTTCTTCCATTCTTGAGATACTTTACTAAGAAGAATATGTTCCAGCTCCATCCATGTAAACATGAAAGAGGTAAAGTCTCCATCTTCCTTTAAGGCTACATAATATTCCATGGTGTATATATACCACAATTTATTAATCCATTCGCAGATTGATGGGCACTTGGGCTTTTTCCATGACTTAGCAATTATGAATAGGGCTGCAATAAACATTCTAGTACAAATATCTTTGTTATGATGTGATTTTTGGTCTTCTGGGTATATGCCCAGTAGAGGGATTACAGGGTCGAATGGCAGATCTATTTTTAGATCTCTAAGTGTTCTCCATATCTCTTTCCAAAAGGAATGTATTAATTTGCATTCCCACCAGCAGTGCAAAAGTGTTCTTTTCTCCACATCCACGCCAACATCTCTAGTCTTGGGATTTTGTGATATAGGCTAGTCTCACTGGAGTTAGATGATATCTCAAAGTAGTTTTGATTTGCATTTCTCTGATGATTAATGATGATGAGCATTTTTTCATGTGTCTGAAGGCCGCACGCCTGTCTTCTTCAGAGAAGTTTCTCTTCAAATCCCTTGCCCAGCCTGCGATGGGATCCCTTGCTCTTTTCTTGCTAATGCGTTTGAGTTCTCTGTGGATTCTGGTTATTAAACCTTTGTCGGAGACATAACCAGCAAATATCTTCTCCCATTCTGAGGGCTGTTTGCTTGCTTTACTTTCTGTGTTCTTGGCTGTGCAGAAGCTTTTTAGTTTGATCAAGTCCCAGTAGTGTATTTTTGAAGCTGCTTCAATTGCCCGGGGGATCCTCCTCATAAAATACTCGCCCAGACCAATTTCTTCAAGGGTTTTCCCTTCACTCTCCTCTAGTATTTTTATAGTTTTATGTCTTAAGTTTAAATCTTTAATCCAGTGAGAGTCTATCTTAGTTAATGGTGAAAGGTGTGGATCCAGTTTCAGTCTTCTACAGGTTGCCAGCCAGTTCACCCAGCACCATTTGTTAAATAGGGAATCTTTTCCCCACTGACTGTTTTTAATTGGCTTGTCAAAGATTAAATAACAGTAAATAGCTGGATTCATCTCTTGGTTCTCTATTCTGTTCCAGACATCTACTTCCTTAGACTGGTTTTAAAGTCAAGAGCCAATACCTGACTCTGTGCCGGCTGGGATGACTGTTCAAAGTCCCTGCAGAATTTCATGTGTTAAACCCAAATTTTCATTTATTCTTAGTTTCCTCTTTAATAAAAAAGTGAATCTTCTTTTAGTTTGTTTAAAGAGATTTTACTGACACACAATTGTTTATTTCAAAATTTACTGATTATTTTACAAATTGCATTTCATATTGGTTTTCTGTGATGAAAATCTCACTGTGAATCTAAAACTAAAGAGGAGCTGTGGACAGGAAGGTTGCTGTTTGTGACCACTGATTAGGGAAAAAGAGTGTATGGTCATAAATACTCACCAATAGTTTGAAAGAGCCTCTGTTGGGTGAACCTATCCATTTGTTAAATGTCTACATTCAATTTACTCAATCTACACTATAAATATTGAGAGCCTGCTATGTGCAAAGTACTGTAACAGATGCTGGGGAATCAAGGTGAATTAGACAAGGTGAGCAGACTCTATGGGAATTTCACCAGCCTGGCTTTGTCCAATATTATATGAAGTCTTTCCAATTTAAATGCCACTGTTCGAAATTATAAATGAGTTCCTAAATATGCCTCATGAGAACATTCATAATCTGCACTCCCTTAACTCTTTAGATAAGGCTCCCTATCTTAAGCACTATACTGCAAACATCATGAACTGTTCTATAGCCAAAATTTTGCTGCTGTTGTTGTTCTTTCAGAATATTAAGGGGATACAAGTGTTTTTAATACATGGCTTGGGTCAAAACTATAAATGTGCCCATTACGCAAATAATGTTCATTGGACACAGTAGGTAAAGTTCTGCCCCTCTTCTCTTCCCCTCCTCCCTGTTCGATTGCCAGTGACTTTTACTTTCCTCTGCGCATTTGTGTGCCCATCATTTAGTTCCAATTTATTAGAGAGCACACATGGCATTTATTTCCAAACTCTTGAATAATGGTCTCTGGTTCTTTCCAAATTGCTGCAAAAGGCATTAACCCATCCTTATTTGTGGCTGAGTAATACTCCAGTAGTACATATAATACCACATTTTGTTAATCCACTCATGAATTGATGGGCATATGGGTTTCACATCTTTGAATTGTGAATTGTGCTGAAATAAACATTCAAGTGCAGGTATCTTTTTGATAAAATGATTTATTTTCCTTTAGGAAGAGATCCAGTAGTGTGATTACTGGATCAAATGGTACTTTAGCGGTTTTAGTTCTTTGAAAAATCTCCACATTGTTTTTTGGATGGGTTGTACTAATCTGCAGTCCCACCAACAGTGTGTGAGAGTTCCTTGCTCTCTGGATCCATGCCAGCATCTATTGTTTTTGAACTTTTTAATAAAAGGCATTCTAACAAGAGTATTATGTTATCTCATTGTGTTTTTAATTTGCATTTCCCTGATTATTGATGTTGAGCATTTTGTCATATATTAGTGGACCATTTGTCTATATTCATCTTAAAAACTTCTGTTCATGCCTTTTGCCCACTTTTTAATGGGGCTGTTTGTTTTCTTCCTTGATGATTTGATTATTTGTAGATTCTGGCTATTAGCCCTTTTCTGAAAGCTACCTGTTTTCTCTGTTGATTATTTCCTTAGGCGTGCAGAAGTCCCATTTATTTATTTTCCTTGTTACTGTGATTGCCATTGCAGGAGTCTTTGCCTACATGGATGTCTAGAAGAGATTTTCTGCATGTTCTTCCAGCATTCTTATACTTTCATGACTTACCTTTAATTCATTTACCTTGAATTAATTATTGTGAGTGATGAGAGATAAGCATCCTGTTTCATTCTTTTGCAGGTGACTTCCAATTTTCCAGGCACCATTTACTGAATGTGTTATCTGCTTTGTCAAACATCAGCTGGTTTCAGATCTAGGTTCTCTATTCTGTTCCATTGTCCTGTCTCTCTATTTTCATGCCAATACCAAGCTGGTTTGGTTATGGCAGCGTTGTAATAAAGTTAGAAGTCTTGTAACATGATGCCTCCACCATGCCTGACAAGCATAAGATAGAAATCAAAAAATTCCTTGAACTGAACAACAAAGGGGAGATAGCCTCCAAAATCTTTGAGACTCAGCAAAAGCATACTTAAGGGGAAAATTCATAGCCTTAAATACCTACATCCAAAATTAAGAAAAGTCACAGATTGAGAACCTTATATCATACACATCTCAAGAAACTAGAAAAGAAAGAGCAAATCAAAGCCAGCAGAAGAAAAGAAATAACAAAAGTCAGAGCAGAACTAAATGAAGTGGAAAACAAACAAACAAACAAAAAAACAATGCACAAGGTCAGTGAAACAAAGAGTTGGTTCTATAAAAAGATAAAATTGGTAGACCTCTTGCTAGATTAACCAGGAATAGAAGAGAAAGAACCCAAATAAGCTCAACCAGAAATGAAAAAAGGAGATATTACGCTGATAGCACAGAAATACAAAACATCATCTGTGAATATGAAAAAAATCTCCTCACACATAAACTAGACCCACAGGAGAGAGCTGACACCCACACTGCAGAAAGTTACCCAGGACACTGAAAAGGCGAGAACCCTCCCACTCATTCCACAAAGCCAGTATCACCTTGACACCAGGCCAGGAAAGGACACAACCAAAAAGAAAGCGACAGACCAACATCTCTTTTGTAAACAAAATTTAATATTCCTCTAGCTTCTCCTGCCACTTGGCCCCGCGCTGCTATCCCCAGGCTGCTGGGGTGCCCCGCCTCACTTCTCACATGGTAATCCAGGCTACTCCTACTGTTTTATGCACTACACTATGTTGTACGTGGCTGTTTTCTTGACTGACTCCCACTAGACTGCTAAGTTTTACCAAGTAGACACACAATCTTCACCATCATGTCCTCAGTGTAAATCACCTGACACTTAACAATGCTCAGTAAATATATGTTAAATGAATAAATTGCTTTAACGTTTGTTTTCTAAGAGAAACATAATATTTCTAATTAATCCATACCATGATCTTTTGACAGTGATAAATAATCTCAAATGATAGCATAATCTATAGTTAATTATATTGATTAAAATCTCTTAAAGTATAATTATATGAAGATTAACTTTCCTTTAATTTAATATCCATAATCAAAAAACAACTGCTGACAATTTCTAATTAGTTATCGTTTTTTCAAATCCACACTAACGTATGATTCAAATATCCTTGTGATATATTTATATAAGCTAATTCATATAATTGCTTAGCACAGCATGTCTCAGTATCAGCCCTTAGTAATGTCAATGTGATGGCAACAGTGCTGGTAGACTGGTTTACAGTGATGGAAATAAGGAAATTCTATCAAGGATTTATATATAAATTATTTGAAAGATAAATACTCAAAATAAACGTAGGCATTTATTGAATTATTTCAAAATATAGGAAAAGCATAGCCAGATGTCTTATTTACAAGTAATATTGTTTGTCAATTGTAGATTTGACATAAAATAAAGAAACATTGTATTGGGGAAGAGAATGTAAAATATAATTGCATAATTTCACAATGCTATGTAATGAGAATAATTTTCCCAAAAGACCAAATACGTATGTAAACTATTGACATCTGAATGCTTTTTGACAAAAACAGCAGGTACAGAGAGAAAGCGGGCAAGAGTTTTCATTTTTCTAACTATTTAAATAGCTTTACAAATATTTATAAAAGGTCACCCATAGAGGGCTTACCTGGGGTCAAATGAAAGAGGCCCTAAACCCTCAAAAGCTATTTCCAATGTCCAGCTGGGAGATCTAAAGCATCGAGTAACAAAGACAGTTTGTGACAAAGCTGTCACATGGTATTCTGGAAGGACTGAAATCAATTGTGACATTTTTCATTTATTTGTAAATGCCTCCTTGGCAGTACATTCACTCAAAACGACAGTTGCTTCTTCAAGAATAGGGGAGGTGATGGCAAAATAGAGGAATCCTGGCTTTAATGAGATTCTGCGTCAGGGCTATTCTAACACTTTCACCTAACAAGGAGCTTGCCCTTCATTTTCAATATAACTCAGTAATTTGGAAAATGTTATCTCTATGAAAAACTAAGCCAGCCAGTCTTTAATAGCCATTACCCCATTTATTTTCCCCTTATCTTTCACTCAGTCAAAAACATTCTAAAGCAAGTATCTAAATAAATGTCAATTGTTTAGACTTATTACCCTTTCTTATTAAGAGTGCTATTTTTATTAAAAATAGTAACATGAAGTGAAACTGAATTAACTCAAGACACAATCTCCAAATTTAAATACTCAGTGGAGCCATCTGGAAGTCCAAGTTGGGCTGCATTTAAAAGGCTTTTATTGTTATGTTTTATGTTTCTAAGGAAAAGGAAATTGTCAGCAAGATACAATTTCATTAGTCTTTGTAATTTGAACAACTCCTAAATAAAACAACCTAAAGATTTCTCAAAGAACTAAAAGTAGACCTCCCACTCAGTCCAGCAATCCCACTACTGGGTATCCATCCAAAGGAAAAGAAGTCATTATGTCAAAAGACACATTCACGGTGTGTCAATCACAACACAGTTCGCAACCGCAAAGGGTATGGAATTAAGGTAAACGATCATCTACTGATGAACACGTAGAGGAAACGTGGCATGCACACACACCAGGGAGTACTACCCAGTCATTTAAAAAAAGGAATAACGTCTTTCACAACAGCTTGGATGGAACTGGAAGCCATAACCCTAAGTGAAGTGTCTCAGGAACAGAAAACAAACAGCACAGGTACTCATCATAAGCGGGAGCTATTCGATGGGCACACGTGGCCATACAGAGCAGCACAATGTCCTTTGGAGATGCAGAGGGGGAAAAGCAGGAGGAGAGGTGAGGGATCAAAACATTACCTCTCACGTACGATACTATATGCACGACGGGTACACTGACTTTTGACCACTATCCAATTCCTCCATGTATCAAAAAACCACTTGTAACCCCTAAATCTATTGATATAAAATATTTTAATTGCTTTTTTAAGTGAATTGTTCTTTGGTCATATGCTAAGTGCCTAGTGCAGTTTCAAAGCAAATGGAGTAAACCCACTCCTTAAAAAATACATCTAAATTATAACATGCAGAGAAAGTTCAGTCCAATTCAGAGCCTGGCCCACCACCTTCTACCTAGTAGTCAACCAACAGGTATTTGTTGAACTGGTAAACTCCCCGATTTATATGTGGCTACTCAAACCATGCCATTGTGAGTTCATATTCTATATCCCAGAGAAAGGGAATAAGTAAGAGACCAGGAGATGTAAAAACTCTGTGGGCTCTAATTTCCTAATCCACAAAGTGGAGTTGGTAATATTACTTCATAAGATTCTTGGAAAGATTTAATAAAAGTTGAGGCAAAAGTAAATCACCTAGTATTGTTCCTGGTTCATAGAAAATTATCAATATATGATACTGTTGTACTTATGAACCTTTACTTTGAGAAAACAAAAGACCTTTCTTAAATAACAATTAACAATAGTAGAATCAGGAAATTATAATATGATAATACCATAAGCATTAGGGCATGGTATCATCCTATTATCCTATCCTATCTCTTCCACTGCAGATCAGACTAATACTGTATTTCTACCCATACACAGAAGTCCAGCTCACCGTGGCTCTGAAAGCTGTGTTAAGGACTATAATGTGGCATGTTCTTGGAACATGTCCCATGAATGTCACAGTGAGGACTAATCCAATTTGACAGATTGATTAATTGTAACCTAAGATTCTGCATTGGTATTTTCTCCCGGAGAGTCAATGGCTAATTTTCAAGTAATGCTGGTTAATTTTTCGGTAATGTTTAGGAGCGTTCGTAAACAAACTGTTTGAGAAGCTGAATGTGGGCAGACACTTTAAAGTTCTTGACTCCTGACTCCCTTTTTAGTTTACCTAAAACAGTGGTTCTCAAACTCAGCTATGCATCAAAATTACAAAGGATTCTTACATTAATAAAATGTCAATATCTATGTGTACCTCCAGACCAATTAAAACAATATTCTTTAAAAACTCTAATAGCAGCTAGGATTGAGAACTGTCCTAGAGTCTGATACTATGTTTCTCCAATTAACACTATTGGCTTCCCACTCAAATTAGATTTTTTCATCTTCACTACTATGTAGACCCCTGATTTAATCTTCAGTGTCTTTTTTTTTCCAAGTAACTTTGGACAGTTATGACTGTTTGCCCAGAAGCAGGACCACACTAATCAGACTCAGTCCATCGTGGTGGCCCTGTTATCTTTGCCAGGGACTGATTTATGGGTATGTAAGTCGTCCATACCAAGCCAGAGCTGACAGGCAAATTTCCACTCACCTGTAATGTCTTTCTTCACTTTCCTTTAAGCAATAATTTTCTGAACAAGAGGATATCCGGGAATACTTTGGAATGATGCTTTATTGTCAAGCACACAAATGGAATGAGATGACAAGAACTAGTTCCAGGATCTAATGTTAAGTTTTAAAGAGATACACACGTGCTCCAATTTCACACTTTGAATCTGGGTATTTCCAAACTCTCTTAAGTTCCTTTGCATTGCTTCGCCAGCTTTCCACCCACTCTGTGTTTCCTGTATCACTTAATAACATAAAAACAATTCACCACCATGTTTGGGGAGAAGGGCCTCTAGACTCCCATGGGTGGATAGGATTTGCTAGAGAGCAACATGGAGCAGAGGCTGCAGCTTTGGGAGCCCACAGAGATGACTAGATAGGAGGAAAACAGACCTGGGCGGGTGAGGGCCCCCTGGCCTGGTCTCTTCCCCTACAGTCCACCAAATCTTTGATTAATTTATAAACCTACAACTGCCGTGGCACATATAATGTAATGAATTTCTTACAACCACCAATAAGAGATAAATTCATAAGGGAGTGAAAAGGTTGAGACTGAGAGGGTGCAGTGAAGAAGGAAAAAAATGTTTAGAAAGGCAGAAATCCTCAGGGAACTTTCCATTTCCCAGAATAGATGAGGTAGTGAAACAGAAGTTCAAGTGCATTTTCCCTCGGTGTAGTCTGGGAAGCCTCAGTTTATGTTTTTGTCTCCTCTCTCTTCTATAAGCACCTGAGAATGGTGCCCCTGGAATTCCAAGAGAATTCCCTAATGATTGAATTTCATTTTAGTGAGTGAGCTCCTCTGCACAATGTCTTTGTCCTTCCTACTCCTAAATTCGGGGACTCTTACACTATCCCCTTTCCTTTTCTACTCCAATATTTAAAAGACTGACCTCTCAGTAGTAGTAAGAACTTGGCAGAACTGGACATCTCATGGGCTGAGTTTGGTTTTCGGATCATCTCTGTATTTTGGGGTCACTTACTGCTTTGTAGAAGGCCTGGGGATAGTACCCCATTTCTCAATACCTAGTCATAACACAGTTCCTGGCAACCATTATTAAGACTTACAAAAATCTCCTTAAAGCTGTAATACGTTTTCTTTTTTTTTTTTTTTGTAGAGACAGAGTCTCACTTTATGGCCCTCTGTAGAGTGTCGTGGCCTCACACAGCTCACAGCAACCTCCAACTCCTGGGCTTAAGCTATTCTCCTGCCTCAGCCTCCCGAGCAGCTGGGACTACAGGCGCCCGCCACAACGCCCGGCTATTTTTTGGTTGCAGTTTGGCCGGGGCTGGGTTTGAACCCGCCACCCTAGGTATATGGGGCCGGCGCCTTACTGACTGAGCCACAGGCGCCACCCTGTAATACGTTTTCTTGAACTTCACCTGGAGCTCTGAGCTCCTTTTCTCGTATCTTTTCCACTCTGCACAAGATGACAACTTTCACGCCACAGTGATGGATCTGCATACTCAGCAAAGTTGTGCGTGCCCAGGTCTATCTGTAGTCCTTCTCCCCAGGGGGCAGGACCTCATTGCTCCATCCCATCCCCTCCCCCACTACTGACTGAAGAGGCTTAAAAGATTGGCACATTGAACTAAATTATAAGTGGAGAACCTATTGTTTGCTGTTTCTATATATACTAAACAGCTCTTACAATGAATTCATCTACCTTTTGGAGCACAACCATTAAGATCAAATATTTTACTTCAGAAGTATAAAACAAACACTGATGTTAAATATTATAGGAATTTTTATGAGGAATTTAATAGCTTGAAATTATTTCTGGAGGCAAGCCCTTATTCCTTGTGAATCTCATTTCATTTATAGAAATAAGAGATGTCCTAAGAACCATTGGTATTTCAATTGTAAATATTAAGGAATGTTGCATTACAATGCAGACAGGTAATCCACAGGCCCAGCAGAGCAATAATGATTAACAGTACACTCCAGAGAGCGTATAAATTTTAAGAGTATCACTCATAAAATCCATGTTTCAAAGGTTACAAAACAGAATCAAGTTTACCAAAAAGCAAATAAATCATTGTACTTTGGGAATCTTCTTTCATCTCTGATTTTTAAATAATCAACCTTATCTCCCCAGAGCAGGTAAAATACACTTACCTTCAAATGAACTCTAGGAAGTTCTGAAATCCCGACAAAAGACTAACTCTCAATGAATTCTGCTCCTGGTAAATTCCACCCCAGTATTTATTCAAGTTTACTTTTAAAAAGAGAAATGAGACTTTAGGGAGGTGGCCTTTCCATGGATTTTACTTGCTGGTGAAAATGACAATGCATATCACTTCTTCTTCAGAAGATCACACGAGTTAGATGCTTACTTTAGCACTGACCAGTGAATTCACTGATCTGAATTCCAGACTCCAAACTAAGAGAGAGCTAAAATAATAAAACAAACAACCAACAACAACAAAAAGCAGTAAGCCATGGAAGTAATGACCCAAAGGGCTAAAAATGAGCAAATGTGAAAAGAAAATGATAAAAATTGATAAAATACTTAGGAGAAACATACGCCATGCATAAAAATACATGGAAAACCTGTCACATCCTTAAATAAGTTTCTTCTCAAAGAGACTAAAGGGGGCCAGGCACAGTGGCCCACACCTGTACCAGCACTCTGGGAGCCAAGGCAGGAAGATTGCTTGAGCTCAGAAGTTTGAGACCAACCTGAGCAACAGTGAGTCCCCATCTTTACTAAAAATAGAAAATTTAGCTGGGAGTTGTGGTGGGTGCCTGTAGTCCCAGCTACTCAAGAGGCTGAGGCAGGTGGATCACTTAAATCCAGAAGTTTGAGGTTACTGTGAACTTGGCTGATGCCACGGCACTCTGGCCTGGGCAACAGTGACTGTCTCAAACAACAACAACAACAACAAAAAGATAGACTAATGGGAGCTAAATGGATGATGCTCATGATGGCTTCTTTATTTGTTTTATTAATTTTTAATACTCTTACTGGGGTAGAGGCCTACCTAAAAATAAGGCACAGGTCCAGCTAAAAATGATGACAGTAGTTAGGCACTGTCCCCCATCTTCTACTCTGTAGTCTCCTAGTTGGTGATCATGAAGATTAAGCTTTCCCATCAATAGCATTACCTAGAGGTAGTTCTGGAGATCATTCTTCCAGGTCTCATGTTCCAGTGGCTTGGCTGATCCACCCAGGCTAGTGGCGGCCGAGGGACTGATTGTTCCACCCCAAAACAGCCAATCAGAAGACCCTGATTGCCTTACCCACTACCCACCAAACTTGTCTGTAAAAGCCTTGCCTCCCAAAGTCCTGGGTAGATGGATTTGAGAAACTCCTCCCAATTAGCACTATATGGAATAAATTCCTCCTCTGTTGTAAACCTGCCATCTTTGGGTATTGGCTTCCTCTTGAGCAGTGGCAATGAACCTGTGTGGGCAGCAACAGTAATTCTGTCTTCTTCTCAAGTTGTCTGATCTACGTAAGTCAGTAAGATTTACTTCAATAAATTGCTTCATGAATTTGTTCATGGTTTCACAAAATAATGTGATCATGCAAAAGATTAGTCAGTTGCTCCATTCGATATTTTAAGTTATATTTCCTACCATTTAATTCTGTCACGTTTTATATGTTACATAAGAAGAGTATGCCTACAATGCCAGATACATTGTGAGAGTTTAGAAACCAAACAAAATGGAAAAGACTACCTACCATACGTGAAACAGTGGCCATTTTTATCAGTGCTATTGAAGCTTTCAGCAAAAATTTAGTGGAGAGAGGGAAATGTCCCCTGCCAAGAAGGTATAAAACATGAAGTTGAGGTAAGTTCTCCTGTGAATTTACACATAGATCTGTGTATTCATAAATTTGTAAGTTTTTCTATAATAAAATACAGTAAATATTTTTTACTTTTCTAGCCATATGGCCTCTGTTGCAACTATTCAGCCATGCCATTGCAATGCAAAATGGCCAGAGATAGTACGTAAACAAATGTACCTGGTCCTGTTCAAATAAAACTTTGTTTACAAAAACAGGTGGTGGGCCAGATTTGGCCTGGGGGCCATAATTTGCCAACTCCTCCTGTAGTTCATCAGTTTGAGACGTGATGTATCCAATTTACAATAAGAAATAGAAAAATAGGTCGAATTTTTATAGATATACCCTGAAATCCAAGAACATCACAGTTATTTTTAATATAATTTCAAGCAGATGTGATGAGTATTTTTATTATTTGTTTTATATTGTCCATGCAAATTCTTCAGTCTCCATAGATCCTTTAGAATCTACCAACTAGGCAAAGCTCTTCCTAAGCTTCCTCTCACTAAATTTTTGTTGGCAATTAGACAAATTTGACAAAATAGTCTATATATCAAATT
The DNA here is from genome assembly GCF_027406575.1 of Nycticebus coucang. Lineage (NCBI taxonomy): Eukaryota > Metazoa > Chordata > Mammalia > Primates > Lorisidae > Nycticebus > Nycticebus coucang. The sequence continues at coordinate 4,633,886 of NC_069799.1, read as the reverse complement.
TTGGTAATTAAAAGCTTAGTTACATTAAAGGAAATATAAAAGAACTATTTTTATCACTTATATGTGCCTATTTTCTTGTTTCCTAGAAATACAAATATTTTTACATCAGAAAATAGAGCAGAAAAAATTATTATTTATTCCTTTTATGCCACCCTCCATCATGTAATATGTATAACATAACACATTTGAAATTGTAACCAGACAATGTTAGTAATTGTGGTATAGCTCCCAGGTACTTCAGTGAAAAACCATTAATAGAAATTTCAACATTGCAAAATATTGTTAAGTACTAGCTGGCTGTTTTTAAAATAAACATAATGAGACTTATTTTTCTATTATAATATTATTTCCCATTGAAAAATTATAGAAGTGATTCTATTATCACATATCAGTTATCACAAATAAAAATAGTTAATGTATATTAATTATTACATGGAGGTAATATGTCAAGTATTATGTATTTATTCAACCATTTAATAGTCAAAGTAATCTTATCCAATGTAGGTATTATTATTACTCTCACTATATAAGGACAAGGAAACTGGGCCAAGAGGGCTCATGTGGCACATCCAACATCACACAGTTAGTGTGTGGAGAGCTGGGATTTAGAGGCTAGGCTCCAAATGCTAGTCAAGTTCCAAGGTCATGTTTCAGAGCTTGCATAGGAATCCCAGTCCACTGGGACAGCCAGAAGGCCCCCTATGTCTGAAAAATACCACCTTTGGCAAAGATGAAACAAAACCTGGAGATGAATGCACAGAGGTATGAGACACAATTGCAGATGGTGAGGGAGGGGGAAGACCTACAGATGTAAGTCATTTATTCAACAAATGCTACAGGGCGTTAAGTCCTCCTTATAGACACTCCAGGCTTTGGAATCAGTCTATTCTACATTTACATCCTAGCTGCACTACTCATTAGCTAATTTTTGACTACTTAAAACCTTTGACACCAGACCTCTCAAGTAAAAGATCAAGAGAACAATCAATGGAGCTTCCTACCATTGTGAAGATCCCTGCAATCCTGGGCAAGCCTGGGCAAGCCTGCAGCACCCAGGACAGATGCTATATCCCCACTTCTACCCCCATTGCTGACATTCAGTTTAAAGCAACTTTCTTCATCTATTTTTCACCATTGTGCCATATACATATCATTTTACATTTTCTGTCTGAGCCTTGATACACCAAAGACAGAAAACAACTTGTGTTACTGGAAGCCATCTGATATATTAGGCATTAAATAAGAGGTAATAGCAATCATACTTTAATTTAGCTAAATTATACTCCAGTAAAATTTCTAACATATGATGATATTAACTATGCAACATTATGCACAATCATAAATACATAACATTTCAAGGTGTTTTTGTTAATTCAAAAGAGAGATATAAACCTGAGCAAAAAAAGTAAAGAAATAAAGGAACCAATCCAGTCATAATATTATTTTAATTTTCTAATTTTCTCTAAGAGAAATAATGAGATTCACATACTTATTCTAGCCCATTCACAACCTGAATTTTAGAAAGAAGAAAAAGTAAAATAATGTGACACAACCATGATTATGATGATGATTATGATGATTAAAATAATAAGACATATAATAATTATGTTGCAATATTTGAACACAAGTTGTCTGTGACCTAGCAATTTAATAGTGAAGTTGTAAATAGGAAACAGATACATTCCCACCGAGAGAAACAGGCGGTATGAATCCTGAGGTGGGTTAGAGTTAGTGCAATTAGTTCCAGCAGGCGGCAAAATCCCAGGAGACAGCTTAGATTTCAGCTGTCCTCAAATAATCAAGCCAGTGCTAAGCCGTCTTTCTTTGTGCCACTCCGCTGTTGTCATGGTTTAGGTTCTGTTTTCAAACTTAAACCAACCTATTAGGTATCTTTGTTACAGGAAAGCTTAAACAAAGTGCATTTGGGGGCAGCACCTGTGGCTCAAAGGAGTAGGGTGCTGGCCCCATATGCCAGAGGTGGTGTGTTCAAACCCAGCCCCAGCCAAAAACTGAAAACACACACACACAAAGTGCATTTGTATTACGGTTATAGATAAAATTTCAGAATACTTCATTCACCAGTGATCACCAATCTTTGCTTTTATGGAGGTTATTTTAAAGGTGAATAAACAAAAAAATTACACTGAAGTAATGGGAAAAAATTATGAATGTAAAAATCCAAATGATTAAGTATAACCAGATTTATGTATACAAATTATATTTTTTCCTTATAGGAGTCTCTACATTCATCCAGGGGTCCTACCATGTCTTAGTTCATCTGCACTATAACAAAACACAGACGGGGTGGCTTATGAACAGAAGGAACTGACTGCTCACAGCTCTGGAGCTGGGAGGTCCGAGGACAACGTGCCAGCAGAGTTGCTGTGTGGCGAGGCAGCTGCTGGTGTCCTCACACAGTGTAAGGGGCAAGGCACTCTCTAGGACTGTCTTTTATAAGGATACTAATCTCATTTCCTTAAGACCTAATCACCTCCCCAAATACCCCACCTCCTAATACCATCACTTGGGGGTTAAGATTTCAATACATGAAGGGGGGATAAACATTCAGTTCACAGCAATAGTCAATTCCATCTTTGGTTTCATTAATACCAGAAAGAAGTAAAGGAGAGACACATATTTTGACTTCCCAATATAATCTGGGAGACATAAGAGTCCATGGTATTTGAAAGAGATTGAAAATAGGAGGATAAGAGAAGGGCAATGAGAAAAAGACAGGAAGCACAAAAATGGAAACCTTCTTTCATTCACTCATTTCAACAACTTCGCTGAGGGTTAACCTTGATCTTCAGGTTAAAACTTTTTTCTTTTATTATTATTATTATTATTATTTTATTGTTGGGGATTCATTGAGGGTACAATAAGCCAGGTTACACTGATTGCAATTGTTAGGTAAAGTCCCTCTTGCAATCATGTCTTGCCCCCATAAAGTGTGACAAACACCAAGGCCCCACCCACCTCCCTCTTTCAAACTATCTGTATTTCAATGACTTGTGAAAAAACTATTTCCTTTGAAAATATTATCTCATGTTTAAGAATATAAATCTATCTATACATTCAACACAATCACCAAATATTGGTTTGAACATTACTACTTTTAATAAAACTTGAATTCACATTTTTCATTTATTTGATTATATATCTTGTGGGTGGTGGGTGACAGAGAGAAAGACATAGAGGACGCCTTGTCTGTGACTCACAGAAATCATGATACACCTTTATGAAGTCAGCAGAGACTTTCCTACTCTGAATAATTCAAATCACGAAGTGTTAGCCTTGGAAAAAATGCAGAATACACAGAGACGCATCTTGTAAGGGCAGCTACCTCTGGTCTCTTAAAAGTTGACGAGGCTTATGGCCTTTGAAAGGGCAACTATGGTAATCCTGCACTCAATGCAATTAACACAGAATTCATCTAAACTTTTTTTATACTTTACTTATCTTCTCCACATATTAACTTGATTCAGAAGGAAAGGGGGGGAGCCTGGGCTGGGAAACCACATTTATAAACACCTCTAAACAAGAGAAAACCTAACTGTTCAAGGAATTTAATTTGGCTGAAGTGTGAAATATGAAGAAGAATGGAAAGAAATGAAGTTAAACATGTAACCAAAGGCCAGATAATAAGAGGCCTTATAGGTCACATTGAGGTGATTAGATTTTATTCTGAGGCTAATGGAGGATCCCTGGAAGATCTGACACAGAACTCTAATTTACTCTGCCTGAAATGTGATAATGGACTTGGAAAGCCTACAAGCAAGGGAACGAGTTAGGAAGCAATGGCTTTAATCAGATGAAAGATCGGTTTAAAAATCTGGCAATAAAAAATGTGTTTAAAAATCATTTCACATAACAAATATGCCTAAACCACTGTTAGAAAATCTATTTTAAAGACATAGTAGAACCTCCATAGTTGACCACCTCACTACACCGCCACCTCCTTAAGTTGACATAATTGTCACAGACCGGACACGCACCACAGGTGTGCGTCAGCACGGCAGGCCAAGTTCTCTTGCTGACCACCCCATGTGTTGACCAGCTGTTGCAGTTCCTTAGGTGATCAACTTCCAGAAGTTCTACTTTAGTTAAAAGAGAGAGCCTAACGCAATTTGTGCATAAATAGCTAATACGCAAACTGTCTTCAGCCACACAGTATTTTTTTTTTAAACCTTATTTGCCAAACTTTAAAAATCAGAAAATTACACACATACATAGACTTTTAGTTCCTCTAGATAACAGCAAGGTCTGGAAGCCGTAGGCCATCATTGCCACATAGCAAAATTGACCTAAGCTGGTTAGTGATTACTCCCCTTAAATAGAGCACATATTCCCCAGTGTCCTAGCGTCCCCATGACCACCTACATTCCCCACAAAAGGGATCATCTGCCAGTCTCCTGGGATCACCTCTGCACTCAGCCATCCGTTTTACCTACTTGGCATCCAGAGGTATTCGAGTTGGAGACTTGTGTATAAAAGGATATGTCAATACTTTACATAATTTTTTAATGATATTCAGTTCGGGGGAGGAAATCAGTGAGTGACAGAAACACAATATACTAGAGAGCTCTTAAAGAAACATACACAAAGACATATAAAAGTTAGTAGAATAACCAGCCATTGCACCATCAATGAAGGAGCAATCACAAACCTTTGTTTATCTTGATGCCACATGTCACTTGGTGCCACTCGGTCTCATAGCAAAAGTTAAGGTCTTCTTTCCAAAAAAGAAAAAAGTAATTTTTAAAAGTCCAACTTGGTAAGACTTCTCAAAACTAAACAAATATAAAATCAACTATTCATTAGCTAACTTCCTCATCTAGGTTTTCTTCAGATAATTTTTGAAACTGATTAAGAACATAATACCCCCAAAACCCCCAGAAACACTTGCCACTTTATATTACCTTACCAGAAAAGCATCCTAATATTTACATCAACAGTATTTTTAATTAAATATAATGAGAAAATGTAATTCCAAGAATATAAAAATGAAATGCTAGGATAATTGTGTTTGAAAGTTCTCCAATTAATGATGAGAGTATACATAATGCTTTCTTTAGCAAAAGAATGTTTCAGTGGCACAAATAAGTCACTAACATAATGCTTAATAATCAGTAGGTAACCTGTAAATAGAAACAACCATAAAAGCCCATACATACATACAAATCTCAAGAGTGTGAAACTTTGTTCATTTTCTCTAATAAAAAGATAAAAAATAAAATAAAAAATAATCTCCACATTACAACCTACATTGAAGCCATGTTTTACTACATGAAAATCTCATTCATTTAAAAATTAATTTTTATAAGTGATTATAGCAAGGCAGCTTTTCACAATTAATTCCTAGCTAATATTACATTTTAAAAATGTTTTGAAAAAATAAGGAAAATTTAAAAGTTATAATAAAAACTCAAACATATAAGCAAGAGAAGAACAAGAGATCCCATCACAGGCTGGGCAAAGGACTTGAAGAGAAACTTCTCTGAAGAAGACAGGCACACGGCCTACAGACGTATGAAAAAAATGCTCATCATCTTTAATCATCAGAGAAATGCAAATCAAAACTACCTTGAGATACCATCTAACTCCAGTAAGATTAGCCCATATCACAAAATCCCAAGACCAGAGATGATGGTGTGGGTGGGGAGAAAAGGGAACCCTACTGCACTGCTGGTGGAAATGAAAATTAATACATTCCTTTTGGAACGATGTTTGGAGAACACTTAGGGATCTAAAAGTAGACCTGTCATTCAATCCTATAATTCCTCTACTACTAGGTATATACCCAGAAGACCAAAAATCACATTATAACAAAGATATTTGCACCAGAATGTTTATTGCAGCCCAATTCCCAATTGCTAAGTCATGGAAAAAGCCCAAGTGCCCATCGATCCATGAATGGATTAATAAATTGTGGTACATGTACACCATGGAATATTATGCAGCCTTAAAGAAAGATGGGGACTTTATCTCTTTCATGTTTACATGGATGGAGCTGGAATATATTCTTCTTAGTAAAGTATCTCGAGAATGGAAGAAAAAGTATCCAATGTACTCAGCCCTACTATGAAACGAATTTTTGGCTTTAATATGAAAGCTATAACCCAGTTATAACCTAAGAATATGGGGAATGGGGAGAGGGAGGGGAGAGGATGGGGGAGATGGGTGGAGGGAGGGTGATTGGTGGGATTACACCTGCGGTGCATCTTACAAGGGTACATGTGAAACTTAGTAAATGTAGAATATAATTGTCTTAACACAATAACCAAGCAAATGCCAGGAAGGCTATGTTAACCAGTGTGATGAAAATGTGTCAAACTGTTTATAAAACCAATGTATGGTGCCCCATGATCGCATTAATGTAAACAGCTATGATTTAATATTAACAATAATAAAAAAGTTATAATAAATACTTTCAGATATTAGAATTTCAAACTCATTCATTTTTTGATATTTTCCTTATTTCAAAGTTCTTTATATTTTTTGTTTCAAGAAGAAATCACTATCGTCTGGTTATATAACACCATTTACAGAAATTACTTAAGCTTGAATTTTCTTACCATTAAGTATAAAAACATGTCTTTTATGATTCTCTTTGTTCATTTAGTGCTTAATAGAAATTCAGCAAAAAACAATGGTACTATACATCACAGGATTGTTCTAAAACTACACATACTATGATTTTAAGTAAAAGTGATATAAAAATAAACCAATTTTATTAGATAGCAGTATATACCACTTTTTATCATCTTTGTTAAATTAATCATTTCATGGGAAGCCTTTCAAGTCACTCCAAATGGATTCTGAGATGAGGTGATTTTCCTAGGGCAATTGTGAGAAATGAGATGTCGGTTCTAGTCAATTCCTAAAGGCCTTTGAGTGCTTCCAAAACTGAGTGTCGGTTAGTAAAGTGGATTATCAGGTAGATTTGAAGTGTCTACAAATTGAAGGTGAGTCACTGTGTGCTGATGCCACAGTAGTGAGTACTCTTCTGAGAAAAAAAGTCTCAGGAGGTAGGTAGCATTACCTTTCATGTATATAGTGGTGGGTCAAATTGTTAAAAATGTAACTGACATCTGAACGGAGAAGATTTTCAAATACAGTGACTAAATTTCTATAACAAACAAGCCTGCTATCAGAATACTGTAAAGACACAGTGGGGGAAAACATAATGTCAATATTTCATAGGTGCTTTCTCTTGGAATAGAACATTTAGAGCTCCACTAACAGCAAATGAAGGGAAAAGGTGAAGAAAGTATAGAACATAAAACATACTTTTCTTTATTGATATGTACATTTAATATGAAAATTGATAATTTTATTCTGGTAGTATAAGGGGTGCTTACCTCTATTCACATTTTAAGTTATTTCTCTTACTTTTTTCCCCAGTCTACACAATCTTTCTTCTCACCTTTTTTCATCTTTTTGCCCAAGCTTGATCTCTATCGTCAGATGACTGTTCATACTGAATTAAAGACAATTCTTTCTTTTTTCAGCATCGAACTGAGACAATTTCCAAACTCACCTGAGATAACCTTTAATCACTGCCATTAAGGATGCTCCCCCAAAATTATTATTCCACTCAATCCCATTATATCCAGTCTAAACTCTGCTGTATTTAAGGTTTTCCTCCGATTTTCACGTCTATAATTTCAAACAGTTAGTTTTCTGAAAAGTTTCTCTACTTTGACAATTATTTGTTCTATATAAATTGATTGTACATCTATAATAGTCATTCATATAGTTATTTGATATTAAAACTGCTGCTTCAAAGGGTTACAGCCCGAGTGACAAATTAGCTCTGTAAGATGTGCTAAGTGTAATAGCCGGGCCTTGTGGTGGGCGCCTGTAGTCCCAGCTGCTCGGGAGGCTGAGGCAAGAGAATCACAGAAGCCCAAGAGTTAGAAGTTGCTGTGAGCCGTGTGACGCCACGGCACTCTACCCGAGGGCGGTACAGTGAGACTCTGTCTCTACAAAAAAAAAAAAAAAAAAAAGATGTGCTAAGTGCTGATTATAATGTAAACACAGACTAAGAGCTGAAATGTAACTAAGTTAGTAGTCACTCTTTGCCTAGCCCCGTGTTAACGACTTTAGACTGAAGGTACCTTTCAATCTATCCTCCAGATAGATAATTATGTCCTCATTTTTTAAAGTGAGAACAATGAAGCTTGATCAAGGTCACATAACTAGTATGTAACACAACAGTAACAGAATAGAATTTGAAGATTTATTTCATTCCAAACCTAGGTTTTTAACAGTTACAACCCTTAAGTCTTAGAAGGACGAGCATGAGCCCCACAGGAAGGGCCCCTTGAGCTCGTGCTCTGGTCACATCTTCCTGTAGTCATTCAAACTTCCCAAATACTGCTAAAACACTGCTTTTCTCTCACTTAGAACTTGCTCCACACTTATCTCGTGATTCCTTCCTGATTAATACTGTTTCATTATAATTGCTTCCTTCGAATCTATGCCTCATTTCTGAAATCTTTTGAGTATTAAAGGGAGCTGATTTTTAAACATTTTTCATAAGTAATTTCACAGGTGAATTTTTCATGACCTCAACTAAATATTACAGCAGGTAGCAAGCCAATATTTCTAATTAGCCTCAGGTACCTACGGTAGTAATTTACCAATGGTGATGTGTAAGTAATTCTTTGGGGAATGGGAGCCATGTAACAAAGCTGTGAGTTGTTTCTCAGTTACCATGGACTCTCTCAGGTTGACGGCACACCCCATGAACCAAGCATACAAGCAGGGGAAAACCTGTGTGCCGGGACTGAGGAGTGAAGACTGAATTAAGATCAGACACCACCCAGCAGGACCCAGGGTCCTGTCAGATTAAGCCCTGGCACCACTCTGTGGCAGGATCCAGCCAGAATACATTTTCCAGTATCATATTGTTCCTCGCTACCCTCTGACTATAAAACCAGTCCAGCCACCTTGTTTAGGGACCCACCCACGAGCGCTCCTTACCTGTGCCGAGTATACTTGCTGTAATCAGCTTGGCTGTGTCTATTAACAAACCCTTCCATGTGGGAGGTAACAGAAGAGCAAATCAATAAAAGAGTATCATTTTTACTGAGTAAAAAGCAGTACCATTATTTTCAAAATTGTCTGTATTTATTCTTTCTGAAGTTGATAATAAAACATGCTTTATAAACATGTCAAATAAAAATGTAAGAACAATTCCTGTAAAAAAAATGAAGACTATTCAAATACTATTTAGAACAGGAATTAGTTAATTCTGTTGATGGTCAAACAAGTGAAAATTTAGATATCCTCAGTTAGAGTCATGAGCATAAGTAAATATAAGCATTTTATTTTCTATAATTGGGAATTTTATATAGCAATTGGTGTGTATTGCAAATATGTTTCCTATAACCCATCACATAATATTTGTTTCTTATTAAATGTGTTCACAGGGACTATGTTGCTGTTCTTGCCCAGGATTATGTTTAAGCAGCAGAATTAGTAGTGTCAAGACAGCCATCAAACCTCCTAAGAAGGACGTACCTCTTCAATTTTTTTAAAAAATTGAAATAGAAAATTAAAAGACAAAATACAGAGCATAATTTTACAAATGTAGTAGGGTGTAAAACACATGACTAGGTAGCAAGGAAATTATTCTAACAAAGGGAATTAATTTAGAACAAAATCATTGATAATTCACTTTGGACAAGAGCAGGGTCAGAGGGCATGGTATGTGAGGTTCCAATATACTCAAAGGGATAGCTAAACTGCTTTGTGTTAGAAATGGTCAAACTTTCAAGGGTGGATGAGAGAGAGACGAGGACTAAGAAGGGGAAGAGAGAGAGAACAAGAAATATCAGCAATACTAAATTGGAAAAAGGCAGAGCTGGTAGCTGAAGGAAGCAGCAAAATGAAAATCTGATGTTGGGATAACAAAAGGACTTTTAAACACAGGGATGCCTCATATTTCACATGAAATTGTTTGTATCACTACACTGCAACACAGTCTCTCCAAACCCAGATATTTAATAATGTGTAATTTCATATGCCTTTTGTTAGTGGGCTTTGAAAATGAAGAAGTGTTTCAAGTCTGTGGCCACATGATGAAGAAGCAAGCAAGCACGGTATGATGGGAGGATCCCCCACTGAGAGCCAGCACCAGCCCCAGCAAGGAACTTTGTAATTCAAAGTACACGATTTGGGCTCCAGCTGAACTTACCAATATTTAAAAAAAAAAACAGACACACTCTAAGGAGTATTCGAAATTTACACGAAACAATAGAAAGATGTCAATTATATAATTATAAAACCATAATTAAAATATTGGTATTCATTAAAAATAGATAAAATAAGTTAATGAATAAGGTACATAAACACTTAGAATAAATTATCCAGAAACAGAAACAGATCAGGACATCACTGGAATTCAGGCTTCCTCTTTGATAATGGTAAATTAACAGACTCCACACTTTCTGCCCTCCTTAAACAACAGGAAGACAAAATAACTATCTAAGAACACTGTTTTCATACAATGAACAACAGGGAGCACTGACCTATGGTTCTGAAAGAAAGAAGTCAAGAAAAATGAATCCACCCCACCCGGACTGCCGGCACTTTGTTGCCTGGGGGCAGTTTCCAAGAGACAGCACAGGAGGAAGAAGCCAAATAGAACTTGGCTGTCTCATGGGGTTGAGAAGACAAGAGGAGGCCAAGGCAGCTAGGACTTGTAGGAAACAGTACTGAGAATGCCAGGGCTACACAGTTAGAGACATCCCTGAAAATCTGAATGGAGCTCCAGGTCAGGGACTAACAGAATTGATCTGCCTGTGTGTGAGTAGAATAACTTGAGGCCAGGGAAACAATCACCAGAAAACAGGAAAGGCAAACAATTTTCAGAGTTTAAAACAGTTTGGAAGGCAGATTTCCAACATTTAGAATGTGGGAACATACTAAATATTGAGAATATTGGAGATACTCAGAAGGGATCCCAAAGAGTCATGCTTTAGTGAAAGCAGCTGGAGGAAAAAGATGTATCATCTATAAAAGAACAATAATGAGAATTAGGGCCAACTTCTCATAAGACACTATGTAAGACAACAGAGCACCATTTAAACCACTTTAAACTTATAAACAACGGAGCACACAATAAAACCGTCAATATAGAATCTAAGTCTGACAAAAATTTCTTTTAATAATTACAGCAAATATATTTTCAGACAAATAAAAACTGAGAAGATTCTTTGCTACTGCATAATAAGTATTGAAGTTATGGAGGTAGAGGTCAAATGATAGAAACTTGCATCTATACAAAATAATGGAGTTACAAAACTGATAAATACCTGGATAAATATAGAATATAATAATGCCCATTTTAATTGCTTTAAAAGATGAATGTTTAAGGCAAAAGTAACTGTGCATTACTATAGGATTTATAACATACATGGAGGTAGTTATGAAGTAAGAATACAGGGAAGGGAAGGAAAAATAGAAGTATACTTTTATACAATTCTTACTCTTTTGGGTGAAATGAAACAATATAATTTACTTGGCAAAGAATGTTGTTAAGTTAGAAATTACATTGTTGTCTTTGAAGCAACCAAAAAATAAAACAAAAAGGTACAAATGCTAAGACAACAGTAAAAATAAAATGAAATCATAAAAATAGTAAAAATAAAATGAAATCATTCTATCTAAAAGAAATGAGAAAAAAAGGTGAAAACAACAAAGAAAATATAAGAGAAATAGAAAACAAATACCAAGGTAATAGATTTAAATATACAGATGGAAACAATCACATTGAATGTAAGTGATCTGAATAATTAAAAAGGAGAGACTGTAAAATTGAATTAAAAATCCTATACACTAACAATGAAAACTGCTTTAAATATTTCAGAAACAAGATTAAAAGTAAATAATTAAAAAGAAATAGCATGTAAACACTAATCAAAAGAAAGCTGGAATTTCTATATTAATATCAGAAAAGAAGATCTGAGAGCAAAGAGTAACATTAGTGCAAGAGGATAGTTATATAGTGATAAACGGGTCAGTTCATCAGGACATAATAGTTTTAAAGGTATTTAAAGGTATTTCTCTTTCCATTATAAGAAAATTTCTATTATTTAACCTACCTCAATAAATGCCAGAAAGCACTTAATAAAAAATTATTAAATACATGAAACAAAAACTGATAAACTTGAACTAGAAAAATATAGAAATATATTACAGATTTCATCGTCTTTCTCCGCCATTTATAAAACAAGTAGAGCAAAGAAACAAAACAGTAAGTACAAAGAAGACTTACTACCGTCAACTGACTTGATCTAATTATCATTTGTAGAATATTCCACATTTATTTTTTGAGTGTATGTGGAAAAGTCACCAAGATGAACCTCATTCTGGGTAATAAAAATAAAAACTCAATAAAATTAAAACATGAAAACCATACAAAGTATATTTTCTAACCACAGTAGAATTAAATGAGGAATAAATAACAGAAATACATCTAGCAAATCCCAAATATTAGAATCCCAATAATATTTTAAATGACACATAGAACAAAAAAATTATAATAGAAATTGGAAATATTTTTAGTGAAAGAAAATTAAAATGCACCATATCACAACTTACAGAAAGCAACTAAGAAAGTGCTGAGGAAGAAATCTACAGCATCAACTGATCATATTAGAAAAAAGTAGAAAACTCTTAAATAATTTTCCTTAAGCTTCCATCTTAAGGAACTAAAAAACAAAAACAAGAAGAAATGAATGCAAAATAAACAAAAGGCAGGCAACAGCCAGATTGATCAACAAAAAAAAAAGAGAAAAGGCACAAATTACCAATATCAGGAATAAAAGATACCATCACTTAGATTAGACATACATTAAGCATATGAGTAAATATTGTGAACAACTTTATGCCAACACATTCAATAATTTAGATGAAATATAAAAAATCCTTGAAAGATATAACTCAACAAGAAATAGATTTGCACACCTCCAATATCAAAGAAAAATGTTAAACTCAAATTTAAAAACCTTTACAAACTAAAATTTCAAGCCAAGATAGCATCCCTTAAAAAACAAACAAATAAACAAAAAAGCATCACTGGGGAATTTTCCAAACATTTAAGTAAAAAAAATATCAATTCTACAAAAACAGAAGATGAGGGGACATTTCCCACTGATCCAAAACCAGACATTACAAGCAAGGAAAACTATTGATACATTTCTTATGCTCATAGACATGAAAATAAATCCTTAATAAAATTTTAGCAAATTAAATTGCCCATTAAATATAAAATATAAATTACATATATAAAACACAAATATTTTCAAAATAATATATAAAAGATATAATAAAACATAAAGAAATGAATGCAAGGTGGACTTAACTTTCAAACAATGAATTAAAGAATCCCCCCACATTACAATAGTTAAAAGGAAAAGAAGAAAAAGTATATGATCATCTCAATAAATGCCAGAAAGCATTTCACAAACAAATTAGAAGAGAACTTCTCAGTCTTATACATCTGTTGTGGGCTGAATTTTATCCCCCCCAAATCCATACATTGAATCTTTAACCCCCAATCCAACTGCATTTGGAAATAGAGCTTTTAAGGACATAAAAAAGTCATAAGGGTAGGTGCCTAATCTCATAAGACTATTGTCTTTATAAAAAGGAAAACACCCAGAATTCTCTTTCCATTATAAGAAAATTTCTATTATTTAACCTACCCAGTCAGTGATATTTTATTATACCAGCTTGGGAAGACAACTATAGCATCTCTGAAAAAACCTGCAGTCCCCATCAATCTTGCAGGGTGAAATAATGAAAACACTAAGTGCTTTCCCTCTAGGATAAGGCACAAAAAGGGATTCTGCCTTTATTCATTTCAATATACCATACTGTATGGGACATTTAAGCCAGTAAAATAAGGTAGGAAATAGAAATAAGGCATACAGTTTGGAAAGGTGGAACTTTATTTTCAGGAAAAAAAAATTGTCCCCGCAATGGTATTAGAAGCAATAAGCGAGGACCACACATGGTGGCTCACACCTGTAATCCCAGAACGCTGGGAGGCTGAGGCAGCTGGATTGCCTGAGCTCACGGGTTCTAGAGCAGCCTGAGCAAGAGCAAGACCTCATCTCTAAAAATTGATGGGCACCGTGGTGGGCACCTGTAGTCCCAACTATTTGTGAGGCTGAAGCAAGAGGATCGCTTGAGCCCACGAGTTTAAGGTTTCTGTGAACTGGGACACCACAGCAATCTACCAAAGGTGACCAAGTGAGACTCTGTCTCAAATTAAAAAAGAAAAAAAGCAGAAGCAATAAATGAATTTAATATGTAAGCTGGACACAAATATAAGAAAATAAAAAATAATATTTCTATATACTAGCACCAAAAATTAGAAATTAAAATGTTGAAAGTGCTATTTCAAATAACATCAAAATATGAAATATTTAGGAATAAATTTTTAAATACATATGCAACACTTGCACCCAATGCGCTACAAAGCTGTTGAAACAAATTAAAGACGTCTTAAATAAATGAAAGGCACACCACCTTCATCAACATTAGATTCGGGTTGTTACAATGTCAATCCTCAAACCGTTCTGTTGACTCAACAAAATCAAAATTAAAATTTGAACAGGCCTTTTTTTGTAGAAATTAGCACAGTGTTACTACACATTACATGGAAATGCAAAGGACGATAGTCACTAGGAAAACGCAAGTTGAAACCACGATGAGAAAGCAGCACACCCGCTTGAGCGGCTGGACTCAGAGGGACTGACCTGGCGCCGGGGGCAGGAGAGACGGCGCGGCTCCCAGACGCGAGGCTGGGAAGGAGGGGGCAGAACCGCGTCCTATAGACACACTCGCCCTTCAACTTAGGAGCCTTAAAACTTTTTATTTTCTCTAGATAAATACGCGGAACTTCATGAAAATGTTCTCAGCAGCTCTATTCCTAACAGCCAAAAACTCGGTGAAATCACGGGCCGAACGCCGCGTGGCGGGCGCCGGACTGCGGTGCGCAGGCGCACTCTGCTCGGCAACAACGGGAACAGCCGGCGGGAAGAGCGCGGCTGGATCTCCTGAACAGTATGCTGTATGAAGTCATCAAGACGTGAAATACCACAGGCTGTATTTTACCATTTCTGTGAACTTCTAGAGAAATCTAAAGTGTTGTGTGAAAAGCAGCAAGGAGTTGCCAGAGGCAACAGCAGCAAAAAGAGTCAGCAGAGGAGCAACGGCAAGGCCCATCGGGAGACTTGTGTAGCGGTGACTGTGTGACTACTGATGTGTGCATATAATTTATAATCAATAAAGCTGATTAAAATGAAATTGTAGGGGCGGCGCCTGTGGCTCAGTGAGTAGGGCGCCGGCCCCATATGCCGAGGGTGGTGGGTTCAAACCCAGCCCCGGCCACACTGCAACAATAAAATAGCCGGGCGTTGTGGCGGGCGCCTGTAGTCCCAGCTACTCGGGAGGCTGAGGCAGGAGAATCGCGTAAGCCCAGGAGCTGGAGGTTGCTGTGAGCCGTGTGACGCCACGGCACTCTACCTGAGGGCGGTACAGTGAGACTCTGTCTCTACAAAAAAAAAAAAAAAAAAAATGAAATTGTATCAAAATATGTAAAAAAAATTTAATTTAAAAAATCATAGCCATTTCGATGGAGATGGAAGGAAGGTAGGAAGAAAACCCACTTATTTCATGTCCCGCTCTTGAACAACATTCCCTAAGGACACATCACAGAATGCCTAAAGCTCCTCAGAACAGGATTTGGAAACATCTATGCTGACAACTGAGCCATTTCAAATCAATACGGAAGGCTGGGCTATTAGTCATTAAGTGGGACTAGCCACGAGAAAAAAAATAAGTTACATTTTTGTTTGAATCATAAAGAAGAGTAAATTCCTAATGAATTAAACATTAAACATCAAAATGTAGGGGAAGAGAAACTGAAATAATTAGTAGCATAATTTAGTATGAGAAAATTTTTGAAATCATTGCTCCACAACCAGAAGCTAGAAATAAGGCATATATTAACAGATAATGAGAGAAAATATAAACAAAATTAAAGTTGGCAATTTAGGGGAAAAACTAAAACATCGGTAAGACCAAATAGTATTTATTATCTTTAATAAATACAAAGAGTTATTCAATATCAATAAGGAAACAGGAACCACACTAATAGAAAAAGGGAACAAAATATATAAAGAAGGTTGTCACAGAAAATAGTGCAGTGGCTACTGAACACTTTTAAATGTCTTCACTACCTCTAGTAAGTAGGACAATGCTGAAATACCAAATTCGCCTACCTAAAGAACACAGTTGTCTTAACAATGTGATACAGGTGTACCTTCAAATACTCCTCGTAGAAGTATAAATTTACATCTTTTTACAGAGTATTTTGAAGCAAGTATCAAATGTCTAGATTGCTATCATTTTTACTTTTAAAATTTATTCTATAACCTGATAAAAAGTAAAAACAGTATTTATTTCAGAACTGGTTATATGATGGAAAGCTGTAAGTATTCTAAATGTTCATCAATATTAGATGCTACAGACGACACACTCTGAAGCAATTAAAAATGAAGATGCAAACCAGTAATTAGTGACGCAGAAAGATGCCCACACCAAGTTGCTTGATAAAATATGGCGTCTTCGATGTAAACTCATTTAAAAAATAATATGTCTTCCTACTCATCTGTGTCTCTTCTCTAAACATGCACACACAGGGACGCACATGGATCTGGAGAGTCTACACTAGACCATCGATGTAAGCCAACCATTGGTAAAACTAGGTAAAGCTTCATCATCTCCTTTATACATGTTTGTCTGTATTATGTAAGTTATTTATGTGTAAAAAAAAATGTAAGGACGTTTTACAATATAACTTCATATTTCTAGAAGTTTTCTAGAAGTTAATAAATTATATACCTGGTCAGCATTATCCATTATTTATGTAAGTACAATCTACAATGATTTTTCTTTTTTTTTTTTGCAGTTTGGCCGGAACCCAGTTAGAACCACCCTTGGTACATGGGGCTGGTGCCCTACACACTGAGCCACAAAGCACCACCCTACAATGATTATTATTTAGAGTATAATAATAAAATACTAGAAAAATACTTTGAAGAGTTCTTTTCCACATGAAATGCTATGTCCTTCCACTACCCTTCTCCCTGATGTTTTATGTTACAATGGCTTTATAACGCCAATAAAAGACAGCACGAGGTTTAAGTTTCATTTCTTTAAACATTATTTCTTGGCTAGTTCTTAAGAAAATAATGTGGAACTGCAGTTCGCATCTTATCTAAGAAAGACATATAACCTTGAATCTTAAACCTTCTCTGGCATTTTCTTGATCTTCACTAACCATGACCAAGGTACGATGGTCTCATCTGCAAATTACTAAAAATAATCACTCTGAGAAGCGACCTTGGATGAAGCAATGTTAAATTGGTCAAGAATTTTTTTGAGGCATCACTATTATTAACTCGCAATTTTTTCATTTCACTCTGCCACTGATGCTTGGCAGGGTCTAATTTTTCATTTTCGCACTTGGATGAAACTCAGTGAAGTAGAGATTATGGAGATACTGGTGAAGAATTTTTACAAAGGTATTTTCTCACTCATTCCATAATAGTAGGTTACAAAATAGATCTCTATTTGAGACAACTCATCAGCTACAGATACACAATCACTGTTAAGGTAACAGTAATGGCCTACACCATATTTACGTTTTTTTAAAGTGCTGCCTTCTGTATACAGAGTTGATGTTATGACCAGTTTATACACTTGGAAACATTTTTATTAGTGAAGATGGTTTGGGCTGATTCATCTTTTGATAACTTCATGTCTTCAAAACATAGTGCTAAAGAAAATTTCTATGCAAACAGAAAACACTTCTCTATACAAAGATGTGCAGTTGGAAATAAACTTGCCAATTAATGATGAAGAGCTGATCTTATATGTGGTAACTATTTTCAGGGCATGTTCCCTCGTTCCTTACCCCCATGAGACCAGGTCCAATGCCACTATTATAAACTGGTGATGTCCATCTATGCCCATATTCTTTCAGAATCTCCTTTCAGCGTGCTACTTCTGACCAGTTAATAATTAGCACTAAATAAATGTACACTGCCATCACTTTAAGAGAGAATAGAAAACTCATTTTAAAATAGAGAATATTATAATGGTGTGGACATAAATCAAGGATTAGAACACTAAGTGTGAGGAGTTCCAAAATGATTCCTTGGAACAGAACACAATTTTTAAAGGGATAGTTAGGATGGAGGCCTAAAGAGCAGTCTCCTTTACTCTGAAAACACTAAGAAATGCACACTTGAGTATTCAATTCCCTTAACTTAGCTCGATTCCACCAATAGTATCCAGTTGCATGTGGGGTAATGTCAGGTTTGAATACCAAACAAGAAGCAACTACTTCCTAGAAAAACCTTTAAGTATCCCAGTGTATTATCTCCCATATTCCTTAAAAGGAAAATTAAATTGCTTCTCTCCCTCAGAACTTTTGCATTTTGGGTATTGGATCTAATTATGGAATAAATATTTTATTTCTCTAAAGAAAATTGAGTTATATATTATCTTACCATAGAACAATACAATTTTGGTGTAAATGAAACTTTTAACTGATCTTTATTAGTCCAACCACTGGCAAAATACTTAAACTGCCAGAATAGCAGCAGAGTTAAGGCTCCCCTTTCAGCGACTACAAAACCCCAGAATTGAGCCAATGATGTTCTTTTATAGCAATGGCTTATAATAATATTTTGTTGTAAACGAAGTTCTACAATAATGTGCAAAAGTAAAATTAATCATTGAGGTGAAGTGGGGCCCACTAATCTAAACTTTTTTTAAATAACTGGTAAAAATCTAATATTGAATACACATCTTCCCGATTAATCTATATATATTATTAGATGAATCTTTCAAAAGCAATGGTTCATTAAATTGTAAAAAAATTAAATTCTGAGACAAAACGGGAAATCTTTGCAATTTGGAAAATCATTAAATTTTCACAGGAAGCCTTTTTGTTCTTATATTAGAATATAGTTTAGGAAAAAGTTTAACACTTTTAAACTTCATTTGTTACAAACTTTAGTCTTTTTAAAATAGCATTTCTAGTATGAACTGAAATAAACATAAATCTTAGCCAGCCATTTTAGTCTTTTTTTTCCTTTTATTAAGTCATATACACATAGATCATGAATACATTTATGCATTTGTGGGGTACAATATGTTGATTTTTATACAATTTGGAATGCTTACATCAAACTAATTAATACAGCTTTCACCTCATTTACTTAATAATTTTGTTAAGACATTTATGTTCTATACTTGATAGATTTGACTTGTACCCTTGCAATATGCTCCATAGGTGTGTCCCCCTGTTTTCCCTCCCTCTATCAAACCTCAAACCTCCCTCTTCCTCTTTCTTCCCCCCTCCACTTCTCTCCTTCATCCTGGGCTATAGTTGTGATCTGTCTTTCACAAGAAAGGGTGAGTAATTATAAATTGGTTTCATAAAAGTACTGAGTACATTGGATACTTTTTCTTCCATTCTTGAGATACTTTACTTAAAAAGAATATGTTCCAGCTCCATCCATATAAACATAAAAGAGGTAAGGTCTCCATTTTTTTTTAATGCTGCATAATATTCCATGGTATACATACACCACAATTTATTAATCCATTCATGGATCAGTGGGCACCTGGGATTCTTCTATGACTTGGCTATTATGATCCGAGCTGCAGTGAACA
The DNA here is from genome assembly GCF_027406575.1 of Nycticebus coucang. Taxonomy (NCBI): domain Eukaryota; kingdom Metazoa; phylum Chordata; class Mammalia; order Primates; family Lorisidae; genus Nycticebus; species Nycticebus coucang. The sequence continues at coordinate 4,614,116 of NC_069799.1, read as the reverse complement.
ATCTGGTGCAAATATCTTTGTTGCAAAGTGACTTTTGGTCTTTTGGATATACATCTAGTAGAGGAATTGCAGGATCAAATGGCAGGTCTACTTTTAGATCCCTGAGTGTTCTCCAAAATTCTTTCCAAAAGGAACGTATTAGCTTGCATTCCCACCAGCAGTGCAGAAGTGTTCCCTTTTCTCCACATCCATCATCCATGCCAACATGTGTAGTTTTGGGATTTTGTTATGTGTGCTACTCTTACTAGAGTTAGATGATATCTCAAAGTGGTTTTGATTTGCATTTCTCTGATGATTAAAGATGATGAACATTTTTTCATGTGTCTGTAGACCATGCACCTGTCTTCTTCAGAGAAGCTTCTATTCAAGTCTCTTGCCCACAATGAATTTGGATCACTTGTTCTTTTCTTATTAATAAGTTGGAGTTCTCTGGGGATTCTGGTTATCAAACCTTTGTCAGAAACATAACCTGAAAATATTCTCTCCCATTCTGAGGGTTGTCTACTTGCTTTACTTACTGTGTTCTTGGAAGTGCAGAAGCTCTTTAGCTTGATCATATCCCAGGAATGTATTTTTGGTATTGCTTCAATTGTCGGGGTGGGGTGTGGGGAGGAGTCCTTCTCATAAAGAATTCTCCCAGGCCAATTTCTTCAAGTGTTTCCCCTGCGCTCTCTCCAAGAATCTTTATACTTTCATGTTTTAAGTTTAAGTCTTTTATCCAGTGAGAATCAATTTTTGTTAGAGGTGAAAGATGTGGGTCCAGTTTCAGTCTTCTACAAGTCGACAGCCAATTCACCCAACATCATTTGTTAAATAGGGAATCTTTCCCCAAATTTATATTTTTGATAGGCTTATCAAAGACCAAATGACAATAAGTGTCTGGGTTCATGCTACCAGACTTCAGACTATACTATAAATGTATAGTGATCAAAACAGCATGGTACTGACACATTTTAGTCTTAAGTGATCAAATTATTAAGTTAACATTTAAAAATAAATATTTTAAAGCATAAATACTGTAATGAAAGATAGAGTTGGTATAATTACATTTTTTAATCTATAGTTAAACTGAATCAAATCTCAACAAAATAAATATTATCTGTATCTCAAATGCTAATTTTAATGAACTTTTTTAGGGGGGATTACTGTTGTTTTTATAGGATAATAAGAGGAAAATCATAAACAGGTTAGGTTTTCTTAAGAGAAACAGATATCCAGTGTTGAAACAGGGTTCCCTCATTCAAGATTGGACAAGGAGACCCCAGTTCCCTAGGCCTAGGTAATCTCATGAAGGGAATGCCCTGACATTTTGTCTCAAGCTGGAGGGACTGTGTTCATTCATTTGTCAATACACTCATTAACATTCAAAAGATGGCTCCCATCTACCAAGTCCTGACCAAATGTAATTCTTTATACCCCTAGACAAAGGACCCACGTGGAGACTTCTCATGTAGGTCTTTCCCACTGCCAGAAGTTCTGGTGCTTTTTACTCCTTCTGTATTCCTTTCTGTCCAATAAATCCTACTTTACCACTGATCTGTGGTCCATGGGTTCATTCATCTAATCCCCAAGACCAAGGACCTATTGCAGAAAGGAATTCTGGTAACACTTGTAGCATCTGGAAAATCCTTATATAAATGAAGAAATATGGCAGACATTTTCTATAATATTATAGGTCTGAAGCATACTTCCTGTGAGAATAAACACTTATGTCGTGCCTGTTCTCACTGTCCTACAACTTTTATCTTCAAGTTAAAAACCTGACTAAGCATACTCAAATTGTTCCTTCCTATCTGCCTTGTTTCTGAGATAATTCCACCCCTCTTGTAATGTCAAAGGGTTTTTCCTGAAAACAGTATATTTTTAAGTCATATCAAGCCTATAATGTGTGCCTCAGAACCATTCACTTAAAAAAAAGTATGCCACTAAGAAACTGAACATTATTCCCCCCATTAACAGGCTCCGTTATCCACAACAGTGAAGTTTAGTATACATGTATGCTAATAATAAATATTCAGAATGAAAATAGCTAACCAAAATATAATTTTAAAAAAGATGTGAGGTAACTTAATGACCATAAATAATGTGCATCAATAATGTTATCTCACCATTTATTAAGCCATTTTAGTTATTAAAAGAGGATGATGTCATCCAGGAAGTAGAATGGTAGAAGAAATGTTTTACAGTTAGAAAAAAAAATTAAAATCACAAGAATGAAAATTTGACATCACTGTAACCATTATATTTTATAGCAAAAAAGATAGTAAATATTCATTTAGAACTATGCTTCTTAGAATGATTAACCAGAAATTAAGAGCATGTATATTTTGCAAATCAGACAGTATATCTGATTATAATAGATTTATGCTATCACGGCAAAGTGGCAGAAAGAAAAACCCTGGTCTGCAAGCAAGTATTAAAATCTTCTTTTCCAGAGGAGGTAAGAATAACCTTCACTTAAGCTTCTCTATTTTTCTTCTACCTACAAAATGTAAAACTAATGCCCCTCCCAAAAAAAATAAACTAAACATAATCATAAAATATCTCTTACATAAGAAATTTTATTTTTAAACTATAATAAACTCCTTCAAAGACACAAACTGTCAAAGCACATTCAAGAAATAAGTCATTTAAACCTACCTCTATACCTGTTAGAGAAATCAAATGTTTTGCTAAAATTCTTCCTACAAATAAAAATATACACACAGATGTCTCACCTGGAAAATTTCCCTAAACAGAAAAAAAATTTTCAATTCCTAAATCTCAAAAACCTATGAGAAAATTGAAGAGAAGGAACTATTTCCCAACTCTTTCTACAAAGGAGCATTATTCAACTATCATTATAATTGAAGGAAAAAAAAATCAGACCTGTATGCCTCATATAAACAAATATACAAATTCAAAACAAAATTTTATCTAATAACATATAATGACCAAGTTAGATTTATCCAGTTATTCCAGGAATGCAAGGTTAGTTAAAATTCAAAAAGCAATCAATATAATTTACCATATTAATGGACTGAAAAAGAAAAAATATATGATAATTTCAACAAATGTAGAAAATTATTTACAAAATACAATATCCATTCATGATAAAAAAAATCTTAGCACACTAAGTAATAGAAGAAAACGTCCTCAAAATTATAAAGAGCATTAAAAAAATTCATTAAACATCATATTTAATAGTGAAAGAATCCGTTTTCTCCTAACATCAGGAACAGTGCAAAGATATCTTCTCTTACAACTTTTATATATCATTACACTGGCCAAAGAAGTGTGTGTGTGTGTGTGTGTGTGTGTGTGTGTGTGAGGAGGAGGAGAAGGAAATAAAAAATGAAAGGTATTGATTTTGAGAAGTAAGAACTAAAACTTTCTTTGTACATGATAATATAGGACATTCTCATCTATTATATACGGTCTAATAGAATTTACCAAAATAGCTGCCACACATAAATGAGTTTAGTTTGCATGGTGGTAATACGGGATTCCCCATTCAGGGCTGGACAAGGACCCTCGTGTCCAGGCCTAAACAAATAGACTTCTTTTTCTCCAAACTGCACTCTCTAAATGCAGGCAAGACAGGAGAAAATTAGTTCTTTTAGTATTTCTTGTAAGCCAGGCTTCTTCTGGAGTGGACTCCTTGCCACTTTTGCCCAGAGATGGAGGAACTATATTCATTTGTTAACATACTCATTCATTCACTAATCAACATTAAAAGGTGTCTTCCTGTCTTGAGGTATTTCTCAAGACCTCCCTATTTATAAAACAGTGTATAACCCCTTAGACAAAAGATCCAAGGGGGCTTCCCACTTGGGTCTCCCCACTCTGCCAGAAGCTCCGATGCCTTTCATTCCTTCTGTATTCCTTTCTGTCTAATAAATCCTAGATTATCACTGGTCTATGTGGTCCATGGGTTCATTCTTTGAATCTCTGAGACCAAGGACCTACTGCAAAAAGAAATTCCATCAAGTGGTAGGATATAAAATCAAAATGCATTACATAAAAATGAATTAAATTTCTATGTTTTAGCAACAAATAATGAGAAATTGAAATTTAGAAAAAGATGCCACTTAAAAATTATATCAAAAATACAAAATATTTTCAGATAAATCTGATAAAATGTGTACAACACCCATAAAGTGAAACCTATAAACACTGCTAAAATAAAATAAAGAAAATAGAAGCAAACAGAGAGTGACACCTTGCCCACAGGTCAGACTCAATAGTTTCAAAACAATAATTCTCCCCAAATTGACATACAGATTCAACATATCCCAAACTAAATCTCAGCAGGATTTTTGTAGAAATATAAAAGCTTATTTTAAAATTCATGTAGAAATGCAAAAGACCTAGAATAGCAAAATAGCTTTGAAAAAGGACAAAGGTACAGGGCTAATTCTACCTGATTAAAAGACTTATTATAAAGCTATAATAGTTAAGAAAGTGTAGTGTCAACTCACAGACTGCCAAACAGATCTAAAGAACAAAACAGATATTCAAATGAGACATAAGTAGACTTTACAAAGGAAAAAAAAAGACTGTCTTTTCAACTGACAATTTAAATCCAAACCTTCATGCATTAAAACTTCTCAAAATGGATCCCAGACCTAAATGTAAAACTTAAAACGATAAAACTTTTAGTATAATACATAGGAGAAACCCTTTGAGAGCTTGGGATAGGCAATGATTTCTTAGTAAAATACTGTGCACCATAAAAGCACAGCCTGTACAAGAACAGAGTGACACTAACAACAAGTTCCAGCACTGTGCAAATTTTAACATGAATATAAAGATGAGTAGTACATGACAATGGTATCATTTTATAGCTAAAAAAAGAAGGAAGATTCTGAAAAACATTGTTTGTTTGCATTAGCATCTATACTTTTAAGATACTGAAATATTTTGGCAAAATAATTGACAAGCAAATGATAAGAGACCCTAGATAAAAATATAAAGGTTTTAGCCATGAAAACAGAAGAATTAAGGCCTTTTGCAACAATTTGAATAGAACTGGAGACCATCATCCCAAATGAAGTATCGAAAGCAAACACCACCTGTACCCGCCATTAAACTGGAACTGACCAATGAGCACAGAAGGAAGTAAAACCCAATAGAAATCAAGCAGGGTGGGGTGAGGAGAAATGGGCAAAAACTTGCCTAATGAGTACAGTGAGCACTATCTGGGTGATGGGCTCACTTATAACCCTCACTCAAGCATAACAAAATCAATACATATAACCAAAAACATTTTACCTCTGTAATACTTTGAAATAAAAAACAAATAAATGAAAAAGGATCTAAAGATATAAATAACTAGCTTAAATAGGTAATTATACTTTGTTATTGATGAGCAAGTACAATGGAGTTAAGACAGCAAATGTAAGGGCTGGTCATGGTGGCTCAAGCCTGTGATCCTAGCACTCTAGGAAGCCAATGCAGGTGCCGTGCTTGAGCTCAGGAGTTCGAGACTAACCTGAGCAAGAGTGAGCCCTATCTCTACAAAAGTAGAAAAACTAGCTGGGCTTGGTAGTGGGCAACTGTAGTCTAAGCTACTTAGGAGGCTGAGGCAAAAGGATCACATGAACCCAAGAGTTTGAGGTTGCTGTGATCTATGATGCCACGGCACTTTACCCAGAGCGACAGCATGAGAGTCTGCCTCAAAAAAAAAAAAAAAAAGACGAAGAAAACAACAACAACAATAATAACATATCAGGATGCTAGCTATATTATTATTTTTATCACTTAGGATGAATTAATTAATGCATTAGTGAACACATTCATTCTAGATCTTATTATTGATAACCTCATCTTTAACCTCTGGGTATGTTATAATCCTAATGACTTCCAAGGAATTGTGTAGGTTGCAAAAGTAGAGATGAACAATTATGGAAGTAATCTAACATAATTTGGACTCAATGTTACTTAATTATTCTACTGCTGCAATTTCCATCAAAATAACAGAACTACAGGTGATCTCATCAAGACGAAGGATAGCAATAAGCTAAGAAGGGAACTTTAGAATTTAACATTGTTAACTCAGCAGGCATAGGAGATTAATAATTCCAACGTTGAGTACTGAACAGCTTTTAAGACAGACAGATGACTACACAATCCTTTCTTTTATCCAATTGTCTTACAGATATAAATGACATATAAATACATACATATATATGGACACACACACAACACGACCTGGCATCAGAGAATACGTATCTTAACATCTGGAAAGAATTCATTGTTCCTATAGTCCAGGCAAAGGAAAAGTGAGCCCCTACAGTTATGATCATGAAAATATTCAAGAAATTAGCCCCAAACACTATCAAACTCTAATGTCAACAAGAAGAGAGAAAAAGCTCTTTAGCACATTCAGCACTTTTGAGATGTGTCTACTGTTTTCTCAAAGCAGAAAATTTCACAGTGATAGAGTCTGTGCATAGATTGAGCTGGGAAAAACTGAAGGATGCTTAATAAGGTTATGAGACAAATCAGTGCAACTGGACTGTAAATTCTTCACTAGCCACCTTAGAAGAGCCAGAAGTACCCCCACCTTGAGCAGCTGCCAGACCAAAAGAAAGCATCACCCAAGTTCAAGAGCAGAAACATCAGATGGTAAGAGGCCATATCATCTCAATGTGCACAAATGCATAGGTTGCTGCTCCATTTCAGTGCTTGCATGAACCTCCTGAAATCAAATGCAGAGGTTTATGTATACATGCTTAAGAACCACTGATCTAATTCAATTACTCATGTCATGGATCAGAAAACAGTTCCACTGAAACTGAATCACAGCTCACTACTACTAAATTGGAGGTAGGGTCTCGAGTCCCAGCAATGTTTCGTTGTTTTTGCTGTCATACCAAGAAATCTCCTATTAACTGTTTAACATTTTAATTGCTGCAGAAAAAGACATACAGCAGAGATCTCTAATTGCTTATTATTTTTTAAAAGACTAATTATCCCTGTGTGACCTTTTGATCAGCTCTCCATGTGTCCATTCACCCTGCCTTGTGAATTGTCAAACATGACCCGGGTGATATGTTCTGGTAGCCCTTACAATTGAAACAATATCCAACACAAGTAACTCAGGGCCACCTAGGATCTCAGAAACTACAACTAGAGTGCTGAAACACTCAAGAAGAAATAAGAGGACATAAAGAGGTTTTGAGAATGTAAGTGTTCATGAGCAGGGCTATGTAGTTACTCACAGAACCTCATAAAATAGTGATGCTCATCAAATGTTTGCTAAACAGAACTGAACTGGCATATAAGTTAACAAACCATCGTCTTGAATGATGTCATTCCCAAACAAGGAAGAATGCTTGCCCAAGAACTGTCCACTTAGTAGTAAGGCTGTTTTTTTTTTTTTTTATTTTTTGCAGTTTCTGGCCGGGGCTGGGTTTGAACCCACCACCTCCCAGCATATGGGGCTGGCGCCCTACCCCTTTGAGCCACAGGCACCGCCCAGGCTATTTTTTAATAGAAGCTTTCCTTAAGCAGCTCCACATACATTTCTCAATCTTTCAGTTATTCCAAAACAGCTCTGAATTTTAAAAAGTCAATGACAGAGGACTGTTACATGTTCAATAAATGTGGGAATTTCTCTCAGTGTTGCTGCTACAAAACATTGATCTCTTTCCAGTTACATATTTTGGCTAATGAATAAGAATCTCTCATCAAATTAAATAACACCATTAGATTCACTTTTAGATGGTTTAATAGTGGTCTCTGGGGTCTAATAACACATTGCTCAGTTGGGCAAGCTGCCACTGAACTGAACATAAATTTCTACAAAGAAAATTCTTCATCTGAAAATTCCATGATTACCTCAAACGTTTTATGCCCAAATCTAAACAAAATGCTTTCCCCCCACAAACTCTGCTTTTTCCCCTGTATTACTTGTTAGCAGTATTATAGTCTATCTATCCCTCCAGTCTAAACTTTCCTTAACCTTACCTAATGTACCCAATGAATAAGGATATTCAGTCAAATGTATCTCAGAAACTAATCTCAAATTCATGACTTTCTCTTTTTCCTATGGCCATTACTTCATTACAGACCCTCGTCACCTTGTGCTTAAACTCACAGCTCTCTAACTGCTCCGTTTCAGTATTTCCTCCATAAGACATCAAAATGAATGTTCTAAAATAAAATCTGATCATTTCTCACTGCTGCTTAAAATTCAGGCAATCCTGAATTTTGCCTTCCTATGACAATCAAGTAAACCCACATTTTTACCTTAAAATATAAGCCTTTTGGCTTTCATCTCTAGCAACCCAGCATCTCCCAACAGGCTCCTTAAATCTCCTATCTTATCAAGGTTCCTCAAGTGCACCCTGGTTTTTAATTCTCTTAACTTTAGCACACACTCTACCCCATCCATGAGATAATCTTCCTGATACTTTTTCTACCTGGCATGAAAGCTTCCTTCAAGACTTCAAAAGCTGTGAAAGCCTTTCTGTCTGCCCCATATGAAGTTAATTATTTGCTTTCCAATTTGTAACACTTGGCCTATATCTATCAGAGCACTTTTCAATTTTTTTTTTTTTTGAGACAGAGTTTCACTTTGTTGCCCTTGGTATAGTACCGTGGAGTCATAGCTCACAGCAACCTCAAACTCTTGGATTCAAGCAATTCTCTTGCCTCAGCCTACCGAGTAGCTGGGACTAAAGGTGCCCACCACAATGCCAGGCTATTTTTAGAGATGAGGTGTCGCTCTGGTCTTGAATCCATGAGTTCAGGCAATAAACCCGCCTCAGCCTCCCAAGTGCTGGGATTACAGACATGAGCCACAAAGTCCAGCCTACGCTTTTCAAATAATATTTTAATGATTTGTTTAGATGTTCATCTCTACTATAATTAGAGTCTGATCTTTTCAAGAACATAATACCTTTGTGCCCCAGCACCTAGCAAAATGCTTAACACACAATAAGCATAAATACTGGTTGAGAAAATAAGTGAATGAATGAATGAAAAAAATAAAGAACTAGGTCTGTCTTCTGTTGTATATTTAATGGTTTCAATCATATGAATTTTTAAAATTTCAGAATGTTACTGGGTACAGATGTTTTGTTTACATATTTTGTTTTTGTACAGACTGAGTCAAAGTCATACATATAAGCGTGCCCCTCACCAGATAGTGTGCACTGTACCCAATACATGTGAACTTACCCAGCCCTCCCCTCCAACTTGATTTTCACTGAGATTTACTTCCATATGTACACTTAAGTGTTGATTGCTTAGTTCCAATTTGGTATTGAGTACACGTGCTTGTTTCTTCATTCTTGTGATGTTTCACTTAGAAGAATGGTTTCCAGTTCCCTCCAGGTTGTCCAAAAAGATACTAGATTGACGTTTTTATAGCATGCATATACCCATTTATTAATCCACTCATGTGCTGTTGCAAAGCTGGGTTGTTTCCACACCTTTGGGATTGTAAGTCGTGCTCCTGTAAACATTTAAGTGCAGGCGTCCTTTTTATAAAATGACCTTTTTTTCCTTTGGATATGTACCCAGAAGTGGGATAGCTGGATCAAAAGAAGTATTTTTTCCCTTTTGCTTTTTAGGCCTTTGGAATACATTTGTCCCTACATAACCTTGATGCAATTAAATAAAACTTACTGTATCTGTTTGCTATAGTTGCCATAACAAAGTATCTCAGACTAAGTGGCTTAAACAACCAAACTTGCCGTCTCATAGTTCGGAAATCTAGAAGTCTAAGATCTTGCTCGGTTCCTTCTGAGCACCGTGAAGGAAGAATCTGATCTACACTTTCCTCCTTGGTAGGTGCTGTCTAGTCCCTGTATCTTCCCACCATGCTGCCTCTGCATCTGCACCCTCATTTTCTCTTTCTATAACAACACCAGCCATGCTGCATTAGGGTTCACCCTAATAACCCCCTTTTTTAACAAAATCACTTCTGTAATGGCCTTATCTCCAAATAAGGTCACATTCTGAGGTACTGGGTGTTATCACTTCAATATGAATGTGGAAGGGGACCTCTATCAAATAAAAAAGCTATGTTATGATTATGTTTTTTAAACTTTCAGAACATTTCTAAATAATGAGCCAGATTTTTCAGAATATTTTTCTATTACCTTTTACTACATAAAGAAAAATATCCCTAAAGTCTCCAGCAGTGGATTTGAGGCCCAATCTTTCCATCAAAGTGAGCAGCAGAGCTGGAGCTAAAGCTGAACAACTGGACTGATTTTAGTTTTACTCCAGATATTACCCATCGAATTTTCCCTGGACACAGTAGTTAATAATCTGGAAAGGGAAGTGGTTGGGCTGACTCCCCCGGCAATTCCACAAGATCAAAGACTGATTCTGCTTTTTCTTACTTTGCTGTAGCAACTGGCACTGTTGGAAGAGATGTAGAAATAACACAAAAACGTGTAAATGAATCAATACATTCAGTTGAGGCTGGAAATGTTTACATAACTGAAGAATTTGAACCTTCCACACTCTCAGATAAATTTCACCCCACTCTCTAAATGCAGTTTTTGAAATTATAAATGGATGTTACTTTCAGCCCCTCACCTCAGCCCCCCCAAAAGGACACAGAGGGTGTCCTTTCAGGCCGAGCCTTGTGCTACTTCAAAATTATATGCATCAAGGTTGAATATTCTAGCAGTCTTTTTTCCTAACAACTTAACACTAAAAAAAATAGAACCTATCACAACAAGTTATAGGATTTACAATATTAATTTTTAAAAAGTTCTCATTGGAACTAAGTCCATGTATAAACGATTTAAAAATATAGAATAAGGTATAAATGTAGTATAGTTAATAAACTGTCAACTAAAGCAAAAAAAAAAAATTCTCATTTAATTCTATGATAAAATTCAAAGCATCTAGTTGTTTACCCATTAAATGGGTCCAGGTACTAGGAACTGGTAAATTTAAACAGTCATCCACCAACATATCTATTTTTTAAATGCAAGTAACAATAGAATCAAAACAAACAGGCATTTGAAAAAAGAGTTCATTTCCTTGACAACACTGGTTTTGTCATTTAGATACAGATAGTAATAATCAAATTTTGGGAAAATGTGTTGAAAGGAATGATTCATATAAACATTTCCTTTGAGAAATAATCATGGAATATTATAACACAAAGACTGTATATCAGGAAACTTGAAGCAATATAAATGCTGGCAAAAAACATTTTAATATTTCATAATATCACAAAACATGAAGAATTCTTTCAGAGGGTCATCTACATTAAAGTATCAATGAGACTAACGCTTGAGGATGCCAGGCTATACACCAAATTGACAATTCATCTAAACATGCAGTTGGCACTGGAGGACAAGTAAACTGATGCAGAAAAGCAACAGTTTCCATATCCAACACTCGACAATGTTGACAATGATAAATTATTCACACGGGATCATTATTATGAAACATTTAAGAAAAGTATAAAACACACTTTAAAAAATAATCACTGTTAACAATTAGCTTGAGTCTAAGAGGAAGTTTTGACTGCCTGACACTTCTAGGATTTACAAATTTTGCTCAGACTACCAATGTTATGGGTAGTCCAAAGACAGTGTGGAGCACAAGGCCCACGATCCACCTGTGATCCACCTGTGATCCATATGTGATCATGTCCTACAGTGACAAGATTCAGGAACTTGGGTAATGATTAAAAATGATATAGGACTGGACAGAGAACACCAGCAATATTCATGCAGGTTATAGTCACCTGAGGTTCATAGTGTACTTTCTGAGAGTGAATTCATCATCCAGAATTGACAAAGTCATTCTTCCATCTGAACGGCACCTCACTGTGCGAGTGATTTTCTTGCAGGATGGTGTCCCGGTGTTCTTGTGTGGTTGATTCACTTCTTATAGCTAAGTGCTCATGTTTTTAAGGCCCATACATGTTGTAATATGTACTAATACTTTTTTTTTTTTTTTTGAGACAGAGTCTCATGCAGTTGCCCAGGCTAGAGTGCTGTTGTGTCGGCCCAGCTCACAGCAACCTCAAACTCCTGGGTTCAAGCAATCCTTTTGCCTCAGTCTTCTCAGTAGCTGTGACTTCAGGTGCCTGGCATCATGCTGCCCAGCTATTTTTAATAGAGATGGGGTTTCACTTTTGCTCAAGCTGTTCTCGAACTCTGAACTCAAATGATTCTCCTGCTTCTGCCTCCCAGAGTGCTAGGACAATAGGCTCGAGCCACTGTGGGGAGCCCCAATACTTCTACTTTTTATGGCCAAATAATATCCCCATTGTACAGGTATACTACATTTTGTTGATCCATCCATTCATCAGCTGATGGGCAACAGGCTGTCTCTCCTCTTTGGCTATTATAAATAATGCTGCTATGAACATTCACATACAAGTCTTCACGTGGACCTATGCCTCAATTTCTTTTTTGATACAGAGCTGGCAATAGTATTTCTGGGTCACTTGGTATGTCTAACTATTTGAAAAACATGTTTTCCAAAAACAGAGGTATCAGTTTACATTTTCCTCAACCATGTATTATGTTTCTAATTTCTCTATATCTTCACCAATGCTTTCTATCATCTGAGCTTCTACAATCCTAGCAAGTGTACAGTAGCATCTCCTTGTGGTTTTGTTATGCAGTTTACTGATAACATAATGACACTAGGCACCCTTCCATGTGCTGACTGGCCAACTGTACATCTTCTTATGAGAAATGTGTACTTAGAATCTTTGTTCTTTTTTTTTGAGACAGACTCTCACTTTGTCACCCTGGGTAGATGCCATGGCGTCATAGCTCACAGCAACCTCAGATTCTTGGGCTCAGGTGATCCTCTTGCCTCAGCCTTCTGAGTAGCTGGGACTATAGGTGCCTGTCATAATTCCCAGCTATTTTTTTTGGAGATGAGGTCTCACACTTCTCAGGGGGGTCTCGAACTGGTAAGCTCAAGCTATTCACCTGCCTGGGCCTCCCAGAGTGCTAGGATTATAGGAGTGAACCACCGCACCCAGCTCTTTCATAGAGACAAGGGTCTCACTCTTGCTGAGGCTGGTCTCAAACTTGTGAGCTCAAGCGATCCACCTGCCTCGGCCTCCCAGAGTGCTGGGATTAACAGGCATGAGCCACCATGCCCAGCAGAATCATTGCTCATTTTGGTTATTTCATTTTAGTACTGGGTTGCAAGAGTTCTTCATGTATTTTAGATACAAGCCCCTTATCATGAAATATTCAGACATTTTTCTCATGCTATTTTCCCTCATTTTGGGGATGGTATAGTTTAGAACACAGCATTTCTTTTTATTTTGATGTACTCTAATTTATCTACTTACTGATTTCTTGTTTGGTCCCATATCTAAGAAACTATTGCAGAGGCCAATGTCATGAGGATTTATTAGTAAAGGTTCTTCTAAGAAGACTGTAGTTTTAGCTCTTACATTTAGATCTGTGACCCATTCTGAGTGCAGTGTGAGGTGAGGATGCAACTTCATTCTTTGCATGTGGATACCCAGGTGCCTCAGTACCATTTTCTTAAAAACAAAGCAAAACCACAAAGAAATTCTTCTTACCTCTTTGACTTGTTTTGGCACCACTGTCTAAAAGCAATTCACCATAAATTTGAATTTAATAATACAGAACTTAATGAGAAAATATGACCTGAAAAATTGTTCAAGATCTACTATTATATTATTCCTATATTACTACTATTACTATACTATTATTACTATTACTAATACTACTGTTACTATTACTAAGATCTACTATTACTATATTACTACAATATTACTAATATATACATATATATATAATACATAATTTGATAAGATTTAGCCAATAACCAGCAAAGGGATTAAAAGAAATGGCTAACCAACATCCAGATTGCATATGTGGTTCAAGTCTTTCCCCCACTTATAATGGGATTGTTTGCTCTTTTCTTAATTTGAGTTCTCTATAGATTCAAGTTATCAGCCCTTTATCAGATTTATAGCATACAAATATCTTCTCCCATTCAGAAGGCTGTCTGTTTGCTTTAGTTGTGGTACCCGTGGCTGTGCAAAAGCTTTTTAGCTTGATCGTGTTCCATTTATTTATTTTTGGTGTTGCTGTAATTGTTAAGGGGGTCTTCTTCACAAATTCTTTTCCCAGGCTATACAGTAGTATGATATCAATTCAAAACAATTTATTTGTGATGGAAGCTGGTAAGTTTTCAGGTTTAAATTTACAAATAAACTTACAGACCCTTCATAGCTAGAGAAAGAAACCCTCAGTAAATAAAACTTACATTTGTGTAGTTTCTACCATCTCTTCAAATGTAGGATCAATGCACTATTTCTTTTTGATTTGTTATGCATGGTCTTTGATTTTTAAAGCCATTTTCCCAAAGCTAGCTGCCTTTCTATTACAAATTGCTTCCTCTGCAATCTCTTTAACAGTTTACATGAATATAATATTAATACAGTATGTAAAATGCAGTTTAATTAGTTTGTATTCATTAGCTTTCAGTTGAGAAACTCTTTGTCTATGAGTTATGATCACACTGGCTTTATCATTGATAGGTACCAAATTTCTCTACATAATGTGGAATAAATGGTTTGAGAGGAAATCAAATGTGTCTGTAGTTCCCAGGCATGTTTCAGTGCCAGGATACATTCAGCCAATAAAATGTTTATCCTTTAAAATACACACATACACACACATATTTATATAAAATGTGGGAATGACATACTCTATCCAGATCAGTATCAATCAATACCAATGGTAATAACAGGTTAGAAGGGGAAGAATACTGAAATCTTGCAAATGTGCGATAATATCATTTTTTTTGTTTGTTTTTTTATTTTATTTTATTTTATTTTATTGTTGGGGATTCATTGAGGGTACAATAAGCCAGGTTACTCTGATTGCAATTGTTAGGTATGGTCTCAGCTGCTCGGGAGGCTGAGACAAGAGAATCACGTAAGCCCGAGAGTTAAGAGGTTGCTGTGAGCCGTGTGACGCCACGGCACTCTACCCGAGGGCGGTACAGTGAGACTCTGTCTCTACAAAAAAAAAAAAAAAAGCAATTGTTAGGTAAAGTCCCTCTTGCAATCATGTCTTGCCCCCATAAAGTGTGACATACACCAAGGCCCCACCCCCGCCCTCCATCCCTCTTTCTGCTTCTCCCCCCATAACCTTAATTGTCATTAATTGTCCTCATATCAAAATTGAGTACATAGGATTCATGCTTCTCCATTCTTGTGATGCTTTACTAAGAATAATGTCTTCCACTTCCATCCAGGTTAATACGAAGGATGTAAAGTCTCCATTTTTTTTAATGGCTGAATAGTATTCCATGGTATACATATACCACAGCTTGTTAATCCATTCCTGGGTTGGTGGGCATAAGCAATCTACCTATTCAATGCCATTCCTATCAAAATACCAACATTGTACTTTCAAGATTTGGAAAAAATGATTCTGCATTTTGTATGGAACCGGAAAAAACCCCGTATAGCTAAGGCAGTTCTTAGTAACAAAAATAAAGCTGGGGGCATCAGCATACCAGATTTTAGTCTGTACTACAAAGCCATAGTGCTCAAGACAGCATGGTACCGGCACAAAAACAGAGACATAGACACTTGGAATCGAATTGAAAACCAAGAAATGAAACTAACATCTTACAACCACCTAATCTTCGATAAACCAAACAAGAACATACCTTGGGGGAAAGACTCCCTATTCAATAAATGGTGTTGGGAGAACTGGATGTCTACATGTAAAAGACTGAAACTGGACCCACTCACAAAAATTGATTCAAGATGGATAAAGGACTTAAATTTAAGGCATGAAACAATAAAAATATGTTTTTAAACCTTGGTAATGTCCAAAGTTCAAGCAGGTGACTACAGAGAGATTTGAGGTGATCCATCTTGTTTCAATTTGTGTGAGAAGCAGCCTCCCAGGGTAAGACGGTGTGCTGGTGTGAATGGCAGCAACAAAGCACGGATGAGAACCACCTGCTCAGCAGGCCCGTTTAGCCTGAGGTGTAGATGCCCTGGAGGATGTGTACAGAGACCACAGGCCGTGGGAACATAATGTAAGTATTTGTGGATCTAAACAATATCTAAACATAGAAAAGGCAATTCATTGTGCTACAATGTTATTATGGCTTAATGACACTGGACAATAGGAAATTTTTTGCTCCATTCTAATATTAATAGACCACGTTGTATATGCTTATGCTGCTCATGATTGTATACAGTTACGACTAATCAATGTATTCTTTCAGTTAACATGATAATGCTTCATGGGTAGTGCCAGTAACTTATAACAATGAAATATGTATAATTGCATTGTTATTATTTTAAACAAACTGCTTTTGTATCAATTAGAGTTTTTATTTTCCCTCACTTATTCTTTTTTTAATGCTCTTCCCTTTTGAGTTTTGACTTCTATCATTTTCCTTCTCTCTAAAGCACTTTTTAAAAATATTTTTTTCAAAGACAGGTCTACTGGCAGCAGAAATCTTAACTTATGTTTGTCTCAGAATGTCTTTACTTATTCTGTACCTTTGCAGGCCAATTTACCAAGGCCCAGACCCCTAAACTGGAGGGGTTTTCTCTGAATGCTCTCTTCTCTTCTTTTGCTCCTGTGGTTTCTGTGACATGGGATATGATTCTTTAGCTTCTCCATAAGGTGTTTCCCTGCCCCTCCACCCACCCCAGCTTCTTTCAGAATTTTTGTTTTTTAATCCTACTTGGTATCTCTGAACTACCTGGATTTGTGGTTTGGGAATGACATGGTTTATGAATCTTAATCAATCATTATTGTTTTAAATATTTCTTCTGTTTCTTTATGTTTTTCTTCTTCTGTTGTCTCCATCCTACACATTTACAACTTTTTTTTTTTTTGCAGTTTTTGGCCGGGCCTGGGTTTGAACCTGCCACCTCCAGCATATGGGGCCAGCGCCCTACTCCTTTGAGCCACAGGCACTGCCTCACATTTACAACTTTTGTAGTTGTTGTCCCCAGTTCATGGATATTCCACTCTGGCTTTTCCTTTTTTTATGCTTTTTCCCTTCTTTTGCAGTTTGGAAGGCTGCTATTAAGATACCAAGTGCAGAGATTTTCCCCTCAGCTGTGTCCAGTCTGCTAATTTAAGTCATTCTTCCTTTCCTTTGGGGTGATTTTGATCCCCAGCTATTTTTTTCCGTTTTTTTTTTTTTTGTTGTTGTTGTTCTAACTTTCATTCCCCGTCTGATTTTGCATGCTTTCAACTGTATCCATTAGAGCCTTTAGCATATTCACAGCTGTTTTAAATTTTTGGTGGTATAATCCCAATATCCATGCCATATGCTTCCAGTTCTAATACTTGCTTTGTCTAGTCAGCCTGTGTTTTATGAATTTTGCCTTGTAATCTTTTCTTCATAGCCAGACATGATGTTCTGGGTGAAATAAACTGCTGTAAATAGACCTTTAGCAATACGGTTATAAGATGCTAGGGGAGGGAAAATATTCTACCGTCCTGCAGTGCCCAACCCGTTAGGAGCAGAGCCCCAGAACTTTGCTTCCCCAGCCCCTTGCTCCCCAAATCGCCAGCCCTGTCTATGGAAAAATTATCTCAGGGCGGTGCCTGTGGCTCAAGGGGTAGGGTGCTGGTCCCATATGCCAGAGGTGGTGGGTTCAAACCCAGCCCCGGCCAAAAACCAAAAAAAAAAAAAAAAGAAAAATTATCTCTGTGAAACCAGTCCCTGGTGCCAGAAAGGTCGAGGACCGCTGCCATGGTCCTACGCGGAGGTTTCGGTCTTTCAGGGAGCTACACAAGTGCTGCCCAGTCCCCTCACACACAAGTGGGGCCAGGTGCCGAGAGCATGCTGAAGCTGTGACTTTTTTTCCCTGGTGTGGACAGGTAGGTTGGGTATTTCCCTCCCCCAAGGTCTGTTAGGTTCTGACAAACCTGAGATTAGGCTTCGGTTAAATGATATCTCTGGGGCCAGACAGACCCCGAGTGCTCCTTTTCCTCTCCTCTGTTCGAGCAAGAAGGAGTATTTTCCCAGCTTTCACTCTTAAGAATGTGGTCGAGCTCCAGAAGGTAAAACTCACAAACGAGGAGTGGATCCCCTGGGGGGTTTAATTGGTAGACTTGTCCACAGGGAGCCTCTTACTATTTTGGAATTTCACTTCATGTTCCCCTACCCAGGCACCGGTTCCGGTGGCGATTTCTGTTCCTGAGTTCCTGTTCTGATGAATGGGAAATTTGCGCCTGGTTTCCTCCAAACACGGCCCCAGGTATGTTTTCACTACAGTGATTTTTTTTTTAGGCAGAGTCTCACTTTGTCACCTGGGTAGAGTGCCGTGCTGTCTCAGCAATCTCAAACTCGTGCGCTAAGCGATTCTCTAGCCTCAGCCTACAGGTAGCTGGGACTACAGGCGCCCACCCCAATGCCCAGCTATGTTTAGACACAGGGTCTCGCTCTTGCTCAGGCTGGTCTTAAACATCTGAGCTCAAGCAATCCACCCAGTTCAGCCTCCCAGAGTGCTGGGATTACAGGCGTGAGCCACCGCCGGCCTCAGCATTGGTTTCTATTGCTTGCTACTTTGGAACCAAGTCTGACACAACCTCCAACTTCTTTTAGCAACTCTCCCTTCTAGTTCAACATTATAAATGCCTGTCATGGTACTCTTTCCCTACCGAGGAATATATGGTGGCCTCACATTACCCACTCAAAACTCCTGACATCCAGGAATCTTCAGCAGCTATAGCACCCTTCTACTCCCCAGCAGTTTTGCCATTCCAGCCAAGTTTGCCCACCGAACTTCCCCTACAATCTCTTTCTTTTGCTTTATGCCTTTTACATGATGACTAGAACTTATACCATTAGTCTACCTTCAAACCAGCTGTAATAACTGTTTACTAGTTGATTTTCTACAGTGTCACCATTGGTATCATCATGTTCTTTCTGCTGGTAGATAGTACTGACTCTCCTGTCTGCCATCTCAGACCAATTACCAATTTGCCAACTGTTGGACCCTTCTTTGCAAAGGGTCTTTACCCATCCAATGTTAAGATTTCAATAATGGGCATCCACATTACTTGTAATGGCCGGCTCTCCTAACCCTTGTAACTATATGGGACCTCTTCGGTGAGTAGCACCATTTAAAGCCCCACCGTGAAAATTTCCATGTTCTTCTTACTTTTACTATCAACAGTTCACATGTTCTCAGGTACCAAAATAAAACTCATATTGTCTAGATAAACTTAAAATTAGATATACACTGATCATGGGCTTGGGTTACTAACTGTGAAGATTAAGGAATATCATACTAAGAATTTATATGATAAATGAAAATACAAAGCAGTAATAGGGAAGACATGTGAGTGGATGTCAAAGGTGACAGTGTATACTGACACAAAAGACATTCTAGGCTTAAGTATATTGCTGCATACCTACATATGCCCTGAACAAAACTAAATATAGGCTTGGCACCTGTAGCTCAGTAAATAAGGGCACCGGCCACATACACCGAGAGTGGCAGGTTCGAGCCCAGCCCAGGCCTGCTAAACAATGACAACTGCAACCAAAAATAGTCAGATGTTGTGGTGGGTGCCTGTGGTCCCAGCTACTTGGTAGGCTGAGGCAAGAGAATTGCTTAAGCCCAAGAGTTTGAGGTTGCTGTGAGCTGTTGATTCCATGGCACTCTACTTAGGGCAACATAGTGAGACTCTGTATCAAAAAAAAAAAAAAAAAAAAAAGTAGGGTGGTGCCTGTGGCTCTGTGGGTAGGGCACTGGCCCCATATACCGAGGGTGGTGGGTTCAAACCGGGCCCTGGCCAAACTGCAACAAATAAATGAATAAATATAATATTAAATTAAAAGCATCTATAATTGCAGGTATACCAAGAAACAGAATAGGAAGAATGGCCTTTTGGGGCAGGGTAAGACCCTACCAAATGTGAAAAAGAATTGAGACCTACAGACAAATATCTGTCTAAATACCTCTAGTCATGCCTAGACCTAACAGAATGTCTTCAAGAAATGCACACTGGGCTGGGTGCGGTGGCTCGTGCCGATAACCCCAGCACTCTGGTGGGCCGAGGTGGGTAGATTGCCTGAGCTCACAGGTTTATGACCAGTCTGAGCCAGAACCAGACCTTACCCATAGCCGGGTGTTATGGCAGGCACCTGTAATCCCAACTACTCAGGAGGCTGAGGTAAGAGAATTGCTTCAACCTAAGAGTTTGAGGTTGCTGGGAGCTATGACACCACGGCACTTTATCAAGGACGATAAAGTGAGACTCTGTCTCAAAAAATAAATAAGAAAGAAAGAAAAAGAAAAAGAAATCACACTAAGGAAGTTCTGCAGCAGATTTCTACTAGCAAGTCCTGTGAGGAGTCTTCCCTGATACTACTACATGTTGCTTATAAAAATGTACTTTTCATGCCAGAGGCTCTGTCCCATTTGCTTGTTCCTCCCTTATGTTAGACCTCATCCTTTCTCACACGCCTTCCTTGCTGTTCTTAAGGTGAAGAGTATAGGAAGCCATGAACTCAAGTATTACAAAGGCAAGCCAAAAGCCTTTTTAAAATGTCTATTTAGATCAGTTCATTACTAATGAGTTTTATGGGAATTGCTATAAAAGTTAACTGATTTGGTGAATAAATTTGTATTCAAAACCCCAATACCATGTCTAATCCCACTCTATTAAAATATTTTATTTTTTAAAACTTCTGTCATAAATTTCTTTGACTTTCTAAACCATGCCTGAGATGACTCACGAATACACTGTCATGTTTCATAAAATTTTTAATTTTATAAACTATTTGAGGAAAGACACTGGTTCTTCTACAACCTGTGACCTCCATAATAAGTAATGCAGAGGTATGCACACAGTAGGCAGTTAATAAATTTTTTTTTTAAAAAATCCTTGATGGTGTCATCTACAAAGCAAGGGGGAAAAGTTAACTAGCTTCCACTTGGCTGCAAGAACTAAAGAACTTTTTTAAGCACAGGGAAAACACAGATAGGATGGGTAGTAGACTTTAGGAGGTGTGAGAAATGTTAGACAGACCAATCTTACTTTCAGTCCATGCCTTTTGGCCCCTCAAAAGATTCTTAAAGTGTAAAGGTTTTTGCATAATGGATAAGCAATATAGATTATCGGGTGAGATTGCCTGGCAAAATCCTGGCTCTCAAGCTTACTGTTATGAGATCTTCAGTAAATTTACTCAACCCGTTGTAAGGGTGAGGGGAAACCTGACCCTTCCTCTGAAATACTACTTGAAAGATCAACTCACAATTAAGGCAGGTTAATAGGAGAAGAGTTTATTTACCATGCTCAAGGAGAGAATTGTAGTGATTATCCAATATTCCAACGGAATGCAGGTATTTTTTATAGATGGCTTTTAGAGGGGCAAGGGGAAGATGAGGAGTATAGGTAATTTTGTTTAGGGGAAATAAACAGTTACTAGGAAAGATGAATAAATGGATGGGGTGAAATAGACTGGCTTGTAAATTAACATGAAAGACAGGCATTATGTTCTAAATTATTTGGGCCATGTCTGGTAACATTCTTGATCTTCTTTCCTGCAATGTATTGAGAAAACAGGGAGAATTAGAGAAGTCTATTATTCTTTTTCAAGGGCCTATTAATCTCTAAGGACCTTAATTCAAAATAACATTAGTCATATTTTGGGATGAAATTTCCTGAGCTCCTTCACCCTCTAAGCCTCAGTTTTATTATGTGAAAAAATAGGAATAATAAAATAATGTTATCTAATAAGCCCATTTTAATGAATAAATAAAATAATACTTAGCAATTACTTGTCCCAAATTAAGTACTCAATAAATGTTATTATTGTCAGTATGTTTGAAAATAAGTCAGTCATTCATTCAGAGGTGGGGTTAGAAGGAAATAATTCATTAAATGTCAAGAAATTTTAGTCAACTTGGTGCCATCTCAGTATTTCTACCATCATCCTTAGTGTATGAACATTCCCCATGTGACAATGAAATGAATGATGACTATATCAGTGACACGGTTTTATCCTGGTGTCAGTATTTTCATCTAGTATTTTCTCATTTAAAGTACAAAGATCATTGATAGAGTGACCCGCCAGGAAGAAATGAACGCATGAATGTCCCACCCAGGAAGGCGCAACTGTGCCAGTCCCCACCCCTCCAACCTTTTAAATCCCATCCACCTTACTCCACATGCTGACTTCCTTCTGGAACTCAGCTCTCCCAGACCTGGGTGGAAATAAAGGCCGAATTTGCCCACACAGAAGCTGGACTCTGTTTCCTTTCATTCATGTTCCAGAATAATCTTTTATTTTCAATCTTTAACGTCTCAAGCATCTAGGCACTAAAGCCTGGAGGGCTGAGGGTTACATAAATAACTGGGAACATTCAAGGTGGAAATGGCTTAATTCAAAATTTAAGTCTTTGTATAGAATCAGTCATTTCAAACGTAATTCTAAATAAACTGACAAAAGAAGGAAATGAAAATAAAATCAACTACTAATAAATACAAAATGAAAGTTCATAGAATGAAGCTGTCAATAGAAAAGAAGCCTAAATTTGTAAAACAATTTTTTTTTTTTGTAGAGACAGAGTCTCACTGTACCGCCCTCGGGTAGAGTGCCGTGGCGTCACACGGCTCACAGCAACCTCTAACTCCTGGGCTTCCGCGATTCTCTTGCCTCAGCCTCCCTAGTAGCTGGGACTACAGGCGCCCGCCACAACGCCCGGCTATTTTTTTTTTGTTGTTGCAGTTTGACCGGGGCTGGGTTTGAACCCGCAACCCTCGGCATGTGGGGCCGGCGCCCTACTCGCTGAGCCACAGGCGCCGCCCTGTAAAACAATTTTTAAAAGTTTATTCTAAGCAAAATTTGAGAACCGTGACCCACAGCCACATACCCAAGAAGCCTTGAGCAAGTGGACTTGCTGAGGTCGAGGTACAGTTCTGTTTGACACATTTCTGGGAGACTGGAATTACACATAAATCACATTACACATGTATTTGGCCAGAATTTCTCTCTGCCAAATCCTTGATCTCAGAGATTTGAAGAATGAATCCCGGGATCACTCAAATAAGCAAAAGGATAGATAGTGTTGAAAAAGTAAAGAGATAGATAAGTGAAAGAAGGGAATGGAAACTCCAGCAGTGGAAGAGGGAACCCAAGTGGGAAAACCCGTCTAAGAGGTTATATACTATTTTTCCTATTCTGCAGGGAGAACATAATTTTAAAATTCCAGTGGACCAGACAAATGTGGTCCTTGCAATGTTTTTTATTTTATTTTTTTTTAAGATAGAGTCTCACCTTATCACCCTCGGTACAGTGCTGTGATGTCACAGCTCACAGCAACCTCCGGCTTTGGGGCTTAGGCAATTCTCTTGCCTCAGCCTCCCGAGTAGCTGGGACTACAAGCGCCCACCATAAGGCCTGGCTGTTTTTTGTTACATTTTGGTGAGGGCCGATTCGAACCCGTCACCCTTAGTATATGGGGGCAGCACCCTACCCACTGAGCCAGACGCCACCCCGGTCCTTGCAACCTTTGCTCCAAGCAGGGGGTAGAGTGTGTGTTCCCTGCTCCAGGATGGGTAGCCCAGATAACATAGCCATCAGGTGCTTTTTTGCAAGATCTTGTTTTAGGTCCAGAGAACATACACTGCAAAGAACCTGTTTGTGCCTAGCAATGGGGGTCTGTGATAAGACTGACTTCTGAGCTGACCCAGGCCTAGAAAAATCGGGGGAACCCTGTATCACATGGAAGGCATACATTGGTTTGATGTACATTGGTTTGAACATCTCAAAGGGGGGTGGCTTACAGGTTCTAAGTACGTTTAAAGATTCTTTGATTTGTGATTAATTAAAGAAATGAAGCTTTGTCTGAAAACTTGGAATGTTTCAACTTAAGGAAGTCTGGGGGAGGTGGAGCAAGATGGCGGCAGAGTAATAGCTTCCCTGCAACAGGGCATGGTGAGTCTGGGGAGATAAGATTCCAGGCATCTCTGGCTGGTGGGATCTGCCTATAATCATCCCTTTGAGGATACAGGGAGTCAGCAAGGGACTTCTGGACGCCAAGAGGAGGAAAAAAACAGTAGAAAACTGGCAAGTGGTTGTGTGTGTTCGATCAACCTAATCCCGCCGGCAGCCGTAAGTACAAGCAGCAATGAGACTGCAAACCAGAAAGGCCTTACCTGTGAACTGTTTCAGTGTTTTTGGACTTGGTACTCAGTTGAATTACTTTGGGGAGAGCTTGAGCAGGATTGCAGAGAACTTTGGGCATTGTCTAGGGCCCCAGACTGAGCCGCTGAGCCGGATGGAGCTAACACTGTTCGGCTGTGGGCCGCAGGGAACCATTGTGAGAAAACTGTCCCACCAAGCTCCGCCCTCAGGGTCGCAGAGCAAGGATCGGGCGGTAGCTAGTAACCTAGTGACTGAGCTGCCTCACAGCCTTTACCCTCAGGGGCAGAGTGAGACCAGTTTTGGCACACTGGAGGCTCGGGCTGTTGCCCTGGGTGGAGTTCCATGGCGTCACAGCTCATAGCAACCTCCAATTCCTGAGCTTGGCACCACTCAGAACTCCATAAGAGTTGCGCCGCGCCCCACACCCCGGAACCCGCGCCCGCCAGGCCTCTGCATGCCCTGACAAGGAACTGCGGGAGTCATGCAACCCTGTGTCTTCCCTCCTGTACCCTCCCTGCCTCCAACTGGCCCGCTTGTCTGGCCAGGGACTCTGGTAGCTATGTGCCCTCCGGGGCCCTCCCTGCCTCTGTGCAGAGCCCTTCTCCTGGCCAGAGACTGCTGGAGCCTTGGACTCTCTGGGCCAAAGTCACTGGGTGCCAGGCAATCCAAGAACTGTGTGCACCACCTCCTGCCCTGTTGCTGAATCCTGGTATATCACACTCCAGAGCTGCTTCCACAACCATAAATCCCTGGCTGGGGTAGCCCCAGAGGAACTACCCAGGGTCACTCCCTACAAAGATCCAGCAACAATAGAGTGATCCCGCTGGGGTCTAATCTTGGAGAGACACCTTCCCAACTCTGAGGATGGCAAGAGGCAACGGTGAAAAACAATCATGAGGCAAAATCAACAGAAAAACTCTGGCAATATTAATAATCAGAGTAGATCAACTCCCCCAAGGATCAATGGGGAAGACACAGCACAACATCCCATGCACAAACAAATAGCTGAAATGTCAGAAATCTAATTCAGAATCTGGATAGCAAATAAGATCAAATTAAAATTCCAAGCAGTAACCCAAAAGATACCTCGAGAATTCAACAAATTCAAAGACCAAATGACCAAAGATTTTGACACATTGAGACAAGAAGTTGCAGCCCTCAAAGATCTGAGAAACATAGTAGAATCCCTCAGTAACAGAATGGAACAAGCAGAAAAAAGGATTTCTGACATTGAAGACAAAGCTTTAAATGCTCCCAAACTCTCAAAAAGGAAGAGAAATGGAGGGCAAAAATAGATCACTCGTTCAGAGAGCTCTAGGATAACTTGAAGAAAATCAATGTTCGTCTTATAGTGATCCCCAAAAGCGAGGAAGTGGCTTCACAAAGCACAGAGTCTCTTCTCCATGAGATTATGAAGGAGAACTTTCCAGACATGCCAAGATTTCTGAAATTCAGATAGCAGACAGTTTCAGAACTCCAGCATGATTCAACCCAAATAAGACATCCCTCAGATACATCATAATCAATTTCACTAAAGTTAATATGAAGGAGAAAATTCTGAAAGCAGCCAGACAAAAGAAAACTGTCACCTACAAGGGCAAGAATATTAGAATAACTGCGGAACTCTCTGCTGAAAACTTTTAAGCTAGAAGAGGATGGTCATCAACTTTTAATCTCCTAAAACAAAATAACTATCAACCAAGGATCATGTACCCAGCTAAACTGAGATGCATTTATGGTGGAGAAATTAAATACTTCAATGACATTTACATGTTGAAGAAATTTGCCATAAATAGACCGGCTCTCCAGGATATTCTCAGACCTATCCTCCATAAAGACCAGCATAATCCTCCACCACAAAAGTAAACCCACCCAGAAAATTTTGATAAAATTCCAACTTCCACAGTCACAAAAGTAGGCTTATCAATATTCTCAATTAATGGGAATGGTTTAAATTATCCTCTAAAGAGCCACGGTTGGCTAACTGGATACAAAAACTCAAGCCAGATATCTGCTGCATACAAGAATCGCATCTTACATTAAAAGACAAATATTGACTCAAAGTGAACAGATGGTCATCTATACTCAAGACAAATGGAAAGCAGAAAAAGCAGGCATTGCAATCCTATTCGCAGATGCAATAGGCTTTAAACCAACTGAAATAAGGAAGAAAAAGGATGGACACTTCATATTTGTTAAAGGTAATACTCAAAATGATGAGATTTCAATAATTAATATTTATGAACCCAACCAGAAGGCACCTCAATTTATAAGAGAAACTAACGGACATGAGCAACTTGATTTCCTCCAGTTCCACAGTAGTTGGAGATTTTAACACCCCTTTAGCAGTGCTGGATATATCCTTCAAAAAGAAGGTAAGCAAAGACATTTTAGATTTAAACTCAACCATTCAACATCTGGACTTAACAGACATCTACAGAACATTTCATCCCAACAAAACTGAATACACATTCTTCTCATCATCTCACAGAACATACTCCAAAATCGACCACATCCTAGGCCACAAATCTAACTTCAGCAAATTTAAAAAAATAGAAATTATTCCTTGCATCTTCTCAGACCATCATGGAATAAAAGTTCAACTCAATAACAACAGGAACCTGCATACCCATACAAAAACATGGAAGCTAAACAACCTTATGCTGAAGGATAGATGGGTTATAGACGAGATTAAGAAGGAAATCACCAAATTTTTGGAACAAAACAACAATCAAGACACGAATTACCAGAACCTCTGGGATACTGCAAAGGCCGTCCTAACAGGGAAATTGAAAGCACTGCAAGCCTTCCTCCAGAAAACAGAAAGAGAGGAAGTTAATAACATAATGGGTCATCTCAAGCAACTGGAGAAGGAAGAACACTCCAACCCCAAACCCAGCAAAAGAAAAGAAATAACCAAAATCAGAGCAGAATTAAATGAAATTGAAAACAAAAGAATTATACAACAGATCAGATCAATAAATCCAAAAGTTGTTTTTTGAAAAGACCAATAAAATAGATAAACCTTTGGCCAACCTAACCAGAAAAAAAGAGTAAAATCTCGAATTTCATCAATCAGAAATGGTAACAATGAAATAACAACAGACCCCTCAGAAATTCAAAAAATCCTTAGTGAATACTACAAGAAACTCTACTCTCACAAATATGAAAATCTGAAAGAAATCGACCAATACCTGGAAGTATGCCACTTAGCAAGACTTAGCCAGAATGAAGTGGAAATGTTGAACAGGCCTATATCGAGTTCTGAAATAGCATCAACTATACAAAATCTCCCTAAAAAGAAAAGCCCAGGACCAGATGGCTTTACGTCAGTATTCTACCAAACCTTTAAAGAAGAACTAGTACCTATATTACTAAACCTCTTCCAAAATATAGAAAAAGAAGGAATATCACCAAATACATTCAATGAAGCAAATATCACCTTGATCCCCAAACCAGGGAAAGACCCAACAAGAAAAGAAAATTATACACCAATATCTCTAATGATTAGATGCTAAAATACTCAATAAGATCCCAACAAACAGAATCCAACAACACATCAAAAAAATTATACACCATGACCAAGTGGGATTTATCACAGGGTCTCAAGGCTGGTTCAATATATGTAAATGGATACATGTAATTAAGCACAAAAACAAACTAAAAAATAAGGACCATATGATTCTTTCAATTGATGCAGAAAAAGCTTTTGATAATATCCAGCATCGCTTCACGATCAGAACACTTAAAAAAATTGATATAGAAGGGACATTTCTTAAACTAATAGAGGTCATCTACAGCAAACCCACAGCCAATATCATATTGAATGGAGTTAAAATGAAATCATTTCCACTTAGATCAGGAACTAGGCAAGGTTGCGCATTGTCTCCACTGCTCTTTAACATTGTAATGGAAGTTTTAGCCATTGCAATTAGGGAAGAAAAGGCGATCAAGGGTATCCACATAGGGTCAGAAGAGATCAAACTTTCACTCTTCGCAGATGATATGATCGTATATCTGGAAAACACTAGGGATTCTACTACAAAACTTTTAGAAGTGATCAAGGAATACAGCAATGTCTCAGGCTACAAAATCAACACCCATAAATCTGTAGCCTGTATATATACCAACAATAACCAAGCCGAAAAAACACTCAAGGACTCTATTCCTTTCACAGTAGTGCCAAAGAAGATGAAATATTTGGGAGTATACCTAACAAAGGAAGTGAAAAATCTCTACAAAGAGAACTATGAAACTTTAAGAAATGAAATAGCTGAAGATGTTAACAAATGGAAAAACATATGCTCATGGCTGACAAGAATCAACATCGTTAAAATGTCTATACTACCCAAAGCAATATATAATTTTAATGCAATTCCTATTAAAGCTCCATTGTCATATTATAAAGATCTTGAAAAAATACTATTTCGCTTTATATGGAATCAGAAAAAAACCTCGAATAGCCAAAACATTAGTCAGCAATAAAAACACAGCAGGAGGAATCACGCTACCAGACCTGAGACTGTACTATAAATCCATAGTGATCAAAACAGCATGGTATTGGCACAAAAACAGAGAAGTAGATGTTCTGGAACAGAATAGAGAACCAAGAGATGAATCCAGCTATTTACCGTTATTTGATCTTTGACAAGCCAATTAAAAACATTCAGTGGGGAAAAGATTCCCTATTTAACACATGGTGCTGGGTGAACTGGCTGGCAACCTGTAGAAGATTGAAACTGGACCCACACCTTTCACCATTAACTAAGATAGATTCTCACTGAATAAAAGATTTAAACTTCAGACATGAAACCATAAAAATACTTTAAAAAAGTGCAGAGAAAACTCTTGAAGGAATTGGCCTAGGTGAATATTTTATGAGGAGGATTCCCCAAGTAATTGAAGCAGTATCAAAAATACAATACTGGGACCTGATCAAACTAAAAAGCTTCTGCACAGCCAAGAATATAGTAAGTAAAGCAAGCAGACAGCCCTCAGAATGGGAGAAAATATTTGCAGGTTATACCTCTGATAAAGGTCTAATATCCAGAATCCACAGAGAACTCAAATGCATTAGCAAGAAAAGAACACGTGATCCCATCTCAGGGTGGGCAAGGGACTTGAAGAGAAACTTCTCTAAAGAAGACAGACGCACAATCTACAAACACATGAAAAAAAGTTCATCATCCTTAGTCATCAGAGAAATGCAGATCAAAACTACTTTGAGATATCACCTAACCCCAGTAAGAGTAGCCCATATAACAAAATCCCAAAACCAGAGATGTTGGCGTGGATGTGGAGAAAGGGCACACTTCTACACTGCTGGTGGGAATGCACACTAATATGTTCCTTCTGGAAGGATGTTTGGAGAATACTTAGAAACCTAAAAATAGACCTGCCATTCGATCCTATAATTCCTTTACTAGATTTATTCTCAGAAGACCAAAAATCACAATATAACAAAGACATCTGTACCAGAATGTTCGTTGCAGCCCAATTCATAATTGCTAAGTCATGGAAGAAGCCCAAGTGCCCATCGACCCATGAATGGACTAGCAAATTGTGGTACATGTATACCACGGAATATTATGCAGCCTTAAAGAAAGATGGAGACTTTACCTCTTTCATGTTCACATGGATGGAGCTGGAACATGTTCTTCTTAGCAAAGTATCTCAGGAATGGAAGAAAAAGTATCCAATGTACTCAGCCCTACTATGAAGCTAAATTATAGCTTTCACATGAAGGCTCTAACCCAACTATAGCACAAGACTATGGGGAAAGGGCCAAGGAAAGGGAAGGGAGGGGGGAGGTTAGTGGGGAGGGAGGGTAACGGGTGGGGCCACACCTCCGGTGCATCTTAGAATGCGTACAGGGGAAACTTACTAAAGGCAGAATACAAATGTCTACATACAATAACTAAGAAAATGCCATGAAGGCTATGTTGAATAGTTTGATGAGAATATTTCAGATTGTATATGAAACCAGCACATTGTACCCCTTGATTGCACTAATGTACACAGCTATGATTTAACAATAAAAAAAAAGAAAAAAAAAACTTAAGGAAGTCTGTCAAAGACAAGCCATCACTGATATATAAACCCAGACTCACATGATTTGTTATATATTTAAATTGAGGTCCTACCGATTTGTTCTGCATAGCCTCACACCTATTAATTGCTAAAGGTCTTTTAAAAAGGATATTTACCAAGGAGGGAGGCATAATGAGGCTTGTCTAACCTCCCTTTTCTTCACCAGTAACTCAATTTCAACATATCCCCTCAGCCAAGAAGGGGTCCATTCACTCAGCTGGGGGGGAGCTTAACAATTTATTTTAGTTCACAAAGCTTTTATATACATTCTTAGAAAATGGATAAAGGTGAAATAAGATGTTGAATTCAAAAGGAAAAGCTCTAATCAGTATTTTTCAACCTTTTTTATATCACAGCACCCTGAAACCTATGTTAAAATTCTGTGGCATGGTTAAATCATATTGAGGGGAAAAAAAGAATAAAAAAGAATATACTTACTGTACTTGAGCTGCTTTCAAAAATAATTTAATTAATGATCTTTAAAATTTTTCACAGCACACCTAAGAACAGCACACAGGTGCCGTGGCACACACACCAGTTGAAAATCACTCCTCTAATCCATTGACATACATAAAATAATTCCACAAAGCATGAAAATAACTTCTCAGAAAAGAAAATCATTACAATAAAAAGATGCCAAGATTTTTCAGAAAGCCATCTAAGTATTCTTGAATGTACTTTAAAAGAATACATTAAAAAATGATATTTAGGTAAAAAAAAAAAAAGATAAAGAGATATTTAAAAGGTAAAAGAATTTAAAATATATGTAACATGCATAAATATATTTGTTATTAATTATCCATGAATAACATCACTGAGTATCTTTTCTAACTGGTAATCTAATACCCGTCTGTTAATATATTTCACTAAAGCTGTCAATGAATACTATATTGTTATAAAGTTACAGGGGAAAAGCCTCGAAATTACACCTGGCTTCTAACTCATTTTACAACAATTTTGACAAGTGATGAGATAAACATTATTTTTCATATATATATATATATCATAAAAAGTTTATCTGACAATCTGAATAGGCTCTAGGTATTTGTGTATTTTCACAATACCTAAGATAGCACTGATTTTCTAATGCTGAAATTCTCAGAAACATTGTAAGACGCTATCACTAGCAAAAATTGTTGTTACCTACAAGATAAATTTAAATTACCATAAACCTTACAACTAAACATTCCTATACCCAAAAATATACCAGAAGATACAATTCAATACATAAGACAAATATTTCCCTTCCTAAATCAGTCATAAGTTACTGAAAACAAAGCTAGCCAATATTTGTACGACATACTGTTAAAGTTAATTTTAAATTTAAATAGATTACATGTAAAATGGAAAATAATAAACCATATTTTATATTAAACAGCCAATAATTGAGGAAAATGGGTATTTTTCTTTTCAGCTAAATGTAGTAAATATGCAATTTCCTACCCGACTCTACCTGCACAGATACAACCAATGATTTTACTCCATTAATCCATGAAAGTCCTTTTCATTTTCACCACCTTCACACTGTATGTGTTCTTTAACAGTTCCCATGTTCATGGCTAACACTTAAGAATAGTACTTGTATAGTTCTTTAGGATAATTATTTGCCTATCCACGATGTTTATAAACCAAAAGCTAAATCTGTTTGACTCACTGACTTTCCAGTTTTAATCCTTCCCCAGAGAAAATCTTTGTGTGGGTAATTTTTGCTCTAAGGCACTTACAGATTTGTTCCTGATAATAAGAACTGAACAGTTAAGCTACAGCATGCAAATTCCTGCCCTGAAAGCATGTTTTTAATGCTGTAATTGTTATTATTTCAAAAACAAATTAAACAAGGGAGTTCTATAGAAAGCCAATTAACCAATTGAGGCGGCAACTTAATGCAAATCACTGCCCCTCACTTTCACTCAACATAATGTTTTGTGATTCGACCATGTCAGTCTCTAAGTGAACAGCAATAGCAAGTGGCCGTCTGGCGTGACTCCAAGTTCCTATACCAGCCTTCCACTGGGATGCACATGTTCAGTACGGGTTTTGATTTATCTTCACTTCTTATCTCTGCCATGAAGCTTTATTTTATGGGGTTCTCTTCAACACTATTTAAAAAATGATTGGAAAAATGTGTGAAAAGAGCATAGTAGTAGGAATCGTAAGAATGAGATTCTAACCACAAATCTACAGCAGAAAAATGGTTCTTGGCCCAAACTCCAATTACATGACAGGAAGGCCACAGGAAGACTATTTCATAAATTCAAGATTTTATGCACATTTCAAAACTAACCTAATGTATGTAGATGATTTTTCATTTATTTGTTTTGTTTAAATTTTCATACTTTAGTCCTGATTATAGACATTCCCCAAATTACAAACACTCAACTTAGATACAATTCCCACATATGAACAAAGGCTATTATAATAAGTCCCCCTCAAGCTACAAACATACAAGTCAGGTATGACTTGTACTTACAAATGGAGGTGATTACAGGTAATAGGAAAATATCATAGTTCCAAGTTAGATACAAATTCAACTTAAGAACAAACCTACAGAACCTATCCCATTCGTAACCTGGGGACTGACTGTGTGAACTATTTGGGGCAAATTTCAACAATAAACTAGAGACTTACCTCAAAAGACACTGAGTCTTTCAACCTCTCTCAGGCATTTAGTTTTTTCCAATTCTCCTCCGTAATTCTCATTAAATCACTTAGGGTTGTTGAGCCAACATGCAATTGGTTCACGAAATCAGTTTAGCTAATGCATAAATATATATCCATGGATGAGGAGAAAAAAAATTAACACAATTTAATGGACATCGACATTGACAAGTAGTAATGACTGTTCATAAATCCATTTCTGAGCATTTATTTACCATTATTAAAAAATTAACCTCAGCATTTCTATAACATGAAAAATGTATAGTTTATTTCAAAGTTTATATAGCACACTAGAATGTTTTAAGAGTTCTAGCCATTTTTGAACATTTATATAATAGGAGAAACAACTTTTTAAGTCTAAAAATGAATGGAACACTTGAATAAACTTTGAGAAAATTAGGACATTATAATGAAACACTAGAGAAAAGATCAAATTAACTATAAGACAGAAAACTAAAGAAAATAAAGAAAGGCTAAAAATGAGAACAGTAAAATATCACCTGACAAATACAAATATGAAACAAAAATAACAGCACAAAACGGGGGAAAAATCACAACTGATCTACATAATGTTCTTGGAGAGTTTATAACTCTTTTTATTCACACAATTATATCTGTAATAATTTTGTCCTTTTTGTCAAAAAGAACACTGTTTCTTTACCTTTAGCCTTTAAATGACTAGTAACAAATTAAAAGAACAGATATTTAGCAAAGTATGATTATATCTTAATCAATTTACAAGTGGTTTTTGACAAGCATTGATGTTTTTCTAATAAACATTTGACTATGTGGTTATTTCACTAACTACTGGATTTGTAAAGAACAATACAATTTTTATTGTTTAGAATATTTAATTTGAATAAATAAAATGCATTAATATTTTCGTGTATATATTTAAGATTTGTCAACATACTGTATGTTTTCCCCTCAAAAATCAGGAGATACCTCCTCTCTAGCACCTATCCCTCTGTCTCCCACACAGCTTCCTCTACCCATCTCCTTGACTAATCTTATTAATTCTACTTTGAAATTCTACTCTTTATCTTAATATCCTCACAACTGTCACAAGGTCCGATACATTTCATGATTCATTAAGTGCTTTTTGGATGGATAAATGGATGAAGAGATTGGTAGACTATCCTTACAAAAGGAAGAGACAAGAAAAGGGGGAAGCAGTGTTTCATCCCAGAGCTGTGTGTATGTATCTGATACATATTACATATTCAAAAAATGTCTAAAGAATGAATGAGTGCTTAATTTATGTTGGAATTTCAGAGTATATATTCTACAAGTGCAATAGCTTATATCATTATTCAGAAATTCAGCCAATCCTCTCACAAACTATTCTTTATTTTTTTTACTTTAGTCCCTAAAAATACATTTCTATGAAACTAAAAGAAACTAACTTCACAATTATATAAAAATTAAATGTAACATTTTCATGGCCATCTCTTATATATCTTACTCATTGAATAATCTACTATTTATGAAAATACACTTTATGTATGCTGCAACATCAGTATTGTCCACTTCATTTATTGCAAATACAATGGTTTCTTTTAATTAAAGAATTTTTTAATTTAATCAAGTCAGTCCTTAGTGACATTTCCTTAATGATTTGTTCCCTCACTTTTAAACTTTGAAATTCCCTTCTGGATATTTGGTAATATTAAATTTTACTTTTTCTAATTAATCAGTGCTTTTTTTTTATTTTACTCTATCCTCTTGAAATTTATTTGGCTATAAGCTATTAGGTGAGATTCTATGTGATTTCCCACTCCCTAACAAAAATTCTAAACACCATTTATTAAATATTATCTCTCTCCTAACAATTTTTTCCCCAACAATATCCTGATATCTCATATATAACTAAAGGTCATTTATAACTGTTGAAGGCAATATCAATATCAGATTGGGATTGACTAAGAGACAGAGGCTTTGCCTATGTTAACATCTTGTGTTGCAGCCAGTACACTGGAATAAACTGCTAGGAAATTAGTAAACACTTATTAATAATTAAATTTTCAATTGCTTCACCTACTCTAAGATTTAAATATAACATTGAAAATATATATATAGTTCTTCCATAGTACACTAGAAGACCCTTGAAAACAAAGCAACTTCTTTCATTTTCATATCCCACATGGTTAGCATAGTGCCTGGCACAAAGACTCAAAAAGCATTTGCTAAAATGATTATAATTATGGCAAAACTGATAGATTCCCATGAGAAGAGACACAGTAAATACAATCAGGTAGAAGACTCTTTCAAATAATGAAAAAAATTAAAAGATAACAGGAGAATTTTACAAGAAACATAAAAATACATAAGCACAGATTTCTTCAATTCTCTATTCACATCAATTACTATGTAAATGTTATTGAGTGTCAAGTAACTCCTTATAGTTTAAGTTAGACTGGTTCATAATTATAGTAATGAAAAACATCACTCTAGCAAAACATATTTTATCATTCTTCATAAACTACTACATGCTATTTCTTGAGTCAAAAATTCTTATCTCTAATATTACTCAAGAATCTTTCATCTAGATGGAAATCTGTGAGCAAGATAGCAGATTAGAGCCATCTCCATACCAACCACTTGCAGTGAGACAGGGAAGAGAGAACTCCACCCACTTCCAGCTGATGGAACCTACCCAGAAACATCACTCTGGGGGTACATTGGCACAGTAGGAGAATCCTGGACCCAAAAAAGACATCTGGAGCTGAGGAAGACCAGCACAGAAGGCAAGTACCTGGGTACAGGCAGAGGCCAGCCAGCCACCCTGTCCTGGGAAGGACTAGGGACAGAAAAGCATCTTGCAATTTGTTGCTTTAGGACTTAACTACTCTCTGGAGCTGCCATGCAAGGGCAACTTAAGTGGAACAGTATCCAATGGCCAGGACTGAACATCAGGCAGAGTTGATCTCCCATTGGTTTGGCTACTAGCATGGCACCACCACTGGGGGAAGGCCATGCCAGAGAAAGAATCTACAGGGTCCTAGTGCACAACAGGCTCTGGTGTACCTGCTGAGCTCAGGCACCCTTTCTTGGGGTGAATTGAATGGCCCCTATAGCCCCAGGAAGGCAACTTTGTTACCAGAAGGCACTATTTGATGTGCCTCCTAATAAATCTGCCTTGTAATAAATCTGGCAATTTGATCCCATGAGGATCTAATGCTTACCAAGCAACAAGGCCCTGACTGAGGGCAAGGTCAATCTGCAGGACCATGTCTGCTCTGCAACTAGAGTGGCTTCTAGCCCCATCATAAACATGAAAAACAGCATGTGTGTTGTCTGTCTAACATCACAGCGCCACCTGGTGTCCAGGCAATATACACTACATACATACATAAACACATTTTTTTTTCCATTTTTTTTCTCCTGTTCTCAATTTTTCTCCTGATTTTCTTTTCTTATTTTCTTCTTTCTTCCTTTCTTTATTTATGCTGTTATCTTTTTTTGTTTGGTTGTATGTTTATTATTCCATTTTTATTTTCTTCAATAGCAAGGCCTCCTTCATTTTTGTTAAGGTTTGTCAATCCCTTTTATTCTTTATTTCTTTTTTTATATCTCTCATTTCTCTCTTTTAGTAGAGATTTTTCTACTTTTCTCATCTTTCCCACATGAATTTCTCATACAACAACTAAGATATCTTTTTCTTCATCTTATGTAATTATATTTTCAATTTTCTTTGGATATTCTTATTATTATTTTCTTTCTCTGAGGCCTGAGGGATCATGACATTGGTCTGGTTCAGGAAGCCATCAGCTCATGATCTAGGGTGTCACTCGGACTTTCTCCTTTGGAAAGACAGTATTGGTAGGTCCCCACTGGGACATACATCTGTTTTTGTTTTTTTTTTTGTTTTTTTTTCAATATTTAGCAGAGGTGGGGGGGTCTTGCTTTGCCCAGCCTAGAAAGAGCTGCTGAGCTCAAGGGACTCATCCAACCCAGCCTCTCAAAGTCCTAGAGTTACAGGTGTGGGTTAAAGCACCCTGCAAATACCATCATTTCTCCCATCTATCTGTCCTTATTCTCCCTTTTTCTTCAATAATTCCTTCCTTTCACAGACCTTTTTTTTTTTTTTTTGTATTTGTTCTTTATCTTTTTCTTTTCCTTCTCCATTTTCACTCTTTATCCTTCTCTTCCTTTTGGCCTTATTCTAAAAGCCTACTTCAACACCTAAGCTCAGAGACAAGCTAATTTAAAGCAAATGAGGTAGTGACAGGAAAAGGAGGGGAAGGAAGTGAACAAGAAGAAAACACAAATGAAGAGGAACCAACAGAAAAATTCTGGGTACATGAAAAGGCAGAATAGAACCACTTCACAAAAAGATTATGAGGTAACTACCATAGAAGATTCCACCTACAAAGAATTAGTGTAAATGACAGAAAGGGAATTCAAAATATGGTTGGCTAAATCAATAAAGAGAATTTACAAGAGAGTAGAAAACAATCAAAAGGAAATATAAAAAGAGAACCCCCCAAAACAGATGAAAGATATGAAGAATATAGAAAGGATATGGCAGAGCTTAAGGAATTGCCGGGCTGGTGGCTCACGCCTGTAATCCCAGCACTGTGGGAGGCTGAGGAAGGAGAATCGCTTGAGCTCAGAAGTTCGAGACTCGCCTGAGTGACAGTGAGACCCCGACTGGTGAAAAAAATGGAAAAACCCAGCTGGGTGCCACGGCAAGCGCCTGTAATCCCAGCGGCTTCCGGAGGCTGAGGCAGCGGGGTGCCCGCAGCCCGAGTCTGAGGTTGTGGTGAGCTACTACGCCCACTGCACTCTGCTCAGGGGCATAGGGTGGGACACTGTCTCAACAAAAAAAAAAAAAAAAAGAAAATATCAATAACAGATTAGACCACAGAGAAGAAAGAATTTCAGAGTTAGAGGATGAAGCTCTTAAACTAACCCAGGCAATTAAAGAGCCAGAAAGGGAGAGGAAGAAAGAAGAATATTTGCAGAGAGAATTATGGGGCTTCATAAAGCATTCAACCATACAAATTATAGGTATCCCAGAAAGGGAAAAAGAACATCGCTAAAAAAGGGAGGCCCTACTGGAGAATATCATAAATGAAAATTCCCCAGGTATTACTAAAGATTCCAAAACACTCCTTTTAGAGGGACATTGAAACCCAGGTTGTCTCAACACAAATAGACCATCTCCAAGACACGTTGTAATGAAACTGTCCAAAATTAAGATGAAAAAGAAAATATTGCAAGCATCCAGGAGTAAGCACCAATTGACCTACAGGAACAGATCCACCATGGTGACAGTGGGGATTACAGATGAAACTTTCCAAGCCACAAGAGAATGCTCATCTACCTTTAAACTTCTTTAAAAGAAAAAAATAAAAAAAGACAATTTTCAGCCCAGAATTCTATATTCTGCCAAATTAAGCTTCAAAATTGATATAGAAATCAAATCTTTTACTGATATGCAAACATTGAGGAAATTTGCCACAATAAGACTAGCTCTATAGGAAATACTTAGACCTATTCCCCACACTGACCATCACAATGGACCACCAACAAAGTGAATAGCCAAAAACTAAAGGACAAAAACCTAGCTCCCACAATGGTACAAAGGATAAAACTGCATAACAGACTTTCCAAAATAAGATGACTAGAACTCCACCACACTTACCAATTTTCTTCAATAAATGTTAATGGCTTGAATCCCCCACTGAAGAGGCACAAGCTGACTGGATAAAAAAAGCACAAACCATCTATAAGCTGCTCTAGGAAACACATGTAACCTTGAACAACAAAAAAAAGACTCAAGATGAAGGGGTGGAAAACAATATTCCAGGCAAAAGGAAATCAGAATAAAGGAGAGGTTGCAATCCTATTTTCTGACACAAGTGGATTTAAAGCAACTAAAGATATAAGAGACAAAGATGGCCACTTCATATTGGTCAAGGGAACAATACAATAAGAGGACACTTCAATTCCAAATACTTACACACCCAACTTAAATGCTCCCAAATTTAGGAAAAGGACCTTAATTGGTCTGAGAAATATGATAAACTGAACAAATATTCAAAGGATTTAAATTCAATCCTAGAACAAACGGGATTAATAGACATGTACAAAACATACCATCCCAAAGCTAAAGAATATATGTTCTTCTCATCAGCCAATGGAATATACTCCAAAACAGATCATATCCTAGGACACAAATCAAAACTAAACAAAATCAAAAGAATTGAAATTATACCCTGCATATTCTCATATTCTGCCTTTATGAGGCAATAAAGGCAGAATTCAACTCCAAAAAAAGTTTGTCTCCACCCAAAGGCATATAAACTAAACAACCCTATGCTAAATGACAGTTGAGTCAAACAAGAGACAAAGGAGGAAATTACTGAATTCCTCAAACATAACAACAATGAAGCTACAAGTTACCAAAATTTGTGGGATACTGCAAAAGCAGTCCTAAAGGGGAAATTTATTATATTAGATGCCTACATCTGTAAAAGAGAAAGCACATCAACAACCTAATGAACCATGAAAAAGGAAGAGCAATCCAATCCCAAACCAAGCAGAAGAAAAGAAATAACCAATATTAAATAAAAAATAAATGAAATTGAAAACAAAAGAATCATTCAGAAAATTAATGAAACATAAAGTTAGTTCTTTGAAAAGATAAACAAAATTGATACAACTTTGGGCAGATTAACTAGAAACAGAGAAGTAAAATCTCTAATCACCTCAATCAGAAATGAAAAAGGAGAAATAACAACAGATACCACAGAGATACAAGAGATTATCTCTGACTACAAGAAACACTATGCCCAGAAATTTGACAATGTGGAAGAAATGGACCAATACCTGGAATCACACAATCTCCCTAGACTTACCCAGGAAGAAATAGCTCTCTTGAACAAACATCACTGAGATCAAAGAAACAATAAAAAAAACTTACAACAAAAAAATCCCTAGAGACCAGATAGCTTCACATCAGAATTCTATCAATCCACCAAAGATGAGCTTGTACCTATACTGCAGACCTTATTCCAAAACACTGAGAAGGAAGGAACCTTCCCCAACACATTCTATAAAGGAAACATCACCCCAATATCATAATCAGGAAAAGACACAACTAAAAAAGGAGAACTACAGACCAATTTCACTAATGAATATTGAAGCAAAAATATTCCATAAAAACTTAGCCAATAGATTACATACAAAGAAATTGTATATCATGATCAAGTAGGTTTCATCTTAGGGATGCATGGCTGGTTTAGTATATGCAAATCTATATGTAATTCATCATACCAATAGTAGCAAAAACAAAGAGCGTAAGAACCTGTCAATAAATTCAGAAAAGGAATTCAACAAAATTCATCATCCTTTTCTAACAAGAGCACTTGAGAATATAGGCATAGGTGGCACATTTCTTTTTTCTATTTTTTTTTTAGAGACGGAGTTTCACTCCAGACTCACAGCAACCTCCACCTCTTGAGCTTAGGTGGCTCTCTTGCCTCAGCCTCCCTAGTAACTGGGACTACAGGCGCCTGCCACCACACCCAGCTATTTTTTTGTTCAAGTTTAGCCCAGACCAGGTTCAAACCTGCCACCCTCAGTATATGGGGCCAGCGCCCCACCCACCGAACCACAGACACCGCTCGGTGGCACATTTCTTAACTTGACTGAAGCCATCTACAACAAACCCACAGCTAAAAACATTTTGAATAGACTAAAACTAAAAGCCTTTCCACTTAGAACTGGAATCAGACAAGGACTTCCACTATCACCACTACTATTCAACAGAGCGCTGAAGTTCTAGCCAATGCAATCAGGCAAGAGAAGGACTTAAAGTGCATCCAAATGGTGGCAGAGGAGGTCAAACTCCCGGTCTGCCAATGATGTCATTGTATACTAAGAGAACCCCAGAGATCCAACCACAGGGCTCCTGGAAGTGATCAAAAACACACACTAACATTTCAGGGTATAAAATCAATCCATTAAGCTGAGTTATGAAAAAATGAGATGGTATTTTATATTGGCCTCAGAATATGAATTTATCAGGAAATCTTCATTACACATAAGTAACTAATTAGTGAATTCCAAACAAACCAGGCATATTTGTATTTCTTAGTCAAAGATTATCATTATTACTATATCATTCCTCTTCCTCTCACATAGTCCTATAAACTCTTCTATGATTCTCAATAGGTACAACAATCTCTGAATTATGAACTTAATTTATAAGGATCATATTAAATATATCCATGCACACATTACATGTGTTTTCCATAAGAACAACTGATTAGCAAGGATAAAGAATAATCATGAAAGGGAAAGGATCCAAATCTTCCAACTTTGAAACCAAATTCCATTAATGTAGAAAAGTAAAAAGAATTCATAGGAAGGAAATTTTTAAGGTTAAGTGACTCTTATTATTAGCCAGAGGAGGTAAAGCAATGTGATGGTAGCTCTTGACCCTCTGAAAAGTGCATATGGAAATAAATGATACCTGCAGAGCTGAAAATTTAAGCAGAAAGTTATTCTTTTCTTGGATCAGATCATTTAAAATTATCAGAGAAGCCTTGAAAATTGAACAATCCTCAAACCACTAGCCAGGTCTATTGATTCAAGGTGGTGGGTAGGGCAGGGAGGAAGAGAGGGTAAAACAGAGATAACTAACATTCACTGAGATAAGTATAATTATCCCCCCTTTGCAAATGTAGAAATTTTGGGTAAGGCACCGGCCCCATATACCGAGGGTGGCGGGTTCAAACCCGGCCCCGGCCAAACTGCAACAAAAAAATAGCTGGGCGTTGTGGCAGGCGCCTGTAGTTCCGGCTGCTCGGGAGGCTGAGGCAAGAGAATCGCTTAAGCCCAGGAGTTGGAGGTTGCTGTGAGCTGTGTGATGCCACGGCACTCTACCCAGGGCCATAAAGTGAGACTCTGTGTCTACAAAAAAAAAAGAAAGTGAAAATCACACCACTAACTGGAGCAGTTGTAAGAGTTTAAACACAAGCTTCTCTTTTTCTGAACTCTATCCCCTTTCTACTATTCCATATCCACAGATGATTCCATCAAAAGTAATTAATAAAGCCCTAGACAGAAAACTACAGGACATTTAAATCTAGATATTTTCATCTCTCCTACCCACTGAAGTAATGACATTAGAAAATAAATACAAATCTAGAAAAGGAAAAGCTGGCTTTACAAAGAGCAACATCTGGGTCTGCACAACAGTTGGGATTCATTCCTCTGTAAGATGCAACTTAGTCCCAGTGTTATACACTGGGTTATCATGGTTGGCAAGATACAAACAAAGTAATTTAATCCTCAAATTTGAGTGAGAGATATGTGGCATGAGGACCTTACCCAGAGTCATAGCTCAGGGAGCACAGTGAGGAGGTGGTGAGCTGGATACAGCATATGATTCAGAGAGGTGGAAATCTGATGAATTAGGCAAGTGACTGAGACTGGCTGGGATCAGCTGGCTGCCCACAGAAGTCCATGACAGGAGGAAGCCTTTCCAAAGCTTTCAGTTGTTTGGGGAAGCTGTGCATTGAGTGGAAAGCTTGGAAGAGTAGGCAGACTTGGGAAGTATATAGCAACCAGATTTGAAGGCTGGTTGCAGTGGACTTGTCATAGGTTTGGTGGCTAGTGAGGCAGCCATACCAATAAGGTCTTATCAGTCAAGAGGCTGTCAATGTGGAA
Organism: Nycticebus coucang; assembly: GCF_027406575.1. Taxonomy (NCBI): domain Eukaryota; kingdom Metazoa; phylum Chordata; class Mammalia; order Primates; family Lorisidae; genus Nycticebus; species Nycticebus coucang. Next base: position 4,571,564 of record NC_069799.1, on the reverse strand, counting down.
AAGTTGTGAGAAGGTCTCAGCAGGGGCCTAAAGCATGGCCATCTTCATTTTGCCTGCCAGGATCAGAACTCCAGTCTTGGGACAGGCTGAGGAACTCCTGCACTGCACAGGAACTGGAGTCACAGGACACTGTGAGACCTGTCCCTGGATTCTTGTGAGCTTGAAGATCCCAACCTGGCAGCGTCTGAATGCTGAGGAAACAATCACGTGATCACCAAAGACAACTGAGTTTGGAATAAAGACCACACAGGTTGCTGGCTGTGCTGTCTTCTAAAAACCCCACAGTGCCACCTGGTGTCCCAGGAATAAGTTGCAACATACTGTCATCAAGGGCAAAGACTTCTGTTTGAAATAAAGAAAGCAGTAAGAAGTAAAAAGGAGGTGACAAGAAGAAAGAACACATGAGGAGGAAACAGAAAAATTCAGGCAAGAAAAACCAAAACAGAGGAACTCCCCTAAGGGACCATGAGGCAGCTACTGCAGAAGACTCCACCTATAAAAAATTAATGGACTTGACAGAAAGAATTTAAAATACAGATGATAAAGACAATAAAATGAATGGGTGAGAAAATAGAAACACAGAACCAAAGAGTTGGGCAAGAGATATGCAGAATATAGAAAGCATATGGAGCTTAAGGAAATGAAGGAGACAATCAGGAAATGCATCAAAAATAGGTTAGAACATGAAGAAGAAAGAATCTCAAAGCTAGAAGATAAAGTTTTCGAGTTAACCCAGGTAATTAAAGAGGCAGAAAAAAAAAGAGAGAGAAAGGAGAAGAGGTGCTTAGAGAACTATGAGACTCCATGAAGCTTTCAAATATATGGAAAAATAGGGATTCCTGAAGGAAAAGAAGTTTGTCCCAAAGAAATGGAAGCCCTGCTGGAGACCATCACAAAGGAAAACTTCCCAATTTCACTGAAGACCACACACTCCTTTCAGATGGATATCAAACCCCAGGTCATCTCAATTCAAACAGTGCTTCTCTAAGACAAATTGTAATAAACCTGTCCAAAGTCAAGATGAAAGAAAAAATTCTGCCAGCAGCCAGGAGTAAGCGCCAACTGACCTACAGAAGCAAAGCCAGTAGGAAGACAGCAGACTTTTCAAGTGAAAGCTTCCAAGCCAAAAGAGCCTGGTCATCCCCCTTCAATATTCTTAAACGAAACAATTTTCAGCCTTGAATTTGGTATCCTGCTAAACTAAGCTTCAAAATGGATGGAGAAATCAAATCTTTTGCGGATATACAAATACTGAGGAAATTTGCCACAACAAGACCAGCTCTACAGAAAATTCTTAGACCTATTCTCAACAGTGACCACCATTATGGACCACCTGCAAAATTAACACCCAGAAGCCAATGGTCAAAACTTAGCTTCCACAATGGCCCAAAGGATAAAATTACACAACAGGCTTACATAAAATAAGATGAATGAAACTCTACCACACTTATCCATACTCTCAATAAATGTCAATGGACTGAACTCACCACAGAAGAGGCACAGGCTGGTTGATGGGATAATAAAATGCATAAGCCATCCATATGCTGTCTCCAGAAGACAGACCTAGCCTTGTAGGATGTATTATGACTTGGGGTTAAAGCATGGAAAACAGTATTTCAAGGAAATGGAAATCAGAAGAAAGAAGGGGGTTGCAAAATTATTTTCAGATACAAGCAGATTTAAAGCAACTAAAGTTAAAAAAGACAAAGATGGACAATTTACACTAGTCAAAGGAACAATTCAACAAGACAATTCAATTTTAAATATTTATGCACCAAAATTAAATGCTCCCAGATTTATGAAACAGACCTTGCTGTGTCTGAGCAATAGGATATCCCACAATAGCATAATACTCAGGGACTTTAACACCCCTTTGACAGAACAGACACATACTCTAAACAGAAACTAAAACAAAGATGCAAAGGACTTAAATGTGACCCTAGAACAAATGGGACTAATGACATATACAGAACACACTATCCCAAAGCTAAGGAATATACAATTTTCTCATCAGCCTATGGTATGTACTACAAAGTCAACCACACCATAGGATATAAATCAAACTTCAGCAAAATTAAAAGAATAGAAATTACACCTGTATCTTCTTACAACATAAGGCAAGAAAGATAGAACTCAACTCCAATAAAGCATTCATCCCCACACAAATACTTGTAAATTAAACAACCTTAAGTTAAATGATAGTTGGGTTCTGGAAGAGATAAAAGGAAAGCATTAATTTCCTCAAACAAAACAACAATAAAGACATAAGTTACCAAAACCTGTGGGATACACCAAAAGCAGTCTTAAGATAAAAGTTTATTGCATTAGATGCCTAAATTTGAAAAACAAAAAGAGAGAGCATCAATAAACTCATGAACCATCTTGTAGAACTGGAAAAAGATGAACAATCTAATCCTAAACCCACCAGAAGAAAAGAAATAACCAAAATTAAATCAGAGATGAATGAAATTTAAAATAAAAAAATCATTCAGAAAACTAATGAAACAAAAAGTTGGTTTTTGAAAAAATAAATAAAATACATAAATCCTTGCCCAGATTATCTAGAAACAGAAGAGTAAAATCTCTAATCACCTCAATCAGAAACAATAAAGAGGAAATAACAACAGATGTCATAGAGATACAAGGGCTCATTTCTGAGTAATACAAGAAACTCTATGCCCAGAAATTTGAGAATGTAGAGGAAATGGATCAATACCTGGAATCACACCCTCTCCCTAGACTTAATCAAGAAGAAATAGATCTCTTGAACAGACCCATTTCAACAACTGAGAGCAAAGAAACAATTGAAAAATCTCTCAACAACAACAAAAAAAAGCGCCCTGGTCCAGATGGCTTCATACTAGAATTCTATCAAATCTTCAAAGAAGAACTGATACTTAGACCCACACTGCACAAATGATTCAAAAAAACTGAGGAGGAGGGAACCTTCCCCCAACACCTTCTACAAAGCAAACATCACCCTGATACCAAAACCAGGAAAAGATCCAAATAAAAAGGAGAATTTCAGACCAATTTCAATTCAATTTGAATATAGATGCAAAAATTCTCAAAAAAATCCTAGCCAGTACATTACCCCTACACATTGAAAAAAACATTCAGCACCTATCGCTCAAAGGAGTAGGGTGCTGACCCCATATACCAGAGGTGATGGGTTCAAACCTGGCACTGGCCAAAAACTGCAACAAAAAAAAAAAAAGAAAAGAAAAGAAAAAAATCATTCATCACAATCAAGTAGGTTTCATCCCAGGGATGCAAGGCTAGTTTCACATACACAAATCCATAAACATAATTAACCATATCAACAGAAGCAAAAACAAAGACCATATGATCTCTCAATAGATGGAGAAAAGCATTTGATAAAATCTAGCTAGTATCATTTGATAATTAGAACTCTGAAGAAAACAGGCATAGGTGGCATATTCCTTAAACTGATTCAAGCCATCTACAACAAACCCATAGCTAATATTATACTGAATGGAGTAAAACTGAAAGTTTTTCCACTTAGAACTAGAACCAGACAAGGCTGTCCCCTATCACCACCACTATTCAACATAGTGCTGGAAGTTCTAGCCAGTATAATCAGCCAAGAGAAGGAGATAAAGGGCATCCAAATGGGGGCAGAGGAAGTCAAACTCTCCCTCTTTGCCAAAGATATGATTTTATATTTTAGAGAACCCCAAAGATTCAACCACAAGACTCCCAGAAGTGATAAAAAATATATAATAGTGGGCAGTGTCTGTGGCTGAAAGGAGTAGGGCACTGGCCCCATATGCCAGAGGTGGGGAGTTCAAACTTAGCCCGGGCCAAAAACTGAAAAATAAAATAATAAATAAATAAATAAATACATATATTTATATATATATATATATATATATATATATAGAGAGAGAGAGAGAGAGAGAGAGAGAGAGATGTCTCAGGATATAAAATCAGTGTCCACAAGTCAGAAGCCTCTGTATATGCCAATAACAACCAAGATGAGAAACTAATCAAGGACACAATTCCCTTCACAGTAGCTTCAAAGAAAATGAAATACCTAGGAATATACCTAACAAAAGATATGAAGGTCCTCTGTAAAGAAAATTATGAAACCCTAAGAAAAGAAATAGCAGAAGATATTAATGAACATATCATGCTCATGGCTGGGAAGAATCAACATTGTGAAAATGTCTATACTTCCCAAAGCAATCTACAGATTCAATGTAATCCCCATTATAATACAAACATCATAATTTCAATATTAGAAAAAAATAATTCTTTGTTTTGTATGGAACCAGAAAAAAACCTGCATAGCCAAGGCAATTCCTAATAATAAAAACAAAGGCAGGGACATCAGCCTACCAAATTTTAGGTTGTACTACAAGGCCATAGTGATCAAAACAGCATGGTATTGGCACAAAAATAGAGATATAGACATCTGGAACAGAATACAAAACATGAAATGAAACTAACATCTTAAGCCACCTAATCTTTGACAAACCAAACAAGAACATACACTGAGGGAAGGAATCCCTATTCAATAAATGGTGTTGGGTGAACTGGATAACCAAATGTAAAAGACTGAAACTGGACCTGTACCTTTCTCCACTCACTAAAATTGATTCAAGACGGATAAAAGATCTAAATCTAAGGCATGAAACAATAAAAATCCTTTTCATGAACACTTTCAGAAAAACACTTGATGACTCAGTCCAGTTATTGGACTGGGGAAAGACTTTATGAAGAAGACTTCAGAGGTGACTGCACCAATAACAAAAACAAACAAATAGAACTTAATTAAACTGAAAGCTTCTGTACAGCTAAGGAGAAACAACCAAATTAGATAACCATCAGAATGGGAAAATATATTTGCACATTGTGAATTGCACAAAAGCTTGACAACTAGGATCTACAAATAACTCAAATTAATCAACATAAGAAAAAGCCAACAATCCCTTATATCAATGGGCAAGAGAGATGAATAGAACCTTCTCTGAATGGCAGACAAATGGCTCACAAACATATGAAAAAATGTTCATTGCCCTTAATTATCAGAGAATTGCAAATCAAAACCACCCTAAGATATCACCTAACCATAGTGAGAATGACCTATATCATAAAATCTCAAAGCTACAGATGCTGGCATGGATGTGGAGAAAAGGGAACATTTTTAACACTGCTAGTGGGACTGCAAACTAATACAACCTTTTTGGAAGGAAGTGTGGAGAATCCTCAAAGAGCTCAAACTAAACCTCCCATTTGGTCCTTTAATCCCATTACTTTTATCATAAGAATTTATCATAAAGACATTTATCACAGCTCAATTTACAATTGCCCACATGTGGAAACAACCTAAATGCCCACCAATCCAGAAATGGATTAACAAGCTGTGGTATGGACTACTATTCAGCCACTAAAAAAGATGGAGACTTTACATCTTTTGTATTAAACTGGATGGAGCTGAAACACATTCTCCTTAGCAAAGCATCACAAAAATGGAGAAGCAATAATCCAATGTACTCAATTCTGATATAAGGACAGTTGATGACCCAGTACATGGTGGAAGTGAGGGCAGGTGGGGTGCAGAGAGAGGGAAGAAGGGAGAGGGGTAGGGGGTCACAGTGTGTGATACACCTCTTGGAGATGGGACACAATTATAAGTGGGACTTCACCTAACAAATGCAACCAGTGTAACCTGGTTCTCTGTACCCTCAATGAATCCACAACAATTTTTTAAAAAAATGAGTGGGAAATTAAAATCCCAGATGGTGAAATAGAATATGTATAATGAAAACAAGGAATATAAAGTTATAGTAATTATCAGAAGCAAGTTTGAGAACAATAATTTTGCCCTTAGATTCGAAGAAACAGTAAATATAGTGAAAGAAAGAAACAAAGTGATCTTGATGTTTTAAAACAAAGAGAAAATATTATAAATGGAATGATCTCTCCTTTCGCCAACACTCACCAATTCCCCCTACATACACTCAACCCACCTACGTACACCCACATACATACATATGCTCACACTGATACTGGTACTTTCTGAAGACAACTCATGTGTCCAGGGCCTCGTTTCCCTGAGTATCCAGAAAAGTGCTGTGGACTTGGCTGTTCAATAAACCCTGGCTGAATGAATAGAAACAAATGACTGAGAAAGTGGAACTGTTCAATTCTTATTTAGTTCTGTCAAAGAGAATGATCTTCAAACTGGAAAAAGTCTAACGTAGTTATGAGCTAACTGAAGGCTAAAGATAGATGGGGACAGTGAGAGTATCTGGTTGTCTTGCCCAGACAAATCCTGACACAGAATGTTCTCATGAAGTATGAATATGATCACTGACTGTGACAGAAGATTGAAACTGGAAAACAAATCCTAATTCTCAATTACACAATTATACAGTGTGTAATCCCTAGAAAAACCTTCAGGATATATTCTTTTAAAACTATTTCATAGATGATTTGTGAGAGTTTATAAAGAGGACACACTGATTACCAAGAGCTATCATGAATCCATTAAGCAGTGATGCCATGTTTTAATTTTCTTTTGTTATTAGAATTACTAACCTGGGAAATGTGGGTACACCAGAGTCCTGAACAGTGATGGGCAACACTCACTGAGCACCTACTTTATGCCAAAAATTAAACGTTATCTTACTTAATCCTCATAATACTGCTAGGAGAAAAAAATATTATTGCTATTTTAAAGATGAGAAAACTAAGGCAAAAGATTAAAGCAACTTGTCCTGCATCATGGAGCTAGTCGATCCTAGAGCTAAGATTCAAACCCAGAACTTTCTACTTGCCTTACTTCTATAACTCACTATGCGGACTGCCTCATACAAGATACCCAGAAATAAATTTGACAGTCTCATTGAATTCTTGTGTTAAAGATGAAAAACAAAGGCTAGATGACCTTTCAAGGAGGTAGTTTCAAAATTGGCTAAACATTTGCCCAAAACTCTAAGTTAAAAAGACTCAAAGGGATTAATGAAGAGCTTATATTTACATGTTAGAATATAAAAGAAATAAATGTAAGGTCTTAACTTTACATTATAATCACAAATTAATTTTTAAAATATAAATTATAAAAACAGTAATCTATCATTTTTAAACCATTAAATTGGTAGACAACGCAGTTAGGAGCACTACTGAACAGCACTTGGGAACTTTATGCAAAAAGATTTTACATATGCCTGTCCTTTGATCCACCAATCCTATTTCTAGGAATTGTTCATAGGAAAAAATAACTAAAGATATGTGAAAGCATGCAGCTGATTTGTTTATAATACCCCAAATTAGAAACAATTAAGATGTCTAACAAAAGCAAGCACTAAAATAAATTACAGTTCAATAAATGATGGGGTATCAGTATGGTGAAATGCATTGGGTTTTATTAGTATTTTCTTTTTTTATTTCAGATTAATATCAGGGCACAAATGATTGAGTTACATTGGTTGCATTTGTTAGACAAAGTCTAAGTTGTAGTTGAGCCTTCAACCAGGGGGTGTGCTGTATGCCCAGCTTACATTGTACATTAGAACTTACCTCTCCTGCCCCTTGTTTTCTCTTGTGTGGGTATGTAGTTTTTTATCTACTGATTTTGATTTACGTGTTTAATAAATGATGCTTGGAGAACTAGTTAGCTACATGCCAAAGACTGAAACTGGACCAATATTCATTTAAAAGTCTCTAGAGACTAATGCTTAAAATAGAATGGTATTCACAACATAGTTAAATAGTCACTTTAAACAGCATACAAAATAGAATTCTACTTTAAAAAAAAAAAAAAGAAAGAAAGAAAAGAAAAAGAAAGAAAGGAAAGGAAGGAGGAAACCAAGGAAGAAGAGAGATAAAAAGAAAAAGAGGGAAAATTCATAATACAATTTTTTTCACTGTGATCATTTGAATAATATAGTGTACACATGTATATATAAAAGTATTTCATTAAAATATTTTTAAAATACTCACCTTTTCTAGGTGTAATGCTATACAATATTTTCCATTTTATACAATTGTATTTTTAGAACAGAATATAGTACAATAGAATAATTTGAAATTTTCTTTTTGCTTTGCTAAATTTTTTATTTTTCTATGATGAATAAAATGAAAAATTTTAGAATATTTCATGTAAAATATTAAGAAGTACTACAGAGATGATAACTGTACACACAGTAATTAACAGCAGCCTAAGTCAAAAATGAACAGCAGTTCATGTGAAAATATCTAAGTACTCTAGTAGACCTCCAATTCAAAATGAAACAACAGTGTGTCACAGGTACCAAAAGAACTACTGTAATCTCAAAATCAAACACAAACTCCATCCAAAACAAGGCAGGTGAGAGTTTCACTATGTTTCACACTTTCAGACCCTGTCTAGAGACTGGTGTACGCGTCTGCATGCCACATGTCCAGGGAAGGAGGCCCAGAGGAGAAGCAGTAGGAACGGAAGTTACATCATCATAAGGATAATCAGAAGAATAAAGAACCATTAATCTGATAATCTCTTTTCAAATAACTGAAAGGCTTTTATTTAAATAATGGTCACAGAACAGAGTTAAGACTGAATGTGGTAAATCTGAGATTTGAGTCCCATATTAAGATGAATTCCAGCACTATTTAGTAATGGAATCTGCTGCCTCAAGTGGGAACATGGAACTCTCTTTACACCAACATTCCTTTTTTATTTTTTTAATTTATTTTTTTTTATTAAATCATTGCTGTGTACATTAGTATGATCATGGGGCACCATACACTTGGTTCATAGACCATTTGACACATTTTCATCACACTAGTTAACATAGCTTCCATGGCATTTTCTTAGTTATTTTGCTAAGACCTTTACATTCCACATTTACTAGGATTCACATATACCCTTGTAAGATGCACCGCAGGTGTACTCCCATTAATACCCCTCCCTCCACCTACCTCCCCCCTCCCTCCCCTCCCTTTCCCCCTTCTCCCTATTCTTACATTGTAACTGGGTTATAGCTTTCATGTGAAGGTCCTACATTAGTTTCATAATAAGGGTGAGTACATTGGGTACTTTTTCTTCCATTCTTGAGATACTTTACTAAGAAGAATATGTTCCAGCTCCATCCATGTAAACATGAAAGAGGTAAAGTCTCCATCTCTTTTTAAGGCTGCATAATATTCCATGGTGTACATATACCACAATTTATTAATCCATTCGTGAATTGATGGGCACTTGGGCTTTTTCCATGACTTAGCAATTATGAATAGGGCTGCAATAAATATTCTGATACAAATATCTTTCTTATGATGTGATTTTTGGTCTTCTGGGTATATGTCCAGTAGAGGGATTACAGAGTTGAATGGCAGATCTATTTTTAGATCTCTGAGTGTTCTCCATATCTCTTTCCAAAAGAAATGTATTAATTTGCATTCCCAGCAGCAGTGCAAAAGTGTTCCCTTTTCTCTATATCCACGCCAACATCTCTAGTCTTGGGATTTTGTGGTGTAGGCTAGTCTCACTGGAGTTAGATGATATCTCAAAGTAGTTTTGATTTGCATTTCTCTGATGATTAAAGATGATGAGCATTTTTTCATATGTCTGGAGGCCGTGCACCTGTCTTCTTCAGAGAAGTTTCTCTTCAAGTCTTTTGCCCAGCCTGCGATGGGATCCCTTGTTCTTTTCTTGCTAATGCGTTTGAGTTCTCTGTGGATTCTGGTTATTAAACCTTTGTCAAAGACATAACCTGCAAATATCTTTTCCCATTCTGAGGGCTGTTTGCTTGCTTTACTTACTGTGTTCTTGGCTGTGCAGAAGATTTTTAGTTTGATCAAGTCCCAATAGTGTATTTTTGAAGCAGCTTCAATTGCCCGGGAGGGCCTTCTCATGAAAAACTTGCCCAACCCAATTTCTTCAAGGGTTTTCCCTGCACTCTCTTCTAGTATTTTTATAGTTTCATGTCTTAGGTTTAAATCTTTAATCCAGTGAGAGTCTATCTTGGTTAATGGTGAGAGGTGGGCGTCCAGTTTCAGTCTTCTACAGGTTGCCAGCCAGTTCACCCAGCACCATTTGTTAAATAGGGAATCTTTTCCCCATTGAATGTTTTTAATTAGCTTGTCAAAGATTAAATAACGGTAATTAGCTGGATTCATCTCTTGGTTCTCTATTCTGTTCCAGACATCTACTTCTCTGTTTTTGTGCCAGTACCATGCTGTTTTGATCACTATCGATTGGTAGTATAGTCTGAGGTCTGGTAGCATGATTCCTCCTGCTTTGTTTTTATTTTTGAGTAATGTCTTGGCTAGTCAAGGTTTTTTCTGATTCCATATAAAACGAAGTATTGTTTTTTCAAGATCTTTATCTAACAAAGGACGTGAAAGATCTATATAGAGAGAACTATGAAAGAGATAGCTGAGAATGTTAACAAATGGAAAAATATACCATGCTCATGGTTGGGAAGAATCAACATTGTTAAAATGTCCATACTACCCAAAGCAATATATAATTTCAACGCAATCCCCATTAAAGCTCCACTGTCATACTTTAAAGATCTTGAAATACACCAACATTCCTTATGACAATCTGAGCCCTTAGTTCAAGGAGGCAATTCAAATTTGAATTTTGAGTACCTCTAGTAATAACCTATTCCCTGACCTCTGTCCTAACCTAGCCAAATTGTCACTGGGATTTCTGATACGTAAATGAATAGAACTGTCTAACTTGGGATGTTAGTCAAGTCCCCCTTAGACATATGAGGAGCAACCAGTTAGCAGGGATGCTATAGGGGAGAACTTCTACATTGGACAGAGTTGCACTGGCCAATCAATACTGTATTGTTATAACTTAAAAACTATGCTTTTTTGCCTTAACAATGAAAAATCCCCTTTAATATATCAAAGTATATACAATTTCCTAAAGATAAAATTACAGTCACTAAAAGAAACTTTAGAATATAATTCCTAAATAAAAATATTTTGGTTCTACCATATTTATTTGTAATTCAGGTGGAGATTATTTGAATATAAGCATATATGAATGTATACGTGTATTATTTTATCCTCTTCTTTTTATACAGAAAGCATCTTATTACATATATTTTTCTGCAGTTTGATTTTTTTCATGTAAGAATAAATCTCAGTTTTCATTTTCAGTATTTAAGCAGTTCATCATCATTTCAGAATGCTAGATATTTTTCCATTTTATGGAAGTACCACTGGTTAGTTAACTAACTGCTAATCAATCATTATTCAGGTTGTTTCTAATCTTTGCTATTACAAACAATGCTGTTAAAATAATGTTATAAATCTACCACGCCTCACCTGTGAAAAATACTGTAGAAATAGAAATGTTGTTAAGTGTATATGTATTCATAATTTTCATAGATATGGGCAAATTGGTCCCCAAATAACTGATATTTTATACTCCCACTAGCAATACCTGAGAGTCCTTAAAGTCCCTTAGCTTCAACCATACAGAGTCCCATATTGTTCTAATCTGAAAGTCTTTCATTCCAAGAAAGACTGCATAAACCATCATGAAAAAATGTCCTATAGGTCCTGCCTTCATTAACCTAAGAGAATGCAGGCATTGGATGATATTCTAAAACTATCACTGTGAGTAACAACTTCACCAAAGTGCTATGAAAACAAGCAAGTCATAGCAGTAACATTAATATAAAGAAGTACATTGTTTAAAGATAGTATACAGATATCCTGTATGTGAAAACTAACGTCTATAATAAATACTTCAAACTCAAATTTTGTTAAGGTTGATAACAAGGGAAAGTCCTCACCTAAGGAGGGGTCGCCTGGGCCGTAAGCACAACCATGGTTTCCTAAGATTCAATTTTCTTTTTGGAGTCCTGCTAATTAAGATTCACAAACTATGCTGCTAGCTCACAGTGGGCACATTCCAGAAAAACAGGAATACTCCACTAACCCCTTGATCTTTTCCTTAATTGCCTCACAGTACAAATGACACAAGACTACCAAACAGCATGACAGAACTTGAATGCATTGTGGCAATTACTAGTGGTCACCGAAAATCCATTCTTCCCTCACTTCATAGTAACAGAATTTTAGCTCAATACGTGGCCACCCATATACAGAATGTATCTCTGTAGCCCTGTGACAAAGTTCTAACCAATGGAATGGGAAAATTTCTGACTGCTTGCTTAAAAGAAAACTGCTTCCCTTTCCTTCTGCTCTTTACCTGTTTTCTCAAATTAGGAAGCAGAGATGGTAGTGACCCAACTTTAACCCTGCAGACAATGACAACCTCATAGGACACTGCACAGCAGTAAGAACTAGGGACCTGGTAACTCTGTGACGCTAACCACTCTGACCGCCTGAACTACCGTCCATCTATGTATGGAAGAGAAATAAGCTTCTATCTCATTCAAGCCCATGAAAATGTTCTGCTCTTCAGTACAGCAACTCTGTTTCCACAAACACACAGACATATATATACACTTGGTGATGGAGATTTAAAGACAAGGTAAAAACTTGAAGTAAAAAAGGTATGTGTATGTTTAGGCATTGGGGTATACGACTGCAAGTAAGAAATAGAGTATAAATTAATAAATAGAAAGAAAGGATTCAAAGACTACATTAGAAGATTGACAAGAAAAACATTTTTCTATGCATTGCCATGCATTTCCAAAAACATTAAAAGAAAAAATACATTGTAGTTCAAATGCTTTATTTTTTATTCAAATAATTACTTTTCATAGCAGGAAAGCAAAGTAATTTAAATGTAATTAACAACTATATTTAAAAACATTTAAATTCATTTCAACTTTCAATATTTTATATAACAAATTTAGTATCAGCTTCAATTAAACTGTAGCAGCTATGACTTTATTTATTTAGTCATATTTACAAAATTTATTCTGTAAACAGTACTGAATATGTACTTTGTACTAGACAGACACTGTGTTGGACTCAAGGATACAAAAGTGAATATAAACAGTCCCTGTTTAGGACGTGATCACTACCAAATTTCATTAATGGTGTAAATAGATACAGATAAAAGTTTTTCAGTTTAATTGTGTCAAAATTACTTTTTATAAATTTCAATTGCATGAATAGTTATTTTAATACACATACAGAATCATACATGCATACCCAATCTCTTTAATACAAGGATCATTCAAAAAAGTTCCCATTGTATATAAAAAGGAGCTTTATAATTAAAAAATATTTTAAAACATAATATTTTACATTGCAGATACCAATTAGTCATTAAGTATTGTTCCTGAAGATACCAAAGTTTCTTAGTCCTTTATATACAGACCATCTTTCAATAAAATGGTAAATATTTAAATATAACAGCATGGCACAGACCTCTTCCTTTCTATTCTGAATAAGTTTATTCTACTATTATGGGAAGGAAAATATGGCCAAACTTCAATACTATATTTCAATTAACATTTTCACTTTAAGAGTGAGTCTTAATAGAGAATCCTAGAGTGCTATTATTTCTCTGAAAATGACAAATATTTAATCTAATAAAAATAGGCCAGGCAAGGTGGTTCATGCCTGTAATCCTAGTACTTTGGGAGGCTGAAGAAGGAGATTTCTTAAGGCCAAGAGTCCAGCCCGAGCAAGTAGGAAAGAGACCCCACTCTACTAAAAATAGAAAATGGTAGCCCAGCTACTAGGGGGCTGGGGGTGGGGTGCTGCTAAACCTAGGAGTTTCAAGTTGCAGTGAACTATGATGACACCACTGCACTCTAAGCTGGGAACATAGAGCAAGATACGATCTTTAAAAATATATATATATACTATATATCCTATATATTAATCTACCTTAACATTCATGTAAGTTTCTTATTCTATTTCACATACATTTTCTTAAAAACAGGTACTTAAAAGAATGTAAAATTTTTAGAATCTGAATACAAAAGAAAAAACAGGAAGAAGATAATTAATCATTACAGTATAGCATTAAATGTACTGTTTAGGGTTCTCACAAAAAGAGTTTGAGGTATCCCTACAAATCAGGTATTCTTCACTCACACTAATGGCTTTTCCCTCTCTTAATTTGATAGCCATTTCTTAAAGAATGTAGGCAAACTTACATCAGTTTATCTAACCTAACACTTCACCTTGACTCCCTGGTCTTCCTAAGGTCCTTCTCACTTAGATGATATTTCTCATTATTCTTTTATCCTTTTCTCTAAGTGTCCCAACAATGTTACTGTTTCCAGCAAATGGAAGGCTTTCTACTCAGGACAAAGGTGCAGTGAGCAGAGATAACTGAGAACCACAAGCAGCCCTGCTGGTTCCTCCTGACAGGAGATGATGTGCTATAATGCAGATTTTCCTTGACACGCTTCAGGATTTCACAAAATCTCCAAGTCCCTCCCTTCAGATCTCTTCAGTCCCTCCCTTCAGAATAACAAAATTCTACTTTCTTAACTGTCTACTCTGAACAATGGTTTGTTTTATATAGCATCCCTCTAAAGAAGGTGATTCACTGCAAACGAGTTACAGAGGCTGAGCAATCACTCTCACTTTTAGACTCTGCAGGTCCCCATGACTAATTAAAGCCATTGACACAGGGACTGCTCACAAGTGGCTTTGTAATATGACAGAACACCTACAATGAAGCAACTAGACTACTGAATTATCATTTGTATAGGCTAAAGTCTACTAGCACATCTATTTTATAATAAATTAAAAAACAAAACTCCAATTTTATAAGATACTTCTTCACTCTAAGTCTATAATAAGAACTGGTATGTTTTAGCTAACTTGTTCTCAATGGTCCTTCCACATTTTACTACTTTTCCTTCAAGAGAATGCTGGTAGAGCTATTATCTCTAACTCAAAAGATGTACATCTTGACACCTCTCTACCAACACGGACTTAATTCTACAAATTAACTGCTGTTAATTTTGAATCCAAATCTACCTTTACTTCTCTCAGAAGAGCATCAGCCGTTGTACAGAGAAACAGCTACTTTATGAAGATCTTTTCACTCATGGCATCAACTTTCCATTGGGTTTCACAGTACTTAGCTGTTTTCATTCCTAAAAATTTCTTTTTAAAAACCCATGGTATTCTCAGTATTTTTTGGATGTTTTGAAAATTGCTGTACTATTAAAACAATTTTTAAAATCCTACACAAAAGAAACTCTGCTTATGATTTCAGCAGATTCGTAAAAACTAATGATTATGTATACTGATTTGATTTCCATTTGGAAAGATGATGGCTGCATCATTTTATTCAATTATTTATTGATGCTGTTTTTGTGCTGACAGATTTTGCAACAACCAAGGACAAATGCTCTCATCATAAATATTCCTTATGGAATACAAAATAATATTTAAGGAAATATGTAAAGAGAAATATTAGGAAATATCTAAGAAAAAATATTTAAACACAAAAATCAAGTTTCTTCTATAAGCAAACTAATAATTTTCCCATGCTTTCTATATAAAACAATGACATTAAGTAAATAGAAATTGGGCAGCACCTGTGGCTCAATGGGTAGGGTGCCAGCCCCATATACCGAAAGTGGTGGATTCGAACCTGGTCCTAAACAAACTGCACCAAAAAATACCCAGGCATACAAAAACTCAAGCCAGATATCTGCTGCATACAAGAATCACATCTTACATTAAAAGACAAATATAGACTCAAAGTGAAGAGATGGTCATCTATACTCCAGGCAAATGGAAAGCAGAAAAAAGTAGGCGTTGCAATCCTATTCGCAGACGCAATAGGCTTAAACCAACCGAAATAAGGAAGGATAAGAACGGACACTTCATATTTGTTAAAGGTAATACCCAATATGATGAGATTTCAATTATTAATATTTATACACCCAACCAGAACGCACCTCAATTTATAAGAGAAACTCTAACAAACATGAGCGACTTGATTTCCTCCAGTTCCACAGTAGTTGGAGATTTTAACACCCCTTTAGCAGTGCTGGATAGATCCTCCAAAAAGAAGCTAAGCAAAGAAATCTTAGATTTAAACTTAACCATTCAACAACGGAACTTAGCAGACATCTACAGAACATTTCATCCCAACAAAACTGAACACACATTCTTATCATCAGCCTACGGAACATAATCCAAAATCAACCATATCCTAGGCCACAAATCCAAATTCAGCATTTAAAAAAAAATAGAAATTATTCCTTGCATCTTCTCATACCATCATGGAATAAAAGTTCAACTCAATAACAACAGGAACCTGCATACCCATACAAAAACATGGAAGCTAAACAACCTTATGCTGAAGGATAGATGTGTTATAGATGAGATTAAGAAGGAAATCACCAAATTTTTGGAACAAAACAACAATCAAGACACGAATTACCAGAACCTCTGGGATACTGCAAAGGCAGTCCTAACAGGGAAATTTATAGCACTGCAAGCCTTCCTCAAGAAAACAGAAAGAGAGGAAGTTAATAACTTAATGGAACATCTCAAGCAACTGGAGAAGGAAGAACACTCCAACCCCAAACCCAGCAAAAGAAAAGAAATAACCAAAATCAGAGCAGAATTAAATGAAATTGAAAACAAAAGAATTATACAACAGATCAATAAATCCAAAAGTTCTTCTTTTGAAAAGACCAATAAAACAGATAAACATTTGGCCAACCTCACTAGGAAAAAAAGAGTAAAATCTCTAATTTCATCAATCAGAAATGGTAATGATGAAATAACAACAGACCCCTCTGAAATTCAAAAAATCCTTAGCGAATACTGCAAGAAACTCTACTCTCAGAAATATGAAAATCTGAAAGAAATTGACCAATACTTGGAACTATGCCACCTACCAAGACTTAGCCAGAATGAAGTGGAAATGTTGAACAGGTCTATATCAAGTTCTGAAATAGCCTCAACTATACAAACTTTCCCTATAAAGAAAAGCCCAGGACCAGATGGTTTTACGTCAGTATTCTACCAAACCTTTAAAGAAGAACTAGTACCTATATTACTAAACCTCTTCCAAAATATAGAAAAAGAAGAAATATTACCCAACACATTCTATAAAGCAAACATCACCTTGATCCCCAAACCAGGGAAAGACCCAACAAGAAAAGAAAATTATAGACCAATATCGCTAATGAATATTGATGCTAAAATACTCAATAATATTTTAACAAACAGAATCCAACAACACATCAAAAAAATTATACACTACGACCAAGGTGGATTTATCCCATGGTCTTAAGGCTGGTTCGATATACGTAAATCTATAAATTTAATTCAGCACATAAAAAAACTAAAAAATAAGGACCATATGATTCTTTCAATTGATGCAGAAAAAGCTTTTGATAATATCCAGCATCGCTTCATGATCAAAACACTTAAAAAAATTGGTATAGAAGGGACATTTCTTAAACTAATAGAGGCCATCTACAGCAAACCCACAGCCAATATCATATTGAATGGAGTTAAATTGAAATCATTTCCACTTAGATCAGGAACCAGTCAAGGTTGCCCATTGTCTCCATTGCTCTTTAACATTGTAATGGAAGTTTTAGCCATTGCAATTAGGGAAGAAAAGGTGATCAAGGGTATCCGCATAGGGTCAGAAGAGATCAAACATTCACTCTTCGCAGATGACACGATCGTATATCTGGAAAACACTAGGGATTCTACTACAAAACTTTTAGAAGTGATTAAGGAATACAGCAATGTCTCAGGCTACAAAATCAACACCCATAAATCTGTAGCCTGTATACATACCAACAATAACCAAGCCGAAAAAACACTCAAGGACTCTATTCCTTTCACAGTAGTGCCAAAGAAGATGAAATATTTGGGAGTATATCTAACAAAGGACGTGAAAGATCTCTACAAAGAGAACTATGAAACTTTAAGAAATGAAATAGCTGAAGATGTTAACAAATGGAAAAACATACCATGCTCATGGCTGGCAAGAATCAACATCGTTAAAATGTCTATACTACCCAAAGCAATATATAATTTTAATGCAATTCCTATTAAAGCTCCATTGTCATATTTTAAAGATCTTGAAAAAATACTACTTTGTTTTATTTGGAATCAGAAAAAACCTCAAATAGCCAAAACATTATTCAGCAATAAAAACACAACAGGAGGAATCATGCTACTAGACCTGAGACTGTACTATAAATCCATAGTGATCAAAACAGCATGGCATTGGCACAAAAACAGAGAAGTAGATATCTGGAACAGAATAGAGAACCAAGAGATGAATCCAGCTACTTACCATTATTTGATCTTTGACAAGCCAATTAAAAACATTCAGTGGGGAAAAGATTCCCTATTTAACACATGGCGCTGGGTGAACTGGCTGGCAACCTGTAAAAGATTGAAACTGGACCCACACTTTTCACCATTAACTAAGATAGACTCTCACTGGATTAAAGATTTAAACTTAAGACATGAAACTATAAAAATACTTTAAGAAAGTGCAGGGAAAACTCTTGAAGGAATTGGCCTGGGTGAATATTTTATGAGGAGGACTCCCCCAGGCAATTGAAGCAGTATCAAAAATACACTACTGGGACCTGATCAAACTAAAAAGCTTCTGCACAGCCAAAAACATTGTAAGTAAAGCAAGCATACAGCCCTCAGAATGGGAGAAAATATTTGCAGGTTATACCTACGATAAAGGTCTAATATCCAGAATCCACAGAGAACTCAAACATATTACAAGAAAAGAACACATGATCCCATTGCAGGGTGGGCAAGGGACTTGAAGAGAAACTTGTCTAAAGAAGACAGATGCATGATCTACAAACACATGAAAAAAAGCTCATCATCCTTAATCATCAGAGAAATGCAAATCAAAACTACTTTGAGATATCACCTAACCCCAGTAAGAGAAGCCCACATAACAAAATCCCAAAACCAGAGATGTTGGCGTGGATGTGGAGAAAAGGGCACACTTCTACACTGCTGCTGGGAATGCACACTAATACGTTCTGGAAGGATGTTTAAAGAATACTTAGAGACCTAAAAATAGACCTGCCATTTGATCCTATAATTCCTTTACTAGGTTTATACCCAGAAGACCAAAAATCATAATATAACAAAGACATCTGTACCAGAATGTTTATTGCAGCCCAATTCATAATTGCTAAGTCATGGAAGAAGCCCAAGTGCCCATCGACCCACGAATAGACTAGCAAATTGTGGTACATGTATACCATGGAATATTATGCAGCCTTAAAGAAAGATGGAGACTTTACCTCTTTCATGTTCACATGGATGGAGCTGGAACATGTTCTTCTTAGCAAAGTATCTCAGGAATGGAAGAAAAAGTATCCAATGTACTCAGCCCTACTATGAAACTAAATTATAGCTTTCACATATAGCTCCCCCAGGCAATTGAAGCAGTATCAAAAATACACTACTGGGACCTGATCAAACTAAAAAGCTTCTGCACAGCCAAGAACATTGTAAGTAAAGCAAGCATACAGCCCTCAGAATGGGAGGCTATAACCCAACTATAGTACAAGACTATAACCCAACTATAGCACAAGGCCAAGGAAGGGGAAGGGAGGGGGAAGGTTAAGGTGGAGGGAGGATAATGGGTGGGGCCACACCTAAGGTGCATCTTAGAATGGGTACACGTAAAACTTACTAAAGGCAGAATACAAATGTCTTCATACAATAACTAAGAAAACGCCATGAAGGCTACGTTGAACAGTTTGATGAGAATATTTCAGATTGTATATGAAACCAGCACATTGTACCCCCTTGATTGCACTAATGTACACAGCTATGATTTAACAATAAAAAAATTTAAAAATTTAAAAATTAAAAAAAAATAGCCAGGCGTTGTGGTGGGTGCCTGTAGTCCCAGGGAGACTGAGGCAAGAGAATTGCCTTAGCCCAGGAGTTGGAGGTTGCTGTGAGCTGTGATACCACAGCACTCTATAAAGGGCAATAAGATGAGACTCTGTCTCTTAAAAAAAATGAATAGACTATTAAAAATTAGAAGTATTTTTCCAATGAAAACTTAAGGAACAAATAACATCTCATGTGACAAATTTCTAAAATAGTCTTAATTAGAAGATAACCATAAGAATATACATTTTTATTTCAAATCATTATTTCAACAAGAAATTCATAGTATTTAAATGACAAATAAGCTATTTGTTTCAAAACAATTTTCACCTCTAGATATTCAAAGAACAAACTCACAAACAAGTATATGTATACGCACACAAGATAGGGGAAAGAGCCAGAAAGAATCTCGTTGTCTTAAAAGTTATTTAAAGTGTATAAAGGAACCAAAGCATACAAATTCCAATGCTACCAAAAACCATCATTTAAATTTAAGTTTAGAGCTTGGTTAATTATCACATTGTATGATTATTTCCAAAAATAATTTTAACATTCAATTAAATTTTATTTCACATGTAGTTTCAAAATAAATTATGAAGTTTGGGAAAAATGTTGAAAAAGGTAAGTTTCAATATATATATATTATATTTTGAACAGCAATCTACTTTTTGTCCAAAGTTGTAGTATTTTTCCAATGTGAATAAAAACATCTGAAACCAGGGAAAAATCCACACAGCCTTCAACGGGGCTAAAGGGCAAGTATTTTGTTTATTGCTGCTGTCCACCACATTATCTTTTCCTACAAACTAATAAAATTTTTTGAAATGAATATAATTATCAAACTCAGATATCACCCATATAGCCAAAAGAATGTTTATAATATAAGAAGCTCTTATTGTACTTGTACTCTGGAGAGCAATAAAAATATTATACATAAAAAATCAATACTTAATATATATAGCTATCATTATTAATATTGGCATAAAATTCTTCATTTTGCAAGCAACTGAGGTAAAATGCTTCATATTAGAAAAAAATAATGAAATTTAATAATTCATTCCTAACATTCTATTTAAATCTTCACATATATTGCCTCTAAGTGCATTAACGGCTCTCCAGCTGTGCTGAGGATCTCCTGCTGAGGCTCACAGTAATGGAAGAAAGGGGCCACAAACACTCTGCCCTTGTACAATGGCAATACATCCACATGCACAAGCTGAAGCTGAAGTTCTATTAGCAGAGAACAGAAAACGAAACTTTCCAGGACTGAGCTAGCATGTAACTGGGGAATAAGAGCATAGAAAAATCTAACCTTAGGAAAAGTCTTTTAAATAAGCTTAATACCTCAATGAAACAAATTTACATTAATTTAAAGATCTAATAATCTGTGAAAACAACTTAAATGTCCAAAAATAGAGAAAGAGTTAAGTTCATTATGGCCAACTGAGATGACATATTAATAGTATGCAGTCATCAAAATTATTAACACATTTATAAAGTTTAACATATTTAAAATGTTCTCTATAAGGTGTATTGAAAACACAGAATATTACAATTACCGGTATGATCTCTAAAATATAAGGAAAAATATTGAAAAAACAGTAGAAGAAAAAAATGCCAAGAATTTTGTTTTTGTTTTTGAGACAGAGTCTCATTTTGTTACCCTTGGTAGAGTACTGTGGCATCATAGTTTACAGCAACCTCAACCTCTCGGGCTCAAGCGATCACCCTGCCTCAGCCTCCCAACCAGCTAGTTTTAAAGATAAGGTTTTGCTCTTGCTCAGGCTGGTCTTGAACTCCTGAGCTCAACTAATCTACCCACTTTAGCCTCCCACAGTGCTAGGATTACAGGCATGAGCCACTAAGCCCAGCCTAAAAATGCCAAGATTTAATAGGGCATCTCTGTATAAATCATTGCTGTTTTGCTACTTCTTTATATGCTTTTAGCTTTTCTGAATGTTTTAAATATCATTTTGATTCAAAAAAATGTTTATAAACATAAAACGTTCTTTCAAAAAAATTTTCTGAAAGTCAATTTGAAATTAATGTAATAAATCAGTGACACTATTTTTAAATAGTTACACTTTTTTATCAGAAAATGACAAATAAGTCTTACATGCGTGATCTATAAAATTTGGTTCATTCTATCCCGACTCCTTCAAATAGAAATAAATGCGAACTGCTTCTATTTTTCCCACACTATTTTTATACATGAACAGAAAAGCTAACCAAACATAAAATTTATCTTTGCTTTCTCTTCCTGATCTAATAAGAAAACACATTTAGGGCTTTTGTGAAATGATGAGGAACAACATACTATATTATAAAATGTTTCTTAGAATGCTTTAATCTATCTGTATAATTCCAAGTGACTTTCTTTTTTTTTTTTTTAAATTGGAATTTTTTTTTTTTTTTTGTAGAGACAGAGTCTCACTATACCGCCCTTGAGTTGAGTGCCGTGGCGTCACACGGCTCACAGCAACCTCTAACTCTCAGGCTTACGCGATTCTCTTGCCTCAGCCTCCCAAGCAGCTGGGACTACAGGCGCCCACCACAACACCCGGCTATTTTTTGTTGCAGTTTGGCGGGGCTGGGTTTGAACCCGCCACCCTCGGCATATGGGGCCGGCGCCCTACTCACTGAGCCACAGGCGCCGCCCCCAAGTGACTTTCAACATACTATATTATAATCCTTTTATTTGTTGAGAGTTATTTATAGATTTTATTGAGGGAAAGAAGATTGGTTTTGGTTTTGTTTAATTTTTTATTTTGCATTAGCAACATGTATGTTCCTATAAAGTCAAATCATCTATATGTAGATTTCATTTTAATTTTCATAACAGGGTTTCATGTTCTGAAAACATGAACAAAAGGCAGAATTGCTGTCTGCCACTGGGACCACTAACACCACTTTGTAAAGCTTCCATTGACTCACATTTCAAGACTGCATCCAAGGCAAGAAACTAACTTTGAAGCTTACAATAGTACATTTCATCTGAGGAGCCTAAAGTGCTTTGAAAATTAGCATTTGTAATCCCGTTTTGAGGGCAAAACACTCAGTTATTTCATGCTGAGCTAAGAGTACTGAGCATACAGTACAGGCTCCCAGGCTCCCAAGTGAGCATTCCTTCAAGTCACTGTCCATTGCGTGTTCCTCACATGCCAACCTCAAGGACACAAGAAAACCAGTTAATACCCTTCCTTTCCTATTCCCTACTTCCCCACTATTCTCAAACTTGACATCTCCTCCATCCTGAAACACACTGGTCTCTCAGCATATCCCTCATCCCAGGCAACTAGTCCCTCACATCACTGGGTCTTTTATGAAGGCCTCACGTGGGCCTGTTCTCTCTAAACAGCACTGCAGATTCTGGATAAGCATCTTCAATACCATTAGACTTTATGGTCCCATAAACAAAGCAATAAAAGAAAATACAAGAAAAGATTACCCATTTTTTATTTTGTCAATAATGCCATTTAAAAAGAGCAGAACAGATATAATCACAGAATAAAGAACAAAAAAGCTCACTGCATACTTCTTAATTTTCTCACTTTGTCAAAGACAAGTGAATATTTCCTAAAGAACTTGGGAACCACTCCACTGAATCCTTCCTTCCCTCCAGCACATCTTCCCTAGTCTCTTCTCTATTCTCTAAGATTCTCTTCTACCTTGGAAGAATGCTGGCTTGCGACTCTGAACATCTTTGTAGCCCCCAAGAAACCTTAACAGAGGCTTGAAGAAAATACATATTAAGTAAATTAGGAAGCAATCCTGAGTAGCTCTATCAAATTAATGTGAAATAATGAATAAAAGTGTATTAAAAGTATATGCAATAAAAACACAGGAAAGTCATTACTTATAACAAGCTATTTTTTAATTAAAAAATTACCAATGTATGAATTTAGATAGCAGCAGAAACCAGACGATGAGCTAGAACATCAATATTTGAGTGAGACCTATATAAGTCTGAGCAGGTCATGTAATACTTCTTTCCAAATGAAAAGACATGACTAAATGATCTCTTAAAGTTACCTACGTCTGGCCTGGCGCAGTGGCTCATGCCTATAATATGAGCACCCTGGGAGGCCAAGGCAGATGGATCGCCTGAGCTCAGGAGTTCGAGACCAGCTTGAGCAAGAGCAAGACTCCGTCTCTAAAAATACCCAAGCATTGTGACAGGTCCCTGTAGTCCCAGCTATTCAGGAGGCTAAGGAAAGAAAATCACTTGAGCCCAAGAGTTTGAAGTTACCGTGAGCTATGCCACAGCACTCTACCAAGGATGACAGTGTGAGACTCTGTCTCAAAAGAAAAAAGTTATCTACACCAATAAGAATATAAGAACCATGGAATCATGTTCACTAAAGTTAATACAATTAATCAAATATAAAAACGGTGTTGATTTTTATGAACCAACACTTTTACTTATTAGTTTTGCTTATTTAATTAGTTACCAATTTCCAAGAAGAATGTGACCTGGCTTTTAATGTAGAACACTCAAAATAAAGCTTCTATAACAAAAAGCTGATCTCCTAAAAATATTACACTACTATTTTTTCAAGTTTACCAATCTCATTTTTTATATTCATGGGTTCAATATCAATAGAACCAGAGCTGCAAATTAGAGTAGCATAATGAAGTTTTGAAAAAGCAAATCCTAAATACGTAAGTTACTGCTATGTAACAACATCAGGATCAAACCATTATTGCACTAATCTATGAATTAAAATAGAAATCAAAGTCACGAATAAAAACAGTTTTGTAAATTAAAAAAAAAAAAAAAACACTGGAGGGCTGCGCCTGTGGCTCAAAGGGGTAGAGCGCCGGCCCCATATGCTGGAGGTGGTGGGTTCAAACCCAGCCATGGCCAAATATTTTTTGTTTTGTGTAGCAAAAGGTAGCTACTTCACGTTTACAAATTTAACTGAATTGAACTAAACTGAATTATATGTCAAAATAGTGTCCAGTTATGTATGATGTGACCTAGTGGTTCCTCATCCTCCTCACTCCTGTACGCCCACATCACCTCACACACACACACACACACACACAATGACCCTGTTCGCTGTCCTTCCTTGTAGCAAACCTGGGCAAACCCTGACATCTCAGACAATTTCAGGTAAAGGAAATCCTCAGTTCCTACCTATTAATCTATCTTCTTCAGTAAGTACACTAATTCTGCTCAAGCAGCAAATGCAAGGAAATGATAAGATAAAGCTGTAACTTCAGCCACCAGTTCTACCTGATATTAGCCCAGGAACCTCTGTAGACCTGGCAAGGATAAGTAGAGAGTATGAGTTTATAATTTACTTGGAGAAATACATCTTCTTTTTATTTTATTATTAATTTTGAAATGTCAGATTAATATGAGGGCACATGAGATTAGATTACCTTGTTTGCATTTGTAAGGTATGTCCAAGTGATAGCTGTGTCCTTCAGCCAGGAAGTGTGCCCTATACCTGTGCATTGTACCCACTGCGTGGGAGCCCACGGAACCCCTTCCCCTCCCCATCTCCTACTTGAATCCAACTGACTTTTTCTCGCATGTGATCCTGTAGCTGTTAATCTACCAGTTTCAATATAGTACTGAGTACAAGCGATAGCTGTATCTCCATTCCTGTGATATTTCACTTAGGAGGTGCTCTCTAAGTCTGCCCAAGACATTCAAGTACAAATGTCCTTGTGGTAAACGTCTTTTTTTCTTTTGGGTAGATACTTAGTAATGGGATTGCAGAATCAAATGGTAGGTCTACTTTAATTCCTTGAGGACTCTCCGCATTTCCTTCCATAAAGGCAGTACGAGGTTGCAGTCCGACCAACAACGTATGAGTTCTCTCTGCCCCCATGCCAGCATCTGTAGCTTGGGACCTTCTGATGTGGGCCATTCCATTCTCATTAGAGTTAGGTGATATCTCAAAGTGGTTTTATTTCGCATTTCTCTGATAATTATGGACGATAAGCATGTTCTCACGTGTTTGTTGACCATCTTCTGCACTCATGAGAAAAGTGTCCGTTCAGGCCCCTTACCTAGTCTTTAATGGGTGGTTTGCTCTTTTCTTGTTGCTATGCTTGTGTTCACTGCAGATTCTAGTAATTAGCCCTTTATCAGATTCATAGCATGAAAATACCTTCTCCCATCTGAAGGTTGTCTCTTTGTTGATTGTGCACTTAGCTGTGCAAAAACTTTTCAACTTGATAAGATCCCATTTATTTATTTTTGTTGCTACTGCAATTACCAGTGGGGCTCTTCTTCATAAATTCTTTCCCTGGGCTGATAAGATTAAGGCAAGTACATTTTCACAAAGTGGGGATATGGGGTGGAGATTACAGAGTAGCTTTGGTTTGGGCTGCTGTTACAGAATAGCATAGGGTATTCTTACATTTTGTCATAAAAAAGTCATCTAGTAAGCACCCTCTGGGCACTGTAATAAAAGCTACATGAATAAAGAGGCAGATATTTAAACACAGTGAAGATACTGTCTGGTCACATAGCAAATGGAAAATGGGGAGGTGAAAATAAAATGAAAACTGCACTCTAGAGGCAACTGTATACATGAGAGAAGATGGAACCACAGTGGAGGGAAGGTGACTGGCTCTAGGGGCAAGGGGCATTTACCAAAATAAAAACATTTTCTCTGAATCTGGCTGGATATGTAAATTCTGTCATTGAGAGAAGGGAGAAAAGCATTCCAGGCAAAAGGATCATATATGATGTGCAAGCATGGAAAAATAAAGGATTATATTTAGGGTGAAGAAATTATATTTAAAAGTATATTTAGGGCTGGTCACGGTGGCTCATGCCTATAATCCTAGCACTCTGGGAGGCCAAGGTGGATAGATTGCCTGAGCTCAGGAGTTCAAGATCAGCCTGAGCAAAGTGAGACCCCCATCTCTAAAAATAGAAAACATAGCCAGGTGCTGTGGTGGGCACCTGTAGTCCCTGCTACTTGGGAGACTGAGACAAGAATCGCTTGGGCCCAAGAATTTGAAGTTGCTGTGAGTTATGACATCACAGCACTGAACCCCAGGATGATGGAGTAAGACTCTGTCTCAAAAAAATTAAAAAAAAAAGTATGTTTAGGATGAAGAAAAGAGATGAGGCTGGAGTCTTTAGCAGAGACCAGATTATAATCAACCTTATTTATTGGCTTCATCCAAAAGGCAGTGAAGCAGCCACACCAGATATTATCAAACAGAGGAGTGACGTTCTCACACGAGCAGATAGCAGGCAAGTGGTGAAGGATGATAACTAGTAAAATCTCCTCAGTCTTTTACCCACAAGGAAATATTCTCACACACCTGGACAAAGGCTTTACAATCCTGCCTTACAGATTAATGACCCCTTTCTTGGAGCTTTGCAAAGAATGGGGAATGAAAACGGTTTCTTCCCAGCCTACATCTGGGCTTCCTAGGCCCCCTTCCTGGTGACCGTGAAGAAGACTATAAAAAGGGGAGGGGAAAGAAGAGGACAAAAATACTTCACATTTATTAAGTATTAGATGCCAATTGACACACTAGGTGCTGTACGTACATGATTATCAGATTCCCATCAGCAGCGGGAAAATACAAGTGAACCAAGTTTGTCAAGAAACACAGAAAAATGGAACACGGAGGTAGAAAACTGGGATCTAAACCCAGACTTTCCAACTCCAAAACTATGTATGAAAGGAGGTGCAGTCTCCCCCATGCCATCTTATTCTCACACTATCACAGGTTGAGGAAGGGATGTGACGCAAGACCAAGACCAAGACAAAGCAGACGTCCTAACAGGGTTCACACCTGCTTAACAGTGAGCTGCTAAAAAGGAGACGTCAAACTGACAGGTAATCTTATGAGTCTCACTCTGTCACCCTTGGTACAGTGCTGTTGTGTCACAGCTCACAGCAATCTCCAGCTCTTGGGCTCAGGTGATTAGCCTCCTGAGTAGCTGGGACTACAGGTGCCCACCACAACACCCACCTATTTTTCTGTTGTGGTTGCAGTTTGGCCGGGGCCGGGTTCAAACCTGCCACACTCAGTATATGGGGCTGGCGGCCTACTCACAGAGCCACAGCCGGCTCGCTACTCACTGAGCACAGGTGCCGGCCAACTGATAGGTATCTTAATACCTCCAATATCCTTAGCATTGCATTAAAAAACAATGTGTTATTGGTTTCATTACCATTTTTCTTTAAATTTGTTGAAGAACAACGTAGTCAAAATATGTGTTGTAAAAATGAAGATTTCTTTTTCACTATCTCCAAAAAATATATAAACCAAAAAGTAGACAATGTGAGGTAATGTCTTTAAATAAGCAGAGATACAAACTAGTGCAATGCCAAGATCTTTTTTTATCAAACGTTAACTTACAGTATTTTCAACTATTTTGTCCTGAATACAATGTAATGGGCATTTTCATCATAAAAATGCTTTAGAAGAGTTCAAGTTGGATACCAACTAAGATAATGTCTAGATTATAACACAAACATATCAAGCTTCTAATATGTAGTTTTCAGCTTGAGTTAAAATTGAATTATTAATAACAATTATATGAAAAGCCACACAATTAGATTTTATATTTGATACTGAGCAAATAAAAAAACAGCTTGTTTTGCCTGGGCGCGGTGGCCCACGCCTCTGGGAGGCTGAGGCACACGTGGATAGCTTGAACTCATGAGTTCGAGACCAGCCTGAGCAAGAGCGAGACTCTGTCTCTACTAAAAATATAAAAACTGAGGCAAGACGATCACTTAAGCCCAAGAGTTAGAGGTTGCTGTGAGCCATGACGCCAGAGCACTCTACCCAGGGTGACAGTTTGAGACTCTGACTCAAAAAAAAAAAAAGAACAGCTTGTTTTTTATAGATATAAACATAGCAGCAATGAAATCAAAAGCCACTTCCTCCATTCAAGGAAAGAACTGGTGATGATAAGTCACTTGAATCTCACTAATGTCATTGTCTCTAATATTAGCAATAAATTTAACCCTCAATATCAGCAGAATTCCCAGCAATATCCTGAAATTGAGGTGGATGCAGAAGTTAGAAGCATATGTTGGCATACCGTGTTATCCTTGTAAATGGAAAAAACAAGCAGCCTTGTACAAAGATGATTTCACTTTTATTAACTATCTTGAAAATGCCCAAGACTTAATAATCATTAAAATATTTTTTTTTATTCTGAATGAAATTAAAAATTTTGAAAAATATATATATCCTTTTCAACTACTGGCTGATCACTATTTACTGGAGAAGATTAACCCATTCACTTTATGCCTTCCCCTTCCTAAGCGCTCAACATTCTTATAGCAAATGAAAAGACTACACTTAATATAGTTCTCCTTTAACCTTGGAAAATTGATAAGACATATATATAATAAAGATGGCAATGATCTGGAACTAATGTTTAACTATCACTACAAGAACAATATTATGAGGAACATTCATATATAGTCAAAACTGTAAAGTAAGACAGGAAATGTTTCCTTTGTTAAGATAACCTAAAAAGAATTGGAGAAAACTATTGGAGAAGCAGCAACTGTTATTATAGCACAAAATTTCTACAGTATCTCCAAGCCTCCAAGTAAGATTTTTATTGCTTACATGGCTGAAATCTAGACAGTGATAGTTACTTCATATAAACACAAGCCATAAATTTTCAAATAAACGAAGCTTAAAAAAATCTTGTAAACTATTAAAACTAAGATACATGTAAACTGTACTTTGACAAATCATTTATACTGTTCATATAATAATACATGAGACTAAAATCCCAGACCATGATTATCTGGAAATATCTCTGAGAAAATATATCAAGAAGGATTTCTCACACACCAGTAATAATTATCCTCATTCAACACCGGTTAAACAAAATGGAAAGTGAAATCAACAAAGTGGTTGCTGTATACATTAACACCTATAAAACTAAATTGGCCCAGTGTCATTAATAGTGCTTTAGCTAATGCTTAAATGTTATTTTCCTTCAACTCTAAATTCCATGGGAAGCTCCAGGTCTGTGTGGGCGCTCAGGGCCTTCCACAGAATGCCTCTATTCGCTCCTCCAACTAACTTTAAGTTTTGTCTAGGTAATTCCAGAACATACGTAAAGATTAGTTATACAGATAGATAAGGCATCTGGTCCCCTTCTTGAAGCATGTGAGCGTCTAACCTTCCAAAACAAAATTTCTTGAAGACAATTTAAAATTGAGCCTTCAAAAACTTATTTCACAGATGACTTTATGTGTTATAATATTCAACTATTTAAGCTCTCTTGAATTCTAAAGATAACACTGTATGTCCTCTTTTTCTTCCATACCTCAAAATACAAAATGACAAAGCATTTGCATGAAAACCTCAAAAATTGAAAAGAAGAAAGTAAATAATGCCTTTGTGAGATTAAATACCTCTGATTCTTTCAGTCTCTTTCTTGGAGGAACCTTTGCAGTGATGAAATAGTGCAATAGTTCTACACGTTGATTATGGTGCTGTCTACATGAATCCACTGAGAGGGAATGTCACAGAATTGTATAAATACTAATATATTATATCAATGTCAATTTCTGGGTTTGATTTCCACTATAATTACATAAGATGCAACAATGGGGAAATGGGGTAAAAGGTACAAAGCATTTCTTCATACTCTTTGCAAATTCACGTATAACAATAATTTCAAAATAAAAAGTAAAAAGTTAGGGAAAGAATATGGAACATCTCACAGAAATTATAATATCTCAATGTCAGAAGAAAACAGAGTAAAGGGAGAAACTACTCCCACAAATTTAAGAGATTAGTGTGGGAAAATGCCAGGAAAGCAAATTAAACCAAAGCAGGTAAATAATAGTAATAACCAATATTTCAAGTATATAATAAACTCAATGGTACCAAACATTATATGAGTGTGACAGCCAAACTACCTGTCAGTATATAAATATGTATATACCCTTAACTGGGTCAGAAAATGCAGTCTATGGAGACTCACTCATAAAAAGTTATCATACTTTACATACATACAAAAATTATGTATTTTGCATTGGATGCCATATTCGCATTCAATTATGTCTTTGGACATTTACAGAATTACCTATTTTTTCTTCCAAAAAAACTTTAATAAATTTGACACCCCAAGAAATGACCATGCTTGTCTATGCTTGGGGCCTCCAACACAGCACAGAGTACCCCAGCTAGAGAAGCATCATCTCATTTTCTAACTCTGGCCCATTCTGGGGGATTCAACTAATCACCTGCAGACTAGACTCTCAGGGAAAATTCCTAGTAGACGGATGACTGCAGCACTCTCCATTCAAGGCGTGCCAGACCAAACAAGGCCTTACCCTAGGAATCATAAACCTCCCTAGGAAGCAGCATTCACACACTGCCTCACATCACTAAACAGGAGCCAGTAACGCCACGAGGCATTTGCAAACATATAAACACAAGAGTTTAGTTTAAGTTTCTACATAATTAGTAGCCATTTACTGGGAAATACTTGGTTCTTATTTTTTAAAGTTTTCTGGGACTCTGGCAACATTAAATTTAAGAAAAGGTCCAAGACCACACGTTTCTTTAAGTTTGTCTCACTATTCATCACATCTCTTCACCAAGATAATCATATAAAAGAGGCTTTTATCACCTGAATGTCATTAATGATTTCAAACTCACCTCTATGACCAGCCTTGCAATATGTACACCATGGAATATTATGCAGCCTTAAAAGAGATGGAGACTTTACCTCTCTCATGTTTACATGGATGGAGCTGGAACATATTCTTCTTAGCAAAGTATCTCAAGAATGGAAGAAAAAGTATCCAATGTACTCAGCCCTACTATGAAACCAATTTATAGCTTTCATATGAAAGCTATAACCCAGTTATAACCTAAGAATATGGGGAGGGGCAGAGGGGAGGGGGAAGGATGGGTGGAGGGAGGGTGATCGGTGGGATTACACCTATGATGCATATTACAAGGATACATGTGAAACTTACTAAATGTAGAATATAAATGTCTGAACACAATAACTAAGAAAATACCAGTAAGGCTATGTTAACCAGTGTGATGAAAATATGTCAAATTGTATATAAAACCAGTGTATGGTGCCCCATGATTACATTAATGTACACAGCTATGATTTAATAATAAAAAAGAACCCACAAAAAAAAATTGTTATAGTGCCCCATAAGGTATTTACTTTGGTTTGAGCATTCTAAGACTTCTGAAGCCTAGCAGGGAATATGTTTCAGGTTTGGTTCAAAAAACCAAAATGGTCCCCAAAGGGGCTGACTAGGATCCAAGTGCTCCTTAGAAGCAAATACCAAGTTGTCTAATTGCTGCATATTAAACTGAAATGAAAATACATACACACACACACAATGAGAGATAGTATGATTTGTTTAAAATTATTTTTATTAATGATTTTTCTCCAAATTCTAAGAAAAGATAAGGAGATCCAGAATATATTTAGGAATGCATTATTTGAGATTATTTTAATCACCAATAATAACTGTATTTGAGCCATAAGAAAGCACAGCCTATACACAAATTTATATAAGTCCAACTGAAAAGGCTGGACCAACAGACAGCAGAACCTCCATCCATAGCTGACCACCTCCCTACATTAGCCACCCCCTTACCGTGACCTAATTTTCACAGACCAGATATGCACCACATGTATCAATGTAGGCCTAGTCCCTTATGTTAACCACCTCCATATGTTGACCTTTAGATGGTCAACTCACAGAGTTTCTACTGTTATAGACAAAGTCCTAAAACTGAAGAAGTTCATAAGTTCATGTGTCAAGATTGTAAAAAAAAAAAAAAGAGTCACCTATAAAATAAAAAAATGTGATATTACATACAATGAAAGTAAGTTTTAAAGTATGAAATTTTGATTATCTGTTTTTCTTGAGCTTTTCATAATAAAATATCTACAAACATAGGCCTATGAAATCATACTTTGGTAATTAATACTAAACATAATTTCCCATTATGATTAAAACCTAACTTTTGAAACCACATTTATAAACAAGTAGTTAGGAAAAAGTCATGCTGAGCTCAAAATACTAGGTTTCATGCAAGAAAAGTCACCTCTCTTGTCTGAACCACTCAGATCAAAATGTCAAAACAATTAACTTACAATTTTTTCTGACATCGACATCCCATGCAACGGTGCCAAACAGAAAACCCTGAATTCAAGAATACTCTTTGCTTTTAACTGAAAAACAAATTGAGCAATGAATCAAACTTTGGTAAAAATAAAATATGCGACAAACTGCCAGATCACAGAGGTCAAGGAATTCATCAAGACTCACTTCCCATGTAACTGCATGCTTTTGGCTGAAAAAAAGAGAGTTATCTATTCCTCCATACAAACACAAAATACACAAACATAAGAATATGTATTACCTAATTACGAAATATGGCTATAGATTTCTAATAAACCACACCAAAAAAAAAAAAAAACACATGCACTCAAATCTTTATTGCAGCACAATTCACAACAGCAAAGATGTGGAACCAACCCAAGTGCCTATCCATACGTGAGTAGATTAAGACAATGTGGCAAATGTATACCCACCCATTAAAAAAAATGAATACCCTTTATAAACAATCTGTATGGAACTGGAGACCATTCTTCAAAATGAAGTTTTGCAAGAATGCTTTGCAAGAAAGTTTTGCAAACACCACATGTACTCACTATTACATTGGAACTAATCAATCGACAGGTGCACCTCTGGTAGTAAAACTCAGTGGAAAGCAGGCAGGTGGGAGAGGGCTGCAGGGAGGAGCACAGGGCACACTATCTGGGGGAGGCGCCCACTTAATAACTTAGGGAAAATTGTTCCCAACCTTGAGCATCAGCTCACTCTGTTTGAGAGACTTAAAGAGTCACGAGAATGGCATGTGAGTTGTGTACATGTAGGAGGGCAGAAAACTGACCTCCAAGAGAAAATGTATATGTGAGGTATGGCAATAAAGATTCTCTGGATTCCAAAGGTCTCCATGCTGGAGGCAAAGGTTGTGCCCAAGGTCTGTGGTTTTGCAAAAACAAAGTGGAGACATTCTGTGGGATCTTCTCCACGTCCTCCCTACCAGTGCTGATGTCTGACAAGCAGCTTTCGTCTACTTCTTCCTGTTTTATGATGATAAACATGGACCTGAGGTTTTCTGGAGGACTCCTCCCTGAACTCCTCAGTTCCCCAGCACAGACTCTGTGTCAAGCCTCTTCATTCCTCACACCAAAACCCCTTTACTGTACTGAAACAAGTCACGTAACCAAAATATTTACAACCTCGTAATATTCTGATATTTTTAAAAAATTAAATCTATTTTATAGTTACATCACATGTGCATGCTGATATATATGTGGACACATATCTATACATGTGTATGTGTTGGTGTGTAAAGAGGATAAAGTGATACAGTCACACTCCACCCAAATAGGGTGGACCCACCTAAAAGAATCAACCCCCTACTCCACCCCACCAGATGTCCCACCTGGGAAAGGTAGAAGATTCAACCCCCATTCTTACAACAGATGACCAACCCAGGAAAGGGAATGTCCCGACCCCCCACCTTCCTGACCTTTAAAACCCCCATTCGCCATGATCCATGTGTGGATTTCTTCCCAGTTGGAAATCTTACCCCACGCACCCAGGTGGACTAAAGCACGTTTTAATTGCATAAACGGGGCCTCCATTTTCCTTTTGTCTTGCACCTTGGAATAATCTTTCATCTTTGGCTTCATAACCTTTTATAAAGGAGAGCTTATATTTTTGTCTTAATATAGCTAAGTCTCCCACATAGCTACCTCATTTATTTCTTTGAATGTACTATGTAAAAAATTATGTGATCATAATATTTTTGAGTTGTAGGAAGCTCTAAAAATGACCTTAAACTATCTCCTCACTTTTCAGTAAAATAAACAACAAACCCCCCCCCGAAAAAAAAAAAAGAAACTGAAGGCGGCGGGGGGGAACATTGATACAAAATTAGCAAAACTAGTTGGGAACAGAACTGAGACTAGAACTCTAGACCCCCAATTCCCTCATCTTTTGCACCAATTGTCCAGCATCCTAGGGATTGACTCCTGAAAATAGCCAAATATTGTTAGTAGAAACAATAATAGGCTCCTACTGCCATATCATTTTATATCACTAAATATTCATGAGAAAATGGGTCTGTACTAAAATTTTCTATCCAGGGCATACTTGAACTTCATTCTCTATTCATCAGGATCAGTCAGCATTTTAAAACCTTTACATCTATCATCACAACATAAGACCTTACTTAAATGCAAATCACTGATTTATGAATTAATGTTCATTCTGATTGGCTAAAACTCTTTTCATGTATTTTTTCTACATACATACAAATATAATGTAGCAGGATTGCCAAGGATATGGATGTTGGAACAGGACTGCTTGGCTTCATTCCTTTGTAAACTTGGGCAACCTACCAACCTAATGTCTCAGTCTTTTCATTTGTAAAAGTAACAGAAACTATCTGATAGTTTGGTGAACATTAAATGAGTTATTACATACAAAGCAAAAGAATAATGCTGGCTCTTAGTAAATGCTAAAACAAAAACAGTGGCTACTGTTCCAAATTTTTGTCATCTAGTAGATTAACAGATTGGAGCTAAAGCAACCTCAGAGATCATGTAGAACCACAGCTGGCAAACATTTTGTGAAGGGCCAGATAGTAAAGATTCAGGGCTTCCAGATCATACAGTCTTTGTCTTAACTACTCAGCTCTATGGTCTGTGACAAATGCAGGCAAAAACAACAAACTGATACAGTTGTATTCCAATAAAACTTTATTTACAAAAACAGGTGACAGGCTGGAATAGTCCTCAGGGCCATATTTCTGCATATCTCTCATGCAAAAAAAAAAATCACACTCTACAGAATGAAAATGATAAATATAGAGATGAGGCAGGGCACAGTGGCTTATGCCTATAATCCTAGCACTCTGGGAGGCTGAGGTAGGAGGATCGCTTGAGCTCAAGGGTTTGATATGAGCCTGAGCAAGAGTAAGACCCTCTCTCTACTAAAAATAGAAAAATTAGAAGGCATTGTGGTGGGTGCCTGTAGTCCTAGCTACTCAGGAAGCTGAGGCAGGAGGATCAGTTGAACCCAGGAGTCTGAAGTTGCTGTGAGCTAGGTTGACTCCACAGCCCTCCAGCTTGGGTGGACAGAATAAGTCTCTGTCTCAAAAAATAAAACAAAAGAATGAAGAAAGAAAGGCTATCATTACAACAGCTTATTAGACCACATAGTATTATCTAGCCCCTATGACATAGGAGACCACATATCCTACTTCTCTCTCCTTCATTCCACTCCAGCCACAAAGGCTGCTTTGCTTATCCTTAAATGCTCCAATACACAGACCTCTTGAGGAAAGCTCTTGCCTCAAAACTCCCATGGCTCTCTCCTTACTGCTTCAAGTTTACTGAAATATCACCTGCTCTTAAGGACTTCCCTTGCTGAACACACACACACACACAGTCTTGCTTGCTGCATGTTTCTCCATGTTTCTACCACAGCATTCCCTTATAATTTTCTTATCTGTTACATACACTGCCTGTCTCATCACCAGAATGTATGTTCAAAGAAGACTGAGATTTGTTCTCTGCTTTACAGCAATGCCAAGAACAGTGTTTGGCACACAGTAAGCAATCAATAAGCAACTGCTGACTAAGCGAATAAGTATTAAGCTCTCTATGTGAATGATGCTTTACGTACTTAATTGCCATTTTACTCGTGTAAATAATAATGCAAATAATAAATGCATTTTAATATTCCTTGGATTAGATCAGGAATGCATTCAATCACCCTTATCAAGATCAGTTACTTTGTATTTTCTTTTTCAGCAACTTGTAATCTTTATTTTATTTATTTTTTTTTGTTATTGCAGTTTTTTGGCCGGGGCTGGGTTTGAACCCACCACCTCTGGCATATGGGGCTGGCGCCCTACTCCTCGAGCCACAGGCGCCACCCCCTACTTTTGTATTTTCTAGACGTCTTCAGACCTGAGGTTATTGCTTATTGGAAAGGAGAAAGTTGAAGTTGAAGCTATTGTTGAAAGAACTCTTCCCATTAAAAATTCTTGGTGGGAAGAAAACCTATTCAAACACCAACCAATTTGAAAACCAACCCGTAAGGCCAGGCGTGGGCTCCCGCCTGTAAACCCAGCATTCTGGGAGGCCAAAGTAGGTAGATTGTTTGAGTTGGAAGTTACTGTGAGCTATGATGTCACAGCACTCTACCCAGGGTGACAGCCTGAGACTCTGTCTCAAATAAATAAATAAACAAATACACAAACTCAACCCTTCCTTTAATCTTTTTCTCCACCACAGCACTTTGTACTGCTACCCAAGGCTCACCATGGTCCCCCCTCCCGGACATGGAGTCTCTGGAGGCCAGGAACTCAATTTCTCTCCACTTAGCACTGCATCTGCCCGTCAATGACACTGAAGAACCGTTACTGAATTAAACTGAGTGAGTATGATAGGAACCTATGCCATAATTGCTTATGTTTGTCAAGATGTAGTTCAGAAGCAACACCGTTATCTGGATTTCTAAGGTCATTTTAAACAAACCTATCTTCTCTGTTCGCAGGGCCCAACCGCTGCAGAACATTGAGTTCAGTACCGAATCCACAGTCGACTAATTCGCTCCTCAGGATGCAAACCGTGGCAAGCAAAGGCTAACTACTGAGGACGACAGAAACGTGAATGATGGGTGTGTGTGTGTGTGTGTGTTATACTCGTATTCTAACAGCCAGAGATAAAAGAACACAAGACACCAAAAGATGAGACGCCCAAAAATAAAAGGAAAACAAGGGGAAAATTTTTTAACGGGGGTGGGGGGAGGAAGCAAGACGAGCGAGGAACGACGGCACAGCAGGATAAGCGAAGTTAGGTGGCAGACCCTCCTGGCAGGCTGCTTTCCGCCGCGCGCCAACTTCGCGCGGCGCCGCCCGCACCGCAGTCCGCAGGCCGGCCGGGAGCGCCGGGGCCGGCGCGGGGACGCGCGAGCAGCACGGCTGCGGGAAGTGGGCGGGGCCTCGAAACCGCACCACCCCGCGGGGTCGCCCTCGCCCGGCCGCCGGCCAGCCCCGCCGGACGCCCCCGGCGCGCCTGCCCGCCCTGCAGTCGCCGACCCCGGCGGGCGGGAGGGGGCGGGGAGCCCCGGGCGGTTTCGGGGAGGACGCGCCGCCCCGGAGCTGGTTTTGGCAAAACTTTGAAAGCAGGACTCGGATTACCTGAGCGGCGGGCGCGTCTGCGGTACGGCTGCCGGGCGGCCGGGTTTTCAGCAGCCGTAAAGCGGCGGCAGCGCGAGCCGGGCCGGGCGCCCCGCGCCTCCCGCGACAGCCGCTGGGCAGGCCGGGCCGGGCTGAGTCACGGCGGCCGCCGCGTCCCGGCCGCGCGCGAGGGCCGCCCGGAGAGCCAAGTGGATGGCGGGAGGCTCAAATCGGGGAAGGACGTTTTATTTTTCTAAGTGGGCAAAACTGGTAGATTACACTATGCTGTTCCATCAAAAGCTAGGAATTTTATTTACTATTTCATTTACATATTTTTTACAAGTGATCTTTGTATCTAATAAAACTTTATAAACAGTTTTTTGTCCTTTTTTTTTTTTTTTTTTAAGTCCATTGCTTCCAGAGCCAAATTGCCGGGTATAGCAAGTTACTTCGTTTCTCTTCCAAGGAACTGGATTTAAAAAGTGCCTCACTCAAGAAAGAGCGCACGAGGGCGGGTGCCTGGCATCTGGCCTGCACCCCGCACTGGGCACTCACCAAACGGTACTACTTTAAAATAAGGGGAAGGGTGAATTGAAACTTAGATACAGTTTTGAAAAGAAGGAAAATGAAGTTGTTCCCTTCCCCCCACCACCCCCAGTGGAGCAAATTAGACAAAAACAAGGGAAGAGATGGAATTGGCGCCTGCAATGAACAAAAGAGGCTAAGAAATGAAGTGAAGGAACAGAGGGAAAGGAGAAAGGAAGTTAAGGAGAAATGAAAGTCTCCAGGGAACAAATGAGGCTAAGGGAGGTGTATGAATTGAGAAAAAGAAGACGGAGGGAGGAAGGAAATGTTGCCACCCAGCCCAGTTCATCTGCCTGCTGCCTTAGAGAAAGCCAACCCCAGAGGCAGCAGGTTCACAGCAGGGAAAGGGTTTATTATATACATAGCAGCTAACCAGGAGGCAGGGGAAATTTCTCAAATCTGCCTCCCTAATAACTGGGGAGGTTTAAGAAAGTTTTTAAAGACAGTCTGGTGGTATAAGATTAGGCTATCAGGGTCTCATAATTGGCTGGGTTCAAGAGGGAACCATCAGTCCTTTGGTGCCGGCCACTGTCCAGATGGGTCAACAGATCACTGGAATGCAGGTCCTTGGGTAGTGCTGATCCAAGACCAGTTGAGTCAGTTCCTTGGTGTGGTGGGTCAATCACTGGAATTCAGGACCTGGAGGATATCTCAAACACTATCACCCCTCCATTCCCCAGAATAGATGGTGTTCTATGTGGAGAAAGTCAAGAATCTTTATAACCATCAGTGCATGACCCCAGGGTAAAGAAACAAACTAGAAAACAGTAGTTATTATCATTATTTTAGTCAACTCTGCCCCTTTGCTGAATTTTGGGGTCCTTGCCCTGGTTCTCACTTTGCACCCCCTTCATCAATTTGTAAGGGCAATTTCAGAAGGGAGGAATGAAAACAGGGAAATATGGAAAGGTAGAACTAGGCTCAATAGGAAGGAAGGAGAAATGAAACTGGGCTCCGTGGCCAAAAGCTGATGGGATCGTGGAGAAGGGAGTGAAGGAGTATGTTTGCTTGATCTTTAGAAATTTATGACAAAATCCATCTGCTGAGGGAGATTCTTTTAATATATAAACAGATAAGCAACTATCTAAAAATGAACCCCAAATGAGGAGCCTGTGCTCCACTGAATGGGATTTGGCAATTCTGCAACATGAGTAAATTCCTCTTGTGCTGTGTCTTGAGGGGTTGAGTCATCAAACCCCTAGCAAGTATCAGTGGGCTGGATTCCTGAAAGGCATGCCAGATGGATGCATTCTGGTGAGTTTTAATAACTATGTGATGTTCCCTTCTGTACTTCAGTTGATTTTAGTAGAAAAGAGTCTGAATAAAGATTTGACGAGTGAACCAGTTTGCAGTTAAAATCCCCAAACATTTTCTCCCACTTTTGTTTTCCCTCTCCTTTGTTTCTGGTTTTATTATATTATTTTTACAGTGAAACTGCCTAAAGGAAAGATGATTTTAATTAATATGAAAGAATGGAAGGAATTTTAGCTAGGCCTCTCTAAGAAAGTAAACTTTTTGAAAGAAAGTTGTTTTGTTTGTTTGTTTGTTTTTTAAGATGATGTTTTAATGACAATGAGAGCAAGCTGGCAGATGTAAAATCAGAAGTTTGTTTAGACAAACAAGAAAACAGTAATAACAATGGTATGAAAGAAAATGGAACAGAAATCAGAAACAGTTCTAATGTCTAATTACTGTAAGAACCAAAGACTAAAGTTTTCCCTAACAGATAAAGAAAAATATTTGCCTTACTCCACCACCCAGCCCTTCAAATAGAAAGGAGAAAAATAATTAAAAAACTCTGTCAGGTTATCTAATGATCTGCATTTTATTAGGTCACCTATGCAGGGTAAAAACTCGAGTTGCTTCTTTCTACAGCAATACTTTTGCAGAAGCAAAATTTCTAAGGGTACAATTTCTCCAGTAGCCAAAAAAAAAAAAAAGAAAAGGAAAGAAAAGAAATTACCCACAATCATAAGTAAGATAAAAATCTGAATCCCATTCCCTTTGTTTCAATTTTGCAGAGCCTTCAGGCTGAAAACATTATCATTAAACCTTTATTAATGTGAAAGATAAGAAATAAAATTCTAAATGCTGCCCTTAACCCAAAAGGAGCAAGAAGACAAAACCAAAGCCCAGCAAACAGAGAAAGAGATTAAGAAATTTTCTGAGGGGAATCTTTGAACTTTTGTCTGTAAAATGAATACTGGGTCACTTGCTTTAAACAAATAGGCAACACACACAAAAGCTGGGAACTAAGAAAATCTGGTTAGGTGATATAAAAAGCTTACCTTGCCTGAAATGCTTTGGTCTAAGAAGAAAATTCCACTCATATTAAGTGAAAACAAAACTCACCACCTTATTTTTGTACTCATTTAAATCCCCCAATGAACGGAATCCCCTTGAGCGCATTTTTAGTTGGATTGTGACATTCCATAAACTGAACCTTGACTCTTGAGTTTTGAACACGTGAATTTATCCAAAAGTGGATTTTGACTTGTGTTTGTTTTTAAAGCTCTTAAAGCCATCATTAATTATTGTTAATAATTTAAAGATATTCTGATCAGCTTATTACATGAATTTGACAACATTGCAAGTAAATTTTACACATTTGAATTTAACCTTAGTGTGCTGATGTGGTTTTCATTTAACATCTTACAGACAATTATACGTAGCACTTTACAGCAAAGATTAATAGTTGGATTTCAAAAGATCATATTGTGCTCTCCAACTTAAAACCTCAGTATAAGGAGGATTTCCTGCCACATTCCAAACACTTCGTTACATTACTTGTTGCTAAATGGTTACATAAAAAGAAGCATTAGCTACACACCCAAATGCCTCAGCAAATTTGTAGTTTGGGAAACTAATTTCAGGAATGCTATCAAAGACTGTATGAAAGCTGAAGTGTGGCTGCCACATTGTGTTCCAAGATCCAGCTCAGTGAGTGAGGACAATATTAAAGACGTAGAGTCTTTTTCTTCTCTGTCAACTCAGATATGTGTTTACGGAAATTATTGTACATGTATTATAACAGGTCTACTTGAAACAATTAAATCTGACCTTTTTAGACATTTGAGGTAGATTTTTAATGATCATTTTATGGTTTTAATTTTTAGAAACAACTGGAAATTACTAGTCAGGATGTGTATTAAAAAGAATTCTATTGTCAATTTTTCCCCAAAATTGCTTTCATATTTGCTGTGGTAAAATACAAATAACATGAAATTCATCATCTTAACAATTTTTAGTTATACAGTCCTACAGTGTTAATCACATTCATAGTTCTTGTGTGTATGTCACCACCATCCATCTCCAGAGTTCATTTTCATCTCATAATTAACTCCCCATTCTCCCTTCCCCTCAGCTCCTGGTAACCACAATTCTGGTTTCTCTCTCTATGTTGTTTTACTACCCGAAGCCCGCCATAAGATCATACACTATCTTTTAGTGACTGGCTTATTTTACATAGCATAATGTTCATCCTTTTTGTAATTTGTGTCAAAATATTCTTTCTTTTGAAGGCTAAATAATATTCTCGCACTTATTCATTCACCCTTCCATAAACACTAGGATTGCCTCTATGTTTTCACTGTTACGTGTAATGCTGCTATGAATATGGCTGTACAAATGTCCTTTTGAGATTCTGTTTTCAGTTCTTTGGGTATACACTCAGAATTGAAACTTCTAGATAATATGGCAATTCTATAAAGTTTTCCAAAGAACTGCCATGCTGTTTTCCACAATGACTGCACCATTTTACATTCCCTCCACTGGTGCAAAGGGTTCCAGTTACTACAGTGTACCCCAACCCTTTTGGCACCAAGGACCAGTCTCGTGGAAGATAGTTTTTCCACAGATGAGGGGTGGGGCAGGGGATCTGACAGGAGGAGGAGTTGGGATGGTGATGCTAATGATAGGGAGTGGCTTTAAATACAGATGAAGCTTCATTCCACTTGTCCCACTCAGCTGTTCATCTCTTGCTGTGCAACCCAGTTCCTAATAGCCCATGAACCAGCACCAGTCCATGGCCCGGGGATGGGCCTACAGAGTTGCTGCACATCCTGACCAACACTTATTATTTTCTGTTTTTCTGATCATAGCTATCCCAATGGGCACTCAGGGCTGGGCAGATGTGACGCATTTCCTCATAAAGGCAACTCCTATAACAAAAGAAGGTTAACAAGAGAAAACCACATGACAAATTTATCTAATCAAAGTTCTACATGACCTAGGAGCCTTCCAAAAGAAAGATCCAAAATCTAGGTAAAACTGCCTATTTTTATGCTTAGGTTTACTAAAGAATGGGCAACCATGTAGAAGTGTGATTGGACAAAATGGTCTGGCCTAATGGGAGTAGACTGAGGGGGAAACCAGCAAACGTGTCCTAAAATTCTTCTTGCTACTGGGTGTACCATTTCTTCCTCCCAAGTATGGGACAGAACCCCTCTAGAAAGAGAGTCTTCAATGGGTAAGGGAAAAGGGAGGGAGTGACCTTTCTAGGTTTTATGGCTTTTTAGGGGGAGAAGAGTTTTGGTTTCAGTGACCTGCTAAAAGTGGAATTCTGATTTCTGGGCAGCGCTTGTGGCTCAAAGGAGGAAGGTGCTGGCTCCATATATCAGAGGTGTTGGGTTCAAACCCGGCCCCAGTCAAAAACTGCAAAAAAAAAAAAAAGGAATTCTGATTTATGTGACTCACTTTGGAGGAATAAGTGGGGCAAGAAATGAAAGGACAAGAGAAGGTCAGAAAGACCTTACTTCTGAGGTCTTTCCAATGTCCTTCAGTTCAAAGCACGCAGCACACAAGTTTCCATATTTTAAGGTGTTGAGTTCTGAGTCCCCACACGTGTGAAGTGTTATCAAATCGTAGTTGTATTTGTATTTCCCTAGTGAACAGTATTATTGAGCCTCTTTACATATGCTTACGGTTTGGGGGTTGTGTGAGGAGTTGTATTTATATTTCTGATATCAATCCCTTATCAGATATATGATTTGAAAATATTTTCTCCTGTTCTATGACCTTTTCACTTATTTATTTATTTATAATTTTTATTTATTTATTTTTAATTTGGGTGCATAGATTTAAGTTGCCCTGAATATATTCTCCCTTAATCTTTTGATTTCGATGTGTAAGATATATATATATATATTTTTTTTAAATGGGTTCCCATTTATTGCCCTAATTAGAGTGCAGTGGCACAATCGTAGCTCACTGCAACCTCAAATTCCTGGGTTCAAACAATCCGCCTGCCTCAGCTTCCCGAGTAGCTGGGACTACAGGCATGTGCCGCTATGCCCAGCTAAGTTTTCCCTTTTCTGTAGAGACAGGGTCTTGCTCTGCTCAAGCTGCTTTCAAACTCCTGGCCTCAAATGATCTTCCTGTCTCAGAATTTACAGAGTGCTGAGATTACAGTTGCAAGCCACCGCACCCTGTCTTCCCAAGACATTTTAGTTTTCATGAAATCCTACTTGTCTTTATTTTTCTTTTGTTGCCTGTGCCTTTGGTATCATATGCAAAAAATAATTCCCAAAGCCAATGTCATGAAACTTTTGTTCTGTTATCTTCCAAGGGGTTTATAGTATTAGATCTTACTTTTAGGTCTTTAATCTACTTTGACTTAATTTTTGTATATGGTGATAGGAAAGAGTCCAACTTCATTATTTTGCATATGGATTTTCAGTTTCCCCAGCACCTCTGGCTGAAAAAAAACTGTCCTTTCATCATTGAATATCCTCAGGATCCATGTCAATTACCACTTGACATGCTATACTAGGCTTAATATTTTGGGGGTCTCTATACCATTCCACTGGTCTATATGTTTGTCCTTATGGCAATACCACACTATTTTGAATACTGTAGCTTTGTAGAAAGTCTGAAAGTCAGGAAGGGCGAGTGTCCAAGATTTGTTCTTCTTTTCCAAGATTATTTTGGTTATTTAGGGTCCTGTGAGATTTCAGATGAATTTCAAGAAAAGTTTTGCTATCTGTGCAAAGAATATCATTGGAAGTTTGATAGGGATTTCTTTCTTTCTTTTTTTCTTTTTTGATACAGAATCTCACTTTGTCACCCTGAGTAGAGAGCTCGGGCATCATTCAACCTCAAACTCTTGGGCTCAAGCGATCCTCTGGCCTCAGCCTCCCTAGTAGCTGGGACTACAGGTGCCCACCACAACACCTGGCTAT
This sequence comes from Nycticebus coucang, assembly GCF_027406575.1. Taxonomy (NCBI): domain Eukaryota; kingdom Metazoa; phylum Chordata; class Mammalia; order Primates; family Lorisidae; genus Nycticebus; species Nycticebus coucang. The sequence goes on along the minus strand of NC_069799.1, from coordinate 4,526,808 downwards.
TTATTTATTTATTTATTTATGTTTTAGAGACAGGAGTCTTGCTCTTGCTCAGGCTGGTCTCGTTGAAATCATGAGCTCAAGCAATCCACCTGCCTCCCATAGTGCTAGGATTACAGATGTGAGCCACCATGCCAAGCCTGGGATTTCATTAAATATATGGATTTGTTTGGTTAGTATTGACATTGTCTAATACCGGGGTCCTCAAGCTTTTTAAACTGGGGGCCAGTTCACTGTTCCTCAGACTGTTAGAGGGCCGAACTATAGTTAAAAAAAAAAAAACTATGAACAAATTCCTATGCACACTGCACATATCTTATTTTGAAGTGAAAAAACAAAATGGGAACAAATACAATCACACCGCCACATGTGGCCTGCGGGCTGTAGTTTGAGGACCCCTGGACTCCATGAACGTAGAATATATTTCTATTTAAGTATTTGTGTCTTTAATTTATTTCAGCAATGTTTTTTAATTTCCATTATACATGTATTTCATGCCCTTGATTAAATATTAGGTATTTTATTCTTTTTGATTCTATTATAAATAGAATGATTTTTATAATTTCTTTTTCAGACTTCTCATTGTAAATGTATACAAATGCAACTGATTTGGGGGTATTGACTTTGTTCTGTTTTTTCTGTGTGAAATCTTTAGGGTTTTCTTCCATAGTCCTTTCAGTCTAGGTTCAATAAGTAGCAAAGTGGGCATCCTTACCTTGTTCCTAACTTTAGAGGAAATGCTTTCAGTCTTTTACCATTGAGTGTATTTGCTGTAATATTTGCTGTATATTTTTGTATATGTCTTATTATGTTGAAGTAAAGTTTCCTTTTTTTTTCTTTGTTTGTTGAGTGTTTTTCTCATGAAAGAGTGTTGAATTTGTCAAATGCTTTTACCATGTCAATGGAAGCAATCATGTGACTTTTTTTCCATTCTATTATTAATGTGGTGTGTTATATTGGTTAATTTTTGTATATTGAAACATATTTGCATCCCAGAAATAAATACTTAGTCACAATGTATAATCCTTTTAATGGCTGCTGAATTTGACTTGCTAATATTTTATTGAGGATCCTTAGATGAATATTTATAAAGGATATTGGTCTTTAGTTTTCTTTTCTTGTAGTGTTTTTGTCTGACTTTGTTATCAGGGTAATAATGGCCTCCTAAGTGAATTAGGATGTGTTCCCACATCTTCAAGCTTTAGAAAAGTTTGAGAAATATTGGTATCAATTATTTCAAATATTTGCTGGAAATAACCAGGAAAAGCATGAGCTCCAAGGCTTTTCTTTGTCAGGAAATTTTTGATTACTGCTAGTGACATTGTAGAATATATGTTTGGGCTCCATTCACCTATCCTGACATATGGCTACTAAAACTCTTGGAATCTCTGTCTTTTGTATGTTAATAACTGGTGTCTTGGTGCCCTAGATAGCAGGATAGGGCCTAGTCTCAGGAAAGACCAAGGCATAATTAGAGAGTTAGGAGGTTTGGCTACACACTCCCCATCTCTGCCCAGGAGAGAGGATAAGGTAAATTTTATCACCAAGGCAAATGATGTAATCACTTGTGCATACATGAAGAAGCCCACATGAAATCTCAAAAGGAAAGATTTTAGAGAGCTTCTGGATAGCTAAAAATGCGGTGATTCCTAGAGAGTTGCATGAAAGCTTTATATCCTTTCCCACATAGCTTGCCCTGTGCATCTTTTCTGTTGCTGTCCACTGGGCTACTTATTGATGACACAGAGGCAGCACCACAGACTAAATGAATGATTTTAAAAGGGATGGCTGGTGCAGGCTCAGGCACATCAGCAATCACTTGTCTTTATTCACTTTCTTATATACCCAAACTCATCAGATAAAAATAATCCAAGAATAAAGAAGACAAAAGGTAAAGATTCTTTATAAGCGTTAATACAGCAAAGTATGTACACACCTTTCTAAACTAAAAATATCCTATTTGGAGAAAAACAACAATGGGATGAACCACAAAGGGCTGGGTTGTCTGTTCTGTTTGCCTACTTCACTATATTTGAAAGCTGTTGTGTAAATAGAGGTAGGGGATTAAGTGCAACAGTCCATTGCCCCAGGCAGATGATCGGCCTCCAGCAGGACTTGGTGAGGGCCCTCTGGCACACTCTTTCCTTTAAGGCATGACTGCCTGCATTTTTCAGCAAAGCCGCTTATGCGAGCTGGGGGAGAATATCCCCCCAAACGCACATCTAGCCCAAGTACTGGAAATGTTCCATCTCAGAGCCTCATACCTCAAGGAGCACAAATGAGACTGATTCACCTAACAAGGGTACAGGGTACTGTGCCCCTTCACTTTTCCATCTAGCTCTTCATCTATATTCTTTGTAATTTTTTTAAGTGATAAATAGGTAAACATAAGCAAGTGTTTCTTTGAGTTCTGTGAGTCATATTACCAAATCATTCAAACCCAGGGGTGTGGTAACCCAATTTATCACTGATTATTTAGAAAGGCAGGTAATAACCTGTGCGTGTAATTGACTGGTATCTGAAGTGGGAGGTAGTCCTGTAGGACAGAGTCCTCAACCTGTGGGATCGGACACTATCACCAGAATGATATTTGAAGAATGGAGTTGAATTTATAAGCACACACAGTCAGTATCTGCTGCAGAATTGTTTACTCATTGTGCTGGGAAAGCCTATACATGTTAGTGACCAGAAGTAACCAGAAGTGAAGTCTTCTGTGCTGTATTGTGTACATACAAGAACACACTCTGGAGATTTTGTTCCCTGTACCTCTTACACTGATTCAGCCTTCTTAGTAGTTATAGGTCTATTCAGGTTTCCTATGTTTTCATGATTTAGTCTTCATAGGTTTTCTGTTTCTAGGAATTTAACCATAACATATAGATTGCCAAATATGTTAATATAAAATTGCTTGTAATACTCCCTATATTCCTTTTTATTTCTTTTTTGATTTTAGTAATTTGAGTCTTCTCCTTTTCCCTTCCTTTGTCTATCTTGCTAAAGTTTGTAAATTTTGTTGATCTCTTCAAGAACCAACTTTCAGTTCCATTCATTTTCTCTATCGTTTTTTATTTTCTATTTTATTGATATGTGCTCTAATCTCTGTTATTTCTTTCCTTCTTTTAGTTTTGCATTTAATTTGTTCTTCTTTTTCTGTTTTTTTTTTTAAGTTGCTAACAAAGTTGTTAATTTGAGATTGTTCTCAGTTTTTAATGTAAGCATTTATAGCTATAAACTTCTCCATTAGAACTGCTTTCTCTGTGTGCTCTGAGTTTTGGTATTCTGTGTTTTGTTTTCATATATCTCCAAGTTTTTCCAATTTCTTTTATGATTTCTTCTTTGATAATTGACTGTTTATGTTTAATTTCAAAACATTTGTGAATTCTCCATTTTCCTTCAGTTACTTATTCCGAACTTCATCCCATTGTATTTGGAGAAGATACTGTGTATGATATTTATCTTTTTATATCTATTGAGGCCTAATTTGTGATTAAATGTGGTCTGTCTTGATAAATGTTCCATGCACACTTGGGAAGAATATATATTTTGTTGTTGAATGAGATGTACTATATAAGTCTGTTAGATCTGTTTGGTTTATTGTGTTATTCAAGTCCTCTGTTGCCTTATTCCAGCTAGTTACTATCTATTATTTGATATTGGGGTATTGAAGTCTTCAAATGTATTGTGGAACCATTTCTCCCTTCAGTTCTGTCAGTTTTTGCTTCTTATACTTGATTGTCTTATTTGGGTATGTACATGTTTATCATTTTTATGTCTTGTATTTCATTTATATATTGTCCTTCTTTGTCTCATAAACTTTTCTGATTAAAGTCCATTTTTGTCTGATATTACTATAACCACCCTGCTCTCTTTTTGTTACTATTGGTGTGAAATGTGTTCTTCCATACTTTCACTTTCAATCTATTTGTGTTATTGGATCTAAAATGAATTTCTTATGGACTGCATAAGAATCATGTGCCATACATTAATGTTTCAATGAATGATGAACTGTATACATGGTGGTCTCATAACATTATTATACTTTATTTTTACTGCACCTTTTTTATATTTAAGTATGTTTGACTATATAAATACTTACCATCATGTTACAGTTGCCACAGTATTCAGTATAGTGATCAGCTGTACAAGTCCGTAGCCTAGGAGCAGTAAGCTATACCATATAGGCTAGGTATATAGTATGCTACACCACCTAAGTTTGAGTGAATACACACTATGCTGTTCTTAAAATGATGAAATCACCTAATGATGTCTTTCTCAAAAACTATTCTCTTGTGAAGCTGTGCATGACTGTTGTCAGATCAAGTTTCTTATTCATTCTGTCTTAACTGGAGAGTTCAACCCATGTATATTCAATATAATTACTGAAAAGGAGGAACTTAACTTCTGTCATTTTTTTATGTGCCTTATAGCTTTTTTGTCTTTCATTTTATGCAATACTGTCTTTGGTTTCTGTTTTGGTTGATTGTTTACACTGAAATATTTAAATTTATTTTTGGTTACAATGCAGATTACAATTAACATTCCAAAGTTATAATAGTCTCATTTTAATTTGTACTGGCTTACCTCAATAACAAATAAAATCTCTGCATCTTTATAGCTTTGGCCTCACCTTGTTTGTTTTAAATATCATAAAATTATGTCTTTATAGGTGATATGCTCAATATGTTTATAAAATGTAAACATATAAAGTTGGAAAGTTATGTTATTTTAATATCGTGTAGCCACTCTGTCATAATTTTAAAAGTATTAAATTCCACTATTAAAAATTCCTGCTTAGCAACTAAATTATTGATTCTATTTACATCAGTTTTGACTATAAAGATACATAGTATTTTAATAACTGATAAGCTCCCATACACAGATGAGATTATTTTTATTATCCTCTAATGATTTTAAAGTTCTACGTAGAACTAGAAAATAAGTAGAAAAATTTTCTAAATTTCTAAAGTTTCTAACTAGAAAAATTTATGCATGAATTACATTGTATTTTATGCTAATAATTTTTTTTAGTTTCTACATTTTACTATTTATCTTATTAAAAAACTATACAGTTGCAAGTGTCAACATAATTCTATAATAGCTGAAAAAAGTATTATATTAAATTGCCTTTTAATCACATATTTAGGTTATTTTATTTTATTTGCTTATTAATTTTTTTCTTTTGAGACAGAGTCTCCCTTTGTCGCCCTTGGTAGAGTGCCATGGCATCATATTTCATATCTCACAGCAACCTCAAACTCTTGGGCTCAAGTGATTGAGCCTCAGCCTTGACTCAGCTTCCCAAGTAGCTGGGACTACAGGCACCTGCCACAACACTGGCTATTTTTTAGAAACAAGGTCTCGCTCTGTTTCAGGTTGGTCTCAAACTTGTAATGTCAGGCAATCCACCCACGTAGGCCTCCCAGAGTGCTAGGATTACAGGCGTGAGCCACCATGCCTGGTTCACTGACTTAGGTTATTGACTACGTAAAGCTCCTACTAATTCCAATCTATTTTGAAAAATGAATGACCTCATTATAAGAAACCTAATGGGGGAAATGACCAAATAAATTAGAATTACTATGTTTGTAGAGTATTTTGAGTTTTTGCAAGAATTGTTTTGTGTAAAGAAAGTTATTTAGCTAAGAAAGCGCTATCCAGGAGTTGTTGACAATGTGCATGTGACTTCTTGAAAATTAATCAGCATGGCAGTTAATCTGCTAATCTCAGTGACATCTGTGTACTCCATACATTTCTCAGCCTCCTTTGTATCAGACTAGCTCACGAGTGTAATGTGGACAAAATTATGCCTTTCTCTCTTTATTTGTAACTGAAGGAGTAGAGGAATTCCATCAGATGACCCTAAGTATTATGTCTCTTACCATGAAGTGAGCAGAATTAAACCATGCTTTTTATTCAAAGAGAAAGAATGTTATACTGGGACATTGTTTACACAGAGGTGCAATCTGAGAAGATGAAGAAGCAGAAAGTAACATTAGTAACTCTGAGGTAACAACATAAACAGCTGCAACCTCTAGGACTGGGTATAACAGAGCTTAAAAATGGCCTCCAAACCCATCTCCTGGCTCATGCTCTACAGCAAACCCTTCCCTCAAATGAAGCTTCTAATGAATGGAATGAAGCAGACACACCGGGACGTCACTTTGAATGATGTATATGAAAGACAGTGGCTCTGTCTTGGTCTGTTCTGGTTCCCTCTCCACTGGATCATTCTGAGGAAAGCCCGCCAACATGCTATGAAGCAGTCTCATGGAGACAGAGACTAGAGGCTCACGGGCGAGGTACTGAAGCCTACAAACGGCCACGCCAGAGCTTTCTCCTCCTCCTAGTCCAGCCTTCAGATGAAACCACAGCCCCTGCCAAGAGTTTGAATGCAGCCTCCTAAAAGATTTTGAGCCAGAGGACTCAACTAAATTGTGTTTACATTCCCATCCCTCATAACCAGAAATAATAAACATTTGCTTTAAGTCACTAATTTTTGGTTAGGTTTTTATACAGCCGTAACAAATACATTATGAAAACAAAAGGAAAGAGGTGGGTTTCTACCATGGAATAATCACATGTAATTGGTCATTTCTCTGAGATGGGGCTGTATTATATGATCACTCATAAAGGTGGGATGGACTCCCTCCCTACTATTGCTAGGAGACAGAGGATGATAATAATTCATGTACTTGAATTTGAGAACAAGTTTATTACTCCCTCAGGGACTCTCGGGAAAAGAACAGGCACAAGCAGGTCTGACTTGAGAGAAGCAGAGGGAATGGGCTGAGTGAAAATTGTGCCTGGAGAGTGGGAGTAGGGGAAGTTTTCATGCCTGGGTTAGCAGTGTGCAAGGTTTGGGTTTTCCTCTGGCACCAAAGGAGGTGGCCCACTTGAACACTCTTATCACCATATTCAGGTGTGGTGACAAATGGGAAGGAGGAAGTAAAGCCAAAAAGAAGTCAAAAGTCACACATCAAGGTGAAGTCAGACTTCGTCATAGGGCATCTCCCAGCTATTCCTTGTATCTCTAGAATTCAGAGGAGGGTTCCCAGGAGAAGGGACCATGTTCTCCTAATAGAGGACACAGTTGGCTGCAGCTGATCCCTCTGAGAAAAAAGAAGAACAGTTCTGAGAGTGACAAAAGACAGTTTAGATGGTATATAGCTGGTGCTATGGAAGCCATGCTGACAGAAGGAAAGGAAGTCCCTTCTCTCTTTTTCCATCTTCCAAAAACCTACTAGCAGAAATCAACAGATGTTTTATGGGCGGGTGTATAACCAGCACTGCACTGCACTGCAGAATGAGTCGATGGGTGAATGACCAGCAGGTTCCTAACCTTTCTCATCTCAGCACCTGTGTACAGCCCTTTTCATGTTCTCTGACTCCTACAGCAAACAACTCGTGCTTCTGCACTTACTTTAACAAAAACACTCACACTTTCTGCCCCCCAAAGGAAGACACAAATAAGAATGTCTACATAACCTTTTTGATCTGTGGGTGAGGTTAGATCCTCTACTGGCTCAGTCGTAAATCCACCTGGATGCTACAGAGGGTGCCCCAAACGTACACACATTTTAAGAAAGGAAAAAAACAAACTGTATTAAAATTGTATTGCTCAACATACACTGATTACAAAAGATGAACACAAGTCATATTTGACTTTTGCAGTTCCAAGAGATGTGCAAGATGATTACCGTCAGCATCAAGACACTTGTGATTGCTGCCACTACAGCTTGAGCAGTGATGACCAAAGTGTCCATTTGTGTCACTGAGCCTGCTCTTTCAGTTTCTTACCAAAGTACTGCTGGTGTAGCCTGTTTTCTGTGTTACACAGCATTCTGTAAGGTCCACCACAGGGAGAAGTGAAGGGTGTTAGGTCAGGAGAACGTGGGGGAAACTCAACCGCACCTTTTCATCCTATCTGTGGTCCTACGATTTTTCATCAAGGTCAGCTCTTGCATCTCAGGTGAACTGCACCTTCATCTCAGGCCACCTTCATTCAGTTCACGTAATAATCTTGAACTTCCCATTTTGCTGCTTTAAAAATGTGTCCTAGGCTTGTTCTGCTAACTCCTGTCTTGCGTGCACACTGTTGGCGAGCGTGGAAACTGTTCTGACACCACAGTAGAAGCGGCAGGACGTGTTGCTGCCCGAGGCCTCCCTGGTCTTCCCTGGTGCACACCACACACGGCACCACATGGCTCACACTTCTCACTGCTGTGTGTGGTTGGTAGGCTTGTTGGAGGTTCTGTTGCACATTCACACCTGCATTGTTGTATTCCTACAATGTTCTCATGTTTTAAATACCATTTCACAGTGGTCTTGCACTCCTCAAATGACAATTGTGCCTCTGCCATTTTCTTCCACTGTCCTGCCTGTCCCATGGTGACACTAACATTTATTTGATTAATGCCATCTTTTAAGCGAATGTCATACTACACATTGCTACCATAATTCAATTCGACTTTGAAAAGTAATACACAGATAACATTTCTTAAACTGTCTCTATGTTTTTGGCTCCCCACTATACAACTGAGTAACAAAGTGAAAAAAAAACCCTAATCATCTTCACCAATCCTTGTTTAAAACAATAAGGATACAGGGAAGAAAAAGGAAACATATGATGTGCCAAATTGCTGAGAGTTCTTGTTTCTGTAACTAGTCAGAAGGAATTTGATCATAGTAACTCCTCCCAGGACCCACAGCATGTTCCTCTGACATCAGCCAATGTTGCTGTTGCTCAGTTATTAACCTGGTGGAGTAACTCAAATCTGTATTCCTGAAGTCTCTAATGACATAGTCACTCTGTCTTTATTGTACTTCTGTTGTTTTTCCTTGATTTTATTGTTAAATATGTACATGTTAAAAAGAAGTCCAGAGAATTCCCTGGATTCCAGATAGTCCTTTCTGTGCCCAAGGTATAGTGGGACCTAATTTCTCCCTGATAAGCAGGATTAATCACTTTAGCCAATAAAGTAGCCCCTTATTGGACAGTTAATTCATGAAAAATTCATGAAGAGCTCAGAATGACTAGGTGGTAGTCTCAACCGCCAATTTGATGGAGCAGTGATTAGTAACCCCTAGTGGGGACATTTCTTCGTTTCTTGGGAACTGAGTCACTAAATCAGTTCAAAGTTTCAGGGATGAGAATCAAACTTTTGTGAATATACAATTACATGTAATAGTCAGAGGAACCACTTCTCTTTCTGCCTCTTAATTCTCAGAGCCAGGCATTCCGGCTTTGGGAGAATAACACCATATATATCCAAAATATATTCTGTACAGTTTTGGCTATATATGGTGTTCATGGTGTTGCAGAGTATCCCAGTCAATGATGTGGCTGGAAAAACCAGTGAATGCCATTATGCCACTCTTCCTTTGCTATGAAACAGTGTTCAGTGGGACTTCAAGATGGTGAATATAGGTCCATGAATGGTGGTACTGGTCAAAGCACTGCTGGAAGGTAAAGGAAATTCTTACCCTGTGCATTCCTGTGGGTCAGATCTCCGTCCCCTCTATGGAGGAGACACTAGGTGAAAGGGATTGTGTCCTTGAGATCTGCCTTGGAGGTGAGCCGCAAGAACCACCAAACTCAGAACATCTGCTTTGCATTTGTTTTTGTTTTCGTTTTTTTTTTTCAGTTTCTGGCCGGGGGTGGGTTTGAACCCACCACCTCTGGCATATGGGGCCAGTGCCCTACTGCTTTGAGCCACAGGCACCGCCCTTGCTTTGCATTTGTATGTGAAAAATAAATGTTTATTACATAAGCCACTAGATTTTGGTGTTGTTTATAATAGCGTTTAGCCTAGTCTGACTAATCCTAGCAAACCATTTCCACTCAATAAGAAATTAAAGGAGTCTGAAGATCCATGAGTTAAACAGTTTTTACACACAAAACTTTATTCCTTTAAGATGTATATCAAGAAAGACACATATTTCTATGTTAGATCTATGTATTGAATTTTCTGTCTTCATTCAGAAATGATTTTCCATGTCTAAAATAATGAGGATAATTTTCTACTTTTATTAATATTACTGTTGGCACCATTGATTGCTACATATTGTTTTTTGTTTCAAGGACCTGAAAAGGGTTTCTTTCTTCCCTTCTGTCCAAAATACGTGTTTAGTGTTTTTAAATTTAGAGAACTGTACATGAAGTCAAAATTTTAATTACCCCCCAAATTGTCACTCCTCTTTCTCTCTTATGCACAGTATAATGTTTTTCTTTCCCTATTATATTTCAAGTCTTCCTAAATGGTTTATTTACTAAAGGGATGAACTGTGTGATTGCCAATTTTCTTTTTCATCATGTTACAAAGTCTTTAAATTGTGATCTTGAAAATCTATTTTTTCACAAAAATTATTGATACTAATGCAGACTATAAGGTGGAAAAGAGGCTTGAAAATCTCTTTCCTGCTATGTCAATATTCCAAATGAACCAGAGAAAAATATTAAACGGTATGTGCAGCCTGAGCTCTGTTTATTGGATGGAAGACTTAACAGGAACGTCTGTGTGAGTTTTTCATACTGAAGTATATATTAAATAACTATCGCAAGACATGTCTCAGTGTGATTTGGAATCTACTTTGATATAGAAATGATTTATAGTGATTAAGAAAAAAAGATGATTACTAGAATACAGAATGGGTTTTAATGACTGTCCAAGTCACTTTCTGTTGCTATAACAGAATATTTGAAACCAGGTAGTTCACAAAGAAAAGAAACCGATTTCCTACAGTTCTGGAGGCTGCCGTGTCCAGGGATGAAGGGGCTGCATCTGGTGGTCCACTCTGGTAAGAGCCTCAAGCTGCACCCTAATGTGGTGGGAGGCCTCACAGGTGAGAGGGTCACAGAGAGATGACTGGCTGAAATAATAGACCCACTTCCATGGTAATACATTAATTGAATGACCCATTTCAGCCCTCTTGACCCACTTTACTCCCTTTTTTTTTTTTAAGACAAGGTTTTGCTCTGTCACCTGAGTTAGAGTATGGTGGTATCATCACAGTTCACTGCAACTCAACCTACTGGCGGGGAGCCATCCTCCTACCTCAGCCTCCCAAGTAGCCGGGACTACAGGAGTGTACTATCCCACCGGGATGATTTATCTATTTTTTGTACAAACAGGGCTTTGCTCTTGCTCAGGCTGTTCTCAAACTCCTGGGCTCAATCAACACTCCCACCTGAGCCTCCCAAAGTGTTAGGAGTACAGGCGTGAGCCACTTCACCCAGCCTCCAATTCCCTCTTAAAGGTACCACTTCTTAATACTGTTGCATGGAAGATTAAATTTTAACATAAGTTTCAGAGGGAACAAACATTCAGCCACAGCAATGACTTAATAAGTCTTATATAAGCAAAGACAAAATAATCCAAGCCAAATATTACACATTTTCTAAACTTTCTTCATAGTATATATTTTAGATCTTCTCAATTCATCACTTTCATGATTTTCCCCGTTAAGTACAAAATTTTATCTATTAATAAAACTTTCATCTCCTTCACTCTAGTGTAGGGACCAAGAACTCTTGGTCCTTAAGAGTTTGCTGAAAAATGAGGTAGATTGATTAATTGGAAAAAAGGTCATATAATTTTTTTTCATATGTATACATGGGAGCCTTCAGAATGGAGACTCAAAGATACAGAGAAAATTGTTCATTTTTATGCTTTAGGTTTACCAAAGTAGGGACAGCTGTGTAGAAATATGATGGGACAAGATGATAGGATCTAATATTAAGAAACTGAAGGGGGAAACCCAGCAAGGCCTGTGTGCTTAGATTCTTCTGGCCCTTTCAGCGTACATTCCTTCCTTCTGGGTGTGGGGGGGAGGGCCTTCTCTGGAATGGGGGGTCTTATGACCTACAGTCAAACAAAGTAGTTCAGATACTTTCTTTATGGCCATTTTTTTTTTTTTTTTAAGAGACAGAGTCTCACTATGTCGCTCTCAGTAGAGTGCCATGAAGTCACAGCTCACAGCAACCTCCAACTCCTGGGCTTAGGCGATTCTCTTGCCTCAGCCTCTTGAGTAGTTGGGACCACAGGTGCCCGCCACAATGCCTAGCTTTTTGTTGCAGTTTGGCTGGGGCCGGGGCTGGGTTAGAACCCACCATCCTCGGTATATGGGGCTGGTGCCCTACCCACTGAGCCACAGGGGCCGCCCTATGGCCAATTTTTATACAGAGTATTTAGATTTTGTGGCTGACTTTTGGGAAAATGAGCTTTGGCCTTCATCACCCACTTTGGGCAAGAGGGATTTGAGTTTCCAAAGTTTGTCTCAGGAAAGAGTGGGCCTGAGATGCAGGAGGACAGGGCAAGGTCAGAGAAAAATGAGGCTTTCATTTCGGGGGTGCTGTTTTCTGAGCCCCATCACCAGCATTCCGGTCTGGGACATGGATATCCATTATGTTTATTTTCCCCTGCAATACATCTTTGTCTTTTGGGAAATGGTTTTCTTTCCCTGATATGAATACGATAGGACCATCCAGGACATGCTCCATCTCTGTTGCATCAAAAGCAAATTCCTGGTTTGAAAGTTCCAAGGCGGCTCTTAGGGAGAGAGCTGAGATTCTCTGTGATGCTGTTCAGGCTCCAGACCTAGAACTGCTGAGAGCCAGCTTTCTTGCTTCACTGAGAGTCTCTCGAGAAAGCAGAGCAAGAGAGAAAGCGTCCCAATAACATTTTATTACCCATTGCCCAGCCTAGTCCCTTATACCACCTAGCTATGAGAATAGTATATTTCCTATTTTTCTTAAACTGATGTCAGCTGCATTTCTGTCTTTTGCAACACAAAGTTCTGAAATTAAAGCCTTTACTTAACCCTCTTTTCATTGCTTATTTCCTCATGTCTTTTAAATTAATTTTAAAATATTTAAAAATGTAATGGAAGAAACACAAAAATAAATGTAACAATTGGCAAAAAAACAAACAAAAAACCCAGTGCACCCCATTTTCATAAAAGTCTAGGAGAAAGAGTACTTTCTTGAATCCTAGAATAGGGAAGGTGGGGCCAACCCACAGCCAGGTGTGAGAGGTCAGTGTCAAGTGTGTGCCCTGCTACTCAGAGCTCAGGCCCCCAGGCCTTTCCACTCTGAGGTGGTGCCACAGGCTTCTTGCTCCCCCTTCCTGTTCTACTGGTTGCCTCCCACCTGACACTCCAGTCTGCCCTGGGAACAGCATTTCCAGATGATTTTCTCTAAGCCCTTCCCTTGTCAACTATGGCTCCCCACTAACACCTTCCCAGCTGAGAAGGCAGGTTAGTCGGGAGCTGGACTGGGGATGAGTTGCCCTTTGTCAGGAAGAAAAGTCTAGGAGGGAGTCACAATGGATGCTCCTTCTATGTGGAGTCTATCGGATTCTTCCTGTGAGAACTTGGTGGGTTCCCTGAGGAAAAACCCAAGAATGGGGTGGGAGTGGGGCACTCTGCTGTGACGACACTTGGAAGCCCTTCACTCTCATGCCAGCAGACACTGAGCTCCAGCAATTCATTAAAAATATTGCTTAGATATTTTTACTCCAACTTACAGAGTCTGACAGTTTGTGCTTCTGAAAAGCAGCTCGTAGGAGCTTTCTCTGTCTGGATGGGCCCGACTCCAGAGTTCACAGGGTGGGAGTTTTCCCTGTGTCCTTCTCCATGCCCTAATAAATGGAAATCCCCAAGTCACATTTTTGATGACTGTATCTCCTTATTTTTTGCTTTAAATTCTTTCAATAGCTTTAAAAATATGATTAGAACAGTAATTCCTTTGTGTGGAAGATATTTAAAGAATACAAGAACAAAAAGAAAAAGAAATACTAACCACAATTTTACCATGCATATGTGACAACAGATATATTTTGACTTTTATTCTTCAATGAGTTTTTCAAAAATTTTAAAGCAATAATTCACTTATATATCATCAACAGAAGCATCCAACTTTCCATTGGCTTGAGAAAATGAAAAAGAAAAATTCTCCTTGATGACCCCTGCTTCTGTGCATGTTGGTCCCAGTGGCTGGGCCTGGGACTGTGGCCCTGGGAGCTTGGGCGTGGAACTATCCTCCAGCCTGTTGTGGGAGTGAGATCATGAAGGGCAGCAACAGAGGGCAAGGATGCTCCAGTCTGGGCAGGGCAATGTTTACAGGGCCAGTTAAGCGGCAATGGGAACAATGACAAACCCTAGGTAAGTATTCTCAGGGGCTGGTCACACTTTCCATTTCCTTCTCTGCCTGCAGATTTTGCACATCAAATGAGAGAAGGAGGCCTTAAGAAGTTAGATCCGTAACTTCCTGGGAATATGAACATTAGGATCCCCAGCAACTAATTAAACAGAAAAACTTTGTTATCAATTGTTTTCCTAAGATTAAATGAGTCGGATGCGTTTTCACATATTTTACTTCTGTTTGTATTTGTTAACATTTCTAAAGACAGTTATGGATTGTAGAACTTGTTAGATGGTGTACCTGGTAAATATGGACAGTGGCCTATGAATTTCTTCCTGATCACCAATCTACAGTTGTACTTACAGGACAAAGGTATGTGGGGGACTTTTTTTTTTTAACTATAATAACATTGTATGCTTATTGCACATCAGGAACTATTCCAACTACTTAACATGTGTTAACTCACTTCATTTCTGAAAATAAGCCTGTGAGATATTTATATTACGATCTGCATTTTACAGATGGTGCAACTGAGCCACAGAGAAGTTAATTAACTTGCCTAAAGTATGTAGCTATGAAATGCTGGAGCCTGATTTAAAAAGACAAAGGAAACTTTTTTTATTATGGAAATTTTTTAAAGACTACACCAAACAGATAATATACTGAAGCCTACACACTATTCACTCAGCTTCAAAACTGCCAGGTCTCAGCTGCCCCTGTTCCGTGTGATCCCACCACGCTTCTCCACCTGCTCCGTTCCTGTTCTTCTCTTCCTTCCCCCCTTTCTCTTTCACTCCATTTCTTGCTCATTCCTTTCCTTCCTTCTCCTTGTTGAGGTATTTTAAAGCCATTCCAGTATCCTGTCTTTTCCTTGCTGGGATTCTGCACAGAGACTGTTTATCAGCTGCTGTGCCATCTTGCGGGTGCAGGAAGTGCTGGCTCATAGCGAGCAGGTCTTTTCCTCTTTGGGAAATTGCTCATGGCAAAATGGGAGTTCCCTGCCCTGGAAGACGATTATACCTTCCATCACCCCCCCCACTCTCCCACCCCCACTGAGGTATAAGGAAAACCTAGGCTTATCTAATGACTGATTGGCCCAGGGATTCAGAGTGCTCTTTAGAACTTGCCTGGGCATCAGATGGGGCTCGTCTCCACGCGGGACCACTTTTCCCTTAGCTTCTCTCCATCTCCAGGAAGCACTCGCCAACTTGTCAGGAAATCACTTCAGCACAAATCTTTGTTGCAGGCCCTGCTTCTCACCTGAACTGGGTTAATGATAGGCGTTGTCCTAGAAAGCAGACATTCAGTCAAAGTTCTGGAGTCGGGCCACTCAGAATTGGATGGCAAAGAGGACTCCACCACGGATGGGGGGTAACATGCTCTCCAGCAATGCAGTTCTACAACTTTCCCCTGTGGAGAAGTGGGAAGAGGGGAGGAGATGTGCTGGCTGGTAGACAGTTTTAGGAATGTTAGAAGTGTGGATTAAATGGCAACTCTGAACACTAGGGAACTGGATGACTATTACTGAGTGTCATGGACATACTGAAGACAAAGGGCCAGGTTCAAATCTATTAAACAACTTAAAACTATTATAATTGTGAGAGTCAAAGGGCCTTCTGAAGCCATTTATCTGCAGCTGGAGGACCCACAAAGCTGAAGACCAAGCGTAAAACATCACTTTGAAAACAGCAGAGCAGGCTTGAATTTACAACTTTGTGAGTCCCCTACAGGACTCTAATAGAGAAGCAGTGGAACTCTGGTAATTATAATAGAGATATTTGGATAAATGCAGCTTAAAATCTTAAACGTCCAAATTCTTCTGAACTTTACTTGGTTTGTAAAATTGGCCCATTCTCCTTGTTACATGATAGAGATTCCTCTGTCCATAAATACTGTGAAGAGGCCTTAAAATAAGACAGATACGTTGAAGCTGCAGTCTGCAATCCCTGCGCTGTGGACCGGTCCCAGTCCACGGCTGGTTAGGAAGTGGGTGCACAGCACAAGGTGAATGGAGTGTGAGCGAGTGAAGCTTCCTCTGTGCTCACGGCTGCCCCCACCATTCTCAGTGCTGTCTGAACTCCACCACCTGTGGGATCAGCTGCAGCCCTAGATCCTCAGGAGAGCAGGTGCCCTGCTGTAAACTGAGCTTGTAATGGAGCTGGGTGAGAGAGCTCCTTAAGAGAATCTGAAGCCCAGGGAGCTGAGGCGCTGATGCTGGGGAGCAGCTACAGATACAGATTATCAGTAGCGGAGAGGTTTGACTGCCTAGAGACAGTAAGAAATCAGTTATGACTTGCAGAGTCATATCAAAGCCATCCTCCCACACACCTGGTCCGTGGAAAAATTGTCTTCCATGAACCCTGGTGCCTGCTGCCTTAGAAGACCATGCTTGCCTTCTCGGTAGGGGTCCACCTCCCCTCCTATCAGACGTCCCCTGTGCTTGCTGTGTCCAACTGGGGGAGTGCTGGGTCTGCTCAGGTAAAAAAAGAGTGGTTCGTTAAGGTAGCTGCAGGGGATGGCTGACACGTACAGGCAAAAATGAGAAAAACACACCTGGGAGTGGCTCCTGGGAACGCTGTGGGACAGTGTGGGGTAGCAGACTTCAAAGCTGGGTAAGTGAGGGTCTGTTGAGATGACGGCTTCACCATCTTACAGGATTTAGCATCTTGGGAAGAGCCACGGTGAGGCTCTATTACACCATGGAAATAGCTTTTAAAGGCTTGGAAAGAAATCAATGACCCTTAGTAAATGAAGCCAATTGTGAAGGAAGGGATCTAAAGTTTGAAAAGGAAGCCTGCCAAAATGCATCAACTCTTCAAGGCTAAAATATATTCACTGATTGATCATTATCCTGAGGAGCCCCCAACAACTCACTTGTACCAAGTGGGAGAGAGAAAGCCTGTGAGAGTGAGTACCACCAGCACTACCGTGGGAGACGCGGAGATCGCTGGTGGCAATGGGAGCAACGGAGCCTCAGAATAGCAGCTGGGGGACAGCATTTAGGGTTTACAGGTGTAATTATTTAAATGAGCAGCAATGATAGAATACTGAAATATCAGCTAGTGGGTCTGATCTGATGGACTTTGAGAAAATGGTTTATAAACATAAAACATGATTCCTCAGGCCAATATTGATAGGTAGCCAACAAGGTTGCAGCTTAATATACATAAGCAAAATAAATAACGAAGGAGCAGAGATTCAAGGTCAGCTGACCCAGTAGAAAGTCCCAACCTCATTCTCCGTTTTCAGACCCACAACTCATTAACTGAATAAGAAGCCTCCCATGAAGCAGAAAAACAATCACAGCAAATGCATACAGCTCAGTCCCTCTGTCATTATTCAAAGAGCCCTGTGGCCCTTTTCTCAATCATAATGGAGGAAAGGGGAGTGCCTGTATGTGTTGAAAATTTTCATCCGCAATCTTGGTTCCTCCAATCAGAATCAGAGTACTAGTTACGTCTGCCTCGTACCGTGTCCATGGACTAATTGGTGGTGTTTTTTTCAGTCTCTGAGTATAACATTGAAACGGATATAATCAGCAATTGAGAGATCCCTCACCTTGGTTCATGAACTTAAAGAGTGTTGTAGTAGAAGATTCTTACCATACCCCCATTTAATTTAATACCACAGCCTCTGAAAAAAATGGGATGGATCACAGTAGGTGACAGTGGATTGCATCAAGTTTAACCACGTAGCCCTAATTTGCAGCAATGGTGCTAGATGTGATGGCTTCCTACATAGATTAACAGAGCCTCTGGCGCGTGGAGTGAATTCTTCTCCACTCTCATCTAGACGGGGGACCAGACGCAGTGCGCGTCCACTGACAGATAACAGTAATACGTTGGGGGACCAGACGCAGTGCATGTCCACTGAATGGATAAGAGTATATGTTGGGGGACCAGGTGCAGCGCGTGACCACTGAACGGATAACAGTATATGCTGGGGGACCAGAGGCAGAGCATCCACCGAATGGAGAACAGTATACGTTGTGGTCTTGACTCAGTGCTGTGTTCACTCTCCTGCTCTCTGTCATACTATAGTCAGAAGGGACCTAGATGCTGTGGACATATCACAAAATAATTATTGGTACACTAGATTTATGGCACCATGTTAATTTGACCCTATGAGCAAGAAATGGTGAGTACTCTGGATGCCTTGCTAAGGCACGTGATGCATGGGGTGCAGATGAACCCTGTAATGTCTCAGAGACCTGCTACTTCTTGGAGCTTTTTAGTGGTTTAGTGGTCTTCAGAATGATAGGGCTTCTCTTCCAAAGTGAAGAACAATTTATTGCAGTACCTACCGATAGGAAAACAAAATCTTGGTAAGTCTGTTGGTGCTTTAGAAGTAGCATATTCTATACTTGGAATACTGCCCAACACCATTTGAGTGCAAACTCAGAGTAAGAAAGGACTCTAAAGCATTTTCGACTGTGGTATAAGCAGACGTCTTGAACCATATAACCCAGCATTTCCAGAGGTCCTTTAGGAAAATGCTCTGTGGAACTTCCAGCAAGAATGAAAAGCAGAGTCCAATGTCAACTTTTACATTCTGGAGCAAGGTCATGCTATCGGCACTTGGCCTGTAGTTACAAGTGGAGAATGAACTGCTGTTTGACTCCACGCCTTATCCAGATGGCCCTGAGGGACGGTTGGAGGGGATGCAGTGTGCAGAGCATCAGCAGCTCATGCGGCCAATCATTCGTGTAGAGAGAGCAGTGATCCAGAGTAAGGGTACATGTCTATGCTCAGGCAGTAAGTGGTGAATGGTTTTCCTGTTTGTCAGAAGTTTGAGAGGCCCAAAAGTGGAAGATTGGGATCAAGCAGGTCTAGGAAGGAAGCCAGTGTTTAGCCCTCCGGGAGCAGGCACATGTGTAATAATCATGTTGCACACTAACAACTCTCCCACACCCTCGTACGCCATTTCTTTTTTTTCTTTTTATTAAATCATAACTGTATACATTGATATGATCATGGGGCATCATAAACTCGCTTCATAGACCATTTCACACATTTTTATCACAATGGTTAACATAGCCTTTCCGGCGTTATCTCAGTTACTGTGCCAAAACATTTACATTCTACATTTACCAAGTTTCGCAAATACCCCTGTAAGATGCAACACAGGTGTGATCCCACTACCCCCCCCTCCCTTTCCCACTTCCCCCTATTGTTAGGTTGTAACTGGGTTATAGCTTTCATGTGAGAGCCCCAAATTAGTTTCATAGTAGGGCTGAGTACATTGGATACTTTTTCTTCCATTCTTGAGATACTTTACTAAGAAGAATATGTTCCCTTTCCATCCATGTAAACATGAAAGAGGTAAAGTCTCCATCTTTCTTTAAGGCTGCATAGTATACCATGGTGTACATATACCACAATTTATTAATCCATTCGTGGATCGATGGGCACTTGGGCTTTTTCCATGACTTAGCAATTATGAATTGGGCTGCAATAAAGATTCTGGTACAAATATCTTTGTTATGTTGTGATTTTTGGTCTTCTGGGTATATGCCCAGCAGAGGAATTACAGGATTGAATGGCAGATCTATTTTTAGATCTCTGAGTGTTCTCCATATATCTTTCCAAAAGGAATGTATTAATTTGCATTCCCACCAGCAGTGCAGAAGTGTTCCCTTTTCTCCGCATCCAGGCCAACATCTCTGGTCTTGAGATTTTGTGATATAGGCTAGTCTTAGTGGAGTTAGATGATATCTCAAAGTAGTTTTGATTTGCATTTCTCTGATGATTAAAGATGATGAGCATTTTTTCATATGTCTGAAGGCCGTGTGCCTGTCTTCTTCAGAGAAGTTTCTCTTCAAATCCCTTGCCCAGCCTGCGATGGGATCCCTTTTCTTGCTGATGTGTTTGAGTTCTCTGTGGATTCTGGTTATTAAACCTTTGTCAGAGATATACCCTGCAAATATCTTCTCCCATTCTGAGGGCTGTTTGTTTGCTTTACTTACAGTGTTCTTAGCTGTGCAGAAGCTTTTTAGTTTGATCAAGTCCCAGTAGTGTATTTTTGAAGCTGCTTCAATTGCCCGGGGGGGTTCTCCTCATGAAATACTCACCCAGACCAATTTCTTCAAGGGTTTTCCCTGCATTCTCCTCTAGTACTTTTATAGTTTCATGTCTTAAGTTTAAGTCTTTAATCCAGTGAGAGTCTATCTTAGTTAATGGTGAAAGGTGTGGGTCCAATTTCAGTCTTCTGGAGGTTGCCAGCCAGTTCACCCAGCACCATTTGTTAAATAGGGAATCTTTTCCCCACTGAATGTTTTTAATTGGCTTGTCAAAAATCAAATAGCGGTAAGTAGCTGGATTCATCTCTTGGTTCTCTATTCTGTTCCAGATATCTACTTCTCTGTTTTTGTGCCAATACCATGCTGTTTTGATCACTATCGATTTGTAGTAAAGTCTGAGGTCTGATAGTGTGATTCCTCCTGTTTTGTTTTGTTTTTCTTTCTGAGTAATGTCTTGGCTATTCGAGGTTTTTTTCTGATTCCATATAAAACGAAGTATTGTTTTTTCAAGATCTTTAAAATATGACAGTGGAACTTTAAGAGGGAGTGCGTTGAAATTATATATTGCTTTGGGTAGTATGGACATTTTGATAATGTTGATTCTTCCCAGCCATGAGCATGGTATGTTTTTCCATTTGTTAACATTTTCAGCTATTTCTTTTCTTAGAGTTTCATAGTTCTCTTTATAGAGATCTTTCACATCTTTTGTTAGGTAAATTCCCAAATATTTCATCTTCTTTGGCACTACTGTGAATGGGATAGAGTCCTTAACTATTTTTTCAACTTGACTGTTGTTGGTGTATATAAAGGCTACCGATTTATGGATGTTGATTTTGTAACCTGAGACGCTGCTGTATTCCTTGATCACTTCTAGGAGTTTTGTAGTAGAGTCCCTAGTGTTTTCCAGATACACAATCATATCATCTGCGAAGAGCGAAAGTTTGATCTCTTCTGACCCTATATGAATACCCTTGATCGCCTTTTCTTCCCTAATTGCGGTGGCTAAAACTTCCATTACAATGTTGAAAAGCAATGGAGACAATGGGCAGCCTTGTCTGGTTCCTGATCTGAGTGGAAATGATTCCAATTTAACTCCATTCAATATGATATTGGCTGTGGGTTTGCTGTAGATGGTCTCTATCAGTTTAAGAAAAGTCCCTTCTAGACCTATTTTCTTGAGTGTTGTGATCATGAAGGGATGCTGGATATTATCAAAAGCTTTTTCTGCATCAATTCAGAGAATCATATGGTCTTTGTTTTTTAATTTGTTTATGTGCTGAATTACATTTATAGATTTACGTATATTGAACCAGCCTTCAGACCCTGGGATAAAACCAACTTGGCCATGATGTATAATTTGTTTGATGTGTTGCTGGATTCTGTTTGTTAGGATCTTGTTGAATATTTTTGCATCTATATTCATTAGTGATATTGGTCTATAATTTTCTTTTCTTGTTGGGTCTTTTCCTGGTTTGGGGATCAGGGTGATGTTTGCTTCATAGAACATGTTCGGTAGTCTTCCTTCTTCTTCTACATTTTGGAACAGGATGAGTAATATAGGTACTAACTCCTCTTTAAAGGTTTGGTAGAATTCTGATGTGAAACCATCTGGTCCCGGGCTTTTCTTTTTAGGGAGGTTTTGTATAGTAGATGCTATTTCTGAACTTGATATGGGTCTGTTCAACATTTCCACTTGATTCTGGTTAAGTCTTGGAAGGTGGCGTGCTTCCAAGTATCAGTCTATTTCCTTCAGATTTTCATATTTCTGAGAATAAAGTTTCTTGTAATATTCATTAAGGATTTTTTTGATTTCTGATGAGTCTGTGGTTATTTCGTCTTTGTTGTTTCTGATTGATGATATTAGAGATTTTACTCTTTTTTTTCTGATTAGGTTGGCCAGAGGTTTATCTATTTTATTGACCTTTTCAAAAAAACAGCTTTTTGATTTATTGATCTGTTGTATTATTCTTTTGTTTTCAATTTCATTTAATTCTGCTCTAATTTTGGTTATTTCTTTTCTTCTACTGGGTTTGGGGTTGGAATGTTCTTCCTTTTCCAGTTGCTTGAGATGTCCCATTACGTTGTTAACTTCCTCTCTTTCCGTTCTCTTGAGGAAGGCTTGC
The DNA here is from genome assembly GCF_027406575.1 of Nycticebus coucang. NCBI lineage: Eukaryota > Metazoa > Chordata > Mammalia > Primates > Lorisidae > Nycticebus > Nycticebus coucang. The sequence goes on along the minus strand of NC_069799.1, from coordinate 4,504,529 downwards.
AGTGCTATAAATTTCCGTCTTAGAACTGCCTTTGCAGTGTCCCAGAGGTTCTGATAGTTTGTGTCTTCATTGTCGTTTTGTTCCAAAAAATTGGCGATTTCTTTCTTAATCTCATGTCTGACCCAGCTATCATTCTGCATAAGGTTATTTAACTTCCATGTTTTTGTATGAGTATGCAGATTCCTGTTGTTACTCAATTAAAGTTTTATTCCATGATGGTCCGAGAAGTTGCATGGAATAATTTCTATTCCTTTAAATTTACTGAGGTTAGACTTGTGACCTAAAATGTGGTCAATTTTGGAGAAAGTTCCGTGGGCTGATGAGAAGTATGTGTATTCAGTTTTGTTGGGATGAAATGTTCTGTAGATGTCTGCTAAATCTAAATATTGGATGGTTAGGTTTAAATCTAAGATTCCTTTGCTCAGCTTCTTGCTGGAGGATCGATCCAACACTGCCAAAGGAGTGTTGAAATCTCCGACGATTATGGAGCTGGAGGAAATCAAGTTGCTCATGTCTGTTAGAGTTTCTCTTATAAATTGAGGTGCATTCTGGTTTGGTGCATAGATATTAATAATTGAGATCTCATCATGTTGAGTATTACCCTTAACAAATATGAAGTGACCATTCTTGTCCTTCCTTACTTTTGATGGTTAAAAGCCTACTGTATCTGCAAATAAAATTGCAACACCTGCTTTTTTCTGATTACCATTTGCCTGAAATATGATGACCATACTTTCACCCTGAATCTGTATTTGTCTTTTAAGTTAAGATGTGACTCTTGTATGCAACAAATATCTGGCTTGAGTTTTTGTATCCAGTCAGCTAACCTATGCCTCTTTAGAGGACAGTTTAAGCCATTCACATTGATGGAGAGTATTGATAAGTCTGGTGGAATTTTGGGTATCGAGTTTTTCAAAGGTCCAGTGGACATTTTTAATTCTTTCGCCAGTGTGGAAGTTGGAGTTTGATCCGAAGTTTCTGAGTGAGTTTACTTTTGTGGTATAGGATTGGGTTGGTCATTGTGGAGGATAGGTCTGAGAATATCCTGAAGAGCTGGTTTACTTATGGCAAATTTTTTCAACATATGAATGTCATTGAAGTATTTAATTTCTCCATCATAGATGAAACTCAGTTTAGCTGGATACAAGATCCTGGGTTGAAAGTTTTTTTGCTTTAGGAGATTAAAAGTTGATGACCAGCCTCTTCTTGCTTGAAAAGTTTCAGCAGAGAGATCTGCAGTTATTCTAATATTCTTACCTTTGTACGTTATAGTTTTCTTTCGCCGGGCTGCTTTGAGAATCTTCTCTTTCATGTTAACTTTAGTGAAGCTAATTATGATATGTCTGGGGGATGACTTATTGGGGTTGAATCGTGGTGGGGTTCTGAATCTGTCTGCTATCTGAATTTCAGATTCTCTAGGCATGTCTGGAAAATTTTCTTTCGTAATTTCATGCAGAAGGGCCTCTGTGCCCTTCGAGGCCACTTCATCATTCTCAGAAATCCCAATAATTCATATATTGCTTTTTTTCAAATTATCTGAGAGCTCTCTGAGTGAGTGATCCGTTTTTGTTCTCCATTTCTCTTCCTCTTTGAGAGACTGGGAGCATTCGAAGACTTTATCTTCAATGTCAGAAATCCTTTCTTCTGCTTGCTCCATTCTGTTGCTGAGGGATTCTACTGTATTTTTCATATCTTTGAGGGCTGCAAATTCTTGCTTCAGTGTGTCTAAGTCTTTGGTGGTTTTGTCTTTAAATTCGTTAAATTCTTGAGACAATTTTTGAATTTCTCCTCGAATTCCTAATTCCATTTTATTAATCTTGTCTGCAATCCAAATTCTGAGTTCGAGTTCTGACATCTCAGCCAGTTGTTTATGAATGGGATCTTCAATCACATCTGCCGTATCTTTTCTTGTGGGGGTTGATCTATTCTGGTTATTCATGTTACCAGAGTTTTTCCGCTGATTCCACCCCATGGTTATTTTACTCCCTTTGATTTTTCCCCTGGGGCTTTATCAAGGGCCCGTACAGTGTTGTGGCCTGAGAAACTGGGGCCCTGTCTGGTGTGGTGGAGCAAAGTGTTTCTGTCTTATTTTCAGCTGATTTCTGTTCAATCCTATTGCAACTTCTACTCTGGCTTGAAGTCTCAGCTGTGTGGAAAAATCAGCAATTAAGTCACCCTGCCTGCCCCCCTCTAGCCCCAGATGGAAAAGGAGAATCAAACCTTCCTACAACTGCACACCCAGGGCGCCGCCTGAAAAGTCCTCAGTCTATTAGCCCAGTTCAAAAGGTCCAAATCAACTGTCTCAATCGGCACCTGTCTTGGGTGGGAGAGTTCAAGAGTTCTCTGGGAACTGGATCACAGGGGCCTGGTGACTCCTCTGACATGGCTCATCCCAGTGCAGCGTGGAGTCAGGAGGAGCCACCCAACAAACAGAGCCATCTGGGAAGGTTGACGTCTCCTTCCCCACTTTGCCCCTCCGTCGGACCCAGTCACTGGTATCTCTGCAGATGGCTAACCCAGTTGCCTGCAGTGAACAGACACTCCAGGGGGTTGCACCTGCCTGAATCCAGTGAAGTCTGCCAGGCCCCCGCAGACTGCCGCTATTAGGAGGAGGAGATGGGGCCTAACATCTTTGAGTGTTTGACGCAGGTGATGGGAAGGAGGTGTTCACTCAGGCTTAGCCCCGTCCCTGATGGATGCTGTTAATAGAATAGAACAGAACAGACAACTTTGCGGGGTTCTGTCTCTCTTCCTGCTGAAATCGCCTACAGAAGACGGGCTTTTCTGAGTTCAAACGTCTTTGCTGCTGGAGGTTTGTGTCCTCTTTGCTGCTGAAGGTTTGCGTCTGATCACCTCTCTGGGTCGACCCCGCCCTGGGAGCTTCCCGGGTTTGTGAGCAGTGTCAGGAAATACCCCGCTCACCGGTGGCCTCCTCTGGTTGCCCAGGGAGACAGGGGGTGTGGCCTCAGAATATCCAGAAGTGAGCCGTTCTGCCGTTAAAGAAAAAACGGCTGTTGCTCTGCCTCCAGGAAACTGCTGCTCTGGTGTGGGCACTCAGCCGACCCTTTTCTCCTCTGTCTCGTGCCCCAGAGTCAACACTGAGCAGCCGCAGTTTATGCTGGGTCCACACCCCTCGAGAGATCCCCCAAGAATCCGAACTCTTGGGGGACAGGCCCCCAGACCCCGAGTGGGAGTGGGGGGGAAGCTAGAGTTTCATTCAGTTTTATGCCCGGCCGTATTGTTGCCGCCCAGGGAGGGCTGCTGCACCGCACCTCAGGGAAGTGCCACCAAGGCTTGATTTCCCCTCAGCAGAGTGCCCTCTCCTCGCTCATGTGTCTCAGAGTCAGCGGTGACCTGATGCAGCTCGGGCACTGTGCACTCCTCTTGAGAAATCACCCAAGGATCCTAACTCCTGGGGGATAGGCCTCTAGACCCCGAGTGAGAGTAGGGGCGCTCAGCGGGGAAGCTAGAGTTTTATTCAGTTTTGTGCCCGGCCGGCTGTAATGTTGCCCGGGGAGGGCTGCTGCACCGCACTGCAGGGAAGTGCCGCCGAGGCGTGACTCCCCCTCAGCCCGGTGCCCTCTCCTCGCTCGCGTGTCTCAGAGTCAGCGCTGACCAGTCGTGGCTCGGGCACTATGCGCTCCCCTCGAGAAATCACCCAAGGATCCGAACTCCTGGGGGACAGGCCCCCAGACCCCGAGTGAGAGTGGGGGGGAAGCTAGAGTTTCATTCAATTTTATGCCTGGCCATATTGATGCACGGGGAGGGCTGCTGCACGGCACCACAGGGAAGTGCAGCAGAGGCGTGACTCCCCCTCAGCCCGGTGCCCTCTCCTCACTCGAGTGCCTCAGAGTCAATGCTGACCAGTCGCAACTCGGGGACTGTCCACTCCCCTTGAGAAATCACTCAAGAATCTGAACTCCTGGGGGACAGGCCTCCAGACCTCAGTGGGCGGGAGGGGAGTGTTGGGGATTCAGGGTTGCCGGCAAAGGATTTTTAAAGTTTTATTCAGTTTTATGCCCTGCAGGAGAATGCTACGGCACCCCAGTAGGGGAGGTAGGTCCAGTTTTTAGAAGGTCTCTCCCGTGGAGTGTAGTGGGAGGGCCTTTAATTTCTGTCCGTTTGTTTAATTGTGGGGCTCTTGAGCCGGTCTCATGGGGGAGGGGGACTCCCGTCTACTTGGTGGTGGATTTTGTACCATTTGTTTGCATCCTTGTGATCACAGCTTGCCTCAGCGGTGTTGATGTGCGTTCTTCAACCTTCTCTCTTGGTCTGGCTCAAGTCCACCAGGATACTTACTAAATTCCTGTCCCTTAACTCTCCTTCTGGACGGAAGCCTCTGTTGAAAGCTGGTTTCAGTCCACCATCTTGTCTCCCTCCTCCGCCATTTCTTAATAAAGCTACCAGATCATTTGTATTACAGAATCTCTCACATTTTTTTCACCCAACTGACTGAAGTTCAACGTAAATGTGGTATTAATTAACATGTTCCTCCACACCAGGTTTTTATAGTAATCTGGCGGTAGATTCAGACTTGATTAGATTCAGCTTTGCTTTTTTTCTTTCTTTTTTTCTTGCCTTTTCCTTTTTTATAAAGCAATAACAAACCATAAAGAGGAGATGTAATCTGAAATTCCTATTTCCCTCATCAGGAAGAAGATAATCTCATTTATACTTAGGTTAAGAAGGTTTAAGTGTTGTCATTATCTATTAAAATTTTTCCCATCAATCTTTCACTAATAGTTTTAGCATTTGATATTTCAGTAAAGATCTCAGATTTAGATTTGATATTTTGTCACTTCAGCGATCTTGTTCTCATTTCTTGATGTGCTCTAGGCTGAAGAATGGCCAGACCCAAGAAAGAAGGGCAGGCACCAGACAGATGCAGTTTATTGAGCAAAGTAAGATATGTTCACCCCAACATCTAATGGACCCCCCTGTCAAAAGGATGGCTCCAATTATGGTTTGGGGTCCTGTTTTATATTACCTGGTCTGGCCTGTCCTTGTGGTTCAAATGTCACTGTAGGGGGTGATGGGAAACTTTCCCTTTCCCCTGAAAGTTCACTGAAAGATCAATTCACAATTAAGGCAAATTAATAGAGAAAGGATTTACTTACTGTGCACACAGGGAGAAATCATAGAGTGAGAACCCAATTTTCCAAAGGAGGTTATATATCTTTATGGAGGCCTATTAGAAAGGAAAGGGGGAAATTGGGGAGCATAGGGTGACAAACGGTTGCTAGGGAGGACGAATGGATGGGGAGAAAGATCGACTAGTAGATTAACCTGAGAGACAGGGGTTTATGATCCAGAAGATTTGGACCAGGTCCACCTGCCCTCCTGACCCTCATTCCTGAAATATTTTGAGATGACAGGAAGGGGAAGGGGGGTCAGTTTTCCCCTTTGATCCTCTGATCAGGCCAGTCCAGTGTAGCAGATGGGGGAAGCCCCCTCTAGTGTTCCTTGACTTCGAAAGTATCCAAGTCAAAGTATTCTTTATACCAAGGACTCTTATTTTGGGGTGGAATTCCCTTAGGTCTTTCTTCACCATACCGTAAAGGTCCCATCACCTGAGAATGGCTCAGACCCAGGTCACCGGCATGGGATCTCCCACGACGCTCTCTGCAAGCCCATTGTGAGGGTGAATTGCAATGTGGGTTTAAGCTAATGATGTGATAATTAGTCTCTGGTTGTTCTAGGTCAGCTTCCACACACTACTGTGCTTGTGCTGCTTGACAATGGGCTAAGGAATCTGCCACATTCTTTCACAGTTGGTGCTAAGGGCTGATCTGCAGATTGGTAGGGTGGACACAGGGGCCTTTGTTCCCAGGAGCGGGGGAGATCCCTCACTCTCTACCCAACAGTTGCAAAGTACTGATGTTCCAATTCTAATATTCCTCCTGAGTTTGCCAGTTATTGGTCGATTAAGAGAAAATTTCATCATTTTAGGGTGTATTCTGACATACAGTCTGAACGGGAAAGGCAGGATAAACATTTGCTTTTTTTGGGTGGCGCCTGTGGCTCAGTGAGTAGGGCGCCAGTCCCATATGCTGGAGGTGGCAGGTTCAAACCCAGCCCCGGCCAAAAAAAAAAAAAAAAAATTTGCTTTTTTCTTTTCAAATTATAATAATGAATTCCTATCTTAACAATTACCAAATCTGACCCATAAATTTCCTTCTGAATATCATTATGAAGTTAGTAACATTTTTATGTTTTGATTTTTGTTTTTTGAGACAGAGTCTCACTCTGTTGCCCAGGCTAGAGTGCCGAGTGTCATCACAGCTCACAGCAACCTCAGACTCCTAGGTTTAAGTGATCCTCCTGCCTCAGCCTCCTGAGTAGCTGGGACCACAGGCACCCACCACAACCCCTAGCTTATCTTTCCTTTTTTATTTTTTATTATTTATTATTATTTTTTTTTTTTTGCAGTTTTTGGCCAGAGCCAGGCTTGAACCAGCCACCTCCAGCATATGGGGCTGGCACCCTACTCCTTTGAGCCACAGGCACCACCCACTAATCCTTCCATTTTTAGTAGAGACCAGGTCTTGCTTTTGTTAAGGCTGGTCTCTACTTCCTGCCTCGACCTCCCAGAGTGCTAGGATTACAAGTGTGAGCCATAGTGCCCTGCCAAGAAGTTTCTTTTTGAATGTTATTGTGATGATTTGAATATATATGTGTACATATTTTGATCTATTGCTGTCGTTATGTCTTTATTTCTCTATTTGATCCAGGTGTGGCAAATATTGCCAAGAAATAAATACTTTTAAGTTTGTGGTTTTGTAGGTGCAAAGGGAAACTTGCCCTTTTCCCTGAAAGATCAACTCACAATTACGGCAGATTAATAAGAGGAATAGGTTATTACTCTGCAAATGGGAAGAATCAGAGTGATTACCCATTATCCTAGTGGGATTCAGATATTTTGATAGCCTCCTTTTAACCAGAGGGGGTAAGGAGGAGCACAGGTGGTTCTGTTCAGGGGCAATAAGGGGATGCAGGGAGGATGAATGGTTGAGAGGAGCAGACTGACTGGTAAATTAATCTGAGAGACAGGTGTTATGTTTAAAATTAATCGGGCCCAGTCTGGTTGAATTCTTGATTTTCTTTCCTGAGGCAGAGTGGGGTGATACAGAGGGGAAAGGAAGTCAACTGCTCTTTTGATAGGTCTGTCTGGTTCTGCAGGTAGAGAGAGAAAGCCTCTTCCAAGGGCTTGTTAATCTCTGAAAGCCTTTAATTCAAGACATTTTTTATACCAAGAAGTCACTTTTGTTACTAGAGGTTTGGATGCCTGTCACCGTCCAGCTGATATGCAGAGAGGGGGGATAGGTCCAACAAGCATTATTATCAGAAGGCCAGGGATTCTGGAGAACAATCAGAGTAGCCTCTCCAAGACCGTTCTGCCCTTCCATTTCCAAAACTACAGCTTTATACATAAAAGTTCAAAGCAATATCCATGTTAAGCCTTACCGTAACCCTTATCTTAAATAACAATAGGCGTAACCCATAAACCATAATAAGCAATAATCAGCATAACCCATGACCTCAAGGAACATTCCTAAATAAAAATTAATCTCCTAAATCAATCACCCTAAACTACTCAAAATATGCGTTTGTAGGTTAAAGCCAAATTTCAAAACAACATGGATGGAAGACATGAAGTGAAGATCACACAGGATAGGCCAGACTAGCTGTGGTCTTGGTCCTGCCTTCACTGACTGCGTCTTATTCTTACTACATGTGCTCTCAACATCACCTGTTTAGAACTTAGGATTCATTTCTGGGACATCCTTCAGGTCAGTGATGGACAGACACAGAAGCAGAGCTGACTCAGCTGTGCATTCCAGTACCTGACCCGCCCTGTCCTCGGCCCACACTGACGGCTCTGTTCTGAAGCCAGCCAGTCAGCAGACCCTGATTATCTAGTCCTTGACCCACCGACTGTCTTTAAAAACCCAGATCCCCAGTTGTGGGGAGATGGATTTGAGAGAACAAACCCTTTCTCTGCTGTGAACCCTGCTATCTCTGGACATGGGCTTTCTCTTGGGCAGCAGGGAGGTGACCTGGCTGGGCAGCAACCACACCCACTTAGGTTCGTTGTTTTACTTTGTTTTCAATTTTATGGCATGATTTGTTCTATCATCCTTCGATTCATTATTTTTTAGAAATACATATAATATTTATGATTTTGAATTCAAAACTAGCCTCCACCCCTGGACTATCTCTTATGTTCTCCCCTCTCTTTTGTAAGTGAACTATTTTTATTTTTATTCATTTTCGACATCTCATTGTTTTGAATTTGAACCCAGGTAGTGCTGCACTTGAGTCCATGGTCTACAACAAAACCTTACCCTTAAACCACCCCGTTAGAAATTACCAACCCCTTTTTTGTGGGGGTGGGGAGTGGAGTGTGGTTGAGAATTGCATATATTTGGCACTAGTTTCTTTTAAAATGTAAACTTGGAAAATACTTCAGAGCTCTCCATAGGTCCCCCCTCCATCTTCCAAATTCAAACCCACCAGGCAACAGCTAAAAGCCTCTTTTATGGCTTTTTGTGTTCCAGAAGCTTACAGCCTTAACCCAGATGCCTACTTTATAGATTCATAGCATGCAAGCTTTGCGGATATTCTTTTGAAGTTTGCAGTATGTAAGTCTTTGTGTACCAGCCTCTGTAAATTTCCATGTGACCTGTCTGAACTTCTTGAAGACAGAATGTGAACAAACATTACAACCTTTTTGTGAAAGAGAATGTAGGATACAAATGAAAGATTTTTCCCTAATCTCATTATATCCCCGTTCACCATCCCTGTTCATTCTCACAAAGTTTCACTGCCCCGGCACTGTCACATCTCTCCCTTTTCCTTTTTTCGCTCCTTGTCCTCCCAGCATTTCTAATGCCGGATTTCTCAAGGTCCCTTTGCTCCCATAGCCCCCTGAGCATAACAAAGGCCTGAGAGCTGATGGAATAACTTTAGACAGCAAAGGTATGTTCTAACCACCTGTTGTTCTTCATAGAAGCTCCTGGGTAGTCCTCAGTTTATCTAGCTACAGTCAAATTTTCCCATGACCTTTGACCTAGACACTCTTCTCCTGGGAATCTAGCTCAATGAAATAATTCAAACTGGTACAGCAAAGATTTGCTGTGAGAGAAAAAGGCATTTACTGCATGGCACTGATACAGAGGATACCCGGAAAAAGTAAGGTCTAAGGAAACAGACGTCTTCTCAAGGAGACCCCAAGGATCCACCTGCGAGGCTCTCCCCAAGGTGACTCAGCTCTTAGGAATTTGTAAAAACTTAACTTGGAGGCTGACATTTGCTTCTGCTTTTGTAGAAGCTGTTCTGTAAAAGCTGGAGCCTGCTTCTCCAGCTTGATTCAAACTGACCAATAAAAAAGATACCCATGGACTGGAACTTTTTGACTGGGGATAAAAAAGAGAAGACTGAGCCAGTCGGGGAGCGTGGTCATTTTGAATTCTTCTGTGCCTCGCTCTGCCGGCTGGAATAAAGCCCTTCCTCTTATAAACATGGTGTTCGGGTGCTCTTTCTCTCCATCTGTCCTCCTCTTCCTGCAACAATAAAATGTTTCCCTATTCAGGGCTGAACAGAGACCCCCATTTTCTTTTCTAGGCCTGGGTAAGCTCAGAAATCACTCTCCTCACAGACATCATCTTTAGGTACAAATAGGTTTCCAGCAAGGTCATTAAAAAAAAAAAAATGCTGCCTGATTTGTTCTGGGTGGTTCCTCCTGGAGTAGAGAGCACACACAGAGCTCCCTTGCCTGGGGTGAGAATTGCAAGGACCACATTCCTTTGCTAACTTTGCCTGCAGAGTTCTGGCCAATTGTGACATACTTCCCCAAACTCCCTGCCCAAAGGAGAGAAAAAGCAGTATTTAAACCCCTAGACAGAAGGCATGGGGAGCTTCCCACTTGGGTCCCCCGCATCCACTGCCAGAAGTTCTGTTCCCCCTCTTCTGCTTATCAATCTTTCCATCAGTCTTTCCCTGGATAAACTCTGTCCTGTTGCGTATTTGCATGATCTGTGGGTTCGTTCTTCCAATCTCTAAGATAAAGGACTCAGCACAGAAATACCCACAGCAGCACCAAGCAAGTAGAGCAAGCAGCTACCACCTAAGACCTGAACTCCCTGTGGTTTACACAGCAGGGTTTTTTAAAGGCAGGGGTACATTTCAGGAAAGCATAAGTTGCAAGCAAAATCATAAATCAACACATGGAGGTTACAGATTGGTTTGGCCCAAAAAGGTGAGATGGGATATTGTAAAGTGGGGCTTATGGGTCATAGATAGATCAGAGATTGTTTGATTCCTCTGGAATGACTCTCTCCAGGTCTCTCAGGAAGAAATTTAGAACAAAGAATGGTGGTCAGAGTCAGTCCACAGTTCCCCCCTATCTGAGGCCTGTGATAGCCATTTGGTAGGAGTTTCTGAAAACTAACTGAAACAAGAACATACATGTCTGACAATTAAGTTTGCAAACTCATTCTAGAAAAAGTGCTACATACCTCACTGCTGAATATCACTATAGTCACCTTCCAGGTTCTCCCTTCGGGAAGCTGTGCACCTGCCAGAGCATAGTCCACCCTTCAAAGGAATTTTGGAACTCCTTCTGGAATGGCCATCAGAGCTGTTGTCATATTACCCTGAATATCCTGAATGTCATCAAAGCATCTTCCTTTCAGTATTTCCTTTATCTTTGGGTAAAAACAAAAAGTCACTGGGGGTCAGATTAGTTGAGTAGGGAGGGTATTTCAATGCAGTCATTTGCTTACTGGTTGGAAACTCCTTTGAGAGCTGGTGCATTGTTGTAAAGCGAGAGACATGAGTCACTAGAGAAAAGTTCAGGTTATTTTTGTCTAACTTTTTTCATATAGACTTTTTGATGCTTCCCAATAATAAACTTGGTTAACTAGTTGTCGAGTTGGTATAAATTTATAATGAACAATCCTTCTGACATCAACTAAGGTTAGCAACATCATTTTAACTCTTGATTGGGACTGACAGAACTCTTTGGTTGTGTGTGCTTTGTTTCGGGATCACTTTGGTACACCATGTTTCATCACCAGTGATAACACAGCCCAAAGAATCATCTTGCCTGTCCAAAAGGTCTTGGAAAACTACTTCTACTCTCCTTTCTTTTGTTCACTGGTGACCTACTTTGGGACTTTTTTTTTTTTTTTTTTTTTTTGAGACAGAGTCTCACTATGTCACCCTGGGTAGACTGCTGTGGTGTCACAGCTCATAGCAACCTCAAACTCTTGGGCTTAAGTAATTCTCTCACTTCAGCCTTAGTAGCTGAGACTATAAGCACCTGCCACCACACCCAGCTTTTTTTTTTTTTTTATTGCAGTTGTTGTTGTTTAGCAGGTTTTCAGTTAAGACTTTGCTAACCAGCTCAGGTACAGTGGCTCACACCTGTAATCCTAGCACTCTAGAAGGCTGGGCAGGTGGATCTCTTGATCTCAGGAGCTTGAGAGCAGCCTGAGCAAAAGTGACCCTGTCTCTATTTTTTTAAAAAAGTAGCCTGGCATTGTGGAAGGCACTTGTAGTTCCACCTATTTGGGAGGCTGAGGCAAGAGGAAATCTTGAGCCCAAGAGTTTGAGGTTGCTGTGAGCTGTGATGCCATGGCACTGTACCCAGGGTGACAGAGTAAGACTCTGTCTCAAAAAAAAAAAAGATTTTCCTAACTTTCTCTATCATAGACGTTTACGTGGTCCGTTATGCTTCTCACAGTCAGTCAATAATTCTGACACATACGTCAATGAATTTTTGCAATGTTTTAGCCAGTTCTGCTTGTGACTAGCTGTCCTGAGCTCTCTTCATCAGTGATGCTTTCTCTCCCCTCAGAAAAATGTTTCAGCCATTAATATACTGCCATTTTCTTCATGGCATTGTTCCCATAAACTTGAACTAACATCTCCCTATTTTCATTTCCACTTTCGCCAAGTTTAACAAGAAATTTAATGCTTGTTCATTACTCTAATTCAAGCTCCAACATTCTCACAATGGCACACAAAAACACACAACACCAATAATGAACGCCACTCAGCAAGACACCACAAAGTGACATGAACACAGCTACCAGTCACTGATATACCAAGGTTATAAAACCTATGGAGCTGTTTGTACAGTGCTGCCAATGTAAGCGCATGATATAAATTCCTGAATTTAATTGTTGTATCTCTGTGTTAAGATGTTTGTGTTAAGATGTTATCTTTTATTTTCCATAGGGAGCCAAAACACCTTGTAACTCTGGCTCCCTTTGTAGAACATTGTTACTATCTTCTTGTTTATCTGGTTGCACATTTACTTGTCAAAGCCAGTTAGGCACCTGCAGTTTTCCTTGAAGGCACTCAAAATTTTCACTTTATTTCCATGCTTGAGGGTCCTAGCAGGTCCCTAAAAGGAATTTCTACTCCATCTCAAGAGCAAAGAAGAGAGGGTTTAGAAAGCAGTCAACAAGAAGTTGAGGGATCACTTGGAATGGGTAGAATAGATTTTCAAATGAGAGGACAGAGTAATATGCCAGAAAAATTTAAATTGTATATAGATTAGAAGCATAAATTAATTTATCTGATCAGTAAATGTTCAACTTTTTTGGTAAAGTTGTCTTGGTCAGTGCTAGGTCTAAGAACAGGTAGCCTGGACCCTGCAAGTGTGGTGTCCTTAGAGCTGGGTGGGAAATGTGTTTGTGGCCCAATAGTACATTGACTCAGGGAATAACTGGACACTGAGTTAGATACAAATCTAAAATTGTGGCTAAAATTACTTCCTGATTTTAGATGGTGGGAGCCAGTTTTCTCCCAAGGTACCAACAAAATTCCTACGTATTTGGTAACATCGTGAGGGTCAATATTTTAACTAGTCCCAAGAATGTGTAGTATAGGGCCAAGGGGAATCTTGTGCTTTTCCCCTAAAAGTTTGCTGAAAGATCAACTCACAGTTAAAGTAGATTAATAAGAGAAATGCTTATTTCCAAATACCATTGCACATGTGGAGAAGTCACAAGAGTGATTATCCAATGTCTTGATGATGGTCACATTCCTTTATACCTTTCTTTTAGAAGGGAGAAGGGAAGATGAAGAGCATAGTAGACCAACTTAACAGACAGGTAATGTGTTTGCAATGATTTGAGCCAGGTCTGCTAGCATCTTGTTTTCTTTCCTGCAATACAATGAGATAACAGGGAAGTCGGTTTCCCCATTTTGATCTTTTCATTAGGTCAATCTTATTTTATGTAGATAGAAGGAAGGCATCTTCCAAATGCTTTCTGATCTTGAATGGCCTTTAATTCAAAGTACTCTTTGTACCAAGTACTCATATTTTGGGGTAAAATTTCTTTAGCTCCTTCAGCAGCTAATTTTGAAATGGAGAAAAGAGAAAGGTTATAACTACTTTTTTAAAAAGCCTATTATATATGTCAGTTATTTGCCAAAATGCCAGCAGTTTCTGGTTTTCCACAACCAAAGGTACTATTTTACATATATACCACAAGATATGGGGAGGAGAAGGAATAAAAGGAAGAAAATTTCCCATATTAAGTAGAAATTATCCTTAAGTCATGAATGAGGGTTGAACGAGTGAAACAGATCCCATCTCATCAGGGAACAAGCAATCTAATTGGTAACACCCCCACAGTCCATCGGCCTGGAGGGGTGGGGTGAGAAGAAATCAATGAATATCGATATTGCACTAAAAGGAAAAACAATAGACACACACTGGACTCTGGCCAAAGCCCTCAATAAATAATTTCAGGAAACCTAATATTGTCAAAATCACCTTCATTTCTAACAGAGTGCTGTTTGGTCATTGCTATGGCTTTTCATACATAAACTTTTCTCTCTGTGTGAGTAATTCAAATATTATCATATCTCTGGTTATCTTGACCTTGGCTCTTTCCTTTAATATGGGTTTTCTGTCTTAAAGTGGGTAATTTTGTCAATGAGTGTTCCACAGAGACCCTACATGCACTGAGCTCAGGACACAGATGTTCTCCCCAGGCTCTGAATGATGAGAGGGTCATGTGATGATTTTTCTCAAGGCAGGGAAACTGTTATTGCTCATTTCCATCTCAGTCCAATGGCAGGAGTGCCGCTGCCTCTCCTTTCTTTTTATAGACAATGGACCATTGCTACTTCCTCTTATTCCTATCACCCTCTGCTTCACTTTCTCTTCTGAAAGCTCAGAACAAATCCCTGGAATACTTGTCTACCACTCATTTAATTATTCATTCAGTCATCTAACAAATGTGTATGAACAGAGCCGCTGCTCTGTGTCCAATTCCTCTTCTAGTCAATAAACATGCAGCCATTAACAAGATACACAAATTCCCTGCTCGCAAGGAAATTATATTTCCGTAAACAAATAAGTAAAATAACATCCAGTGTTATGAACCAAAGGAAAGAGAATAGTGACTGCAAATGGTTAATAAAGCAGCTATCACAATTATCTCATGGCTACAGTATCTATTTGTTGCTCTAATCTAATAAAACTCATATTTATTTCAATATAAATGAGCAGATCCAAAAAAAAAAAAAAAAAAAAAAACAGGTATTTGGAAGTGGGTGTATTTCTTTATTTTTCCAGTGAATGAGATCGGGATTTTATTTCCCATTTCTTCCTTGAGGCTGAGCAGTGGCATTTATCTTGGTACTGGAGTTCTGTTCCTTCAAGGTTAATTTGGTGTCAGTGCTTACAAGATCTGTCTATGCTTGTTAGCTTTCTGTGTGGTGACAATCTCTGCAGGTCCTAGGGTTTCCTCTGCTGGCCAAGGCATTCCCTGTTTATAAATGTACCTTGCACTGCTCTGTTACCACTATTTGGCTCTCTTGCCTGAGGCTCAGCTTCTTTCCTCTCTCCATCCTCATCCCCTTTTGTTTCTGGTTTAAAATTTCCTTGTTTGAATGAGTCCACATAGGGACACTTTCATCTACCAGCACCTTTTGAAGCCACATTCTAAGATCAGGGAAGGAATCTTGTAGTACATTGAGTCTTATTGTAATTCTCTTTTCCACTGATGCAATTCTATCCTTTCTCCAATGCTTACCTCCATGAAAAACAGCTTAGCCATCTGCAGTAAAGAAATAATCCTCTCTGATTCCACATCCTGCATCCTGGATACACAGGTATGAGGGGTGGGCTCCGAGGCCTCAGTCAGCCCCCCAATACCTCTGGCTTTTCTTGGTAAAGCCCATGTGGCTATTCTCATGGGTTGGAGTAGAATTCCCGGGGCTTTTTCAGGCTTTTTCAGTATGAGATTGCATACTGCCAGTGGCTCTCTAATTCTGGGCTCTGGAGTGTTGCTGTCCACTGGGTTACTTGGTTGATGACACAGAGGAAGCACTGCAGATCAAATGAATAATTTTAAAAGGGAAGGTTGGTGCTCACTCAGGCACATGCAATCAGCCATCTTTATTCACTTTCTTATATATCCAAACTCACCAGATAAAAATAATCCAAGAATAAAGAAGACAAAAGGTAATAAAAACTTTCATAAAGATTCCTTATCTGTGTTAATGCAGCAAAGTAGGTACACACCTTTCCAAACTAAGAATGTCCTGCTTGGAGATAAACCACAAAGGCGCTGGGTTGTCTGTTCTGTTTGCTCACCACTTCCCTATATGACTAACTGAAAGTTATTGTGTAAATTGAGGTAGGGAACAAAGTGCAATGGCCCATTGCCCCAGGCAGATGATCTGTCCCCAGCTGCGACTTGGCTGGCCCTCTGGCACACTCTTTCCTTTAAGGCGTGACTGCCTGCATTCTTCAGCAAAGCCACTTCTGTGAGCTGGGGGAGAATATCCCCCAAAACTCACATCTAGCCCAAGTACTGGAAATGTTCCTTCTCAGGGCCTCGTACCTCAAGGAGCACAAATGAGACTGATTCACCTTACAAGGGTGCAGGGGACTGTGCTCCTTCACTGGAGGGCAGTGGCTCTGCTCTCCTGGGAACACCAGGCACTGCCCCAGTACAGACTCTCTGTGGTAGCTCCATCACTGTGATAGGCTTCTGCCTGGGCATCTAGGCTTTCTGACACATCCTGTGAAATTTAGGAATAAGCTGCCAAACTTCCATCACTCTTGCATTCTGGGTGCCCACAGACTTAGCACCATATAGAAGCCAACAAAGCTTAGGGCTTGTGCTCTCTGGACTGCTGGTCCAAAAAGAATCTGGGGCCATTTGAGCTGTGACTGAAGCCAGAGCAGTGGAAATTCAGGGAGCAGCACCCTGGGAGGGTATGGGGCAACAGTGCCCCAGGCATAGACCCTGAAACCATTCTGTCCTCCTAGGCTTCTGGACCTGTGATGGAAGGGAAGGCCTTGACGATTTCTGAAATGCCTTTGGGATCTTATAGTATTATCTTCACAGTAAGCACCTGGCTCTCTTTTATTTGTGCTAATCATTCTAGCAAGTGGTTACTTTTAAGGTCCAAGGGATTCCTCTCTTGAAAATATTCTTCCCTTCCCTACTACATGGCCAGGCTGTGAATTTTCCCAGTTTTTATGCTCTGCTTCCTATTTCATAAATTTCAAATTTAGATCATCCCTTTGCCTCCGTATCTGATTGTAAGCTGTTAAAAGCAGCCATGCCACTTCTTAAATGCTTTGCTGCTTAGGTATTTCTTCTGCAACATAAATTAGTTTCCCGTTTTTAAACTTCATCTTCCATAAAGTCCTGGGACTTGGACACAAGACAGCCAAATTCTTTGCTCTGATGTAACCAAGGGTGACTTTTGCTCCAGTTCCCAATAAGTTCCTCGTTTCCATCTGAGAACCTGTTGACATGGCCTTTACTGTCTACTTTTATGTCAATAATTTGGTCAAACAACTTAACCCATGTTTAAAAGTTCCAAAATTTCTTTCCTGTCCCGTTTTCTTCTGAGCCCTCCAATTCTTCCAGCCTCTCTCATTAGCTAGTTCCAAAGCCTAATCCACATTTTCAGGTTGTCATTAACACAACACCCTATTCCTCAATACCAGTTTTCTGTCTTCATCTGTCTAGCATTGCTATAAAGTAATACTGAAGACTGAGTAATTCACAGATTTAAAAGATTTATTTGGCTCACAGCTCTGCTGGCTGGACGCCTGGGCATCTGGTGAGGACCCCAGGCTGCTCCCACTGGGTAGGAGGTAGAGAGGGGCTGGACCGTGCATGGAGCAGGTGTCAAGAGAGCAAGCAGGGGAGGGGCATGGGAGGGACATGCCAGGCTCTCTGAGCAAACAGCTCTCATGGGATTAATAGTGAGAACTCACCCATTCCCCACCCTCCCCACATGGGAGCATAGATATATTCTGAAATGATCTGCCCCCATGACCCAAACACCTCCTTTTAGGCCCCACTTCTAACATTAGGATCAAGTTTCAACACAAGGTTTTAAGGGACCCCAAATTATAGCACTGCTATAGCAGCATAAAATGAAGCAAGATAAGGATTATAAGAGATAATATTGCCACACAGCCTAAAACTGCAACCGGTATGTAGTAAGCAAAATAGATGTTAGACATTGGTTGGGGGCCCCCAGGACTGCCCCCAGGGCTACTCCCAGGACTCAGAAAGGCTGCTATGCACACAGCTATAGTTTATTATCATGAAATAAAACAGGTTAAAATAAGAAAGGGGAAAAGGCATATGCGGTAAAATCAAGGGGAAACCCAGTACACACTCCTAGGTGTCCCCTCACAGTCAAGCGGCATGGACAATCTAAAGCTTCTCGGAAACGACGAGTGGCAGTGCACCCTGCTGTGGTTTACCTGTCCCTGCCACTGCTCACGTTGAAATTTAATTGCCACTGTAACAGTGTTGAGAGGTAAGATTTCTAAGAAGTGATAAGATCCTAGGGGTTCCACTCTCTGGAACAGATTAATGCCATTTTTCATAAGAATGGGTAGGCTACCATGGGAGTAGCTTTGTTATAAAAGCAGACTCTCCCTGACACATACTGTCACCCTCCTGTCCCCACCCCCCACACTGTGTGATAACGCAGAAGGAAGACCCCGCCCAGTGCCAGCACCACGCTCTTGGGCTTCTCATCCGCCAGAACTATGAATAAACTTCCCCTCTTTGTAGATTATTCAGCCTGTGTTATTCTGTTACAACAATAGAAAATGAACTAAGACACAGGCAAAGTGTGGGCAACTGTGGAAACTCACTGGAACCACAGAGCCCAGGGCTTCTGTTGGGGAACAGCTGTGCTTGCACACAGTATCTGAGTGACTGAGTGGGCGTGCTCAGACCACAACATATCAGAACAAAAATAGGCACTCATCATTAACCACATATTAGTAAAAACTTATTCAACTGGCACTGGCACCTTAGGTATAAAATATATTTTTTAATTAAGAAGAATACTCCAGGGCGGTGCCTGTGGCTCAGGGAGCAGGGCGCCGGCCCCATATACCGAGGGTGGCGGGTTCAAACCCAGCACCGGCCAAACTGCAACAAAAAGATAGCCGGGTGTTGTGGTGGGGGCCTATAGTCCCAGCTACTTGGGAGGCTGAGGCAGGAGAATCGCCTAAGCCCAGGAGTTGGAGGTTGCTGTGAACTGTGTGACGCCACGGCACTCTACTGAGGGCAATAAAGTGAAACTCTGTCTCTACAAAAAAAAAAAAAAAAAAAAAAGAAGAAGAATACTCCAAAAGGTGAGAGCTCATTTCCCAAAAGTTGTCCAAAGGCCAATCCCCAAACATTTTGGCAATGTACCAGGTCAAAGAAAGCAGATCTACCAACCACGTTTCTCTAGTAGCTTGATTGCACAGCCAGTTATTTAACTGCCATAAAACTACCAAGAACTTTATCCATACCTTGAGGAAGGGGGGACCCCCAAATTAAACATTATAAAATTTCTGTCACCTGTGTGGCAAAAAGTTTTAATTAGAAAATGATTCATACAAAAGATACATAGATTTTTGAATTACAAATTACTATATAAAATGTTAATATTTTTATTTAAGATTCATAACAGGAGGGATACAGTTACCCTAGTTTTTATCTATGATATAGAATCCTTAGGAAAGTCTTCAGTAACAGGGCCCATATATCCCAAATCACCCAATCTCATGCCGAGGAGAAGAGGGAAAAGAGAAACTATTAGTTTTCTGAATATGCTCAACTTTCTCCTTAAACCAAAATCTAAGGAAGCAAGAATATCTGTGACGGTTTTTTCTGAAGTGAGATTTGGGAATTTAGGTTGCAGCCACAGCCACCTCAAACTCTTGAGCTCAAGAAATTCTCTTGCCTCAGCCTCCCAAGTAACTGGGACTACAGGTACCCCCCATAACGCCTGGCTAGTTTGTCTACTTTTAGTAGAGACAGGGTCTTGCTTTTACTCAGGCTGGTCTCAAACTCCTGAGCTCAAGCCATTCTCCTACGTTGGTCTCCTAGAGGCTACTGCACCTGGCCCAGTTATTAATCCTAATAACTTAGTTCGTGGTTATTAAATGTGATACCAGGAGTAGCTTATCGAGGCTATCGCATTCACAGGAGTTCATATTCTATCTGTCCATTTTTCTTAATTAGGGATAAAAACGACCAGTGCTGCAGACTAATCTAATACATTATCATGAAATTTAAGAGACTAGACAAGACACACAAAACAGAATAGGGTGACAAATGGGGTTTGGAGAGCTTTTAAAACAGTAGTTAAACAGATATAAAAGGCAGTGTCTTCCCACATAAAATATAATTATTTAGCTTCTAATGATGTAGGAACAATGCCTAAATTTAAAGACAAGGAAATTAAAAAGTTTTAATAAAATAAAGTTTGATTCAAAATGTAATATATTTGTGCAAGAAGGAATTTTAAAGCCAGCATAATTTTGCATTCTGTCAACTGGGGTATCTATTATAATGCTTAACTTAGTGATATTTTCATCAAGTTATTATACTTTTATACATAAATACATTTGCATACTATTTATTAACTTTCACTTGGTATTTTTATTCCCAGGCATTGAGGGGGCAGGTGGGTCGGCATGAAAGAGAAGCATTTGAGCCATCAGGAGAAATCCGTCTTCTGGGATCTCCTTCTTCTACATCTCTTAGGGTATTTTTATTCTTCACTTCATCAGCAAAAATTTCATTAGGAAATATCAACTTGTACTTAAATTTCCTAATTTATCTTCTCCTTGATTTATCCACTTATTAATTATGATATAATTATAGCATAAACTATAAAATGTTATCACAAATTCCTGACTGTGATTCTTAGGTAATGAGAGAGAAAATTTCAAGAGATGTGGCGTTTACAGTGAATCTTCTTTGCACTTGCTAGGAACAAAGGATTAACTAACAACTGTAGTCCTGGATGACATCGGCATCACCTCCCCCCAGATTCATCTGGTACATTGGGAGCTCTGTTGCCACAGCCTGGGAGGGTAGGAAAAAAGAAATCGAAGTTTGTGTCTAGAAGTCAAGGATAAATATATCTATCTTTTGCATAACAACTTTGATATTTTTCTGAAAACTGTAACATGAAAGCTCTTAAGTGGAAAACTTACAATGTGTTCAACCCATCTTAACCTAAGGTAATGAGAGAGTATTCACAGACAGAAAAGTATGCCAATCAAACAACAAAAACAAGTTAATAAAATATTTGAAAGCAAATACAATTTGTACTTAAATGCAAAGAATGATAGTTTGTTGTACCTGCCAAAGTGGGATAAAAAATTAATAGAATAGCAGAGGAAGAGTTCAAGGGAATCATGCTTTAGAAGCTGCATTCTTTTAATATCATTTTTATAACCAGTTTTCCCAGTCCTTTTGGGTTCACAGCTATTTTACTTAAACTTTATTTAAAAATAAGGTTATAACTCAAACAACTTCAGAGGCTTTAGGACCAAGACATTTAAGAGAAAAGAAAGCTACAATGTGACTGCCACACTGCGCATGAAGACAGCCCCAGAGTTAGAGCTGCAGCCACCTCCCGTCCCTCCTGGGTGCCCCTCACACCGTGGATGGACACAGCCCCAGAGTTAGAGCGGCAGCCACCTCCCGTCCCTCCTGGGTGCCCCTCACACCGTGGATGGACACAGCCCCAGAGTTAGAGCGGCAGCCACCCCCCGTCCCTCCTGGGTGCCCTTCACACCGTGGATGGACACAGCCCCAGAGTTAGAGCGGCAGCCACCCCCCGTCCCTCCTGGGTGCCCCTCACACCGTGGATGGACACAGCCCCAGAGTTAGAGCGGCAGCCACCTCCCGTCCCTCCTGGGTGCCCCTCACACCGTGGATGGACACAGCCCCAGAGTGAGAGCAGCAGCCACCCCCCGTCCCTCCTGGGTGCCCTTCACATTGTAGATGGACACAGCCCCAGAGTCAGAGCAGCAGCCACCCACCCCCATCCCTCCTGGATGTACTCAACACATTTATGGTTCCAACTCATTTATGTGGTTCCAACTCATTTATGTCATACTTTTCACTAAAATTCTTGTAATAAATATGTGGTATTTACCTGAAACCATCATGTTGAAATGTCACTTCATGAAGAAATCTATTTAATATGCTTTGGGGTTTAAAAAGTTATAATATTGATAAAAGGGTGATATCTGCCAGGGGTTACTCATTTAAAGTATTATAAATTTTCAAGGGTATTAGAGATAAAAGCAGTTAACAGAATAGTTATGATGTATGACTAAGGTTGTTCTTTCCTTTTTTCCTTTTCTTTTCTTTGCTTTGCTTTACTTTCTTTCTCTTTCGTTTTTCTTTCTTTTTTTTGGAGACCCAGTCTCACTATGTCACTGTTGGTAGAGTGCTGTTGTGTCACAGATTACAGCAACCTCCAGTTTCTGAGCTTAGGCAATTCACTTGCCTCAGCCTCCCAATTAGCTGGGACTACAGGCGCCCGCAACAACGCCCGGCTATTTTTTGTTGCAGTTTGGCCAGGGCCGGGTTCGAGCCAGCCACCTTCAGTATATGGGGCTGGTGCCCTACTCACTGAGCCACAGGCACGGCCCTTTCTTTTTTTTTTTTTTCTTTGAGACAGACTCTCACTCTGTCACCCTGGGTAGAGTGCTGTGGTGTCACAGCTCACAGCAACCTCAAACTCTTGGGCTCAAGTGAACCTCTTGCCTCAACCTCCCAAGTAGCTGGGCCTACAGGAGCCCACCAGAATTCTCAGCTAGTTTTACTATTTGTAGTAGAGACAAGGTCTTGCTCTTGCTCAGGCTGGTCTCAAACTCATGAGTTCAAGTAACCCACCTGCCTGGGCCTCACAGTGTGCTAGGGTTATAGATGTGAGCTACCCAACTCGGACGCCTATTGTAGTTTTCTACTAGCTTCTTTTTCTGGATTCCTATCCGAAAGCAACAGGTACATTCTGAATCCATTCTCAACCTACAGACATGCTTTTTCCCACATTCTTTGCTTCTAGAAATAGACTCATGTTCTATGAAATGTGCTCTTATCTTGACTATTGAATAGAAATTCTGCAAATAAAAAAAGAAATCAACAGGCGAAAAGAGAAACCAGGTCTGATACAGTCAGCTATGGTTTATGCACCCCTCCCATGTGACAATAGACTCGGCCACATCTCTTGACATAAAACCATGATTTAGGTAGACACAACCTACACTAATTTTCTGTTTGTATTAGATGTTCTTATAATGTTGTCTTTCATAGAAAGAATTTCACTGGATATAAGGAGGACACTGGGAATTCATTTCCCCAAAGCTCTTTCATTTTAAAAGTTATCTGGTCTGTGTGACCTTGCAAGTTCTATAACTTTACAGTACCGAAATTTCCTTGTCTATAAATGAAGATGATAATGTGCATTTCCCTCATAGCAGGGATAAATTGAGGGAAAACATCAAAGCCTTTTGCTCTGTGCCTGGAGAAGGTAATTATGGTCACACACTCTTCTCCACTAAGGGAAAGTTTATTTGACTTATTTATCCATGAGAAAATTTTACTCTTTTTTTCTACTAATTGGACAGTTAACCACTTAAGGTAAATTGAGTTTGGCTTCTACCTCTGAGGGAGCATGGTGGTTGATGGGCCTGGGAATCGCTTCTCCCTGCCTACCACAGCCAGTGCCTGCAAGCACCACCCAGGGTTCCTGTGTACAGGTCCATCTGGCCTAGATCCCTCAGCACCCCCAGTGCCAGCACACCACCCATGGGCCTTAGCACTGCCCACCCCCTCTTCCACAGATAGCACCTGAGTATTCTACCTGGAACATGAGGTTGGACCCACCAGACTGGCTACTGCCACAACAGGAGCTCACCACACATATCATCTATGCTAGGGATCACCCATCCTGCCTGCCATAGCCAATGCCTGAAAGCAATACCAGAAGGCCAAGGACAGTTTCACCCAGTGTGGCTCTGCCCCCACCCAGTGCCAAAGCACAACATCCTGGGGCCTAGAAAGCACCCAGCCCACTTCAACACCATTAGGACTCCTTCTGGGTGCCAGGGTGTGGTCTCACAAAACCTGCTGCTGCCACTACAGCAGGCAACCACCCACATATGCCACCTGGGGTCCTGGGGACTGGCATGCTCAGCCTGTCACAGACAATGCGAGTCTCATCATTATTACTGCTTTGCCTAAGCCATACTCACTGTCCAGGATCTGTGAACATGCCTACCTGCTGGCCCACCACTGACACTACTGAAACCTGATAAATTCACCTGGAGCCAAACTATGAGCCTGCCTGGAGGGCCTGCTAACATTGATGCCAGCATGTTGCACCCTGGAACCCAGGACAAACATGCTGGGCCCACTGCTGTCACCATTGGGGTATAACACCAGCCCACCTGCTGTCTCCATCCCCAGATAAAACTTCACCACAGCATTCAATAACAACCAGACCTGAAGCCACAGAGAAAATCACAAAATCACAGACACCATTGTCATTCTTTACAGACTAAGAAATCATGTGAAGAATACACTACTGTGTACACCCAGAATCAAAGCAAAAGTGCCCTAGCCAAACAGTAACATAGATACATCTTCTGGAAAAATTCCTCCCTATAAAAACAAACTAAAAAAATTAAAAGAAATGACTGTTAGACCAGATGCACAGATAATAACATAAGGACGCAAGAAACATGAAGAAGCAAGAAAATAGGATAACTCCAAAGATAATAATTCTCAAACAAATTCTAATAAAATAGAAGTATAGTATGTGAAATCCCAAATAAAGAATTTAAACTAATGATATTTAAAAAGCTCAGTGATATACAAGCAAACACAGAAAAATAATGTAAAGAAATCAGAATAATAGGGTGGCGCCTGTAGCTCAGTGGGTAGAGCGCCGGCCACATATACTGGGGCTGGTGGGTTCGAACCCAGTCTGGGACAGCCAAACAACAATGACAACAGCAACAAAAAATAGCCAGGCATTGTGGTGGGCACCTGTAGTCCCAGCTACTTGGGAGGCGGAGGCAAGAATCATGTAAGCCCAAGAGTCTGAGGTTGCTGTGAGCTGTGATGCCATAGCACTCTACTGAGGGTTACATAGTAAGACTCTGTCTCAAACAAACAAACAAACACACAAACACACAAAAAAAGAAATCAGAATAACAATTAAGGACCCAAATAAGAAAATTTCAAAAAGATAGATAACATAAAAAG
Source organism: Nycticebus coucang (assembly GCF_027406575.1). Lineage (NCBI taxonomy): Eukaryota > Metazoa > Chordata > Mammalia > Primates > Lorisidae > Nycticebus > Nycticebus coucang. The sequence goes on along the minus strand of NC_069799.1, from coordinate 4,479,948 downwards.
GAGGCATGGGCGGCGCCTGTGGCTCAGCGGGTAGGGCACCGGTCCCATATGCCGGAGGTGGTGGGTTCAAACCCAGCCCCGGCCAAATTAAAAAAAAAAAAAAAAAAAAAAAAAAAGGAGGCAAACAAATGCAGAACCTAAAGAATTCATTAAATGAAATATAAAATACATTCAACAATAGACTAGAACAAGTAGGGAAAAGAATATTAGAACTTGAGGATAGGTCTTTTAAAATATCACAAGCAGACAAAAATAGAGAAGAAAAAGAATATAAAAGATTAAACAAAGCCTACATGATATAAAGGAAGAAGATAAAGCATTCAAATATTAAAATTTTGTTGTCCCAGAAGGCAAAAAGAAAATGAAAGCCTTATAAAATCTATTTAAAGAGATGACAGCTGACAGTTTGTGAGTCTAGAAAGATATTCAGATATCGAGGTACAGCAGCCTCTGGGATCCTCAAAGAGATACAATTCAAAACAGTCTTCCCCATGGCACATTGTAGTCAAACTGTCAAAAGTCAAAGACAAAGACAGGATTCTAAAAACAGCAAGAGGAAAGTGTCTAGTCATTTATAAGGGGCCCTCCGTTAGACCAAGAATGGATTTTTAAGCATAAATATTATGAGCCAGGAGAGAAAGGGATGATATGTTCAGAGTTCTGAAGGAAAAAATCCTGCCAATCAAGGGTACTGTATCAGGCAAAGATATCTTTCATAAATGATATTTTTGCTTCCAAACAAGCAAAAGTTTAGAGAATTCATCACCACTAGATCAGCCCTAAAAGATCTGGTCTTCCTGACAGGTGTCCTATAACTGGAAGTGAATGTTCAGTCTCTAAAATTATGATAATGTAGGAAAATATAAAATCCTCTGGGTAGAGCAAACCCATAAATAAGAAGGAGAAACAACTCCAATGTTATCACTACAGAATGCTACCATAGTAAACAATAAGAGAGAAAGAAAGAAACAAAGGATAGGCAAAATGTCCAGAAATCAATCAATAAAACAGGAGTAAGCACTCACATACTGATAATAACCCTGAAAGTAAACAGATTAAGCTTTCCATTTAAAAGGCTAGATGAATGGATAAAAATCAATGACCCAGACACCTGTACCTCAAAGGAGTAGGGCGTTGGCCCCATATATCAGAGGTGGTGGGTTCAAACCGGGCCCCGGCCAAAAACTGAAAGAAAAAAAAAAACCAATGACCCAATTAGATGCTGCCATCTGTAAAGACCACATAGACCTAAAATTCAGAGATGGAGAAAGATATTCTACGTAAACAGAAACCAAAAACAAACAGAACTTCCCTGTTTGTTTTTGGTTTCTGGGTAAAACAGATTTTAAGTCACATACTTTAAAAAGAAACAAAGCTAATTATATCGGAAGAGGATGAAACAGTTCTAAATATATATGGACCTAATACTGAAACACCCGATAGAAAAGCAAATATTATTATTGCTAAAGAGAGAAATAAACTCCAATATAATAATAATTGGGAACTTCACTCTACCCTAGAATAAACAGATCATCAAGACAGAAAATTAATAAAGAAATATTGCATTTAAACTGCACATTAGACCAAATGGACCTAATAAACATTTACAAAAATATTCTCTGATACAGAATACACCAGGGTTCCTCAAACTTCTTTTCTTTTTTTTGTTGTTGGGGATTCATTGAGGGTACAATAAGCCAGGTTGCACTGATTGCAATTGTTAGGTAAAGTCCCTCTTGCAATCATGTCTTGCCCACATAAAGTGTGACACACACCAAGACCCCACCCCTCTCCCTCCGTCCCTCTTTCTGCTCCCCCCCATAACCTTAATTGTCATTAATTGTCCTCATATCAAAATTGAGTACATAGGATTCATGCTTCTCCATTCTTGTGATGCTTTACTAAGAATAATGTCTTCCACTTCCATCCAGGTTAACATGAAGGATGAAAAGTCTCCATTTTTTTTTAATGGCTGAATAGTATTCCATGGTATACATATACCACTGTTTGTTAATCCATTCATGGGTTGGTGGGCATTTAGGCTGTTTCCACATTTTGGCGATTGTAAATTGAGCTGCAATAAACAGTCTAGTACAAGTGTCCTTATGATAAAAGGATTTTTTTCCTTCTGGGTAGATGCCCAGTAATGGGATTGCAGGATCAAATGGGAGGTCTAGCTTGAGTGCTTTGAGGTTTCTCCATACTTCCTTCCAGAAAGGTTGTACTAGTTTGCAGTCCCACCAGCAGTGTAAAAGTGTTCCCTTCTCTCCACATCCATGCCAGCATCTGCAGTTTTGAGATTTTGTGATGTGGGCCTTTCTCACTGGGGTTAGATGGTATCTCAGGGTGGTTTTGATTTGCATTTCTCTAATATATAGAGATGATGAACATTTTTTCATGTGTTTCTCAGCCATTCGTCTGTCATCTTTAGAGAAAGTTCTATTCATGTCTCTTCCCATTGATATATGGGATTGTTGGCTTTTTTCATGTGGATTAATTTGAGTTCTCTATAGATCCTAGTAATCAAGCTTTTGTCTGATTGAAAATATGCAAATATCCTTTCCCATTGTGTAGGTTGTCTCTTTGCTTTGGTTGTTGTCTCCTTAGCTGTACAGAAGCTTTTCAATTTAATGAAGTCCCATTTGTTAATTTTTGTTGTTGTTGCAATTGCTATGGCAGTCTTCTTCATGAAGTCTTTCCCCAGGCCAATAACTTCCAGTGTTTTTCCTATGCTTTCTTTGAAAATTGTTATTGTTTCATGCCTTAAATTTAAGTCCTTTATCCATCTTGAATCAATTTTTGTGAGTGGGGAAAGGTGTGGGTCCAGTTTCAGTCTTTTACATGTAGACATCCAGTTCTCCCAACACCATTTATTGAATAGGGAGTCTTTCCCCCAAGGTATGTTCTTGTTTGGTTTATCGAAGATTAGGTGGTTGTAAGATGTTAGTTTCATTTCTTGGTTTTCAATTCGATTCCAAGTGTCTATGTCTCTGTTTTTGTGCCAGTACCATGCTGTCTTGACCACTATGGCTTTGTAGTACAGACTAAAATCTGGTATGCTGATGCCCCCAGCTTTATTTTTATTCCTAAGAACTGCCTTAGCTATACAGGGTTTTTTCTGGTTCCATACAAAACGCAGAATCATTTTTTCCAAATCTTGAAAGTACGATGTTGGTATTTTGATAGGAATGGCATTGAATAGGTAGATTGCTTTGGGAAGTATAGACATTTTAACAATGTTGATTCTTCCAATCCATGAGCATGGAATGTTCTTCCATTTGTTAATATCCTCTGCTATTTCCTTTCTGAGGATTTCATAGTTTTCTTTATAGAGGTCTTTCACCTCCTTCATTAGGTACATTCCTAGGTATTTCATTTTCTTTGAAACTATGGTGAAGGGAGTTGTGTCCTTAATTAGCTTCTCATCTTGACTGTTATTGGTGTATACAAAGGCTACTGACTTGTGGACATTGATTTTATATCCTGAAACATTACTATATTTTTTGATGACTTCTAGGAGTCTTGTGGTTGAATCTTTGTGGTTCTCTAAGTATAAGATCATGTCGTCAGCAAAGAGGGAGAGTTTGACCTCCTCTGCTCCCATTTGGATTCCCTTTATTTCCTTGTCTTGCCTAATTGTATTGGCTAGAACTTCCAGCACTATGTTGAATAGTAAAGGTGACAGAGGACAACCTTGTCTGGTTCCAGTTCTAAGAGGAAAAGCTTTCAGTTTTACTCCATTCAGTAAAATATTGGCTGTGGGTTTGTCATAGATAGCTTCAATGAGTTTTAGAAATGTGCCACCTATGCCTATACTCTTCAGTGTTGTAAATAGAAAAGGATGCTGGATTTTATCAAATGCTTTTTCTGCATCTATTGAGAGGATCATGTGATCTTTATTTTTGCCTCTGTTAATATGGTGGATAACGTTTATGGACTTGCGTATGTTAAACCAGCCTTGCATCCCTGGGATGAAGCCTACTTGATCATGATGAATGACTTTTTTGATGATAAGCTGTAATCTATTGGCTAGCATTTTGTTGAGAATTTTTGCATCTATATTCATAAGTGAGATTGGTCTGAAATTCTCCTTTTTTGTTTGGGTCTTTTCCTGGTTTTGGTATCAGGGTGATGTTTGCTTCATAGAATGTGTGGGGGAAGATTCTTTCTTCCTCAATTTTTTGGAATAATTTCTGCAGTACAGGAATAAGCTCTTTCTTGAAGGTTTGATAGAATTCTGGAATGAAGCCATCTGGACCAGGGCATTTTTTGGTTGGAAGATTTTTTATTGTTTCTTTAATCTCAGTGCTTGAAATTGGTCTGTTCAGGAGCTCTATTTCTTCCTGGCTGAGTCTAGGGAGAGGGTGTGATTCCAAATATTTATCCATTTCCTTCACATTGTCAAATTTCTGGGCATAGAGTTTCTGGTAGTATTCAGAGATGATATCTTGTATCTCTGTGGGATCAGTGGTTATTTCCCCTTTATCATTTCTGATTGAGGTTACTAGAGATTTTACTTTTCTATTCCTCATTAGTCTGGCCAATGGTTTATCTATTTTATTTATTTTTTCAAAAAACCAACTCCTTGTTTCATTAATTTTCTGAATGATTCTTTTGTTTTCAATTTCATTGATCTCTGATCTGATTTTGGAGATTTCTTTTCTTCTACTGAGTTTAGACTTAGATTGTTCTTCTTTTTCCAATTCCATAAGATCTCTTGGGAGATTGTTGATGTGCTCTCTTTCTGTTTTTCGAATGTAGGCCTCTAAAGTGATGAATTTTCCTCTCAAAACTGCTTTTGCAGTATCCAACAGGTTTTGGTAGCTTGTGTCTTCATTGTTGTTATGCTCAAGGAAGTTAATGATTTCCTGTTTTATGTCTTCCTGCACCCATCTGTTATTCAACAGAAGATTGTTTAATTTCCATGCCTTTGGGTGGGGTAGAGCATTTTTGTTAGAGTTGAGTTCCACCTTTAGTGCCTTATGGTCTGAGAAGATACAAGGTAAAATTTCAATTCTTTTGATTCTGTTGATATTTGTTTTGTGTCCCAGGATATGATCAATTTTGGAGAATGTTCCATGGGTTGATGAGAAGAATGTATATTCTTTATCTTTGGGGTGGAGTGTTCTATATGCGTCTATCAAGCACAGTTGTTCTAGGGTCTCATTTAAATCTCTTATATCTTTGTTTAATTTCTGTTTAGAGGATCTGTCCAGCTCTGTAAGAGGAGTGTTAAAGTCCCCTGTTATGATGGTATTATCAGATATCATATTGCTCAGACTGAGTAAGGTCTGTTTCAAGAATCTGGGAGCATTTAAATTGGGTGCATAAATATTTAGAATTGAAACATCTTCTTGTTGTATTTTTCCTTTGACCAATATAAAGTGACCATCTTTGTCTTTTTTGACTTTAGTTGCTTTAAATCCACATGTATCTGAAAATAAGATTGCAACTCCTCTTTTCTTCTGACTTCCATTTGCCTGAAAAATTGTCTTCCAACCCTTGACTCAGAGCTTTAATTTGTCTTTTGAAGCCAGGTGTGTTTCTTGCAGACGGCAAATGGATGGCTTGTGTTTTTTAATCCAGTCAGCCAATCTATGTCTCTTCAGTGGGGAATTCAAGCCATTGATAAGTGTGGTAGTATTCTATTCGTCTTATTTTGTGAGAGTCCATTGCTTAGTTTTATCTTTTGCATCAGTGTGGAGGTTAGGTTCTGTCCTTTAATTTCTGAGTTCTTACTTTGCTGCTGATCCATTGTGGTGGTCAGTGTGCAGAACAGGTTGAAGTATTTCCTGTAGAGCTGGTCTTGTTGTGGCAAATTTCCTCAATGTTTGTATATCCGTAAATGATTTGATTTCTCCATCAATTTTTAAGCTTAACTGAGCAGGGTACAGCATTCTGGGCAGGAAATTGTTCTGTTTAAGTAGATTAAAGGTAGATGACCATTGTCTTCTTGCTTGGAAAGTTCCATTAGAGAAGTCTGCAGTCACTCTGATGGATTTGCCCCTGTAGGTCAACTCGCGCTTACTCCTGGCAGCTTGCAGAATCTTTTCTTTTGTCTTGACTTTGGACAGGTTCATCACAATGTGTCTTGGAGAAGCTCGGTTAGAGTTGAGGCGACCTGGGGTCCGATATCCCTCTGAAAGCAGTGTGTCAGAATCTTTGGTGATATTTGGGAAATTTTCTTTTATAATATTCTCTAGTATGGCTTCCATTCCTCTGGGGCATTCTTCTTCTCCTTCTGGAATTCCTATAACTTGTATGTTGGAACGCTTCATAAAGTCCCATAATTCTGACAGTGAACTTTCTGCTTTCTCTCTCTTCTTTTCTGCCTCTTTTACTATCTGAGTTATCTCAAGAACTTCGTCTTCTACCTCTGAAATTCTTTCTTCTGCATGGTCTAACCTGTTGCTGATACTTTCCATTGCATCTTTAAGTTCCCTAATTGACTGTTTCAGTTCCTTCAGGTCTGCTATATCCTTTTTATATTCTTCATATCGTTCATCTCTTATTTGATTCTGTTTTTGGATTTCCTTTTGGTTATTTTCCACTTTATTAACAGTTTCCTTCATTGTTTCCATCATTTCTTTCATTGTTTTCAACATGTGTTTTCTAAATTCCCTTTCTGTCATTCCTAACATTTCTTTATAGGTGGAATCATCTGCAGTAGCTACCTCATGGTCCCTTGGCAGGGTTTTTCTGGACGGGCTCTTCATGTTGCCTGGAGTTTTCTGCTGATTCTTACTCATGAGTGATTTGTTTTATCTGTTTCCTTGCCCTAATTTTCCTTTCACTTACTCTTGCTCTTTAAGTTCTCGTGCCTGTGGACTGTTTTGCAGGAGTTCTTTTTCCAGCAGGAAGGAAACCTGGCTTGATTCCTCAGGGCTGAAATCTCCCAGACCGTGAGAGGAGAGCTTCATGCAGTGTGGCCCCGCCAGGAGGATCTGACTCCAGTGCTGATGCTCAGAGCCTGTATAGGACACCAAATACCAGGATTCCAGGTTCCTGAGTGCTTGACCAGTGTCTCATGTATCTTCACCTTCTAGGGTTCTTTGCTTTTCTCCAGACAGGTGATGAGGTCTGGCTTCGAGACAGCAAGACCATTTCCCAGCTCCCGGGATGTCCCGGTGTCCTCCCTACAGATCGTCCAGTACCTGCAGGTCACGGGATGACAAGGGCTGCTGCAGATACACCTGCCTCAAACTTTTTAAACAGGCGGCCAGCTCACTGTCCCTCAGACCATTGGAGGCCCAGACTATAGTTAAAAAAAAAAAAAAAAAAAAACTATGAACAAATCCCTATGCACACATCTTATTTTGAAGTAAAAAAACAAAATGGGAACAAATACAATATTTCAAATGAAGAACAAGTAAAGTTAAATCAACAAACTTACCAGTATTCCAATGGGAACTATGGGCCTGCTTTTGGCTAATGAGATGGTCAATGTCTAGTTCCATATATGTTGCTGCTAATCATAACAAGTGATGCAATTGTGCATCACTTAGTCTAGATCTGGTTGGAGATTGAAGATGTTTCATTCTGGAAATTGTTCACAGACATAAGTGCTACCAAAGATGGTTGCCATTTTGAATGCATGGTTCCTGAGATTAGAATGTGTCTCAGAGGGGAGAGATGCATAGAAACTAGGAAGGCTGCTTCACTTGAATGCATCTTTCAGAGAGTCACAATTCTGTACTTCAGGCAGTTCCATTTGGTAAATCGTATCCACATTTTCAATGTCAACAGAAAATGGGTTATGGTAAAGTTCTATGTCCTGTTCATGGAGATGAAGCTCTTTGAATCTAAATTGGAACTCCTTTTGCAACTTTTCCAGTGAATCCACACATGTTTTATTTGGGAATGCAACCAATGGATTTTCCGCTAACAGATTTTGAGTTGTGGGGAGATGGCAGAAATTTTCCTCTTTCACTTGTTTGATGAGGAGGCCTAATTTTACTTCAAAAGCTTTCACACGTGATTGCATATCACTGATGAGCTTCCCCTTTCCTTGAAGTTGCACATTGAAAGACAAGGAGAGGTGGTGCCCTGAAGCACACAGTAGCATCAGCGGCAGTGGGAACAATAGGGCTCACACCCCTGGGAATATTTTGAAGAGGCACTCCCTATCTCTCCAGGCAACCAGAGGAAGCTGAGCATCTTCTCCAGTGGCAGCCACTGGTGGAACAAATATGGGACAGAAAAGCAGGCCCTGTGATTAAAGGGTATGCCTGAGGCGGTACATGCTTGAGAGTAGTACGGCTGTGATGTACTCAGAGACAGCATACTCCCAGGGCAGGGCAGAGCAGAAGGACTGCTTTACTGATCCTAAGATGCACCCACCCCAGGGGATCAAAACTGAGACAATGGCAGGTGGGAAACCAAAAGCTGAGTGTGAACTCTAGCCATGCCTGCCCCAACACAGACTGCAGTGGAGACAGACCCACCAGCTCCAGGCAGCGTCACAGACTGGGGCTGCACTCAAACAGCACCTGGTCATCAGGGAAATATAGCCAAGACAGAATCACAAATTCTGTGAAAATATAAGTATCAGCAACATCAATCAGGGGCAGGGCTGGAACTGAGGGAACCGCCCCAGCCTCCATTAAGCCCCTGAGGTTGTCAGGCCTCAGTTCTCCCTGCCAGATGGTGGCAGAGTGTGGAGGCCTGGCCAAGGAGACATAGATCTCCCTGTGACTCAGGCAGGCACAAACCCCTAGAGGAGCGTCTGCTCATTGGAGGAAACTGGGTCACAGCATTGTGGGGGAACCAGTGACTGGGTGTGACAGAGATGCAAGGTGGGGAAGGAGGCATCAACAATCCCAGACTAATTCATTTGCTGGGGGGTGGGGGGGCGAAGTCCTTCTGACCTCACAGAGCACTGGAGCGAGCCATACTTGAGCTGCCAACAGAGCCTTGCTATTTAGTTGCCAGAGACCTTTTGAACTCTCCCACCTGAGCCTGGTGATGACTGGGACAATTGATTTGGACCTCTTGAACTAGGCCAATTATCCAAGGACTATCCAAAGTAGTACCCTAGGTGTGTGGTTATAGGAAGGTTTGATTTTCCTTTTCCAGTTGTTGCCTGTGGGGAGAGGGGGTGACTTAATTGCTGGTGTTTCTCCACAGCTGAGACTTCAACCCAGGGTAACTGATTTATGAGTGTAGGACAGAGACCAGCTGAAAACAATACAGAGCCACTTAGCCCTACCCAAGGGGCTAAGTCCCCACTGTCTCAGGCCATAGCTCTGTACAGGTCCTTGGCAAAGCTATAGGGGAAAAGGTACAGACACCAGTCCCAGCTCTTGAGCAAAGGGCTGGTTAATCACTACTCCAGGAGCTTCACAACTCAACTTCACCTAATCTTCTTTTATAGCAAAAATAATCATGGGGCAGAATCAGTGGAAAAACTCCAGTAACATGAATAACCAGAGTAGATCAACTCCCTCAAGGAATGATATGGCAGACACAACTGAAGATCCTATTAATAAACAAATGGATGAGATGTCAGAAATCGAATTCAGAATCTGGATTGTAAATAAGATAATAGAATGGAGGTAAAGTTGGAATTAGAAATTGAGGGAGCATTTCAAAATTTGTCTCAAGAATTCAATGAATTCAAAGACAAAATCACCAAAGATTTTGAAATATTGAGACAAGAATTTGCAACCCCCAAAGATGTGAGAAAAACAGTAGAATCCCTCAGTAATAGAATAAAGCAAGCAGAAGAAAGGATTTCTAACATTGAAGACAAAGATTTTGAATGCTCCCAAACTCTCAAAGAGGAAGAGAAATGGAGAGCTGAAATGGATTGCTCTCTCAGAGAGCTCTGGGATAATTCAAAGAAAACTAATATTCACCTCATAGGAATCCCTGAAGGCAACGAAGTTGCTTCGCAAGGCTTCTTCACGAGATTAGGAAGGAGAACTTTCCAGAGGTTCTTCTTCATGAGATTAGGAAGGAGACCTTTCCAGACAAGCCAAGAGATTCTGAAATTCAGATAGCAAACAGTTTCAGAACCCCAGTATGACTCAACTCAACCTGAAAAAGATGTCTCTTAGGCACACTATAATTAACTTTGCCTAAGTTATAATGAAGGAGAAAATTCTGCAAGCAGCCAGATGGAAGAAAACCATAACCTACAAGGGGAAAAATATTAGAATGACTGTAGATCTCTCTGCTGAAACCCTTCAATCTAGTAGAGGGTGGTCATCGACTTTTTTTTTTTGGTTTTTGGCCGGGGCTAGGTTTGAACCCACCACCTCCGGCATATGGGACGGGCGCCCTACTCCTTGAGCCACAGGCACCACCCGGTCATCGACTTTTAATTTCCTAAAACAAAATAACTTTCAACCCAGGATCCTGTACCCAGCTAAACTGAGTTTCATTTATGATGGAGAAATTAAATACTTTAATGACATTCACATATTGAAGAAATAAAGCAGAACTCCAGGATATTCTCAGACCTATCCTCCATAATGACCAGTGCAATACTCCACCACAAAGGTAAACTCACTCATAAATGTTTGATTAAATTCCAACTTGCATAGTGGCAAAAAGATTGAAATGTCCACTGGACTTTCAAAAAACGCAATACCCAAAATTCTACCAGGCTTATCAATATTCTCCATTAATGTGATTGGCTTAAATTGACCACTAAAGAGGCACAGGTTAGCTGACTGGATACAAAAACTCAGGACAGATATCTGCTGCATAGAAGAATCTCATCTTACCTTAAAAGATAAATATAGACTCAGTGTGAAGGGATGGTCATCTATATTTTAGGCAAATGGAAAGCAGAAAAAAGCAGGTATTGTAATTTTATTTGCAGATACAATAGGCTTTAAACCAACAACAGTAAGGAAAAATAAGGATGGTTACTTCATATTTGTTAAGGGTAACACTCAACATGATGAGTTTTTAATTGTTAACATTTATGTGGCCAACCAGAATTTGCCTTAATCTAACAGACACAAACAACTTGATTTCCTCCAGCACCAAAATTGTTGGAGATTTTAACACCCCTTTCGCAGTGTTGGATACATCTTCCAATAAGAAGCAAAGCAAAGAAATTTTAGACTTAAACTTAACCATTCAACATTTGGATTTATCATACATCTACAGAACATTTCATCCTAACAAAACTGAATACACATTCTTCTCATCAGCTCACGGTACATACTCCAAAATTGATCACATCTTAGGTCACAAGTCTAACCTCAGCAAATTTAAAACAACAGAAAATTATTCCTTGCATCTTCTCAGACCATAATGGAATAAAAGTTGAACTCTATAACAACAGGAATCTGCATAGTCATACAAAAAAATGGAAAATAAATAACCTTATGCTGAATAATAGGTGGTCATTGATGAGATTAAATGTGGGAAATTACCACATTTTGGGAACAAAATGATAACGAAGAGATGAATTATCAGAACCTCTGGGATACCGCAATGGCAGTCCTAAGAGGGAAATTTATAGTACTGCAAGCCTTCCTCAAAAGAACGGAAAGAGAGGATGTTAACAACTTAATGGGACATCTCAAGAATCTGGAAAAGGAAGAACATTCCAATCCAAAACCCAGTAGAAGAAAAGAAATAACCAAAATCGGAGCAGAATTAAATGAAATTGAAAGCAAAAGGATTATACAACAGATCAATAAATCAAAAAGTTGGTTTTGTGCAAAGGTCAATAAAATAGATAAACCTTTGGCTAACTTAACCATGAAAAAAAAAGAGTAATATCTCTAATTTCATCACTCAGGAATGCTAAAGATGAAATAATAACAGACTGTTTGAAATTTCAAAAAAACCTTAATGAATATTACAAGAAACTCTATTCTCAGAAATATGAAAATCTGAAGGAAATAGTCAATACTTGGAAGCTCGCCACCTTCCTAGACTTAGCTAGAATGAAGTGGAAATGTTGAACATGCCTATATCCAGTTCTGAAATAGCGTCAAATATATAAAACCTCCCTCCATAGAAAAGCGCTGGACCAGATGGCTTCACATCAGAATTCAAACCTTCAAAGAGGAACTAGTACCTATATTGCTCAACGTTTTCTAAAATATAGAAAAAGAAGGAATAATACCCAACACATTCTATGAAGCAAACATCACCTTGATCCCCAAACCAGAAAAAAACCAACAAGAAAAGAAAACTATAGACCAATATCACTAATGAATATTGACGCAAAAATATTCAACAAGATCCTAGCAAAAAGAATGCAGCAACACATCAAAAAATTATACACCATGACCAAATGGGTTTTATCCCAGGGTCTCAAAGCTGGTTCCATATATGTAAATCTCTAAATATAATTCATCACTTAAACAAATTAAAAAATAAAGACCATAAGATTCTCTCAATTGATGCAGAAAAAGCTTTTGATAATATCCAGCATCCTTTCGTGATTGGAACACTTAAGAAAATGGGTATAGAAGGGACATTTCTTAAACTGATAGAGGCCATCTACAGCAAACCCACAGCCAATATTGTATTGAATGGAGTTAAATCAAAATAATTTCCATTCAGATTAGGAACAGGCAAGGTTGCCCATTATCTCCACTGCTTTTTAACATTGTAGTGGATGTCTTAGCCATCACAATTAGGCAAGAAAACACCAGGGATTCTTCTACAAAACTCTTAGAGGTGATCAAGGAATACAGCAGTGTCTAAGGTTACAAAATCGACACTCATAAATCTGTTGCCTTTTTATATACCAACAATAGTCATGCCAATAAACCATGTAGGACTCTATTCCATTCACAGTAGGGCCAAAGAAGATGAAATATTTGGGAGTTCACCTAACGAAGGACATGAAAGATCTCTGTAAAGAGAATTATGAAACTCTAAGTAAAGAAATAGCTGAAGATGTTAACAAATGGAAAAACATAGCATGCTCATGGCTGGGAAGAATCAACTTTGTTAAAATGTCCATACTACCCAAAGCCATATACAATTTTAGTGCAATCCCTATTAAAGCACCAGTGTCATACTTTAAAGACATAGAAAAAATAATACTTCATTTTATATGGAGTCAGAAAAAAACCTTGAAGACATTACTCAGAAATAAAAACAAATCAGGAGGAATCATGCTACCAGACCTCAGACTATACTATAAATTGATAGTGATCAAAACAACATGGTACTGGCACAAAAACAGAGAGGTAGATGTACGGAACAGAATAGAGAACCAAGAGATGAGCCTAGCTACTTACTATTATTTGATCTTTGCAAGCCAATTAAAAACATTCAATGGGGAAAAGATTGCCTATTTAACAAACGGTGCTGGGTGAATTGGCTGGTGACTTTTAGAAGACTGAACCTGGACCCACACCTTTCACCTCTAATAAAAATTGACTCTCACTGGATTAAAGACTTAAACTTAAGACATGAAACTATAAAGATTGGAGAGAGTGCAGGGAAAATACTCTAAGAAATTGGCCTGGGAGAATTCTTTATGAGAAGGACCCCCCCGGCAATTGAAGCAATACCAAAAATACATGCCTGGGATCTGATAAAGCTAAAAGCTTGTGCACTGCAAAGAACACAGTAAGTAAAGCGAGTAGACATCCCTCAGAATGGGACAAGATATTTGCAAGTTATGTTTCTGACAAAGGTCTGATAATCAGAATCCACAGAGAACTCAAACATATTAGCAAGAAAAGAACAAGTGATCCCAATTCATTGTGGGCAAGAGACTTGAAGAGAAACTTCTCTGAAGAAGACAGGTGCATGGCCTACAGACATATGAAAAAATGATCATCATCCTTAATCATCAGAGAAATGCAATTCAAACTGCTTTGAGATATCATCTAACTCCAGTAAGATTAGCCAACATCACAAAATCCCCAAACCAGAGATGTTGGTGCAAATGTGGAGAAAAGGGAACACTTCAGAGCTGGTCAGAATGCAAACTAATACATTCCTTTTGGAAAGAAGTTTGGAGAACACTTAGGGATCTAATAATACACCTGCCATTTGATCCCACAATTCCTCTACTAGGTATATATCCAGAAGACCAAACATCACTTTATAACAAAGATATTTGCACCAGAATGTTTATTGCAGCCCAATTCATAATTGCTAAGTCACAAAAGAAGCCCAAGTGCCCATTGACCCACAAATGGATTAATAAATTGTGGTATATGTTCATCATGGAATATTATGCAGCCTTACAAAAGATGGAGATTTTACCTCTTTCATGTTTACATGGATGGAGCCGGAACATTCTTCTTAGCAAAGTATCTCAAGAATGGAAGAAAAAGTATCCAATGTACTCATCCCTACTGTGAAACCAAGTTATAACGTTCATATGAAAGCTATAACCCAATTATAGCCTAAGAATATGGGGAAAGGGGATGGTTTGGGGAGTGGTGGGGGAAGGATAGGTGAAAGGAGGGTAATTGGAGGGACTATACCTATGGTGCACCTTACAAGGGTACAGGCAAAATTTACTAAATGTAGAATATGAATGTCTTAACACAATAAGTAAGAAAATGCTGTGAAGGCTATGTCAGCAGTTTAATGAAAATATGTCAAATGGTATATAAAACCAGCACATTGTACCCCATGATTGCATTAATGTACACAGCTATGATTTAATAAAAAAATAACTAAATAAAAGAAGACATTACCAATGATTCTGCAGAAGTACAGAAGATCATCAGAAAACCTACAGAAGAGGGATATATTCCTGGGCACATACAAACCCCCAAGACTGAATCAAGGAAAAAACAGAAAACCTGAAAAGAGCAATTATGAGTAATGAGATTAAATCAGTAATTAAAAATCTTCCAAAAAAGCAAAGTCCAGGACCAGATGGCTTGTCACTGAATTCAGCCAAACTTCTAGAGGGGAACTAACACCAAATTCTCTTCAAACTATTCCTAAAAAAATTAAGAGGAAGTAATTTCTCCCCAATTCATTCTATAAGGTCAGTATTACTCTGATACCAAAGGCAGACAATGATGCAACAATAACAACAACAACAAAAAAGGAAAAAATATAAGAAAAATAAACCTATGGGCTAGTATCTTTGATTAATATAGATGCAAAAATCTCCAACAAAACACTAGCAAACCAAATCTAACAGCACATCACAAAGATGATACACCATGACCGAGTGTGATTTATACCAGCCACACAAGAATGGTTTTACATATGCAAATCAATAAACATGATATATCACCTCAGAATGAAGAACAAAAATTAAATGATCGTCTCAGTAGATGCTCAGTAGATAAAATTCAACATTACCTCATGATAAGAACCTGCAACAAACTATGCCCTGCAGGAATTTACCTCAGCATAATAAAGACCGTAAGTGATAAATCATCTGCTAACATACTCAATGGAAGAAAGCTGGAAGCATTTCCTCTAGAAACTGAGACATGATGACGGTGACCACTTTCACCACTCCTATCAACATTTTACTGGAAGCGCAAACTAGAACAAGCAAGGGAAGAAAATAAAAGGCATTCAGATTGAAAAAGAGGATATTAGATGGTCCGCCTTTACTGATGATATGACTTATATCTAACAAAGCTAAAGATTGCACCAAAAAACCTCCTTCAAATGTATGATAAATAAATTTGGTAAAGTTAATAGGATAAAATAACATCAACATACAAAAACCAGCTGGGAAAGAAATCAAGACAGCAATCCCATTTACAATAGCTATATAAAAGAAAACTTACAAATAAATTAACCAAGGAGGTGAAAACCTCTGCAAGGGAAACGGGAAAGCACTGATGAATAAAATTAAAGGGGACACAAGTGAAAAGACACCCATGTTCAATGATTGGAAGAATCAATATCATTAAAATGACCATACTTTCCAAACCAATCTACATACTCAGTGCAATCCCTATCAAAGTACCAATGTCATTTTTTACAGAAATAGAAAAAAACAGAATCCTATGGAACCAAAAAGAGTCTGAATAGCCAAAGGTAAATAGTGCAAAGTGGGAAACATCACACATTTTGAATTCAAAATATATTTACAGGTTTTAGTAACCAAAACAGTACAGTATTGGTATAAAAACAGACAAATAGGTCAGAATAGAAAACCCAGAAATAAATTCACGTTTTTACAACCAATGATTTTCAACAAAAGTACCAAGAACCTACATTGGCAAAAGGATATTGTTTTCAATAAATGGTGCTGGGAAAATTGTATCTCCATATGCAGGAGAATGAAACAAGACCCTTCACTCTCATCACTCACAAACATTAATTCAAGATAGATAAAAGACTTAAATATGCCAAGCACAATGCCTCACACCTGTAATCCCAGCACTCTAGAAAGCTGAGGCAGGAGGATCCCTTGAGGTCAGGAGTTTGAGACCAGCCTAAGCCAGAGTGAGACCCCATTTCTACTATCAAGAAAAATACAAGTAGAAAAATTAGCTGGGCACAATGGTGCATGCCTATATTTCCACCTACTCAGGAAGCTGAGGCAGGAGGATTGCTTGAGCCCAAGAGTTTGAGGTTGCTGAGAGCTGTGATGATCTCACTGTCTCAGCTTGGGTGGCAGAGTAAATCTGTGGCTCAAAAAACAAACAAACAAAAAAAAAAAGAAAGAAAGAAAGAAAAGGGGGCAGAGACAAGATGGCAGACAGAAGCTTTCCACAGAGGCTCCTGTCCAGAACGAGAGTTAAAGGACAGAAATTTAGCAAGTAACCTGGTGAATTTGAGCTGCACCAAGAGAGAAGGTTGAAGAACGCACATCAACCCCACTGAGGCGAGCTGTGACGACAAGGATACAAACAAAAAGTACAAAATCCATCACCAAGTGGACGGGAGTCCCCTCACCCATGAGAACGGCTCAGAATGTCCCACAAACAAATGGGCAGAGTTCAAAGTTCCTCCCACTACACTCCACGGGAGAGACCCTCTAAAAACTAGACCTACCGCCCCTACTAGGGTGCCACAGCGTTCTCCTGCCAGGCATAAAACTGTATAAAACTGTATATATTCTCTACCTGAAACTCTGAGCTCCCAGCACTCCCCTCCACTCTCACTCTGGGGTCTGGAGGCCTGTCCCCCAGGAGTTCAGATTCTTGGGTGATTTCTTGAGGGGTGTGGACAGTTCCTAAACTGCAGCTGGTCAGTGCTGACTCTAGGGCATGGGAGCGAGGAGAGGATGGTCGGCTGAGAGGGAACCACACCAGAGCAGCAGTTCCCCGAGGCACAGAGCAGCAGCCATCTTTTAGCAACAATACAGCTCACTCCAGGATATTATGAAGCCACACCCCCTGTCTCCCTGGGCAACCAGAGGAGGCCGGCAACCACCATGAACAGATCTGGGATGGAAAGGCAGGCCCCATGAATAAAGGATTTGCCTGAGGCGGTACCGACCTGGGTGGAGCGCAGGGACTAGAAATGCTCTTGCAGACCCCGGAAGTTCCCAGGGCAGGGCTGACCCAGAGGACTGCTTTACTGAGCCTAAGACACACCTGGCCCTCAGGGGATCGTTAGCCTATAGACAAAGGAAGGCAGCAGGATAGAACTGACAAGTAACCGAATACAAACCTGCAGGAGCAAAGACAGGGCCTGAGGCACAGGCTCTGGAAACTCAAAACAGCTTCTCTTCTGCAGGGGAATTTAGCAGGAACAGAAACAAAACTCTGCAAAGTTGTTCTGTTCTATTCTGTCAGTAACATCAATCAGGGGCGGGGCTGGAACTGAGTGAACACCCCAAGGCTTCATCAAGCACCCGAGGTTGTCAAGCCTCACCTCCTCCTACTAGGTAGAGGCAGAGCACAGTGGCCTTCTGAACAGATATAGATTTCCTTGTGATTCAGGCAGGTGCAAACCCCAGGAGTATCTGTTCACTAAAGGCAACTGGGTCAGCCAACTGCAGGGCTATCAGTGACTGGTGTGACTGAGGTGCAAGGTGGGAAAGGAGGCATCAACCTTCCCAGACTGATCTATTTGCTGGGTGGCTCCTCCTGACTCCACACAGCACAGGAGCAAGCCATATCAGAGTAGTCATCAGACCCCTGTCATCCAGTTCCTAGAGACCTCTTAAACTCTCCCACCTAAGACAGGTGCTGACTGAGACAATTGATTTCGACCTTTAGAACTGAGCCTATCAACTGAGTGATTGGTGGTGCCCTGGGTGTGTGGTTGTAGGAAGGTTTGATTTTCCTTTTCCAATTGTTGCCTGTGGTGCGCGGGTTGACTTAATTGCTGGTATTTCTCCACAGCTGAGACTTCAACCCAGAGTACCTATTTCACTAGGGTCGAACATAAACGAGCTCAAAACAAGACAGAACCACTTAGCCCCACCACACAAAACAGGGCCCGACTTTCTCAGGCCACAGCACTGTTCGTGTCCTTGACAAAGCTCCAGGAGAAAAATAAAAGGGAGTAAAACAATCATGGGGCAGAAACAGTGGAAAAACTCTGGTAACATGAATAACCAGAATAGAGCAACCCCCACAAGGAAAGATATGGCAGATGTAACTGAAGATCCCATTCATAAGCAACTGGCCAAGATGCCAGAAATCAAATTCAGAATTTGGATTGCAAACAAGATTAATAAAGTGAAGGAAAATTTGGAATTATAAATTTGAGCAGCAATTCAAAAGTCAGATTAAGAATTCGAGGAGAAATTCAAAAGTTGTCTCAAGAATTTAATGAATTTAAAGACAAAACCACCAAAGATTTAGACACACTGAAGCAAGAATTTATAGCCCTCAAAGATCTGAAAAATACAGTAGAATCCCTCAGTACCAAAGTGGAGCAAGCAGAAGAAAGGATTTCTGACATTGAAGACAAAGCATTTGAATGCTCCCAAACTCTCAAAGAGGAAGAAAATTGGAGAGCAAAAATGGATCGTTTTCTCAGAGAACTCTGGGATAATTCGAAGAAGGCTAATATCCACCTCATTGGAGTCCCTGAATCCAATGAAGTGGCCTCGCTAGGCACAGAGGCCCTTCTACATGAAATTATGAAAGAGAATTTTTCCACACCTGCCTAGAGATTCTGAAATTCAGATAGCAGACAGTTTCAGAACCCCAGCATGACTCAATCCTAAAAAGACATCCCCCAGGAATATCATAATTAACTTCACTAAAGTTAATATGAAGGAGAAAATTCTCAAAGCAGCCAGACGTAAAAAAGCCATTACCTACAAAGGGAAGAATATTAGAATGACGGCAGATCTCTGTTGAAACTTTTCAAGGCAGAAGAGGGTGGATGTTGACTTTTAATCTCCTAAAGCAAAATAACTTTCAACCCAAGATCCCGTATCCAGCTAAACTGAGTTTCATTTATGATGGAGAAATTAAATACTTTAATGACATTCATATATTGAAGAAATTTGCCATAACCAAACCAGCTCTTCAGGATATTCTCAGACCTATCCTCCATAAAGACCAACCGAATCCTCTACCACAAAAGTAAACTCACTCAGAAATTTTTGATCAAACTCCAACTTCCACAGTGGCGAAAGGATTAAAAATGTCCACTGGACTTTTGAAAAACTCGATACCCAAAATTTTACCAGACTTATAAATATTCTCCATTAATGTGAATGGCTTAAACTGTCCTCTAAAAAGGCATAGGTTAGCTGACTGGATACAGAAACTCAGGCCAGATATTTGTTGTATACAAGAGTCACATCTTACCTTAAAAGACAAATATGGACTCAGGGTGAAAGGATGGTCATCCATATTTCAGGCAAATGGTAATCAGAAAAAAGCAGGTGTTGCAATTTTATTTGCAGATACAATAGGCTTTAAACCAACAAAAGTAAGGAAGGATAAGAATGGTCACTTCATATTTGTTAAGGGTAATACTCAATATGATGAGATTTCAATTATTAATATCTATGCATCCAACCAGAATGCACCTCAATTTATAAGAGAAACTCTAACAGACATGAGCAACTCGATTTCCTCCAACTCCATAATAGTCGGAGATTTCAACACTCCTTTGGCAGTGTTGGATTGATCCTCCGATAAGAAGCTGAGCAACGAAATCTTAGATTTAAACCTAACCATCCAACATTTGGATTTAGCAGACATCTACAGAACATTTCATCCCAACAAAGCTAAATACACATACTTCTCATCAGCCCATGGAACATACTCCAAAATGAATCACATCTTAGGTCACAAGTCTAACCTCAGTAAATTTAAAAGAATAGAAATTATTCCTTGCATCTTCTCAGACCACCATGGAATAAAAGTTGAACTCAGTAACAATAGGAATATGCATACTCATACAAAAACATGGAAGTTAAATAACCTTATGCTGAATGATAGCTGGGTCAGAGATGAGATTAAGAAGGAATTTGCCAAATTCTTGGAACAAAACGACAATGAAGACACAAATTATCAGAACCTCTGGGATAACGCAAAGGCATTCCTAAAAGGTAAATTTATAGCACGACAAGCCTTCCTCAAGAGAATGGAAAGAGAGGAAGTTAACAACTTAATGGGACATCTTAAGTAATTGGAAAAGGAAGAACATTCCAACCTCAAACCCAGTAGAAGAAAAGAAAAAACCAACATTAGAGCAGAATTAAATGAAATTGAAAAAAAAGAATTATACAACAAATCAATGAATCAAAAAGTTGGTTTTTTAAAAAGGTCAATAAAATAGATAAATCTTTGGCAAACCTAATCAGGAAAACAATAGTAAAATCTCTAATCTCATCAATCAGAAAAGACAAAGACGAATTAACAACAGACTCCTCAGAAATTCAAAAAATCCTTAATGAATATTACAAGGAACCTTACTCTTAGAAATATGAAAATTTGAAGGAAAATGACCAATACTTGGAAAAACGTCACCTTCCAAGACTTAGCCAGAATCAAGTGGAAATATTGAACAGGCCCATATTAAGTTCTGAAATTGCATCAACCATACAAAACCTCCCTAAAAAGAAAAGCCCGGGAAAAGATGGTTTCACATCAGAATTCTACCAAACCTTTAAAGCAGAATTAGTACCTATATTACTCAACCTGTTCCAAAAGGTAGAAAAAGAAGAAAGACTACCCAACACGTTCTATGAAGCTAACATCACCCTGATCCCAAACCAGGAAAAGACCCAACAAGAAAAGAAAATTATAGACCAAAATCACTAATGAATATAGATGCAAAAATATTCAACAAGTTCCTAAGAAACAGAATACAGCAACACATAAAACAAATTATACATCATGACCAAGTATGTTTTATCCCAGGGTCTCAAGACTGGTTCAATATCCATAAATCTATAAGTATAATTTAGCACAAAAACAAATTAAAGTAACAAAGACCATATGATTCTCTCAATTGATGCAGAAAAAGCTTTTGATAATATCCAGCATCCCCTCATTATCAGAACACTTAAGAAAATTGGTATAGAAAGTACATTTCTTAAACTGATAGAGGCCATCTACAGCAAACCCACAGCCAATATCATATTGAATGGAGTTAAATCGAAATCATTTCTAGTCAGATCAGGAAACAGACAAGGCTGCCCATTGTCTCCACTGCTCTTTAACATTGTAATGGAAGTTTTAGCCACCGTAATTAGGGAAGAAAAGGTGATCAAGGGTATCCATATAGGGTCATAAGAGATTAAACTTTTGCTCTTCGTAGATGATATGATTGTATATCTGGAAAACCCCAGGGATTCTACGACAAAATTCTTAGAAGTGATCAAGGAATACAGCAGTGTCTCAGGTTACAAAATCAACAATCATAAATTGGTAGCCTTTATATATACCAACAATAGCCAAGCTGAAAAAACAGTTAAGGACTCTATCCCATTCACAGTAGTGCCAAAGAAGATGAAATATTTGGGAGTTTATCTGACAAAGGACGTGAAAGATCTCTATAAAAAGAACTATGAAACTCTAAGAAAAGAATTAGCTGAAAATGTTAACAAATGGAAAAACATACCATGCTCATGGCTGGGAAGAATCAACATTGCTAAAATGTCCATACTACCCAAAGTAATATATAATTTTAATGCAATCCCTATTAAAGTTCCACTGTCATACTAAAGATCTTGAAAAAACAATACTTTGTTTTATATGGAATCAGGAAAAACCTCGAATAGCCAAGACCTTACTCAGAAATAAAAACAAAGCAGGAGGAATCATGCTATCAGACCTCAGACTATACTACAAATCAATAGTGATCAAATCAGCATGGTACTGGCACAAAAACAGAGAAGTAGATGTCTGGAACAGAATAGAGAACCAAGAGATGAATCCAGCTACTTACCGCTATTTGATTTTTGACAAGCCAATTAAAACATTCAGTGGGGAAAAGATTCCCTATTTAACAAATGGTGCTTGGTGAACTGGCTGGCAACCTGCACAAGACTGAAAGTGGACCCACACCTTTCAGCATTAACTTAGATAGACTCTCATTGGATTAAAGACTTAAACCTAAGACATGAAACTATAAAAATACTAGAAGAGAGTGCAGGGAAAACCCTTGAAGTAATTGGCCTGGGCGAGTATTTTCTGAGGAGGACCCCCCGGGCAATTGAAGCAGCTTCAAAAATACACTACTGGGACCTGATCAAACCAAAAAACATATGCACAGCCAAGAACACAGTAAGTAAGCAAGGAAACAGCCCTCAGAATGGCAGAAGATATTTGCAGGTTATATCTCTGACAAAGGTTTAATTACCAGAATCCATAGAGAACTCAAACGTATAAGCAAGAAAAGAACAAGGGATCCCATCCCAGGCTGGGCAAGGGATTTGAAGAGAAACTTCTGTGAAGAAGACAGGCATGCAGCCTACAGACATATGAAAAAAGGCTCATCATCTTTAATCATCAGAGAAATGAAAATCAAAACTACTTTGAGATACCATCTAACTCCAGTAAGATTAGCCCATATCACAAAATCCCAAGACTAGAGATGTTGGCGTGGATGTGGAGAAAAGGGAACACTTCTACACTGGAGGTGGGAATGCAAATTAATACATTGCTTTTGGAAAGATGTTTGGAGAACACTTAGAGATCTAAAAATAGATCTGCCATTCAATCCTATAATTCTTCTACTAGGCATATACCCCAAAGACCAAAAATCACATCATAACAATGATATTTGTACCAGAATGTTTATCGCAGCCCAATTCATAATTGCTAAGTCATGAAAAAAGCCCAAGTGCCCATCGATTCATGAATGGATTAATAAATTGCGGTATAGGTACACCATGAAATATTATGCAGCCTTAAAGAAAGATGTAAACTTTACCTCTTTCATGTTTACATGGATGGAGCTGGAACATATTCTTCTTAGTAAAGTATCTCAATAATGGAAGAAAAAGTATTCAATGTACTCAGCCATACTCAGTATCCAATGTACTCAGCCATGAAACTAATTTATGGCTTTCACATGAAAGCTATAACCCAGTCATAACCTAAGAATAGGGGGAAGGGGGAAATGGAGGTGGGGGGTGGGGGGCAGAGGGAGGGTGATTGGTGGGATTACACCTGCGGTGCATCTTACAAGAGTATATGTGAAACATAGTATATGTAGAATGTAAATGTCTTGACACAATAACTAAGAAAATGTCAGGAAGGCTATGTTTACCAGTGTGATGAAAATGTGTCAAACGGTCTATGAAACCAGTGTATGGTGCCCCATGATCGCATTAATGTACACAGCTATGATTTAATTAAAAAAATAAATTAATAAAATAAAAAAATTAAAAAGAAAAGAAAAGAAATAGTAAAATGTAAGTCATGAAATGATAAGAATGCTAGTCAAAAATGTAGGAAAAACTCATGTAGATATCAGCTTAGTCAAAGAATTTATGACTAAGACCCCAAAAGCAACTACAATGACAAAAATAAACAAATAAATGCAACTTGATTAAATTAAAAAAGTTCTGCGTTGCTAAGGAAATGATCAGCAGAGCAAATAGACAACCTGCAGAATAGGAGAAAATAACTTGCACAATATACATGTACTAAAGGGCCACTACCCACAATCTACCAGTAACTCAAACAAATCAGCATGAAACAACGAAACAACCCCATTAAAAAATAGGCAACAGACATGAACAGAAGTTTTTCAAATGAAGATAGAAAAATGTCCAACAAACATTTGAAAAATGCTGAATGCTACTAATGAGCAAGGAAATCCAAATTAAAACCATGATGAGATGTCACTTTACCCAGTTAGAATGGCTTACCTGGTTATAAAGGTCCAAAAACAATAGATGCTGGAGTGCAGGTAAGAAGGAAGGCTTATGTGCTGTTGGTGGGACTGCAAATCAGTACAACATGTGGGGAAAATTGTATGGATATTCCTCAAAGAACTTTAAGTACACCCACTATTGATCTAGTAATCCTGCTACTGGGTATTTGCCCAAAGGAAAAGAAATCTTTTTACCAAAAAACACCTGAATTTGAATGTTTACTATAGCACAATTCACAATCACAGAGATGTGGAATCAACCCAAGTGACCATCAATAAAATGTGGTATATACACACATATACCATACAGTACTACTAAGCCATAAAAAAAATAAATTGATGACTCATGCCACTCACACCTATAATCCTAGCACTGTGGGAGGCCAAGCCCGGTGAATTGCTTGAGCTCAAGAGTTTGAGACCAGGCTGGGCATGTGGCTCATGCCTGTAATCCTAGAAATCTGGGAGGCCAAGGCAGGTGGATAGCTTGAGTTCATGATTTCAAGACCAGCCTGTGCAAAAATAGAGACCCTGTCTGTACTAAAAATAGAAAAAGTGAGGTAAGAGGATCACTTAAGCCCAAGAGTTGGAGGTTGCTGTGAGCTCTTATGCCATGGCACTGTATCTAGAGTGACAGCTTGAGACTCTGTCTCAAAAAAATTTTTTTTTCAAGACCACCTTGAGCAAGAGCAAGACCCTTTCTAAAAATAGCCAGGTGTTGTGGCAGGCACCTGTAGTTCCAGGTAGTTGTGAGGCTGAGGCAAAAGAATTGCTTGAGCCCAAAAGTTTGAGGTTCCTGTGAGTTGTGTCACCAAGGCACTCTATCTAGGATAACAAAGTTAAGACTCTCCTGTCTCAACAAATAAAAAATAAATACACTTTGGAACAATCTGGATGGAACTGGAGTCTATTCTCCTAAGTGAAGTTTCACGAGAATGGAAAAACAAACACCATGTACACTCTCTATTAAATTGGAACTAACTGATCAGCACTCATGTGCATGGGTGGAAGTAATCCTCAATGGAAATCAAGCAGGTGGGATGGGGAAGTGGGGTGGGTGAATTCATACCTGAGGGGTACAGTGTGCACTATCTGGGGGATGGGCATACATATTACTTTGACTGAAGCAGTACAAAAGCAATCCATGTGACCCAGACATTTGTACCCTGCAATATTCTGAACTAACTAAACTAACTAAATAAAAATTTGCAAAGGTCACAAAGAAATGGAATGAATTTGTGTCTTTTCACATCGATTGAATTGAACTAGAGACCATTGTCCTGAGTGAAGTCTTTCACGAATGGTAGAACAAACATCACATGTACTCTGCAGTAAGTTGGAACTAACTAGTGGCCACACAAGTACTCAGGGGGAAGTAGAAGTTATTGGAAATCAAGCTGGGGGGGGAGGGCGGGTGTTGGAAAAGAGAGACAAACACTTACCTAATGGGTACGATGAACACTATTCAGGTGATGGGCAAGCTTAAAACTTTGACTCAAGCACTACAAAAGCCATCCAACATAACAGAAACATTAATATTTTGCAATAGAAAAAAAAAAAAGATGAAACTATAGAACTACTAGAAAAAAGAAACTACTAGAAGCAATGCAGGCAGAATAGGAACTGAAGACCCCATTCTCAGGGCACCCTCAGAGAAAGGGAAAATTAAAAAGTAAGCTGAAGGAGTTGGAACAAAGAAAAGTCAGCTAGTTTACCATTAAGACAGCCATTGCTAAATTTCTTATCTGAACAAGTTTCCAGCCTTTCCTGAAACTCTGGCCTGTTGGGGATACAGCTTACACTAATACCCTGCTGAGTCTGTGAACACTCGGAGGAAGATAATGGTCATAAAAGAGATTATGACAAGACCTGGAATAGATACATCTTCTAGGTTGTGTCATGCCCATTAAACAGACAAAGCAGTTACCCATTGTGGAGATTTGCATTTGGCTGGGGCAGAGACCAAGGGAGCAGCTCAAGCCCCGAGATATGGGCAGGAGGGTTTACATCCCTTATTGCAGAGGAAAATCCTCTGTGGTGGTGATAAGACCAAAATGCCTCTCTCCCACCGATTCCTCACAGGAGGTTAATGCCAGTGGTGTTTTACTCCACAGTGAACTAGCAGAGCTTAACACCTCCCTAGGAATCTGTGTGTGTGACTCCAGACAGGAGGCTGCCCCCACACAAGGCTCCAGTTTCAGATTCCTCTAAACTGCTCAAATCTTTAAAGTTAATAGTAATAACAATAGGACCTGATACGCTCACTCCGAGAAACTGCTGGTGTCTTTGTCTCCTCCCTCAGATTACCACCTGGGCAGATAGATTTCAATAAAAGCTGAGTGGACCAGAGACTCGAGGCCCCTCACCGGAGCCCAGGAACAGGTGGTGTTTCCCTGAACGTCCACCTTTGAAAATTCTATTCTGTGTCTCGTGTCTCTTTCTTTATCGTCGTTCCTAACTTTATATTTCTTCTGTCAAACACACCAGTTACACATGTCTTAGAGGACTCTGACCCTGGGGCGGGACCCCAACAAGAAATACTTCAGGGTACAGTAGACCCTCCATAGTTGCCCACCTCCCTACACTGACCTCCTCTTTAAGTGGACCTAATATTCACCAACTGGACCACACACCACCTGTACTAAGGCTAAGTTCCTTATTTTGACCAACTCTGTATGTTTAACTGTTTGTTATAGTCCCTTGGCTGGTCAGCTTACAGAGGTTCCACTGTATTGGTCTATTCAAAAATTTTATGACTAAAATCTCAAAAGCAGAGGCAACTATAATAAAAATAGACATTGGAATTATATATACCTAAAACGCTTTTGCACAGCAAAGGAAACAATCAACAGAGTGAAGCCACAACCTGTTGAATAGGAGAAATTATTTGCAAACTATTCATCCAACAAGGTGTTGTTATATGGAATATATGAGGAACCCAGACAATTCAGCAGTTAAAAAACAAAACAAAACCCCAAAACAAATAATCCCATTAAAAAGTGTGCAAAGGGGCGGCGCCTGTGGCTCAGTCGGTAGGGCGCCGGCCCCATATACTGAGGGTGGCGGGTTCAAGCCCAGCCCTGGCCAAACTGCAACCAAAAAATAGCTGGGTGTTGTGACGGGCGCCTGTAGTCCCAGCTACTCGGGAGGCTGAGGCAAGAGAATCACTTAAGCCCAGGAGTTGGAGGTTGCTGTGAGCTGTGTGAGGCCACGGCACTCTACCAAGGGCCATAAAGTGAGACTCTGTCTCTACAAAAAAAACAAAGTGTGCAAAGGACATGAGAACCCTTTCTAAAAGGAAGATATACTGGTGGGCAACAGGTATATGAAAATATGTTCAACATCATTGATAACCAGAGGAATGCAAATCAAAACTACAACCAAATCATCTTGCCCCAGTTAGAACAGCAATTACAAACAAAACAAGAGAATAACAAATGGTGAGGATATAGAGGAAAGGGAGATCTTAGACACTGTTGGTGGGGATGGAAATTAGTGTTGCCGCTGTAGAAAACAGTATAGAGTTACCTCAAAAAAACTAAAAACAGAATTATCTTATAATCCAGCTATCCCAGTACATGGCATTTATGCAAGGGAAAAGAAACCAATACGTCAATGGAATACTTGAATTCATATTTATTGCAGTATTATTTATGGTAGCAAAGCTCTAGAATCAACCTAAACACCAATCAATGGACAGATTAAATGGAATAGTATTTAGCAATAAAAAAGAACAAAATGCTGTCATTTGTGCAACGTGGATGGAGCTGGAGGTCATCATGTTAAGTAAAACAGGCCAGGCACAGTTGATCTCATGGAGGTGCAGATGGTATGACAATTCTAGAGGCTGGCAGGGAGTGTGGATGCAAGGGGTAGTGATAAAGAACGGTTGATTAG
Organism: Nycticebus coucang; assembly: GCF_027406575.1. Classification (NCBI taxonomy): domain Eukaryota; kingdom Metazoa; phylum Chordata; class Mammalia; order Primates; family Lorisidae; genus Nycticebus; species Nycticebus coucang. The sequence goes on along the minus strand of NC_069799.1, from coordinate 4,451,883 downwards.
TGGATACAAATGCACCGTTAGATAACAAGAGTATGTTCTGCTATTCAAGAGAATAGTGGGCTGACTATAGTTAACAATAATATATTGTGTATTTCCCAATATATGGAAATGATAAATACTTGAGGTAATGGACACTCCAAATACCCTAACTTAATCATTACCTAGTCCACGCATGTAATAATATAATCATATATATCCTATACATATGTACAACATTTGCATCAATAAAAAAATTAAAACCAATTTTTGAGATGGTTGCAAATATCCTGTTAGGACATATCTCAGAAATTGGGAGACTGAGACAATTGGATATTAAAGAATCTTATTACCTACAAAATGAGGATCTTATGAGTAAGTTACCTGTCCTTTGACCATAACTATGGATCAGTTGTGAAACTAGAAGATGGTACTGCTCAACCACTGGGACCTCATTAAACAGAGAGGTGATAGAACAACAAATCAAACCAATAGTTTTTAATCTTAATATATCTAATGACTCACTCTCTTAATAATATTTTACAATATTCTCTTTATCATATGAAAATTAACTTCATAGCTAATACAACCTATTGACACAATAATTAAAATCAATCAACATATATACATACATACATACATATATATATATATATATTTTTTTTTTGAGACAGAGTCTCACTCTGTCACCCTGGGTAGGGTACAGTGGCTTCAGCCTAGCTTACAGCAAGCTAAAACTCTCAGGCTCAAGCAACCTGCTTGCAACACCTGGCTAGTTATTCTATTTTTAGTAGACCCAGGGTCTTACTCTTCATCAGGCTGGTTTCCAACTTTTCAGCTCAAGTGATCCTCCCACCTCAGCCTCCCAGAGTGCTGGGATTGCAGGTAAGAGCCAACATAGCTGGCCATCAATTAACATTTTAATGTAATGTAAAGGAGGAATAAAAATATAATTCATAATAAAATATTATGCAAATGTCCTATTATGATATCAATTACTGAAATATATGATAAAGTGGATAGATGTTTGCACCTGTGTAAACAATCATCATAAATGCTATCACTATAAATGTGGACTGGTGAAACATGTTTTAATGATAAATTAAGCATTACAAGGAGTATTGCCATTGTGAATTTCTGCAAAAGAGAACAGTCTTGGAAAAGTCTGTTTGCACAGTAATCACTTTCCTGGAAAATTTGGTGTCTCTGAAACCTGGCAAGAAATATTTATCTCTAACAGGTTCAGATCATTATAAAGAAGTGTTTCAACCACAGGAACTTTTGGTGAGTCATTACTAGGTCTTATGGGGTACAGGTCAATTCTTGCTTCTTCAGAACATCTAAAAACCCTGACTTTTACTTATGAATACCAGTAACATCTACTAATCATATGAAAAAACAGTACAATTTCCTTTGCCCTCTCCCCTACATTTCCAAAATATTCCCTGTAGGGAAGTATTGCTCTAAAGGGAAACTGCCGATTTCAACCACAGCACCATTAGGCGTGGTAGTAATTAGAGACAAGATACATTATCCAGGGCAGAGAGACGCAGCTAAGCAGCCCACGTGCAGCGTGTGACTGACATCTCCAGGGACAACTGCTCTACTCTGCCATGAAGACACAATAAGAAACCTTCTACTCTACCTGGTCATCATCTTGGAGAGGTGTTTGAGATGGCAATGAATGTTTGAGAAGAAACTTTTACATGAAGAAAATGAGACCTAATGATGTTGTTTAAATTACATACAACACAGGACCATAGCTACTTTGCTAGGTGGATTTTTCTTTCTCACATTGGTACCAAGGAAAGACTTCTGTTTCAGACAGCTGAGCTCCTTCCAAAAAAGGTTATTTAACTGTTTGAAATGTCTCAGGGAAAAACACAATATAGAGGCTTCTTAAGACCTCACACAGGACAATTTTCATAAAGTTATGTGTTGTCATAAGAGACCAAGATATGAGGCAAAGCCTGTCTGTGAAAAACAGAGCAAGGATAGCACATTAGCTAGAGGGAGCAGGGAAGTAGAGAGGACACTGTTGAAATATGGGAGAATTAAACTGATTTTTTTAATGTATAGACGAGGTCATGTTATGTTGCCAGGCTGGTTTCAAACTCCTAGCCTCAAGGAATCCTCCTACATTAGCCTCCATAAGCATTGGGATTACAGGTATGACCCACCATACTCAACCTGAGCTGGTCATGCAAGGATACATTCTTTTTTTTTTGTTTTGGGTTTTTAATCAGAGTCTTACTCTGTCACCCTGTGTAGAGTGCCGTGGAGTTATATCTCATAGCAACCTCACTCCTCTTGCTTCAGGTTCAGAGTAGGTGGGACCATAGGTGCTCACCACCACTGCTGGCTTGTTTTTCTGTTTTAGTAGAGATGGGAGTCTCACTCTTCTTCAGGCTGGTCTTGAACTCCTGAACTCAAGCAATCCACTCACCTTGGCTTACCAGAGTATGGGATTACAGGCATGAGCCACTGCCCCCAGCCCAGGACACATTCTTGAACACATAGTACAAGATGGGAAGCTATGATGAAGGAATTTTCCTGAATCACAGGAGATAGCAGCCATGGGAATCAACCCAAAATATTCAGGAATTTATAATTAACTGAAGGGAATGACTGGGAATTCTCAAAATATTTAATCATGAAATTTTGAAATTTGAAGTACATTTTCAGTAGATCTTCAAGGGGGTTAATAACTTACTTTCAATTAATTCTCCATAGATGAATTGATTTTATTGATGTTTTAAAGTAGAACACTATAAATAAAATGATATAAATGATAAAGAAATTTAACAAACACCTATAACTACCACCCAGGACAGAATGTTCCCAGCACTGCAGAAGTCCTCTCTTTCTTTTTTTTTTGTGGTTTTTGGCCGGGGCTAGGTTTGAACCCACCACCTCCGGCATATGGGACCGGCGCCCTACTCCTTGAGCCACAGGCGCCACCCAGTCCTCTCTTTCTATGTCCATGTCACAGCCTGCCCCAGGGATAATCATGAACCTGACTTACAATCTACATATTAGTTTTGTGAGTTTTTGAACTTTATAAAACTTATAGAATCATTAAACAAATTAAGGTACTCTTTTTTGTCTGACTTCTGCTCAACATGCTTTTGAGATTTGTTGTATGTGGTTGTAGGTTTTCTCCTTTTCACTGCTGCATAGTATCTCATTGTGTGTACATGGACCTGATATCTTTATCCACTCTACTCTTTCTTGGCATGGGGTGGTTTCTTGTTAGGGATTTTAGCTATAGAGCCACTGTGAAAATTTTTGGTGTTTTTTTTTTATTTGTTTGTTAATTTCCATTGAATATATATTTAAGGATAGAAATAGAGGGTAAGTTGAGTTGGTTTTTCAAAATTTTTTTGGAGTTGCAATATCAACTATGTTGCTCAGAAAGGCCTTGGGCCCAAGCAATCCTCCTGCCTCAGCCTCCCAAGTAGCTGGAACTACAAGCACACACTACCATGGTTAGCTTAGTTGGTTTTTCTAACTGCCAAAATTTGTTGGTCCATTTTGCTAGCATAGAGAAACAGTGACATCTGGTGTATAAAATAATGAATTTCAGGTCTTACTGTCTGAAATTTAAGGAAATCTATTCTTAAAGGTAGTCTGGGTCTTATGAGAATCCATATATAGCATGAGATTATAGTTGCTGATTCCATTGCAAAAATAAATCGAAAATTTCTTTACTTTGAACACTTAACTTATTTGAGAATAAAATTCTTAAACTCTTTGATGTATTATAATAATAGATTAATCCAATTAATTAGACAAGGTTAATAGATTTACAGACAAAAAGCTAAATTTGATGCGCACTAATGATAGTATTTTTATGCAAATCACTTTCTTTAAAGTTGCCACATACTGAAAGATTTTTAGGATTTGTGAAGGACAAAATTTGCTTTCTAAACCAAACAATTAAAACCAGAACAAAATAAAATATAAATATAGGTAGTCTCCAGGTTATAGACAACCCAACTGTGCTGTTCTGTACTTATGAACAGTCTCCCAAAGCTCTCCATAAGGATAACTTATAATTAAAGAATGAAATTAATAATTTGGGAACTTATTCCACTCATATAAAGAAATTAACCTGGTCTGAGCAGTTCACTGGGGCAGCATCTTAGTGGCTAGTCTCACAGGTAGAGAAGAATCTGATAGAAACACAAAAACGTGAAGAATAGAAAACCCAGAGCCAAGAAAGTTTATGACAAAAGAATTAGCTGAAGCCTTTCTTTTCATTGAAGTAGGATTTGCTAAGCTTGAGGAGCAAGATCCTGACATTGAGCAGTTCACAAAGGTTTACCGTGCAGTTAGTGCAAACATCAGCTACTACTGGCCCATTTATGACAAATAAATAAAAAAGGTCATGCAAACAACCCTAGAAATTGTTTTCAACAACCACACTTCAATGGTGAGCCCCTCCCCTCCAGAAGTAGAATCATATCTTGATTCTCCAGCACACACTCCATGTTCTCCACCACCATCTCCATCATCATCTTCTGAACTGGCCCGTCAGTTTCTCTTCCTGCCACAAAAATGCCTCTTTCAGTAAGTAAGACACTGATGCAACATTAGGCCAGTGTTAACCTTTAATATTCTTTTTTGAAATTTCTAACTCTTTTTTTTTTTTAGACAGAGCATCAAGCTGTCCCCCTGGGTAGAGTGCCATGGCACCATGGCTCACAACAACCTCCAGCTCCTGGGCTCAAGCGATTCTCCTGCCTCCACCTCCCAAGTAGCTGGGACTACAGGAGCCTGCCACAATGCCTGGCTATTTTTTTTTTTTTTTTTTGGTTGCAGTTGTCACTGTTGTTTGGCAGGCCCAGGTTGGATTCGAACCCACCAGCTCAGGTGTATGTGGCTGGTGCCTTAGCCTTTTGAGCCACAGGCGCCAAGCTGAAATTTCTAACTCTTATCTAAACTTTTTGTATGAGTTTATTTCCATGTTCTGTTTGTTTGAATCAAAAGAGAATAATAGTTTCTGTAACTTATTATAGTACAGTGTATTCTTCTTTCTTTTTTTTGCAGTTTTTGGCTGGGGCTGGGTTTGAACCTGCCACCTCCGGCATATGGGGCTGGCGCCCTACTCCTTTGAGCCATAGGCACCACCCAGTACAGGGTATTATTATTATTATAGTACTACACTGCATTATTATTACCACATACGAGCCATCATGGTATTTTTATTATTATTACCACATATGCTCTGTTCATGAGTGATCTGAGTTACATACAACTTTGACCTAAAGGTGTTCTCAGGAATGTATGTGATCCACAATCTGGGGCCCACCTATACACACAAACTGTATGTCTATAAGGTCTATAAGATCATAAGAATGTAAAACAAATTAACATATTATAATTCTTTGGAATTCAACTAAGGGAGCTTTCTGTTTCTCTACAGCTTTTCTCCCTCTGTTGAGAAAGCTAAACTTTCTTTTCATTACTCTGTATGATTAGGAAGCATGTGCATGCATGCTACTGTGTTATATTTATGTGTGATTTCTGCTTTCAAAAAATAGCTGTGTGGGTCAGGTCAGGTATATCCTTTAAGACATTATTTGTCTTCATGCCTGTAGCTCTAGAAAATGGCATAGTTTTCTTATTTGACATCATGAAGCTCATGAATCCATGTTTATCACACTGAAACTAAATGCCCTTTAACATTTATTCCACAAATGCTTATCACAACCCTTTATCTACCAAGCATATGAGCTAGTGGAGTTCTGGATTAAGTCCCACTCTCCCCCCATTTTCTCTGATGCTCTCTTGTTCTTCTTTCCCCCTTCCCTCTTTTCTTTTCTCTGTCTCTCTTTAATATGGGCACACCTGAATAAAGTTAAATGACAAAAGAACTTGATCATGGCAGATATTGAAGACCTATCAGAGAGCTGGAGTGGTTGATGGAGCAGAGTGAGCAAAAGAGCAAGGATGAAAGCCACTGTACCCCTTTCTAAATATGTCAGGAAGAAGAAGCGTAAAATAAAAAGTTGAACATTTGGCGACTGTTTTTAATAAAGTGATGATTGACATCATGTTCTCAAAGTGACATCAGAAGATGTATCTCAGTAGTTTGAAGACAGTGAAGAAAGTTGGTGGTAGTGATTGTTAGAATTAAAGAGAAAGAAACCAGAGGAAATATGTAGGATTCCTGGGAAACACTGAAGGCCCAACTGAGGCAGAAGACCTTGGATTTGTAATGGAGCCAATCATCATCAAAGCTCATAAAGGTTAGTCAGAGAGGATGTGAATTAAGATGCGTTGAGTTTTTAAATATACGTGTAATATATATATAAAGACAAATGGACTAGAGAGATAGGAGTCTAAACTAACGGATGACCTGGAATAATTTTCATAGAGCTAATGATAAGAGGTATTTTACAGACAGATTACAAATAGGTTTTGACAGAAAGAATGTTGATGATTCTGAAATACTCGGCAATTAGGTAAAGACAGGGTATTATGGCAATAATGAAGTAGGAGAGCCTGGAGAGTGAGAAAGTTTGAGGTTAGGGGGCAACCAGGGATTTGAGACATCAGAGTTGAAGTATTTGCAATGACAGCTGAGGCAGGCAAAAATTAAGCAGAGGTCTGTGGAAGTGAGGAAATCAGTAAAGTGAGAGGCAAATGCATTAGATGGACCTTGACAGATAACCAGAATAATCACAGAATCTAAGAAAGTCTGATTTTTACAAAGCACTTAACACATGAAAGACAGTGATCGGAGTGTTAGTAGTGGTGAGGACCACAAGTGAATGATTGAAAGACATTAATAATTTTCAGAAGAAGAAAACTAACTGATTAACAAACCTGTTAAACAATGTCCAACTTCACAATTTGTAAAGTCATAACTAATTTGGAAATTTACATTTAGTTCAGTAACTAATTTCAATTAGTTCTATTTAATTAAATAGAAATTAAATTTAGTTCAATAACTAAATTGAAAAAATGAGAAATGGTTTATTTTGTTAATGAAATTAGTAGAGATTTAAAAATGCTCATTGTTATGGGTATAATGAAATAGGACATTGAATAATATGAATGCAAAGTATCGAAACACTTCTGAAGGCAATTTATCAATATTTTAAAAATATGTTCCTTTGAGTAGGTAATTCTGCTTCTAGGGAAGCATTATGAGGGGGTTGTATAATATCACTGTAATCTTATTTAAACTAAGAGAAACTGGTCAGGTATGGTGGCTCAGGACTATAAGCACTTTGGGAACATGTTGTGGGAGGATCACTTGAGCCCAGGAGTTCCAGACCAGCTGGGCAATATGCCTGGATTCTGTCTCTCAAAAAAAAAAAAAGGTGGGTTCAGTGGCACATTCCTATAGTCTTAGCTACTCAGGAGGCTGAGGCAGAAGGATGACTTGAGGAATTAGAGGTTATAGTGAGCTATTATTGTGCCACTGCACTTCAGCCTGGGCAACGGAGCAATGCCCTATATAAAATAAAATAAAATAAGCACAACTTAAAAGAATATGAGTACTTAACAAGAGAGGAAATGTTTCTCATATTGTGTTAAATAGAAAAATGCATTATAATAGTTTGTATATAATATGGTCAAATTGTTTAAAACCAAAATCTATGTATAAAAAAAGATTGGGGGTGGCACCTGTGGCTCAAGGGAGTAGGGCGCTGGCCCCATATGCCAGAGGTGATGGGTTCAAACCCAGCCCCGACCAAAAACTGCAAAAAAAAAAAAAAGGAAGAAAATGGTCTAAGATGAAAGAAAATGAACACTTTCCTCCATCATTTAATTTTTTTTGTGTGCTTTTGGATATTCCCTATTTAATGATTTATCAATTTATGCTGGAAATACAAAACCAAATGTATTAACAGTAGGACTAACCAGCAGCACCACTAGGAACAAAAATTCTAATGGGCTAAAAATATAAAATAAAATTATAATAAATGTAGAACATACATATATAGACATATATAAAGTATATATATTTATTTACTTTATATATTTAAAGTAAGAAATATACATTATAAGGTAAGAAAATAACATTGTGAATTTAATCCTAATAGCGTTAAAAAGCAGAATTTGATACACTGATTTGCAACTATTCTTGAGGAGTAAATGAAACAGGAAAATATATACTGTAGTATTTAATTTTATAAAGACTATTTGTAAATATCTACAAAATTTTTTAATGTTTAGACTCTGACACAGCAGTCCTACTCTGAGACTCTACTACACAAAATTCTTAGAAAGTATAAAAGGTATCTTTATAAGACTATTATAACATTATTTCTAATGGTAAAAATACTGTACATAACTTATTTGTCTTTCCTGGAAGAATAGCTAAATAAGTCAGATTACGTCCGTGCTGTGGAACACTCTGTGGACGCTAAAAAAAAAAAAAAAGGATGGGATAGGCAACATGAATTACAGGGTTTTTAAGATATATTTAGGTAAAAACTGAATCACAGGAGTTCTGACTTATATTAATAAATGTTTATCAAATTCATCTTCTTGCTGATAGCAATTATAAATCTAGAGAACATTTTAAAAATAAGCTTGTTCAAAAGCAAATCAGATAGAAACTGAAGAGATTTGAAGCTTGAAAGGCGTCCCTGGCAGGTTGTGAAGTCTCACTCTCCAGGGTTCAGCTTGTCTCTGAACCTGAAAATTACATCAGCATTGGCCTATAATCCATCACCTCAATTCAGTGAGACTGTGGGCTCTTTTTGTTTTGTCATTCTGATGCCAAAATCTGGGAATAACCTCCCCTCAGAAAGCCAAGGCGAAACGGATCTCACCTCATCTGTCTTCTTTTCCTCAGTCCTGGGCCACTTGTCATCCACTGTCTCAGTTCTTTTGTGTTGTTATTAAGGAATACCTGAGGCTGGGTAAGAAAGAAGAGAGGCTACTTAAGTCATGATTGTGCAGGTTGTATATGAAGCATGGTGCCATATGTACCTCTGATATGAGCTTCAAGCTGTTACCACTCATGGTGGAAGGGAAAGGGGAGCTGGTGGGTGTAAGGATCACATGGGGGGAGAGAAAGCCAGAGAGAGGGGAGGAGGTACAAGGCTCTTCTTAACAACCAACCCTCTGCAGGGACTAATAGAGCAAGAACTCACTCATTACCTCCAGGATGACATCAAGCTATTTGCGAGGGATCTGCTCCCATGGCCCAGTGACCTCCAATTAGGTCCCACCTCTGACACTGGGGATTAAATTGTAGCATGAGGTTTGGAGAAACAGACATCCAAACTGTAGCACCACTATGTGAAAATTGTTGTTTTCTTTAATTTTTCTGTATTCCAGTTGACAACAGAAATAATTCTTCTAGGTCGTCTTATTCTCTCATGAACATAGTGGAAGTTTTGCCTAGAATTTTAGATCTAACAGAAATATCTTTTGATAATAAAAGAAAACTATTTTCAGAGCAATGGAAGTTAAGAGAATTTGTTACCTACAGAATTTGTCACTGTAAAGAAATGCTAAACGAATGTCCTCACACTGTGAAAATTGGTACTAGATGAGAATTCAAATATATGACAAAGAATAAAGAATGCTAGAACTATTAAATGCATAGGATACAGGAAAATATACAACATTACCTTTTATCTATTTCCTAAATTCTTTAAGTCATAGACTGCTTAAAACAAAAGTAAATACAGGTGACAGGCGCCTATAGTCCCAGCTACTTGGGAGGCTGGGGAAAGAGGGTCACTTAAGCCTAAGAGTTTGAGGTTGCTGTGAGCTGTGATGCCATGGCACTCTGGGCAACTGAGTGAGACTGTGTCAAAAAACAAAAAAAAGTATGTTGGGAGGTTTATAATGTGTAGAAGTAAATTAGATGGTACAACACTGCAGTGGAGAAGAGCTGTGCATATTGAATGTACTGCTGTTTCTTACATTATACATACATTATACAAATGGCATAATATTAATTCAAGAATATTGTGATTAATTAAGAATGTATATTATAATCCTTAGGGGAAATATGCTACTCCTTCCAAAACCATATCAGCTGAGCAGCAAAACAGAGAAGATAAAAAGATATTAAAAATTTTATTAACCCAAAAGAAGACAGTGAACAAAGAACAAATGGCCAGCAAATAGCAGAATGGTAGACTTAGTTTCAATTACAGCAATAATTTAATTTCAGAATTTATCAGATTGCATAAAAGGCAACCCCAACTGTAGTATTTTCAGCCTATAAGAGATCCACTATAAATGTAATAAAGACTGGTTGAACATAAAAGGATGGGAAAAGGTATCTACATAGTACTATGCAAACACCAGGCAAATGCAAACTAGTGTGTGATATTGACTTCAAGACAGGGAGCATCACTAGAAATAAGAAGGTCAATTCATCCAGAAGACATAACAACCCTAAGGTGAATATATCCAATAACAAAACCTAAAAATATGGAAAGCAAAAATGAACAGAGTTTAGGGTGAAGTAGAAATCCTTTAAGCTGGAGATTTTAATACTTCTCTCAGAAATTGATAGAAAAGGTAGAAAAAATATCAATGACTCAGTATAGACTATTTAAACCAGACTATCAATCAACTTGATCTAATTTATGCTTATGAAACACCAAATCCAACTGCTAAAAAATACACATATTTTTCAAGACTATATGGAACATTCAATAATGTAATTACATTGAACCGTAAAACACATATTAACAAAGTTCAAAGTTTTGAAATTTTGTTCTCTGTCTAATTAAATTAGTAATAAAATGTTGCAGAACAATGTGTGCCATGATCCTGTGTATGTTAAATAATATCAATCCAGCAAACCAACATATACATAGATGATGTGAATGTTTGTGTTTTCCCTAAATTCTTGTGTTACAGTCCTAAGCCTCACAGTTATGACATTAAGAGGTGGGGTATTTGGAAGATGATAAGGTAAAGCCCTCATAAATGTAATTAGTGCCCTCATAAAAGAGAACCCAGCGGATCTCTTACCTTCTCACTCTTACACAGTGAGAAGACAGTCCTCCATCCATGAACAAGAAAGTGGGCCCTGCCAGACAGTGACTGCTGTGTCTTCATCCTGAGCTTCCCAACCACCAGAAATGGGAGAAACAAATTTTAGGGTTTTTTTATAAACCACCTAACTTGTGGTATTTTGCTATAGCAGTCCACAAAGACTGTTTCTGATATAAATTTGCAAGAATACCCATGTATGTGTACCTTGTTTCCCCCAAAATAAGACATCCTCTGAAAATAAGACCTACTTACAGGAAAGATAAGATGTCCCCTGAAAATAAGACCTAGCACATCTTTGGGAGCACACCTTAAAATAAGACACTGTCTTATTTTCTGGGAAATAGGGTACTTATAGAAAAAGAACCGTCAGAATACAGATCGAAGATTACTTCTTAACAGAAAAATGGGAATGGAAAAGGGGGTTGCAGAGGGGTATACATGTTTAATTTATATGTGTTTGTTATTGTGGAATGATTTTTATTCACATATTACCTGTGAATTTAGGATAGATAAAATATAAGTTTTATACAGAATAAATACAAAGAGGGGACCCATCAGCATTTTGAAATAGAAGAACAGAGAAGGACCTGCCCTACTGCTATCAAATGTCTTGTGCAGCTATGGTAATTTGCGCCCAGGCGACAGTTACGGGAAGCAACAAATTGCTAAATGGAATGGAAGAGAGACCAGTAACAGGCTAAGAATCTCTTATGAGATTTTGGTTGGCAGATAGTTACGGGGTCATTTAAAATTGCCGGGTGAATAGTGTTAGAAAACTTGGCTAAGTGCTTGGGGACAAAGCAGACCCTGTAGGAGTCCTTAGTAGTGTCCGTCATACAGTTTTTAGCTTTCTTTTGGGGGCCACATGTTGGGATTATATTTCTTCCCTGACTTTAAAGTTAGGTGTGGCCTTGTGATTTGTTTTGGCCAAGGAGATGTAAGTATACATAGCAAATGTCACTGTCACATGGAAGTCAAATGTGTCTGTTGTAGGCTATTGATATGCAGTTTTCCTTTTGCTATCATGCTGTTGAGTGATGACGGAAGTTCATGTTGAGAAGGCACCTCTGTTAGTCTGCGTGGCATGAGCCCAACGTCCCCTTCCTGCCTGCAATAAATAGGACAGGGGAGAAGTAAATTTTTATTGTGGTAAGCCATTAGATTTGGCCACTACAACATAACCTGATTGAAATGCAAATTAGCATCTAGAATTTGGGGCTATTAAAATAAAACCTCCAGATTTCCTGAATTAGCATGGAGTCTGGGAAGCAGGTGGGAAGAAAAATATTATTGGAGATCAGAATATTTCTTCGTGTTCTGCTGTGGTAAAATGTTGGTGAAACTGTTGCTCTCAATGATGGAGATGGCAGATTATGTATCTAATAACCTTTTTTGTTCTAGAGGAAAAAGAAGGGAAAGCAAAATGATGGCATCATGCTTAGGTTGCCACAGTCTGAATCCGACAAAATATTATAAGAAGGTTAGTTCAGATAGAAATGGCCACTTTGTTAGTAGGAACGAAAGGGACTGTGTGGAGATTATCAATGCATCTATGAAATTGTATTGATGGAAGCGGCAACTACTGCTAAACCTCAAATAGTTAAAGATAAAATCTAAAAATAATTTGAACAAAAGTGGTTTAAAATTCAGCCTTCATTTACTTTTTAATTGCTGAAGACTGGAAATAACTCATATGACCCTAAATACATCAAGTGCCTTCAGTGCAACACTCCCTAAAAGGAGCAAGTGACTCAGTCGACGACAAGAGTGAGTCTCAAATGTATCAACCCAAATAAAAGAAGTCAGGGTCAAAGGCTACACACTATAAGATCACATAAATACATATTATTTGCAAACACAAAATTATAGGAACAGAAAACAAATTGGCAACTTCTAGGATCTGGGATTGAGGGGAGATTGACAAGAATTTGGGGGCGGTGGTGAATAAATTATTATTTCTTTAAATTGTGTTGGTGATTATATGACTACATACATTTGTCAAAACTCATAGTACTGTATACTAAAAACATATACATATATATGAACATGTTTGTAATCCTAGAAGGAACTTAATTTTAATGACCAAAGAGAGAGCAAGAGTGAAGGATATTTCATTTGTCTTAGAGAAAATGAGAGATATTAGCTTTACTGGAAAAAGTACTTTTTTCCCTCAGAGATAACAATAGCAAAAGCCATTTATTTGGACCCTATAATATGCTAATTAAAGCCAATCTTCAACTTGAAGTATACCTGTGTATGGACTAAGGACAAAGTTTCCCTTTGCCCAACTCCTGATTTTTCTGAACAATTAACTTGCAAAAGATAGATTAACTGGAGAAGATGTACAAATTTAACATGTATACAGGAGAGGCTTAGAAATTAAAGATCCAAAGATACAGAAAAAAAGTCCATTTTTATGGTTAGATTATAGACAGAAGTATGGTATGATCTAATGCTGATGTCTGTCTAGATTCTTCTTGGACTCTGAACAAACATTTCTTTTTTTTCTGGAAATGGGGCAGAACATACATTTCTTTTTCTCTGGAATGGGGGTCTTATGATCAATAGCCAAACAAGGTAGGTCATATAACTCCTTAATGGCCAGTTTAGTGAAGGAACTCAGGGAATTTCATCCCAAATGTATGACTATCTGGTATAAAGAATATTTTGAATGGAAATCCATTCAAGATCAAGAAACACTTTCCCTCTATCTGCATATACCAGATCCAAAGATCAAAGAGGACAACTAACTTCCCTTCCCCTTTCTGGTATCTCAATACATTGCGGGAATGATGGTCAAGAATGTAAGCAGACCTGGTCCAAATAATTTAAGTACAAAATACCTATTTGTCAGGTTAATTTTCAAGTCAATCTATTTCCCCCTCCATTCATCCTCCCTAGCAACTGTTTTTTTGAACTATACTGCTCAGATTTCTCCCATCCCTTTCAAAAGGCATGTCTAAAAATGTCTGAACTCCATTGGAAAATTGGGTAATCAATCTGTGATTTCTCCTCATGCACATGGTAAAGAAATCCTTTCTCTTATTAATCTGCCTTAATTGTGAGTTGATCTTTCAGCAAACTTACAGGAGAAAGAAAATTTCCCCTGTCCCTATACTATGACCCCTCTTAGGGAATGAGGATTCTGGTTTCTATGGCTATCCTTGGAGGAGAATGGGACTGACCACCTAAAGGGCAGGAGAGGGTCAGAGAAAACCATTTTCCTTCAAGGTTGCTTCTTGAGCCCTTCATTTTAGGGTACTGTTTTCTGAGCCCTAACACCTCTCTGTAGAGAGATATCTACTATCCTTACAATATCCTGTTGGGGAAGCAATATTATTTCCATTTTAATGAAACTGAGGATCAAGTAATGGAGCTGGGCAGATCTGTCTGTCAAGCCCTGGTTTCTACATAATGCAGAAAATAGAATTCATGATGATACAGATTTGGGAATAGAAGTTAAAGAAATTATAATCAGGAGACCCTATTATAGCAACATTATTGTAAGATTGTACCATCTGTTTGTTACCGAAAGCTCAGCACTTGTCCCTGAGGCCTCATCAGAAGAATGAGGACAAGTGGTTGAAGAGAGGAAAGAGAGATTTATTAATTTGCTGGCAAGTGAGGGGGACAGAGACTCCTGTCTAAATGCCATGTCCTAATCATAAAGCAGAAATATAGAACTTTCAGTTTCAGTTCTAGGCTGTTGTTGTACGACTATAATTAATGATTCTGATGGTCCTGTTAGGTAGGTAGTTAGGAAGAACTCTCCTGAGAAGGAAGGCAAGGTTAGGGGGCCTTGATTCTATCCCAAGTGATTGTTCACACCTGAGAAGTAGGGAATATCCTACCAATCTACCAGGCAGAACTTAGCTGCCAACTGCAGAAAGATGCAGAAGACGCTTTAGCCCAGCAACAGGTACAATAGTCTTGATGATGACCCTGGACAGCCTTGAGACTAATTACCATGCCACTAGCTTAAATCTGCATTGTGTTCACACTTGCAAATGGGCTCTTGCAGAGGCTCAGGGGAGGTTCACCTGCACAGGAAGACTGTGAACCACCAGGTAAGCCTGACCCAGGCAGGGTAAAAGAGAACCGCTGGCATAACTCTTTGGCTCTTTGCCTACTTGCCCTGGCAATGGAGGCTCGTTCACTGTCTATGCTGAACACATCTTGCTCTGTAAACCAACATCTTGCCCTAAACTTACCTTTCTCTTCCTCAATGAACTTCGTTCCATGCTTGCCTTACTTTGGAATGTCTGGTCATTTTTTTGAGCAAGAGCATGCCATTAACTGAGGACCTAGGCAGCTATCTGAAACGCTGACGTTTTAGGAGACAGCCAGTTGCCCTGAAACCCAACAGTCTTCCCACTCTTGCTATGGAAGACAATCTCCTGACCTTCACCCAGGATTTACCTGTACAGTTCTCTTGAGCCATTTTCAGAAGCACAAAGAACAAAGGACACTCCCCTGACCCTCCTGACTGCTGGCCTGGAAAAGGAATGTAGATTTTAGTCCTCCAAATGGAGTGGAGGAAGTTTTAAGGACAGAAAAAAAAATTTTGCCACTTTTCCCCAGCCATTCCCTCTGTTATTATTCCACACTGGTAATTTTATGCTTCCATGTCTACGGGAGGAGGGGTGAGTACTCTGTTACATGCGGGCAGCAGGGCATTAATGGGATGACACGAAGTTGAAGGCTTGAGTAGATTGGGAAAATTAAAGGAGGTTGTGATGATTTTGACATTTATTCTAGTCTTCTTCTTTGTACCACAGGGATGAGACACTGCCTCATTCTTAGTTAGATTTGGGTTTAGTAGGCAGAAATCTTGCTTTAAGACGCAAGAGACCCATAACAGAATTCACTCAGTACAGATCATCATAAAAACGTGCAGCTGGAGAGCCTCTTATTTTGCAAAGGCTAATTCTTACCCATTCCCCAAGTCCCATTTATTTCTATGTTCTGTTTATAAAGAATATATCATTGAAATTCTAGTGTATTCCTTAGGGTGACAGCAGAACTTTGAAATATAAAAAGTAATTGTAATGTGAAGATGACTGTCATATTGGTCTCTAATGGACTGATTAACCTTGAGTTCTCACAGATTCTTTAGGACCTCAGAAAAGAACTGGAAAACAAAGTGTAAGATCATAATTTCAAAGCTCAAATCCACAGTGCTAATGAAACACAAACTGGGTTCAGAGAGATCTTTCTATGAATAGCACTCCATTAAATTGTATAGATCCTGTCAGCTTCCTTTTATAAAGCTTTGCATTATAAGAGATCAGAATATGCCACACTAAAGAATGACCAAAATAAGCTACCCCATAATAACCTTTACAGATTGTTAAGGATAAAGATTATTTTGGCATAAGGATTATTTTGGGGGGAAAGCAGCCACTGAGAGAAGCTCTGAAAATAGAGTAGACATTACCCTTTTGTAAGGGAAATTTACATCTATGAAGAAAATCTCCATTTGTAAGGATGTCTCCCTCTCAGTGTCAGAAAGAGAAGGAAGACTCCAAATGACTAGAGACTTTTATCAATGGAGAAGGTTTAGACTGAAATTTACACAACAAATGTCACTCTTATTTACCTTCTACCATGATTTTCCTGGTCACCTTCCCCAAACTGGTCTCCCAATTTCCTTCTTTATTTGTTGTAACTGAAGGTAGTATTTAAGCCTCATCCTAAAGCCAACTCTTCAAGATTTACTCATTTCTCTATTTTCCAGGTATACATGAAGTATACATGATAATACACTTGTTTGTTTTTCACTTATTAATCTGTTTTGGGGATTTATTCTAACTAAGAACAATACGAGGTAGGGAGAAGATTATTTTTTCTTTCCCTACAGTTCCATGAAGTCCTATATATTTTCATGGTGGTTATTGTGGATAACAGCATTTAAAGCACAAGGAAAATGTTCATAAAACAAAATTGAATTAATTCAGTTTTAAAATAGTGTAGGGATGAAAAAAAATGTTTCCTTCTCCTCTTTTAGGTTCTTTGGTTCTTCAGAGCAGCCCTATTTGTTCTACCTGCAGCTTCTAAGTGCCCCTGCATTCTGTGTAGACCAGACTTAATAAAACCGGTAAAAAAGTGCATCACTTTTGGCTTACATGAGTATTATAAATATAGACAATATAGTTCTGATTTTTTGAAAAAAATATCTTACAAGTTAATCTGGACATGTCTAGGAATGAACAGACAAAAAACAGGACTACTAGAATTTACACAGGATGCATGTTTGACTAACTCTTTTCTGGTACTATTTATTTCAAGGAAATGTATGTATATGATGCTTTTAGTCCAGGGGTTCTCAAACTAAGGCCCACGGGCCACATGTGGCCTGCTGAGGACATTTATCTGGCCCGCCGGGTGTTTTTGCCACAGCTGCCTGTCCTGCCTAGTAGCTGACTTGTCCTGCCTGGGCCACAGTGCACATGTGTGGAATGTGCGCCAATTCTCCAACTCAGTTCCTTCTCTCTGTCTCTCCCCACTGGGTGTTATTGCCATCCCGCTTCGCAACCCACTGTCCCGGCCGCAGTGTGCATGTGTGGAATGTACCCCACACTCTTCAATTCTCCTCCTACTCTCTGACTCCGCTCCTTCTCTCTGTCTCTCCCCACTCCTTCTCTCAGTCTCTCGACTCCTCATCTCAGTCTCTGGTGTAATCAGAGGAGTCACCAGGTTTCCAGTGCAGAGCCTGCTGCTGCCTAAGGACTGAGGTAAGAACAAGTTAGGATTTTTTTTTTTTTTTTTTGAAGTTAGGAGGTCTTTTGTTTTTTTTTTTTTGCAGTTAGTAGGGCCTTTTTTTGCAGTTAAGGGGGGCCTTTTTTTCTGAAGTTAGTAGGTCTTTTTTTTTGCAGATGGGGGCACCATTTTTTGAAGTTAGAAGAACTTTTTTTTTGAAGTTAGGAAAGCCTTTTTTTTTAAGTTGGTTAGTTGGTTGGGGGTAGTTTCTAGGGGGGTTGCATCACAGTGATAATGCAAATAGTCAGTGCTGAGTGCTAATGCAAATTGTCAGTGTTCAGAGGTAATGCAAATGGTCAGAGCTCAGAGGTAATGCAAATAGTGCTCAGTGGTTATGATAATTGTAAGTGCTCAGTGTTAATGCAAATTTGTAGTGCTCAGTATTAATGCAAATTGTCAGCAGTCAGTGTTATCACAAATGGTCAGTGCTCAGTGTTATCATATGGGAACCCCGAACTAGTAATCTGCCTAGGGCCCATGGGAATTTAATCCGGCTCTGCAGACAACTGAGGAGTAGGAAACCCAATTTAATTGCCAGTAAGTGCATTTATATTCTGATTGCTATTCAGTTGTGTATGATGTCGTATGTTGTGTGCTGTGTAAGCCCCGGTTCACACTGTTGCGATCTCTGAGCATTGTGAGTTCAGCCATATGCTTCTACGGCTGAACTCGCATTAGAGTTGGAAGAAAAAAGGCATATGTGCCTTCTTTTTTCCTGCAGTGGAATCTGATCACATGGGTCTTCTCACCCATGAGATCAGATTCCTGTGCGAGTTCACAGATCACACTGAGGTTCACACAGGGTAGTGTGAACTGGAAAGGTGCTGGAGGAACCAGCTCTATATTCGTGCCTGTTCCCTCACTGCACCAGTGTGAGCCTGAGGTAAAAGTGGAGTTCCACCATATGGGCACTGGCGAGGCTCAAATGATGTGACTGGCAAGGCTGCATTGATGGACACTGATCAGACTGCATTGATGGGCACTGATGCAGACAGTTTCAGGAATTTCTGTCTGAGCTAAATGTTGCCTGTAAAGATGTTCTGTACCACACAGAAGTCCATTGGCCGAGTTGAGGGAGAGTTTTGAAACATTTCTATGACTTACTTCCAGATTACAGCTTTTCCGCTTACAAAAAACAAAGTAGTACCGGAGCTCAATGATGCAGAATGGAAATGGCACCTTGCCTTTCTGATACATGTAACAGAGCTACCCAACAGTTTCAATGTGCAACTTCAAGGAAAGGGGAAGCTCATCTATGATATGCAATCACATGTGAAAGCATTTGAAGTAAAATTAGGCCTCCTCATCGAACAAGTGAAAGAGGAAAATTTCTGCCATCTCCCCACAACTCAAAATCTGTTAGCGGAAAATCCATTGGTTGCATTCCCAAACAAAACATGTGTGGATTCACTGGAAAAGTTGCAAAAGGAGTTCCAATTTAGATTTAAAGAGCTTCATCTCCATGAACAGGACATACAGCTTTTCCGTAACCCATTTTGTATTGACATTGAAAACGTGGATACGATTTACCAAATGGAACTGACTGAACTGCAGAATTGTGACTCTCTGAAAGATGCATTCAAGTCAAGCAGCCTTCCTAATTTCTATGCATCTCTCTCCTCTGAGACATATTCTAATCTCAGGAACCATGCACTCAAAATGGCAACCATCTTTGGTAGCACTTATGTCTGTGAACAAAATTTTCCAAAATGAAACATTTGAAATCTCCAACCAGATCTAGACTAACAGATGCACACTTGCATCACTTGTTACAAGTAGCAGTGACAAATATGGAACCGGACATTGACCATCTCATTAGCCAAAAGCAGGCCCATAGTTCCCATTGAAATACTGGTAATTTTGTTGATTTAACTCCACTTTTTCTTTATTTTAAATATCGTATTTGTTCCCATTTTGGTTTTTTACTTCAAAATAAGATGTGTGTATAGGGATTTGTTTATAGTTTGTTTTTTTTTTTAAACTATAGTTCGGCCCTCCAAGTCTGAGGGACAGTGAACTGGCCCCCTGTTTAAAAGTTTGAGGACCCCTGCTTTAGTCCCTAGAGGACGTGAGGGAAAGAAACTGAATATATAAACTTAGTTCTCATTTACCTTTATGCTCAACAGTATCCCAGTAGAAGAAAGAGGGAATAAGTATAGAATATGGCAGTCTGCACCATAGGTTCATAGTTTTAATTCGTCTGTTTGTAGTTTTAGCTATTCAGGACCGTAAGGAATAAAATATCATTTTGACTTTCTTCAGTAAAATGTCAATGAGAGTTTCTCCTAATGGAATACTGGCTCTTTTTCTTTACAGTTCACTGATGTAACTTCACTGGATCTTTTCTGTCCTTATTCTGCCTAATTTGTGCTCTTTATGAGAATCATTTCCTAGTTTAAAATATATAGTAGAGGCATTTAAGGGATGGCAGCTTGAATATGTCTCAAAAATCCAAATCAGTAACAAACGATGTTTCCTGAGCCAAAGAAGCTGCTGTACCAACTCACAGGAGATCTGGAGGTTATGAGACAGGCCTTGGTCCTTCAAAGAACAAATGGAGGGAAATAAAGGACCTTCTCCCCTCTAGTCTCAGGGATGCTTCTGGAGACCAGTGGTGGAGAGTTATGAAGTACTGATCAAAGTTTTAGTTTGCCTTACAGAATTCTGTAAATCTCCAGGAGGAAAGACGGTCCCTTTGTCCAGCAGGAGTAGCCAAAAAGGTGATAAAAATCTTTTTGCACACCAAGACCTGGAAAATGCTAGCATTTGCACATGAGAATACTACAAGCAGGAAGAGGTCTCTGTGATGTTTTCACTGGGGACTGGCAAACTGCTGGATAGTCCTTGTTAGTCCCTAGCTATGCACGATGTGGTCCTTGAGCTCAATAAAAATGCAGAAACAGCACCATTTAAGAGTCTCATGCTCTACTGACTGAGCTAGCTGTGCAGGTGCAACAACATTATTTATTTATTTATTTGTTTGTTTGTTTGTTTGAGACAAGAGTCTCAAGCTGTCACCCTGGATAGAGTGCTCTGGCGTTACAGCTCACAGCAACCTCAAACTCTTGAACTTAAGTGATCCTCTTGCCTCAGCCTCCCAAATAGCTGGGACTACAGGTGCCCACTACAATGCCTGGCTATGTTTTGGTTATAGTTGTCATTGTTGTTTGGCAGGCCCAGGCTAGATTCAAACCCGTCAGCTCTGGTGTATGTGGCTGGCACCCTAGCCGCTGAGCTATTAGGTGCCGAGCTGACAGCATTATTTAACTGGGGCTTTTTCCCCCTAGTGTCTGTCATTGTTTAGTTTATTGAAGATCAGATGGTGACATCAGGCTGGTATTATGTCCAGGTTCTTTATTCTGCTCCATAAATATATGTGTCCATTTTTATGCCAATACAATAATGTTTTGTTTTGTAGTATAAACTGAAAACAGGTTAGCCATGTGTAAAAGGTTGCACTCATACCCCTCACCACTTACAAAAATTAACTCATATTGGATAAAAGATTTAAATCTGAGATACAAAACCATAAAATTCTAGAAGAAAGTGTGGGAAATAGTCTTAATGATATCAACCTAAGGAAAGATTTTATGATCAAGACCCTGTTGTCACTTGCAGCAACAACAAAAATAAATAAATAGGAGGTGATGAAGCTAAAAAGCTTCTGCAGAGCCAAGGACACATCAACAAAGCAAATAGCCTTCAGAATGACAGAAGATACTCACACTCTATGAATCTGACAAAGGGCTAATAACTGGAACCTACAAAGACCTCAGGCAAATCAGCAAAAAAAAAGAGCAAATAATCCAATTAATCACTGGGGAAAAGACACAAGCAGAGCATTCTCCTGAGAAGATGGATGCATATCCAACAAACACATGAAAAAATACTCATTGTCCCTAGTCATCAGGGACATGCAAATCAAAACTATGTTAAGGTATCTCATAACCCCAGTGAGAATAGCCCACACCACAAAGCAAAAGCTGAGATGCTGGCATGGCTGCAGAGAGAGGGGTACGCTTGTCCACTGTTGGTGAGATTACAAACTAGTGCAGGCTTCTTGGAAAGAAGTATGGAGAATCCTCAAAGAGCTAAAAGCAGACCTTCTATTTGATCCTGCAACTCAATTGCTAGGTATCTACCCAGAAGAAAAAAATCATTTTATCATGTGGATATTTTCACTTGAATATTTATAGCAGCTAAATTCACAATTGCAAAGATGTGGAAACAACCCAAGTGCCCATCAACCCATGGGTGGGTTAATCAACTGTGTAATCCTGGCAGTCTGGGAGGTTAAGGCTGATATATTTCTTGAGCTCAGGAGTTTTAGACCTCCCTGAGCAACAGTGATACCCCATCTCTATTGAAAATATAAAAATTAGCCAGGCATGGTGGCTCAGGCCTATAGGTCCAGCTACTTGGGAGGCTGAGGCAAGAGGATAGCTTGAGCCCAGGAGTTCAAGGTAGCTTGAGATAGCTTGAGCCCTGAGCTATGATGCCAGAGCTCTTTAGCTTGGAGCAACAGAGTGAGACTCTGTCTCAAAAAAAAAAAAAAAAGTATTATTCTGCTATAAAAAAGATGGAGACTTTATATCTTTTGTATTAACCTGGATGGATTTGAAGAACATTCTTCTTAGTAAAGGATCTCAAGAATGGAAAAGCAAGCACCCCATGCATTCAATACTAATTTGAAACTGGTAGATGAATAACTACAAGCCCACATGAGGGAAAATCGTAATTAAAGTCAAGAAGGAGAGTAGGGAGAAGAGGGGGAGATGGCTCAATAAGCTGCCACCTAAATGGACAATGTAGGGGTATATCACACACTTCCTAGGTGAAGGAGTCAACTGCCACTCAGATACCACTAACAGATGCAGACAATGTGACCTAATCATATGTATCCTCATGTTAATAATAATAAAAAAAAATGCAGAAACAGCCCACCCCAGATTTACTGAATCAGAACTCAGGTGACTCATAGGCACATTAACGTTTGAGAGGTCTATAGACATAGACAAGACTGCATTTCCCTTCAACTGTAGTATCATCACCATTAAAGTAGATAAGCTGCTGGTCTCAAATCACACTGAGAAAATTTAACCACTACCAAGGGTGTTTCTTAGACAAGTACTGTGGAAGGAGCCTGATGAACATTTCAAAAAATAAATAGTGTGTGTATGTATATATATATATATTTATGTATGTATTTCTGACATTGAAAAACTTAGTGTTTGGGCCCAAAAAAGTTGATAATTTTGAGGCAAAATTGATTACTGTTGATACTTGAACTAGTGGCCTTGAAGACTGGGCAAAAGAAATGTCTCAAAATAAAAGGAAAAATCCATACAGAAATGGAACTAAAAGAAATACTATAGAAGACAATAATTTTAGAATCCTAAAATTCAAGTAATATTGGCATAGAGGAAGAAAAAGGAATTGATGGGAAAGGAGAAGTAATTTCACAAGCAATAGAAGAAAATGTTCTATTCTGAAGATAAAACGGGGTCTGTAGATTGAAGGGGCTTGGAAAATTCCATGAGGGATTGAGGGGAACAGATAGCTCACATGTATTATGATAAAATACCTGAATTCTAAGAATAAGGAGAACATTTTACAAACTGTGGATAGAAAGAAAGAATTGTTTATCAAATAAAAATAAACCAGATTGACATGGAATCTCTCATCATGAGGAATTTGGTGGGTTACAGTCACTAACACTGCAGTTCAGCCTGTACACCATCTGCCAGAGGGCAGAACAGCTTCTGCAGGGCTGTGGGGATTCAAGACAATGGTTGAGAAAGGGCACCACCTAACCAACAATGACTCAGAAGAAAGTTCTTGTGATAAGGGAAGAGGAAAAGAAAGCGGTTATAAGTAGACAGATGGATCTGGGTGGAGCGATAGATATCTCTAAATAGAAAAAGTATTTTTAGAGAAAATTTTAAGCAAGTTTGACAACAGAAGTAAAAACTGGGGATTGGTTGGCGAGGGATGTGTGGTGGGAATTAAAGCAGGGTACATTTTTATCTTATTAGGATGGAAGGAGGCAGCTGTTGAGGAATGTGGCAAGTGGAGGGAAACAATACCTTGTTTTCATTTTGGAACACAGACATGTTTGATTATGAGTATTGTATGTGACGGCTAATAAATAAATTTAGACAAATGTAATACAACTCTAAATTAGCAAGGAAATATTTTTTTTTTTTTTTTATTGTTGGGGAATCTTTGAAGTCACAAAAACAAGGCTGCACTTTACCTAACAAGGAAAAATTTTTAAGGAACTTAAAAATCAGAAAAGCACAAAGAAAAAAAGAGAAAATAGCAAAGTAGCAGGAAACAAATAAAACAGAAGGCATAAAATCAATTATATCAGTTATCTAAATATGAACACACAAAATTGTTTATGCATGAAAATAAAAATTGGCAATAAGACCCAGGAATTGCAGTTAAAAATCCCTAGGTATATGTTGCCTATAAAAACACTTAATATGAGGGCGGCACATGTGGCTCAAAGGAGTAGGGCACCGGCCCCATATGCCAGAGGTGGAGGGTTCAAACCCACCCCCTGTGAAAAACTGCAAAAAAAAAAAATAATAATAATAATAAAATAAAAAATACATAAAAATAACTAAAACACTTAATATGGTAAGAAAGGTGAACTGTGATTCTTTAAAAAAGTGGGTAGTAGAAAGGATAGTGGGCAAAATGAAACCTAAAAGCAAGAAAGAGGTACAGTAATGATATTAGTTAATTGGAATCTAATAGAGAAAGCCTTATTTTAGTGATTGCACAATAAATCTCTGTATTTCAAACATGTATCACAAAATGTGTAAAGCAAAAATATTACAAAATAATTAAGGAAAAGAAAATTATAATGGAAGATTTTAGGACTTATTTAGCAATAGATTTAACTGAAAATAAAATGTACAGCCATAGAAAAATTAAAGCAGATAATATATATATGTGCTCATATATATGTTTATATGTAATTTTTAAATTCTTTAAGAGAAAAATTTCATATGTTCAAATATTACAAAAATGAATACCTCTGGCTCAGCGCCTGTACCTCAGTGGTTAGGGCACCGGCGCTGGTGGATTCAAACCCGGCCAGGGCCTGCTAAACAACAACAACAATAACAAAAATAGCTGGGCGTGGGGGTGGGGGGTGCACCTGTAGTCCAGTCCCAGCTACTTGGGAGGCTGAGGCAAGAGAATCACTTAAGCCCAAGAGTTTGAGGTTGCTGTGAGCTGTGACTCCATGGCACTCTACCAAGAGTGACATAGTATGACTGTATCTCAAAAACAAAACAAAACAAAAAAAAACGAAAAGAAAAAAATGAATACCTCTTTGAACATAGAAGAAACTTGAAGACGTTCTTTAGAAAAAGATTTTTTTTTTTTATTAAATCATAGCTGTGTACATTAATGTGATCATGGGGCACCATACACTGGTTTTATAGACCATTTGACACATTTTCATCACACTGGTTAACATAGCCTTCCTGGCATTTTCTTAGTTATTGTGTTAAAACATTTACATTCTACATTTACTAAGTTTCACATATACCCTTGTAGGAAGTAGTACCAAACCAATACAATTTAAAATAAATAATAAAAGTTTGCCATAAAATGTTAATTGCTTAGAAATTAAGGAATTCACTCTTAAGTAATTCTTAGCTCAAAGAGATAATAAAATCATAATTACAAGTTATCCAGAAATAAATTAAGATGTTCAAAACCTATGGCACACTGCCATATATGGAGAATATATATAGCCTTAAATATTTCGTGGTTAAAGATATAAATAAAGGAACTTAACACAGTTAAGTCAACACAGTTTGAAAAAGAACAACAAAAATCACATACACAAAAAAAGAATAGGAGAAGGGAACTGTTAAAGCTAAAAGCTAAAATTAATAAAGTAGAAAAGCCATAATGATTGTAGATAAGATAAAGAAATCCAAAAGCTGACTCATAAAGAGTCCAATAAAACAGGTAAACTCTTTAGAAGCTTGGTTAATACATTCCTGCTGGATATACTGAATGAAGAAAATAAAATTAAACAGTACAAAATTGGAGGAAAAATTTGAAGCTTATATGTATAATGTAGGATTTTGGAGAAAATGTTTTAACCGGGATGGGAAACCAAAAATGTATATTAAAGGTAAAAAAAAAAAAAAAAAAAAAGATAGACATATTTAGCTATATAAACATTGATGGGCGGCGCCTATGGCTTAGTGAGTAGGGTGCCAGCCCCATATACTGAGAGTGGTGGGTTCGAACCCAGCCCTGGCCAAACCGCAATAAAAAATACCTGGGCTTTGTGGCAGGCGCCTGTAGTCCCAGCTACTCCGGCCTGAGGTTGAGGCAAGAGAATCAATTAAGCCCCAAAGCTGGAGGTGCTGTGAGCTGTGACGCCATGGCATTCTATCCAGGGAGACAAAGTGAGACTCTGTCTCAAAAAATAAATAAATAAATAAATAATAAAATAAACATTGAGATATATTGTCTGTAAAAATATACCATGAACAATGTTGATAATCAAATTACAGATAATAAAACATAAACCTAGATAAAAAGTTAATGCCTATTACCTAACGACTCACATAAATTGATAGCAAAGAAACAATATCCTGATGGAAAAATCCTAAGCATATTAAAATGCAATTCACAGAGGAACATATCTAAATGACTTTTAAACATTTAAAATGTGCTAAATAGCTCTAGTAGTAAGGAAAGTGTAAATTGAGAAAACAATGAGCAATACCATTTTACATCTGCCAGATTGGTAAAACTTTAAAAGCGGCATTAACTCCAAACGCTGGTGAGCATGAGAGAAAAAGCCTGTATACGATACTGATGGAAATGTCAAGAGCTCGTCTTTTTGGAAAGCAGTGTGACAACTGGTTTTCAATAAAAAAAATTATACATAGCCTTTGATCTGGAAATTTTACTCTTGGAAATCTACCCTGCAGTACTGGACGCAACTATATATAACACCCTGTATTCATTCCCAAATGCATCATTACCAAGTATTTCCTATGGCTTACAAAAAGGGAAGCAAGTAAATGCCTCTTAATATGAAAAAAAAAAAAAAACTGAACAAAGGTTTAAAGGGAAACTTTTTATTGTGGAAAATACACACATAAAAAACACTAGACAGCATATATAATGAACCCCTAGGACTTCATTCACCAACATTGAAATATTATCAACATTTTCTCAATCTTATTTTGCCCATACACCCTTCCACTTTCTTCCCAAACCATTTCCTAGTATTTTTTTTTTATTAAATCATAGCTGTGTACATTGATATGATCATGGGGCATCATTCACTACCTTCACAGACCGTTTACCAAGTTTCACATATACCCTTGTAAGATGCACCACTGGTGTAATTGTACCAATCCTCTTCCCTCTACCCACCTCCCCCTTTCCTCCCCTCCCTTTCTCCTTCCTCCTATTCTTAGATTGTAACTGGGTTATAGCTTTCATGTGAAAACCCTAAATTAGTTTCATAGTAGGGCTGAGTACACTGGGTAATTTTTCTTCCATTCTTGAGATACTTTATTAAAAAGAATATGTTGTAGCTCCATCCATGTAAACATGAAAGAGGTAAAGTCTCCATCTTTCTTTAAGGCTGCATAATATTCCATGGTGTACATATACCACAATTTATTAATCCATTCGTGGATCGATGGGCACTTGGGCTTCTTCCATGACTTAGCAATTATGAATTGGGCTGCAATAAACATTCTGGTATAAATATCTTTGTTATGATGTGATTTTTGGTCTTCTGGGTATATGCCCAGTAGAGGGATTACAAGATTGAATGGCAGATCTATTTTTAGATCTCTAAGTGTTCTCCATATCTCTTTCCAAAAGGAATGTATGAATTTGCATTCCCACCAGCAGTGCAAAAGTGTTCCCTTTTCTCCACATCCGCACCAACATCTCTAGTCTTGGGATTTTGTGATATAGGCTAGTCTCACTGGAGTTAGATGGTATCTCAAAGTAGTTTTGATTTCCATTTCTCTGATGATTAAAGATGATGAGAATTTTTTCAAATGTCTGAAGGCTGCATGCCTGTCTTCTTCAGAGAAGTTTCTCTTCAAATCCCTTGCCCAGCCTGCGATGGGATCCCTTGTGCTTTTCTTGCTAATGCGTTTGAGTTCTCTGTGGATTCTGGTTATTAAACCTTTGTCGGAGACATAACCTGCAAATATCTTCTCCCATTCTGAGGGCTGTGTGCTTGCTTTACTTACTGTGTTCTTGGCTGTGCAAAAGCTTTTTAGTTTGATCAAGTCCCAGTAGTGTATTTTTGAAGCTGCTTCAATTGCCCAGGGCGTCCTCCTCATAAAATACTCGCCCAGACAGATTTCTTCAAGGGTTTTCCCTGCACTTTCCTCTAGTATTTTTTATAGTTTCATGTCTTAAGTTTAAATCTTTGATCCAGTGAGAGTCTATCTTAGTTAATGGTGAAAGGTGTGGGTCCAGTTTCAGTCTTCTACAGGTTGCCAGTCAGTTCACCCAGCACCATGTGTTAAATAGGGAATCTTTTCCCCACTGAATGTTTTTAATTGGCTTGTCAAAGATTAAATAACAGTAAGTAGCTGGATTCATCTCTTTGTTCTCTATTCTGTTCCAGACATCTACTTCTCTGTTTTTGTGCCAATACCATGCTGTTTTGATCACTATCGATTTGTAGTATAGTCTGAGGTCTGGTAGCGTAATTCCTCCTGCTTTGTTTTTATTTCTGAGTAATGTCTTGGTTATTCAAGGTTTTTTCTGATCACATATAAAACAAAGTATTGTTTTTTCAAGATCTTTAAAGTATGACAGTGGAGCATTAATGGGGATTGCATTGAAATTATACATTGCTTTGGGTAGTATGGACATTTTAACAATGTTGATTCTTCCCAGCCATGAGCATGGTATGTTTTTCCATTTGTTAATATTTTCAGCTATCTCTTTTCTTAGAATTTCATAGTTCTCTTTATAGAGATCTTTCA
Source organism: Nycticebus coucang (assembly GCF_027406575.1). Classification (NCBI taxonomy): domain Eukaryota; kingdom Metazoa; phylum Chordata; class Mammalia; order Primates; family Lorisidae; genus Nycticebus; species Nycticebus coucang. Next base: position 4,423,147 of record NC_069799.1, on the reverse strand, counting down.
TGTCCTTTGTTTGATAAATTCCCAAATATTTCATCTTCTTTGGCACTACTGTGAATGGGATAGAGTCCTTAATTGTTTTTCCAACTTGACCAACAATAGTCAAGTTGAAAAAAACAATTAAGGACTCTATCCCATTCACAGTAGTGTCAAAGAAGATGAAATACTTGGGAGTTTATCTATCAAAGGACGTGAAAGATCTATATAAAAGAGAACTATGAAACTCTAAGAAAAGAGATAGCTGAGAATGTTAACAAATGGAAAAATATACCATGCTCATGGTTGGGAAGAATCAACATTGTTAAAATGTCCATATTACCCAAAGCAATATATAATTTCAACGCAATCCCCATTAAGGTTCCACTGTCATACTTTAAAGATCTTGAAAAAATAATACTTCGTTTTATATGGAATCAGAAAAAACCTCGAATAGCCAAGACATTACTCAGAAATAAAAACAAAGCACGAGGAATCACGCTACCAGACCTCAGACTATACTACAAATCGATAGTGATCAAAACAGCATGGTACTGGCACAAAAACAGAGAAGTAGATGTCTGGAACAGAATAGAGAACAAAGAGATGAATCCAGCTAATTACCATTATTTAATCTTTGACAAGCCAATTAAAAACATTCAGTGGGGAAAAGATTCCCTATTTAACAAATGGTGCTGGGTGAACTGGCTGGCAACCTGTAGAATACTGAAACTGGACGCTCACCTCTCACCATTAACCAAGATAGACTCTCACTGGATCAAAGATTTAAACCTAAGACATGAAACTATAAAAATACTAGAAGAGAGTGCAGGGAAAACCCTTGAAGAAATTGGGTTGGGCGAGTTTTTTATGAGAAGGACCCCCCGGGCAATTGAAGCTGCTTCAAAAATACACTATTGGGACTTGATCAAACTAAAAAGCTTCTGCACAGCCAAGAACACAGTAAGTAAAGCAAGCAAACAGCCTTCAGAATGGGAGAAGATATTTGCAGGTTATGTCTCCGACAAAGGTTTAATAACCAGAATCCACAGAGAACTCAAACGCATTAGCGAGAAAAGAACAAGGGATCCCATTGCAGGCTGGGCAAGGTACTTGAAGAGAAACTTCTCTGAAGAAGACAGGCGCATGGCCTCCAGAGATATGAAAAAATGCTCATCATCTTTAATCATCAGAGAAATGGAAATCAAAACTACTTTGAGATATCATCTAACTCCAGTGAGACTAGCCTATATCACAAAATCCCAAGACCAGAGATGTTGGCGTGGATGTGGAGAAAAGGGAACACTTTTGCACTGCTGGTGGGAATGCAAATTCATACATTCCTTTTGGAAAGAGATATGGAGAACACTTAGAGATCTAAAAATAGATCTGCCATTCAATCCTGTAATCCCCCTACTGGGCATATACCCAGAAGACCAAAAATCACATCATAACAAAGATATTTGTATCAGAATATTTATTGCAGCCCTATTCATAATTGCTAAGTCATGGAAAAAGCCCAGGTGCCCATCGATCCAAGAATGGATCAATAAATTGTGGTGTATGTACACCATGGAATATTATGCAGCCTTAAAGAAAGATGGAGACTTTACCTCTTTCATGTTTACATGGATGGAGCTGGAACATATTCTTCTTAGTAAAGTGTCTCAAGAATGGAGGAAAAAGTACCCAGTGTACTCACCCTTATTATGAAGCTAATGTGGGACCTTCACATGAAAGCTATGACCCAGTTGTAACCTAGGAATGGAGAGAAGGGGGGAAGGGGAGGAGAGGGAGGGGGAGGGAGGGGGTGGGAGGGGGAGGGAGGGGGATTGATGGGATTACACCTGCAGTGCATCTTACAAGGGTATATGTGAATCCTAGTAAATGTGGAATGTAAAGGTCTTAGCAAAATAAGAAAATGCTACAAAAGCTATGTTAACTAATGTGATGAAAATGTGTCAAACGATCTATGAACCAAGTGTATGGTGCCCCACGATCACACTAATGTACACAGCTATGGTTTAATAAAAATAAAAAAAAAAAAGAAAACCGCAAAAAAAAAAAAGGAAACATAATTTTTAAAGATTTAAGGTAAAAAATTTAAGGTAAGCATGTATGATATGACTTGTTTATGTAAATTATGTATATATGTATACACACAACTATATACATGTTTGTGTATAAATTTCTGTTTATAAGGAAATACATGAACTTCATGATGTGTGTGTATATATATATATACATTATGTTTTCTTTATATATGTATTATGTTTTTTTTATCGACTGATAAATTGAAGCATATTTAGGTTGATTCCACATCTTTGAAGTTATGCATCATACTGTGATAAACATTTGAGTGGAGGTGTCTTTTTGATAAAATGACTTCATTACCTGTTGGGCCCTGCCATGTGCCTGAGGCCTAGTGCAACTTCCCAAGCTTGACTAGAAGTAGATCCATCAAGCTACTTTTGCGTAGCAATGACTCAGCAAGGCTCAGCCTGAAACTGCCTCTACCTAGATACAGCCAACATGGTACCATGCCATTGGCCCAACCCTGTTATACCACCCATCACACCATTTCACGTACCTCATCCCCCACTTCCTTTCCCCATCCCTTCCCCACGCCCTATATAAGCCAGCTGCTTGAGGCAATAAAGTTGAGTTCCTGCTTCGACAGACTCCCGGCTCCGTGTGTCCCTGTTCGGGCCGCTGACTCTCACCATCCCACTCAGTCCCGGGGACAGAGTCAAGCTGGCCCTACTCTCCCCTCTTCTGGACTGCCGGACAGCCCGGCCATTACCTAGGGGTAGATATCCAGCAGTGGGATTGCTGGATTGAATGGTAGGTTTACATTTAGTTCTTTAAAGGAATCTACATACTGTTGTCCATGGAGACTGTACTGATTTGCAGTCCTACCAGCAATGTGTTAGCATTCTTTTCTCTCTGTATCTATGACAGCATCGATTGTTTTTTTGACTTTCTTATAATGACCATTCTGATAGGGTAAGATGCTACCTCAGTGTAGTTTTAATTTGCATTTCTCTGGTGATTAGTGACGTTGACCATTTTTTCATTATGTTTGTTTGCCATTTGTCTATTTTTTTAAACTTCTATTAATGTCTTTTGCCCACTTTTGATGGGGTTGTTGATTTTCTTTTTGCTGATTTGTTTGAGCTTTTTGTGGATTCTGGATACCAGTCCTTTGTTAGACGTATAATTTGTGAAAATTTTCTCCCATTCTGTAGGTTGTCTATTTACTCTGTTGATTATTTCCTTTGCTGAGAAGCTTCTTAATTTAATTAAGACTCATTTACTTATTTTTGTTGTTCCTATATTTGTCTTTGGGATGTTAATTATAAATTTTTTTGTCTAGGCCAACATCTAAAAGAGTTTTCCATACATTTTCTTCTAGAATTTTTAAGGTTTCTTTTCTTGCATTTATGTCTTTAATCTGTCTTGAGTTAATTTTCATATATGGCAAGGGATGGAGATCCTGTTTCATTCTTCCACATATGCCTATCCAATTTCCCCACTACCTTTACTCAATACTACTTCCTTTCCCTAGAGCTTTGTTAAAGATCAATTTCTTGTAGGTAGAAATAGTGTTATTTCTGCTTTCTCTATTCTTTATATTGTCTATAGGTCTAGTTTATAGTATTACCAATACCATACTGTTTTGGTTACCATACCCTTGTAGCATAATTTGAAGTCAGGTAGTGTGATGCTTCCAGATTTATTCTTCTTACATAAGATTGCTTTAAACTCTTTTTTTGCTTCCAAATGAAGGTTAGGATTATTTTTTCTAGATCTGTGAAATACAACTCTGGATTTTGATAGGGATTATGTTGAATATGTCAATCATTTTAGGCAGTATGGACATTTTGATAATGTTGATTCTACCAACCTGTGAGTACAGAATGTTTTTTCATTTGTGTCATCTGCGATTTCTTTAATCAGTGCTTTGTAGTTCTCCTTGAAGAGGTCTTTAACCTCCTTTGTTAAGCATACTTCTAGGTATTTTATTTTCTTGATAGGTATTGTGAATGGTATTTAATCCTTGATTTGACTCTCCATATGACTGTTTCTAGTATATAGAAATGTTACTTATTTGTGGACATTGTGTAACTTGAGACTTTGCTGAATTTATTTATTGATTACAGGAATCTTTTAGGTTTTCAAGGTATAAGATCATGTTGCTAGCAAACAGGGATAGTTTGACCATCTCTTTCCTCATTTGGATGCCCCTTACTTTCTTCTCTTGCCTAATGATACCTCTGGCTAGGAATTCCAATACTATGTTGAAGGAAAGTGGTGACAGTTTGTATCCTTGTCTTGTTCCAGTTCTGAGGGGGAAAGCTATAGATCTTTCCCCATTCAGTATGACATTGGCTGTGGGTTTGTCATACATGGCTTTTATAATTTTGAGGTATGTCCCCTCTATGCTTAGTTTATTGAGGTTTTTTATTATGAAACTGTGCTATATTTTATCAAATGATTTTTCTGCATTTATTAAGATGATCATGGGGTCTTTGTTTTTGTTTCCGTTTATGTGATTTGCTATTCCTATTTATGGATTTGCACATGTTAAACCATCCTTGCATACCTGAGATGAAACTCACTTGATCATGGTGAACTATCTTTTTGATGTGATGTTGAATTCACTTTGCTAGTGTTTTGTTGAGGATTTTTGCACCGATGTTCCGTAAGGGATAATGGTCTATAGTTTTTGTGTGTGTCCTCTCCTGGCTTTAAGAATGATATTAGCTTCAAAGAATGAGTTTAAGAGGAGTCTCTCCTTTATATTATGGAACATTTTTCTGTAAGCTAAGTACCAGTTCTTTATAGGTCTGATAGAATTCATCTGTGAATCCATCTGGTCTGGGACTTTTTTTGGGGGGGAGGGGAGTTTTTTATTACCACTTAAATTTCACATTTCAGGCTTGGTGCCTGTAGCACAGTGGCTAGGGCACCAGCCACATACACTGGAGCTGGCAGGTTCAAATCCAGCCCAGGCCTGCCAAACAATGACAACTACCACCAAAAAAAAAAAAAAAAAAAAAAATAGCTAGACGTGGTGGGCACCTGTAGTCCCAGTTCCTTGGAAGGCTGAGGCAAGAGAATCACTTAAGCCCAAAGAGTTTGAGGTTGCTGTGACCTATGATGCCACGGCACTCTACCAAGGGTGACAGAGAGAAGTGAGACTGTTTCAAAAAAAATTTTTTTTTCACATTCCATTATTAGTCTCTTCAGGGTTTCTATTTCTTCCTGATTCAGGCTTGGAAGGTTGTGTGTTTCTAAGAATTTATCCATTTTCTCCTGGTTTTCTAGTTTGTATGTATTCAGAATTTCATAGCAGTCAAAGATTATATTTTTATTTCTGTGATATCAATTGTAAAATCTCCTTCTTTGTTTTTATGAGGTTATTTGAATCCTTTCTTCTTTATTCCAGGTTAATATGGCTAGTGGTGTATTGATTTTGTTTATCTTTTCGGAGAACCAACTTTTTGTTTCATTGATCCTCTGTATTTTTATTTTATTTTTTTGCTTTCCATTTCATTTAGTTCTAGTTCTGCTCTGAGCTCTCTTATTTTTTTCCTCTGCTGGATTTGGGTTTGATTTGTTCTTCTTTTTCTAGTTCCTTGACATGTGACATTAGGTTGTTAATTTGTGATCTTTCTGTGTTTTTTTGATGTGGGCATTTAAGGCTATGGACTTTCCCCTTCGAAATGCTTTTGCTATATTCCATAGATTTTGAAAGCTTATGTTCCCTTTGTAATTCAGTTTGAGGAATCTTTTGATTTCCATCTTAAAGAAATTTTTATTCTTTTCTCTTTTTATCCCTTAAGAGTTAAAAGTAGTTCCACTTGAAAAAATGGGAATACATTGACATCGTCTCTTTGTGATAGAACAAAAACCTTTAACTGGGAGAAGATGAAGAAATATTAAAATACACACATATGCACACACACAAATTATTCATCCTTAATGGAAGATTCTTGGTTAGCTAACAAACAAAGAAAACCTGGAAAAAAGAGTTTGAAAGCTTCAGTGAAGTTCTTTTCAATTCAGTCCCTCCAATATTGTCGTATTCTCAGAATAATATTAGGATTTTTATTTATAACTAAAAGTAAGTTTCAATTATTAATATTTTAAAATATTAGTAATGTTATCTAATATTATTAAGTGATACTGTTATAGACATAATATATGGCAGTGGTAAACATTTTGAAAATACAGAATATATAAATAAGAAATTAAATGCAATCATTTTCTAACAACACAAAGATAGCAGGACAAATATTAATATTTAAAAATATTAATTTGTAGGCGGCACCTGTGGCTCAGTGAGTAGGGCGCTGGCCCCATATGCCAAGGGTGGCGGGTTCAAACCCAGCCCCGGCCAAACTGCAACAAAAAAAATAGCCGGGCGTCGTGGCGGGCGCCTGTGGTCCCTGCTGCTCGGGAGGCTGAGGCAAGAGAATCGCGTAAGCCCAGGAGGTAAGAGGTTGCTGTGAGCCGTGTGATGCCACGGCACTCTGCCCGAGGGCGGTACAGTGAGACTCTGTCTCTACAAAAAAAAAATATATATATATTAATTTGTGTGCCATTTATTGTCTATTGGGAAACTGTATACTAGGCACTGGAAAGCAATACAGTTTCTTCATAGTAGATCTCAGAAAACTTTCAAGTTCATGTATAGAGATGAACTTTATTTTTAATAGCTACTCAGCATTTTATCACATGGGTATAATTTATCCATTCCTATCTTACAGGAGATTAAGGCTGTTTCCACAGTTTTCCTTATTCTAATTAGATAAGATTATAATATTCATGAAGGCAAAGACTTCTTCTGTTTTGCAAGTCTAGCTTAAAATAACACTTGAAACTTAGTAGGCAAAAAAGAAAAATCTGGTAGAGTTTGTTGAATCAATAAATAATGTCATATTGAGTATCTTTATATAAAATTCTATCTGCATTTCTGATTATTCCTTTAAGCTTTTTCCTAAAAATGAAACTTCTTGGCCAAATAGTCAGAACTTTAAATTCATTTATTACCACATGGACTTTCCAGTCTCTTTAATTTACTTGAATAAAAATATTTATGTACATGGTAAAAATGTACAGAATGTACACTGCTACATATTTAAGTATATCCATTTGCTTGGAGTTTCTTGTCTGTGCATGAAAACTTACATTTTGCATATATTAACATTGAAAAACACATACACAAGGGGAGATAATAAAAGTATCAATCCAGGAAGACCCAGATCCAACTAACAGACATATCAGGAAGAGAAAAGATGAAACCTACTAATGGGATAAGAAGAAGAATCCCCAGAATGAAGACACCTATGATCTCACTGTCACTTTAAGGCCATTTGTTTTAATCTTCGCTCAACAATATTTCTTCCTTTAAAATTGGTGCTATATGTAGTTATTCTCTTTGTCAGGGCACGGAGCTTGCCTTAGTTATCTACCTTGTATGTTTGAGTCCTCTCCCTTTTAATCTTTTCTCCTATTTGTACTGCTCACCTCAAAATGTATCTTCCTTCTGCTTCTTGGAGCCACTTTCCACCCTCCCTGGAGAATGCTAAGAAGATTATACTGAAGGCTATTACTCCTCAGGATCTCATCAACTGGATGGCACTCTCCTCTCTCAATCCTACCTGGAGGAAAATATTTCAAAGACCATGCAAGTTTTCATGGTAATTTCATATAGTAATATTTTTCTATATATTTTTTTCTATTCTTAACTAATGGTTGCTATACCTGGTTCCTAGAATTTATATACTGAAGACATACCCTAAGTAGAATTCAGAACTAAACAACAGGTTTAAAATTAGAAACACAACTAAGATTTATGTATACATTCACTAGCCTCTGTTTGTACCATCCTCTTCCTGGTTATCTATGCTCCTGCCACACTGGCCTTCTTTACTGTACTAGAAAATGCTAGTCTTGTTCCAGACCCAGGGCTGTCTGCTCTCTCTGCCCTCAACCTCTCTCTCAGATCTGTTCATGACTAACTCCTTAGTTACTCAGCTCTCTGCTCCAATATGTGCATATTGTGTCCTTACAGGGACCTGCCCTAGATAAGGACCTAAAGCAGCCCCATTCTTCATTTTTCTTATCTCACTACTGTTGTATTTTATTCATGGTTCACTACATGATTTTTTATTTATGAGTTCTCTGAAAATAGGGACATTATGTGTCTTCTTCACTATGTATTTTTAGACAATAGGAAAACACTACATGGTATATGGTAGCTTCATAGTAAAACTTTCTCAAGTAAATAACTGATGGATAACATTTTTCAATAAATCCAACCCTGTTGAATATATCAATGTTTCCAGTATTGAATATTAAAGGAAGTAGTTTAATATTCAAAACATGACTTGAGTTTAAAGGTCATGTTGTGCAAGCAATATGTGCCTTTAATCTCTAGTCAGACTCATATTAAGAGTGATAAACTAGCATAGTGGATCTGAGACCTTCAGAATAAAAAGCAGATTCATAACTTCTGTCTTACTCATACTCACTAGCATATGCTTATTGAGAGGAACAGTGGGCAAACTGATCCTACTCTTTAAAATGATAACTAACTCTTTCTCTTTCTAACATACATATATAAATTAGAATATACTATTTACTTAATAATGTAACTCAGTTGTACTTCCTTCTACAAAATTCCCCTAAGTTTATCATCCTGAGATGCACCAGAAACATTATCAGGGAGCTCACAAACAGGACAGATATCAAGGCATCAGCTTCTGAAAATTCTGATTTCTCCTTCCAAAAAGAGTTTTCAAGATTTTTCAGTTTAGAAAGAAGGAACTTTGATTCTTTGGAGCCCTGAGGTTTCTTTAGAATCCAATGAGGCTGGGGTACCAAGTTCAAAGGCACATGGGGGAACAAATTCACTGGTATCATTCTAGGTAAGAGGTAGCTTTGCACATTTTTGGCTTACAGAGATGGCAAAATTTGACAATAATATTTGATTCTTCCTCCAATTTCTACTCATCTTATTTCTCATCCAAGCTTTAAAACATTTAGTTTGGGCTGGGCACAGTGACTCACACCTGTAATCCTAACACTCTGGGAGGCTCTGAGGTGGGAGGATTGCTTGAGCTCAGGAGTTTGAGACAAACCTGAGCAAAAGTGAGACCCTGTCTCTACTAAAAATGGAAAAAAAAATTAGCAAGGTATTATGGCAGGCACCTATAATCCCAGCTACTTCAAGAGGCTGAGGCAGGAAGATTGCTTCAACCCAGTTGTTTAAGGTTGCTGTGAGCTAGACTGAGGTCCTGGCATTCTAGGCCAGATGAAAGAGCAAAACTGTCTAAAAACAAAAACAAAACACTTAACCCCCCCAAAATGTTTATTTATTTTTTTTTAATTAGTGCTAGAGCACTAACATTGGAAAACCTCCTTTATTTCTTCCAGAGATTAACTGCTATAGAATCGTACTCATTTCAGCTATTTTCACCAATACACAAGCAGAGATAATAGGAATCCATGCCTGAACACCCAGGTAAAAAATGAGAAGGTGCTTCCTCATCCCATCTTATAATTTTTGCCAAAGGAGTGGATTGACCACCAGGAGTATCATGTATTGGATTCAATTGCTCCTTAGTTTTCCTGCATTGTCCTCAGGACATTCCACCATGTCTGACTGAAGCTTACAGTTGTGAACTTTTAATCATGGATTAGAGTGATTTTAGATTATTGTGATCCAGCCAAGTGAAACAATTTTGTGCATGAGATAAATCTCACAATCTTTAATCTACTTGAATATTCTATTCATTCTGCTTGGGTGAAGCTCAAGGAATGTCAATTTAGATTTTTTTGCTCATTGAATGTTTTTCATTATAAATAAGACTCTCCTCAGCAAACTCTTGGTATTGCTGCAAGCTAATCTGTTACTCATTGGTAGGTCTTAAATTTTCCTATGAATGGAAACAATTTGAAAGAACCCCAACATCTGATAACAGCAAGTCATTTACCATAATTGATCAAAATAAAAAAAGGCAAGACCAGGGGGCAGAGCAAGATGGTGGACCAGAAGGATTGTTCAGCTGAGCTCTCCAAGTATGACTGGGGAAAAGAGAGAGCTTAGCCATACCCAGCATGGGAAACTTGCCTAGAGTCAGAGCTTGCAGGGGTCCTCAAACTTTTTAAACAGGGACCAGTTCACTGTCCCTCAGACCATTAGAGGGCTGGACTATAGTTAAAAAAACAAACAAACAAACAAAAACACAAAAAACTATGAACAAATTCCTAGCACACTGCACATATCTTTTTTGAAGTAAAAAAAAAAAAAGGGGGGAACAAATGCAATCACACCCCTCATCTGACTCACAGGCTGCAGTTTGAGGACCCCTGGCTTAGACAGTGCAGCAAGGAGGTGGTGAGCTGGATATAGCATATGATCCTGAGTGGTGGAAATTTGACATGTTAGGCAAATGATTGCAACCCATTAGGATCAGTTGCCCTCCCATGGAGGTGTGGAATAGGAGAGAGCATTTCTGGAGTTTTCAGATTTGGGGGGAAGCTGCACATTAAGTGAAAAGCTTGGAAGAGTGGGCAGACTTGAACAATATACAGCAATCAGATTTAAAGGCTGGTTGGTGTGGATTTGCCATAGGTTTGGTGGCTGCTATTCAGCCTTGCTAGGAAAGTCTCCACGGCTAAGGGCTGCCATTGTGGGAAGGTCTATGAGAAGGTCTTAGCACAGGCCTAAAGCATGTCCATCTTAATTTTGCTTGCTGGAATTAGAACTCTATTTTTAGGACAGGCTCAGGGACTCCCACACCACACAGGAACTGGTGTCAGGAGACACTGTGAGACCTGCCCCTGAAGAATTCTGGATAACTTTAAGATCCCAATCGGGAGGGGTCTGAATGCTGAAGAAACAATCAGGTGATCACCAAAGGCAACAAATTTAGGAATAAGGACCACAGAAGTTGGTAATTGTGCTGTCTCAAAAAAAAAAAAAAAAAAAATCACAGTGCCACCTCATGTCCTGGCTACATATTGCAACATATATATTCCTATTAAAGTTGGTCCCTTCTATTGTATATAAATTTTTCTTTTTTAGTATATTTTAATTTAATTTTTTTATTTATACATATTTTAATTAAATCATAGCAGTGTACATTAATGCAATTATGGGATGCAATGTGCTAGTTTTATATACAATTTGAAATACTTTCATCAAACTGGTTAACTTCACTGCATTTTCTTAGTTATTGTGTTAAGACATTTATATTCTACACTTAGTAGATTTAACATGTACCCTTATAAAATGCACCATAGGTGTGGTCCCACTAATTGCCCTCCCTCTTTCCCCATCCCCATCCCTCCCCCTCCTCCTTCCCATTCATCTTGGGCTGTAGTTGGGTTATAGCTTTCATATGGAAGTGTGGGTGATTATAAATTGGTTTCATAGTAGGGTTGAGTACATTGGATACTTTTTCTTCCACTCTTGAGATAATTTGCTAAGAATAATATGTTCCAGCTCCATCCATGTAAACATAAAAGAGGTAGTCTCCACCTTTTTTTAAGGCTACATAATATTCCATGGTGTTTACACTTTTTTTGTTCCTTTTCAATTTTTTCATCTTCTTTTCAATATTGCTGAGATTGCTATAGTTTTTGGCTACCTGAGATTTTTTTGTTTTGTTGTGTTGTGTTTTATTTTTGCTAATTTGTTTGGTTGGTTCTATTCTTCACTTCCGTTTTTACTTTCATCAAGAGCAAGGATTCGTGTATTTTTGGTGACTTCCCATTGCATCCTCATCTCCTGAAGAGTAGAGAGTTGCAAATTCTCTTTGGACTCTCACAAGGACACAAATACTATTCATGAAGCCTCTGCTCTCAGGACCTCAACTAATTCTAATTAACTCCCAAAGACCTTGTTTCCTAACACTGTCACAAGGAGGATAGGGTTTCACAACATGTATTTTTGAGAGGACACAAACATTCCATCCATCATAGGAAGTGAAGTAGGAAAGGGATGGAAGCTGATAAAGCAAAATTATCAAGCAAATTATGACCTCAGACTATGGGAGCTCAGTGCCACCAGGGAACTGTGAGAGTCTGCTTAAACCATACTTTAGCATTATCTAAAGAGAAAGGTGAGTATCCTTCATTGTGGAGGTCTGTTTCTACAGGCGTTAACTCTCATCACTTTCGCCTTGTCTTGATAGCAGGATTATTGTACTACCAAGGCAGAAAGAAAAAAAAAAAGCAAAATAAAACTCTCCATCATAGAGATGTGATTATTAATAGTGAACAGTCTTTAGGTTAGGGGGGAGCTTTGAGAAAACACAGGTGGGGCACAGACAGCAGAGTACCAGAGACCTTTACAATCATACAGGTACAGAGTGATTCATCTGCCCCTCAAGTAACTGTAGATCCTCTTAATAAAGAAAGAACAACCATGAACTACCTGCTGTCACAAACAATGTAGGGTTTGCAGGAAGGCCTTATGAAAGGCTCTGATGCTTCATTTCTAATGGATGACATCTTGCTGTTCAGATGAAAGCTCTCCATCCTCATCAGCTGTTCAAGGCAAAATCTAGGTGATTTTCACAGGCAGCTTATTGATCACTCTTATCAATTAATAGTACCATAATGTACACACTCTCAGCTCAATCTAGTCTACTTTCTCACTACCATATTGGGGAACCATATAGGCTAAAATTCAGTAAAATCCTATTCGCCAACAGTTCTTCAAAATGATTCTTTAGTTTATTAATCTCCCACAAAACAATCCTCCTAGATTGTTCCAGAGATGACTTTGAGTCATTTAACATGCTGGTATGTTGCTCCTATTGGGCACATCTCATAAGCCAAGCATGTAGGCCTTGGCTTTAGTTTTCACCTTAACCTCTCTTTATGCTAGAGAGACCACAAAGTGCATGAAAAGTAGGCTCAAGTCATGGGTATTTGTGACCAGGACAGGGCTGAGGAGGAAGGAACAAGGGATCACATACTTTCATGATCTCCATATGTGATTATGCAGTATGTCTTCAACATGGTTGGTGTGGTAAATATCTCTTGGTGGAGTTGCTATCCCTGGTATCCTGTGAGCTGAAGAGGCAGTCTGATGCAGGACATGTCACTATGTCACTTAACAGATCTTCCTTTATAATCTCTTCAGGGGATTTCAGTATCATAATAATGCAGCTGGCAAAACTAGCATATTGTATCCAAACTCAGTGTTGGCAGGTCATGTGTTAATCTTAGAAGAACTTGAACATTATACATATTTGTCTGGTTTCACATGTCAGGCTCTTTCTTCTCATCTAATTGCTGTGATGGTCTATAGTTCCTAAGCATAGAAGAAACAGATCTGAGTTGAATTTCATTCTTAGGATGTGCATGGTTTTTCCAGGGCTGAACTGCTGTGATAACTTTCCCTTGCATTGTCTAGTTCTGAGTATGAGAGAGCAGTTTCCCGAGTGTCATAGCTAACGTTGACTTCACCCAAATCTCCCCTCATTTAGCAGAAGAAAATTTCACAGTGACTATTTAGGCCTTCTTTCTTCTTCTTCTTTTTTTTTTTTTTTTTTTTGGTTGGGTAGAGACAAAAAAGGAATTGTACTTTGGGGAGAGGAAATAACATCTGGCCACTCACTTCTTCCAGATACTTCCATGCCATAGACTTGATCCTAGGATATAGGTCTTTGTCCACAGTAATGCCCCTTGCCAAGGACTATGCTAGGGCTCAGCTGGTAGTGCTTCAATTTCTCATGTGGCCCACAAGCTTATATATAGACTTGCTGCTTTTGCCTTCTCCTCTGAGGCAAAATTAGTTATTAATGAGAAATCAGGACAAGAAGTCAATTCTTCAAGTGTCTCATATATTCTTAAATTTTTGAATTTCAAGTTTGGTGGTCTAGATGAGACTGATTTGCTAATCTTCTTCTTTTCCTTTGTCTATTGCTCTTTACCACAGATTTTCCAGTACCAATGTTGAACTGAGATCCTCCCTGCCTTACTGCTGTTGTCATGAATTAAATTTCCATGTCCCTACCACTTTTATCATTTTCACTCATTTGGATGACTTTCACCTAATAAGCTATAATCCTACTGATTTCTATAAGGAGGTGGGATTCTGGTGTTTCTTTCTGGTGGTCATCTGACGTGTAATGGTCCTAGGCAGCTCCATTCTGCTGCTGGTGTTACTGTGGCTTTTCAGTACCCAAGATCACTCGCTAGCATGTTACCTCCTGCACTGGATGGCCTTTTCTACTTCTATACTTTGCTGTCCATATGCAGCTGTCTGTGTAAAATAGGGGAGGAGGATTAAATAATTCTTTTTGTTCCAGCCAGTGTATGTTCTCTTAGAGAATATGTGCCTAACTCCCATGTATCAATTAAATCCACTGTCGTGTCTTCAAGAACATATTTCAATGCTTTTTTAAATGAAAGCTTTTAAAATTAAAACATTCCAGAAATTTATAGTAGTACTGACAGAAGGAGCAATAATAAACATTTATTGTAACCTATCCTTTCATAGATGAGGATCTGAGGCCTGAAATAGTTGTGACAGCAATTGGTAAACAACTAGTTAGGAGAAGCACTATCATCTGAATCCAACATACCAAAGTGGTATTAAATGCTCTTTATTTAAAGAGAGACCAGTAGCTTACAAGCACTTGGATCTTTGTCCATGCATAACACTTAGCCACATTCTGCTATCTATTTATCAATGTTTTTTTTTTTTTTTTTTATCAGCTTATGCCCCCTATGAGAGTGTAAGCTCTTACAGGCAGAGGTTTTGTCTCACCACTGCATTTCCTTTAACATTTAGCATAGTGCCCTGCACCGAGAAACAGGTGGTGCTCACTACATGTTTAACCAGTAGACAAAGAATGAACAAATGAATGAATATTCTTTTGTAATACAGTTTAATTGGAAGAAGTAATAGGTGGTTTGTAACCCTGGTTGTTTTGCACCAACTTATGAAACAGTTGGCTAATTTAAAAGTAATGTGAGTCGAAGCAATCTTTTACCATCAAATAGACAAAAGAAAAAAAAATTGGCTCATTAAGTGGATTCCTGACTTTGTAGTTTGAGACTGTGAGACCACATAAATAGATAGTCACAGTGTTTTGTCTTGTTTTCATACGAAGCTTTGTTTAATTGAGTGATCTTTACCAAGTAAATTAAAATTTCCCTGGGTCTTCTCTCCATCTGCTATGAAGGATAGTCAAGTCTGCTTGCTCAATGGCTCCCAAGGAAATTGCCATGCTCTCATTTTCATAAAAGAGGATTTCATGGGGAGGAATAAAAGGCCAGTGGCCTACTTCCCATCTCCTCCCAAGGAAGCTTCTCTAAGTGAATGGTTTTATTCTTGTTCATCAATCCATGTAGTTATATATGTATTTATGTATATGTGTATATATATATATATATTTATGTTGTATTTATAGCAAACTGTGAGTTATGGCACTTCTCAGCACTATCCTTATGTACACATTTTCACATTCCTACTCTTTAATTTACATTACCGCATAATGTATTATAAAAATTATAAATAAAACACAATGGATATTCTGTGGTCCCTTGTAATGAAAAAATAATAAAGGCCACGTATGGTGGCTCATTCCTATAATCCCAGCAGTTTAGGAGGCCAAGGCAGGAAGATCACTTTGGCCCAGGAGTACAAGACTAGCCTGGGCAACTTAGCATGACCCTATCTATACAAAAAAATTGAAGAAAAATAGAGAGATTGCTCAGGTAAGTGGAGCAAAATGGCTGGATAGAACCCTAGAATAATTGTAGCCCCATAGAAATATCAAATTAAATGACTATCCATGCAAGAAAATCACCTTCATAAAAATCAAATGAATTTGATGCGTGCTCACAGTACCTGATATTAACTCATAACAAAGAAAGAGACATTGAAGAGGTCAGAGAAGATAGTCTTGCATTGTCTATACCAACCCTACCCCAAACCAGGCAGTGTAGCACGAAAGGGAGTCTGTGAGCTTGAGGGAGGAGGATTGAAGTGAGCGTGGGACTTGGGTTGAAAGTCAATGAAATCTAGTCATAGAGGATCAGAACACATGACATAATTCTGCTGGTTCCCATGGAGGGAGCATTTAGACTAGCCCTAAGCCAGAGAGGAAGTTCTGGCTATCTTGATCATTAACTGACAAAAGAGGCCTGGGGCTCTGAATAAATATGAGTGGCAGTAAGGCCACAGGCACTTGTGTGCTTGGAAAAGCCTTGGTTCTGTGCAGGACTTTGGTTCTGTGTAGGACTTAGGGTGTGATCCAAGATCCAGGGCAACAACAGCAACAGTGGCCACAGGATTGCCTGTGTCCCACGTCCCCCAACTCTAAGCAGGGCAGATCTGGGAGAGACTCCTTCCACTTGAAGGAAGCAGAAGGAAAAGTACAGAGGATTTTGTCTTATAACTTGGGCATCAGTTTAGCCATGGTATTATAAAGCGCAACGCAGATTCCTAAAACCTCAGATTCCTAAACCGCAGATTCCAAAAGCCTTCTAGGCTTTTGCTTCCAGAGAGCTTTTCTAGACCCACATTAGGACTGAGTGAATCTGCTACCTCATGAGATGACTCCAGTTCAGACAAGAGTCATCCTTTGGTGAATGAAGTGGTCTTGGGCTTTCAATAAACATCAGTGATAGCCAGGCAACAGTGGCTACAGGCCTGGGGAGAGCCCCAGAGTTGTACCAATCTGGCAGATCATGGACTTCAGGCACAACCCAGCGTCGTGCCAGCTCTGGTAGACATGGGAGTGCCCATATTATCCCCCAACTCTGGTCAGCCCCATACAAAGAAAAACTCTATTTAGAGGAAGAGAAGGAAGAGAGCTGGAGACTTTGCCTGTAACAGAGGAGATTGTCTATTATCTTCACAAAGTCCACCAGAGTTGTGTTGTATAATCTTTAAGAGTTTCAGAGTTCCTGGGTGTATAGCACTAATTAGTGCTGATGTGACTACAGTAACCATAGGCTAAGGTCAAAGCACTTGATCCTTGGAAAGTTTTCTCTCAAGAGGAATGGATATAAACAAGATCAGATCATTAAGACTGGAATAAATATCTAACTCTTCAATGCCTGGACAATGAATGTCCAAAAGCACTAGTAACATCAGGAGTTCACAAAATGGACAAATTTGGGCATCAGTGACCAATCCTGGATTGATGAAGATCAGTGACCTTTCGGATAGGGAATTCAAAATAGCTATCTGCAGGGACCTCAGTGTACTTCAAGATAATACAAAGAAGGAATTCAGAATTCTATCAAGAAAAATTTCATAAAGACTGAAATAATAATTATAATAACTCACACTTGCATATTAAAAATGAAACACAACTTTAGTCTATGATGAAGGAGGGAAGGGGAGGGCGAGGGATGGGGAGAGGGTGGAAGGGATAGTAGGGGGACCACAACTATGGAGCACATTGCAAGTACAAGTTGTTTCTATCATGTGTAGAACACAAATGTCCTAATGCTATACTTGGGTAAATGAGATGAAAGCTATGCTGATTAGTATGATGTAAGCACTCCAATTTGTATAAATAATCAACACACTGAAATAGGCATAAATGTATTTATGATCTATGGTACAAAAGACTTAATAAAAAAAGACTGAAAATCAAATAGAAATTCTTGAGCTGAAAAATTCAATTGAAAAACTGAAAAAAAAAAGCATCAGAATTTATCTAGCAGATGAAAGAATTAATGAGCTCAAAGATAGGCTATATGAAAACACAGGGAGAAGAAAAAAAGAAAGAATAAAAAATAATTAAGGATGTCTATAATATCTAGAAGGTAGCCTCAAAAAAGCAAATCTAAGTGTTACTGGCTATAAAGAGAATCTAGAAAGATCAGAGTAGAAAGTTTATTTGAAAAAATAACTACAGAGAACTTTACAAACTAAAGAAAAACTGAAGATCCATGTACAAGAAGGTCAAGGAATACCAAGAAGATTCAACCCAAACAAAACTACCTCAAGGCATATAATAATCAACCTCTCAAAGGTCAAGGACAAAGGGCCATAAAAGCAGCACAAGAAAAAAAAGACACAGCACATAAAGGAGCTCTTCTAAGTCTAGCAGCAAAACTTTAAAAGCCAGTAGGGTGTGGGCTGACAGATTCAAAGTGCGGAAGTAAAGAAAACAAAAAATATTTCAAACATAGAATAATATATCTAACAAAATTATCCTTCGAACATGAAGACAAAATAAAGACTTTCCCAGACAAACAAAAGCTGAGGGATTTCATTAACCCTATACTTAACTTACAAGGAATGTTACAGGAGTTCTTCAGTTTGAAAGAAAAGAATAGTAATAAGCAATAAGAAATTATCCAAAGGTGTAAAAGTCACTGGAAAAAGTAAGTATAAAGACAAATTCAGAGCATTCTAAGATTGTAATTTTTGGTAATTAAACCACTCATATCTTTGGTAGAAGGACTAAAGGACAAATACATCAAAAGAAATAACTACAACAACTTTTAAAGAGATAGACATTATAAAAAAATATAAATAGATATAACAAAAAGTCAAAAAGTGGGGAGGGTGAAGTTAAGGTGTACAGTTGTTTCGTTTTTTCTTTGCTTGTTCTTTCCTTTTCTTTGTGATCAGGTTATGTTTTCATCAACTTAAAATAATTGATGCTATCTAAAATAATTGGATGTTATGTCCAAGACTCATGATAACCACAAAGCAAAAATCCATGATAGATAGAAAGGAATGAAAGAAAGAAAGAAAGAAAGAAAGAGAAAACATACTACTGTAGAAAATCACTTTTATACGGAGGAAGATAGTTAAGAAGGAAGAAAGGGAAAAAAGACTAATAAAACAAACAGAAAACAAATAACGAAATAATAGTAGTAAACCCTTACCTATCAGAAACAACACTGAATGTAAATGAATTAAATTCTCCAATCAAAAACCATAGAGTAGCTAAATGGATTTTAAAAAATAAGACTCTCATCTATATGCTACCTACATGAAACTCACTATGAATAAAAACACACAGATTAAAAAGGAAGAAATGGAAAAAAATATTTCATGCAAATGGAAACCAAGAAAGAACACAGTTGCTATACTTCTTTCAGATAAAATAAATTTCAGGACAACTACTTTAAAAAGAAATAAATAACCCCATTATATAATGATAATGAATCAATTCAGCAAGAGGATCTAATACTGGTAAATATGTATGCCCAATTCTGTGTCACTAAGACATATAAACAGAGGAATAAATTTTAATGCAATAATATGTGGGGACTACAACATTCTACTTTCAGCATCACTGAGACAGAAAATCAACAAGGAAACATAGGCCTTAAATTGCATTAGAGACAAAATGAACCCAATAGACATTTATAGAAGGTTCCCTCCAAAAACTGCAGAATATACATTCTTCTCAGCACACGGACTGTTATCTAGGATGGAACATATCTTAGGTCACAAAACAGGTCCCAAAATATTCAAAGAAATCAAAATAATATCAAGTATTCTTTCTGACCAAAACAGAATAAAACAAGAAATTAATAACAAGTGAAACTTTAAAAACTATACAAACACATGGAAATTACATGATATGCTCCTGAATGACCACTGGGTCAATGAACAAATTAAGAAAGAAATTTAAAAATTTCTTAAAATAAATGAAAATGGAAATACAACATATCAAAACCTTTGGGATACAGTAAAAGTAGTACTAAGAGGGAAGTTTAAAACAACAAATGCTTCCATGAAAAAAGCAGAAAACTTCAAAGAAACATCCTAGTGATATATTTTATCAAAACAGAAAAGCAAAAGCAAATGAAATTCAAAATGAGTGGAACAAAAGAAATAATAAAAATCATATGAGAAATAAGTGAAATTGAGAGTAAAAAGTACAAAAGGCCTACGCATTGGTTTTTTAAAATGATAAACACAGGTAATCAAAGCAAAATTAGACAAATAGGATCACATCAAGCTAAAAAAAATTCTGTGCAGCAAAGGAAACAATCAACAAGGGGAAGAGACAACCCCCAGAATGTGAGAAAATAATTGCAAACTACTTGTCTAACAAGAGATTAATGAGTAGATTATATAAGGAACTCCAACAATTCAATAAGAAAAAAACAAGTAGGGCGGCACCTGTGGCTCAGTCAGTAAGGCGCCAGCCCCATATACCGAGGGTGGTGGGTTCAAACCGGGCCCTGGCCAAACTGCAACCAAAAAATAGCCGGGTATTGTGGCGGGAGCCTGTAGTCCCAGCTGCTCGGGAGGCTGAGGCAAGAGAATCACTTAAGCCCAGGAGTTGGAGGTTGCTGTGAGCTGTGTGAGGCCACGGCACTCTACCGAGGGCCATAAAGTGAGACTCTGTCTCTACAAAAAAAAAAAAAAAAAAGAAAGAAAGAAAATAACAAGTAAACTGAATTTTAAAAATGGGCAAAAGATCTGAATAGACATCCCCTAAAAGAAGACATACAAATAGGCAACAGGCATATGAAAAAACAAACAAACAAACAAAAATCATTAATCCTCAGAGAAATGCAAGGCAAAATCATAATGAAATATCATTTCACCCTAGTTAAATGGCTTTTTAAAAAGACAGACAGGGAGGGGAGGGAGGGGGGAGGGAGGCGGAAGAAGGGGGACTAATGGGATTACACCTGCGGTGCATCTTACAAGGGTATATGTGAATCCTAGTAAATGTGGAATGTAAAAGTCTTAGCAAAATAACTAAGAAAATGCTACAAAAGCTATGTTAACTAATGTGATGAAAATGTGTCAAACGATATATGAACCAAGTGTATGGGGCCCCATGATCATACTAATGTACACAGCTATGGTTTAATAAAAAAAAAATAAATAAAAAATAAAAAGACAGACAGTAACGAATGCTGGTGAGGATATGGAGAAAGGGGAATCCTTATACATTGTCTGTGGGAATGTAAATTAGTATAGCCACTATGGGAAATAGTACCAAGATTTCATCAAAAACTAGAAATAGAGATAACATATGATCCAGCGATGCCACTGTTGGGTATATACATTCAAAAGAAACAAAATCAGTACATCAAATAAACAGAAGATACATGCACTCCCATTTTTACTGTAGCGATATTCACAATAGCCAAGATACAAAATCAACTCGTTTGTTCGTCAACAGGGAAATAGACAAGGAAATTGTGATACACATATATAATGGAATATTATTTGCCCATAAAACAATGAAATCCTGGATTTCATTTGCCACAGTATATATGGAACTGGAGAACATTATGGTATAAGTGAAGTAAGCCAGGCATGTAAAGACAAATGTCACATGTTCTCATTCATATGTGGGTGTTGTAGAGTAGAATGATAGCTACCAGAGGCTGAAGAGGGCAATGGGGAGGATGGGATAAAGATTGGGTAGTTAATGGGTACAAAAATATAATTGTATAGAAGGAATGAGGCAGTGCCCGTAGCTCAGTGGGTAGGGTGCCGGCCACGTACACTGAGGCTCATGGGTTTGAATCTGGCCTGGGACAGGTAAAATCAACAATGACAACTGCAACAGAAAAATAGCCGGGCGTTGTGGCAGGTGCCTGTAATCCCAGATACTTGGGAGGCTGAGGCAAGAGAATCATTTGAGCCCAAGCATTGGAGGTTGGTGTGAGCTGTGATGCCACAGCACTGCACTGAGGTCAACATAGTGAGACTAGTCTCAAAAAAAGAAAAAAAGAAGGAGTGAGACTGACTGTTCCCAAGCTATAGCTAACAATAATTTGTTGTATATTTCAAAATAACCGAAAGAGTGGAATTGGAATACTCCTAACACAGAGACATGATAAGTGCTTGAGGTGATGGCTATCCTAATTATTTAGAATTGATATTACACATTGTATTCTTGTATCGAAATATCACATGTGCCCCTGAATAGGTAAAACTATTAAGTATTCATAATAATTAAAAGTTAAAAAACAGAAAAATGGATCAATTATTATTGACTTAAACTAACACATAATCTATTCTTATAAAGTTTCCAAAGGTTGGTTCTAAGTTTGAGTTTTAAAAGAGATCAACATATGACCTAAAACCTGAGATATTCATATTTATTATACTTTCTTTCTTTTTCTTTATGCCTTATACCAAATGTGTTGGGTCATTCTTCTCAAGAA
This sequence comes from Nycticebus coucang, assembly GCF_027406575.1. Classification (NCBI taxonomy): domain Eukaryota; kingdom Metazoa; phylum Chordata; class Mammalia; order Primates; family Lorisidae; genus Nycticebus; species Nycticebus coucang. Next base: position 4,401,022 of record NC_069799.1, on the reverse strand, counting down.
GATTGACTCTCTTCAGAGTAAGCCATGCCTGGCTTGCTTCACTTACCTCTCTGCCCCTATTTTATCCTTCCTGCCAATAATTATGTACATCACTACTACCACCTTCAAAAAGTATCTGAGGCAAAATCCCCCCAAACACCTTCAACCATCTACTCCTGAGTAGTCCATATACCCAACTTGCTGCTTGTTTTTATTTTAAAAAATCCTTTTTGGAGCATACACATGCTTATTCATTTACTTCGCACATATGGTTGTTCTTGTGTTACAAAGGCAAAGTTGAACAGTTCCTGCAGAAATAGTGTGCCCCGCAGAGCCTAAAATATTCACTATCTTGTCCCTTTTAGAAACAAGTTAATTGACCTCTGGACTACAGAATAAAATAAAACTCTGCAGCCTGGCATTTCATAAATGGTATTTGGTACATCATGAGTAATAAATAAAAGTATTACCTAGGTGACAATTTACACTGGAAATATATTCTACGGTAATAATTCTTAAGACGGTCTCTTAGCTCTAGCAGTTTCCTGCACAGCTTACCTGTACCCACTGTAGTCAGTCATAGGTATGTCCAAACTCAAGCTCTGCCATTGTGACTTTGAGCAAGTTACTTTTCTGAATCCTAGTTGCTTCATTTATAAAATAATTTCATGATATTCTAAAAATAAAATAAAATAATATGTTTAAACTACCTAGTAAAGTACTTGAAAAATAATAGTTCCCGTTCAAGAAATACTAATACATAATATATTGATTAGTCCAGGAGTTAAGTTAGCCTGGAAGACACAGTGCATTAATCTGCTTGGTTTGCCTTAACACAAATACCATAGACCAGGTGGCTTAAACAACAGAAATTTATTTTCCTACAGTTTTAGAGGCTAGAAAGTCTAAGACTGAGGTGCCAACCAATTAAGTTTGTGGTGAGAGCTCTTTTCCTGGCTTGCAAGAACTGCTGTCTTCTGGTGATGTCCTCACATGCTGGAAAAGGGGAGGCAGTGAGCCCTCCGGTAGCCTTTTTTATAGGACACTAATTTTATTAGGTCAGAGATACACACCCCTCTTCATAGGTCCTGTGGGATTTTGAGGAATATAATCCTCTGCATTGCTCATGGCATGCAGACAGTGGTAGCTGCTTCTTCAGTCGGCACCAGTTCTATTGGCTGTTCCCACAGAACAGGTAGCATCTTTAAGTGAGGTGAGCATTAAGTTTTCAAATTTCAAATCTATGTCATCTTAATGGCATAGTAGGACATTTAAGTGTGTGTTGTTAAGCTGTGAAAGCATATTATAGAACTATGTGTATAGTATGGCTACACTTTTGATTAAAACATAGAAAAAAAAAAGGCTGGCAGGTTATATGCCCATAGCTTACTGTTATTGCTAGGTGGTGGGAAAATCAACAATTTAAAACTCTTTTCTGTTTTGATTTCCTACTTATTATACATATATTATTATTCATATATATATGAAATGCATATAAAAATAAATACATGACTAAAAACTTTATAAAACAAACTTAAAACATACAAACAAAACACATTTTAAAGGCGTTCATGACTTTTTAGTGATTTTTTTTTTAGTTAGGTGACGTTTACATAACATAAAATTGGCCACTTCAAAGTGTACAGGTCAGCGAGGCACCTGTGGCTCAAGGAGTAGGGTGCCGGCCCCATATACTGGAGGTGGCGGGTTCAAACTTGGCCTTGGCCAAAAACAAACAAACAAACAAACAAACCTGCAAAGGAAAAAATAAACAAGTGTACAGCTCAGTGGCATTTACTACATTCACATGTTGTGCAGCTGTCACCTCTAGCTGTCACCTTTAGTTTCTGTCTGTAACTTTTAAAAACCATTGTACTGAGACTTGATTTTCATAGCATAAAAATTCCTCCATTTAAAAGGTGCAAGTAAAAGATTATTATAAATTTAGAGCTATGCGACCATCACTACAATCTAATTTTAGAACATTTCCATCACCCTAGTAACAGTCCTTGTGTCCATTTAAATTTAACCACCACTTTCACCTCAAAGCTGCTAATCACTTTTCTGTCCCCTTTGATTTCCCTTTCTTGACATTTGACATATGTGAAACCGTATGGTATGTGGTCTTTTGTGCCTGGCTTCTTTTGCTTTGGCTAGTATTTTTGAGGTTTGTCCATGCTGCAGCATTCCGCTCCCACTGATTGCTGAGTGGAATTCTGCTTAGAGAGAGACATACCGTTAGTCTGCTCACTCGCGGACACTTGAGTTGTTTCTATATTTTTACATAGGAATAATTTCAATAGGAATGTTCACATCCAAGTCTGGGTGGAGGTGTGTTTTTATTTCTCTGGTGTAGGATTTTAGAAGTGAAATTATTGGACCGTGTGGTAAATTTATCTACAGCTTCTATGAAACTGCCACATCATTTTCATTGTAACTAAAGTTTTGATTTATACAAACATGGGATGAGAGCAACCACATCTTTGACTCCCATAAAGTGTGTTGCGTAGGGCACGATTCTTACGGCCACTACAATGTATAAAATGGGGCTACAAATCAAACTTATTTCAGAGTTGTTTTAAGGATTAAAAGTGTTACATGTAAAACACTCAGAACAATGCTTACCCTGTTTTCCCGAAAATAAGACATCCTCCGAAAATAAGACCTACTTACAGGAAAGATAAGACATCCCCTGAAAATAAGACCTAGCGCATCTTTGGGAGTACACCTTAAAATAAGACACCGTCTTATTTTCGGGGAAACAGGGTAATATGTGTGCCTCCGAAGTAAGTGTTAGCTGTTACTATGGAGTATGTTCAGATATTGGGATTCCAAGACAAAATTCTTATATAGACATTATATAAAGCTTTGTTTTTATCATTTACTGTTTATAGGTTTTTTCCTGTTAGATACAAACTTGGGAACTTTTCCTAGATTTTTAGAAGTTTTCTTCCAAGTCTTTCCATTCCATAGCTCACACTTATTTGATCTTCATTTAGTGCTTCTCAAAGCATTCAACTTGGTGTTTACAGAAATCAGTATCCATAGCAAGGTCAACTTCATTGACTTTACACAGATATATCAAGTTCCTACTTCACTAATTGACACAAGCATATGCCTTGAATGGTTGGAGCTGATGGCTTGTTTGATGTGAGTGTTTATGCACCAGAGATATTGGTAAGGTTTTATTTTTTCATCTTTTAATTTATTTCAGATTAATAAGAGGGTACAAATCATTAGGTTATATTGTTTGCATTTCTAGGGTAAAAGTTCTAGTTGTAGTTGAGCCTTTTATCCAGGCACTGTGTTGTATACCCTCACACTGTGCTCCTTAGGCAAGAGCTTACCAATGGCATTGGTAAATTTTACAAATTACATGAAAATTACTGGTAAATATGGCTGTTGATTGTGAACCTTGGTAAAAATTTTTACTTTATGTGCCAGAATCTCAAGGAATTTCTACTAGTTATAAAGATAAGGAAGAGAAGATGGCAAGAAATGTTTGGCTTCACATTCTGCAAAATCTGAACTAGAACTTGGAATATCAATTGTGTCAGAAAAAAATGAAGCCATGAAACAATATTTGTGGGTATTTTTTTAATCACGTCAGAAACTATAATATTAAAATTAAAACCAGTCTTTGAGAAGCTACAGCTCTAATTGATGGAATCACAGCGTGCCATTTATCTCTGCATTTTTCTGTTAACATGTCTATAACATGGGCAGACATTGCTTTGATAAATGAACTAAAAGTAAACGGAACTTCCAGCTTCACCTCTGACATGTAAAAATATGAAAGTCCCCATTTTTGTTCTCTGAACAAGGAAGGGCTAAACTAGTGGAAAATCAATGTCTTTTCTTGAACCTCTTAGAGAACTGAAGTTACAGAGGAAACTGACATTCTGTAGACACAGCCAAATCCAAAGATTCATAACTGAGGTGGACTTATCTGGAGTAGAAGCTAGTGAAGCCATAAACTGGTAGGAATATTTAAGTGGTCATTTTGATGAATTGTTGGAGGCTGAATGTGTGCATGCAAAATCTGCAATTGAATATTGATTGCAGCTTTATTCATAAGCACCTAAAACTGGAAACACCCAAAATGTCCTTCAACAGGTTAACAGATCAACACATTGTGGGGCATCCATATAATAGAATGTTTTTTGAGTTATCCACCCAGAAGAGGGACATGTATGAATCTTAACTACGTATTGCTAAGTTGACAAAATCCATATGAAAAGGACATGTAACACCCAATTCCAACTGTACAACATTTTTTAAAAAGCAGAACTATAGCAACAGTAAAACATCAGTGGTTTCCAGGAAATTCATGAGGGGCAGGAATAGGGATAACGCAGAGAATATCTTTAGGGTGATGAAGTTATTCAGTATCAAACTTTAATAGTAGATACAAGACAGCATGCATTTGTCAAAAGCCATGGAATTTTACAGCACAAAAAGTGAAACTTAATGTATAGAAATTTAGTTTAATAAAACAGTATTAGGAAGTCGGTGGTCCTCAGGAAGGATTGCCCACTGTGACAAGGAAATTCAACTGTATTATAAATGAATGAAGTGACCTTGTTGAATAGGGTGAAGTGCAGGAAGGTGCTGATCCAGGTATCCTGGGAAATCCGTGGAGTTTGTAATACTAACAAAAGGAAGCAGATGTAAGCACTGTACTCTAGTTGATACAGTTATTTCCTGTGAGCAGATGGGTTAATAATGATGAAACTGCTATCCATGTACATAGAATTAAACAATTAAGTAAATGGGTGGTATGCAGTGGGAGCCATTTTTGGAATAGGAATTATTGTTGGAATGGGAATTTATAGATAAGCAAAGACAGGAGACTAGAATGATCCATGTACATAGTAATGAATTAGAGATATCAGCATAAACTAAGATTTAATTAACATAAATATAGACAGGCACAGAGAAATATTTTCTGCTGTGTGTGTACAATGGTTTGCATATACACATATGTTTCCTTGTATTGATATACCTAACCCTCAGATACTAGTTTCCAGTAGTATTCTCCAATAAAAGGATCCAGGGTTGCTTGAAGAAGTGGTTGATTCTAAAATGCTGTATATAAGACTAGCTTGGAGAAGCAAGTAATTCCAGAAACAAGAAAGTGTTATAAAAAGAAAAAAAAAAAAAACACCCATGATAATGACACAGAAGCCAAATGAAAACGCTCCCAATGGCCAAAACTGGAATAATTTGATCAAGTATAAAATAAATAGCCATAAGTTCATACTGAAATAAATTTTTAAAAGGTAAATAGGTGAAGAATTTGAGGTGAAAGAATAAGATAATGCCCAGGATAAGGTTTATACACAAATTTCCTAAAATCCTCTAATGGCCCTAGAGATGGCCTAAATATTTTTTCATCATTTGAAAAGTATCTCTTCATGTCTTTTGCCTCCTTTTTAATGGGTCTGTTTTTTTTTTTTTTTTTTTTTTGATGATTTGCTTGAGTTCTTTGTAGAGAAAAGCTTTTCAAATGAAGATATTCTAATGGCCAACAAACTCATGAAAAGATGCTCAGCATGTCTAATCATTAGGGAAATGCAAATCAAAATCATAGATATCACCTAACTCTAGTAAGAATGGCTTATATTAAAAAGTTCCAAATCAACAGATGCTGATGTGGACATGAAGAGAAAGGAACTCTTACACACTGTTGGTGAGACTGCAAATTAATACGACCTTTATGGAAAACTGTATGGAGATACCACCAAGAATCTAATGTAGACCTATTATTTGATCCAGCAACCCCACTGGTGGGTATGTATCCAAAGAAAAAAAGATCATTCTATAAATAGGACATCCAAACACAAATGTAAGAGCACAACTCAAAATCACAAAGACATGGGAACTGCCCAAGTGTCCACCAATAGATGAATGGATTAATAAAGTGTGGTATATGCATACCAGGGAGGGCTACTCAGCCATAAAATAATAGCAATTTACTATCTTTTGTGACAAACTGGATGAAACTGGAAACCATTGTTCCAAGTGAAACATCACAAGAATTGAGAAACAAACACAGGCACTCAATACCAAATTGGAACTGATCAATCAATATTTAAGTGCACGGTGAAAATAAATCTCAATGAAAATCAAACTGGGAGGAAGAGAAGTAAATTCACACTTATTTGGTACGGTGCTCACTATCTGGGTGAAGGATACACTTGTAACTTGTACTCAATCGGTAAAAAACAATTGTATGTAAACAATTTAATAACAATAACCATGTTTAAGATAAGGACTAGAAACAAAAACCTCATAAAGAATGAATGAACATAAATACATTCAGAAAAGAAATCATAGAATTGCTGCATCAAAATATTAAGCAATAATAATAATAATGCAAAGAAAGTAGCATTCGCATTGTCAAGTAAGAGTGTGTCTATTATACAATGCTTTGACTCTGAGATTCAGCATGGAGTCAGTTAACTTCTTCTTCTTATTTTTTTAAGTCTCAAAAAATAGACAACTAATATTTATAAATAAAAGTAAAAAATGTTTCAAAAAATAGATCATGCCAAATCTTACAGACAATAGAAAAAGAAGAAATACTTCAAAATCATTCTACTTGATCTGGGTATACCTGATATTAAAATTGGAAAGAATATAAAGGGGAAATTACAAACATATTTCACTTATAAATGAGGATGCAATATTCCAAACAATATATTAACAACTTGAATTAAAAATTAATGTTTAAGTAGTGTGCTTTGGTCAAAATTAAATCCAATTTATGTGAGAATTAGTCACTATTTTCTTCTCTTGTCTTTTTTTCCCCCTTATTTTCCTTTCCCTCACCCCCTCCCTCCTTCTCTGTCTGGTCTCCCCTTCCCCCATGCTCCACTGTGTCATTAATTGTCATTAAGTGTCCTCATCTCAAAATTGAATACATAGGATTCATGCTTCTCTATTCCTGTGATGCTTCACTAAGAATAATGTGTTCTACCTCCATCCAGGTTAGTTCAAATGCTGCAAAATCTCCATTTTTTATGGCTGAATAATATTCCATGGTATACATATACCACAGCTTGCCAATCTGTTCCTGGGTTGAAGGACATTTAGGTTGTTTCCACATTTTAGCAATTGTAAATTGGGCTGCGATAAACAGCCTAGTACAAGTGTCTTTATAATAAAAGTTTTTTTTTTTTTCCTGGATAGATGCCCAGTAATGGGATTGCAGGATCAAATGGGAGGTCTAGGTTGAGTTCTTTGAGGTTTCTCCATACTTCCTTCCAGAAAGGTTGTATTAGTTTGCAGTCCCACCAGCAATGTAAAAGTGTTCCCTTCTCTCCACATCCGCATCTGCACCAGCACTGCAGTATTGAAATTTTGTGATATAGGCCATTCTCTCTGGAGTTAGATAATATCTCAGGGTGGTTTTAATTTGCATTTCTCTAAGAATTAGGGATGATGAGCATTTTTTCATATGTTTGCTGGCCATTCATCTCTCATCTTTAGAGAAAACTCTATTCATTTTTCTTCCCCATTGATGAATGGGATTGTTGGTTTTTTTCTTGTGGATTAATTGAAGTTCTGTATAGATCCTGGTTACTAAGCGTTTGTCTGATTCAAAATATGCAAATATCCTTTCCCATTGTGTAGGTTGTCTATTTGCTTTGGTTGTTGTCTTCTTGGCTGTACAGAAGCTTTTCAGTTTAATTAGATTTGATTTGTTTATTATTGTTGTTACTATTGCCGTGGCAGTCTTCCTCATAAAATCTTTCCCTAGGCTTATATCTTCCAGTGATTTTCCTGTTCTTTCTTTGAGGATTTTTATTGTTTCATGCCTTAAACTTAAGTCCTTTATACGTCTTGAATCAATTTTAGTGAGTGGAGAAAGGTGCGGGTCCAATTTCAGTCTTCTACATGTGGATATCCAGTTCTCCCAACACCATTTATTGAATAGGGAGTCTTTCCCCCAGTGGACACTCTTGTTTGTTTTATCAAAGATTAGGTGGCTGTAAGTTGTTGGTTTCATTTCCTGGTTTTCTATTCAATTCCAAATGCCTACGTCTCTATTTTTGTGCCAGTACCATGCTATCTTGACCACTATGGCCTTGTAAGACAGCCCAAAAATGCAGAAAAAAGCATTTGATAAAATCCAGCATCCTTTTCTAATTAGAACACTGAGGAGTATAGGCATAGGTGGTACATTTCTTAAACAGATTGAAACTATCTATGACAAACCCACAGCCTATATTTTACTGAATGGAGTAAAACTGAAAGCTTTTCCTCTTAGAACTGGAACCAGACAAGGTTGTCCTCTGTCACCATTACTATTCAACATAGTCCTGGAAGTTGTAGCCAATACAATTAGACAAGACAAAAAAATAAAGGGCATCCAAGTGGGAGTAGAGGAGGTCAAACTCTCCCTTTTTGCTGATGATGTGATCTTTTACTTAGAGAACCCTAAAGACTCAACCACTAGACCAGGGATCCTTGAACTACAGCCCGCCAGCCACATGTGGCCTGCCAAGGACATTTATCTGGCCCGCCGGGTATTTTTGCCACTCTGCCTGACCTGCTTAGCAGCCGACTTATCCCAGGGTCGGATTTGCAGATGGGGGTGCCTTTATCCCATGTGATCAGATTCCTGTGCGAGTTCACAGATCCCAGTGCAGTTTGCACAGGGTAGTGTGAACTGGAAAGGTGGTGGAGGAACCAGCTCTATATTCGTGCCTGTTCCCTCACTGCACCAGTGTGAGCCTGAGGTAAAAGCGGAGTTCCACCGTATGGGCACTGGCGAGGCTCAAATGATGTGGACTGGCAAGGCTGCATTGATGAGCACTGATCAGACTGCATTGATGAGCACTGATCAGACTGCATTGATGGGCACTGATGCAGACAGTTTCAGGAATTTCTGTCTGAGCTAAATGTTGCCTGTAAAGATGTTCTGTACCACACAGAAGTCCGTTGGCTGAGTTGAGGGAGAGTTTTGAAACATTTCTATGACTTACTTCCAGATTACAGCTTTTCTGCTTACAAAAAACAAAGTAGTACCGGAGCTCAATGATGCAGAATGGAAATGGCACTTTGCCTTTCTGATACATGTAACAGAGCTACCCAACAGTTTCAATGTGCAACTTCAAGGAAAGGGGAAACTCATCTATGATATGCAATCACATGTGAAAGCATTTGAAGTAAAATTAGGCCTCCTCATCGAACAAGTGAAAGAGGAAAATTTCTGCCATCTCCCCACAACTCAAAATCTGTTAGCAGAAAATCCATTGGTTGCATTCCCAAATAAAACATGTGTGGATTCACTGGAAAAGTTGCAAAAGGAGTTCCAATTTAGATTTAAAGAGCTTCATCTCCATGAACAGGACATACAGCTTTTCCGTAACCCATTTTGTATTGACATTGAAAATGTGGATACGATTTACCAAATGGAACTGACTGAACTGCAGAATTGTGACTCTCTGAAAGACACATTCAAGTCAAGCAGCCTTCCTAATTTCTATGCATCTCTCCCCTCTGAGACATATCCTAATCTCAGAAACCATGCATTCAAAATGGCAACCATCTTTGGCAGCACTTATGTCTGTGAACAGACTTTTTCCAGAATGAAACATCTTCAATCTCCAACCAGATCTAGACAAATGGATGCACCCTTGCATCACTTGTTACGACTAGCAGTAACAAATATGGAACCGGACATTGACCATCTCATTAGCCAAAAGCAGGCCCATAGTTCCCATTGAAATACTGGTAAGTTTATTGATTTAACTTTACTTGTTCTTCATTTTAAATATTGTATTTGTTCCCATTTTGTTTTTTTTTTTTTTTTACTTCAAAATAAGATATGTGCAGTGTGCATAGGAATTTGTTCATAGTTTTTTTTTTTTTTAAACTATAGTCTGACCCTCCAATGGTCTGAGGGACAGTGAACTGACCCCCTGTTTAAAAAGTTTGAGGACCCCTGCACTACACTCTTGGAAGTCATCAAAAAATACAGTAATGTCTCAGGATATAAAATCAATGTCCGCAAGTCAGTTGCCTTTGTATACGCCAACAATAGCCAAGTTGAGAGGTTAATTAAGGACTCAACTCCCTTCACCATAGCCCCAAAGAAAATGAAATACTTAGGAAAATACCTAACAAAAGAGGTGAAGGACCTCTATAAAGAAAATTATGAAACCCCAAGAAAGGAAATAACAGAGGACATTAACAAATGGAAGAACATACCATGCTCATGGCCGGGAAGAATCAACATTGTTAAAATGTCTGTACTTCCCAGAGCAATTTACCAATTCAATGCCATACCTATTAAGATACCAGCATCTTACTTTCAATTCTTGGAAAAAATGATTCTGCATTTTGCATGGAAACAGAAAAAGCCCTGCATAGCTAAGGCAGTTCTTAGTAAGGAAAACAAAGTCAGGGGTATCACCATACAATATGACTTAATTTCTTTCATTTTTATAATCCTGAATTTCCATGATAATTTAACAAATTGACTTCTTAAAAATAGAGATTTCCATTTCAGTGGTGTGTTTTATAACCACAGTTTAAGGCCTTGCTAAGACCCCAGCTCCTGGTATCAATCGCATCCATACCCTTCATTCTGTTCTGGTCCTCAGTCTCTGCCTGTCTTCAGTTGCTCACATAGTTTCATCTATAAGCCAAAAGGTTTCAGATTTATTTTAGAATAAGTTGTTTATGGACTGCAAGTGCAACCAACTAACAGCATTACTCCCTTCTGACTGTGAGTGGTTTGACTTTTTACTCTGTGGAGCTGCAGAGCAAAGCTGTGAGACCACAGAAAGACCCACAGTGCTCACTTCCACAGGAAGAGCTCAGAGCACAGCTGGGGTGGCTGACACTACGTTAGGTCTAAATAGAAAACCAATCTATATTCACTCCCATTGAAGATTAAAACTGGGAGGGCTAATTTGTTTCGCTTTGGGAAGAAACACTCCGGACTACATGCTCTGGGTTGTGCGGGTCCTTATCCCTTCACTCATCATGAGGTCTCCCCTAGAATGTGACCTGGAACTGTTCTGGAATGAGGCTACAAATACAGATGCTTATGATGGTTTGGTGCCCTGGGTAACCGTTTCCATCAGATGCCACATTTAAATTTCATTCTGTTTTAATAGTTCATTTGGGTGCTGTTTCTGTAAACAGAGCTGCTACTTAATTTGCAACACTTTCATTACTTGCAACATTTTATCCAACAGGGGGCTGTGTCTGAGGAGGTGATTGGCACGTTTACTGAGGCTCCTTTTCTTGTGTTAAAAGACCAAGACCTGTACACGTTTCACCATGTAATTTAGTAGCCTATGATTTTAATGATTGTCTTAGATTCAATCATTCTGTCAGGTATCAAATAAACTCTAGTTAAACTGAACATTGCCCTCTTGGTTTTTGCCAGTAGGGTATTATTTAATTTAAGATAGCTTTAGCAATTCCCTCTTCAAAGCTTCAGCAAATACTTTAACTGAGAAATGAATATTTCAAAGTGTGTCCTTTCCTTCATCAAACTTCTGCTATTGTGTGTTTTACTTCCACAGAATACATTTCTTCTAATATAATTGTGCTTTTTGAAGTTCATTAACACTTGGGGACATCTTCTCTCATTTATTATCTAGGAATCTTAAGAGAACAAGATAAAAAAAAATACCTGATTAATGTGTACACCCCTTACATAAAATCTAAATATTTATGTTTAGGGAAGGTGCGTTTAAATTTTTTTGTTGATGAATAATAGTAAACATTACGATGCAGCAGAATGGTAAAGGCGATTTGGGGCATTGCCTGCTAGCGTACAGACGTACACCAGGCAAAATAGAACCTCAAATATATGGTAGAAGGGAATCATTTAAATAACGAGGGTGGGAGGAAAGCAATGGTGAGGTAGCTCTGAAAAGTTAATTGGAAAAAAAAGAGACTGTTGAGGAGACTCGCATTTATTTAAGTTGTCATCTGATTCCAGATTTCACTCTCTTTCTACTTGTAGCCTGTTGATCACAGCTATTCATTTTCTTACTTACATCTTCAATCTCTTCCTCTCTATGGATTCCTTCTCTTAAAAACCTTCTTATATCATTTGGGTTCAAAAGGCAGCTTCCCTTGAACCTTTTCCCTTCTTTTCATCTGCCTATAAACATGGTGAAACTGTATTTACCATTCAGTTCCAACACATTGCAAACTGTCATTTCCAAGTTTTGAATCATTATTAATTGCACCCATCATGTCAAATCTCTCTCTTTTTTTTTTGTAGACACAGAGTCTCACTGTATCACCCTCGGGTAGAGTGCCATGACATCACAGGGCTCACAGCAACCTCTAACTCTTGGGCTTACGTGATTCTCTTGCCTCAGCCTCCCAAGCAGCTGGGACTACAGGCGCCCGCCACAATGCCCGGCTATTTTTTTGTTGCAGTTTGGCTGGGGCTGGGTTTGAACCTGCCACCCTCGGCATATGGGGCCGGCGCCCTACTCACTGAGCCACAGGCGCCGCCCCCATGTCAAATCTCTTTAAATTGTGTTTTTATGAGAACTCTGTGCTGTGTGCACGCTCCATCCCCTGCTCAACAGATGGCTCTTCTTTCTTAGTTTCCTGGATAACACTATTTTTTTCCTTGCTAAACTTTTTGACTGTTAATGCCTTTTGGTCTCTTGGTTTGATGTATTCCCTGTTTCCTGGTCTGACAGCTCTGGTTTTCTCTCTGCAGCCTTCTCCCTGTGTGCTCCTGCGGACGGTCTCAGCCATCACTAGGGCTGCAGCTCCCAGTCATGTGCTAATGAGTCCACAATCTGTGGTGCATATTACAGGGGTATTTGCGAAACTTGGTAAATGTAGAATGTAAATGTTTTGGCACAGTAACTGAGATAACGCCGGAAAGGCTATGTTAACCACTGTGATAAAAATGTGTCAAATGGTTTATGAAGTGAGTGTATGATGCCCCATAATCATATCATTGTATACAGTTATGATTTAATAAAAAAAAATAAAAAATAAAAATAAAGGTTAGACAAAGGAAGGCTGGGCTACTTTAGAAGAAAAAGTGGATGTTCTGGGCAATAAAAATGGAAGGATAATTTTACATAGATTATGAAAGAACACTCAACACATTTGATTACACAGTAGATTTATAGGCTCTGGCTATTAAAGAAAAAAAAATTAACCCAAGGCACTGAATTCAGAAGATATGAAAGATAATAGAATTCGTACTTAAATTAAGAACAAAAGGGAGAGTATGCTAGAGCTCCAAGCTGCTTTCTTTCCTGCTCTCCACCTAGCAGGAGCTCTTGCCCTAGTACACAGTGGCTTGTACCAGATACCAGAAATGCCATATTAGGGAATTTTCTTATTATGAATAACAGGTCTAGAGCTTGTGGGGTCAGGGGAGGAACTAGCAAACACTAATAAATATCAGCATTTCTGAATCAGTCCTGAGTCTGTTATCATTAATCTCCAGGTAGCATGATGAGAAAGTAAACTTTGCCGTAAAGGTCCAGGACATCGTTCTGACTTGCTGGGAGGATTAAACTGGGATGCTGAAAGGAAAATCTGCAGGAATGGCTGGGTCAGGAGTGGTTTCATGGGGTAGATGTAACATGCTGAGTGTATTGTGCAACTTATGGGAACAGTCAAGGTTCTATGAAAGAAATCACAGTGAGCATTAACCTTCGTATTTTAAACAATAAGGGAAACAAGAAGGCCATTGATTAAATTACCCAAGGTCAAGGCAAGGTTTGCTAACACACCTAGTGTTAGAATCCAGACTACTGTTTTGTAGGTCTCCATACAAGGCAGCTCTGAAAAATAAGGAGGGATTAAGGAAATTTAAGAAAATTCTTACTGTTGAAAACCACTTTAGTAATGCCTTGCGCCAACCAAGTAAACATCAACATTGATTAAACTAAATGCCATACTTCACAGAGAGAACCACAGGCTCTCGAGTGCAGCTGACAAATGTTTCATTCCCCTTCTCCTGCCCCACTCCCTGGAGCCTGTCAGTGCTGTTGGCTGCAGGGACAATCCACTCTACTCCTCTCAAAGTTCTCTAAATTTAGAGCTGAGCTGCACAGAAAATCATTCATCAAACATGAACAAACAGCCTGATTGTTATTTCCAAAATACTGAAAATCTTGGATTAAAAACTGGAACACAAGCCTTTTTCTTCTTCTTCTTTTTTTTTTTAATGTCAGCCTCATCAGTTTAAGAGGCTACTTCTTCTTGGCCTCTGTTTTAAATAACTCATAGCTTATTTCCATTTGACAAATCAAATAGATTTTTTTTTTCAGGGAGATTATTCTTTGGCAGACTTTTCTTTCTCATTTAGTTTGATGAAACATTTAAAAATATTGCAAATGATCCAATTTAATTAAAAATACATTATAGATGAGAGGTATATTTTGAAGGAGACTTCCTAATAAAGGAAGTCCATCTCTGAGTTAGAAGAGTCTGCTTCATTTACAGCTCAGGCAGACACTGGCTGCTCCCACCCTGTCCTCTGAGCCTCAGAAATCTCCATACAAAGACTTGGGGCATTAGGAAATAGGCCATGTCCGTTGGGTTTTGGTAGTTGACGTTTTTCATTTCATTTTGTTATGACACCTGAAATTTCTAGAATTAAAGTATTTGGGTTAAAAGGTGTACCCCAAATAAAATAGCACACATTTTATTTTGGGAATGTTAAATGGCTTGCAGGCAAAGATTGCTTTCCCTCTAAACTTAGCTGATTCTTGACAATATGAATTTGTTTACAGAGACAAAGGCAAATAATTTGAACATTTTTGTTTTAGAGTAAGGCTAGTGTGGGGCACATAAAGGGGACAAAGAAGGATAGGAGCTTGGATTTGATCTATTTCAAGAAAAGTGATTTTTTTAAAAAAATAAAAGTGTCTGTCCTTTTTGCATGCACAAACACTCACGTGTGCAGACACACACACAGAGATTGTATTGAAGGTTTCTTATCACCAGGAAACAAAACTAAGAGAATGGTAGTAGCACTATAAAAATTAGCTATATGTGACATAAATTGCTTGTTCTGGGCTGGCCCAGAACATATTTCTGAATTTCAAATTATAGATAAATTATAATGAGCCATTGTAATATAATTAGTTATAAATTTTAGAGTCCCTGGAAGCGTAAATAAAAGAAGAGTTCTCTGGATAACGTTTTAAATGATAAAACTGGTTTTAGAATGTCACACGTGCCAGCCACGGTGGCTCACACCCATAATCCTAGCACCCTGGGAGGCCCAAGTGGGCGGATCACTTGAGCTCAAGAGTTGGAGACCAGCTTGAGCAAGAGCGAGACCCTCTACAAATAGCCAGGCGTTGTGGTTAGTGCCGGCAGTTCCAGCAACTTGGGAGGATGAGTAAAGAGAATCGCTGGAGCCCGAGTTTGAGGTTGCTGGGAGCCAGTCTACAGAGGGCAACAAAGTGAGACGCTGTCTCAGATAGATAGATAGATAGATAGATAGATAGATAGATAGATAGATAGATAGATAAAATGTCACACTAATTGAGAGTTTCTCTCTCTTAACTGGAAAATCTCCTTTAATCAGGTAATAAGAATTCTGTAACACTTTTGTTCTGGCCTTCAGCAAATTTGAATTTGAGGCCTAATCTCAGTAACAAAGCTGGACCTTTGTGTGGGTAGTACGCCACGCTCTCCTTCTTAATTGCTTTGCTTTTTAATTTCTATGTAAGTAGACAAATTATAGGCTACTTTTTTAAAAATATGGTAACTAAAAGAAGAAACAGAATAACTTTTTCAAAAATAGGGTAACTAAAAGAAGAAACAGAATAACTTAATGAATTGTGTGCTGCTGTACACACACTGTCCAGTCTAAGTTTTATATGTAATGAAGCTGGGTTCAAAGGGATCTTACGAGACACTCCTGATGCTCAGACCTCTCTGTATTTAACCAGTTTATTGAGTAAAGGATATTCTGTGAGGTTAAAATTAGGACATAGCTTTACTTATTTATTCATTATTCTGATACACAATCTCACTTTGTCTCCCTCAGTAGAGTGCTGTGGCATCACAGCTCACAACGACCTCAAACTTCTGGGCTCAAGTAATTTTCTTGTCTCAGCCTCCTATGTAGCTGGGACTATAGCCGTCCACCACAATGCCTGGCTAGTTTTTCTGTTTTTAGTGGAGATGAGGTCTTGTTTTGCTCAGGCTGGTTGTGAACTCCTGAGCTCAGTGGATCCACGCGCCTCGGCCTCCCAGAGTGTTGGGATTATAGGCATGAGCCACCACGTCTGGCCAAGGACACGACTTTATTTTTCTTCTACATTTGCACTAGAAAATGCTCCCTTGATTCTCCTCATCTGTTGAGGAGAAAGCATAAGTGCTGGGTTGCTTTTAGCTTAAGGATATTCTTCATTTTCAGGTATTACCACATCTAATCCTTCCTAAAGGAAATTTTCAAACACCCACCCAACTGGAAGTCTCTCCCCCGACCTGACTGAGGCCTGTGCTGGGCATCAGACTCTGACATGATCAAGCCAAGGTGATGACCTGCTTGTTCCATTTCACCAGGCTTTTCCACTCCCTCTCTCTTGGGAGTCAAGAGAGGCTGAGAGGGACAGGGGTAAGAAGAGAAGCCATGTCTGCCCTGCACTGGACTCTCTTAATTTACTTCCCGGTGTCCTGTTTAATGGCAGGATTCACAACACTGGCTGACACAGGAGATTCACCATCTGGCTGATTTAACTTCACTTCCTCCACTGTGATGTTTCAGTGATGTCTCATTTTCAGCTTCTTCCTAAGGGATTCCCTTTGACAGGGGTCTATCAATATGTTTTTTAATTTTTTTATTTGTAATTATTATAGTTTATAATAATAATATACTATATATTATATATAATAATGTAATAGTTGTATATTTTTATAGGGCACATGCCATGTAACAGGCATATGTTAGGAATTAATCAAATCAGGGTAATTGGGGAATCCAT
Organism: Nycticebus coucang; assembly: GCF_027406575.1. Taxonomy (NCBI): domain Eukaryota; kingdom Metazoa; phylum Chordata; class Mammalia; order Primates; family Lorisidae; genus Nycticebus; species Nycticebus coucang. The sequence goes on along the minus strand of NC_069799.1, from coordinate 4,384,082 downwards.
CACCTCAGGCATTTAACATTTCTTTGCTTCAGGAACACAATTCAGCTCTTTTAGTTATTTTAAAGTACTCCCTAACTTATTGTCGATTATAGTCACATCTAGAACTATCCAGTATTGTTCATTCTAATTAACTATATTTTTGTACCCATTAACAATTTCCATGTTATCTGCCCTCCCCCCCCTCCACCGCCAGCCTCTATCCTTTCCAGCTTCTGATAACCTTCATTCCACTCTTTGCCTCCATGAAATCAATTGTTTTGAATGTTAGCTTCAATATTTTTTAACCTGCCGTTTGTAGGAATCCGTTTGGCTGGAGAAATCCATTCAGACATCCTGGTTCTGCCACATGATGGATGTGCAGTCGGATCCCACGTGGTGCTCTCCAATCATCTTGCCATCTTTGTGGGGTCAGCAGCCCTTAAACCTGAGTGTTCTCCAGGCGAGAGGGGGGGACCAGTCTCCCTGCTGGTACATGGCCTGCGAGCACAGATCATGGGCTTACACGTGGCCAGCCAGGGAGGGGCTTGCTAGTGTGCCCTCTTAGACAGTCCTCAATTTCTTGCTAATTCTCCCCACAGCCTTCTCACTCATGCTGATGAGGGGACCCAGACCTCAATAAGGCTGATAATTCCATATTCTGCTGAACCTCTTTGATGGACCAGTTTTCTTCCCTAAAGGTGGGTTGCAGGGTCAGTTACTGCACTGATTCCCTGCCTTAAATTATTCCCACATCCATGTGTCTAATACCTTTTTTTTTTTTTTTTTAACGTAGGAAGTACTTATCTACTTTGTTCAGGCTTGGGGCTTTGGATGAAATGCAGAGACAGTAGGACAACCCCCCCCCCCCCCCCGAGCACCTTGTCAGGCGGCCTTTAGATTTCAGTCTTGTTAACTAGAACATAGTTTCCCTCAGCTGGGCGGATCTATTCATGTTTTTCACATACACCTTTAATTTATAAGTTCAGTATAATCATAAGTATATATTAATATATATAAGTAAGCAGATCTTGTGTTTTAAAACTCTCCTCTCTCTATTGTCTTTATGAAGGTGAAATTTATGTTTTCTATTACAAATATAACTGATGATAGCTATAGATCATCAAAATATCAGTATTTTCCAAACTTGATAATATTTTTATGGAAATAGTTTCAAGCAAGATTAAAGACTTTACGACTTTATTCTGTTGTTGTCCCTCACCCCCCAAGGACTGGCCACTAGTTGGCTAGGTGAAGACATTTTGCAAAGGAGTATTAATTGAAAAAAAGATGTGGGCTTTATTTTTGGCCTTAGTGCTACATGGCTATCTGAATCTTGCAAATAAGTTAACCTCTCTTCCACTCAGAATTCCTATAATTAAAGATTCTTACTAAGTAATCCTATAGCTACAAGAGGTTAACCGTGCACACAGAGCTTAGATGAACTATTTCAACAAAGCACTTAAATCCTTCTAAATAAGTCCAGAGCCACTGAAATCGTTGACTAGAAAGTGACTCCGGGTTGATGATATGTCTGGACAAGCCGTTATCCAGGAAGGGCTGCTTTTACTTCAGTAAAGTGAAGTGCTAATCTAAGCTGTTAGTTCTTCAGAGTTTTCAGAGGCGAAAGAGTTGAATACCAAAACAACCAAACAAGCACACTTAAAGAGCATTTTATTTAACTGTCAGCAGTGTGTGTGCATTCACAGATTAATCAATACATAATATTGTGACACAATTTTTACGAGGAAGTTAATCTTTGTAAATACATATGTCTCAAAATATAGATGAATATTCATTACCTTCTGGATAAAAATCAAAGTCCATGGAATGACATTCAGGATGGCCCTGGCCTGCTTACCATTTCAGACTTATCTCTGACTCAGCTTCTATCCTTTGACCACACAGCAAGCATTAAAGACTTTACCACTTTCTGTCATTGCTCAGAAACATCAAGATGTTCAACCCTCACAGCTTGTCACAAGCTGTCTTCCTTGTCTTTTGTTCTAGACATCTGCTGCTGGGTAGTAACACTCCATGGTGGTGCTAGGAGTCGATGGAGTGTAGCTTGGTGGTCCTTGCTCCTGTGGGTCACCCGTGGGAGTGCAGTGAGGTGGTGGCTGGGATTGGTATTGTCTGGGACTTGGCAACATGTGTGTGATGACTTGAAAGACTCAGACAGCTGACAGTGGAACCCCACCTCTCTACACGTGGTCTCTTTACGTGGTATCTCCAGCATGGGGACTTCGGCAGAATCACACTTCTTGGGTGATGGCTGAGGGCTCTGCATTGCTCATCCCAATAGAATAAGAGTCAGAAAGTTGTGTGGAAGCCACATCATTATTCACGGTAGGCTCAGAAGGCACGAGTGTCACTTCTACTGCACTCTATTCAGCAGACGAGCGTCACTAAGGCCAGTGTGTGTTCAGGGGAAGGGGATTTAGTTCCTGCTTCCTGGTGGGTGCAGTGCCAAAGAAGGTGTGGACATGTGTTGCGTGACCAGAGGCGCAAACAAACAGCAGCTTTGCTGTGGGTGTAAACTCGCTCCTGCAATTATTAAGTCAAGAAACAGACTACACGAGATGGCGTGTAATGAAATTCTTTATTCAGGGTTTTGATTTTATACCATTCTAGTCATGTACACACTTAATCTATTATCTATTAGTTTCACCATTACCTCATTTTACCTATCTGAAATTAACTTGAAAGGAAATATCCTATTATCATATCAACACAATCACTTTTGCAGTAAACATCTTCTTCTAGACACTGACTAATCTCTGGGCAGGTATCTAAATAAAGATCACAAAGAAGAAAGTAGCCACAGGGGAACAGAGTTAATGGAAGGCCATTCAAGCATTCACTCAGTTTACTCAGTATGAAGTAAGGACTGTGTCTTTCCTCAGAGCAGAGCACCTATAGACCTCTGACAATATGTTGTCAACATACGTCAACCCTCAGGCCCATATCTCTGAGGAAGGGTGGCATGCCCTTTGATCTCAGGCTTCATGGGGTGCACAGCTTCAGAGAATGGGCTTGTGGAATTTTTAACTCCAGGCAAGCCAACTCTGTGTGTGTCCTGGGGGGCCCAGATCCCTTAAGCCTCTGAAAAAAAAGCAAGCCATTTAAAACTCACACTGAGTTCACTTTGTGTGCTTGATGTAGGATATGTTTATTTCTAAATATTATCATACAGTGTATCTGCAAACTACCACAGGGACACAGCACACACTTGTCATCTTTTGAGACTCTACTTGATGGGTGTCTGTGCTGTGAAGACTCTGGTCTGTGCTCGAGTTTTACCTCCTTCCTTTTTCTTTTTCAAATTGACTCTTAGCCTCCATGTATGTCTATTCTTTCTGTACCCAATTCTGCCATTGCAAGGTTGCTACCTTGTTGTATACACCTTAGTTTGTGTTTGTCTGGCTGGTAGAATGCAATTATCTTAAGGGTGGGAGATGAATCTATATGCTTTTCTTTAGCTACGTTATTTAGTCCATTCCAGAAAATAAGGTCTGTCAATTGAACAGAATATTAAATAATAAATTTGAAAGTATATGAGAAGCTTTTATTTATTAAAAAAACATTTAATTTTTAAAATGATGCTAAAGCGTTTCTTTCAATGCTAAGAACCTTGGACTCTGGGCATTATATAAAGTGCGATTTGCTTACTATTTTATACAGATTAACAAAGTGACTGGAAATCCTAAACTTATTGTTTCCTTGCTAAAATTATTTATGCTCATTGAAAGCAAATTATCATATGCCAGATTAAGGACTCATGCCTTTAGGTTAGAGGCACTGAAAAAAATTACAGAACAATGTACCATGCTCTGGTCTTTCTCTCCCAGAACTTCAGTGCCCTTACATCTGTGACTCCCCCAGGCCCGCTATGAGAGCCATCAAAGACCCATAAAAGCCCAATACAGTAATGGAAAAGGAAGCTTTTCCAAGATGAATTTAAAAAGTGATGGATTTGCAAAATGTAACGGCTAACTTCCTGGCAACTGGATAATGAATGATAAGGAGAAATTAAGCAGTGCACTTGTGTTTGCTTTAGATTTATATGTTTGCCTTTTGGGTACATCCTGGCCATTGAAATCGACAGCATTAATCTTTGACATCTTTATTTCATCTCCTATATAAAAGCTAGTTTTTAACTGTCACTCAAATTAGTGGAAGCAATGTTATTTATATTTAATTTCCCTAAGAGTCAGACTTATTACTTCCCATGTATTTCTATGTCAATATTAGCACTTTAGATGTTAAGAAATTTTAAAAGTTGAATAGTTTACTGGCATATTTTGGCAACTCAAAAATCTGTGCCACCTGTAATTGCAATCCACATGGGGAATGGATAATTATTCTTTAATGGTAGAAGAATAGTAGGGGTCATGTGGCTCAGAGTCATGGCTAATGTTTTCATTAAAAATCATCCTTTTTTTTGCAGCATTTGTATTAACTTGGATGGAGGTGGAACAGATTATTCTTAGTGAAGCATCACAGGAATGGAGAAGCATGAATCCCATGTATTCAACTTTGATATGAGGACAATTAATGACACGGTGGGGTGGGGGAAGGGGAGAGCAGACAGAGCGAGAAGGAGGGAGGGGATGGGGGAAAGGAAAAGAAAAAAAATAAAAATCACCCTGTATTCATTATTCACTGCACAGGTTAGCAAGATAGCTGATGAAAAAGGGTTATAGGAGCAGGGCCACTACCATCAGCAGGCAGAGCACGCACAAGCTCAAGAGCGTAATTTGGTTCAACTAGTACTTGGAGACACTGGTGGTCACATTATGCCACCCTATAAATAAAAGGAGTTCAGGGGCTATAAACTACTGTTTAGGGAAAACGTGTGGTTGTCTGATGGCACACACTTCACATTTTGTTCAAATAAAAGCTAAGGCAAGTGAGAGATTCCACCATTCTATTGAATTTTAGATGAAATTTATGGCATTGAATCCAACAATTTTGTAATGTTTCCTGGGCGACACATACAATATTGTCCTTTATACAACTAACGTGATATGAAGTGAGAGACTCTGTCCCATCACTATATGGAAAAGTTCAAAATTGAAGGGAGTGAAACTGGGCTTTTCCCCTAGTTTCCCTGTGTCTTTAAATACATTACAAAGAAAACTGATACTTGATTTCCATCATTGCCCTTTAAAATTATTTATATTTTGTCTTTTTTTGTTTTTAGTTCAGAAATACCCATATACCTATTATCACTCAGATATCATGTATAGATATTTTAATCCTAAATTTTTGCTTCCTTATTTTTGATGTGTTTATGAAGTGAACACAAAATCAAATCTCAATAAGCTGAGTATATGTGGCATTTGGCATTGGCGCACACGAATTATTTGAGAAGGTTTATCCCCATCACAATCAAGAAGAATGACTATTCTTCTCTCTTCAACTTTTCCCCAAATAAAAATGCATACCAGTAAAACAGTGGGAAAGGGTGGGGACCCACCTCTCAGAAAAGTCTCTCAGACCCTGACTCCAACCAAAACGCTGCTCCCAAGTCCCTCTAAATAATAATTCTCAAGTTGCCACTGGTTACATTATTTCCATTGGAACATTGCTGCTATAAAAACATTCCATTTCTTTAAATAGATGCTTGCAGAGAATGAGCGAAATAATAAGTTTCACTATTCATTATTTATAATCATCTATAATTTAAATTATGACAAAAAAGCAACCTCAATTCTGTTAGCTCTCTAAGAGGTTTGAGATAAAAACTATTGAAGGAAAATAAAAGGGTAGTAGGTAAGAGCCTTTTAATGTTGTAATACCCTGTTTCCCCGAAAATAAGACATCCTCCGAAAATAAGACCTACTTACAGGAAAGATAAGACGTCCCCTGAAAATAAGACCTAGCGCATCTTTGGGAGCACACCTTAAAATAAGACACTGTCTTATTTTCGGGGAAACAGGGTAGTACTCATTTTAAATAACTTTAGGGGATTTAATAAACTCATCTTTGGGGAAATTCTCTCTCTTGTTTCACATTCTCACTAGTTTTGATCTGTATGTTGGGTGAGAGTGATGAGCATCTGTGTATGATTTAGCCAGTAGGGGTTTTCTCTCTCATTAGATAGGGAAAAGGACAGGAGGAAAGGCAAGCTATTCACGGCAAGAGAGGGCTGGTGATGTGAAGGGACAGCGAGCAAACGCAGCCTGGCCCATCTCTCTATGTGGTCTGGGACTGTCCATCAGACCTACTTTGTTCCTACCTGTGTTTGTTTTGATTTGACTTCTGGATTTTAGATAATCTTACTGCCTCTGTGTAATCTTTTATTTCTCTTCTTCTTTTTCCTAAAGATTTTGGAAGTTATCATACATATGCATAGAGCACAAAACATAGTTTTAAAAAACCCACTTGTAAAAACATTAAATCCAGTATCTAGGCTCAGGGCTGAATCACATCTAGCCCCATTCCTCAATGAATTTGTATTTCAGTTGGAAAATGAAATAAATGATTGGTTAAACAGACTGAAATGCGGGTACTTTAAAATACATCACAAGAATGGAGAAGCATGAATCCTATGTACTCAATCTTGATATGAGGACAATTAATGACAGTTAAGGTTATGGGGGGGGAAGCAGAAAGAGGGATGGATGGGGGGGTGGGGCCTTGGTATGTGTCACACTTTATGGGGGCAAGACATGATTGCAAGAGGGACTTTGCCTAACAATTGCAATCAGTGTAACTGGCTTATTGTACCCTCAATGAATCCCCAACAATAAAAAAAAAAAAAAAAAATGATTGAATATTGAAAAAAAAATACACACATATACATATAAAGTATAATAAATGACAGGGGGTGGTCAATTCTGTTTGGGAAAGGATGCAAGGGACAGACATTCTTCATAGATGATGTTAGAGCCAAGTCCTAACAGATCCATGGATGGTGCCGGACAGCCTTCAAGGTGGTGGAGGCCTCTAGGTGGGGGTGCTGCAGTGACACACCATACAGGTGTGAAAGGCCTCGGTTTATTTTGAGAGCGCAAGGGAGATTATGGGATGTAGGGCAACGGGAGACCTCAGCACATTACATTTTCTCTGCAATCTCAGTTTTAAAGTTTGAGGGGGCAGATCTGGAAGAAGAGTACTGTGATGAAGGCTGTCTGGGTGATCCAGAAAGAGAAGATAGAGGTCTGGGTTAGGGAGCGTGGGGACACTATGCAAAATCAAGGAATTTTTAAAATGCACAAGTTTCAAAACCTATACGGAAGGAGGATGCAGGAATCAGCCCTATCTTTTTAGTTTCCATGGTTAGCTGGACGATGTGTCTACCACATAAGACAGGAAGCTCAGTACAGGAAGCTCCATGATGGGGCTTCAGATATAATGGCATTTGTGATTGGTTTCAATTCTCTTCTCAGCTCCAACTGCCAACAGGGAAAGAAAAGGGTATGGAATCAAACAGGGAGAGAAATGTGGAACAGGGAGTAGCTGGAAAGTGAGGGCCTGGTGATCATTCAGGTGTTTCTTAGTCAATTTTTGGTCACCTGTGTTCCATATCCAGGTGGATATCTGTAAAGATATAAAGATGTCTCACTATCTTCACTTTTGTTCCTATAGCAATTTTATTGCATGACTTTTTAATTAGCCTCATTGTAATGTGACTTTGAATTTTAGCTGGTCTTGTAGTGTTTTGGTGGGGATCCTACAGTATAGTTGGGGGTCAGGTCAAAGATGTTGAATTAAGTTTTGATATTGAGCTTGTGGTGCTCATTAGAGATGAAGAAGGACTCATTAATACAGGCAAGGACATATATATCTGAATATCAGAGCTATTTGAGTTACTAATATAGATTTGATGGCCATCAGTACATATTGCTACTTGAAACCAGGATCATATTTCCTGTGGGAAACAGACATTTTAAGAGTAGGTGGGAGGGGAAGCCACACAGAAAATAAAAAAATATATATGATACAAAACATTTTAGGGGATCAAAGATGAAATGAGTGTTGACCCACAGAGACTGACAGAATAGAAAGTTGTTTGGGAAGGAAAAATGAGAGAGTAACATTAAACTGGAAATTGCCCTTGCATTTGGTATCAGGAAACAATCTGTGACCTTGGTTAGAGCCATTTTAGTAGAGTGCCAGGGGTGGAGGGCCAATGGTGATGAGATGAGATATGAATGATGTTAACAAATAGAGACTGAGTGTAGGCTTTCAAGATATTTGAACAAGAAAGGGAAGCTAGAATTTTAAAGTATTATTCAGATACACTGGGTTGAGAGGCTTTAAAATGGAAGACGCTTGGATCTGCTTATGAGCTAATAACCAGAGAGAAGTCTAAGATTCAGGAAGAAGGGTAGACCACGTACAGAGGAAGTCTCCAGGATATTGATAAGAGCTGGATGAAGAGCCTGCTGGAAGGCGGCCTTGAAAAGGAGGAGGAAAGAACCTGCTAGACACACATACGTAAGTTTGCAGATGGGAAGTTAGAAGGAGAGAGCGACCTTGGCTAGTGGCCTTTATTCTTTCAAGAAGACAGAAGAGAAGGGATCTCTTGACAAACCATCAAAAGTAGCTCTTGAATGCAAGTCAAGGAAGATTTAAGGCTGGGGAATGTGTGTCAGTGATAAACTACCAAAAGGTAACAGAGTGCTCCATGTTTTCCTAAACATTGTTATAAAACATGCTGCTGTGTTGGTTACTAGCAAGAAGTAACGAGAGATGATTTGCTGTAAAAAATAATAATAATTGGGCAGTGCCTGTGGCCAGTGAGTAGGGCGCTGGCCCTGTATACCGAGGGTAGTGGGTTCAAACCCGGCCCCGGCCAAACTGCAACAAAAAAATAGCTGGGCTTTGTGTCGGGCGCTTGTAGTCCCAGCTGCTTTGGGAGGCTGAGGCAAGAGAATCATGTAAGAGCTGGAGGTTGCTGTGAGCTGTAATGCCACAGTACTCTACAGAGGGCAGTAAAATGAGACTGTCTCTACAAAAAAATTAAATAATAATAATAAGGAGGAGGCGGCTGTGACTCAAAGGAGTAGGACACCAGCCCCATATGCTGGTGGTGGTGGGTTCAAGCCCAGCCCTGGCCAAAAGCTGCAAAAAAAAAAATAATAATAATAATAATAATAAAAGAAGAAATAGACTAAGAGCCTGGAGAGACAGCATCTGGTTACTTTCTTGCCGATCTGGTAAGTTTCTTGCCATATTTCTTGCTGGCATGTTAGATAAGCTAATTTAAGAAGTTTCTCAGCTGTAAAGGGGAGAATTGAACTAACTGACCTCCAAACATCCTTCCTATTATTAATCTAACCTTAAATGTTTTTACTTTGATAAAGGAAACAAAAAAGTGTAGAGAAATGCTTAAGCCACATTATTTAATTTGCACACCCATGTCATGAGAGCACACTGTAGCAGGTCACGTGAACCTCAGCTTCAGGATTAGAATGGAATTTTTTATTTAAATTAAAAATATTTATGGCATTCAAACACTGTGCTAGATTTTGTGTGAATTTGATGAGTTTGGGTCCTGGAGGGAGCTTACAAACTACTGAAACACTGGAATATACATCTTTCAAATGAAAAACCAAAGACATGAAGAGACAATAAACATTCCAGGACCCATCTTAATAACATAGACAGTCTTTGTTCCCAGGCTGTTTGTTAATTGCTAGAGACATTTGCTGTTAATTGGCCAGGACATCTTCCAGTTCAGTTCATGTGATACACTGCTGGTTCCCTCTTGTCTACTATATCTGTCGCCACCATAGCCTGGAGAGATTCTAAAAGGGTGCAGAAGACTACAGGAATGTTACCTCCCTGCAGAGGAAATTGGTTTGGGCTTGAACCCACGAGCAGTTTAATGTCATTCACCCTCTGCCTTGTGCTATCCTTGGGCTAACTAAACTCTGCCATCAGAAACAGGGCTGCTGCTGGCAGGCTACAGACTGGGGATTTTAGCTGGTAGTATTTTATTAAACTTGACATTAGCTCCTCCTCGGTGTAGCTAAATCCCAATGGACTTGAACACCCCTCCCTCCGTCCTTCCTTTTCCCCTTCCTTCTGTTCTTTCTTGTCACTCTCCTTTTCTTTCTTCTTTTTTTTTTCTTATCTAGTCCAATGTCTTTCAACTTTTATCTCATGGTGCACTGGAACCTATAATGAAACTTCCATGGCACACTTAAATTATGTTGATTAAAAAAAAAGAAAAAAAAAAGGGGGGACCAAGGAAACTTTTGCAGCACAGTCAAGGTCTTCTCCTGGCACACTAATGTGCTGTGGCACAATCACTGGTCTGGTCTATAGATTTTATCTCAATCTTATTGGCCCTTAAAGTAGATGACAAGGCTGCAAAGATAAAATTCTTTCAGAACATACAGTCATGGGAAGAATCTACAGATAACAGAGACAATTCATGTTTGAGGGAAGTGATTTCTCTGGAAGCAGCGAGGAAAGAGTTTTCAGGAAAGACATTCTGAATTGGGTCTTGAAACTTGGCTCTGTGTGTGTGAATGTGCCCGTATTCTCTTCCTGGGAGAAGTTGCCGTCCATGCAGAAGCCCTGAGACGAGACAGGGCTGAGCATGGGAGAGCTAGAGGAGGTTGGAGCATTTTGTCTCAGCTCCAAAAGTTGAGAGCTGCTGAGCCTCAGGCCTCCTTCAGCCACTCAGCAGTGAAACTAGTGTGTGTCCTTCCTTTTCTCCTATGTCACCACATCTTCTCTCCTCATTGAATGACCAAATGCCAGTTTCATCAAGGGAAAACCCATCCAAACAGACACCACGTGTCTCAGGGCCTCATCTTAGTGAACCTATTTGCATAGTAAAAGGGGAAATTTTATTTATTTAATTATTTATTTATTTGGGGTAGAGAAGATGTTGTCATGTGTCTTTACTGCTCGGGCTGTTGACGGAGTCATTAGGGGAAGTGCCAGTGACTTGGGAGGAGTGTAGGCTACAAAGAAGTGTGAGACATTGGAACAGTAGATTGGTCAGACCTCCAGTTCCTTGGTACACCGTTTTAACGAGAGGATCTTACCTTGAAGGTTATGGGAGCCATTGGGAACATCCAAAGAGGAGAGAGACACAATCAGATCTAATTTTATAATGAACATGATTCCAGATGTATTTCATACGTAAATAAAAAATTTGATCTTGCTCAAAGACAGGTCTTTCCCTCAGCTCCAGGTAGGTGATGTGTGTCAAATTCTTAGTTCAGGGTGGGGACTGGCCCACTAGATCTTAGGGTGGGCCGGGCACATCCAATAGTCTCACATGGGTACTGGATTTGTCAGAAATACTATGTGATGTAGGGTGCGGGTTTGGGTCATATGGTATCAGTCAGCTGGAAGCTAAGATCAACTGAATGGGCACTAAATCAATCCAAATGCCTAAGTCCTAGAGCTCCAGAAGAAAGTTTGATGTTGAGCCTGGGTGAGCTTCAGTGCTTGGCAATTCTCCATGCACACTGTCACACATTGATGCCAGGACAGTAATGCATCCTGATCGTGGGAAGAGGACAGCGGAAGGTCACATTTGGAACTTACCCAGACTCTGCCCTATTCCTCTCTTCCTTTGGCTGATTTTAATCTGTACCCTTTCCCTGTAATAAATCATAACCATGAGTGAATAGATCTCAGAGAGTTTTATGAATCCTCTTGGTGAATTATTGAAACTGAATGTGGTTTTAGGAAGGCTGCCCATCCTCCCCCCTCAGACTTACACTTAGCATCAAAATTGAGTGTGGTCACGGGAACTGTGTCCTCTGATTTTATAGTTGGCTGAAATATCTTGTGTATAGTAATTAAAAGGACAGGCTTTGGAGTCAGACAGCCCTTGATATAAATTTGAACTTGGTTACTTCACAGTCTGTGTTATTGCTCAAAGCTTCGCTTTTTCTTTCTCTGTCAGTAACAGGTGTTTTTGGTGCTCTGTGTCACCCCCTCTTGGCTCCAGCTGTGTTTGATAGTTCCACCTGAGCTTAGCCTCCCTTCCCCAGCGGTGTCCCATTCAAGTGAGCGCTGTGTATCTTTCTCTTTCTGCCCGGGCTGTGGGGCCCTCTCGACCAATGCAAAAATGGCCGATTTTCTAACAATGGGGACAGCAGCTGTACACAAATGTCTCCAACTCTCATGCTTTAGTTGCACTTCTTGACAGCATTCTGTTAATTTCTTAGTTGTCCCATCCTTGTTGCTAGGATGGAGACTATGATGTGGCATTAGTTATTCCTCCCCATATCCTCACTTCTGCTTTTGAACTAAGATCTTTTCTCATTGTTTCAGATGAGGCATCCTGGAGTTAAGTGGACCCTAAAGCCATGTGAGTGATGTCTGAATAGGTAGAGGGCAATCTGGAAACAGACACGCAGACACTCACACACACTACCTGTGGGGACACAGGCAGAGACTGGAGTGATGTATCACAGGCCAAAACATTGCTGACAGCCACAGAAGGTAGGGAGCCCTGAAAGAGAGTGGGCCTGGGCACTTCCCGATCCCACACTTCCAGCCTTCAGAACCCCAGAGTACAAATTTCCTTGCAGTAAGCCTGCCACTCTGCCCTACTTTCTTCCAGCAGCCCTGGGGAATGGTGTCAGGGAAGCCTGTCACCTGGGAACCAGAGAGGAGTGTGTCCCCTGGAAGAGTGCTGTCATTACCATAATCAAATGCCAAAAGGCGGCCAAATCAAGTAATCACTGGGACTGTGGAGAGTGACAAGTGAAAGTTTAGGGAGAACTTTGGGAGGAGAGAAGCCCAGGTTGCTTTCCAGCCAGAGGTGGGAGATGAGGACGGACGAGGTGGGCAGAGCGGGGAGGCGCAGAACGGGTGGGGACTGGGATCAGAGAGCCAAGGGGTAACGGGACGGTTGAGGCACCTGAACTCATGGAGGTGACATTTTCAAGGGGAAGCTGTGTGTCTGCAACACTCAAGCCGAGCATCCCTGCCGGCGCTCTGTCCAGCTGAGGTGGGGCCGGCCTGTATCAGCTTCCTCAGGGCCCTCTGGCGCTCAGTGACCCTGGATTAGTCCACCCCGGAGGTGCCAGCAGAAGGCCAAGGGCTGTTGAAAAACAGGACTGAGGCATTGGTGGCCCTTGGTCCACAAATTGCAGGTGGCACGTCCCTCTCCTCGCTCTCGCCTGGCGGTGTCCGTAGGCCATGGGCCTCTCTCGGGCCTCCCGCTGGGCTCCCGACCCTTGGGGCTGCTGAGTGCTGGTGGCAGGTCCCTCTCCCCACTCTCCCCTGGTGTCCGCAAGCTGTGGGCCTCTCTCGGCTGGGATCACTCTTCCCTCTGTCCTCTTCAGGCTCCTGGGCAGGGATGAGCGAGCTCCCTTTTCTCTTACTGACTCCCCTTATGATATCCCTACGTTAAGCGTCCCCCAGTTCCCCCATCGGGGTTTGGTGCCCCTTTGGAGGAAGCAGGTGGAAAGGCTCACATGTGAGATTCAGACCAATTGATCTGTGGGAGACGCCGAGACATCTGCATAATTTCAAAGAAGGGGGCCCTTCCCACAGCACCAGAGGGATTCATTTCCTAGCCAGAGGCCCCTCCCGCCCTCCTGCTGTCCCTCTTGCCTACCACACTGGCCTCCTGCTGTTTCTGAAGCAAGACCAGCCCCCCTGTCTTCTGAGGACTGGGCTTCCCCGTCTGCGCCCAGCTCTCCGCAGACCCCGCAAAGGACCCGCTGCCTCCGATCTCTGCCCAGTGTCGCCCACCCCAAAGTCGCCCACCGGAGACAGGTGCAGAGACCTCTTGCTAACAGGGCACCTGTCTGCCAGGTCAGTCCTGCCGGTCCCATACAGCCCATCACTACAGGCAGCACCCCAGTTACAGACGTCCCACCAACCGACAACTTGCACTTATCCCCGAGTTACAAGCATCTGTCTGACGTACAACTTCCACTTACAGAGGCTATTTCAGGTAATAGGTAAATTACCTGTTCCAACTTACATATAGATTCAACTTAAGAACAAACCTACAGAACCGATCTTGTTGGTAACCTGAGACTGCCTGTGTACTGGAGTGTGGTCTCCACAGAAGATGGCTCGTGGTCTGCTCCCACTTGGGCCAGTGCACACGAGATAGTCAAGATTTTTGATGAACATATGGGGGAAATGGCTTTTGATAGGAACCATCTCTTCCAATGAGACAGACATTTGTGTATTTATAAATTGGAAACAAACATTCATTTATTTATAAAGTAAGGCTTGATATGTCTCTATCTATCATCTATCTATCTATGTATCTATCTATCTATGTATCTATCTATCTATCTGAGTATCTGCAGAGTCCAGATAAAGATTTACCGTATTCAAAAGATCTCCACACTCAGCCAGGTGTGGCAGTTCACACCTGTAATCCCAGCACCCTCGGAGGCCTCGGCAGGTGAATTGCTTGAGCTCACAGGTTCCAGACCATCCTGAGCCAGAGTGAGACCCCCGTCTCTATTAAAAGTAGAAAAACTGAGACAAGAGGATCACTTGAGCCCAAGAGTAGAAGGTTGCTGTGAGCTCACTCTACCGAAGCGACAGCTTGAAACTCTGTTCCCAAAATAAATAAATAATCCCTACACTCTTATTATCACTCATTATCATAGGTTGCCCATTTTTCTCTAAAATGGTGATTTTAGGACATGTAAGGTGTGGTGGGCATGAAAATGTCCCTCTCAGATCATAATTGACACATGGCCCCGGATACCCTGCTCTGGAACCCAACATCCTGTTCCAGGCAATGCAGCATTTCCTGGGGCTGCCCGTGGTGACCGGGTGTGGCAGGAGCAGGCCCTTGCTGGGGACATTGCACATTTGATTGATTTTTCTGCTCTGAGGCCTCTTTACCAACATTCCTGGATATTTTAGAAATGCGCTCTTGTCTAAGACGCTCCCACCCCCCCACCCCCACTCCTCCCTTCTCCCTCTTATGAGAATTAGATTTGCTTGCACTGAAGTCTCTTGGTTCTTCCAACCTCCCTTCATTTTCTTCTTCCTTTTCCTCACAGGAGCTATGCCTTATAAATGTTTAAATATTTAACTTGCTCTTGGCATCTTCTTCCTGCAGAACCTGGACTAACACGAGAAACCTAACCTCCAGGGCCCAAGGGTGTGTGATGTTGTCTCTTGCTCAATCCTCTGCTTTTTGAGGAAGGATTTTGATCACAAATTCCAAGATATTCAGAAATTCAATATTCGAATCAGTCGTGTTCAAAAAGAATTTCCTCCCTCGCCCTTTTCAGCTGATGTCTTAGTCAGCTTTCTGCCCCTGCACAATTCATACCGCCTCCCTGCCGTGGGCTCACCCTGCTGCTGGAGAAAGCAAGGACTCTACTGTAGTTTTAACTAGAACTGGGCCTGAAAAGCTCCTCGCCCAGCAGACCGTGGTGAGCGAGGCACATAAGATCAAAACTTACTCTTTCTTGGATTTTATTTTGTGACCTATAAACAGCATGAGACCTCTGATAATTTCTAATTTGGAATTTTTCCTCCTTTCTCCCATGCTTTGTGCTCTTCAGGGAGTACCTCTGAATCTTTCCTTGCTCTCACATACTGTATCTATTAATCAATTGCTTCCTATTCAAAGAAACAACCAAAAAAAATTCAGGAGATGGTACCTTTTCTCCCTTACCTTGCAGGAACGCCATAGCTATGAAACAGAATTGACTATAAATGCCATGCAAAGTGGACATCGTGTCTATCTTACTCTGCACTGTGTCCCTGCCCCCTGCCTTACCTGGTGCTTGGATCATGACAGATAACAAATGAACAAACATATTATTAAATTTAAAAAAGATGAATGAACAAATTATTGAAAGGATGAATGAGTCAGCACATGCTTTTTGAAAGATAATTCACATGTACAATAAAGGCATATATCATAAATAATCTTTATTTTTTTGTATGAACTTTTACTGAAACATAAAAGTACACTCATGAGAGGGGTGGAGACAAGATGGCTGACTGAAGCCAGCTTTTCACAGAGGCTCCAGTCCAGAAGGAGAGTTAAACAGAAATTTAGCAAGTAACTTGGTAGATTAGAGCTGCCCCAGGAGAGAAAGTTAAAGAATGCACATCAACCCCGCTGAGGCGAGCTGCGACCCCAAGGATACAAACAAAAGGTACAAAATCTATCACTAAGTGGACAGGAGTCACCTCCCCCATGAGAATGGCTTGAAGTGCCCCACAAACAAACTACACTCCCCCCCCCCAACTACACTCCATGGGAAAGACCTCTAAAAACTGGATCTACCTCCCCTACAAGGGTGCCACGGCCTTCTCCTGCCAGGCATAAAACTACATAAAACTGTATATATTCTCTACCTGCAACTCTGAGCTCCCAGAACTCCCCTCTACTCTCACTCTGAGGTGTGGAGGCCTGAGTCCAGATTCTTGGGTGATTTCTCGAGGGGTGAGGACAGGGCCTAAACTGCAGCTGGTCAGTGCTGACTCTAGAGCACGGGAGTGAGGAGAGGATGGATGGCTGAGAGGGAACCACACTGGAGTGGCGGTGACTCAAGGGGCAAAGCAGCAGCCGTCTTTTGGCAATAATAGGGCTCACTCCTGGATATTCTGAAGCCACACCCCCTGTCTCCCTGGGCAACCAGAGGAGGCCAGGGATCTACTCAGGTGGCAACCACCAAGGAACAGATCTCGGATGGAAACAGGCCCCGTGAGTAAAGGGTTTGCCTGAGGCAGTACCAGCCTTGGTGGAGTGCGGGGACTAGAAACTCACCTGTAGAGCTGGGAAGTTCCCAGGGTGGGGCTGACCCAGAGGACCACTTTACTGAACCTAAGATGCACCTGGCCATCAGGGGATCATGAGCCTACAGACAAAGGAAGAAAGGAGGCGAGAACTGACAGCTAACCAAATACAAACCTGCAGTAGCCAAGACAGGGCCTGAAGCACAGGTTCTGTGAACTAAAAACAGCTTCTTTTCTGCAGGGGAATTTAGCAGGGATAGAAACAAATTCCCGCAAAGTTGTTCTGTTCTGTTCTATCAGTAACATCAATCAGGGGCGAGGCTGGAGCTGACCCCAGAGCCTCCCCAAATCACCTGAGGTTGTCAGGCTCCACCTCCCCCTGCTGTATAGAGGCAGAGCACAGTGGCCTGTCTGAGCAGATATAGATTTCCTTGTGATTCAGGAAGGTGCAAATCCCTGGAGTATCTGTTCACTACAGGCAACTGGGTCACAGCCCTGCGGGGATATCAGTGACTGGGTATGACAGAGGTGCAAGGCGGGGAAGGAGGCATCAACCTTCCCAGACTAATCTATTTGCTAGGTGGGTTCTCCTGAATTCATGGAGCACTAGAGCAAGGCATATCTGAGTTGTCACCAGACCCCTGCAATGCAGTTCCCAGAGACCTTTTAAACTCTCTCACCTGAGACAGGTACTGACTGAGACAATAGATTTGGACCTTTTGAACTGAGTCAATCGCCTGAGGACAATTCAAGTGGTGCCCTGGGTGTGTGGTTATAGGAAGGTTTCATTTTCCTTTTCCAATTGTTGCCCATAGGGGGTGGGGTGGGGTGATTTAATTGCTAGTATTTCTCCACAGCTCAGACATCAACCCAGAGTAACAGTTTCACTAGGGTCAGAGACCAGCTGAAAACAAGACAAAACCACTTAGCCCCACCACACCAAACAGGTCCCCAGTTTCTCAGGCCATAGCACTGTACAGGTCCCCGACAAAGCTCCAGGGGAAAAATGAAATGGTGTAAAATAATCATGGGCTGGAATCAGCCCAGAAGAGATCAAGCAGAAGAGATCAACCCCCACCCCCCAAGGTAAATTTAGCAGACGTAACTGAAGATCCCATTCGAAAACAGCTGGCCGAGATGTCAGAAATTGAATTCAGAATTTGGATTGGAAAAAAGATTAATAGAATGGAGGAAAAATTGGAATTAGAAATTGGAAGAGCAATTCAAAAGTCAGAATTAGAAATTCAAGGAGAAATTCAAAAGTTGCCTCAAGAATTTAACAAATTTAAAGACAAAACTACCAAAGATTTTGACGCACTGAAGGAAGAATTTGAAGCCCTCCAAGATCTGAAAATACAGTAGAATCCCTCAGTACCAGAGTGGAGCAAGCAGAAGAAAGGATTTCTGACATTGAAGACAAAGCCTTTGAACACTCCAAAACTCTCAAAGAGGAAGAGAAATGGAGAGCAAAAATGGATAATTCTCTCAGACAGCTCTGGGATAATTTGAAGAAGGCTAATATCTGCCTCATTGGAATCCCTGAAACCAATGAAGTGGCCTAGCAAGGCACAGAGGCCCTTCTTCATGAAATTATGAAAGAGAATTATACAGACATGCCAAGAGATTCTGAAATTCAGATAGCAGACAGTTTCAGAACCCCAGCACGACTCAACCCCAATAAACATCCCCCAGGCATATCATAATTAACTTCACTAAAGTTAATATGAAGGAGAAAATTCTCAAAGCAGCCAGATGTAAGATATCCATTACCTACAAAGGGAAGAATATTAGAATGACCAAAGATCCCTCTGTTGACACTTTTCAAGCCAGAAGAGGGTGGTCATCAACTTTTAATCTCCTAAAGCAAAATAACTTTCAACCCCGGATCCTGTATCCAGCTAAATTTAGTTTCATTATGATGGAGAAAATAAATAATTTAATGACATTCATATATTGAAGAAATTTACTATAACCAAACCAGCTCTTCAGGATATTCTCAGATCTATCTTCCATAATGACCAACCCAATCCTCTACCACAATAGTAAACTCACTCAGAAACTTTTGATCAAACTCCAACTTTCACACTGGCCAAAGGATTAAAAATGTCCACAGGACTTTCGAAAAACTCGATACCCAAAATTTTACCAGACTTATCAATATTCTCCATTAAAGTGAACAGCTTAAACCATCCTCTAAAGAGGCATAGGTTAGCTGACAGGATACAAAAACTCAGGCCAGATATTTGCTCCATACAAGAGTCACATCTTACCTTAAAAGACAAATACAGACTCAGGGTGAAAGGATGGTCATCCATATTTCAGGCAAATGGTAGTCAGAAAAAAGTAGGTGTTGCAATTTCATTTGCAGATACAATAGGCTTTAAATCAACAAAGGTAAGGAAGGATAAGAATGGTCACTTCATATTTGTTAAGGGTTATACTCGATATGATGAGATTTCAATTATTAATATCTATGCATGCAACCTGAATGCGCCTCAATTTATAAGAGAAACTCTAACAGACATGAGCAACTTGATTTTCTCCAGCTCTATAATTATTGGAGATTTCAGCACTCCTTTGGCAATGTTGGATCCATCCTCTGATAAGAAGATGAGCAAAGAAATTTTAGATTTAAACCTAACCATCCAACATTTGGATTTAGCAGACATCTACAGAACATTTCATCCCAACAAAACTGAATACACATATTTCTCATCAGCCCACGGAACATATTCCAAAATGGATCACATCTTAGGTCACAAGTCTAACCTCAGTAAATTTAAAGGAATAGACATTATTCCTTGCATCTTCTCAGACCACCATGGAATAAAAGTTGAACTCAGTAATAATAGGAATCTGCATACTCATACAAAAACATGGAATTTAAATAAACTTATGCTGAATGATAGCTGGGTCAGAGATTAAGAAGGAAATTGCTAAGATGGCTGACTTAAGCCAGCTTTCCACAGTGGCTCCCATCCAGAAGGAGAGTTAAAGGACAGAAATTTAGCAAGTAACCTGGTGGATTTGAGCTGCACCTAGAGAGAAGGTTGAAGAATGCACATCAACCCCACTGAGGTGAGCTGCGACCACAAGGATACAAACAAAAGGTACAAAATCCATCACCCAGCAGATGGAAGTCCCTTACCACATAATAATGGCCTGGAGTGCCCCACACACAAACGGGCAGAGTTCAAAGGTCCCACCACACTCCATGGGAAAGACCCTCTAAAAACTGGACCTACTTCCCCTACTAGAGTGCCATGGCATTCCCTTCCAGGCCTAAAACTGTATAAAACTTTATATATTCTCTACCTGCAACTCTGAGCTCCCAGCACTCCCCTCCACTCTCACTCTGAGGTCTGGAGGCCTGTCCCCCAGGAGTTCAGATTTTTAGGTGATTTCTTGAGGGGTGTGGACAGTGCCTAAACTGCAGCTGGTCAGTGCTGACTCTGGGGCACGGGAGCAAGGACATGATGGACGGCTGAGAGGGAACCACACCAGAGCAGCAGTTCCCTGAGGCACAGAGCAGCAGCCGTCTTTTAGCAGCAATATGGCCAGACATAAAACAGTGTAAAACTGTATATATTCTCTACCTGCAAGTCTGAGCTCCCAGAACTCCCCTCCACTCTCACTCTGAGGTCGGGAGGCCTGTCCCCCAGGACTCCAGATTCTTGGGTGATTTCTCTAGGGGTGTGGACAGTGCCTAAAATACAGCTGGTCAGTGCTTACTCTCGAGCACGGGAGTGAGGAGAGGAAGGTCGGCTGAGAGGGTACCACACCAGAGCAACAGTTCCCTGAGGCTCGGAGCAGCAGCCATCTTTTAGCAGCAATAAGGCTTACTCCCGGATATTATGAAGCCACACCCCCTGTCTCCCTGGGCAACCAGAGGCTGGCAACCACCCGTGAGTAAAGGATTTGCCTGTCTCACAGATCCAGGAAGTTCCCAGGATGGGGCTGACTCTAAAGAGGACCACTTTACTGAGACTAAGATGTACCTGGCCCTCAGGGGATCATCAGCCTATAGACAAAGGAAGGCAGCAGGAAAGAACTGATAGGTAACCGAATACAAACCTGCAAGGGGCAAAGACAGGGATTTGGAACTCAAAACAGCTTCTCTTCTGCCAGGGAATTTAGCAGGAACAGAAACAAAATCCTGCAAAATTGTTCTGTTCTGTTCTGTCAGTAACATAATCAGGGGTGGGGCTGGACCTGAATGAACACCCTCCAACCTTCATCAAGTGCCCGAGGCTGTCAGGCCTCACCACCTCCTGCTAGATAGAGGCAGAGCCCAGAGGCCTGGCAGATTTCCTTGTGAATCAGGCAGGTGCAAACACTTGGAGTATCTGTTCACCACAGGCAACTGGGTCAGCCAACTGCAAGGCTATCAGTGACTGGGTATGACAGAGGTACAAGGTGGGGAAGAAGTCATCAACCTACCCAGACTGATCTATTTGCTGGGAGGCTCCTCCTGACTCCACGCAGCACTGGAGCAAGCCATATCAGAGTAGTCACCAGACCCCTGTGATCCAGTTCCCAGAGACCTCTTAAACTCTCCCACCTGAGACAGGTTATGACTGAGACAATTGATTTGGACCTTTTGAACTGAGCCAATTGCCTGAGGACTATTCAGGTGGTGCCCTGGGTATGTGGTTGTATTGTAGGAAGGTTTGATTTTCTTTTTCCAATTGTTGCCTGTGGTGGGCGGGGAGACTTAATTGCTGGTATTTCTCCACAGCTGAGACTTCAACCTAGAGTAACTGTTTCACTAGGGTCGAACAGAAACTAGCTGAAAACAAGACAGTACCACTTAGCCCCACCACACAAAACAGGGTCCCACTTTCTGAGGCCACAGCCCTTGACAAGCTCCAGGGGAAAAATCAAAGGGAGTAAAACAATTATGGGGTGTAATCAGCGGAAAAAATCTGATAACATGAATAACCAGAATAGATTACCCCCCTCCCCCAGGAAAGATATGGCAGATGTAATTGAATATCAGATTCATAAAAAACTGGCCGAGATGTCAGAAATCTAATTCAGAATTTGGATTGCAAACAAGATTAATAAAGTGGAGGAAAATTTGGAATTAGAACTTCGTGCAGCAATTCAAAAGTCCAAATTAGGAATTCGAGGAGAAATTCTAAAGTTGTTTCAAGAATTTAATGAATTTACAGACAAAACCACCAAAGACTCAGACACACTGAAGCAAAAATTTGCAGCCCTCAAAGATATGAAAAATACAGTAGAATCCCTGAGTAACAGAGTGGAGCAAGCAGAAGAAAGGATTTCTGACATTGAAGTCAAAGCCTTTAACGCTCCCAAATTCTCAAAGAAGAAGAGAAATGGAGCACAAAAATGGATCATTCTCTCAGTGAGCTCTGGGATAATTCAAAGAAGGCTAATATCTGACTCATTGGAATCTCTGAAACCGATGAAGTGCCCTCGCTAGGCACAGAGGCCCTTCTCCATGAAATTATGAAAGAGAATTTTCCAGACATGCCTAGAGATTCTGAAGTTCAGATAGCAGACAGCTTCAGAACCCCAGCACGACTATACCCCAATAAACATCCTCTAGGCATATCAGAATTAACTTCACTAAAGTTAACATGAAGGAGAAAATCCTCAAAGCAGCCAGACGTAAGATATCCATTACCTACAAAGGGAAGA
This sequence comes from Nycticebus coucang, assembly GCF_027406575.1. NCBI lineage: Eukaryota > Metazoa > Chordata > Mammalia > Primates > Lorisidae > Nycticebus > Nycticebus coucang. The sequence goes on along the minus strand of NC_069799.1, from coordinate 4,361,771 downwards.
ATATCAGACTGACTATAGATCTCTCTGCTGAAACTTTTCAAGCCAGAAGAGGTGGTCATCAACTTTTAACATCCTAAAAAAAATAACTTTCAACACTAGATTCTTTATTCAGCTAAACTGAATTTCATTTATGATGGTGAAATTAAATATTTTAATGACATTCATATGTTGTAGAAATTTGCCATAACCAAACCAGCTCTTCAGGATATTCTCAGAATTATCCTCCATAATAACCAACCCAATCCTTTACCACAAAATTAAACTCACTCAGAAACTTTTGATCAAACTCCAACTTCCACACTGGTGACAGGATTAAAAATGTCCACTGGAATTTTAAAAAACTCGATACCCAAGATTTTACAAGACTTATCAATATTCTCCATTAAAGTGAACGGCTTAAACTGTCCTCTAAAGAGGCATAGGTTAGCTGACTGGACACAAAAACTCAGGCCAGATATTTGCTGCACACAAGAGTCACATCTTACCTTAAAAGACAATTATAGACTCAGGGTGAAAGGATGGTCATCCATATTTCAGGCAAATGATAATCAGAAAAAAGCAGGTGTTGAAATTTTATTTGCAGATACAACAGGCTTTAAATCATCAAAAGTAAGGAAGGAAAAGAATGGTCACTTCATATTTGTTAAGGGTAATAGTCAATATGATGAGATTTCAATTATTAATATCTCTGCACCCAATCAGAATGCACCTCAATTTATAAGAGAAACTAACAGACATGAGCAACTCGATTTTCTCCAACTCCATAATAGTCGGAGATTTCAACACTCCTTTGGCAGTGTAGGATCGATCCTCTGATAAGAAGCTGAGCAAAGAAATTTTAGATTTAAATCTAACCATCCAACATTTGGATTTAGCAGACATCTGCAGAACATTTCATCCCAACAAAGCTCAATACACATACTTCTCATCCGCCCATAGAACATACTCCAAAATCAATCACATCTTAGGTCACACGTCTAACTTCAGTAAATTTAAAAGAATAGAAAATATTCCTTGCATCTTCTCAGACCACCATGGAATAAAAGTTGAACTCAGTAACAATAGGAATCTGCATATTCATACAAAAACATGGAAGTTAAATAACCTTATGCTGAATGATAGCTGGGGCAGAGATGAGATTAAGAAGGAAATTGCCAAAATTTTGGAAAAAACGGCAATGAAGACACGAATTATCAGAACCTCTGGGATACCGCAAAGGCAGATCTAAGAGGGAAATTTACAGCACTTGTAAATCTCTTGAGCAAGCCTCCCTCAAGAGAATGGAAAGAGAGGAAGTTAAAAACTTAATGGGACATCTCAAGCAACTGGAAAAGGAAGAACATTCCAACCCCAAACCCAGTAGAAGAAAAGAAATAACCAAAATTAGAGCAGAATTAAATGAAATTGAAAACAAAAGAATTATACAACAGATCAAGAAATCAAAAAGTTAGTTTTTGAAAAGGTCAATAAAATAGATAAACCTTTGGCCAACCTATCAGAACAAAAAAGAGTAAAATCTCTAATCTCATCAATCAGAAACAACAAAGTCAAAATCACCACAGACTCCCCAGAAATTCAAAATATTCTTAATGAATATTACAAGAAACTTTATTTTCAGAAATATGAAAATCTGGAGGAAATTGACCAATACTTGGAAGCACGTCACCTTCCAAGACTTAGTCAGAATCAAGTGGAAATGTTGAACAGGCCCATATCATGTTTGGAAATAGAATCAACCATACAAAACGTCCCTAAAAAGAAAAGCCCGGGACCAGATGCTTTCACATTAGAATTCTACCAAACCTTTAAAGAGGAATTAGCACCTATATTACTCAACCTTTACCAAAAGGTAGAAAAAAAGAAGGAAGACTACCCAACACGTTCTATGAAGCAAACATCACCCTGATCCCCAAACCAGGAAAAGACCCAACAAAAAAAGAAAATTATAGACCAATATCACTATAGAATATAGATGCAAAATATTCAACAAGATCCTAACCAACAGAATCCAGCAACACATCAAACAAATTATACATCATGACCAAGTCGGTTTTATCCCATGGTCTCATGGCTGGTTCAATATACATAAATTTGTAAGTATAATTCAGCACAGAAACAAATTAAAAAACAAAGATCATATGATTCTCTCAATTGATGCAGAAAAAGCTTTTGATAATATCCAGCATCCCTTCATGATCAGAACACATAAAAAATTGTTATAGAAGGGACATTTCTTAAACTGATAGAGGCCATCTACAGCAGACCCACAGCCAATATCATATTGAATAAAGTTAAATTGAAATCATTTTAACTCAGATCAGGAACCAGACAAGGCTGCCCATTGTCTCCATTGCTCTTTAACGTTGTAATGGAAATTTTAGCCACTGCAATTAAGGAAGAAACGGTGATCAAGGTATCCCTATAGGGTCAGAAGAGATCAAACTTTCGCTCTTCGCAGATGATATGATTATATATCTGGAAAACACCAGGGATTCTACTAGAAAACTCTTAGAAGTGATCAAGGAATACAGCAGTGTCTCAGGTAACAAAATCAACATTCATAAATCAGTAGCCTTTATATATACCAGCAATAGTCAAGCTGAATAAACAGTTAAGGACTCTATTCCATTAGTGCCAAAGAAGATGAAATATTTGGGAGTTTATCTAGCAAAGGACGTGAAAGATCTCTATAAAGAGAACTATGAAATTCTAAGAAAAGAAATAGCTGAATATGTTAACAAATGGAAAAACATACATGCTCATGGCTGTGAAGAATCAACATCATTAAAATGTCCATACCACCCAAAGCAATATATAATTTTAATGCAATCCCTATTAAAGCTCCACTGTCATACTTTAAAGATGTTGAAAAAAACAATACTTTGTTTTATGTGGAATCAGAAAAAACCTCGAATAGCCAAGACATTACTCAGAAATAAAAACAAAGCAGGAGGAATCACGTTACCAGACCTCAGACTATGCTACAAATCAATAGTGATCAAAACAGCATGGTACTGACACAAAAACAGAGAAGTAGATGTCTGGAACAGAATAGAGAACCAAGAGATGAATCCAGCTACTTACCATTATTTGATCTTTGACAAGACAATTAAAAACATTCAGTGGAGAAAAGATTCCCTATTTAACAAATGGTGCTGGGTGAACTGGCTGGCAACCTGCAGAAGACTGAAACTGGACCCACACCTCTCACCATTAACTAAGATAGACTCTCACTGGAGTAAAGATTTAAACTTAAGGCATGAAACTATAAAAATACTAGAAGAAAGTGCATGGAAAACCCTTGAAGAAATTGGTCCGGGTGAGTATTTTATGAGGAGGACCCCCCCCCAGCAATGGAAGCAGCTTCAAAAATATACTATTGGGACCTGATCAAACTAAAAAGCTTCTGCACAGCCAAGAACACAGTAAGTAAAACAAGCAAACAGCAATCAGAATGGGAGAAGATATTTGCAGGTTATGTCTCCGACAAAGGTTTAATAACCAGAATCTACAGAGAACTCAAATGTATAAGCAAGAAAAGAATAAGTGATCCCAACCCAGGCTGGGCAAGGGACTTGTAGAGAATCTTCTCTGAAGAAGACAGGCGTGTGTCCTACAGACATATGAAAAAATGCTCATCATCTTTAATCATCAGAGAAATGCAAATCAAAACTACTTTGAGATATCATCTAACTCCAGTAAGACTAGCCCATATCACAAAATCCCAAGACCAGAGATGTTGGCGTCGATGTGGAGAAAAGGGAACACTTCTACACTGCTGGTGAGAATGCATATTAATACATTCCTTTTGGAAAGAGATATGGAGAACACTTAGAAATCTAAAAGTAGATCTGCCATTCAATCCTATAATTCCTCTACTAGGCATATACCCAGAAGACCAAAAATCACATCACAACAAAGGTATTTATACCAGAATGTTTATTGCAGCCCTATTCATAATTGCTAAGTCGTGGAAAAAGCCCAAGTGCCCATCCATCCACGAATGGATTAATAAACTGTGGTATATGTACACCAGGGAATATTATGCAGCCTTAAAGAAAGATGGAGACTTTACCTCTTTCATGTTTACATGGATGGAGCTGGAACATATTCTTCTTAGTAAAGTATCTCAAGAATGGAAGAAAAAGTACCCAATGTACTCAGCCCTACTATGAAACTAATTTATGACTTTCATATGAAAGCTATAACCCAGTTACAACCTAAGAATAGGGGCAAGGGGGAAAGGGAAGGGAGAGAGTGGGGATGGGGGCAGAGGGAGTGTGATTGGTGGGATTACACCTGCAGTGCATCTTACAAGGCTATATGTGAAACTTAGTAAATGTAGAATTTAAATGTCTTAGCACAATAACTAAGAAAACGCCAGGAAGGCTGTTAACCAGTATGATGAAAAAGTGTCAAACAGTCTATAAAACCAGTGTACGGTGCCTCATGATCACATTAATGTACACAGCTATGATTTAATAATAATAAAAAAAATACACTTATGATAGCACAGTTCATGACTTGATATGTGAGGAGGAGAACGTGGTCACACCCAGCAGCTCCCAGTTCTGTGTCTTGTTCAGCCCCTACAAATGTCCACACACCAAACTCTCCTGTACTCAACTTTCTTCACTCAAGATTTTATTTAGGAGTTCTATTTATATTATTTTGTACAGTTAATTCATTCTTGTGGTTATGTAATATTACCTTGTATGAATATATTATAGTTTATTTCTCAATTCTACTGCTGATGACATTGGGGTTAGTTCTAGTCTTTGGCTCCCATAATGGGGCTTCTGTGACCAGTTTTTAGACGTGACTTATTGGCATATATATTCATTTTTAGTTCATATTATATCTAGGGGAGTGGAACTGCTGGGTCATAACTTTTTTAAAGGCTGTGTATTAAAATGCCCTCTGTGAACACTCCTAAAATATTTACTAAGGAATAGAAATTTACCCAAACTTATTCAAGTAAAATGGAGTTTGTTAAAAGTGCAGATATTCTAAGGAATTAAAAGAATATAAGACTATCAAAAGCAAACATACAAACTCAGAAAGCATAGTAGGTAGTATTTAAACAATTCTAAGCACTTAGATAGAAGGAGATTTAGTTCTATGACCTGGAAGAATTCTCATGAGAAGGCCACTAGGTCATCAAGAACAGAGGGAATTGGAAGAATGTGTAACAGGTTAAAAATATTTTTTACTAAAATATTAAAATATAATTTAGATATTAATGAGATAAATCTTTAGCAATATAGGAAAATTGATCCCAGTCTTGCTTTACTTGGGAGTCTAAATAGCTCCTCTTTTATTGGGGGAGGGAACTTTTTTTAAGTAATGAGGAAAAATATAATGGAAATACTTAAATTCACTATTAGCATATTTTAATTTTTATATGCTTTAAATATACATTTTGTAATGACTTACAAACCATTTAATAAATGTGTTTATGAAATATATACTCAAACATGACATACATGTAACAGAGTACAAGTAGGACTTTCATTACAATGTGGTAATTACATGTCTCCATCGTACATATAAATCATGGGCTTTTATATTTATCTCCCTACATTACTAAAAGTTAATATTGGTTCACAGGTGATGGTTTTGTGTGGTAATCTTTATTCAGATGTCCACAATGATATCCTTCCTACACCATAGGGAAGTAATTACTGTTTTCTCCAGGTATACACATAGGTGACCTGGTGCTTTGTTATTCAACCTTCATTTCTGAAATGTGTCATGAAATGCAAGAAGGAACAGAACTAGTATATTACTGGATAAGCACACTGTCCCCTGGCTTGTTCAAAAGGACCTTGTGAGAATTAATGAGATTATATCTGAAATACTTTTAAATACTGAAATATTTAAGCTATGTAAGTGGTTATAACTTTAACATGATCACCAAAGGAATATTTTGAGAGTTTGATGAGATTCCATTTAAAAATTATTGTCGATAAGTTAACATTATAATGTCATTTTTACTAAGTTGAAAGGGTAGAGTCTTGAATTAATTGAACTTTTGTAGCAAGAGACTTTTTTTTGAGAAAACAAATCTTTTTTTAAATTTTATTTTATTTTATTTTTATTGTTAAATCATAGCTGTGTCCATTAGTGCAATCAAGGGGTACAATGGAGAGAGACATTTTTTATAAGGCAGGATTCTTTCAGTTGCAGTGTGAAAGCCCACCACAAAGGAATTTAACTATTAAAGGGAATTGATTAGCTCAAGCAATTGAAAAGGCTGGGGGTGGTATACATAGCTTTAGGCATAGTCAGAAGTGGGGTCTCCAAAGATAGAGTAAAGAAAGGGTCACTTTTCTCAGTCCCACCTTCCCAGGGTTATTATATAAGGCTCTCCCATATAAGAACAAATCTGGTCAATAGCAGTTAGAGGGGTATTTCAGCCCTTGGGGAAACCCCAGAAGAAAAGGAGAGCTTATCTTTCCCAGCAGTTTTATGAAAGTCCCCAGACTATTACTGGCCCCAAATAACGATTTGTTTCCAGCACGGTCAATGCCAGGAGTGTGTCACCAGTGTATGTTAGAGTCAGGAGGTATTTTCAGGGATTTTCTATATACTTTCTGGAAAATGGTTGAATTCCCAAAATAAGATCGGAGGCTTCCACCAGAGGCCAAGGTTATAGCCAAAATTAGTAGTTTCCTTTTTATCACTATGGCATTTGTAGGTCAGAAAACTCAAAAAGAGCCTGCCCCCAAACCCAGTTTTGTTTTTAACATTTGTAGAAGACTTACAAAACAGTTAGCAGTTTGTTTGTAAATGCTCTGCCACTGCAAATTACCTTCTGGGCTTGGCAAAACCACTTGTCAAAATGTGTTTCTGAGACTCATTCCCATGCTTTTCCTCAGTAAGATCACAACTGTACATTTGTTAATCAGGATATTTGAGACTTGTAATCGAAGTTTTAATGAATGTCTAAGGCAAAATCATACGACCCTGTCGTGTTTGAGCACATATTAATTAGGAAGCTGTGAAGTTTCAGAGAGTAAGTGACACATCAGAGCTCTGACAGAAGGAAATCAGAAGGCCAGTCAACTTGATTTTTATCTGTACCAGAGATTCTCCCCAAATAAATAATTAAAAGGAATTTAGAGCCTCAAGGGAAAATTTAAAAGTCTTATAGAATGGTAGGAAAAATGTAAAAAGGGCAAAGAAAGTCAAATGACAACAGATGTACTTTTTGGTGGCTCATTTGAATTTTGCTGGTGGGGCACCTCAGCAGGGGGGTATTTTCACATGGTTTAGCAGAGGCCACAGCAGGGAGGAAGAAAAAGTTCAATCTCCTTGTTAGAATTGCAGAGTCGTTAAAGGAGGCAGGGACACGTGGGAACTATTTATAGAAATATTCTCAGAAACACTTGTGTGACCACAAGAAATAATGGAAAGTAAATGTTGCTATCTGCTCATGAACACATTAAAAGGAAAAAAAAAAAAAACTGATTTATTAGCTGAGTAGTTGGAATCATGGGATTCTCTTTGGTGGGGAAAAGAATTATTCTGAGAATGTCTGATGCTGGCCCTTGAGTGTACAATCCTGGATCATCGATTTCAATTAAGTCCTTATGCCTCTTTGGTAATAGCAATTAAAAGATTAATCTACCTTATAATGTGGATTGTAACATAAAAACTTGAACAAGTTCTTAAAATCACTTCAGATAGAAGTTTTGAATTATTTGGGGTTCTGCTTTTCCCACTATTTCTTAATTTTTTTCTTAAATCTTGTCGCAACAGATCTTAGTGTCTTATAAACTTAAGTCTGATATGTGAAATCTGCTGATCCATAACATCACAAGTTTCCAATATCATTCCAATGTCATGCACATATATGATTCAGGGAAGCCTCTGTATTGAGAGCATCTGTATTCATGTGACTCTGATCACTACAGGCCGGAGCCAATTTTGTGCACACTGGGCATGTGTTAGTCTGCTGCTGCTGCTGCTGCATAGCAAATCAGCACACATCTAGCAGTTTCAAACAATAGCCATGTGTGTTAATCTACAGTTTTTAGGTCAGAAGTGCATGCTTGGCATGACTGGGTTCCTTGCCAAGAGTCTTGTGAGGGTGAAATCAAGCTGTTGACCACCAGAATCTCATTTGGGGCTTTGGAAAAGACTCTGCCTGCACATTCCTTGGAGACAGCGGGATGAGTTTAGCTCCTGTGGGTGTACACCTGCTGTGCCTGTTTGTTTGCTGTCATCTGGGAGCTGCTCCCCTCTCCTTAAGGCTGCCTGTGTATCTCACTACCTGGTCCCTTTCATCTTCAAATCCAGCAACAGAGAATCTTGTCAAACCAATCTGGTGCTTTGAATTTCTGACCCCAGGGAGGGTCCAGTCTCCTTTCAGGGATCACCTGATTAGGTCAGGCTCACACAGGGTAATCTCTTTCTTAAAGTCCGCTGGCCCATCTAACAATCTGATTGTGGGAAGAAAGTCCATAAGATTCACAGTCTTAAGGATTCTGCAGGCTATGTGTACCAGGGATGGGTATCTTGGGGGATTGTCTTAGAATTTTGCATACCATAGAGTAGGGCAATATCTTTGTTTGATCTAAATGTAACTGGCCAAGTAAGTATACAATGATGTATATTTAAAACAGAGAAATCATTTTTAAAGACTGTTCAACCTGTTTCTGCTTATTCATCAGTTCCTTATTCCCCCACTCCACCTCCCACCGCTGTGCAAATTGCCAAACTCTGACCTGGTGTGAGTCAGAGGTTCCCAAACATAAGTGTCCTTGAGTCTCCCAGGAAAAGTGTTGTTTTTAGATTTGTACCATTCTTAAGAAATTCTAACTCAGAATGTCTGAGGAAAAGCCCAGGAATGTACACTGTGATGGTGACTCTGATGTATGCAGCTGCAAGACATAGTTTAAGAAGCACCGTTACTTCACAATCTGTGCAACGACACGACATCTGGGGCAGCCAGGTAGCCTATTCATAGTCTGTATTCACAGTGTTCAAAGGAGAGCTGTGGGATTTCTGGAAATATTTGAGAACTAAACTTGAGATCTACTTTCTCTAGTTCTTAAAATGGCAGGTTATTTTAATGCAAAAGGACTTTGGATGTGAAGGATAAAACAGCAGGGAAAAAAGGACATGACACATTACAGAAGAATGACTTTTCTCAAAGAGTTTTAATGCTCTGTGAGTGTCATCATTAAAAATGTCAAATTTTTCATCTGTGCTGCGTTTGGTTAGATTTACAGTAGGCACTCTTTATTGAGAGAAATGTCACAAATATTGATTGCATTTTGCTTTTATTCATACCTAATGATGACAGTGGAACAAAATGTGAAAAAGTGCTACAGATTCTGCACTCATGCTGAAATCCACACATATTGTCAGGTGTAGTCAAAACAGAAAACCAGAGCTGTGATTTATGAACAGAAATGAGAAGTAAAAGATGAAAAATAGCACCACAATAAGGAGCACCCTCAGAAAGAATGCTTTTTTAAGAAAATTTTTTAGAGCGACTGAACACAATGGTTTCATTGTTTTCTTAATTCCAGTGACTTTAGTTTATTAGTATTTTATTTTCCATCCCTTGAAACCCATCTTTAAATTAAAATGGATTTGTCTCTGGAGAGTATTAAACACTTTAAAGAAGAAATTGTGCATTTCACATAAGTCATTTGCAATCGGGTGTGTGGTGAATTTCCTGCTTGCTCATGCCACTTTTTGAAAAACATTGTAGTAGACCTAAGTTTAGACATGGCTTTTAGAAATCACAATATATAATTCCTTACATTGTTTTACTTTATAAAAATGTAATGATGAAAATATAATGGTTAAAATGAATATTTAACTTCACTTCTACTTACCCATTTACTTATACCAGTATAATAGAAATTTGTCACATTTCCATGACTGCTAATTTCTCTTGTTAGATAAAAACATTGGTTTTATAAAATAAGAGTCCCACCTGATATCTAAACATTTATTATGACATCATTTTTAGTAAAATTAATACAATATATGTGGTGATAATAGACGATGACTGTGATTATCGATATGGCTTTGTTACAAGGTAGCAAAGGACAGCTATCAAAAGAAGTCTGTATCTAGGAATATATACATGCAGGGTATTCATAAAGTTTGTGTGCAATTTAAAGTATTTTAAAATATTTATTTTATCTTACCTTCTCATTTCTGTTCACAAATCATGGCTCTGATTCTGTGTTTAGACTACCTTTGATAGTATTTTAAATTGCACATGAACTTGTGGACATCTTGTACTTAGAATATATCAATTTGGCACAATATATTTCATGTGTGGAGTTTTCTTTCATTTGATTTTTTCCCCAGTAAACAACTTTCATTTGTTCAACAAATGTGTACCCTCCAGTCATCCCTTGATGAAATGAAAGGTGGATTTTTTTGCTCCTTACATTTACTCCAATCTTTCTATGCTATTTCCTGCATGCATTTGCCTATTTCTTTATTAGACTCTCCTTCCTGGTTGGAATTACTCAGGATCTTGTATTTCAGTAAGCTGTTGGATTATAAAGATAGTAATTTAAACAGTTTTCATAACTTTTGCAATAGTCCTAAAATTCATGTGTTGAAACTTAATTCCACTGTGGTGGTTACAAGACGGGACCTTTTGGGAACTGATAAAATATTAGGGTTTCAGGGCGGCGCCTGTGGCTCAAGAAATAGGGCGGCGGCCCCATATGCCAGAGGTGGCGGGTTCAAACTCAGCCTCGGCCAAAAACTTCAACAACAAAAACAACAAAAATCAATAGGGCTTCACCCTCAACAATGGATTAGAGTTTGGCAAAGGGACTGGAAGGAGCAGCTCAGGCCTGTAGGCTCTTCTAGTCTTCTACCATGCGAGGACAAGGTCTTTGTCCCCATTTTGACCTTTTCTCTCTTCTACCATGAAGGAATACCTAGATGGCATCATCGATGAGAAATGGGCCTTCACCAAACCTACCAGTTCCCTGATCTTGGACTTCCTAGCCTCCAGATCTATGAGAAAATATATTTCTATTCTTTATAAGTTACTCATTCCATGGTATTTTGTTACAGCAGTACACATTGACTAACAATGAGAAGCGAGCATGTTGCTATTAGAAACACTCCCACATGTGGAAGTAACTTTGGGACTGAGTCATGGGTAGAGGCTAGAAGAGCTTGGAGGCTCATTTTAGAAGAAGTTGACATCACTGTGAATGAAGCGTTAATGGCAATTCTGGTGAGGGCTTGGAAGAGGAAAGCTGTAGGAAGAACCTTAGTCTTTAGAGATTATGTAATTTGTCATGATCCGAATGTTGGTAGGAATATGGACATTAAAGGCCATTCTGCTAAGGTCTCATATGAAACGAATACTTTATTGGAAGTATAGAAACTGGAGGAAAGCCCATCTTTGCTACAAGGTAGCAGAGAACATGGATGAATTGTGACCATGTCCTAGTATTCTGTAGAAGGCAGAATTTAAGAGTGATGAGGGATATATTTGGAGGAAGAAATCTCTATGCATAGTGTTGAGAATGCTGGGTGCTTTCTCCTAATTGCTTGTAGTAAAAATGTGAGAAGAGAGGTATGAATTAAAGATGGAATAAATAATCAGAAAGGAATCAGAACTTAAAGAATTCAAAAATTCTCAGCCTGGGTAGGTTGTAAAAGTGTTTGGGAGAAAACACCCAGTATGTAGCCAAGTGATCCTTAGATAAGAATATTAATATGGATAGAAGAAAGACAGATGCCATTCATGAAAACAATAAAAACAATACAAGACTGAATAGGCATTATGGAGATATTCAAGGCTAACAGGCCTGTGACAAGACCAGAAGGCCAAGGGCTGAGGGGCAGAACTATGTCAAAGAAGCAACACCCATGGGACCTCAGTATTCGTGACATAGTGCCACCTTGAGTCTCTTCTCTCTGCATTTTGGTGTGGTGCTTCTCAGCTGCCTCTGCTGTAGCTGAAGTGGTCCAGGGTGTGGCTAATGCTGCTACTCAGCAAGGTATAGGCTCTACACTTTGGCATCCATGTAGTGCTGACTCTGAAAGAATCCAGAGTGCACACTGTGGATGGATGAATCCCTCCACCTGGATGTCACAGGATGCCCCCAGAGAACCTCTGGGCTCAGGGAAAGAATTGCCACAGTGGTAGGGCTTCTGAAGAGAGCCTCAGCTAGTGTAATGATTAGCTAAGCATGGGGTTAGGCCTATGTTGGAGAGTACTCACTAGCACAGCGTCTAGCGGAGCTGTGAGGGTGGAGCCCTAGAACTACAGAGACACTGATGTGCAACTCTCTCCTTGGAGAGCTGGAGGCATTGGACTCCAGTTTGTGAGAGCCACAGTGTAGGCTATACCTGTCACAGCCATGAAGGCAGGGTCTCCTGGAGCCTTGGGGACCTAACCCTCACACCAGCATATCTGGAAGGTGAGACATGGAGTGGAAGATTACTCTTAAGCTTCAAAATTCAATGTTGTTTGCCTTCATGAGTTTTGGACTTATTTGGGACCTATTTTTCATTTCTTTGTGCTAATTTCTCCTTTTGAAATAAAAACATCTATCATACACTTGTCCTGGCACTGTGTTTTAGAAGCACATAACTTGTTTGATTTCACAAGATCACAGTTAGAGAGCAATTTACCCAGGATGAATTATACCTTGAGTCTCATTCAATTTGATTTAGATAAGAGACTGGACTTTAGACTTTTGAGTTGATTCTGGAGTAAGTTCAAACTTTTGGGGCTCTAGGGCTGGAATGAATGTGTTTTGCATGTGAGAAAAAGACATTCTGGGAACTAGGAATGGAATGCGATGGTCTGAATATCCTCTAAAATTTATGTGTTTAAACTTCATTCTCACTGTGATAGCATTAAGAGGTGGAGAATTTGAGAAATTGATTTTTAAGAAGGGCTTTACCTCCAGGAATGGATAAGCCTAACAAAAGGGCTGGAGCACTGGCTGTTGTGTCTGGACACCTATAATCCCAGTACTTTGGGAAGGCCAATGTGGGAGGATCACTTGAGGCCAGGAATTTGAGACCAGCCTGGGCAACATAGCGAGACCCTGCCTCTAAAATAGTTTTAAAAATTAAAAAAAACAAGCCAGGTATAGCCCACATGCTTGTGGGGTTGGGAGGATTACTTGAGCCCAAGAGTTAGAGGTTACAGTGAGCTATTACGACACCACTGCACTCCAGCTTGGGCCTGTCTCTAAAAAAATAGCTTTAAAAAAAATGAAAGGACTTGAGTGGATAGCTTAGGCTCTTTTTGCTCTTCTGATTTCCCCCTATGTGAGCACATAGCCTGTGTTCCCTTTTTGCCCTCATGTATTGTCTGCCATGTGAAAATACCTACATGGTGCCACATGTGAGAAATGGGCCATTACCAAACCTTCTGGCCTTGGACTTTTTACTCACCAGAACTGTAAGAGAATAAATTTCTATTTTTTATATGTGGCATTTTGTTATAGCAGCACACACAGACTTAAGACAACATCCATATGGCAGCACCCATAGCTCAATGGGTAGGGCGCCAGCCATGTACACCAAGGCTGGAGGGTTCAAGCCCAGCTAGGGCCTGCTAAACAACAATGACAACTGCAACCAAAAAATAGCTGGGCATTAGGCGGGCACATGTAGTCCCAGCTACTCGGGAGGCTGAGGCAAGAGAATTGCTTAAGCCTAGGAGTTTGAGGTTGCTGTGAGCTGCGATGCAATGGCACTCTACCGAGGGCAACATAATGAGACTCTGTCTCAAAAAACAAAAAAACAACATCCAGCATATTTCTCCCTCTCTTAGGGCGTGAAGACATACCTACAGCCTTCCTCCAAATTTATTGAGAAAAATCTAAACCGGTTTATATAAACTCTCTCTGATTTCTTCTTTGCAATTCAAAGTGCATTCCTACAGCATATCTTGCTTTCCTGAGAGAAGGGATACCTTGTCATAGAAACACTTGACTCAGGTCCAGATTCTAAGTGACCATATCTTCTTTGACTATTGTAGCACCACATTAGATTCTTACTATGATCCTAACATTTTCTTCTTAGCTTATAAACACCCTCAAGTCTCTCCTAATTAGCTCTCCCACAAAGAATCAAGATTACCTTCATCCTCTTGTTTACTTACACTATCAATTTTTCTTAAAATAGTACTCTACACATAAGTCAAAAGAGGGCAGGGATGTTAGGTGTTTTGTTACCCATTATAGCCTAAGCACCTACCACAGTACTTGGCACATAGTCAGTGCTCAATAAAATAAATATTTGTTGAACTGAGTTGAAAGAGCAGTTGTTTTCTGCATCGTCTAATGCAGCACACTTCTGACTGCTGTCATTCCTGTAATCCCTCCTGCATATCACTGTCATTTACAAACTACTATTCCTCTGTCTCAGGGTAGGAATTCTCCCTTTGCTGAGGCATGTGCCACTCTTTGTGCTGCCTCACAGCTCTCAATGATCCACTCTTGGTAATTCCCAACATATATGCAATATTTGTCTGCATGAAACACATTTTTTCCTCCATTTCAAATTATTCCATTGTTGCAGGTACTTCATATATACATTAAATAGCATGGTTTCTAGTTCAATGTGACAACCTCCCAGAAATTATCAGCTTTTTAAAAATTTGTTGAAAATATACAATGCTTTTGGTAAGGTGTCCTTCAAAGGTTTTAGTTTGCCCAGTGCATTTTAAAATGTTTTCCCTAAGATCTAAACGTAGCCTTGATGGCATATATGAGTTTTCATGATTCTCTTGGTTCCATGAAAACAAGCAGAATTCCTGTAAGACTGTTGCCTCTATCTCTCTTATGTGAAAACTAGTGGGAGGGATTGAGAAATTCAATTTTAATCAAATTACAAATTGTGTATTAGCTTAATTTATTGAGAAGGTAATGTTCATAAATAATACTGCAAGACATTATAGAGGATTGTGTTCTTCTGAATAGCTCTTCTGGGAAAAATAAATTATTTTCTGTATCTGGGTTTCCAGTTTATTTATGTTATATTTTATTCAGAAGTACATGACTTTGTTTTTCACTTAAATCTTTCAATTATTTCTAAATACATTATTATAAAAACATTATCTTGTGATTGTCTTTGTAACTATTTCATGAAAGTTCATCTTTATCACTAGATCTGTGTTGCTTAAAAGATACATATATCAAATGAAATACTGTATGGGCACCATGATTTAGACCTTATGTGTGTTTACTTCTATTCCACTTAGTTTCACTTCACTTTTTTTAGAGACAGAGTCTCACTTTGTCACCTTCAGTAGAGTGCTGTGGCATCACAGCTCACAGCAACCTCCAGCTCTTGGGCTTAGCTGATTCTCTTGCCTCAGCCTCCCAAGTTCCTGGGACTACAGGCGCCCACCACAATGCCCGGCTACCACACTGAGTTCTTATCACTTGTTGTAATTTAATAGTTTGAGCTGTCATCTTCTTGTTAGTTTTTTCTTTTTCTTTTTTTAAATTTAATTTTATTAAATAATAACTATATACATTTATGAGGTACAACATGATGATTTGATATGCAATGCAGAATGCTTAAATCAAACTGATTAACATAACCATCACCTCACTTACTTATTTTTTATGGTAAGACATTTATAATTTACTCTTAGTTATTTTGAAGTGTACCCTTGCATTGTGTACCTTAGGGGAGATCCCACCAAATGCCTTCCCTCCTCTCTCCATTCACTCTCTCCCTCCCCTCCGCTCTCCTTCCTCTCCCCTCCTTCTTTCTGAATTATATTTATCATTTGTATGAATATGTAAGTGTTTATATATTGGTTTAATAATAGTATTGAGTACATTGGATAATTTTTTTCAATTCTTGAGATCCTTTACTAAGAAGAATGTGTTCGAACTCCATCCATGTAAATATAAAAAGATGTAAAGTCTCCATCTTTTTTAATTGCTAAATAGTAATCCATGTTATACATATACCATAACTTGTTGATCCATTCATGGATTGATGGGCATTTGGACTGCTCCCACAATTTGGCAATTATAAATTGGGCTGCAATAAATATTCTGGTGCAAATGTTTTTGTGGTAAAATGATTTTGGTTTTTCTGGGTAAATACCTAGTAATGAAATTGTGGGATCAAATGGAAGGTCAACTTTAATTCCTTAAGGATTCTCCATACTTTGCAGAAAGGTTGTTTTAGTTTGCAATCTCAACAGCAGTGTAGAATTGTTCCCTTTCCTCCACAACTATGCAAAATCTGCAGTTTTGGGATTTCATGATGTGGGCTATTCTTACTGGGGTTAGGAGATATCTCAAAGGAGTTTTGATTTGCATTTCTTTCATGATTAAAAATGATGAGCACTTTTTCATGTGTTTCTTGGCCATTCATCTGTCATCTTCAAAGAAGTTTCTGTCCAACTCTCTTACCCACAATGAAATGGGATTGTTTGTTCTTTTCTTCCTGATTAATTTGCATTCTCTACAGATTCTAGTTATCAGACATTTGTCGGACTAATAACATGCAAAAGTCTTCTCCCATTCCAAAGGCTGTCTGCTTTAGTTGTAGTGCTTTTAGCTGTGCATGAGATCAAATCCCAGTAATTTATTTTTGGTGTTGCTTCAATTGCCAAGGAATCTTCTTCATAAAATATTTACCCAGTCCTGGCACTCTCTTCTATTTTTATAGTTTCAGGTCTTAAATTTAAACCTATTATCCAGTGAGAGTCAATTTTTGTAAGTGCTAAGAGGTATGGGTCCAGTTTTAGTCTTCTATGGGTTGCTAGCAAGTTCTCCCAGCACCATTTATAAAATAAGGATTCTTTTTCCCTTTGAATGTTTTTGTTAGACTTATCAAACATCAAATGATGGTATGTGGCTGGGTTCATCTCTAGATTCTCTATTCTATTCCATAAATTTACATCTCTATTTTTGTGCCAATATCATGCTGTTTTGATCACTATAGATTAGTAGTGTAACCTGAGGTCTGGTACTGTGATGCCTCCAGATTTCTTCTTATTTGTAAGTATTGTATCGTCTATTTATTTATTTATTTTTCTGATTCCATATAAAACAAAGTATTATTTTTTCAAGTTCTTTAAAGTATGACATTGGTGCTTTGATGGGGATTGCATTAAATTTCTAGATTGTTTTAACAATGTTGATTCTTCCCAACCATAAGCATGATATGTTTTCCCATTTTTTAACATCTTCTGCTGTTTCTTTTCTCAGGGTTTCATACTTCTCTTTATATATGTCTTTCACATCTTTTGTTAAACATATTCCCAGGTATTTCATCTTTTATGGCACTACTGTAAAAGGAATAGAGTCCTTGACCATATTTTTTGGGTGACTATTGTTGGTATATATAAAAGGTACTGATTTGTAGGTATTGATTTTGTATCCTGAGACACTGCTATATTGCTTGATCACTTTTAAGAGCTTTGTAGTTGAGTCCCTGAAGTTTTCCAGGTATAAGACCATGTCATCCACAGAGTGGGAGTTTGACCTCCTCTGTCTCCGTTTGAATACCCTTGATCCCCTTCCCTTGCCTGATTGCAATGGATGGCTAGGACTTATAGTACTATGTCAAATAGCAGTGGTGAAAATGGACCTTGTCTAGTTTTGGATCTGAGGGGAAATGTTTTCAATTTTACTCCATTCATATCCACACCAGCATGTACAGTTTTGAGATTTTGTGATGTGGGCCATTCTCACTGGGTTAGATCAGTGGTTCTCAACCTGTGGGTTGCAACCCACAGGAACTGTATTAAAGGGCCATGGCATTAGGAAGGTTGAGAACCACTGGGTTATATGATATCTCAGGATGTTTTTGATGATAAGCACATGGAAAAAAAGGAACACTTTTCTTTAGGGGTGTGGAGAGAAAGTCCCACACTGCTGGTGGGACTGCAAACTAATACAACCTTTTTGGAAGGAAGTATGGAGAAACCTCAAAGCACTCAAGCTAGACCTCCCATTTGATCCTGCGATCCCATTACTGGGTATCTATCCAGAAGGTAAAAAAAAAAAAAAAAAAAAATTTTATCATAAGGACACTTGCACTGGACTGTTTATCACAAGCTCAATTTACAATTGACAAAATGTGTAAACAGCCTAAATGCCCCCAAACCAGGAATGGATTAATAAGCTGTGGTACATGTATAACATGGAATACCATTCAACCATTAAAAAGAAATGGAGACTTTACAGCATTTGTATTAACCTGGATGGAAGTGGAACACGTTACTCTTAGTAAAGCATCACAAGAATGGAGAAGCATGAATTCTATGTATTCGATTTTGATATGAGGACAATTAATGACAATTAATGACATGGTGGGGGGTGGGAAAAGGGGAGAGCAGAGAGACAGAGAAGGAGGGAGGAGGTGAGGGAAAGGAAGATGAGAGAGAGGGAAGGAGGGAGGGAGTGGGGTCTCAGTGTGTGACACATCCTGTACCCTCAATGAATCCCCAGCAATAAAAAAAAATTTTTTTACTCCAGGCAGCGCCTGTGGCTCAGTCGGTAAGGCGCTGGCCCCATATACTGAGGGTGGCAGGTTCAAACCCAGCCCCGGCCAAACTGCAACCAAAAAATAGCTGGGTGTTGTGGCGGGCTCCTGTAGTCCCAGCTGCTCGGGAGGCTGAGGCAAGAGAATCGCTTAAGCCCAGGAGTTGGAGGTTGCTGTGAGCTGTGTGAAGCCATGGCACTACAGAAGGCCATAAAGTGAGACTCTGTCTCTATTAAAAAAAAAAAAAAATTTACTCCATTCAATATGATATTGGCTGTAAGTTTGGTATAGATGGCCTCTAGAAGTTTAAGAAATGTTTCATCAAAGCCTATTTTCTTAAGTGTTTTAATCATGAAAGGATGCTGGGTGTTATCAAAAGCACTTTCTGCTTCAATTGATAGAATCATATGGTCTTTTAAAAATTTTATTTATGATTGTATTTATAGATTTACTTATGTTGAACCAAACTTGGAACCCTGCAATAAAACCATTTTTTTATCCCTTTATCATGGCATATAATTTTTGTGACGTGTTGTTCAATTCTGTTTGCTAGGATCATATTGAATATTTTTGCATAAATATTATGAATGATACTGATCTATAGTTTTCTTTCTTTGTTGGTTTCTTTCCTGGTTTAGGGATCAAGGTGGTATTTTCTTCATAGAATGTGTTGGGGAGTATTCTTTCTTTTTCTATTTTTTTTGGAAAAGGTCATGTAATATAGATACTAGTTCCTCTTTGAAGGTTTGATAGAATTCTGAAGTGAAGCCATCTGGTGCCAGATCATATAGTCGATATTATTTTGGTGCTTGATATAGATCTATTCAATATTTCTAATTATTTCTGGCTGAGTCATGGAAGGTGGCGTGCTGCCAGGTATTGGTCAATTTCCTCCAGATTTTTTTATTTCTGAGAAGAGAGTTTTGTGCAGTACATCACTGAGGATTTTTAAAACTTCTGTAGTATCTGCTGTTATTTCTCTTTTATTGTTTCTGGTTGATGAAATTAGAGATTTTACTTTTTTGTTTCTGGTTAGCTTAGCCAAGGGTTTATCAATTTTATTAATCTTTTTTAAAAAACCAATTTTTTGTTTTGATAATCTGAATGATTTTTTTTTTTTTGTTTTCAATTTCGTTTAATTCTGCTCTAATTTTGGTTATTTATTTTACCCTGTTGGGTTTGAGGTTAGATTGATCTTCCTTTTTCAGTTGGGTAAGATGGCCTATTATGTTTCTGACTCACTCTCTTTCTGTTTTCTTGATGAAGGCTTCTAATGCTACAAATTTCCCCCTTAGGACTACTATTGCAGTTTCACACACGTTTTGATAGTTTCTGTCTTTATTATCATTTTGTTCCAAAAATCTGATGGTTTCCTTCTTAATCTTGTCTTTGTCCTAGCTATCATTCAGCCTAAGGTTATTTAGTTTCCATGATTTTGTTTGAGTATTAAGATTTCTGTTGCTTGTGAGCTCAAATTTTATTCCATGGTGGTCCAAGAAGATGCCAAGAATAATTTATATTCTTTTAAATTTGTTGAGGTTAGACTTGTGTTCCAAGAGCTGATCAATTTTGGAAGATGATATGTGGGCTGATGAGAAAAACATGTATTCAGCTTTATTAGGATGACATGTCCTATGGATGTCTCTTAAGTCCATTTGTTCTAGGGTCAAGTTTAGGTCCATTATTTCTTTGTCTAATTTCTTCTTAGAATATCTATCCAGAACTGACAGAGGGGTGTTAAAATCTCCAACTATATAGTACAGGAAGATATCAAATTGTGCATGTCCGTTTAGGATTAGGTTTAAAAATTGAAGTGCATTCTGTAGGGTGCATAAATGTTAATTATCAAAATCTCTTCATGTTGAGTGTTTCCCTTTATAAATAAGTAGTGTCCATATTTATCTTTCCTTATGTTTGTTGCTTTAAAACCTATTATATCTGCAAATAATATTGTAACCCCAGCTTTTTTCTGATTTCCATTTGCCTGTATTATGGATGTCCAGCCCTTCAGTCTGAATCTTTTGTTATCCTTTAAGATAAGATGAGGGAGGCAGAGCATGATGGCAGATGGGATGGACGTGTAGCCCACCTCTACCAAGTCATCAGGTAAGAGGGAGGGGAATCTGGATCTTTTCCCTGTGGGGATTATTGGTGTGAACAGACAGCTGGAGATGCGCAGTGAATTGGCAGATTGCTATATATGAGGTGTAATTTAAAACCAAGGATTCTGTTATAGATATTTTCCCTGCCTGGCTGTGCTGGCCAGCACCTGGCCCCTCCCTCACGGAGGACAGCTGTTTGCAATTCCTGGCAAAACCCAATTGATGAAAATTTATTCTTGAGCCAAGTGTGTTGACCAGAAAGGGGTGCCACTCAGAGCCACCAGGGGCTAAGCAGCCTGATGGAAAATTGAAGGGAAGGGCTCCCGCCCAGGAAACGGACATTTTGAATTGTCTGAAATGGTGGATACCTTCTCCCAGAACAACAGGAGTGATTAAATAGACTGGACCATTCCTGGCGAGGAATATTGGTGTGGGCTAGCAGTTCAGGCTATGCGGCGAACTGACGGGTGGCTGGACTCAAAAGTCCAGATTCAAAAGTGAGACTCTGAGCCACAAAAACTGAGGAAAAGGTCTCCATGTGCTGCAGGGGTGGAAGATGGCGGCAGTGGGAGCCAGCAGCAGCCAGCCCCTCCCCCACAGCGGATTGCAGTTGCCACTTTGGGAGAGAACTTGGGAGCAGAGTGGAAAGATTTGTGAAGTATGGATTCCTGCACCAAGTTGGGAGGTTGGATAAGAGTGCTATCTGGAACAGAGCAGCCAAGGTTGGACAACAATTAGGAAATAAACTTTTATAGAAACTCCAAAATGGCGATTGGCCAGGTAAGGTAGTTACCGTGGTAACAATGTAAACTGTGAATCAGGTATAAGCCTATGAACCACTCACAGCGCCACCTTTCACAGTGTCCAGAAAGTATATTGCATTATAAATATATTCCTATGAAAGTTGATCCCTACGTCATACATATAGATGTATATTTCTATACATATACAAGAATAATATTTTTGTGGTTGGTGCCTTTTTTTCTCTCTTTTTTTTCTCATCATTTTCTTGGAGGAGCTATTGTTAATTTATTTATTTTTTTATTTTTTCTATTTTTAATTTTTTCTTTCTTCTTTTTCAACTTTTTTATGAGCACCACTTTTTTCTTTCTTTCTTTCTTTTTTTTTTTTTTTGTAGAGACAGAGTCTCACTGTACCACCCTCAGGTAGAGTGCTGTGGCATCACACGGCTCACAGCAACCTCTAACTCTTGGGCTTATGCAATTCTCTTGCCTCAGCCTCCCGAGCAGGTGGGACTACAGGCACCTGCCACACAGCTAGTTTTTTGTTGCAGTTTGTCCAGGGCTGGGTTTGAACCCGCCACCCTCGGCATATGGGGCCGGCGCCCTACTCACTGAGCCATAGGCGCCGCCCCATGAATACCACTATTTTTCCCTTCTCTCTTCCTCTTCTTCCCTTCTTATGGTTTCTGAGAGTGCTCACATCAGATTTTTAGAGGTTTGTTTGTTTTTTACCTTTTTTCAATTATTTTACGATTATCATTTTTTTTTGTAGTTTTTGTTGTTGTTGTCTGTAAGTCTATGTGTTTCTGATTGTTCATGTATCTGTGGGCTTGTGTGTCTGGTAGCCTTTTTATCTGTTTATTTGCTCATTTAGTCTCAATGTGTTTGGTGTTTTGCTAAATCCTTGATTTGGCTGTTTTCCCTAACTCCAATTTTCACATTCCAAAAAAACAAGGGGGAATGGGGGACCATGGATGATTGCAGTCAGCTCTCAATAGTAGCTCCAGTCCAGAGGGAGAAATAACGACCAGAAAGAACCCAACAAAGCCGAAAGAGGGGAGCCGAGCTGAGAGATGAGATAGATAATTGCTCGTCTTCCCTGTTGAGGTGAGCTTCAACTCCAAAGAAACTATTTTCAGGTACAGATCTCATCCCATAGAGGTTGTGTGGCCGTTCCCTCACCTAAAAGAGTTGCTTGCTTACTGTGGGATCTCTACGGGTGAGGAATAAACTGAGGCTCTCCTTCCTCACCCTACCAAAGGGAATTGCTGAAATTTGGGACTCCTTCTCAAGAGAGCCCCTGGGGTGAGTCTAGGAATTCCATTGTCTGGCAGGAAACTTGAACAAATATTTTCCTTGCCATCTTGATCCTTCAGTCTACCCACCACCGCCACAATCACCCCCTACCCCCCACCCCAGCCTGGCAGTCTAGAAGTCCATCTCCTCAAGAATCCAGAATGTCTGCATTTCTTAGCTAGGACTGGGCACTGCATAGATGGTGGCAGTAAAGCTGTGCTGTACCTGTGAATCCAGTAACTACACAGAAAGACATAGAGGGAAAGGTGACTGACCTGGCCCCCCAAAATAGTATCTCAGCAGCAGACAGAGGATTGGGTTCCTGCACTGCAGTTGGAGGCTTGGAAACTGCTTGGGTTCCTCCACTGCAGGTGGAGGCTTGGAAACTGCTGAGGTGCTAGAACCTAAGAGGAGGCACCTTCCACCCAACTTCAGCATTAGTAGAGTGCTCCTGCTGGGGTCTAACTCTGGAGAGTCATCTCCCCAACTCTGTGGCCTGCCAGAGGGAACCAGACCTTGCCCTATACAGATTCCAGAGCTCCAGAACAGCGGCAACAAAGGTGCAGTGGCTGAGGGAGAAATTCTTTTCCTGTCTGGATATCCTCAGGTTTGGACTGAGCTCAGGTGGAATTTTCTTCATCTGCTATGGAGCACCTGAGGCAGGCAGACCTCAGCTTCCCCTGCTGGGTGGTGGTAGACTGTGGTAACCATGAGGAGGAGGCAACGACCTCACTTTGACTCTGGGAAGCACATAGCCCTGGCACATTTGCTTATTGGATAGAACAGGGCCACAGGGACTGGGTTAACAGAGACTGCTGGTGAGAATACTAGAGACTGGAGTGACCAAAGTTTGGAGGTGAAGGACGACCAAGGTGGGGTAAGGGGCATCAATTTCCTGGCTCTAAACCTCTTACTGGAGGGGCCTTTTTAACCCCTCAGAGCACCAGAGGTGCTCAAATCACACTTGAGCTGCCAATAGACCCCTAACATCTAGTTGCTGGAGTCCTCTTGAACTCTCAAGCTAGAGAGTGGGGGCTGTCTGGGACAATTGGTCTGGAACTCTTGAACTGAACAAATTACATGAGGACCTTCCAAGGTGGGAATCTGGTTTTATTGTAGTAGGAAGGTTTGATTGTCCTTTTCCAGATATTGCTGGTTGGGAAGGGGATGTCCTAGTTGCTTGTATTACACCAAAGCTGAGACTGCAACCTAGAGTTGCTGATCCACTAGGATTGGACAGAGATCAGCTGAATACAAGGCAGAGCCACCTACCCCCACTACATCAAGCAGGCCTCTAGAGTCACAGTCTGTAGTACTGTACAAGTCCTTTTCAAAGTTGTACAGGAAAAGCTGTAGTCACCAGTACCTGTGCCTGAATGAAGGGCTGGTCAACCACAACCATAGAAGTTTCCAGTCCAATTTCACCTTACCTGCTCATCTAGCTAAACACTGAAAAACAATCATGGGGAGGAATCAGCAGAAAAACTATGGCAACATGAATAAACAGAACAGTTCAACTCCCCCAAGGAATGACAAACCAGCCAATCCACAGGATCCCATTCACAAACAGATAGCTGAGATGTCTGAAATCAAATTTAGAATTTGAATTGCAAACAAGATCAACAGAATGGAAGTAAAGATGAAAGTAGAAATTGTAGGGTTAATTCAGAAGATGTCTCAGGAATTCAATGAATTCAAAGACAAAATCACCAAAGATTTAGACACATTGAGAAAAGAAGTTGCAGCCTTACTTGATATGAGAAATACAGTAGAATCCCTCAGTAACAGAATGGAACAGGCAGAAGAAAGGATTTCTGACATCAAGGACAAAGATTTTGAACAATACCAAATGTTCAAAGAGGAAGAGAAATAGAGAGCCAAGACAGATCATTCTCTCAGAGTGCTCTGGGATAACTTGAAGGAAACTAATATTCACCTTATAGGGCTTCCTGAAGGTGATGAAAGCTTCACAAGTACACATATGCCCTTCTTCATGAGACTAAGAAAGAGAACTTTCCAGACATGCCAAGAGATCCTGAAATCCAGATAGCAGATATTTTCAGAACCCCAGCATGACTCAAACAGTATAAGACATTCCCCAGGTACATCATAATTAACTTTACTAAAGTTAATATGAAGAAGAAAATCCTGAAAGCAGCCAGACGTAAAAAAACCATAACCTACAAGGGGAAGAATATTAGAATGACTGCTGATCTCTCTGCTGAAACCTTTCAAGCCAGAAGAGGGTGGTCATCGACTTTTAACCTCTTAAAACAAAATAACTTTCAACCCAGGATCCTGTACCAGCTAAACTGAGTTTCATTTATGATGGAGGATTTAAATACTTTAATGACATTTATATGTTGAAGAAATTTGCCATAACTAAACCAGCTCTCCAGGATATCCTCAGACCTATTCCCCATAATGGCCAATGCAACTCTCCACCACAAAAGTAAACTCACTCTGCAACTTTTGATCAAATTCCAAATTCCACAGTAGTGAAAGGATTAAAAATTTCCACTGGTCTTTCAAAAATCTAGATACCCCAAATTATACTAGGCCTATCAATATTCTCAGTTAATGTAAACGGATTAAATTGTCCTCTAAAGAGGCACAGGCTGGCTGACTGGATACAAAAACTCAGACCAGATATATGCTGCATATAAGAATCTCATCTTACCTTAAAAGATAAATATAGACTCAGAGTGAAGGGATGGTCATCTATATTCCAGGCAAATGGAAAACAGAAAAAAGCAGGTGTTGCAATTTTATTTGCACATACAATAGGCTTTAAACCAACAAAAGTAAGGAAAGATAAGTAGGGTCACTACATATTTGTTAAGGGCAAGACTGAATATGATGAGATTTCAATTATTAATTTTTATGCGCCCAACCAAAATGCACCTCAATTTAAAAGAGAAACTCTAACTGACATGAGCAAGTTGATTTCCATAGTAGTTGGAGATTTTCCACCCCTTTAGTCGTGTTGGATAAATCCTCCAAAAAGAAGCTAAGCAAAGAAATTTTATATTTAAACTTAACCATCCAACAATTGGATTTAACAGATATTTACAGAACATTTTATCCTAACAAAACTGAATATACATTCTTCTCATCAGTTCATGGAATATACTCCAAAATTGATTCCATCTTAGGTCACAATTCTAACCTCAGCAATTTTAAAAGAATAGAAATTATTTCTTGCATCCTCTCAAACCATCATGGAACAAAAGTGGAACTCAGTAACAAAAAGAACCTGCGTACTCATAGAAAAACACGAAAACTGAATAACCTCACGCTGAACGATAGCTGGGTCATAGACAAGATTAAGAAGGAAATAACCAAATTTTTGGAACAAAATGACAATGAAAACACGAATTGTGAGAACCTCTGTGATACCGCAAAGGCAGTCCTAAAAGGTAAATTTATAGCACTGCAAGCCTTCCTCAAGAGAGCAGAAAGAGAGGAAGTTAACAACTTAATGGGACATCTCAAGCAATTGGAAAAGGAAAAACATTCCAATCCCAAACCCAGCAGAAGAAAAGAAATAACCAAAATTAGAGCAGAATTAAATGAAATTGAAAACAAAAGAATTATACAACAGATCATTAATCAAAAGTTGGTTTTTTGAAAAGGTCAATAAAATAGATAAACCTTTAGCTAACCTAACCAGGAAAAAAAAAAGTAAAATCTCTAATTTCATCAATCAGAAATGGTAAAGACAAAATAACAACGGATTGCTCAGAAATTCAAAAAATTCTTAATGAATACTACAAGAAACTTTATTCTCAGAAATACAAAAAC
Source organism: Nycticebus coucang (assembly GCF_027406575.1). Taxonomy (NCBI): domain Eukaryota; kingdom Metazoa; phylum Chordata; class Mammalia; order Primates; family Lorisidae; genus Nycticebus; species Nycticebus coucang. The sequence goes on along the minus strand of NC_069799.1, from coordinate 4,335,346 downwards.
CTGAACGAAATTGATGAATACTTGGAAGCACGCCACCTCCCAAGACTTAGCCAGAATGAGGTGAAAATGTTGAACTGGCCTATACCAAGTTCTGAAATAGCATCAACTATACAAAATCTCCCTAAAAAGAAGAGCCCAGGTCCACATGGCTTCACATCAGAATTCTACCAAACCTTTAAAGAGGAACTAGTGCCTATATTACTCAAACTTTTCAAAAATATAGAAAAAGAAGGAATACTACCCAAAAATTCTATGAAGCAAACATCACCTTGATCCCCAAACCAGGAAAAGACCCAAAAAGAAAAGAAAATTATAGACCAATATCACTAATTAATATTATGCAAAAATATTCCACAAGATCCTAGCAAACAGAATCCAGCAACACATCAAACAAATTGTACACCACGACCAAGTAGGTTTTATCCCAGGATCTCAAGGCTGGTTCAATATACATAAATCTATAAATATAATTCAGCACATAAATTAAAAAACAAAGACCATATGATTCTCTCAGTCAATGCAGAAAAAGCTTTTGATAATATCCAGCATCCCTTCATGATCAGAACACTTAAGAAAATGGATATAGAAGGAAGTTTCTTTCTTTTTTTTTTTTTTTTGTAGAGACAGAGTCTCACTTTATGGCCCTTGGTAGAGTGCCGTGGCCTCACACAGCTCACAGCAACCTCCAACTCCTGGGCTCAAGTGATTCTCTTGCCTCAGCCTCCCGAGTAGCTGGGACTACAGGCGCCCACCACAACGCCCAGCTATTTTTTTTTTTTTTGGTTGCAGTTTGGTCAGGGCTGGGTTTGAACCCGCAACCCTCGGTATATGGGGCCGGCGCCTTACCGACTGAGCCACAGGCACTGCCCCAGAAGGGAGGTTTCTTAAACTAATAGAGACCATCTACAAGAAACCTACAGCCAATACCGTATTGAATGGAGTTAATCGAAATCATTTCCACTCAGATCAGGAACCAGGCAAGGTTGACTATTGTGTTCATTGCTCTTTAACATTGCAATGGAAGTTTTAGCCATTGTAATTAGGGAAAAAAAGGTGATCAAGTGTATCCATATAGGGTCAGAAGAGATCAAACTTTCACTCTTCACAGATGATATGATTGTATATTTGCAAAACACCAGAGATCCTACTACAAAACGCTTAGAAGTGATCAAGGAATACAGTAATGTCTCAGGATACAAAATCAACACCCATAAATATGTAGCCTTTATATATACCAACAAAAGCCAAGCTGAAAAAAACAATCAAGGACACTATTCCATTTACAGTAGTGCCAAAGAAGATGAAATATTTGGGAGTTTATCTGACAAAGAAAGTGAAATATCTCTATAAAGACAACTACGAAACTCTAGGAAAAGAAGTAGCTGAAGATGTTAACAAATGGAAAAACATACCATGCTCATGGCTGGGAAAAATCAACATTGTCAAAATGTCTATACTACCCAAAGCAATATACAATTTTAATGCAATTCCTATTAAAGCTCCATTGTCATATTTTAAAGATCTCGAAAAAATAATACATTGTTTTATATGGAATCTGAAAAAAACCTCAAATAGCCAAGATATTACTCAGCAATAAAAACACAGCAGGAAGAATTATGCTTCCAGACTTCAGACTATACTATAAATTGATAGTGATCAAAACAGCGTGGTACGGGCACAAAAACAGAGAGGTAGATATATGGAACAGAATAGAGAACCAAGAAATGAACCCAGCTACTTACTGTTATTTGATATTTGGGGAACAATATCAAACATTCAATGGGGAAAAGATTCTCTATTTAACAAATGGTGCTGGGTGAACTGGCTGGAGACCTGTAGAAGACTGAACTAAGACCCACACCTTTCACCTTTAACTAAGATAGACTCTCACTGGATTAAAGATTTAAACTTAAGACATGAAACTATAAAAATACTTGATGAAAGCTCATGGAAAACTCTTGAAGGAATCAGCCTGGGTGAATATTTTTTGAGGAGGACCCGACTGGGCAATTGAAGCTGCATCAAAAATACACTACTGGGACCTGATGAAACTAAAAAGTTTCTGCACAGCCAAGAACACAGTAAGTAGAGCAAGCAGACAGCCCTCAGAATGGGAGAAGATATTTGCAGGATATGTCTCTGACAAGAGTTTAATAACCAGAATCCACAGTGAACTCAAAAGTATTAGCAAGAAAGGAACAAGTGATCACATCACAGGCTGGGCAAGAGACTTGAAGAGAAACTTCTCTGAAGAAAACAGGTGCACAGCCTTACAGACACATGAAAAAATGCTCATAATCCTTAACCATCAGAGAAATGTAAATCAAAACTACTTTGAGATATCATCTAACTCCAGTAAGATTAGTCCACATCACAAAATCCCAAAACCAGAGATGTTGGCGCAGATGTGGAGAAAAGGGAACACTTCTACACTGCTGGTGGGAATGCAAACTAATATGGTCCTTTTGGAAAGATGTTTGGAGAATACTTCGAGATCTAAAAATAGATCTGCCATTGGATCCTATAATTCCTCTACTAGGTATATATCCAGAAGACCAAAAATCGCACTATAACAAAGATATTTGTACCAGAATGTTTATTGCAGCCCAGTTTATAATTGTTAAGTCATGGAAAAAACCCAAGTGCCCATTGACTCACGAATGGATTAATAAATTGTGAAATTTGTACACCATGGAATATTATGCAGCCATAAAGAAAGATGAAGACTATACCTCCTTCATGTTTACATGGATGGAGCTGGAAAATATTCTTCTTAGCATGATATCCAAAGAATGGAAGAAAAAGTACCTAATGTACTCAGCCCTAATATGAAACTAATTTATAGGTTTCATATGAAGGCTATAACCCAATCTCAGTACAAGAATATGGGGAAGGGGGCTAGGAAAGGGATGATAGGGGGAGATAGAGTGGAGGGAGGGTGATTGGTGGGTCCGCACTTAGGGTGCATCTTGGAAGGGTGCAGGTGAAGTTTACTAAGTGTAGAGTATAAGGGTTTAAACATAATAATTAAGAAAATTCCAGGAAGGCTCTGTTAACCAGTTGGGTGAAAATATTTCAGAGTGTATATGGAACCAGCACATTGTACCTAATGATTGCATTATTGTACACAGCTATGATTTAATAATAATAAAAGAAAGATAAGACGAGGCTCTTGAATTGAACAGATATCTGGTCTGAGTTTTTGTGTACAGTCAGCCAACCTATGGCTCTTTAGAGGACGTTTCACCAATTTACATTAAATAAGAGAATTGATAGGTATGGTAGTATTTTGGCCATCCTGTTTTTCAAAAGTCCCGTACATATTTTTAATTCTTTCACCATTGTGGAAGTTAGGTCTTGTTTCATAATTTCTGGGTGAGTTTATTTTGGATGTAAACCACTGTGCTCATCATTATGGAAAATGAGTCTGAGTATTTCCAGGAGAGCTGGTCCATTTATGGCAAATTTCTTCAGCATGTGGATGTCAGTAAAGTATTTGATTTCTTCATCAAAAATGAAAGTCAGTTTAGCTGGATACAGGATCCTGGTCTAAAAGTTGTTTTGTTTTTGAAGGTTGAAGGTTGATGACCATCCTCTTTTGTTTTGAAAAGTTTTGGCAGATCTTTTTGAAAGATCTGCAGTCATTTCTCCCTTTGTAGGTAATGCTTTTCTTACTCATGGCTTCTTGCCATATTTTTTTCCATCATAGTAACTTTGGCAAAGTTAATGAAAATGTGTCTAGAAAATGCTTTGTTTGGATTAAGTTGTTCTGGGGGTCTAAAACAATCTACTATTTGATTTTCTGTATCTCTTGCCAGGCTTGGAAAACTGTCCTCCATAATATCTTAGAGTAGAGCATCTGTGCCTTTAGGACCATCCTTTCTTCTTTCAGGAATTCCTATAATTCAAATATTTGACCTTTTGGAATGCTCCCACAACTCTCTCTGGGAATCTTCTGTTCTTATTTTCCATTTTTCTGCCTCTTTGAATGTGGGATCATTCAAAACCTTTGTCTTCAATTTCTGAGATCCTTTCTTCTGCCTGCTCAACTATTACAGAGGGACACTACTGTATTATGAAGCTCCTTCGATAATTTTCTCATTTCCTTAAGCTCTGCTATTTCTTTTCTAATTATGCCCATATTCTTCGTGATTTGTCTTTGAATTTGTTATTTCCTGAGACAACTTTTGAACTACTCTTTGGATTTCTATTTCCATCTTTTCCTCCATATGTTCATCTGAATTCATCTAGAATTCATTCTGAATTCTATTTCTGACATTCCAGCTATTTCCCTATGAATGGCATCTTCTGCTGTATCTCTTTTGTTATTCTGTTGGGGTGGTGGTGATCTGCTCTGATTATTCATGTCGCCAGAGTTCTTCTTCTGTTTCCTCCCCATAAATATTTTCCACAAATTGGCAAATAAAACTGGTAAGGTGAGATTATATTGGGAGCCCCAGAAACTGGAGTTAACCTGCCCATTACCAATTAGCTGGGGCTGCGATTTTGGCTTTCCCCCTGTAGCCTTGCAAAGGTCCCTTTCAGAGCTGCTGCCAAAGACTCTGAAGACCTGCTTGGTGAGATAATGCAAGACAGCTCTGTCTTAAATTCAGCCAGCTCTACACAAGCCCTAAGAGTTGATGTATTAGGCTGGAAACTCAGTTGGGAAAGGGTACAAACACTATTGGTGCCTCAACCTCCACCAGCAACAGCTGGAGGAGGAGAGCATGTCCTTCTGTACAAAACAACCACTTATCAACCTCTGAATGTTCCCGGGTAGACAGCTGAAGTCAAGAGTTCTAATCAGATTGTCCCAGACAGTACAATTACTGCTTGTAAGGAAGAGTTCAAAGGATCTCAAACAGCTAGATAGTAGGAATTCACAGGCAGTTCCAGCCAGAAAACCCAAGAGGCTGGAGCCTCGTCCTCTCCTATGAGTAAGGGAGTCAGGAAAGTTCACTCACCAAAGTTAGAACCGAGGCATCAATGCCTCTGGGCCCACCACACACCATTGACACAAGTCCCTCTCTCCCCCTGCTGTCCCTTTCTCCCTGTGCATCTCTTTCTCCCAGTCCCCTACTGCTTCCACATGATCCAATGTTTCTGAACTGCTGTTCAGCAGCCCACAGAATGCCTGGGCCTCTCAGGAATTCACCAACGTCTCCTGGTTCTGCAGGGGGAGGACCTTCAGACTGCCAGGTGGTGGGGAATGGTGAACAGTGTATTCAGAATTGCAGTGAAAATTTTTGTTCATTTTTATGCTGGACAGGAAGATGCCTAGGCTCACAGGTGGGACCTCCCTCAGCACAGAAGACTGAGGATTAGTAGCTCTCTCCTGTGGGGTAAAGTGAAAAGTCCATCATTCCCTGTGCACTTGCCAAGAACCCACAACTGGCCTCTGGCTTGGGAGAGAGGTTGTCTGTCCTCTTGGCAATGAACTTTGTATCTGGAATTTGTTTTCTTGGATCTTCTTTCTTGGAGTCACAGCTTGCCTCATCAGAGATGATGGGCACTTACCTATCTTCTTTGGCTTCACTGAGTCTGCTTCTATCCAGCATCTCTCTACCAAGACAGGAGCCTCTGGTGACAGCTGCCACTAGTTGGCCACCTTCCCCTTCTTGTTAGTTTTTGTCATTAGGAGAAAGCTGGGATTAAAAATTTATTGATAGATACTTTTGTAAATCCAGCTCATGAAACATTATCAGCCTTGTTATCATGAATGCAACAGTTTGAATGTTTTACCTATTACTTGATAGATTAACCAAAAAGCTGAATTACCTAACAACTCTGGTTAAGAAGAATTATTAATAAAATTAAAAGTAGAAAAGAAGACAATAAAAAGAATCAAAGTTTTAATAAAGTAGAAAACCTTAATGAAATGATTAATTTCCTCAAAAAATATAAACTGCCAAGTTTGTCAGAAATAAATCAAAAATGTAATCACAACAATATGGAAAAAGTGAAAAATATTTTGAAATCATTATTTTTAACATATCTCTGAAATAAGTAATTCTTTGAAGTGTCAAAGGATATGTGATGCTAATCCTGAATGATATTTACACAGAGAGGATAAAAGGAATACACTATATTCTACTTGACTTTGAAACTTAAAAGATCCTGATAACAAAACTTGACAAAGAAAAAAACAAATTCTAAGTCAATGTAATTTAGGAATGAATATGTATATATATATATATATATATAATATATTAGCATCTCAAATTCAACTCTACATAAAAATATCATCTATCATGACCTTGTAGGGTTTATTTTAGGAAATATAGGTGATTAAATTTTAGGGAATCTATTATATAATTCATCACTTCAAATTGTTGAAAGAGAAAATTTTATCATCCCAGTAGAATCCTAGGAAGTTATTTCCTAAGAATATCTCTAAGAAAATTCAACAAGAAAAATATTTACTTTAAATCCTAAACAATACCTACCTTGATAATATCATACTTAATGGTGAAAAATTTAGGAGATTGCCTTTAAAAATCATGCACAAGATAAGGACAGCTTTTGGTTTTCATTTCAGAAGGAAATATACCTAGGATTCCAAAGTCTTCTAATGTCTTCCAACCATCAGTTGCTGATATAGTTGTTCATGCTACCCTTAGTTTGTACACATGAATATGATAGACAAGCTGATGCTTAACATTTAATATGCCGTGTCTTCCACCAGGCTGTGCTAGCATGCTTGGAGGATGCATGAATCTGAAGGGTGCATATAACTTAGCCTGTGAGATGGTTTACCTACAAGTAGGAAGGGAATATGTCAAGACGAAGTCTATTAAAGTTCAATGTTATTAAACCAGCTACATTAGATAAAAAGACAATAGTGATGCTCATAGGGTGGATAAGGAAAGAGGATTTGAAATGAGTGATCCTTTTCTATTAATTTGGCCTAAGTATTAGTTAGGATCGCAAAGGTTCTACTGTGGTAACAAGTTAACTTTGAAATCTTAGACATGTAAAGTAACAGAAGTTTATTTCTCACATAAGAGAAACAAGTGAAGATTGATTGTCAATTTCAATCACATTTCATTGGATATAGAAACTGCCATGTGGAGGAGGCAGAGCAAGATGGCGGCCGAGAAACAGCTTCCTTGCATCTGGGCACCGTGAGTATGGGGAGATAGGACTCCAGGCATCTCTGGCTGGTGGGATCTGCCTATCATCACCCCTGTGAGGATACAGGGAGTCAGCGAGAAACTTCTGGACCCGAAGAGGAGGACTAAAACAGTGGAAAACTGGCAAGTGGTTGCGTGTGTTCAATCAGTCTAAACGCGCCCGCAACTGTAAGTTCAGTAGCAGTGAGACTGCAAACCAGAAAGGCCTTACCTGTGAACTGTTTTGGTGTTTTTAGACTTGGCACTCAGTTGAACTGCCTTGGGGAGAGCCTGAGCAGGAGTACGAAAAACTTTGGCCATTGTCCAGTGACCCAGTCTGAGCCGCTGAGCCAGACGGAGCTAATAGTGTTTGGCTATGGGTTACAGGGAGCCATTGTAAGCGATCTGCCCCGGCAAGCTCTGCCCTCAGGGTCGCAGAGCTAGAATCGGGTGGGAGTTGGTGACCCAGTGACCAAGTAGCCTAATGGTGGGGTCTGAGCCGCCTTGCAGCCCTAAACCTCAGGGGCAGAGTGAGACTGCTTTTGGCACACTGGGTAAGTCGATAGCCACTTCAGTAGAGATTCCAGCAACAAGCACTTTCCTGGGAAAGCTGCTCAGCAAATTCACAAGTTCAAAGTGCCTTTTAAGTGGGCTGAAGAGAGATTTAGGGTGTCTACCTGCTGGGGTTTGAGAAATCAGCAGCCTCCAGTCATATCACAACTGTGATTAACATCTCATACCCCAGAAGACCACATGTTGCCCAGAGAATATTCAATAACATATACATACTACTTTGTTTTTGGTTGTGCTTTTTGTTTTTTGTTTTTGTTTTTTGGTTTGGTTGCTTTTTTGTTTATTTTGATGTTGTTGATGTTGTTTTGATTTTTAATTTCAACCTTTTTCATACAGATCCTTTTTCTTTCTCAATTTTTCTAGTTTAATTATAATTTCCCATTGCTGCCTTTTTCAATAACTAGAACTTCATTTTTGCTAGTGTTTCTACCACTATTATTTGGGTTTTCACCCAATTTTATCCCGCAAAGTTTTCTGTTTGCTTGTTTGGGTTTGATTTATAGCATTTTTGTCTTTCTTCTCTACCTGGTGGAGGTGGGGTACTGTGTCTGATCAGGTTAGCAAAGAGCTGCTGACCTCAAGGGAACCACCCAACCGAGCACCCCCAGAAGGTGGGTTTTTTTTTTGGCCGGGGCTGGGTTTGAAGCCACCACCTCCGGCATATGGGACCGGTGCCCTACTCCTTGAGCCACAGGCGCCGCCCAAGGTGGGTTTTTTTAAGGTTGTGTCAAAGTACCCTACTGTACACCTATATTGCTCTGTCTCCCTCTTTCTGTGCCTCTCTTCTTTTTGTCAATATTCCTTTTACCCACCCCCTCTCCTTTCTCTATTTTTCTTTTTTTTTTCTTAACACTCGGTCCTCCTTTCTTTCATCCCTTTTTTGCTCTTTAACCTTCTCACCCTTCTGGTCCTATAACCCTTAGTCCACAGGCATGAGAACTTAAAGAGCAAGAGGAAGTGAAAGGAAAATTAGGGCAAGGAAACAGATAAAAGAAATCACTCATGAGGAAGATTCAGCAGAAAACTCCAGGCAACATGAAGAACCAGTCCAGAACAACCCCGCCAAGGGACCATGAGGTAGCTACTGCAGATGATTCCACCTATAAAGAAATGTTAGGAATGACAGAAAGGGAATTTAGAATACACATGTTGAAAACAATGAAAGAAATGATGGAAACAATGAAGGAAACTGCTAATAAAGTGGAAAATGACCAAAAGGAAATCCAAAAACAGAATCAAATAAGAGATGAAAGATATGAAGAATATAAACAGGATATAGCACAGCTGAATGAACTGAAACAGTCAATTAGGGAACTTCAAGATGCAATGGAAAGAATCAGCAACAGGTTAGACCATGCAGAAGAAAGAACTTCAGAGGTAGAAGACAAAGTTCTTGAGATAACTCAGGTAGTAAAAGAGGCAGAAAAGAAGAGAGAGAAAGCAGAACGTTCACTGTCAGAATTATGGGACTTTATGAAGCGTTCCAACATATGAGTTATAGGAATTCCAGAAGGGGAAGAAGAAAGCCCCAGAGGAATGGAAGCCATACTAGAGAATATTATAAAAGAAAATTTCCCAAATATCACCAAAGATTCTGACACACTGCTTTCAGAGGGATATCGGACCCCAGGTCACCTCATCTCTAACCGAGCTTCTCCAAGACACATTGTGATGAACCTGTCCAAAGTCAAGACAAAAGAAAAGATTCTGCAAGCTGCCAGGAGTAAGCGCCAGTTGACCTACAGGGGCAAATCCATCAGAGTGACGGCAGACTTCTCTAATGAAACTTTCCAAGCAAGAAGACAATGGTCATCTACCTTTAATCTACTTAAACAGAACAATTTCCAGCCCAGAATTCTGTACCCTGCTAAGCTAAGCTTCAAAATTGACGGAGAAATCAAATCATTTATGGATACACAAACATTGACGAAATTCACCAGAACAAGACCAAGTCTACAGGAAATACTTCAACCTGTTCTGCACACTGATGACCACAATGGATGAGCAGAAAGTAAGAACTTAGAAATTAAAGGACAGAACCTAACCTCCACACTGATGCAAACGATAAAACTAAGCAATGGACTCTCATAAAATGAGACGAATAGAATACTACCACACTTATTAATTATCTCAATAAATGTTAATGGCTTGAATTCCCCACTGAAGAGACATAGATTGGCTGACTGGATTAAAAAACACAAGCCATCCATTCGCTGTCTGCAAGAAACACACCTGGCTTCAAAAGACAAATTAAAGCTCCAAGTCAAGGGTTGGAAGACAATTTTTCAGGCAAACGGAATTCAGAAGAAAAGAGGAGTTGCAATCTTATTTTCAGATACATGTGGATTTAAAGCAACTAAAGTCAAAAAAGACAAAGATGGTCACTTTATATTGGTGACCATCCAAGGGAAAAATAAAACAAGAAGACATTTCAATTCTAAATATTTATGCACCCAATTTAAATGCTCCCAGGTTCTTGAAACAGACCTTACTCAGTCTGAGCAATATGATATCTGATAATACCATCATAACAGGGGACTTTAACACTCCTCTTACAGAGCTGGACAGATCCTCTAAACAGAAATTAAACAAAGATATAAGAGATTTAAATGAGACCCTAGAACAACTGTACTTGATAGACGCATATAGAACACTCCACCCCAAATATAAAGAATACACATTCTTCTCATCGCCCCATGGAATATTCTCCAAAATTGATCGTATTCTGGGACACAAAACAAATATCAACAGAATCAAAAGAATTGAAATTTACCTTGTATCTTCTCAGACCATAAGGCACTAAAGGTGGAACTCAACTCTAACAAAAATGCTCAACCCCACCCAAAGGTATGGAAATTAAACAATCTTCTGTTGAATAACAGATGGGTGCAGGAAGAAATAAAACAAGAAATCATTAACTTCCTTGAGCATAACAACAATGAAGACACAAGCTACCAAAACCTGTGGGATACTGCAAAAGCAGTTTTGAGTGGAAAATTCATCGCTTTAGATGCCTACATTCGAAAAACAGAAAGAGAGCACATCAACAATCTCACAAGAGATCTTATGGAATTGGAAAAAGAAGAACAATCTAAGCCTAAACTCAGTAGAAGAAAAGAAATCTCCAAAATCAAATCAGAGATCAATGAAATTGAAAACAAAAGAATCATTCAGAAAATTAATGAAACAAGGAGTTGGTTTTTTGAAAAAATAAATAAAATAGATAAACCATTAGCCAGACTAACTAGAAATAGAAAAGTAAAATCTCTAATAACCTCAATCAGAAACGATAAAGGGGAAATAACAAGTGATCCCACAGAGATACAAGAGATCATCTCTGAATACTACCAGAAACTCTATGCCCAGAAATTTGACAATGTGAAGGAAATGGATAAATATGTGGAATCACACCCTCTCCCTAGACTCAGCCAGGAAGAAATAGAGCTCCTGAACAGACCAATTTCAAGCACTGAGATCAAAGAAACAATAAAAAAATCTTCCGACCAAAAAATGCCCTGGTCCAGATGGCTTCACTCCAGAATTCTACCAAACCTTCAAGGAAGAGCTTATTCCTGTACTGCAGAAATTATTCCAAAAAATTGAGGAAGAAGGAATCTTTCCCAACACATTCTATGAAGCAAACATCACCCTGATACCAAAACCAGGAAAAGACCCAAACAAAAAGGAGAATTTCACACCAATTTCACTCATGAATATAGATGCAAAAATTCTCAACAAAATGCTAGCCAATAGATTACAGCTTATCATCAAAAAAGTCATTCATCATGATCAAGTAGGCTTCATCCCAGGGATGCAAGGCTGGTTTAACATACGCAAGTCCATAAACGTTATCCACCATATTAACAGAGGCAAAAATAAAGATCACATGATCCTCTCAATAGATGCAGAGAAAGCATTTGATAAAATCCAGCATCCTTTTCTAATTAGAACACTGAAGAGTATAGGCATAGGTGGCACATTTCTAAAACTGATTGAAGCTATCTATGACAAACCCACAGCCAATATTTTACTGAATGGAGTAAAACTGAAAGCTTTTCCTCTTAGAACTGGAACCAGACAAGGTTGTCCTCTGTCACCTTTACTATTCAACATAGTAAAGGTGGAAGTTCTAGCCAATACAATTAGGCAAGACAAGGAAATAAAGGGAATCCAAATGGGAGCAGAGGAGGTCAAACTCTCCCTCTTTGCTGATGACATGATCTTATACTTAGAGAACCCCAAAGACTCAACCACAAGACTCCTAGAAGTCATCAAAAATTATAGTAATGTTTCAGGATATAAAATCAATGTCCACAAGTCAGTAGCCTTTGTATACACCAATAACAGTCAAGATGAGAAGTTAATTAAGGACACGACTCCCTTCACCATAGTTTCAAAGAAAATGAAATACCTAGGAATATACCTAATGAAGGAGGTGAAGGACCTCTATAAAGAAAACTATGAAATCCTCAGAAAGGAAATAGCAGAGGATATTAACAAATGGAAGAACATACCATGCTCATGGACAGGAAGAATCAACATTGTTAAAATGTCTATACTTCCCAAAGCAATCTACCTATTCAATGCCATTCCTATCAAAATACCAACATCGTACTTTCAAGATTTGGAAAAAATGATTCTGCGTTTTGTATGGAACCAGAAAAAACCCCGTACAGCTAAGGCAGTTCTTAGTAATAAAAATAAAGCTGGGGGCATCAGCATACCAGATTTTAGTTGTACTACAAAGCCATAGTGGTCAAGACAGCATGGTACCGGCGCAAAAACAGAGACATAGACACTTGGAATCGAATTGATAACCAAGAAATGAAACTAACATCTTACAACCACCTAATCTTCGATAAACCAAACAAGAACATACCTTGGGGGAAAGACTCCCTATTCAATAAATGGTGTTGGGAGAACTGGATGTCTACATGTAAAAGACTGAAAGTGGACCCACACCTTTCCCCACTCACAAAAATTGATTCAAGATGGATAAAGTACTTAAATTTAAGGCATGAAACAAGAAAAATCCTCAAAGAAAGCATAGGAAAAACACTGGAATATATTGGCCTGAGGAAAGACTTCATGAAGAAGACTGCCATGGCAATTGCAACAACAACAAAAATAACACATGGGACTTCATTAAAGTGAAAAGCTTCTGTACAGCTAAGGAGAGAATAACCAAAGCAAAGAGACAACCTACACAATGGGAAAGGATATTTGCATATTTTCAATCAGACAAAAGCTTGATAACTAGGATCTATAGAGAACTCAAATTAATCCACATGAAAAAAGCCAACAATCCCATATATCAATGGGCAAGAGACATGAATAGAACTTTCTCTAAAGATGACAGACGGATGGCTAACAAACATATGAAAAAATGTTCATCATCTCTATATATTAGAGAAATGCAAATCAAAACCACTCTGAGATATCATCTAACCCCAGTGAAAATGGCCCACATCACAACATCTCAAAACTGCAGATGCTGGTGTGGATGTGGAGAGAAGGGAACACTTTTACACTGCTGGTGGGACTGCAAACTAGTAAAACCTTTCTGGAAGGAAGTATGGAGAAACCTCAAAGCACTCAAGCTAGACCTCCCATTTGATCCTGCAATCCTATTACTGGTCATCTACGCAGAAGGAAAAAAATCCTTTTATCCTAAGGACACTTGTACTAGACTGTTTATTGCAGCTCAATTTACAATCGCCAAAATGTGGAAACAGCCTAAATGCCCACCAACCCAGGAATGGATTAACAAGCTGTGGTATATGTATACCATGGAATACTATTCAGCCATTAAAAAAAAATGGAGACTTAACATCCTTAGTATTGACCTGGATGGAAGTGGAGGACATTATTCTTAGTAAAGCATCACAAGAATGGAGAAGCATGAATCCTATGTACTCAGTTTTGATATGAGGACAATTAATGACAATTAAGGTTATGGGGGGGGGAAGCAGAAAGAGGGATGGAGGTAGGGGGGTGGGGCCTTGGTGTGTGTCACACTTTATGGGGGCAGGACATGATTGCAAGAGGGACTTTGCCTGACAATTGCAATCAGTGTAACCTGGCTTATTGTACCCTCAATGAATCCCCAACAGTAAAAAACAAAAACAAAAAAAAAAACCGCCATGTGGCTCTTTAGAATAAGAAAATGGAATATTTGTAAAAGATTACTATCTATTATCAAAGCCCCAAATTATTCTTCCTTCCTGATAGTCAGATTGTAAGCAGTGTATGAATGAAATCACACTGGCTGGCATGGGGAAAATCAGAAAAATTGAGTGATTGTAAATTACATTGTTTCTTTCTCTAGGTATTTTCGACCTTCCAGGTGTTACTAATGAATTGATTTATGATACAAATAACAAATATAATCAAGGATTATATTATCTTGACCAACACTAACTGCTTATAAATAAGCCATATGGGATATCACCAATTATCTATAAGTTGAAATGAGCCTAGATGCTGAAAGAGGAATGAATGTAGTTATGTGTTTTTAATTATTGTAATAGTATTACAGTAATAGTTTTTACTTGTATTCATTTTTTGTAGCTGTCTAATAAATTGTCACAAACTCAGTGGCTTAAAACACCACAAGTCTTATCATGTTACTTGTTCCGTATCTTAGGAGTGCAAAAATGGCTCAACTGTGTCCACTGCTCACGGCACCACCGAGATGACATTGATGTGTTGACTAGGGCTACAGTCTCATCTGGAGTTTGAAGTCCTCTCCCACCATCACCTGTAATTGACAGAATTCATTTCTATGCAACTCTTTGATATCCCCGTGAGGTATACGTGAGGCTTAGTGCTCCGGACCCATCTTAGAGTTCACCCAGTACATAATAATATTCGTTGAGTTCATATTTTTCTGTCAGACATATGAAAAGCATTTTATATGCCTTATTTCATTATTTTATTTCACAAACTCCTATGAAAAAGGTATTATTAGTCTTATTAGAGAGATGAAAAATCAAATATCCCAAAGCAACTGGCAATCTTCAATTGCTGAGACAGAATTTATACCTGGGTTTGTCAGACCCAAGTCAATTGGCTTCACCTCTATACTGTTACACGTTCTCTATCCTTTTATTGCCATCTGCTTAGCAGAGTAACAGTCAGCTGTACCCAATACTGATGCTGCCTTGGGCATTGATTACATTGGTGTTGGGGGCTTTGTCTTTTCTCTATGCACATTTTGAACAAATCCTCTTTTGGTACACAAATTCTTCTAAGTTTTCTGTTTTTTTTTTTTTTTTTTTTTTTTGTTGTTGTTGTTTTTACAATCTGGTGCTTCTGGTCTTAAAGCTATTCTGTTTTCTTGAGGGTTTTTTTGTTATCCTGATTTGGTTCATCAGTTTTCAATGTCAGAGTGTAACTTTCTAAAAGCTAGTTTTTTTCATCATTTTCCAGGCATCTCCTGTAGATACTCTGCAGAAGGAGACACAAAAAAGGAGTTGGGAACCAGAGAGTCTACTTCTAAAAATTTTCAGTATTTTTCATATGAGAGAAATATTATAGGCACTATTCTCTGAGACAGGAGGATATCTTCTTACATAGAGTTGTTGTTTTTAATCTAAAGTTCTGAAAATCTTAGTTTCACAATGTATGTCCTTTGGGGATGAGTGTATTCATATTTGTTTGTGTTAGCTTGTGAAGCAGTAGCACAAAATGCCGGATACCTGGGGAAAGTCAGATCTGGAAGCCTTTCTCGTGTCTGTTTAGGGATCTGTGTCCTCCCTGATTCCCAAGTTAACCACTAACTCTTTGATCTGGTGTTTAGAATGGTGATTTTCAGGGAGAAGGGAAGAATAAATTTCAACAAGGGTAAGTTCTTTCAACACGTTCTAAGGATGATTTTTTTGTTGTTCATCCCTCACTCATCCTTGTATCCTCAAATCACTGCTGGACTGAGTGACCTTACTGATGAAAACAGATACGATCCTTTGGGTATATTGATGTTGAAAATTATTTGACAACAATTGGCCTAGAAATTAAGAAATATACTGAAATCTGATTCAACTTTTGAATGGGACATACTGCATAGATTAATAGTTGCTCTAGTTGCTTTTGTTTTAGGACTGGTTGTGTTTTTCAAAGTCTGTAAGTGTGGTGCAGAGATATTCCTATGTGACTTTGCCTTTGCAAAGGAAAAAAAATGGCAAGAAAGTCTTGGAGCTAAAGTCATCCAGTTTTGGAGTTTCTGGAGGTGCATCCTAACTATAGCTACCCAATGAGAAACACAGACTTTAACCACAGACCTCCCTGAGTAGGACTCAACAAAACAAGAAAAAAATGATGAAGATGGTGGTTTATGAATAGCTAGTTAGCTACTCTAAAAATGTACATTAGGTGGTTTAGCTACCTTGAACATTACATAAAGCTTGAAGCTTTACATTTTATGGAATGAAGTAAATGTTGGACAACTTATGTTGAATTATTTGTATGGAGATAATATTACTTTTGGGATAAGAACAAAATGAAGAGAAAGCATGGCTTCTCTTTAGAGCTAGACTGCATGGATTCTAGTCCTTTCACTTACTGGATGTGCAAACCAGAACAAATTACTTAACCTCTGTGTTTTCTAATCTATAAAATGAGAATAATGGTAGCATCTACTTAATAGGGTTATGTGAGGATCAAATATATTAATGTCCATCAAAGTGCTCAGCATAGTGCTCACCACATAGTAATTAATCAATGTTAGCTATAAACATACTGCCACTAGTGTAGAAAGACAATAGAATCAGGCATACTTTGAAAAACAGAGAATAGCCTAGGAGTGACTGCCAGACTTAATATATAAGGTGGGATAAGGTCACTTGAAATATTTCACTGACTACTGAATGATACCAAGCAACATTTATAAATGACTTTGGGGGCAGAAGGAAAACATCTGAAAAAAAATATTGGGAAGGTGCAGACATTTCCAAGAATAATTCTTAAAAGGGGAGGAAAATTCCAAAATCCAGACAAGACTATAAACTCACAAATACATTGGGTTAACTCAAGGGAGAAAAATGATGAAAAGTGAATTACAGGGTCTGATCTCTATGGGGAATTGAAGAGTTTCCATTCCCTCTGACACTTTAGAAAGAGTAACTTAGATAGAGGAAAATATTAAATAGAGTCCTCAATCACATAAGACTAGAACACTGGCTAGGGGCTTAATTTTCCATGGGAGAGAGATAAATAATATAAGTGAAAGTGAATTTACACTGAATACTTTATAAAGCAAGTAAAGAAAGAAACAAACACACTGCACCTAGAAACAACTTAAATGGGTTCATTTGATAATTCTCTGTGGGTCCACTTTCACAACTTTCTTGCACTATTCTTTTTTTTTCACTAGAATTTGTGGTGTGTGTTAAGAGAAGCCTGGGAGAAACTGAGAGATGTCATCAAGAGCCTTGGCGTGCTCAGAGGAAAGAATAGTAAGAAGCCTTGTGCACACAGCTCATTCCAGTTCCACCTGTTCACCTCCTCTTCAGCAGAGGAGACCTAGGAGAATTTAGATCCAAATGTCAGCTCAGAATAAAGGGCATGTATATGTTTAGGGCATAACATATAGATCACAAATGTGGAATTAAGTAATGATTCATGGTTTTAAGTTTTGTAGGTCCAAGTATCTTCTTTTTACATTACAAATTCTAATACTACTATTAGCATTGTTGTAAAATTTCTCCTCAATGCAATTTGTGTAGAGATAACATAGATGGGCTACTTACCCATTCCCAATATCTTCTCTGGTACATAGTTTGTAAAACCAAGTACCTCACACCCAAGAACTGAGTAAGCCAGTGATAATGTAGGCAAAAGTTTCTGGGAGGACTTTGCTTCATAATGAAAAGCAAAATCACATTAGGAGAATGCCCTTTGCTCCCACAGCTCATCAGTCCTTTCCCTTCTGAGAATTCTTATGGGAAGGGGATGTAGTAATAAAGATAACTTATGAAACATAAAAACACAGAAAAGGCACCTGCTAGCCAAAACTCCTTCTCTCCAATTACTTTTTAGATAAAACTTTCAGGTGAAGTGTAACAGGTAAAAAGAAAAGCATAAAAGTCATAAGTGTACAACACACACCTCTGTAACCTGGGTAGAAAAAGGGAACACTGTGAGCACCAGGGAAGCCCCTCTTGTGACCCACCTGGGAGCCTGAATGGAGCCTGTCTAATCCCACAGGCTGCTTTGGATGCCTCTCCACCCAGTTTGTCCAGTATCCCCCTGTATTCACTTTCCGTGACTGCTAAGACAGACCTCATCCGCACCTGCTCTGTCCAGTATAGCAGCCACCAGCTGGATGTGGCTACTGCACATTGAAGGGTGGCTAACATGAATGAAGAGATATGTAGCTGTAAAATATCACTGCATTTCAAGTACTTAATATGAAAAAGTATGAAACATTGATATTTTTAAATTATTGATAACATAATAAAATGATAATATTTTCAATTTATAAGGTTTTATAAAGATACTATTAAAATTAATTTTGCCCATTTTTCTTTACTCTTTTACTGTATATTTGGTAATTTAAAATTATATATATTTAAGGTATATAATCTGATGATGTGATGTGCATGTGCATTGTGAAATAATCACCACTATCAAACTAATTAGCATGCATCACCTCAAATAGTTGCCACATTTTTTATGTGTGGTGATAACATTTGCTACCCTCTTAGCAGATTTCAAATATACAAAAAAAAAAAATTGTGAATTATAGTCACATGGTTGTACGTTACATTTCCAGAATGTATTTTGCATTAGCTAAAACTCTGTAACCTTGATCCTGGTCTCCTAACTTACCCCTCAACCCAGCCACTGGTAAGCACCATTCTATTCTCAGCTTCCATGAGTTTCATTGTGTAGATTCCACATATAAGTGAGATCAGGCGGTGTGCGTCTTTCTGCATCTGGTTTATCTCACTTAGTATAATCTCATCCACGTTGACACATTGATGTAAATGGCAAGGTTTCCTTTTTTTTTTTCTTTTTTGGGTCAGGCTTGACAATATACCTTTGCGTGTGTGTGTGTGTGTATATACACGTTGATACGTGCATATTGAAGCCTGTCTACAATGTATACAACCCTGCTCCATACCTAGATACCTGGAAAAAACTGAAAAAGAAAATATCCAACCATGTAATATGAAATAGTGACATACATGGCTGGATATTTTCTGGACATATACACACCACATTTTTGTTATTAATTTGTCAGTGTATATTTACATTATTTTCATGTCCTGGCTGTTGTGCATAATACTGAAATGGACATGGTAATGGCTATTATCCCTGAGATTATGGTTTCTGTTGGACATATACTCAGCAGTGAGCTTCCTGAAGCATGTGGAAGTTCCATTTTTAAGTTTGTGAGGAACCTCCATGCTGTTTGCTATATGGCTGTACCAATTACATTCCCACCAATAGTAAACAAGGGTTCCCTTTTCTCCACATCTTCACCAAAACTTACCTTGCCTCTTTCTGATAATAACCCTTGTACCAAATGTGAGATGAAATCTTGTGGGTTTTATCTGCATTTTGTTGATACTTAGTGATGCTGAGCACCTTTTAATGCACCTGTTAGCCTTCTGTATATCTTTTCTTGAGAAATGCCTATTCAGGCTCGTTTCTCATTTTAAAAATCACATTATTTGGATATTTTTGCTGTTGAGTTGTCTGAGATCCTTATATATTTTGGATTATTATATACCTTACCAGATACATAGTTTGCAAATGCTTTGCCCCATTTGAAATATTGTCTCTTCACTTTGTTGATTGCTTCTTTGGCTGTGCAGAAACTTTTCAGTTTTATGTAATCACATTTGCCTATTTTTTTCTTTTGTTGCTTACATCTTTGGCATCACATCCAAGAATGACTGCCAAATCTAATCTTGTCAATTTTTGCCATCTTCTAAGAGTTTTAAAATTTTAAGTCTTTCATTTAGGTCTTTGATATATTTTGAGTTAGTTTTCGCATATAGTGTTAGGTAAGAATCTTAACCCTTCTGCATATGGAATCCAATTTTTTTAAACACAATTTATTGAAAAGAACAGTTTTTCTCCAGTTTGAGTTCATGGCACCCTTTCAAAAGTCAGTTGACTGTAGCTGTGTGGATTTATTTCTGCTCTCTTTATTTTGTTCCATTGGTCTGTATAATTGTTTTTGTGCCAGTATCATGCAGTTTTGATTACTATAGCTTTACAATATATTTTGAAATAAGGAAATGTGATACCTCTAGCTTTGCTCTTTTTATTCTATATTGCTTTGACTACTTTGGATTCCTTTGTAGTTCCATATGAAATTTAGAATTTTTTTTTCTATTTATATACAAAATGCTTTTGGATTTTGATAGAGATTGCATTGAGAATCTGTAGATTATTTCTGTTAGTATGAGCATTTTAACAATATTAATTCTTCCAGTCAATGAACACAGGAAGTCTTTCTAGTTTTCTGGGTCTTCCTCAATTTTTTCACCAATGTTGTATAATTTTCAATGTGCAAGTCTTTCAACTCTTTGCTTAAATTTATTCTTAAGTCTTTTATCATTATTGTCACTCATATGAATGAAATTGTTTTCCTAGTTTTCTTCTTGGAGATCTCATTGTCTTTACATAGAAACATGTTGAATTTTTTTATACTGATTTAGTAGCCTGCAGCTTTACTAAATTTGTCTACAAGTTCTAACAATTTTTGTTGTTGTTGAATCTTTAGGGTTATCTATATATCTGAGCATGCCATCTGCAAACAGAGACAATTTTACTCTTCCTTTTGGTCTGACTACATTTTATTTCTTTTTCTTATCTAATGTCCAGGATTGGACTTCTAGTACTACGTTGAAAAGAAAGGGTGAGGGCAAGCATTCTTGCCTGGGATGAGATCTTAGAGAGAAAGCCTTCAATTTTTCTCATTGATTATAATGTTAGCTGTTGGCTTTTCTTATACAGCCTTAATTGTGTTGATAAAATTGCCATGATAAAATCCTATTATAGCTATTTTGTTTAGAGTTGGAATCATCAAAGGGTGTTGAACTTTGTAATGTATTAATTGAAATACTCATGTGTTTTATCCCTACCAGATTGCTAACTTGTTGTGTTGATTGATTTGCATATTTTGAACAATCCCACTTAGTCATGCTATATGATACTTTTAATGTGTTGAATTTGATTTGCTGGTATTTTATCTAGGATTTTTGCCTCTATGTTCATCAGGGACATTGGTCTGTAGTTTTTGTTTTTAGTAGTCTTTACCAGATTTTGGCATCAGGGTGATGCTGGCCTCATAAAATGAGTTTGAAAGTAATACCCCTTCTTCAATTATTTGGAAGAGTTTAAGAAGAATTGGTATTAATGCTTCTTTTAATGTTTGGCTGAAATTTACTCTTGAGAACTTCAGGTCCTGGGCCTTTCTTTGTTGGGAAATTTATTATCATGGATTCAATTTCCTATTTAGGCTTTCTAGTCCTTCCTGATTCAGTTTTTATAGCATGTATTTATGTAACATTTTTCCATTTCTTCTAGGTTACCAATTTCTTGGTAGGTAATTATCTGTTATGATCCTTTTTTATTTCTGAGCCATCTGGTACAGTGTCTGCTCTTGTACTTCTGATTTTATTTATTTGAATCTTCTCTCCTTTTTTTTACGGTAAGCTAAAAATGTTTCAATTTTGTCTATCACTTCAAAAAAATAACTCTTAGTTTTGTTGATTTCTTAAAACTTGGTTTTTTTTTTGTTTTCTAAGGATTTATTTCTGCTCTAATCTTTATTTCTTTCTTTCTGATGATTTTAATTTAGTTTCTTCTTTCTTTCTAAGTTCCACGAAATATAAAGTAAGGTTGTTTATTTTGGGATTTTTTTCTTAAAGTATTTATTGCTATGAACTTCCCTTTTTGTACTGTTTTGTTACAACCCACAGATTTTGGTATTTTGTGTTTTCATTTTCATTTGTCTTGAATCACTTTTAAAATTCCCTTTTGATTTCTTCTTTGACATGATAATTGCTTGGGAGTGTGTTGTTTATTTTCCATGTTTTTGGGAGTTCATGACTCTCTTGCTGATATTAGTTTCTAGTTTTATTTTGTACCTGTCAAAGGAGGGACTTAGAATTATTTTGATTTTCTTAAGTTTTTCAAGATTTCTCTGTGACCTAACAGGTGATCTATTCTGGAGAATGTTCCCTGCACATTTAGATTCTTCTTCTTTTGGTTGGAAAGTTTCATGTATTTTGCTTATGTCTGTTTGGTCTGTAGTGTTGCTCAACTACACTTATTGAATGTTCTGTCTTATGATCTATTCGTTATTGAAAGTGAAGTATTAAAATCCCCCCATTGTTGCAGTATTTTTTTTTTTTAACAATTTATGCCTTCAGATCTGTCAATATTTGCTTTGTATTATTAGGTGCTCTGATGTGGGTTGCAAATACATTTATAATTTTTATGTCTTCCAGCTGAGTGACTTTTAATCATTATGCAATGATCTTCTTTCTCTCTATAAACAGTTTTAGACTTAGCGTCTATTCTGTATGATATATGAGTAGTAAGTATTGTCATCTCTGTTTTCTTTTCTTTCCTTTTTTTTTATTTTTTTGAGAGTCTCACTATGCTGCCCTCTGTAGAGTGCTATAACGTCACAGCTTACAGCAACTTCAAATTCTTGGGCTTAAGTGATTCTCTTGCCTCAGCCTCCCAAGTAGGTGGGACTACAGGAACCTGCCACAACTCCTGGCTATTTTTTTTGTTGCAGTTGCCATTGTTGTTTATCTGGTCTGGGCTAGGTTCAAACCTGCCAGCCTAGGTGTACATGGCCAATGCCGTAACCACTGTGCTACAGGTGCCGAGCCTCTCTTTTCATTTTAAAAATATTTATTTATTTGTTTATTTTTATTGTGGTAAAATACACTAGTAGATTGCTTTGGGTAGTACTGGCCTCTTAACAATTTGAAGTCTTTTACTCTATGAACATGAGATGTGTTTCCATTTATTTATGTATTCTATTTTTTAGCAATGCCTTATTATTTTATTGCACAGTGTTTTACCTCCTTGGGTAAATTAATTTATCAGTATCTTATTCTGTTTGGTGCTATTGTGAATGGAATTGTTTTCGTAATTTCCGTTCAGATGGTTCGTTGTTAGTATGTGAAAATGCAACTTATTTTCTTATGTTGAATTTGCATCCTGCACTTTGTTGAATTCATTTATTAGTGCTAATAATTGTTGAATCTTTAGGGTTCTTTACATACAAAATCGTGTAGGTGATCAGAGATCATTTTACTTTTTAATTTTCATTTGAGTGGCTTTTATTTTTCTGCTTACTTGCTCTGTTTACAACTTCTAGTACTATGTTGAATGTAACTGGCTAAGGTGGAACTCTTACAGAAGTGTTCAGTATTTCACAATTGACTATGATGTTTACTATAATTTTTTTATATGTGACTTTTATAAAGTTGATGTAGTTTCTTTCTAGTTTACTAAAATACTTAATTTGTCTTGGAAAAAAGATGTTAATTTAGTCACAATCATTTTCTGCATCAAATTGAGATGACTGTGTGTTTTTTCCTCCATGCTATTAATATGGCGTATCACATTGATCATTGTGTGTTGAACCTCCCTTAAATTAAGAAAGTACCAGCATGAGCAACATAGTGAGACCTCTTCTCTACAAAAAATAAAAAAAACTAGCCACACATGGTGCCAGGCACCTGTAGTCCCAGCTGCTCTGGAGGCTAATGCACAAGGATAACTTTAGCCCAGGAGTTTGAGGTTGCTGTGAACATTGGTGACACTGACACACTCTAATCCAGGCATCAGAGTGAGTGAGACCCTGTCTCCAAAAAATAAAAATAAATATAAAATAATAATAAAATATTTCCATTTCTGTATAATTTTATTAATATGTTACTGAATTTAATTTGCTAGTATTTTATTGAAGATTGTAAAAAGTTTTTCCTCTTGTTCAATTTTTTTGAAGAATTTGAGAAGTACTATTAATATCTGTTCTTTAAAATGTTTGGAACAATTTACCAGTGAAGCTACTCAGTCCAAAGATTTTCTTTTGGCCGGGGCTAGGTTTGAACCCGCCACCTCCGGCATATGGGACCGGTGCCCTACTCCTTGAGCCACAGGCGCCGCCCCAAAGATTTTCTTTTTGGGGAGATTTTGTGTTTACCAATTCAATCTCCTTACTTGTCATAGGTTTGTACAGATTCTCTGGGTTTTGCATGTGTGTTTAATTTAATGTTGTTAAGTTTTATGTTTCTAGAAATTAATTCATTTTATTTAGGTTATCCAATTTATTGTCATGCAATTTTTTATAATACTCTCTTATAATCCTTTTTATATTTGTAGAATAGGTAAAAATATCTGCACTTCCATTTAATTTTTGTAGTTTTATTATTTTTTTCCTTAGTCCATATAGATAAAAACTACCATGCTGTTTTGGTAACTATAGATTTGTAGTATAATTTGCAGTCAGGTAAAGTGATACTTCCAGATTTGTTCTTTTTACTCAACATTTCTTTCGTTGTTTAAGTTTTTTTTTGTTGTTGTTCCAAATGCAGCTTAGGATTATTTTGCTAGATTTGTGAAATATGATGCTAGTATTTTGATAGGGATTGAGTTGAGTCTGTAAGTCACTTTCAGCAGTATGGACATTTTAATGATGTTGATGTTAATTCTATTAATTCATGAGCACAAGATGTTTTTCCATTTGTTGGTGTCATCTGTGATTTCCTTCACCAGCACTTTGTTGTTCTTCTCTGTTAAATATATTTCTATATACTTAATTTTCTTTGTAGTTATTGTTTGTGAATGGTGTTGAGTCCTTGATTTAAATCCAAGTTGGACTGATAATAGAATATAGAAATGCTGCTAAATAGTGTAAATTGTTTTTATAACCCAGGACTTTGCTGAATTTACTTATTCTATTTTTAGAAAATATATTTATGTCTTCAGTAATTTTTAAATTCATTTCCTGAATTATTTCTCTGGTTTCTTTGAGTTAGTTTTCCATCTTCTCTTAGGTCTCATTGGGCTTCCTTAAAATCCTTATGTGGAATTTCAGTATTTTCATTCTGGTTGGGATCTGTTCTGGTTGAGAACTCGTGTGTCCCTTTGGTTAGAAGTCTTCCATTTTGATTTTTCATACTTCTGGAGCCTTGCACTGATTCCTTTTCATCTTGAGAAGCTGTACTGCTTTTGGGGGGATTTTCTTTGTTTATATGGGCCCTTTTTCCTCTGCTTACTCTTCAGAGTGTGTCTTTAGTATAGGTGCAAACATATGAACTTTATGGCTACCCTATATATGTTGGGTGAGGACCTTTAGCCTTACTTGCAGTTGTTTTGATGGGGATCTAGGTTTTGTTGGATATCTTGGTTATAGATACCCCTTAGTGTGGTAGTTGTCTTAATTGCTAGTTAATTTTAGGCTGTAGCAGTGGTGTAATATGTGTGTGGGCAGATTTTGTGTGTCTTTTTGTTAAGGGAGGATGGATTTCTTTAAAATCCTTTCTCTTTCCCTAGCCCTATGATCTTCTTAACAGTGTAATTTATATTTGGAAGTCTAGTTTAATCTCTCAGGCAGTAGGTGGTACCTGTGGAGAAGTGAGCCATGTGCTGTATGACTGATTCAGTGAATATTGTAATGGGCTATATAAGTTATCCTCCCTACCTCTTTTTGACACTTGCCAGAAAGAGTCAGCTTCAGTATTATTTTTGGAACCTGTGACTGTCTCTAGCTCCTCAGGAGAAAACTGGATGCCCCAGGTGGTGAGCAGGGCATTGGAGCTCCCAGAGGACTCTTTGTTCATTATCACACCTTTATCACAGGTGAGGAGTAAGGCTGGGTGGGGAGCCTTACTCAGGTGAGCCTGCCTTGGGGCTTCATGAACATAGGCTCAAGAGCTATCTCAGCTTGGGTTGAGGGTCAGTTCCCAGGCCACTAGTGAAAGCCACCAGAGAGAGACTGAAGTGGCTCGAGAAAGCAAGGAAGTCTGTTCTAGGGGAGGGGCCATCTAGGATTCACAGATAGGCTGTCAGAAGCGTGTTTCATTCTTCTCCCCGCTCTTCTGCTCTGAAGTCTCCGGCTGGCATCTTCTCCCTAGCAGAAGGCCAAAACAGCTGAGAGCACCAGTAATGGCCTGTGGCCTGGGGGCAACATAATTGAATCCTGGAGGTATGGGGTCTGGTCTGATTTCCCAAGTTCACTTGTTGACTGTGTCAGAGAGAAGGGTGCTGGTCCTTAGTTGCCTGTGGGGTGCTCAAATAGGCTTAATGTACCTCTGCTTCAGGGAGCTGGGCAAGTAGGACTGGAGGGCGTTGGTGAGTAGAGAGCTCACAGTCCAACCACCCTTTCACCTGTTGTAGGTCTTTAAGAAGAAAGGTGTGAGCCTTGCTCTCTGTGGGAGCCTTGATGTCATGGACATGGAAACAGAGAGAAAGCAGCAGCTCCAAGGAAAGTAGAAACAAAATCCTATCTACCTTCTCCTGCCAGACTCCAAGCTTCTTAGTGGTTGCTCTCATTCAACATCTTGCTTCTTCACGTTCTGCTCTGCAACTTCTTCTGTGGAATCTCTGGTAGGTTCTGGCACTTTTCCCTCAGAATGATATCTGAGCCATGTTTTTCTATTCATCTAAAACTTTTCCACTTTTCTGAGACGCTCTGGTAAATAATGTGTCTAGTCAGCCATCTTATCCCCCCAAAAAAATCTTGGATGATTTTTAAAGACCTATTCTGTTAATCTCTCATTTGGACAAAGAGTTTAATCCATTTACATTTAAACTAATTACTAATAGGAAGAAAATTACTTTTGTCATTTGTTTTCTATATGCCTTATGGAATTTTTGCTCCTTATTTCCTGCATTACTGTCTTCTTTTGTGTTTAGTTGATTATTTTGTAATGAAGTGTTTAAAATCATTTTCTTTGTATATATTTGGTAGCTTTTTGTGTGTGTGTGTGTGTGTGTGTGTGTGTGTGTGTGTGTGTGGCTCCTATGAGGATTACATTTAACATCCTAAAATTCTAATGCTCTAATTTGAATGTATACCAGATTAACTTAATAACAAATACTGTGCTTCAACAGCTACTATGTCACAAACCCTTTCAGTTGTTGATGTCACAAAGTTATTCCTTTATAAACTGTGTCTCAAAACATAAACTGGTAATTTTTGAAAAGCTGTAGTCTCTTAAATTATATAGAAAATATGTTGACATGTGGAGCTACAAACCAAGTTTTTAGATTATTATTAAACGTAGTCTCTTAAATTGTGTAGGAAACAAAGTATAATTGCAAACCCTTATTGCGATAATATGAGCTTTGATTATTACTTATGTGCTTGCCTTTATTGAGATCTCTATCTCTTTGTATGAAATGCTCTTTTAATTCAATTCTGCTGCATTCTCTTGAGAATCTCTTCAGGGGATTTCATGGCAATAAACTCCCTCAGCTTTTGTTTATCTGAGAGTGTCGTTATTACTACATTTGCAAGTGACAGTTTTGCCAGATATAAGATTTTCGATTAACAGTTTTTTCTTTTAGCCTTGGAATATATCAGGCCCACTGCCTTCTTGTCTCAAAAGTTTCTAATGAAACTTTTGTGAATCTTGTTAAGGATCTATTATATGTGATTATTCACTTATCTCTCACTGGTTTTCAAAATTCTTTCTTTGTGTTTGGTAAGTTTGGTTACTGCATATAAGGTGTCTTGTTGTGGGTCTTTTTGAGTTCTTTTTATTTGAAGTTTGTCAAACTTCTTGAATATTCCATTGTCTTTTATCAAATTTGGGAAGTTTCCAGCTATTATTTTTTTCAGATATTTTATCTTTCCCTTTCTCAGTAACTTCTTCATAGACTTCCACGTTTCCTAAATTTCCTTACTTGATGGTTTCCTTAGGCACTGTTCACCTTTTTAAGTTTTTTCTTTCTATTTCTCAGACTCCACAATTTCATTTGTCTTATCTTCAATTTTGCCAATTCTTTCTTCTGTATGTTCAAATCTGCCTTTTAATTCCTCTAGTAATATTTTCACTTTAGTCATTGTATTTTTCAGCTCCAGAATTTCTCTTTTTTTTTTCCACTTTACTCATAGTGTCATTTTGTTCATACACTCTTTTCATGATTTTCTTCACATATTCTTTTAGTTATTTGCTCATGTTTAAGACAGTTATGTAAAGTCTTTGTCAAGTAGTCTGCCATCAGATCTTTTTAGGAATGGTTTGATAAACTTTCCCCCCCTTCGAATGGGTCATATTTTTCTCTTTCTGTGTATACCTTGTGATTTTTGTTTTGAAAGTTGGGCATTTGAATCTAATAATGTGGTACTCTGGAGCTCATATATGCCCTAGCCTGTGGTGTAAATGTAAGGTCATTACAGGTCTTTTTTGATCTGTTATCTTTTCTTGGATATGCCTGGTCACTTTTTCATTTTTTCTACATATACAGTTATTTTTATGTGTTTAATTTTTTAATGTCTGGCTCCCAAAATGGAAAAAATAGCAAAACAAAGTGATAAAATGGGACTTCAGCCCCTTAAATCCCTGAAAGCCACTTCCACCAGAGTGGGGGGAGCTTATAACTAGGAAAGAAAGGGCAACAATGTTGTCCATCTGGCTCTGTCTATATGTCTGTGGCTAGAAGCAGCAACCAGTGATTTGAGCAAAGATCCCCAATAGTCTTCTAAAACATACAAATCACACAAATTCTGGTATATAATAGTTTAATTGATGTCTAGGTGACAGAATGATTCCTGATGCTTTCTGCATTGCCAACTTCCCAGAATACTCTCTCTCATCTCCACTTTCTTTTGGTTGCCATGTGTAAAAAATACCTTTTCCCATCCATTTACTCTCAGCTATGTGCATCTTTATTTAGAAGGTTCGTCTCTTGCAGACTACATATTGCTACATCTTGTTTCCTTCCTTCCTTCCTTCCTTCCTTTTTTTCTTTTTGCAGTTTTTGGCCAAGGCTGGGTTTGAACCCACCACCTCCAGCATATGGGGCCGGAGTCCTACTGCTTTGAGCTATAGGCATTGCCCTTGTTTTCTTTTTTTTTAATAGCTTAACCAATCCTTTCTTTTATTTATGAGTGTAAAACATTTACATTTAAGGTAATTATTTGTAAGAGTTACTATTGCCATTTTGTTGCTCTTTGGTGTGACTTGCATTTGGTTCCTCCTTTTGTCCTCTTCCTGTCTGCCTTTGTTATTTGATAACTTTTGGTAGTTATATGTTTTAGTTTTAGTCCTTTTTATCTTTTGTGTGTATCTATTATAGAACTTTTCTTTGTTGTTAACTTGAAGCTTGCATAAATATCTTCTATTTGTGGTTGTTATAAATTTATTTTCAGTAGCATATATAAACATGACTCTTTTATTTCTCTCCCCTAAAGGTTGTTTTATTGTAGGTAGAGATTGTTTCTTTTATATTCTGTATTCATTGACACATTTTTGTCTTAACTTTTATATTAAAGTTAAAAGCAATTTATAATCCACCTTTAAAGCGTTATACTAATCTGTATATATTTGTGTATTTATCTTTTCTTGTAAGGCTTATGATTTCTTATGCTTTTATGCTGTTGATTAGAGTGTTTTCATTTCAATTTTAAGAACTTTCTTGTGCATTTCCTTTAAGGAAGTTGTAGTGGTGAAAAACTCCATCAGTCTGTTCATCTGGGAAAAACTCAATCTCATCTTCATTTTTAGAGGATAATGTTGCTAGATATCCTTGGCTGGCAATAGTTCCTCAGTAGATTGGGTGTATCACCTCCACTGTATTCTTTCATGGCCTGTGAAATTTTTGCTGAGAAATTTACTGAGTCTTGAAAAGATTCTCTTACATGTGATGAGTTGCTATTTTAAAACTTTTTCTTGTCCTTGACTTTTGACAAATGAGTATACCGCATCTTGCATCTTATTGTAATTTTTTTTTTTTTTTAAGATTTTTCCATTTAGGGAATTTTAAATTTTGTGAATTGCATGTCTGTTTGCATCCCAATATTTGAGAAGTTTTTGTTCCATTATTTCTTTAATAAGCTCTTTCCCTTTATTTCTCCTACATCTGCAGTTCCACATGTGAATGTCATGTCATTTGGTGATGTCCCATGAATCCCCTAAGCTTTTTCACTTTTTAGCTTTTTCTCTTCTGACTGAATTGTTTCAAATGACCTTCATATCTGTAGATTCTTTCTTCTACTTGACCAAGTCTCTCGTTGAAATTCTTTAGTACATTTTTATACATTTACTTTTCAGCTCCAGAATTTTTGTTTTATTCCTATCTTATGATTTCTTACTCTTTGTTGATTTTCTACTTTTTTCATGTAGTGTTTTGATAATTTTGTTGAATTGTCTGTGTTCTGTTATAGTGCTTTTGGGTTTCTTTAAAACAATTGTTTTGAATTCTTTGTCAAGAAGTTTGCACTGCCACATTTCTGTGGTGGCAGCTTTCTATGGAAAGCTATCAAGTCCCTTTAGTGGTGTCATGGTTTTCATTATTATTGTACCTTGTGTTAACATCTGAACATTTGGGGAAGCAGTCATGTTTTCCAGACCGTATAGATGCATCTCGTGGGGAAACACCTTCACCTACACGTGCATGTGAGGCTGCTAACAGGGTAGGGTGCTGTGTCTTTAGCTCTAGGGGTAGACAGCAGCAATTGTATCATCAGGGAAGGTGCAGCTGTAGTGTCACCATGGAGTTCTGTCAGCACTGGTGAAGACCGAAGTGATTCTCAGTGACTGAAGGGTCCTCCTGTTATCCTTTACTTCCTGGGGAGAAGTCATCCCTGAGAGGAATCCCTCTCTGCACTGTGTTTAGTGAATTGTTGCACAAGTGTCAGTGGTGCTGTCAAGGCCATAGCTATGCTTTCCTGCTCAGTGCTTGAAGAGGCAAAGTCGGTCCACGGCATGCACACGGTTGTGGGAGGGTGATGGTGGCTTAGAAGCCACAGTGGGGGCCTGGGTGCAGCAGGAGCTCCAGTACCAGGTGCTGTGGTTCAGGAGTGGTTCTTCCTTAGTGGGGACACAGTGGTAGCGCCTTCTCCTGGAGGGATGCTGTGGCAGCTTTTTCCTCTTGAGAAGTGTTCCACCAGCTGGTTTCAGCATTGATGCAGACTGTGGGAGACCTTGACAGAGAAAGCTACAGTGTCTGCAGTTCTGATCATGACTGCTAGGATCCTCCTGCATTCCTTTTTCCCTACAAAGGGAGGTCATGCTAAGATAATTCCTCTTGGTGCTGAGCTGTATCAAAAGAGGGGACAGGGTGACACGGGTAAAATGCTTTCCATAGTCTTCTGTCTGGCCATCCTCAGTCTCTGCTCCACAGAGTTTCTGCAGTTTTTTGTATTCAAGAGCTGTTCCTATCAGTATGTAGTTGTTTATTTATTCTTTTGTTGGGAGTGGGGAGAAATATGGGTCCTTCTATTCTGCTATATTGTAATGTCACTCTCCTACTTTTTTTCTTTATTTCAAAATATTAAGGAGGTACAGATACAAATGTTTTTGGCATATGGATGGCTTTTGTAATGCTAAGTCAGGGATATTAGTGTGCCCATCACCTGAAGAGTGTTCAGCACCCAGACAAGGTAGGTTTTACCGTTCCCTTCTTCTGCCCTCCTCTCTCTTCATTTCCACTGGCTTTTACTTCTCTCTGTGTCCATATGTGCCCATCAATTAGTTAAAATTATTAAAAAGTCCCTCTCTACTTTGTAAAGGGAAGGTACTAGAAAATTTTAAGTATGTTTCTATTCGGCAGAGTTCTAATTCAATAGAACTACGTTCAAACATCTAGATCAAACATTAACAAAAAGCACCAAATCATTTGAATCTGTGTTGAAATCTTTCTAGAAGACTTGATAGTTTAAAACATTTAGATCTTCAGTACAATGTAGACAGGATATCTAGATAAAAGTCTGAATTTTAGATTGCTAAGTGAATGTGTTTGAATTTGTATGCATGTGGACATTTATGAACTCCTCTGTTCCCCAAATATCATGTGCCCATCTGTATTGCTGTTCACGTCACGTCCATTCTGATAGTTGGCTTACACAACTGCACCTGCCACCGGACTGTGACTGCATCGAAGGTACAGTCTCCTCTCTTCTTCTCGGGGCTCATTTCAGTAGCTGGTGGTTTATGAGTGTAAGTAAATGTTTGCTGAGTCATCCAATAAATGGATGTATTTAAATGCCTGTGGTGTCAGATATGTTGTAACAGTCCCCAGACCATGGGTATGTGGACCAGGACTATTTGTATGCTATAAATACTGAGTCAGAAAAGCCAGCACAGTTTTCAGAAGCATGAGAGTGACCTCAGGAGGCACAACAAGTGACTCCATGTTTGAGAGAATGAATTCATTATGAAAGCCTATTTCATACCATATCCCTGGAGTGGCTAACACAGGGATTCTAGGATTTGAACTTCATTTGCAACTGCTATGTACTAGTTTTCTCTTCCACTGGCTTTGTATATGGATTTTAGCAATTTTAATCCCAAAGAGGGCACATATTTGGGTGAAGCCTCTGTTGTAATAAAGCGGGTAGCTGAACTTTAAATTGTTTGACTGTTATATTGTTTTGGTTTCCTCAGTGGAATACAAACCTAGAAAATTTTGTAAAAAGTTTAGAAGCAAATTGTGAAAGTGCAGAAAAAATGAAAAGAAGCAGTATAAAAAGTCCATACATGGGTCATCAAAAGTTTTGAGACACACAAAAATCAAGAAACGTAAAATCCACACAAATGGAAACAAATGAAGCCCTCACAGAAACCCCGATAAGCCGAGCAAGTTGAAACTTGCACTGGTGAATCAGAAAGGATGCTGTCAACTGTGTTTCCTGGAAGTGAAATAATGGACCATAGCACAGCCTGTCTTAAAACTTTTGCAGCAACCCACGTAGATATTAATTACTCACTGCCCAGTATTCATCTTTTAGCAATCAAAGCAGATATATATGTATTTTTTTCTTTTTCTTTCTTTCTTTTTTTTTTTTCCCCAGAGACAAGGTCTCCCTCTAGCCCAGGCTGGGGTGCAATGGTACAATCATAGTTTCACAATTCACTACAGCCTCAACCTTCTTGCCTTAACCAATTGTCCCACCATATCCTCCTAAGTACCTGAGACTACAGATGCACCACCACATGTGGCTCAAAGCAGTTTAAAGCAGTAAAACCCTAGAGGTCGTTCTAATTTGCAGTCTAACCAACAGTGTATAAGAGCTCCTTTCTCTCCATATCCACACCAGCATCTGTTGTTTTGGGACTTATTAATATGAGCCATTCTTGTCAGAGCTGGGGGAAAAGGTCATTGAATGTTTATAGGAGCACAATTCACAGTCATAAAGAGGTGGAAACAACCCAAGTGCCCACCCATGGATTAATGAAGTGTGGTATAGACATACTGTGGAGTACTACTCAGCCAGGAAGGCAACTAGCAATCTAGTATCTTTTGTGACAACCTGGGTAGATCTGGAGACCACTCACAGGAACATCACAGGAACTCAGTACCAGGATGGATTTGATTGATCAACACTTAATTGCACATATGGAAGTAAATCTCAGTGAAAATCAAGCTGGGAGCAGGGAAGGGTGGGCAAATGCACGCATATTGGGTATGATGTCCATTGGGAGGGGGGCACGCTTATAACTGTGATGCAACTTGTGAAAAAAAGTAAGTATGTAAACACATGTATCCCTAATATTCTGAAATCCAAGAAAAAGGGGAACCAATATGTAATAATATTTTTTGGTCTGATTCAAACAAGTTTCAAAGGTAACTTGCTTTAATGTTAATTTTTAAGTTTTTGCATATTTCATTCATTTTATATTTATGTGCTAAACTATAGTGAATTTAAAAACATGAAGATAGTTGTGTACTAGTTAGGTTTCTGCAGAGAAACTATGTCAATAAAATTGACATATATTTATATTTATGTTTATATAATATGTTTATACTTATGGAATATAGGTTCTGTTTATACTTATATAATATAGATTATAGTTATATTTATGTATATATTTATAAAAATTGTCTTTACCCTTTGAAAAATGCTTTTGCATGTATTTGTTTCTTGTTTGATCTTCAACTTTGTGTTATTATTCTCAGGAATCATTCATCACTCAGCTTATAGTGTGGCCAAAGTGACAACTGAACTTGGTCTTCCAATGGTACATTTCACTGATGACTTGTTAGCAACATGTCAGTTCAGTGTCTGTTTTATGAAACATCTCATTCAGTCTTGAGAAAAAAGCAAAAGTATTCTACTTCCTGAAATAACTCAATCCCTAAAAACAATAAACAAATGTATTTTTGCATAAGCTAACATTATTGCCAGCACTGAGGTAAGTGGTACTACGGTTTCTCCAAATCTAGTGAGACTCAGTGTGCATTTTAGCCGATAATAGGTAGAGTCTATTGGTGATAGCATGTGTTATAGCGTAGTATCTGTGATTGCTTTTAGGATTCCTTATAAGTTGCTTTCAAAGTGTCAGTCCTATGTGTTAAATTCTGTTAGGACGTAATAGCCTAAAATAAACCTCTATTCCTTGGACCAGTCATTTCCAACTTTATATAACCAGGGGCTCTTTTTACAATTTCTCCCTCCACTAGTGGTTCAGACAAATATTTTTGTCTTCCAAACAAACTGTTACAACAGTTCACTGTGGCCCTGTCTTGGGAAAATAGAATTTTTCTCTAAGACCTTTTTTAAATGCACAAATTAGTTCTGGGATTCCCATGGCTACTTCTAGGATGTCTAGGTTCCACAAATGCTAGGCGGCCTCCTGCTGAGGTGTGGCTTCCTGGACAGCTCACACTTGTGCACATAAGTTCAGGCAAGCACCTCTGTGATGGGACTGGAGGCCCCTGTCTGCTGTTTTGCTTAAGCATATTCTCTACCCTAACATTCCACATTTTTATTGGTTTGGGGCTGAGTTTAAGCTCTAGACAAGTCTTATTTTTCTAGTTCAGAAGTATCCCTGAGTAAAAAGACACTGAGCAATGTTGGGAGGTAGAGGATAAAAGATCCCAGCCCGTAATGGGGAAAATTTAAAAATACTTGCTAAATAAGAGGTGTATGGTTTAGGAAGTATTATATAGAAGGGGCTGTAGGAAGCATGGAGACCACTTGAGAATGGTGCTGGAGTTAGATGCGTGGGAGATAAAGTTAAGACTAGTAGTCACTGGAGCTAACTTGTGTACCGAGTTTTCTCTAGCCCTCTGCTAACACAAAATATGTCTTCTTCTAGCTCATTTTACCAACCTCCCATTGCAACCACAAATGTGGCATTCGCTAGAAAGCACTAATTTCTTTCTTTCATGCTTTCATCTTTTTCTGTTTCTTATTTGATGTGATATTGGTGGGATAAGATATTCCTGGTAATGTCTGGACTCATGATTAACAGTGTTAACTTCTTATAATTCTATTGAACTGAGTTTATGGATATTGATAAAGAGCAAAAGCTAAAGATGTAAATCAAATTAATTAGATGGATATTCAAATAGAATATATTTTAGATTATGCTTTAATATTAGCTAGATAAAAGATAAGAGTTGTCACTCACACTACCTGAAATTCAGTCTGGGCTCCACGTTAGCCTGGACTATGGAATGGCTGAGGAGGCTTTTCAGAAGTGGTATTGCCTCACGTTGGCGAGAGGGCCCCAAGTGACCTTGAAATTTGGTTGGGGGACCCTACAGAGGACAGGCTGGAGCAGTGTTTTTCAGCCATTTTTATCTCACAGTACACTTGAACCTATAGTTAAACTTCTGTGGCAGACCTAAATTATGTTGATCAAAGAAAAGAGATAAAGGAATACACTTATTGTGCTTTGAACTTCTTTCAAAAATGATTTAATTAATGGTCTTTAAAATTTTTCACAGTACACCTAAGATCTTCTCACAGCACATGAGTGTGTCCTGCACACTAGTTGAAAATCATGGGGCTAGAGGAACTGATTAGGAAATGTAAAGTGATATTATGAAAGAAGATAAAACTTAGGAAAGGACTTACAATATAATTTTGCTTAAACCAAAAAGTTCAGTCAGAAATCCTTAGTACCAACAAAAATTGGGCTCCTGGTGCTGGAAATGTTGTTTCAAATACATCTTTATTGAAGAAATAAAATAATGTACAAAATACATGTATATGAATAATATTTCTAGATAAATACAATTTTCTAACAGGGGAAAAGCTCCTATTGGAATTTCTAGTTTGGCTCTTATTTGAGATTGGTTAGTCATCATTAGCCAAACCAAATGTAAATCATAGTTTCTTGAGTAGTTGTTTTATTAAACTTCTTAAAGAGTTTTATTTAACTTTTACTTTTTTACTGATAAAGACTTTACTTTTTTTTATACCAGTACTAGGTTTACCACAAAATTGAGAGGAAAGTACAGAGCTTAAACATTTAAAAACATTAAGAAATATACCTTCAAAAGGGCTTAAAACATAAATGTGTAATTTAGTGAATTGTTAGGAAAGCAGATGCTTCTGAGTGGCCCCTCGCAGTTCAAGGAGGAGAAGCTGTCAGCGTTCTCCCTGCCCTTCCCAGCACCACTCTGCCACTCTGACTTACAAGTGACTGCTAATCCAGCTTCCAGGCTGATCGTGCCCTTGTTTTGCTTTATAATTTTAATACCAGAGACTTCATTCTGAACTAAAGAATTAAGTTTTACTTATATATAAAGACAATGTATCTCCATTGACCAGAAAAGGTGTAGCAGATGTAGGAGGCCAGGCTGTAACTACATGGCAGTGACCAAGCACAGTCCATGTGAGCCAGTGGCTGCATGAGAGACAAATGGCCTAGCCATGATTTCATTAACAAGGAGTTAATTTTAAGTAATACTTTCTTCCATCTTTTAGTCCTCTTAATTCCTTCTTTTTGTCTCCATTTCCCTTACCTCCCTGTAAGTAAGTTGTGGTTGTTGTGTTTTTTTTTTTTTTTTTGTAAAGACAGAGTCTCACTTTATTACCCTTGGTAGAGTGCTGTGCCATCACAGCTCACAGCAACCTCCAGCTCCTGGGCTTAGGTGATTCTCTTGCCTCAGCCTCCCCAGTAGCTGGGACCACAGGCGCCTGCCACAACACCCCGCTATTTTTTGTTGCAATTCGGCCAGGGCTGGGTTTGAACCCACCACCCTCGGTATATGGGGTTGTAATTAAGTTTTAAAGTATAGTTTCATAATAATAATGCCTTTCCTTTTTAAAGTCTTAGACTATTTCTGTATTCATGGCTGTAGAATGTTCCAACAATGGCTTTGATTAAACTAATCATTTGTCAGCACAACAGTGAGATGGGCAGAAGCTGGGAGGCATCCATTAGTTCATTCTTGCTGATGTCTGTAAAGACTGTTGAGCTGCTTGAAAGAATATTGTAGTTGTACAGTTCTTAGAACCATTCTGCCATCTCCCGTGTAGACCAGTCCATAGATCTCATAAACCTTGTGGATGTACTTCAAATTGTTTTACTTGTACAAACCAATCTAAGAAGAGGTTAGCCCTTTAAAAAGCAGCTGCCACGCATAGAAAGGCCAAGAGTTCAATGCCTTGGAGTATTGGGGCCTAGTAGAAAAAAATGAAGTTATTTTTCTTCAGATCAAAAAAGACTAAAAGGACAAAGACTCCAACACATTAATAAATGAGACATGACCCTTTCCGCTGATCCCAGATATTAAAGTGGCTTTCCAAAGTAAGAGTTTTATTTTTCAAGGGACACAGGGTCATGTGGGAAAGAAAAAGATTAGAAAATGAAAGGCAATGTTACATCAGAGTAGTTATAATTAATAAGTGCCATGGGAACACTGAGAAATGTCAAGAAGGTAAAAACCATAATTTTAAGTGATTATTGTAACTAGAATGCTATTTTCAAAAGAAAAAAATACTTTCAAATATAAATTTTTGTGTATATTTCATTGGATCCATCCCAGGCACAACTAGATTAAATATTAAATGCTCACTGATTTCAGTGCACGTTGGACTAATATTAATCAGGTCATTATGTGAAAGAAGATAAGTCACTTGATGGCCCATATCTCCTCCTGATTTGGGGAATGGCATGTAACAACATGGTACAAGACTCTGTAGTATGGAAAACTTAAAGTATATATGAAATGTAATAATTTAATATAATGACCCCACGTTTCCGTTACCCATCTTCAACAGTGATTAACTCAAGACCAACAGTGCTCTGTCATTTTCCTAGTATCAATAAGTAACACTTTAGCATGCATCTCCAAATATAGAAATGCTTATGGTCATTTTAATAATTATCATTGATATTTGTGTTTTTAAAATCATTTCTCTTCAATAATGATTCCATATTTTTCATCCCCCTCATGATGTTTTCAAATATGATACAGGTGAGTATGCCCAGGGCAGCCTGTGGTGGAGTCCTTGAGAAGTGCCTTCCAGAAGACCCCTGTGCCAGGCATTTTGATGGCATTGACCTATGGAGCACACTTAAGAAACAGGACTGTAAAGATTCATAGTAGAGTTTCTACAGTGAAGTTAAAGAAATGTTTTTCATGTGAAGGCCAATTTTAATGTTTTTCTCCATATCCATGGTAAATATTTGGAACCCACCAGTACACGTAGAACTTAATTTGTCATCTCCCATTATTCTCACTCTACGTTTGTTCTCTGATTAATGCTTTTAAGCTTTATGTATGTTACATAAAGCTTTATGTATGTATGATTTATGTAAGTTGGGACTTTATTATCTTTTGCAGAAGGAGTGTGTTTATTAAACAATTGCTTCTGATCCTTTCTTTAATATTTGCTATGGGAATTA
Source organism: Nycticebus coucang (assembly GCF_027406575.1). Classification (NCBI taxonomy): domain Eukaryota; kingdom Metazoa; phylum Chordata; class Mammalia; order Primates; family Lorisidae; genus Nycticebus; species Nycticebus coucang. Next base: position 4,296,864 of record NC_069799.1, on the reverse strand, counting down.
TTTTAGTAAAATGGACAGCTGAAGTGCTCCTTGGGAAGGGAGGGATAAATTTGAGCTTCTCTTAGGCAAAAAATAAAGAGCTAAATCCAGAATGACATTTCTTTTATTGATTAAAAAGAAAGTTATAGAAACTATTCTCCTGATGGAGGAAGGCTTGGATGCTCTCGCTCCTCATTCCAACTCAGCTGTGAAGAGAGAGGTAGGAAGAAGAATGATGACTGGGGGGGACTTGAACACCAAGCTAACCTTTGCTGGAACTGTGGGCGTAGAGGATTATTGTGAGGGAGAGGTGATGGCTGCTCCTTTTATAAGTTGTCAGTAAGCTCTGAGGGTATCTCTCTGGAGAGGCAATCTAAAGCTTTCCTTTACTAGAAAGCTTAAACAAATATAAAAAGGCTCCCTAAGCATGCATCATTATAAATGATTTGGATCTCCATTGGCCAAAAGGGGAAGTGTGGCCAGAAGAAGCATGTGGTTTCACAAACACCCAGAAGGAAAATAAACATCAAAGAACAACTCTTCTCCTCTGAAACCCTTTGAAGCTCTGCCCTTGTTATGGTTGCCCATACTGAACTCCATATGGAAGGGGCTTTCACTGAAGACCTGTTTTCAGACATTTTTCTGAACATACCACTACTCCCCACTCTGGCTCACTTGATCACCTCTCTGGTCTCAACCAGACCCGGGGAAGTCCTTGCTTCATGCCTTCAGCTCAGGACACACTTTAGGCTCCTGGGAACATGACTCTGCAAGTTTCCTCTCCTGCCCTGACCCCTGCATGGGTAGGGGAGGATGGGCAGAGGGGCCACCCAGATCCCGCACCCCAGAAGTGCAGGGATTCTAGGCTGGCTCGTATACTCCTTCCCCTTTCCAAGATGCAGTAGAGGTCAGAATTCCCCAGAGAATGTTTTAATCCTCTATGAAGTGTTCTTTTTTTTTTTTTAATTTGGCCGGGGCTGGGTTTGAACCCGCCACCTCCGGCATATGGGACCGGCGCCCTACCCGCTGAGCCACAGGCGCCGCCCTATGAAGTGTTCTAAATTTGAGAAGTGAGGGACTTCTGCTGAGGGTCCCCGAGGAAAAACCATCTGCAATAGAGCACCATATTCCTATGTGACAATGGTGGTTTTCCATCTTGCATCGTTCAGTAGATCTTCTGGAGCCTGAAGTGTGGGGAACGTATGAATGATGGCATAGACTGCCTGGATAAAGGCCCGAAGAATGTCTCACACCTCAGGCCTAGTGCTTCTTAACATAATTCTCATACAGATGAAAGTATATTTGAAGCCCCCTGGGTCACCAGTTGTAGAAATCAGCTGGAAGTTAAATCCATGGATGTAAAAAGCGTATGTGGCACTGAGTGTTGAAGGAAAGCAGTGGCAATGAAACCCACAATTTCTAGGGGACAGCATGTTATAGGTAGGAGAATATATGGAGTTATATTCAAATTCCATGGTGTAAACGAAGATGGGCCAGAAACGTACCAGTTTAGGAACACAGATCCTTTGTGGTCAGAGGACATGCTCCCCTAGGCCATTGTTCTATGACTTCTGAGTGAATGTGGCCTGTAAATTCCTTAAACAGCACCATCAAAGCACATTATGGAGAAGAATGCCCCTATTTTAAAGGATATACACTTAAGTATTCAGCTCTAAAGTGCCATAATGTGTGTACCTTACATTCAAATAGTTCGTTGAAAAAAGACGCAGAAGTAAAACAAATGTAAAATGTTAACTCTGGCAAATCTCAGTGAAAGGTATCATTCTTTCAAAATTTTGAAAAGAAAATTTGGGGAGTGAAAGAAATAATACAAACATATTTGTAAATATGAAGGTAAACATCAAGTAAAATAATTAAAAGAATTGAAATTGATTGCCTCTGGAGAGAAAAAATTAGTAATGAAAGTCTGAATGCATTTTTTTCATTATGGGGCTTTAGTAAGTACTATTGGAGTCTTTAAGCCTGGTGAAATGTGTAACTTTGACAAAGACTAAAACACTGACTTTAAAAGAAAAAAGGGAAAGAGACACAGTGGGAGATCAGATTGCCTGGTACTTCATGGGACCAGGACAGCTCACGGGTAGCCAGTGTGTGTGTAAGGGGGAAAGTGTCCTTCAGGTGAAGGACGTGGTCACTCCAGAAAGAGTGACACCCATGACAGAACAAGCCAGACATAAAATGTGGGGGCAGGGGGGGGTCAGGAGAGCGGGCTACAATCCCTATGGTCACTTAATTCTGTCTTTCTTAAGAAGTAATACCAGGTAATTTACATATGAAGAATTACATGACCTTGGCCATTTCACGGATCAAATCTCACCACTTTCACTGAATCACCATGTCCTGAAGATCACCATCTGAGCCTTAGCTTCCTGGATAGATTATATCAGTAGTAACCACTTATTCAAGTTTGAGAAGTCAGAGATCTTTGGGTAAAGGACTGTGAGGAGCTACCTTTGTATTTTAGGAATGTGATGGTGGAGGAGCTCACACTGCTTGTATTTGATTTAACTGATGATGTTTGTTTAACAAAAACACCAAGCACCCTGAAGTATGTGTGAGTGGCATGGGGATCCTTGGGCGACGCTTCCTTGTGTCCTAAAAGTCATATTAATATAAAGGCTTTGGCCTCCATCTCTAAAAGGATGGAAACCCTCTGGTCAGAACAAGAACCTGGCACTGATTGATTATGTGGTAATCCTATTCACCATGGGGGATAGCTGCTTGACTGTTTTGTGTGAAAATCTTTGATCACAGAGAAAGTGTCTAACTGAAGACCTGGTACAGATTTGGCGAACAATCTGATTAAGGTAGATAGTTGGGCAGGATCTGTAGGCAATGATGGTGGTGGGTCTCAGAACAGCTCGTATGGAGCTAGTGTAGGTGCCCTGTAGGAACTAGTGCCACCGTGGGTCACAGTGGGGCAGCACGGCTCTCTGAGTAGTTTGGGCAATGGGCAATTGACAGGACTAAGAAATTAACATGCTCCCCATAGGTAATTTTAGGGGATAATCCACAATTTCAATAGGAGTGTTAGGCTTAAGTGACCAAGGTTTGGAGCATGATGCTGTTGGACGTTTCTGAACCTTGGGGTCAGTGAATCTGACTTCCCTCCCTCTCCCTCTTCTCCGCTATTTTGTTCTCCCCACTGGGTAAAGTGCTAGGACTGCACAGTGGCACCAGTCCCCGATCTTGTCTCCTGTCAAAGCTAGCAAATGAGCTTACTGGTCATCTTATTTGGATTATCACAAACTGCAAGTCATCGGTGAGCTCTCAGAGAGGCCACGCCATCCATGTGGTTTGCTTCAAGATAAAGGGAAGATGCTGGTCCACCATGGACTGTTGCACCTGAGGACCAAGCCTTTATTAAGTTAGGCCCCTGGGAATTCCGTGAGTGTGTATGACGACAGCTAGAACTGATGTTGACTAAATGCAATGATTTGGAGGAACTGGGGGCTCTCCAGGCCCACAGTGAACAAATACAACAGCATCGGGGACTATAGAGCTGCTGGTGGGAGAAGGGTGCTCACTGTAAGGTCAGAATGCAGATTCCACAGCAGTGTGTAGATGGTGCTTCCTGGCCGGCAGAGTTAGGTGGAATCCTTCAGCAGCTGTCACAGGTCAGGCCCTGCAGGGAATCTCAGCACTGCTTGGAGAAACATCCCTTATCCCAAAAGGCACAGGTACATAATAGATGTTACTCTGGGCTATTCTGCGTGAGGGCCCCAGATGTCTTCCCAGAGAACACTGGAGAGAAGAGTGTGACATAGCTGCTTCATCTCCAGTCCAGGAGACAGGGGACTGCCCAGCGTCCAGCGTCTGCTCAGACCCGCCCTCAGTCTTCTCCAGCTCAGCTCCGCAGCACAAGGGGTTGGCCGTGCTGGGTCCATTTGGAGTGGCCTGTGGAGGGACGTGCAGGAGACTGGAAATGGGAGAAGTCACCCTTTCCTGCCTTTTCCTGCTCTTTGAGTCATGGTGAATGGCTGTGCTTCTTTCTGCGGGGCCAGCTTACCGCCCAGGTCTCCCTTTGTGGCCACCCTGGCTCCTGGGCACTGGTCATTCTCTAATCATATATACTTAAATCCCTACAGCCCTCGGGCTAATAGTGACTTCCTGCTGTTGCTGACCTAAGGTTTCCCTCATCGCCCCTTTTGGTTTCGCGTCTCTCCCACTTTTCTATCATGTGTTCCCTGTACTTGAGGCCCTTTTTGACCGATCTGAAGAGGAGTCTACTCCTGATTGGACCCGACTTACTTGGGCTGGAGACCTTGCTGTGGTCCTGGAGCCAGGTTTAGGTGAGGTGGTAGATGGGGCTGAATCTCTAGCCGTGGGGGGAAAGGCAGAGGGGAATGCTGCTTGACTTGTGGGGCGATCCCGGCATGACCCTTGGCAGAGTGGAGCCCAGAGGAAGGAAGATGTCCTTTTGAAGGGCACACATGTGAGCCATTGGGGACACAGCGTTTGTGCTCTGCGCCCGATGGGCCATGTTTCCGTGGCTCAGTTTTGAGCAGGCAGACTTGAGCCATCCTCAGAGCATCTAACTTTCCTCTGGCTAGCTGGGTGGCAGAACCTGAATCTGGGTTGCTCTCCTGATAGACTACTATGCTGCTCACTGTCTCTCCTGGGGTCAGGAGAAGATCCAGGCCTCAGTTACATAGAAAAGTTGCTTCTGGGATAAGAAACTTTCAAGAAAAAGTAGGTTTTCTAAGGTCAGCTTTCCTTTTTACCCAGATGGTTTGCCTTTTGCAGATGGTAAGGCCCATATGCAGATTCTGACCCACTTGCTAATAAAGGGATTGTCTGTGCCAGGCCTAAAAAAATTGGATTCAGGTTCACAGATGCAATTACTGAGGTGAAAAGCAGGGACTTCAGCTTAATTGAGCTAATGAAATTCTTATCATTTTTCTGAACAAATGGAGCATTGTTTCAAAGGTAAATCTAATTAGCACTGCCTATTAATACAATAAAAATTTATTTATCCACTTATTGATCAAACATGAAAATGCACTAGGTTCTACCAGCAGTATTCTACACAGACATAACTAATGTCCATTTATATTTTGGATCATTTAATTAGTGCTCCAGTATGATCTTCAAGGAGTCACTTAGGAACTACATTAATTGGGTTTATTATATTTCACTCAATTATTCAAATATGATTTATTTTTTCTTTAATTAAGTACACATATGTGTTCATAAAGAACTAAAGATGCAGTCACAATGCCTTTCAAAAATTCAAACATAAATACGCAGATTTTCTACTCCTATGAAGTTTGTCATTCACCCTGAAATGTGAGAGAAAGGGGGGAACTGAAACGCCATGAACTTAAATTGTTCTAATCTTTTGGAGAGAAGCTACAAATTGCTAAGGAGAATCTTTAAAGACCAAACCAAAACCATTCCATTTCTTTGTAGCATGCTTCATTTCATGCATTTTTAAACTTAACCAAGGCAATATGTACTCGGTTGGCAGAGACGTTCCAGGGTTGTCTGCACAATTCCACTCAGGCAAACTGGGTCAGGCAGGAGGCATGACTGAAGTGGCAGATCACTCTAGTCTTCTTACAGTTCTCTCCTCTTTCTCTAGTCCTCTTTAAGCTATCACTTAAGGCCAACTCAAATCTCATTTTGCACACATGTCCCTTTCAGGGAACTCTCTGCCTTTTCTAACCTCTGGTTGATTTCTGTAATTAGCACATTACACAATGGAAAATTTTATCCCAGTTTTTTTTTTTTTCTAATACACAATCTAACACATTTTTCCCCTTAGATATGACATCATTTGAATTGAATAAAAAATCAGGAGTGCAATGCATGCATGTTGGGAAAAACTCAGTGATACCAAATAATCAGAGTTAAAAAGGCAAGTCTTTCTATTTTTCCTGTCCAGGGCCATCTTCTTCCCAGATGTAACCTTCTCTTAATACTTTGTCACACGTGCATCTTTGTGCTTCTGTGCCTTTGACTGTCATTTTTTGCTCACCCTGGCATACATTCTCACTCTCTGCCCATCTTCTGAGAATTGCTGAAGAGACTGCTCTGTAAACTCTCTCCCAATAGCCTCTGTCAAAACAGTGTTTTGTTCTCTATTTCCTTGATAACTACTTGTATCACTGTTTAACATTCATTTCATTTTGCCTGTTTGATAGCAAGTTCTTTGCCTATTGTCTTTGCTGTAATGTAATGTACTTTCCTTGAGAGAAGGAGCCCATTTTATTCATCTCTGTATTTCCTGCAAGATCCAAGCCAGTGTCGCTGTATGTTGAAGTGAATGTACGTAATGCAGTTTGTTCATTATCTGTTTCATGGGTGTCTACCACAGCCAGATTGTGAGCATCTTTGGGGAAGTAGCTGAGACTTTTTGCTTTTGTATTTCAGTATAAATGACATTCATTAAAATATTGCAACCATACCTTTGTGTAGTGCCATTATGATCCAAATGTCCCCCAAATTCACCTGTTGAATCTTGATCCTCATTGTGGCAGTATTAAGAGGTGAGGCCTTTTGAGAAGTGACTTATTCATGAACGCTCTACCCTCATGAATAGAGTAGATCCTTACAAAATGAATAAAAGCCTGGAGGAATAGGTTTCCTCTCTTCTTCTCTTTTACCATGTGAAGATACAGTGTTTCACCCCTTTTGGCCCTTCTATCCCTTCCTCCATGTGAGGACATATTAATAGATGATGCCATCTACAAGAAACAGGCCCTCACTAGTCACTCACTCTGTGAGTGCCTGGATCTTAGACTTCCCATTCTCCAGAAGTATAAGAAATACATTTCTATTTTTTATAATTTACTAAGTCTGTAGTATTTTATTATAGCAGCACAAAAAGACCAAGACTAAAATTGAAACCAAAGGAGAGGGGTGTATAAGCAATACTTAAACATGTGGAAGTGGCTTTGGAATTGGGCGATGGATAGAAGCTTGAGGAGTTCAGAGGTTTATGTTACAAAACACTTAATTTCCATAAACAGAGAGCTGTGGGCAACTCTGGTGAGGGCTCAGGGGAGTTGTAGAGCTGCAAACCCTAGTCATCATCTAAGTGGCTGTGAATAGACAGCAGGTAGAAATATGGACGGGAAAGGTCATTTTAATGAGGTCTTAGTTAAAAATGAGGAATAACTTACTGGAAACTAGAGGAAAGACCATTCTTGTTACAAAGGTAAAGAACCTACAGGTTTGTGGAAGAAAGAACTTAGAAGCAGGGAAGGAGGGCATTAGCAGAAAAAACCTGTGAGCAGGGCCCAGGGAGCTGCACAGCTCCTCTTGACTGCTTTTAGTAAAAGCAAGGAGAGATAAACAAAGATAGAATATTTATTAACAAAAGGGAAACAGTGTAAAGATTTGGAAAATTCTCAGCCTTGTCATTTAAAGAATAAAAAATCATTTTAAGGAGAGAAAACCAAAAGTGTAGCCAAGTAACCATTTGATAAGGAGATAACTGTGGATAGAAAGAAGTCAGATGTTATTCATTCATTAATGTTACAGAAGAAAGTATTTCATTTTTTTTTTTTTTTTATTGTTGGGGATTCATTGAGGGTACAATAAGCCAGGCTACACTGATTGCATTTGTTAGGTAAAGTCCCTCTTGCAATCATGTCTTGCCCCCAGAAGGTGTGGCACACACCAAGGCCCCGCCCCCCTCTCTCCTTCCCTCTCTCTGCTTTTCCTCCCTCCCATAACCTTAATTGTCATTAATTGTCCTCATATCAAAATTGAGTACATAGGATTCTTTGAGGATGCCCATCTTATCACAGGCCCAGAGTGCCAAGAAATTGAGGGCTGACCAATTTCAAGGGAGGACTCAGGGCAGGTTTAGGACCTTAGCACTCATTGTCTAGGGTCAGCGTCAGTTCCTGCTTCCTGCTGTCCAGCACTGTATGCCTTGGTCACTTCAGATGTGGCTCTTGCTAACTCAGTTACAGCTTGAACGACCTATCTGGAGGGCACACTCTGTAATCTTCTGTGATGTTCACATGGCAATGACTCTGTAGGCACACAGAGTCATAAGCTGTGGAGACCCGTCATTAAAGGATGCCTCAGAAAGCCTCGTGTCCCAGGCAAAGATCAGCTATAGAAACTGGGCTATGACAGAGAGTTCCCACCAAGGTAATGATGCCCGCGGTGCCATGAGGTAGGGGGCCATTAGCAGAGAACCTCTACTAGGACAAAGGCTAGTGGAGCTGTGGGAGAGGGGCCGCACCTAAACCCCGGAACTGCAGCCCGTCAGCGTGCAACTCTTGCCCGGGAGAGCCCCAGGCACCGAACTTCACTGCAAGACTGTGCCCAGCAAGGGCCTGGGGTGGAGTGTTGTGAAGCCTTTGGGACCCGAGCCACACTCCGCTCCCTCAACACTCTCTGGAAAGCAGGATATGGAGACATAGAAGATTATTCCAAAGTCCTGAGATTTTACATGGTTTGCCTATTGGATTTTATACTTACTTGAGACCTGTTACCCCTTCCTTCTTGTCTTTTTATTCCTTTTGAAACGGAAATATCCATCCTATGCTTGTCCTTCCGTTGCATTTCTTAAGCATATAACTAGTTTAATTTCAAAGGTTAACAGCTGAAGGGGAATTTGTCTCAGTATGAATCAGATGTTGAATCTCATACATATCTGATTTACAAGATATTTATATGAGACTTTGGACTTAGATTTTGAAACCGATGCTGGAATGAGCTAAGATGTTAGAGACTTTGTGATGAAATGCATGAATTTTGCATGTGAGAAGGAGTTAAATTTGGGGACTATGGGTGGAAGGGTAAAGACTGAATGTCCCCCAGTGTGGTGGTATTAAGCAGTGGGGGCTTTCGGGGCATGATTGCATCATGAGGCTGAATGCATTAGGATCCTTATAAACAGACTGGCAGGACGGCATTTCTGTATGTGATAATACAGAGGTCGAGCCCCTTTTTGGAAATTTATTATCTTCTGCCATGTGAAGGTAAGTCCTCAGGGGAGGAGGGCAGGCAGGATGAAATGAATGATCTGAATGAGTAAAACCTGATAATCAAGAGATCAGCAAGGGGCATGGAGGACCGCAGACAGAATCAGATGCTCTGGGTGAGGGAAGAGGGGCCTTCAGGGGTTTTCAGGACAACCCTACCTGCCTCACACACTCTGCTGAGCCAACTGGTGGCTGTTTTATTTTTAAAGAAAGAGAGAGAGGAGCTGTATTCCTGAGGAAATGTCACACTCAAGCCATCTTTGAGTAGGAAAATGCAGATAGCAAAATGTATTAAACAGCAGCCATTTGTCTGTTTCCCATGAATGAAGGACTGGTTAACACAAATTGGTTAAAATCATACACCCAGTAATTGAAATTATTACCCATGAAGTGGAACTGGACAGAAACAGCTACTGAGGAGTGTGTTCCGCATCCCGCTCCTCCCGCCCTCGGGGATACTGAGCTGCACGTGGCCCGTCCGACTCTTCACGGATTCGGAGCTGTGTGATGCGTCCCGCTCCTCCCAATTCCTCGTTTCTGTCAACTGGGCTTTGTCTTCCTTCCTTATTACTATTTTTACAAATTTGAACAAAGTCAAATTAAGCTGGAAAAAAGCAATGTGTCATGTATAAAGTCAAGCAAGAAGTTTTTTTTTGTTAAAAAATTAGCCCAGGCATGCCTCCAATTGCTGCACTCCCACGTGTGGAGCCTAAAACCATGCAGATGACGGGCTGTTTATGTTCAGGAAACTAGAAGAGGAAAGAGACATAGAAATTCAGAAGGAACAGAGAAACGTGATGTCAGGGAGAGTTTTGAGGAAGGAAAATTAAAAGCAATTCCTGAGGGGCGGCACCTGTGACTCAAGGAGTAGGGCGCTGGCCCCATATATGGGAGGTGGCGGGTTCAAACCCAGCCCTGGCCAAAAAAAAAAAAAGAGCAACACCTGGAATTTCTGTACTTTAATGCTTAGTGTCACAAGTTGCGTTGAGTGTCTCGGGTCTTGTGAACATGCAGGCTCAGTGAGGTCCACAGGAGGTCTCCAGCTTCTCCTTATCTAACCAGCACGCAGTTGTCAGATGTGCTGGCTCATACCAGAATTTGAGCAATACGGTTTTGAACTATATTGACCGTTTCTGGATTACTAAAATACTGTGATCTCCTAAATAATTCCTACTATTTGCATTTTGGTTATAATGCACTGTCTTCAAGCAGTGAACAGGTCCAAAATAATAGTGTTCTTATCTGGATTAATAATACTGGAGAGCCAAATAATGAGTCAAATGGGAGCCCCAGAGCGAGCCAGATCCACAGCGAAATCAGCTTCAGAGAATGTTTTAGCCCAGGTGGACACGGGCCCACATCACACTTCTGGTCTGTAAGTGCTGAGTGATTCCCATGAATGCTTCAGAGGAGTCTCCCAGAAATCCCAGGGAGAGAACTGAATCTGGAACTATAAAGGTGAAAAGGTTCAAGCTCCTTCCCTGAGTCCCTGGGTCCTTTCCCAGTTGTCTCTCTCTCGTCTGATCAAATCATTTCTGGTGATTTAACAGCACCTAAATAGAACCCCAGAGTGTGATTTTTAAGCTCTCTGACTTTAAGGGTTTGTCAGATGGGCATTTGAGTCAATATTGAGTTCTCAAAGTTCATTGTGAAATAACTTCTGGAGAAGGTTTGCAATAGTATATCCACATACGTTTTCTTGATTAACATAGCAGTGATTATTGGTGATGAAAGTGCCCGATCCTACTCAATTTACAGAAATAATTCTGTTATTATAATTAAAGTGTTCTTCCTCCTCCATCAGGACAACTTGATTATGCAGGAACTGAACTGTTTCTTTTTTTTTTTTTTTATTAAACCATAGCTGTGTACATTAGTATGATCGTGGGGCACCATACACTTGGTTCATATATCGTTCGACACATTTTCATCGCATTAGTTAACATAGCTTTTGTAGCATTTTCTTAGTTATTTTGCTAAGACCTTTACATTCCACATTTACTAGGATTCACATATACCCTTGTAAGATGCACCGCAGGTATAATCCCATTAATCCCCCTCCTTCCCCCTCCCTCCCCCCTTCCTCCCCTCCCTTTCCCCTTTCTCCCTATTCTTAGGTTGTAACTGGGATATAGCTTTCATGATAAGGTCCTATATTAGTTTCATAATAAGGATGAGTACATTGGGTACTTTTTCTTCCATTCTTGAGACACTTTACTAAGAAGAATATGTTCCAGCTCCATCCATGTAAACATGAAAGAGGTAAAGTCTCCATCTTTCTTTAAGGCTGCATAATATTCCATGGTGTACATATACCACAATTTATTGATCCATTCTTGGATCGATGGGCACTTGGGCTTTTTCCATGACTTAGCAATTATGAATAGGGCTGCAATAAATATTCTGATACAAATATCTTTGTTATGGTGTGATTTTTGGTCTTCTGGGTATATGCCCAGTAGGGGGATTACAGGATTGAATGGCAGATCTATTTTTAGATCTTTAAGTGTTCTCCATATCTCTTTCCAAAAGGAATGTATTAATTTGCATTCCCACCAGCAGTGCAAAAGTGTTCCCTTTTCTCCACATCCACGCCAACATCTCTGGTCTTGGGATTTTGTGATATAGGCTAGTCTCACTGGAGTTAGATGATATCTCAAAGTAGTTTTGATTTCCATTTCTCTGATGATTAAAGATGATGAGCATTTTTTCATATGTCTGGAGGCCATGCGCCTGTCTTCTTCAGAGAAATTTCTCTTCAAGTCCCTTGCCCAGCCTGCAATGGGATCTCTTGTTCTTTTCTTGCTAATGCGTTTGAGTTCTCTGTGGATTCTGGTTATTAAACCTTTGTCAGAGACATAACCTGCAAATATCTTCTCCCATTCTGAAGGCTGTTTGCTTGCTTTACTTACTGTGTTCTTGGCTGTGCAGAAGCTTTTTAGTTTGATCAAGTCCCAATAGTGTATTTTTGAAGCAGCTTCAATTGCCTGGGGGGTCTTTCTCATAAAAAACTCGCCCAACCCAATTTATTCAACTGAACTATTTCAAATGGATGAATTCAATTAATTTTCTTCATTTCTCTTGATTTTTTTTAGATAAGTGACCCTGAGTATCAGGAGTGAGGTGTGAGACCAAGCAGCTTAACCCACTGGTTAGAACAGTAGAAAGTTGAGCATATTACAAATCATATGCAATGTTTTAAATATAGATTAGAATATTCATCAATGTAAGTGTTTTTATGATGATATAAAAAATCAGCCTTTGATAATGCTTTTCTTACCTGCCTCACAAGTTAGCTGTGGGGATCAACTGAGACGTCTTGGAAAGTGATGCATAAAGCCTGGCTGGTATTTCAGTTTAAGTTTTCCCTCCCACCAATCCATTTTACTTAAGGTTGCCAGATTAGCATTAAAAGCCTCCCTTTGATTACATTATCTCTCAGCCCAAATACCTCCAGTGATCATCTCAGACTCGTCAAACGAATTGAGTTTGCTTCCTTTGGCATTTGAGAAACATCACGCTGCCTTTCCAGTCTTATCTCTGGCCGTTTTCCTATTCTAATGGCATATTTCAAACCTACTGGGTTATATCATAGATCCTCTGATTTCTTGGATAAAATTTAAATTTCCATCATCTACCTGGCTGCTCCTAATACCAAACATGCCAAAAATAAGAGTAGAAGTTTTCCTCATGAATTTCGTATTATTCATGCCATTGTCTAGGCCAGAAAATGGGAGTTTTCTGTGTCTGTGTAGGTCCGTGTGTATGTGTGTGTGTGTATGTGTGTGTCTCTGTGTATCTGTGTGTGTGTGTCAGTATGTATCTGTGTGTTTGTGTCTCTGTGTGTCTCTGTGTGTGTGTATGTGTCTGTATGTGTGTTTCAGTGTCTCTGTGTGTGTATCTGTGCATCTGTCTGTGTATCTGTGTGTGTCTCTCTGTGTGACTTTCTGTATGTCTGTATGTGTCTCTCTGTGTGTCTGTGTATTTGTGTGTCTCTGTGTGTCTATCTGTGTCTGTTTCTGTGTGTGTGTCTATCTGTGTGTGTGTCTGGGTGTGTCTGTTTCTGTGTGTGTCTGTGTATGTGTGTTTATCTGTGTGTGTGTCTGTGTGTCTGTATGTGTGTTTCAGTGTCTCTGTGTATTTGTGTGTTTCTGTGCATCTATCTGTGTCTGTGTCTATCTGTGTGTGTCTGTGTGTGTGTGTGTGTCTGTGTGTGTGTCTGTGTATGTGTGTCTATCTGTGTGTGTGTCTGTGTGTCTGTATGTGTGTTTCAGTGTCTCTGTGTATTTGTGTGTTTCTGTGCATCTATCTGTGTCTGTGTCTATCTGTGTGTGTCTGTGTGTGTGTGTCTGTGTGTGTGTCTGTGTATGTGTGTGTGTCTGTGTATGTGTGTCTATCTGTGTGTGTGTCTGTGTATGTGTGTCTATCTGTGTGTCTATCTGTGTGTGTGTCTGTGTGTGTGTCTGTGTATGTGTGTCTGTCTGTGTGTGTGTCTGTGTATGTGGGTCTATCTGTGTGTGTGTCTGGGTGTGTCTGTGTGTGTCTATCTGTGTGTGTGTCTGGGTGTATTCTACCTGCATTTGCTTTCAGACCCACCTTCACATAGGAATAGGGAATTTTTCTTTAATTTCACTTTTCTTTCGGAACCACCCACAATTTTCACCTCCATCCATTAACTCTATCAGATATTTGTTCAGAACTAACAGCCAGTGGTTGTGTTACTGACGGAAATTTAAGGAGCACTTGCCAGGGGCTGCTATTGGATCAGTTTTCTCCTGCTGCTGTAATATGTCACCACAATGTGATGATTAAAACAGCACATTTATTACCTTACCCTTCTAGAGGTCAGAAGTCCAAAATGGATCTCACTGAGCTGAAGTCGAGATGTCGGCAGAGCTCCGTTTCTTCTGGAGGCTCTGGGGGGATCCACTTTCTTAGATTTCCCGGTGTCAGAGGCTACCTCCACATGTGGCCTTGCTGTCCTCAGAGTGAGGGGTCTCATTCGCCAGCCTCTGCCTCTGTCAGCATGCATCCTACCTCGACTCTCCTGCTCTTTTCTTTTACTTAAAAGGATTCTTGTGATTACATTGAGCCCCCCTGCCCCCCAGAGGAAATCCAGGATAACCTCTCCTTTGCAGTATTCTAACTTAGTTACAGCTGCAGTCACTTTCACTGTGTCAGGTGTATGTGTAATATGTAGACATCTCAGGGAGACACGGTGGGGTGCATTATTCTGCCTACCTTTGCAGTCTCCCCAAGTGTGGTGGACACAAAAGTCAGTATTAGGAGGTAGATTGGGCCCTCGGGGAAAGCAAATGCAAAATAGTCACATCAGTGGGCAGCTGGACTGTATTGCAATGACTGCTTTGGAATTATAACAAAAACTTTATAAAGTATTTGGAGATTAGGGAAGGCTGGGAAGAAATAATATCTAAGACATATGACTGTAATTCTATTTCAACAATTGTTCATTTTAAGATGGAGGATAATGGCATAAAATTAGTTGGTCAAATCATCTAGGCACTAAGAGCATCAATCAATCTGATTCTATTTTTTTTTTCTTTTTATTGTTGGGGATTCATTGAGGGTACAATAAGCCAGGTTACACTGATTGCAATTGTTAGGTAAAGTCCCTCTTGCAATCATGTCTTGCCCCCATAAAGTGTGACACACACCAAGGCCCCACCCCCCTTCCTCCATCCCTCTTTCTGCTCCCCCCCAATAAACTTAATTGTCATTAATTGTCCTCATATCAAAATTGAGTACATAGGATTCATGCTTCTCCATTCTTGTGATGCTTTACTAAGAATAATGTCTTCCACTTCCATCCAGGTTAATACGAAGGATGTAAAGTCTCCATTTTTTTAATGGCTGAATAGTATTCCATGGTATACATATACCACAGCTTGTTAATCCATTCCTGGGTTGGTGGGCATTTAGGCTGTTTCCACATTTTGGCGGTTGTAAATTGAGCTGCAATAAACAGTCTAGTACAAGTATCCTTATGATAAAAGGATTTTTTTCCTTCTGGGTAGATGCCCAGTAATGGGATTGCAGGATCAAATGGGAGGTGTAGCTTGAGTGCTTTGAGGTTTCTCCATACTTCCTTCCAGAAAGGTTGTACTAGTTTGCAGTCCCACCAGCAGTGTAAAAGTGTTCCCTTCTCTCCACATCCACGCCAGCATCTGCAGTTTTGAGATTTTGTGATGTGGGCCATTCTCACTGGGGTTAGATGATATCTCATGGTTGTTTTGATTTGCATTTCTCTAATATATAGAGATGATGAACATTTTTTCATGTGTTTGTTAGTCATTTGTCTGTCATCTTTAGAGAAAGTTCTATTCATGTCTCTTGCCCATTGATATATGGGATTGTTGGCTTTTTTCATGTGGATTAATTTGAGTTCTCTATAGATCCTAGTTATCAAGCTTTTGTCTGATTGAAAATATGCAAATATCCTTTCCCATTGTGTAGGTTGTCTCTTTGCTTTGGTATTGTCTCCTTAGCTGTACAGAAGCTTTTCAGTTTAATGAAGTCCCATGTGTTTATTTTTGTTGTTGTTGCAATTGCCATGGCAGTCTTCTTCATGAAGTCTTTCCCCAGGCCACTATCTTCCAGTGTTTTTCCTATGCTTTCTTTGAGGATTTTCATTGTTTCATGCCTTAAATTTAAGTCCTTTATCCATCTTGAATCAATTTTTGTGAGTGGGGAAAGGTGTTGGTCCAGTTTCAGTCTTTTACATGTAGACATCCAGTTCTCCCAACACCATTTATTGAATAGGGAATCTTTCCCCCAAGGTATGTTCTTGTTTGGTTTATCTAAGATTAGGTGGTTGTAAGATGTTAGTTTCATTTCTTGGTTTTCAATTCTATTCCAAGGGTCTATGTCTCTGTTTTTGTGCCAGTACCATGCTGTCTTGACCACTATGGCTTTGTAGTACAGACTAAAATCTGGTATGCTAATGCCCCCAGCTTTATTTTTATTACTAAGAACTGCCTTAGCTATATGGGTTTTTTCCGTTTCGATACAAAACACAGAATCATTTTTTCCAAATCTTGAAAGTACAACGTTGGTATTTTGATAGGAATGGCATTGAATAGGTAGATTGCTTTGGGAAGTATAGATATTTTAACAACGTTGATTCTTCCCGTCCATGAGCATGGTATGTTCTTCCATTTGTTAATATCCTCTGCTATTTCCTTTCTGAGGATTTCATAGTTTTCTTTATAGAGGTCCTTCACCTCATTCGTTAGGTATATTCCTAGGTATTTCATTTTCTTTGAAACTATGGTGAAGGGAGTTGTGTCCTTAATTAGCTTCTCATCTTGACTGTTATTGGTGTACACAAAGCCTACTGACTTGTGGACATTGATTTTAAATCCTGAAACATTACTGTATTTTTTGATGACTTCTAGGAGCTTTGTGGTTGAGTCTTTGGGGTTCTCTAAATATAAGATCATGTCGTCAGCAAAGAGGGAGAGTTTGACCTCCTCTGCTCCCATTTGGATTCCCTTTATTTCCTTGTCTTGCCTAATTGTATTGGCTAGAACTTCCAGGACTATGTTGAATAGTAAAGGTGACAGAGGACAACCTTGTCTGGTTCCAGTTCTAAGAGGAAAAGCTTTCAGTTTTACTCCATTCAGTAAAATATTGGCTGTGGGTTTGTCATAGATAGCTTGAATCAGTTTTAGAAATGTGCCACCTATGCCTATACTCTTCAGTGTTCTAATTAGAAAAGGATGCTGGATTTTATCAAATGCTTTTTCTGCATCTATTGAGAGGATCATGTGATCTTTATTTTTGCCTCCGTTAATATGGTGGATAACGTTTATGGACTTGCATATGTTAAACCAGCCTTGCATCCCTGGAATGAAGCCTACTTGATCATGATGAATGACTTTTTTGATGATAGGCTATAATCTATTGGCTAGCATTTTGTTGAGAATTTTTGCATCTATATTCATGAGTGAAATTGGTGTGAAATTCTCCTTTTTGCTTGGGTCTTTTCCTGGTTTTGGTATCAGATTGATGTGTGCTTCATAGAATGTGTTGGGAAAGATTCCTTCTTCCTCAATTTTTTGGAATAATTTCTGCAGTACAGGAATAAGCTCTTCCTTGAAGGTTTGATAGAATTCTGGAGTGAAGCCATCTGGACCAGGGCATTTTTTGGTTGGAAGATTTTTTTATTGTTTCTTTGATCTCAGTGCTTGAAATTGGTCTGTTCAGGAGCTCTATTTCTTCCTGGCTGAGTCTAGGGAGAGGGTGTGATTCCAAATATTTATCCATTTCCTTCACATTGTCAAATTTCTGGGCATAGAGTTTCTGGTAGTATTCAGAGATGATCTCTTGTATCTCTGTGGGATCAGTTGTTATTTCCCCTTTATCATTTCTGATTGAGGTTACTAGAGATTTTACTTTTCTATTCCTCATTAGTCTGGCCAATGGTTTATCTATTTTATTTATTTTTTCAAAAAACCAACTCCTTCTTTCATTAATTTTCTGAATGATTCTTTTGTTTTCAATTTTATTGATCTCTGATTTGATTTTGGATATTTACTTTCTTCTACTGAGTTTAGGCTTAGATTGTTCTTCTTTTTCCAATTCCATAAGATCTCTTGTGAGATTGTTGATGTGCTCTCTTTCTGTTTTTCCAATGTAGGCATCTAAAGCGATGAATTTTCCTCTCAAAACTGCTTTTGCAGTATCCCACACGTTTTGGTAGCTTGTGTCTTCATTGTTGTTATGCTCAAGGAAGTTAATGATTTCCTGTTTTATTTCTTCCTGCACCCATCTATTTTTCAACAGAAGATTGTTTAATTTTCATGCCTTTGGGTGGGGTCGAGCATTTTTGTTAGAGTCGAGTTCCACCTTTAGTGCCTTATGGTCTGAGAAGACACAAGGTAAAATTTCAATTCTTTTGATTCTGTTGATATTTGTTTTGTGTCCCAGGATATGATCAATTTTGGAGAATGTTCCATGGGGTGATGAGAAGAATGTATATTCTTTATCTTTGGGGTGGAGTGTTCTATATGTGTCTATCAAGCACAGTTGTTCTAGGGTCTCATTTAAATCTCTTATATCTTTCTTTAATTTCTGTTTAGAGGATCTGTCCAGCTCTGTAAGAGGAGTGTTAAAGTCCCCTGTTATGATGGTATTATCAGATATCATATTGCTCAGACTGAGTAAGGTCTGTTTCAATAATCTGGGAGCATTTAAATTGGGTGCATAAATATTTAGAATTGAAATGTCTTCTTGTTTTATTTTTCCCTTGGATGGTCACCAATATAAAGTGACCATCTTTGTCTTTTTTGACGTTAGTTGCTTTAAATCCACATGTATCTGAGAATAAGATTGCAATTCCTCTTTTCTTCTGACTTCCATTTGCCTGAAAAATTGTCTTCCAACCCTTGACTCGGAGCTTTAATTTGTCTTTTGAAGCCAGGTGTGTTTCTTGCAGACAGCGAATGAATGGCTTGTGTTTTTTAATTCAGTCAGCCAGTATATGTTTCTTCAGTGGGGAATTCAAGCCATTAACATTTATTAAGATAATTGATAAGTGTGGTAGTATTCTATTTGTCTTATTTTGTGAGAGTCCATTGCTTAGTTTTATGTTTTGCATCAGTGTGGAGGTTAGGTTCTGTCCTTTAATTTCTGAGTTCTTACTTTCTGCTGATCCATTGTGGTGGTCAGTGTGCAGAACAGGTTGAAGTATTTCCTGTAGAGCTGGTCTTGTTGTGGCGAATTTCCTCAATGTTTGTATATCTGTAAATGATTTGATTTCTCCATCAATTTTTAAGCTTAGCTTAGCAAGGTACAGAATTCTGAGCTGGAAATTGTTCTGTTTAAGTAGATTAAAGGTAGATGAACATTGTCTTCTTTCTTGGAAAGTTTCATTAGAGAAGTCTGCGGTCACTCTGGTGGATTTGCCCCTGTAGGTCAACTGGCGCTTACTCCTGGTAGCTTGCAGAATCTTTTCTTTTGTCTTGACTTTGGACAGGTTCATCACAATGTGTCTTGGAGAAGGTCAGTTAGAGTTGAGGCAACCTGAGGTCCGATATCCCTCTGAAAGCAGTGTGTCAGAATCTTTGGTGATATTTGGGAAATTTTCTTTTATAATATTTTCTAGTATGGCTTCCATTCCTCTGGGGCATTCTTCTTCCCCTTCTGAAATTCCTATAACTCGTATGTTGGAACACTTCATAAAGTCCCATAATTCTGACAGTGAACGTTCTGCTTTCTCTCTCTTCTTTTCTGCCTCTTTTACTATCTGAGTTATCTCAAGAACTTCGTCTTCTACCTCTGAAATTCTTTCTTCTGCATGGTCTAACCTGTTGCTGATACTTTCCATTGCATCTTTAAGTTCCCTAATTGACTGTTTCAGTTCCTTCAGCTCTGCTATATCCTTTTTATATTATTCATAGCATTCATCTCTTATTTGATTCTGTTTTTGGATTTCCTTTTGGTTATTTTCCACTTTATTAGCAGTTTCCTTCATTGTTTCCATCATTTCTTTCATTGTTTTCAACATGTGTATTCTAAATTCCCTTTCTGTCATTCCTAACATTTCTGTATAGGTGGAATCATCTGCAGTAGCTACCTCATGGTCCCTTGGCGGGGTTGTTCTGGACTGGTTCTTCATGTTGCCTGGAGTTTTCTGCTGATTCTTCCTCATGAGTTATTTCTTTTTTCTGTTTCCTTGCCCTAATTTTCCTTTCACTTCCTCTTGCTCTTTAAGTTCTCATGCCTATGGACTAAGGGTTACAGGACCAGAAGGGTGAGAAGGTTGAAGAGCAAAAAAGGGATGAAAGAAAGGAGGACCCATTGATAAGAAAAAAAAATAGAGAAAGAAGAGGGCGTGGGTAAAAGGAATATTCACAAAAAGAAGAGAGGCACAGAAAGAGGGAGACAGAGCAATATAGGTGTACAGTAGGATACTTTGATACAACCTTTAAAAAAACCCACCTTCTGGGGGTTCCCAGTTGGGTGGTTCCCTTGAGGTCAGCAGCTCTTTGCTAACCTGATCAGACACAGTACCCCACCTCCGCCAAGTAGAGAGGAAAGACAAAAATGCTATAAATCAAACCAAAACAAGCAAACAGAAAACTTTATGGGATAAAATTGGGTGAAAAACCAAATAATAGCAATAGAAACACTAGCAAAAATGAAGTTCTAGTTATTGAAAAAGGCAGCAATGGGAAATTATAATTAAAGTAGAAAAATTGAGAAAGAAAAAGGATCTGTATGGAAAAGGTTGAAATTAAAAAACAAAACAACATCAACAACATCAAAATAAACAAAAAAAAACCAACCAAACCAAAAAAAAAAAAAAAAAACCACAACCAAAAACAATGCAGTATGTATATGTTATTGAATATTGTCTGGGCAACACGTGGTCTTCTGGGGTATGAGATGTTAATCACAGTTCTGATACAACTGGAGGCTGCTGATTTCTCAAATCCCAGCAGGTAGACACCCTAAATCTCTCTTCAGCCCACTTAAAAGGCACTTTGAACTTGTAAACTTGCTGAGCAGAAGCTTTCCCAGGAAAGTGCTTGTTGCTGGAATCACTGCTGAAGTGGCTATTCACTTACCCAGTTTGCCAAAACCGGTCTTACTCTGCCCCTGAGGGTTAGGGCTGCAAGGCAGCTCAGACCCAACCCTTAGGCTACTTGGTCTCTGGGTTACCAGCTCCCACCCAATTCTAGGTCTGCGACCCTGAGGGCGGAGCTTGCCTGGGCAGATTGCTCACAATGGCTCCCTGTGACCCACAGCCAAACACTATTAGCTCCGTCTGGCTCAGTGGCTCAGACTGGGGCCCTAGACAATGGCCAAAGTTCTCCGCACTCCCGCTCAGGCTCTCCCCAAGGCAGTTCAACTGAGTGCCAAGTCCAAAGACACCAAAACAGTTCACAGGTAAGGCCTTTCTGGTTTGCAGTCTCGCTGCTACTGAACTTAGAGTTGCGGGTGGGTTTAGACGGATTGAACACAAGTGACCACTTGCCGTTTTTCCACTGTTTTAGTTCTCCTCTTGGGGGTCCAGAAGTCTCTTGCTGACTCCCTGTATCCTCACAGGGGTGATGATAGGCAGATCCCACCAGCCAGGGATGCCTGGAGTCCTATCTCCCCAGACTCACAGTGCCCAGATGTAAGGAAGCTGTTACTCGGCTGCCGTCTTGCTCCTTTCTTCTTTTTTTTTGCAGTTTTTGGCTGGGGCTGGGTTTGAACCCGCGACCTCTGGTATATGGGTCCAGCATCCCACTCCTTTGAGCCACAGGCATTGCCCTGATTCTATCATTTTTATAGTGGTGAGCAGACTAGCTTAATAAAGATATTTAGTTTTGCTTCGAAGATATAAATACGGGAACTGTGTGTATACATGATATCCATATACATATTTTTTATGTATCTGTTGTATTATTTTAATAGATATGTAAATTAGAGAATAACATATACAAGTTCTGACAATTAAGTTTGCAAACTCATCTTAGAAAAAGTGCTATATACCAGTGACAGTGGACCTCAAGAACCAACCTCAAGAAGTGATGACTGCAGAACCGGAGATGTGGTAGAGGTCTTAGGCAATGCATGAAGAAATTAGGAAAACACTTAAATTAGATCTTTCTCAGATTCTCAGCGATGGAGGGTAAAGTGATCAGAGGACTATCTGTTTTAGTCTAGATAAGCTGGAAAGAAACCAAAGACCACCAAGCAGAGTACCTTAAAGATGCCAACACAACTACTGTCATCTTTAAGATGTCTTAGCTGATGGAAATCACTGGCAATTCTGTGGGAGAATCTGTCAGGCCTTTGGTTTAGGTCTGTGAGCCCAGGGGCAGATGAAGGCATATACCTTTGTTATCGATCTTTCCTAACTCCCACCTAGCTCAAAATATCCATCATAGTTCTTTTCTTTCCATTGATTATTGCCTGATTGCAGGCTCAGAAAACTTGCTATTCTTAAGCTATTTTAGTGATGTTGAAAATATCATCTGTAGATGTGAATATGCATTTTAAGCCCAAAGTCCACTAGGGCACCAGGTGCAGACTGGGATCTTGGGTCAGAGAACATTCCTTTCACTGGCTGGGTTGTTTTAACACATTTTGGGATAACATGTGGAATTGGAAGGATACTGGCAGGGTAGTTAGGCTGAAGTCACAGGCATTTAGCCTGTGACATGAAGACAGAAATAGCAACAACCTCTATGTGGTCTGGCCAGCAGCTTGTTCTGCACATAGTCTTGTAGATTTCAGTGGTTGGAAAAGTTCTCTGCTGTACAGTAAAACACACTCCATTTAATCCAGGCTTGAATTGTATTAAAACCTTGTCCAGGAAAAAATAAACCTACATCCTCTCCTTACTTGGATGTTGATATAAATGTTAGATGGATCAAAGATTTAACCTATAAACAATTAGGCTGTCAATACAGAATAAAATATGAGTAAATTAAAAAAAACTGAGAATGAGGATGGTGTTCCTAAGCAAGAAACAAAACCCAGAAAACACAGGAACACCAACACATTTAAATAATTGAACACAAAAACTTCTGCCTAGCACAAAATCACATCCAAATCAAAAAAAGGTTGAGCAAAATTATTTACAACACACATGACAAAAAATTCTGATTTTATTTATCTATAGAGAGCTCTCATAATTCCATTAAGAAGAGATTAATAAACAAATAGAAAATTATACAAAGTAAAGGAATACATTTAACATAAAAAAGAAATATAGGCAGCGCCCGTAGGTCAGTGGGTAGGGTGCTGGCCACATACACTGAGGCTGGCAGGTTCAAACCTGGCCCGTGCCACCTAAAACAACAATGACAACTGAACCAGGTGTTGTGGTGGGCGCCTGTTTTCCCAGCTACTTGGGAGGCTGAGGCAAGAAAATTGCTTAAGCTCAAGAGTTTGAGCTTGCTGTGAGCTGTTGACACCACGGCACTCTACCCGGGGCAACATAGTGAGACTCTGTCTCAAAATAAATAAATAAATAGGGCTGATAAGCATAATAAAATATGCTTTACCACAATTAAAAGTGTAAATTAATACAATAATGATATTCTGATTTTATTAAAATGAAAAAGATAAAAAATTGATAATCACATTTTTGGTTAGAAGGTACTCTTGGTGGGAATGTGAACTTGATAACATCTTTGAAAATCAATTAGAAAATACTTTAAAAATTAAAATATTCTTTCATTTAACCTTTCTATTTGTAAGAATTATCTGGACTTTCATTTATGTGCATAAATATATATTAAGCACTACATTCCATTTCTTACAGCACTATATTTTTTTCACTAGCAATTATGAATTTATTTGATGTTTAGTTTTCTACACCCTTCCCAAACCAAGCAAAAGAATTGCATAATCCGTACAAATAACATTTTCCCCGTATAATGAAACACAATTTGGTTCTAGAAATATTCTGAGTGTGGTTTCCGGCTTTACAGTCTGAGCTGGTCTCTTGCTTCCTGAGCAGTGGTCTTGGGTTTTTATTTGATCTCACCCTAAATCTGTGCCTTTTTGGACTGCTACTCTGTGTTTAGGTATTTCTAGGTTGATCATAATTTTTCCTCAAAATTATGAATACAATTATTCATTGTCTTCTGGCTTCCAGAGATAAAGTTGAGAATCCCTTGTTTCTCTCCAGAAGCTTTAAGGAGAGAAATCACTGGTACAGTGATTACTTCTTTTATTAGCTGTTTCTTTCTTTCCTTCTTTTTTTTTTTTTCCAATGTCCTGGCATTTTTTGATGGCGTGCCTTAATGAGTGCTTTTTCCATCCATTACACTGTGCAGTTGTGGAACTTTTCAATTAATAAACTCATATTCTTTAAGTCTAAAACATTTTCATGTGTTATGTCTTTTATTACAATCCTATTTATTTCATTGCAAAATATAATATGGGTACAGAATAACCTCATGAAATAAATATTTGTTATGATACATTGTCATAAGGAAAATACTCCAAGAAAAAACAGCCACATTTAGAAATAGAACTTTGCAAGCCTCCCCAAGGTACTCCCCATGCACAATCTTGGTCACAACTCATTTCATCTTGTACAAATAGCCACTACTTGGTGGTTTGATATCTGCTGTGCTTTCCTTTGTAATTTTATCACCCAAGCGTACTTCCCAAGTAGTGATCTTCTGAAAAAGTTTTTATGAGTTTCTTTTCATCTACATTTGTTCTCATTGTATTTTTTTGCAATTGTTTAATTGTTGTTTAACTGGTAATATTTTTCAGCAGTGTGGATTCCGCCAATCTCCTCTGTGGTATACTGTAACCTACTCCTTGTCCCACGCACTGCCTGTCCCCACATGTTTCCCGAGAGGGGGACCTAGAGACTTTATCAGTTGCAGGTTTGTTCTGTTTTTAGAGGTAATGTTGTGGGTGTCTGTCCAGGAGGCACATGATGATTAATTGCATCTTTTTTATGATTATATCAACCACTGATACCTGATAGTTAGAGCCACAGATTCATAAGGAGTAACAAGTGACAAAGGAAATTCCGGTACAGTGATTACTTCTTTTATTAGCTGAAATACTTCTACAGAGAGTAAATTCCCATCTACTATTTGGCTTCCTAGCAGTTTATGTCAGATGTGGCAGAACAAATTATTTAGTCTTTCCCTTTATTTATTTGTCTTCAAAACAATGAGATGTGTTCCAATAATCCCCCATAAGTGACAGATGAGTTACTTTTTAATGACTATTAATGTGATCATTTAAATTCACTTTGTTTTAACCAATTGAAGTTATCCTTACTTATGCTCAAATTGTCTCATCTTCACATCATGAGATCATCCTCAAGTTGGCTCTTGAGTCCTTTAAGTGCATCCTGGAAGTCTGACAAGACGCTGAGGTTCGGCCTGCACCAGCTGTCTCTCAGACCGCTTTCTCTCCCTCCCGCCCTCCCTGTGTGTGTCTGTGTGTGCACTGTACATCTTAAAGTTGTGGATGTTATTTTAAGACGGCAATCTGCACTCCAGGGAAGTTCTTTTTTTACTGGCTTGGTCATAGTGTGCATAACTTTCTTTTTTTTTTTTCTTTTTTTATTTTTTTTTATTTTTTATTAAATCATAACTGTATACATTGATATGATCATGGGGCATCATACACTCGCTTCATAAACCATTTGACACATTTTTATCACAGTGGTTAACATAGCCTTTCTGGCGTTATCTCAGTTACTGTGCCAAAACATTTACATTCTACATTTACCAAGTTTCGCAAATACCCCTGTAAGATGCACCACAGGTGTGATCCCACCGATCCCCCTCCCTCTACCCACCCCCCCTTTCCCACTTCCCCCTGTTGTTAAGTTGTAGCTGGGTTATAGCTTTCATGTGAGAGTCCCAAATTAGTTTCATAGTAGGGCTGTGTACATTGGGTACTTTTTCTTCCATTCTTGGGATACTTTACTAAGAAGAATATGTTCCAGCTCCATCCATGTAAACATGAAAGAGGTAAAGTCTCCATCTTTCTTTAAGGCTGCATAGTATTCCATGGTATACATATACCACAATTTATTAATCCATTTGTGGATTGATGGGCACTTGGGCTTTTTCCATGACTTAGCTATTACGAATTGGGCTGCAATAAACATTCTGGTACAAATATCTTTGTTATGTTGTGATTTTTGGTCTTCTGGGTATATGCCCAGCAGAGGGATTACAGGATTGAATGGCAGATCTATTTTTAGATCTCCGAGTGTTCTCCATATATCTTTCCAAAAGGAATGTATTAATTTGCATTCCCACCAGCAGTGCAGAAGTGTTCCCTTTTCTCCGCATCCACGCCAACATCTCTGGTCTTGAGATTTTGTGATATAGGCTAGTCTCATTGGAGTTAGATGATATCTCAAAGTAGTTTTGATTTGCATTTCTCTGATGATTAAAGATGATGAGCATTTTTTCCTATGTCTGAAGGCCTTGCACCTGTCTTCTTCAGAGAAGTTTCTCTTCAAATCCCTTGCCCAGCCTGCGATGGGATCCCTTGTTTTTTTCTTGCTGATGCGTTTTTAGTTATATTTTTATGCTTCCAGTTCAAAATCCAAATCCAGACCTTTACATAACCTTTGATGCCCCGTGTCACATCTTCCACATTAAGTCTGCTGGTTCTCAATGACAGTGGAGATGATTGAATTAGTGTATTGTGATGCTCCTCATTTGCTATGCCCCATGTTACACAGGGACAGTCCCAGAGCAGTGACAACGCTGCCACCACCACAAATACAGTCATTGAAAGAAAGTAAATTTTTCCATATGATTTTCCTGTTTTCTTTATATTTCTTTTTTTAAAAAGGAGTTTTATTTTTTTTAATTTTTTTGTAATATGATCTTTATTAAGTCTTTTGTACATAGATCATAAATACATTTATGCCCATTTCAGTGAGCTGATTATTTGTACAAATTGGAGTGTTTACATCATACTAATCAGCATAGCTTTCACCTCATTTACCCAATTATAGCATTAGGCCATTTGTGTTCTACACATGATAGAACCAACTTGTACTTGCAATGTGCTCCATAGTTGTGGTCCCCCTACTATCCTCTACTATCCCTCCCACCCCCTCCACATCCCTCGCCCTACCCTTCCCTCCTTCATCATAGACTAAAGTTGTGTTTCATTTTTCATATGCAACTGTGAGTTATTATAAATTGGTGTCACAATGTACTGAGTACATTGGATACTTTTTTTTCCATTCCTGAGATACTTTGTTAAGAAGAATATTTTCCAGCTCCATCCATGTAAACATAAGGGAGGTAAAGTCTCCATTTTTTTTTTTACTGCTGCATAGTATTCCATGGTATACATATACCACAATTTATTAATCCATTCATGGGTCCATGGGCACTTGGGCTTCTTCCATGACTTGGCAATTATGAATTGAGCTGCAATGAACAATCTGGTGCAAATATATTTATTGCCAAATGATTTTTGGTTTGGATATACACCCGAAGAGGAATTGCAGGATCAAATGGCAGGTCTACATTTAGATCTCTGAGTGCTCTCCAAACTTCCTTCTGAAAGGAACGTACTAGCTTGCTCTCCTAACAGAAGTGCAGAAGTGTTCCCTTTCTCCACATCCACACCAACATCTGTTGTTTTGGGATTTTGTGATGTGGGCTACTCTTACTGGAGTTAGATGGTATGTCAGAGAGGTTTTGGTTTGCATTTCTCTGATTAAAGATGATGAGCATTTCTTCATGTGTCTGTAGGCCATGCGCCTGTCTTCTTCAGAGAAGTTTCTGTTTGTATCTGTTGCCCACAATGAAATGGGATCACTTGTTTTTTGCTTAGTAATAAGTTTGAGTTCTCTGTGGATTCTGGTTATTAGACCTTTGTCGGTAGTATAACTTGCAAAAATCCTCTCCCATTCTGAGGGCTGTCTATTTGCTTTACTTAGTGTGTTCTTGGGCGTGCAGAAGCTTTTTAATTTGATCAGATCCCAGTGGTGTATTTTTGACGTTGCTTCAATTTTAGTTGTACTGGGTCTACATGGTCTAAAGATTGTATGTAGCCGTTATACATCGCACTCTCCACCTGTAACCTTCATTTAGGCTCAGACCTCTGAGTAAATATTTATCTAATTAATTATCACTCATTACCTCTATGGCAAACTTTTTTTTTTTTGTCTGAACATCTTTTTCTGGTATATTTCTCAGGCACTGCTCATGGGAACAACACTACCTAAGTTCTTAAATGTCAGTAACTGTCTTCTCAGGTGTTCAGTGTGCCCTTTGAAAGTGTAATATTAAAGTTTTTCCTATTTATTTTACTGTGAACGTTTTCTTGAATTACAGTGTTAATTGTGTTTGTTCTGTGAGTTCCCTTTAGTTTCTGATTGTGACCATTGTGACATACCTACTGAGTCTTTGTTACTGAGTCACTTATCCCTTCCTCCATCCTTTCTCCTTCTCTATTTCCTCCTCTCCCTTCCTTCTTCTTCCACTTTTTCCTTACTTTTTATCTTCTATTTGTCTGTGTTTAGTTTTTTGTCTCTTAAAGCATTCTTTCATCTGCGTTTATTTTAATCTTCATTAAAAAAATTTTGTTTCTTTTATTTATAATTCTTTATTAAACTCTATTAAAGAAACTCCACATTTTAAATTCTGATTTATGTTTTTTCATAGGATATTCTTAATGTTATTTAGTTTATCTATTTTCTATCTCCATAAAATGTGTTAGAACCTCTCACCTGTTATCTCCTCTTTTATATTTTTGTTCTGATGGCTTTGTATATTCTTCAGTCCCTTCATATATTTTTGTGAGGATTAGGGAGCGAGAAGGGGAAAAAGACGTTTTAAATCCACTGTATTTAATCAGCTCCATTTTTCTTGTAACTTTGCCTCTTCCTTACTAACTGACAGGAATTTCCTACCTAGTTCTTTAATTAATGTTTTATTGCTTGTATGTGTTGCAAATATTCACTTTCAGCTTATCCTTTTAAAAAAATTTTGTTAACTGATGTATTGAAATTGTAATTTCTATTCCTTATTCTTTCTCTTTATGCTGATTTATGTCTTGTAAATAAATTCCTTCGCTTCAAGGACCTGACAGTGTTTCCTCTGTGTTCTAAAACACTTAAAGTTGCTTTTTAGGTTTATATTTTTAATCCATCAGGATTTAGTCTTGTGTGTAGTGTGATGTGGGGCTATCTCCACCTCTCCAGGCAGTGACTGTGGGTGGAGGAGTGTGTCTTTTCCTCTCCATGGTGGTTGCTCTGCACTCGCACTCCCCTTCTTGGTAGGTCTGTGGATGGTCCACTGTCAGTTTACACTTATCTCTCTCTGAGTTGACACCACACTGTTTTAATTACAATAGCTTTAGAGTAAATCCTGAAATATGGGAGACAAGGTATTTGCCTCTTATTCTTTTGATTCAATGCAATCTTGGTCTGATTCCTGACTTTTCCTCATCTAAAGCCTACATGGATCACTATGAAAGTTTTGAGACTGTGTTATGATCTATTCTTTTACTTCCAAGAAACACAGTCAGCAGTGTCCTTTCTGATTCACCCATGCAAGTGTCAACTTGCTTGGCTTACTGGTGTTGCTAGAGGGCATTATTTGTTTCTGCCATGTGGATTTTACATTTCTTTATGTATCTCAAACCTTTAGTCATAACCAACATATACACAAACCAACAAACTGTGCTGAAATTTTGATTAGAATAACCTTGGATTTAAGAATAAACTTGAATTGTGGTTTTTTTTTTTTTTTGTAGAGACACAGTCTCACTTTATGGCCCTCGGTAGAGTGCCGTGGCCTCACAGCAACCTCCAACTCCTGGCTTAAGCAATTCTCTTGCCTCAGCCTCCCGAGTAGCTGGGACTACAGGCGCCCGCCACAACACCCGGCTATTTTTTTGTTGCAGTTTGGCCGGGGCCGGGTTTGAACCCGTCACCCTTGGTATATGGGGCCGGCGCCCTACCGACTGAGCCACAGGCGCCGCGAATTGTGTTTTTGTTTACTTCTACTTTCCTCTTAGAAATGACTCCCATAGGACATTTCCAGATAAGCAGAAAAAGAATATATACATACTAAATGCAAAGCCCCTCACATACACACTCAGACAATGCAGATTTATGTGCATTTGCAGATGAATGAAATATGTGTAGAAACTTATATATAAATTTGTAATAGTCAGTGTCTCCGGGATAGGGAACTAAAGATTTGGGATGAAATGAAAAAGACTAACTTTTCACTGTGAAATATTTAATTCTAGCTTATGCATATACATATATTACTTTATCTATTAAGCAATCCTACTTGAAGACTCCACTGACTAGCTGAAATCACCATCTTAATAACTCTATTGGTGTGAAAATTCTTCTTGTGTGGTATCCTCTATCATTTACTATAAAGCACCAGTGGCTCAGAAATACCCACACAGAAGGTCCACCTGCAGCGATTATCCCAGTTTTCTTAGTAAGCATGATGATGATGTCATGTAAGGATTTTGCATGGAAGAAAATAGACCCTGCAAATGTATTTGATAATATCTCTTGTGATATGTGTGTAGACAAAAGGAAAATTAACCAGTTGGCTGCTAATAATGTGAAAATAGGAGCTACATTTTTTTCATTTTTTTTTGTCACCAACAATTAGCTAAGTGACTCATATGTAATGAATCTTTAAATAATAATGTTTTAAACAAATAGCTGGGCGTTGTGGCGGGCGCCTGTAGTCCCAGCTACTTGGGAGGCTGAGGCAAGAGAATCACCTAAGCCCAGAAGCTGGAGGTTGCTGTGAGCTGTGTGACGCCATAGCACTCTACTGAGGGCGATAAAGTGAGACTCTGTCTCAAAAAAAAAAAAAAAGAAAATGTTTTAAACAATGAATTTAGGAATACAGGCATCAACAAGTATTAACAGATAATTGGAAGGTGGTATGCAGTGGTGTCTAATGGAGTATAATATGGAACTTGGAGCAAAATAGGTGCTCAGTGTCAGCTATCGCTTTGCTTGCACTGTACATACATCTCCATTACTGTCACCCCAAAGCGTGTACTGTACATATATCTGTGTAACTCAAAGCTTTGTCCTGATTTTGGGTGATATATTTTTGCTAATGATTGGGGTGAATACAGAAATGTTGTTTATCACTATTTCTTCTTTCAGTGCTCTGAGATGGATATTCTTAGGCTGGTATTCGTAGGTATTTGTAGGTATTCATAGGCTGGAACAATGCACTGAATCTGATGAGGTAGAATTCGATGGTGTTTAATGTCCTGAATGTGAGTTGAAACCCAGTGATCCAGGGCATGATGAAAGCATAGTGTGCTTAACAGCAGCACATGTAGCAATTTTAAGGAGTTAATAGGAAATAGGTATCAATCTGAATTACTAGTGTGCTGTAGCCAATAAAGAGGGTAATACTATCAAATGTCATATTAAAATAAATATAGTTTGTACAGTGAGAAAGCTGATAGTAGAGCTCCATTAAGCAGAAATAAACTATACCTAAGTGTATTTTGTGGCAATCCTAGATATTACAATTCCTAAGAAACTCAGGCTTGAGAGGATACTGGGACAATGATTAGAATGTTGAAAAGCCTCAACTATTTTATACTGAAAATGGATATATTTGCTTTCAGGAGAAAATGGCTCATGGATGGTATGATAGCTGTTTTAAAATATTTGGAAGCAAGCCAGGTGAAGGAGACTTTATGATCATCAAAAAAAAAAAAAAACCAACTGAAAAATAAATCAATATAAGAAAGAAACTGATATATCGTATATCTTAAATGTAGCCAGCTATTTGAAAATTCCAGGTCCATGGCGGTGTTGAATGACAGGACCCACAACCACATGTTGGGACTGTGGCAGAGAATTAAAGGATCAGGTAAGAGGCTGGGTCAGTTGACCTCTGAGCTGGTAATTTAATAACCCATGATTAGTTGTGCAAAGTATAGTAAGACCTCAGGTCTTTTTATTGTTGGGAAAGAGTGTTACCACCTACCTTGACCAATGCATGTGCTCAAGAAAATTCAACTAATTTGAACTCAGAAAATTCAGATCTATGTTTATTATTTGGAACATATAAAATAGATAAAACAAGGGATTGTGCAATGATTTGCCACAGAGTTTAACACAGAAAGTGATCTGAGTCAGTCCAAGCATTTGAACCTATTCCAAGCTTGGCAATAGCTGTAAGTTAGTTTGTAAGACATAGAACTGGCCCATTTGTCTCACGCCCACCACGTTGTCTGACACATGGTGGGCACAATTCATTGAAGGAATGAAAGACTAATTCTTCTCTTTGCTTGATGGATGCTCACTAGCTTCTACCCTGCCTTAAGAACAGAGGGAGCAAATTCCCGAGGCACTGAGCAGTTAGATCATTTTTTAAGACTTTCCTCACAAATTTCACATGCTCAGAGAAGAAGGCATAAATAGTTAAGGGGAGATGTCATGGAAATAGAGGCTGTCACAACCAACTGAAGGTTCCCTCTAGTGCAGAAGGCCACTCTGAGAGAGAAGTTGAGTGTTTTCAGGGGAGAGAGAACTGTTTTAACCAGATAATCAAGCAGCTCTCCAGAACTGGGGCAGTAGGAAGTATTTCAAATGATGACCCTTCATTGGGAAATACTGCTTTTACATTTACAGAATACATTTAGGACTCTTTTTGAACTCAGAAATAATATTCTGTAAACTACAAGGAACTGAAACTGTATATAAAGCAATGCCACATTTACAAAACATCAAAACCCTTTTGTGGAAAGTGAAATTCTTATAATTTGTTTTGAACTATTTAAATAATTAGATGTCAATTGCCATATGTGGCCAGAGTCCCACAAAATAGTGCCAGTTCTTTTATTTAACCTTTTGGAAACATTGTTGTTTAGTCCATGTGAGAGGAAATTCAGTGATGTCCTATTTGTTGGCCACACTCTTATCTTGGGCTGTGTCCAGATGAGAAAGGAGCACCCTTTACCTGGTCTTCTCCACCAAGATCGTTACTGACTAGCTAGTGCAAGACTAGAAATGTGTCATACTAGATTTTGCTCTTGTTTCCAGTGACATTATTTGGCCACCACTTAGATCAAGTATTTCTAAATTTATTGTAACTTCCTGAATGTCACTAATGGAATTTGTTTAAATAACTTTGCCGTTTTTCTATGAACTATCATATATATCTATTAAAAACTTATTTGGATCAAAAAGTCATTAATTAAAAGTTGAAGGCTTTCTTTCTCCCTCCTTCACTCCCTTTTCTTCTTTCTCCTTCTTTCCTGTCTTTCTGACAAGCTGTGTCCAAACTTCTGTATTCTACTCTGCAAATTCTTGCCCTGCGTTCACCAAGAGGTGAACAGATGATAAAGAATCATTGTTTCCATCAAATGAAAACCCTTAGCACACATGTGAGCAATACGAAGCAGTTGTATTGGGGAACATTTATCTTAGAAATAATTTTGAGCATACTGAACAGAGAAAAAATTATTTCTGAGTTTAAAAATAGTCAACACACCTTGGAAAGCATGGCAATATTTATTCATGATAATAACACGTTTTTAATGAAAGCCATAGATGTCCAAACACAAACTAAACCATGACAATCCAATGGCCTTTTTTTTTTTTTTTTTACAAAATCCATTAATTTGCTAAATGATATGAATGCAGAGAAAGGATGAGTTAAAGACACTAAAATCCTTTAAAACACACAATCTAATATAGATATCAACTGTGAAAATAGCATTCAAAAATGGTCCCTTTGTTTTAACTTCATCTGCTGAGTTTTTGCTTTTGTACCTTTACAGTTTTTTTAAAGCTTTAATTGTTATCATTCATTTCAATGCAAAACTGCTAGCACTTTGGCTTAACTTTCCACAGAGGACTCAATTCTGTCACTTTAGTACAGATGGCAGGAGGTATACAATATCTTTTGTAAATGTGGATCTGAAAGGGCCATTGTAAATATCCTATAAAACATCTAGTATGTAGGGTATATGTACCAAATACAACATAGAATGGCTGACTAGAAAAAAATGCTTGTTCCTACATCTTCAGACCTCTCTTAAATTCAAGTTGCCGTGTTTGGAAAACATTTACAGTTTGTTAGCTACTTAAGTTTCCATTCTTAAGAACATCAAATCAGATTCCTAAATAATTATCACTTTCCTGAATAATTCACATCATTCTTTCTCAGGAGTCATTTGGACCCATTTGAAATCATCATAACATCAAATTAGATGTAAAAAAATATAAATAAAATTTCCTTATTGGTATTTTATAGCACAGTCATCCTATTGCACTTGTTAAATTGAATTACCAGAATCTGAAAATTTAAAAAAAAGATACATTTTATAAATAAAATCCTAGGAGGAAAAGGCACTTAAGCCCTGCACATGGTTACTCCAGTCTGTATTCTCCATGACACATACCAAATGGAATCAATTTCTGGCCTGCATACAAATACAGCAAGGTGCCAGAATAAAATCAAATCAAAAGGCTTATAAAAAAGAATCAAGTTGGCTACCAAATGTTTTGTATCAGTAGGAAATTTCTTTAGAGACTGCGATGGATATCTGAAGTGTATGATGTTATCATATCAAGTGCAGGAGAGTATAAGGCTATTGGAGAAATTCCCTTAGTTTATTGACTAAAAAGCCCAAACAATTGTTGTAACAGTAAAGCTTGACAAGATAATTAAATGAATGATAACAAAATCTCAGCAGGGAAGTGCCCATTAATTGAATTTATTTGGGAGCATGTTTTCACAAGTATAACCAAATTATCTAATTTCCACTCACATTAAAAAGTGATAGTCTATAACAACTAATTACTAGAAATGAAGAAAAAGGCCTGTACTTTGAGCCAATAACACAGAAGAAAACAAAATTACTAATGTCGAAGTACTGCCATGATGTTTGACAGCTTCTTAAAAATTCCATTAATTATTTTGTCCTGTGAAAATATTTCAGTGAAACTCGCCAAAGAAAAGAATCCCAGTCATTTCTATGTAGTAGTGTCTTTAAAGCTGGAACATATTTCCTACATTCTTTGTATGCATTTTTGATATTAATATGTATGACAGTATGAGTGTGTCAACAGGTAAAACACCTATAATTATAGGACATGTTATAGTTATGACTATTAAGTTCGGCATTTCACTTCAATAAGACAATTAATGCCATCTTGTTTTGCTCTTTAGTATTACATATGGTTGATCGCTTTTTAAAAATGTGTTTGCTTTTTTTCATGTACAGATCAAGAAGTCTGAATTAAAACGTTATTTTGGTCAACATTTAAATTTGAAATGAAATAATCTATAATCAGATTTTCTGCTTTAAGCCACCAGCAAGATGTCTCCAAAGTGGATAATGTTAAGGCTTTAGCAAATTATGTCTTAATTTTCATAAAAGTTAACAATGAACTTTGTTATTTGTCTGTGGTAGTCAACTTGATTTTGACCAGAGTTAACACGTTCAATAGCTATTTAAAACTATAAAATCTGTCCCTTTTATGTTTCTAATCCCATACTCTAAACATGAATCTGTTGATAAACATTTGGTAAAAATGTTATATGATAGCAAAACAATGAAGTAAAATTAACTTTGGTATGTTTGTATAAATTCTAAGCAGCCTTGTCTACTTTTCTTTAATCTGAAGCAGGAAAATATCAATTAATAAATAATGCCAAAATATTCTTTTAATTTTGTTACTCATTTTTTTCTAAAGGAAATTATCATCTCAATAAATCCATTTTAAACACATTGGTTAAATTCAAATAACAATATTTAAAATTTTCCTTAGCATTTAAAAATTATGTTTCAGCTTTAAAAACAGTTCTTAATGTTCTGTTGAATATGGGACGTCACTTCACATTTAGAAAGGTAGATGCTGGACTATAATTGCAAAACTAGCAACTAACACTCACTCACAATAATTTTATCACACGACAATAAAACCCGGGCAGCTTTATTTCCCACAAAATTGATACTATCTTAATTTAGAAGAAAGAATAGGGCTATGTTTTGTTTCCCGAAAGCATCTTTCTAAATGAATATAATGTAGATGCCAGTTATGGTGTAGATAGCTAGATTGATAGATGAACACAGAGCTACAGATGGCAGATATATATGAATATGGCCATCATTAAAACATAACAGAACGTTTGGATTTGCCAAGTGAAGTAATACGCATGAATGTATTCGTTCGTATCTTATTTGTTGCCATTTCTATTTCTGATTTTATCTTTTGTTTCATATTAAAGACAGTATTCTGATTAAACAGAAATATCAGATGCTAGACAATTCTTTTTCAGCGGTTCTCAACCTGTGGGTAGCAACCCACAGGAACTGTATTCAAGGGCTGCGGCATTAGGAAGATTGAGAACCACTGCTTTACCTTGTCAGTTGACAGTCTAAAATCTGAACCACATCAGGCAAAGACTGCACATATAGACTACTCTAGATTTTGAAGACTTTTTCCCTCTAACAGAGATTTTTTTCAATTTTGGAAAAGTATCTACATTTTCCTGATAGTTAATAATTGAGAGGGAGAATTATAGTCAAAGAAATTCCTTGAAATAGATTTTTATCATTTAGTGTCAACGTCTTACTCAGTTTTAAATTCTCTTAGAAGGATAACTTTCTATTACTTTATGGTAGTTTAGTCGCCCTTATATTATGAACCTGGCTATTGTATCCCACGTATTGCAAATTTATTTCCAATAGACATTTTCTCTGATGATCAGTGTTGGAATCTGTGTTTCTAATAGAAAACAAATGGCACGTTATTTCTATAACACCTTCACATAAGAGGTATTTAAGAGGACAAGGCTAATATTTTTCATGAGTTCCCAGAGCTTATAAATTCATAATGTTAAACTTCCACGAGTTTCATCTTAAATGAGACTTGCCTTTAAACACACAGTTGTGGTTTTTATAGACGTTAACGATGTGTCTTCAAAATCCTGAATGGTCTAGTCTAGAAAAATGACTTTTGGCAACAGCCTTTCTTTCCTTCCTTTCTTTCTTTCTTTCTTTCTTCTTAAAAAAAAAAAAGACAAAACAGCAATAAACATTTTAGCTCTTTAATGAGCAAAGATCATCTTTCTTAGCATTGGACTATAACCATCATCCAGATCACCTTTATTTCACACAATGACCAGTGACATGGCCAAGATGTACAGAGTTGTTTCCATCAAGTAGTATACAATTTTTTTTTGTATAATAAGCTTTCATTCTTGAAAAAGAGTAACTGAAAAGAAAGGTTTCTGTTACTGCAGTTAGTTTGTCAGAGAAAGTTCTTTGCGTTATCTTATAAACTATCAAAATTGCTAGTCATCTGAAAAAATGTAAAAAAAAATCACATAACTTTAGTCTAATAGAAATATAGTACAGGTAAGAGAGAAAGTTTTATCAGGATGTGCTCTTTAAGTCCATCATCTCATTTTTTAAATATAAATGTACATCTGATTACGTATACAAACATTTGGAAAGATCTGCGATATACTGTTACTGGTAAACAACAGAGGGATGAGGAGTTTCCTGTGGTCTTAGAATATTCGTTTAAAATCACACGTATGTGTAGAACTGAAATCCTCCAGATGTTGGCTTCCTAGGTTCTGCGTCTATGTTGAACTCTACCGAGATCGAATGAGCAAATCCAGTGAGGCAAGCTCAGTGAGAAAGCTAAGGGACACGGAGAGGGACATAACTGTGTACTGAATTACCATCAGTAAACGTTTTGTCATGCAACATGAGTAAATTAATAACGGAGAGCTGTGATCAGAGTGGTAGCAATGGGGCATCCTCATGTCTTCAGAAGCCTGTTGCAAGTAACTCTTTGGACACACTCTACCTCACCGAAAAGAACAGAATACAGAGTGACAAAAACCACAGCAAATTATAGATCCTGTAACACATGTCCAATTAAGGTTATATTTCTATAAATTATTTAGATGGGAATAAAAAGAACATTAAAAACACAGGAAATTTTTTTCTGGGATTCATATCAGCGAGTATTCACCACTATACTTATTCTTCAAATACCTTTAATAACTAATTCTTTCTATATTGAAACTACTGTGAATTATTTTATTGTAATTACTTTTACCCCTTATGATCTTCTTTAGATTCTGCCAATTGATGGAGGAAGCTTCTATTAAAAACTCCAATGGGGTGAGAAGAATTTTAATTACGGCTTAATCAGCAGCACAGCCACCAAGCATATAAATTATCATGCACATCGTGCTAAAAATATCCAGTTTCCTTTATCCCCACAACTTTATACTGACAGCACTTATGTGATAATGTTGTACCTGCCAGTCCTTAAACTTCTTTGTTTTACTGGCAAATTTCAGTATGAGCCTCTGCTAAGGCCATTGACAGCACTGGTGCTTTGTGCACTTATCCAAATATGTAAATATGGTCTACACAATAAAACAGCGCCAAATAAAAACTGGTGAAAATTATCTGACATTCCATTGGTGTGTCCCTTGTGCATATTCATAATTGTTTTTTTTTGAATTTTTACTTTTTATATTTAGACACAGTTCTTTCCTGTTTGATGTTCCACATGCCTAATTCCATTATGTAACTTAAATCTTCAAAAAAATTAATTCTTGGATGTGAATGAAAAAGTATCATTCAGAACAATTGCGCCAAGCAATTGAAATTTGTTCTTAAAGTTGATTTGTTTATATATACAACTCACGTTTTCAAACCCCCCAAAGTTCTTGATATGTATATTCACATAATATTCCTCATTTAAATAATAAGGGTCTCGTAGATTGAAAGCCAAGGAATCTTCAGTAATGTCACTGCAATCCGTCAAAAAAAATAGTTTGTTTCTCTTCTCTGGCTATACCCTGGTTGTGGAGTGTGAATGGGGGTGCGGGTGGGGGTGGGGCAGAGTATTGTTCTGTCCTCCAGTGAAGGTGTTAAATGTGTGTAAGGGCTGAATCCCTGGGATGGTGTTGGGGATCATGGTGATGGTGTTGGGTGTCATGAGGGGCACGTCGTCGGGGGACCTCCGCATGGCCAGCGTGTAGTCCGGGGGGCAGGCGGTCCGCAGAACCACCTCGTGCGGATGGAGGGACTCGCACTCGCGGTCCAGGTCCGTGTGCTTCATCTGCAGGGACATGATCTCCTCTTCCTGGGCGTGGGCCAGGTCGTTGGTCGTGGTGCGCTGGGGGCTGCACCTCCTGTGAACGTCATGTCTCCTCTTATCCTTTTTGTAGTACAGGGCCGCAAAGGCCAAGATGTTGAGGAACAGCAGCGACGCCCCGACGGCGATGGTGACGCTCAGCTCCGTCGAGTAGTCCCTCTGATCCACCGAAAACGGGCTGGGCTGTTGCTTCGGATCGTCCTGCTTGGCAGTGGGAAAGGCCGACGTGACAGGGACGGAATTTTTCCTCGTGGGTCTGAAAGTGATGTCCGTTGATGGCACTTTAGTTGTCGTCGAGGTATACTGAGAAATGTCGTTGAGATTATGCAGGTGAGGCACCAGCTCCAGCCAGAGGTTCACCTTGTTGGCTCTGTAATGCTCTTTCACTCTCGGCTTCAGTCCAATGTGGAGGTAAAGCTGGTCCTTCTGCGAGTACCTGGTCCAGGCCACCTCTTCAAAGCGGTTGGGTTTGGTGTGGATGAATTTAGTGTCTTGAGGGACTGGTTGATTTGGGTCACTAGGAAAGAAAAAAGAAATGATGAGAACAAAACTGTCTTATTCTTTTCTTTGGTTTAATATCTAAAGGAAACATTAGATTGTGTTTTCACATTAACTTGGCCCAAATTATAAATACAAATCTCACAACAGCTGGATTGTTAGATGCGAGACAATGTAAAGCACATAAGTCTCATGTTTTCTTTTTCTCTGCTCTTCTAGAGATAGGCTACTATCTACCCAAAGATTATTTTAAGTGACTTAGATATTTATATACACGCGAGGTGTCTCACAGGCAAACTGGCCGAGATGGCATGGAATTCTGCAGATTGGCGGGTGAATGTTTGGTCCTGGTTCCGCTTTACACCAGACATATGAATATCTGCATGACGCTCTCAAAGCCTCAGGTCCCTTCTCTGGAAGTGGGATTAATAATGCCCGAGCTGCCAGCCTCACCAGGTAGTGGGAAAGACCAGAGAGTATATAGTATTGTGAACTGGAAAGCACCATAAAATGCTAATAAAATAATAATTATAATGAAAATAATAAAAATAATAATGTCCTGTGTAATTAAAAAATCAAAAGCACAAGTAATTGTTGAGTAATGCAATTGAGATTATGTCTTTTCTTAATAAACTTCTAAAACTGAACAACTACCAAAGCAATGGCATTTTGAAACACGATAATATAGAATTATTTTGAATAAAGGCACTGAATATATTGCTAGTATTAATTTACCAAATTATTTTGGCACAAATATATATTGCTTAAAAAGCTTAAAAGGATGTTTTTATTAAAATTATAACAACCTTTATTTATTAGGTACATACCCAGTTTTAGCAAAATTTGTCCAGTATGTCATTACAACTGCACTCAGCATCACGTCGTTCTTTGAGAAATTGCAAGGAAACAACTCTGTAGGGCCAATCATGGGGATTCCCAGTACATAGGGAAGCTCGTCTCCATGGGCTGCATCAGCCCAAGCTGGGACCTGATCCGTTTGACAATGATGGTAAAAGGCATAGAAGTATGTAGGCGAGCCAAAGTTTGAGTGAAGGTCTGCTGTAGCTACAGCGGGTGCCACCCACTGATGGTCCGTGAACAGAGCCAACAGTGTCTTCCTTCTGGTTTCTGGGTTGTGGCGATCAGCCCAGTCAGTATACATGAATTTAATGGTTTCTCGCAAAACATCTTTGCCTTCAGGGTATCCATATAAATTATCAACAAAATTGGAAACAGCAAAGTCAAAATCACTAGCTGATATACCATCATCACTATCTACTATATTTTCCACAAATTTTAACCCTTCTCCTTGGTTCACTCCTAACATTATGTCATAGTTGAGAAACTCTCCTTGCTCCATCAGTATCTGAGGGTCATCTGGTATTACATCACCATCAATCACAGGTCCAAAGGCTATGTGGTATCGGGCTGGTTGGATATCTTGGTCCACGAGTTCTTTGTAAGGCTTCTTCTGTAGGCATTCCACTAACTCTACTGTATCTGAAACATTGCAACCAACTTTTGTGGCCAACATTCTAGCATATTTTGCAGGTTGGAAACTAACAGCCCAGCTGGAAAGGGCTGTTCCACTTTGAGCTATTGCTCGTTGAAAAAGTCCTATGGGAAAATCAACAAAGAGTTTCAGGCGATCTTTCAGTAATATTGTGGTAAAACAATAACATCGGATATTTTAGACATGTATATAAAAACCCAGATATAACTCAAAAATAGGCATATAGAGATACTTTTCCTTAAGAGAAGGTACACAAAGTCATCCCCAGGGTATAATAAATCAGAGAGATGGAGTTAAATCTTGTGCTTTGAGTGGCTTTGAGGATCAAGAATTGTAAATTGTGTAGAGTTCAAAGAAGCAAGAAGCAAGAAGAAAAGTACATGTAAACACTCGTGGCAAAAAGCCCCCAAATGTTTTCTTTGATGAGCATGTGAACACTTACATTATCATCAGTGCTAAGCGGACGGGCCAACCCTCTCTCCTTTATCTCTGCAGCAGTCTCTGCACTGTGCTTTGGGGATATTTCTTCCAATTCAGCTACATTTGCCTTCCTTCAAATTCTGTATGTTTGTTTTAACTGGATTTGACTTGAAAAGGAATTGTTGTGGGTTGACACAGCTACTGGGGCTGGGGCTGTGTTACTACCTGGGGATGGCCCTGAAGCCACACAAAACAGAATATCACTTCGGACATACTCTTTCCAGATCTTCATGTTAGATGTATGCTGAATATTCAGCTTTCAGAAGAAGATATAATATTTGAAGTGTTTTCACTAGGTTAAAGAAAAAATCATCTGTGAGGATTCAACAGGGGTGATTTAACTTTTTCCACTGTTGAATGAATGTACGCTGCTATATTTTATCATAAAAGATGAAAAGTACATTGTCCCATGCTTTTTACTTAATTGCCTTTAAGAACTATAAATTATGGCTCCATGTGCAGTTGACAGGCACTGTGTGCCATTCAGATTTACAAATGCTCTTTACCTACTTATTAGGGTATTTTTTTTAATAAAATTCTTATTTTAAAATATAATGTATCTGTTTTATTTTAAAAATGTATGGTTATTTTCCAAAATTTCCAAATACAACTTTGTATTTGGTTCAGCTATTTAAACACGTTTGATCATTCATATGTGTTAATGAGATAAGTCTTTTTTTCTACAAATATGCAGAGGCAGTGTCTGAATTATTAAAAGAAGTAAAGTTTTAGGTTTTTCACCAAATGTGCATATATATTCAAAATGTCTGTAACATGTTTGAAGATAATTCTAAAAAATACTCAAAATGTCAAACCACACTAATTTAAATTTGTTTTGGTTTTCTGATACCTTATAGGAACGTAATTTTAGTTTACTAGAGCATAGTATGCTAGAGCAAATTAGACAAATACAGATAAATTAGAAAATTACGTAAGCTTTGTATACATTTGCTCATGAAATATTTAACCAAACAAAAAAATTTTTTTTTTCCTGAGACAGAGTTTCACTTTGTCGCCCTTGGTAGAGTGATATGACATCATAGCTCACAGCAACCTCAAACTCTTAGGCTCAAGTGCTGTTCTGTCATAGCTCACAGCAACCTCAAACTCTTGGGCTCAAGCAATTCTCTTGCCTCAGGGGCCCGCCACAACGCCCAGCTATTTTTAGAGACAGGATCTTGCTCTTGCTCAGGCTGCTCTTGAACCTATGAGCTCAGGCAATCTACCCAT
The DNA here is from genome assembly GCF_027406575.1 of Nycticebus coucang. Lineage (NCBI taxonomy): Eukaryota > Metazoa > Chordata > Mammalia > Primates > Lorisidae > Nycticebus > Nycticebus coucang. Next base: position 4,254,569 of record NC_069799.1, on the reverse strand, counting down.
CTCGGCCTCCCAGAGTGCTAGGATTACAGGCATGAGCCATCGAACCCGGCCATTAATCAAAAATTTTACAACTAAAATAAACCCGGTGATTTCTATAATATCCTTTCCTATTTTAGGGACTGATTGACATTAACTAAATATAACAAAAAATATTTAGCGAGAAATTCACGTGATGTTACACATAGCCTGAAATATGCCATCTAAATGGTATTGGAAAGCCATATATTTTATCACTAAGAGGGGGGCTTATTATGAGGATGCAAAATGGGGTTGAATCATGGGAAACACAGGCCTGGCCATTTGTTGCCACCCTCTGTAGAGTTTACAGGCTTGAAAGCCTATGTCTGCATTGGAGACAAAATCAGCTCAGTGATTTCAAGGCATCTTTTGATCATTTCCTGGTCAAATCATAAGTCTAAAGATGGGTTTAGGACTGACCAAACTTAAGTCCTTATCTCTTGCTAGGTAATGACTGATTTCCTTGATGAAATCAATGTGATGAAATGTTTTATTTTCAGCTGTTCCATAACGATTTGCCACTGTTTATCATACTATCAATTGGTGAGTAGCAATGACAGCTGATAAACTATTTGTCTCTTTAACCAGTGTTAGTTTGGTACTGGCTGAAACTGGCTTTAATGCCTATATTTGATCAAATGACCCTAAGAAGTCTATAGAGGTTGCCTACTTCTTACCCTAAGATCGGCATTAGTACTCAAGTTAAAATGATCTCTGTTTAATTCATAAGTAACGTTTGTTATTTCACAACAACCCACTATTTTACAGACCAAAATCTCACATGAAGATGTTTTCATTTGTGTTATTTTGTCATCGCAAATCAGAATCCTACTAATATAAATGAAATATTATGTAAAACAGTGTCAATAAATTAAGTCTATGGCCAGGGACCTAGAGTTCAATGGTGCTGGCCCCGTGCAGTAGGGGTGGTGGATTCAAACCCGGACTGGGCCTGCTAAACAAAAGAACAAAAAACCAAAAAAAAAAAATTAAGTCTATGATAATGTATGATCCTTATACATATTACATATGTATATATTATTATATAATATATATCATATATAATTTAATATATAATATATTAACTATTACATCATATATAATTATATCATATATTTTTAATATATCATATATATTAAATATATATTATATACATAAAATATATTTATGTATATATTATATATTTTATGCATAAGTTATACATATTTTATGTATAAATTTATATATATTATATATATTTAATATATATTTAATGACTGGATATTCTTTTGAAATTTCACATTAATGGTTCTTTGATACCAAAAACAAATGTCCTATGTCTCATTCTCTTATCACAAAATTCAGTGTATAAAGTAAGATGCTTCACAAATTAAACTTGACAGTGTGTACTTTGTTCAGATATATATGCATATATATATGATAATTAAAGAGGAGAAAATTCAAGATGGTCTATGTTTAGTCTCTGCCTTCCTTTCTATTACTTATAAATAATGAAGACAAACTATTTGCTTTGCAGACTTCTTCAACAAAACTCTTCTGTTCTTGTGGATATTTCCAATTAATAATGCAGGTAGAATGGGTGATTAAACACAAGGTAAAACGGATATGGAGCCCACAAGAAACAACATGATGAGCACTTTGGAAAAAGGATGTCAAAGCCAGAAAAAGGAAACAAGAGAAATGTTTCATAGGTTTAAGCAGCCTCTGTGCTTCATGCTGCTTTTTCAGACTTGGGAGGAAAAATAAAAAACACTTTTGGAGATAAAAGTAGAAAAAGAACAAAATCAAACATATTTTTCTTTCTAATCAAAAGCTCTACTAGTGACCTTGATGCTTTGACAATTTTGGATCATGCACGCAAATAATCAAACCTCCATTCTCTACTCAGACAAGTGAAATCACATGTTTCCAGACAAACAAGCTTAGGTAGCTTTGCTAGCTTAATAATAATAAAGGGTTTTAAATGTCCATTGTCTTGAAAGTAGATTATACACAATTCTTACATTTAAAAAAAACTCATCTTTGATTTTGATTATTGAATAAATAAAGATGATAGAAACGTGAATGTCTTTGTCTGATTTTCTCCCACATCACCTGTGAAGGAAAGAAGTGTAACCACAGCGCTGACCACCCTGGAGTTCTCAGGAAAGGGCATCCTTACCAAGCTCCACAGGAGACAAAGAAGAGAGTTTGAAGGGAATCTAAACATGCATAGGAAGGCTGAAGAAACACAGCTTTAAACAGTTACTGAGTTCAACCTAACAGTGTGAACAGAGAAATGCATACAGAGCATCACATACTGCTGATGGTGGTGGCATGCAGACACCAAAATTGTCAAAATTTGCAACCTGCATAATACCTTTGGTTGAATTGCTCCAACGGTTACCTTCAGAATAATGGGATAAAGTCAGTAGATTGACACATGAACCCCCAGCACCAGATCCAAAAACAGTGATTCTTAAGGGGTCACCACCAAAGAATCCAATGTTTTCACTAGTCCATCTTAGAGCCTGTATGAGATCGAGGAGTCCATAGTTCCCTTTTGCAGCCTGATCCCCTGTACTCAAGAAACCTGAAAAAGAGAAATAAAAAGATACCTTTTAAGTTGACATGAAGCAAGTAGACATAGACTTTAAATACAAATGAAGCCTGTGTTAATCAAGGTGGATACAGCCCAAGTTCCTTCGCAAAAATTATTTTCTGTCAAAATAAAATAGTTTAGGAAGACAGTAGGGACTGAAATCTGAAAAGTGACATTATCTTCCCTAAATGTCTCCCAAATTGTCCAAGTAACAGAGGCAGATAAAGGGGATGAAAGCATCTAAAGGACCTGCAGGGAGACACTGCAGGGGCTGAATTACCAGGTGGATATATGCCGGGGCTTTTGGAACGAGCACTTCACTTAAAACACCGTGTGGGTCTTTCAGTTGCTTGCGCACCGACATGGGTGGAACTGAAGGTCTGAGCACAGAGTGGTAGAAAGTGAGGGTGTAAAGCAGGGGTGTTTTTCTCAGACTTGTAGGGGAGGGGTCTTATAAACTCCATAAAATCACACACAACCCTGCAAGTGTGGGAACCTGTGCACGTCAATCAGTGATGGTGCCTGATTAGGCAGGAAAGTTGTACCAGTAATCATCTGAAACCACATTCTGGAATACTTTAAACGCCAAACTGAAAAAGATGCTCAATTAGCAAGAGTGTAGAATAATTTCACAGTAGGTTAAAAACAAATGAAGTGCCTAGGAATATACCTAACAAATGAGGTGAAGGACCTCTACAAAGAAAATCACAAAACTCCAAGAAAAGAAACAGCAGAAAATATTAACAAGTGGAAGAACATACCACACTCATGGCTAGGAAGAATCAACATTGTGAAAATGTCTATACTTCCCAAAGCAATCCACAGATTCAATGAAATCCCCATTAAAATACCAACATCATATGTAGCAGCCCGTATAGCCTATGGCTAGGAGTGAGAGTTATAAGAAATACCTGTGTAGCTCAATGGAACACTTTAGTGAAAAGGGCATGGAGAGAGGGATTTAGCTCTCCTAACAAGCATGAGAGCTCACGAGATGAGAGCATTGGGGAATTAGCAGTGGTGTTGAGAGGCATGAGATCAGCCTTATATCAGGCTGGAGGAGCAGGCAGTCGGGGGCATGCGCATTCTATCACGGAGTCACTTACTCTGACTCTGTCTCCTTTCCTGCCTGCAGAACGCCAGCACAGCGTCTCTCTGCTGCAGATTACCAAGCTCTGATAAAGAGTAAGATCCATCTATTCTAAGACTGCTTTACTCTAAGACACTCTCTCTCTTTCCAGCTAAAGTAGATAGCCCTGAGGCACCTAAGAGAAACTGTACCTGAGCAAGGTAACTTGGCGGTTCGTGTCCAGAACCTAGGGAAGCCAGGCCGGAGACCTGGCCAGCTGTGGGCCCTGACAAGTGGTGTCAGGAATGAGCTGTGACCATCATACTTTCATGATTTGGAAAAAATAATTCTTCTTGTGTGGAACCAGAAGAAACTCTGTATAGCCAAGGCAATCCTTAGTAATAAAAACAAAACTGGGGGTATCACTGTACCACACTTTTGGCTTTACTACAAGGCCATAGTGATCAAAACAGCATGATATTGGCACAAAGACATAGACATTTGGAACTGAATAAAAAAACATGAGATGAAACTAACTTCTTATAGCCACCTGATCTTTCATAAATCAAATAAGAACATACACTGAGGAAAAGATTCCCTATTCAATAAATGGTGCTGGGAGAACTGGATAACCATGTGAAAAAGACTGAAATTTGACCTGCACCTTTTACCACTTACAAAAATTGATTCAAGATGGACAAAAGATTTTAACCTAAGGCATGAAACAATAAAAATCCTTGAAGAAAGTGTAGGAAAAACACTTGAAGATATTGGCCTGAGTAAAGATCTTATGAAGAAGACTTCCATGGCAATTGCAACAACAACAAAATAAACAAATGGGACTTAATTAAACTGAAAAGCTTCTGTACAGCTAAAGAAACAACAACCAAAGCAAAAAAGATGCCCTTCAGAATGGGAAAATACATTTGCATATTATGAATCAGACAAAAACTTGATAGCTAGGATCTATAGAGAACTCAATCAGTAAGAAAAGACCAAACAATCCCATATATCACTGGACAAGAGGCATGAACAGAACCTTCTCTAAAGAAGACAGATGAATGGCTAACAAACATAAAAAATGTTCATCATCCCTAAACATCAGAAAAATGTAAATCAAAACTACCCTGAGATATCACTTAACCCCAGTGAGAATGACCCACATCACAAAGTCTCAAAGTTGCAGGTGCTGGTGTGGATGTGGAGAGAAGGGAACACTTTTACACTGCTAGTGGGACTGCAAACGAATATAACCTTTTTGAAGGAAGTATGGAGAACCCTCAAAGCACTCAATTTAGACCTCCCATTTGATCCCGCAATCCCATTACTAGGCATCTACCCAGAAGGAAAAAAAAGTCATTTTATCATCAGGACGTTTGCACTAGACTGTTTTCTCACAGCTCAATTTACAATTGCCAAAATGTGGAAACAGCCTAAATGCCCACCAACCGAGGAATTGATTAACAAGCTGTGGTCTGTGTACACCATGGAATACTATTCAGACACTAAAAAGATGGAGACTTTACATCTTCTGTATTAACCTGGATGGAGGTGGAACATTACAAGAATGGAGAATCTAGAATGGAATGTACTCAATTCTAGTATGAAGGCAGTACATGAGGTAATACAGGGGTGGGTAGGGGAAAGAGCAAGTGGGGAGAAGGGAGGAGGGTATAGATTGGGAGGTCACGGTGTACGGCACACCTCTTGGGGGCAGGACACAATTACAAGAGGGACTTTATCTAACAAATATAACCATTGTAACCTAATTCTTTGTAGGCCCAATGAATCCCAAACAATAAAAAAGAAAGAGAAAAAGAAAAAGTTCAGATTTATATCATTTCTACAATGATTAAAGCTCTGCTTTATAATGAACCTGATAATAAGGAGGCATATATATTGAATACTAGAAGGTGGTGCAGGAGAGATAATAAGGATCTGAACTGACAGAATGGGACATAGAAATGAAGAAAGACAATGGATAGGAAAATACTGTGCCAGTAAGAGCTCAGTGACTTTCTTAACCATGTGAGATATACAGAAAGTAGAGGGAGGAGCCAAAAGCTACTGCTGACTTAGTAGCTTTTACAATGTGTTATTATAATTTGTAAAATAAACATCTATTACTCTAATATATTTGTGCATTTGATATAAATAAAAGAGTAGAAATTGTTTCATAAACATCTCACCTTATGGATTATTCATACATTATGCTGAAAGCATTTGGAGTCATATTAGACATAAATTGATTAATTAATTATACACTTCCAATCTCACTGAGTTTATAAACAAAGTTTTAAAAATAAGTTCTTTCTCTTATTGCACAGATATTATAGAAGCTTGATGTAATGGGTCAAGGCTTAGGATAAAAATTATTTTTATTTTATTCAATTTGAAATATACCTCTTTATTTTGTAAAATAAGCCAATTGTATTTGTGTAAACCAGACTATGATAACACTATTTGTCAGCTGAGCAAATAATTCTATAACCAAAATGGATACACCGACAAGAAATTCTTTAGGATCACTATAGAAAAGCATCAATACACATTTTGTTGAATAATTTTGAAAATTTAAATAAATTAGTTTGTCCTTCTTTTGATTCAAGATCAAAAAAGCTAAGAAACAAAAACACAATCTCTAACTATTTGTGTGTGTGTGTGTTAGTGTGTATCTAAGTGTGCAGTCTTAAAAATATTAATTATCCTTCAAATTGAGGCTAAACTTTTAAAAATACATTCCAAATAAATGTATCTTTCAGGTCACATTCATGACCTTTTATTGAATTTGCATAATAATTTAAGGGAAATTTCATGGTGCCTTCTCACATAGAAGCATTTTCAAATATTTAATATTCATATAAATTAAAGCATAATAAAATACAAAACAAAAAGCATAGCAGGGGACTCTGTTAACTACATGGACTACTAAATGAACTTTGATATAAGACAGAATCATTAGTTTCAGGCGTCCTCAAACTTTTTAAACATGGGGCCAGTTCACTGTCCCTCAGACCATTGGAGGGCCAGACTATAGTTTAAAAAAAAAACAAAAACAAACAAAAAAAATCTATGAACAAATTCCTATGCACACTGCACATATCTTATTTTGAAGTAAAAACAAAACAGGAACAAATACAATCACACCGCCTCATGGGGCCCACAGGCCGCAGTTTGAGAACCCTTAGTTCTTATAGGATTCTGTTGCAAATACTTTTATGTATAAAGACAGGAAGCTGGTATGAACCCTGAATACAGTATTATGAAATGATCACCATACATTAGATTGGAAGAGTGCTCAGAAGACAGAGGAGGCCTGTGTACGTGCATGTCCGAGAGAGAGAGAGAGAGAGAGAGAGACAGAGAAAGAGAGAATAAGAGAACAAGGTAGTTCATTACCAATTATCTATACCACAAATTTATTCAGCTAAGTTCCATTTCTGAATATTGTTTGCCACTCTGTGAAAAATGAGGGTTTACATTTAACTCTCCTTGCATTAATATCGAATAAATCCAGTTATATTTAAATGAATCTTTACATCCATACAGAATTGATTTACTGATAAAATTATCATCATTCAGTGTGTAGTAGATAGATCATGGTAATAAGACAATTATGTCCATATTAACTAAATAGTGTCCCCTCCATAATTCCAGTTTTAGTTGCACTGTTTTCACCACTTTGGTAGATTGGTTAGACACCCTTGTGTTGATATAATATTAGTATAAAAACACACCAAGTCTCTGAAAAGAAACTTCTACTTTATGCACACATAGTTTAAAGAAATCTTGCATTATCTTCAAGAAAAAGTTTAAACAAAATCAATTCAATTCCAAAATTTGCACTATTAAATCACAGCATGGAAGATTGAGTAAATCCTTGGGCAAAAGTCATTATATTCTAACCTTAGAATGTCCAAGATTTCTCTGTCAACTCCATTTTACCCTACAGTACTGAATTTCCCTTATTCTTGACTCTATTGTATTTTATGAGTATGTTGCTATCTGTCCATCCATCCATCCTTCCATCCTTCCATCTATCTATATCACCTATCTGAAACCAAATGACTCTTCCGTTGAATTTAGACAGGCACTTTGAGTGGAAAGTTATCATTAGGAAAAAATGATAACTGCTTTTTTATTAAGGGCAGCCAACCAATTGCATCACATCTCCTCACAATTGGTACAGTGATATCTGCTTGCACAAAGTTTTTAATTCCTGATGTTATATTCAAATAATACCCTGTGGCTCAGCTAAGGGCACAAAATGGGGAAACTTAAATAAATCTCTACCTCAAAAGAGACACACTCTAATTACAGCAGTGATGCGCCTTGGCAGCCTTTTCACGCCTCGCTATCCAGTGGAGTTTTCATTTACGTTTTCTTTCAATTGACTCAACTTTGTGTTCTCAGCAACATAATCATTTCGGACCCTCCAGCTGGACTTCACACAGGAGCACTCAGTCCCAGACCAGCGCGGAGGAACTCAATTTTGTAGCTTCCTGAAAGTGCTGTTTATTTCATGATTACTTTGAAGAAGATGATTTTTTTCCCCTTTAATACCTCTTAAATCATTCTGAATAGTCATTAATTTCATCTGGCTTTTTCTCACCTTCACTGAAAGCTCCCAAAATGTGTGACTAATTGTTGCTCTCACTCATTGACATACTATTATTTTGTAAGATAGAACAGTAACACTATGCAAACAAACTCTTTTCCTTTCTCAGGGGGAAGTGGCAGAATGTACCAGAACAAAATCATGTGCTCTCCTATGCTCTCGTGCACTCTCACACTGTCACACACTCTCCTGTGCTGTCACACACCCCAGTCTCATGCACTCCCACATGTATATGCACTCAATTTTCCAGAATTGATGCGTGAATATAAAGTCTTAAAAAATTTGTACTTTTAAGCTTAAGACTAACTCTCAAAATGCATAATTGTATCTATGTTAAAAAGGTTATGGGGGGGAAGCAGAAAGAGGGATGGAGGGAGGAGGGTGGGGCCTTAGTGTGTGTCACATTTTATGGGGGCAAGACATGATTGCAAGAGGGACTTTACCTAACAATTGCAATCAGTGTAACTGGCTTATTGTACCCTCAATGAATCCCCAACAATAAAAAAAAAAAAAGAATCCAAGGTAAAATAAAAAAAAAAAAAAAAAAAAAAAATTATGTTCCTGGTCCACATATCTGCTACAATCATCATCCAACTATTTGTTCAAATAGAATTTATTTAACATCAGAGAGGGGGAGGGAAGTAAACAAAAAAATAGAATTTATTTCACACCCTATCACTCTTCCCACCTAAAAATTTGTTCTATCAAGAAAACATTAGCAACTGCCATTCCTATGGGAAACTACCAGTGGTACTGATCTGCCTGCACCCAACGAGCAGCCTTAGCTCCAATTTGCTATTTACCTACTTTGTCAACTAGAATTAGTTTCAGGTGTTAGAGAAACCAGGCTCTTGAGCATGGGTCCACAGGCCCTTGGAAGGGAAAAATAAGACGAGACCTAAAATAAATTGGGCAAGGGGAAAATAAATAAAAGCAGATAATTACTGCAGCCAAGCTCTCGGCTTGTGGTTCTGAAGCATGTGGGATTCAGACAAGCCTCATTCTGGTATGTGGGCCCTAAGGAATACAGAAGGAAGAAAGTTTTCAGTAAGCAGCCTGAAGCTAACTGGTTGACCCAATGTATGTTTAGGACTCTTATGACACAAACACAGCCATATACACTCCACACTATTTTTAGAACGTTTAAAAAAAAAAAAAACAGATTATTAACATTTGAGATGGCCTCTCGGGTGTCAGAAACTTAAGATGTCAATGATTCTATACCCTAAATGTGTCTTCTTTTGGGGGGCTTTTTGATTGCTTATGTTTCCAGAGGTTAATTTTTAGAGACATTAAATGGAATATAATATTTTTTAGTCCACATGATGCAGTTCAGGCTAAAAGAGGTAGGAGAGAAATTTGCAGTGTTTATCAATGCCGTTGCCTGAATACAGATGACTGCCGTTGGCTCTTTGAGTCCAGTTGCTAAGTATTTCAAAATAGAGACCCTACTGCGCCTCTAAATAGAGACCCTACTACTTGACCTGATGGGGAGGCATCCTCCTAGGGACTTGGGGACAGGGATCAGGAAAATAGATCATTAAGGATTTTACATCATAAACACTAAAGGATTTGAAACCTCAAATTCTTCCACTTGGAAATTCCATGTGCTAACTTTCCTTAACTTTCCAGTCCCCAAGTTCAGTCATTTCTTCTTCTGTATTCTCTCTGTCTCCTGCTTTAAATCTCACTGACTTATTCTATATCCTCCTCTTTTCTTGTTAGACCTTTGAGATCCTTTTAATTTATCACTTAACCTCCAAACACCCAGCAAACCCGTCTCCCTCCTAGTCCTTGACCAGACTCATAGTTCAAAAACGTTTGGTTCTAATCAAAGGACACCACTATATAAAAATAAAATCCTCATCTTAAGGCATATCCATAATTGAATGATTTCTCTTTATTTCCTTGGAGTCAATACTGTTTAAAGTATATTTTGAAACTCTCCAAATTGAGCATGTGGCCACCTTTGATCCTATATAAAGGTGTCAAGACTGTATAAGGGGTAGAAAGAAACTGTATAAGAACAGTTTCTTCCACAAAAGATACTGGGAAAACTGGATATGCACAACAAAGAGCATAAAGTTGGACTATTACCTTCTTCAATATAAAAAATCAACTCAAAATGAATTAAAGACCTAAAACTATTAAACTCCTACAAGAAAACATAGGTTAAGAGCTTCAGGACATTAGATTATCAATTACTTCTTCAGTAAAAGCAGGGAAAACAAAAACATTCAGTGGGAATGTAAAATGGTGTAGGTATTATGGAAAATAGTGTGGAGATTCCTCAAAAATTGAAAATAGAATTACTATATAATCCAGCAAACCCTCTTCTGGGTATATATCCAAAAGAATTAAAAGCAAGATCTCAACAAGACATTTTCAAGCCCGTGTTCACCAAAATACTATTTGCAGTAGAGAGACAAGAGGTAGAAGCAATCCCAGTGTTCCCCAGAGGATGACTGGATGAAGGAATGTGGATGAGGAAAACATGCATATGGGGATGTAGGCAGTCCTGAAAAAGCAGGAAATATGTCAAATGCAGGAAATACGTCAAATATGTCAAATGCTACAACATGATGGGATCTCCACAGATATTATGCCCAATGAAATAAGCCAGTGACAAGCCCAAATACCATATGGTTCTACTCCTAGGGAGTACCTAAAGTCATCAAAATTACAGAAGTGGAAAGTAGGAAGGTGGTTGCCAAGATCTAGGGAAGGAGGGGAGGAGAATTAAGATTTAGTGAGTATAGAGTTTCAGTGTTACAAGATAGAAAAGTTCTGGAGGCCTGTTGCTAAAAAAAGGGAATATACTTAACATTATTGAATTGTACATTTAAAAAATGGTTAAAATGTTAAATTTAATGTCACATATTTTTTACCATAATGATACAAAAATTTCCCAAATTGACAATTTGGAGTGGGTAGGGAAAAACAACACACAAGACACTACATAATTATCTGTCATCTACACTAGTGTCCTTATTATTGTGTCCTCTTGGAAGCCTCCGTCTATATTCTTAGAAATCAATAAAGGACAAAGTAAAAATAATGTCTTTTTTGTTTATATCCTCTGGGGGGAGAAAAAAACAACCCCCCCCCAAAAAAACTGAACCCTTGTTCTAAAATGAGGCAGACTTCTTAACATCATATAACTTGAAGGTATTTCCAAAATTTTATATTTTGATGAATTAATTAATTAATTTATTATAAGATAATTTGCTGTTTGATGACTCATCTTTGGGAATAACACCCGGTCAAGGCTTCTAATCCCTGGCATCTGGACATAAAGGACTAGGATACGTGTATAAAGGGAAAGAAGAAGCTAACTGTTAAAAGATGCCTGGGAAGAAAACACCTGTAGATGGTTTCTCTCAGCAAATTCCAAAGTTTCACCATTTGCAAGGCAAACAGGAAACTGTTCCTTTTAAAGTACACTCAATGTTAATATTTTATGATTCCTTCACCCAAATTAGACTAAAATATTTACTTAACAAGACTTCTTCTGAATATAGATAATAACAGAGAGGGACAAGGCCCTGGTCTACTTAGGTCTGAATCATGTACACCATTTCCCTTTCAAGAATGACCCACAGTACTGGAGTAAGACAAACCCCAACCCTGGCTCCGACAGCCATGCCCTATTCTCCACCCCAACTCCAGGCTGTTAGCAGAAACTGAAGTTGATTCCTAAATTTTGGAGTACAGGGGTTTCTCATTTGTAAAAAAAAAAAAAAAAAGTTGCATAAAATGGGATAAAAACCACTAACCTGGAAGAACACTGTTATAACTGACCTCACAAACGTTGCCTATACAAGTACCAACACACTACCACAAACAAAGAACACACCAGAAACACCAAGGAGGCAGTAACTAATCTATAATATAACTTATCCTAGCTACAAGTATTTTAAAGTGACTTAAAGTTCATGGATTAAGGAAATAGCATGGTAATATGAGTTGACGTCACTAGATAAAATAAAGGTAAGACCAGGCACAGTAGTCCTTGCACTCTGGGAGGCTGAGGCAGAGGAGTCCTTTGAGGTCATGAGTTCAAGACCAGCCTAAGCAAGAGTGAGACCTAGTCTCTACAAAAAGTAGAAAAAATTAGGAGGCTGAGGCAGGAGGATTGCTTGAACCCAGAAGTTAGTGTTGCAGTGAGCTGTGATGATGCCATTGAACTCTACCATGGGTGACAGAAACTCTGTCTCAAATAAATAAATAAAAATAAAGGTAGTGAGGAGAACAGAACAGCTCTCTCCATGAACATTTAAAATGCCCTCTGAGAACTATGAAAGATGGGACTGGGAAAGATGCAGACAAGATGATTGAAGATTCTAGACCCTGGATTTACCTCCATCTGAGCTCTTGACACATTGCATTGCCACTGGTCAATCAGTCTTTCTCCCTGAATAAACAGAGAACGACTTTGTGTTCCTGACACTTAGCTTAATTACCATTGAATAAATATTCCATGAAATAATGACTAAATAACAAATGAATGAATTTCCTAGCAGGACTTTTGTCACTGTTCTTTCTTGTCTGATGTAACATGTAGCTAAATGAGCTTGGACTTTGATTTGATTATCAAAATATCCTGGATTAGGAGAATATTAATATACACTCAGAAGTTATCACAATACTTCAGTCTTTGCAGTGAGAGGGGTTTGGCTGCCTCCACCCCTTCATCACTCCCATTCACAGAGCTCTCACTGTACAGCACCACTTCTCTGTGGCTTGTTTAAATGCTCAGCTCCTGCTCAGCCTCCTCATCACACTCAGCTTAAATGTTGTTGCTGAGAAGACTTCAAACACAGATGCTCCACCTTCTTCTAAACACCCAGTTTAAACTGGGTGTTGTTTTGTAAGTGTAGGCAGTCCCCAAGTGAGAAATATCTGACTTAGGTACAACTTGCACTTACAAATGGAAGCTGTTACAGGTAATAGGCAAATGTCCCTGTTCCAACTTACATACAAATTCAACTTGAGAACACACCTACAGGAACACAAGGCTGCTTTAACATATACAAGTCCATAAATGTAATTCACCATATCAACAGAAGCAAAAACCATATGATCCTCTCAACAGATATAGAAAAAGCATTAGAAAAAAAATCAGCATTCTTTTCTAATTAGAACACTTAAGAATAGAGGCATAGGTAGTACATTTCTTAAACTGATCAAAGCTATCTACAACAAACCCACAGCTAATATTATACTGAATGGAGTAAAACTGAAAGTTTTTCCACTTACAAATGGAACCAGACAAGCTTGTTCTCTATCACCACTACCATTCAACATAGCATAGTGCTGGAAGTTCTAGCCAATACAATCAAGCAAGAGAAGGAAATAAATGGCATCCAAATGGGGGCAGAGGAGGTCAAACTCTTGGTCTTTGCTGATCACATGGTCTTATACTAAAGAGAGCCCCAAAGACTCATTTACAAGACTCCTGGCAGTGATAAAAAAAATACAGTAATGTCTCAGGATATAAAATCAGTGTCCACCAATCAGTAGCTTTTGTGTATGTCAATAACAACCAAGTTGAGAAGCTAATCAAGGACACAATTCCCTTCAAAGTAGCTTCAAAGAAAATGAAATACCTAGGAATACACCTAACAAAAAGAGGCGAAGGAACTATACAAAGAAAATCACAAAACTCTAAGAAAAGAAACAGCAGAAAATATTAACAAGTAGAAGAACATACCACGCTCAGGCTGGGAAGAATCAACATTGTGAAAATGTCTATACTTCTCAAAGCAATCCACAGATTCAATGCAATCCCCATTAAAATACCAACATCACACTTTCATGATTTGGAAAAAATAATTCCTCCTTTTGTGTGGAACCAGAAGAAACCTGTATAGCCAAGGAAATTCTTAGTAATAAAAACAAAGTGGGGGATATCACCCTACCACACTTTTGGCTATTCTACAAGGCCATAGTGGGCAAAACAGCATGGTATTGGCACGAATATAGAGACAGACATTTGGAACTGAATACAAAACCATGAGATGAAACTAACTTCTTATAGCCACCTGAGCTTTCATAAATCAAATAAGAACATACACTGGGGAAAACATTCCTTACTCAATAAGGTGCTGGAAGAACTGGATAACCACATGAAAAAGCCTGAAACTGGACCTCTCACCACTTACAAAAATTGATTCAAGATGGACAAAAGATTTTAACCTAAGGCATGAAACAATAAAAATCCTTGAAGAAAGTATGGGGAAAACACTTGAAGATATCAGCCTGAGTAAAGATCTTACGAAGAAGACTTCCATGGCAATTGCAACAACAACAAAATAAACAAATGGGACTTAATTAAACTGAAAAGCTTCTGTACAGCTAAAGAAACAACAACCAAAGCAAAAAGGCACCCTTCAGAATGGGAAAAGATATTTGCATATTATGAATTGCACAAAAACTTGATAACTAGGATCTATAGAGAACTCAATCAGTAAGAAAAGACCAAACAATCCCATATATCACTGGACAAGAGGCATGAACAGAACCTTCTCTAAAGAAGACAGATGAATGGCTAACAAACATAAAAAATGTTCATCATCCCTAAACATCAGAAAAATGTAAATTAAAACTACCCTGAGATAGCACCTAACCCCAGCAAGAATGACCCACCTCACAAAGTCTCAAAGTGGCAGATGCTGGCATGGATGTGGAGTGAAGGGAACACTTTTACTCTGCTGGTGGGACTGCAAAGGAATACAACCTTTTTGGAAGGAAGTAAGGAGAACCCTCAAAGCACTCAAATTAGACCTCCCTTTTGATCCTGCAATCCCATTACTAGGCATCTCCCCAGAAGGAAAAAAAGTCATTTTATCATCAGGACGTTTGCACTAGACTGATTATCACAATTTACAATCGCCAAAATGTGGAAACAGCCTAAATGCCCACCAATCGAGGAATGGATTAACAAGCTGTGGTATATTTATACCATGGAATATTACTCATCTTTACATTTTTTGTATTAACCTGGATGGAGGTGGAACACATTCTTCTTAGTAAAGCATCACAAGAATTGAGAAGCAAGAATCCTATGTACTCAATTCTGATATGAAAGCAGTAAATGAGCTAATACTAGGTGGGGGGGTAGGGGAATGAGGGAGCAGAGAGACAGCAGGACGGAGGGGACAGAGGGGTCACAGTGTATGGCATGCTTTTGCAGGCAGGACACAATTATAAGAGAGACTTTACCTAACAAATGCAATCAGTGTAATCTAATTCTTTGTACCCTCAATGAATCCCAAACAATAAAAAAAAAAATAAGCATTAAAAAGAACACACTTACAGAACCTATCTTGTCATAACCTGGGACTGCCTGTATGTGCCAACACTGAACTGCGATTGTCCCTGTGTCACCCCCCACCCCATGTCAGCTGCAATACTGTGTACATCCCACAGTAGGTGTCTGTGGAGTTAGAAGTGACTATTTCTAGTACCTTTGATTTTGGAAAAAAGTTAGTTAAAAATACGTATCAGAAGAGAGACTTTGATAATTTTTTATGACTATCCTGTGTTTATAGATACCAGAAGACCCTGGCACTGTTCCCAGCGTTCTGTAGACACAGTCACTGAGGAAAAACTGTATTCCTTAGATGAACTGAGTGAAGCAGTGTTTATTTTCCTCTAACACAATGACCTATGAGTATTGGCGTAATAATTAGATTCAAATGTGGAAACCAAGAATAGTGTAAGTATTCTATATAACATGATCTGGAAACATATGTATAAAGACAGAAAAGTCTCAGATTAGGAAGAGTGAAAGCTATAACATAAAGAAAGCACATTAGCTACTTCCCAGTAGTCAGACCTCTGCTAAAATTGGAAGGATTTTTCACGTTTCACAGTACTCAAATTTTAAATTACAAAGAAATATATATATATTTTTTTCCCTAGGAAGCTGCAATCAGTAGTTCTTAACAGAAAAGCTTGTGTGCCCCACATGAGGCCACACGGGGCACTTTGGCGCAGGGGCCCGGACCCGAGCCGTCTGGGGCAGCCACTAAGTTCAGCTCGCGCGCGCGCCAGCGGCCAGGGGGCATCTGGTTTCTAACTGTAGCTCTGAATTAGTTTGGCTGTTGGGTTTGGCTGACGTTTAAACAAGATGGTAATAGCCCGTTAGTAGTCTGGCACCGTCTGAAGCCCGTGTCTCTCGCTGTATTAGCCACAGAATCCTCAGCAAAGAGAAAGTGACTCAAGTCACCGGCTTTCCGGGAGAGGATTTTTCAAACGTTTCTCCAGCCCGGGAATTTCTGCGGTAGCTAACAAGGTTCTTCAGTTCACAGGCTCCCAGTAAGTAGCGAGGGAAATATCCTGAGCAGTAGAAGGTCAACTTAGAAGACGCGGTGATCTGAATCCTCCCCAGGCCCTCGCGTTAAGCTCAGATCTGTAATTGAAAATAAATCTTTCCCGTCCGGGCCGAGGCCCAGAGGCCTGTGCTAGGCGCAGCTTCCACGAAGCTTATTTCGTATTTTCTAGCTTGGAGTAACTTCTCTGTCCTTCTCAGCGGATCTGACCTGCAATGCCAAAGTTGGGTGTTGGCTACCAAGTGATTAGCTGTTCAAGAAAAAAGTGAAACTAATGTCTGTGTTAATGTATATGGGAGACGCGACCTGAGACCGGAAAGCGCGGAGACCGGCGCCCTCCCCGCGCGCCCCGGGCAGGATCCGACCCCGCAGAGCAAGGGCGACATCTGGCAGAGGGGGTGCAAGAGACAGCTGCTGGGGTGAAGGGACAGCTCGATTTTCTCTTTATTGTAAAGAGTTAGTCCTTTTTCAGTATTAAAAAGAGCATGTCATTATTATGTCACCTGGCAAAAAGTACACAGATGCAGAATTCATTTTTTTTCTTTTACACTGAATATTGGAGCGATGTTGAAAAGAAATTATGGTGTTTAATTTTTTAATTTTGTGGAGCACTTCTATATTAATTTGTAACTACTGAGGAACCTACCCTGCCTTTCCTGCCTTAGAAAGACCCTTTCTTTGTTGTAGAGAATCAGTAATGATAATCAGTTAATATCATGAACGTGAAGGAACGTTTTAATAAAAATAGTTTATTAAATCAACACTTGTTGGATATCTACTGTTTGCCCTGATTCTGCTGGTCTAATAAGACATATCCCCTTTTCTCCCCAAAGTTAGATTTTATTCCAGTATTTCTTGAATGTGTTTTTTGGCTTTCTGCAATCTCACCATGGAGAGAGGATATGAAAGAGATTATTTGGACCCTATCTACAGAGTCAGAATTTCTGAAGAAGGGCTCAGAATCTCTGGGGTGTAATCTACACTATTACCATGGTCCCAGGTGATTTTGATGTACACTAAAATTGGAGAATCCTGATGTCTTAAAGATAAAGACTGTAAGGAATTCCTACAAAAGCGGAAAAGTAACATGGACATTTTACAAGTGAGAGGACTGGGGATCAGGAATATTAATTACCTGATGTCGCACAGCCGGGTAGGACCCAGCATTCCTGTCTTCTAGTCCCACCCTCACAAAGGGAGAGACACAGTTAGTGGATTTCTTTACTCAAGTGATTCACTACTAGAATAGTGAAGAGACCTCTCTCTTTTTTTGCTTTACTAATCAACTATTTCTACATAGTGGTGTTCTGTGTTATAGAAATTGTGTATATTCCCTTTCGCTTTTTTAATCTACCTTTTTTTTTTTTTTGAGACAGAGTGTTACTATGTCACCATTGGTAGGGTGCTATGGTGTCACAGCTCACAGCAACCTCAAACTCTTGGGCTTAAGTGATTCTCCTGCGTCAGCATCCCAAATAGCTGGGACTACAGGCGCCCGCCACAACGCCTGGCTGTTTTTTGTTGCAGTTGTCCTTGGTTTTTAGCTAGCCCAGGCTGGGTTCAAACCCACCAGTTTCAGTGTATGTGGCTGGCACGGTAACCACTGTGCTATGGGCATCGAGTCTTAATCCACTATTTTTATGTAATGGCATTTTGTGTTACAGGACCACAATGGCCAAAGTTTGTTATTTGAAACTAACTACTTTGTTGACCTTTCCTCCAACCTACATTTTGTCAACCCTTTATTGTTCTAGACAAGCAGGGGTATTGTTCTGTGCAAAAATCAGTTTTCTCCCACAAGAAATGAATGTGTGATTCCCATTCTATATACCTTTACTAATTTCCCTTACAGTTAATGCTGATTTTTATCTGCCAATTATCTTTACATTTCTAAAAGAAAGCAAAAACTGAATTTTAAAAATGTGGGTAATAAACTCCTTAAGCTTATTTGTAAGATTCTATCTACCCGGAGGAAAAAGTTCTCTCATAAACTAATTTTATTATTCTCTTTGCTGGGATAGTCTTTTGAGGGCCGACATTTCTATGTACTAAAGCCGATTTCCTTTTTTCTGCACTCAGAAAAGATGGAGAACATCTGGCAGGTTCCTCTGGCAGGATATTCAAGGAAAAGACTGTCTTTATTCTTTAGGTAAAATAATCCAATTCTTTCTTTAGTCTGCATTGTATGGAACTATTCTCCAACTCTTAAGTAAGTGTATAAATATATAATGTAGGTGAATATTTATTGATCAAAGCCAAGTTATAGTAGTTTAATTTGCAATTTATTTGAATGAAGTTAATTATAACTAAAGCAATGGCATAAAATCTACAGAAAATAATCTACTCTTTAGGTTTTCACCTGCTATCCATGCCAAAAGAAATATCATCATGCAGTATGCTAATTCTTTTTCTAAGCTTATCAAAGAGGAAAGGGCTGCTGGGATGTTGCCATTAACTGGGTTTTCTCAGGTGTGATGGGGAAGCTGGTCAACACCATCCCCTCATGTCTGAGAAGCTGTCCTGACACAAGGAGGTCTGCCTCTAGGAGGAGCTCTTTCTAATTTGTACAACGTTACTGGTGAGTTGGGGCAGCTCACCAAGAGATCTACAGCAAGATTTGGCCAAGCATTCTGCATAGATTCTTATTTAAAGAAGATTAGACTTTTTGTTCTATTAATAGATGTTGGGAGGAGGCCATTCCACCATTTCCTACAAAGAAAAAAATACTAATGATATATTGTAAACTGAGAATCCAGTACTGAATGAGCACTGCTTGAAAAGTGTTCACTTCCTACTCACCATTTTTGGAGTTAAAAAGATCGCATTTTCCTATTTTTGTACATTATCCCTTTTTTAAAAAATTAGAGTTGATTGCTATTGCTGTGGTCAAAGCACACGTGGTTTGCAGACTGATAAAAAATGTTCAGCACCAGTTATGGGTGCACACTTCACAATCTGAGAAATCTTGATTTCTTACTAGGCTGACCTGGTGTAGTCATACTGTACTGAACAGCAAAACAAAAACAGCTTTTTCCTTATTAAAAACAGCACGTCAGATTCTGCCCAAAGAATCCTCACTCAGAGGAACAAGCAAGGCTCTGAGGGTAGAAAGAGTGATCAATATTTGATTATCTACATATCCTAGGTCACAGCTGCTCCTTTCCCTCGAGGTGGGCCATAGTTCTTAAGTTATTTATGATCAGAAGTAAAGAATAACTTCTCAAATTCAGCTTCAAGGCCAGGCACCAAGTTAGCTCCACTAATATGACTTCCTCATCCCTTATTCTCTGCTTTGCTTCTGATCTAGGCAGGGCCAGGCTTTTATCTCTTTCTTTTTCAGACCTAGGAGTCTTCCTCCAGGCTTTGACTTATGCCAGTGTCTTTCTATTTGTGTTTCTTTTGATTTCTTAAAGTTCCTCTGCCTCAGATTCTCACACTTCAAGTAATTTTTTTTCTTCTACAACCCTCCCCCAACATAAATAAACTTCTTAATTTAAATCTAATAGATAAAATTCAAATAAAAATCCAATATTGAGACAAGATGGCGGACTGAAGCCAGCTTTCAACAAAGGCTCCCGTCCAGAAGGAGAGTTAAGGGACAGGAATTTAGTAGGTGTCCTGGTGGACTTGAGCCTCACCAAGAGAGAAGGCTGAAGAACGCACATCAACACCGCTGAGGCAAGTTGTGATCACAAGGACGCAAACAAAAGGTACAAAATCCACCACCAAGCGGACGGGAGTCCCCCTCCCCCATGAGACCGGCTCTGGAGCCCCACAATTTAACAAGCGGGCAGAAATTAAAGGCCCTCCCACTACACTCCACGGGAAAGACCTTCTAAAAACTGGACCTACCTCCCCTACTGGGGTGCCGTGGCGTTCTCCTGCCGGACATAGGGCTGAATAAAACTTTGGGAATCCTTTGCCGGCAACCCTGAATCCCCGGCGCTCCCCTCCCGCCCACTGAGGTCTGGAGGCCTGTCCCCCAGGACTTCGGATCCTTGGGTGATTTCTCAAGGGGAGTGGACAGTCCCCGAGTTGCGACTGGTAGCATTGACTCTGAGGCCCGCGAGTAAGGAGAGGGCACCGGGCTGAGGGGGAGTCACGCCTCGCGGCACTTCCCTGCGGTGCAGTGCACCAACCCTCCCCGGGCATACGGGGCCCAAGACTGAATAAGACTCTGGCCTCCCCGCTGAGAGCTGAGAACCCCTACTCTCACTCGGGGTCTGAGGGCCTATCCCCCAGGAGTTCGGCTCCTTGGGTGATTTCTCGAGGGGAGTGCACAGTGCCTGAGCTGCGTCAGGTCAGCGCTGACTCTGGGATACGTGAGCGAGGAGAGGGCACTCCGCTGAGGGGAAATCAAGCCTTGGCGGCACTTCCCTGCGGTGCAGTGCAGGAGCCCTCCCCGGGCACAAGACTGAATAAGACTCTGGCCTCCCCGCTGAGAGCTGAGAGCCCCTACTCTCACTCGGGGTCTGAGGGCCTATCCCTCCGGAGTTCGGCTCCTTGGGTGATTTCTCGAGGGGAGTGCACAGTGCCTGAGCTGCGTCAGGTCAGCGCTGACTCTGGGACACGTGAGCAAGGAGAGGGCACTCCGCTGAGGGGAAATCAAGCCTTGGCGGCACTTCCCTGCGGTGCAGTGCAGGAGCCCTCCCCGGACCGTAGTATTGCGTGAAACTGAATGAAACTCTAGCTTCCCCCCGCCCCACTCCCAATCCGGGTCTGGGGGCCCATCCCCCAAGAGTTCTGATTCTTGGGGGATCTCTTAAGGGGTGTGGACCCAGCACAAAATGCAGCCGCTCAGTGCTGACTCTGGTGCGCGGGACAGAGGAGAAAAGGGTCGCCTGAGTGCCCACACCAGAGCAGCAGTTCCCTGGAGGTAGATCAACAGCCGTTTTTTCTTTAACGGCAGAACGCTCACTTCTGGATATTCTGAGGCCACACCCCCTGTCTCCCTGGGCAACCAGAGGAGGCCACCGGTGTCACGGCTCACAAACCCAGAAGCCTCCAGGGCGGGGCCGACCCAGAGAGGTGTTCAGACGCAATTCTCCAGCAGCAAAGACGTTTGAACTCAAAACAGCCCGTCTCCTGTAGGCGATGACAGGAACAGAGACAGAACCTCACAAAGTTGTCTGTTCTGTTCTGTTCTGTTAGCAGCATCCATCAGGGACGGGGCTAAGCCTGAGTGAACACCTCCTTCCCAACACCTGCATCAAACACTCAAAGATGTCAGGCCCCATCTCCTCCTGCTAGATAGCGGCAGTCTGCGGGGGCCTGGCAGACTTCCTCGCGATTCAGGCAGGTGCAAACCCCTGGAGTGTCTGTTCACTGCAGGCAACTGGGTTAGCCATCTGCAGAGATACCAGTGACTGGGTCCGACGGAGGGGCAAAGTGGGGAAGGAGACGTCAACCTTCCCAGACTGCTCTGTTTGCGGGGTGGCTCCTCCTGACTCCACGCTGCACTGGGGTGAGCTGTCTCAGAGGAGTCACCAGGCCCCTGTGATCCAGTTCCCAGAGACCTCTTGAACCCTTCCACCCGAGACAAGTGCCGATTGAGACAGTTGATTCGGACCTTTTGAACTGGGCTAATAGACTGAGGACTTTTCAGGTGGTGCCCTGGGTGTGCGATTGTAGGAAGGTTTGATTCTCCTTTTCCAACTGGGGCCAGAGGTGGGCAGGCGGGGTGACTTAATTGCTGATTTTTTCACACAGCTGAGACTTCAAGCCAGAGTAGAAGTTGCAATAGGATCGAACAGAAACCAGCTGAAAACAAGACAGAACCACTTTGCTCCACCACACCAGACAGGGCCCCAGTTTCTCAGGCCACAACACTGTACGGGCCCTCGATAAAACCCCAGGGGAAAAACCAAAGGGAGTAAACCATGGGGCGGAATCAGCGGAAAAACTCTGGTAACATGAATAACCAGAATAGATCAACCCCCCCAAGAAAAGATACGGCAGATGTGATTGAAGATCCCATTCATAAACAACTGGCTGAGATGTCAGAAGTCGAATTCAGAATTTGGTTTGCAGACAAGATTAATAAAATGGAATTAGGAATTCGAGGAGAAATTCAAAAGTTGTCTCAAGAATTTAACGAATTTAAAGACAAAACCACCAAAGACTTAGACACACTGAAACAAGAACTTACAGCCCTCAAAGATATGAAAAATACAGTAGAATCCCTCAGTAACAGAATGGAGCAAGCAGAAGAAAGGATTTCTGACATTGAAGATAAAGTCTTCGAACGCTCCCAATCTCTCAAAGAGGAAGAGAAATGGAGAGCAAAAACGGATCACTCACTCAGAGAGCTCTCAGATAATTCGAAAAAACATAACATAAGGGTTATAGGAATTTCGGAGGCTGATGATGTGGCAGCCAAGGGCACAGAGGCCCTTCTACATGAAATTATGAAAGAAAATTTTCCAGACATGCCTAGAGAATCTGAAATTCAGATAGCAGACAGCTTCAGAACCCCAGCACGATTCAACCCCAAAAAGCCATCTCCCAGACATATCATAATTAGCTTCACTAAAGTTAACATGAAAGAGAAGATTCTCAAAGCAGCCCGGCGAAAGAAAACTATAACGTACAAAGGTAAGAATATTAGAATAACTGCAGATCTCTCTGCTGAAACTTTTCAAGCAAGAAGAGGCTGGTCATCAACTTTTGATCTCCTAAAGCAAAAAAACTTTCAACCCAGGATCTTGTATCCAGCTAAACTGAGTTTCATCTATGATGGAGAAATTAAATACTTCAATGACATTCATATGTTGAAAAAATTTGCCATAAGTAAACCAGCTCTTCAGGATGTTCTCAGACCTATCCTCCACAATGACCAACCCAATCCTATACCACAAAAGTAAACTCACTCAGAAACTTCGGATCAAACTCCAACTTCCACACTGGCGAAAGGATTAAAAATGTCCACTGGACCTTTGAAAAACTCGATACCCAAAATTCCACCAGACTTATCCTTACTCTCCATCAATGTGAATGGCTTAAACTGTCCTCTAAAGAGGCATAGGTTAGCTGACTGGATACAAAAACTTAAGCCAGATATTTGTTGCATACAAGAGTCACATCTCAACTTAAAAGACAAATACAGACTCAGGGTGAAAGGATGGTCATCCATATTTCAGGCAAATGGTAATCAGAAAAAAGCAGGTGTTGCAATTTTATTTGCAGATACAGTAGGCTTTAAACCATCAAAAGTAAGGAAGGACAAGAATGGTCACTTCATATTTGTTAAGGGTAATACTCAATATGACGAGATCTCAATTATTAATATCTATGCACCCAACCAGAATGCACCTCAATTTATAAGAGAAACTCTAACAGACATGAGTAACTTGATTTCCTCCAGCTCCATAATCGTTGGAGATTTCAACACTCCCTTGGCAGTGTTGGATCGATCCTCCAGAAAGAAGCTGAGCAAAGAAATCTTAGATTTAAACCTAACCATCCAGTATTTAGATTTAGCAGACATCTACAGAACATTTCATCCCAACAAAACTGAATACACATACTTCTCATCAGCCCACGGAACTTACTCCAAAATTGATCACATTTTAGGTCACAAGTCTAACCTCAGTAAATTTAAAGGAATAGAAATTATTCCATGCATCTTCTCGGACCATCATGGAATAAAACTTGAATTGAGTAACAACAGGAATCTGCATACCCATACAAAAACATGGAAGTTAAATAACCTTATGCTGAATGATAGCTGGGTCAGAGATGAGATTAAGAAAGAAATCACCAATTTTTTGGAACAAAATGACAATGAAGACACAAGCTATCAGAACCTCTGGGACACTGCAAAGGCAGTTCTAAGAGGGAAATTTATAGCACTGCAAGCCTTCCTCAAGAGAACGGAAAGAGAGGAAGTTAACAACTTAATGGGACATCTCACGCAACTGGAAAAGGAAGAACATTCCAACCCCAAACCCAGTAGAAGAAAAGAAATAACCAAAATTAGAGCAGAATTAAATGAAATTGAAAACAAAAGAATAATACAACAGATCAATAAATCAAAAAGCTGGTTTTTTGAAAAGGTCAATAAAATAGATAAACCTCTGGCCAACCTAATCAGGAAAAAAAGAGTAAAATCTCTAATATCATCAATCAGAAACAACAAAGACAAAATAACCACAGACTCATCAGAAATCCAAAAAATCCTTAATGAATATTACAAGAAACTTTATTCTCAGAAATATGAAAATCTGAAGGAAATAGACCGATACTTGGAAGCACGCCACCTTCCAAGACTTAACCAGAATCAAGTGGAAATGTTGAACAGACCCATAACAAGTTCAGAAATAGCATCAACTATACAAAACCTCCCTAAAAAGAAAAGCCCGGGACCAGATGGTTTCACGTCAGAATTCTACCAAACCTTTAAAGAGGAATTAGTACCTATATTACTCAACCTGTTCCAAAATGTAGAAAAAGAAGGAAGACTACCCAACACGTTCTATGAAGCAAATATCACCCTGATCCCCAAACCAGGAAAAGACCCAACAAGAAAAGAAAATTATAGACCAATATCACTAATGAATATAGATGCAAAAATATTCAACAAGATCCTAACAAACAGAATCCAGCAACACATCAAACAAATTATACATCATGACCAAGTTGGTTTTATCCCAGGGTCTCAAGGCTGGTTCAATATACGTAAATCTATAAATGTAATTCAGCACATAAACAAATTAAAAAACAAAGACCATATGATTCTCTCAATTGATGCAGAAAAAGCTTTTGATAATATCCAGCATCCCTTCATGATCAGAACACTCAAGAAAATTGGTCTAGAAGGGACTTTTCTTAAACCGATAGAGGCTATCTACAGCAAACCCACAGCCAATATCATATTGAATGGAGTTAAATTGGAATCATTTCCACTCAGATCAGGAACCAGACAAGGCTGCCCATTGTCTCCATTGCTTTTCAACATTGTAATGGAAGTTTTAGCCACCGCAATTAGGGAAGAAAAGGCGATCAAGGGTATCCATATAGGGTCAGAAGAGATCAAACTCTCGCTCTTCGCAGATGATATGATTGTGTATCTGGAAAACACTAGGGACTCTACTACAAAACTCCTAGAAGTGATCAAGGAATACAGCAGCGTCTCAGGTTACAAAATCAACATTCATAAATCGGTAGCCTTTATATACACCAACAACAGTCAAATTGAAAAAGCAGTTAAGGACTCTATCCCATTCACAGTAGTGCCAAAGAAGATGAAATATTTGGGAATTTACCTAACAAAAGACGTGAAAGATCTCTATAAAGAGAACTATGAAACTCTAAGAAAAGAAATAGCTGAAAATGTTAACAAATGGAAAAACATACCATGCTCATGGCTAGGAAGAATCAACATTATCAAAATGTCCATACTACCCAAAGCAATATATACTTTCAATGCACTCCCTATTAAAGCTCCACTGTCATATTTTAAAGATCTTGAAAAAACATTACTTCGTTTTATATGGAATCAGAAAAAACCTCGAATAGCCAAGACATTACTCAGAAATAAAAACAAAACAGGAGGAATCACACTACCAGACCTCAGACTTTACTACAAATCGATAGTGATCAAAACAGCATGGTATTGGCACAAAAACAGAGAAGTAGATATCTGGAATAGAATAGAGAACCAAGAGATGAATCCAGCTACTTACCGCTATTTGATTTTTGACAAGCCAATTAAAAACATTCAGTGGGGAAAAGATTCCCTATTTAACAAATGGTGCTGGGTGAACTGGCTGGCAACCTGCAGAAGACTGAAATTGGACCCACACCTTTCACCATTAACTAAGATAGACTCTCATTGGATTAAAGATTTAAACTTAAGACATGAAACTATAAAAATACTAGAGGAGAATGCAGGGAAAACCCTTGAAGAAATTGGTCTGGGTGAGTATTTCATGAGGAGAACCCCCCGGGCAATTGAAGCAGCTTCAAAAATACACTACTGGGACTTGATCAAACTAAAAAGCTTCTGCACAGCTAAGAACACAGTAAGCAGAGCAAGCAGACAGCCCTCAGAATGGGAGAAAATATTTGCAGGGTATAACTCTGACAAAGGTTTAATAACCAGAATCCACAGAGAACTCAAACGCATCAGCAAGAAAAAAACAAGGGATCCCATCGCAGGCTGGGCAAGGGATTTGAAGAGAAACTTCTCTGAAGAAGACAGGCGCACGGCCTTCAGACATATGAAAAAATGCTCATCATCTTTAATCATCAGAGAAATGCAAATCAAAACTACTTTGAGATATCATCTAACTCCAATGAGACTAGCCTATATCACAAAATCTCAAGACCAGAGATGTTGGCGTGGATGCGGAGAAAAGGGAACACTTCTGCACTGCTGGTGGGAATGCAAATTAATACATTCCTTTTGGAAAGATATATGGAGAACACTCAGAGATCTAAAAATAGATCTGCCATTCAATCCTGTAATTCCTCTGCTGGGCATATACCCAGAAGACCAAAAATCACAACATAACAAAGATATTTGTACCAGAATGTTTATTGCAGCCCAATTCATAATTGCTAAGTCATGGAAAAAGCCAAAGTGCCCATCGATCCACGAATGGATTAATAAATTGTGGTATATGTATACCATGGAATACTATGCAGCCTTAAAGAAAGATGGAGACTTTACCTCTTTCATGTTTACATGGATGGAGCTGGAACATATTCTTCTTAGTAAAGTATCCCAAGAATGGAAGAAAAAATATCCAATGTACACAGCCCTACTATGAAACTAATTTGGGACTCTCACATGAAAGCTATAACCCAACTACAACTTAACAATAGGGGGAAGTGGGAAAGGGGGGGGTGGGTAGAGGGAGGGGAATCGGTGGGATCACACCTGTGGTGCATATTACAGGGGTATTTGCGAAACTTGGTAAATGTAGAATATAAATGTTTTGGCACAGTAACTGAGACAATGCCGGAAAGGCTATGTTAACCACTGGGATAAAAATGTGTCAAATGGTTTATGAAGTGAGTGTATGATGCCCCATAATCATATCATTGTATACACTTATGATTTAATAAAAAAATTAAAAAAAAAAAAAATCCAATATTAATTCATAGAATTGTTTGGTCTTTCCAGAATATGAACTAATTGCAAAATTTTAGTAATGTCCATTCTACTGTACAGTAATTAATAATCATGGTGATTAGTCTTATGTAATATAACTAGGATTTATTGAGAACATTACTCTATGCTAGGCACTTAGCTAAGTACTTTCAATACTATACTTCATTTTATCTATTTAATAGTCTTGATTAATAGATAAGAACCCGAGGTCATCTGGTGAGTTAATAACAGAGTGAGACTTTAGAATTTTGCCTTGGATAAGGAGTGAGCACTTGGTGTCTTAATAAGGAAGTGTAGCTTTATGTATGATGTTTTTTAAAACAAATATTCCTCTATGTAACAACTTACA
Organism: Nycticebus coucang; assembly: GCF_027406575.1. Classification (NCBI taxonomy): domain Eukaryota; kingdom Metazoa; phylum Chordata; class Mammalia; order Primates; family Lorisidae; genus Nycticebus; species Nycticebus coucang. Next base: position 4,226,482 of record NC_069799.1, on the reverse strand, counting down.
AGGCATCTTTTCCTATGCTTTTAAGTGTCTCTCTTCTGAACACTTAACTTTTTTCTCTCTTAACACATCATCCAGCTTACAACCTTCTAGTCCTTGATAATACAATTTTCTCTTTTCCAGAGGTCACACATGGAACAAATGCATGACCCATTTGTGACAATGAAACACAGCAGCCTCCGTCTTACAATACAAAGGCACAATCAGAGGAGAGAAAAATAACTAAGCAAAAAAGGAAAGTTAGAGAAAACTCCCCTGGTTTTAAACATAACTCCAGAAAGAAAATTTGTCTTTCATCAGAAGTATTTCCAGGCTAACAACTTGTGGTCTCTTCAGCCTTCATTTAAGTAGAATAGGACTCACTTTTCATAAAGTCGGTAAGTAGATAAAGAACCCATTCAATTCTACACTAATTTAAGGGGAATGTGACTGATAGGAACACTCACCCATCTCAAAGAGATGCTGGCTGTCAGAGTTCCTGGGGACAGAACTGTCTAGTATTGTTTCAAGAAAGGACCATGTTCCCTGTCCATACAACTTGGAGACTAATATTGGATCTTTGCCACGAATGCTCCATTCTTCATATCCTTTGTTTAGTGCTATATGGTCTGAACAAGGGGAAAACATCTTTCTTAATTACATTCAGAGCATATAGTTCAGTTCAAAAGAAAATTCACTGGCAGCATATGATAGGCGCCACACAGGGACCAGTTTAGAAAGGTCTGGGAAATAAGCCATGTGAATTAAAGCAACTGTATTATAATGAAAACGAAGAAATAACTGTCGCTATCGGCTTATCAATATTCATAAAGGAAATAGTGACATAGAAAAAAGGGTGGAGAAGAAGTAGAAACTATACTAAGTTTTTTTTTTTTAATTTTGCTTTGTTTTTTATTTCAAAATATTAAGGTGTTATAAATGTTTTTGTTACATGAGTACACTATATAATGCCTAAGCCAGGGCTTTTAGTGTGCCTACCACCATTTAATACCTAGAAAATAGGACTTCAAGTTGTGCCATTGGGAGACAAATATATGGGCACTAACACAGCTGTTACATTCCCACTCGGGTTCCCTTCAGCTTCTATCTAAAACCTTTAATCACCCATAGGACTGGCATAAATCTCCTGGACACGAAGGAGTCTCTGAGTAGGGGGAATAGGAACAGGCCTGGGGAAGATGGTAGTATGAATGTGATACAAAGCTCTAATAGGAAGACTAGATATTGCATCACAGGGTCCATTTTTGGTTTTAATCTCCCACACTGTAATCCAACATATAAACATTATTTAGAGTTCTTTTTTGTACAATATGTGCCTAGCATGCTTCCTAAACAGACTAAGTGCTCAAGAAAAGTCTGCTGAATTGGTGACTATAAATATTTACTGTGGAAAATCTTTATAAAACTACCCATGTTCATGACACTGGCCTATAAGCATTTAAAAAGATTAAGGGGAGAGAAAAAATTCATCTCTGTATCCCCTGCCAGCCTCTAGCACACAGTAGGTAATACGTACAGATATAGAGAATGCAAGAATGTATAAATGAATCTGGGAGTCATTTCTCCTAAGTCAAAGTGGGGTCTCCGCTGTGTCATCTTCTCCAGTAATGACCTCCACTTAGCTATGTGTGCTGTGTTCCACTAGCAAATCTGATGGAGGCTACCAGTGCCAAAGCTGAGTGGGTGGTGCAGTGGTCAAGGTCGACTCTAACACAGCCAATATGCGTGAATTAGCCATGGCTGGTCTGCTTATTTCCTGAGCACAGACCCAGGCTAATAACATGTCTTGGGGATTATCCTATTTTTCAAGAATCTATAATTAAGATACATCGCACATCTGCAAATTTTGAAACAAATATACAGAATCTTTCAGTCCTCATTTAGATAAAGTCAGACATTGGGCAAAGCAGAGCAGTAGCCATCACTGTGCACCTAAAAAACAGTCTCTTTCACAGTTGTGGTGGTTTCCAGCTGAGGTGGCTGTCAGTGACGCCCTGAAATAGCTGTCATGGACTGCGGCTTCAGTGCCTATCTCAAGCCAACATGGGCCACTTGATTAGTGAATAATGAATCTAGTTGGGCTAGCTGATAGCTTTCAGTTACTGAGGGTAACTTTGAGCAAAGTTAAAGGGTTGGAGAGACTTCTGGCTGTACTGATAAAATCATTTAGATGAGAAGTCTGAATAAGAGGTAGTGGTGAGAGAGAACAAGAGCAAGAAAGACCTGTCACAAGGGTTTTTGAGAGACAGACTCTTAACAGAAAAATGTAGGTGGGTTTTTCTTTCACAGGTATCTAGATAAACCTTCTGCCAAATAAGGCTGGAGAACTGGGATTAAGAGGAAGGACCCTGAGTGGTGTGCCTGTTGAGGTTAAGGACTAATTTTCAGTTTCCAGGTGATGTGTCCCCCCTGGGCTTGACACATGATCATCATTCAGTAAACATACATTAACTTCAACTGGAAATAGACACAGTTCTGTCAAGGCCAGAGAAAAACCTTTTGTGTTGGTCTGTAACACCAAAAAACAGAGATGACTCAAATTTTATTGGCATTATGAAAGGGGGTGTGCAGTCTTCTCTAGTGTGTGAATTCTCAGCACTTTAGACAATGCTTAAGATGGCTCAGCCTTTAGATTTGGTAATGCTTCAATTATATAGGCTCCTATGCTATTGGGTTTTAAGAATCAGTCTTTTCTTTATGCCTATGTAACCTGTAATAGGATAAGGCTCACTTTCCTGCAGGGGACCTGCTACGGTCCTTTCAGTTCCAGCTGACCCAATCGGTCAGAGCAACCTTCTGCTGATGCATTATCAAGACCGGTTCCCCCCATTGCAAACTACTTGACTGATCATTCATTCATGAGCATATTTCCTCTAGGGCATTACTAAAATGGAACTTGGGCCCTCTGAGAGAGTTTTTTTTTTAAAAGAATAGCCTTGCCTGTTCTTTACATGAAATCTTGTCAGTGTGTGGAAAGTAGGTTTGCAGTGGAAACAGTTGAATTTAGAAATAAGATCATATATACTTGTAAACTAACCAATATGCTGAACAATTAATGATTTTGTTATCATCAAACTTGACTTAGGCTAAATAGGTAAAAGCACGGTGAGAATCATGTCATTAATTTCTGAATTCCTTTTAGGTCTTCTGTCTAGCTTCAGTAGGTATCCAGTGCAATCCAGAACACCATTCTCACTCCTAGAATATTTGTTTTGAGACTAGATAAATAATCTGATAAATTAATTAACACTAAAATACTAATGAATAAGGGTCATGTAATGAATACCCCTAAGGCTTGTCACATAATAGGCATTCAATAAATGTATATTGAATTGGATTGACAATGGACATAGTTCAATCAAGGCTAGAGAATCAATCATCTTTGCTATGAGTCACCAAGAAAGGCCAATTAAGCCCCATATTAGGCTATTAGGTTGTTATGTTAGGTAACCTTTTAATCTAATAGGAGACTTCTGGAGACAACATTCAGGGCATTGGCCCTAGTGTGAAAAGTAATTGCGTAGACTTCAAATCAAAACACATAATGATCAACTTGTTATAGAGGCCCAAAAAATTTAGTTTTAGAAAACACCTTGAGTTACATATAATCCTTGTTATCAATAATATTTCTTGGTAATATCAGGGATCGGGAAGCAATTTCATTAGCACTTTATAGTCTTTATGGAGTACTATTTTACCTTTATTCAATTACTATGTGATTAGATACCAGGTTTATTTTTTTTCATGGTTTGTAATGCCAGGTAAAAACTAATAAACCAAGAATATTTTCCAAAATTATATTCATTAGGAAAAAAATAGAAGATATTTTCAATCAATTACTATTAATATTCAACAGCTACTGGAAATATATTCATTTCTCTGGCAGTTTTTAGGATTTATACCATGGTATAGAACTCACTGACAGTGCCTTTCCCACAGTCTACACAGAATGCCTAAGCCATGTTTTATATATTAAAAGCAGCTATGTAGGAGAATTAGTTTTTAAAAATAATACAGGTGGCTGCCTTTTGCACTAAAAAATCACAGAGATTGTAAATGCCACTTTGAATAAATGAGTGCTATTAATCTCCACTTTCCAAGTGGAATCTGGGGAGATTAAGCCACTGCTGGGTGCACATCTGTTACACAAAACAGCAGCATGAGATGGGTATAGATTAAAATAGAAATAGTTTGTATAGATGTGCACTTAGATCCAGAATATCCTTATAAAACACCTAGGTACACACATTCTCTCTCTAATTTTCTAGCAACAATTTAAATAAATACAAGATGTCAGACAATAATCCCAGTTCAGGAGAAAAAAGGGCTACAATTCCACCTAAGTTAATTGAGGCTAGAATCATTCCTGCAACATCTATGGCAATTTCACATTGGTGCACTTCAATTAAGGAATAATAAGACTGCAAAGTAATTTATACTCATAGATTAGATGTCCTCTGTGAAAAATTACTGATTAACTCAAAGGCAGCCTCTGGAGTGCTCACATAGCATTTTAATGGGGATCTCTCTGTCACCTCTTGTCCTAATGTCTGGTCAGAAACCAGCAACACTCTAAATTTGCCTTTTAAAAGGCTCAATATACTTATTTTACACATCTCTGACTTCTCCTTTTTGAAATCCACCAAACCACAGTGCTTTACACTAATAATCAACTTTAATCACCTCTCCCATTTTTCTGTTATTTTACCTACACTTTTTCTTCTTACTTTTTGGATAACATTGTTATTCAAATGTTCAGTGTTATATTTCCACCTCAGTGAGCATTCATAGCTCTCAACAATGAGAATATGTAGTGTTTGTAATAGAGACAAGAGTCTTCATTACTGTTTTCTCTAAACTAAAATTTTATCTTAGTATATGGCAAGCATAATGTGGAAAATTTTGTGCACAATATTTGACCTATTTAAACTCCCCCCCTCCAAATTAAAGAGGTTTATCACTTAACTATTTTTTCTCCAATCAGAACTTTCTTTTTTCAGTGTCTGGAAGACATGGCCAAAAAACACAAAATTTCTTTTAAATGACTAAAAATGGCTTTATTGAAACCATTACTCTTTTTCCCTTCTTTAGTTGTTTGCTGAGGAAACAAATGAAAACAGAAAGAAAACCGTTTATTAGTAAGAAAATGGTTTATTTTGTTATAGTTATTCTTAGAGTTGAAAGAACAAAATGAAACACAACTGAAGCAAGTTCAGTTTTTTTCTCTTTCCCTGTATGTATGGAAGTGTCAGGACCCAGGACCTAAAAAAAGTCAGAACCTGAATCCAAATGTAAGTTCTGTTACCAAAAAGTGGTGTAAGTTTTGGTGAACTCCTTGACCTCTGGGAAACAGTGCCTCTGTAGGATGGGCCATACCACAAAGGGCTGTTGGAAGGACTGAATGTGTCAACGTACGTTGTGCTCAAGACGGTTGCCTTTTTTTGTAGGCTACAACTCAAATTGAATGTCAGAGGAAATTCTAAAGTGCTCTCCTCTGTAACAAGTATTCCATGGTCATTTTCTTAAGAGTTAGGAATAATATATATTGTTGGCAAGAACCTGCAATATAACTGACCTCCTAGGACTTTCAGAGAACATATTAGGAACATAGAAAAAGAAGTTCAGGGGTGGTGCCTGTGGCTCAAAGGAGTAGGGCACCGGCCCCATATGCTGGAGGCGATGGGTTCAAACCCAGCCCCGGCCAAAAACTGCGAAAAAAAAAAAAAATTCAGGTAGAAAAAGAATAACAGAGGGAGTCTTTCTGTTTTGTTTTGTTTTGTTTTTTTGAGACAAGGTTTCATTCCATTCCTTGGGTAGAGTGCAGTGATGTCACAGCTCACAGCAACCTCAGACTCCTGGGCTCAGATGATCCTCTTGCCTCAGCCTCCCAAGTAGCTGGGACTCCAGGTGCCTGCTACAACACCTGGCTATCTTGCTCTTGCTCAGGCTGGTTTCAAACTCCTGAGCTCCAGGGGTCCACCCATCTCTGGCCTTCTAGAGGGCCACCATATTTGGCTAGTTTTTTTATTTTTAGTAGAAACAGGGTCTCTCTCTTGCTTAGTCTGATCTCCAACTCCAGAGCTCAAGAGATCCTCATGACTCCACATCACAGAGTGCTGGGATTATGGGCATGAGCCATAGTACCCAACCAACAGAGGAAGTTTTTAAAGAGATTTTTAAGAAAGAAAAAGCCCAGGAGTAGGCACCTAGTTAATTTAATATTAGGTAAAGATTTCTGGGCTTACAGTCCTCTAAGCTGTGCTTGTTTGTTTTAGAAGCCATGCTTTGTGGCAGCAGCTTATTAATAATGCTGACGCTGTTTATTAAACCAGTCATTGCCATGGTGACTGCGTCTGCAGCCTGCCCCCGCCCCCTCTTACAAGCCATGTCAAGTTGTTCTGCGAGCCCTGGATCTGGTAAGATAGGCACGTTTGCAAGGAGGAATTTAAATATGAACTCCTTCCTTCAAGCAAAGGGCTATCAAAGAAATAGGCAAAGGGCATTCTTCTTTCTTTGATATTAGAAATGTAAATGAACATTTAAATATACCAGTGGTTTGGGAATGCTTCCATGCCTGTTCAGCCTTGCAAGACTTGTGATTAAAAATGATATCTGACTAAAGAACACCAAGGTACCCTCTCTCATCTTTAAAGATGTTCAAATAGTAAGGAACATAGAGAAAATTAAAGCTTGAAATGACAATGAAAATCAAGGCTTGGAGTCAAACTATGATGAGAGTCTTGGATCTTTGGAAGTAATCATAAAGTTGATTATCTTGGATTTCATTTATTTAACACCTATGGATTATTTCAGGTGTACCAAGCAGTCTAAGAAATTTTCAAATGTTGACTCATTCAATCTTGCTTAACCCTAGAAGGTCAGTGATATTTTCACCACCTGAAAATCACACAAATAGTAAGTGGTCGAGCCTGAATCTGAACCCAAATGCTCTGACTTCCAAGTTCACATTCAAAACCATTGTGCTCTATTACCTTGAGAAACTAAGTTAAGGGCTGTATGAAACAAAGCTACTGCGCTCCCTCCTCACCCACCCACACTAACAAGGGTATGTACTTGTGGGTTCCTGACTTACCACCTGTCTTTCCCAAAATAATGTAAGATCCTTGAGAATAAGCCCCATGTTGAAACTTTGTTCTCTTATTTATGCTAAGTATCAGAAAGGTGTGTGAGTAATTTTTTGAATTGATAGGTAGGTGTGTGCATATACAATGGCTAGAAAACTCTAACACTCCTGGCTCGGAAGTCCAAGGTGATCACCTGGCTGGGCATTCATCGCTCCACTGTGTGAAAGCTACTTTTAAATTTTTTATTTAGGTATAATATTTTTTATTATAAAAGCAGTACACTTAATAAAATTTGAAACCCCCAAAAGAAGGCAACAAAAATAAAAATATGAAATAGACAAAATATACTCATTTCATATCAGAACAAAACAGGAGCTCAGGTCCTGAAATAAGAATTTTAAAAAGGCATAGAGAGTTATGGCTGGGTGCTGTGGCTCACACCTGTAATCCTATCACTCTGAGAGGCCAAGACTGGAGGATCGCTTGAAGCTGGTAGAGGCCAACCTGAGCAAGAAGGAGACAACCATCTCTACAAAAAGTAGAAAAATTAGCTGAGTGTGGTGGCATGGCCTATAGTCCCAGCTACTCCAGAGGCTGAGACAGAAAGATCACTTGCACCTGGGGGTTTGAGGATGCTGTGAGCTATGATGATATGATGGCACCACAGCATGCTAGCCTGGGCAACAGAGCAAGATCCTGTCTCAAAGAAAAAAAAAATAACCCACAGAGAATTATGATCAAATTTTCTAGCAAGTAAAATGATTAGAAAGGGACTTTACCCCTGCCTTCCTCAGAGGGAAATAAGAAAAAATATTATGTAAGGTCCAAAGCAATGCCAGACTCTGAAAACTAAATTGAGTCCTTGTTAGCAAGTGTTAGTTAACGCCTAACACTAGTTAGTTAGCGCCTAACAGAGCTAACTAAACAGAGATAGCACCTGTTATTTTAAGTGGTCACCAGATAAGTTAGGAAAAGCCATCCAATGGTAAAGTAGAAGATGTGACAAAAGAATACGTCTCATAAACTAGAAGTGTGGAAGTAGAAGGAAAACAGCAGAGGAAGATAGTAGGGAATTCCCCAGACGAGAAATAGTCCCCTGGGTTACTGAGTCAGAGACGCCTAAGAAAAGATGCCCTCTGCATAAAGCCTTGTCTTTCGAGATGGATGCAGGGGTGCTATGTATTCGAAAGCCCTGGAACTTCTCAGAACAGGAATTCTGTCGTGTGTAATATCACTGGGTCATGGTTTTTCTCCTAAGACTCTATGGATATTGCTCTGTCACCCTCTGAGACAAGGCTGTGGAGGGGAATGGGTGCAGGTGAGTTTTGTTCCTTTCTAGGTAATCTATTGTTGGATTCATTGTTTCTTGACGGACCTTTTTTCCCCCATTGGCCTGGATAACGAAAGCATGCATTATTCATTTTGGGAAATCAAAAAACGTTCAGAGTTTATCCAAATGTGGGTACCTCTTTTTAATCCTTGCTTATTATAAAGAGATCTCTTTCATAGTGGACATGTGGGCCATGTTTTCAATTCAAGAAACTTTTTCCGTAATACTTTTAATTATGCTTACATTCCAATTTTTAGATTTTTCTTTAGAAAACTCTACTAAAGTTAGATCTCCATGTTTTTAACACCATACCTGTCATCTCCTCTTTCCTCATTTCGCCTGTTTTCTTTTTTGTCTATTCTGTGGTTTCTATACTGTTTAAGTCTGACCGCAACATAACAACCAGTTTTTCTACTGTATTGATTCTACTCTTTACTAGCATCAATCACTTTGCATTTAAACTCCTCCATTACTATTTAAATCTTTCGGTATCTTTTCTTATCACACACTCATTATTAAATTTTGGCCTAGTCTCTTTTTACTTAACTCTATTTTTTCCAACTTGATTTCTACCTCTATTTCAGAGGTAGTATATTACGCATTCATAAAGAGTTTCAATTTCTAAAATTACATGCTGATTTTTTTAAATAATTTTTGAAGGTCTTTTTTTAGTATGATTGTTTTCTCTTGCTTATATTTTTAAACATGAAAATACAATTTTTGTTTTTGATGTTCACTTTTCCCTTATTTTCCTAGAGCTTGGTATCCACATCTGAAGTTTATCAGATTGTGAATGTGACTTATTCTTATTCCTACTCAATAAACTTATCATCTGGCAAAACCCTCTTCGCAAATTAAGTACAGATGGCTGTTTGACCTGCAGTTTCCCTGACTCAATTTTTCATGTCTACAATTTTATTAATTACCTTTCTCTCGGATGTGATATGTATTAACATATAAGGCGTATATTGGCCAGAATTCTTTTCAGTTATAGAAAAGAAAAAAAATTAAAAATGAAACAATCCAAAAAAAGAGTAGCAACAACAAAAGGAATTTATTGAGTCATGTGGTAAAATACTGGAATGGCCTTGGGCCTGGCTGAATGGGGTGTTCAACCTCTACCCTCAGGACCTTCTCTGGCATAAGTTCTGGACCACAAGAGCCAACAGAAGTGCAGTCTGGGCATGCTACATGCAAGCAGGCCGGTCCGCAGGATTAGGAAGCACACATTCTGCATTTTAGCTATAGTTATAAAGTGGATGTCCAACCAGCTCCCACGTCATCAATGATCAGAACTTGCCCAAGAAAACACTAGTAAATGGCAGACTCTTTATTAAAATCTACTTCCGCCTGGCACCAAAGTCCACATTCTTTGTATTTTACTTTCTACATACTAGATTCCAAGTCCTTTAGAAGTAGCAGTACATTTAATTTTCTTAATGATTCCACATAATTGGAACTGTAATTACCACTTTTTTTACAATACGAAAATTAAAAGACTGGCAGGTAAAGAATTTGTTCAAGGTCATACAGCTTGTGAATAGCAGAGCTGGGGATTGAACTCAGACAGTTGAGAGCAGACTCTGTACATTAAAACTCAACACCCTACTACCTGTTACATCCTTTGGAAACTATTGGACTCATTGACTTAATCTTCAGTAGGAATATGACACCACACCCTAACTCCAACAAGGTAACAGTCAATAGAAAATTATCAATATCTACTTTATAATAAATGCAACAGTCCATTTATATGGTGAACATTTGTATTATTTCTTGGTTCCCACAGAAATCTGGTGGACTAGAAAAACCGTATTATTATCATGCCACCAGATAGTTATAAAAATGCTTATTTGAGGTATGATATACTCTGAAGAAGAATTTTGAAAGGGAAGGGCATATTTCATGCTGTAGTTTAAAATGATTTTCACCTTATGTATGTAATAAAGAAAAAAATGGAATTTTATTTGCAGGACCATATAAACATGGAATTATAATGGCAACTATATAGTTATCCTATGCTGACTATCATTTGCATCATGCTTAATTTCTAAAAGGTCTTTTATTCCTGCCTATCCTTATACGCGCAATGCAGAAAATACCTTGATGCCTTAGTTTTGTTTCCTTGGTCTTGTCCAATTAGCAGGTATCCTGCAAACACATGCCTTTGGGAATAAAAGGGTTTATGCTAAGGGAACTAAGACTAAACTCATAATTCAGCCACATTTCTTTCAGGTGGAGCTGCATGCCATTTGATTTGCAAAAGTTGTTCCGTATTACTTTACAGAAAGATATACTGATGAGGTATCATTTTAATTTCTTTCATGAGTACTCACTGGAAAAAAAGTAACAAGTGACAAGGCTGTTTATTTGTTACAGTGGTGTTTCTCCAAAGTCAAATGAACAAAAGGTAATCTTAATTTCACGAATCAATTATCTTAATAAATATCTACATAATTAACTGGAGAATTCTCTTTGGAAGAATCAGGTGAGAAATTATTTCCATGCAAAGAAGAGAGAAAAGCACATTAATTCTGAGCTAATAACAAGTTTTCTCAGTACCATCAAATATATGAATTTCCCCAAGTATTTTTGTAAATACATATTAAAATCACTTAAGCATATATACTGTACAAATGATAACAAGTCTGAGTCTGTTATTTGGGTTCACACAGAGGTCAAATATAAAGGCAATCAGAAAAATTATTTACTTAACACACTTCACATGTTTATATGAGTCAAATAAATATTAGATTATCCTAACATTAATTTATTTCCTTATTATCTGTACCTTAAATACACTACTACTTAAATTAAAGTTATTTAATAAATATTTTTAAAAGATTGTTGGAAATCTAGAGCCCAAAACCTGGCACATTTCTTGCCAGACATTTATGAATCTTTAGGAAATTTGCTTTGCCATTTTTTTTTTTTTTTGGTCATAGTTTTCTCATCTGTAAAATGAAAGAGCTGAATCAGATAAATACTGACGCTCTTTTTCTGTTTTAAATATTATATTCACCTAAAATATGACTCCCCTTATCTTTAATTATCAGTGGGAATATGATAGCTAGTATAATTTCTACAAAATAATTTGAGGTAAAAACAAAATAATTATGGTAAGAGTCATAATTATTGGGTACTATAGAAAAATCAAGAAGAGATTAAGAAATTAAAGAGAATCATGTTTGAATTTCTGCTGTAACTCTTGCAACTCTGTGACCTCTTAACATTTCCGGCGTCAAATTTGAGTTTCAATAAGAACCTCAAATATTTCCCCCCAACTATGTAGCAAGGGTGTGCATTCCCTTGGGTGGCTATTGTTCACTCTTCCATTTCATAGAAATTTGCATTAATGTAATGAATTAATAGCATTTAAAACTGTGTTAAGTTTTGAATTAGCTAATTGTATAGGTAATAAACCATTACCTATTGTGTTTTACACATAAAGTCTATGTGAGCCTGGCATGTAAGCAAAATGATTGCTCTTTCCCATTTATAAATTCATGAAAGCCTATGGAATTAATCTTCATTACTCTTAACAATTCATCTATTGTAAACCTTACTAGACCAGGCCTTGAATTATTAATATTAGAATCACTAAAAGTCAAGAATCCTGTATCAACTTGCTTTCCTTTTCTCATATACCAGTAATTAATAACCAGCTGGAGAAAATGGAGAAAGTCACCAAATCCAAAGCTGAATAATTCCCTGAACTTTCAATTTGGATAGAGGCCAAAATAAGACAGCCCCAGAAATGGGGAGAATATTCATGAAGGAGCAAGTCATTTTTTAATTTTAGTGTTATTTCAAATTTTAGTGGATGGTATACAGCTCTTTTAATTAAGTAACAGATATATAGCACCTAGTTCTTACATTGCAAGACACTTAAAAAGTAGAGGAAGTAACAATAAAACTCAAGGCATTATGAGCCTCGTAAAAGCTGAGCTCAACAAAAACTAGCCTAAAAGCATCTTATATATGGTCTTTAATAGGACGCCAAAGCTGCAGCACTATGGAGAGTCATATACAGGCTGGACCTTGAACTCACCACCTGTGTGCCACGCTAATTGAATCAGGAAAAAAAAAAATCATAGCTAGCCAGAAAGAAAATCCCTCAAACTGAGGAAAATCCCTTTCAAATTATGACCTGTTTAACGCTTCATTCCAACCTGGGCCAGGCTCCTGCCCAGTGTGAGCGTTGGGTGGCGACAGGCGCGCCTGGTGAACCAGGCCGAGGAGCTGGTGGTCTACTTCTCGCTCCTGAGACTCCGCATGTGCTCATAAGGAGCTTCCATGTTCCTTCATAGATGAGACAATTCCAGACACCTGTCTTTTAATCATCTCTTTGAACACATTTGTGATGATCCCAGGTGTAATTGACTCCTGGCGGTTGTTACTGACTTTCTATTCTGGTTAGCGCGCAGTCAAAAGAGAAAACCACGGTAATCTGCCGTCATGCCTATATAACCTCCAACAACGTGGGGCCCGTCTGCTCTTGTGCTATTTTATGTTGGTATAGCTGCTCTAGAAATTTTTTTCCTTGACTTGTTTAATGTATCTTGCTCCTTGAGAGTTCAGTTATAATGATGCAAAACAAAACAAAAAAATCTCTTAATACTCAAAGAAGCGAAGATGCTTTGTGGTCTTATGTAAGTATTATTTGTCTCTCCTCTTACATTTCTGACTTGTAACAGTATTCTAACAGCACGGGAAGAAAGCACCAGCACGGCGCGTCCGGTCCCGTGTATCCAGCACGGCGAGTCGGGTCCCAGTGTACCCAGCACGGAGCGTCAGGTCCCCGTGTACCCAGCAGGGTGTGTCCGGTCCCCGTGTATACTCACGCGGCAGGTTAGCGGCCCCACGTGCTGGCTGCTGAATTCTCCCTCCCTCTTCTCTATCATAAGGTCTAAATGCCCATTAAGCTCTCAGGGCAGGAATCCTTTACATGAGATCCCTGAGATAGTTTAGTGGGATCTGAAAACATTTAAAATTACAGGCTTATATATACAGTTTTACCTTAATTAAAAAATACTGTATTGCTAAAGAATATTAATGATCATCTGAGCTTTCAATAAGTTGTAATTTTTCTTTAGGCATTTTTTTTTTTTTTTTAAAGACAGTCTCACTCTGCTGCCCTGGGTGGCAGTCCGTGGCATCATAATAGCTCACAGCAACCTCATACTCTTGAGCTTAAGCAATTATCTTGCCTCAGCCTCCCCAGTAGTTGGACTACAGGCACCCACCACAATGCCTGGCTAGTTTTTCTATTTTTTGTAGTAGAGACGGGATCTCACTCTTGCTCAGGCTGGTCTTGAACTCCTGAGCTCAGGTGATTAGCCCGACTTGGCCTCCCAGAGTGCTGGGATTACACCACACCAGCCCTTCAGGTGTAGTTTTGATTGTCTGCAGAAAATTGTCATGTTTCTTATCAAAATTTCAAGCAAGAGTATAAATTCCTGTATGGAGATTTTTTAGAACATTACACAGTGACCAGTGTCACAGGCTTCAGGTACAGTTATTTCCAACTCAAGTATGTAATTAGTGAGATCCTTAAAATAGTGTCTTTTTCTCTTCTAGTGGAAAGGGGAGTGGAGGGGCAAGGAAAGAGCCCACATCAAACCCCAAATTTAAAAAAAAATGGGCTATTATTCAGAAGGATTGGGTTTTCTTTTTGACTGATAAGGTTCTAAATTTGAATCTATCAATTGACTCCTCTTGGCCTCAGATCCTTTATCTTTAAACCTCACATGTTGAAGCACATCAACAATGTTCAAAGTTTGTTCTCTGAAGTCCTGGGGATTTCAGAAAAGTATTTCAGTAACTATCTCAACTTGAAAGAAAAGTGAGGAAGCTAACTAGTAGCCTCATGTGCCTCCTGGAGGGAGAGGCAGATGTGGTAGAGGCACAGATTTACCTTCTCAAGACAGCAACTTTATGTTAGATTGCCCTTTTGAATTCCCATGCCATTCCTCACTTGAAATGTTGAAAGTGCTCAAACTCCATGAGAACATTTTCTGCATGGTGTGGTAATTCAGATCACAGTACCATCCCTCTACTAGATTGTAAGTAACTCAGAAGCAGCGTTATTTCTTGGCCATATCTAAAACCTTAAAAGTGAGTACTCAGAAGATGATGGAAAATAACTTATGTAATGTATAAAAGACAGAGGTCATGAGACAGATAAAGGACAAGCAGAATTATTGGGAAGACTGTATAGTAATAGCCGTGCAGTGGGATTGAGAGTCCAGGTGAAACCTGAGAAATACTCAGGAAGTAGAACACGTAGGGCTTTGTGGCCTCCTTAGTGAAGACTCAAGAAAGAGAACAGTGTGAATACCTTCCATATTTCTGTCCTGGAGTCTCATTAACCAAGAGAGAAAATACAGAAGGAGGAACAATTTGAAAGGTAAGGATGATCTGTTACATTTTGGTCATGTGACTGTGGATATCAAGTCATGTGGTCCTTTTGCACCTTTGAGTATATTTGGTGATTTGAGACGTAAAGACGCATTTGTGTCTATCGGTAGCAGTCAACAAAGTTTGAAAAACATTTTAAAGAGGCACACATAGGATACTTAAGCGCAGCTGTCAAAAAAGTACTGTTTCTGGATCTCCACACACATTTAGAACTCTGTACGAGACCTGAGGCTGCACAGGCTGATCTGAGAGTTGCCTGAAGGCAGGTGAGTGGGTGAGAAGAAGTAAAGGGCAGTGAGAGCACCGGGAGGAGGCGGCAGAGGGGAAGGAGATGGGAGAGGAGAGTGAGCCAGTGCAGTGGAGGCTGAGGGAGGAGAGCAGGCTCCTCAGAGACAGAACTCTGTGTGATACTTCGCTCAGTTTCTTTGTAAGAAAATTTCAAGGATTTGAGCTTTCCCTGTAATAACTGATCATTAAGGCCTCAAAAGACATGGATCGGATTAATAATAAACATAAAAAGCGGAATCAGCACGCTGATTTGGCACGGAGGAGGGTAAGCTAAGTACAGAATAGACTGAGGTGGGGAAGGCAGGGTGCAAGGGTTGGGGGTGCTACAAGGAGCAGGGACAGCATGAAGTTTGCGGCTCTCCTCTGCTCACTGGGAAAACCCTGTTAGGAAGAGGGTGCCCTTCACCATCTACAGAAGAGACACATAAATCCTCGCGGGAGTCTGGACGGGCTGCTTGCCTCTCTGGTGGCACCGGCATGGAAGCGTCTAGGGAACAGATTAGAGAGCACATGCGAATTGATTCTGGAAATGTGGAAAAATACAACTAGCACTCTTCAGAAAGTAAAGTACAACTTCCGAAGAGTAAAAGTATAGAGAAAAGAGTTAAGGTTGTCAAATATACACTTCCATTTATATCAATTCAACATCTCTACCCTGTAAAATGGACATGGATAGCAGCTGGGAGAGTCTAATCACCGCCTGGCAAGAAGCAGGGGGAGCAGGAGGGAGCCGCGTTTACATGCGTCTTATGCCCCTGAGAAGTGGAAGAGAGCTGAAAATCAGAGAACAGAAAACTCTGCTTGTCCAAACAGGAATCTTATTAGGCCAGATATATTTACTGAGCTGAGTGTAAAGAATTCTTGTGCCAATGTAAAATGAACCCCAAACCTAACCTAGAAATCTTTATTCTAAAAATGATTAATTGAGAGAGAGAAGCATGTTGATTGTGAAATAAGAAATTATTTGATTTGTAAAAAAACATACATCTGTTTACTATATAAAATAATGTGTGCATTGATTTGTGATGGAAATAAAAATTCATCCGTTTTCTAAACTTAAAATTGTATCAACTTTTACCAACCAAAATCTATGTAGAGAAAAAGAATGAACTCTTAAGAAATCTTTTGTCAGTTGAGTATTTGCAAAATAAACTACAAGAAACCATTATACGACCTGCTTTCATTATGTATAATATATTATATATTAATATATATTATATATATTGTTATAATATATACATAATGAAAGGAGGTTCTAAGCCAGGTGTCTAATTCACAGCCTGCGGACAGCATGCTGATTATGTGACGACTTTTTTGGCTTATCTGTGGTGGTGGATATTACAAAAATTATGCACAGACTTTTTTTTGGCTCAGAAGCTTTCATTACTGTTTGTATAGGAAACATCTTTTTTAAAAAGAAAATATACTCACCTTTTTTAAAAAAGAAAATATTTATGTATGTTTATGTAAGTACCATTTACCCATGGGTCTGGCTTTTAATAAACTTCAAGGTTTGTTTATGACACCTACAATTTGAGCATCCCAAGGTCATTTGGGGAGTCTGTGTCTTTGTTGTAACTGGAACCCAAGACCAAGACTTATTCGAGTCTTTGCTAGAGTCACCATCTACTGCTGCCTTTGCTTTATGAGGATAATTCCACAGAAAAATGACTCCTGTAAATTCTGCTGTCAGTCAGTAGGAGCTGGCAAAGTGCTGGCGCTGATGGCTTTCATGATTAGAATGCAGGGCAAACAGCCCTACACTCTGGCTTATAAAACAAGCTCAAGTGTCGCCCGCTTCCTCACCTCATCATTTCTGGAATGGTACTTATCTTTCAAGCTACAAAACAGTGCTGTTGCCAAGGCCATAAAAATTATTATGTGGTTCTGCCTGCCATCTTTTCAAGGTGGGCTGGCAAGGCAGAGAACCACAGACAGAAAAATGGAGTAATAAAGTTTAAATAGTAGGCAATAATATTAATCTGCTGTGCCACAGTGGCGATTAAGAGATTGAACCAACTTCCTGCAGTTCTAATTGGATTTCGCTGTGTTTTCTACAACCTGTAGGGCTCTCCCCTGATAAATCCTGTTTTTGCTTGTCATTTATTCTCCACGAATGACTCTATGTAATGGACTTATCTGTACAGACGCACAAATGCATGTATTGCCATAGAATTCTTTTTGTTATTCTCCTTGAAAATTGCTGGCATGTTACTTTCTACAGGGGAAATAATTAATACAGTGAATCACTGGGCTAATTGCTGTCTAAATATTTCATATGCATAATAAGATATAGGATATAATTCAGACAGTGGGACAGCATGTCCATGTGCAAAATGATGCTTTAGGGAACTGTATCCCATTAGGGCTAGAAACAGAAACAGACCCATACGTTGCTGTGGACACTGTCTGAGGTAATAGAATGTGAAATGAAAGAGGAATGCAGCTTTATGGAGGCAAATGTCAGGTGTGTTTTTAAAATACGGAAGGTTATTTCCACATAGTCAATTCAGTATCATTTTGGAAATAATACCGTGTTATTCTAAATTTCTCTTCAAGTATACATGTGTGTCAGATACTTTTGTCATGGTATTCTGCCTGGAAGGATCTTGTCACTGTTTAGTTATAATTCCAATAGCAACAGTGTTGTCTTCTGTGATAAAACACAAATCAGACACTCCTAGACCTAGATGACACTGTGTGGTAGGTAGACCCAATAGCTACACTTTTGTAAAAGATCTCCATGCTGATTTAGAACCAAAATTTTGGTTCAGACTACTCTATTTGTCTAATTTCATAATGGAACTAGTGAAGCTTCTATTTTCCTTTGCTTTTTTTTTTTGAGTTTTGATTTAGTCTAGGCACCCTTGAAATCACCTATATTTTCCCACCAGGATCTTCCCACACAATCCCAAACTTAGCCATGTGCTCACATTTTCTTCATCAGACTCTCAGGGTGATCTTTCTGCCCTCCAGTGTGTTGTCTTGCCCTTCAGACTCTATGGACACCTTAGCACTGATTGATAATGAGCTTTGCACCATTTCCCTGCCTGGTCCCTTCCTACCAGAGTATTCATTTATATTCTCTGACTTTCCCCATCTACTGGCTTCTCAGTAGCTTCCATCTGTCTTAACCTGTCGGCTGCTCTTCTGTACTAACACTGACATCTGGGAAACTGAGCCGTGGTCAGCAGCCTGCTCATGTCCTGCTGGTGTGTTCTGCTTTTATTTTCTGCTCATTTGAACCCAACTTTCCCGACTCTTCTGGTCTTCGCTTCCTGCTCTGACCAGTGACTTCATGATCCGTGTCAATGAACATTTATTGAACATCTGCTTTGTGCCAAGACACTGGGCTATTAGGGAGATGAGAGTGAACACACACCATCCCATTTTTGAAGAGCTGATTGTCCAGGAAGAGGTCTGCTGTGTCCTTGTACCACTATGTACCAAGTTTACACTTAAATCTCACAGCTATGGTTCTCTAAGCTTGGCAGATTTGGCTATCATCTTGGATGCATGCCAAAATGTCAGGATTCTAGGCACCATTCCACAACAGTGGAATGAGGGGTCCTCAACAGAGTCCTCAGGGCTGGGGTCTAGGGATATGCCTTAGCAAGAAACCCCTGTGAGTACACAGCAGATAGTCTGAGGATCCTGCCTTGAAAGATACTATTTAACAGCAACTCGGTGGAGTAGGTTTAGTGATCTCTAATTCATAGAAGGAGATACTAAGGACTGGAAATGTACACTGTCCCAACTGAAGAGTGGAAGAGGTGGAGTCCAAATCCAGTAACTGTAGCTTGAAAACCCTTGTCATTTCCACTCCTCAGACAACCGCTGACCTGTGTCTCCCATGGGCCCTAGTTCCCATTTCAGGGTGGTCTCCCAGACAGACTGTATGTAATTACTGCACTAGCTGGAGCCACAGCACTTGCCAGCAATTTTGAAAATAGGGAACCATTAATTGGCTGTCTTGACAAGTTGTCTGCAACATATTTGGATGTTTTGTCCTTATTTTAAATAGGGAAGTCTGAATGTGAAAATACGGTAGAAAATGATCTAGGTCATAATGAGTCACCAGCTGAACATAAACCAGGACAGTTCTGTCGAAACTAGAGCTTCGTCCCAACCCAGTAAATGGCAGTTGCAGCCCAGAGGCAATCTGCCCACTTCAGGGAACTCAGGAAATGTTCCCAAACAGTAGAAAATGGGTTACTGTCAATTGGATCCTTGGACAGAATGGGAAACTTGGAGAACGTCAAGAACCAGAAAAGCCAAATAACTATGAGCTCACAGAAGGAAAAAGAAGTCTTGAGAAATGTGGGTTACCTACTTGATATTAGGCTCAACGAGCAAGGCCTCAATTATGCTGCTCTGATACACTTCTCTGTGGTAGGAGCTCAATTTTAAGGGTATTTTTAGGCCTCATCCTAGACAGTCCCAAAGATGAGGATGCCTGGTCTGGAAGGAGGTCTGTTGCCTGGACTGTGACTGAGACACGTCCTGAGGTGAGTTTCTCAATGACATAGAGCTATTTATTGAAGAAAGCAGCTACTCTGCACTGAGAAGCAAAGGAAAAGTGTATTTGTGGTGGGGAAGATATTGGTTAAACCAAGAAAAATCTACTACGGAGTGAAGCATGGCATCACTTTACTTAAACTATTTCTGATAATCTCCTTCCTATTCCTCAACCTCCTTTAAGAAAAGATGACGTGGCAATACTGCAAAAAAGAAAATATATGGGGAAGATAGTTTTTTGCCTTAAATTCTCTCTATTGCAATTTTACCTTATTATGCCTGGGAAGGTAAGGGATGGTCAATGAATGGCATTCGTCATAGTTTTCTTAGTAAGCTATAATCCCCTGGTGCAGATTCTATTACCATGAATACTTTCGTTTTAACCTCACTTGATTATTTAAAGGGAACTTAAATGGTATGGATTCAACTTGTCTAAAGCATTAATTTTTCCCATGAAAAAGCTGGTGTAAGCCATAAAAAGAGCTGTGAGAGGGCCAAAGACAATTTTCTGGGGAAATTATTCGTTGACTTAATTTACTTAAAATTGCAAAACTCTGCTTCTAAAGTTCATTTATTTTCTGGCCCAGGCAAACTTATAAAGTAGGTGAAGTTTGTCCTCCTCACCCCCCTCACTGTTTTTGCTGGCACCTTCCTTCGGTGCTTCCCTCCACGCCTGCCATTTTCATCTAGTCTGCGGGTTAGCCAAGCCCAGCTGTCCTCACACTCACGGAGCCCGCAAGCCCCATCCTGAGCCCCATCCTCTGCCCCCCGACTTCTCTTCCCCATCTTCCCTGCCGCTCCACTTTATAAACATGTAGCTTCCTCGTTTACCATTTCTCCCACGTTCTTGCTTCTTGCTGGGGGAGGCGTAGATACAGTTTGAATTACGCCCTCCCAAAAGGTATGCTGAATTCTAACCCTCGTGTCATGGACTGAACATTTGTGTCCCCCAAATTCGTATGTTGAAATCCTTGCCATCAAAGCTAGGGTATCAGGAGGTGGAGCCTTTGGGAGGTAATTAGGTCATGAGGGTGGAGCCCTCGTGAACCGAATCAGAGCTCTTACAAAAGGGACCCCAGAGAGCTCTCTGGAGAGATTTCTGCCATGTGTGGCTCACGCAGAAGTCAGAAGACCCTGACCACTCAGAAGAAGTTCTGTGAGAACCTGGCCATGCTAGTAGGCTGATCTGGAACTTCTAGACTCCAGAATTGTGAGAAATAGACTTCTGGCGTTTATAAGCCTCCGGTCCATGATATTTTGCTACAGTTACAGCATCCCAACGCCGTACAACACATTTACATTTGTAAACGGCGTCCTTGCAGATAAATTAGTTAATATGAGATGAGACTGGATGAGAAAGGGCAATGAATTCAATAGGACTGTGGCCCTTATAAACAGAGAAGTGACTGACGCACAGCGGAGGGCACCACGTGACTCAGGCCAGAAGCCCCTGCAACTGGCAGAACCGCGGCTTCGCAGGGAACAGGGCCTGCCAGCACCTTGGTTTCAGTCTTCTGACCTACAGAACTGTGAGAACCGAATTAGCATTGTTTTAAACCACCAAGTTTGTGGTAGATTGTCACGGCAGTCCTAGGGAACCAACACGGAGACCAACTTGCTGAAATGTCATTTCTGAATCGCTGGTATGACTTCCGGTAAGGCCTTCAGCTGGAACCGCATGGAGGAGGCAGCGCCACCGGCCGGCGCGGCTCAGATCAGGGTCCGGGAGGTATTTTACCATCTCAAGGGATCTCAGGGCTGAGCCAGCCTCGTAACCTGACCCCTAACCTGTCCTGTTTGGAATTTGCTTCTTAAGACAAGTGAACACAGAAAGGGACTGAGGAGGGTGTGCAGCCTGGTCGCCCGTGGCGCCGCCTCCCGCGGGTGTCTCTGCTCAGGAAGGGCCGCACCCGCCATCGCTGCTGCTGAGAGGCCTGCGGCGCCCCCTGTCGGCCGTTCGCGCCCTGCGTGGATGGCGGTGCACAGCACGTGTGCCGAAACTGCCTGCAGGACAACAGCGATGGGTCTCGAAGCCTGAACTGGCTCCTCCCCGACAGGAGTCGCCCTACGTGGTGGCTTCATGGGCGCCGTGTTCGCCGGCCCTGTGCCCTTCTGTTTAATGCTCACACGGGCACTTTTGTCTTAGAATGAAAATCCTTTTGCTGGGGACATGGTGTATGGGGAGTGGTGCTGAGGAGTCAGCGGAGAAAATTAAGGTTCTGGCCTCAGCTCAGCTGCTAACCAGATACCCAGATCTGGAAAGGGCACGATGTAACAGGAATTATTAAAGAGCACAGGAATGCTATTGAGAGTGGATTGGAAATCCAGTAAAATTGAATGTCTAATCCCTGTGCTTCCCAAATCTCACCCCTTGGGGTTGTCATGAATCCCGTCCGGGTCCTATTTTCCTCCTCTCAATATGAAGAAGATTTGACTGTTTAGGAAGAGTAAGCAGAAAGCCGTGTGGCTCTGTGGGTGAGCACAGCCAGTGGGGCGAGGGGAGGGGGCATGCGAGTTGTCTCACTGGTGGACTGCAGTAGAAAAGAAGAAAACACCATTTTATTTGGAGCCAGTGATGAGGATAGAAATAGTTTTCTCTTAGCTGTCCTCAGATGTATTCATTGGCAACACACTGCCCTTCTGTTAGATTTCTACAGTTTTCTGCGACCTACATTTGCTGTGATGTCTTACCGACTCCTTCATTTGAATTAGCTGCTTGTTTTATATGCCTCCAAATGCCATTATGAATCACTGAAGCTCAAGACCATCTATCACAGTTACAAGGTTTATAAAAAGGTGACAATCACCACTCAAGTATCTTCACTCCACCCAAAACAAAATTTTCTCAGTAGAAAATAAGTATTTTCCCTCCTGCTAAATTAGCTAAGATTTATACTCCTAATATGCAAATAGTGCTTAAAAATTTCACTGTCTGAGCTCAGGAATAGGCAAGGGATGTAATTTTAAATATCTATGCTTGGTGGCTTATCCACAGGCTTCTGGAAGTGTCACATTTTTGTTAGTGGAACAGCAAGTGGCATTTTGTGTGCTCAAATATTTCTCCAAAATGTTCTCAATTTATGTTTTGAGCATACCAAAAGCCTTTATGATAACTGTTTAAAGTGAAACATTATTTGTGTTTTAGACCAAAAAGCAAATATTACAAAAAATAGGGAAATGTAAATAGCAATACAAAAATCACTGAATTTCTGAACTGATAGAAACCCAAAAAAACTGTTAAGTCAGAGGTGATGATCTGAGATGCAAAGTTCAGGTAATTCAACCAGGAAAATCTTTTAGTTAATTGCAGGTGGACCTGATTTTAAGAAGTTTTGGCCTTGATTTGAGCTCTGTCAATTTCATGATAAGATCTAATTATTTAGATAAAAATGTCAGATTCTGTTCACTGCCATTGAATATCCATTTCTCTTCTTTTCAGGATTTTGTTTCTGGCAGCAATAATGCATCTAACAAAAAATAATTACATTTCCCAGATAAGTTTTAGACAGTAATGTGCAAGTACTGGTGAAATTTCCAGAAAATGATCCATCTTTTACAATAAGATGGCCTTGAAAAAGGAACTTAGGCTAGGATTATAGAACCCTGGGTCCCTGAAACCATAGGTCCACCATATTGATCATTTGTGAACATCTTACCTAAGATACTATAATCACCTATTTTAAAAGCTACTTTTTCATGCCTGTAATTCTAGACTTCTGAGAGGCTGAGGCAGGCAGATTGCTTGAGCTCACTAGTTGGAGACCAGCCTGAGCAAGATTGAAACCTGTTCCCAAAAAACATCCGGGTGCCATGGTGGTCACCTGTAATCCCAGCTACATGGGAGGCTGAGGCAAGAGGATCACTTGAGCCCAAGACTTTGAGGTTGCTGTGAGCTGTGATAACACGACACTCTACCCAGGGTGACAGAGCGAGACTCTGCCTCAAATAAAAAAAAAGAATATATATGTATAAAATAAAATATACTTTTATTTGGTGTTTTCTATAATGTATCTAGGCTAATTTTAACTATAGACAGGTTATTGTCATACTAAAAAAAATTTGAAAACATGGAAGTCTTTCTAAAAGCTAAATAACTAAATGTTTTGGTATCTGCCACCTTGGAGGACTTGTGAGTATTAGTCCACTCATAAAGAGATAAAATAAGTATTAATCAAACACTGTTTCAGAAGATAACATTAAAATTTGTACATATATGTAAAGTTCTTTTTAACACTTTTTTTCTTTTTTTTTTTTTGCGGTTTTTGGCCAGGGCTGGGTTTGAACCCACCACCTCAAGCATATGGGGCCAGCGCCCTACTCCTTTGAACCACAGGGGCCACTCTTTTTAACACTTTTAATAGGAACACTGTTGGTGCATGGGCAAAGAAGTCTAAGACCACTAGTCATTGTTTCAATAAACTAGCTTCACAGTAATCTAATAAGCATTTTAGAAAAGCTAATGCAAATCCAGGTAAATTACTAAATAATTCAGAAACTCAATACACGGAGAATTCTGAAGAAAAAATCGGCACTAGTGGGAATGTTTAAAGTTTGAAAACATAATCTACATGGCGTAATTTCAGTTTTGATAATCTAGATTCTGGTTTGTGTTGGTAAAATGAATTGCAAACATTCTAAAATATACCAAACAATAGCTAATAAAACTTAGTGTAATATCAACAAACCCCAGAGTTAAGTCAAAATCCTTTGAGTAACATTATCCTAAATGACTTATTGATAACGTGCTAAAACAGCATTTCACATATATTATCTCACTAATCCTTAGGAGAAAAAACCCTTTAAGACAAATAATTATAGATCAAACATGATAAAACAGCATCACAAAACTAGGGCTTCCACCCTAATCTTAAATTCAAGGGAGCTGAGCTTTATGAATTGTCACCTACAAATGCAATAGTCTTCAAAAGTAAACAAATCTTAAAATCATGCATAACTTTTAATCCAGCAACTCCACTTTTAGAATTTATTCCAAATGTTAAGAAAAATTTTCTCAAACTTGGAAAGCAGGGGAATAAATGCAGTTCCTTTAACAGGTTTCTTGATGGATTAAAAGCTTGCCTAAGAGAAGGCACAGTGGAGATATTGTGAAGTGACATCTTAACTAGCAGATTTCTCTCTGTAGAAAAGAATAATTTCGAAGGTTATATAGTTATATGGTCATGGACACTGAACAAGTTTGTTTCTTAATATTAGAAAAATGATTTCAGAGTTATTTTTATTGACTTTATAAATCTCTTCATCACGTACTCTTTGAACCAGTCTTACAATCGTAATTACTTTATCGATAAATTGAATAAAATTTTTGACATGTGTTTATCTCAAACTTATATGCTAGTCCTATTTTTAACTTTTAGAGAGTTATACTCTAACAAAATATTGACTGTGCATGTGAACAATTATTTTGGCAGAATTTATTATCACTAAATAGTACCCACAAATAAAGAGGTACCATATACTCCAAAATGTAATGCATAGTTATCTTGGAAGAGTGAGACTTGTACAATTTTTAACATACTGCCTCTGTTGTAGGCAGAATACATTCCCTCAACAATGTTCACAACCCAATCCCCAGAATTTGTGACTATGCTGCCTTACATACCAAAGAGGAATCGAAGTTGCAGATAGAATTAAAATGGTTAATTAGCTCACTTTCAAGTAAGAACATCATCCTGGATTACCGAGGTAGGTAGAGTGCAATCACAAGAGTCTTTAAATGTAACAGAGGAGGGGAGAAGAGAGGGTCAGAGTGGTTTGATGTGAGCAAGACCTGACCGGCCTTGCTGCTTTTGACGTTGAAGGAAGGTGTCACAAGCCAAGGATTGTGTGTAGCACCTGGAAGACAGGGGAGGCAGGGAAGTGGATTCCCCCTGGAACCTCCAGGAGGCAACACAGCCCTGCTGATGTCTTCCGTGTGGCTGAAAAGACCCATGCAGACTTCGGACTTGCAAAAAAAAATAACTTTGTGTTGATTTAATTCACTACATTTGCAGTAACTTGTTATAGCAGTTATAGAAGACTAATAAATTTCTCTGTACATCAATAACACAGGGATACATTCTGAAAAATGCAACGTTAGGTGGTTTGTGATCTGTTGTGCCAAAATCAGGGAGTGTATACTCTACTTTCTCAATCTAGAAGGTACAGCCTGCTACATGCCCAGGAATAGCCTAGTTTGCTCCTGGGCTACAAACTGTACAGCATGTTGTGGTCCTGAATACCATACAACTGTATCAGAGTGGGAAGTATTTGTGTATATAGACATCACTAAACAGAGAAAAAATACAGTAAAATACAATCATATGTGTCCACCATCATATATGTGGTCTGTCTTTGATGAGAGTCATTATGTGGCATATGACTGTGTTTGTTAAATGCCACTTTATTTAGTAGAAGCAGGTAGTTACAACCTCAGACTGTAAGTGATGGCTGTTGGGCGGCGGGGGGCAGTCCAAGGGCCTTAGGTCTGTCTTGCTTCTGCCAATTTTAATAATGAGACTGGAGACCTTGTTTTCTTTGAATCTCATGTCCTATGTCGTTTCTAAATTCTGTGACATTCTGGGGCCTCTGAGAATCTAGTCATAATGGAAAACATGCAGGGTCCTTCCTTTGTGTTTGGGGCTGACATTGGCTGCCTCCATTATCTGGTTTACTCTACCCCTGGAAGGGCATGTTCCAGGTGATTCCAGGTGCTGGAGACCCAACAGGGACACTGTACACAAAGGCTTTTATCCCATGTACCTTCACAGTGGATACAGACAAATACACAGGGAACAAACAAGAAAATAAAATAATAAAGTCAGATAGTGATAAGTGACATGAAGAATTTTCAAGCAAGGGGGTGTGACAAATAAAAACGGGTTCTGGTGTGTGAGGGTGGAGTTAAAGGATATGGGTAATGTGAATTTATGCATATTTGTCATTTGAACTGTGATGTAAATGTTACAGGGGAGGCTACCTATGATGATCTGGGGGAAGAACATTCCAGGAAGAGGCGGCAGAGAGCCCTGAAGATAGGAATGACTTTTCTGCATCTAGAAATAAAGACAGTGCAGGGTGTCTCAAACACAGTGACCTGAGAGGGGATGGGGGAGATGCAGCGAGAGGCAGAGAGAGCCAGTGTTGGCAGCATGTAGGCGCTAGTCTAGAGAACAGCACTCTTTCTCCATTCCAGTAAAGACACAGTGTTAACTGGCCTAAACACTTAAGCATTTACTTGCAGGAATTTGCTTCCCATTGTGTGATGAAGAGACCTACTGGATAATACAAGGTGGCTATTATTTTTATATTAACGTGTATTGAGAAAGAACAAACCTTGTGATGTTCTTCCATACACTGATCTGAAGGTTATATGATGCACAGTTCTGAAGATTACAGTAAGAAAGAGTACACAAAGTAATGGCGCGTTCAGAAAGAAGGATGGAGTTGGGACTTAACACACCATCAAAACAAAAGCAGCAGTGACTAAGCTGGAAATGCAGAATTACTAAGCGCTACATCCCTGGGCTAAGACTCGTGTGGCACCCTGCCGCAGGCCTGCCGAAGACCCTCAGCACGAGGAAAAGGAAGAAGGACGAACATTCAGTTTTAGGTCTGCTAATAGTTGCCTCTAAGCCGTGGCTGACTGAACTGAGGTTCTGGGCATTGTGCTGACTTTCTGGACTCCCATGTTTGATAAATGATCATTCTCCTTTTCCCACATAACAGCATTATCTTGTGATAATGGCACACCTTCAAAGGCAACAGATAGCTAGGCTGTCAGATTTTTTTTTTTTTTTTTGTAGAGACAGAGTCTCACTTTATGGCCCTCGGGTAGAGTGCCGTGACCTCACACAGCTCACAGCAACCTCCAACTCCTGGGCTTAAGCGATTCTCTTGCCTCAGCCTCCCGAGCAGCTGGGACTACAGGCGCCCGCCACAACGCCCGGCTGTTTTTTGGTTGCAGTTTGGCCGGGGTTGGGCTTGAACCCGCCACCCTCGGTATATGGGGCCGGCGCCTTACCGACTGAGCCACAGGCGCCGCCCTAGGCTGTCAGATTTATAATGCAAGGTGCTTAAGTCCCCTCTGTGCCCCAACATTTAAGAGGGGTAGAGAATTTTCAATGAGGACCTCTCCTGTATCTGATCCCAGACTTAGCTTTCTAAAATAATGCTGCTCAGATACAAATTGGGCGGTTGAAATGGGGATCAGTCAGCTGCAGTAATGGTTAAACATTCACCTTCACCTACCATTTGTCTGACCTTCATCCAACCTTGGCTAAGAGAAATAAAGTTTGACCTGATCCAATTCAACCATGTCCGCCCAGTTCCCACAGACCGTTACAAGTGAGAATGCAAAGGCAAACTGCTGCTTCCCTTTGGGTGGTCATTCAGGAAACAGAGAATTGGAAATGAATGATATTTTATGATCTGGAAATAATGGGGAGAAGATGCCCTTTTTCTATCATTCATTCATGTGCCCAAAAGGCATTCTTAAGTAGCCTCTGCTAAAATAAATTGATTTGCCTTTTGCTAAAGCTTTGTTTTACAATGTGTCAAGGGCTTTGAAAAATATAGGCAGTACTCAGAGAGAGCAAAGCAAATGTATGCAGGGTTTCCATTATTTACCAATTAGAATCTGGCAAGCAGTTCCTAGTTTACATATATTTGAATTAAGAGAAATGCATTTGTATATCTCTAACAAGAATATTAATTCAACTTTTACTGAAGACCTAGATGTTAACAGATTTCTATGCTTGGCATTGTGAGGAGCTCAAAGAGGAAGAAGAGATTGTTATGTGGTAAAGCAGCAAGACAGACAAAGAATTATTAATAGCTGTGAAGAGGTACAAGCAAATGTCTTTGGGGGAAATTATTGCTGACTGTCATATCTGAAGAATGAGGTAAGAGAATATCCTTATGGAGGAAACTTGCATAGCCTATGGCATCCCCACAGAGGAGCCACATATGTTGGGATTATCACAGAGTTCATTCAGTTCATATACTTGGCTTGGCAAGGCAGTCTGAATCAATTTCCTTGTAGCACAAAAAAAAAAAAAGTTCATTTTGTTTCTAATTGAGTTGAGAACAAATCTGCATTTTTATAATTTTTTTAATCTTACCCCTAGTGCACTCATTTGACAGACATGCACTGAAAGCCTGCAGTCTGACAGAGCTGTGCCTGTGGCCGGGGACCTGTGAAGGTCTCAGCCTGCAGGGTGGGCAACACCTTCACACCAGGAGGTAGGATGGGTGGCTCCTGCCAAGCTGTCTTTACTCAGGGTTAGCATTTTTTGTTCCCAAACCTTTCCTTTTTTCTCATGGGTGAGCTAAACAAAACGATGTAGACTCTTCATATACTCCATACGTCTGTCTCTCTTTAAAGTTGAAACACTAACACACCCGCCTGAACACCCCGTATTCCATATTTACTGTTCCTTCAGCTCTTCTCAGAATCTAGGTAGTTCTCCAAAGATACAAAACGTCCAAACATAAGCGCCACTCAATTTCAAGATCTCACCACTCTGAAGAGGAGGAGAGACAAGAGAACTTCGAACGTCCGTTTTCGTTTCTTGCCCGGAAGCTCTGCGGTAGTCTCCGACTGGGCAGGGTGGGCAGGGCTGTGTTGCCCCCGGGGGTCTGTGGCCACGATGTGTGTTTCCCGGCAGGCCTGGGGACAGGGGGGAGGCACCAGGTGTCACACTTCAGTCTTGCAACAGCAGCAGGGTCGCCTGGACGCCCAGCAGACGGACGCCCCCTGAGGCTGGACTTCTCGCCAGATTCTGGGCTGGGTCTTGCGGGGTAACCAGAGCGCCCCTCGCCCAGAGCCCCGCATCTCCGCAGCTCCGCAGCGCAGAAGCGAGTGGGCCTGTGTAACCAAGCTCTGTCGCCTTTCCACAAAGGTCTGCAGGACGCTGGCAAAGACTTTACCTTTTTTTTTTTTTTTTTTTTTAAGCCAGGAGCTGTAAGGCGAGCCTGGGAGAGCCCAAGAGCACCTTCCACAGAGCGAGGACAGATTTCCAAAGCAGTTTGCAAGCAAGAGCAGTGAGAACCCGAGCTAGCGGGGACACGAGGCCTTCATTCCTTCCTGGGGTGACCTTGGCCAGCAGGGACGAGCGAACTTGAGCAGATAACGGGCCCTGTGAGCGGGGGCAGAAGAGGCTTCCAGAAGGAGCGCAGGGCGCTTTGCTGGGGGGCCGCGGCCACCTCCCCGTCTTCGGCGCTGGAAGCTGGATGAGCCTTGAGCCTGGATCTGATTTCTGTCACCGCAGACACAGAGGGGACAAGATGAAGGGAGAAACAGCACGCTTCTCCAGGCCTTGTCAGGTACCCAGTTTGAAGATTATTTGTGATTGAGAATTCTTGCTGCATTTTCTTGATCTGAAATCAGATCACATATTCTTATTTTTTGTTTGAAACAAATATTGTCATCCTGTCTGGAGAGCTCTGCCAGATTCATTCGGACTTTTATAATGAAAGTATTTCCTCAGTTGCTCAATTTGCTTTTCAGGTTCTAGGCTGCCCAAATCAACCACATAATTTTTAGATCTACTCCATCAATGTTGTTAAAATACTTAACAAAAGTGGGCGGTGCCTGTGTTTCAAAGGAGTAGGGTGCTGGCCCTATATGCCGGAGGTGGTGGGATCAAACCCTGCCTCGGACAAAAATAAAAAAAAAAAAAAAAAAAAACTTAACAAAAGTAAGAATGGGCACCACTCACTGGGTTCTAGCGCCAGGGCCTGAACTGAGATGTGGTCATCTCAGTTAGATGTCCTGGGACACATTCTTAAAAACAGACTTTCTCAAGCGGATCTTGTGGACACATATTAAAATTAAAACTGCACACACTCCTGATCAGAATGTAAATGTCTCCGTATTTTCTTTTAAAAAATATACACAACTTAGCTATAAATCTGTTTTCTTTTTACAATGAAACCTGATCAAACTAAAAAGCTTCTGCACAGCCAAGAACACAGTAAGTAAAGCAAGCAGACAGCCCTCAGAAAGGGAGAAGATATTTTCAGGTTATGTCTCTGACAAAAGTTTAATAACCAGAAGACACAGAGAACTGAAACGTATTAGCAAGAAAAGAACAAGTGATCCCATCCCAGGCTGGGCAAGGGACTTGAAGAGAAACTTCTCTGAAGAAGACAGGCACATGGCCTACAGACATATGAAAAAAATGCTCATCATCCTTAATCATCAGAGAAATGCAAATCAAAACTACTTTGAGATATCATCTAACTCCAGTAAGATTAGCCCACATCACAAAATCCCCAAACTAGAGATGTTGGTGTGGATTTGGAGAAAAGGGAACACTTCTACACTGCTGGTAGGAATGCAAACCAATACGTTCCTTTTGGAAAGATGTTTGGAGATCACTTAGAGAACTAAAAAGAGACTTGCCATTCAATCCTACAATTCCTCTGCTAGGTATATAACCAGAAGACCAAAAATCACATTATAACCAAGATATTTGTACCAGAATGTTTATTGCAGCCCAATTAATAATTGCTAAGTCACAGAAAAAGCCCAAGTGCCCATTGACCCACAAATGAATTAATAAATTGTGGTATATGTACACCATGGAATATTATGCAGCCTTAAAAAAGATGGAGACTTTATCTCTTTCATGTTTACATGGATGGAGCTGGAACATATTCTTCTTAACAAAGTATCTCAAGAATGGAAGAAAAAGTATCCAATGTACTCAGCCCTACTATGAAACCAAGTTATAGCTTTCATATGAAACCTATAACCCAATTATAGCCCAAGAATATGGGGAAAGGGGATAGGGAGGGAGGGGAGGGGGCAAGAGGGGTGGAAAGAGGGTGATTGGTGGGACCACACCTATGGTGCATCTTACAAGGGTACATGTGAAATTCACTAAATGTAGAATACAAATGTCTTAACACAATAACTAAGAAAATGCCGTGAAGGCTATGTTAACCTGTTTGATGAAAATATTTCAAATTGTATATAAAACCAGCACATTGTACCCCATGACTACATTAAGGTACACAGCTATGATTTAATTAAAAAAAAAAAACACACAGAAATTAGAAAGAGGGATGTATGTGATTTATGTTTGCTATTGTAAAGCTTAATTTACAAATGCCTTTATTATAAAGAAATACACAAGGTAATACTTATCCAGATACTATGACTAAATGAAAGTTTAAAACTCCTGAAGAGTTGAAAACTTTAAAAATAGTTGCCATCATGAGCATAAAAGTATTCTTTTCAGCAATAAAAATACAGTTCCCTTGATTTTTAAATATTAACTATAGTTAAAATTTTTATTTTGTGATAAATTTGCACAGTTGTATAGATGGATTATAAGAGAAGGGCTGAAGCAATAGTTAGTATGGAATTCTAAATCTCTCCATTTTCCTTTCTAAATTGCAATGTTATAATATTTAGTTTCAACCTCAGGTATATTCTGAAAAAGGAATATCCCAGGATTATGGGATATTAATTTCAATATAGTTAAAAAAATTTTAAAAATTATATGTTCAAAAAATATCTCAAGTGACATGAAAGTGTAACAGTGGTGATTCCACCATTACGAATCCACTGAATTTACTCTTAAGAAAACTGAAGTTTTGAAAACAAAGTACTTGAAGATTTAAGATTGAATATAAGATTTAATAGGAATATCCCATAATCCTGGGATAAAGCTATAAAAATGTCACAGTACTCTGTTGACAGTTTTGTGTTAAGTACAATTACATAATTTCTGGATCAAGAGACTATGACCCTGTGATCGTATGACTGGCTTTCTAGGCTCTGTTTCTGGCAACTCACTGCTGCCTATTACATTTCAATCCTTCTTTAATAACCCTATGAAAACTAGGATATGATATCTGGAAACGAGTAATCCAAAAGGATTTATGGGTGGCATCTAAAAACACCTACTTGAAGTTTAGTTAATACTCATATTAATGTCTGACTTGCCTAGAAAGTCCCAAGTAATATGCTCAGCTGTTTTAGAGATGAAAGGATACCCACAGAAATGACCCAAGTTTTCATCTTGGAGATTTGCTAGGGCGTTAGTCGCAGAGACCCACCATCTTCTATAACTCACCATGCATAGATAGAAATCCTTCTAATCAGATTACATTTTTGCTTTTTCATGAGGTTATGCTGTCTCAGGGTTTTCACCCCAAACTTTATTATTTAAAAAACCTCTAAGTTTAGTGGAGCAAATACCACCAGAATCTGACACACTCCACTGAGAACATATAGACTTCAGTTACCATCCACGGATGAATTTGTCTCATACTAATCCAGTGGCTGATCGGTTGGAACATTCAGTGCAGATTTCTTTACATTAGGGCAAACATGATTAATCCATACTTTTGTTTAAATGTTAAGTTTAAAATTGTTTTGATACGCAAAAAAATATTTCTTCCTCTGGACACAAGTCTAGAATGTTGTCAAATGTTAAAATACATTCTGCTTCACTGCCCTTAAAATAAAACAAAACAACTCTGGCTTTAGAGGATATCAAATTACGACTTGAAGTAATTATAGGCTAATTTTATAAAACAAAACAAAAATCCCCACTTCTCTAATAGAAAAAAAAATAGAAACTTGAAGAAATAACTCATATTTCATGAATAATCACCCTCTGATTTAATTTCACTTATGTAGATACAAGTCTATTGTCTCTTTTGTTTAACGGAAAGATATAAAAGTATATTTTTGGCATGAATTCCTTTCTAAAAATGTTAATATTAATGCTCCCATAAAAAATGTCCATACAATCATTGTAATTTTAAAATAATGAATCCAATAGAAATTCTATATTATCTGAATCAAATTATAATATCTACCTAGGAAATTCATTTTGTGTCTGTGTTGCTATGGTAATCTTTTTTTAAAAATAAAGAATGATTGGATTAAGTCTCTAATAATAATAGAATAGGCACAGCTATATCATTCAAATTTAGAAATTCTGTAGGAATATACTTCATGAAAAAATATGCCTCTTTCAAAAAGATCCTCCTTCATGAGCAACGATTACACCATTCCCAGTGCCCAGTCACGTCAGGCGGCTCCTGCATTGGTGACGCTGGAGGAGCCGTGATGGGAGGGAGTTCTCCCATCATGCAGTCGTCGTCTTCACATATTTGGGTACCCCAATGTACCAGTTACCTGTCTGCCTTCTGCAGCTGAAGATCATGGTTCTTGATGGAATAGCAGTGGTCTGAGCCAGAACAGCCCTGACTGCATGTTTACTGGGCTTCCCTGTCCATACGATCCATTTGCATTGAGTTGTCTGGGAACAAAGGCACAACCAACTAATCTGGGACGGTGAATGCCTGTGTTTCACAGAAGGAAGGAAGACACTTTCTCCACTCTCTTCCACCCCTGAGGTGGACCTTCCAACAAGAATTTTAAATATCTCTTAAGTGAAGGAAATCTTTAGTAGCAATTGAAACAATGACCTTAGCTAGACCATGCAGGAAAGACAATTACTGCTCTCGTCTGGGTTACTGAAGCATCAAGGAGTTTCTGCTCGTGTTGGGGATGTGAGTGAGTAGGTAGATGTGGCCAAGAACTCTGACAATCACAGAGGAGATGTGAAGCATGTGCTGCGGTGAGCAAGCGCGTCCTACAGACGTCCCTGATCTGGTCGGCCCCTTTCGGTCTTTTAGTGACATGTATAGTCCACAATTCTAACTGAAAAATAAGGGCAGTTTACTTGAGGGACGCGTCTCACCACTCCCTGCTCTCCATCACCTGTGTGCGGCCTTGGCTGCTGTAGGTGAGACCAGAGTGCAAACTTTGTTATCACTGCTGCAGATAGTCATTCTCGAATAACAGATTTTGCATGAGTCACATACAGGTCCTTCTTCGCTTCTTCCCCACAGTAACACCAGAATTATTCCTTTGCATCTCTGTTGCCATGGAAAAATGAACATTCTGAAAGCAGGCAGGATGATAGTTTATGGCAAACTCTAATAATAGGGGACAGAGAGAACTCAGGTTGAAAATATACACATAGCACTGCTAATATTACAAAAAATAGCAACTTAAAGAACAAGGAAAAGAAAATAGAATTCCATTGAATCTCTGACCTTTTAGGTAAAGTACTCTGAGTTTCAAAACTATTTTCCAGGGTTTATTTAAGTAGAAAAACACCCTCATGCTTAGGAATAAAGTAGACATGCTATTTTCACCGCCCGGCCCATGGCTGGCAGACACAAAGGCCATTGTGAGTCAAGCCGCAGATAATTGGATCCCATCTCCACTGGGAACTTACTCGATCATTAACAGACTTTTCATTAGGAAACAGACATGGCTACTTAGGAGGAGCATGGAACAAGAATGAAATGTCAGCTTCTGTGTTTAGCTTCGTCTTACAAGACGGTTTGTGTTTGGATCTAAGTCATGCTATCCCAGTCCTCGAATATCACAAGTACTGTGTACAGACGTATCTCAAGGAATAGAGTTAAGATGTAGAGAGACAGGGCAGATAGACAGTCAGAGACATGCCAAGATAGTAAGAAAGAAGAGGATTACGAGCCTAAGGGAAGAAAGAAGAAATGGGAAGAGAGGGAAGCATGAGAAAAAGAGAGAATGATCAAAAGAAGCAGAGAGAGAAAATGAATGGAAAGAAATTTGAATAAGAGAACCCCAGGGGGGGAATCTACCTTCAATAAGAAATCTCACCTAAAAGGAAGGGTCAGTGAGGGAAAGGAGAATGAGGGAGGAAGGAAGGGCAGTGGCACATCTCCCTCATTCCTAAGGTCATTTCTGTCCATCTAAAGGAGGGTTCTCACATCCTAGGCACAAGCTTTGTTTGGGAGCAGATAGCAATCCTATCAATAGAAATTTATATATTAAAAAATATGTTTCAATATTGCTCTCCCCTTTTATATTTAAATTCTAAGAAGAAATTGAGGATTTTCTGACAGCTGATTCTTGCTTCTGTTTCAACGTCATCTAATCAGATTTGCAACTCTAGCTCTCCAGGATATAGTGTTTAATCTTCCTGTCCACAGATAAGAAGCTGCGGGTACCTGCTATTGCTGCAGGGAGGCAGAGAAAGGAGGAGGCAGGGCCACATGGTGGGTGGCTCAGGCCTATAATCCTAGCACTCTTGGAGGCCAAGGCAGGAGGATTGCTTGAGCTCAGGAGTTTGAGATCAGTCTGAGCCAGATCGAGACCCCATCTCTACTAAAAATAGAAAAAAATTAGCCAGGTGTTGTGGCACCTGAAGTCCCAGTTACTTGGAAGGCTGAAGCAAGAGGCTCACTTAAACCCAAGAGTTTAAGGTTGCTGTGAGCTGTGATGCCACAGCACTCTACCCAGAGCAACAAAGTAAGACAGTCTCAATTAAAAAAAAAAAAAAAAAAAGAGGCAGGGCTGGGAGGTGGGCACCTTCAAGTGATCCCAGCAGAGCCTCTGACTAAAAGAGACTTTAGGAGAGGCCAAGAACAAAGGGTCCCATTTCCACACCAGGACATGCACGCTTGTGGGTTACCAGGGTGTTACTTTTTGGGGTCAGAAGCAAAGTTGAGCAGTGCTTTATATTTCGTGTATGGGGAGATTTGCGCCTGAAGGTGAAGGAGAATCAGAGTGAGAGGAGGAAGCCTGGTCTGTTCAGGGTCGCGTAAGATGAAGAGGCCACGTCACTAGCCCAACCGGAGGTGGGAGTGAGATATACAGTCTCAGGGAAAAGTCCATACAAAAGAAAAGAGGTGTTCATATTACTGCCTTAGGACTTTCATTAGATGAAATTAATCATTCTTTCCTTTACAGTGCTTTCTCTGAAATCCTTCCTACAGAAGCATTCACCACTTTCTCCCTTGGTAGCACTGTTGATGGTAATGCCTCATCTCGCCTGCTGGACTGCAGGGCCTGGAGGTGGGACCTGGGACTGGGATTCTCAGTGTTCCCCAGAGCACCTGGCCAGAGCCCTGAGCACTGTAAGAATGCAGGTGCGTTTGCTGTATGAATGACAAGCAGGGAAGGCTGTCTGTTTCTAGGTTAGGATGTGAAGACTTATACTTTGGGTTTCTCTCTAATTTTGAAGTAACTGAGTTGCGTCTTTAAGCCTAGGAGTTGAGTAGCCAGCACCTCCGGCATTACTGGCAGCAGTTGTTACTCACTTGTCACCCGTTATGAACCAGGAGGTTTGGAACAGTGCCTTTTCCTTCTTGCAAGAGCCCTGCAAGGAAGCAGCTATCATCTCCATTTTCCAGATGAGGAAAGTAGGGATTAAGTCATTTCTCCAAAGCGACAAAGTAAATGTGGAGCATGGGCTGAGGGGCTGGTGTCTGACTCAGGAATGCTGTGGCATTAGCGCTGGGACCAAGGTCACATGCTGCTCAGACCAGGAACCATAAAACCTTCCTGTCAAATCCAGTCTCCAGGGAGAGCTCTGTACATCTGTGTGTCCAGAAAAAGCCTCTGACAAGGAGAGAAGTGTCAGACTAACTCAACCCAACCTTAGCCTTTGGCAAATCGTTCAAGGTCCCATGGCACATATTTCCTCCTTGGCAAGTACTATTCTGCTCTGTACAGAACAGTCACACCTTCACGTCTATTGGGTGTTTCTGTTGAAATGGGATGTTTGGAAAACTCCTTAGAATTATGCTCAGCACATCATAGGCACCTAATGAATGCCATTTGTCCCCGAATTTCTGCAGAGGAAAACTGGTAGAATTGTGGCAACAAAATGATAATGTGGAGAGTTTCTTTCCACGAGACTTTTAGGGCACATGTATCTTATCTAACCAATGCATTCATTTATGGATGTGGTATCTGCCCAGGGAGAGGGTCATCCTGAAAAGGACTCCCATGGATTTTGAGCTCCAGAACAACCCTTCCGGCCTGCTTAGACCCACTTTCATCTGTGAGTTAGTCATCCAGATCTCCTGCAGTTAGAAAATAGTGGTTTTTTTTGGAAAAGATAACCTTGCCCCACACTCACTCTTACTCTTATTATTATGAATATATATATAATATATAGGCTAACGCTTACCAAACACTTAACATGCCTCAAAAAGGCATACCCTCTTTGTGCTGTTCCCCAGTTAATCCTCTTAACTGATCTGTGAAACTATGTGCTACTGTTACAATTATCATTTTACAAACGGGGAGTCTGAGGCTTACACCCCCGTCACAGCATTGCCATACACTCAGTGCAGCAAGCTTAGATGGACTCCTTCAAAGCCGGCTCTGTAAAATCAGAATATGCAGCCAGCAGGAGGCCAAATCAGCAGAGATTCATGCACAATACGTGTGTCATTAGTAATACCCTAGGGGACAAAAGTGTGGGCACTCAAATGGGTTCAGTAAATGTCACTTAATTATATAATAAAGGCAAAAAGGATGAATAGAAATATAGTAAGTCTCATTATGAATTGGGAAAGGCAAATAAAAATAATATCATGTATTTTAAAACTTGAAAATTTAAATGATATCCAAGGTTTGGAATAATGTTACAAAATGAGCATTCTTATGTTCCGCCAGGCAGGGTGATAGACTGTGTTTGTCCAGGCAGAATGTGTGAGGGCTCTGTAAATGTTCAGAGTGTTTGATTCAATAATCTCCCATCTGGGAATTTATCTCAAGTAGGTAAACTGAATGAATATTTATATGTGAGAATGTGGACTCTAATATATTTA
This sequence comes from Nycticebus coucang, assembly GCF_027406575.1. Classification (NCBI taxonomy): domain Eukaryota; kingdom Metazoa; phylum Chordata; class Mammalia; order Primates; family Lorisidae; genus Nycticebus; species Nycticebus coucang. Next base: position 4,188,202 of record NC_069799.1, on the reverse strand, counting down.
ACAATAACACAAATTTATACCTAGAAACTAAGGACATATGCTTAAAGAGTGTTTGGGCTCAAATCCTAACCCTTCAGGCACCAGTCTGCTGACCTGGGGGAGTTAATGTCCCTAATCTTTAGTTTCTGCTTTTATAAAGTGGAACTTCACGTCAAGCACTTTGCAGAGTGTCTGATCCACTATATGTGCTTGGCAAATATTAACTGATATATTTTTATTTTTCTCTATTATTAGTAATGCAGAAGTACAACAATGTGAAATGATTACATTATATATGCTCATCTATTTAATGGAATCATGTTTTTGAAGACTAGTGGCGTATAGAAATGGTAGCAATCAACTAAGTGACAAATATACAGTACAAAAATTACAGGAATTATCTTAAAGTTTTATTATGTAGCACATGGACATGTGTGTATGTACAACTATTTGTACAAAGGAAAAACCCAATCAAGTGGCATACCTATAACTTTGACACAAACTATATGTATAAAAGTAATTCATGTAACCAAAACATTTGTACCCCAGTGATATTCTAAAATTTAAGAAAAAAAAAAGAAATGAATTTTTTTAAAGGGTCAATACTAAATAGTTCTTGAGATTATACGGGACTTTTTTGTGTGTTTTTCCCAAGTTTTCTATATTGGATTTAGAGTTACTTTAATAAATTTTAACAATATAGGATTTTAAAGCAGTTTTCACAATAGGTTGCTTTAATATACCTGTTGTAGAAAAGATAACCTTGCCACACACCCACCCTCACACACACACACAGAGGTCACGACAGCAGCGGTTTTGAAAGTTTCGACCATGCACATTTTTGGGTCTTTGTCCATATCTATTTTTATTTCCTAACAGCAACCTCCAGCATAACAAGCAGGACTGTATTCCAACCCCCTGCCTGTTCCAGCCAGGGATGAGCTGTTATCCAAACCAGGCTAATTCTGCTTTTGTAGAATTTGAATCTTGAGCCAAGCAGCAAACAAACAAACTGTTTGGATCTCCTTTGTCTCAGCATGGCTCCCTTGATCACTCTGTACCTAATACAACTGTGCCTACAGCTCTGCTCTCCTCCTCCATCAAGACGGCTTGGTCTCTGCTACTTTATAGCCTTCCTGGGATTTGGTGGCATCCCAGTGTTGCTCCAATGAATTTTCTTTTGGTTAAGATAGTCAGAGTTGTCTTCTGTTGCTCATTAGAACATAGCACATACTCCATACTGTTGAAACTTATCCTTGTCTTTTTCAATCCTGTGCTCTATTTGTTAAAAGTGAATACGTAGATATTTCCCACCTTCTGTGGGCATAGGCCATGCAGCATCTCAGCAAGGGTGATGGCTAAAAAAAGCAGTGGTATTTCTGCCACCCAAGCATCCCTAGTAATAGTAAATGCTCCAAAAGACTTTGTTATAAATTCACAAACTAAAATACTATTAAAAGCACAGACTCTAAGGCTTGACCCCCTGGGTTTAAGACCTTGAGAAGCTACTGTAAAATGGAGATAATAACAGTTCTTGCCTATAGAGTTGATGTTAAGAGTAATGTATATATGCTCAGCACTCAGGAGAGAGCACGGCATATACAAAGTTCTACATCTGTTAGGTACTTTATTTTCTATACCTGGAAAATCATTACACATTGATTATTGGCAATTATTTAAAATTTAACTAATTTATTTTCATATAGTTAATTTAATTCACACGTGAGTATGTGCTGTAGGTAACAAATCTAAACATATTTCTGTGTGCTTTTGTAACTATGTTCACTGAAAATGCTATAGGCATGAGGTACAGTCCATAAAAATATACCAAATTTTTAATGAAATAATACTATTTTGTGCATGAGAGATAAGATCATTATCCATGGTAGATGATTACAATCATTTTCTAAATGAATTTTCAGTTTAATTGATGGTATTGCATGCAGAGTATATAATACTCAAAATGGGAACTTTTGAAAATGGATTTCAACTTTAGTTTATGAATTAATGTAAACGAAGATATAAGTAAGTATTATTTTGTATAACTATTGGAAGAGTCTGGGAGATTTGATATTGAGATTACCTGCTAGACAGTGAAAAAAATAAGAGAAAGTCTGGTGCACGTGATTATCCACTGTTTATCAGTCATTGTAAAGTTATGTTGGTTTATGGGATAAAAATTAAATATGACCAAGTTCTGGATTACAGAAAGTTCAGACAGTATTGCCAAGCACATTATAGGCATCAGTGAGTTAAATGACACTACTGAGGTGGATGCGTGGAACTAATGACAATAGTTCTACAAGTCAAAGTTTGAAGTTTGTTATTGTCAGTCTCTGCCATCTAAAGTAAACAGTACCTGTAGGTGACTGGAGACTCACTTCACAGGTTTAGATCTGTTTTCTTCCTGGCTAACCCTCACAATCTTGGCAGAGCCCTGGGAGCCCAGCAGCTTTGGTGAAGGAGACTGGGAATTAGACCTGCCCTCTAGGCCCGCACTTGGTGCCCCTGATGTGAGCCCCCCGCCTGCAGCCTGCCCCCCACCCCCAGTCCATGTGAACGTTTGGCCGATCTATCAGTCTATATTAGCGAATTCTCACCCCAGCTTTTGACTGAATATACCTCATTTCTCTAAAGGAAGGCAACTTTTTCCAAACTTTAACATGTTTCACTGATGGTTTCCAAATGCTGGGTCATGCCTCCTGTGTGCCCTGCCCCCAGGGGCATCTCTGCCACCCCAGCGGGAGCATGAGGGATGGAGATAAGGGACGTGTCAGGCAGGGGACGCTCCTGAACAGACATCTTGGCTGCGTGGCTGCCATAGATTACAGGTTTCCTCCCCCACCCAGGAAAATTCTCTAATCCCCTGCTAGGTCCATGCCCAAATTCAGGGAGAATCTGGCTTGAAGGACAGATTGTATGAGAATACACAGATTCCTGACATCTGTAGTTTCTTTTCCTGGTTTACTAAGACCTTTTTTCAGATTCTCTCTTTAAGCATAGGATAACAAACCCTAATTATTCATAAGTCTACTCACTGGAGCTTTTTACTTAAGTTTTACTGATACAATGATAATTGATATTGAGAATTATGTCTCCAAAGTATTTCATTTTCCAGTGAAGACTATAAACTTGCTTGTATGTTCTACCTGAACACAATTTCCAAAAACTATTATACATAGTGAAAAAGTAACTAGTTTAAAACCCAACGCTTTTGTGTTTGGGTCTAGTTAGAGATTTTAAAAAAATGACCTTAAATGGGTCACTGAAATTTTCTGAGCCCCATTTCTTTTATTTTTCAAGTGAAGAGACTATCTTTTACTTTTATCAAGAATCATTGGGTGGCATTTGTGGCTCAGGGGGTAAGGCACTGGCCCCATATACCGAGGGTGGTGAGTTCAAACCCGGCCTGGCCAAACTGCAACAAAAAAATAGCTGGGCTTTGTGGCAGGTGCCTGTGGTCCCAGCTACTCAGGAGGCTGAGGCAAGAGAATCACCTAAGCCCAGGAGTTGGAGGTTGCTGTGAGATGTGTGATGCCACAGCACACTACTGAGGATGATAAAGTGAGACTCTGTCTCTACCAAAAAAAAAAATCCTTTTGGGTGTAAAAGATAATATTATATCTATATTATCTGTCTGTCTGTCTCTATATATGATATACAACCTTATTATTTTTTTGCTGCTCTTTTTTTTTTTTTTTCAGAGAACTGTTTCCCAAATTCAATTCTTTCACTAATATTAGCCTTGGGATTTTGTAGACCTGGGTTTGCTTCAGCTCAGACTACAATCTAAATGTCTTGATTTACTTAAAAGTATATATAAATAAAGTATGTAAAAAAGAGAATTATAGAAATTCGTTCTCAAATTTTGATCCAAATTTTGATCTTTTGGAAAAAGTTATAAACAGTGAATCTTACATCAGTTTAAATATATTCCAGTTCTTTAAGTAATAAAATAACAAGTAAAAGAGCATCATGGTTTTGTGAACAGAAACACCATTTAACAATAGAGGGATCTAGAGTCCCACTGATAAGTGTAGATAAAGAAAAATGACAAAGTGAAATTTATTCTGAGCTCTGGGGTAACTGGTAGTTTTTAAATTCATTTTTAAAATAAATTGAATAGAATAAATGGATAATATTATGAGACAATGAGAGAAGAAAAATTTTACTGCATATCTTTTGCACCAAGATTTTAAAATAGTAATATTATATAAGATAGCACACCAATACTACTTTTAGAGATGATAGATGGATACTTTTTTTGCTTTCTCTTTATAAAAATAATTATTCATTCTTCCCATGTGGTCACTATACTTCCTTGCCATAGTAGGATGAAATAATTTAGTCATAATTTATTTCCTATGCAAAGGGAAATTTTCCATCTTTCATGGAAACAACATCAAGAGGCATAGGACTGGGATTAAGGGAATGGTAAGAATTTTTAGTGGTAGGATATTTTGATATAGTACTTAGGATAAAGCTATATCAAAATATGAAATTACCTCTTTGCCAATAAAACTTCCTTTGCTCTCCCCGTCCTCTGCTTTCATTTTCTCCCTAATTTCTACCCCATCACTTATTGCATCTCAACCTATCTTGCTCCAGGAGTGTGGGTCACTGAGGAGACTCAGTGATCATATTTGTTTTTTATTTGCTTTTTAGATTCCTTCAAAATGACCTGAGTGCCAAAATAGCACATGTCTCACAGTTGTGACAAATAATAGCTGCTCAATAATTATTTTTCAAACATTTGGAAGAATAATGATATGTGTCTCACCAACTAGATTAAGTTAAACAAATGTTTAATGAAAACCAGGCATTCTCCTGGGCATTGCAGATACAAAGTTGGAAGAAAAAAAAAAAAAAATATATATATATATATATATATGCCACACCTTAGTTGCTTAGTGAGAGGTGCTGACAATTAGTTATTTACCAATGAGACAAATTCTATAGTACACTAAAAAATGGTGCTAGTTCTGCTAGGTTTTGAAGGAGAACTTAAGTTTATGGATATGGGGAAATAGGACAATTTTTTTAAGGATGACTTTAGTAATAGCAAAGGCCCAGAGATGTGGGAATGCAAATTAGTCCAAGGAATAATGAGTAGTTCTGCGTGTCTGAAGTGGAAGTACAGAGGAGAGAAAGATTGTCAGGGAACGAAGGGAGAAAGGTAGGCCGCCATGAGACCAAGAGAAGTGCGGGCAGCCCAGGCAGCGGGGGCGGAGGCCGTGGAGAACGCCTTCCTGATATGCCTACGTAAATTGAGTTTCGCTAAGTTCAAAGTTTTAAAGAGATTACATAAACCAAAGTTTAACAAGTTTGAGATTGGATTGATTATGGCAGGCAGGTACTGGTCAAGGAAACAGAGATGGGAGATGTGGATACGAAAGAGAGTGTGCACAAAGTCAGACCACCCCAGCGAGACAGAAGTCTGTTGAAATTCGCAACAGCAGAGGTCTGGCTCCCACAAGATAAGAATGGTCTGGCTGAGGCTTCCTTCCCTGGACATGAGGCTCTAGGACTTTTCCCAACTAAACCCCTGGGTGGAAGTCACTGACAAGTTTAGTGACGGCTTGACCTCACAGTAAGGCTCTGCACAGGAGTCTATGAAATAATCACAGGGTCAGGATGTGCTGGAAACAGTGCAGGCACCATGATCTCCATAAGAGAGGAACATTCTCTTGGGGAGATAAGAGGAAAATGCCTCTTTCTTCAGCTCTTGATAGGGTGGGATTCAGCCTGTCTGCCCACAGTTTCCAGGAAACTTAAATGTCTCTTTTGGGAACTGTGTGCGTGGTCACACTGGGGTCTACCCTACCACCCCGCTTCTGAACTTCGTCCTTGTTTCATGAGCAGCATCTGCCTCTTAAGTTTGTAAATAACATAAAGTGAAAAGAGAAGTGATTGTAAGAGTTAGCTACAAAGCGCTCAGCTTACAACGTGGGCACCACAAGAACCACGACACTGTACAGCAGATTCGACTAATCAATTGATTTGCTGATTAAGCAATAATGTCTTCAATAAAAATAGAGTCAACCCAGAACAAAGGGCCTTTTGCCACGTCCACACCTTAGGAGGCAAAGGCCCCCTGGGCCCACGCTTCTTAAATCTACATCGTCTCTGCCTTTCTATTTCCTGCATTCTCTCGTCACTGCCAGGCACTGGGAAAGAACCGTGGTGGAGTCTGGGTGGTTCCCAGTACCGCAACACCTACTTTTCACTGGGAAATTAAAAAAGAAACACGTTTATTAATTGAGTTCTTTGTGGGAAGCACTTTGATAGCACATGATACATGATACAGTTTAACTACCTCCCAAGAGCTAGGAGACCCAGAGAAAGACAGGACAAAACACCTGCAAACTAAGGAGCAGCAAGTCATGGCCTGTCTACAGCGTCTTCATGGCAGACGTATTTGTCTGGGAACCTAGTTCAATGCTTAATAAACCAGTACTGAACATGTGAGTAAAGAAATGGATGTGCCCTGCAAGTACTGAGCATGTGAGTAAAAAAATATATGTGCCCTATTAACTTTTTGAGAATGGAGTTATGAGTTAAAACATCTGCACAGTACTGATTTTTATAAGAATTTACTCTCTTATAGCCAGTCATTATGGCAGGTGCCTGTAGTCCCAGCTACTTGGGAGACTGAAGCAGGAGGATCACTTGAGCCCAGGAGTTCGAGGTTGCTGTGAGCTGTGATGATGGCACAGCGCTCTAGTCTGGGTCAACAGAGTAAGACTCTGTCTTGAAGAAGAAAAAGAGAATTTTGTCTTGTAAATTGCATCTTAGAAGACAAGAGTAACTAGTTGAAGAAGAAATATTCACTCAAAGAAGTTACTGGTGATAAAGCAGGTTAAAAAAAGCCCCTGGTGACCAGATGCTTTCAATCATTTTTCAAATAATAAATTTAGGGTTAATTATTTTTATGTTTAAGATCTAGAATTTTTCAAGAAAATATTCTCTAATGTGTTTCAAAAATCCCATTATAGAATGTCTTTCATGATGTTTTTTCCAAATAAATATTTTTTCACCTAGCACTATCAAAAACAAAACATGTATCTACTCTGGGTATCCCACACCATGCAATGGAATATGATGGCATTTCAGGATTTTAGGCCCAATAGATTAACTGAAATATAATTATTATTGATTTTGTATAACTCATATTTATATTTATTCAGTGGTTTAATAAACTTCTGTCAAATAAGAAGTTCTAATGGAGAAGAAGTCAAATAGGGAGTTATAACAGACTTCACTTTCAGGACTGAATAGGAAACCTACTTGAAATAAATTTCATAGACAGGTACAATGCTCAAGTGGACAATTTTATTTGGAGAAAGACTTTTGAAACTGACACAAACAAACCAACCCACATCTGAAAGTCCCTGTTCAAGCCCCAAAGCCTGGCAAGCAGCATCTAGGTTTTGTTTTTTTTTTTTTTAATTTGAGACAGAGTCTCACTGTGTCACCCTTGGTAGAGTGCCATGGTGCTATAGATCACAGCAACCTCAAAAATGCCCGGCTGTTTTTTAGAGATGGATCTTGGGCACAGGCTAGTCTCGAACTCATGAGCTCAGACAATTTCCTTCAGCCTCCCAAGTGCTGAGATTACAAGCGTGAGCCACCATGCCTGGCCTAGCATCTAGGTATTTTTAATTACCCCACTTCTTGATGTTTTGCCGAAATGATAATTTCTCAAAGCAGATACCACCTGTTACCACTTTCTTCATAGTTTGAATGAGGGGGCCTGTCCAAACAAGTATGTGAACATCATTAAATTGCTGGTGAGTTTTAGTTTCATCTTTGGGAAGAGGCACATTTTTCACAGAATGACAGGTCACAGGGGTGCAAGTCGGCCTCATTCTTAGATCTTATTTAAAAGCAAAACTAGGGAGCAAAAATGGCTTTGCTCGTTTGCCTGTTGTTTCTTCACTTGGCAACTTGACTAACAGCTTAAAAGAAAATATAGTTGTACCACTTGACAGTGTATAATAAACAACTATCTACTGTACTTTGATTACTTCTTTGACATATGTAACAGAACAGTGGTTGTGACATCTACTGCTACTTTCTAACAACAAGTGGAACTTTGATAGAGCAAAAACATGTTAGGGAGATCACTACTCAAGTCTGTTAATTTGCATAAGAAAATCTTACAATAAACTAAAAAAAAAAAAAATAGTGGAGACTGGAAGGTGGATTTCTCAGGAAGGCTTGATCCCCGAATAGTCCAAACTAGCCTGGGAACTTTGAATTCCTTTCACAACACATGCCATTGTATTATATGGAAAGACTTCTGCCACCTGTCAGTGTATGTAGGCAAATAAAGTTGCACAAACTTACATGTGCACACACACATTACTGCGAATAGAAAACAGTAAGAATAGAATAAAATCTTTGATATCAGAATTCCCTGGCCCAAATCAAACCCTTTATATTGCCTTTGGAAATACAGATTTCTTGAAAATGAGGTTTTTTTTTTGTTTTTTTTTTACTATACGAAGTGAACAGTAAAATCTGGTATTCTCTGATAACAGCATATGGAGAAGAACAAAGGAAATAAATTACGTTGTGTAGGTAACATTGAAGCAATGATCCTCTAAGATGGAAACTTCCTCAGGTAATAGAATGGATTGTGAGCAAGTGCAAACCAGCACCTGCATGTAACAGGGAAGAAATTTCTTCTTACATTATGAAAATATTAATTTTTGAATAGAACAACCTTGATGAATATAAGCTCTATCAGTAATAAATCTACCATTTTTATGATCTAAAAATATTTTTTGTTTTTAAATTAATTCCATTGATACATCTCAAAGGACAAATGTACTTCTTTAAGTACCTTAAAAATTGTATGTTTTAATTTTTTTTCTGAAAGTAAAGATGAATCATTAGTCACCTTTTCTAATACTGTAAATTTCACATAGGTGAGTGTCAACTGATCAGCAGGTTCATATTTTTTCCTGTTCAAATCACCCACAACTCCGATTGGTGCTATTTCTGCACTTTATATTTCCTTTCTTTTTAAAAGCATGCAGCAAATACTACATTTCTAACCACAAAGAATTCTAAAACTCTTATTCACCATGCTGCTTAAATACAACTGAACAAAGTAGGAAATGTGCTTTCTATGTCGTAATAATTCATTTTTTAAAAAACCTAACTGCAGCCCAGGGCTAAATTGTGGTGCCTTTTTCCCTGGCACCCCAAGGGGCGTCTTGGTCTCATTTTGTGAACGCCCCTGATACTCAAGTCACCTCGCTATTAATTGGCTTCCCTCCCAAACCAATAACTCAGAGACTTTTTAAAAAACAATTGTAATATTAAAATTCAGACAAGTGGCTCAAAAATGGCCCTAGAGGGCAGGCCTGCAATTTCCTGAATCTCACTTTCCTTATTTCCCCATTTGTTAAGTTTTGCAACATCAATTTTTATACTGTTGCTGTTTTATCCTGGCCAAATGGTTGTTGAATTTTAATGAACTGTCTCCCTTTGACAAATGAGTTATTGTTTGATATATTACATTAGGGATATAGAGAATAAACTACTTCTGGATACCAGATATTTGGATAAAATACATTTACATAATACCAGACTATTAGTGTAATGAGTTCTATTAGTTGCAAAAAATACAATACACAGCAGATTTCGAAACATACCAAAGAATGATGGACATATACATAATTTAAATCCCAGTACCTGAAATGAAATGGCTAGTACTTTCACATTATATAATTTATTTTTCCTTTTTTATAGTGCTAGGGAAAATTTTACTTTGACAAATTAGATTTGAAGGTTGGGGGGGACTTTCTCTGGTTACTCACAATTATTGAAATTGGGTGGTAGTTGAACTTATTATTAATTAAATGAAGTAGATATTGATGAGTAGGTAAGACATTCCAAGTACTAAAGTCACCTTCCCCTTCCCCTATCATTCTGACATCCCCCTAAGGAAGGGTGGTATTTTTTTTCCTCTCATCTGAGGATATAGGGCTTGGATTTAGAGTATGCTTTGCTCTGTATTTTCCATTCAGATTTGATTTTAAAATAATTTACCTAGACATTGTTAAAGTGAAGGAAAACGCTTAAAAGAAACTCACACATGTTCCAAAGCTAAATGATCCAAAGGTTCAAATACCCACACTTGACAAATATTACTATATGCTAATGATGTGAGTAACGTGAGGCACTGGAAGGTGCTGAGGACCTCTCTGCTCACCGTGATGAGAGAGAATTCTGTCTGGTCTGATTTTAATGTTAAGTGCACATACATTATTTTTCTCTAGCTAGAGTAAAACCTTTAAATATAATGACTTTCTCCTAAGCAAAATATTTAATTATCATTGGTATAAAGCAGTAATTAAGAATCCTGCCTGCTCTGTTCAGTGAACTTGAGTCCATTGTCTACCACTGACGAGCTTCATACACATGGGCAAGGAGCCAAGATTCTTTACACTTCGACTTTCTCATCTGGAAGATGGGATATTGAAATATTTGTTTTTCTAGTGTTATTTTGAGGGTAAATGATAATAATAAGATCAAATCCCTGGAACAGAGGGTGAGTTTATGAACAGTATCAGTCATTACTTTGCAGTGGGGTGGCAGTTTAGCAAGGTGGTTAAGAGCTGACAGACTAGGGCCGGGCGTGGTGGCTCCCGGGAGGCTGAGGCGGGTGGATTGCCTGACCTCATGAGTTCGAGACCAGCCTGAGCCAGAAGGAGACCTCGTCTGTACATATAGCTGGACGTTGTGGTGAGTGCCTATAGCTCTAACTACTTGGGAGGCTGAGGCAAGAGGATCACTTCAGCCCAAGAGTTTGAGGTTGCTGTGAGCTGTGACACCCCAGCACTTTACCAAGGGTGAAAAAGTGAGACTCTGTCTCAAAAAAAAAGAAAGAAAGAAAGAAAAGAAAAAGAGAAAGAAAAAAAGAAAAAAAAAAAAAAAAAAAGAACCGAGCAGACCAGACTTGCTGGCATTACTGTCTCCCGCTACACGACCTCTGATATTCCCTCTAAGATTTCTAACTCCTAGTTTCCTCTACTGTAGCAGAAAACCTGCAATCATTTCTATTCAATAGGATTGTTCTGAAGATTAAATAAGATGACACGTGTGAAGTACTTACTGCAGTGGCCGGAATGCAGCAACTGTTCAGGGAACAAGTAACTCATGTTTTTGTAGTCAAAAAAACAATTTTTATTACTTTTACTCTTATTTGCTATTATTTTATACCTTCTCATGTGTCTAAACATTGCAGGTGAGCAGATCTTTATTTTACAAAACTTTAAATATACATTTCATAAATACTTAAAATACAACACTAAAAACCAAAAAAGTAATTTAGAAGAACTTTAGAAAAGAATAATCTACTATGCAAGCATGTAGGGATCTTGTCATGAATGTTATTTTTATTATTAAAATCATTCACCAGGGTTCCATATGCAAAACTCTACCAACCATGGATTGAAAATATTAACAAAAATTAATAAAAGGTAGAAATATGAAAATAAAAGTAATACAAATGAAAATCAATATAGTATGACGCTGTTTATATAGGATTTACATTGTAAATGTAACCTAGGGACAATACAAAGTATACAAGAGAGTATGTGTGGGTTACATGCAAATACTAAGCCATTTATGTAGTGCTCTCGAGCTTTTGGGGATTTTGATAGCCAAAGGGTTCCTAGAATCCAATCTCTGACAAACACAGAAGGGCAACTCTACTCAGCGAGTGCTGCTCTGTACCCATCACATATGCGTGTCTTCCAGGAATGAGCATATTCTTTGAGGTCAAGTTCATGCATGATTTATATCACTATTCTCCCAAACACTTAGAATATGGTCTTGCTTAGTGAATGCTTAATAAGTATCATTGGAATGACAAGTATAATTTAAGCATCAAAGACCTACTCTCTTACTGATCCCCAAGCTACTGGGGAAAGTCAAAAGGTAAAGATGTAGCCAAACTTGGCATTTCTCAAATTATACATGAAAACAATTCTGTCTGACTTAGGGTAAAAAATTACGCTCCAAGAAGCAAGAGTGCCTGACATATACAAACCAGACTCTGACTTACCAGAGATGCGGCTCAGATGAGCTAGTTGACATGACAGGTCAGAAGCGAGAGAATGAGGCAAACCATTGCAATTTGTTCTGTTCGTCTTTCGTGACGTTTTATACTTGCATGCTGTTAGCCACCTACCACAAGAACATAAAGGGAACTCTATTCCACTCTCCCAGGATCATGAAAACATTTAAAGAAAATAGAGAGTCAAAGAGGATAAAACCAAACTTAAAACCAAAAGCAAATGGGATCGTCCCATTGCAATCCATCTGTCCAGCAGGTGTGGGATGGGGAGAGTAAGATACTCATGATTTTGTTTTAGGAAAAACGTCACTGGAAATACACAGGTTTCTCACTGACGGTGTGAAGCACACGCCCGGTGGACACCGCGGATGCTGCACTGTCCACAGCACTGTGTACTGTCTGGCAGTGCTGAAAAGGTGGCGAGGGAGCAGCCAAGGGCAGCCAGTGGGAACTGAGTTGTAACTAGTGACCAAATTGTGGCTAGGAGCCATGCTGGGATGGAAACGCATGGAGCACTAAGTTCCCTGTGACTTTTAACTGACCTATAACTCAGCACCATCTAATTGACATGGGTGGAGCTTCATGAAGGATTCTGAGAAAGATGCAGGGATAGAAGGAGAAACTGCTACAGAACTACCCTGCTCTGTAACTTGTTACGTAATTTACTAGATAGCCACAACTTGTCAATCCCCCCACAGGGCGGGAAAGGACCCGATCCTGCCAGGAGAAAGGCAGGGCAACTCGTGGGTGAGACGGCAGCGGGTCCTCACACTGCACCTCCTCCTCTCTGCCCGGAATGCGTTCTCACCCTGCACAGCCTCCTGCTGCTGCTTCTGTTTGTTCTTTCTTTTCTGTGATGAGCTGCCGTGAAATCGCTCTGGGTCTGTGATCACTCTGTCACCTGCTCCACGTGGTACCAGCACTCGGCCAGCTGGACCCAGCAACTTGCCACCTTTCCAGTAGCCATCTTTTCTTTCTGAACACCTATTGTGTTAATTGTATGGAAACAGTTCCTTTCCTGCGTTATCATTTATTTCACTTTGTCACAAACATCGGTGGCTGCCCACTGGATTCTAGGCTCACGTGAGGAACTGGGACAGCAGGGGGAATAAAAGCCTCTGTTCTTAGCGAGGTCGCAGCCTCACACGTGAAGGCTCAGGTATGATCTAGACAATATCATATATGGGGGACGTCACGGAACAAAACAAACGTGAAGAATACAGAGCATCAGCATTTCAACAGAATTTTGGTTAATTTGTATTCTAGGGTACCTTGAGCAACATGTTTTAACAAGTAAACTACATTCACGCCACACTATTTTTCCTTCTCATCTTTCAATACTTATCTTTTAGTGCCATTAAAATTTGTCACTTTTTTGTGCATCTGATCTTTATGTTCATTGCTTTGTCAACAAGACACTGACCCATGTAGATTCAACCATTCATTCATTCAACAAATTTGTACTGAGTACCTATTATGATTGACTGTTAAGGTATACAGATGATAATATATATCCTAATTCTTGCCTTCAAGAAGCTCGTAATCTAAAACTGCGCTGTCCAATACAGTAGCCACTAACCATATGAATTTATTTAAATCTCAATTTAAATCTGTTAGAATCAAGTACAAGTTCACTTGCTCTGTAACATTAGGTGGCACATTTCAGGCACTCAGTCGTCACGTCTAGCTGGAGGCTTTTGTAACACACCGGGCAGACACGTTTCGTTTCCATCACACAGAAAGCTCTATTGGACAGTGCTGGCTTAGAGGATGTGTTGGAAAAGTGGTAGTGAAGTCAGTGGGGGTGAACAGTGTATATAATTACAATATATATTTGTAGCCTTTGGAGAGAGCTGTTACTAGGTGTAGAAAGTGATGAAGATTAGGGACTGGAGCAGGCTTCAGAGACACAGTTGCTTTTGGTCATAAAGGCTGGAATCAAGCAAGTTCAAAGAAGCCAAAATGTTTGTGTTTTTGCCCACATGCAGAGCGACACACAGCAAGACCTTTGCATGGAGCTGTGCAGGTTGGCGCGTTGCAGCTCTGACAGGTCCATGCATATCTTAGTCACATTGCCAGCGATCTGTTGGCAAGCTCTTTCTGTTCTTGCCTCTAGAGCTATGCTCATGCTTTCCCCTGAATCTGAAGAGGGTCACATCTCCTCTCATCTCTTACCTGTAAGTTGCACTCCACAGCTAGTTCCTCCAGAAGTCCTTTTGATCTTTCCACCCTGACCCATGAGACCACGCCTCAGTGGCAGAATTTCTCTACTCTGAATTCCTACACCAATTTCATCCCGAGCCACGTGATACAGCTCATAACCCGACTTACACAGCTTCTCACAGATCCCACTGTTACCACTGTCCCCTGGATACACATCAAGGCCAGGAAGAGCCCACACACACTGTCCCTTCTAGCTCCTCAGAGCAGTGCTGAGCATATAGGTGGAGGCTCTAGAAAATCTGGCTGATTGATTGATATGGCAGCAAATCACAACTCATTTTCATTCAGCCTCATACACATCAAACTCACATCCCGGTAGGCACTCTAACATATATATTAAGGATAAAACGACAAACACGAAGATGTAAGCATTCCAAAGTGTATATAAAATCAGTACATTGTACATAAATGCATAAATGAACACAGTTATGATTTAATAAAAAAAGTATACTAAGGGGATTGGATTACATATACCAAATCGCTTTAGAAGAATGATTAATCCCAAAGTTAGTCCTCAAGTGATGTGACATTCACCTTTACAATATGAATAGCTTTCCACTGATATTTCTGTATCCATTAATATTTGGTTTAGTTTTTTTGTTTGGAGTGAGATATACTAAATGATGTTTAATCATTTTACTCATTGCCTAGTTCCTTTCATTTTAGCATTAGGAGATCTCCAGTAACCTGTATAAATGACAGGAAGCCTTTTCAACCTTTCATCTGTCTGACCGCGTATCATTTTGTCTAGCATTCTTGACTTTTATATTTTTATACTGAGCAATGGTTTAAAGAAGATTCTAAAGATATCACCCTCTTTTACCAGTATGACCATTTATGTGGCTTTCTCATGAGTTACTATGGGGCATGATTTATTTTTATTCAGGACCATCTTTGAATTGTTCCCTGACATCCAGGGTTGAGCTGTGCTTTCAACTGGAAAATAATAATTCCACGTCTGTTGTCTACAAGCAGAGTCATGCCATCTGTAAACAGGAGGGACACCAAGCGCTCCCACCATGAGACCCTCTTTCATTTCAGTTCAACCCAATATCTGAGACAAAACTTCCAGTATCTGGGCAAATAATGACTTGAAAAGAAAAGGTATTTATAAGCTTCTTATCTTTTCTGCTCCTTTCTGAAAATGAGCTAAAATGTGGTAGGCCTTCCTCAGTTTCCATAACACACGGTGTGCTTGGGCATGTGCCACGTGGTTGCTCAGAGGAAATTAACATATCAGCAGTAAATACATGTTTTCCCCATCACCGTGTTTCTCAGTATTTTCTGCCTCTCTCGTCTTCCCCTTTCACCCTAATGTTTACTTCTGCAGTGTGTTGAGATCTCATCATAATACACTTTGGTTTTGTTAGTGCTGTCACTAATTTTCTTTTTCTTTCTTTTTTTTTTTTTTTTATTTATTGTTGGGGATTCATTGAGGGTACACCAGGTTACACTGATTGCATTTGTTAGGTAAAGTCCCTCTTGCACTTTTAACTAACAGTTATTGAAGCAGCTTCTATATTTTGAACGTGGCCTTATGGCCTCATGATGCAAAGAAAGATGAGGCTCGGGTTCTTGTGAAATAGGGGCTTATGTGAGAGTGATAAATCCAATGGGAATAAACAGAATACTTCAGTAATGCTTTACATGCTATAGGACTAGAAAAAGCATGGAAATGCCTAAATCTGCCTTGCAGGTCAAGGCCAGCTTAGGGGAGGAGGGGAGTCTTGAGTTTCCACTGAATAATGGGTGCACTTTGCCTAGCAGACGATGGGGAAGGGACATTCCAGGAAAAGGCAACAGTCGTGGAAAGCAGCGGTAACAAAGAGTGGGGTGAAGCTGGGAAAATGCAGCAAGTTGCCTGAGGTCCAGAGTGAGTCTGCAGAAACTGGTGGGGCCAGTTGGGAAAGGCTTTCCAGTCTAGAATTTTAACAGCTGGTGACAGAAAGAAATTAAAGTATTTTAAGACTAAGCCTTCCTGGCAAACAAATAAACAACCCCCCCCAAAAAAAGACTAAGTGTGGCAAAGTCAGATCTGATTTAGAAGCGTGTATCTTGGCAAAGTCAGATCTGATTTAGAAGTGCATATCTTTCTGAAGATAATGCAGAGGATGTCTAGGAAGGGAGCTGGGAGAGAGGGAGAGGCAGCGTGAGCTGCGCCAGGAGGACTCACCAAGCCTTTAGACAAGAGGTGAGAACTGAGGAAAGTCTGAAAAGCTGGCCAGGGGCAGGGCATGATCTTGCCCCTTCCCTCAACATGGAGAAGATTTCATTGTGTAACTTACTGCCTCCTTGAAGCCTGCCTGCCCTGGGAGTCTTTGCTATGAAGCCACTGTAAGTACTTAAAGGAGTTATTACCTTTCTGCTGAAAGGACAGTCCACAGACCAGTGGCACCTGCATTTCCTGGGAGCTTGTTAGAAATGGCAGATCTCAGGGCTCACCTAAAATACCTCCTGAATCTGTATTTTAGTCAGATCTCCCTCCAGGTGAGCTGTCTGCATGATGTGTTTTGAGAAACAGTGTCTCACAGTTTTCCGTGGCCACATCATAGTGTTCTGGGGATAAAGTGGAAATGTCTGCTCTGTGTTCTCTGAACCCCCATAGCACAGGAGAAGTTTGGGACACACTGCAGGTGGGAAGCAGCTGCTTACTGGTTGATTTATTTTCAAAATAAAGAGTGTTACTTTAAGCAATTCAATCATTTCAATTTAATAGACATTCATTGCAACTGGGAGAACAGTTAAGAGGTTATTGCCGTATTGTCCAAGTGAAAAATGAAGTCTTGCATCAGAGCAATGATAGTGGAGATAACACAGAAGTGGAGATGGAAAAGAAATATTTAGAAGAAAAGATTGATAGGCTTTGCTAATTAGGGATGTGAAAGCAAAGGTCAGAGTCAAGTCCAGGGTATAAGGTGCTGACGATTGCCTGATGACCCCACGGCCAGTGGAGACTGAGTGTATTCACAGACATGCTACATTTTTATATCTTTATTTTTCCATTTCAAAAAATATTGAGTCAGGACTGTCTATAGGGCAGGCTTGTTGAGGTGTTCTGATATTATTGTCTTTGCCCTCCAGAGACGACAATCTGAAGGAGGACATAGAAAAATAAGCTGTTTACTGAACAGTATGAGGTAAGTGCTGTGACAGTGGTAACAGCAGAGGGCTGTGTGGCCCCGAGCAGGAACACTTCACCTAGATTTGGGATGAGTGGCATCAAACAATGCCTCTCAGGAAAGGCCACTCTCACAATCAGTCCTCAAGGGTGAATACTTAGCCAGGAATATGTGGGTCCATCCTGGGGATAAAGATGCAGGGTGAAGGTGGACTCTGGGCAGAGTGGACACCACGTGCAGAAGGCCTGAGGATGTGAACACTGGTTTCTGTGGTGACTGTATGTAGCTCCAAACACTGCACATGAGGGACAGTAGAAAGCACCCCTGGTCTGTTCATTGCAGAATAGGTACCTAATAATTTCCCAGCTGACGTCCCTCACACGGTGAACCCAGCTCTTTAATGGCAATGATGAAAATCAAATTTAAATCTGATTTCTCCCCACTTCAATCACTAGTTAGACTCCTAATGATATTTTAAACCCTCTCCTCCCCCACGAAGCCAATCTACAGCTCTTTGCTCTTTTTTATAGTTCTACATGTTTTCGTGCCTCATTTTCACAATCATCCTTTCCTTTTTTAAAGTCTAAGTCTTCTACTTGATTACAATCTCTGGGAAGTTAAAATTTTTACCTTACGTTTCTTTATGAACATTTTTGGTTGATCATACTTGGCACATAATGGTGTGCAAGAATAGACTTATTATCTCCAATTAATTAACTGAATTCTTAATTATTGAACTAGGTAGATAATTATTGTGACAGTGAGAATTATCATTTTTCCAAGCATGAGCACAAAAGTGAGTTTTTCCCTAAACTTGTTTAATTAATAATGCAAAACTAGCTTTAAAGGGGAAAAGAGTAGCAACCTTTGTCCCCGCATCAATGCCTTTTGTACCCTGTAAAATATCTCTAAACTCCACATTTGCATTTGCTGTAATTACATGACATTTCTCTATTAACAGCTCAAAAATAAAATTGCATTTGCTTATTCGCTTTGTAAATGAAATGCAGTCATTCAGCTAGGTCAGTCTCACACTAAAATTGGACACCTTATAGCCTACAGGAAAGAGAAAGTGTTTCCTGTAGGCAACAAGCTTCCCTAAGTTACGACGATTTCTTCTTATAAGAGAACTGTGGATGTGGAGAAAAGGGAACACTTTTGCACTGCTGGTGGGAATGCAAATTAATACATTCCTTTTGGAAAGATATATGGAGAACACTTAGAGATCTAAAAATAGATCTGCCATTCAATCCTGTAATTCCTCTGCTGGGCATATACCCAGAAGACCAAAAATCACATCATAACAAAGATATTTGTACCAGAATGTTTATTGCAGCCCTATTCATAATTGCTAAGTCATGGAAAAAACCCAAATGCCCATCGATCCACGAATGGATTAATAAATTGTGGTATATGTACACCATGGAATACTATGCAGCCTTGAAGAAAGATGGAGACTTTACCTCTTTCATGTTTACATGGATGGAGCTGGAACATATTCTTCTCAGTAAAGTATCTCGAGAATGGAAGAAAAAGTATCCAATGTACTCACCCCTACTATGAAACTAATTTAGGACCTTCACATGAAAGCTATAACCCAGTTACAACCTAAGAATAGGGGGAAGGGGGAAAGGGTGGGGAGGGAGGGGGGAGGTGGGTAGAGGGAGGGGCATTGAAAGGATAACACCTGTGGTGCATCTTACAAGTGAGGCTTGGTAAATGTGGAATGTAAATGTCTTAGCAAAGTAACTAAGAAAATGCCAGGAGGGCTATGTCAACTAATGTGATGAAAATGTGTCAAATGGTCTATGAACCAAGTGTATGGTGCCCCATGATCATATTGATGTACACAGCTATGATTTAATAAAAAAAAAGAAGTAAAATAAAAAAAAAAAGAAGTGTTGCCAAAGAGATCTATGTCCTTGATGTTTTACTCTCATCTCACTAAGATATGCTAAAGGGCACTCTCACTTCTGCATTCTATTTAATTTTTTTCTTTCATCTGAAACTCTTTGTGACTTTTTGCCTCCTTAACAAATTGAAAGAAGGGGCTGTGTTCTTTTTATAAAGAAATGGCAGCAGGGGGCATAAATAACGCTTTGACAGCTCTTTCATTTTATTCAAGAAAAGTAGATGGTTTCATAGAACCATCTTGGGATTATATTGCTATAATTCTGTCACTGTTTTGCAAAGGACATCTCCCCCAGTCCAAGCCACTGTCAGTGACTAACTATGGGCACAGATCACAACCCATCAGCCTGTGGACTCTGTGGGAGAAGTCACAAGAGGGTGACTTGTAAACTTGGCCTCTTAGAGATGGATTTTAAATCAAAAGTCTATTCTTAACTTATTAAGGACCTTATGAGAAAGCCAAGATCACATGTGGATATCAGTCTACATGTGATAACCCCCCCAAAATGTCCAATTTCATTAGAGTTCAAAATTGCCCATCTGTCTAGAGCAGACTCTGATTATGCAACTGACCATACATTGGGCATCTTCATCTTCACGGTTAAGTGATATTCTTTAATTTTTATATTTTATTAGTATGGGCACATAATAGTGGTATATCTTTATAAGGTACATGGAACTCTTTAAAAATCTATAAAATAAATGTTTTAGATTAAAAATACCTTTATACCATCATAGCTTTCTTCTCACCAATACCTAGCAAGCAATATTAAGTCAGTGAGATCTCAGTTGGGGACATTTAAAAAATACATGTAATATTTGACCTCAGCTATGTATATCTCAGAAACTAAATACTGATGATTTTCATTATTCTATTGCAACATTACAATACAGTTTCTCTCCAATTGTACCTGTCACTTTCTCAAACACACATACTCGATTTTACCTATTCACTCTTCTTTGCAACTTCTTAAGTTTCCAAATATTTCTGAAGATACACATGGGGCTTGGAATTTCACTTTTTTCTATATAAAGTCAACAAGGTAACTTTCTATGTAGCCAAGAACTCAACTTAACCTTATCTAGGCTCTAACTTAATAGTTTAAAATAGAGTTCTATTGTGAGGCAAATGATTTATTTAAAAATAAATGTGGCATTTCTTATGTGATAATCTTGGCCCAGCAATTTGAGGAATCTAATGAAAATCTTTGGTTTATTGCTATCGTAATCCCCCCTAGTAATAATAACCTTCTGACAAAAAGTGCTCTGAAGAAAGATGTTGTGGTAGTTACAGTGAGTCAAACACAAACTCTTTATTCCCTTCCCACTCTCTACACTCCCACAGAATAATCTCCCACAGAATAATCTCTTAACCTTGGGAAAGTCACTGACCTCTGCATGGTTCTGTTCTCATTTGTTTAAAGTAAAGATAACATCTTCACCATATTACCTACTTCAGAGATGAAAGTGTAAAGACTAATAACCATAAAAAGCACATCAGGCTTTCTGGAAAGCAGGATTAGCATAAAGTATTTATGAAACAGTGCATACTACAATTTTGTAAATATAAAGACAAAGACTTTATAATGTATGTTGGAAAAAGAAAATTCACAGGGCAAATAAAGCATATCCTGAAGCTCATTCTTTGGAAGTGCTCCTCTGCGCTGCGTACCCTGTATTATTAGTCCACAAGAGAGACCTGCGGAAACGCTCACAGCCTGGCACTTAGCATTCAGCCATGGCTTCCTACTATAGACAGGGAAATGATCATCTTCTACTTTAAACACCGGATTTACTGCTCCTAATGGGAGATTTGCATTTGTTCTAAGATTACAAATAACAATTATGCCAAAGCAATTACTCTTAACCTCAATTTGTAGTTCTCGCCTGCAGCAGGGTACTTTCATCTGTTCCATTTATTTCTATTCTCATTTTGGCCTGAAGGTATTCCTAAATAAATCAATGACAGTAGATGTTGGAACAGGTCTACTGCATAACACCTAGGCCGATTCTACACAGTGTGGAGAATGAGAAAATTATAACTATAATTCAAGTAAAAACAGAAAGCATGCTTCTGGGTAAGTTATCTGAATAAATCAAGGGAGCAGCTTTTGCCCTAGGTGAGCTAAGTTTGCTCTCCTTTATGCTGTTGCTGTGAGTGCACAGAGAGCCTTCTACGTAGCAAATATAAAACAAAGAATGCACCATCTACTTTAGGAATAATTTGGAGTGCTCCACCTCATACGTGTGACTTGCCTTTACCAGCAACCCTAATTAATGGAAATCACTAATTGTAAGTATAATAGAATTTAATCTTCTTCATGAACTTCTGACTGTGCCAAGCATTAATGAGGACGTGACCTTTTTAAATCCCTATTTTACAGAGGAGGAAACTGAGGCATAAAAAGATGAAAGAATTTGCCCAAATTCACAGAGCTAATGAATGTCGGATCCAGCTCTGTGGGATTAGGGTAGTTCTTACCAGATACCAGGATTGTGTTACTTTGGGCAAATCTTTTATCCTCCTCTGAGTCTAATTCTCATTTGAAAATGATTAAAAGGATTTGTGCTACCTCACAAATCTTTCAAAACGATCAAATATTTCCATACTTTAGAAATGGTAAAGCCCTCTCTGTGTGTGAGGTAGAGGGGGTTAATAGACGTCATAGGGCTCTGGGTGTAAATTCTGGATTACAGTTCTCCACACAGCATCCAGGTCTCTGATGGAGGGGTGAACATTTTATAGGTCAGGAGAATTTCGTAAGAGATATTTGACATGGTGGAGAATACCTGGGTATTCAAAGATCCAAAGATCTGAGTTTAAATTTGGATCTTAGCAAGTCAATCAAGAAATTATTATATTAACCAGATGATAAATAATCTGGCAAAGAAAAAGTTGAGGGAAGGATGAAAGGATTGAGTGGCTGTCACCCAAACCAGTGACCCTGACATGTGGAACTAATGAGCTTCTTGGGGTCACAAAACTTGAGGTGAGAGAGGTGGGAAACTGGTGACAAGGAGATGGTCCTGGGACACTTACCGGAGAAGACAACTGGTACTAGTAAACGTCTCAGAGTTTGAGTGTAATAAAGTACTCAAAGATTCAAGATTCTAAAATATGATAGGATTTATAGTGCTGGTATCATGACCACTCTGTAAAAATGCTTAGCAACTCATTTTGCCTTATTTTATTAGCAGCCTCACAAGGAAATTAAAATTTTTAATAACTAATTTCTTAACATTAAAGATTTCCTTAAGATATTAAATGAGACATTAGAGAAGGGTAGAGACTAGTTTACAAGCTCACATTCTAGATCATGTTTCTCTTTTCCAGTTTCATAAAATATGCCACTACTTATTTTAACATGAAGAAATGGCCACCAGAAAATGATGCAGACAGGGAATTTGCAGAATAATAGAAGTATAATAACAAGCTCTGTCCTGAAATTCCTTTTGTCATCATGCTATTTAGTTTAGGAATAAAGAAGAGCAATGCAGGCAAATTAAAATAAACATTAAGTATTTTAAAACCCATGTTTTCCATACAGCTCTGTAATGACAACTAATTAGATACCTGATTTTAAATTATTTTGGATAGAGTTGCCAAAGATCTTTATTTATTTGGAAAACTATTTGGCTTGCTTTATTACTCAAAAACATGATGTTGCTGTACATTTTGAACTGATTTTTTTTTTTAAGGAAAGAAATGAACTTAGAGGTCTATTAATTTATTTGACTATTCTTTCAACAAACTTAATAACCTTACAAATATCAAATTTGATTAAATGAATAATAAGGCTCATGATTGATTTTCCTTGATAGGAATGCAAATTTTCATTTCACATCTTTCATGTAAAACACTGTCATTCAGTGATAATTCTGTTTTTCAGTGAGGATATAAAATGTATCATGTGAGTAATTAAACATTTGGACTAATAGAGCAATAGCAAACATTATTAGAAACAGAATGCACACATTATCAACCTGTACTGACACTAGTTAAATCTTTTCTTTGATTCAGATAATCCCAGTTCCTTTAGGATTTTGTAGACTATTGTGGGCACCATGATAACCATTGCTGAAATTGACTAGAGTCACACTTTTAAAATGAAAAGAAAATCCTATCTTGTTCACCAAGAACATGTTGGTGGCTGCTCTCATATGTATGTAACTCAACGCAGAGCTGAAAGGAATAGCAAGTTTTTCTACTCATCCAGTACCTTCCAAACCATATTTTCTTTCATTGACACTAAAACAATTTATGGAAGAGGCCCGTGTGAAGCATTTTCTTTTCAGGCTGTGGGCTGATGCTGTAACATAGTCATCCATCACAGAGCGGGGCGCTCACGGGTCACAGCAGCGGCTCCCCCCAGGGCTGTGCTCTGTGCTGTACCAGCACTGCACACGGGGCAGAGCAGCCATGGAAGGACTAAAACTTCCAGGAACATCTTGGTTGGGAATTTTTTAAAAGGCAAATATTGTAGGGGGTGGGAAATGTTGAAGGACTAATTGAACAAAAGCAAATGTTTTCTAGGTTGATTTATACTGAAATTTACCTCCTATGTTAAAAAAATGCAAATTGTCTAATCTCATGAGGTAATTCAGGTTTAGAAATATCCATGGGTATTTCTATTATCCTTTCTCATAAAAGGAGAAAATTTAAAAATACGTAACTTCCTAACCTGAAGAATAAGCTTGCTGCTTTTCACAATTATACCTAGAAAATACTCTAGTCTAGTAGATAGTTGTATAGTTAGTCATAACCTTAATATGGATTAATGAAAATTCTTTCTGTAAAGTTTAATTTCACCAGATTTCCACATTGAGATGAAGATTCAAGGAACTTGTTTATGAACATAAAGCTAACAAGTAGTGGGTAAGATGTGACTTTAAGTCACTAGACTCTAAATCTAGCCTGGTAGAGTACAAAGAGAAAAGGTGATAATTCACATATCTAATCCCATGCGTGACGGAAAGCCACAGAACCAAAGCAGCATTTTCTTTCCTTTTTCTCACACTCATTTAGTCAAATGCCTCCTCTTCTCATCACAGCTGTGATAACAAGCGACTCGAGAACCTTGGGAAATGACCACATTCACAAGATGGAAGAACAATCATCAGAATGTTTGAAATGTAGCCCAGTTCTTAATACAAATCAGTGGTCGAGATCTTCAGCTATGCTCTTATTGAGGGCAATTCAACAGCTTCTTCACAAAATAATACTGTAGAACTTAGAAGAAAGGATGTGAAATTTCAATCAACTTCAAGAAATTGATTGCAAAATATAGAATTGAATATAATTCAGTTGACAACAGTGGATCTTAAAAGCAGAGAAAACAAATAAAAGTGTGAATATATATCTATCTGTAATTATGGATACATGATAGTTGTGTATCTTTGTAGGGTACTTGTGATGTTTTGATATAGGCATATGATGTCTATTGATCTAATTAGGATCATTGGGGTGAATATTACCTCAGGTGTTTAACGTTTCTTTGTTTTAGGAACATTCCAGTTTGACTCTTCGAGCTATATTAAAGTATACCCTAATTTACTGTTATTTGTAGTGACTTCGTTGTGCTTTAAAATCCTGCTCATTTTCTCTAATTATCTAACTATATTTTAGCACCCATTAACCATCCCCACTCTGTCTCTGCCCCTCTTCTACCCTTCTGCAGCCTGTGGTAACTTTCATTCTACCGTCTTCATGAGATGGATTGTTTTTCATATTTAGCTCCCTCATATGAGTGAGGACATGCAAGATTTGTCTTTCTGTGCTTGGCTTATTTCGCTAAATATAATGTTCTCCACTTCCATCCATGTTGTTGCAAATGGCAGGATTTCATTCTTTTTGTGGCTATAGAATATTCTATCACGGATGTGTATCCTAATTTCTTCATCCCTTCATCTGTCGGCAGACACTTAGGTTGATTACATATCTTGGCTATCGTGATTAGTGCTTTTTGATGTATGAATTCCCCTCCTTTAGACATATACCCAGCAGTGGGATTGCTGGGTCACATTTTAGTTCTATTTTTAATTTTTTGAAGAACCTCCATACAGTTTTCAATAGAGGCTGCACTAATACATTCCCACCAACAGTACGAGGGTTCCCATTTCTCCACCTCCTAGCCCGCATTTGTTATTACCTGTCTTTTTGCTAAAAGGCATTTTAACCAGGTGAGATGATATCTCATTGTAGTGTTGATTTGCATTTCTCTGCTGACTAATGATGTTGAGCATGTTTTCACATACCTATTGGCCATTTATATATATTATAAATATATTATATATATATATATATATATATAGAGAGAGAGAGAGAGAGAGAGAGAGAGAGAAAAGTCTATCCAGAGCCTTTGCCCGGTTTTTAATCAGATTTGTTGGTATTTTTTTTCCTATTGAGTTGTTAAACCTTCCTATATATTCTAGTTATTAATATCTAGTGAGGTGGAGAGTCTGCAGATA
The DNA here is from genome assembly GCF_027406575.1 of Nycticebus coucang. Classification (NCBI taxonomy): domain Eukaryota; kingdom Metazoa; phylum Chordata; class Mammalia; order Primates; family Lorisidae; genus Nycticebus; species Nycticebus coucang. The sequence goes on along the minus strand of NC_069799.1, from coordinate 4,162,408 downwards.
CTTTCTCTTACTTGGTGGGCTGTCTCTTCACTTTGTTGATTGTTTCCTTCTCATCTTGATGTGATCACATATGTTCAATTTTTTTTTTTTTTTGGTTGCCTGTGCTTTGGGACTTAAGAAGCCCTTGCCCAGACCAATGTTCTAAAGCAATTCCCCAATGTTTTCCCATAGGAATTTCCTAGTTTCAGGTCTTAGATTTACATTTTTAATTCATTTTTGATTTTTGTATGTGGCAAGAGATAAAGATGTAGTTTCATTCTTCTGCAGATGGATATTCAGTTTTCTGTATGAAAAGCATCATCCTTTCCCCACTAGATGTTCTTTGCAATTTTGTTGAGGATAAGTTCACTGTTGATGTGTGGATTTATTTCTGGTTTCTCTTGTCTGTTCCACTGGTCTATGTGTCTGTTTTTATGTCAGGACCATGCTGTTTTGGTTACAACTCCGTAGTATAATTTGAAGTCAGGTAATGTGATTCCTCCAGTGTTGTTCTTTTTACTCGGGGGATGGCTTTTGCTACATTGTGTCTTTGTGGTTCTATATAAATTTCAAGATTATTTTTTATGAAGAATGGCATTGGTATTTTGATGGTGATTCCATTGAATCTTTAGATTGCTTTGGGCAATATGGTACATTTTAAAGGTATTGATTCTTCCAATCCCAGAGCATGGACTATCTTTCCATTTTTTTTTTTTAATGTGTGTCCTTTTCCCCTTATTTCATCAGTGTGTTATAGTTTTAATTATAAAGATCTTTTATTTCTTTGGTTAAGTTTATCCCTAGCTATTTCATTTGTGGCTATTGTTAGTGGGATTACTTTCTTGTTTTCTTTTTCAGCTTGTGTACTGTTGTTATATAGAAATGCTACCCATTTTTGTACATTGATTTTATATCCAGCAACATTATTGAATCTTGTTCAATAATGAACAAGTTCTAACAGTTTTTGGGTGGAGTTTTTAGGTTTCTCTAGATGTAAAGGTCATATTGTCTGGAAAAAAAGGATAACTTGACTTCTCATTGTCCAATTTTCATGTCCTTTATTTCTTTCTCTTGACAGATTGCTCTATCTAGAATTTCTAGTATTGTTCAATCAGAGTAGTGAAAGTTGGCATTCTTGTCTTATTACAGATATTAGAGAAATGATTTTCAGTTTTTCCCCATTCTCTATAATACTAGCTATGAGTATATATGGCTGTTATCATGTTGAGGTAAATTCCTTCTATCCTCAGTTTTTTGAACTTTTTATCATGAAGAAATGTTTAACTTTATTGAATGCTTTTTCAGTATCAAAATGATCATATGTATTTGTCCTTCATTTTATTGCTGTGGTGTATCTCATTGATTGATTTGTGTATGCTGAACCATCCTTGCATCCTTGGGATAAATCCCACTAGATCATAATGAATAATATTTTTAATGTGTTTTAATGTAAATTTGGTTTGTTAGTAATTTTTTTTGAGGATTTTTCCATCTATGTTCATCAGAAATATAAGCCTATAGTTTTATTTATTTCTTTGTTGTCTTTGTCTCGTTTTGGTATCAAGGTGAAAGAGGTTTCACAACATGAGTTTGGGAGTATTCCCTCCTCCTTGGTTTTTTGGAATAGTTTAAATAGGATTGGTATCAGTTCTTTGAAGGCTGGGTAGAATTCGCCACAGAAACCATTGGGTCCTGGGCTTTTCTCTGATGGGAGACTGTTTATTACTGCGTCTACCTCATTATTTGTTATTGTTTATTTGGATTTTGGATTTCTTCCTGGTTCAATCTTGGTAAGTTGTGTGTGTCTAAGAATTTATCCATTTTTTCTAGGTTTGCTCATTTATTAGCACATATTTGCTCATTGTAGCCCCCACTGATCCTTTGGATTTCTGTAATTTCAGTTATAATGTTTCTTTTTATCTGTGATTTTATTTAGCTCCCTCCCCCCTCCCTCTCTTCCTTCTTTCTTTCTTTCTTTCATTAGTCTGGTTAAAGGTGTTTCTATTTTGTTTATCTTTTAAAAAAACAACTTTTGATTTCATTGACTTTTTTTTTTTTTTTTTTTGCAGTTTCTTGCTGCAGCTGGGTTTGAACTCGCCAATTCCGGCTTATGGGGCCAGTGCCCTACTCCTTTGACCCACAGGTGCTGCCCTATCGTTTGTATTTTTTTGCTTCAATGTCATTTATTTCTTGTCTGACTTTTATTATGTCTTTTCTTCTACTAATTTTGGGTTTGGTGTGTGGTTTTATCTTCCTTTCTTTGAGATGCAACGTTAGGTTGTTTAATTGAAGCTTTTCTAATTCTTTGATGCAGGGCACTTATTGCTATAAACTTTCCTCTTCTTACTGTTTTTACTATAGCCCACAGGTTTTGATATGTTCTTTTTATTTTCATTTGCTTGTAGAAATTTTTTAATTCCCTTCTTAATCTCTTCATCGACCCATTGGTCATTCAGGAGCATATTGTTCAATTTTTTTTTTTCCATGTGTTTGTTATTTTCTAAAGCCATTATTGATTTCTAGTTCTATTCAAATGTGGTGAGAGAAAATACTTGGTATGATTTCAGCATTTTGAAGTTTTTGAGACTTGTTTTAAGGCCCAACATATGGTCTATACTTTAGAATTATAGTATGAGCTGAGGAGCTGAGGAGAATGTGAATTCTACAATTGTTGAATGAAAAGTTCTATAAATAGCTAGTAGGTCCATTTGGCATACTAATTATAGTGCAGATTAAGTCCAATATTTCATCATTGATTTTCTGTCTGGATGATCTGTCCAATACTGAAAGTGGAGTGTTGAGGTCTCTAGTGATTATTGTATTAAGATTGCTCTCTCTTTTTACCTCTGATAATATTTGATTTGTATATCTGGGTGTTCCAGTGTTGTGAATGTATATGTCTGTGTATTTAGAGTCATTATATTCTCTTGCTTAATTGACCTCTTTATCTTTTTTTTTTTTAGAGACAGAGACTCACTTTGTCACCCTGGATAGAATGCCATGGCGTCATAGCTCAGAGCTCTTGGGCTTAGGCAATTCTCCTGCCTCAGTAGCTGGAGCTACAGGTACCCTACACAATGCCCAGCTATTTCTTTTTTGTTGCAGTTTGGCCGGGGCCAGGTTCGAACCCACCATCCTCAGTATATGGGGCCAGCACTCTACTCACTGAGCCACAGGGGCTGCCCGACCCTTTTATCATTATATAATGACCTGCTTTGTCTCTCTACAATTTTTCCCTAAAATCTATTTTATCTATAGAAGTAAAGCTACTCATGTTTGGTTGTTGTTGTTTATTTCCATTTGCATGGAATATCTTTTTCCATCCCTTTATTTTCAATATAAGTGTCTTTATAGGTGAATCATTTTTTTTTATTTGCAGACAACATAGTTAGCTCTTATTTTCTTATCCATTCAGCCACTCAATATCTTTTGATTGCCAAGTTTACCATTCACATTCAATGTTATTATTGGTAGGTAAGAGTTTATTACTGCCATTTTGTTACTGAATTTCTAGTTGTTTTGTGGTCCTTTTTTTTTTTTTTACTTCCCTCCTGTCTTCCTTTGTTAAAAGTGATTTTCTCTTAGTGTGTTTTAATTTTTTAATTTTTGTGTGTATGTATCTCTTATATACAATGAGGCTTGAAATAAACATTTTATAACCAATTATTTTAACATATGACAACTCTCTTTACACACAAATAATCAAATAAACAAGCAAAGTGAAATCTGGTAGAGGTTCTTTAATTCCATCTCCCTGCCTTACAACTTTGTTGTTTCTATCCATATCTTTCTATACTCTCTCTCTCAAAAGTTGTGTTTTTCTTTCCTTTCCTTTTTTTTTTGCAGTTTCTGGCTGGGGCTGCACCACCTTCGGCATATGGGGCCGGCGCCCCACTCCTTTGAGCCACAGGCACTGCCCTGTTATTTTTGAAAGGTTTGTCCTATATTTTTCTGACTCAAGATATAAATGGTTTATATACCACAATTACCACAAGGGAGAATTCTATGAATAATGATTTTGAGATAAGTTGTTTTCATTGGTATTGTATTTCTGAGCTGTGACCCATTATCCTAAATATTATTCACATGGTTTTACATCACAGATTCGAAAGTGGTTTCACAGTGCTTTAATCAACTAAGTAAAAAGAGGAAAAGGTAAAGAAAACACAAATCTACATTGCAGGTTATTTAAAATTTGGTCAATATTTTTTCCATAAAAACAGAAATGACTATCTATATATATATATACTGTGTGTGTGTAAAATAATACAATAACTGACATTAAGTTAATCCCTTAAGAACATACTAATTTTAAGTGCTGTTACATTGATTAAAGAATTATAGATAATACTAAATCAATTTTTCTCCTAACAATTGATTAAAACCCAAAGATCTTAAAGTTAAAATGTAATGTGACAATCCTGAATCACAGAGGACTTTTTACTCTGTAAAGTACATTTACATGTATTCTCGCTTAATGTGTAGATAGAATAAAACAAGATAGAATAAAACATACTCCAGTCAACAGGACTACTGTGATCTGAAGATGCTGAGGCAGGATGCTGTGTTTTCAAGCACTGCTTAGATAAGATAATCTGGAATGGTTTATAGAAAGATTGAGTGGTAGGAGACATTAGAACAGACACACTAATACAGCACAGCACAGCCGTGAGGTGGTGAGTCTTGTCCCAGGCTGGTGGCAGTAACAAGAACAAATGCAACTACAAAAACATAAATAATAAAACACATTTGCATATGGGTAGAAGTCAGAATGAGGTGGCAGGGGACAGGGAGGAAAGTTGATGGTCACTCCAAGATATTGAACATATGTGGCTAAGAATACAATATAACCATAGGGAGCAGTAGGAAAATAAAAGGAAGGAAAGATGGTTTTGAAGAACTGTTTGCTAAATATAATAATTCCAACAGCAGCTCTTACATTACACTTCCTGCTAAGCACTATTCTTCAGTGCTTAACATTTATCAACATTTAATCTTCACAAAAACCTTACGTGGTAAATGTTCAAGTTGACATGATTGAATGAAGTTAGAGATGGAAAGATTATAGTTCTGGAATTGACTAACCAAAACAAGCCATTTTTAGTTCTTCAGATGACATTGTCAAAGGCACCTTTTACACTGGTCTGAAGGAAGTAGATGGGAGTAAATATTAAGACAGTGTTCACACTTGAAGTTACATGCTTTGCAGTCATCTCTTAAAAATGCCTCACAGGCCGGGTGCGGTGGCTCACACCTGTAATCTTAGCACTCTGGGCTTGAGGTCAGGAGTTCAACCAGCCTGAGCAAGAGTGAGACCCCATCTCTACTGAAAGTAGAAAAACTGAGGCAAGAGGATCACTTGAGCCCAGGAGTTTGAGGTTGCTGTGATGTATGACACCATAGCTCTCTACCCAGGGCAAAAGAGACTGACTAAAAAAAAAAAAAAAAATGGCTCACAGGTGTATAAGGATAAATATGAAGAAATGAGATGTTAGCAGCTCAAAAAATTCTTACAGAAAAATTGCTCAATATGAAGTATTTATTTTCCTGTAGATAAGAAATTCATTGTCAGAGGATGCGAAACAGCTTTAAGAACTGAAACAATGTGTAAGTAATTGATAATTGTGACTATGTAAAAAGAGCTATTTCGTTTATTGGAGGAAGAGAGATACTGTTATATTTCAGGTCTGTGCCCCTCACAAAAGGCTCAGGAGGAAAAAGCGAGACCAGGCAAGTGTAGCAAAATACTGACATTTGAAAAGTCTGGGCACAATTCTTTGTTTCTTAAAAACTCTTTGTAAGTGTGAAACTATTTAACATGTAAGCTAAGGTGGGGGTGGGGTGAGGTGGTAGCTTACACCTGTAATCCCAGCATTCTGGGAGGCAAGGCAGGTGGACTACTTGAGGTCAGGAGTTCAAGACCAGACCAAGCAAGAGGAAGACTCTGTCTCCATTAAAAATAGAAAAACTAGCTGGGGGTTGAGGCAGATGCCTGTAAACCCAGCAACTTGGGAGGCTGAGGCAAGAGGATTGCTTGAACCCCATTGCTGTGAGCTATGATGACACCACAGCATTCTACCCAGGGCAGCAGATTGAGATTCTGTCTCAAAAAATAGTAGGTAAATAAATAAGTAAATAAATAATTTTAGAAATACAAGTTAAAAGAGAAAAAAAAGGAATTATTCTGATTGTAGAGCATATATGTGTGCATTCGGGGACCATTCTAAAGCTGAAAAAAGAAAAAAGAATTCATGTTAAAGATGGGGGGAAAAACAGAATATATGGTTTGCATGAACAAGAAAATCCTATAGAAATGAATTCCATCTGCCCCACTTCAAGCACTCATGAAGCGCTGTGGCTGTGGCTGCAGAGCTGAATGAAATCAAATCTATCCCCTGTGGAGACTGTCATAGCATCATGTTAAGTGCCTACAGAAGGTTAAGCATAATAATAATAGTTGAAGAGCAATGGCTGGTGGATAATTGCTAAAAAGCTCATTGGAATTTCAAAGGGTAGGAAAACAGGTGATAACTCACTTTGATGACTGCCATACAAACCAGGAGTGGGACCAGGCACAGGACTTGCAGAGCCCACAGTCCTGCAGCCCAGGGCCCTTGCCCCTGGCTGCCTCTGACGTTTGCTCTTCTGTGTGGGCTCCCCTTCACAGTTGCTACTTTCTCTCTCCACCTCTTTTAGAAATCCCCTTCCTTGCTGGGCTCTTTCTCTTTTCTATCACTCCACTTTTTTTTTTTTTTTTTTTTTTTTTGCAGTTTTTGGCCGGTGCTGGATTTGAACCCACCACCTCCGGTATATGGGGCTGGCGCCCTACTCCTTTGAGTCACAGGTGCTGCCCACCCATCATAACCCCACTTTTGACTAGATGCTTTTCCTCTTTCTCTTTCTTATCCATTCCTGAGTATAATCAGAGCAAATTGTACTTTACAAAATCAAGTTTTTGCATTTAGTGAGTACAATGTGAGCCTTACAATATTATATTTGGAGCTGAATTTTTAATACGTTTCTCTCCATTAAAAACTGCCCTCAAATTGCTATTTCCTTTGGGAACTTTATTGATTTCTTTTTGAGTAACAGTTTTAAAAATGGATCAAAATTTCATCTTAGTTATCTAGGTATAGATTGCAAGGGTGAAAAATCTTGCAAATATCTTATTTCATATCTGATTTTCAGAGTGCCATGAATTCAGACAATTTTGGATAAAGAATTAGTTCTATTTCTACTGTAGAGCCCATTCCCTAGGGAACTGGCTAAGATACTTTACAACAGATACAACACTATCGTGTGTACCCAGGATGAACAGCAGCTTGGCTATTCCTGAATTGACCCAGTTGTTAAAGAATTCTCTGTTCTACAGAAATATTTTTTTTCATCTCTTCATGTGCATTTTGAAGCCTTCAGAAACACCATTTTAGAAAGGGAGACTGAACAAAACACGAGGGCTCCAATAGTTGTGAGGAGCTGTTTCCACGTCCTGGATTAAAATAGAAAGTGCTGGGAAAGGCCTGGAGCATGAAGGCAGCTGGTTTACACGGGGAGTTCAGGCGCCTGGACTACATGAACTCCTGTCTAGCCCACACTTCCATCATTTGATTAATGGATTTTTCAAATTACAGTGCAGTGTCCTGCTCTGACTCCCTCACCACCATCCTCCCTATTAAACACATTTATACCCAGGCAGAAAGTACTGTTCTAAATAAGTGTTTCTCAAACATTGACGTGTACGCTAATCACCTGGGGGTTCTGCAAAAATCCCAATTCTGACTCAGTAGACTTGAGACAGAGTCTGAGATTCTGTGTCAGTAACAAGCACAGCAGTGTGCCAGGGGCTTCTGGTCCACAGGCAAGGTTGTGAGTAGCAAGGCTGTGCGTCACAATGATGTCCTGGCAAATGTCAGTGATATTCCATCGTATGTTGTCTCCAATGTTTATAGGGTTATACATGTTATCTCTCCTTTTCTCCAGATTTATAAACTATTTGGGATTTGGATACTACCTGTATTTTCTTCCCACATAATGTACTTTAGAGTTCCACCCACATCGTGGGCATTTAAAGATGATAACATGCTCAGGTAAATTCTACATTAAATGTATCACTTTACATCATCTTTGAATAAATAATTTCCACTTCACATAAGGGAAACTTGTATGTGATAGTTTGTTGGTTAGCAAAGAAAACAGTAAAAATGACCGTTGATTTGAGGAGGGAAATATACTCAACAAGGTAAGTGAACACACAAAACTACAGATGCTCTTCTGTGCAACCGTAACGTCATTTAGACGCAACACTTTGTCACAGATACTCTCCCACTGGGACCAGTGATCTGGAAAACGTGCTTTCTGCTTAGGACCAAGGCAAAGAAGCAATTCTAGTAAGTGGTGTTACAATCTTGGATTGCTGCTTCAGGCTGAAAGTACCAAAGGCAAAATTGCGTACAGTGAGTGAATATTCTGAGAGAGGAAAGGAAAAGGAAGGGAGGGATTTAAGAAAATATCTTGCATATGCCACTGATGCTTCTTCTAAGAACTTCATCTTTTCCCTGCCTCATTTTCTTTTTCGTCTCTTTCTTTCTTTTTTTTTTTTTGTAGAGACAGAGTCTCACTTTATCACCCTGGGTAGAGTGCCGTGGTGTCACAGCTCATAGCAGCCTCCAGCTCTTGGGCTTAGGCGATTCTCTTGCCTCAGCCTCCCAAGGAGCTGGGACTACAGGCGCCCGCTACAACACCCCGCTATTTTTTTTTGTTGCAGTTTGGCAGAGGCCAGGTTCGAACCTGCCACCCTTAGTATATGGGGCCGGCGCCCTACCCACTGAAGCACAGGCGTCACCCTCTTTTTTGTCTCTTTCAGGAACTTTCCCCTTGCTTCTTCTGGTGCTCAGAGGACAAATGACTAGAAGTCACGGTCAGGGCTAGCTGTTTCCTGGAAGTAAAGAGGTTTGGGTTGCAAGTCAGCTTCTTTTTTTTTTTGAAGAAAAGAAGAACTTTTATTTTATTTTTTTTTTTATTAAATCATAGCTGTGTACATTGATATGATCATGGGGCATCATTCACTAGCTTTACAGACCGTTTACCAAGTTTCACATATACACTTGTAAGATGCACCGCTGGTGTAATCCCACCAATCCCCTTCCCTCTACCCCCCTCCCCCCTCCCTCCCCACCCTTTTCCCCTTCCCCCTATTCTTAGGTTGTAACTGGGTTATAGCTTTCATGTGAAAACCCTAAATTACTATGCAAGTCAGCCTGTAAGATCACTCACAGCTAAAAACTTCTTTTATAATAAATCTCTGAACATCTATTGAACACCACCAATGTATTGGCATTTTGCTTCCTTTTAGTATTTTTTAGGAGGGAGGAAGGTTATGTCTACTCTTACCTGTGGAAAAATTTAAAGCATATTTTTAAAAATGGATATCCAGATTATCTAAATATATTGATGATGGATAGGGAAGAAAGTTTTGTGTTCATCAGTCATATTTTTTGTTGTTGTTGAAGTTTGGCCGAGGCCGGGTTCGAACCTGCCACCATCCGTGTATGGGGCCAGTGCCCTACCCACTGGGACACACGTGCTGCCTGGCTCTGTATGTCTTAATCCATTTTTTTTTTTTTTTAAGTTTTTGGCCGGGGCTGGGTTTGAACCCACCACCTCCGGCATATGGGGCTGGCGCCCTACTCCTTTGAGCCACAGGCACCGCCCCATCAGTCATATTTTTGAATGACTTGTAATACTAATTAATAAGCAAACACAGATACATGATATTAAATACCTATACTTCTTATTTTCCTTAATATGCAAATATACACAGATGTGAAAAAGGAAAAAAAATGTTTAAAGGTTACCAATTACACTGGTCTTTGTGTCTGTTTTTAGTTACAAAAATGTAAATGATCTAAATGTCTTATTCACGGCATTTAGATCGAATTAGCTTTGCCATAAAACATCTATGTTTTCTGAAACACATCCACACATCCTGAGGTCTGCGACTCACCAGGTGCCTTTGAAAGTCTTCTGCCAATGTACTATGTAATGAGAATAAAACACATTTGCATTTTTAAGGAATATGTATGTATATTTATATTGTTTATAAAGATATATTTCTTAAATAAGACTATAGTTTAAATTTTAAAAAGTTATCATTTAAAATAAATCCTTACAAATGATAGTAAGATATTTCTATTTAACAGATCAAGTAATACTATAGTGTAGAAACAGAATAAATAAATATAATTTACTATTAATCTGGCCAGCTAGCTTTGCAATAATGTAACTTTTGGTAATTTTTGTTTTGAATTTTGACATTAACCTAAATATTACGCAAAAACGAAGAGTTTGTTAATATTAGACCTTTTTAAATTGGCACACTACAAACTGTACTTTGGCTTTTAAATGCGAATATTTCCTTAAGTGGAATATCCGCTTATGTTTTATTTTAGACCATTTAAAAAGTAATATTATTTTTAAAACAATTATCTTTGATACATTAAATATGGAGTCTCACTCTCAAACTAAAATACAACTTTACAGGAAAATATCACTCTTCTCATTGACAAGTGGCTACTAACTATATATAGTCATTGACTAAAAGGGGTTTTCTAAATCTTTTCTTCAAATTATATCATCCTACTTTTATTTAGAAAACCAGGAGCATTAAAAGAACAAAACAAAGCAAAAACATTAGGTCAAGAAAAATCCCCCAAACCCGTAGGCAGGAGGGATGAATATATTTCTGAAAACCCAGCTGACCCTGACTGAAATATCTTCTAGACAGCATTTGCAGAGAAATAAAATGTTCTGGGAATAGCTATTGGTTAAAAACGTTTACTACAGTATTAAGGCAGTCAACTGGCTTAAATGTTATTCCTAAGGTCACCATCCAGCAAGTAACATGTTCCAGTCAGCTTTACCCCACACGGGCCTTAGAGGAGAAAAGAAACAGAGCACAATGCTATTTATTTTTTTAAAACATGTTTTCTATCAAGGCTTCTACCACTCTTCTTTACGCTTTGACTGGTTAAAACTAGTAAATCTCCTTCTCACAGCCTATATGCTATGCAACTTGAAAAACCATTTTGTGCCTTAAATTTGGCCTCCTGCCAGTTTATATTATCACAGAAAGGTGTTTTAAAGTACTGTAACTAGAATGCAAATGAAGGCAGAAATACTTGTAAGGGAAAGAATTAAAGGAATAACTTTCCTTCCTTTCTGTAAGGCTTATAAAATGTATTTCACTAAAATATGCTTTGCGATCTGGAAATACTGCAAGGCTTCCTTTAGGTAAAAAAAAGTAAACATATAAAAATTCCAGTTTTTGCCATCCTATTTCTTTATGCACTTGCTTATTTTCGTTGCAATTTATACTGTATACTTCTTCTGTAATATAAAACAAGATTAGCAAGGGAGACATTTATTTTGTCTGAAAATGAGAACTAAGTGGGAAAAAAAAATCCACGATAGCCTTAGTAGCTGTGTTATTTGACATTATCACTGGGAACTAAACGACATACCAGTAAGATTTTCCTACACTGTCTAATGAAAAGTTTGAAGCACATTCTATCTATTGTTCACAAATGCTTCATTGTCCCCTGACAAATGGTCTGTGGCAAATCTCTAAAATCTTCTTTTGCAGTACTACAGCTTAAAAGATTCATACCGTCAAACACTGCACCTCAAAGGCTAATGTCTACTCTCCAAATTTCAAATACTGGAGCCTAATAAAAATTTAAAGATTCCGAGCTCTTCTCCAGGGAGCAGCTGCCAAGCATCTCTTGAAAGAAAGAAACATAAACAGCCTCCATCTAGAATAGCCATGTCTTACCTTTGAGAAAAGATATAGTAAGGGCAAACATTTTTAATAGGAAAAAAAATCCAAGTTATGCTACAGAATGTTAGTTAATGGGCTTTCTGTGGCTCAATAACTGCATCACAAAAGCATTTCAAATATTTCAGATGTATTTATAAAAAGAAAATAAAAATATTCATACAGTATATTTTATTACACATGTATAATATACATATACACAGTCATACACATATATACACATGTAAACACCTACACAAATATATCATATGTACACACACAGAATCTATTTGGGAGCATTGCAGATCTTTTTCTATTCAACTGCTTTCCTTGTCAATTTTCTGTGCAAAGTCTGATTTATCTTGCTGGTAGCTGTATATTATTAAAACATGGCTGCCCTGGAGACAAAGCAAAGTTCATTTTAGTTCAGCAGCACTTCGCATTTTACTATCCTCTCAACACATTTCACCAAAGAGAGTTCAGTAAAATTTCTTGTAGTGATATTCCTTCACAAAAACTTGATCTAAAAAAATTCTACATAGAAAGGCAACTTTGCGTCACCTATAGAAAAATTTATCTCAGCTCTAAATTATAAGAACACCATTTTCTTCCACAGAAATGCAATCTCACTTTTTCTATTAGGTATCTTTCTTTTTGAGACAGAGTCTCACTATGTCATCCCCGGTAAAGTGCTGTGGCATCACAGCGCACAGCAACCTCTAACTCTTGGGCTTAAGGGATTCTCTTGCCTCAGCCTCTCAAGTAGTGATCCTACAGGCACTGGCCACAATGCCTGGCTATTTTTTTGTTATAGTCATCATTGTTGTTTAGCAGGCCTGGGCCGGGTTCAAACCACCAGCTCCGGTGTATGTGGATGGCACCCTAGCCGCTGAGCTACAGGCATTGAGCCTTCATTAGGTATCTTAAGGCATATTTTTACTATCATCCTGCATAATAAAATTTATTTGAAATAAGTTTAGTATTGAAGTTCTTTATAAAATAAAGCATAACTCTTTTTTGATCCACTTTCTGTCCAGGAATCCCTCTTTTGATATCTACTTTGAAAAGAAAAAGATGCTCATCTTAAAGAATAATGGTGGTTCTAGGCTCCTTCCTGATTCTCCAATAACCTAATGTAAGTCAGTGAATATGGGACATATTCAAAATTTGCTGTGGACCATTAACTGCATTTGGAAATGCATCCTAGTTACGTTTTATTTAGGTTATATTATGGTTAACTCTCGTGAATGCTAAAAACAACAGAATACATAAGGACAAAACACAAACAGCCATTTTAAATCGGCGTGTATTTGGAAAATATTGACTGCTGTTAGGGGGAAAAGATGCAGTTGAATTTACTCTAATCATCTCCATTTATAAATTTAGTAGTTAAATTTAAATTTATATGTTTTTAATCCAAGTCATCTTTATAGTTTGATTACACCTAAACATTAAAAACCTTTATAATCTAGTACTTTAAAAATTTAAATAATATTTAATAGGTAAAAATGAGACTTATTAAAAATCATTTAAATGAGAAAATCCTTTCGGGTTCAATATACAGCTGATTTTAAAAAACCATACTATAACATATTGTGTGTTTTATTCTTAAATGATGTGCTAACTCAATTTAAATTTAATATAGTCATAAACATTTCAAAGATATTTCCTATTTTAAAATCACACAAACTTAAATATAAATATGAATATGACTAAATTATAGATGTTAGAGACTAAGAAAATAATTATTAAGACTTCTAGTCAGACTGAATGCTATTTATGATATAAAAATAGCAAAATAAGCTGTAAGCAAAATATTCTACTGCATCTATCTACACCTACAGGTGCTTGATGTGCATTGGAACATGAAGATTGTCATGTCTGCGTTCACATTTCTTTCAAATCTAAGAGAAATAAAGGTTAATATTATCCTTACAATGTTACCTTGCTTACATTATATACAACCATCATACTAATCATAGCTCTGTAACATGCAACCGTTCCAATTTGTCAAGATACAAAGTGTAGTAAGTTCTACCACATCCTGAGAAAGAGACTAATAAGGAAGGGGTGTATATAGCTAAGGCTCCTCAACAAAGCACTACCTCATCTACGACTTGAAAACTATGAAGTCAGCCAATAGAAGAGCCTCTTCTACAACTTGAATGTTACCTTGGAAGTGAGAACAATATAATCGAAAAATCTGCACCCTCATATTAATTTGAAATAATAAAAAATTAGAAAAAAAAAAAAAAGAACCACCTGGTTGCCCCTGTAGATGATCCAAGCTGCTGTTCTAAGGCTGCTGAGCGCGGTGATGGAGGGAGGTGAGAGGCAGGAGGTAATGTTGAAAAGGGAGGCTAGGTCAGACAGAATTCAGCAGAGGCAGGTAAGGAATGTAAGTTTTACTCTAAGGACATAAAAAGCTATTGGAGACTTTTAAGCAGATAAATAAGATTACTGGATAAACTATTAAAAAAAAAAAGGATCATCCTATCCACTGCACAGATAGTAGATGGCACACAGAGGGGATGGTTTAAGATTATCATGTTATATAGAGTTCCTGGTTTTCTTAGTTGGGAAAAAATTTTTTTAAAGTTTCCTCATAATAAGAATGGATGCTCGATGAATATTTTGTGTAGGCATATATGATATGTCCTTTCAAAATAACATATTTAATAAGCAAAGTACTATTCATCTTTAATTATTTAATTGTTTCATCAACACTAAGAGTATCTGTTTATTTCTTTTCATGAAGAACCCTAAATATTCTAAATAAGGTTCAGATGATATATTTATGCATATAGATGAATAAATAAATAACACAGACATACATATTGTATATTTTTTAACTGTGAATAGCATATGGTACATTTTGGATAATTCTAGATAATAAGTTTAGTTCTAATTTTCTTCAAAATGTTCAGAGTTTTGGTTAATATTTATTTCTCACCATTATATTTTGCAAGGCAGAAAAATACAAAAACTATACTTGCTCTGGTAGACTACTTTTGAGTGTGATTTGTGATTAAATCCTTTTCAAAATGTTCTGATATTAAAACCAATACACAGAGACATTTTTGTATTTAATAGTAACTTTCACTTCTCTTCACATCATGAGGTCCAAATATACTATGTGAATGTGCTTGTTATGCTTTTTTCTCCACTAACTTTTTTTTTTTTTTTTTTAGAGACAGAGTCTCAGTCTATGGCCCTCGGTAGAGTGCCGTGGCCTCACACAGCTCACAGCAACCTCCAGCTCCTGGGCTTACGCGATTCTCTTGCCTCAGCCTCCCGAGTAGCTGGGACTACAGGTGCCCGCCATAGCACCCGGCTATTCTCCACTAACTTTTAACTAAGAAATGGGGTTTGAAACAAATCTTTTGTTCATCCATAGTGTGGGAATAAACTGAAGAGCAAAAGAGGAACATGGATTGGTCCTTTAGAAATACCTAGATCTCTTTTAATACACAAATGGTTCAGGCAATGATTTGGTCTTAATTAGTCACCCAGCTCTTAATGCAGAAACTTTGTAAAATTAGGTTGCGCACAGGAAATCCATCAACATAACACGATCTGAATAAATCTGTACCAAGCTGTGCATATTTCCTGAGGGCTATGTAAGGGTTACAAAAAAGAAACATTCTAGAGATTCCTGGTAAGTTAATTGTTTGTGATGTGTTCCTACTAGAAATTTATTTGGAACATAAATATGTGCCTATTTAGAGGCCTTAGGACAATACAAGCTTCCAGAGAAATTCAAGTCCTACTATGGCAGAGACGTCAGAAGAAGCTTTAGAAATAGTCTTGTGACCAGCTATTCAATGACGGCAACCACTTCAAAAGCCCGCAGAAGGAATCCGGAGAAAATAAAGGTAGAAGGCAAAGTTTGCAACTGATTTCCTTGGTAAACAGCAACCTTTTGGCTAATGAACATCTTTTTTATAATTTCTGATTAAAAATCCACTTTTTAAAAAAGCTTGTGTATGTGAGGATAAGTGAGGAATTGACTTATTTTATATAACTCAATGTTCAAAGTAAAGGAAGATTGTTTTTGTTACTTTTAATGTGCAAAAGCTACTGCTTGTCATCATAGGATATCACACCCCACTTTGTCAGACAGAAACATCTAGAAGAAAAAGAAGGGATTATATGAGGAAAAATGATTTGGAATTGGGGGAAAATGTCTAAGATTCAGAAAATCTAAAGGCAGAGAAAAGTGCCTGCAATGAGAAAAGTGCTATTAGAGAACAGGGCTTGCTACGCTGAATTCTGCTAGTTTCAGAGGACTGTGTTAGCAGGCATAGCTATAATACTAAAAGTACTACCACGGCCAGCTAAGTTTTGTTTCAGAATTTTTATTATCAAGAACATAATCTTTGATTACTTACTACTCTCTTAGGCCATTGTATTAACCAATATTAGGACTTTCTACTCTGCATCCCTATACTTTCCACTCCAAACAAAACTAGTGATTTACCTTCTCTTCCCAAAATATGCCTTTTGAATCTCTGCCAGATTCCAGCCTGTCCTGTAATGAAGGCTCAACATGATCAGATAAGAGACTTTAGTGTCCATGTGGTGTCCTGTAATAGAATACTGAATGATCCTCCTAGTTCTGGTTTACCTGCAAGCCCTGCTCCCAGCATAACCCTGGAACAGTGTTGGCTGTAGGACAGTCATTCTCAACCAGGGACAATCTCACTCAATAGGATAATTTGGCAATGTCTAGAAACATTTTTGATTATCACGATTCAGAGGGTACAGAGGTCAGCAATGCTGTAGGAGTCCTCTACAATAAAGAATTTGTTTGAAAAAGTCAATAATGCTGATGTTGAGAAACTCTGCACTAGAGATTTTTGTTTTTCAATGAACTTTGCCAAAACATGTCAATGTTAACATAGAAAAAGAGACAAAAGAATTAGTTTTTGTAGGTGTCAGTATATATTTACAGTTACAAAATAACTATGTTTACTGTATGGGCTTATTTCTGATGTTTCTGAGAAATAACTAAACTTCTGTTGGATAAATTTCCAGTCTATATATGATTCAGGATACTTCGTTCTTTCTATAGTGCGACTTTCTGCTAATTTTCAATTGTAAAATATAAGAAGACAACAACAAAGGATGTTTTTAAGTCTTTCTCTGGGAAAAGGGATAAAATAGTAGAAATGATCAATCATTAAGCATAGAAATTTATCCACATATTGAATATGCATGTCTTGACTTTATTTACAGGGAAACAATTTTTAAGACACACTTGATAGAATGTAGTCCCTATGTAATCTGTTTTTTCTTTCTCCCCTGGCTATTTAAAAGCTCTCAAACAAATTTAACACCTGTCCTCAGTGAGGTGCTTACCTAGATTTCTTATGGTATGTCCCATTGTGTCTTCTTGACTCTCCATTCTGTTTTATTATCTATCATATGTTGATCTAGTTTTAATTTATAAATCCCTTTAAATATTTTTAGGGATCTTTGGATTAACATTTTTTAACTTTATTCAGTTTTTAATTTTTTTTCCC
Source organism: Nycticebus coucang (assembly GCF_027406575.1). Classification (NCBI taxonomy): domain Eukaryota; kingdom Metazoa; phylum Chordata; class Mammalia; order Primates; family Lorisidae; genus Nycticebus; species Nycticebus coucang. The sequence goes on along the minus strand of NC_069799.1, from coordinate 4,145,092 downwards.
CAGTGGCTACATCATTTTCACAAAATGGTGATAGGTTTAAAGGTCTTAAGAAATAAGAACCTAACTGTCCTTACTTTCCAAGATTTTATAAGTTGATATGCAAATAAAGAAATATATACTAATAACTATTTAATAAGGCAGAAAAATTAGAGGAGATAGGAAGAGACTTGATGTTCAAAGTACAGCAGACACTCATCTTTGGGAAGTAGAGGGGTATGAGGGCTTTGGAATAATGACAGCTGCTGAAATGTACATTTTTAACAGGTGAAGAATTCAGACGAAGAAAACATTTCAAGAGAATAGCGTGAAGGGAGATGTTGAAAAAGAAATAATGGTTAATTTGGGTTACAATATGTGCTTTTGGTAGACACATTTGATAGGTTGGTCAACAGTTCTGGTTAGGTCATGACTGTGTGATCCAATTCTGGCCAGTGGAAGTTTGGGGGCCATATCATGGGTGGGTTTAATGCTTCCCTGAAGGCTTTTTCACCTTATTAAATGTAACTGCGTTAGAGCCAAATAAGGTCATGTCTCCTGGATGAGGTTATGCTTTAGGAACTTGAGTAGAAGGACACAATTAAATTGTAGTAAATTGGGTTATGCTGCTGAGTACTAATTATAAGCTACTGAAAATGGGTTTTAAAGAAGACAGGCGAGACACTGGAAAGAGAAAAAGATGTAAGACCATAGCAATTATTTCCAATGTTAGAAATAGTTCCAAATTGGCAGAGGAAAAGAGTATCACATATTGGTATTTATTTATGTATTAGCAAATAATCAAGAAATACTAGCCAATTAGGTGTAATTAATACTTATAGACTGTCTTCTACAGCTAATGCACAACTTCTGTAAGACTTTATTATCCAGGATACACTGTCCACTCTTTAATGTAATCTAAACTACTAAAACTAAATCATTCATGAGCGACATATTTTTTAAGGTCCTCATTTTTTAAATTTTAGCATATTAACCAATTCATGTTTTGGTTATAGTCAAAGTTATAAGTGTGCCCCAACCTGAATTGTGTGCCCTGTACCTGTTAGTGTGAATCTACCCTTTCTTCCTGCCCCACCCCTACCTGCTTCCTTACCATTGGGTTCTAATACCAAATGTGAACATGGGTGTTCATCAATTAGTTCCAATTTAACATTGAGTACATGAGGTATTTGTTTTTCCAATCTTGTGAAACTTTACTTAGACGAATGCTCTCCAGTTTCATCCAGGTTGTATTAAAAGATATTAGTTTACCATTTTTTGTCGCTGAGTAGTACTCCAAATAGTACATATACCACATTTTCTCAATCCACTCATGTATGGATTGGCACTTGAGTTCATTCCACATCTTTACAATTGTGAATAATGCTGGTCGGGGACTTTTATCATTGGAAGATTTTTGATTGCTGCTTCAATATCATTACTTGATATTGGTCTGTTTCGGAGTTGTATTTTTTCCTGACTGAATCTAGGGACGTGAGTGTTTCCAGGAATTCGTCCATATCTTCAATGTTTTCCTGTTTATGTACATAGAGATTTGTATGTATTCAGAGATGATGTTTCTGTAGCATCAGTTATAATATGCCCTTTTTCATTTCTGATTGAGGTTATTGGGGTCCTTTCTGTTGTTTGTAGTTAACCTGGAAAGAGGTCTTTTTTTTTTTTTAATCTTGTCAAAGAACTAACTTTTGTTTCATTAATCTTCTGTATAACTCTTTTGTTATGTATTTCATTTAGTTCTGCTCTGATATTAGTTGTTTCTTTTATTCTGCTAGGATTGGGATTGGTTTGCTCTTCCTTTCCTAATTTCTTGAGATGATTCATTAGATTGTTAATTAGAGATATTTATGGGGTTTTTTTGATGTAAACATTTAAGGCTCTGAATTTTTCTCTTAGTATTGCTTTAATGAATGCCACAGATTTTGATAATTTGTGTCCCCTTGTGATTTAGTTCAAAGAATCTTATGATTTCCAACCTTAATTTCCTTGACCCAATAATCATTCAGCAGTAGGTTGTTTAATTTCCATGACTTTGTGTACAATTGTTTCTGTTGGTGTTAATTTCTAATTTTATTATACTGTGGTCTGAGGAGATAAATGGTACAATTTCTAATTTTTTGCATTTGTTGAGATATGTTTTGCATCCTACTATGTGATCAGTCTTGGAGAATTTTCCATGTGCTGATGAGAAAATTTATATACAGTAGTTTTTCAGTGGAATGTTCTGTAAATGTCTGTTAGGCCCATTTGCTTTACAGTCTTGTTTAATTCCCATTTCTTCTTTATTTTCTGCTTGGAGAATTTGTCCAATTCTGTCAGTAGGGTGTTGTAGTCCCCAACTATAATAATGTTGTTTATCATTTTGTTTAGATCTAATAGGGTCTACTTTATAAATCGGGGTGCATTTTCTGTCAAGTGCTTAAATAATTAGAACTATTATGTCTTTTTGTTGAATTGTTCCTTTCACTATCATATAATGACCACCTTTGTATTTCTTTATTATTGTTGCTTTGAAGTCAATGTCATCTGATACGACGATGACTACATCAGTTTTCTTTTGGTTTGTATTGCATGAAATACTGTTTTCCATCCCTTTACCTGGAGTCTGAATGTGTCCTTACAAATTAGATATGGTTCTGGGAAACAGCAGATACTTGGCTTATATTGTTTTATCCATTCAGCCAGCCTATATCTTTTTAGTGGAGATTTCAAGCCCTTCACATTTAATGACAGAATTGATTAGTGAGATGGATTTCTGTTCATCCTATTAGTAGACTGCACTGCTTTGTTTTATCTCTAGACACCTTGTGGTATCTAAGCTCTGAATTTTAGCTTTTGGATGGTTTTATACTGGTGGGTGTCTATTGTTCTGATCAGTGTCTAATGCAGATCTGGGTGCTTCCTGCAGGGCAGGGCAGGGCAGGGCTTGACAAATTCCCTCAGCATTTGCTTTTCTGAGAAAGTCCTTATTTGTTCCTCATATAATAAACTTGGTTTTTTAGGATACAACATTCTAGGCTGGCCAGAATAATGCCAATCCATTATTCTGTTCAAAAAAACAAAATAGGGCCCCAGTCCCTCCTGGCTTTTAAGGTCTCAGTTCAGAAGTTTGCATTTAGTCTAATGAATTTTCCTTTGTAAGTTGACTAATATTTTCACATTATGGCTCATAGGAATTCTGCTTCCATGATAACTTTGGTCAGTCTGATGACTATATATAGGTGATTGCCTCTTGGTGATGAATCTCCCATGTGTCTGTTTTTCTTCTAGTACCTGGATGTCCAGATTTCTAGCAAGATCTGAGAAATTTTCTTCAAGCATTACCTCACCTAGGTTTTCCAGCTCTTATGTATTTTCTTCTTAACCCTTGGGGATGACTGTGTTTCTTATGTTAAGCCTCTTTACATAGTCCCATGTTTCTTATAGGCTTTGTTTGTTCCTCTTATTTCTCTGTTCTTTCTCTTTGACTAACTTGTTTAATTCAAAAGTATTGTCTTCTAACTCTGAGAAACTTTATTCTTCCCCATCTAATCTATTCTTAAGGCTTTCCAACACTGTATTTTGTTTTCCTTTAATGAATTTTTCATTTCCAGAAGTTTTGCTTGAATTTTTAAAATAATTTTATTTTTAAATTAATTTTCTGTACTATTTTTGTGGTTTCTCTGTGTTGGGTTTCTATTTTCTCTTATATTTCATTGAGCGCCCTTACAATCCAACTTCAAAACTTTTTTTCTGAGACAGTGTCTCACTTTGTCACTCTTGGTAGAGTGCTGTGGCGTCATAGCTCATAGCAACCTCAAACTCCTGGGCTTACGCGATTCTCTTGCCTCAGCCTCCCATGTAGCTTGGACTATACATGCTCACCACAACGTTCAGCTATTTTTAGAAATGAGGTGTCACTCTAGTTCAGGCTGCTCTCCAACCTTTGAACTCAATCTGCCTGCTTTGGCCTCCTAAATGCTGGGATTACAGGTGTGAGCCACTGTACCAGGCCAAATAGAAATTCTTTATCATTCCTTTTAATATTCTCATTTTGGTTGCTGTATGAGTTATCATTTTCATTTGGGGGTGTGTTTTCTCTCTGATTTTTCATGTTTTGGGAGTTCTTTCACTGATTTTTTTTTCTCATCTTATCTAGAGCAGCCATTGCTTCTTATTTTTGGATTTTCTTTTTTTATTTAATGCCACACCCAGTTTAATCTCTGAGACATTATGGATGCTTGTGGGATGAGACTCAGCCACACCCTGTATGATTGAATGAGTACATCTGTAAAGGGCATGAAAATTGACCTCCCAGTGTAGGTAGTGTTTACTGGAAGTAACAAGCTATGATGTTGTTTATGAATCCAGGGACCAACTCTAGTTCTTCAGGAGAAGCACTGGATTGTCCCAGGTGATGGGTGGGTCCTAGAACTCAGGTGAGTCCTAATTTACTGCCAGGATAGAGGTGGGAGGAGCTGTCTGTGGCTAGATTGGGTGACCTACCCTCAGACTCCACCAAAGCTGGGAAGGTATCTGTTTCAGCAGAAGTCAAGGGGCTGCTTCCATCTTCTAAGAAAGGCCACCAGAGTAGGGCTAAAGTGGCCTCACCCAACCAGAAAGTCTGCTTGTTAGGGCAGGGAGGCTGTCTGAAATTTGCAGTCTGGAAGGCTGGAGGAGACCTTTCTGCTCTCCACTCCTCTCCTGCTCTGCAGTTTCCCCAGTGGTCCACCCAGCTCCCCACCAATTGTAATGCTGTTTGGAGGTTCCTTGCCCAAGATCCTGGCCACAGCTGAGAGTCAATCCTCCTTTGGGAGCAGGGGTGCCTCACAGCAAGCTTCAGCCAGGACCCCCACTGCATTATCTCCCCATCTTCCCCCTCCCAAGATTAATTCAGAAATCTCCCCTCTTGCCTCCAAGAAATATGATTTGGACCTGGGGGTATAGGATCTGGCCTATTGTCCTGTTCCTGGGTCCCTGAAGATCAATCCCTTACCATGCCATGGAGAAGCACACTGCTCCCTAGTTGTCCATGGGGTGCCCACACTGGTTCGACACACTTCTGTCTCAGGAATGCCCTTCTTTGACTGGGTTGCCTAGGAGGGCTGGGGGGCAGGGATCTCATACTCTAAGCACCCCTTAGTCCACTGAAGCTCATAGTCTGAGCACCCCTTAGTCCACTCCTTAGAGCAGTGGTTCTCAACCTGTGCATCACGACCCCTTTGGGGGTCAAATGACCCTTTCACAGGGGTCACCTAAATACATCCTGCGTATTAGATATTTACATTATGATTCATAACAGTAGCAAAATTACAGTTATGCAGCAGCAATGAAAATAATTTTATGGTTGGGGGTCACTAGAACATGAGGAACTGTATTAAAGGGTCACAGCATTAGGAAGGTTGAGAACCACTGCTTTAGAGGAAATGTCTGAGCCCCACTCTCTGTGGAAGCAACTACTGAGGCAGCTGCACCAACATAAAAGAAAAGCAGATCCTGTGAGCCTCGGGTCAATCCAGTCAATCTCGGCATCCTTAGGTAGGGCAGGGGAAGGGAAGGAAGAGAATCTGAGTAGAGGAAAGCCAGCACTCTGGTCATCTCTGTCCCCTCTCCAGTAGGCAGCACACTCAGAATGTCCAGGCTCACACAGATCCCCTAACACCCATTGATTCCCTGTTGCTCCCTCAGTCTGGTCTAGAGTTGGGAAATGTTTGTGTGGAAATGAGTGAGATAAAAACTTAGAGGCTGAAGCCCCCTGTGGAGGAGGAAGGTACAGGGTGGCTGCAGAAGCAACATGATGCTTGTCCTCTCACTAGGCCTGCAGTGATGAGAAGTATGTTGAGGGTGCCGACAGTGTGGTGCTTTGATCTCAAAAGATCCCAGTTCACTGGTGGCAGCAGTTGGGGGCTTGTGATGGTAGAAGGGCTCTGCAACAGCTCAGAGCCCACTGACCGCCAGAGGTGTGGGGAGAGAGGAATGAACCACTCCCCCTTGCCCTCTCAATGGACTCCAAGCTTTTCTATATCCTGCCCTTCTTGTTCTGCCCCACTACTTCTTCCCATGGCATCACTGAGAGATGTTGGCACTTTTCCCTGAGAATTATATATGAGGTATGTTTGTCTGTTTGTTTATTCTTTTTCATCTAAAGCTTTTCTTCTTTAAGAGATAATCTGACAGCTGGTGTTTCTGGTCCATCCTGTCCATACCCTCCCTTCTCCTTTTTTTCTTAATCAAAACATTGGTGTAACATCTACAAGTTGGAAAACACCCATACTCCTTAATCAGATTGGAGAATAGCTAATGTTTGTCATTGACAAAATTAAAAATTCATTGTTTTGTTTAGTAGCGTGAGATAGTGTTATCACATTCTTCATTGAATGACACACAATCTTTTGTAGAAGAGTTTTGCTAAATGCACACCAGAATGTTGTTAATTGGGGCATGCAAATTTGTTCTACAACTAAGAAGAAGAGGAGGGATTAGAAGCTATTTTAATGCGGTAGTGCATTTATGTTTAAAGTATAATAATATTCATGTCATTATCATGTATTATTCATATGCAGTGTTTGAAGTGAAGGCCTTTCCAAATATATTAAGAAACTTGTATTCACAATAATGTAATTAATTCCCAAACCCTCCCTTCCTCTGGTTTTAGCAAGTGTGAATCTTCTGGCTGAATTATACCGCGGTTCTAAAGTAGGACCTCATGGGCCAGATCCAGCCAGCAATGTGCTGTTTTTTTTTTTTTTTTTTTTTTGGGCCCACATGCTGTTTAATTTTTTTTAACTATTTGCCAGAATGTAAAAATAGATAGTTATTACACAAAAATCCAGATTTTCAGTCCTTTCTGCCAGAAAAATCAGAAGAGCTGGCAACAGTGAGCCTACACTTACATATCACAACAGTTTGCTATAGCTGGGTATACTTGTGGGTGGAGCCAAGGCCCACTGAGTCCATGCAGCCTTCCCTGCACATGACTTGTCTTCCATTGGTATCCTGGCACAGGAAACATTTACAGATGTGCCCATGACATCCTTCCACAAAACCTAGCTCACCTGGGTAGTCTGGGCTTCAGCTCTGGTTTGGCATGAATAAGAAAATACTGGCTGCAACTAGAATGCTAATTCTATAGTGGGATGAATGGGGAGGCCAATTTCAACCATTGGGAGTTCACTGGTTATTTATATACATAAACCATCTTGTAGAAAAAGTCTTCAATCTTGCTTTAAAAGATGTTTTTCACCCCTACTAAAGAAGTTGGTTTCTTTAAAAGCAGAGTTTTCATGAACTGAATTTTTTTTCTATCATAAGCCTATTTTATCTACACTCTACTAAGGAAAATGGTATACTATATATTATAAATTATTTTTAAAGATCTACTTTGCAGTTAAGATTCAAGTCAGGTATTTTGCAACAAATTTTATTTGAATGTTTTTTAAATGTTCAAAGTTAAGTACTTGCTTTTCTTAAAAGCAAAACTACAAATGCATTTACTAATGGCTAACATTTGCTGAATGATCACCAGTGATAATAAATTGTGCTGATTGCTTTATATATATTATCTCATTTAACTACACGTAAACAAAATGGTGTTTGTGAAACTGTAATCTCAATTTTACACTTAGAGAATAAATAACTTACCTAATGTTGCTTTTTTAAAATTTTAAAATATTTAATTGGCAAAAATTATATATATTCGAGGTCTACAACATGATTATTTGATGTGTGTGTGCATGTGTGCACAAACCTGTGTATCAGTCATGTTCTTCAGTGGTAAGAAGGAAGGTGGGAAGGAAGAAGGAGTGAAAAGCAGATTGTCAACAGAATAGGTTATATCTGCGTACATGCAGATTTTAATAATGAATTTTGATTCTGAAATTTTTGATGCATTTAGAAATTTGCGCCTTTGTGAGCATGAAAAAGTGTGTGCATACTAGTCATGATGTAAAATAGTTTTCTTACTGTTAAATTGGCCAAATAGTTTAAAACTACTGTACTATGGCATATTGTTTCCTCCTACTAGAGCTTGTAGTATTTAATAAAGTTTTGTTACTACTTAGGTATGACTAAAGTTTAGATTTAAATATATTTTAAAATATGTATCATGTTTCCTTAGCATTACAGTGCAGAAAATGTATCATGATTTTACAAATCACAAATAACAGGCATATCCTGGACTTTCAGGCATTATCAGTCTTTTGAAAAGGTGAATTTTATTGGAATACAATCAAATGTGCTGCAAAAAGAATGCAAAAAGCAAGGTCAGAGACAAGACATTTTAAAGAACCAAGTACAATATATGTTTCTTCAGTGCCTTTTCTTTAACTATTCGGTCTATTTTACCTTAAATACCTTATTTCTTTCTACAGATACAAAGTGGGCATGCTAATTAATCAGATGACATTCTATTATTTGTTTTGTAGTTGCAGCTTAATCAGTAACTAATCTATGCCTTGAAAAAGTTGTTAAATCATAAATTTGTTTCTGCTGGAGAAAAACATCAGAGGCTGAAACAACTGACAGCAATTCCATCTATAGACTGTTTCTCTGCATATAGGCCGAGGTGTGCACAGTAGGAGAGCCTTTAGACCCCCACCATCTCCATGAGCTCCGACTAAAGTCAATCTGATATAAATATTGAAAGCTGAGTTTTAATCTAACATGAGTCTTCTGAGGGAGCTTCTCAGCCTGCCCACATAGAAAAACAGAGCTGCTGCTTAGCTACACCACACAGAGTCTACTGAGAACACAGACATTATACAGAGACATTTTAAGGAAGATCTGTGGCATCTTAGGGAGGAGTGATAATTATGAAGTCTCAGCTAAGCATCAATCTTGGTCCCTTACTGGCAGTCTCTTCACTTTGGTCCGTAACTTGAATGTGTTTATTTTTAAGTAAATAAAAATTTCCTAGTGATTGACAGAAACTTCAATTGTCTTCCTGGTTCGTATAGTCTATAATTATTTTAATTAAATAGTAATCATGTAATAATATTTAACATAAATATAATTGACATAGATGTATGTATATATGTGTGTGTGTGTGTGTATGTGTCTATTTTGTAGGCTATCTCTAATTTGGTGTGTGCTCCTCATCACAACCTGCCCTGTCTTATTTCCACTCACTCCCAACGTGTTGATGTCTTGCTCTGGTTTCACTCTCCACATTTCTTTCTCTTCCCAGAACGTACTGAGCTCATCGCCCCCAGGGTCCTTGCTTGTATTCTCTTTGTGCAGAATAGTATGCTTCCAGATGTTCACAGTGCTAGTGTGAATCAGTACCATTACTTGTAAACAGAAGACGCATTTGGAAAATTCTGACTAACATCTCTTGTAACTCAGAAATGTCAAACCCAGGCACATACATGCCTACAGAAAACCATTACACATATGTATCAGGTTCAAGTATGATCAAAAATGATCAGAGTTGTGTTAGCTGTAGTATCATTCAAACAGAAAAATAAGCAACCAGGACGTCAATCAACAGCAGCATAGATAAGTACACTCTGATGAATTTCTACAGCAAATATTATGCATAGTACCAAAAACAAATGAATACGCATCAGTGTGGATGAAGGCCCCAAACACAAGGTGGACACACCAGAAGCCAGTTACAAAACAAAGCATGGGCCTTCACTTACACAGTCTAGTAAACACACAACATATGCCATGTCTGTAGGACTCATTGGGAAAGCTGCTCAAATGATCGACACCAAGTTAAAAATGGTGGAAACTTTCAGAGGTGAGGAGAAGTCCCGTGTACCCTTCTGATCTCAACAGAGAAGAGAAGTTGAGATCAGAAGGGTACATAGGACTTTAAACTTTTATTTCTTAAGCTAGATTTTAAGAACTTGCACTTTTTAGTTTTATGTAAAAGGTATACAAATGAAATAAATATTAATAATATTAAAACCACTAAATAATAACATTTTCATGTGCTTAATATTTGATTTAAAAATAAAAATATAGACCAGTAGTCCTTCTGTATGACATTTTGTTTTATTTTTTTCTGACATCATTATCTGAAATTACCTTATTAATTTACTGTTGATCTATTTATTGCTGATCCCTTTTTCTTCTCCCCCCAGACCCTGACATCTGGTGTGCCTGGCTCAGTGTGCAGGATAGGGGAATGCCTAGCACTTAGTAGCCACTGTGCATATTCGTTGGCTTGGTGAACGACCAGCAGATAATTATCGCAAATATGACTGCAGAGTACTGTGAGGGAGACATTTTACCTTTTCTCCTAACGGCCCTCGGTTTGGATAGAACGTGCTCCTGTCCATGCACCCATTGCTCTTCATATGTGTCTGACCATCAGCATGTGGGACTTTTTTCTTCTTCACAGGAGGCATTTCGAATTTTGGCACTCAAATGAATCCCAGTAACAAGATAAACGATCAGGAAATACTTCAGCTGCCCTCCCCTCAAGTGTTCTATCATTGGGTAGGAAAATCACATGCAAATTTCTGAAGGATGTAATGTTACTCCTGTTAACAGCCTGAAAAATACTTTGCTTATATTAAAGAAATGACTTTTCTTTGCTAATTTCTTAATAAAAAATAGTGTAGGAACTATTACTTAAATGGCATGGAAAAGCCTGAAATACCTAATTACCAAAGGAAGACCAGAAAAATGTTAAGTGAAGTGTAACAACAATTACAAAATGAGCTGAGAAGCTATTAAACAACATTTAATATAAGCATTTTAAAATTCTGCTTTCACTCAAATTGGTACTATTTGGCTCTTAATTATTTTAGAAATAACAAATGAGAATACTTTAATGTAGGGATTAAAAATAAATTCCTAACATCATTCCCCAAAATTGAGTCAGCTAATATAATTTTTTTCCAATAACAAAGTTATAAAAAAATCACTCAACTTTTGGCTATAAAATTTATGAATGCTTAGAGAAGAAAAATAGCCTCACTGGAATGATGTCTTCCTCTTCAGCTCTTTCCTCAAAACTTAATCTTTATAAAAATAACTGATTCATTTTTTTTAAAAAGTAGTCTGCCAAATAGAAAACTGAAGTAAATGCTGTCAGCCAAGAGCAATTTGAGGATTTTACTGTTCTAGAAAGGAGGAACATTACATACTACATATAGTAATGTGATGTAATGTCTAGGCCTAAGTTGCTGGACCATATTGCTTGAGTTTGAAGAGTATTTCTGCCGCTCATACATGCCACCTAGAAATTTGCTTTCTCTTTACATCATTTAGTCATCCTTAAAATGGAGAAAATAATAATAATAATAATAGCCCCTGTCTCATAGGGTTGGGACGGTTGAATGGAACAATACATACAAAACACTTAAAACACACCCAGCATGTAGCATTTACTCAATAAATTTTACTACTCTCTATCTAAAATATGAAACTTAAGTATAAGGATTAATTTATTTAACTCAAGTTCTGTGTGAAAGAAATGTTGGATATATTACAAAACATTGATGAAGACATAACTCTAGGCAATGAACATGTCTTAAAAAATTAGAAACTATAAGTAAAAATATTCGAGCTAGCATAACGAATTTATCTAGAGAAAAAACGTGGCCTATTCTACATGTAAAGCCCTATAACAAAGTTTTGTGTGTTCAAAATTACAAATGTCTTTACAGGAGGATAAAATAAAAGACAAAGTAATTCACCTTAAAAGTATAGCTAATACTTCTACAGGAGAGGAGTGTCAGGTCAAGAAAAAGACAAGACAAGCTACAAACTGGGAAAAGATATTTATAAAAGACACATGAAGAACCATTAAACTAAAATACATAAAGAACTCTTAAAGCTGAACAACAAAAAGTGAACTACATGATTAAAAACTAGGCAAAAGACGTAAACAGACACCTTACCAAAGAAGATACCCAGATGGTAAACAGGCACACAGGTGGGACTGCACCAATATTCCTCTGTGGAAGGAAGTGTGGAGAATCCTCAAAGACCTAAAAGTAGACCTTCCATTTTATTCCTCTACCTCATTACTAGTTATCTACTCAGAAGTAAAAAAATCATTTTACCATAAGAACACCTGCACTAGAATATTTTTGTAGCTTCAATTATTCACAATCATCAAGATGAAGAAAAACCCAAGCGCCCATCAGCCCATGAATGTATTAACAAACTGTGGTATATGTACACAATGGAATACAGTTCAGCCATAAAAAAGACAGAGACTTTACATCTTTTGTATTAACCTCATGGCATTGAAGAACATTCTCCTTAGTAAAGTATCACAAGAATGGAATAGCAAGTATCCAATGTACTCAATACTAATATGAAACCAATAGAAAAACAACTACATGCCCACAAGAGAGAAAACACAATTAAATTCAAGTGGGGAGAGGGGAAAGAGAGGGGGACGAGGGAGGGGTGTGGTAAGCACTCACCTAATGGCACAATGTAGGGGTATGGGGCCCACCTCCTGAGTGAAGGGCTCAACCACAACTTGGACTTTACCTAACAAATGCAAACAATATAACCTAATCGTCTATACCCTCATTTTAATCTGGAAAAAAATAAAGATTAGGGAATTGCAAAATAAAACAACAGTGAGGTACTAATATCTGCCTATTAGAATGGCTGAGTCCATGGGCGGCGCCTGTGGCTCAAGGAGTAGAGTGCCGGTCCCATATGCCAGAGGTGGCAGGTTCAAACCCAGCCCCGGCCAAAAAAAAAAAAATAGAATAGCCGAGTCCAGAACACGAATACCAAATGCTAGAATGTAATGGGAGGATGTAAATCAAGAGGGACCCCCCAGTTACTGCTGGTAAGAATGCAAAGTGCGATATTCATTTTGGAAGACAGCTGGGAAGTTTCTTACCAAACTTGTATGATCTGGCAGTTGTAATTTTTGGTATTTACCCAAAAGAGTCAGAAACTAAGTCAACATAAAGACCTGCACACAGATAATTATAGCAGTTTCATTCATAATTGTCAGAACTTGGAAGCCACCAACTTTACAACGGTACTTTTAACTGTGTATATTGATGGTGAGTACGCTTATAATTATTCTGCTTTTAAGTATTGTAGTCAACAAATTACACGAGATATTTAACACTTCATTATAAAATAGGGTTTGTGTTAGATTAATTTTGCCTAACTGTAGGCTAATGTAAATACCCTGAGCATGTTTTAGGTAGGCTAGGCCAAGCTAAGCTATGATGTTTGATAAGTTAGATGTACTCAATATATTTAACTTAGGATATTTTTCAATTTACCATCAGTTTACCAGGATGTGACCCCATTATAAGTCGAAGGGCATCTGTATCATTTATGGAAGAGTTTCCCTAGCTGTGTAAATGGAAAAGGTGTTCCGTGAGATGAAATAAATAACTCTCCAGAAAAACAAGATTCTACAAAATTACTTTGGAAAACCTGGCATATGAGCACCTTTGAACAGTCACTGTACTGATTAAAGCTACCTGTAACTTTGTTATGGGTCAGCAGAGCTGCCTGGAGCAGACATATTTCAAATGGAAAGAGGCAGCATAGTCTTGATAAACAGAGTTTGTTCCCTTAAACCTAATGAAAAGTGTCAAGAAAACTGCATCCCTTTCCTGTCCCTTCTCCAGTTTCCTCTTGATAATCAGACGGCCTGTTATGGACCACGCTTTTCTTTAAAAAATGATTAATTGGATAACGCCGGAAAGGCTATGTTAACCACTGTGATAAAAATGTGTCAAATGGTTTATGAAGTGAGTGTATGATGCCCCATAATCATATCATTGTATACAGTTATGATTTAATAAAAAATAAATAAATAAATAAATAAATAAAAATTAACCAAAAAAAAAAATGATTAATTGGATAATTTTCACTGTCAAAACGATGTTATTCTACTCACCCCAATAAGTGTCAATTTGTCCCTCTATGTTAAATGGCTTTGCAGCCTCACAATACCATGACCTAGGTCCAAATTTGATAATACTGAGACCTATAAGTTTAGAGCTAGGATCACAAAAACAGGCTAGAGTATTTATTCAGACTTGGTTCTTTCCTATAGTTTCTGAAAGTGGAAGCTATAAATACCAATAATATGATATATATATTTCAGTGTGTCTTTTTCTTTTTTTGTTCTGAATATTAATGTGAACCTCTCACCAATATATCAGATATATATATTTTTGGAGCTTACAGACATCTGCTGTTATCTTTTGAGCTGCAGAATGTTCCATAATTGAGGACTATTCCAATCTTGCGGTTTGGGAATTATTTCCAGATGAAGCAAGGATAGAAGCCCTGCACGTGTGTGCCCAGCTCTAAACGTGTCAGAACAGACACTGAGCCGCGTTCAGGGAAGAAGTAGAAGCAAGGGGCAGAGTTTTAAAATTTAAAAACAGTGGCTGGCCAATGACAGTCACATTTTACTTTATTAAATCTTAATTTCTAGCAATAGAAATAATAATTTCCATTTTATTATTTCCATTTTAATAATAATTTCCATTTTATTCTTTTACCAGATTAGATCTATATCTGGATCTTAAAAATGGCTTTTTCAGAAGCAACTAGTTTAAACTAATTAAGAATTACTTAGTCAAGATAGTTCTTGACCTGTAAATTTCATGCTTTATACTTAGAAATGGATAAAATTCAATTTTTATTTTTATGAAACTCAGTATCAAAAGACCACAGTGATTGCTGCAACACCAGGCCCTATATTCCCGAGTGGTCTTTTAGGCTGTACGTTGAACCCCGTTAGTCTGTACGTTCTGTTCCACGGACCATCTGGAAATGCCAGACTATACTTTTAAAAGTCAAAACTGTTAGAATTTTAAACCCATTATTAAGAACTAAGGTGAATAATAAATCTTGCTATTCCACATATGTATTTGGGTAATTAATAGAAATCATCAAAACCTTTTGAGGGTTAGAAAAATGTACTAGCTCACATATGCTTCAGTCAACCATGCCTCTCCTCAGGTACACTTCACACTGCTCACCTTGAAACACATATTATTTTTATGTCATCTGCTCTCATTAGGATGTTAACAAAAAAATCCTATTCTATGCTCTAGCTAACTACTCATAATTTTATCTGTCAAAAAACAAAAATAAAAAAAAAAAAAGTTTTACGGGCGGCGCCTGTGGCTCAGTCGGTAGGGCACCGGCCCCATATGCCGAGGGTGGCGGGTTCAAGCCCGGCCCCGGCCAAACTGCAACCAAAAAATAGCCGGGCGTTGTGGCGGGCGCCTGTAGTCCCAGCTGCTTGGGAGGCTGAGGCAAGAGAATCGCTTAAGCCCAGGAGTTGGAGGTTGCTGTGAGCTGTGTGAGGCCACGGCACTCTACCGAGGGCCATAAAGTGAGACTCTGTCTCTACAAAAAAAAAAAAAAAAAAAAAAGTTTTACCTTGATTTGCTCAGTATTTTCACACATTTACCTAATACACTCTTTAAAATAAAGATTCTAAGAGATGTAAGTTCCATGAAATCACCCCACCAGTGGTTAACTCAGGATACCAAATGTCTGATTAAGATGCATTAGAAACCTTAGGAAACAATAATGTTGCACGTGGGATGATCAGAATGATAGCTATTATAATAAAGACATTAGGAAAATGGCTTAATAATGTCAGAACTTTGGCAGAACACTAAATTGCCTTTTTCTATACCAGAAGTAGTTACAGTTGTTTCTGAAAGGAAAGCATAAACATTGGGGAGGGGTACAGCCTCTGCAGGAGTACAGTAGGAAGTCTCAGCTCCCATCCCTCCTGCACACCCTTCCGAGAGCATGCTCGGTACCCAGGAAGGCAGGATTACACCTGGCTCTGCTTTTATCTGGGCACTTCGCTGGATCTCCACTGATTTGGCAGCATTCCACTGTACTATCAGTTGATCCAGTCTTCACTGCTCTGGTGACACAGAGAGTTTGCTCAGTATTGCCAGGGCCCAGGCTAACCAGCCTCAAGTCATTCGTTGAGAAGCTGCAATGCAGGCTCCTTTGGGCCAGCACAGAAGTGCCAGGATCAATCAGCTTCTCTTACTACTTCCTCTTTATGTAACGCCAGCTGGGTACCCACCATAGGTCTGATATCTAGTCTCAGTATAAAATCAGGCAGGGGACATTATATCTCATTCATAAAGAAATACAGATTTTCTATCTTTAAAGCCTTAAATACAGACATAATTTAAGTCATAAAGCTTCCCAAAATGATGTATTTAATTTTTTGGTGAAATACACTGCTTAATATACATAAAAGTCTTGAATTAATAACCAGACAGTGGACCATGCTGTTTTTTCATGTCTCTCTGAGTTTCACCCTCAGATTTCATAAAATCATGGTTGGTTTGTGCCTCACTAATTCCCCTGTGCACTAGTTACTCTTTAATGTTTTGCAAACTGGCTTTCATTTCTGTTTTTTCCTAAAATGATCCTTTTGATTCTCTTCTTACAATTTAGTCAGTCATTCTCCTATTTCTCTTTCAGTCACAGCCATTGCTTTTGGTTTTATGGCTACAATAAAATGTAATTTGTCCTCTTTCTTTGCCTTCAAGATTAATATTGAGGAGCACCTGAAAGACTTGCCTAAGAACTTATTAACGATCTGCAATCTTATCATCAGTGGTTTCAAAGCTCTGTCCAGGTGGGTATGTATTACAATAACTGAGAGTAATTCAGGTCTGTTTCTAATTCTTACGGAGGCTCAAGTTAAAGTAAACACACGTGTGTGTGTGTGTGTGTCTCACATGGGGCTATGGCCAGGAACAGGCACATCTTTATTCTGTGTAATAATAAGAAATACTCCCCTGAGAGAAGGAGAGCCTTGTAATGAAGAAGGAAGGAAGGAAGTGGTGTTCTCCTATGGAACTTTCGACAATCTACCTCTAGAAACCTATTTTTTTGTCTTTAGAAGTTGTGAGTTTGCTCTTATAGTCAGAGGAACATAAGACCTTCAGCGCAGAAGGAAGACCTGCCAGGAAGCTAGACTAGAAGACCTTGTCCACCTCGGAGTATCTTGCCTGACTTGAGGGCTGAAGCCTCTCCCTGTCCTCCATCTCCTTAGCATCATACTATCCAACAGGAGCCAAAATTGACTTAAACCGCAAAGGCCTCCAAAGATTGAGTGGCGGTAACCCAGGCACTAATTAATACTAAGTTTCTTAGGCCTCAGACTTGTACTGTTGGGAAAAAGAGAAATGGATCCAGAAAGAGAGACTACATGAGTGGATTTTTCTGAAAGACAGAGATTTAGATGTCAGAGGGTAGAAAGATATTTTCTAAGAGAGGCTCAACTTGAGGGCAAAAGACCAGGTTAGCATCTAGAGACTTCTGTGGGAATGAATGACCCAAAAGGTTTCAACTTGGATACTTTTTCTTTGATTTTATGTTTCTCCCCTTCTGTATACAGTTACATTATTGACCTAATAATCACTCAAAAACTTCTAATGAATGCAAACTTCCTTGTGTTATCACATGAAAATCAAGGCGTGTGGAGCTGACGTAGAAGGAACAAGCACCAAAATGCCACAACGAGATATCTCCTCACCCCAGTTAGGATGGCTTTTATCAGAAAGTTCAAAAACAGGAGATGCTGATGTGGGTGCAGAAAGAAAAGAACACTGTTGGTGGGACTGATAATTAGTACAACCTCGACGGAAAATAGTACTGAGATTTCTTAAAGAACTAAAAGTAGACGTGCTATTCAACCCATGAATCCCACTGCTGCTCTCTACCCAAAGGAAGGTCATTTTATCCTGAAGACACCTGCATGTGAATATTGACTGCAGTGATACTTAACAATTGTAAAGATGTGCAATCAACCCAAGTGCCCATCAATTCATGAGTGAATTAATAAATGTGATATATAGATACAGACACAGATGTATATACACACACACACCATGGAGTACTACTCAGTCATAAAAAGAAATGAATTAACGTCTTTTGCAGCAATTTGGATGGAACTGCACTTTCATCAAGTCAGGGGATAGTGGTTGAATCTAATTAATCAATGTTTAATACAAACTTAGTAAACATCTTCCTCAGCTCTCCCAACTCACACGCCCTTTCTGTAATCTTATCCCCCTCCTTAGCAGAGAACTGAGTCTTACACCTGGGACATATTCAGTCACTGGTTGGATTGAATTTCCTTGTTGAGATCACATGAAATAATCTCATTCCTAGATAAAGACAGAACCATTTTGCTGACACCTGAGGCAGTGACTGAAAGCTACCCTGAACACTGTTAAGCCCACTGTGACTAGTAGAGTACCTTGAACTCTGGGAAGTTCTTAATAAATGTTTATTGATGATTAATCTAAAAGGTTTCAGAAGCTTTACGGGAGGTTAGAAACAGAGTGAAAAAAAAAATCCATAAATCCCTCAAGACAGAGTCAGACTTACAAGAGTATTCAAACTGGGTTTTTCTAAAGCAGTTTTAAAAGTAAAAAACCATGAATGATAAATTCTCAATATCCTACCTTTCTAAGATAGGACTGTAAATGCAACCAGAACGCCAAATATTCATATAAAGAGCTTGGCTTTTTTCATTTAATCTTCTTTTCTCACTGTTTTTATCATAAGCCATTTCAAACAACAGGATGTTGAAATAATAGTAAAATGAAAGCTCATATTCCTCTAAATTCAAAGGTTATCAATATTTTATCATATTTGCTATTCTTCTTTCTCCCTCTTTCACTATTTGAGAGGGAATAGTTGAAAGTAAATGGCTCACATATATTCCCCCAAATAATTCAATAGTCACATTCTAAGAATAGGCACATTTTCCTATGTAACCATAATATCATTATCACGCTTAACACATTAACATTTTTCTAATATTCTCCACTATCCAGTTCATATTCAAGTATTCTCAGGTATCTCTGAAATATATTTTAAAGCTTTTGTTTTTAAAATAAAGATTTTTTTTTTTTTTTTTGTAGAGACAGAGTCTCACTTTATGGCCCTCGGTAGAATGCCATGGCATCACACAGCTCACAGCAACCTCCAACTCCTGGGCCTAAGCGATTCTCTTGCCTCAGCCTCCCGAGCAGCTGGGACTACAGGCGCCAGCCACAACTCCCAGCTATTCTTTGGTTGCAGTTTGGCCTGGGCCGTGTCCGAACCCGCCACTCTTGGTATATGGGGCTGGCGCCCCACCGACTGAGCCACAGGCGCCGCCCTTAAAATAAAGATTTTAACAATGGTTTCCATCACACATTTGTGAGTGATCTCCAGAGCAGTCTGCCACCATTTTACCCTTATTATATTGACTATTAGAAGGGACCAGACCAAGTGTCTTGCAGAATGGCCCACAGTCTGGATCTCTCTAATTGTTTCTTGCTGTTGCTAGCTAACATATTCCTCTACAATCTATGTTTCCTGTGAAATAGAAGTTAGATTTAAAGCCTTGGTTAGATTTAAACATTCTTGGCAAAAATACAGTTTTGATGTGATTCTTTTTAATTTACATTGTATCAAATCAGAAGGTTCATAGTGTTGAGTTGTTGTACAAGTTCTGAAGTTAAAGTTGACCCTTGGGTTAAGATGTTTCTCACCCGATTTCTCCATAGTAAAGGTAAGATATTCCATGTGTAATTAAAAAGTAATTAGCGGAGCACTACTTTGAAATCTTGCAGTTACTCTGTTCTCCAGGGAACTTAATATAGTGATTTCAGTATCCACTGGCATCCATTTCTGACTCATTATTTCACTGGTGATTACACTTAATTATTAGTTTTGTAAATGTAAGTTGAGTGACATCCTAGGCGAAGTGCAATGAGGGACCTAAACCATTAGCAGAAATGTTTCTGTCTTGAACTTGTTTGGAAGGCTCCAAATTAGCACTAAAGTAACCAGCAGATGGGCTATATTGACCAGATAGCAGAATTTGAATGGAACCAATATATGAAAGATAGTTCAAAGATATAGGGAAGTTTGAAAGGGGCAGTGTTATCCACTACAATGGCCTTCATCAGCTGGTGGCTTCTCATACTTACAGAGTCGAATGTAGTTTGATGACAAGCACATCAGACTTGGCATTTATGGCAGCTAGGCACTAATATAAACATCAAATGCTTTTTACCTTTGAATAAGATGCTTTACCAAGGGTTATCTTCAAAAACTAAAGGGTTATCTTCAAAAAAACTAAAAAAAAAAAAAAATTCCTTAACTTCTTTAGTATGGAGCATTTCTAAACTTTATCAAAACCAAGGATTGGATAAATATAATGAGTAGGAATTTTGAGTCATTAAAAGGCAGACCTCATCTGAAAATCTAAGTGTGTCAATTAGAGTTATCCAGCTGGGTTGTCTGCCTGTGATTTTCGTAAGCTTATTTTCCAGTTCTATGATTTGAGAAAGCAATATGAAGTTTTATGCTATTATTTTTTTCTGAGTATAAAAGTGCTATAAACCATTAGTAAATGCACACAAAATCATAAAGAGAAACATAAAGGTCATCTTTAATGATGCACTGTAGACATTATTTCTTTTAATTTCTTTGTATGTCATTCAAGGTATTTTTGTATACTTTTTTAAACAAAAATACAATAACACTATTACACTGTTTTTAATGTTTCATTTAATGTATATTATGTGTCTCTTTCTAAGTCAATAGTACAGCTCTATATTATCGTCAGAATGATGAAAATGAATACACTGCTACAGGATTAGCTGTGTACTTAATTTTATTTTTCCAAAACCTGATTATTTAATTTTGTTTTACCTAGATCTGTTCTTTGGAATACTTTCTCATCATATATTATTTCTTTACATTCTACAAACTTATCAAAAAGGTAGATATAACATCTCCCTGCACTGTTTAGCTGTTTTATAAAAATCTTTAGCTTTAGTAATGAAAAGCATGTGGGGCTCTGCATTTATCCAGGTTGCCAGGTGCTATGTTACAGTGAGAGCAAGTCTTAGATCAAATTCTTTCACAAGGGTTGATTAGCAAGCAGACAGAGCAGACATGGCAGATACAAGCAGACACAGACACAGACGGACATGACAGACACAGACAGACACAGACACAGACGGACATGACAGACACGAGCAGACACAGACACAGGTGGACAAGACAGACACAGACGGACATGACAGACACAGACAGACACAGACACAGACGGACATGACAGACACAGACAGACACAGACACAGACGGACATGACAGACATGACAGACATGACAGACAGACACAGACGGACATGACAGACACAGACGGACAAGACAGACACGAGCAGACACAGACACAGACGGACAAGACAGACACAGACAGACATGACAGACACAGACGGACAAGACAGACACGAGCAGACACAAACACAGACGGACAAGACAGACACAGACGGACATGACAGACACAGACAGACACAGACACAGACGGACATGACAGACACAGACAGACACAGACACAGACGGACATGACAGACATGACAGACAGACACAGACGGACATGACAGACACAGACGGACAAGACAGACACGAGCAGACACAGACACAGACGGACAAGACAGACACGAGCAGACACAGACACAGACGGACAAGACAGACACAGACAGACATGACAGACACAGACGGACAAGACAGACACGAGCAGACACAAACACAGACGGACAAGACAGACACAGACGGACAAGACAGACACAGACGGACATGACAGACACAGATGGACAAGACAGACACGAGCAGACACAGACGGACAAGACAGACACGAGCAGACACAAACACAGACGGACAAGACAGACACAGACGGACAAGACAGGCACAGACGGACATGACAGACTCAGATGAACATGACAGACACAGACGGACAAGACAGACACGAGCAGACACAGACACAGACAGACAAGACAGATACAGACGGACAAGACAGACACGAGCAGACACAAACACAGACGGACAAGACAGACACAGACGGACAAGACAGACACAGACGGACAAGACAGACACAGATGGACAAGACAGACACAGACGGACAAGACAGACACAGACGGACATGACAGACTCAGATGAACATGACAGACACAGACGGACAAGACAGACACGAGCAGACACAGACACAGACAGACAAGACAGATACAGACGGACATGACAGACACAGACAGACACAGATACAGACGGACATGACAGACACAGACGGACATGATAGACACAGACAGACACAGACGGACATGACAGACACAGACGGACATGACAGACATGACAGACATGCGCTACGTACTGCACCCTGTTCTTGTTAGTTCAAGGGAGCCCACACTCTCTGTCCTCAGGAACTCGGAGAAAAAACTATGAGGGAAAATTTCTTTCCTATTACATTGCTGGGAAGAGGCAACAAGACAGGCCACCGAATGTTCAAGCAGGAGAGCAAAGTACTCCAAGAAATGAGACGACACAGCTCCAGACGGTGTCCAGAGTGTGAGCCCTGTCCTGAAAGTATGAACCTGGTGAGATTCTCATATTCTAATGCCATGCTGAGGAAAGGGCAGTGAAGTCAATATGACCTTGCAGGCCAATGACAAGTTGTAGACACCTGTTATTTCAGGATATAGATTTCTAATGTCTCTTGTGCTAATTAGCAAGCTCTCCAGTGTCATTTGGTTAATAATATTTAATGTACTTACATGGCCATCCCAGAATGTAGGTTCTTTATGAAGATCCTTCATATGTTGGGAAATAGATGATAGTTCATTTAAACAGACACACATACACACGCATTACACTCTTTATATCAGAGTTTTTAAAAGTGGATTATGGAGACTTTACATCTTTTGTACTAACCTGGATGGAACTGAACGTTCTCCTTAGTGAAGTATAACAAGAATGGAAAAGCAAGTATCCAATCTACTCAGTACTAATATGAAACCAGTAGATGAATATATATACACACACACACAAAGAAAAACACAATCAAACTCAGGAGGGGAGAAGGGGAAGGAAGGCGGAGAGAAAAGGGAGGGAGATTGGTGAGTGGTCACCCCGAGGCACAGTGTGAGAGTATACGGCACACCTCCTGGGTGCGGGGCACAGCTACAACTTGGACTTCACCCAACGAATGTAAACAATGTCATCAATATTGACATTATTGGTCTCATTTTCTAGATGAGAAAACTGAAGCTCAGAGAGCTTAAATAATTTGCACCCAATCATACAATTACTGTGGAAAGAGCTTTATGCAAATAAGAACTCAGCCCTGGACTCCTTAGCACCCACAATAACACGGCGGGTCCTGTAGCTTTCTCATGGATAGTAAAGAAGCCTAGAGAACTAAGAGGAATGTCTGTGAAAACATGCACACATAACATTGTGAACCACGGGATAAATACTACACTTCTTACTAACAGTCTGAGGACTGCAGAGATGTCCGCAAGTGTGGTTATTTCCGACACTAGCCTTGGAGAACGGCACGTCCACCCTGCTAACTGCACGAAGATGCGACGTGCTTCCTGGTGATCCGCCTCAACACAGATGCAACTCGTGAATGGATAACTGACATGTCCATCACACTCTCTTTTCTTTTTAAGGGGGTATGGTGAGTAAGAATCCCCTGAAGATCTTCCACCAAGATGCCTACATCACCGTGACAAGTTTTTCACTTTTTACACAGTCTCAGTGAGCATTGGTGGAACCCACTGCCAGACACTACATAACACTGTCACTAGAGCATAGTTTCTAGTATTAGATGTTAAGGATGAACTGCACACTCTCACCTTTCATTACAAAAATCAAATTTCTAAGCCCACTTTTCACCCTCTTCTGTCCTTTTCTTTCCATGTACACCCCACTCTTCTGCCATCATGACTGACACTCTCCTAAGGGAGGGGCCAACTGCTCCACCTGCCACACTCTCCCCATGCTCCCCTGGCCACCAGCTCACAGCTGGTTCTGTCTGCTAATCCCCTGCACACCACTGTCAGACTATTAGGGTCCTTAAGACTGTGTGGCGTGAATGAAGGCATGCATGCATTGATTCACTTTCATGCATTATGCTATACCTGGCCCATTTTAGAATTCCCAGGACCTAAAGCTGCCAGATAAGGAACAGATTTTGTTTTGGAAACTGGAAGAAGGTTACAAGGCATGAGAGTCTGCTCCACAGTGATTTGATCTCAGTGATTTGATTGGATCATCCATCTCCTGTGTGGTGTGGCTGTGGCTGCATCCTGCAGGCCACCAACAGACAGGCTCCTGCACACATGTGTAGACTCACGGTCACAGGACAAGTGTGGATTCAGTGACCAGCACAGTCCTATCAGTAGCAAATAAAAAGATGTTATTTACTTGTGAATTATATGTGAACTTTCAATGACAAATGTGTTAGAGTAGGTAGTAAAAATTCATGCTTAGGGCTTGGTGCCCATAGCTCAGTGAGTAGGGCACCAGCCACATACACCCAGGCTGGCGGGTTCGAGCCCCGCCAGAGCCTGCTAAACAATGACAACTGCAACCAAAAAAGAGCCGGGTGTTGTTGCGGGTGCTGTAGTCCCAGCTACTCGGGAGCCTGAGGCAAGAGAATAGCTTGAGCCCAGGAGTTTGAGCTTGCTGTGAGCTGTGATGCCATGGCACTCTACCAAGGGCAACATAGTGAGACTCTGTCTCAAAAAAGAAAAAAAAATTATGCTTAGGACCCACTGCAACCCTCTTTACTTACATTTAAGGATCTTATTTTATAAAGCACATTTTACAACTTGTATGATTTTTAAAATTGCCATTAAATACAAATTTCCCTTCACATATGTGATTGTAGCTGATTACAAACTTACTTTTCAATCTTAGACTTAGAGATAAAGCTATTCTGTTTCACTGTCTGGAGTACCCCCCCCCCACCCCCCACCGAAGAATAGCTGACATGCAGCTAGGGAATATTTGAGAAAGTCAAAGTCCTCCAAGAATCTGTAAATCTTGTCTTAGACCTTTACAGCTAAATTCACCTTTGGTTTAAGTGAGTTTAAGTGAAACTCTCTCTTCCTCATAATAAATGATGCAGATCGTGACGGTGGATATTTCCAGCCTCACTTTGTACTAGATCCAGTGGAATGAATGAAGTGAGTGAATGAATGACTGTGTGCTGTGTACCTGGGGGGAGTAGGGCGGGAAGGGAGAAGGACCAGCAGGGGGTCTGTTGAATCACATAGATTCATCCATTCCAGATGAGCTGTCTGAGACTGTTTCCTCTTTAAATTTGAAACCAAAAAATGGATTGTTTGGGTCCCAACTCTTCTAAGTCTTGAAGGCAGAGGACAGAAAATTTTCCTGGTAGACCGAGATTTCTAAAAACAAATGAGAGTTTGATAAGGAGTGGGGAGACACCCACTTTTCCTAGGGCTTGCACCTCCAAATGTGACAATTGGCTAAGCATGTATGCTCAGCTGTGCTTTAATGAAGACCTTTACATACACTGTCTCCACATGACCTCCAGCACACGCAGCCCTCTGCTCTTCACAAGACAGGGACATAATTGGAAGAGACTTTCTCTCTCTGTCTCTCTCTACTTTCCTTTGTTTCTCATTTCTGTTTTGATTTCCCAGCTGTGCTTCATCTGCCAGGCGGACACATTTTCCAAGGAGCAGTGAGGAAGGTGACAACTGGGACATGCTTTATGGAGCGCTTTCAGGTTGCTTTCTGCAGCCCACATCTGAAGAGCGCAGCCCTCCTGAATGTCCAGGCAGGTGGCTCTTTTATGAAGCCCACTGAAAGAGCTTGTCCTGAAATGGACAAGTTACAAGCTACCAGCTGAGAAGGTAAAAGCACCTCACTGTGGGTTCTCCAGGGTCAGCCACTTGGACTAAATGTACAAAGATGAGAGCGACATGGACTTTGGGGCTGCTTTTTAAATGGGTCAATAAATAATCACCATTCAATCAGAACAGCTGCGAGGGGACTGGATGTATTCAATGGCAATAAAATGGAGGTGAAAGCTACTTTCTTTTCATTTAACGGAGCTGTTATTGTAAGGATTGAGTTAGAATCTGAATGAAAACATTCCAGAAAATGTTATAATTTCCATTTATCCTACACATTATCTTTTCTGTTATTACATTATTTTACTATTTTTCATGATTCCAATTGGAAAGAAAGTGAATGTAAAATTTAAATTTTTATCTTTTGCAAAATTATTAGAGACAAATTACTTCTAAAAATGAATATTAGATGGGTAACAAAAATGCTGGCACTCGGAGTAAGCTGAGTCTAGATCTGTTTGGTCAAAACAGACTTTTTGTTCTAGGGGATTAGTTATCAAAATTAAAAATTTATATATTCCCAACAAAAATTTTACATTTCTCTTATTTATTGGAAAATTAGGAGATTTGGCATCAGTGTTCTCTCATTTATCATCCATTCATTCAGCCAGTCAGTCATTCAGCAAACATTCCCTGAGAAACAGGCACCTTACACACATTGATAAAACAAGCCAGGACAAAGTGGCAAAACTCAGCCAAAACTAGCAGGGGCTGCTTCTGTACACAAGTTTTATCACTCTAAGTTTTATCACAGTCCTACCACCCTACATTATATTCTGACTACTGGGGTCACTGTTCTCATTTATTTTAGCTGCCCTTTTTTTATTTCTGTAAAATTTTGACTTTGTGATGCCTGGAATATACCTTCACTTTATACTTCACTTAAGTTCTAGATAGAGACCTTAAATGGACCCAACTTACTACATTTCAAATAATACCTGAAGGACAAAGTTGGGAAGAAAATTGAGGCTCACCTGGAGCCTCTATTGACTAACTACTGTGTGCACCTCCTCCAAGCTTCGTATTGAATTTCCAAAGTAGATTATATGAGGGAAGTGACATTTCAGGGTAAGGTAGGCCAGTTTGGAGGAACATGGGCCGGGGGAGTGAGTACTACTATCTCAGAGTACTTCATGTCATGAAAAAAATGTTCAAAGAATTAGTAATTACAGGTAAATAAATCTTTCAGAAAATAATAAAAGGATAATATGGAATCAATATTAAAATATTATGCAATCAATATTAAAATGTTATGCATTTGTAATGCCTCAATAAAAGAAAATGATCATGCACTTGAATCAAGCGGTTCTTACTATACTTGTAAAGCTTTAAAAGAGGAGAAAAATATAAAATTTAGAAATTTTTAAATCTCTACATAATTTGATCTCATCAAATGCCCACATACTTGGGCATGGTTGAACCATTAGGTAAGATTTCCTACACAGTATTCTAAGATATTAAGCTTAGTGAGTCATGATGGCAAAAATATTTATTAAGCCTCAGATTCAAGTCTAGGAAACATTTTTAGCTTCTTATTGTGTCAAACATAACTCTTGAAATTATATTGTTCCCATGATATTTTTAGAAAGGATGATAAGATATACTCCATTGTGCATGCATATAAACTATACGCAGCTATATACACATATACGAAACCAAAAAGTTTAGAGCAATAGTTAAGAAGTTAGATGCCATGCTAGACAAGACATTTTGTAGTTCAGAAAAGAAAGCTTCTAATGTCTTTGGAGGCCAAGAAATCTCCTTTTCATTAACATCAAATTTATTTATTTTATTTCAGTAAGTCCTGTGTAAATACCATGTGCCTGCTGCTAGATTAGGTATAATAGAAATGGCAGGTTCGAGAAATGACAGAACTTGTCCTCACAGAGCTCCTGATTTTTAGGGCCCAGTTTTCCTCCGTGGTATTTCTGCAGGTGTAAGGGGAGGCAGAGCATCTTATTCTCTTTTTCCTTCTCAGGCTCGTGCTAAGGCATGCTTTCATTAGTGGGAGTAGATTGACTCTATAGGCAATTATGATGGAGACAATTAAGTGAAGAATTTATCATCACATACAGCATCCTAAGAATTAAATGTGATAAATATTTATTCAGTCTGACTCTCTGCAGTGCATTGGGCTGAAAGAGGTATACAGAAATGGTAACAACCACATCCACTCAACATGGGCACATCTGTACCCACCACTCCACTCCACACCACCTGCACATTATCATTTCTGAACTGCGACCCAGGTCTGCCAGGTTGCAAAGTCTGTTTTCCTTCCCTGCACCATGCTCTGGTGCTTGCCCTCTGTGAACTCATAAATCCAACGGGAGAGGCGATACCACACATAAGAAAAAACCGAATCTGGCTTGTGGCCTTGATTTTAACGTCCAAATAAATAGACAAAAGAAGAACAGCAGCAAAAACAACAAACCAGCTTGAGAAGAGAGGGAGTGCATGAGGCTCTATCGCTTCAGCATCAGTCCTGGCTTGAACCCGAACTTGCCTCTACCTCTTCCTAACATGCACCCTTCAATTCTGATGCTCACTTTCCTCGCCTGCAACATGACAATAATACCTCCTGTAGTATGAGAATGAAAGCTAGATGTGAAACACCTGTGTGGCCTCGGCCCCAGAGCAGAACCCCTGTGCTGTGCAATTGAATAGGCCTTGTGTTCTTCACGTTACTTGAAGACCTCATAGTGGTTTTTGATAGGGAGCGTGGTGACTACTCTCTTGAGATCGTCTCACTTCTTGTGGCCCAGCATTCCAAAGTCTTAAAGGTTTTCCTCCTATCTCTTGAATTCTTCCTGATTTCTTTCAGGGCCCAGTGTTATTCTGTCACTCCTCTACAGCCTCTTGTGTAACTGTGATGTGTGCACATTCTGACAACTCTGCAGAGGACATCTCAGACTCAAACCTCTCTTTTGAGTTCCAGACTAGAATATGCAAGTCCATCCTCACTACTTTCCTTTATCTTAGTAAACGATGCCACCATCATTCCAATTGTTCAGGCCACACATCAAGGTATCATGTTTTGACTCTTTTCTTCTTTATCTGCATATATACCAGTCATGAAGTCTTTCCATGACATCATTTTACATATATATATAATCCTTTTACATAGATATATACACACATACATCATTTTTTTTTTTTTTGAGACACGGCCTCTCACTTTGTCATCCTTGGTAGAGTGCCATGGGGTCATAGCTCACAGCAACCTCAAACTCGGGATCAAGAGATGCTCTTGGATCAGTTTTTCAATTTTCAGTACAGAGGGGATCTCATTCTTGCTCAGGGCTGGTCTTAAAGCAATCCTCCTGAGATGAAGCAATCTACCCGCCTCAGGCTCCCAGAGTACCAGGATCATAGGCATGAGTCACTGTGCCCAGCTCTTTTACATGTATTTTAAATCAAACCTCAACTTTTTATTCTCTCTTGCTACACCCTAGTGCAAGCCAACACTATCTCCAGACTAAGCTAATGCATGAGCAAATCATCTCTCACACACACACACTAAAAGTTCTTTCAAAACTGAGAATATATTCACATCAGACCTGTCTTTAAGCCTTTTAATGGCTTTCCATTGCTCTTAGAATAAAGACAAAGATGTTGGCCTTTGTGTAAAAGGCTGCATTATAACCTGACTTCCAGTGTCCCCAACTCCATTGCTCTCATCCTCTGCTCACCTTCAGGACTTTCCAGTCAGATGAGCCCTTGCTACACTCTTGAACTGCCCCAAACCCCTTCCTGGGTCAAGCTCTCCGAACCTGGTTGCCCTTCTACCTCTGCATTTTCCCTTCCAAGTTGAACTTCAAGTTTAGCTTAATTTCTCAGAGAAACCTCCAGGAGCATTTATACTAAGCTTGGTCCTTTTGCCACATGCTTCTGTGTGTTTCTGCACATGTTTACCTGGCATGTTGACTACTGTGCACGTGTGCACATTCACACGTGTTCTTATGCATGGTCCACAGCAGCTCCCTTCATTTCTATAGGGACTAGGGGGGCTTGACTCACTCTCATTATCTAGCACAGTGATGCTCAACATGTATCTTTGGAAGGATTGTTGTACAACGTTCAATAAGTAAATGCTCAACCAATCATAGCTATTAACAGAGTAACAACGAGGACACCACTGAGAATGTACGTAGTCACCTTGGGCAAGCCAAAGATCCCAGTATTCTGCCGACTCAGGTGCCATTGTTTTTTCTGCCTCTATTTACTGGTTTTCATCTCCAAAACCTGCCTGCAAATGGCTCTCTGCTCTTTGCTTTGGGATTCCCAGTTGTGAGTCCTGATGAGTTGGAGTCCCCACGAAAAAGCTCATGTGAAGTGAATTTATCTTCAGTTAAGCACCCACGGTTCTACTGGCTTTTTACCTAAATGCGTAACTGGTGTCATCTGGCATCCTCATTCTTGACAGTGAAGAGGATGAGTTTATGTTCATCCAAATTATGCTTTGAATGACAGTGAATAGTTGAGTTTATGTTCTTATCCCAAAAAGCTCTCTCCTCATCACATTTGTAGGAATAAACATTTATTTATTTATTAATTTTTTTTATTGTTGGGGATTCATTGAGGGTACATAGAACCAGTGTACATTGATTGGTATTATTAGTTAAGGACCCACCTATATCTGCAGAAAAAAATTGTCTTTGTACATCTCTGGTTACCAAACATTCCAGGATAGGGAGGTATAGTTGATCTATCTATAAAAAAAGAAAAAAGAAATCACTCTTCTCTGTTATTTAAAATATAAAAATGAGCTAGGGTATGAATGATTTTGCTTGTGAGGATAAGACAGAGCAAATGGTCTTTGCGTTGGGAGGTCTAGCTTTAGGTTTTGACTTAAACAATGTCATTGTTAAAGGTGAAGGGCAACTTTGCCACATGAAGATCATGGGGATGTTGTAAATTGCATTTTTCCCTTCTCCCTGCAGAGGTTATTATAGAACAAGAATTATTTTGAAAATGTCATCAGAGAGGAGGAAAAAATAATCTCCCCCTCTAGGTAGAAGATAATAAAAGACTAAGAGATCCTAGTGGATTTTCAGCTAACAGAGGACACAGCCCATCTTTCAGTTAAAGCAAGAAAGTAAGCAGCAAGGTCATATTTCCTTTGTATGACCCTGCTGTTCTTATTTTATGGTTATTAGGCCTGTCTTTCAAGTCTCTTATAGCATATGCTGAAAGCCAGTCTCCAAAATGGGTTAAAACTTTTAAGTGAAAAAATTTTGCTTTGAAGGAGGTTACGTTTGGGAAATAGTTTACTTATTTTTGTTATTATCTTTTTTAAAAAAAAATCCTACACGGTATTTCAAGGCACTATAATTGAAAGCCAGTCTAGAAATGAATGAATTTCACAAAAGGGAAAAAGAAACATTTACTTAAGAAAGAAAGAAAAACTTTCCATATACATGAAATAGGGTTCAGGAATAGTGAAGGAGAGTGGGGTGTAAATTAGAGCAGAAAAGTTTGCTTGATTTGAAGAAGCAAATGACAAGTGAGAGGATGGCGAGCTCAGCTTCTCTAGTCGGTGTGCTTGTGTGGGCTCAGCTCCATAGAGCACAGAAATTAGAAACATATGTTCCGCAGGACGTTCTAGTTTCTGATTTTGTCCCCATAAAATGTTATGTACATTAAATGATGGGTGCCTTAATACACAGGCATATATCTATCATCATATAAGATCTGCAGGCATAAGAATTTGAAAGAGAAAACTTGTTTATATTTAATTTAAAAAATGGTGCTAAGAACTGGATATTTGAACATTGAGAAGTGAATCTATTCAGAAATAAATCTTATGCCCGTAGCTGTGGACCAAAGATTGTTTTTTTTTTTTTATTAAATCATAGCTGTGTACATCAATATGATCATGGGGCACCATACATTTGTTTCATAGAATATTTGACACATTTTCATCTCATTAGTTGACATAGCCCTCGTGGCATTTTCTTAGTTACTTTGCCAAGACATTTACATTCCACATTTGCCAAGGCTCACATGTACCCTTGTAAGATGCACCACAGATTGTTTTTTGATTCTTTTTTTTCTTGTGGTGGACGCATACCTTAGAACTAATTTCTAGGGCTACTTGAAGCTTAAACCTGAATTGCTGATTGCATTAGCTAATTTCCTATACTTGCCAACTTATCTAGAATATCAATGTGGACCAGCGTGGCAATGTTGCCCAGCCCATCACACTCAGCATTTTCACACAAAGCACAGGTCACCCGTACTGGTTAGAAATGCATCTGGTCAGTGATCTCAAAATAAAGTGCTGCTGTGGACAATAACACTCTCAGGCACATTTATTCCACTTAGAACCTATGGACAGAGTGGAGGTCACTTAGAGTTGAAAAGGTCAAGTGGCTCTGAGACAGAACTTACTGCTTTTGTTCTTTCAAATGCTGTCACTGGTAACTGCTCCAAAGCAGCAGAAATAATGAGCATATGTGCTTCGCCTGAACCCTTAATGTCTTACCAACCATAGGGCACCAAAAAGGCTACCCAGCTGACTCCAAGGTATCATTCAAGCTGAACTTGAATTTCCCTGGCTCTAAGGTAATTCCTACTGAATAGGTTGCAGATTGAAAGCTACAGCTGTTAGGTTACTGAAGTGAGTGGCTAACATAACAAGGCCTATTGTCCTGCAGAATCAGACAGATTGGGCCACGGGGCCTCGTCTTCACAGGAGTCAGGAACACAGCTAGCCCAGAGGTATATGAGGAAACATGGATTCAAGGTCAAGTAGATCTGAGTTCTAGTACATTTCTGTGATAAGTTGGCCCCAGAAAGTATACTTTTGAGGTTTAAAAATTTATCTTTGGGAGTTTAACTTTCCTTTGTCGGTCTAGTCTCCATTTTTCCACAGTGCTATGTGACCGTGTCATTTCTTGCTGTAAAATCCCCAGTTGTTTCTCAACGCTGGGGGATAAGTTCAGTTTACATTCCTTAACAAGTCAAAGTGAGCCATGGTAAAATATTCTTTACAGAGTCAAATTAATAGTTTAATAAATAAATTAAGGAGATGATCTGATGGCCAGAACTCATTTTAATGTCAGTATTTTCTGAATACTTGCTATGCGCTTGGTGTCACGGAAACTGCTCCCCGTCATCATCTCATTTAACTCTCCAAGCAACTTCACACTTACTTCTAATTATGTTTCTACCTCCATTATTTTGTCAATGTTTGTTATTTTTAATGTCAATGAACATTTTGTGAAGTATTTAAGCATTTATATCAGTGATTTTCCAACTGTGAATAGCAGTATTTCATGAGATAAAGCTACTACTTTAAAAAGAGTTTAACATTCATATTAAAAGATATATTTTAATAAATTCAAGCTATGAAGTACTTTGATGGCTCTAAAAACAGTGAAATAAACTTATGTATGTTATAAGGGAAGTTGTCTATGGCATATTATTAAGAGAAAGAGAAACAAATTATTGAAAATGCATTATATAAAATCCATTTACACATATGAAAAAATGCTCATCATCCCTAATTATTACAGAAATACAAATCAAAACCACCCTGAGATATCATCTAACCCCAGCGAGAATGGCCCACATCACGAAATCTCAAAACCACAAATGCTGGCGTGGATGTGGATAGAAAGGAACACTTTTACACTGCTGGTGGAACTGCAAAGTAATACACACCTTTTTTTTTTCTTTTTGGTAGAGACAAAGTCTCACTTTATCACCCTCAGTAGAGTGCCATGGCGTCACACAGCTCACTGCAACCTCTAGTTCCTGGGCTTAGGTGACTCTCTTGCCTCAGCCTCCCAAGTAGACTAATTTACTCTTTTTGGAAGGAAGTACGGAAAACCCTCAAAGAAATCAAACTAGACCTCCCATTTGATCCTGCAATCCTATCACTGGGCATCTACCCAGAAGAAAAAAAAATCCTTTTACCATAAAGACACTTGCACTAGACTGTTTATTGAAGCTCAATTACAATTGGAAAACTGTGGAAATAGCCAAATGCCCATTAACCCAGAAATGGATAATATGCTGTGGTATATGTATACCATGGAATACTATTCAGCCACTAAAAATGATGGAGACTTTACATCTTTTGTATTAACCTGGATGAAGGTGGAACACACTATTCTTAGTAAAGCATCACAAGAATGGAGAAGCAAGAATCTTATGTACTCGATTCTGATATGAGGACAATTAATGACCTAGTACGTGGTAGAGAGTGGGGAAAGGGGCGAGCAGGGAGAGGGAAGGAGGGAGGGTGGTTGGAGGGTCACGGTGTGTGACACACCTTTTGGGGACAGGACACAATTATAAGAGGGGCATTACCTAACAAATGCAATCAGTGTAACCTGGCTCTTTGTACCCTCAATGAATCCCCAACAATAAAAAAAATTCCATTTGTAATGTTAACAAACATGCACATTTAGAAATGCATAGACATGGGTCTGGAAATACACAAGACTGCCCATGGTGGCTTACTCCTGAAAAGAACATCTGCGGGACAAGGAGTGTGAGTGAAGAGAGACATTTAGTTTTTACTCTACTAACCCTACTATTATTTGAGATTTCAATGACATGTATTATTTTATAATAATTTTTACACGTTCTAAGCACAACGCACAACACAAAAAGCATGTTCCACCATCTTTTTCCCCCTATGTCCTCTGCCTTAGCTACAGATAGAGTACCAATTATTTTTTCCTTTTAAAAGATTATAAAGAAGAATATTGAGAATACAGAGGGCCCTTAACTGTATCATCTGAAGAATGTCCAGCCATGTTCATATGTAGCCACATAACCTGTACAAGTCAGCGATACAACAGGAAAAGCCAGACTACTGCCTTTAGTGTGGGAGTCAAAGCCACCAATTCTATTTGTACAGCATTTTTGCCTTATATCCTCCCAAATGCTTAGACTTTCTTATGTCTCTTTTAGATCACATGGGTAGGAAATCCTAGAAACTTCCCTCTTCCTATTCCTCAACTCACCCCATAAGTTGTACTCACTGAAAATCTACAAATACTTCAAGAATAACTTTAGGATTTTACTCTTTTATAAAAATGTTTCCTCACTAGCTCCTTCTCCACCACAAGTGAATAAATGATGTAATAAAAGATGTAATTCTCAATACTTATTACAGTGTGTTAAAACTGTTATATAACCTTTACCCCCTAAAACCTGTCTTCTTCTGCTTCTTTTTCTAAATTCCCAGAGCATACAACAGGTGCACAGCCAACAACCAGTTAAGTGTTTACAAAATGGATGGCTCTCAACAGGGAGTTAGGGTGCAAGATATTAAGAGTAAAATGTCTGAGTAGCCTAAAGCTGAAACAGCATTGATTTCCACTAGGAAAACAAGGGAAACGCATACAAATAAACATAAAACTAAGAAGGAAGTGAATGGGGTCATATGAAGAATTTGAAGAAAATACATGCTGCCTGTTCCCCCTTTTTAAAAAAAAAAAAAAATCCCTGAGCGATGACAATGGCGCAAAAAATTTATAAATTTAAAAATAAAAAAA
This sequence comes from Nycticebus coucang, assembly GCF_027406575.1. Lineage (NCBI taxonomy): Eukaryota > Metazoa > Chordata > Mammalia > Primates > Lorisidae > Nycticebus > Nycticebus coucang. Next base: position 4,109,926 of record NC_069799.1, on the reverse strand, counting down.
TAAAAGAAAAACAAAAAGTCATAAAAGTTGATGAAAAATCAACAAAAATAACGATTTTTTTATTTTTAATTTAATTTAATTTTTTTTTATTGTTGGGGATTCATTGAGGGTACAATAAGCCAGGTTACACTGATTGCATTTGTTAGGTAAAGTCCCTCTTGCAATCATGTCTTGCCCCCCGAAGGTGTGGCAATAACTATTAATGACATGACGTTATTAACATTGGTGAGGTAGATAATTATAATAGCGCCTTACAGATAAGGTGAAAGTCCATGCCATCTATGCTAAAGTACAACAAACGTAACTAGAAGCTATGTGAGTAAAATCATCTTTACCAAATTTGTAATTTGAGAGAAAACAAAAGAAAGAGAAAAAAAGCATCTTTCCTTTTGTGAGTGTATTCGAAAGGTTAAGAATTGTTGTGATGCAGTCTGGTTGAAACTTAAAGCCTCCCTGAGCAAGGCCACGAATGAAGCATCCACTTTACAATATTCACAGCACTCCTGGGAGTTTCGAAACGGTTTAAATGCCATTTGTAAACTGAGGATTATGCATAATGAGAGAGATCACTTTTACTACTTCAATCATGATACTGGGAGCTTAAAGTTGATATTCATAGATTGGTATTCTAATAAATTACATAGTCTTCCCTGTAATGTTGATAACATATGTTTGCTACCGCAAGCTGTGTTTCTAGGAATTTATATCCCTAAATACTTCTAATGCTCTAAGAGCCACGTGGGGTGAAAACAGCCAGGAAATACGTGGGGGTTGGATCACATGTCTTAAAAACTAATGCCTATGCCCTCCAGCACTGGGAAGTTAAAACCAGTATTCCAGCCTAAATAAATATGATGCAGAAATGTATTTCTGTTACACAGGAGTGGTTCCATTTAACATATGTTGGACATTTGTAGCCAATCTTTGTGCTACTTAATATAAAAATAGAGAAGGAGGGAAAAATAAGGTTATAGAAGAGAGCTGCTAGCAAAATGAAAACGTCTCTTTGTTAGAACAGCCACTACTAGCGCTGTGTTGCAGTTAAATTCTGGCTGTGCTAATGTTATAAATGCTGACATCTGGAGATTTGCTGTTGTGATTATCAAAACAGGTGATATAGACTCTTCAAATTTCTATGTACAGTTATTGATATTATAAAAACTTGGTGGAGGACTAATCAAAATAGCAGAAATGATATTTTTAAGTATTACTATTATTTTTCTAAATGTTAGGCACCAGGCTAAGACCTGTTTAAAAACCATTTTACCAAACCTATGCAACACATCTGTGACAAAAGTGCTTTTTGCATCCGTACTTTACAATTCAGTTAAGTCTCAGAGAGGTTAAGTGGTTATTAGTCTAAAAGCACACAGCTAATAAATGCAAAGTCAGGATACAAACCCAAGAGGGTTGACTCTTAGCTATGTTTAACTTTGCAGAAGTTAAGTTCATTAGTTCCTATCACCAGATCTGAAAAAACACAGCACATCTTCAGTTGTTTTTATGGCAATAACCGTTGCAAAGTCCCCAGGGAAAAAAGGGAATTCATTATTTATTTATTTTGAGACAGAGTCTCAAGCTGTTGCCCTGGGTAGAGTGCCGTGGCATCACAGCTCACAGCATCCTCAAATACTTGGGCTTAAGCGATTCCCTTGCCTCAGCCTCCCAAGTAATTAGGACTACAGGTGCCCACCAAAACGCCCAGCTATTTTTGTTGTTGTTGTTGCAGTTTTCATTGTTGTCTTAGCTGGCCCAGGAACTTGACATAACACCTGGCTATTTTTGTTGTTGTTGTTGAATTTGTCATTGTTGTCTTAGCTGGCCTGGGCTGGGTTTGAACCCACCAGCCTCAGTGTACATGGCAAGTGCCCTACCCACTGAGCTATGTGTGCCGCCAAAAAAAGGGAATTTAAATACAGTTTAGCTAGGGGACACAAGAATTGTAAGAACGTTAATAGTTTCAAGAACTCAATCACCTTTTACTGACATGCTTTCCTAATAAATACTAGCATAAAATATAATATGTCTCATAAACTTCGTCTCCTTTTGGAAATAAAACATATCCTTTTTGTGTTGTATTTTATCATTGTTCCTCAGAAACATTTGGAACTCTAAATCACTATATGTTGTTGTTTGATTCTTTGAAGGTCAATTTTTGGAAGTATATAAAATTAGTAATCTAATCTACTGCCATGTGAAAATGTGTCTTTGCAGATTCTATATTGTTGATATGTAAGAGATGTACTCAAGTTAAGAAAAATGTCAAACTGCCTACTTATGTATAGAACATTAAAATAAACATTAAAATCTAGTATGAGTAATGAGATTAAGCTTTCTCTTCTTACTTACCTTACTAACCCCTCTATCCTGTGATATAATTACTATTTCTTGAAAATGGGAATAATGACCTTATAGAGGACACTATGTATATGTGGTTACTTATAGATACTTTTTCTATAGAAAATAGCATACATATAGACCTGTGTATGTACAGATGTATGTGTGTATGAGCTGTTTTTTTATAGAAAACATTAAGCCATAAATGTTTGTGGTTTGTATCAAGTTATTGGGAGGATCAATTTAAGGCCAAGCTCAAGCTTATTAATTCATCTGTTCACTAATGGCTCATTGAGGGCTTAACCATGTACTAATCACTGTGCCAATTTTAAGATTAATCAATTATGGCCCAAAATAAAGAGTAAATCGTATTTATATTTCATGCTAAAATATCTTTAAAAATATGATGTTACTGGCTTATAAATAAGGACTCGTAAATCAATTTAATCTGGTCTTCTACTGTTTGAATTCATCATTTTTAAGCACAAGTAATGCATGACATTTTAAAATGGCTTTTCAATACAACTGAAGATATAAAGTACATTCCGAATCCAACCTGGACAGTTAATGTGCATCATGGATCTACTGAACAGTGAGCAGGATAGAGCTGTGTGAGCAAATATCACTGAAATGGCACCGCATCAGAAGAAATGTAATGCATCGATCAATTCAAAACAATAATAATAGTGCTTTATTCTAGATTTTTTTTTATTAAATCATAGCTGTGTACATTGATATGATCATGGGGCATCATACACTAGCTTCATAGACCGTTGGACACATTTTCATGACACTGGTTGACATAGCCTTCCTGGCGTTTTTTTAGTTATTGTGCTAAGACATTTACATTCTACATTTACTAAGTTTCACATATATCCTTGTAAGATGCACCGCAGGTGTGATCCCGCCTGTCCCCCTCCCTCTACCCAGCTCCCCTCCTTCCCTCCCTTTCCCCCTTCCCCCTATTCTTAGGTTGTAACTGGGTTATAGTTTTCATGTAGATTTTTTATATGACTATATCCATGTAGTTCAAATTCTATTTTGTAAATTAGTTATTAGGTTCTTCACAACATTCTGATGCATAGAAGCCTTTTAAAAAATTTATAGATAACTACTTGGTAGGCTGAGGCAAGAGAATCACTTGAGCCTAAGAATTTGAGGTTGCTGTGAGCTGTGACACTACAGCAATCTACTGAGGGTGACAAAGTGAGATTCTGTCTCAAAAAAAAAAAATTATAGATAATGGAGAAAGAGAAAGTTTAAATCGATTTCAAACAATCAGTCAATTTATTTATTTCAATATCCAGGTGACTTCATTTCTTAACTGGATGTTTTGACTTTGTGAAGTTCTATGTGTAAACTACTCAAACTTCGAACCTCAATTCTATACATCATACCGAAAAATCTTTCTAAGCCACTAGAACATTTCCTTATTTTAAATCTGTCACCAACTGCCTATATATTAATTTCATAATTATACAGATGCTACTTTGTGACATTTCTTGACTTAACTCCATTGAACTTTGGTTTTTCTCATGCATCAGCTTCTCACCCACATAATCATCTTGCTAGCTGGATTTTCTCTTAGAACAGAGGTTCAGAAGTGCATGTACTGGTAGATTCTACAGCTAATGTGTTTAGCCTATTCTAATATGTTTTTAAATTGGACTTAATATGCATAAAATTTAAACTTTTTTCTTTCATGGCATACTCTCCTTGTAAGTATCTATGCTCCTTTTCTTTAGTTCTCATTTAACTGGTTATTTCTAATAAGGCAATAGCATTTCGGAACTCTCTCTTCAGATCCAGGGTAAAACCTCCCCCAGGACCTGTGTCTGGTAGCTCACGCCCGTCATCACCACTGCACATCCTTCCTGCTCATCGTTCCCTTGCTTTCCTTTTCTCTACAGTTTCTTTCAAAATATACATCCATTAAAAGTAGATTTTATAACTTTAAACTTTACAAAAGTTTAACTTTTGTCCGAATTTTTTTTAAAAGCTTAATGTATTGTTAAGATTCATTTGCATTTTATATACTTCCATAGTTCATCAGTTTGAATTATACTAGGTTTAAACATAAGTGAAATAATTGCCAACTTTCAAATTTTCAGGAAAAAAAGTTCACTGAAAAATCCAAAATTTCAGGTTCTCTTAAACTTAAAATCTTAAAATTGTAAGATATGGAGGAATGGGGTTCTTCCTTCTTATATACAATCAAATTGAGGGAAGAATCAGCTACTGCTTCCCTGGGCTTGTGCCCTCTGGGCCTCCCACTTCGTATGGCCCCACTCCTGCCTCCTTTTCTGGCTTAGGAAAGTGTCTTAGCTCTTTAAAATAACTTTTTTCAGATTAAAATGATAATTTAAAAAGTGATCTATTCCGGTCAATCCGTGAGAACAAATCTGTTGCTGCTTACTGCTGGGTTGTGCCCAAGTACGCATACGAAGGGCTGACTAGAAATATTTCTCAACACCTGCCTTGGGTATTTCTGAATGTGACTTTTAAGAAATAGCAGTAACTGTTTACCAAAAGCCATAGAATTATTGGTACGTAGAATACTGTATTTGCTACTTAGTGCTTTAAATTGGTTTAAGTTGTCTATATTTTATCCTGAGTTTCCTTGGATAAAAAAAAAAAATGCTCTAAAGCTCTGTATTTACATAGACAGACTGAAAAATTGAGGCATTTATCCAAGTAATTTAGGCAAACAGCCATGATATTAGGAAAGTAATTCCTTGGTCAAAATTACCTATTTTAAGCCTATATCAAGTAAACATTCCCTAATCCTTATAATTACTTATTGTTCATACATTGAATATTTTTTGAGTACTAACTCCCGTCATAATACCTAACTCTTTCAATAATATGCATGAATTTTTACAAATACTTCAAACCCAAAGAAAAAAATTAAGAACAAAATTATTTAATTAGCAAGAAATAAAAAATATATATTCCATCAGATTCGGATTTTATGCTTTTTAAAAAGTCTTTAGGTGCTAGAGGCAAGTGACAACAGGAATAGTATCTAATTTTATCTGGAAAAAAATCAAAGGAAATAAATACCTCTTTTAAAAAGCTGGATAGATAAAACCCAGGCATGGTAAGGATGCAAACAACCAAACACAACTCTGTGATTCATTTACTTGGGGGGCAGAGACGCAGAAAAGCAAGCACAGGTCTACAGGGCATGGGGGACAGTGCCCAACAGAACAGGGCATGAGGTAACACAGTTCAGAGAGACACTCGCCGAGGAGAAGCCACCCAAGGGGACATCTGCTGCATTTCAAGCTACAACAAGTCTTGGGTGGCAGAATGTTCACTTTGAAAAATGACAAATCAAGCTCTATCACTCTGAAAACCAAAAGAATGTGGGAAAGTCGATGGAATTCAGTGAATTAGGTAGGTGTTTGTAGTTTCTTTCTTTCTTTTTTTTTTTTTAGAGACAGAGTCTCACTTTGTCGCCCTCAGTAGAGTGCTGTAGTGTCACAGCTCACAGCAAACTCCAACTCCTGGGCTTAGGCGGTTCTCTTGCCTCAGCCTCTGGAGTATTTTTTTTTTTTTTTTTTGGAGAGAGAGTCTCAAGTTGTTGCCCTGAGTGAGTGCCATAGTGTCACAGCTCACAGCAACCTGAAACTCTTGGACTTGAGTGATTCTTTTGCCTCAGCCTCCCGAGTAGCTGGAACTACAGGCACCCACCACAACGCCCAGCTATTTTTTGTTGCAGTTTGGCCAGGGCTGGATTAGAACCTGCCACCCTTGGTAGATGGAGCTGGTGCCCTACTCACTGAGCCACAGGCACCGCCCGGTGTTTGCAGTTTGTAAAAAATGTTTTTAATTCACAAAAGTACCTTAGTATTTTCTCCCTTTTCAGTTGACCGCGTCACACGTGCCAGACATGGTTTAGGAACATGTGGACAGCTTCCGATTTTACTGCAGACTTGAATGCTATAGCATTAGCTCATGTTGAATCCAAATTTAAATTTCAAAGTATTTGCTTCTTGATAGCAACACTAAATGTAATACTAGAAGGAATTCTTACATGTTTAAAATATCTTAACATCTTTGCTCATCATAAATATTTCAATAAAGTATAGCATATTAATGGCTAATATTTTTTCTATCCTGGATAAAAATTCAACTGGGCCAAAATAATGAAGAATAAAAGAATATTTTAATATGTTAATTTCTTTATAGAGTCGTAGGGTCAGATATGGAGAAAAATATTATTAGGTGAAAAGAGAAAAAACCCCTTTGACAGTTGTAGGTCAAATGAAATGTTCATGAAAATAATGTGGTTTAATCAAATCTTCATGGTCAAACAAGAGGAGGGAGACTTTATAAGTTATGAATGGAGAATAAAAATTGAAAAGCAACTTCAAAGAGCTATAACAGCCATTGAGCAGCACATAACAGTGACTTTTCAAAGGCTGGGCTAAAAAGTGGTACACAAAAATAATGCGTAGTCAATAGAAAACTACAAATAGGTACAAGGTAAAAATACTTATGAAACTTTAATGAACTTTTAAAAAAGGACAAATCACTATAAAGTATAATAACGTTAAATTTTTTAGAAGGCATTTATTTTTAGGTTATCTTATGCTATTGTTTTTCGTTTTTTTCTTTCTAAATAAGCCAGTTAATTCTATAAGCTTCGCAAAAGAAAAAAATAGAGATAATTGATAGTAAAAGTTATCGAAATCTAAAAGTACAGTTCTTTAAAATTTACAGAGTATTTTTTGCTACGTAAATATATGTAAGCATTTATAAAAATACATAAATTTACTCAATTTTGAAGACATGGCTACATTATAGTATGCAAGAAAATTGTATTATATGCAAGCATATATAATATATTTCATAGATTCAGAGAGAGTGAGAGAGAGACTTTGAAAGATGGTGGGGAGGCAGACGAAGCAGTCCAGTTAGAGACCAAAGCCCCAAGAAATGACATGGTGTTGACTAAGCCTCTCTTTCAGACCAAACTCAGATAGGCTCCCCTGAACCCTCTTCTGTTTTTTTTTTTCTTTTTTGTGGGGTGGTGAGACAGAGTTTCACTTGGTCAGCCTCAGTAGAGTGCTGTGGTGTCAAAGCTCATAGCACCCTCAAATTCTTGGGCTTAAGCGAGTCTCTTACCCTAGCCTCTCAAGTAGCTGGGACTACAGGTGCCTGCCACAGTGCCTGGCTATTTTTTGGTTGTTGTGTAGTTGTCATTGTTGTTTAGCAGGCCAGGGCTGGGTTAGAACCCGCCAGCTCTGGTGTATGTGGCTGGTGCCCTAGCCGCTGAGCTCAACTAGGTCTGCACCACTCAGTTAAGAAGAATCTTTTCAAACTGGTTTAGGCAGAACTTCCCCTTATTTCAGCTGTTTCCTCCTGGTAATTTCCAGGCGCAGAGCCCCAAATCCTCACAGTCCATGCTGTACTGGGAATTGAGTCCAGTTCTCTATTGAGGTCTTTTTTCCCCTATAACAATTGTTCCTGAATAAGGTTTCTTATCACCACTTGAACTAGCGTCAAGCTCTCCTTTTTCTAACAGTGATGAGGGTCCTGTGTTTTCTTTATGCCTCATGTAGCCCAGGCTTATGAAAAAGTGAGAAACCCTGAAATGCCAGAGGCACAAACAAAAATAGTTCCCCAAATGCCTGCTCTCTCTGACCAAGGGACTAAGGAAAGGACAGTCTAGCAGGGAACAAAAATTAACTCAAAATTGATGGCAGACTTATGTGTAAAACGAAAAAGTATAAAACTTTTAGTAAAAAATACAGGAGCAAATCTTTGGGATATAGCACTAGAAAAATAGAACAATACCAAAAGCATAATGCATAAAAGAAAAAAATGTATAAATTAGATTTCATCAAAGGTTAAAAATTTTTCCTCTGTGAAAGACCCAGTTAAGAGAATACCTTCTAAGTGCAAATGTCCTTATAATAAAATGATTTCTTTTTTCCTCCAGGTAGATACCTACCAATGGGATTGCAGGATCAAATGAGAGGTTTACTTTCAGCTCTTTGAAGATTCTCCCTAGATCCCTCCAAAGAAGCTGTATTAGTTTGCAATCTGACCTGCAGCAGCCATGAGAAAAGGTGGAAACTTCATATCGTCTGTATTAACCTCAATGGAGTTGAAGAACAATCTCCTTGCACGAGAATGGAAAAGAATTCTCCAGTGTACTCAATCCTAATAAGATACCAGTAGATGGACAGCTGCACACCCATATGAAAGAAAAACAAAATTAAATTCAAGTGGGGAGGAAGGAGGAGGAGTATTGGTAAGCTCTCACCTAGTGGGCACAATGTGAGGGGTACAGCACACTACCCAGGTGGAAGGCTCAACTATAGCTTTCCCTGTCAAGCACAATGTTTATACCCTCATATTAATCAATCTAAAATAAAAACCCTTATATGGAAATTTTTTAAACAAGAAAAATGCAAATTAAGCAATGAAATATCACTACTCCCAAATAATGGCTAAAATAGAAGAGTTAAAACAGCAAATGCTACTGCACATGCAGAGAAACTGGGTCACGTAAACATGGATGCTGGAAACGCAAAATGGTGTAGCTGCAGCTGAAAATGACATGGCAATTTATTAACCAACTAAATATGCAACTATCATATAACCCAGCATTTACAGGCCTAGGCATTTTCCCCAGAGAAACAAAGATTTAAGTTCACTCAAATCAAGTACATGAATGTTGTTAGCAACTTCGTTTATGATAGCTAAAAAGTGGATCAAATGAAAATTTTACCCCCAAAATTTTGTGGGTAAATGGTTAAATGTGGGGTACAGGCACATTGTACTGTGGGATACTACTTGCCAATGACTAGGGACTAGTGATACGCACACCACCGGGATGTGTCTCCAGACAATCATGCTGAGTGAATTACAACAGTCCTAAATCTTAGTTACCTACAGTCCCATTTATATGACTTTCATGAAACGACAAAATTAAAGAAATGAAGAATAGATTAGTGTTCCTTAAGAGGCTCAGGAAGGGTAGAGCTGGAGGAAAGTGGCTGTAAAAGGGCAACCTGAGAGATCCTTCCGGTGATGGTATTGTTCTTCCTCTTGACTGTACCAACATCCCTACCCTGGCTGCGACACTGTGCTCCAGTCTCACAACAGGTTCCCTTGTGGGAAGCTGGGTAAAGGCAACATGGCATTTGTGATGTTTAACTTTATCCAACAACTGGGTAAAGAGTGAACAGAGAGCTGACAAAATGTTATTCTGTGTGTGTCTGTGAAGGTGTTTCTGGAAGACTTTAGCATTTGAATCAGCAAGTGGAGTAGATTAGGCTCACCAATATAGATAGACATCATCTAATCCATTAAGGGCCAAAACAGAACAAAATTTAGAATAAGGATGGAAGGAGATGTCCTTCTTCTCCTGTCCGTAGACTTCAGAGCTCCTGGCTCCTGGCCTTCAGAGTGGGACTGCATCGCACCACCAGCCTTCTCGGCTTCCAGCTGCATGCCATGGGTTTGCTGGCCTCCATAATCATCTGAGCCAATTCCTGTAATAAACCTCTTTTTGCCTCTCTCTATATATGTATCCTATTGATTCTGTTTCTCTGGAGACCTCTGACTAACATAAGATCTCTGTATCATTTTTTAAAACTGCATGTATATCTAAAATTACCTGAAAATAAAATGCTTAATTAAAAAAATAGTAATATATGCAAATTCATTGCCTTTAATTGCTTTGAATATAAAAAATGCAGTAAAATACTTCTCAAAGTCATAAAAGACAGGAAGGGAAATTTTCTTGAGGAAAGCTAAGCATGGATGGCTGGAAGATTTTTGTAGATTTTCTTTAAGATTTAGAATTATTGAGAAAAATGGAAAAGTGTAACTTGTCTTGAATTTTTGAGAAAGTATTATATATAAGGCCTAATACTACATTGTTCGAGGAAAAAAAAAAAAACATATAAGGAAGAGCTCCCTGTTGGAGATAAACAGTTAACAACTAGTTTATAAACTACACTAGCTGTGGATTCTAATGTAAGTTAAAATCCTTCCTTCAGAATTCTAGTGGAGACTTTCATAAAACAATTTAATCTTTTTCAACTTTGTTTTACTCATCTGTTAAGTCTTATGGTTCCTGTTAATAATTGAATGTGAGACATTTTATGTAAAGATATTATCTTTGGATCAAGTAATACAGATTCTCAATAAATGGTAGTTACTGTATTATTTTCAGGGTCTCAAGTATAACAGGGAAAGACCAATCTACATCCTAAGCAGTTAAAAAATGGGGTCCAGAATGAAATAGGATATTGCAGCCATTCACACAATGACTCTAAAACCAACTAATGATGTATATTTCCTTGGGTCCTTAAGTGTCTTTGTACTATTATTTTCTATTGGAGAAGGTATTAGAAATTCATTTGGTAAAAATAAAAAAAGATAAAAATACTAGAAGAGTCAGAGGTATATACACCTAAGGAAGAAAACGATTTCTCAAAATGTTGAAGACATTTGTCCAGAATGAAAATGATCTGGTGTATGGGCAGTGCCTGTGGCTCAGTGGGCAGAGTGCTGGCCCCATATACCGAGGGTGGCGGGTTTGAACCCGGCCCCAGCCAAACTGCAACAAAAAAATAGGCAGGCGTTGTGGTGGGCGCCTGTAGTCTCAGCTGCTAGGGAGGCTGAGGCAAGAGAATCACCTAAGCCCAGGAGTTGGAGGTTGCTGTGAGCCGTGTGAGGCCACGGCACTCTACCGAGGGGCAATAAGGTAAGACTTTGTCTCTTAAAAAAAAAAAAAAGAAGATAAGAAAGAAAATGATCCCGTGTCTCTGATCAAGTTAAAAGCAAAATGCTTTGACTCGAACAGTGAAGTAATTCAGCCTCTGCTCCTCCTCTTCTCACACTTTCCAGTTGGTCAGAACCTAAGTGCTATGAATTATAACTTTCTAGCCTACCTCTCGGTCTCTCCCTCCTTAGCTAGACCCTACCTACTTGCCTACTTTCGCCCGTATTCATTCAATCGCCTCCACACTGAACTCTCTGACGACTCTTTCTTTTCCACGCTTGCTGCTAGTTAGAATCTGAGGATACATATTATGCTGTTCATTCTCTCCCACTCTTGACACTAGCCATACCCTGAAAATTCTTCTCAAGTCATGTAATTGTCTATTCAGAAAAATTATTGATGTATTCTCATTGACTCCAGAAGAATGTACAAACTTTTCAGTAAGTCATTCTATGCCCTCTATGATCTGAAACTAAATTCATGTTACTCATCTTATTACAACCTACAATTCTGCCAAAAGAAACTCTTGCCCCTAACCGTGCTGACCTGCACACCTCCCTGATCAGACCCTCTTGACCCGCTTCCCCTCCCACTTACCAAATCCTGGGCATCTGCAAGAGTGTCTGCAAATGCTATGCCCTCCCTGGTGCTCCCCTCATCTCTGAGTTAGAACAGCAACAACAAAATCCTCAATTTTCCTGGACCACTACAGCTCATCAAATATTGTATTTCTTTCATTCTTCAAATACATTTAATTTTCTAATTTGTATTATATGTTGAATTTTTAAAACAAGCGTGATAAAATACTTCAAGACAGAACCTATGCCTAAGAAGATACTCGTTAAGTCCCTGGTGTGCTTCATGAGGCTAAGGATATTCACTCTGTTCTAATCCTTTAATAAGTAATTTTTAAGAAAATAAATGAATGACTACACACATCTGCATCATTGTACAAATGTACACTAGTGGAATATATCTAAGTGCTCAATAAAAGCTATTTGAATAAGATAGCTTTGAATGAAATATTATCATACTATCTTTAAAGCTCACATGTCAATTTGAGTGAAGTCTTACTACAATATTTTTGAGCTCAAGTAGGCAAGCTATAGAACATAGATAAAAAGACAAATAACAAAATAACTGCAAAAGTAGAGAACTAGGGATATAACAACAGCTTAAAGAAGGATGATCTATAACCTAAAAGAGGAAACGGAAACCGTATTAAATACATAAGAGTAAACCAAAGATAAAGTGAAGCACTACACTACAAGGGGAGAAGAAAAATCCAGGTGCTTAATTTTTCTGCCTTTACACAAAAGATAAACTAGGAATGTTATCAGTATCTTACAAAGAAAAAGAAAAATTGTAAATACCAGTTGTACAAAGTACACAGTGTTAGGAATCATTGAGAAATGAAAAAAGAGAAGAAAGATGTCATGGTCTGGTCATTTCCCTTCAAAAATCTAAGAACAGGGGGAAGGGTGAAAGCGTGGGGAGGGAGGGGGGAGGTGGGTAGAGGGAGGGGGATTGAAAGGATCACACCTGTGGTGCATCTTACAAGGGTACATGTGAGCCTTGGCAAATGTGGAATGTAAATGTCTTGGCAAAGTAACTAGGAAAATGCCAGGAGGGCTATGTCAACTAATGAGATGAAAATGTGTCAAATATTCTATGAAACAAGTGTATGGTGCCCCATGATCATATTGATGTACACAGCTATGATTTAATAAAATAAATAAATAAATAAATAAATAAATAAACACTTAAAAAAAATCTTAGGACATGTGTGTAGAAATTTAACAAGTGAATGTCTGTACCATACAGTACAAACTATACAAAGGCCTAAATTCAAAAGAGTATTTTATTTAAAAATGGAGTTGGTCTATGCTATTTTCCCATTAATGTATTGTAATGACACTTTTAATACTTGTCCATTCACCAGAACATTTATAAAAACCTGTTCTTCTACCATGGTGTTTCAAATAAAATCTGCTCCAGTTCTGAAAGTTCAGATGGGAAGATTCTCTGGCTATATGTGATGGTCTATCCTATCAGAGAGTTTCTAGCTTCAGGAAAAAGTGATATTTGGAGAAGCAAGAATAACTATCTATAAAATTAACTACTCTGAAATATTTTTAAAAGGATTTTTTGAAAATACTAACAGCAATTATTAGTCTTTAGAATATTTCCTTTTTCCAGTCCAAAATTTTTTAAAGAAATTGCTTTTATCTCTAATCATTTTTATGCTTAATCCAAACCTTTCTTGAAACATTTCAATGAATGTGACACAGTAAGAACTTCTTCATAGAAAAATGAAATGTTACTCACCATAACTTCTACTGCAAATAAACCCAAATGTCAAAACAATGTGGAAGTTATAAGCACAACTACAAGCTGAGAAGAAGATTTACAATTCCTCCCAGTCCCCCGTTTATTTTACAGTTGCCATATGAGATTTTTGTTTCTGCATGAAAGCTGCATTGATAAAGAGTTTTAATTGTCTGTCAGTGTGCCTCATGCTGAAGTTGCTTCATTTACTTCTGTCTGAATCTCATTAGCAGCTCAATTCTCCAGGCGCCCCTTCATCTTAAGGGGTGCTTAATTAGTGTAACTGCTGTGAGGGAACCACAAATATGGCCTGCACTCTCTTCCCCCTCTTCTCCTGATAAATCTAGTAGACTATTGATTTTTCCATCCTCACCTAGATCAGGCACCATTCAATCGTATTAGCTGTCCATCAGCTTGAATTCCCAGCTTTCAGGGGCTGTCGCACTGTCAAGGCCACCTAATCAATCAACCAACAGCAAGGTAGCACCTGCAGCTGGAGATCTCTTTGAAAACCATCCCTAAAATTCTGTTCTTTGTTATTTTTTTCTTTTTTTAAATCCAGAAGAGTTTCGTTTCCTATCATCATTTTTCTTATTTAGCATTTGAATAAGGCTTTCGTTTCCTAACAACTATACTTGGAAAGAGGTGTTTGCCTTTGAAAGGTTGATTGTGTTATCTGCAGACAAGCCATAATTTTACTCAAAACTAATTCTACCCCTTTTCCACATCTGTAATATTTTCAAAATAATCCGACACTACAAACAGTTTGAACTTGTCAAAGCAAATAGATCCTTCTAATTTTAGAAAAAAAAATGATCTTTATGTATTTCAACTGTAGTTTTAAGAGATGATTAACGTATTAAAAAGCAAAGGGGAAAAAAAAAGAATGTCTTATATCGCCCACCCCACACATGAATGTGCAAAAGTTAAATTAAGAGGGCGCAAAAAGGCTGGCAGTGATTTTTTTTACCTGCAAATCGACTTAGGGAAAGTCACGTTCAACAACACCTTCCTCACTGAAAGGAAGGGCAGACATAAAAGCCCCTTCAGAGGGTGAGAAGTTTGAACTTTTTTCCTATTTATTTATTTATGTATTAACATACAGTCTTGTTCTGTCTCCTTGGCTAGAGTGCAGTGATATTGCCTTACTCACAGCAACCTCAAACTCTGGGCTCAAGTGATCCTCCTGCCTCAGCCTCCCAAGACTAGCTGGGACTACAAACATCATCATATCTGGCTAATTTTTCTATTTTTAGTAGAGATGGGGTTTTGCTCTTGCACAGGCTAATCTCAACTCCTGGCTTCAAGAAATTCTCCCACCTTAGCCAGCCAAAGTGCTAGGATTATAGGCATGAGCTGCCACGCCCAGCCTTGAACTTTTGCATATAATTTTAGAAACACTTTTTGTCATTTTAAAAATTTACAGTACATATTATTTAAGGTATTTATTGTACAGTGAAAATATGGTGATCATGTCCTCTGTCTGCAGAGGCGTTCTTTCTCACATCTCTGTCCTTGCTGAAGCCCTATTCAGAAGCCATTTGCTTGAATAGTGTCTGACACCCCTAGTGGATACAAGGGCAATTTATTCATTGTTTCCTTTGTTCTTTACTTATTAGGGCACTTAGGACCTACAGAGAGGCTTATATTAGAAGGAATGTTCTTTTCTTGAGAACAAGTAGTGAGTCTTCATTCATTTTCCCATTAGTCAGTCAATCATTCTTTTAGTCATTCATGCATTTGACAAACATTTATTGCAAATCGATTAATGTAATGTGGGAGCTACCAGGCTGGGGCCTGAGGAAAAACAGATAAAAGACAAATGCAGTCTTTGTGCTCAGGAAGAAAACAGTCCAGTGAAAGATATACATGCAATTACAACACAGTGCTAAATTTAAATTTTTAAGCCATGAAGAAAGATGATGACTTTGTGGCTTTTATATTAACCTGGATGGAGTTGAAACACATTCTTCTCAGTAAAATATCACAAGAATGGGAAAGCAAAGGTCCAATGTACTCAATACTAATATGAAGCCAGTAGATGATCTAATTCATGCCCAAAGAGAAGCAAGACTCATTTCAATTCAAGTTGGAGGAGGGGGAGGGAAATGGGCACAATGTGGGGATATATGGTGCACCTTTTGGGTGCAGGACATAACTACAAGAGAAACTCTACCTAACAAATTCAAATATTGTGACTTGGTTGTTTGTACCATCACATTAACCTGAAATAAAAGAAATAAAAAATAAATCAAAAAAAATTTTAAAGCTATAATTTATGGATACCTGTTAAAAACATAAACTGGGGGGCCATTAGGTTGAGACGGCATCAACACTTTGGATTGTGACATCAGTAAACTAAAACCCAACTCAATGTAAACAGCGAAACAAAAGTTAAGCTTCGCCAACCAGAAACCACCAACCTCTAAATGGAGACTTCAAGGCCTTTGTTCCACTTTAACTCTTCACCTATATTCTTTGTTTTGATTCCCTGACACTTTATAGAGTTTTCCTCTGGAGCTCCCGCAGCTGATCACACACTGTTTGTAGTCTGGCGTTGATCACGATTTCAAATAATCTCTTGTGCCTAAGTTTATTTATTAACAGAGTCTAAAATGTATCAGGCAGTAAGGCATGCACTTTACATGCACAACTGAATTTAAAATCACAAACACTGGAGATTAAATATCATGGTCTCAACTTTATAGATAAGGAGATTGAGACCAAAAAAATTCAGTAACTGCCGACGTCCACATCACATCACTGACAGAAGGTAGAAATGGGTTTACACACCAGACCTGGCTGACTCCAAAACAGTCATGCTCTTAGCTTCTTACCTGATACACAGGGAATGTGGAGCTTCTAGAAGAAGGACGGCCACAGAGTGTTCTACCCAAACTAGGACCATAGGCTATACTGTGAGGACGGAAAGAGGGTACTCACCAAATGGAACGCCAAGAAAATAGACATGAATTGGGACCATACCTGGTAATCCAGGGGAAATGGTCACTCTGCTTGGAAGGCTGCTTCCTCCCCCTCTGCAGAGATTTTAGAAAGCTGGAGGCAACAAGTGCCTTCTTAACTGAAATTAAGGGATTTTGGAGAAAAAAACAAAGTGGCTTTTTAGAATAAATCATGGCTGTGTAAAGGTCTGGTGGCCTGGGAGAAGATAGGCCTATGGGTAAACCACTTCTAGGGTTTAATATGGCTGGAAGCCAGAATGTGAACTGATGGGGTGAGAGGGAAGAAACTGGGTTATAAATCAGGTAGGCAGAGCCAGAGCATAAAAAGCCTGTGTGCCACACTCAGGAGGCTTAATTGTATTCAAATGTCTTGAGAAGCAAAGGCAGAGCAGGACTCTGGACGAACAGAGACAAGAGTGGCCTGCACTCATGGAACACATGTCCAGCACTGGCGCACAGCAATACAAATACAATGAATTAATTAATCAAACTAATTACATTTTACAGTGAACATTACAGAATAGTTGAAATTAAAATTAACTCCTGTACCATAAGTATTTGTTGATTCATACAAAATTTGAAGCCATGCTGAAAGATTCCTCAGTTGTTTAGAGTCTCTGACATCACAGAGTATGAGGTTATATTGTGAATTTCATTTCAAGTAAAAGCCTGAAAAATTTAAGGAAGAATTTTCTTCCCCCTTTTTGCTCAGGAAGAAACACAAACCTTTGGGAATCTGAGGCAGAAGGATCACTTGAGGATGGGGGTTCGAGACCAGCACCGGCAGCGTAACAAGACCTCATCTCTATGAAAAAATTATTTTTAAAAGTTATTTTTAAAAAAGCCAGGCATATATACACACACACACACACACACACATATATATATATATATCCTGAACCAGCAATGGGACTTTGTTTATATTGCAAATCAATATTAATTTTAATTTTTCTTTAAAATGAAAAAAAAAAAAAAAAAGCTAGGCATGGTGGTGTGTGCCAGGATCCTAGGAGCCAGGAGCTGGAGGCTGTAGTGTGATAGCACTCTATCAGGCCACTGTGTTCTAGGCTAAAGGACAGAGTCAGACCCTGCTTCAAAAACAAAACAAACACACAAAAAACACTGCACCTGTGGCTCAGTGAGTAGGGCTCCGGCCCCATATGCTGAGGGTGATGGGTTCAAACCCAGCCCCGGCCAAACTGCAACAAAAAAATAGCCGGGCATTGTGGTGGGCACCTGTAGTTCCAGCTGCTCGGGAGGCTGAGGCAAGAAAATTGCCTAAGCCCAGGAGTTGGAGGTTGCTGTGAGCTGTGTGACGTCATGACAGTTTACCCGAGGGCGGTACAGTAAGACTCTGTCTCTACAAAAAAACAAAAAAACAAAAACACAAGCCCCAAACATAATCCATGTAAAACCTGATAAACTAAACATACTTTCATAAAATTTCCACAGAAAATTCTACAAGCAACCAAGGGTCAGGGCAAAGTTCTAAGCCACATCTTTAAAGATGATGCATCAGAGGTGACAGTTGCTGCAAAGAATTCCTGACTCAGCAAACCCAGCAGCACTGCAGACCATCCAGGCGCCTACATCCAGCTCTGTGGCTTCCAGGACAAAAAGTCCCTCACCTTAGAGCATTAACTGCAGATGCTTTTAGTTTATTTCTCTTTGAAGTATAATAATTGACTAACAGTAAGTTTTCTTATCACAAGGGAACCTATTTTTTTCTAGCACATTCTTTTGAACTTTTTACTTCTAAGATTAATTAAACCCTCAGAACTCCAGGGAAAGCCTTCAGTAAGAATGACTTATGTCACCACACATTTCCATGGAGTCTATGCAAAGCAAACACCTAAGTATTTTCTGGGCATTGTTAAAAGCGTAATAAAAAAAAAAAAATTGACCATCCCCTCACTCACGTATTTTAAAACCTAGAGATCATAAACAAACTTAGACACTGTGAATTAGCAGGCATGGTTTCGATAGCAGAAAATAATACTGCAATTTTAAAAAAAAAGTCTTCAATTTAAGTTGCAAATCATTTCACAATACTTACATATGAGTGATCATTGTCAGATCACCCTGCATATTTATGAGATTCAGGCGAGGTGTTATTATCTTAAATTCACAAATAAAGAAAGCTACTTTCATGGAACTAAAATCTCTCCTACTGTTTTCCCTTGGATATTCACTTTTTGATTTATATGTTTGTTTTCACAGACTGTTTTTGTTTTAATAGAAATGTCCAGTTTTAATAACATAATTTATCTTTAATATGACTATCAAAATTTCACAGCAGGGAACTCAGCTTAGTTGATATCTTAATTTTGTGGCATTTTCATTCAAGTAATGAAATCTTATTTAAGTTAATAAAGCTAAAATTCCTGATAAATGTATAACATGTATAACTAGGCTCCCATGTAACCAATGCTCTAATAGCTTATGTATTTTAAAACATTATTCACCTTTTGTTTTCCTGTTACAATACTCATTTACTTTATGTCCATTTCTTTAGCCCAAAGGTGATTTTTACCTGTTAGAAGCTTACTAGACTATACTCTCGTTACTGAAAATGTGACTGATGTGGGCACCAAGTAGCCTTTGGTGGGATTTGGTTTGAAATGCAGATGCTCAGGCCTCACAATCAGATTTAATTATTCTGATTAAATCAGAATAATAGTAAGAAAATTTTGATTATGAACAAAATTATTCTAACTTTTCCCCTCTTTATTGTAAGAACAAATTTTACAAGTTTGTAAAAACTGTAAATTACAAGATGCAAAATATAGACAATCAAATACAATAAGTACACAGCCACAAATGAAGTAAAAATGTTCAGGGAGGCAAATGAAACTCAATGGAAATAGGCCCAATCCTGGATTATCTCATTAAGAGCTTTACTGCAAGTAGCAACAAATTAACAATATTACAAAGGTGCTTTATATGTAAATTTCCTTTTTTATTTTTTCCAGTGAATGTGTTTGCTGAGGTACAGCATGTGGGGGGGGGGGAAGAGGGGAAGCTTTAATTTTTATCAGCTGAATATTAACACTTCCTCAATGGTAGGCAGCATAGAGCGCTCCAGGAGTAACAATGAAACAGCTCCTCGGACACAAGCTGTGAGCCACAGTCACTGAGTGGCAGGCAGTTGTGTTGGTGACCATGCGCCAATCACCCTTGACAATGAATCACTACCTTATCAGGATAACTGGAGTTGGAGTAAGAGTGAGTAGTGTCCTTGTTAAACATTAGGGTCTGTGCCACATCTCTGACCATTTCCCTTAGGACCTGATCTCCCTATGAAACTCCGGGAGCTATTTCAGTAACTCTTTGTAACCACTTTCTTTGTAAACCGGATCTGATATTTTTCTATTATATATGATGTTTTTATTCACTGTTAGATATACTGACTCCAAAACACTCCATAATTGTGCCCTATATTCATTATCAATTGAAATAATTTTAGATTTAATGACTGACTATTCGAAAGGTTGAGTGAGTGACTGGCAGAATTACCTGTTTATAACACAGATTTGAAAGAAATGACTCATGCACATTTTATTAATATATAAAAATGATTCTCTGTAGATCTAAATCCAAATAATTTTAACAGCTCTCTTTAGGGCCATGAATATTCCCTTTGACAATCTACACTGATCAAGTAAGTTGAACAACTGCCACATTTTCAGTTTGTTGTTTGATGTATAGACAGTCCAAAGTTATTCATATCCGTTCACTAATTTTTGCCCTGAGGAATAAATGTGAATGATATCTAAAAGTGATCTGAGTTCTAAGTAGGGCTATACTTGAAATTTTGAATAGTTACAAAAATGAAATGATTAAGTCTTTGAAATTCTTTGCCATGAACAAAAATTTCCCATCTGCTTATTAAGACAAGATTCAGAAAATTGGATAATTATAATCATTTATATTTAGCTAGCATCTTACTACAGTGGAGCTCACAGATACATTGTCTCATTAAATCTCAAATCATTCCCAGTGTAGATAAATAGAAGCCCTTCCATTATTCCGGAATGAAAAAAAAAGCCATAAGTCATTGGTTAAAAAAAAAAGGAAAATTTTAGACACACAAACATGCGCACATGTAAACTTATTTTACTTGCTTAAAGTTTATTCCCAGATGTTAACTCTGGAAATCTCTTGCCTTCCTTCTGTGATCACTTACATAAGTCTCAAGGAGTTTCTAAATGCCGCTGTCATGTTTCCACAAATTCAATCACATTTTTTAGATAGTCTGTGAAAATAACACCTCGTTATTAATCACTGTATTTTAGTTCACCAGATGAGTTGACTCTAACCAGGGTATGTGGGTTATGAAAGGTAAACAGAATCTGGATCAGTGGAGGTGATGGTGGGCAGTAGCAAAGATAGGAGGACTGTTTTCTTGACAACAATTCTCAGGGATGGTGGACAGGGGGTGGACTGTGCCATATGTTTTCCTGCTCTCTCATCAATATTTAGTGGTGTCATTTAATGAAAACCAGATGCATAAGGAACTAGTGCCACTTTGTTCCAAAGGTAATTCATTTACATACAAATTTATCAAGAGTGCTATTTGTTGGCATAATCTGAGGTTAACCATTCATCAGACTGCTCCGATCTTAGCCCACTGTGAAGGTGCTGAACCCTGTCCTAACATCTGTAATGTTCCTGGTGAGACTTACAGTGAGCAGCACATCTGTAACTATGTTGCCTGCCCAGGTTCTGGGAAATGGAGCTCTAAGGCCAGATACAGAGAAACCACCTGATCTGCAGTGGCCATGCCTTCCTGGGAACGTCTACAATGAGGGTAAAGTCACTGTGAGCCTAATATTTTCAAAACATTTGTCAAATTTCTAAAAAAATAAAAAAGCAAGAAATAGAGAAGGAAAGAAAAGAAAAAGAAAACCCTTCAGATGCAGTAAGGCTTGTGAAAATATTTATTTACTATCTATTTTCCTGCAAAATAAGGTAGGTGACATAGCTTTATATGGAGAATTAATAGTTCATTAAGTAATATTTTCATGGCTGTATCACTTAAGTTAAATGCATTTTAGGATGTTTTATAGTATGTAAGTTGTATTTGTACTTGGTTGGATCAGCCCATGTCCAGTGATTCAGTGGGAACACTTCAGGAGTGACCATGGGAGAAGGGGGGATGACCACGTCTGTGGGGTTCCTGGTTCTCCCATAACGGTATGATTATGTCTGTAATACAACACGCATACTACTATGATTACATTATACACACATTAATTAACACAATATTTTGATCATATTAGCTCCATTGTGTCTACTTTGTACCCTGTACCCATTAAAAATACTAGACAAAAATTATTCTGCTGTTCTAAGTGTTTGAAAACTTGCTCTTTGTGTTTGGCCCTCAGAGTAGCATCTGCGTAATTACACTTACAGCGGATCTTGCACGAAATAGTGACGGCCCTGTCGTGTGTGTACAGTGTCATTTATCAGACTTCACTCCAAATGCCAGTGATCTTCTGGGAAGGTAATCTGTAAGATGTGTGAGCATTGCCTTTAATTTGATTTGTATTGGTTACCTATTTGTTACTAAAATTAGAGCTTTTTCTTTTTGAACTAAATCCAACGACATGCCCATGTAATTTTTCATAAAAGCACCTTTGTAAATTTTATTTTTTTAAATTTCTTCTGCAAGCTCAAGGTCTACTTGTCTGTTGGGAGCCACTACTAATTGACCCTGAAGATTACTTATTTTTGGTCATGATGACTGTAAGGAAACAACACGGAAATGGTACTGAGGCAGGAAAAGGTTTATCCAGTCATAAACCCTCTTTTTTCAAAATAAAATAAAATAAAATAAAATAAAATAAAATAAAATAAAATAAATGTCCCAAAGGAAGAGCGCAGAACATTTGACACGAAGGCTGCAGCCTGCCCTGCGTTGGAGAGGACTTGCCAGGTGCAGGCAAATCTTCTCTGATCAGCCTAATCTCTGGGCCTCTTTCTACTGATTAGGTCTGTCACTTTTCAAAAGGAGGGACACTGCTGTTCAAATCCCACAGCGGATGGCTGATGAAGCAAAAAAGTCCTAGTCTTTGTGATTGGTTCCCTGTGGTTTCTCTTTTCTAGCTGAAACATGATTTTTTTTTAAATTGGGGCCAAGAAATGGAGAACAGGAAAACCAATCCATTTGTTCTGGACTCACAGAAAGGGGATGTTTATCAAGGTCAACAGGGGCACAGAGTGAATCCGAAAGAATAAATAATAGATACTAATGCTTATGCCCTCAGGGCAAACCACCTGAAAGAGAGAAAAGAATCAGGCTTTGCAGGTTTTGTAAAGATAATGTTTGAACAATTGCCACATTAGAGTTGAGTTATGATACAAGGAGTTGAAGGTATTTTGAAGACTAGCCTTACAAAGGTGTTGTCATTATTACATATTGGAATTGGGCTCCACAAAGAAAGACATACCGAATTTTGGGAGATGTCAGTATGCACTTAGCAAGAATTGACCACATGAAGGTGGCACCATGTTAGGAACCGTAATAATTAAAAGAATTCCTGGCTTTCAGATTAAATAATTAAAAGAATTCCCGGCTATCATTTAGAAGGGAATTTAAGCATGTAAATAATAATCGACAGACTCTGGAGACATGAGACTAGTGGAGAATTAATACAGAGTTTCAAGTAAGAGACAAGTGAATATGAAACAAGAATGAATAAAAGAGACTAGCAGTAGAGGAAATCTGGATCACAGAATGAAAAAAATGAGGGACCTGAATAGTATCTGAAAGATTACTCTTACACAACAGGGGGACAGAGTCATTACGGTCATCACTGGAGACAGGGAAAGCGTGAGAATGAGGCAGGAAGGGTAGAAAGTACAGAGAGGACGTAAATAATGAGTTGCGCCTAAAGCATGTGCATATCAAGTGTCTGGAAGGGATTCACAAGGAGATGTCCAGCTAGCAATTAAAACCACCCCTGAAATTTTCTGAGATGGCTGCTCTGGAAAAACTGCATTCTCCCAGAGGTATTTCGAGTAATATTTTCTCTTTTTCCTTTTACTAATTTATTCATTTATCAATATTTATTAAGTATTTATTGAGTTCCTTCTATATACTAGACCATCTGTTAGACACAGGGAGATGAACAAAATAGACATGGTAACCCTCTCTCATGGGGGTTACAATAAACTGGAGGAGGCAAACAACAAATAAGCAGATAAAAGATATATTATATATTTTGTAAATATAATTACAAACTGTGATGAAGGGAAAGGAAAGAGCAAAACAGGTAGGACACATTTTAGATTGGGCAATCACAGACATTCTCTCAATGAGGTGCCACCTAACCTGAGACCCAAAAGATAAGCAGGACCTGAACAGTCAGAGATTATTTTAGACAAAAGGAGTAGTCACGTATGAAGATCCCAGAGACTTGCGTATTTCAGCTGTTCAAGAACAGAGATTCCTAAAATAAAGACAAATTTCCTCAAATTAATTTCAATGGAAGATAGGACTTTTCTCAACGAAATTCCCAAACCATAAACACTTGATTTTGTTATACTTTTATGAGATAGAAGAGATTCTATGGAAGAAAGACATTAGAGAGAAAAAAAGAAAATTTATTAAACACTTTAGGATGGAGGTTAAAGAAGCAAACAGGTTCAAACTTCATATTTGTAACAATAGCGACTGCTAACTAAATTATACTGACATTGGCTAAGAGGATTGTCTAAATAATAAGTGTACACCAACTAGCAGAAAATATGATATCTGAGGTGTGAACAATTTAATTATAAGGTCAAACTTGGGAAAGAAGCAATCACATAATCAAATTCACAACTTAAATGTTTCCCATGGTTTCATTTACATCCAACAGGCTAATGTGCAGCATTAACCTATTGGTAGGCATTAGCATTATTGATGAGTCTGTGTGCAACTATTAATCAGTTTGCTTCAGAGAGACAAACTACTGCCTTAATTTGTTTTCTTAGGAATCTTGAATGCATCTTTCCTTCCTTCTAATGCACATTGAGCTCAGGAGCCTGCTGCAGTTGCTGAGCTGGGAACTGTGTGTTTCTAAAATACCCTCATCTTCTGTCCCGCCACGTGGGATCTTAGCAAAGAAAGCACTCTACTGAAAACATGTATCTTTATTGTATGCACTTATTTAGCCCTAAAAGGATCCTTGTATCTGGGTAAATTTACTTCAGATAGATTTCTCAAATCTTCCTTTCTCTTTTCTCCTGCAAAATTGTATTTGCTACAAAATAAAGCTCTGAGCTGGCACAATGCCTCTTTGGCTAATGCAGATAAATGGAAGTTGTATTCCTTTAGATCCCTGATGGGCCAGGCAAGGTTAAAGCTTCATTTTCATAAGAAAATTCAGCTTCTTAAAGCTATCCCAGAGTTTGATTTATTCTTTGCATTCACTCTGGTGGGTATGGCCCTGGGACTGGCTAGCTCAGAGGGGTGACAATGGGCTATGTGTGGGGCTGCTCCCTTGTCAGAATGTGGTGCAGGTCCAGTTAGTTCATCTTGATAATGGCTTAGACAATTTCATGACTTGATGGATTAAAGATTGGGGAGGAGGGGCATAGAGAACAGATTTGAAGTTAGAGTCCATAGTCCACATTTGAATTGGCAATTGTTTGTAACTTGACACATTCTCATTAGGACACCAGAATGAACTAATTACATGTTTTCTTAAGGCAGTCAGTATTGCCATGCATGAAAGTGCTTCTGTGGTAACAGGACTGGGCTTCAGAGACCCACTATTCCCTCTGAAGTGAAAAAAAAAGAATATTCATGTTATGAATTGTGTCACTCTTTGATTCATTTCAAAAATGTAAAACAGAACTGTCATTGGTATCACTCACATTTTGTTTTTCTAAGTAACAAAATGGCAACTTATTGTTAAAATTACATTGTAATAGGAAGCAAACACAATTATTAGAATACATAGGGATAAAGGATACTGGATTGATACTGATGTATCAAAATCCTCATTTCACCTTTTGTAAGTTTTTCTCTCCTATTGCTAACGTGACACCAAATCTTACGTCTATGGGACTTGGCTTCACTTTTTATAAAATTATTCTGTTCGATCACATGAACATATTTTTCTGCACATGTCCTTTGTGGGAGGTAGACAGACTGACTTCTCAACAGGGCTCCATGACTCAATCCTGGGGCATCCAGGAGAATGTTTGCAGACGAACAAAGCCTGGGGGTTCTTCAAATCCACAGAAGACTTAAAAACCCAGAGGTGCCCTGACAGCCTGGCCTGGGCCTATACTTTTGAGAGTCAACAGATGGGAGGGATTAAACTCTTTGAATATGTAGTTAGGTTAGGAAACCTGGTCTACTCCTCCCTCCCACTTTATTTGAATATGCCTTTGGCTGTTTACCAACCCCCTGCCACTTACCCAGTCTCTCTATCCAGCCTTCCTGGGGCTTGGGAGTCTTTCTACCCTATCTTTGGCTTTTGCATCTTTGTTGCAAATCAATAAAAACCTCTGAAGAGGCCAGAGAAAGGCTCCTGTTCTCGTCTTATTACTCGGCTTGAGTCAAAGTCGCCTCCAACAGGCACTTTCAGACTTTGTTTTAAAATTGTGTGTTTTCAGCGTCATTTTTCCCAGCCAGCTTTCAAACCAGGTTGGGGTTCACATGCAAAACCCCCAACAGTCCTTTTCCCTCTGGTTAGTCTCTTGTGTCTCTCCCAGTTCATGGTTTCCTCCTTCCATTCACAAGTTTGGTACTGTCATAAAAACTCCAACAGGGCTCTCCAATCTTTTGGCTTCTCTGCACATTGGAAGAAGAGTTGCCTTGGGCTACATATTAAATATACAAACATTAACAAAAGCTGATGAGCAACATCAAAAAAAGTTCGTGCATCATTTTCATGACATCCGCCAATGCAGATAAGCAAAAAAAGTCCTCACATAACCACATGCAGCCCGCAGGCCTCAAGTTGACCACCCTGGCAAGAGTCACCTTTTTTGGTGCCTTCTCAGAACACCACATTCACGTGATATGTGGACCTCTGAGGGACACAGTGAGCAGCCACAGTGCTGTATGTCTCTCTCGATATACACTTACGGTCTCTATAGTCTTACTTCTTTGTGTGTGTGTGTGGTTTTTGGCTGGGGCTGGGTTTGAACCCGCCATCTACGGCATATGGGACCGGTGCCCTACTCCTTGAGCCACAGGTGCCGCCCTATAGTCTTACTTCTAATTGAAATGTTGATATGTTTGTCTGTTCTTATACCTGCTGAGAGATTTATAAGCTGAGAAATGATCAGAAATATGTATTTTTTAATTCATTTATTCCAGGACTTCTTAGTACCGTGCTGATAGAATAGACTTAATTGATTTGTTTGCTCTTCGCTTTGGGACTTGGCCACATCTAGGGAGGCTTATAACAGTAGCAAAATTACTAAAGCCTAGACAGCAGCAAGAGGCAGAGGAACCATTAATTAGTATTTAATGAATCAGAATTACTTTTTAGACATATTCATAAATTTAGCTTCTATTGGCTAGGCTTTATAAGGTTTTGTAATATTTTAAATACAAAAATAAGACACCCAAAATAAAAGTATTATTTTTGTAAAACCAAAACACTGTCACAAATATGTGTTTTGTTTCTTAAGAAGAAAAAGAAATGATTTCTGGAACTATGTTAAAGAACAATATTTCTAGCTGGAATGTCACTATAACCCCCTGACCTCTCAGTTTTAAAGAAGAAAGCATTGTGAGTGAGCAGACAATAGTCTCTGGAGCTATTTTGGTTCCAGCATGGTTCCTGGCTAGATGTTACAGCACACCAGCTAAAGGAAATACTTGTGAATTAGGGAAAGATTGCAAGCAAGCTTATTCAAAATTGGAGTTTTTCTTTTCAGTTAATTGAAAGGCATTTCTTTTGATCAGGTGAAAGTCAGCCTAGATCACTTAAAGAAAAATTTTTAACATTTACAGAGGAGAATACATTCTATAATTTTTGAATAAATATAGAAACTACCTGTGATCAAAATACATGACTATAAAAAACAAATAGCTGTTTTCAAAGATTTAACTAGAGATTACCAGTGTTAAAGCCCTCGAATCATTCATTTGCCAGATTGATTAGAGATCACCTCAAATTTTATCTTGGTTTCACAATTCCAAGTTAATTTCCTTCAGGCACCAGGTCATCTAAAATCAATCATTGCTTTCGGCAGATCAGAGCTGTCTAGAAGAGAAATTCCCCCTCATAGCTGTAGCACTGTAACTCCTCAGGCTACCACTGCTGACGGTGGGGCAATGCATCAGTGTCACAATGTTACTTACAATTGTGAAAACCCAGGGAGGGGGCCAGACACTGCTATGAATGTTACTACCGTCCCTTTGGAATGAGTAAGAATCACCCTGACGGGCCAGAATGAAGCTGGAGACAGAATTGCCAACAAGCTCCCTGATGGTGGCCTTACTGCTGGTTTGGGAATCACATCAGAGCCACAAAGGGATGAATGATCACTGGGCTTTCTGGAGGGTCGCTATAACATTCTGAAAAAAAAGTCTTTGTTCTTTCAAATGCTACCATGCATCATGTACAAATATTGCCATTTCTCTCTCTTGTGTGTGTGTGTTTAATCCTTATGTGTCCCCTATATTCAATATTCAACCTGAGTTCTAATGGTTTGGCTATAGAGAATTTCTTTCAGTTTGGTTCCAAATGACCAACTCTCTCACTCTGCACGAATTGGCCTGAATGTTATGTTCTTTTTCTCTGAAGTATCTCTGTGGAATTTTCTAGATGAATAAATAATTACTTTCTTTGTCTCTATTCTCTTTTTTTCTCTCTATTTAAAATTTGAACAAAATTTGTGTTATGTAAATAGGACATTTTGCTGGTTCACATGGATAAAGAGAGTGCGGGTAGAAACACGTGCTCCTCTTCACTACAGGCAGTGACTCTGACTGGATAGATTTCTATTTTACAGCCTGCCTTATATGCAAGGAACATTTATTTCTTCCTTTCTCCCTTCAAAAATCAGTGGATTAAATGATCTTTATGTGTTGAGAGATGATAGCAGATTCTTAATAAAAATGGTAGAAATGGTAGCAGATTCTTAATAAAAAATAAATATTCATTCCCACTCCAACATCATCAAGAGTTTTCCCCATGCTTTCTTCTAAGATTTTTATCATTTTTATGTCTTAGATTTAAGTCTCATCCATCTTGAATCAATTTTTGGAAGGGATGAAAGGTGTGGGTCAAGTTTCAGTCTTATATGTCCTTATCCGTTTCTCCCATCACCATTTATTAAACGGGGATTCTTTGCCCCATTATATGCTTTTGTTTGTTTTATCAAAGATCAGATGTCAAGCAGAGACTGGTTTCATCTCTTCATGTTCTATTCTGTTCCATATTTCTATGTCTCTATTTTTGTGCCAGTACTATGCTGTTTTGATTACTGTGGACTTGTAATATAGCCTGAAGTCTGATAGGGTGATGCCTCCAACTTTGTTTTTATTACCAAAAATAGCCTTAGCCATACAGGGTTTTTTCTGATTCCATACAAAACAAA
Source organism: Nycticebus coucang (assembly GCF_027406575.1). NCBI lineage: Eukaryota > Metazoa > Chordata > Mammalia > Primates > Lorisidae > Nycticebus > Nycticebus coucang. The sequence continues at coordinate 4,080,994 of NC_069799.1, read as the reverse complement.
GTATTTTTTCAGTTCTTCAAAATATGATGTTGGTATTTTAATGGGGATTGCATTGAACCTGTAGATTGCTTTGGGTAGAATAGACATTTTGACAGTGTTGATTCTTCCCAGCCAAGAGCATGGTATGTTCTTCCATTTGTTAGTGTCTTCTGCAATTTCCTTTCTTAGGGTTTCACAATTCTCTTTGCAAAGATCTTTCACCTCTTCTGTTAGGTATATTTCTAATTATTTCATTTTCTTTGAAGCTACTGTGAAGGAAATTGTGTCCTTGATTTGCTTCTTAACTTAGCTGTTATTGGTGTATACAAAGGCTACTGATTTGTGGACATTGATTTTATACCCTGAGACATTACTGTATTTCTTGATGACTTCCAGGAGATTTGTGGTTGAGTTGCTAGGATTTTCTAAGTATAAGATCATACCATCAGCAAAGAGGGAGAGTTTGAACTCCTCTGTCCCCATTTCAATGTGCTTATATCCTTCTCTTGCCTGACTGCATTAGCTAGAACTTCCAAGAACTAAGTTGAATGATAGTAGTGGTAGTGTACATCCTTGTCTGGTTCTAGTTCTAAGTGGAAAAGCTCTCAGTTTGATACCATTAAGTATGATGCTAGCTGTGGGTTTGTCATAGATGGCTTCAATCACCATAAGAGACTTCAGTGGCCATTGCAACAGCAACAAAAATTAACAAATGGGACTTAATTAAGCTGAAAAGTTTCTGCACAGGTAAGGACACAAAAAGTAAAGCAAGAAGGCTACCTTCATAATGGGAAAAGATATTTGCAGGGTATCAATCTGACAAAGGGTTGATAACCAGAATCTACAGAGAACTCAAATTAATCAACAGTGAAAGAGTAAACAATCCCATATACCTCTGAGCAAAGGATATGTACAGAATCTTCTCTGAAGAAGACAGAAAAATGGATAACAAACATTTTAAAAAATGCTCATTATCCCTGATCGCCAGAGAAATGCAAATTGAAAACTACCCTGATATATCATATAATTCTAGTGAGAATGGCCCACATCACAAAGTCTCAAAGCTGCAGATGCTGGCATGGATGTAGTGAGAAGGAAACACTTTTACACTGCTGGTGGGACTGCAAACTAATACAGCCTTTTTGGAAGGGGTATGGAGAATCCTCAAATAACTCACATTAGACCTCCCCTTTGATCCTGCAATCCCATTACTAGGCATCTACCCAGAAGAAAAAGCATCATTTTTTCATGAGGACATTTGCACTAGACTATTTATCGCAGCTCAGTTTACAATCACCAAAACTTGGAAACAACCTAAATGCCCACCAATCCAGGAATGGATTAACAAGCTGTGGTATATGTATACCATGAAATACTATTCAGCCATTAAAAAAGACTTTATATCTTTCGTATTAACTTGGATGGGGGTGAAACACATTATTCTTAGTAAAGCATCACAAGAATGGAGAAGCAAGAATTAAATATACTCTGTTCTAATATGAAGGCAGTAGATTACCTAATACAAGGGGGATAGGGGAATGAAGGATCAAGGAGAGGGGAGGAGGGAAAGGGCTGGGGGGTCACAGTGTGTGGCACACCTCTCAGGGATGGGACACAATTATATGGAGGGACTTTACCTAACAACCACAATCAGTGGAACCTAATTCTTCATACACTCAATGAATTCCCAAGCAATAAAAAAAAGACAAACAAAAGTGAATAAATATATATATATATATATTTATTTATTATGATGAATTGCTTTTTGCAGACACAGAGTTAACAGGTTAAAGAAAAAAATGACAAATATGGAAATATTGAATGTACCACCACAAAATCCTGGGACTGCCAAATAATATCTTGAAATAAAAAATAGTCTGTTTACACAGTCTCCAAGGCAAATATTGTAGAGCTCATTTTGCCCTCTGAATGCATTTGTGAATCTGCCATAGAAATTCTGGATGCCTATCAGTGAGAGAATTACTTCTTGAACTTAATTGAATTAAATGGATCTGCAGTACACGCCACAGGAATACTGCAGGACTCTCTTGAATGATTTATTGGTGGCCTCACCCTTCATAATAAGAATAAAAGTCCTGCTGAAAGATCTTCTGAATTAATACATATTAACTCTTTTTTAACTTTTTTAAGTAGAGGTCTCTTTTTCCTCAAGGGCTCATAAACACAAAGGATAAAAAATGTTTTCAGGTCTTTGGGAAAGTCAGTGTGCTTATAAAGTTGTGCCTTCCTTTAAGCTTAGAGAACTATGAATAATTTTTTTGTATCATCTCTTACATTCAAACAACGCTGGTGTTTTTTGTGGACTCTGGGCTATATGTCCTCAAATCTGAGGCAGAGACAACAAATTCATGATATTCTGTTCAAGTTCTAGTGGAAAGAAAGAAAGTAGTAATAAAGAGCAGGCCAGAGGAAGAACTACACACTGAGAATGGCTAGATATGTTTCCAGGGAAAATATTTTAAGCAAATAGTACCCAAGACAGGTTATATGTTTATTTATGGGAAAAGCTTCCACATCTTCCATTATGCTCTGAAGCGAATGAATGCTGGTCGTGCTCCTGTCCCTGGGACTATATGCATTTAAATTAAAAATATAGAAAGTACAGTATACACTGAGCTAGATCTATTGGCTGTGTCAGTAATAGCAGCATTTTCATTTTTCCTTTTGTAATAGAAGTCATTGTGTGTGTTCAAGATGGATTCTTGGTCTTTATTAATCTCAGCAGTGAGAGTATTTGGAATTTTAAAAGCTATTGATTTTTTGAAAGAAATCATAGTCTTTTTTCCATAGTATCCTCAACTTCTATATCAAATTTGTCATAAAATAGGTACTCAAGACCCACAATACAGTAATGGTAATGGGCTTGAAGCACATTCTTCTTTCATACATCTTAAGAGATTTGGATACTTGTTTATTTTTAAGGAATAAAATATAATCTTGTTTTGATTAATAAATTTTGAAATTCTTCCCTTTCCCTTTTCTTTTGACAATTTGATAAACAAGGCTTTCAATTGTAGCAATAAAGTGTGTAAAACAAGAACCCTCACTTTGGCCTTGTAGTGTGTTCTCTGGAGGCCAACCTCAGTGATCTCTTTTCTCTGATCCCCACCTTTTTATTTACACTTGCCTCTGAATCTTACTGCCTTCTCTCCTGAAGTATCTGAACCTCTGTTGGCTCCTGAAGTGAATTGCTTACTCTTCTTCAAATTAAACATCTATCTCTCATGTTATTAATGTCAGTACAAAATGAATCTTGAAGCAAAATGTATGCTTCCCTTCCATTATTTTGTGATATTACTTGATTTTATACCTTGGCATTTGAGGGAAAAACACAAAATGTAATGAATGTTAAATATATATTATGCAGCAAAACCTATTAAAACTTTGCTTGCATTGATGATTTAAAAGTCTCTGCTCTGAGCAGCAAATGGTGCCACACTGCAGGAGTACAAAGCAGAAGATGACGAGTAGAAGAAGTAAAGTAGAAAAGCCTTCTTGGAATGGAGAACCTGTTTACTTTCTTTCCCTGATATGTAACTTGAGACTAAGAGAAATTCCTTATGTGACCATGATTCTCACTCATAACTAATTATTCGAATGAAGAATGCATGGAATGATGCATCTTATGATCAATTATGAAATTATAAGAATGTGGGCAAATACAAACATACTGAAATTAATTTTATAGTGGCCACAAAATCATGGCCTAGAACTATGTATGTAGCATAGAACTTTGCATTACACTCAAAGGTCAGGATATACAGTCCTGAAAAATTGACAAGAATGCACATAGGTCTGGCTTTGGATTTAAAGGTGAAAACATAGAACATATTTGGTAAAGTTACTTAAAATTGGGAAAAATGATATATGTACACATTTTCCTTTAAGCTATCTGTATAGTTTAAGATAATGAAAGCAATTTTTCACCTTTTCTTGAAACAGCAGCAACTCACGTATGCATTGGAAGCTTTATAATTCCATACTTAACTATTCTGTAAAGGTTTACCAGTTTGGGGCGGTGCCTATGGCTCAGTCAGTAAGGCGCCGGCCCCATATACCGAGGGTGGCGGGTTCAAACCCGGCCCCAGCCAAACTGCAACCAAAAAATAGCTGGGCGTTGTGGCGGGCGCCTGTAGTCCCAGCTACTCGGGAGGCTGAGGCAAGAGAATCGCTTAAGCCCAGGAGTTGGAGGTTGCTGTGAGCTGTGTGAGGCCACGGCACTCTACCGAGGGCCATAAAGTGAGACTCCGTCTCTACAAAAAAAAAAAAAAAAAAAAGGTTTACCAGTTTGTTCTTACTAGACTAGATATGAACCAAAATGGTTATAAGAAAGTAAGAGTGCTTCAGACAAACTCCCACATGGTGATTTTTTTTTTTTTTAAATCTAACAGTTTGTCTATGGAAAGATAATAGAATTCTTCAGAAAAGATTTTACACCATATCTCCAGGTTAATTAAATTGTATACGTTGAAAGAGATTCTGAATCTTGTCTTTGGAGATGTATAACAAGAAAAAATAAAATATTAACAAAGTACAAACTTAATTTTGTAGAGCTTCTGCTATAATCTTTTGGTTTAAAAACCAAGAAAAAATAATAAGAAAAATAAATTCTTATATACAATTTTATCTTGCATTATTCAAATATTTATTTTAAATAGAGCGTAATTTTGAATATTTGGAAATACTTTGAAAAGTTTTGAGATGATTTTGGGTGAAATAGGAGAGAAAAACTTTCCATAAATTTTACCCCATAGGTACAAAAGCTATAAACATTTTTGAGTTTTCCTTTCCAGTCATTTTAAGTAAGTATATGCTTTACATAGTTGTTTACATGGAGTTAGAAAATTTGTATTGATTTCCGAACTTAACATATGCTATATTTACTTCTACATGGCTTTTTATCCTATTGTTTGAAAATATGTAATGAATATTTACATATTTTTCCTGAATCTGTATATTAAAATTATTAATAAATGAATTTATGTCTCAATATCAGGCAGAAAAGTTGAAAATTATTTTTTTAACAATCACATAATATAATCCAAATTTTCCATATGCACATACATAAACATACCCATGCACTCTCTTCATCAAATATTTCTGAAAGGAAAGTCAAAGATGTGTTATCTTTCCTCTCTTCCTAAGGCTATCTTTTCCCACTGCATATCTTATGCTGTGAAAGAGGAAATACAAAGCCTCATCCCTCAAAATGCTGCAAAATCCCATACAATGAGCACAATACAGGGTCCACTGCGAGAAATGACTTAAAGGGAAAGATCTATGTGTTTTGAAAATTATTTGAAGGTTATTTGAACAGGACTTATGTTTAGCAGTGAAATCACTTACATGGCCTACATTGCCTAAGAAATTACTTTAATTTATACTTAATTTATAAAGATACAACTACACAAAAACATATTCATAAATGAGTAATAACAGCGAAAACAACTGAAAGCCTAACACACATAAATGCTACTTTTCTTAATTTGAATAAGAAATTTTTACTACTTTGTTCTAAGAAGCATATTTTTCCCAGAGTTTTAACTGGAAAAATTTTAAATATACAGCATATAGTATAAATTCATGTAACAACTTCACCTAACATTTTATTACACTTGCTTTATCCTATTATCTTTTCATGCCTAAGGAGCAAATTTTAAAAAATAATTTTTACATTTTTATAGTTATAACTTTTATGAAATTAAATCTTCTTTCACAAGCAATATATATTTTAAATATGATAATGTTTATTTTTATTTTAAGGATTGTTACTTATTTGATGATGATTATTACAATCAAAGATATTTTTATAATTAAGGAAATATAGCCTTAGTGTGGACAAAAATGATGAACCGCTACAATTCAGCTTTCCTATTAAATTTTCTTATTCAAGAGGAGGCCTGGCACACAAGGCCTCAGGCTTTACTGGCTGAGAAATCCAGTGAGTTCCAAGACTAGTGCTTGCCAACAGAAACAAGATCCCTGAGTGAACAGTGCAGCTCCTTTTCCTTCCTGACACAGAAATGGCTTCAACCTTCAAACCCTGAGAATGTAAATTGTCTAAACAAGATGAACAAAGCTATGGCTTCTTCCTGAGAATTGAGAAGGACACCCATGGCCATCTGGTTCAGGTGGTTGAGAAGGGGAGCCCAACAGAGAAGGTTGGCCTCCAGGATGGAGACAGAGTTCTTAGGATCAACAGTGTTTTCATGGACAGGAAGGAACATATGCAGGTTGTGAATCTGGTCAGAAAGAGTGAAAATTCAGTGACTTCACTGGTTCTGGATGAGGATTCCTATGAGAAAGCAATGAAAATGCAGGTGGTGGGAGGAAGATAGCTGACTAGAAGCAACTTCCATCAGAGGCTTCTGACCAGAGGGAGACAAACAGAATTGGACCCAATGAAGCCAAAGGTGGGATGTTGAGTTAAGAAAGAAGTTAGACAAGCTATGACTCCACAGATGAATCTCAAGAAAGCAAATTATAGGTAATTGCAAAGCCCATCACCAAGAGGACGGAAGACTCCTCTCTCAAGCAGGAGGCTTACTACGGGCTCTCTGCAAGTGAGCAGAGAACAAAAGACCTCACATTTTACCCCATGGAAAAGAGTCACTAAACACTGGGTCCTCTTCTCCAGGGAGGTCCCACTTGGGAACCTAGATACCATCCTGCCTGGCATAAAATTGAACAAATAGGGGCGAGGAGGCAAGATGGCCAACTGGAGCCAGCTTTCCACAGAGGCTCCAGTCCAGAAGGAGAGTTAAAAGACAGAAGTTTAGCAAGTAAGCTGATGGTATGGAGCTGAGCCAAGAAAGAAGATTGAAGAGTGCACATTACCCCTGCTGAGGTGAGCTGCAACCCCAAGTAAACAAACAATAGATATAAAACCCATTGCCAAGCAGATGGGAGTCCCCTGCCCCATGAGAACAGCTCACAGTATACTTTCTACAAACAAGCAAACAGAGTTAAGTTCTCCTCCTATTTTATCCCATGGGAGAGACCCTCTAAAAACCAGAACTCCTTCCCCAGGGAGGACGCTCTAGTGTGCCATGGCACTCTCCCGCCAGACATAAAACTGAACATATACTCTACCTGCAATTCTGAACTCCCAGCACTCCTCTCCACTCTCACCCCAAGGTCTGGAAGCCTGTCCCCCATTGAGTCCAGATCCTTGGGCACTTTCTCAAGAAGTAGGGACAGGGCATAGACTGTTACAAGTCTGTGCTAAATCAGTGGCATGGGTATAAAGCGAGGACTGTGGAGTGAGGGAGCCATATGGGAGAGGAAGAAACGGTGCCCCATGGCACAGTGCAACAGCAGCAGTGGCAGGAACAATAGGACTCACACCCCTAGGGACATTTTCAAGAGACACTTCCCCCCTCTTCTAGAAATCAGAGAGAGCTGGGCCTCTACTCTGGTAGCAGCCATGGGCGGAACAGATCTGGTGGAAATGTAGGCCCTATGAGTAAAGAGTATGCCTGAGGCGGTACCTTTCTGGGCAGGGTGCAGCAGGGATGCAGACTAGAATGCGGGCATGCAGAGGTGACATACTACCATTGCAGGGCTCACTCAGAATGGCTGCTTTTGTGAGCCCAAGATGCACCCGGCACCCAGGGGAGCATTGCTAGGACAAAATCAGGTGTGGCAGTGGCAACAGACCAGGGAGGGGCAGGAACTGAGAGCCCTTTGTGAGCTCTAACTGTGCCCACCCTAACACAGAGTGCATCAGAGACAGAGACACCAGATCCATGAGAATTGGCGCAGTGGCAGCAGCACAGGGCAGGGCTGAGTCACCATTTCTGTGAACTTAAAAAGCGCCTGGCCCACAAGGGAATATAGCTGGACAGAAATGCAAATTCTATGAGAATGTAAGTGGAAGTAATATCAATCTGGGGCAGGGCTAGGACACAGTGAAACTCCCCAACTTCCATTAAGTACCCAAGGTAGTCAGGCTCACTTCCTCCTGCCAGCTGGTGGCAAAGTGCAGCAGCCTAACCAAGGATACATAGATGTCCTGTGACTCAGACAGGAACAAACACATGGTGCATCTCCTTATTGGTGGGAACTGGGTCATAGCCCTGCAGGGTTACCAGTGACTAGGTGTGACAGAGGTACAAGGTAGGAAGGAGGCATCAAACTTCCCAGATTAACTCATTTGCTGGGTGAGCCCTTCTGACTCCACAGAACACTGGAGTGAGACATACTTTAGTTACCAACAGACTCCTGCTATCTAATTACTGGAAACCTTTTGAACTCTCCCACTTGAGACTGGGTGTTGACTGGGACAACTGATTTGGAACTCTTGACCTAGGCCAATCACCCGTGGACCATCAAAGGTGATACCCTGGTTGTGTTGTTGTGGGAAGGTTTGATTTTCCTTTTCTAGTTGTAGCCCATGTTGGGGCAGGGTATCTTGCTTGCTCGTATTTTTCCACAGATAAGACTTCAACCCAGAGTTACCAATTCACTAGGATTGGACAGAGACTAGCTGAGAACAATGCAGACCCACTTAGCCCAGTGACACCAAACAGGTCCCCAGTATCTCAGGCTACAATACTGTATGGGTTCTTTGCAAAGCTGTAGGGAAAAATCTGCAGTCAACAGTCCCAGCTCCTAGGAAAAGGGCTGGTTAATCACTACTCCAAGAGTACCCAATCCAATATCACCTTATCTGCTTATCTAGCCAAACAGTGACAAATAATCAAGGGGCAAAATCAGTGGAAAAACTCCGGCAACAGGAAAAATCAGAGTAGAACTAATCCCCCAAGGAACGACAAGGCAGACACATGAGAAGATCCCATTCGTAAACATATAGCTGAGATGTCAGAAATTGAGTTTAGAATTTCGATAGCAAATAAGATTAACAGAATGGAAATAAAGTTGGAATTGGAAATTCTAGGAATAATTCAAAACTTGTCTCAAGAATTCAATGAATTCAAAGACAAAATTAAGAAAGACTTTGACACATTGAGAAAAGAAATTGCAGCCCTTCAAGATATGAGATATACAGTATAATCCCTCAGTAACAGGCAGAAGAAAGGATTTCTGAAATTGATGACAAAGCTTTTGAACACTCCCAAATGCTAAAAGAAGAAGAGAAATGGAGAGCAAAAATGGATCATTCTCTCAGAGAGCAATGGGATAATTAAAAAAACAAACAAACTAATATTCACCTTATAGGATTCCTGAAGGTGATGAGGTTGCTTCAAAAGGTCCAGATGATCTACTCCAAGATATAATGGAGGAGAAATTCCCAAACATGGAAAGAGATTCTGAAATTCATGTAGCTGACAGATTCAGAACCCCAGCATGACCCAACCTAAATAAGACATCTCCCAAACACATTATACTTAACTTTGCCAAAGTTAATATGAAGGAGAAAATTCTGTAAGCAGCCAGACATAAGAAAACCATAATCTAAAAGGGAAATATACAGAATGACTGAAAATCTCTCTGCTGAAACTTTTCAAGCTAGGAGAGGATGGTCATGGAACTTTAATCTCCTAAAGCAAAATAACTTTCAGCCCCGGATCCTGTATCCAGTTAAATTGTTTCATTTATGATAGAGAAATTAAATACATTAAAGACTTTCACATGTTGAAGAAATTTGCCACAACTAAACCAGTTCTCCACGATATTCTCAGACCTATCCTCTATAATGACCAGCACAATCTGCTACCACCAAAGTAAACTCACTCAGAAACTTTTGATCAAATTCCAACTTCCACAGTGGCAAAAGGATTAAAAATGTCCACTAGACTGTCAAAAAACTCGATACCCCAAATACTACCAGGTTTATCAATACTCTCAATTAATGTGAATGGCTTAAATTTTCCTCTTAAGAGGCACAGGTTAGCTGACTGGATACAAAAACTCAGGCCATATATCTGCTGCCTACAAGAATCTCATCTTACCTTAAAAGATAAATATAGACTCAGGGTGAAGGGATGATCATCTATAATTGAGGCAAATGGAAATCAGAAAAAAGCAGGTGTTGCAATTTTATTTGCAGATACAATATGCTTTAAACCAACACAAGTAAGAAAATATAAGGATGGTTACTTCGTATTTGTTAAGAGTAACACTCAACATGAAGATATTTCTATTATTAATATTTGTGCACCCAACCAGAATGTGCCTCAATTTATAAGAGATACTCTAATAGACATAAGCAACTTGATTTCCTCCAGCTCCATAATAGTTGTAGATTTTATTACCCCTTTGCCAGTCTTGGATAGATCCTCCAAGAATAAACAAAGCAAAGAAATTTTAGACTGGAAATTAACCATTCAACAATTGGATTAAACAGACAATTACAGAACATTTCATCTTAACAAAACTGAATACACATTCTTCCCTTCAGCCCACGAAACATCCTCCAAAATTGATCACATCATAGGTCACAAATTTAACCTCAGCAAATTTAAAAGAATAGAAATATTCCTTGCATCTTCTCGGGCCATCATGGAATAAAAGTTGAACTCTGTAACAACAGGAATCTGCATACTCATACAAAAACATGGAAGTTTAATAACCTTATACTGAATGATAACTGGGTCATAGACAAGATTAAGAAAGGAATTATCAAATTTTTGGAAAAATATGATAATGAAGACACAAATTACCAGAACCTCTGGGATACTGCAAAGGCAGGCCTAAGAGGGAAATTTATAGCATTGCAAGCCGTCCACTAGAGAACAGAAAGAGAGGAAGTTAACAATCTAATGGAACATCTCAAGCAACTGGAAAAGGAGGAATATTCCGATCCCAAACCCAGCAGAAGAAAATAAATAACTAAAATTACAGCAGAATTAAATGAAATTGAAAACAAAAGGATTACACAATAGATCAATAAATCAAAAAGTTGGTTTTGTGAAAAGATCAATAAAATAGGTAAACCTTTGGCTAACCTAAAGAGGAAAAGAAGAGTAAAATCTCTAATTCCATCAATTAGAAATGACAAAGATGAAATAACAACAGAGTCCTTAGAAATTCAAAAAATCCTTAATGAATATTACAAGAAACTCTATTCTCAGAAATATAAAAATCTGGAGGAAATAGACCAATACTTGAAAGCATGCCACCTTCCTAGACTTAGCCAGAATGAAGTGGGAATATTGAACAGGCCTATGTCAAGTTCTGAAATAGCATCAACTATACAAAATCTCCACGAAAAGAAAAGCCTGGGACCAGATATCTTCACATCAGAATTCTACCAAACCTTTAAAGAGGAACTAGTACCTATATTACTTAATCTTTTCCATAATATAGAAAAAAAAAGGAATACCACACAAGACATTCTATGAACCAAACATCACTTGGATCCCCAACCCAGGAAAAGACCCAATAAGAAAAGAAAATTATAGACCAATACCACTAATGAATATTGATGGAAAAATATTCAATAAAATCTTAGCAAACAGAATCCAGTAACACATCAAACAAATTATACACCATGGCCAAGTGGGTTTTACCCCAGGGTCTCAAGGCTGGTTTAATATACATAAATATGATTAAATATGATTCATTATATAAACAAAATAAAAAACAAAGACCATATGATTCTCTCAATTGACGCAGAAAAAGCTTTTGATAATATCCAGCATCCTTTCATGATCAGAACACTTAAGAAAATAGGTATAGAAGGGACATTTCTTTACTGATGGCAGCCTTCTACAGAAAATCCACAGACAATATCATATTGAAAGGACTTAAATGGAAATCATTTCCACTCAGATCAGGAACTAGGCAATGTTCCCCATTGTCTCCCCTGCTTTTTAACATTGTAATGGAAGTCTGAGCCATTGCAATTAGGCAATAAAAGGCAATCAAGGGTATCCATATAGGGTCAGAAGTGATCAAACTTTCACTCTTCGCAGATGATATGATTCTGTATCTGGATAACACCAAGGATTCAACTACAAAACTCTTGCAAGTGATCAAGGAATATAGTAGTGTCTTAGGTTACAAAATCAATGCTCACAAATCTGGAGCCTTTATTTGTATCAACAATAGTCAAGCTGAAAATGTAGTCAAGGACTCTAATCCTTTTATAGTAGTGCCAAAGAAGATGAAATATTTGGGAGTTTACCTAACAAAGGACATGAAAGATCTCTATAAACAGAACTATGAAACTCTAAGAAAAGAAATATCTGAAGATGTTAACAAATGGAAAAACATACCATGCTCATGGCTGGGAAGAATCAACATTGTTAAAAATGTCCATACTACCCAAAGCAATATACAATTTTAATGCAATCCCTATTAAAGCACCACTGTTATACTTTAAAGATCTTGAAAAAAAAATAATACTTTGTTTTATATTGAATCAGAAAAACCTTGAATAGCCAAGAGATTACTCAGAAATAAAACAAAGCAGGAGGAATCATGCTACCAGATTTCAGAGCATACTATAAATCGATAATGATCAAAACAGTATTGTACTGGCACAAAAACACAAAGATAAATGTATGGAACAGAATAGAGAACCAAGAGATGAACCCAGCTACTTACTGTCATTTGATCTTTGATAAGCCAATTAAAAACATTCAGTGGGGAAAAGATTCCTTATTTAACAAATGGTACTGGGTGAACTGGCTGGCAAGCTTCATAAGACTGAAACTGGACCCACACCTTTAACCATTAACAAAGACAGACTCTCATTGGATTAAATATTTAAACTTAAGACATGAAACTATAACAATACTAGAAGAAAGTGCAGGGAAAACTCTTGAAGAAATCGGCCTAGGTGAATATTTTATGAGGAGAACCCAAGGCAACTGAAGCAACACCAAAAATACATTACTGGGATGTGGGTGATAAAACTAAAAAGCTTCTGCACAGCCAAGAACACAATAAGTAAAGCAATCAGACATCCCTCAGAATGGGAGAAGACATTTGCAGGTTATGTCTCTGACAAAGTTTTAATCACCAGAATTCAAAGAGGAACTCAAACATATTAGCAAAAAAAGAACAAGTGTTTCCATCTCAGTGGGGACAAGGGACTTGAAGTGAAACTTCTCTGAAGAAGACAGGCACATGGCCTATAGACATATGAAAAAATAATCATCATCCTTAATCATCAGAGAAATGCAAATCAAAACTACTTTGAGATATCATCTAACTCCAGTAAGATTAGCCCATATCACAAAATCCAAAAACCAGAGATGTTGGCATGGATGTGGAGAAAAAGGAACACTTCTGCACTGCTGGTGGGAATGCAAACTAATACATTCCTTTTGGAAAGACTTTTGGAGATCACTCAGGGTTCTAAAAATAGACCTGCCATTCGATCCTTCAATTCCTCTACTAGGTATATATCCAGAAGACCAAAAATCGTGTTACAACAAAGATATCTGCACCAGAATGTTTATTGCAGCCCAATTCATAATTGCTAAGTCATGGAAGAAGCCCACGTGCCCATCAACCCATGAATGGATTCATAAATTGTGGCATATGTACACCATGGAATATTATGCAGCCTTTAAAAAAGATGGACACTTTACCTTTTTCATGTTTACATGGATAGAGCTGGAACGTATTATTCTTAGCAAAGTATCTGAAGAATGGAAGAAAAAGTATCCAATGTACTCAGCTCTACTAAGAAACTAATTTATAAGCACCCACACTTCCATATGAAAGCTATAACCCAACTACAGCCCAAGATGAAGGGGAAGATGAGGGGGAGGAGAGAGGAGGAGGGAAGATTGGTGGAGGGAGGGTAATTGGTGGTACCACATCTATGGGGCATTTTTTAAGGGTACATGTTAAATCTACTAAGGGTAAAATATAAATGTCTTAACACAATAACTAAGAAAATGCAGTGAAGGCTATGTTAATCAGTTTGATGAAAGTATTTCAAATTTTATATAAAACCAGCACATTGGACCCCATAATTGCATTAATGTACACAGCTATGATTTAATTAAAAAATAAATAAAAATAGAACAAATATTTTCCCAGCAATTCTGAATTCCCAGTCCGCCTTGCCCCACCTTGCATGGTGGTCTAAAGTTCTGCCCACTGCAGGGCTCAGAGGGTTTGGCCATTCCCTGAGATATCTTGGCATAGTGTGGGCCACTGATCAGCAACATACAAGCTGTGACTTGTGGGGAAGCAGAGAAAAGAAAGGGATACATGAGGGAGCAAGAGTTGTACAAAAACAGCATACGGAAGGTGGGGTCACAGAACCCCAGTCTTCACTGTGCCCAGAGGGTAGGGTGTAGTCCCTGGTCCTTACTGTGCCTGTTGAGCAGAGGTGCTGATGCCTGGTTTGGACTGTGCCTAGTGGGCAGGGGCACTGATGCATATTTGGGACATTGACAGACAATTGGCAGCTCATGAGAGGGGAATTAAATGCCATCCCCTATCTGCTGCTGGAGACCCTTTGATCTCTCTGATAAGCAGTGTTTGTACTGCCTGAGACAATCTGGTTGCAACTCTAGACCAGAGCTGTCAACTTGCAGACCCTCTCAGGTTGAGCTGCAGAAGTTCTGTAGCAGGAAAGAACTGAATAGTGGGGATGGGGCACTGCAGCTGCCTCTATCTCTCCCTAGCTGAGATTTAAACCTAATACTGTGACTTCTTAGGATAGAGTAGAGGTTGGCTGGTTTAAAAACAGAGCCAGCTTGTGGGTTTTATTTTTTAATTTATTTTTTATTTTTGTTTTTTTTTTTTGTTGTTGTTGTTGTTGTTGTTGTTGTTATAGTTTTTCGCTGGGGCTGGGTTGGAACATGCCACCTCCGGTATAGGGGCCAGCACCCTACTCCTTGAGCCAGAGGTGCTGCCCAAGCCACCTTGCATTTTTTTCCACCAAGCAGCTTCTCAGAGTCTCTGGCCACAACTCTGAAAGGGACCTTTATAAGGTTGAAGGGGATAAGCCACAATTACAAGGCTTACAGCTTGGTAAAGGACTGATTAGCTCCACTACTTGGGGCCCCCAATTTAATCTCACACTACCAGTTTTAATAATCAAAAGGCTGAAAATAATCATGGGGCAAAACCAACCAAAGAACTTTGGCAACTTGAATAATCAGAAAAGATCAACTCCCCCAAAGAACAACAAAGGTGATACCACTGACGATGACATTCAAAGACAAATGCCTGAATTGTCAGAAATATAATTCAGAATATGGATAGCAAATGATGAACAGAATGGAGGAAAAGATGGAAATATAAATCCAAAAGATTAGTTAAAAAGTTGTCTTAAAAAATTAATGAATTAAAAGACAAAGTTACCAAGGATTTGGACATAATGAGAAAAGATATAGCACAGCTCAAGAAATGAAAAAAATATTCAAGGAGCTTAGAAGTTCAGTAGAGTCTTTCAGTAATAAAGTGACTATGTAGAAGAAAGGATATCAGAAATTGAAGACAAGGCTTTTGTACAATCCTAAGCATTGAAAGAGGCAGAAAAATGGAAATTAAGAATAGAACAGTCCCTGAGAGAGCTGTGGGTTCACTGCAAGAGATCTAACATTCAATATAGGAATTCCTGAAGAAGAAGAGGATGATCCTAAAGGCAAAGATGCTCTACTCCAAGATATTTTGGAGGAGAATTTTCCAAGTATTGCACTAGATACAGAAATTCAGATAGTAGATAGTTTCAAAAACCCATTAAGACTCATTCCAAACAAAGAATCTCTTAGACACATTGTAATCAATTTTGCCAAAGTCAATATTAAGGAGAAAATATTGCAAGCTGTCGGAGGTAAAAAAAGAAAAAAAGAGAGAAAAGAAAAAAAATTACCTATGAAGGGAGGAATATTAGAATTCCTGCAGAACTTTCAGCTGAACTTTTTCAAGCCAAAAGAGGATGGCCATTGAACTTTAATCTTCTAAAACAAAACATCTTTCAGCCCAGGATCCTGTACTCAGGTAAACTAAGTAGTATTTGTGATGGAAAAATCAAACACTTTACTGACATACACATGTTAAGGAAATTTGTTGCAACTAAACTAGTTCTCCAGGATATACTCAGACCCATTTTCAATAATGACCAACACAGTGGTCTGCCACCAATGTAAACTCACCCAGAAATTATTGAACAAAACCTAACATCCACAGTGGTGAAAGGATTAAAAATATCCATTGGACCTTTCAAAAATATGACACCCAAAACACCACCATGCCCATCAATTCTCTCAATTAATGTGAATAGCTTAAATTGTCCTCTAAAGAGGTACAGGATGTCTGATTGGATACAACTCAGACCAGATATCCGTAATACATAAGAGATCCATCTTACCTTAAAGTCAAGAAAAAAAAAAAAAAAGACTCAGGGTGAAGGGATGAACAACTATAATACAGGCAAATGGAAATCAGAAAAAAACCTTGGGTTGCAATATGTTTTAAACCAACAAAGATAAGGAAAGATAAGGATGGACACTACTTATTTGTCAAGGGAAATACTCAAAATGAAGAGATTTGAATAATTAACCTTTATGCATCCTACCAGAATACTCCTCAATTTATAAAGAAAACCTTAACAGAAATGAACAATTTGATATCTTCCTGCGCAATAATAGTTGGAGATTTTAATATCCCTCTGTCAGCTCCAGATAGATTCTCCAAGAAGAAACTAAACAAAGAAATAATGTATCTAAACTTTACCATAGAACAAACAACTTAACAGACATCTACAGAATATTTAATTCTAATAACACTAAATACACATTCTTCTCATCAGCCCATGGATTATCCTCCAAAATTGATCATATCTTAGGACACAGGTCAAACCTTAGCAAATGTAAAGGAATATAAATTATTTCTTATATCTTCTGAGACCATCTTTGAATTACAGGTGAACTCAACAGTAACAGGAATCTTTGTACTCAAAGTCATGGAAACTAATTAACCCTAGGGTGAATGACAGTTGGGTCAAAGATGAAATTAAGAAGGAAATAACCAAATTTTTGCAACAAAATAATAATGAAGACACAAATCATCAAAACCTATGGGATACTGCAAAGGCAGTCCTATGAGGGAAATTTATAGAATTGGAAACATTCATCAAGAAAACAGAAAGAGAGGAAGTCAATAACTTAATGGGTCATCTCAAGAAACTGGAAAAGGAAGAATATCCCAACCCCAAACCCAGTAGAAGAAAAGAAATAACCAAAATAAGAGAAAAATTAAATGAAATTGGAAACAAAAGAATCACTCAGAAGATCAATGAAACAAAAAGTTGGTTTTTTAAAAAGATTAATAAAATTGATAAACCTTTGGCTAGCTTACACAGAGAAAGAAATGTAAAATCTCTAATATCATAAATCAGAAACAATAAAGAAAAAATAACAACAGATACAAAGAAAGTCAAAAAAATCCTCAATGATCACTGCAACAAAAACAAACAAACAAAAAAAAAACACCTCTATTCTCAGAAATATGAAAATCTGGAGCAAATTGACCAATACCTGGAAGCATGCCACCTTCCAAGCCTTGGCCAGAAATAATTAGAAATCTTGAATAGATCTAAATCAAGCACTGAAATCACATCAACTATACAAAATATCCCCCCAAAAGAAAAGTCTGAGACCAGATGGCTTCACTTTATTAGTCTTTCGAACCTTCAAAGAGGAACTAGTATCCATATTACATAACTGTTTCCAAAACATAGAAAAAGAAGGAATATTCCCCAACACATTCTGTGAAGCATATATCACCTAATCCCCAAACCAGGAAAGGACCCCACAAAAAAAGAAAATTATAGACCAATATCATTAATGAATACCAATGGAAAAATATTCAATAAGATCCTAGTAAACAGAATTCAATGACACATCCAAAAAATTATACACCATGAGTGGTGCCTGTAGCTCGGTGAGTAGGGTGCTGGCCCCATATACTGAGGGTGGTAAGTTCAAACTCAGCCCCAGCCAAATCGCAACAATAAAAATAAAATAAAATAAAATAAACTTAAATTATACACCATGATCAAGTTGGTTTTTTCCTAGGGTTACAATTTTGATTCAACATACATAAATCTATAAATGTACTACATCACATAAATAAAACTTTTAAAAAGCCCATATGATTCTATCAATTGATGCAGAAAAAGCTTTTGATAATATCCAGCATCCTTTCATAATCAGAACACTTAAGAAAATAGGCTTAGATGAGATATTTCTTAAACTCATAGAGGCCATCGACAACAAACCCACAGTCAATATCATATTGAATGGAGTAAAATTGAAAACATTTCTACTCATATCTGGAATTAGACGATAATGCCCATTGTTTCCACAGCTGTTCAACATAGTAATCAAAGTCCTAACCATCACAATCAGGCAAGAGAAGGAGATCAAGGTATCCAAATGGGTTCAGAGGAGATCAAACTCTCATTCTTTGCAGATGACATGATTTTATACCTAGAAAACCTCAGGGACTCAACTACAAAACTCTTAAAAGTGATCAAGGAATACAGCAGCATCTCAGGATACAAAATCAATACTTACTAATCAGAAGTTTTTATATATACCAAAATAGTCAAGCTGAAAATATAGTCAAGGACTCTATTTCTTTTACAAAAAGAAGATGAAATATCTGTGAATTTACCTAACAAAGAACGTGAAAGATCTCTATAATGGGAATTATGAAACTGTGAGAAAAAAATAGCTGAAGATGTTAACAAATGGAAAAACATACCATGCTTATGGCTGGGAAGAATCAACATTGTTAAAATGTCCATACTACCCATAGCAATCTACATATTTAATGCAATCCTTATTAAAGCACCAATTTTATACTTTAAAGAGCTTGAAAAAATAGTACTTCGTTTTTGTATGGTATCAGAAAAAAACTCAAATAGCCAATACATTACTTAGAAACAAAAACAAATCAGGACGTATCACGTTACTAGACTTCAGGCTATACTACAAATCTATAATGATCAAAACAGCATGGTACTGGCAACAACAGAGAGGTAGATATATGGAATAGAATAGAGAAACAAGAGATGAACCTAGCCACTTACCATGATTTGATCTTTGATAATCCTTTCAAAAACATTCATTGGAGGAAAGATTCCCTATTTAACAAATGGTTCTGGGAGAATTGGCTGCAACCTGTAGAAGACTGAAACTAGACCTCACCTTTCACCACTAACAAAAATCGATTCTTACTGGATAAAATATTTTCAACTTAAAACATGAAACTATGAAAATGCTACAAGAGAGTGCAAGGAAAATGCTTGAAGAAATTGGCCTGGGAAAATATTTTATGAGGAGGACTCCCTTGGCAATTAAAGCAGCACCAAAAATATATGGTAGGGATCTATCAAACTACAAAGATGCTGCACAGCCAAGAGCACAGTTAGTAAATCAAACAGATAGCCTTCAGAATGGGAGAAGATTTTTGCAGGTTATGTTTCTAACAAAGATCTGATAACTGGAATTCACAGAGAACTCACACGAATCAATAAGAACAAACAACCCCATTTCCTTGTGGGCAAGAAACTTGAACAGAAACTTCTCTGAAGATGACGAATGAAAAATGCTCAACATCTTTCATCATCAGAGAAATGGAAATCAAAAAACTGACAAGTAGCTTGATGCCTGAAGCACTGTGAGTAGGGCACCAGCCACATACACTAAGGCTAGTGGATTAGAGCCTGGCCCAGGCCTGCTGAGCAACAGTGACAACTGTAACCAAAAAATGGCTGGATGTTGTGGCAGGCACCTGTAGTCCCAGCTACTTGGGAGGCTGAGGCAAGAGAATCACTTAAGCCCAAGACTTTGAGGTTGCCGTGACTGTGACACCACAGCACTCTACCAAGGGTGACATCGTGAGACTCTGTCTCAAACAAACAACTGACAAGTGCCACAGTGAGCAGAAGATATAATTCAAAAGAAAAACATCCAATTTGAAAGTGTTACCCCACCTGCCCCGAGTTGTGGAGATGAAGAAGGGAAGCAATGGCTATGGTTTCTATCTGCGGGCAGGTGCAGAGCAGAAAGGTCAAATCATCAAGAATTCTGGAAGTCCAGCAGAGGAGGCTGGCTTGAAGAACAATGACCTGGCAGTTGCTATCAATGATGAGTCTGTGGAAACTCTGGATCATGACAGTGTTGTGGAAATGATTAGAAAGGGTGAAGATCAGACTTCACTGCTGGTAGTAGACACAGAGACAGATCACATACGTAAACTGGCTCATTTTTCTTCATTTCTCCACTATCAAAGGTAAGAACATGCCTAATGGCTCTGTAAAGCAGGATCCAGCTCCTGCTCCTGCTTCTCAGGAGGCCTCACATCCAGATACTACAAAGGAAGTAGATCATAAACCTAAACTCTGCAGGCTGGATAAAGGTGAAAATGGCTATGGCTTTCATTTCAATGCCATTCAGGGATGCCAGGCTCATTCATCAAAGAGGTGCAGAAGACAGCCCAGCTGACCTGGCTGTGCTGGAAGATGAGGACATCATCACTGATGTCAATGGAGTAAATGTGATGGATGAACCCTATGAAACAGTGGTGTGGACAGAGTCTAGAGCAGTGGGAAGAATGTCACACTGTTAGTCTGTGGAAAGAAGGCTTATGACTATTTTCAAGCTATGAAAATCCTTATTGTCTCCTCCATGGTCAAGCCACTGGATGACCCCCCAGATTCCAAAGAATTCCGTTAGTGGCACCAGAGCATGACTTGCACGTGGTGAAAGGTCAAGCCCACAGCACAGCCTCACACTCTTCTTCCAATTCTGAAGATAGAGACAAGATGAGAGCAAATAATGGCTTTGGCTGATAGCGGTTTCTGGGTATTTAGACAAGGAATGAGTTGTCACCTGTTTACTGTCAGAGGTAAAAAATTCTCTAGATACCATTCATCGTGTGTGATTGTCTTCTGTTATTTCTTAGGGGTGGGTGGCTGTTTTAGATGGCTTCTGTGTGGTCAACTTAGGAAGAGCTAAGGCAGGCACCAGATTCTTTTCTGGTGATCTCTGCCAAGGTTCAACTTTACGTTTCTCTGTATGATGATGGTCCTTGAACACCAAAGATGATTTGTAAATCTGTATATATGAGAGGTGCTAATTAAAGTATCTGAGCAGATGATAAGTCTCTTAAAATTATACTTTTGTAACAACGTTGTGGTTGCTAGAATAAATTTATTTTCAAATGCAAAAAAATTTATTCAAGTTTTTATAAAAGAGGTATTTCACATTGTTTAGATATTTGAAATTAACTCTAGCAAGGTATCGAGACTGAAGTTCTTTAGTCCAGGATGAAAACATGAATTGTGATTGAATTACAAAGAGCAGACTTTTATGGCACATAAAGGAATGGAAAGAAGATAATAGGAAGAATTTGAGCATTAAATGTCAGAAATATTTTATTTTAGGCCAGGATAATTCCTTTTCTCCATTTTTTTAAACTTTTAAATACTGATAAACACGACCATAATCTCGCTCTTATTTTGGTTATCTAGTTTCCTGTGTATTCTGAATTTTTAGAGAACAAAGATTATATAAATATGATGTACATGTTCTATCTATGTTGATTTTTTTGTCCCCATTTTCTGTACTATCTTATTAGAAAGCAGAAAGTCATATATATATATATATATATATATGTACTTTTTCAAAGTAAAATCTGGAGAAAAAATATATATGAACATATGTGAATTTTGTTGCAATCTAGCTATTAATATTTTTTTCTTCAAGAACGACTGTTAGGTAAATTAATTGGTTGTAGCTCATATGTAAATTAATTGGTTGTAGCTCATATGTAAGTGCCTCATATGTAATTCCAAATATATGAGGAATTGAGGTAGACAGAAAACACCCTGTGATATGGAATTTCTGTATTGGTACTCAATTATCTGGAATTGTTAAGGAATCTGCTATTTCATACAATTATTTCTTTCTACAGATCACCCCACACTAAAGTGCTAAATTAAAAAACCTCCTTTTTAAATGTGTGAAAAAAATCATTGCTTTATGAAACAGTGAATTCTAATCATAACAATGATAATAATTTAGCAGTGAATTTGAATTCATTCTACTGTAAAATGCAAAATGATGTTTTCCTTCCAAAGGCTGTTTGTCCCTCCATAGAAATTAATGATTCTCAGTTTCATTGTAGTTGTGTTTTGATCTTTCATAATGTACAGTTGGTCTTTCTCTGTCCCCACTATCTGGCTATCAGCTCTCTTCACTTCTGTCAGAAAGACGGTGTCTAATGGCTACCAACTTTTCATCTGTTCTTTGCTTACTGTGGTTATGGGGGGAAATTCCTATTTTTGCAAGGCATTAGCAATGAATGCAAAATAAGAACAAATCTTCTGATTAAGATCTTGAGACTATCTAAACAATGAATTAGATAAGCATCAATCTATGAAGTTTCTGAGATCTTTTTTATTAAATATTCAAAGACTTAAAAATCCAAAATTTTACAATGCTCCAATAGTTAAGGATGAGTATCTATCCAGAAGTAAAACAATCATTTTACCATAGGGACATCTGCTCAATTCACAGTCAGCAAGATGTGGAATCAACCCAAGTTCCCATCAACTCATGAATGGATTAATAAACTGTGGTATATGTGTACCATAGAATACTATTTGACCATAAAAAGATAGAGACATTTTGTATTTTTGTCTATCTTTTGTATTTACCTGGATGGAGTTGAACATTCTCGTTAGTAAAGTATCACAGAAATGGAAAAGCAAGTATCCAATCCACTCAATACTAATGTGAAACTAGTAGGTGAACAACTACATACACAAATGAAAAATGTAATTAAATTGGAGGGGGAGAAGGAACAGGGGGATTGGTGTGCTCTCATCTAATGGCAATAACATAAGGGTACATGGCACACCTCCTGGGTGAAGGGCTCAACTACAACTTGGACATTACCTAATAAATGCACACGATGTAACCCATCATCCATAGGCTCATATTAATCTAAGACAACAACAACAGCAACAACAAAAGTTAAGGATGCTAAGCAAGTGATCTCAATATACTGTATATTCTAAATTAAATTCCAGGTTTTAACTATTTGTTTTATAAAAAGGATACCGAATGTTAGATTTTTTCAACTTTAATGTGTTTTTAATTACAGCATAAATTTAATCATAATATCTAGTATGTACTAACACGTGCCAGACACTATTTTAATTGCTTTGTATATGTTAACACATCAGGTTCTCACAACAGACCTAACTCATAAGTTAAGACTCTCTGTCTGCATATTTTATAGATGAAGAAATGTAGACTTAGAGATTTTGGACAATTTGCTGAAAAATTAACGTTTAAGTTTTGTCATCAAAGTCCAGAATCTATATGCTTAACCACTTTCCTACAACATCAATTTCACATAAACATATGTTCATCAAATATACATGTAGTTTCTAACATATGTCACGTATCTAATATTTATGTTATTTATTAGGTGTTAACATGCTACTTAAAAACATAATTTACATTTTTTGCTATAAATAAATAGAAAAAAACATAGAAAAATGACCAGAAATTCTGCCACACAATTAATACTCTGATATGTTTTCTTTTCCTTTTTTTTTGAGACAGAGTTTCACTATGTCACCCTCAATAGAGTGCTGTAGCGTCACAGCTCACAGCAACCTCAACCTCTTGGGCTTAAGTGACTCTCTTGCCTCAGCCTCCCAAGGAGTTGGGACTACAGGTGCCCACCACAATGCCTGGCTGTTTTTTGGTTGTAGTTGTTATTATTGTTTGGCAGGCCTGGGCCGGGTTCAAACCCGCCAGCTCCAGTGTATGTGGCTGGTGTCCTAGCTGCTGAGCAAGAGGCGCTGAGCCTGATATATTTTCTTATTTTTAAAAATTTCTAACTTTTAGAAATGGACCTCCAATCTCATTTGACCTTTATTCTACTTTCTATTTTATCTTAAGCTTTTCTTCAATCTATTAAATAGTCTTTTTGATCATTACTTTTTAATAGCTGAAAGCATGCCACCAATGGTGTGCATTTAAAAATGGTCTCATTTTAAACAAAAGTCATAGAAAAAAGATTGCTAAAGCTAGTATCAATAAACTCTATAAAATATCTACTATCACTTTTAAAATAACTTTTTAAAAAAATTATTACTTTTTAATTGAACTTTTCACTGGTTCTAAATAAAATCTTAGATAAAAGGATATTGGGATGTGCACATAGTGAAGATGGTAGTCACACCAAGAAAGTGAATTTACATATGCACATTACATAAATGTGTGGTTTGCCTCAAGAATCTTCATATGGAAGGCTCTATTAAAATCACTTAATATTTTCTCTTTAAATAGAGGATCAGGTACAAAAGCAGACTTTGATAAATCAAATCTATTTCTTAAACCTTCATTTTAATCACCAAAGAAACAACACTGCAGCCATTGTATGTTTTCAGTATGGGTCTTGCAGTCCAAGTATTAGAATCCTCAACCACACTCTCATATGGACAAACTGTGTAATAGAAAGGTACTTAAATTTGGTTAAAGAATTCGAGGGGATGGGGCAGTGCCTGCGGCTCAAAGGAGTGGGTTCAAACCCAGCCCCAGCCAAAAACTGCAAAAAAAAAAAAAAGAATTCAAGGGGATGGTATTGTCTGAATGTTTGTGTCCTCCTAAAATTTGTATGTTGAAAACGTAATCACCAATGTGATGGTATTAGAAGGTGAAACCTCAGGTGGTGATAAGTTCATGTGGGCAAAGCACTTGTGTCCTGTGACAAAGACCCCTGAGAATGGCCTTGCCTCCTTCTGCCACGCTAGGACTCAGCAAGAAGATTCCTTCTGTGAACCAGGAGGTGCCCTCACCAGGCATCAGATCTGCAGTCGCCTTGATCTTGGACTTCCTAGCTTCCATACCTGTGAGACACGAATTTCTGTTGTCTATAAACTACCCAGTTCGTAGCATTTTGTTATGGGAATGCAAATGGACTAAGACATTGAGATTCCACAATTTCAGTAGCCCCTTTGCCTTAGGTCAGGAATAGACACAATGTGTGCTTTTTCCCTCTAAGGCACACAGACGTGGATAAACACAGACTTTTTCTTGTGCTGTTTACAAGTCGTGGTGAAGTAGATACCAAGACTTGCAAACTGGATAAGAAAAGTAGCTTATCCACTGGTGAGCATGATCTTTAGACTCAGCAGCTAGATTTCTAATATTTAATTTTTACTAGAACTGGTAAAGGAAAGGGTAATTTATTCTATTTGTTATAATTGCATATGTCTCTCTCTTCGGATATATGTACTAGGGAAATGTTTGATTGAACAGAAATTATTACAGCAAAGAAAGGCTCCTGTAATACATGGGGAGCAAGCTCGGTCTGTGGCCACACACTCGGACCTGCACCCTGGCTCGTGGCGGGGAGGCAGATGTGCTTAGATTTACATTTACACAAACACACACATGTGCACACACAGAGTCATATCATTGTATTTGTTCAGCTAACATAATAAAGAAAATACAGTCTATATTTACAGAAATCTAGATAACATTTAAGAAATCACTCTTTAGATTCACAGGTTGGGAACAGACAGGGTAAATGGATGATTCTTCCAGAGCAGTAAGTTGGAAAGCATGACTGAAATAATGTTTCTCTAAAATTAACATATCCCGTAATACTTCTAATGTGAGACAGAAGCAAACTACTGCCATTGTCCGTCTTTTTCTTTTTCAGAGGCTATGGTGAAAGACAGAGAAAGTTACTTTTATTCGTAAGATCACCTTATGAAAAAACACTCAAGTCTCAGGTCCTCCTGACCATAGGAAGGAAGCTCTTTCCATTAGGATATTACCTCTATTTTGGTTTTTAATGTCCACATAGTTACTTGTGGGGAGGAAACTTATAATTCTATTCCTGACTTCAATAGATTTCAATTCTACACATGACTAGGAAAACAAAATAATACAATGTTGAAATGTTAGAGTTGTAAGAGCCTTTGGAAACCAGTAATCTAGCCTAAATTTCCGATAAAATATTCTGGATGTATAATTTATTTGTTAATACTCCTAATAATCACTGAACTGAAACTGTGTTTCCTCATTGAGAAAACTGTATGTATTTGGGGAACTTATATAATGAAATGGGGCTATTTTCAAACCTTTACCTAAAAGAGATGAATCTAACACATGCACTAGTCATCCTTTTGTAACATTACTTGCTATAAATTATCAAAATGACTTGTCTTACCTATGTTGTTCCCCTTAAAAACATCTCTAAGTAGCAGCCACTTTTCTAAATTCACAATGAAGACTTTGCATAACATATGGTGTTATTTTGAAAAATTCTACCATTAATACTCAAATTTTAGACATTTTAAGATTTTTTTTTCTTCTCTGTGCAAAAGGCTACATGGCATGTATAGATAAATGTTTAACTGTCTGATTTTTCTCCCTCCACTTCCCCAGTGGAGGGAAACAGTACTGCAATTCACTGGACAGTAACTGCACGCATATGAAATGGTTCTGGTGTTCATTGCCTCTAAAGACCAAATTTTTTATATTTTGAGCTATATATAAATGTGTGTTTCTAGTTTTGTATTGTTTATAAGAAAAAAAACAAAGGTCTAAATACACTTACATACTTCTCATCCTGACGGAATATTGTCTGAACATCATCTGCTATTAATGCAACTGGTGTCGTTACCTACTCTTTATCACAACTTTAGAAAGTAAATGAGTCTTAAATGAGACAAGTTTCACTTAAAAATCAAGTTAGTGGAGCTGTTCCACAGATTTCAATGTTCTAGGAGTGCATTAAACTCCTGTAAAATTAGTCAAGGTATCTAGGCTGCTGCATTTAGAATTTAATGGAGGGCAGCACCTGTGGCTCAGTGGGTAGGGTGCTAGCCCCATATACCGAGGGTGGCAGGTTCAAACCCGGTCCCTGCCAAACTGCAACAAAAAAATAGCTGGATGTTGTGGTGAGATCCTGTAGTCCCAGCTATTGAGGAGAATCACCTAAGCCCAGGATCTGGAGGTTGCTGTGAGCTGTGTGATGCCACGGTACTCTACTGAGGGTGATAAAGTGAGACTCTGTCTCTATAAAAGAACTTAATGGACCATCACTTTCTAAGAAGTGAAATGCTTCGTTTCCTCCCACAATTTATTCTACAAAACCTCATTTTATAAAAGTGGAACTAGATTTTTTTTCCTGGAAAAAATGTAGTATTTCTGTGGTTTGTTACTTGGTTTGCCCGTCAGAGTATTGATTTAGTAGCAAGATATGCATATGAAATATATAACACAAATTGTCTCTTGAGAATCATTTAAGATGTCCAGTTATTTAAATAAATCAGCATTTATAAGAGCTCTAAAGAATTCTGTACGCAAATTGTTCATAAGCCAAACCTATCTGGAGCTGCTTTAGACAGAAAGAATCTGAGATATTTAGTACCACTGTGAGTGATTTCCAAAGGCCCCAACAGTCTCAGCCAAGTGAGAGTTTCCTTTAACAGTAACAGGAACACAGAATTCATCAGCCTTCTTCTACATCCAAACACACCGTCATCTGGACAGAGGAAATGATATTAAATGAGAAATCTTGACTTTCATGCCTTTTTTGTTGTTGTTGTTGTTGTTTGTTTAAAACATTCCCTGCCCTGTGCCAGCTTTCTTCCTCATATTTTCTTCATGAGTAAAGGAATATATTGAGCCGACAAAGGCCATGTCTTTCTCCTCAAATGGGGCTTAGTGGACCTTTCTTGTTGGAGATCAGAAGCTATCATCATTAGAGAGGGCTAGTAAAAATAGACTAGCAGCAAACTGAGGCTCTTCCAGGACCCCACTTAGAACTATGGAAGAAAGATGAGCAGATACCATTTTCCAAATCATTTTTTTTCCCTGAGGGGTTAATAATCCCTGCTGGTGCTTTACTATGCTCTGAACACCTGTGCTATAAGCAAGATGTAAGTAACATCCATATATCATCTCTAGGGTTCCCCAAACTCTGACAGGCAGATACTGCATTTATAATAGGTGGAAATAAAGTATCAGAACTTTAAACTGGTTAGTTATGATGATACCAGCTGCTAAAGCCTAGCTGAGGATTTGAACCTTCAATTTTCATCTCCCAGACCTTAACATCTTTGCTTTGTCTTTCTTATAATGACTTTATTTTTGAGTTTTAGAAAATTCATTTTGCAAAAATAACATATTCACATATGAATAGGAAACAAGAGGAAAAAAAGCTCAAAACGTTTCTAAAGTGGGAAAAACCCATAGAGACCCTATTGAGTATCGTGCAGAATGAACACTAACATGCCCACCTGGTGTGAGCTAATCAAAGCTTCCTAGTACCTTCACAGTTACCAAAGCAAGTTCAGGTTTTGGAGGATAATTTAAGCAGTGAGTAAAAAAAGAATAAAAACTCAAACAGCAAATTTGTTACAAAATAAATATTTATTTAGAATAAGAAACTACTACACAAGAGATATTAAAATCTTGGAGATTCAAACATCTTTCTTTTGAGATCTCTTTAGGCATTTTATCAGAATTAATTACGAAATGGTTTATAAACCTGCCTACCTCTCTCCACATAGAACACCATGTAACCCCAATAACTGGGTTGTTCACAGGGGCCTATACAAGTGAGGAGCCCTGAATATTAAGCTCTTTAGCAACCTGCACATTGATGATTCAAATGTACTTCAGTAATAAGTTATTCCTGGTCATGCATCTTTGGGCTGCTGATTATAAATTTACCACCACCAATGGTTTTAGAAACACAGGCATAGATGTGCAGGACATACACACATGTGAGCATAAACACACGCGCACGCAAACACTTTACAATCTTAGAGGAGAAGGAACTATTACCACTCTCTGGCAGCTTCAGAGAAAGTATGACAATTTAATTGGACTGTGAAATATGTACAGGTGTTTAGTAGGCAAAGAGAACAAAGAAAAGCATTTCCAGGTGGGATGAATGCTTTGGCTGATGCAGTGGAACACTGGGCCTCCTCTGACCCATTCAGAATCCTTCAATCCAGAGCACACCCGGACCCATTGTGAGTGTTTAGGAATTCTCCCTGAGGTTTGAATAGACTGATGAGAAGAAGGATAAGGGCTTTATTTCCATATGCCCCAAAAGCAACTAAACCAGTAAAGGAAACTGAGTCAGTTAAATATCAGATCCTAAATATATTTTTTCTTTTCTTTTTTATTAGATCATAATTTTGTACATTACTACATTTATGGGGCACAATGTGCTGATTTTATATACAATTTGAAATACTTACATCAAACTGGTTAACATATCATTCACCTCACTTATTTTATTGTTGTGTTTAAACATATATACTCTACTATTAATATATTTGACATGTATGCTTGCAATATGCACAGTAGGTGAGGTCCCATGGATTACTCTCCCTCCACCCATCCCCCCTCCTCTTCTCTCCTTCTTTGTGGGCTATAATTGTGATTTATCTTTCTCATGAAAATGTGGGTAATTATATATTGATTTCATAACAGTATTGAGTACACTGGGTATTTTTTTTTTCCATTCTTGAGATACTTAGCTAAGAAGAATATGATCCAGCTCCATCCATGTAAACATAAAAGAGGTGAAGTCTCCATCTTTTTATGGCTGCATAATATTCCATAGTGTACACATACCAAAATTTGCTAATCCATTCATGGGTTGATGGACACTTGTACTGCTTCTATGACTTGGCAATTACAAAATGGGCTGCAGTAAACATTCTTGTGCAAATGTCTTTGTTGTAAAGTGATTGTTGGTGGGATTGCAAACTAATATGTCCCTTCTGGAAAGAAGTTTGGAGAACATTTAGGGAACTAAAAGTTGACCTGCCATTCAATCCTGCAATTCTTCTACTAGGTATATATCCAGATGACTAAATATATTTTAAAACTCAGAATTTTGCAATTGCCTAAATCACTAGTAAAGACAGAAAACTTATTTGAAAATAAATTATTATTAAAATAATAATATGTCTTGCTTTAAAACCACTATTCCAGTTTTTGACATAAGATATCATATATATTGGACAAATATTTAATAGAAATTGGAATTTAATTAAGTTAACAATTGCAAGCTAATTGAATAATGTAATGTGGGTAGAAATATATGTAAAATAAAATTCTGTTGCTTAGTTTAATTATTAAGTCAGATGTCGTTACACCCACAGTGATTCTTCGTATAATAATGTAAAGTGTATACTTTTAGAATTAAATTAGCCATTTCCATGCATGACTTGATACTGATTAAATTAATTAAAACAATTAAATTAAAAAATTAATCCTTTATTTTCAATGTCACCAAGATTTATACCTAAATACTTACAATGCTCAAGAATTAATAATCTACATATGAATTATTTTTATGTCCCCTTTTTCTTTTTAGCTTTAATGGTAAATAATAAATAATTTGAAGTAAATTTTATTTTTCCTTAAGACATTCTGTAATGTAGAAACGTTTACCAAGCTGAGTGTTAAAAACTGAAGAAAGAATCATATTGATCTGCAGAAATGTCTTCTCCTATGTGGCTCTGATCTACCCTCAGTTGGACTGTATAATCCCCTGGGCAAGTCACACTGTCAGCTTAGGCATGAGAAGTAAATTCTGATTCACTTCATGACATTTTCTTTCTTTTTTTTTTTTTTTTGTGGTTTTTGGCCAGGGCTGGGTTTGAACCAGCCACCTCCAGCATATGGGACCGGCGCCCTACTCCTTGAGCCACAGGCGCCGCCCCCACTTCATGACATTTTCAATCACATCTGTCATTTACTTTAAAGGACCACTTAATCAAAATTGTTTCTAATCTAGGGTCTCTGATTATCATTTAAATTGATTTGGTACTTATTGATTGATTAAAGATCCCAACCAACCAGAATTATGTGGTTTAAAATCATTATCTTCACATAGTAACTCATCTCGACACTACGCTTCCTTAAAATATAGAATTATTGATTGTTTCATAAATTCATCCAGATTGTAGGACATGGAAGTATATTTCTCTATAAATATTAATACAACTGTTTGTATTTTATTTTTCGGAGAGTTGAT
Source organism: Nycticebus coucang (assembly GCF_027406575.1). Lineage (NCBI taxonomy): Eukaryota > Metazoa > Chordata > Mammalia > Primates > Lorisidae > Nycticebus > Nycticebus coucang. The sequence goes on along the minus strand of NC_069799.1, from coordinate 4,050,010 downwards.
AATGAAGCTAGACTAGAGCACACACTTTAAATGTCACTGAAAGTTGAGATGCAAATTCATGATACCTTCTGTACTCCTCTGTTAAATATGTAGCAGTTCCTATAGCTCATCAAGCATCAGTTAGCAGCAGCACTCCAAAAGATATGTTGATAACTAAACCCTGTTCTAATTCCACAGAATTTATCCATCAATGTATTGGGTACAAGTGAGGAAATCTTAAGAGTTACCTATGAAGTAAATTAAAGGAACAGGTACCCACCAGGTACCTGCAACCGCACTGTGCCCTGTACAGCTCAGCTCTCACAGCAGCAAGCATGCATCCAGGCAAGCCTGTGTCCCAACCTGCTTAACCTTTGTGTTGCGCAAGCTGGGATAAAGCGAAAAGTCGGACTTTCAAAAGGTCTGATGCTACCTTACTGAATGAGAGCCATCCACAACTATGTTTGTACTAGTGAGTCATCCCTGGGAAGCCCAGAGGCTGTCATTAATGTTTGTCATACAAAATGCTACTGATTTTTTTGTTGTCACCTTTGGCCATAGCTAACTTCCCTTTGTATCCGTTAGAAGAGTAAACCCTGTGCAATATGCCAAAGTAACATCCATGTATGATCCTAAATATTGTGACTTACATTGTATTACAGATTCTCAATGTTTTCAGCAAGAATATAATTAATACCCAAGAAATTAAACTCACTCTTTTCATGTAATTGGTTATTAATTACTTGGAAGAATGGTTTTAAATTAAATATTTCCTTTTGTGCATATGCGTATGTTCTTACTAAGATAAACATTATTTAAATTGGTGTGAAATTATATTCACAAACACCACCTATAACACAGAAGCTTAACCGTATATATTAGCACACCATCATATTTGCCAATAGAAAATGAGCAATAATCATGATTTATAAGGTCTGTTTGCTTCTTTTCATTTTCCTAGCTATTTAGGTAGAGCCAGTTCTAGACAGGAGCATGTGAAAGTTGTCATTTAAACCTCAGTGCTCCATTCGAAATCAAGCCTTTACTCTACACTGGATTCCAAATAAGCTGATATTACAAGCATTCCCAAACTTTTCACTGCTTTCAGTTTGATTAACACCTTTTCTACATACTGTATCAGCCTACTTCTGCTAGCATATATGATAAATCAGTCTCTGTTTTTATGTTAGGCGAGAGCTAACAGTTTGCTTATTACCTCATTTCAGGAAACATACACATATAAGTGAAGATATTCTTAGCATCATAAAAGTAGCATTTATCATTTTTTAACTAAAATAGCCACTTTATTATTTTCCTGTGGATAGTATGTTGTGAAAGATTTTGAATTTTGTATTTTTGTGGCAGTCATACATTGAAGTGAGCATTTTGGTGCCTGGACATCTGACTCTGGTAAGTGTGCCTATTCCATCAATCACATCTCAGAAAATTTGTCACTAGCAGTTAATTTGAGCGACTGACTAGGATTAACTGAAATTAGGATTGTGATTCTTCCGATCAAATGAAAATGAAGGTTTTTTATTAGGATTTCTAAACTACTGAAAATAAAATTTCAGGCCTTTCTGGTACATATGAACTTTTAGAGGAGAATTAAAGCAGAGGATCAATGCCTTAATCCAAAGGAGGGACTTCAAGGTTTAGAGCTCCTACCAGTGAAAGAAATGATTCTCACTAAATATCACCAACTCTGTCCTCAAAATATATGCTTTTAAACTTTCATACAAATACTATTTAGATATTCTACTGTGTACCCCTGCCCAAAATTCTGAAATTCTGTTTTTCAAAAGTTATTGAAATATTTATAACATAAACTCTTAGTTGGTTTTAATTAACTATAACACTAAAATATGTAAAAGTTGCATATAAACTTTATAACTGAACGGAAAATATTTGCAAAGGAATGCCCTCTCTACTCCTAGTATAACTTCATTCTGTTTCTTCCCTTGGAAAAATTAAAGGGTTGAATTAAAATTCTTGTGACAATCTTTGATTCTTGACCTTGTTTAATCTAAACTTCTGTTTTTATTGATTTGTTATTCTCTTAGAATATAATTATATTGTTAAATGATATATTCTACATTAAGACCATACAGATGACCTAGTGAGTGAGTTATTTGGGTAATGAAGCCATCTGATACTACATGAAATTCCACCTGAGGAAAGTCCACGCAGAGGGCACATTTTACTCAGTCACTCATTTTATTAATCAGAAAGTATGATACTCTACATTGGGAGCGACAATGTATCTTAATGAAGACAATTTGAGTCACTTTTGTCTCAAATCTACTTCCCAGCTATGAGCATATTACAAGGTAGTGATTCTCTCAGCCACTCCCTAGTCACTCCCCATGAGCTTCCTCAGAGCTACTTTGACATGAACTCATTTTGGACCCATGGTCAGCTCCTTCTGGGAGGATCCAAAATCAACCCCCGATCTTAGGCTCAAGTGGCCAACACAATATCCCTCCCTCTGTCACCTATTATGTCTGTTCCTGCCTCAGACAGCAAACTCTGTGTGAAGACACGAGACAACTTTGTAAATGCAGCCAGGCTTACAGTCTCAATTCGGACCCGGACTCAGTAGCACAGCTCTCTGTTCTGTCACCAGCCCTTGATGTGCTTCCCACTATAAACATGAGCTGTTAGCTTATAACTCCTAAGTCTTCATGTCCCAATTATTTATTTATTTATTTTGAGATGGAGTCTCACTGTGTCACCCTGGGTAGAGTGCTGTGGCATCACAGCTCACAGCAACCTCAAACTCTTGGCCTCAAGAGATTCTCTTGCCTCAGCCTCCCAAGCAGGTGGGACTACAGGTGCCCACCACAATGCCTGGCTATTTTTTTTTTAGGGACAGGGTCTCACTCTTGCTCAGGCTGGTCTCAAACTCCAGAGCTCAGGCAGTCCACTCACCTCCGCCTCTCAGAGTGCTGGGATTACAAGTGTGAGCCGCCGTGCCCAGACAGCATGCTCCATTGTTAATCTGGTTCTTCTCTAGAACCTGTCAAATAACAATCTCAGAAGAAACTCCAGCCAAAGTTAGCGCTCTGCTGACTTCTTCTATTTTATGACACCCTCTTGCAGCTCACCAGAGATCAAATCCTCTTCCTCCTTTCCTCACAGACATTGCCTCTCACTGGGATCAGGAGGCCTACCTTCATACTTTCTGGCTAAGTGATTTGGGGTAAGGAAGTGAATTATCTGGCTCTCAAGTTTTTCATTTGTAGAATGAAAAAAGCAAACAACTACCACTCAGTATAACTGTGAGGATAAACAAAATAATCTGAAAGTACTTCTGTTACATTAGACTTAACTTTCCAAAGACTTTCCACTCTGTCCTTTTCTGCAGCCAAGGAGCATAATTGTTTTCACTTTGCTTTTAGTAACCATGCACCTCTTCTATCCTTTAATTCTGCATCTCCAACCCTGGGCCATGGGCTGGTAGAGGCTCGTTAACCACCCACCACTTCTGCCCGCCACACAGCAGGAGGTGAGTGGCCAGGCGGGGGGGTAAGCAAGTGAAGCTTCCTCTGTGCTCACTGCTGCCTAGAGTAGAGATCAAGATGTGGCTCTGGGAGCATATGGAAGGAGGAGAGATTAAGTTTGTTTTAGGAGAAATTCTTGAGTGAAAATGGAATTCCGTGAGACCCTGGTGTCCAGAAGCAGTGGTAGGGCTCCTGGTGACAGCCAGGGACAGTGAGCTGTATGCCTTTGATAGCTACACTCAGAGGGTGTGTTTTGACGTTAGCCAGAAAATCTGATTTTTCTTAATTCTTATTTCATAAGTACGGAATAGCATTTAATGGAAAAAGTATGATTGTTATTCTTTACAATAGGTATATATATATAGGTACGTTAATAAAACTTTATTTTATTTACATTAATAAGTATTTAGACTTACCCAACAGGGTGTACTCTCAAGGTAAGTGTGAACAAGTTCATGCTGTGTTGGAAAATACTCCCTGCTGCATGTTTTAGCTTCACATGAAACAGGAGGGTATCCCCAGCACTATTAGCTCCAGAGGGTAGGGGCAAGGTATATGAGTTGTGGGTGGGAGCATAGATCGCCAGGCCCAGACACCTGTAGTCGAGGACAAGCATCGGTCCGGCTGCATGGCAGGAGCTGAGTGACAGGAAAGCGAGTGAAGCTCCCTCTGTGCTCACGGCCACCCATCACTTATCACTGCCGGAGCTCCGTGTCTTGTGGGATCAGCCACAGCACTAGATCCTCATGGGAGCAGACACCCTGCTGTAAACTGCACATGTGAGGATGCTAGTGGAGGGAGCTCCTTGTGAGACCCTGATGCCTGGGGAGCTGAGGCAGTGATGCTGGTGCTGGGGAGCAGCTGCAAATACAGGGTGTAGCCATGTAGTTGCAGGTAAACAAGCTCAGGGCTCACACTGATTCTGTATTGTAGTGAAATATATAATTATTTCATTATATATTATAATGTAATGATGATTGAAATAAAGTGCAAAATAAATGTAATGTGCTTAAGTCATCCCACAAACTATCCCTGGTGCCAGAAAGATTTGGGAACACTGCCTTAATTCATTCCGGTCCCTTTCACATGAGATACTTTTCAATCTCTGTCTCTAAAAATCTTTTTTGAAGGAATTCTCAACGCCAATTCCTTCAGAAGGCTTTCTGAATCTTGCAACTAGATCTTACCTATATATAAGCCACTTGAGAGCCAAAAAAAAGAAAAAAATATCTTTACAGCCTTAGAAATTCTTAGCACAATTTCTCACAGAAAAGATATTCTTTATAAATAACTGAACGAACTACAATATTTCTTACCTGCTTGCCAGACTCACATTTCCAAGTGTCCACCCAGCACTTCTTAGGTGGGATAGCTTACTCTCGCCTCAAATCCCATAAAACTGAATTTTCTTCTTTCTCCCCAATTAATTCTATTTCCCTAAATAGCAATGCCAGTCAATATTCTACCAACATTTCTCTCTCAGTCATCTTAAAAAATTGTGAACAAATGATGAAGTAACAGAAACAATGGAAGCCATTATGTTTCCATGTGGCCACCAAAACATTCCAAAGAGCTTTCCTACGTAGACATTCATTTAAAAATGTTTTTGTTTCTCAGCCTTGCCTCTCACTCTTAATGAGCTTATCAACTTCATAGTAATTTATCAGTATAACGTATTTAGCTATTCCTGACATTCAAATAAAAATAGTTTTAAAATTAATGTTCTAATATTTAACATGTAAACTTTATATTAAAAATGTCAGGGATTATGAGGCATATGTTATAAATTATGTGGCAAATAATAACCAACTAAAATATGCAGTGTCAGGTTTTTATTCCAAATTTAATAGAAAAATCTTAGCAGGAACCTCCCATTAGGTTCCCTCTAACCAAGCCTTTCAGAGCTAATTTTCTTCAGAGCAGCAGCAGAATAGAAGTCTTGTAATCTTTCTTCTATCTCCCAAGCCATCATTCCACATTTCTTTGGCCATTTTATAACTACAACATAATAATAACAACAACTAGTATTTATTTGGACATGTCAAAGTCTACACTAAGAATCACATATTAGCTGTCTCATTTAATCCTTGCAATCAATCTATAAAGGTATTCCAATGTCTCTATTTTATAGATGAGGATACTGAGACTTCATGACGTTTAAGTCACTTAACCAAGGTCACACTAGTAGCAAGGCTTAGAGCTAGAACTCAAAACCTGGTCCTCCTGACTTGGAGGTCTGTGTTAATAACCACTTTATTGTACAGCTTTTTCAGAAATAACATCAAGATCGAGGATCAAATTACTTTTCTGGCACTTATCAGACATCCTGAGATGTTTCTTTATCTCCTTCTGACCTCCAGGCCAACATTGCCCAGACAGCTGAACAGTAAATGAGCTCCTTATACTGCACCCTATGTGGTATGGTTTTACACCTCCGTGCCCTCGGATCTACAACCCAATTGGTTCTGTTTCTCTTCTATTCAACCTTAAAGTGTTCATTTGATCTGAAAAACATGTATTTAAATAACATAGGTTTTATTTGTACCATACAGAGAAGGAAAATGTCCACATACAGTGAGTTTCTTAAGGGTAGCACAAACCCATCCTTCTTTATGCACTGTATTTATATAAACATAAATATATGATCACTTTCATTGATCACTTTTTCAAATTACTCACAGGGTATTTTATTCCCTTCCCCTTCATTCCCAGTATGATCATCTGTCTGGTGGACATGACAGCCTCTAACTGGTCTACCTTGTCTGGCCTCTTCTCCTCTAATCTGGCTTGTGGACAGCCATTAGAGTTCTATTTCCAAAAAGCAACTGTGATCACATCATATTCAGAGTCACAAACTACACACCAAACTTCCAATCATTTAGTCTAGCGTCCAAGGCAATTAACGTCTTCCTGTGCATTTGGCCTCATTTTCCTAGGTGGCTCTGCTGCACACAATACATACTTATTCTATGCCTTATGTGAAGTCATGCCTATTTTGGCTTTTAAATCATGGGAGTTCCACCTGACATGTGATAGGTATTAAATAAAAATCTAGAACTACCCCCCCCACATTCATGTAGAATATACTTGCTATTCAACAAAATGCTTTCAATTGGAATTCCTATGTTAAAAATTAAAAATAAATTATTATCTTATATAATTGTCATGTTTGACATTCAAAAATAAAGCCTCTGAGCAGGGGGCCTGAAGAATGGCTCTTCTGTTTATAACACACCCAACGGAGTCTGGGGACATCGTGATAATGGGCACAAAACTTGTGGCCTCTCTACAAATAAATTCCCTACATGTGAAGAAGAAGAAAAAAAAAAACAAAACTATGAAATGTACATGGTGGGTGTGTGGGTGTTCACTGTATAATTTTTTCAACTATACTGTATGTTTGAAAAATTACCTAATAAAATACGGGAAAATCTAAAAAAATAAATAAAAATAAAGTAGAATATGACTTAGATCAATTAAAATGAAAGCATGGCTCAGATTATTTTTATATTAAAAATAAATTCCTTTTGAGGCACATCAACATTTTTCAAATCCATTTCAGAAATACATATGATTTAAAAACAAATTTTAAAAGCTTATAAATAATGTCAATGTAAGGTAAATTAAGCAAATCATGTTTAGTAATCCTGATTGAAGATGAAGTTAAGTTCAAGTCAAGTGCATGTGTGATTTAGAAAAGAGGCGTAGAGGTCATACCTAGCATGCTGGGCCCATGACCACAGGCTGGAAGGGAATGGGACAGGCTTGAAGCCTTCCATGGATGTGTATATATTTTATACAACTTTTCTGCTACCAGAAAACTGCTACCCAGAAACTCTTGATGGTAAATTGCTTAGACACAGCAGGCAGCAAGCTATGTGTTGAGCCTAGAGAAGCTCTAACAAGCTACTTAGAAACATCTTCTTTTTTAGCTATCTTCCCAGTGCCTGAAATGCCAATTTCCAGACGTTAAAACAAGGAAACCAGTTAAGATGAAAATGCACATTGACCTGTAGGAGGAAGAATACACAGGGAAAAACACAAGTCAAACCTCACCTTCTTATTTCCGGGTTCTGCCTAAGGCTTTAATGAACTAGGGTGTGCTACTCCCAAATAAATACTAGAGGACTTCTGTGTCTTGATTCTCAAGACAACTCTTTGGACTTGAACATTCCACACTTTACTTTCTTTAATATTTATGCCCTTTAAATTTCCCTCCAAAGGCCCCCAAACTATTTTCTTTAAATAGATGAATTTATCTCATTTTTAAAAGGATGTCTACATTTAGTCATCTGCGGACCCCTGGCGTGGGAGCCTACCAGGCAGAGCCTACCGACTTAAACTAGGACATAGTGCTGGTTTGCACAAATTTACATTAACTTTGCCAAATGAAATTCCTCTGGTAGAACATTGTGTACCCATCAAAATAGAAGGGACCTGGGAATAATTATGTTTTTATTGAAACCTACTGAGATCTGCCTACCTTAACAGCAATGAATACTTCATCTAAATTCGGTAATGTCACTGTTTTCAGAAAGGTAGTACTGATTTCCCATGCAGACATTTACGCTGCATTTTGTAAACAAATGTCATTGTAAATCTCTCCTCTAATTTAAAACAAAAGAAAATCAATTCTGGATACTGAGTTTGCCATTATTGATCTACCATTTCTAAATACTCAATAGAAATAAAAGTTACTATAGATTAGACTGCCTTTATAATCAGTAATAATATACCTCTAAAATATATTCTAGTTTTACTAAATTCCCATTTGTATTATGATTAATTTAATGGAGCTTGGGAGATAGAGAGGTAGATTTATCAAATTTATTTCAGTCTCTCAGCAATAGAAGAAAAATGATCAGGATTTGCCAACTCTGACAATTTCAAACATAGTATCATTTACCTGTTTTCCTTTGTGACTGTGCCTTTGATTTTTTAATCTGAAGGAATTACTTTAGGTTAACTTCTCTCAATGAAACAGTGAAATTGCCATAACAGTTATTAACAAAAGAACTCAGAAATACAATTCACACAAACACATACACATGAACAAATTTATTCCAAAAAATTCATTTATAAGCTGCAGTTAAAAGGGATTGATTTGTAGGTCAAAAGTGAAAGCAAAGTGAGAAAATAATTTGCTTTTTTTAAGGCATAAAGTTGGACTAGATTAACAGTTTACTTATAAATATTTAAAATAATTTGACTGCATGTCAAATACCTTATCTTAATATAACTTTGTTTTTTCTTTGAGCTAAATAATTTTAGAACATTAAAAAAAACTATCCATCATTTCAAATTACTTTCTATACTAGATCATCTGTTATCAATAAGGGAAACAGAAAGAAAAAAGAAAATAAACCTTATCTGCAAATTAGTTTTAGTGAGACTGAATAATCCGTCCACAAATTATTTGTGTATTTTGTGAAGTTGCCATCAGGTCTGTTTTAATGACCCTCTTAAGATCTCAAAAATGTTATTAAGGTACCTAGATATTCCAATTTTTTTTTAAACACTCTTACAAACCCAAATGTATTACTAATGCTGTGTAAGAAATTAACCCAAAACTTTGTGGCTTTAAACAGTTACATTTATGCATTACAGTTTCTGTGGGCAACAGATTTTGGTTCTGCTTAGCTAGATGTCTGGTTCAAGGTCTCTCTAACCAGACCTCAGTCAAGGTCTGAGCCAGGCTGCAGTCTTCTTAAAGCTCGGATAGTGGAAGATGCTTGCAAGCTCTCTCATGTGGTTATTGGTAAGACTCAGTCTCCAGCAGGCTGTGAAGAGAGGGAATCAGTTCCCTCTGCTATCGTCAGAGAACATCTTTATTTCCTCACCTGATGTGCCTCTCCATACAGAAGCTCACATCGTGATGGCTGCCTTCCCCCCAGCAAGTCAGTGAGAGATCCCGGAGGGAGAAGTCATGTTCTTTGATGCCTTAACCTCTGAAGGCATCCCATCACATTAACCATCTTCTATTCACTAGAAGAGAGTCGGTAGGGACCAGGAGAGGGGATTACATAAGGGCATGGCAACCAAGAGGCAGGGATCATAGAGAGCTATTTTAGAAACAATCTATCATGCTACGCTGGGTAATTCAAATTCATGTGTGAAAACGTTTAAATCAAGTCTGAATTATTCTTCTACATCAAGAGAATTTTTCTTTCACAAATCCAGGTTTGGTTATGTATTTGAAGAATACTTCCCGAATACATTTCAAAAGATATGATCAAATAGTTGACAAATAGTGAATGAATGACTTACACATAAAAAATTTTAAAGTTTTTTGTTTTAAAGGTTATATATTTTACTTTTAAAAAAATAACTAGAAACCTTATTAAATATGCAGCGTTAAAAATATTTTAAATGCTTTATATGGTAATATAAATTAACATTTACATAATGCTTATGTGCTCACCACTGTTTTAAGCATTTATATGTATATTAATTACATATGCATATATAAACTGATGTATGTGTGTGTGTATATAAATGTAGGTCACTACAAAAGTTTTGAGACAGACTGTGTTATGGTCCATCATTTCACTTCTAAGAAACAGTCAATAGACTCCTTTCTGATTCATACCTGCAGGTTTCAACTTGCTTGGCTTATGAGTGTTGCTCAGGAGGCTTCATTTGTTTCCTTCTGTACAGATTTTATGTTTCTCGATTTTTGTGTATTTCAAAATTTTAATAATAACGCCATATATAATCTCCTCATAGTCTTCTTTCTTTCTTTTTTTATCCTTAAAATGTATGTAATTATTGGTCCTTCAGGATCTGCTATTCCTTTTACTACTAATCTTTTTGTTATAAAAATTTCAAAACTGTTGAAAAGCTAAGACTAATGTAATAAATACCTATAAATGCTTTTCCTAAATTCATGCACATATTTTTATATCCTATCTCCTAAATACGTGTGTGTATATATGTATATATGGTTATATATTTTACTTTTGAAAAATATAACTAGAAAACTAGGTACACTTATATTTCCTCATTAGTATATGAGGGCCATGTAGAAAGTATCCAGTTACATACCCTATTTTTCATATTACACAGCTAAATACTTTCCAGAGAGCCCTTGTATATCCATACAGATAATTGACATTAACATATTATAATAAACTCATTTAAGGCATAGAGATGTTAAATAACATGCCCAAGATTACACAGCTAGGAAGTAGTGGAACCAAGATTCATACTCAGACTATGAGTCTGACTCCAGAATTCCTGCTCTCAACCACAATGGTTTATATTCATGTAATGACGGGCTAATACTCAGAATTATTTCCCTTTTCCTTTTTCTACTCTCCTATCTGTTAAGTCCCTAATCATTAACTAATTCATCAAAAACATTTTACATTTACATTTCAAAGTAGTTTTGATTTGCATTTCTCTGATGATTAAGGATGATAAGCATTTTTTCATACGTCTGTAGGCCGTGTGCCTATCTTCTTCAGAGAAGTGTCTCTTTAAGTCCCTTGCCCAGCCTGAAATAGGATCACTTGTTCTTTTCTTGCTAATACGCTTGAGTTCTCTGTGGATTCTGGTTATTAAACCTTTGTCAGAGACATAACCTGCAAATATCTTCTCCCCTTCTGAGAGCTGTCTGCTTGCTTTACTTACTGTGTTCTTGGCTGTGCAGAAGCTTTTTAGTTTTATCAGGTTCCAGTAGTGTATTTTTGATGCTGCTTTAATTGCCCAGGGGGGTCCTCCTCATAAAATAGTCACCTAGACTGACTTCTTCAAGAGTTTTCCCTGCACTTTCTTTTAGTATTTTTATAGTTTGATGTCTTAAGTTTAAATCTTTAATCCAGTGAGATTCTATCTTAGTTAATGGTGAAAGGTGTGGTTCCAGTTTCAATCTTCTGAAGGTCGCCAACCAGTTCACCCAGCACCATTTGTTAAATAGGGAATATTTTCTCCACTGAATGTTTTTAATTGGCTTGTCAAAGATCAAATAATGGTAAGTATCTGGGTTCATCTTTTGGTTCTCTATTCTGTTCCATACATCCACCTCTCTTTTTCTGTGCCAGTACCATGCTGTTTTGATCACTATCAATTTATAATATACGCTGAGGTCTGGTAGCGTGATTCCTCCTGCTTTGTTTTTATTTCTGAGTAATGTCTTGGCTATTGAGGTTTTTTTCTGATTCCATATAAAACAAAGTATTATTTTTTCAAGATCTTTAAAGTATGACAGTGGAGCTTTAATAGGGATTGCATTAATATTGTATATTGCTTTGGGTAGTATGGACATTTTAACAATGTTTATTCTTCCCAGCCATGAGCATGATATGTTATTCCATTTGTTAACATCTTCAGCTATTTCTTTTCTTAGAGTTTCATAGTTCTCTTTATGGAGATCTTTCACATCCTTTGTTGGATAAACTCCCAAATATTTCATCTTCTTTCGCACTATGGTGAACAGAATAGAGTCCTTGACTGTTTTTTTCAGCTTGACTGTTCTTGGTATATATAAAGGCTACCAATTTATGGATGTTGATTTTTTAACCTGAGATGCTGCTGTATTCCTTGATCACTTCTTAGAGTTTTGTAGTAGAATCCTTGGTGTTTTCCGGATATACAATCAAATCATCTAAAAAGAGTGAAAGTTTGATCTCTTCTGACCCTATATGGATACCCTTGATCACCTTTTCTTCCCTAATTGTGCTGGTTAAAACTTCCATTACAATTTTAAAGAGCAATGGAGACAATGGGCAACCTTGTCTGGTTCCTGATCTGAGTGGAAATGATTTCAATTTAACTCCATTCACTACAATATTGGCTGTGGTTTTGCTGTAGATGGCCTCTATCAGTTTAAGAAATGTCCCTTCTGAGAGGTGGAGCAAGATGGCAGCCGAGTAACAGCTTCCTTGCATCTGGGCACCGTGAGTCTGGGGAGATAGGACTCCAGGCATCTCTGGCTGGTGGGAACTGCCTATCATCACTCCTATGAGGATACAGGGAGTCAGCGAGAGACTTCTGGACCCCAAGAGGAGGACTAAAACCGTGGAAAACCGGCAAGTGGTCGCGTGTGTTCTATCCGTCTAAACCCGCCCACAACTGTAAGTTCAGTAGCAGCGAGACTGCAAACCAGAAAGGCCTTACCTGTGAACTGTTTTGATGTCCTTGGACTTGGCACTGAGTTGAACTGCCTTGGGGAAGGCCTGAGCGGGAGTGCAGAGAACTTTGGCCTTTATCTAGGGCCCCAGTCTGAGCCGCTGAGCCAGACAGAGCTAATAGTGTTTGGCGGTGGGTCACACGGATCCATTGTCAGTGATCTGCTCCGGCAAGCTCTGCCCTCAGGGTCGCAGAGCTAGAAACGGGTGGGAGCTGGTAACCCAGCAACCAAGTAGCCTAAGGGTGGGGTCTGAGCCGCCTTGCAGCCCTAACCCTCAGGGGCAGAGTGAGACCAGTTTTGGCACACTGGGTAAGTGGATAGCCACTTCAGCAGCGATTCCAGCGAGAAAGCTGGGAAAGCTTCTGCTCAGCAAGTTTACAAGTTCAAAGTGCCTTTTAAGTAGGCTGAAGAGAGATTTAGGGTGTCTACCTGCTGGGGTTTGAGAAATCAGCAGCCTCCAGTCGTATCAGAACTGTGACTAACATCTCATACCCCAGAAGACCACGTGTTGCCCAGACAATATTCAATAACATATACAAACGGCTTTGTTTTTGGTTGTGTATTTTTTTCTTTTTTTTTTTTTTGTTTGGTTGTTTTTTTTGTTTGTTTATTTTGACGTTGCTGATGTTCTTTTGTTTTTTTAATTTCAATCTTTTCCACACAGATCCCTTTTTCTTTCTCAATTTTCCTAGTTTAATTATAATTTCCCATTGCTGCCTTTTTTAATAACTTCAACTTCATTTTTGCTAGTGTTTCTACCGATATAATTTGGTTTTTCACCCAATTTTATCCCTGTAAAGTTTTCTGTTTGCTTGTTTTGGTTTGATTTATAGCATTTTTCTCTTTCCTCTCTACTTGGTGGAGGTGGGGTACTGTGTCTGACCAGGTTAGCAAAGAGCTGCTGACCTCAAGGGAACCACGCAACTGGGCACCCCCAGAAGGTGGGGTTTTTTAAGGTTGTGTCAAAGTACCCTACTGTACACCTATATTTCCCTGTCTCCCTCTTTCTGTGCCTCTCTTCTTTTTGTCAATATTCCTTATACCCATACTCTCTCCTTTCTCTATCTTTCTTTTTTTCTTATCACTCGGTCCTCCTTTCTTTCATCCCCTTTCTTTTGCTCTTCAACCTTCTCACCCTTCTGGTCCTGTAACCCTTAGTCCACAGGCACAAGAACTTAAAGAGCAAGAGGAAGTGAAAGGAAAATTAGGGCAAGGAAACAGATAAAAGAAATCACTCATGAGGAAGAATCAGCAGAAAACTCCAGGCAACATGAAGAACCAGTCTAGAACAACCCCAGCAAGGGACCATGAGGTAGCTACTGCAGATGATTCCACCAGTATAGAAATGTTAGGAATGACAGAAAGGGAATTTAGAATACACATGTTGAAAACAATGAAAGAAATGATGGAAACAATGAAGGAAATTGCTAATAAAGTGGAAAATAGCCAAAAGGAAATCCAAAAACAGAATCAAATAAGAGATGAACGATATGAAGAATATAAAAAGGATATAGCAGACCTGAAGGAACTGAAACAGTCAATTAGGGAACTTAAAGATGCAATGGAAAGTATCAGCAACAGGTTAGACCATGCAGAAGAAAGAATTTCAGAGGTAGAAGACAAAGTTCTTGAGATAACTCAGACAGTAAAAGAGGCAAAAAAGAAGAGAGAGAAAGCAGAATGTTCACTGTCAGAATTATGGGACTTTATGAAGCGTTCCAACATACGAGTTATAGGAATTCCAGAAGGGGAAGAAATGCCCCAGAGGAATAGAAGCCATACTAGAGAATATTATAAAAGAAAATTTCCCAAACATCACCAAAGATTCTGACACACTGCTTTCAGAGGGATATCGGACCCCAGGTCGCCTCAACTCTAACCGAGCTTCTCCAAGACACATTGTGATGAACCTGTCCAAAGTCAAGACAAAAGAAAAGATTCTGCAAGCTGCCAGGAGTAAGCGCCAGTTGACCTACAGGGGCAAATCCATCAGAGTTACCACAGACTTCTCTAATGAAACTTTCCAAGCAAGAAGACAATGGTCATCTACCTTTAATCTACTTAAACAGAACAATTTTCAGCCCAGAATTCTGTACCCTGCTAAGCTAAGCTTCAAAATTGACGGAGAAATCAAATCATTTACGGATATACAAACATTGAGGAAATTCGCCACAACAAGACCAGCTCTACAGGAGTGGAGTTTCAACCTGTTCTGCACACTGACCACCACAATGGATCAGCAGCAAAGTAAGAACTCAGAAATCAAAGGACAGAACCTAACCTCCACACTGATGCAAAAGATAAAACTAAGCAATGGACTCTCACAAAATAAGATGAATAGAATACTACCACATTTATCAATTATCTCAATAAATGTTAATGGCTTGAATTCCCCAATGAAGAGACATAGATTGGCTGACTGGATTAAAAAACACAAGCCATCCATTTGCTGTCTGCAAGAAACACACCTGGCTTCAAAAGACAAATTAAAGCTCCGAGTCAAGGGTTGGAAGACAATTTTTCAGGCAAATGGAATTCAGAAGAAAAGAGCAGTTGCAATCTTATTTTCAGATACATGTGGATTTAAAGCAACTAAAGTCAAAAAAGACAAAGATGGTCACTTTATATTGGTCAAGGGAAAACTACAACAAGAAGACATTTCAATTCTAAATATTTATGCACCCAACTTAAATGCTCCCAGATTCTGGAAACAGACCTTACTCAGTCTGAGCAATATGGTATCTGATAATACCATCATAACAGGGGACTTTAACACACCTCTTACAGAGCTGGACAGATCCTCTAAACAGAATTTAAACAAAGATGTAAGAGATTTAAATGAGACCCTAGAACAATTATGCTTGATAGACGTATATAGAACACTCCACCCCAAAGATAAAGAATATACATTCTTCTCATCACCCCATGGAACATTCTCCAAAATTGATCATATCCTGGGACACAAAACAAATATCAACAGAATCAAAAGAATGGAAATTTTACCTTGTATCTTTTCAGACCATAAGGCACTAAAGGTGGAACTCAACTCTAACAAAAATGCTCGACCCCACCCAAAGGCATGGAAATTAAACAATCTTCTGTTGAATAACAGATGGGTGAAGGAAGAAATAAAACAGGAAATCATTAACTTCCTTGAGCATAACAACAATGAAGACACAAGCTACCAAAACCTGTGGGATACTGCAAAAGCAGTTTTGAGAGGAAAATTCATCGCTTTAGATGCCTACATTCGAAAAACAGAAAGAGAGCACATCAACAATCTCACAAGAGATCTTATGGAATTGGAAAAAGAAGAACAATCTAAGCCTAAACTCAGTAGAAGAAAAGAAATCTCCAAAATCAAAT
Organism: Nycticebus coucang; assembly: GCF_027406575.1. Lineage (NCBI taxonomy): Eukaryota > Metazoa > Chordata > Mammalia > Primates > Lorisidae > Nycticebus > Nycticebus coucang. Next base: position 4,034,032 of record NC_069799.1, on the reverse strand, counting down.
CAGAGATCAATGAAATTGAAAACAAAAGAATCATTCAGAAAATTAATGAAACAAGGAGTTGGTTTTTTGAAAAAATAAATAAAATAGATAAACCATTGGCCAGACTAACTAGAAATAGAAAAGTAAAATCTCTAATAACCTCAATCAGAAACAATAAAGGGGAAATAACAACTGATCCTACAGAGATACAAGAGATCATCTCTGAATACTACCAGAAACTCTATGCCCAGAATTTTGACAATGTGAAGGAAATGGATCAATATTTGGAATCACACCCTCTCCCTAGACTTAGCCAGGAAGAAATAGACGTCCTGAACAGACCAATTTCAAGCACTGAGATCAAAGAAACAATAAAAAAGCTTCCAACTAAAAAATGCCCTGGTCCAGATGGCTTCACTCCAGAATTCTATCAAACCTTCAAGGAAGAGCTTATTCCTGTACTGCAGAAATTATTCCAAAAAACTGAGGAAGAAGGAATCTTCCCCAACACATTCTATGAAGCAAACATCACCCTGATACCAAAACCAGGAAAAGACCCAAGCAAAAAGGAGAATTTCAGACCAATCTCACTCATGAATATAGATGGAAAAATTCTCAACAAAATCCTAGCCAATAGATTACAGCTTATCATCAAAAAAGTCATTCATCATGATCAAGTAGGCTTCATCCCAGGGATGCAAGGCTGGTTTAACATACGCAAGTCCATAAACGTTATCCACCATATTAACAGAGGCAAAAATAAAGATCATATGATCCTCTCAATAGATGCAGAAAAAGCATTTGATAAAATCCAGCATCCTTTTCTAATTAGAACACTGAAGAGTATAGGCATAGGTGGCACATTTCTAAAACTCATTGAAGCTATCTATGACAAACCCACAGCCAATATTTTACTGAATGGAGTAAAACTGAAAGCTTTTCCTCTTAGAACTGGAACCAGACAAGGTTGTCCTCTGTCACCTTTACTATTCAACATAGTGCTGGAAGTTCTAGCCAATACAATTAGGCAAGACAGGGAAATAAAGGTAATCCAAATGGGAGCAGAGGAGGTCAAACTCTCCCTCTTTGCTGATGACATGATCTTATACTTAGAGAACCCCAGAGACTCAACCACAAGACTCCTAGATGTCATCAAAAAATACAGTAATGTTTCAGGATATAAAATCAATGTCCACAAGTCAGTAGCCTTTGTATACACCAATAACAGTCAAGATGAGAAGCTAATTAAGGACACAACTCCCTTCACCATAGTTTCAAAGAAAATGAAATACCTAGGAATATACCTAACGAAGGAGGTGAAGGACCTCTATAAAGAAAACTATGAAATCCTCAGAAAGGAAATAGCAGAGGATATTAACAAATGGAAGAACATACCATGCTCATGGATGGGAAGAATTAACATTGTTAAAATGTCTATACTTCCCAAAGCAATCTACCTATTCAATTCCATTCCTATCAAAGTACCTACATCGTACTTTCAAGATGTGGAAAAAATGATTCTGCGTTTTGTATGGAACCAGAAAAAATCCCGTATAGCTAAGGCAGTTCTTAGTAACAAAAATAAAGCTGGGGGCATCAGCATACCAGATTTTAGTCTGTACTACAAAGCCATAGTGGTCAAGACAGCATGGTACTGGCACAAAAACAGAGACATAGACACTTGGAATCGAATTGAACACCAAGAAATGAAACTAACATCTTACAACCACCTAATCTTTGATAAACCAAACAAGAACTTACCTTGGGGGAAAGACTCCCTATTCAATAAATGGTGTTGGGAGAACTGGATGTCTACATGTAAAAGACTGAAACTGGACCCACACCTTTCCCCACTCACAAAAATTGATTCAAGATGGATAAAGGACTTAAACTTAAGGCATGAAACAATGAAAATCCTCCAAGAAAGCATAGGAAAAACACTGGAAGATATTGGCCTGGGGGAAGACTTCATGAAGAAGACTGCCATGGCAATTGCAACAACAACAAAAATAAACAAATGGGACTTCATTAAACTGAAAAGCTTCTGTACAGCTAAGGACACAATAACCAAAGCAAAGAGACAACCTACACAATGGGAAAGGATATTTGCATATTTGCAGTCAGACAAAAGCTTGATAACCAGGATCTATAGAGAACTCAAATTAATCCACATGAAAAAAGCCAACAATCCCTTATATCAATGGGCAAGAGACATGAATAGAACTTTCTCTAAAGACGACAGATGAATGGCTAACAAACACATGAAAAAATGTTCATCATCTGTATATATTAGAGAAATGCAAATCAAAACAACCCTGAGATATCATCTAACCCCAGTGAGAATGGCCCACATCACAAAATCTCAAAACTGCAGATGCTGGCGTGGATGTGGAGAGAAGGGAACACTTTTACACTGCTGGTGGGACTGCAAACTAGTACAACCTTTCTGGAAGGAAGTATGGAGAAACCTCAAAGCATTCAACCTAGACCTCCCATTTGATCCTGCAGTCCCATTACTGGGCATCTACCCAGAAGGAAAAAAATCCTTTTATCATAAGGACCCTTGTACTAGACTGTTTATTGCAGCTCAATTTACCATTGCCAAAATGTGGAAACAGCCTAAATGCCCACCAACCCAGGAATGGATTAACAAGCTGTGGTATATGTATACCATGGAATACTATTCAGCCATTAAAAAAAAATGGAGACTTTACATCTTTCGTATTAACCTGGATGGACGTGGAAGACATTATTCTTAGTAAAGCATCACAAAAATGGAGAAGCATGAATCCTATGTACTCAATCTTGATATGAGGACAATTAATGACAATTAAGGTTATGGGGGGGAAGCAGAAAGAGGGATGGAGGGAGGAGGGTGGGGCCTTAGTGTGTGTCACACTTTATGGGGGCAAGACATGATTGCAAGAGGGACTTTACCTAACAATTGCAATCAGTGTAACTGGCTTATTGTACCCTCAATGAATCCCCAACAATAAAAAAAAAAAAAAAGAAAAAAAAGAAATGTCCCTTCTATACCAATTTTCTTAAGTGTTCTGATCATGAAGGGATGCTGGATATTATCAAAAGCTTTTTCTGCATCAATTGAGAGAATCATATTGTCTTTGTTTTTTAATTTGTTAATGTGCTGAATTATATTTAGAGGTTTACGTATATTGAACCAGCCTTGAGACCTTTGGATAAAACCCACTTGGTCATGATGTATAATTTGTTTGATGTGTTGCTGGATTCTGTTTGTTAGGATCTGGTTGAATATTTTTTCATCAATATTCATTAGTGATATTGGTTTTCTTTTCTTATTGGGTCTGTTCCTGGTTTCGGGATCAGGGTGATGTTTGCTTCATAGAACATGTTGGGTAGTCTTCCTTCTTTTTCTATATTTTGGAAAAGTTTGAGTAATATAGGTACTAGTTCCTCTTTAAAGATTTGGTAGAATTCTGATGTGAAGCCATCTGGTCCTGGGCTTTTCTTTTCAGGGAGATTTTGTATAGTTGATGCTATTTCAGAACTTGATATAGGCCTGTTCCACATTTCCACTTGCAGTATCCCAGAGGTTCTGATAATTTGTGTCTTCATTATTGTTTTGTTCCATAAATTTGGCAATTTCCTTCTTAATCTCGTCTATGAACCAGCTATTATTCAGCATAAAGTTATTTAACGTCCATGTTTTGTATGTGTATGCAGATTTCTGTTGTTACTGAGTTCAACATTTATTCCAGGGTGGTCCAAGAAGATGCAAGGAATAATTTCTATTCCTTTAAATTTACTGAGGTTAGACTTGTGATCTAAGATGTGATTGATTTTGGAATATGTGCTGTGGGCTTATAAGAAGAATGTGTATTCAGTTTTGTTGGGATGAAATGTTCTATAGATGTCTGTTAAATCCAAATGTTGAATGCGCAAGTTTAAATCTAAAATTTCTTTGCTCAGCTTCTTATTGGAGGATCATTCCAACACTGCCAAAGGAGTGTTAAAATCTCCGACTATTATGGAGCTGCAGGAAATCTAGTTGCTCATGTCTGTTAGAGTTTCTCTTATAAATTGAGGCACATTCTGGTTGGGTGCATAAATATTAATAATTCAAATCTCATCATATTGAGTATTAACCTTAACAAATATGAAGTGACCATTCTTATCCTTCCTTACTTTTGTTGGTTTAAAGCCTACTGTATCTGCAAGTAGAATTGCAACACCTGCTTTTTTCTGATTTCCATTTGCCTGAAATATAGATGATCATCCCTTCACATGAGTCTATTTTTATCTTTTAAGGTAAGATGAGATTCTTGTATGCAGCAGATATCTGGCCTGAATTTTTGTACCCAGTCAACCAACCTGTGCCTCTTTAGAGGACAATTTAAGCCATTCACATTAATGGGGAATATTGATAAGCCTGGCAGAATTTTGGGTATGGAGTTTTTCGAAAGTCCGGTGGACGTTTTTAATCCTTTCATCTGTTATTTCATTTAACACATCATACTTTCTGTATAGTATGTTAAGTACCCCTTAAAATATCATGTTTAAGCATTCCATCACATGGCTTCAAAATAATTTATTTAAACTTTTCCCATTTAGGTTGTTTCTAATTTTATGTTTGCACAGTTAATAATGAACATCATTTTGAAGATTCATCTTTGGTTTTATCAACAACTCTGATTTCCTTTCCAGGAGATATTTCTAAAATTAGATGTCTAGGTCAGAGGGAATCAACTTGTTAAAGACTGTTGACACATTCTGCCCAGTGCTTTCCCAAAAGAGTATATATATTTATGTTTTATTCAGCAATTTATGAAAGGTCCTTCCTTTTTAACCTCTAGCTTTATGCTATAATAAAGTGGTAATATCAGCAAAGTACACACTAGTGAATCATTTTTTTTTAATTTCTCTGTAATTTACTGTTTCAATATTTAGTTTACATGCCATAAAGTGATAGGCTTCAGAGAATGTCAAAATGTACTCAAATGTAGTCAAAATGTGGTTTTCTTTAAACTGCAATTGAAAAAGCTGCAACTATCTTCACCAAACTGTGTCATAATGCCACTTGATTCAGACCTATAGCTCCAGAAGATGCAAAAAAAAAAAAAAAAGAAGAAGAACAAGAAAAAGAAATAAGGGATAATACAGAGTGTGAAATTTGAAGTCGTAGAGACTTCAGGGGGGGAATAGAGTATTGTATTTAATGAGATATGTCATTTTTGAGGTGCTCTTCCATTGTTGTCTGGACACTATTAACTCTCATGAAAGATCAGATATTTTTCACATTATAGTTTCCATGTGAAAAATGTCTGATGATATTTCACCTCCTCTTGCTGCTTTCTGGATTTTCTCCTTAAGGCTGGATTTCAACAGTTTGACTAGGATCTGTTTGTAGGTGGTTCTCTTTGTATTTATCCTCTTGAAAATTGTATTCAATGAGTCTCTTGAGAATGTAACCTGGTATTTTCAAACAAAGTTGGTTAACTTTCAACTGTTATTTCTTCAAAAAAAAAAATCTGCTGAATTCTTTCTCTCCACTCTTTTTGGAACTTACATTACGTGTAATGTAGACCACTAGGCACTATCTCCTAAGTTTTGAAGAGATCCTTCATTTTATTTTTGAAGCCTATACTCTGTATTCTTTGAATTGAATATTTCTATCGGTCTGTGTCTTTCTCAAGTTCACTAACTTTTGCATCTGTAGCCTCTAGTCTTTTGAGCCTATTCATTAATTTAACCAATTTCAAATACTGTAATTTTTAGCTCCATTTTTCATTTGGTTTGTTTTTCATAGTTTCTGCTTCTCTGCTGAGAGTTCTCCATAGATTTATTAGTTACAAACATCCTTTCTTTTAAATCCTTGAATATATTTATAATAGCTGCTTTAAAGTGCTTTTTGGTACCAGTTTTCAACTATGACTCACTCAACGTCTACTGTAGTATCTGCTATTTGGTTGATTATAGGTCATATTTTCTAGTATATTTTTTTAAAATTTTGGCTGAACATTAGTGACAATGTATGGCTTGGAATCTAGATTATATTTTCTAGGTACACAGTGTTTAACTCTGCTTTTTTTTCTCAGTTCACAATGTATCCTTAAAATTATCCCGAATCTTTATATTGAGGTATTTCTCATTGTATTTTATGATAAGTGGCCTCATGCTTTTAGTTTCTTTTGTTCTAAAGGCTATTTTAGTTTTTGCTCTCCCCTTTTATCTTGATCATGATAGAAAATGGTCTCATTTGTTGACATTTCAAATTGCTAACCTTCTGATTCATTATTTCTATTTTTCCTTGTTCTATTAAACTAACTTCTGCCTTTTAATTATTTATTTTTTTAAACTTAATTTATTGTTATGTTCTTATTTTTCTGGATCGAAAATTAAATTAATGTTTATCATTCTTTAAAATTAATGTAAATTATTATTATAGAATATAAATATTACATTATAGAAATATAAATATGTAAACATAAAAAATACAATAAAAATTTAAGATTATAAATTTTCCTCTGCCTCCTGCTTTATTTTTATTATACAGGTTTGAATATGTAGTATTTTAGCATCAATTTTTGGAACTTCTGAAGTTAGGGTTTGCATTTTTCTTTTCCTCAAGAGTTGTTTAGTAAAGAGGTATAATATTTTAGATAAGACAAATACATTCATATCAATTTTGAATTTTGTTGTGTATTAATAATAAAATATCAGTATTATTGAAACTTTATATAACATGCCAAGATTTTCTTTATAACCTAATAAATAGCCAATTTTTATATCTCCCTAATCCACTTAAGATATGCTCTACCATCATGATGTGAACTTCAATATACAGTATCTACCTTATTTTACAGAGTTTAGTTCTTCCATATCTATTTCATTTTGTCCTTAGAATGAAAGTGATATATTAAAATCTTCTTTTATGTTGCCATGCCATTTTAAATCTACAGCATTATAAATTAAAATAAAAAGCTTGTGTTCTTCAGACTAGTTTGCATGTACAATTGCTAATAAATTCAGATCAACTTGTCTATCTTTGTTAACTCATCCTGAGCCATCTCCCTAATTCCACACTCACCTTAAACTCCCTTGTCATGCCCCTTTCAGACCATGTTACTGTTTTTTTTTTATTCTCAATAAAAGAAATTCTCTTTCCTTTGGATTGACTTTCCATGTCCAAAGAAAGTATATTTCATAAACTCTACTTCATCTACCCATTTCTTCTTTTCACCACTCCACTTTCTCCCTCCGTGAAACCTTCCCAATCCACTTAAGAAGCTAATTAGTTCCTCCACTGCAGGTTTCAAAAACTGTAGTTCCTTTATTGAAGTATTCATCACACCGAGTTGTGTTTCTTTCCTCTATTCTTCTCTTGCCTGCTCTTCCTGTCAGTAAGCTCTGTAAAGGCAAGGAGCTTCTTTACCTGATGAGTCTCTTACAGTAGGTGGCACATAAAAGAGACTGAATAAATATTTGGTATATGATGAACCAATTAACTCTAAATGCCCCCACCCAGTGCTTACTGAATGCCACACCTTTACACTATCTCACTTCTTCCTCACAACCAGCCTCATTTCCTATGCACAATCAAGCTCTCTTTGATAACTATTGTGCTTCCACTTGTACTTTACCATGTTGGACTGCAATAAATTTCTTTCCCACATATATGGTTCTCTGTTAGATAACAGATTCATTCTCAGAGGAAACTTTCCACAGCCTGGCCTGGAGCAGTTGCTAAGGAATTGATTGTTGAATAAGCGAATGAATGAGATTGGACCACTGCCCAGATAAAGACTTGGTTGTTATTATCAGTGCCTAATATAGTGTCACACTGAAGAAGGCAGATAATAAGTGTAGTGTTTATTCCACACAACTATCCTATTTTGAATCACATTTTAATTAGTAATAATAATATTCTGAGCATATACATTTTAATAAAAAACTAGTCTCTTACATGATTGCAAGAGGGACTTTACCTAACAATTGCAATCAGTGTAACTGGCTTATTGTACCCTCAATGAATCCCCAACAATAAAAAAAAAAAAAAAAACTAGTCTCTTAAGTGACATAAGCCATTTCTTTCATAACAAAAGTCATGATGTCAATGACAATTTTATTTTAGAAGAAAAAATATGGATAGAAACAATAATTTTCTCCTCACAAAAAGAGGATGCATGAAAAAATAATCTATACAACAAATAAAGATCATTCTTGTTCCAAAGGATTGTATGTAACATACTAGTTCATGTAATTAACTTTCATGTAAAAGTTTTCCTTTTAAGGAATACTTTCAAGCCACTGAGATATACTGTCTTCATCGTTGGCATTTAATCAGAATTTTTAAGAGGCAAAAATTCAGGATATGTGAAATAATTACATGTGAACAATAAAAAATTAACTCCACTTGGCCTGAGGAAGTGGTCATTTAATAGATGTTTATGAAGAAAAACAATCAATTTCTGTATAAAATAGGATGCCACCTAATGAAAATAGAACAGAGAGTCCTCCCATCTTAGATTATATGGTTTACTACTGAAATACTTGATATACAAGACTAGCTTTTGAATAAAATTATATCAGTAATCTCCTATTGCCTCTCACTCCCAAACGTCAAAACTTTTCTAAAAAGTCACTTTTACTTTTCTAAAACCTTTTAATCAATCAATTTAGAGCAGCAGATCAGATCAATTTCAAAATTCAGTTGAAATTCCCAATAATAGCCTTAATTTTATGTCCTATATTAATGACTTTTTTCCTTCTACAGGATATCTTTCTTAGCCCCTTATGTCCCCTTCACCCAAAGACACTCAAAAGCTCATGCATGAATTTAGAAAACACATTAAACTAGTTTTGTGGAATAACTAGGCTTCCAATTTATTTCCAAGTGAAATTCAGAGAGTTGACTTAAGTCAACAGATGGTTCGGGGCTTGTTTAAAGAAAAAATTATCTCACTCCATATGTAAGCTTGTGAGACATGCAATCAACTGCGGCTGCACTTTTACACATAATTTCTAGAATCCCATTTTAAGAAACTGTATCCAGGGAATATTCAATGGAGATCCAGTAACTTTACAGTTTCTGGCCCTTGTAGAGTAGCCAAGTCCTTATTAGGTCACCTCATTGATCCTTTCTAAATAAACTGGCTTGAAGCTATAGCTATGGTAAATTCTTTAAATTCATTCTATTGATAGCTATTTTAAGCATTTTAATTATCTATTCTTACCCCTAGGCCATTAAAGCTAAAAACAGTCCTTTATTCTTTAAAGGATCAACATAATCACTTGTGCAAAGTTCTTCTGAGACAATTATTTCCTGTAGGTTGATAGTGCATCTCCCAGTGGGAAGGGGAGGCTGACATGCTTTATCCCATAGCTCTGCTCCTCTGCTGGCTGGCTGGCCATCTACACCACATTTACCAATTCCACTGGCTTTCCTTGGAGTGTAATGACTTTCCTTGTACTCTGTTAAAAATATATCCCCACAAATCAAGAAGCAGCAGATTCAGACTAAGTGGCTGAGAAGATTTACATTCTATTGCTAACCCAGTTATTACTCTGCTGAAAACCCCATAGCATCAATATAATGAATCCCTCAACTTCTTCAGCAAGCACAATTTTTCTTCCCAACCTCACTGGCTCCCAAATTTCTGCTTGACCTTTTACAATCTGTGTGCAGCAGAACTTCATTACAACCTTTTAATGATGCACACATGCTACACAACACCAAGGTCACAGAAGATACCAAGTGAAAACTTTTCAAACACCACCAAAATAGATATCGAGACCTCCTGTAAGAGGTAAAATAGTGGCAGAGAGATCATACTTTCCGTGCAGGATGTCTCCCAAGGACTGATAAGACAAAATACAGACAAAGTGGTAATGCTGAAAAGCTACCCTCAACAAACCTTTTTTTAAAGAGGAAAAGAACCTGATTTTCTAAGCTATATAAATGGCTAAGAGATTCTAAATGGCTCCTCAGGTGTCCTATCTCAGTGCTAGAATGATAACAGCACTAGAATTCCACCCTGGACAGGTTTCATTAAAGAACTCACAACACTGGTGTAAGCTCAAGAAGTCAACACTCTTATCTATTTTTTTTTTATCAGCTTGAGCAGGCAAAAAGTACCTCAAAACCCCATTGTAACATAAGTTAAGGATGTGAAAAGTACAAAATTACAGCAGAGTTCTTCACATGATTGTTTGACTGAAAGTGGGGAATCTTGAATTGTAGGGCAGGGCGGGATGTGGCCAGAGAGATGAATCTGTTCAGCAATCTCTTTAAGGAATGAATACTTGGTTGGGGTAGGAGAGAGTAAACAGAAAAGTTCTGCTTCACTTGTTTAAATCCTACTCCTCAAAGACAGTAGAGGGGGATACAAGTTGTGATTCTTTTCACAGTTATTTATTTATTTATTTAGAGACAGAGTCTCACTCTGTGGCCCTAGGTACAGTGTCCTGATGTCATAGCTCATAGCACCTCCAACTCTCCAGCTTAAGTGATTCTCTTGCCTCAGCCTCCCGAGTAGCTGGGACTACAAGCGCCTGCCACCACACCCGGCCTGTTTTGTAATTTTAGTAGAGATGGAGTCTTGCTCTGGCTCAGGCTAGTCTTGAACTCCTGAGCTCAGGCAATCCACCCACCTCGGCCTCCCAGAGTGCTGCAATTACAGGCCTGAGCTACTGCACCAGTATTTTTCACAGTTTTAAATTAGTTCCTGAATTGTTCTTCATTTCTCTTTTCCTGCCCTGCCTCTTCTTTCTCTTTTCTTCTTCATCACATCAACTTGAAAAGTCCAATTTACATGTTCTGTTGACACATAAGATGGAGCAGCCTGTTCAGGTTTGGTGGGAAAAGGAGGAACATTCCAATTCACTGCATTTCATCTGTTTGACTCCATTTTTAAAAATAAACTTTTTGTTCATTATTTTCTATTGTGGTACAGTATAGACTATACAATGGTCAACATGTGGAAATGCAAATGAAAAAATGTTTTGAATTGTTTTTTCCTCACAAACCCACAGCTAACATGATTAAAGGTCTCTGAATTGAAGGCCCAGCCTTGGTTCAGCATTGGTGGTGCCATGATGATTCTCCTCAATGCCCTTAGCAAAGCTAAGTGACTTCCATGGTGCCCCCCCAACTCATGCATTCACCGGAAGTTTTAAAAAGGTAATGATAAGAATCCAGAAGCTGCAGGAATTGGTTCCAAATGCACAAGAATGTCAGGCCCTTTGATGCAGTGGGTCCAATTAAATAAGACTGTTACGCTACCTCACATAGCTGGGCTCCAATCTCAGGTCAGAGACTTGCTGACTGTGAATTCAGCACAGTCACTTAACTACCCTCAACATGTAATCCTTCCTGCCAATTTGTAATAGTACCTAACTTGTGGAGTTATTAAGAGTTAGATATCCTAGAGCTTCTAGTACAGAACTTGTCACTTAATAGATTCCCAGTAAGTGGTAATTGTGATCATCACAAGACATACAACTTTATTCAAGTATTATGGGAAGTCACAGATGTACATTTTCACGAAGAAGACTCTCAATAACTGTGAAAAATGTCTATAGACTTGAAGATCAAATAAGGTTATCCCAGAGTTTTTAAGGAAAAGGCCATCTGACTTAGCATACTATCTGGCAGGAAGAAAAAGTGGGATTTGAAGCCAGTGGATTTTATATCCCATCCAAAATTTGATTACTTAATCCCCTTATTTCTTCCTCCCCAAAACTCCTTCATTTACAGTGGTTTCACACAGAAACTGCTCTGTCCTGTTGGCACTGAAAATACTAGTAAATGAAGTTCTAATATACCATGCTTCCCAAGCAAAGTTGTCTTTGAGGCTGTGACAACCCATGGCTTTATTTCATAGTCAAAGTCAATGCTGGGGACAAAGTGGTCTGTTTACTAGATTAACTAGCAGGAAGAAATACTAGATTTCACCATTTACCCTGTCAGGCTTCCGGCCTAGGCTCCAGGGCCCATGGCTGCCAGCTTTGGTGGTGAGTACAGATGGGGAATAAGTGAGCACCAAGCACATGGTGGAAGCTCAGGAAAGTATTAAACGGCAATGAGAAACAGTCCATATTCTGTCTACATACAGCTGTTATACACATTGTGAACTATCTGTGTACCAGATTACTCACATTTCATCCTTAAGTCTGCAGGGTGGAACGTAAAAGAACTGGCATTTTCTTTAAGAGTTCCCGATATCTTGCCCAAGGAAATGCTAAACCCTTGACAACAGAAATTATCCGTAAATAAGGAGATAATGCCGATTTCACTGCTGTATGTATTTTTGCACAGGAATTTGTCTCATCTCAGATGAATGGCATGGATTACTGTAAGAAATAAGTTACATGCAAAGCACAGGTGTACTACTATGCTGTCTTTACATGTCTGGGCAGAGGTAGGTCAAGTGACATTAGAGATTTATTTATTTTAATTTATTTTTATTTTTTATTGTTGAGGATTAATTGAGGGCACTAACAACCAGGTTACATTGATTATGTTTGTTAGATAAGGACTCTCTTATAATTGTGTCCTGCCCCCAAAAGGTGTACCACACCCCATGTCCTCTCAACCCCTCCCTCCTTCCCTTTCTGTGCTCTCCCATCCCCCACCCCACCGTATACTAGGACATTAATTGTCCTCATATCAGAATTGAGTACATAGCATTCTTGCTTCTCCATTCTTGTGATGTTTTACTAAGAATAATGTGTTCCACATCCATCCAGGTTAATACAAAAGATGTAAAGTCTCCATTTTTTTTAGTGACTGAACAGTATTCCATGATATACATATACCACAGCCTGTTAATCCATTCCTGTGTTGGTGAGCATTTAGGCTATTTCCACATTTTGGCCATATCAATATTCTTCTTAAAGTTCAAAATGTATGCAAAAAATTGATGCAAATTCCTTAATGGTTTTTAATTCTTATGCATTTAGGTACTTATGAATTCTTCAACAAATATAGACAAGGTACAGGCGTCTACCGACTGTGTTTCAGGTGATTTGACAGCCACTGAAGCAGTTAGAAGCACACAAATCTCTGTGTCTGTGAGGCATCGTGGTCCTCCTTATCATCTTCACCAAAATATGTCAGAGTGGGATTGCAACAGGATGGGGAGTGTGTCCAACTCACATGCTTTTTATCTCATTTAACTGCAACAGGTGCTCTCCAGGATAAATGCTTTACCTTACCATACAATTTCATTACAGAACATGTCAAAATAATGTACAAGCAAATGGAGTTAAAGAAGTTAAGTTTTCATGATTCTACAAAGTCAACTGTGAAAATAAAAACTGCCTGCCTGGCTAATTTTCCATGCACAGACTGCTTATACATGAATAATGAAATAAAAGTCTTAGAACTCAATCACTTGACAAAGGAAGCATAAAAAATGTCAGTAAATATATCCTCGCCTGCCTTGCTCCCACTAGCCTTCTGTACTGTTCTTGCATCTCTACAGTCACGCACGCACGGTGCAAGGAAGCCACCTCAGCCACGGCAGGCTATCCCCCAGATCACAGCCGAGGCCAGTCGGAAGTCCTGTGCTCTTCCTTCCATATCTGACCACACACATATTTCTCTTCAACGCCTAAGTCTATTTCCCTTCTACTGTAAAAGAGATAGAAGGATCTTTTACAGTAGAAGAGACAGGAATGAATTGTATGGAATTACCTATACTCAAAAAGTGTGGTAGTTTTGAAAGTATACCTAGGGAATTCAACAACTTGAGTGAAGATGATTTCGGCTGTACATGGGAAGGTCATACTTTTCAACTAAGGTTTGGGAGAGACACAAATGGGGGGTTGAGGAAGAAAGAGGATCTCACCTAGCCAATCAGATAAGCAGAATCAACTCTGAAAAATCAATAGGTGAGAACTGGAGCAGCCAGGTTGCCATTCCATCTCCATACACAGCAAAACCACTGCGGTATCAGTGTTACCTCAGCCAGAACTGGCTTCTGCTGGCAAAATAAATAAATATGTAAGGATAGAAGACTGGAAGACTTCATGGAGAGGCATTCCTCAAATCTGGTAGCACAGCAACTCATTCACATGCCCTGTGCCTCACATGTTTTGATTCTATGTGGAAACATGTCTTTACCTTTCTGCCTATTCATCCCAGACCTGGGGCCATCCCTGCTAATATGGGAGCCCTAGAGGCCCTAGAGGAGCCCTAGAGGCCCTGCTTTCAAATTCAGAATCATAACCATATCCACAGATGTTGCCTTCTTTTTCCACTAAGCATTTCAGTAGTGTTCACACATGTCTACTTACTCTGAATTTAACCCTACTCCCACCAAAAACAGTAGTCTGTCAGACAGATCCTTCTAATTTTGTTTTGACAAAAAAAAAAAAAAATACTTAAGTTACGATTTAATACTCTTCTCCTCTGATTACAATTTATGGACAATTTAAAACCAATTAAGTTCTTGGGTGTTTTTCCCCTTCAGTCTGCCATTAATAGGCCTTAAATTAATAAGAATATAAGAAGCCACAGAACATCAATCTACAGTCACAATACTTTCAGTAGAGTTGTCATGAAATTACAGAAGGATAACAAAATGATTGCCTGTAATTAGGCAGGAGGAAAATAAGACCGAACTCAAAATGTCAATCAGCAAGTAATTAATTATAACATAGAAAAAGGGAAAAAATATATATGTATACATATATGTCTTAAAAGTCAGATTATAAAACTGTATTTCCTAAGGGAATGAAAGTACCCAATGATGAATTAGAAGCCCTTTATTAATAATTTGATTGAGTTCATGTTTACCATAATAAGTGACAAGGCTTCTCAATTTAATGAAATTGCCTAAAAGGGAAAGGTTTTCTTAAGTTTGAAACACAGTGTTTGAACTTACTTGCAAATGGCATGCAGAAACTTAACATTTTATTAAATGGTTCATTATAGGAAAATAAAAACAGAAATGGCCATTTATCTTTGAGGACTGACTATAAAAACCCCTTCTGTGTACAGGCATTAGAGAACGTCTATGGTGAGAACTTGGCATTCTCCTTTGTGCTGAAGGTAGAACCTGCTCCGATGAGAAATTCAAAGTTTACTGATCTTTTACATAAATTATGACCCTGAGTTACTGAGGAAAAAATAACAAATAGGTCTGTTGGTTAAAATGACATAAGAATGACAATAATTTTATATTATATGTAATTCCACAAAGGGAAAAAGGGATTGTTTCTGGAAGAAAAAAATTATAAAGTAAGATTTTAAATTCATTTTTCTTCCCATCCATATATCCTGCTTTTAGACCTTAGAACCTGAGTTTTTAAAAGATAGAAAGAAAAATGAGTCTGCTCTTAGCAAGAAAGCACATTTGAAAGAGAAGGAAGCATGTATGAAAGAAATGCAGACATGAGGAATGACCCAAAACACTCATTACATCACAGTAAGACATCACAAATGTATTTCTGGAGAAATAAGCTGTATGATATCATCAGGTTGAGAGCCTGCTTTCTGGCAATAGATCTGTGCTTAAATTCCCTTAGGCAAGTTACTTAACCCAGTAGTCCCCAATCTTTTTGACACCAGGGACCATGCTTTCACGGAAGATGATTTTTCCATGTGCAGTGGGAGGGATGGGGCTGGAACAGGAGGCAGGTGGTGGTGATGTCAGCCATGAGGGTGGTGATGTCAGCCATGAGGGCAGCCTGAATACAGCTGAATTTCTGTAGTTCCTAACGGAGTTATACCAGTACCTGTCCATGGCTGGGGACTCTGGAGACTACAGAAATAACCCTTCTAAATTTTAGATTCTTCATCTTAAAAAGGAAATAATAATTGTATCTTCCTCATGGAGTTGTGAGGATTAAAGCAGAAGTGATGTGCAAAGTATCCCTGAGAGGAATACCTACTTGGCATGTAATTCAACCATCTTATTGGAAAACATGATTTCTACTTAGATTCTGCTAGGTTAGACACAATTGGTTGTAGCCGACTTGTAAAAAGGAGAAAACAAAACAAATATGATGCCCAGTTTTATTGGATAGACATACCTGACATTAAGGATCTTGAGAATTTAGTTATAAGATTAAGGAATAAAAATTTATGTATAAGGATGATTATTCTTAACATTTATTGAGCGCTTGGCATGTGCTAAGCCTCTGCTTTCCTACAGAGGTCTGGAAAGCCCTAAAAGTTCAAGTCATCTTTTCAATACTATTTACATATTAGGAACTTGTTCAGGTTTCTACTAGATACAGAAAAAATTTTCAACAAGTTTGGCATGAATAGCAAAGGAAGCCAAGTGCCTCAGTCAGCAGATTTTAGATGTTGTTGGAAGCATTCTTCTCTAACAACTAGACATCCAGGGAGAAGGTGGCAAGGTTTTGCACAAAAATCCTGAGATAGTTTCCATTGTTGCTTGTCTGTCTATTCTCCTCCCTGTTGGGAGATGGGATCACGTTTGGGGAGCAGAACCCAACAGAGTACATGGCATTCAGTTGTTGCTTAGCATCTGTGGAGTGAACACATGAATTAATCTTCCAAAGTGCCCCACATTTTTAATGATTTCACACATCCTACAAGTCCAAATGCCTCCCTCTCCAGATTTCTCTTAAGTCTTCTATTTGCATAAGACAAGTTGCAGTTTCTTGATCAGATCATGATTCAATGCTGTTCCCCCCACCCTTTCCTTTTCTGTAGCCTGAAATGCATACTCCTTCCTATGCCTACCGACTTTCTCTTCTTCCTAGGACCAGTTCAACTACTGTTTCTTCAGTGACACTTTTTCTAGTTCCTTCAACCAGAATGAGTATCTCCCTCTTCTGTGTGCTGCCAGAGTCATTCACACATCCTTTGGTTCATTTGATAATTCATTTACTCAGGAATTAGACATTAAATGTCAGCCATTACCACAAGACAGAGGGAAAGCATAGTATGGAGCTTAGAATCGTGGCCCTGGAAAACTTTCTGAAGGAGGTGACTATAGAGTTGATTTGTGACAGATAAGTAGGAAATTTATCAGAAGCAGCAGCCGTGGTTACGAAGGAAGGAGAAACCATGAGCAAAATGACAGAGGGCATCACCTGATTTACCAACTGCAAGGGCATCGACTGTATCAGGTGGTAGAGAGTGATCTTCCAAGTCTCTGGCAGACTAGTTACAAGAGGCAAGTTTCGAAATTGGATAACTATTTACGAACTGCTATGGTGTGAATTGGCTTTCCTACAGAGGTCTGGAAAGCCCTAAAAGTTCACATCATCTTTTCAATACTACTTACATTTTAGGAACTTGTTCAGGTTTCTATTAGATACAGAAAAAGTATTCAACAAGTTTGGCATGAATAGCAAAGGAAGCCAAGTTCCTCAGTCAGCAGATTTTAGATGTTGTTGGAAGCATTCTTCTCTAATAACTAGACATCCAAGGAGAAGGTGGCAAAATGAAAGAAAGGAGAATGGAGAGTAAACAAAGGGAAGAAAGGGCAAGGAATAGGGCACTGAGAGAGAACAGACAGACGGCTCTAGGGAGAAAGAAAGCAGGAAAGGCACTGAAGCACAGAGAGGCGTCTGCTAGGTGTCAGGCCTGGCGGCCAGTGGTAACTTAGCTTCAGCCACTCCTGTTGCTCTTCTCGTGCTAGTCCAATCATTTCAACCATATACAAAGGTTTGTTTGTAAGAGTTTCAAGCCAATTGAAAACTTGGTCCAGTAAAACCAAGTGAAAAAATGCCATCAATTAAATATGATGTAAGAACTATATTTAACTATGGTCAAATTCCCATGGTGCTTTTATAGTTTATAAAAGTGTGTGTGCAAGATCACCAGAAACACGGAATTTTCAATTATTAAAAAAAAGGGTCTCTCTTGCTTCACAACTTATAAAACATTCTTCCCTTCATCATCCTACTTAGTTATCATAACAGTCCCGAGACCTGCATGGAGCAAAGAGTTTTACTACACTAAGGCTCAGGGATATTGGAGGAGTGGCTCCCAAATCACATGATATTAAGATATGAAGGCAGGAGACTCACTCAATATTTTTTACTTCAATTTCTGAGTACTTTCTTCAGCACTCCACTATCCTCAAGAAGAAAATATTGCTCTGACAGAATGTGATTAACTCTAGGAAGTCCCACGCATGTGCCCCGGGGACAGTGTGTGGATAAGCACAGGACACAAAGAGTTTCATTCCACAGCAGCCCTCACTGGCTGTAAGACATTGACCACCACATCTAGTTTGTTAGAAGCATTTTTGATAGAAAGAACATTGCCACTACTTGCACAAAGCAGTTGGCACTGTAAAGTAATAATCTCCACTGATTAAGCCCAATTGAGAATCCTCACAAAAGTATATTGATTGAGAATTTTGTTGTCAAATTTGTAGCCCTGAAAATCACACAGATCCCTGCTGTGCCAGTGACACAGATGCTAATTCTGTACACTCTCTAATAGAAGCAACTAATTACCTCCCTGTTATCCTGTTGAAGACTAGTAAGATGAGAGTTTAAATAAATGATACAGTAAAATATTAGCCTCAAGGCTCCCATCACATAAATTTTGTTGGTTCTATTTGATTTTTACTGCCACATTTAAATTTACCTGTATATCATCCTATTTAAATGCATTGACATATATGCTGTTATAAGAAATCTGACAAGTTAAAAAATGAACAGGTCACAATGAATTCTGTTTTGTAGCTCTTTTTAAATGTTGATGCTTATTTATCATAAATTATGCATCTCAAGTCTATTCATTACTTAATTTTTTTCATTGCTTAATTTTTAAAAATCTCACCATTTGTCTTGTTAATTCTTCAATGAAATCTCCAAAGAAAATTATTAATATTCATATGAAGAAAAAGAAAAAGTAGAACATATCGCCCAAGGGGCCCAGAATCATCTCAGACTACGTCTTACATATGCATTACGGATTGATGCCCCGAGCAGCCTTTCCCTGCCCAACACATGTTCCATCCTTCCCCCCAGGTTGAAATGACAACCTGATTTTACATTTCCCACTTGGCACATTCAGTAAACGGGCTCATGGACAAAAAAGTCGGTGACATCTCAATACGGGTGTGAGTAAAACAGGAAATTAACATTTTACTGAAGAATTGCTTAAAGTTTGTGAGCCCCGAGCTAAGTGTTAAAATGGCCCATGGCATATAAATAACTAAATATTTTTCAGAGAGAGGAGGGGGAAGAACCCAAGTGTCTGGAGATAGTACTCTCCAGCACATGAATCTCCACCTTTTTTCACTTGTGCTGCATCTTCACACAGATAGATAGGAAATTAGAGGAAAAGCCTGTGAAGCCCAACTGACCATCATATTTTTCACTTCTGGCTGAGTGATTTAAGGGTTTTGATGACATAAAACATAATCCCAGGCTTTTTGAGGCTGCCACACAGGCTAATGCCACTTGTTCTCCAAGAAATGTCTCCTTTATTAGTTTGATCCCATTATTCCTCCCCTATCCCTGAGAGCCATAATTAATGTCTTCCTTTAGTTTTTGTGACATGTCCTTATTTATGAGCATTTCCGTCCCATTTATGCCTTCCAATCCCTGGGCATCCTGTAGGCATCCGCGTAGAGTTGACTGCCATTCTTAAGGGTAAGACGTCAGAGCCACCCCAAATGAATGTAAGAAACCTGCCTTTTGGCCTCCTGGCACTGCTGCAGTGGAGCCAGCGCATACAAGACAAATAGGCTTTCTTCCTGGTTCCTGGGCAGCTGATAAGCACATAGAGGTGAGAAGGGAGCAGTCCTGCCCGTGACATGAGGGCCTGGCTAAACCTCCCAGGTGCTATGCCCAGACCTTCACTTAGCTTCTCTCTAAACCAAGGCTATGAAATTGAGCCTCCTTGGGGGTCTCTTCACAAATAGGCATGATAACATGATGGGTGGCACCCGGAATAGGCGACCATGGAAAACAGGTGAGTGACTGCCTTCCTGAGTTTCAGTTACTTCATCTGATAAAGCACTTTTTAACAGTAAAATTGCCACAGTTGCTGTAATAATACCTGGAGTCCCATGACATACACAAATCAAAGCAGAGTTTGTATGGTAGAAGCTGGAGGACTTCCTGTTTGGTCTCTTAAGAGGTAGTGGAGAGGGCAGCCCTTTCCTGACATCAGTATTCCCAAATTAGCCAAGCTTTCTCTCAATACTTAACCTCTCACCCAGTGCTCTCTTCCCTGGGTGGCTGGAGGTGCCATTTTCAACTAGCAGACAAAGTGACATTTCTTGCCCTCAGAGCAATAACTCTAAGTTCTAGCATTATAGCTTCTCATTCTAGCATTGTAGCTTTGTTCCTGTGTTTCTATAATGTTCATCAACGTTAATAAGTTCACTTTAATCTTTAGCATATCACTTGGCAGGAAAAAAATTTAAAGACATGTAAAGAAGAAAAAAGACCAAGCAGCTGGTATAGTAAGGTACTGACAGATAAAGGTGCAGGGAAGGTCTAAAAGACCAATTTATTTAACTTCTTGTCTTAATGTAAAGCAGGGTCTCCTCTCTGCACCAGCCCACAGCATTAGTTGTTAAACTGTGACATTATTTATTTTGTGCTAAGTGATGCTCTATTTTCTAAGTTTACAATTCATTGGTTTTTAATGTGTGTTAAATACTAGCTGAAACTGTTCCATATCCTGGACTGAAATAGAAAAAAAAAAAATAGGTTTCAAAGACCAAATTTTACTGTCAGAAGCTCTTCCTTCCATGGTTATTGATGTAAGTATCGTCTGAAAATACAATCCTAAAGTGCTTGCTCCAAGCACCTCCCTCCCTCACATCAACACTGTAGTAGCTGTAAGGGTGATCATCCTCCCAAATCACACTCAGGTAATTTCACTCAAACTGTAGTAGCCATAACCATGACCATCCTCTTGAACCACACTCACTTGACTTTACTCATACTGTAGTAGCTGTAACTGTGACCATCCGCCTGAACCACACTCAGTTCACTTTACTCACACTGTAGTAGCCATAACCGTGATCATCTTCCTGAACAACACTCACTTGACTTTAGTCATACTATAGTAGCAGTAATGGTGACCATCCTCCTGAACCACACTCAGTTGACTTTACTCATACTGTAGTAGATGTACTGTGACCATCCTCCAGAAACACACTCAGTTGACTTTACTCATACTGTAGTATCCGTAACTGTGACCATCCTCCTGAACCACACTCAGTTGACAATACTCACACTGTAGTAGCCATAATCATGACCACCCTCTGAACCACACTCAGTTGACTTTACTCATACTGTAGTAGCCGTACTGTGACCAACCTCCTGAAACACACTCACTTGACTTTACTCATACTGTAGTAGCCTTAACCATGATCATCCCTCCTGAAGTGACCATCCTCCTGAACCACACTCAGTTGACTTTACTCACACTGAGGTATCCGTAACCGTGATCATCCTCCTGAATCACTCTCTGTTGACTTTACTCATGCTATAGTAGCTGTACTGTGACCATCCTCCTGAACCACACTCAGTTGACTTTACTCACGCTGTAGTATCTATAACCATGATAATCCTCCTGAATCACTCTCTGTTGACTTTACTCATGCTATAGTAGCTGTACTGTGACCATCCTCCTGAACCACAATCAGTTGACTTTACTCACACTGTAGTAGCCGTAACCATAACCACCCTCTGAACCATACTCAGTTGACTTTACTCATACTGTAGTAGCCGTACTGTGACCATCGTCTTAAAACATACTAAGTTGACTTTACTTACACAGTAGTAGCTGTAACAATCATCATCTCTCCTGAACCACACTCAGTTGACTTTACTCATACTGTAGTAGCTGTAACCATGATCATCCTCCTGAACCACACTTGACTTTACTCTTTTGAACTCTACACTTATAGTGACTTGCATTTGGAATGGGAGTTGTCATCCTATGACACAGCTCTGTTTGTGTGAATCACTTCTGATACAAAATTCAGAATGTTTACCTATATGCAGAACTGTTCTCACAACTCTTTGTAAATGCTACAAACGAGCTGAATTTTCATTTTAAACTTTTTTGTTAGTACTTTTTAATTTTAACAGTGAACCTAAAATATTCACTTTTCCTCTTGAAATTATTTAATGGATAATAACCCTCTTTCATTATTCTTAACTCTCAAATGCATTATTCTCTTCCATCTATTTCCTTTTCACTCAGTATCCTTCTATTAATTTCTTTAGCCCTCCACATTAGAATACCATATTGATTATCGAGCTCTGTTCCTCTCAATATGCCTCAGCAATTCTCTCATGTTGGCTAGGCACATCCATCTTTCTGTATTCCACTTTTATATATAATGAATAGTGTATTTACATAGTGTCCAGTTCCAAAGAATTAAAGCACTTTAGATTACTTTGGGGAATTACATGTAATCAATTCTGACAGCCTCTCTGAGACAGTTGGAAGCAAAATACAATAATTCATTTTTCCTAAGTAAGAAAGATGGCATTGGAGACAGAGAATTAGTCTCAGGGTACCCTCTCATTTACCAATAGTGGCAAACTGATATTTGATCTCTCCCTGTGTTTGCCAGCCCTCTCGATTTTCTTCTTCCTACATCCACTGTGACCTCCCAGTTCAGACCACCTATACCATTGCCATGAGTAGACTTCCTAATTGGAGTTCCCATTCCCAGCCTCTGCCTACTCATTCCTGCTCTCCTTTCTCCCATCCATTCATGCCAAACACATCTTTCTTTCTTTCTTTCTTTCTTTCTTTCTTTCTTTCTTTCTTTCTTTCTTTCTTTCTTTCTTTCTTTCTTTCTTTCTTTCTTTCTTTCTTTCTTTCTTTCTTTCTTTCTTTCTTTCTTTTGTAGTGACACAGTCTCTACACTCTATCACTCTTGGCAGAGTGCAGTGGCATCACACAGCTCACAGCAACCTCCAACTCCTGGGCTTAGGCGATTCTCTTGCCTCAGCCTCCCGAGTAGCTGGGACTACAGGTGCCCACCACAATGCCTGACTATTTTTTTGTTGCAGTTTGGCTGGGGCCAGGTTTGAACCCGCCACCCTCAGTATATGGGGCTGGCACCCTACCCACTGAGCCTCAGGCACTGCCCCCAAACACATCTTATTAAAGAACCTCTCTGATCACGCCACTTACTGGCTCAAAAGCCTTTAATAGCTTTTCATTATCCAAAATATTAAATTTGACTTTTTCTACTCTAGCATCTGACCTACTCTAGCTAGGTATCAACCTAGCTTTTCCAGAAGTATCAATAGCTACTTACTACTTTACATACACTGTATGTGACCAACACAGTTATTAGCTGTTTTATCAAAATCCTAAACTTTTCTACTTCCAAGCCTTATCCATGCTGTTTCTGATGCTCAAAAACACATGACTCCCTATACTAGCTTTAATCCTATATTATTGTTTTTAAGGGATCATTTTCAATTTTTTTTATTTCATTCAATACACCATGGATCTGCTAGCCAAATGTAAATGATCTTTTTCAAAGGTATGGAGGGTGTATTTGCCTTTGAGCATTTGTGACCTTGTAACTTACTTTGGTTGTTTTTTACTTATTACATTGTGTTCATGTGTTCATAGAATTTTTGAGAGCCAAAAGTGTTAGCTTACTGTTTTTAAAAATCTTCTGTAGTACCTAGTGTCTATAGTCACTAATTTAATAAATATTATTCATGTATTTAGTTTGAATTCATCAATTATATTTCATTACACATCATTCTATCTATCTTCAGGTATTATTTTATTACAATCCAGAACATTGTCATTTGTCTTTGAAACCTCTTTAAATGCTATCTCCATATTTCCCTGTCCCCTTTGGTTGGCTCCTCTCTCATCTCCTGACTCTTAATCCGCCAGTTCTCGTGATTGGTGCTTGTCTCTCAGCTATATATTTCACCTAGGAGAAGTTTTTGGCACATAACTCTAATTTGTGACATAAGACCCTGACCTGCAAGTATTTTTTCATCTCTAATAACTCTCTGTTGCCTTTTTCCAACTGTCTCCTTAAAGTTTCTGGGAAGATGTCAAATTATCTGTGACCAAACTCAATACCTCTTCCTCCAAGGCTCTTTTGCCATCCTTGAACTAATTATTTAATATGTCTTGGGCATTTACACATAATTCATTCCCTAAATTATCTAATCAGTCTAATTCTGTCATTGTACAGATGAGTAAATTACACTAAAACCTAAATCAAAGCTTAGAAAAGGCAGGGGATTAGTCCAAAATTACACAGCACAGCTGACCTCCAGATCAATCAGCCTGTCTGGAGGGCTTCAGAAGACAATCCTACAAAATCTGTTGTGTTTGGAGCAGGGCTATATGAAAGATGTTGCCTGTCTCTGACAAAGGACAGATGGAAAAACATCCCCTTGTGAGCACTGAGAATAGGTCAGTCTCCCTTGTGCAGCTGCACCCTCAGCCCTTGCTAGTGACGAGCCTGGTCAGACTTCCCTTTTATTGCCTTCCCCTTTACGCAGTATTGCTTATACTTATGGCTTTGCCACCCATATGAAGTATGGAAGATCTGGGAACGTCCATTTTGAGTCCTATTCTACATTTTGGTTTTAAATTACATTTCCCTAGCAAAATTTTTCCTTCACATAAATTGCATCAATTTACCCTTTGTCTTAAAATTAACTTGTAGATTGTATCTGTTTTTTGGACTATCATGAATATTGAGGGGGAAAAAGTAGGATAAAAGTGTTTAACTAAGCCAATGAAATAGTAATAAATACAGACCAGATACAAAGTCTCTGGACGTTGAGCAACACACCATGTCTTTTCCGGCTCTTCTATAAATGGATTGGACACTTAGTGCTCTGTGGGCTGGTGTGGTGCACACCTGCATGAGTGTTTAAGATTTAACCATTTATCTTATTTCTCCTATCAGACTGAGCCTTAAATTACAGAAATACAGAAATTATCTGAAATTGGTTTTAGTAATTTCTCAAGAAAATGCAACAGTATATACATATGATAGCAACTCAATAACTGTATTAAGATGATTTTAAATTTGTCACTAAATCCTAATTCATATCTCAATTTTCAGTCACCATCTCACTTATTCATAGAATTGTCTATAAGACCTTGGCTAAAACCGTAATCTCTTAGTGCATAGAACAGATATGTAATCTCAGGGTTCACTGTAAAATGAGTTTCTGTTAGTAGAACCTTCTCTTCTCACTAACTTCTGGAAAATGGGAAAATGTGCACATCATCAAAACAGAATGCAATTAGTATTAGAAGTTATGGTGATATGATAACCTTCAAGTAAACATTAAATATTTAGGATATTAGAATATGATTTTGTGTTTAAGATAAGTTAAATAATAATAAACATAGTAAGCAAGTCAGAGAAATATACAAGAATCTCTGACCTAGTAACTACCTGTTTTATTCTCTCTTAAATACTGCTTTCAGTGTGAAGATAAAATTTTTAAGACTTTAGAAATCTCTCCTATTCATCATATATAATTTGTCATTACAATTTTAATTTTACATTTAATATAGGCTTACTTTTTTTTAGACACAGAGTCTCACTTTGTTGTCCTCAGTAGAGTGCTGTGGCATCACAACTCACAGCAACCTCCAGCTCTTGGGCTTAGGCGATTTCTTGCCTCAGCCTCCCGAGTAGCTGGGATTACAGGTACCCACCACAACACCTGGCTATTTTTTTGTTGTTGCAGTTTGACCAGGGCCAGGTTTGAACCCACCACCCTCGGTATATGGGGCTGGCTCCCTACTCACTGAGCCATAGGTGCCGCCCAATATAGGCTTACTTTTAATACATCAAAATCTTTTAAAAATTCTTTTGATATACTATACAACTTTCCTAGCTATTCAATACTGACTCCGGTGACATTTGCTAGATGGATGAGTCAGCATTAACTTAAAATTAAAGAATGACAAAGCAATTCCTTGTCTTGTAGTGGAATCCACCCTCTGATACTTCATAAATACTCATTTATTTAGCAATTTTATTTGACTCCCACATGATTTATAAATAGACAGTGTGGGTTTAGGAAGTCCTGTTACAAAATGGAGCCATAAATTCATATTTTAAATGGTATGATCATCAGGAAGCACACACTTGCAGTGCTGCATTGAGACCACTGTCTTCTTTTCTCCCAAATAAGTACAGAAAAGCACATGTGTTGACCCAGCAATGTAGCTCAAACACAGACCTGGGCGGTAAAGTGGAGTCCAACAAATGTCATCCTAGGGGAGTTTATGACTGTAAGATGAATAATAGTCCCAGAAATTCTGCACAGCTCTGTTTCCTATGCACTAATGTGGAATTCTAGAAGGCAAGTACAAACGAAAGAAAACAGTGAAAAAAATAAAAATAAAAGAGTAGTGCCTGCTTTTAATAAAGAAGAGGGAAATATGTTACTTTGCCAATTTTTCACTTTTCCATTACTATTTAAAAAACAAAACCCTTGTATTCAAACCCATTTGAGGAAACACTATTGTCATTTTTTAAATATATAAAAGCAATTTCAAGTTACTGCTGCATTACACTTAAGAAAATATGGTATAGGGCCTCAATTTTTCACATGCTTTTGCAAAACAGTAGGTACAATTCTCCTTACTAATATACTTGCTATAAATCTCACACATACTGAGATAGCACATTTTTCTTTAGGTCATTGTTGAAACACTAGGAGTGTAACGACCAAATATTTTCTGAACAAGTATGCAAGCAGTTTTATCCAAGTAGCACTTTGAATCATAATGCCTTTTCTTAGATTTCCTGAAACTAAAAAAATCTGATCTGAAATCAGAGCACTCATTATAGAAATTATTTCAGAGGATTGAAAAGCCTGCTTTATTCAACTCAGAAAGAAAATGAATTTCAAAAGCTCAGTTTTTCATACTTACTCTTGGCTACACTATTTTAAATCACATTTGCACATAGATTTATTCAAATACTATTCAGTAAAATACAGAGTGAAGGATAGAAACATAAGTCATTAAAGAAAATGAGCTACTATTTAAAGGAATACTGGCTTGAAATTCTAGTTTTCTCAGGCCAGTATACTGGTTCAAATCTGTCTGTTTCCTACATAGTCTTAGCTAATGCCTCAATCACTCCCCACCAGGTAAAATGTATGATCAGAGCATGGATATTCATTATGGGGCAATACGGCACACTGGTTGGGAGAGAAAATTTTCAATTCTGACAGACCTGGGGTTAAGAATTGGTTTTGTCTCTTATGAGCTGTGTGACTCTGGTATATTATTTTACCAGGGTGAGCCCAGTTTCCTCATCTGTAAATGGATGTCATAAAAATATTTATTTAATAGAGTTTTAAAATTGAATAAAATAATCTCTGCTACAATACTTAGCACGATGCTTAGTAACTTTTAATAATTGTTAGCATTGTTTTTCATTAGACAAATATTGGGAAAGAACATTTATCAATCAAATGTTTAAGTTTGAACTTTTGTCCCTTGGTCTACTAAATTCTAAATCTGGGATAATTTATTTAAAAGTCTCAGAGAAAAGCCTATTAGAATAATCAGATATCTATATGGAAAAAAAATTACTTTACACTATATACAAAACTTGATTTGAATTATAAAATTAAAAACACTAAATATTTTAGAGAAATATAATAAATTAAAAATATCAAAATTAAAAGTGTATGTTTACCAAAAGATATAATTAAGAAGATAAATAGTCATCCACAGATTAGGGGAAAATATTTATGAAGTATATATCCAGTAAAGAACATGTATCTAGGATATAAGTAATTTCAAAATTCAATGATAAAAAGTCCAGTAACCCAAATAAACAAATGGGAAAAATATCTGAACAGATGATTCACAAGAAAGATAATACAAATACTCAGAATACACATGAAAAAGTACCCCCAATTGTTAGTCATTAGAGAAAGGAAAATTAAAACTATGCTAAGATGACCACTATAATCCCACCAGGAAGATCAACATTAAAAGACGGACCACACTAAGTTTTGATAAGGACATGAGTTGATAATTGTAACTCACATATATTGTTTGCAGGGATGCAAAATGGTACAGTCATTTTGGAGAAATATCTTACAGTTATTCTATTCCTAGATGTTTACACAAGAAGGAATACACACACACACACACTAACAAATATTTAAACAACAATATTTGTTGTAGTTTTATTCATAGTAGCTTCAAACTACATGTAGCCTACATGTAGCCTATGTGTCTATTCTCAGTAGAATGAATAAACACTGTAGTGTAACAAAAGACTCAATTACTACTTAAAAATAAAAAGTAAATCATGCTAACATACCAACAACATGCATAGATCTTAAAATAACTATGCTGAGTAGAAGAAGTCTTCCCCCAAAAGTATGTTACTATTTAATTCCTTTTATAAACACTTCTAAACAGTTTTAATTTCTTAAACTACTGCAAAATAAATATTTGAACGGTGGTTTCCTTTTGGGGGCCTGCTGGGGAATGGGACATGATGGTGACGACGGTGTTCTGTACCTTGGCAACAGCTTGGAGTAGACAGGTGTGTTTGTATTTGTCAAAACTCGGTGATAAAAACACTTATGATTTGTGTACTTGGTTGCATATACACACATAGATATGGAAATATTAAGTTCTAATTATTGACATGCAGGCTGAGGTGTGCGAGGAGAAACACATTGATGTGTGCAAGCCAATCTCAACTACCTCAACTAATATGGGCAACTGAAGAGCGTATGGGCAGACACAACTAAAACAAGGAGAATGAAATTTTAATGATAAAATCTAGGTGGTAGATTATTAATTTAGGCTGAAAAATTCTTTCAACTTTATTGATGTTTGAAAATTTTCATTAAAAGTATGGAAAAAAATAAAACTCTGATGTTCTTTCATCTTCTAGAAAAGAGAAACTACAATTCCTACCTGAAGGATTTTTCTTGTGGGAAATGAAACAATGGGGTTGCAGATACATGTTTTGCAAATATTTCTTCCCTCTCTGCAGATTACCTATGCATCCTCAGTGGTGTCCTCTGATGAGCAGAACTTCTTCATTATTATGCTGTTTATCACCTTTTTCTTGACTAATGAATGAAATGAGGTGTGCAACACAAAAGGTCTTTAGTCAGCGTAGACTTGGCCCTCCTTCTCCCTCAGGTCACAGGGAGTACCCTTCAGGTTGCACCTAACTCCCACTGTTCGACCCTTCTGTATGTGGCTGGCTAACGGTTGCGTGCTTGGAGTTTCTTCTGAAGACTGTCCTTGACCTCACACCTTGCTTAGTCTCTCTCCCTCACTCCTCTCACAACATCAAAAGTGGATCCATGGTGTATTTAGACTTCTTTATCCCCCAGCCCTTTACTGTAGGAGTAAAAAAAAAAAGAAAGAAAGAAAATGCGGAATAATGCAGCATCCGGCACGCTGGACGTCCAATTAGGCACTATCATAAACAGCGAGGAACCAGCACAGATGCATAAAACGCTATGTATCAGGGAGTATTAGGACAGTGGCAAATGACTTTGAATATGAGAATTTCAGATGCTGACCTCAGAATGATCATTTTCAGGAAAGTAGTTAGAACATGAGAGACTTGGCCTTTCTATTCTGGGCTTATGAGTAGCTCAACTTTGGCAAGCTTTCTAGCCACCCTTGCTGCATCATGAAAGCCCTGATTATTTTGCTTTAGTTTCTCACATTCTTAGGCAGAAAATTGTTACTTCTCAGCATTTCTTATCTTCCTGAGCACAGGCAGTCACAGGCCTATAACAGCACCAGGAACACAAATAATTGCACACATCATCCAGCTACCCACTGCCAGAAACCCTGATGCCGACGGCCCTGGAAATCACTGTATTGCTGTTCTCACTTTTCAGGTGTGTTCATTTTGTCCTTTGCAAGGAGTGAGCTTCAGTAGCTTCAGTAACTTACTGAGTCTTATCTTCCTTACCTGATGCCTCTGAACGCTTCATCCTCAAAGGAAAAAAAAGTCACTCAGAGTCAATGAAAAGGCTTTGGAAATACAAAAATTAACCTGGGGATCTTGGACAGTTCTTCTCATAGATAACTTATTATTTCGGGGTAAAAAATTATGTTTTGGGTCCAAAGGTTAAAAAAAAAATGAGGAGATGGCACTTGGGACTGGACGCCTCCTTCCTGAATGACCGCCTTGGCAGGGAGTCCCTCTCGGTTTCTAGCGCCCACAGGGTTTCCTGCTGCAGAAACAACTGCACCTGAGGTGAGAGCTGGCTCCATGAACAGTCTGCCTGTCCACAAGCAGTTTGTTATGCTTGGGTCCAGGGCAGGTCCTGTGCAACGGATCAATTGAAAATACCCCATGTTCTTCCCCTTGCCAGGTAGGTAAAAGAAGCAGTTAAAGAATAATTCAAAGCACAAAAGTCAAGCATGGCTAGCTCCTGTGGGTATGGAAGGACAGAGATTAAGAGGGCTAGAACATGTGACCTCAGCTCTTCAAGTTTTCTAGAAAAGGAAAGAAAAACCGCACGGAGCAAGGTCCAGGGTTTGTGAAAGGCTACCTGGACTCAGGTCCTGAGACACAGACTCTAGCAGTGCTCTACACCCAAAACACGTTTTCCCGGAAGCAGACACTTAACTCATTGTAGTAGCTGTTTTCACTTATTTGGAAGGAAAGCACTTTTTTTTTTTTTGAGCTAAACAGTGATAGACTCAGGGGTAACCTAAAGGAACTATTCCAGAAGACACAGCTCATGGGGGAGCATTCTGAACAATCTGTGCAGAAGAAAGATATGGGAAGTTTAGCCTTAAACGTGATTCTTAGCATGTACTTAGCTGACGAAAAGACCATTGGTAGGATAGGCTACAGCAGCAACTTGCTACTGAAAAGCCTCTTTTGAACAAGCATTTCTGATAAGAGTCCAGGTCCCACATCAAAGGAACGGCAAAGGACAGAGCTGGACTCCTGTGACACGGTGCACAAGCTCAGAGCCACGTGAAAGATGGAGCAGCCGACACTTTGGTGAAGCAGCCGGGTTCAGTGAGGGGAGAACTGGCTGCAGGGCACCTACACAGGCATCACGAAGGTCCACTTCTGACACACACCTAACAGTTCAGTGGGGCAAAAATTCGCCTAGACAAAAGCAAAAACTGCCCTGATCTCTTCCTTTATTACCTTCTTGTAGTTAATATTCATTAGCAGACTCCATGCCTCATAGCGTTCTTTGAGTAAGAAACATAATTTCCCATATTTGCAAATGTCTTTGTGTCATAAAATCCATTCAATATATTTTTATCATTTCTGGAGGCATTAATATCAGGTTCCTTCCCTGCCCTTTCTTTTTGTACCAACACTTTCTCCTTCAATCTGTTAAAACCATAGTCCTCATGGCACAGTCCTTCAAGAATGTTTCAATGCACTGTCAACTGGATTGTTTTTTTTTTTTGTAGAGACAGAGTTTTACTTTATTGCCCTGGGTAGAGTGCCGTGGCATCACATAGCTCACAGCAACCTCCAACTCCTGGGCTTAGGCGATTCTCCTGCCTCAGCCTCCCGAGTAGCTGGGACTACAGGTGCCCGCCACAACGCCCGGCTATTTTTTTCTTGCAGTTTGGCCGGGTCTGGGTTTGAACCCGCCACCCTCGGCATATGGGGCCGGCGCCCTGATCACTGAGCCACAGGTGCCGCCCTGGATTGTTTTTATTGTTGAAGTTACCACCCACCTAATATCTCAAAGTCACAGATGGCCTTAACCTTCATGTGTGACTATTTACTCTTTTCCTGTGTTTACTTTAGAGAAAGCAAAAGGTGCTAAAATATGCAAAATAGCATTAGTGATACAGTCATCCTTTAAAAAATTAATCATTTTAAATGAACACATTATGAAACTCATCCTTCACTAGTGGTCTTAGCTAACAGCTACCCAGTTTTCTTCCCATGTCCTCTCCTGTGTGTAGTGGGGCATGCTGCTTTGTGTGGAGACACTGATGGCTCCACAGAGCCCAGTTTTTGGGCCTTTGTCACCAGCATATCCCCTGCTAGTGCTTTCATCAACATTGTGCTCTCTTATGTCAATAGACAGTTTTCTGGAGCTTAGTCACACAGGTGGAAATTAGCTCCCCTAACAGTAAGGTGGAGCACATGAAGAAAACATCACTGCTCCTGATAGCTCAGCTTTGAAACATAAACCAAGATGCAACATGCTGTACTATGTCAGTGAGGGGTTAAAATTTCTTTCCACAAATACTGGTTGATAATTTTTTAAAATAACGTTTTAATACACTATGAATGTTTTGGTTCATTGTATATATTACTAAATTGCCATGTACATGTAATAATGAAAAGATACTGTCTTTTTATTGTAAAGATATAAAAGTGCATGTAATTTCCCACATCAAACCAAATAAGGAGTTGTCTGTTGTGTAATGGAGACTGTATTTAAGATTGCTGGTCTTGGGGGTCATGTAACCGGAAAGGAGGTCCGTGGCCTTCAACACTCACATGCAGGGCAGTGATAACGGGATGAAGGCTTGGCAGCTCGCAGATTCCTTCAGGCTGTCTCACCAGCAGTGCCATCAGCCCTCTCCATTATGAAATGGAACTGCAGATCGCTGGCAACAGGACCCTGGATTCCAGCCAGACCAGCAACACTGAAGCCACGCTCCCTCCAGCTCTCCCCCACAGGACGAGATGTTTGCGGATGATAAATGGTACCAGGACACCAAGGAGGAGCTGCAGTGGGTGGCTAACCGAACTTGGCAGGCAGAGGCAATGTGCTGAAGCACGGACGGAACACAGCACCGAGCCACGTGGAAGGCTGATGCGAGGACGCAGCAAAAGCTGCCATCAGGACACCGTGGGGCAGAGGTCGCCTGGCACCGCAGCCTGTGAGCCAGAGAGCAGCGGAACGCACGTGGCAAAGGCTGGTGAGAAGGGCTCTGCTGCAGATGTCCCGCGCGTGGAGCAGTTTGAACAGGCTCCTGCGCCGAGCCAGGATTGGCCCCACGGAGGGTGCTGGGTTCCTGCTTGCAGTTTTCAAATGCTGATGTTCCTGTTTGCTTTCTCCTTGCAAGTTACTTAGCAAAAGGAGACCAAGTATAATGCCATTTTTCACATGTTGTTAATTTCCTCACGTTCAGTGTGAATTCCACTGCCCAGTTGGATTTTCATGAGAAATAAATGAGATAATGTAAATGGGAAAAATTCAGCGCGGTGTTTGATGGGCAGCGGGCGCTTATATGCAAAGCCCTCTTAACTCCTGACTATCCCCCTTGTTCTGAAGTCGGCTTCCTCTGAAATCAACACAAGTTCTCCGTTTTGTTTTTTTGTTTGTTGTTTGTTTTGTTCTGCTTTCTTAAATTAGAGTAGGACTGTCCTACCAGTCTCCATCCCTTATACTCAAAGTGGGTTTTGCATTGACAAATACATATTGAGTCTTGTTTTTCACGCGCTCTCACAATCTGTTCTCTTACCGTCTGTGTAGACCACGCACAGACATACTGATACACTTCTCTACCGGATGCATTTTTTGTTCTCTTCCCTCTCCCTACTCTGTCTGCCATCTCTAGTTTTAAGCAGCATTATATATAATTCTATTTTATCTCCTGATCACCCAAAAGAGGAGATAAAATAGGAACTTTAAAAAAACATCAGTGGTTGAATTAGAGTCTATGATATGCATTTTAAACTTAAGTCTACCTTCCAGGAGACTATCCCACCTCCCAGGTAGTATGGAATTTCCAGTGAGTTTCCCTCATCCCTCATGACATTGCTGTCATTTCACAGCTAAGATCGCCCAATACATTGTTACTATCTTTCCTTTAAACAATTATCAGATCAATTAAGGAAAAAAATTCTATTTTACCTTCATTTTCTCCCCTCCTCTGATGCTCTTTTCTTTAGATAGATCCATTTTGACATCAATTTTCTTCTACATGAATAACTCTTTTGACATTTCCTGTAGAGCAGGTCTGCTGAAATGAATTCCCCAGTTTTTGTTTTTAGAAAGTCTTTAATTCTCTTACCATTGAAAAATAATTTTTCTAATGTGTAATTGTAGATTACTATTGCTTTTTTCTTTCTCTCCTTTTTGGCTCTTGAAACATTCCAGTCCACTTTCTTTCTGTTCGAGTGGCTCCCGATGGAAAGTCAGGCATAATTCTTATCTTTGTTCCTCCATGTGTAAGGTATTTTCCTCAGGTTTCTTCAAGATTTTTTCTTCGTCTTTGGCTTCCTGCAAGTTGAATGTGATAGGCCTAGTTGTTTATTTATTGGTTGATTGCATTCATCTTGCTTGGTGTTTTCTGCATATTCTGGATCTATGGTTGGGTTTCTGTCACTGATTTTGGAAAGTTCCTGATAATTAGCACTTCAGTGGTACCAGTACTTTCTGGTATCATTACAGTTGCACACATTTTCTACTTTTTGAAGTTGTATCCTATTTATTTTGAATATTCTGTTCTGCATTTTACATTCTCAACTCTGCATTTCAGTT
The DNA here is from genome assembly GCF_027406575.1 of Nycticebus coucang. NCBI lineage: Eukaryota > Metazoa > Chordata > Mammalia > Primates > Lorisidae > Nycticebus > Nycticebus coucang. The sequence goes on along the minus strand of NC_069799.1, from coordinate 3,999,649 downwards.
TGGGAAGTTCTGTTCACTTCAAGTTTGATGGTTCGCCCCTCAGCTACGTCAGGTGTACTGAGGAGCCCATCAAAGACATTCTTCATTTCTCTTACATTGTGCTTGACTTCAAGCACTTCCCCTCTATTTTTTCTTAGAAGTTCCCTTTCTCTGTTCATAGTAAGCATCTATATATGTTGCCTAATTTTTCCATTAGACCAATGAACATTTTAATCACAGTTATTTTTAATTCTTAATCTGATAATTTCAACATCAATGTCATATCTGAATCTTACCGTGATGATTGCATTAGCTCTTCAGACTTTCTCTTCTCCTCCTGTTAGGCACATATTGTGCATTGCCCTTGAAAGCCAGGTAAGTTGTATGTGGTAATAGGAATTGAGTAACTAGGTCATTATTAGTACAGTGATTACACCAGTTTTGCCAAGGAATAGGTGAGCTTATTATATGTGTTTTTGTTTCATGGTTATCATAGTTACAGTGTCAGAGGCTTCAAAGTCCTTTGTCTTTGCTCTTATCTTCACCCTTAGCTTTGGATTTCCCCAATTGCTCCTTCTCAGAGAGTTTGTGTCTTGCAAGTTTTTAGCTGTAATGGGCTGTTGTTCTATGGAGCCCTGCTGGTGTAGTGGTACAGTGTGAGTGACAAGTATTCTAAAATCTTGTAATTCAAGCTCAGTCTTTCAGGGGGCCTATGTCTCAAGGCTGTGACCTTCACAAGAGACCTTCTAGTAATACAGCATAGCTTTTGCTTCTGTGTCCTACTCTGCACCCAGACTACAGCATTCCCTTTCTGCTTCCTTGAAGCTCTGACCCCTGTTGACTATGTCCCTCCCTGCCTTCATCCCCTCACCCGTGAACTAGGAAGGTGAGGGAAGGCTAGCCCTGCTCAGAATACAAATAATGCCTTTCTGAGAGATTTCTTAAACTCTCCATTTTAACCTAGTATTAAATGTTTTATTCATTGGTTTTTACATTTTTTTTCTGAGAGGTTTTATTCTGTGAATATTATTTTTTATACTGTACTTTTGTTTTTTGTTTTGGGAACACTATATGCTTTAACTTACCTGAAGATATCAACAATAGCTTTTTGTAGTTTTCTCATGAAAAGTCTCCTTAAATTGGCCTCTTCTTTTTTTGTCAATGTTTTTTATCTCAAATATCTTTTGATTCTTGCTTTTTATATTTACAAACAGAAACTAAAAGGTGATAAAATCTCAGTGGATGATATTATCAACTGGGCTTCTCTTTGGGATGGGTCATTTCAATGAAGAATTGCATTCTTTGTGTCTTTTTATTCTAGGAGTGCTTAAATTACCTCAAACAAGAATCTCTCACCCATCTTTCACTGGCTGTCAAATGTTGGGCACTGAGAGCAAAGAGAAAGTCAATGTTCCTTACACATGTAAATTTTCCCATAAACTTCTTCACCACCAAACCAGTTTTATATAAGCGACCTGGGGGGAAAGGTGTGCAGTACTTTATTTTCTAATTATTATCATTAGTATTTTTTTTTGAGACAGGGCTTCATTTTGACACCTGGGATGGAGTGCAGTGGCATCACTGTAGCTCACTGCAACCTTTAACTCTTGGACTCAACTGATCTTTCTGCCTCTGCCTCTCAAGTAGCTGGGACTACCAGCACACACCACCATGCCAGGTTAATTTTTCTATTGTTCGGGGGAGAGACAAGATGGCGGACTGAAGCCAGCTTTCAACAGAGGCTCCCATCCAGAAGGAGAGTTAAGGGACAGGAATTTAGTAAGTATCCTGGTGGATTTGAGCCTCACCAAGAGAGAAGGTTGAAGAACGCACATCAACACCGCTGAGGCAAGCTGTGATCACAAGGATGCAAACAAAAGGTACAAAATCCACCACCAAGCCGACGGGAGTCCCCCTTCCCCATGAGACGGGCTCAAGAGCCCCACAATTAAACAAACGGGCAGAAATTAAAGGCCCTCCCACTACACTCCATGGGAGAGACCTTCTAAAAACTGGACCTATCTCCCCTACTAGGGTGCCATGGCGTTCTCCTGCCAGGCATAAAACTGTATAAAACTTTAAAAATACTTTGCTGGCAACCCTGAATTCCCAACACTCCCCTCCTGCTCACTGAGGTCTGGAGGCCTGTCCCCCAGGAGTTTGGATTCTTGGGTGATTTCTCAAGGGGAGTGGACAGTCCCCGAGCTGCAACTGCTCAGCACTGACTCTGAGGCACACGAGTGTGGAGAGGGCACCCAGCTAAGGGGGAGTCACGCCTCGGAGGCACTTCCCTGCGGTGTGGTGCAGCAGCCCTCCCCGTGCATCAATATGGCCAGGCATAAAACTGAATGAAACTCTAGCTTCCCCCCACTCTCACTCGGGGGTCTGGGAGCCTGCCCCCCAAGAGTCCGGATTCTTCGGAGATCTCTCGAGGGGTGTGGACAGAGCATAAACTGCGGCCACTCAGTGCTGACTCTGCGGCTCGAGACAGAGGAGAAAAGGGTCGGCTGGGTGCCCACACCAGAGCAGCAGTTCCTGGAGGCAAATCACAGCTGTTTTTTCTTTAACAGCAAAACGGCTCACTTCTGGATATTCTGAAGCCACACCCTCTGTCTCCCTGGGCAACCAGAGGAGGCCAACATTGAGCAAAGGATTTGCCTGACACTGCTCACAAACCCGGGAAGCTTCCAGGGCAGGGCCAACTCAGAGAGGCAATCAGACACAAACCTCCAGCAGCAAAGACGTTTGAACTCAGAACAGCCTGTCTTCTGTAGGCGATTTTAGCAGAAACAGAGACAGAACCCCGCAAAGTTGTCTGTTCTGTTCTGTTCTGTTAGCAACATCAATCAGGGACGGGGCTAAGCCTGAGTGAACACCTCCCTCCCACCACCTGCATCAAGCACTCAAAGATGCCAGGCCCCATCTCCTCCTGCTAGATAGTGGCAGACTGCAGGGGCCTGGCAGACTTCCTTGCAATTCAGGCAGGTGCAAACCCCTGGAGTATCTGTTCACTACAGGCAACTGGGTTAGCCATCTGCAGAGATACCAGTGACTGGGTCCGACGGAGGGGCAAAGTGGAGAAGGAAACATCAACCATCCCAGACTTATCTATTTGCTGGGTGGCTCCTCCTGACTCCACGTAGCACTGGAGTAAGCCATATCAGAGGAGTCACCAGATGCCTGTGATCCAGTTCCCAGAGAACTCTTGAACTCTCCCACCTGAGACAGGTGCCGATTGAGACAATCGATTTGGACCTTTTGAACTGAACTAATAGACTGAGGACTTTTCAGGCGGTGCCCTGGATATGCGGTTGTAGGAAGGTTTGATTTTGCTATTCCAACTGGTGCCAGAGGTGGGCGGGCGGGGTGACTTAATTGTTGTTTTTCCACACAGCTGAGACTTCAAGCCAGAGTAAATGTTACAATAGGATCGAACAGAAACCAGCTGAAAACAAGACAGAACCACTTAGCCCCACCACACAAGACAGGGCCCCAGTTTCTCAGGCCACAACACTGTATGGGCCCTCGATAAAGCCCCAGGGGAAAAATCAAAGGGAGTAAAATAACCATGGGGCGGAATCAGCAGAAAAACTCAGGTAACATGAATAACTAGAATAGATGAACCCCCCCAAGAAAAGATACGGCAGATGTGATTGAAGATCCCATTCATAAACAACTGGCTGAGATGTCAGAAATCGAATTCAGAATTTGGATTGCAGACAAGATTAATAAAACGGAATTAGGAATTTGAGGAGAAATTCAAAAGTTGTCTCAAGAATTTAACGAATTTAAAGACAAAACCACCAAAGACTTAGACATGCTGAAGCAAGAATTTAGAGCCCTCAAAGATATGAAAAATACAGTAGAATCCCTCAGCAACAGAATGGAGAAAGCAGAAGATAGGATTACTGACATTGAAGATAAAGTCTTCGAACGCTCCCAATCTCTTAAAGAGGAAGAGAAATAGAGAGCAAAAATGTATCACTCACTCAGAGAACTCTTGGCTAATTTGAAGAAAAGCAATATACGAATAACTGGGATTTTGGAGAATGATGAAGTGGCCTCGAAGGGCACAGAGGCCCTTCTGCATGAAATTATGAAAGAAAATTTTCCAGACATGCCTAGAGAATCTGAAATTCAGATAGCAGACAGCTTCAGAACCCCAGCACGATTCAACCCCAATAAGTCATTCCCCAGGCATATCATAATTAGCTTCACTAAAGTTAACATGAAAGAGAAGATTCTCAAAGCAGCCCAGCAAAAGAAAACCATTACGTACAAAGGAAAGAATATAGAATAACTGCACATCTCTCTGCCGAAACTTTTCAAGCCAGAAGAGGGTGGTCATCGACTTTTAATCTCCTAAAGCAAAATAACTTTCAACCCAGGATCTTGTATCCAACTAAACTGAGTTTCATTTATGATGGAGAAATTAAATACTTCAATGATATTCAGATGTTGAAGAAATTTTCCATAACCAAAGCAGCTCTTCAGGATATTCTCAGACCTATCCTCCACAATGACCAACCCAATCCTATACCACAAAAGTAAACTCACTCAGAAACTTCGGATCAAACTCCAACTTCCACACTGGTGAAAGGATTAAAAATGTCCACTGGACCTTTGAAAAACTCCATACCCAAAATTCCACCAGACTTATCAATACTCTCCATTAATGTGAATGGCTTAAACTGTCCTCTAAAGAGGCATAGGTTAGCTAACTGGATACAAAACCTCAAGCCAGACATTTGTTGCATACAAGAGTCACATCATAACTTAAAAGACAAATACAGACTCAGGGTGAAAGGATGGTCATCCATATTTCAGGCAAATGGTAATCAGAAAAAAGCGGGTGTTGCAATTTTATTTGCAGATACAGTAGGCTTTAAACCATCAAAAGTAAGGAAGGACAAGAATGGTCACTTCATATTTGTTAAGGGTAATAATATGATGAGATCTCAATTATTAATATCTATGCACCCAACCAGAATGCACCTCAATTTATAAGAGAAACTCTAACAGACATGAGTAATTTGATTTCTCCAGCTCCATAATCATTGGAGATTTCAACACTCCTTTGGCAGCGTTGGATCGATCCTCCAGCAAGAAGCTGAGCAAAGAAATCTTAGATTTAAAACTAACCATCCAATATTTGGATTTAGCAGACATCTACAGAACATTTCATCCCAACAAAACTGAATACACATACTTCTCATCAGCCCACGGAACTTACTCCAAAAGTGAACACATTTTGTAAATGTGTTCAGTAAATTTAAAGGAATAGAAATTATTCCTTGTATCTTTTCGGACCATCATGGAATAAAACTTGAATTGAGTAACAACAGGAATCTGCATACTCATACAAAAACATGGAAGTTAAATAACCTTATGCTGAATGATAGCTGGGTCAGAAATGAGATTAAGAAAGAAATCGCCAATTCTTTGGAACAAAACGACAATGAAGACACAAACTATCAGAACCTCTGGGACACCGCAAAGGCAGTTCTAAGAGGGAAATTTATAGCACTGCAAGCCTTCCTCAAGAGAACGGAAAGAGAGGAAGTTAACAACTTAATGGGACATCTCAAGCAACTGGAAAAGGAAGAACATTCCAACCCCAAACCCAGTAGAAGAAAAGAAATAACCAAAATTAGAGCAGAATTAAATGAAATTGAAAACAAAAGAATAATACAACAGATCAATAAATCAAAAAACTGGTTTTTTGAAAAGGTCAAGAAAATAGATAAACCTCTGGCCAACCTAATCAGATAAAAAGAGTAAAATCTCTAATATCATCAATCAGAAACAACAAAGACAAAATAACAACAGACTCGTCAGAAATCCAAAAAAACCTTAATGAATATTACAAGAAACTTTATTCTCAGAAATATGAAAATCTACAGGAAATTGACCGATACTTGGAAGCACACCACCTTCCAAGACTTAGCCAGAATCAAGTGGAAATGCTGAACAGACCCATATCAAGTTCAGAAATAGCATCAACTATACAAAACCTCCCTAAAAAGAAAAGCCCGGGACCAGATGGTTTCACATCAGAATTCTACCAAACCTTTAAAGAGGAATTAGTACCTATATTACTCAACCTGTTCCAAAAGGTACGCAAAAAAGGAAGACTACCCAACACGTTCTATGAAGCAAATATCACCCTGATCCCCAAACCAGGAAAAGACCCAACAAGAAAAGAAAATTATAGACCCATATCATTAATGAATATAGATGCAAAAATATTCAACAAGATCCTAACAAACAGAATCCAGCAACACATCAAACAAATTATACATCATGACCAAGTTGGTTTTATCCCAGGGTCTCAAGGCTGGTTCAATATATGTAAATCTCTAAATGTAATTCAGCACATAAACAAATTAAAAAACAAAGACCATATGATTCTCTCAATTGATGCAGAAAAAGCTTTTGATAATATCCAGCATCCCTTCATGATCAGAACACTCAAGAAAATTGGTCTAGAAGGGACTTTTCTTAAACTGATAGAGGCCATCTACTGCAAACCCACAGCCAATATCATATTGAATGGAGTGAAATTGGAATCATTTCCACTCAGATCAGGAACCAGACAAGGCTGCCCATTGTCTCCATTGCTTTTCAACATTGTAATGGAAGTTTTAGCCACTGCAATTAGGGAAGAAAAGGCGATCAAGGGTATCCATATAGGGTCAGAAGAGAACAAACTTTTGCTCTTCGCAGATGATATGATTATGTATCTGGAAAACACTAGGGACTCTACTACAAACTCCTAGAAGTGATCAAGGAATACAGCAGCGTCTCAGGTTACAAAATCAACATCCATAAATCGGTAGCCTTTATATACACCAACAACAGTCAAGTTGAAAAAGCAGTTAAGGACTCTATCCCATTCACAGTAGTGCCAAAGAAGATGAAATATTTGGGAATTTACCTAACAAAAGACGTGAAAGATCTCTATAAAGAGAACTATGAAACTCTAAGAAAAGAAATAGCTGAAAATGTTAACAAATGGAAAAACATACCATGCTCATGACTGGGAAGAATCAACATTATTAAAATGTCCATACTACCCAAAGCAATATATAATTTCAACGCACTCCCTATTAAAGCTCCACTGTCATATTTTAAAGATCTTGAAAAAACAATACTTCATTTTACATGGAATCAGAAAAAAACTTGAATAGCCAAGACATTACTCAGAAATAAAAACAAAACAGGAGGAATCACACTACCAGACCTCCGACTTTATTACAAATTGATAGTGATCAAAACAGCATGGTATTGGCACAAAAACAGAGAAGTAGATATCTGGAACAGAATAGAGAACCAAGAGATGAATCTAGCTACTTACTGCTATTTGATCTTTGACAAGCCAAGTAAAAACATTCAGTGGGGAAAAGATTCCCTATTTAACAAATGGTGCTGGATGAACTGGCTGGCAACCTGCAGAAGACTGAAATTGGACCCACACCTTTCACCAGTAACTAAGATAGACTCTCATTGGATTAAAGATTTAAACTTAAGACATGAACCTATAAAAATACTAGAGGAGAGTGCAGGGAAAACTCTTGAAGAAATTGGTCTGGGTGAGTCTTTTATGAGGAGAACCTCCCGGGCAATTGAAGCAGCTTCAAAAGTACACTACTGGGACTTGATCAAACTAAAAAGCTTCTGCACAGCCAAGAACACAGTAAGTAAAGCAAGCAAACAGCCCTCAGAATGGGAGAAGATATTGGCACGTTATGTTTCCGACAAAGGTTTAATAACCAGAATCCACAGAGAACTCAAATGCATTAGCAAGAATAAAACAAGGGATCCCATCACAGGCTGGGCAAGGGATTTGAAGAGAAACTTCTCCGAAGAAGACAGGCGCGCGGCCTTTAGAAATATGAAGAAATTCTCATCATCTTCAATCATCAGAGAAATGCAAATCAAAACTACTTTGAGATACCATCTAACTCCAGTGAGACTAGCCTATATCACAAAATCCCAAGAGCAGAGATGTTGGCACGGATGTGGAGAAAAGGGAACACTTTTGCACTACTGGTGGGAATGCAAATCAATACATTCCTTTTGGAAAGAGATATGGAGAACACTTAGAGATCTAAAAATAGATCTGCCATTCAATCCTATAATCCCTCTACTGGGTATATACCCAGAAGACCAAAGATCATATTATAACAAAGATATTTGTACCAGAATGTTTATTGCAGCCCAATTCATAATTGCTAAGTCATGGAAGAAGCCCAAGTGCCCATCAATCCACTAATGAATTAATAACTTGTGGTATATGTACACCATGGAATATTATGCAGCCTTAAAGAAAGATGGAGACTTTACCTCTTTCATGTTTACATGGATGGAGCTGGAACATATTCTTCTTAGTAAAGTATCTCAAGAATTGAAGAAAAAGTACCCAATGTACTCAGCCCTACTATGAAACTAATTTAGGGCTCTCACATGAAAGCTATAACCCAGTTACAACCTAACAATAGGGGGAAGTGGGAAAGTGGGGGTGTTGGTAGAGGGAGGGGAATCGGTGGGATCATACCTGTGGTGCATCTTACCAAGTATTTGCGAAACTTGGTAAATGTAGAATGTAAATGTTTTGGCACAGTAACTGAGATAATGCCAGGAAGGCTATGTTAACCATTGTGATGAAAATGTGTCAAATGGTCTATGAAGCGAGTGTATGATGCCCCATGATCATATCAATGTATACAGTTATGATTTAATTAAAAAAATAAAAATAAATAAATATATAAAAAAAATTTTTTTCCATTGTTTGTAGGGACAGGACTCTCTCTTATGCTAATCTCAAACTCCTGGCCTCATGCAATCCTCCCACCTCAGCTTCCTGAAGTGCTAGGATTACAGGTGTGAACCACCATGTACTGCAATTTTTTTTTGTTAATTTTTATTTTTTGAGACAGAGTCTCACTCTGTTTCCCTGAGCTAAAGTGCAGTTGTACCATCCTAGCTCAATGCAACCTCAAACTCCTGTGCTCAAGTGACCCTCCTGCCTCCAACATCTGAGTAGCTGGGACTATAGGCATGTGCCATCATGTCTGGAAAATATTCACGTACTTTAGATGTGTGGCAAAAAGAAAGGTTTCTAAAATGCTTCCAAAGAGCTTTGACCAACATTTCCTTTTTTACTTCCAACTGTATCCTCACTTCTATAGAAGTTCTTTGGTAATTTCCTGAGCCTTTGGGGGATGTTGCCATGTAAACTGGATAGCTTCTTGGCTTAGAATTCAGTTTCCTTGGTATTGAATTCAATCATTTTTATTTTTCCATCTGCTTTCTAGCTTCAAAAATTTTGTACCCCACCACCACTTGTGAATTCAGCTTATTTTTATACATGTTTACTGTTATTTTAATGTGGCTTCAGGAGGGAAAATAGGCGTGTGTGTGTGTGTTTAACCTGCCATCATTAACCAGTGGCCAATTCCTTGAGATCAAAGTCATGGGATGATTTAAACCTCATGTTCTGAAGTCAGACACACCATATGTGGAAATTTAACTTACCCATCAACTATCCAAGTACCTATTCGAGGCAAGATACAGAGTATGAATGCCCTTTCCTGTAGAATATAAGAATACCTAATTTACAGAGTGGCTCCAAGGATTAAATGAACTAATGTATATGTTATCTAGTATCATAAAATTATATTAATAACAATTATCCAACACACACATTATGTTTTATCATGGCCTATCATTATGAGTTTTATGCAAATTAACTTATAAATATGACCCTTAAATACTGATGTACAGAAACATGTCCCTTCATCCTCAATTTAATAATCCAAAAAGGTATAAAAATTGAGCTTTAAAAAATCAATTTGACAGCAAAATTTGAGCTACTCTGAATTTACTTTCAGGGAAAATTCAACCTGTCCCATATGGGGTGAATATTCTCATTTTGTTACAGACATAATAATGACTCATTAGTATATGACTGCTACCCGGGTCCCTTACTAGTATTTCTTATGCTCCAAATTTCTTCCTAAAATTTGAAAAACTGAAAAACATGGAATTCTGAAATATACATCACCCCAGAGAGATTGTGGACCTCTGTATGCATTTCTAATCTTTCCCCTGAATCCTCCCTGTTAGTCTTTTGATTATTAGCAAAATATAGAGTTTCAAAACTCAAAATGTTAAACAGAAGTAGGAATATTAGGAAGAAGAAAAACTAAACAACTTCAAAAGTTGGGAGACAGGGTATGAGAGAGAAAGCCTGGAGTTTTTGAGAAAGTCCACAGTTGGTAAATTTTGCAGAGAACAGTTATCAAGATGCTAAATCTCTGGGCACACAACTGCACAAACAACATTTTTAGGATTTGCTTCTCTGTATTAGATACTCTGAATAAACCTCAGTAACAGATTGATATTACTTTAATGGATCAGTGAGGTGAATTTCTGTTTGTAGCTTTTTACTTTCTTTTTAAAAAATAGAACTAAACCTAACACAGCCAAGCTTTATTTGACCTACACTTCCAGCTATGTTGTCCTCGAACACCTAAGATAATCAATCTTTTTCATACAATTGCTGCTTAATAAATGTTTTTGAGTTGAATCACGATAATCCTTAGCATGAATATATTATGTAAACATTTAGAATGAGATCAAAATGCAACTAGAAAGAGGATAAAATAAGGATCAGAACACTTTGACACTTTGCTCCAAATTCTTCCTTTGCTGTTAACAAACTGTGTAATAGAAGATGTTTTGTTTGTTTATTGGACTTCAAGTGCAGAGAATCAGGCTACCCATTCCTAATGGTGCCCAGCATGTGGCTGCAAGGATTCTAATGCCTCACTCAAGCTTTATTTGTTCCTCCATTTTGCTCCTGACCACCTCTTTCATTCAAGCTCCCTCCACCTTGTACTCACTTATGCTTGATGTATGTTTTATGTTATCCTTATAAAATATGTAGCTGTGTTGTACGTTATCTGCTTTTATTTGAATGTGTTTGTGCTATATTTGCCAGGTTAATTTTTTTATTCATAATTTTTAAGATTATCCACGTGGCTATATGTGTATGTTAGATATTAGGATTTAAACATCATGTACAATATATTTCTATTCTCCTATTCATCCCAAAATCCTTATTAGCATCAAATACATTCAAGGCACAATAACGAACATAGTCTTTAGTCTCTGGGAATAGAGTCCTAAATAAATAACTATATCTGAAAAAAATAAACCCCAATTTCAATTTCTAGTAAAGAGTTTCAAGCTACTGATAAGTTTGAATAGTTTTGAAGCTACTGAGGCCTCCTTTCCCTTCTGTCTTACAAGAAAATATTTCCCACAATGTACGAGTACTGCCTTTGTGATTCTCTTAACAGTGGAATTTTACATAGCTAAGTTTGATAATGTTGCCAATGCCATGAAGCCACTATATACATGGGTCATTATGAAAGTTTTGAGATATACAAAAATCAACAAACAGAAAATCCACACAGATGGAAAGAAATGAAGCCCTCCCACCAACACCGGTAAGCTGAGCAAGATGAAACTTACATAATGATTCAGAAAGAACACTGTCAATGTTTCTTGGTAGTAAAATAACGGTCTGTCTCAAAACTTTCATAATAACCCACATAAATGTGTCTCTACAATCATAATATTTTCTCCAGAATGGCTAATCCAGTTTATATTTCTACCAATAGTACACAAGTACTCCAAGCTTCCCACATCCTTAGCAGTCCTAAAAATATTCATCTTCCTAAATTTTACCAATCTGATTGATATAAAATGCCATCACATTAATTCCCCTTTTCTCCTATTTACTAGCAGGTTTAAACATATTTGTATATGCTTGTTATCCTTTTGAATGTCTCTTCATACATCATTAATTTCATATATTTTCCATCTTTTGAAGTGCCTAACATGATTATTGTTGATTTAAATGCATTCTTTGTATAATCTAGATATTAATCTCCTTTATCAAATTCTATATGCTGAATATATCTTCTCTATAAACTTTCATTTTCTATTACTTTTGTGTATAATCTCTTTTTTTGAATACAGTAATTTTCTTATGGTCATATTCTTCATTTATTTATGTTTTGTCAATTTAGTTTGCGTTTTTTGAATCATATGTAAGGTATACTTTTGTAACCTAAGTCAAAAAGATTACAGACTACATAAATATCCATTCTCAGCCTTAAAGACCTCATTTGAAAAATCTATGATGTTTCATCTAGGTGCTTGCTAATCAGTACTTCAAAGCTGGATTTCTAGAAAAGAACTAAGAAAAATAGTAAAATGGAATAATGTGGATAGAGCCCATAGTAGGCATATACTGAATAGCAGTTATTATTAGTAGTATTTGAAATATCTAGCCAGAAAAAGCTCAAAAAAGAACATCCCAGACTCATGAAAAATAATAGGTCTAATTTAGAGGTGGACATTTCATTTTTATTTGTTTAGCTTGTACATTTACATGCTAATAAAATTAAATATGTTCATTTTCTATTTTAAAGATTTCAAAGAGAAAAATGCCACAGATCCCAAACAGCTTCTCTACAGCACCAGCTGCTTAATTAGAGTTGATTGACAAAAAGGTGATGATTGTATGATGTCAATAGTCAGATAAAAGATTTAATAAGTCATGGCATTGTATTTATGAAATAGTGATTCCCAGTGCTTCTTTGGTAAGAAGGAGTCTGACTGGGAAGTCAGTTAGGAAAATCGACTTTGCTCTGCCTATTCGATGCTTCTGATAGAATACTTAGAGTCTTCCATGGCTCTGAACAGTGATTTTTATTTTATTTTATTTTATTTTATTCTTATTTTTACTTTTTTTTCCAGAAATGCTCTAGGGAAAGTCTACTGAGGGTCACATACAGTTGGCTATTTTGTGTACAAAGAGAGAATTTTCCTTAGTGGGATATACTGTATGATGGTAAGTCTAACTGTGTGAGTTTTACACATGGCCCATAAACTCAATGTGTTCCCAATCCTAGATGACTCATTCCTAGAAACATAATTGATTCTACCCAGAAGACAGCCTCTTCTCCTGAAGAGAGACATGCCCTCCTATAGCCTTTGCCGTTCACATTATGCTTTTGGTATACTAACACTTATTTGTTTAAAGAACATTCCAACGCCAAACCCAGCAGAAGAAAAGAAACAACCAAAATTAGGGAAGAATTAAATGAAATTGAAAACAAAAGAATCATTCAAAAGATCAACGAGGGGGGCGGAGACAAGATGGCTGACTGAAGCCAGCTTTCCACAGAGGCTCCTGTCCAGAAGGAGAGTTAAAGGACAGAAATTTAGCAAGGAAACTGGCAGATTAGAGGTGTGCCAAGAGAGAAGGTTGAAGAATGCAAATCAACCCTGCTGAGCTGAGCTGCGACCCCAAGGATACAAAGAAAATGTACAAAATCCATCAGCAAGTGAATGGTAGTCCCCTCCCCCATGAGTACGGCTCGGAGTACCATACAAACAAACAAGCAGAGTTCAAAAGTCCTCCCATTATATCCCATGGGAGAGACCCTCTAAAAACTGGACTTACTTCCCCTACTAGGGTGCCATGGCACTCTCCTGCCAGGCATAAAACTGTATAAAACTGTATATATTCTCTACCTGCAATTCTGAACTCCCAGCACTCCCCTCCCTTCTCACTCTGAGGTCTGAAAGCCTGTCCCCCAGGAGTCCAGATTCTTGGGTATTATCTCGAGAGGTGCAGACAGGGCATGGACTGCTGCTGGCCAGTGCTGATTCTGAAGCATGGGAGTGAGGAGAGGATGGTAAGCTGAGAGGGAACCACACCAGAGCAGCAGTGCCCCGAGGCACAGAACAGCAGCTGTTTTGGCAACAATACGGCTCACCCTTGGATATTCCCGAGTCACATCCCCTGTCTCTCTGGGCAACAAGAGGAAGCCAGGCATCTTCTCTGGCAGCAGCCACTAGCAGAAAAGATCTGGGATGGAAACACAGGGCCCATGAATAAAGGGTTTCCCTGAGGCAGTACCAGCCTAGGTGGAGCGCGGGGACTAGAAAACGCACACACAGAGCCAGCAAATTCCCAGGGAGGGTCTGACCCAGAGGACCACTTTACTGAGCCTAAGACACATCTGGCCCTCAAGGGATGATCAGCCTAAACAAAGGAATGTAGGAGGCTAGAACTGACAGCTAACCATACTGCAAATACAAACTACTGGGCAGCAGCAAAGAGAGGGCTTTAGGCACAGGTACTGTGAACTCATAAGAGCTTCTCTTCTGCAGGGGTATTTAGCTGGGATAGAAACAAATTCCGCAAAGTTGTTCTTTTCTGTCAGTAATATCAATAACGGGTGGGGCTGGATCTGAGTGAACAGCCCTAGCCTCCATCAAGTGCCCAAGGTTGTCAGGCCTTACCTCTCACTGACAGATATTGGCAGAGAGCAGCAGCCTGGCTGAGGAGACATAGATCTCCCTGTGATTCAGCAGGAGCAAACACCTGGAGTATCTGCTCACTGGAGGCAACTGGGTCACAGCCCTGCAGGGTTATCAGTGACTGGGTGTGACAGAGGTGCAAGGTGGGGAAAGAGGCATCAACCTTCCCAGACTAATCTATTTGCTGGGTGAGTCCTCCTCACCTCACAAAGAACCGGAGCAAGTCATACTTGAGTTGAATTGTCAGCTACCCCTGTGATCTAGTTGCCAGAGACCTTTTAAACTCTCCCACCTGAGACAGGTGCTGACTGAAACAACTGATTTGGACCTCTTGAACTGGGCAAATTGCCTGAGGACTATCCAAATGGTACCCTTGGTGTGTGCTGGGTGTGTGGTTGTAGGAAGGTTTGATTTTCCTTTTCCAATTGTTACCTGTGGGGGGCTGGGTGACTTAATTGCTAGTATTTCTCCACAGCTGAGACTTCAACCCAGAGTAACTGATTCACTAGGGTCAGACAGAAACCAGCTGAAAACAAGACAGAGCCACTTAGCCCCACCACACCAAGCAGGTCCCCAGTTTCTCAGGCCATAGCACTGTACAGATCCCCCTTGGCAAAGCTCCAGGGGAAAAGGTACAGACACTAGCTTTTGGGCAAAGGGCTGGTTAATCACTACTCCTGGGTCCTGGAAACCAACTTTTCTTTATCCACTCATCTAGTAAAACAGTGTAAAACAATTATGGGGCGAAATCAGTAGAAAAACTCTGGTAACATGAATAACCAGAGGAGATCAACCCCCCCCAAAAGGAAATATATTGCAGACATAACTGAAGATCCTATTCACAAACAGATGGCCGAGATCTCAGAAATAGAGTTCAGAGTTTGGATTGCAAACAAGATGAATAGAATGGAGGAAAAGTGGGAATTGGAAATTCGAGGAGAAATTCAACAGTTGTCTCAAGAATTCAACGAATTTGAAGACAAGATCACCAAATATTTTGACACATTGAAGCAATAATTTGCAGCCCTTAAAGATCTGAAAAATAAAGTACAATCCCTCAGTAACAGAGTGGAGCAAGCAGAAGAAAGGATTTCTGACATTGAAGACAAAGCTTTTGAACACTCCCGAACTCTCAAAGAGGAAGAGAAATGGAGAACAAAAACAGATCATTCTCTCAGAGAGCTCTGGGACAATTTGAAGAAGGCTAATATCTGCCTCATTGGAATCCCTGAAAGCGATAACGTGGCTTCACAAGGCACAGAGGCTCTTCTCCATAAAATTATGAAAGAGTTTTCCAGGCATCCCAAGAGATTCGAAATTCAGATAGCAGACAGTTTCATAACCCCAGCATGACTCAACTGGAATAAGACATCCCCTAGGCACATCATAATTAACTTGACTAAAGGTAATATGAAGGAGAAAATTCTGAAAGCAGCCAGATGTAAAAAAAAACCCATTACCTACAAAGGGAAGAATATTAGAATGACTGCAGATCCCTCTGCTGAAACCTTTCAAGCCAGAAGAGGGTGGTCATCGACTTTTAATCTCCTAAACCAAAATAACTTTCAACCCCGGATCCTGTATCCAGCTAAACTGAGTTTCATTTATGATGGAGAAATTAAATACTTTAATGAAATTCATATGTTGAAGAAATTTGCCATAACCAAACCAGCTCTTCAGGATCTTCTCAGACCAATCCTCCATAATGACCAGCCCAATCCTTGACCACAAAAGTAAACTCACTCAGAAACTTTTGATCAAAATCCAACTTCCACAGTGGCGAAAGGATTAAAAATGTCCACTGGACTTTTGAAAACTTGATAGGCAAAATTTTACCAGACTTATCAATATTCTCCATTAAGGTGAATGACTTACACTGTCCTCTAATGAGGCACAGGTTGGTTGACTGGATACAAAAACTCAGGCCTGACATCTGCTATATACAAGAATCTCATCTTACCTTAAAAGATAAATATAGACTCAGGGTGAAATGATGGTCATCCATATTTCAGGCAAATGGAAATCAGAGAAAGCAGGTGTTGCAATTTTATTTCAAGATATAATAGGCTTTAAACCAACAAAAGTAGGGAAGGATAAGAATGGTCACTACATATTTGTTAAGGGTAATACACAATATGATGAGATTTCAATTATTAATATTTATGCATCCAACCAGAATGCGCCTCAATTTATAAGAGAAACTCTAACAGACATGAGCAAACTTAAATTCCACCAGCTCCATAATAGAGATTTCAACACTCCTTTGGTAGTGTTGGATAGATCCTCCAATAAGAAGCTGAGCAAAGAAATTTTAGATTTAAAACTAACCATCCAACATTTGGATTTAGCTGACATCTACAGAACATTTCATTCCAACAAAACTGAATACACATACTTCTCATCACCCCACGGAACATACTCCAAAATTGATCACATCTTAGGTCACAAGTCTAACCTCAGTAAATTTAAAGAAATAGAAATTATTCCTTGCATCTTCTCGAACCACCATGGAATAATAAAAGTTGGACTCAGTAACAACAGGAATCTGCATACTCATACAAAAACATGGAAACTAAATAACCTTATGCTGAATGATAGCTGGGTCATAGATGAGATTAAGAAAGAAATTGCCAAATTTTTGGAACAAAACAACAATGAAGACACAAATTATCAGAACCTCTGGGATACCACAAATTCAGTCTTAATTGGGAAATTTATTGTACTGCAAGCCTTCCTCAAGAGAACGGAAAAGGAGGAAGTTAAGAACCTAACGAGACTTATCAAGCAACTGGAAAAGGAAGAAAATTTCAACCCCAAACCCAGTAGAAGAAAAGATAACCAAAATTAGAGTAGAATTAAATGCAATTGAAAACTAAAGGATTATACAACAGATCAATAAATCAAAAAGTTGGTTGTTTGAAAAGGTCAATAAAATAGATAAACATTTGGCTAACCTAACCAGGAAAAAAAAGAGTAAAATCTCTAATTTTATCAATCATAAACGACAAAGATAAAATAACAACAGACTCCTCAGAAATTCAAAAAATCCTTAATGAATATTACAAGAAACTTTATTCTCAGAAATATGAAAATCTGAAGGAAACTGACCAATACCTGGAAGCACATCACCTTCCAAGACTTAGCCAGAATCAAGAGGAAATGTTGAACAGGCCTATATCAAGTTCTGAAATAAAATCAACCATACGAAATCTCCCTAAAAAGAAAATCCCAGAACCAGATGGCTTCATGTCAGAATTCTACCAAACCTGTAAAGAGGAACTAGTACCTATATCACTCAACCTGTTGCAAAAATACAGAAAAAGAAGGAATACTACCCAACACATTCTATGAAGCAAACATCACCCTGATCCCCAAACCAGGAAAAGACCAAAAAAGAAAAGAAAATTATAGACCAATATCACTAATGAATATTGATGCAAAAATATTCAACAAGATCCTAACAAACAGAATCCAACAACACATCAAACAAATTATACATCATGACCAAGTCAGTTTTATCCCAGGGTCTCAAGGTTGGTTCAGTTCAATATAAGTAAATCTATAAATATAATTCAGCACATAAACAAATTAAAAAACAAAGACCTATGATTCTCTCAATTGATGCAGAAAAAGCTTTTGATAATATCTAGCATAACTTGAGGATCAGAACACTTAAGAAAATTGGTATAGAAGGGACATTTCTTAAACTGATAGAGGTCATATACAATAAACCCACGGCCAATATCCTATTGAATGGAGTTAAACTGAAATCATTTCCACTCAGATCAGGAACCAGGCAAGGTTGCCCATTGTAACCACTGCTTTTTAACATTGTAATGGAAGTTTTAGCCATCGCAATTAGAAAAGGCAATCAAGGGTATCTATATAGGGTCAGAAGTGATCAAACTTTCACTCTTTGCAGATGATATGATTATATATCTGGAAAACACCAGGGATTCTACTACAAAACTCTTAAGAAGTGATCAAGGAATACAATAGCATCTCAGGTTACAAAATCAACATCCATAAATCGGTAGCCTTTATATATACCAACAATAGTCAAGCTGAAAAAGCAGTCAAGGACTCTATTCCTTTCACAGTAGTGCCAAAGAAGATGAAGTATTTGGGAGTTTATCTAACAGAGGATGTGAAAGATCTCTATAAAGATAACTATGAAACTATAAGAAAAGAAATGGCTGAAAATGTTAAGAAATGGAATAACATACCATGCTCATGGCTGGGAAAAATCAACATTGTTAAAATGTCCATACTACTCAAAGCAATATATAATTTTAATGCAATTCCTATTAAAGCTCCACTGTCATACTTTAAAGATCTCGAAAAAATAATACTTTGTTTTATATGGAATCATAAAAAACCTCGAATAGCCAAGACATTACTCAGAAATAAAAACAAAGCAGGAGGAATTGCACTACCAGACCTCAGACTATACTATAAATCAATAGTGATCAAAAAAGCATGGTAGTGGCACAGAAACAGAGAGGTAGATGTATGGAACAGAATAGAGAACCAAGAGATGAACCCAGCTACTTACCATTATTTGATCTTAGACAAGCCAATTAAAAATGTTCAGTGGGGAAAAGATTCCCTATTTAACAAATGGTACAGCGTGAACTGGCTGGCGACTTGTAGAAGACTTAAACTGGACCCACACCTATCACCATAAACTAAGATAGACTATCTCTGGATTAAATATTTAAACTTAAGACATGAAACTATAAAAATACTAGAAGAGAGTGCAGGGAAAACTCTTGAAGAAATCGGTGTGGGTGAATATTTTATGAGGAGGACCCCCCGGGCAATTGAAGCAGCTTCAAAAATACACCACTGGGACCTGATCAATTAAAAAGCTTCTGCACAGCCAAGAACAGAGTAAGTAAAGCAAGAAGACAGCTCTCAAAATGGGAGAATATGTTTGCAGTTTATGTCTCCGACAAAGGTTTAATAACCAGAATCCACAGAGAACTCAAACGTATTAGCAAGAAAGGAACAATTGATCCCATTTCAGGCCTGGCAAGGGACTTGAAGAGAAACTTCTCTGAAGAAGACAGGAACATGGCTTACAGACACATGAAAAAATGCTCATCATCCTTAATCATCAGAGAAATGCAAATCAAAACTACTTTGACATATCCTTTACCAGTAAGATTAGCCCATATCACAAAATCCCAAGACCAGAGATGTTGGCGTGGATGTGGAGAAAAAGGAAGACTTCTATACTGCTGGTAGGAATGCAAATTAATACATTCCTTTGGAAAGATGTTTTGAGAACACTTAGAAATTTAAAAATAGACCTGCCCTCAATCCTATAATTTCTCTACTAGGTATATGCCCAGAAGACTAAAAATCACATTATAACAAAGATATTTGTACCAGAATGTTTATTGCAGCCCTATTCATAATTGCTAAGTCATGGAAAAAGCCCAAGTGCCCATTGATCCACTAATGGATTAATAAATTGTAGTGTATGTAACCATGGAATATTATGCAGCCTTAAAGAAAGATGGAGACTTTACCTCTTTCATGTTTACATGGATGGAGCTGTAAAGAAAGATGGAGACTTTACCTCTTTCATGTTTATGAAAGATTCTTCTTCTTCTAGGATTCTTCTTAGCAAAGTATCTCAAGAATGGAAGAAAAAGTATCCAATGTACTTGACTCTAAATTTATGGTTTTCATATGAAAGCTATAACCCAGTTAGAACCTAAGAATATGGAGAAGGGAGATTGGAAGGGAAGGGGAGGGAGGAGGATTGGCTGAGGGAGGGTGATTGGTGGGATCACACCTCCTGTGCATCTTACAAGGGTACATGTGAAACTTACTAAATGTAGCATATAAATGTCTTAACGCAATAACTAAGGAAATACCAGGAAGGCTATTTTAACAAGTGTGATGAAAATATGTCAAATGGTGTATAAAACCAGTGTATGGTGCCCCATGATTGCACTAAAAATAAATAATAATAAAAATTAAAGAAAAAGATCAACAAAACAAAAAGTTGGTTTTTTGAAAAGATTAACAAAATTGATGAACCTTTTGCCATCCTAACCAGAAATAGAAAAGTAAAATCTCTAATTTTGTCTATCGGAAATGATAAAAGAGAAATAACAGACACTTCAGAAATTCAAAAAATCTTCAATCATTACTACAAAAATCTTTATTCCTAGAAATATGAAAATCTTAAGGAAATGGACCAATACCTGGAACCACGCCACCTTCCTAGACTCAGCCAGAAAGAATTAGAAATCTTGAATAGACCTATATCAACCACTGAAATAGCATGAACAATACGAAATCTCCCTAAAAAGAAAAGTCCAGGACCAGATGGCTTCACATTTGAATTCTATCAAACCTTTAAAGAGGATCTAGTACCTATATTATACAATGTTTTCCAATGTATAGAAAAAGAAGGAATACTTCCCAACGCATTCTATGAAGCAAATACACCCTGATACCCCAAAACAGGAAAGGATCCAACAAAGAAAGAAAATTATAGACCAATATCATTAATGAATATCGATGCAAAAATATTCAGTAAGATCTTACCAAACAGAATTCAACATGACAGGGCACAATCCCTTGCACCCTTGTAAGGTGAATCAGTCTCATTTGTGTTCCTTGAGGTACGAGGTTCTGAGAAGGAACATTTCCAGTACTTGAGCTAGATGTGAGTTTTGGGGGATATTCTCCCTAGCTCACAGAAGCAGCTTTGCTGAAAAATGCAGGCAGTTACACCTTAAATGAAAGAATGTGCCAGAGGGCCTCACCAAGTCGTAGCTGGAGACAGATCATCTGCCTGGGGCAATGGACCGTTGCACTTAATCCCCTACCTCTATTTACACAATAAATTTCAGTTAGTCATATAGGGAAGTGGGCAAACAGAACAGACAACCCAGCCCCTTGTAGTTTATCTCCATTGTTGTTTATCTCCAAATAGGATATTCTTATTTTAGAAAGGTGTGTACGTACTTAGCTGTATTAATGCTGATAAGGAATCTTGATGACTGTTTTGTTACCTTTTGTCCGCTTTATTCTTGGATTATTTTTATCTGATGAGTTTGGGTATATAAGAAAGTGAATAAAGACAAGTGATTGCTTATGTTCCTGAGCCTGCACCAGCCATCCCTTTTAAAATCATTTACTTTGTCTTCCGTGCTGCCTTTGCATCATCGACCAGTAGCCCAGTGGACAGCAACATCAACAACACATAAAAAAAATTGCACACCACGATCAATTTGGTTTTATTCTAGGGTTACAGGGTTTGTTCAACATATGCAAATCTATAAATATAATACATCACATCAATAAAATAAAAAACAAAGACCATATGATTCTCTGAATGGACACAGAAAAAGCCTTTGATAATATTCAGCATCCTTTCATGATCAGAATTCTTAAGAAAATAGGCATCGAAGGGACATTTCTTAAACTAATAGAGGCCATCTACAGCAAACCCACAGCCAGTATCATATTGAATGGTGTAAAACTGAAAATATTTCCGCTCACAGCAGGAACGAGGCAAGGATGCCCACTGTCTCCACTGCTTTTCAACATAGTAATGGAAGTCTTAGCCATAGCAATCAGGCAAGAGAAGGCAATCAAGGATATCCAAATAGGGTTAGAGGAGATCAAACTCACACTCTTCGCTGATAATATGATCCTATACCTGGAAAATCCCACTGACTCAACTTCAAAACTCTTAGAAGTGATCAATACAGCAGCATCTCAGGATACAAACTCAAGGCTTATAAGTCAGTAGCTTTTATAGATGCCAACAATAGTCAAGCTGAAAATATAGTCAAGAACTCTATTCCTTTTACAGTAGTGCCAAAGAAGATGAAGTATCTGGGAATTTACCTAACAAAGGATGTGAAAGATCTCTATAAGGAGAACTATGAAACTCTGAGAAAAGAAATAGCCAAAGATGTTAACAAATGGAAAAACATACCATGCTCATGGCTGGGAAGAATCAATATTGTTAAAATGTCCATACTACCCAAAGCAATCTACAGATTTAATGCCATCCCTATTAAAGCATCATTGTCATACTTTAAAGAGCTTAAAAAAAATAGTACTTCGTTTTATATGGAATGATAAAAAACTTCAAATAGCAAATACAATACTCAGAAATAAGAACAAATCAAGAGGTATCACATTACCAGATTTCAGGCTATACTTCAGGCTATCACTATAAATCTATAGTGATCAAAACAGCATGCTACTGGCACAAAAGCAGAGAGGTAGATTTAGAAAACAGAATAGAGAACCAAGAGATGAACCCACCTGCTTACCGCCATTTGATCTTTGACAAGCCTATCAAAAATATTCCGTGGGGGAAAGACTGACTCCCTATTTAACAAATGGTGCTGGGTAAACTGGCTGGTGACCTACAGAAGACTGAAACTGGACCTCCACCTTTCACCATTAACAAAAATTGATTCTCACTGGATAAAAGATTTAAACTTAAGACATGAAACTATAAAAATACTAGAAGAGAGTGCAGAGAAAACACTTGAATAAATTGACCTGGGAGAATATTTTATGAGGAGGACCCCCTGGGCAATCGAAGCAACACCAAAAATTCATTACTGGGATCTGATCAAACTAAACAGCTTTTGCACAGCCAAAGAGCACAGTAAGTAAAGCAAACAGACAACCTTCAGAATGGGAGAAGATTTTTGCAGGTTATGCTTCCAACAAAGGTCTGATAACAAGAATCTACAGAGAACTCTAAGTAATAAGAAAAGAATAAACAACCCCATTTCTATGTGGGCAAGAACTTGAACAGAAACTTCTCTGATGAAGACAGGCACATGGCCTACAAACACATGAAAAAATGCTCATCATCCTTAATCATCAGAGAAATGCAAATCAAAATAACTTTGAGATATCATCTAACTCCAGTAATATTAGCTCACATCACAAAATCCCAAAACTACAGATATTGGCGTGGGTGCAGAGAGAAGGGAATGCTTCTACACTGCTGGTGGGAATGCAAGCTAATACGACCGTTTTGGAAAGAAGTTTGGAGAACACTCAAGGAACTGAAAGTAGACCTACCATTCAATCCTGCAATTCCTCTACTAGGTATATACCTAGATGATCAAAAATCATTTCACAACAAAGATAATTGCACCAGAATGTTTTCCTGCAGCCCAATTCATAATAGCCAAGACATGGAAACAGCCCAAGTGCCCATCGACCCGTGAATGGATTAATAAATTGTGGTATATGTACACCATGGAATATACTTTGCAGCCATAAAAATGATGAAGACTTCGTATCTTTTATGTTTACCTGGATGGAGCTGGAACATATTTTTCTTAGCAAAGTATCTCAATAATGGAAAAAAAAGTATCCAATGTACTCAATACTACTATGAAATCAATATATAACCACCTACACACTCATACAAATGGCAAAACATAACTATGGTCCAGAAAGTAGAAGAGAAGAGGAGAAGGGAAAAGGAGAGAGAGGGGAAGAGAGGGGGCATATGGGAAAAGGGAGGGTGTTTGGGGGGACCTCACATAATTGTGTTATGCAATGGTACATTTCAAAACTATTAAGAAATGACTATAACTGTGATGGATTGATAGATGTGTTACTAAGTTCAATGTAAGCATTTCACGTTGTATATCAAAGCAGTACTCTGAACCCCATAAACGCATCAATGTACAAAGTTATGATTTAATAAAAAGTAATTAAAAAGAAAAAAATTCTTAGTTATCTGCCCTTGACAAGCATAATCTCACTGACTAATCTGCAAACACCATACAGGTAGGTATCATGGGGTCTCTCTCTTTCCCTAAAACGTGTAACATTCTCCCAAATATTTGCTGATTGGTGGCTGATCTATGCTGTGCTGTGGTAGTTAAACTACAGTCCAGTCCACGTTATTTTTCTAGGGCATCTAGGAACACCATGAACTAGGCACAGTGGACAGAGCTCTGTTGTCCTATTTGGATTCCTACAAAAAAAAACACTCTCTTCTCTCTATGCTGGTATCCACATGTACTACTTGCACCCTGTGATACTACAAGTTTGTTTTATTTCCTAAGCTTCTGCATCCGCAGGGGGTTATACAAGGAGTGGGGAGATGTGCTGAACAAACCTCCCTCCATGGTGTTATTGGCAGTCAGCTCTTCCCATTTTCCAGATCAGTCTGCCCTCCACATAAAATCCACAGCTGCCGACTGCAGGGTCTGTCACTGTTACCAGCTCTGCCTCTTCATCACACAGTCAGCATGACTTTTTTACTCAATCAAACTTATCCCAACTTGAATTGTTCCATCAGAGTGGTCTAGCTGCTGCTGCTGTGATCTCCCAGCTATTAACATAGACATTACAGTGCTCCAACCACTCAAAGACGCAGCAGCACAGCCATCCTGGACTGCAGCCACTTAAGGGAGATGGAGACAGATGGCTATTTGCAGAGGGCAGAGAATTTAACAGCAGTGCCTCTTCACACTGTGATGATGGATTTTCCCCTCAAAGGAAGCAATAGGCATTAATCCCCTTGAGATTTTCCGATACTCATTGTATCCCTTTCTACCCAAATCACATTCCTCACCCTGGAAACAGGAAGCAGATGCCAGCATTTCTGCAGGCCTGAGAAGAGGGAGTTCCTATGACCACCAAAGCAGGTCTCACACATCTCGGGAGAGGAAGCCTGTCTCCAGGCAGAGCCTGCCTCCTGCAGTTGGTAGGGCTGTGAGCCTAGAATCATATGATTTTGTGAAGATGATACTATTTAACTCCCAGGTTCTGGAGAGAACTAAGAGAGCAGTTCCATGTGCAGACAGGGAACATTCCTGGCACTCAGCAGGTGCCTGACTGAGGGAGCCCAGCGGGGACCCCAGGTGGCCCAGGCACGCTGTTTCTCTGCTTTCTTCTCCTTTCTGCCTGGTCTTCTTCATCTCTCAATGATGCTCTTTTCTAATAATTTGTGAGTACTACTGCCTCTACCAGTTTCTTTTTTTTCTATCAGTAAAACTTCATTTTAGGTTTTTTCTCTTTATAAAACAAAATTGTATTTAAGAGAAATACAGAGCTTACAGCTTAACGAATTTTCACTAAGTGAAAGTTGTGTAATCAACATCCAGATGGAGGAGAGACCATTACCTGCACCTCCAGAAGCACTTCATGTCCCCTCTGGTCCTCCAAGGTTCTGAAGGATGGCACTGAGCCAAAATGTGAATATTCAAAAACCTTAGAAAACGTCTTACAAAGGACAAAAGAATTATCCTGCATCAAATGAATATTCTTCTTCCAAAAGATAAAATTTAAAGCTGCGATTTCCCCTAGATGTTCTACCACAGTACTCACTACCAGCAATGTTCTACTGGCCCCAAGATCTTTTTCCTGACTTTGCTGAGTTCATGCTCTGGGCTGTGTTTAAAACATCACTTTTTTTTTTTCGTCTTCCACGAGCTATTTCACAAATGGTGCCTTGGTAATGGGAACTTCATCTCTTTTGAGAGGCAAGATAGCCACACAGGCCAAGACTGTGGCCTTGCTCCACTCATGACGTATGTTTTATGATTTGAGGCTTTAAGTCATTTTTAAAAAATAAAAAATCTTTAACCATCAGGATTTATTTGTGAAGACAATCTTAAGATTTTGATAATGTATATATTCATATGTGTCAGTGCAACCCTAATTATTCAGTTCAATTTGAGGTATGGTCAATGAAAGTGACTGAACAGTTTAATTTTTAATTATTATGCCAATGCAATCATTATTACCAGCTCATTGTCAACTCTGGGTACTTCAAAGAGTGAGTTTGAACATCCTAAATTCAACGTACCAATTGTTTGCATACATATGCAGATTTAAAAGCTTTCCAAAATTAGATATCATCTTAATAATTATACTTTTTAATTTTCTTGGTAAAGATATATTCCTTTTTATTAGAATGAAGAAACATAAATTAACAATAAATTTATCTGACTTATTACAAATTATGTAACACTTGACTCTGAATTAAGGGAAATTTATAATTTAATTGACTTAAAAATAATAGAAAGATGAGGACTATATGTCATTAATAGAAGGGAAGGCAGAAACATGGAAATAAATACTATATATATATATATATATTTTTTTTTTTTTTTGCAGTTTTTATTTTTTGGCCAGGGCTGGGTTTGAACCCGCCACCTCCAGTATATAGGGCTGGTGCCCTACTCCTTTGAGCCACAGGCACCACCCAATTCTAGATATATTTTAATAAAGGATTCCAGGATGTGATCTCATACCAAGGATAGGAAAACAATGTCTTGAGGTGGCACCCGTAGCTCAGTGGCTAGGGCACCAGCCACATACACCAAGGCTGGGAGGTTTGAAGCCAGCTCAGGCCAATTAAACAACAATGATACTGCAACAAAAAAATTGCCAGGAGTTGTGGCTGGCACCTATAGTTCCAGCTACTTGGGAAGCTGAGTTAAGAGAATCGCTGAAGCCCAAGAGTTTAAGGGTGTTGTGAGCTGTGACAGCACAGCACTCTAACGAGGGCTATGTAATGAGATTTTGTTTCAAAAAAAATAATAAAATAATAAATAATGTGTTGAAATCAGACAGGCCTCAATCCCATTTTCATAAATACAGTTTTATAAAAAACAAAATGCTCATGTTTTCCTTTTCTTCTTGAAATTCTGGGATTTTTCTAGAGTGTTTATGTCTCTGTAACAAAAATGTTAAAATTCAACTCAGTTCCAGAGGAAACTCTGTGTAAAGCAAACAGAATAAACAAAAGCAAAGACCCAATGGCTGTCCACTGACTGCCCGGGAATATTGGACATTAAAAGGTTATTTATTCTAAGAGGAAATTTAAGTAAGGACCATACCTCAAACAGAAGCCCAGAAAGATAATGGAGTATGATAAATTTGGGAAAGTGGCACAGATGTCCACCAGCCAGGTGCCCACCAACTACAGGTCATTTGCAGAATGCCAGGGCAGTAGAGCCTGGAGAGGGAGTAGAGTCCAGGAATGGCCTCTGCTCAGACTCGTGCCACATTACTCTGGGTCAGGGTTCTCAGCCTGTGTCCTACTGCTGCTCCTGCTCTGGAAAAGGAATGTTGAAGGGCCCTTCACAGAGAGGTGGACACTGCCGTTTCCAGACCTCTTCATCTGGATACTTTAGTTTGTAAGTGACAGGAACCCAAATGAAACTATCTCATGCAAAATATATACAATTGTATATGTCTGTGTACGTGTGTGTAATTTCATGTGACTAAAATAAAGAGAAAATAACTGAAATGGAAGCAGGATTTCTGGATTTTCCCCTCCATCTGCAGTGTCGTCCTCTCAGGTCTGCCTACCTGTGGGGCTGGACCGTGCGGCTGGCAGCGCCTAGCTGTGCATCTTCACATCTTCATCTGACGCAGCTGTCTTTCTCCTCTTAAGTTTCCATTACATTACTTCCATAATTATTTTGTTTCACAAAACAGTAAAATTAAAAATGTACATGTATTTGAGAGGCCAAGCCAAAATTTCCATCTTTTTTCATTCCCAGAAGATAAGAACATTTTTAAAAAACCAAAACCACACACATGTATATATTGACATCATCATTTCGCTACACAAAAAGATATTTTAACTCAAAAAAGAGAAACTATTATAATCTAAGAAGAAAGAACAGTTCTTTAAATTGAATATAGTTAGCTTTATGAAAACTTGATTACATTGCCCTATTTTTTCCATTTTTTTTTATTGTTGGGGATTCATTGAGGGTACAATAAGCCAGGTTACACTGATTGCATTTGTTAGGTAAAGTCCCTCTTGCAATCATGTCTTGCCCCCAGAAGGTGTGGCACACACCAAGGCCCCAGCCCTCTCCTTCCTTCCCTCTCTCTGCTTTTCCTTTTCCCCCATGACCTTAATTGTCCTCATATCAAAATTGAGTACATATGGAGAAGCATGAATCCTATTTTTTCCATTTCACGCAAGAATGCATCATCATTGCCCAGCACCAGTCCTGATAAATCACTGTTCAGAGATATAGGAGGTAGAGCTGGCCCTGGTGGGGAGCTGGTACTAACACATCTCTCACTTCACAGTCCTGTTTTCAGTGCCTCATCTTTGCCACAAGCCACCCTACTCATCTCAGTAATTTACCAGAGACCAGGGCCAAGACTGGTCAAAGCTAGAAACGAAGAGGGAGAAAAAAAGAGGCATAACAGCTGAGGAAAGAGGTTATTCATGAGAAAGGAATGAAGCACCCCTTTCTGGATTATGTAAATTTATTTCTCTCTCCAAATTTGCTACACAACATAAAAACACAGACCACACCCCTAAATCTTTGCTTTTAGAAGACACAAAATTTACTTTTGAATTCCAAATACTCATGTAAGAATACACATCCTAATTTGTGATACTGAGTTCTAATTGTATTTTACCTATCCATCCCAGATATTAATACACACAATGAAATCTTTTATTTATTTATTTTTTGAGACAGTCTAATAGTATGTCACCCTCAGTAGAGTGTGTGCATACACACGACAACCTCACAGCAATCTCTAACTCTTGGGATTAAGCAATTCTCTTACCTCAGACTCAGAAGTAGCTGGGACTACAGGCACCCACCACAACTCCTGGCTATTCTTTTTTGTTGTTGCAGTTGTCATTGTTGTTTAGCAGGCCCGGGCAGGTTTGAACCTGCCTGCCTGGTTGTATGTGGCTGGTGTCCTAACCACAGAGTTACGGGCGCGAGCACATAATGAGATCTTTACACTGAAAGTTTTCCTTAACTACTAAAGAACATAACACAAACTGCTATGCTGAAATATACTTAGTCATTTAACAATAATCCAAGCTCTCATATTATCATTTGCACTAGTGAATGACTCAGATATAATATAAAATTAATCCTTTACACATTTATACAGGCTTCCTCAAACTGTTACTATAATAGATTTCCATATGAAAGCACATTTAATTACATCTTTTAAGGAAAATAGTACAACAAGACCTAGGCATCAATGTTTAAAATATTTGGTAAAATTGTATTTTTAATGAGAAAACAAAGTAAGAAGTAAGAAAATAAAACAATATTGAAACTACACAATTTCCTCTCTTCACAAGAGCTAATACACATTCCTATCAATCACTGGGGACATGTTTTGGCAGGAAAAAAATTTGCCCTTTTAAGGCAATGCCGTTTTCATTCAAACATCAACCCCAAATTTTCCACTTTGACAAAGAATTAGATCATATTCATTTCACTTCCTCAAGCACTTATTACCACGAGAATCAATTAACAGTAAAGTTAATTGCAAACTATAAAATTGCTAATTGAGACAAATTACAGATGATGGCTTTGTAATTTGAGTAAATGACAGGTTCAGATGTATGTGTGACCTACAAACTTATGTTATCCAAGTTACTTGTCTACTTAGAAAATTTTCAAAAGAAATGTACATTTAAACACAAGGAGAGTAGAGTCTACTAAAATGCAATGTGTTAAAGCACAAAATTTAGTAATAGGAAACTAAAACCTAACAGCTTTATTACTTCAAGTTCTAGAAGCAAATCATTGAACACTGTTAAACTCATCATACAATCTTGTGACATAGACCCTAAGGGTGGAATTAGAGTGAGAATCAAGGTATGTTGCTCAAATGGCTTCTATCATGCTTGATATTTATGCATTTCTATTCTAGTTACAGTCAATCATTTGTTCTTGAGTGTGCCTTTGCAAACAGTTTAAACGTAATGCTAAGGAAATAAAAACCTCTTTAGGGTATTTTCACTTCGTGAAAATGAACTGTTCCCATTTTCCTTGGTAGCCAAATGATATACATTCTTCTTACAAAAATAGTACTGATAATTATGCCATCCAGAGATGCTCACTGTTAAGATTTTGTTGCCTTTCTGTCTACCTTTCTCTAGTTATATTTGCATATTTAGGAGTGTTCCCCACCAAGAAAATATCATACTTAGTCCGTTGTCTGCTGCTATAATAGAAGACCAAAGATTGAGAAGTGTACAAAGAAAATAAATTATTTCTTACGCTTCTTGAGGCTGGAATGTTCAAACAAAGGGGCTGCATGTCATGAGGGCCTTCTTACTGCATGGAGGGCATCAAACAGTCAGAGTGTATGAGATGCTCGTCAGCTCAGTTACCTCTTTCTTTTCTTCTAAAGTCATCAGTCCCAACCTAATGACTTTATATAATCCTAATTACCCCACCTCTAAATGCCATCAACATAACATTGTGAGAATAAGTTTTTAACATATGAAATTACAGGAACACATTCAAACTGTAGCAATAAGACACAAGATATGGGAGGCGGAGCAAGATGGCAGACCTGAAGGATCATTCAGCTGAGCTCTCCTAGTACAACTGGGGAAAAAGAGAGAACTCAGTCATACCTGGTGTGGGAATTTACCCAGAGTGGTAGTTTACAGAGGATAGGGAGGAGGTGGTGAGCTGGATATACCATGTGATCTAGAACAGTGGGAATCTGATGTATTAGGCAAGTGATTGAGACTGGCTGGGATTGGCAGGCCTCCCATAGAGAGAAAGCAGAGGTCCAGGATGGGAGGAAGCCTTTCTGGAGTTTTCACTTCTTGGGGAAAGCTGCATATTGAGTGGAAAGCTTGGAAGAGTGGGTGGACTCAAACAGTATACAGCAACCAGATCTGAATGCCAGTTGGCATGGATTTGCCATAGATTTGGTGGCTGGTGAGGCTTCCATCCTGAGAAGGTCTTTGAGGCCAGGGAGCTGCCACTGTGGGAAGGTCGGGAGAAGGTCTTAGCAGGGGCCTAAAGTACAGCCATCTGAATCCCCCCTGCTGGGATCAGAATTGCACTCTTGGGACAGGGTGAGGAATTCTGATACCACATGGGAAATGGAGTCAGGAGGCACTGTGAGACCTGTCCCTAAAGGATTCTTGTGACCTTTAAGATCCCGACCCAGCAGAGTTGGAATGCTGAGGAAACAATCAGGTGATTACTGAAGGCAACTAGGTTAGGAATAAAGACCGTAGAAGTGCCAGGTGTGTTCTCCATATTCTAAAAAAAAAAAAAAGGGCCACCACTTGGTGTCTTGGTGATATATTGTAACATCTACATTTTGATTGAAGTTGGTCCTTTCCACTATTTGTAATTTTTTTCTAGTATTTTTATTTTTTTACTTTTCTTATTCTTTCTTCCTCTCTCTCTTGCTGTCTTTGAATATTTGAGTATTTGAGTATTTGAATATTTGAGGTGTTTTATTTTTGCTAATTTATTTGGTTGGCTCTACTCTTAATTTCCATTTTTACTTCCATCAAGAGCAAGGACTCCTATATTTTTGCTCACACGAAAGAGTTCAGCTATGCTCAGGCTGCTAAGGAGCTCCTGATTTTGAGGAACTGACCCAGCTCAGCCTCTGAAAATCCTTAAATTACAGGTGTGGCCTTAACACCATGCAAATCAATACCATTTCTTCTATCACTCTCATTCTCTCTTCCTGTCCTCATTCTACCTGTTCTTCAATTCTTTTCTTTCATCCTCCTCCCCCTTTCCCTTTTTTCCTTTTTCCTTCTTTTTAGTCTTTCTTTCTTTTCCTCTTATTTCTGCCTGCTTGCACTTTATTCTTCTCTTCCTTTTCACCTAAGCTCTGAGACAAGATAATTTGAAACAAAGGAGGGAAGAGAAAAGGATTAAGGAGGAAAAGTGGGTGAATAAGAAGAAAGAACAGATAAGGGGGGAACTAATAGACAAATTCAGGCAAAATGAAAAACAAAAACAGAGCAACTACCCCAAGGGCTGATGAGCCAGTCACTGCAGAAGACTCCACCTATAAAGAATTAATGGATTTGACAGGAAGGGAATTTAAAATATGAATGATAAAGACAACAAATGGAATGGATGAGAAAATGGAAAGACAGAACCAAAAGTCAAATGAGAGATATGTAGAATATAGAAAGGATATGGTAGAGCTTAATGAAATGAAGGAGAAAGTCGGGGAATGTA
This sequence comes from Nycticebus coucang, assembly GCF_027406575.1. Lineage (NCBI taxonomy): Eukaryota > Metazoa > Chordata > Mammalia > Primates > Lorisidae > Nycticebus > Nycticebus coucang. The sequence goes on along the minus strand of NC_069799.1, from coordinate 3,967,280 downwards.
AAGTTTCAGTGGAAAGTATTAAAAGTAGGTTAGAGCATGGAGAAAAAAGAACCTCAGAGTTAGAGGATAAAATTTTCAAGTTAACCTAAGTAGTCAAAGAGGCAGAAAAGAAAATAGAGAAAGCAGAATAGTCACTTAGAGAACTGTGAGACTACATAAGTATTCAAACATACAAATAATAGGGATCCCTGAAGGGGAAGAGGATGGTCCCAAAGGAATGGAAGCACTACTGGAGACTATCATAACTGAAAACTTCCCAAGTTTTACTAAAGATGCCGACACACTCCATTCAAATGTATATTGAACCCCAGGTCATCTCAACTCAAACAGAGCTTCTCCAAGACACATTGTAATGAACCGGTCCAAAGTCAAGATGATAGAAAACATTCTGCAAGCAGCCAAAAGTAAGTGCCAACTGACCTACAGAGGTGGAAGCATTAGGATGACAGCAGACTTTTCAACTGAAACTTTCTAAGCCAGAACAGCATGGCCATCCACCTTCAATATCAGGTGTCCTCAAACTTTTTAAATAGGGGACCAATTCACTGTCCCTCAGACCATTGGAGGGCTGGACTATAGTTAAAAAAACAAACAAACAAAGAAACAAACAAACAAAAAACTATGAACAAATTCCTATGTACACTGCACGTATCTTATTTTGAAGTAAAAAAACAAAATGGCCACACCGCCTCATGTGGCCCATGGGTCACACTTTGAGGACCCCTGTTCAATATTCTTAAACAAACAAATTTCTAGCCTAGAATTCTGTATCCTGCTAAGCTAGGCTTGAAAATTGATGGAGAAATCAAATCTTGTGCATATATACAAACACTGAGGAAATTTGCCACAAGACCTGCTCTACAGGAAATACTTTAGACCTATTGTCGATACTGAACATCACAATGGACCACCAGCAAACTAAACACTCAGAACCTAAAGGTCAAAATTTAGCTTCTGCAATGGCACAAAAGATAAAATGATACAACATTCATAAAATATGATGAATAGAATTCCACCACATTTATCAATTCTTTCAATAAATGTCAATGGATTGAATTCACCACTGAAGAGGTACAGGATGGCTGATTGGCTAAAAAAATCACAAGCCATCCATATGCAGTCTCCAGGAGACACAACTAGCCTTGATGGACAAATCAAGACTCCCGGTAAAGGGATTAGAAACAATGTTACAAGCAAATAAAAATCAGAAGAAATGAGGGGTTGCAATGTTATTTTCAGATACAAGCAGATTTGAATCAACTAAAGTTAAAAAAGACAAAGATGGACACTTTATACTAGACGAAGGAATAATACAATAAGACATCTTCTCAGACCACAAGGCAATAAAGGTGGAACTCAGCTCCAACATGAAATGCATCCCCATAAAAGACAAGGAAATTAAACAACCTTATGCTGAATGATAGTTGGGTTAAGAAGAGATAAAAGAGGAAATTGTTAAATTCCTCCAACATAACAATAATAAAGACACAAGTTAACAAAGTCTGTGGGATACAGCAAAAGCAGTCTTATGAGAAAACTTACCGCATTAGATGCCTATATTTGAAAAACAGAAAGAGAGAGCATCAAAAACTCATGAACCATCTTATGGAATTGGAAAAAGAAGAACAATATAATCCCAAACCCAGCAGAAGAAAAGAAATGATCAAAATTAAATCAGAGATTAATGAAATTGAAAACAAAAGAATCACTCAGAACATTAGCAAAACAAAAAGTTGGTTTTTCAAAAAAGTAAATAAAATTGATAAATCTGTGGCCAGATTAACTGGAAAAAGAAAAGTAAAATCTCTAATAATCTCAATCAGAAACAATAAAGGGGAAATAACAACAGATTCCACAGAAATATAAGAGATCATCTCTGAGAACAAGAAAGTCTACGCCCAGAAATTTGACGATGTGGAGGAAATGGATCTATACCTGGAATCACACCCTCTCCCCAATCAAGAAGAAATAGATCTCTAGAACAGGTGATGTCAAGAACTGAGATCATAGAAACAATAAAAAAAAAAAAATGCCCTGGTCCACACTGTTTCACACCAGAATTCCAGCAAACCTTCAACAAAGAGCTTATACTCGTAATGCAGAAATTATTTCAAAAAATTAAGAAGGAAGGAATCTTCTCCAAAACATTTTAGAAAGCAAACATCATTCTGATACCAAAACCAGGAATAGACCCAACTGAAAAGGAGAACTTCAGACCAATTTCACTAATGAATATAGATTTTAAAATTCTAAATAAAATACTAGCCAATAGATTATGGCTGCAAATTAAAAAAAAAATCATTCATACAATCAAGTGAATTTCATCCCAGGGATGCAAGGCTGGTTTAACATATGTGAGTCCATAAACATAATTAACCATATAAACAGAAGCAAAAACAAAGACCCATGTGATCCTCTCAATAGATGCAGAAAAAGTATTTGACAAAATCCAGCATTCTTTTCTAATTAGAGCATTTAAGAATATAGGCATAGATGGCACATTTCTAAATCTGATCAATGATTTTTTTCATTACCTGAAGATAAAGAAAATATTGAGAGGATGACACTGAGGACACCAAGAGTAATATGATGACAGGTCTGATGATCCTTCCAGAAAAACAGTTCAAAATAACTTTGAAATTTGGACTGGGGGCTGGCATTGGTGCATAGCTTCCCAAGGCAGGAAGGGTACTTTGAAGATGACCATAGTGATATTCAGCACTTTTCCTAAGACAAGTTCATGAACTTAATTGTCAGACCTCATACACATAATTTTGTAATCTATGTCATATATCAATATATTCAGAACACAGTGCTTGCTTAAACTCAACAATATGTATATTTTTTGTATTGTTTGTTTTGGGTGGCATTGAATATCTAATTAACACATTAATTGCCATGTGAATTGTATTTAATTCACAACAAAGTCTATGGCCACATGAAATATACAGAAGAGGTGGGTAGGCAGAAAAGTCCATCACATGCCTGTTCACTCTGAAACCTCTGCTCATTGTTCTTGCTACCTATCGGCAGGTCTCCCCCATCTCCCACTCTCCTGCTTCAGCAGGGGTCCAAGAATGCCACACCTGTTGAATCGTGTTCTCTAATTATCATAACCCCAGTCCGTGCATTTCCCCTGGAATGTTTGCCTGGAAGCTCTTTGAACACAATCTGTAAGTATCAACGTGACACTGTTCACACACACTTTGGGGGTGTGATTCAGAGGTCATCATCTAGGACCATCCAAGGTCCACTTCAGACATGACTAAATACTTGTGAAATGACAAAAGACTAATTTGCAGAAACAAATTCAATAAGTCACATACAACTTATATGGCATGCAGTGTAAAAGTGATTCTAGCACAACATGAATTGCATAGACTTGCACACAGAAAACAATAAAAATAATGAGTTTCATTAAGAGTCAAAACAGAGTCATTTTGTTTTCAAAGTTTTATTTTATTTTCATAATAAAATAAAATGGTCCCAAAGAAATTTTTTTTCTTTAGTTTGGCAGTCAATGTTTAGAAGTTTTCATTTTTAATGTAATAGAGTGTTATGATCATCACCTTACTGGCCAATATTTATTTATTTACATATTTATTTATATTTGGGATTGTTTCTCAGTTTTTCTTTCTTATATTACAAAATATAAGATACATACCAAAATAAATATATACCTATTTCATTTGTTTAGTTCTCTTTTTTTTTAAATATGGTAAAACACACACACTCACACACACGCATTACAGTGGTTTAAATTATACGCAGAAGTAATTGGTTACTTTACTGCAAGCCAATCCTGTGCTTTCGACTTGCAAATGAGGTTGCAGAAGGGAAAAGTAAGGAAACCAATGAGCGCCACTAAACTGTTTCAGGGACCTGGAGAACTCTTATGTATAATGTTCTGTAAGTGCAATTTTGATTTTGTTTTAAGAATGGAATGCTTCTAGGGTGGCACCTGTGGCTCAAAGGAGTAGGGTACCGGCCTCATATGCTGGAGGTGGCAGGTTCAAATCCAGCCCCAGCCAAAAACTGCAAAAAAAAAAAAGAATGGAATGCTTCTAGATGTGTTTATGGAACTTCACTGTTTAGGAAGCCATGTAGAACTTCTCAACAAAGAAGTTTAGCTTCATTCTAAATGAAGTTTAGCTTCATTCTAAAATGACCACAATGTCTAACAATCCCTATGATTCTACCAAAGAGACAAGTCATCCAAATGGCTTTTGATGCATTAAAAAATATTGACAGCTTGTCAAATAAATCATTTACTTACACATCTCAGTGATTAAGATATACAAATCTGCTTCATAAACCTAACTTCAAATAAAATGTTCAAAAAGAAACCATAGACATCTATTAAAGTCCTAGATAATAATGAAGAATAAACAGCTATAAACCCAACATTAGTAAAAATAAAGGTGAACAATCTAAATTAACAGTATAAAACCACAATATAGGCTGCGCATCTGTTCACCAACATCCATCTTTCAAATGTAAGCATGTATGGTTTGCAAGGCCTCTAACAATGGTGTTAGCAACTTTGTAAAAGTTAATTTTCTGTTGATTAGATTTTGTGTATGTAGTTTTTTCTCTAATATTATCAGATGATCACATACTCCTGTTAACAGCTACATCTTTTGTTCCCATATAGTAGCCATTTTCTGAAAAACAGAAAAACAGGAGTTTTTCTAAAATAAGCTATGTAATGATATTTTTCTGGTTCTACTCACCTTTATCCATCCCTTTCTGATTTCTTCCCAACCCAATCTAAGGACCCTGAAAAAATAAATCTCTGATGATAATTCCTCTTCCTGGTTGCTACGTGACTTCAGGTAATTCCTCCTCTCCTGCTGAGGCCTATAATGGAGATATTCCTTACAGTTTCTAAGGGCAAAAACAGCTGCCCAAATCTAAGTTTCTATGGAGCGGGCTGTCATTTCTTCTGGCAACTTGCCTGTCTGCTGACACTCAATACTGAGGGTGTTATTCCCTATGCCAGGAAAAGCAGCTCCAGTCATGTTTCTAGCCTTGGTGCCGTTGCTGTCCTGTGCACTCAATGCCTGTGGTCAGGATAATCAAACAGCTCTCTTCAAATTTACTTACTCTTTCATTGCAATGCTATACAAGACAGGCAGGACTCCACAGGGAACTGGTCCCAGGACAGTCTAAGTGGTGGTTGCTGTGCTGTATTTGAATTTGCACTCTAAGTCTATGGCCCATGTACTTCTGACCTTTTTTTCTTTTTTTTTTTTTTTTGGTAGAGACAGGGTCTCACCTTATGGCCCTCGGTAGAGTGCCATGGCCTCACACAGCTCACAGCAACTTCCAACTCCTGGGCTTAAGCGATCCTCTTGCCTCAGCCTCCCGAGTAGCTGGGACTACAGGCGCCCGCCACAACGCCCGGCTATTTTTTAGTTGCCGTTTGGCTGGGGCCGGGTTTGAACCCGTCACCCTCGGTATATGGGGCCAGCGCCTTACTGACTGAGCCACAGGTGCTGCCCACTTCCAATCTTTTTTATTTTAGAAAAAGTTATAACCCACATGTTTCTTGGACTCTCACTTCAGAGGTCTTCTGGGCAAACCGACATTTCTAGGCTTCCACTTAGGTCTTAGGGTGAAAACAGTTTAGACTCCAATTGGAGCAGTTGTTAGTTATTATTCAGAACACACGGAAACAGATCATTGCAACCTAGTACTGTACACCCTAATGCCTGGAATGTCAGATGTACAAGCTGCTGTGTTACTCAGAGCTCTGTCTTACCTGCATCTCCTTCAAGGCTGCTTTTGCCTTCCAGACTCTATTCCCTTCTGTTTTCCCATCTCCTGCTGCCCCTTTGACAATCATTTTTAGTCATTTTTTTTATTGTTTCCCCTGCTAAAAATTTCTGTTCTATTTTCTTTATTCTCATTCTGCTTGTGCTTTTTTAGTAGTTTGTGCACCTGTTTTGATTTATCTGCTATTTATATGCTGAAAAGACTAAATAAAGAATTAGAGAATCTAAGTTCTACTTCCCTTATATCCATTAATTGGCGTAATGATCTTGGGAAAGCCACCTAAATCCTCTTGTCTTCTTCTGCTGCTTTCTCACAAGTTAACTGAGGGATTTTGGCTAAATGCAAACTAAGTACGTTTAAAATTCATAGTTATATTGGCTGACATTGACGGAGGTGGAGCAAGATGGCAGCCGAGTAACAGCTTCCTTGCATCTGGGCACTGTGAGTCTGGGGATATAGGACTCCAGGCATCTCTGGCTGGTGGGATCTGCCTATCATCACCCCTGAGAGGATACAGGGAGTCAGCGAGAGACTTCTGGACCCCAAGAGGAGGACTAAAACAGTGGAAAACCGGCAAGTGGTCGCGTGTGTTCAATCCGTCTAAACCTGCCCGCAACTGTAAGTTCAGTAGCAGCGAGACTGCAAACCAGAAAGGCCTTACCTGTGAACTGTTTTGGTGTCTTTGGACTCGGCACTCAGCTGAACTGCCTTGGGGAGAGCCTGAGCGGGAGTACGGAGTACTTTGGCCTTTGTCTAGGGCCCCAGTCTGAGCCTCTGAGTCAGACGGAGCTAATAGTGTTTGGCTCTGGGTCACAGGCAGACATTGTGAGCGATCTGCCCCGGCAAGCTCCTCCCTCAGGGTTGCAGAGCTGGAATTGAGTGGGGGCTGGTAACCCAGCGACCAAGTAGCCTAAGGGCGGGGTCTGAGCCGCCTTGCAGCCCTAACCCTCAGGGGCAGAGGGAGACCAGTTTTGACACACAGGGTAAGTGGATAGCCACTTCAGCAGTGATTCCAGCAGCAAGCACTTCCCTGAGAAAGCTTCTGCTCAGTAAGTGAAAAAGTTCAAAGTGCCTTTTAAGTGGGCTGAAGAGAGATTTAGGGTGTCTACCAGCCTCCAGTCGTATCAGAACTGTGATCAACATCTCATACCCCAGAAGACCACGTGTTGCCCAGACAATATTCAATAACATATACATACTGCTTTGTTTTTGGTTGTGTGTTTTTTTTTTTTTTTTGGTTTGGTTGTTTTTTTTTTTCTTTATTTTGATGTTGTGGATTGTTGTTTTGTTTTTTAAGTTCAACCTTTTCCACACAGATCCTTTCTCTTTCTCAATTTTTCTAGTTTAATTATAATTTCCCATTGCTGCCTATTTCAATAATCAGAACTTCATTTTTGTTAGTGTTTCTACCGCTATTATTTGGGTTTTCCAGCCAATTTTATCCCGTAAAGTTTTCTGTTTGCTTGTTTTGGTTTGATTTATAGCATTTTTGTCTTTCCTCTCTACTTGGTGGTGGTGGGGTACTGTGTCTGATCAGGTAGGCAAAGAGCTGCTGACCTCAAGGGAACCACCCCACTGGGCACCCCCAGAAGGTGGGGTTTTTTTTTTAAGGTTGTATCAAAGTACCCTACTGTACACCTATATTGCTCTGTCTCCCTCTTTCTGTGCCTCTCTTCTTTTTGTCAATATTCCTTTTACCCACCCCCTCTCCTTTCTCTATTTTTCTTTTTTATTTTTTTTCTTATCACTCGGTCCTCCTTTCTTTCATCCCTTTTTTGCTCTTAAACCTACTCACCCTTCTGGTACTGTAACCCTTAGTCCACAGGCACAAGAACTTAAAGAGCAAGAGGAAGTGAAAGGAAAATTAGGGCAAGGAAACAGATAAAAGAAATCACCCATGAGGAAGAATCAGCAGAAAACTCCAGGCAACATGAAGAACCAGTCCAGAACAACCCCGCCAAGGTACCATGAGGTAGCTATTGCAGAGGATTCCACCTATACAGAAATGTTAGGAATGACAGAAAGGGAATTTAGAATACACATGTTGAAAACAATGAAAGAAATGATGGAAACAATGAAGGAAACTGCTAATAAAGTGGAAAATAACCAAAAGGAAATAAAAAAACAGAATCAAATAAGAGATGAACGATATGAAGAATATAAAAAGGATATAGCAGAGCTGAAAGAAATGAAACAGTCATCAGGGAACTTAAAGATGAAATGGAAAGTATCAGCAACAGGTTAGACCATGCAGAAGAAAGAATTTCAGAGGTAGAAGACAAAGTTTTTGAGATAACTCAGATAGTAAAAGAGGCAGAAAAGAAGAGAGAGAAAGCAGAACATTCACTGTCAGAATTATGGGACTTTATGAAGCGTTCCAACATACGAGTTATAGGAATTCCAGAAGGGGAAGAAGAATGCCCCAGAGGAATGCAAGCCATACTAGAGAATATTATAACAGAAAATTTCCCAACTATCACCAAAGATTCTGACACACTGCTTTCAGAGAGCTATCGGACCCCAGGTCGCCTCAACTCTAACCGAGCTTCTCCAAGACACATTGTGATGAACCTGTCCAAAGTCAAGACAAAAGAAAAGATTCTGCAAGCTGCCAGGAGTAAGCGCCAGTTGACCTACAGGGGCAAATCCATCAGAGTGACTGCAGACTTCTCTAATGAAACTTTCCAAGCAAGAAGACAATGGTCATCTACCTTTAATCTACTTAAACAGAACAATTTCCAGCCCAGAATTCTGTACCCTGCTAAGCTAAGCTTCAAAATTGACAGAGAAATCAAATCATTTACGGATATACAAACATTGAGGAAATTCGCCACAACAAGACCAGCTCTACAGGAAATACTTCAACCTGTTCTGCACACTGACCACCACAATGGATCAGCAGCAAAGTAAGAACTCAGAAATTCAAGGACAGAACCAAACCTCCACACTGATGCAAAAGATAAAACTAAGCAATGGACTCTCACAAAATAAGACGAATAGAATACTACCACACTTATCAATTATCTCAATTAATGTTAATGGCTTGAATTCCCCACTGAAGAGACATAGATTGGTTGACTGGATTAAAAAACACAAGATATCCATTTGCTGTCTGCAAGAAACACACCTGGCTTCAAAAGACAAATTAAAGCTCCAGGTCAAGGGTTGGAAGACAATTTTTCAGGCAAATGGAATTCAGAAGAAAAGAGGAGTTGCAATCTTATTTTCAGATACATGTGGATTTAAAGCAACTAAAGTCAAAAAAGACAAAGATGGTCACTTTATATTGGTCAAGGGAAAAATACAACAAGAAGACATTTCAATTCTAAATATCTATGCACCCAATTTAAATGCTCCCAGATTCTTGAAACAGACCTTACTCAGTCTGAGCAATATGGTATCTGATAATACCATAATAACAGGGGACCTTTACACTCCTCTTACAGAGCTGGACAGATCCTCTGAACAGAAATTAAACAAGGATATAAGAGACTTAATTGAGACACTAGAACAACTGTGCTTGATAGACGCATATAGAACACTCCATCACAAAGATAAAGAATATACATTCTTCTCATCACCCCATGGAACATTCTCCAAAATTGATCATATCCTGGGACACAAAACAAATATCAACAGAATCAAAGGAATTGAAATTTTACCTTGTATCTTCTCAGACCATAAGGCGCTAAAGGTGGAACTCAACTCTAACAAAAATGCTCGACCCCACCCAAAGGCATGGAAACTAAACAATCTTCTGTTGAATAACAGATGGGTGAAGGAAGAAATAAAACAGGATATCATTAACTTCCTTGAGCATAACAACAATGAAGACACAAGCTACCAAAACCTGTGGGATACTGCAAAAGCAGTTTTGAGAGGAAAATTCATCACTTTAGATGCCTACATTCGAAAAACAGAAAGAGAGCACATCAACAATCTCACAAGAGATCTTATGGAATTGGAAAAAGAAGAACAATCTAAGCCTAAACTCAGGAGAAGAAAAGAAATATCCAAAATCAAATCAGAGATCAATGAAATTGAAAACAAAAGAATCATTCAGAAAATTAATGAAACAAGGAGTTGATTTTTTGAAAAAATAAATAAAATAGATAAACCATTGGCCAGACTAATGAGGAATAGAAAAGTAAAATCTCTAGTAACCTCAATCAGAAATGATAAAGGGGAAATAACAACTGATCCCACAGAGATACAAGATATCATCTCTGAATACTACCAGAAACTCTATGCCCAGAAATTTGACAATGTGAAAGAAATGCTGAAAAGCTTCTGTACAGCTAAGGAGACAATAACCAAAGCAAAGAGACAACCTACAAATGGGAAAGGATATTTGCATATTTTCAATCAGACAAAAGCTTGATAACTAGGATCTATAGAGAACTCAAATTAATCCACATGAAAAAAGCCAACAATCCCTTATATCAATGGGCAAGAGACATGAATAGAACTTTCTCAGGGCGGCGCCTGTGGCTCAGTCGGTAAGGCGCTGACCCTATATACCGAGGGTGACGGGTTCAAACCCGGCCCCGGCCGAACTGCAACAAAAAAATAGCCGGGCGTTGTGGTAGGCGCCTGTCATCCCAGCTACTCGAGAGGCTGAGGCAAGAGAATCGCTTGAGCCCAGGAGTTGGAGGTTGCTGTGAGCTGTGTGAGGCCACGGCACTCTACCAAGGGCCATAAAGTGAGACTCTGTCTCTACAAAAAAAAAAAAAAAAAAAAAAAAAAGAACTTTCTCTAAAGAGGACAGACGAATGGCTAACAAACACATGAAAAAACGTTCATCATCTCTATATATTAGAGAAATGCAAATCAAAACAACCCTGAGATATCATCTAACCCCAGTGAGAATGGCCCACATCACAAAAATCTCAAAACTGTAGATGCTGGCATGGATGTGGAGAGAAGGGACCACTTTTACACTGCTGGTGGGACTGCAAACTAGTACAACCTTTCTGGAAGGAAGTATGGAGAAACCTCAAAGCACTCAAGCTAGACCTCCCATTTGATCCTGCAATCCCATTACTGGGCATCTACCCAGAAGGAAAGAAATCCTTTTATCATAAGGACACTTGTACTAGACTGTTTATTGCAGCTCAATTTACAATCGCCAAAATGTGGAAACAGCCTAAATGCCCACCAGCCCAGGAATGGATTAACAAGCTGTGGTATATGTATACCATGGAATACTATTCGGCCATTAAAAATAATGGAGACTTTACATCCTTCGTATTAACCTGGATGGACGTGGAAGACATTATTCTTAGTAAAGCATCACAAGAATGGAGAAGCATGAATCCTATGTACTCAATTTTGATATGAGGACAATTAATGACAATTAAGGTTATGGGGGGGGAACGGAAAGAGGGAAGGAGGGAAGGGGTGGGGCCTTGGTGTGTGTCACACTTTATGGGGGCAAGACATGATTGCAAGAGGGACTTTACCTAACAATTGCAATCAGTGTAACCTGGCTTATTGTACCCTCAATGAATCCCCAACAATAAAAAAAAAAAAAATCACAGTTATATTGATTCTATGATCAAATATTCAAATCTGTTATACACAATGCTATGAATTAAATTGTGTTACTCCAAAATGCATATGTTGAAGATATAACCCTCAATATGATGTTTGGAGATGGGGCCTTTGGGAGGTAATTCAATTTAAATGAGGCCTTCAGGGTAGGGTCCTTGAGATGGGATTAGTGCCTTTATAGAGGAAGTCATACCCCGAGGCTGCTCTCTCTCACTCTTTGTCAGGAGAGAACACAGCTGGAGGACAGCAGTCTGCAGGCCGGGAGGACAGCTCTCCCCAGAACCTGAACTGTACTGGCACCCTGATCTTGGATCTCCAGCCACCAGAACTATCAGAAATAAATTTCTGTTGTTTATACGCTTATTCTATGTTATTTTGTTATAGCAGTCAAACTGATAAAAAAAAAAAAAAACCAGCACATATTGTGACAATATATTCTGTAAGAAAATAATGTGCTCTTTTTTAAACTAATAGTCATAATAATAAAGCCTTAGTGTATTTTTATCACAGTTTAAGAATATAGAAAAATATAATTCATAATTTATTTTAATAATTCATATTTTGTAAAGATATAACCACTACTTTGAGATACAGTAACTAATACTATGTTTTTATCCAATATTAATCACTCAGATTTTTGAATTAGTAGAGATTTTCTCCAGCTACTCAGTTTATTTGCTAGGCTTTCTTCTATGCTATTAGTCCATTGAGTCCATAGCATTATGAGTCCATAGCCACTCATATGGACTCAGAAATAACTTTTCTCCTCATATCCCTCCCTCAAGAGTCACAATCACTATTTATTAAGCCTCTACTCAGGGTCCGGGACTGTGCCCAGTGCTTTGCATGGCCTCTCATCTGGTTTTCAGAATGAATTTAAGCAGTGGATTATTGCCTTGTTTTTATAAATTAGCAAACAGAGGGTCAGAAAGATTAAAAGACTTGCTCTGGGACAGATACTTGTGCATTAAGATTCAAAATCCCACCTTGTTTGTAAGAGGGACGGAGGGAGGGGGTGGGGCCTTGGTGTGTGTCACACTTTATGGGGGCAAGACATGATTGCAAGAGGGACTTTACCTAACAATTGCAATCAGTGTAACCTGGCTTATTGTACCCTCAATGAATCCCCAACAATTAAAAAAAAAACAAAACTCCTTACTTTGCATCACATGCTGCCAGAGATGAAGGGGAGAGATGGAGCATAGTCTTCTTCTCCTGGTGACTAATGATTCAATGAGTGAAATACAAGTAACGAGTCCACTGCAGTCAAATGGGACATGGTAATACATATTTAATACGAGAAGGTGGTACTGTACCCAGTGAGGGTGGGTGATTATTTCTTTCTACAGTAGTAGTGGTTACATGGAAGAATAAGGAGAAGGAGAACCATTCAGATGGGGGCTTCAAGGACAAGCGTGTGGTGGCAAAAGCATAAGAAAAATTTGGGAGAATCTGAAGTTGGAAAGTAGCAATGATATAGAAAAAAGATCAAAATGGTGTATTAAGAAGTCCGGTGTTTATTGTGTAAGATAAAAGGTGTTTACTTATTAACACACAATGATGTAGTTCGCCTATTCTAAAATATTTGGAGGCTATTTGGCTATTTTTTTATATCTTATTTGTACATGTTCCCTGGGGCTTGGGTTTTGCTCCATTTGGAAACCTCTACTAACTGTTTTGTTAACTCTTCAACACTTATGAAATGTTGGATACAGTTTCAATTCACTTAAAACATATAATGATATCAATCATACCTTTGTACCTTGGTAGGATTTTTAAAAACCAATAAATTCAAGATTAGAATACAAAGAAGGAGAGTTCTCCCATGTCTTACCTTGGTTTAGAAGTGTATGTGAAGTATCACATATGCTTGAATTCTGCTCATTTTCTGAAATTTTTTGTTGTATTAAATTGCCAATAATTTTAAACAATTACTAGATGACCTATTAGGTAATTGGAAGTTGACACCTTTGTACTAAATTTGAACCTTCTGAAGATAAATTTTCAGCGACTGACATAACTGTCTCTGGTCACTAAAATACTATTATTTTAGCCTAAAATATAGTTTTATGTTTTATTTTGTTTATTTTTTATGATTTTAGCCAATTGTGAGCACTTTGACTTAAACTTAATCACATAGTTATTTTAAGGGGGAAAAATCAGTCATTTGTGAAACATAAAACATTAAAACCTTTCAAATTCTTTTTAAAAAATATTACCAGTGTGAGGACTCCTACAATAAAGACTTTACCCAAGAACATTCGGCAGAGAAAATAGCCTTAACCAGGAATTGGATTCACTCAGGATATGCCTGGTGCAGGGCACAGTCTGGGGCTGGTTGAAAGACCTCACCTGTCAAATGCATCACAGCTCCAACTTCCCCTCGTCTCTGAATTTACTATCCTCTCACATTTTTGCAAAAGCTTCTCTTCACACTTGAAGATGACAATTTTGATGCTTTTATTGCCTGTGTATAAATATCAATACAGCACTTGCATTCCCTTCTCAGGATCTGATTCACTTTTACTGCTCTAAACATAACACTCTCTTTGGCAACCTAACATCAGAGGAAAATGTCTCACAGAAATGAAGAGGTCTTGCTTAACTGTTATGACCAAATCTAGCATCTCTACTATATTCCTTGAAGGCGGTATGTACAGTCTGAAACTTATTATAAAAACATTATTGAACGTGACAGGAGGACGTAGTCTGTCCTGGAGCTGGGAGCAGACCTGCCGCCGCTGTCATCTTAGGACAAAGCTGTGGCCAGACACTGACTCCAGTCTCTGAAACTCTGGTGATGAGGATGGCTGAACGTCTTCCAACAGCTGGTTCCAAAAGCTGAGAACTGGGAGATTAAAAATTCCTCCACTAGGGGAGAAGCAGTAAGGAGCATGTGAACAGGGTAGTGGGGACCCTCAGCCAGCATCGGGCAAGGATGATGCTAGAGGAGGCATTTCTATTTTCTGCTAATTATTCTGTCAGAGGGTAAGGTAAGGATGTGTACCTTTAGAATGGGAAATGGTATTTCCTCTGAAGTCTGTGAGACTTTCCACAGTTTTTCATGCTAAAAAATGTAAGCTTAAAACACAGAAAATAAGAAATGGAGAAATGGACGCCCACCCAGGAATGGAGCTGGATGTAGACTTTCTTTCTGCTGAGGGCATTATGAGGGGCAGTGAGGACTGGGCATTTCCCCAGCTGGCGTATAAGCAGAGGAGGTGGACAGTGAAGGGGGCACTGGCCGTGTCAAGCACAAGCTGAGCTGGTGTTCTGAGGAAGGAGAGAGAAAAGAACTTGAGCAAATTCTCTGACCTTACATTACAATGTTCTTTGGGAACTCTGAGAAGTACTGAGGGAAACTTGGAAAAGTTCTGGCCCTGTATCTATCAAAATTTGGCATTTAAAAGAAATGTCATCTCATTTTATAGCTATAGGCTGGAAATGTCTGAGAACAGTGAGAATCTACTCTATACCATAAAACTACATCTTGTTTTCTTATATGACAAAATATAAATTTTAAGAGAGAAGGGATATTTTTCCCTATGTTTTTATTTTATTTTTTTGAGACTGCCCTGGATAGAGTGGCATGCTGTTGTAGCTCACAGCAACCTTCAACTCCAGCTCAAGTGATCCTCTTGCCTCAGTTTTTCTATTTTTAGTAGAGATGGGGTCTTGATTTTGCTCAAGATGGTCTGAAACTCCTGAGCTCTAGCAATCCACCCACCTCGGCCTCACAGAGTGCTAGGATTACAGGCATGAGCCACTGCTCCAGGCCTCCCCTCAGTTTTATTTAGTGATCTAATTGTGCCTAGAGCAGCATCTGGCACAATATGAGCCTCAATGAATACTACTGAATAGGTGATATTTTATTTCATCCTCACAATAACTCTAAAAGTAGGTATTAGTATCTCTTTTACAGACGTGGAATGAGACTTGGAGAACGTCAGAAGACAGCCAGATGTGCAAAAGCAAATTAAGTAATCAAAATGTGTGTACCCATGTAATATTCTGAAATTTAAAAAATACATAAAATAAAGACGCCTACATTCCACCGCCACTCTTTTCTTGTCCTTCCTCGCCCTGTGAGCTTTGCACTTGCTGACTGCCTTTCACCAGCCATGAGCTGAAGCAGCCTGAGGCCCTCACCAGATGGCCAGGCTTCCAGCCAACAGCATCGTGAGGCAAATAAACATTTTTTCTTTATTATTATTATTTTTAAAGACTCCCACAGCCCTATGGTTCCAGAGAGGGAAAGAAGCAGAGTATATACTTGAACCCAAGTCTTTTCATTAAAATTATAAACTTACCATTTCAATATAGTTGTCTATCCAAGAAACTAAAACTTTGACCATAAATGCAAGGTTTATATTTCAAAGCTAGTTTGCATTTTGTTTTTATGGTCACTTTTTGGAATAGTATAGATTCTTTTTTATTCCTTTTAGGTGTATTTTTAAAAAGGAAATAAATGGGCCACATTTGCTAATGTGTAGTTGGAACCATCTTACCTCCAGTTAGTTAAAAAATGAAAGCCCATTAACCAATACAGCAAAGAAGGGTGATGGAAGGGAGGGAAAAGCCAAGAAACACTGATGCCAGTTTATTACTCCAATAAATGTCAGGGCAGTGATTGTGTGGGACATGGATTAACAATGAAAAGAATAGATTTGTGTCATTCCTAAAATATAGATACGAATGCTTTTGACTACAGAGTTAATAAAAGTATGTTGCCCACAGTGCCTGGTAATTGATGTGAAACCGTTACCTTCACTTTAGCCTACAGATGGCAGAAACAAAGCTTCCACTAAGGGGGCTACTCACATATAAATTGTGTTTAATGGTTTTCTGTTAATGTGTTCTATTTCTATAATGAAAATCTAGCCAAATTGTAGGAGAGATGCTCTTAACTCCTTTACTGCTATCAAATTGAGCAGTAATTGAATCATACAAGAAATCCCTTTTTGACCTTGAGGGGTGAGATTTAGATTTTACCTTCTTATCCCATCATCAAATTTGAGAGAGATATGGTATTAATTTTTCTAGCCTTTCATATTTTATACAGTAACCTAATGACATTAAATAAAATGCTTCTGAATGGAAAATGCAATGAATCATCAACAAACTCATAAATTTTCTTTTCCTTTTTTTGAGACAGAATCTCAAGCTATTGCCCTGGGTAGAGTGCCGTAGCATCATAGCTCACAGCAACTTTCAACTCTTGGACTCCAGTGATCCTCTTGCCTCAATTTTTCTATTTTTAGTAGAGACGGGGTATCACTCTTGCTCAGGCTGGTCTTGAACTCATGAGCTCAAGCAATCCACCCGCCTCGGCCTCCAAGAGTGCTAGGAATACAGGTGTGAGCCACCAAACTGGGACAAACTCATAAATTTTCATGCAGAAACAAGAAATTTTCATGAAGTTCCAACTTTAATTCACCAAATCAAATTTTTCATTCAGCATTTTACCTGCTGTAAAATATTTAATGAATAAGTAATTTAGATCCTATGTAAAGTCTGTCATAAGAATTGTGACTATACAGAACATGTAATCAAATCAGAAAGGAATGTAGGGTAATGAGATAGGCAATATTAAGCCATGAAATAATTATTCCTGAAGCATTTCTATAATATGTCATTCAAATGAATAGAGGTTCATGTGTTTGTACTACTATGTAGTATATTTAAAAAAGTAACTAACAGTATTATGGGGGGAATGTCAATATTTAGGATTAGTATGTTGAAAGGACTGCCCATTTACATAACTTGTGATTTTCAGGCACAATTTACACACAATTGGCAATTTACAAGCTACATTAGACAGATTTACCCTCATTTTAAGGGAGCAAATGGCTAATTGCTTTTATGCTCATTTGAACTTCAGAGAATGAATTGGCCTAAAGCATTAGAGTTTGTCTTCAGAGGTATAATGCTTGATATTTAAAAAAAGCCATCTTTAGAGCTGTCATTCCACATTCCCTAGAATACCCATAGCAAAGTTGATACTGATCTATAAAGGAAGTAGTGCCCCACTGAGCTCCAACGGTGTCCAAATTCTACTAGTGCAGGGATTAAAGTTTGCTTTGTGATCCCAACCTTCTCTCTCACCTTACCACATATGCTCTCTTACACAGAACCACCCAGCCCTGTGCTCTTTCCCATAGGACGACATCTCCCTGACTTTCTTCAAGCCATAAACACTGTCTACCTACCACATGCCTACCTACCTTTGGTGCCCTGCCGAGCTGCTGTCCTCTTAGTGCAGGCCTCTCACTTTCCCCTTCTGCAGCCTCTCAGAGCTGCTGACTCCTGCTCTGCCCATGCTGCCTATGGCTCTCAGATTATAAACACAGTATTTTGTTTTCTACTTTGTATTTACCTAGGTATTTAGAAGTTCTACTTCAAGTCACCCCCCAAATAGGTAATAAGCTTCCTCAGGGAATACACCATTCCACTCTCCTTTTGGCTGAGAGTTGGGGTTAGAACTCAAAGAGACCAGGAGTTGTGGTCCCAATCCACCATTTTCTGGTGTAGGTAATGTGACTGAGTGTTGTAGTCACAAAAGAGAAGACAGAAAGGAAAATGGTGAGGTGGGGAGCAAGGGGACCTCGGGAGTTTCCAGTATGGGTCTTCGTTTACACGTGTTTTCCTCAAAATTAAATGCCAGTTTATAAAGGGCTCTTTGCATGGAAGGGATCCATGACTGACATGAGGTTTGGCCGTGTGATGGGCTCTGGGATGTGAGGCGTGGTGACGTGTGCTAAATCTGAGCAGATTCAGGAGATAATGCATGGCCCTTCCATTGATCTTTTCTTCTAACCTGGCATTTGCCTGGCAAGAATGAAGAGGAAATGGAACAGAACAGCTGTTAAACAACGGCCTTTGCTGCTGCAAGAACAGAGATTTAGGAGGTTATTACAAGATGAGCCACACAGGCTAACTGATACAGAACTCTTCTTCACTCATCCTTCTCAGGATGAGTCAATCCTCCTAGAAAGCCTAAAGCAGCATCTCACCACCCCTACTTAGGACACACAGACACCCACATGCATGCACATGCACACATGCACACACACACATGCACACGCACACAGGCACAATCACACAGGCACACACAAACATGCACACAGGCACACACATGCGCACACGCACACATGCACATACACACAGGCACATGCACACACATGCACACATGCACATGCACACACACACACATGCACACACAAGGCACACAAACAAACATGCACACGCACACAGGCACACACATGCACACAGGCACACACATGCACACACATACATGCACATAGGCACACACACATGCACATGCACACAGGCACACACACTCCCATATGCACATGCACAAAGGCGCACACACACACATGCAAATGCACATTGATCTGGGTAGCAGCATTAATGGGCTCACTTTGGAGAACTCAGAAGTTAACAATCACCACACATCCATTCACATCTATTCTGTTTGTGCAGGTCCACAGTGTGTGTGAGTGTGCAGCACATGATGGAAACTACAGGTCCACACACACGGAGCTAATAGTGTTTGGCTGTGGGTCACAGGGAGCCATTGTGAGTGATCTGCCCAGGCAAGCTCTGCCCTCAGGGTCGCAGAGCTAGAATCGGGTGGGAGCTGGTAACCCAGCGACCAAGTAGCCTAAGGGTGGGGTCTGAGCCACCTTGCAGCCCTAACCCTCAGGGGCAGAGTGAGACCGGTTTTGGCACACTGGGTAAGTGGATAGCCACTTCAGCAGTGATTCCAGCGACAAGCACTTTCCTGGGAAACTTTCTGCTCAGCAAGTTTACAAGTTCAAAGTGCCTTTTAAGTGAGCTGAAGAGAGATTTAGGGTGTCTACCTGCTGGGGTTTGAGAAATCAGCAGCCTCCAGTCGTATCAGAACTGTGATTAACATCTCATACCCCAGAAGACCACGTGTTGCCCAGACAATATTCAATAACATATCATACTGCTTTGTTTTCAGTGGTGTTTTTTTTTTTTTTTTGGTTTGGTTTTTTTTTTTTGTTGTTGTTTATTTTGATGTTGTTCATGTTGTTTTGTTTTTTAATTTCAACCTTTTCCATACAGATCCTTTTTATTTCTCAATTTTTCTAGTTTAATTATAATTTCACATTGCTGCCTTTTTCAATAACTAGAACTTCATTTTTGCTAACGTTTCTACCACTATCATTTGTTTTTTTACCCAATTTTATCCCGTAAAGTTTTCTGTTTGCTTGTTTTGGTAGATTTATAGCATTTTTGTCTTTCCTCTCTACTTGGTGGAGGTGGGGTACTGTGTCTGATCAGGTTAGCAAAGAGCTGCTGACTTCAAGGGAACCACCCAACTGGGCACCCCCAGAAGGTGGGTTTTTTAAGGTTGTGTCAAAGTACCCTACTGTACACCTATATTGCTCTGTCTCCCTCTTTCTGTGCCTCTCTTCTCTTTGTCAATATTCCTTTAACCCACCCCCTCTCCTTTCTCTATTTTTCTTTGATTTTTTTATCACTCGGTCCTCCTTTCTTTGATCGCTTTTTTGCTCTTGATCCTTCTCACCCTTCTGGTCCTGTAACCCTTAGTCCACAGGCACGAGAACTTAAAAAGCAAAAGGAAGTGAAAGGAAAATTAGGGCAAGGAAACAGATAAAAGAAATCACTCATGAGGAAGAATCAGCAGAAAACTCCAGGCAACATGAAGAACCAGTCCAGAACAACCCCGCCAAGAGACCATGAGGTAGCTACTGCTGATGATTCTATCTATAAAGAAATGTTAGGAATGACAGAAAGGGAAGTTAGAATACACATGTTGAAAACAATGAAAGAAATGATGGAAACAATGAAGGAAAACTGCTAATAAAGTAGAAAATAACCAAAAGGAAATCAAAAAACAGAATCAAATAAGAGATGAACGATATGAAGAATATAAAAAGGATATAGCAGAGCAGAAGGAATTGAAACAGTTAATTAGGGAACTTAAAGATGCAATGGAAAGTATCAGCAACAGGTTAGACCATGCAGAAGATAGAATTTCAGAGGTAGAAGACAAAGTTTTTGAGATAACTCAGATAGTAAAAGAGGCAGAAAAGAAGAGAGAGAAAGCAGAACATTCACTGTCAGAATTATGGGACTTTATGAAGCGTTCCAACATACGAGTTATAGGAATTCCAGAAGGGGAAGAAGAATGCCCCACAGGAATGGAAGCCATACTAGAGAATATTATAAAAGAAAATTTCCCGAATATCACTAAAGATTCTGACACACTGCTTTCAGAGGGATATCGGACCCCAGGTCGCCTCAACTCTAACCGAGCTTCTCCAAGACACATTGTGATGAACCTGTCCAAAGTCAAGACAAAAGAAAAGATTCTGCAAGCTGCCAGGAGTAAGCGCCAGTTGACCTACAGGGGCAAATCCATCAGAGTGACTGCAGACTTCTCTAATGAAACTTTCCAAGCAAGAAGACAATGGTCATCTACGTTTAATCTACTTAAACAGAACAATTTCCAGCCCAGAATTCTGTACCCTGCTAAGCTAAGCTTCAAAATTGACGGAGAAATCAAATCATTTATGGATATACAAACATTGAGGAAATTCGCCACAACAAGACCAGCTCTACAGGAAATACTTCAACCTGTTCTGCACACTGACCACCACAATGGATCAGCAGCAAAGTAAGAACTCAGAAATTAAAGGACAGAACCAAACCTCCACACTGATGCAAAAGATAAAAGTAAGCAATGGACTCTCACAAAATAAGACGAATAGAATACTACCACACTTATCAATTATCTCAATAAATGTTAATGGCTTGAATTCCCCACTGAAGAGACATAGATTGGCTGACTGCATTAAAAAAAACAAGCCATCCATTTGCTGTCTGCAAGAAACACACCTGGCTTCAAAAGACAAATTAAAGCACCGGGTCAAGGGTTGGAAGACAATTTTTCAGGCAAATGGAAGTCAGAAGAAAAGAGGATTTGCAATCTTATTTTCAGATACATGTGGATTTAAAGCAACTAAAGTCAAAAAAGACAAAGATGGTCACTTTATATTGGTCAAGGGAAAAATACAACAAGAAGACATTTCAATTCTAAATATCTATGCACCCAATTTAAATGCTCCCAGATTCTGGAAACAGACCTTACTCAGTCTGAGCAATATGATATCCTGATAATACCATCATAACAGGGGACTTTAACATTCCTCTTACAGAGCTGGACAGATCCTCTAAACAGAAATTAAACAAAGATATAAGAGATTTAAATGAGACCCTAGAACAACTGTGCTTGATGGACGCATATAGAACACTCCACCCCTAACATAAAGAATATACATTCCTCTCATCTCCCCATGGAACATTCTCCAAAATTGATCATATCCTGGGACACAAAACAAATATCAACAGAATCAAAAGAATTGAAATATTACCTTGTATCTTCTCAGACCATAAGGCACTAAAGGTGGAACTCAACTCTAACAAAAATGCTCAACCCCACCCAAAGGCATGGAAATTAAACAATCTTCTGTTGAATAACAGATGAGTGCAGGAAGAAAAAAAAAACAGGAAATCATTAACTTCCTTGAGCTTAACAACAATGAAGACACAAGTTACCAAAACCTGTGGGATACTGCAAAAACAGTTTTGAGAGGAAAATTCATCACTTTAGATGCCTATATTTGAAAAACAAAAAGAGAGCACATCAACAAACTCACAAGAGATCTTATGGAATTGGAAAAAGAAGAACAATCTAAGCCTAAACTCAGTAGAAGAAAAGAAATATCCAAAATCAAATCAGAGATCAATGAAATTGAAAACAAAAGAATCATTCAGAAAATTAATGAAACAAGGAGTTGGTTTTTTGAAAAAATAAATAAAATAGATAAACCATTGGCCAGACTAACGAGGAATAGAAAAGTAAAATCTCTAGTAACCTCAATCAGAAATGATAAAGGGGAAATAGCAACTGATCCCACAGAGAGCAAAGAGATGATCTCTGAATACTACCAGAAACTCTATGCCCAGAAATTTGACAATGTGAAGGAAATGGATAAATATTTGGAATCACACCCTCTCCCTAGACTCAGCCAGGAAGAAATAGAGCTCCTGAACAGACCAATTTCAAGCACTGAGATCAAAGAAACAATAAAAAATCTTCCAACCAAAAAATGCCCTGGTCCAGATGGCTTCACTCCAGAATTCTATCAAACCTTCAAGGAAGAGCTTATTCCTGTACTGCAGAAATTATTTCAAAAAATTGAGGAAGAAGGAATCTTCCCCAATACATTCTATGAAGCAAACATCAACCTGATACCAAAACCAGGAAAAGACCCAAACAAAAAGGAGAATTTCAGACCAATCTCACTCATGAATACAGATGCAAAAATTCTCAACAAAATGCTAGCCAATAGATTACAGCTTATCATCAAAAAAGTCATTCATCATGATCAAGTAGGCTTCATCCCAGGGATGCAAGGCTGGTTTAACATACACAAGTCCATAAACGTTATCCACCATATTAACAGAGGCAAAAATAAAGATCACATGATACTCTCAATAGATGCAGAAAAAGCATTTGATAAAATCCAGCATCCTTTTCTAATTAGAACACTGAAGAGAATAGGCATAGGTGGCACATTTCTAAAACTGATTGAAGCTATCTATGACAAACCCACAGCCAATATTTTACTGAATGGAGTAAAACTGAAAGCTTTTCTTCTTAGAACTGGAACCAGACAAGGTTGTCCTCTGTCA
Organism: Nycticebus coucang; assembly: GCF_027406575.1. NCBI lineage: Eukaryota > Metazoa > Chordata > Mammalia > Primates > Lorisidae > Nycticebus > Nycticebus coucang. The sequence goes on along the minus strand of NC_069799.1, from coordinate 3,944,198 downwards.
CCTTTACTATTCAATGTAGTGCTGGAATTTCTAGCCAATATAATTAGGCAAGACAAGGAAATAAAGGGAATCCAAGTGGGAGCAGAGGAGGTCAAACTCTCCCTCTTTGCTGACGACATGATCTTATACTTAGAGAACCCCAAAGACTCAACCACAAGACTCCTGGAAGTCATCAAAAAATACAGTAATGTTTCAGGATATAAAATCAATGTCCACAAGTCAGTAGCCTTTGTATACACCAATAACAGTCAAGATGAAAAGCTAATTAAGGACACAACTCCCTTCTCCATAGTTTCAAATAAGATGAAATACCTAGGAATATACCTAACGAAGGAGGTGAAGGACCTCTATAAAGAAACTATGAAATCTTCAGAAAGGAAATAGCAGAGGATATTAACAAATGGAAGAACATACCATGCTCATGGATGGGAAGAATCAACATTGTTAAAATGTCTATACTTCCCAAAGCAATCTACCTATTCAATGCCATTCCTGTCAAAATACCAACATCGTACTTTCAAGATTTGGAAAAAATGATTCTGCGTTTTGTATGGAACCAGAAAAAAACCCCGTATAGCTAAGGCAGCTCTTAGTAATAAAAATAAAGCTGGGGGCATCAGCATACCAGATTTTAGTCTGTACTACAAAGCCACAGTGGTCAAGACAGCATGGTACTGGCACAAAAACAGAGACATAGACACTTGGAATCGAATGGAAAACCAAGAAATGAAACTAACATCTTACAACCACCTAATCTTCGATAAACCAAACAAGAACATACCTTGGGGGAAAGACTTCCTATTCAATAAATGGTGTTGGGAGAACTGGATGTCTACATGTAAAAGACTGAAACTGGACCCACACCTTTCCCCACTCACAAAAATCGATTCAAGATGGATAAAGGACTTATATTTAAGGCATGGAACAATAAAAATCCTCAAAGAAAGCACAGGAAAAACACTGGAAGATACTGGTTTGGGGAAAGACTTCATGAGGAAGACTGCCATGACAATTGCAACAACAACAAAAATAAACAAACGGGACTTCATTAAACTGAAAAGCTTCTGTACAGCTAAGGAGACAATAACCAAAGCAAAGAGACAACCTACACAATGGGAAAGGATATTTGCATATTTTCAATCAGACAAAAGCTTGATAACTAGGATCTATAGAGAACTCAAATTAATCCAAATGAAAAAAGCCAACAATCCCATATATCAATGGGCAAGAGACATGAATAGAACTTTCTCTAAAGATAACAGACAAATGGCTGACAAACACATGAAAAAATGTTCATCATCTCCATATATTAGAGAAATGCAAATCAAAACAACCCTGAGATATCATCTAACCCCAGTGAGAATGGCCCACATCACAAAATCTCAAAACTGCAGATGCTGGCCTGGATGTGGAGAGAAGGGAACACTTTTACACTGCTGGTGGGACTGCAAACTAGTACAACCTTTCTGGAAGGAAGTATGGAGAAACCTCAAAGCACTCAAGCTAGACCTCCCATTTGATCCTGCAATCCCATTACTGGGCATCTACCCAGAAGGAAAAAAATTCTTTTATCATGAGGACAGTTGTACTAGACTGTTTATTGCAGCTCAATTTACAATCACCAAAATGTGGAAACAGCCTAAGTGCCCACCAACCCAGGAATGGATTAACAAGCTGTGGTATATGTATACCATTGAATACTATTCAGCCATTAAAAAAAAATGGAGACTTTACCTTCTTCGTATTAACCTGGATGGACGTGGAAGACATTATTCTTAGTAAAGCATCACAAGAATGGAGAAGCATGAATCCTATGTACTCAATTTTGATATGAGGACAATTAATGACAATTATGGTTATGGGGGGGACAGAAAGAGGGAATGAGGGAGGTGGGTGGGGCCTTGGTGTGTGTCACACTTTATGTGGGCAAGACATGATTGCAAGAGGGACTTTACCTAACAATTGCAATCAGTGTAACCTGGCTTATTGTACCCTCAATGAATCCCCAACAATAAAAAAAAAAAAAGAAATGTTCCTCGGTAAATGTACTGGACAGTAATCACACTGTATAATGAAAAAGCTGGGTTGGCTAGATTACAGGCTCTGATTAATCATTATGAAGGCCGATAGCCTAGACTGCTTTCAGGTGTGAGTTGCAGACTACCCAAGTAAAAGAGACTTAAAATGACTGAGATTTAATAATCTATACATAATAAAAATTCTTCAGGATAAAAAAAAAAAGAAAATGATAGAATGAGTAATTCCTCAGTGGGTGACAGAAGAGAAGTAACATGAAAATATAATTGATTTATTTTTGTAATTAGTTGACCATATCATGTTGCCCCCCAAAAGGTGATAATTCTTTAGAAAGCAGTAGAAATGAAGTCCAGAAAATAGAAATAGTGTCTAGAGAGGAAGCGGGTCCTGGAGTGAACCACACAGCTGGAGAAGCTTTCAAGCCAGGAATGGGGTCTTTATAAAAGTTTATGGGGCAAAGAGATTGAGAGGAGTAAACACAGGGACAGATCTTTAGATTTAGCAACCAGAGGAATGAATGTTAGTGACCTTGTCAATATCTAGGAGAGAACAGAGGTGGGGTTTAGAGGGGATGAAGGCGGAGGCGGGAGAGAGCAGCTAGACTGCACAGCACGTAACAAGGACTTAAGTACAGCAGAAAACATAATGTTGAAGCTAACTTTGCCCACTATTTGACCATTTAATTTTTACAACACCCTATGAGGGAGATACTATCACGATCCTCGTTATATAGATAGGGAAAGTGGAATATCTATAGCTGCAATATTTTATTTACTATTACATAGCCTACAAATCAAAGAGCTAGACTTAACCCCAGGCACCTCCTTCAGAAATACACATAGTTAACTTTTGTTTCTCTATATGGAATTTAGTTTGGTAGTGAAAAAAGCATACGTAAAGTTTAGCTAAAGTAGCAAGAACAGCCTGAGCAACTGCGCACAAGAGCTCAGCGTGTGTGAGTATGTGAGGATGGCAAGGAGGCCGGGTACATGGCTACAGAAGAGGGCTTATCCTGAGAACTGCTCTTGAGAGAGAAAACAAGAGCAAGATGACAGACTAGGTAAAGTTTGTATGTGTGAACGTAACAAATGAAGAGTTGCCTGGTACACTCTGTTAGCATACTCATCCAGTGAATAGTTATTGAGCAGGCACTTATGTTAGAACCCAGAAACACAACAGAAACAATATAGATAAGGTCCCAGAATCCAGTTTCCAGTCAGTAACACTTGAAGGGATCATCAGCTAACTGATGAAGAACAGAACTAGCTATAGAGATCAGAGGTCACAGATTGTAATAAAACTACTGTCATAATTAAGGAGATGTACAATTCATGGGAAATCATTAAAACCCTGCCATCCCAGCTGTCCATCAGTGAAGCAGAGATATAAGGATAACAGACCCTCCTATCCTTGGGTAAAGGATACACTGAGGAGGTAAAGCATTATTAATATATGAAGATAGCAGGTGATGCTATTTAACAAGAATCTTCCATTTTATTTTCATTAGGGAAATATTAATTGTTGGATTATTGGACCCAGGCAGATTTGTTATTTTAAATATATATCAAATAATCTTCAGAGACTTTTATTATTTTCTACGGAAGTAATAAAGATATAATTTGTAAAATCAGAAGCTAATTAAATAAAAAATGTTTTACAATAAAATGATGTTATGACTTAGATTTAACATGAACATAATTTAAGACATTGTTACAGCTCCCCTAGTAACCGTACCTGTCCACACTTCACCCTCCCTCTTCACCTAACCTTTTATACTCTAACAAGTACATGCTAATGCTGGACCGTGTTTCTCTCTGATCAAACACATTGTGCTGTTTCTGCATTTTTTTCAATTTGGACAAGTTTTATTCCACTTTAACATTTTAGTAAAAATACTGATTTTTTCCTATGCTTATCGAATTAACATTTTATGATTGCAATCAGAAAATAACAAACTGAAAAGAAGCCAACAAAGGTTCACATAGAATCTTCTTCCAAACTCATCTAATTTGGTTTAATATGTTAATTGTATATTAGTAGAGATGAAAAATATTTTTATTTTAGTAGAGAATAAATTCTCTTGTGCTTGAAAAAAATTTTTTTTAGACAAAGTCTCAAACTGTTGCCCTCGGTAGAGTGCTGTGGTGTCACAGCCCACAGCAACCTCAAACTCTTGGGCTTAAGTGATAATCTTGCTTCAGCCTCCCAAGTAGCTGGGGCTTACAGGTGCCCGCCACAACACCCAGCTATTTTTTTGTTGCAGTTGTCATTGTTGGTTAGCTGGCCGGGGCTCGGTTCAAACCTGCCAGCCTCAGTATGTGGCCAGCACGGCAACCACTGAGCAAGGGGTACCGTCCTCTTGTGCTTGAAATTTTTTATCAGTTATTTAAATAAGTATGATAAAAGGTGTATAAAATTTAAAGATGATAGAAGGATACCTGATGTAAGAAGTGACAGAATCACGATTTGAGTTCATCTTGATAAATACCAACAAGCTGGTCTTCACCTTTGTTCAAGGCTTCTCAGCTGCATCTCTATAGCAGGTGGGGACAGGACAGCTGTTTGCCAAGGGGTTATCCTGCACAGGATAAGGTGCTCAGCAACAGCCCTGCCTTAATATCAGAAGAATTACCCAGTTGTGAAGTTAAATGTCTCCACACATCACTAAATGTCCCCTAATAAGCAAAATCACATTGAAAACCACTGCTCTACACTGTCACCATTACAGCTCCCTGCATCACCACCATCACTACACTCAACAGTGCTCTCCATATGCCAGGCACTCAGCTAACAGCAGTACAGAGATTATATATTTCAGTTAATCCTTAAAACATAGTGAGGAGGTAAACATATATTTTCTGTTGAGGAAATTGAAGCTCAGAGATGCAGAGATGGCATAAAAACTATCAGAGGGCCCAGCCCTAGAAACCAGTGAGTCCAGAATACACACCTCTGTCTGTCCGTTTCTGATTCAGGGGACCATGCTCCCTACCCCTACAGTACATTGTATGTTTAGAAGCTTTCCTTGTGGCTCTCTCAAGACTGTGAGCCCTCTGAAAGCTCATTATGTAGGATTTATTCTCATTATATTATCGTTTAATTGAATAATATGTATACCATTTAATTTGAATAATATTAACTCAGTACCTACTATGTGTCAGGATATTCAGTACTGAGTTAATATTATTCAAATTAATAATCCAGACAGCTGTGGTAGAACTGGAAGCAGCTTTACCACTGGTGTCCTCAAAAGTGGTAATGGCAGGGAAGACAGTGACTCCCTGATGAGAATAAAACATGCGAGTAGGCTGAATTCTCAACACACGTGAACGTCCTAGGGCTTCTGTGAAAACAACTGGCCTACAGGATATTCGGTACTGAGTTAATATTATTGAAATTAATAATCCTGACACATAGTAGGGACTGAGTTAATATTACTCAAATTAAATGGTATCTAACAATGAGTTAATGTTTCTCATCCAAAGCTCACTTCCATTCCCAATTTTCTGATTTTTGTCAAAGGTATCCGCACCATCTTCTCACTCTTGTTCTGAATTACCATTTATCCTCCCTCTTGCTTACCCTTTCTGCTTAATCTGTTCTGGAAGCTCAACATTTTCCTGGCACCTCAGATTGGGGTCTTTTCAATCGCCTTTTAAAAATTCTCTTTGGTTTCCTATAATTTCCCCTTTAAATTACATTCTGAACAAAGGTAAATTCTTTAAAAGCTGGATTTCTAACTCATTAACCAGCCAATACGAATCATTCTGTCATGACATTTAAGGATAAACCAGAAAACTTTAGCTGGGCAGTTTGAAAACTCATATTAAATTTTGCTTTCACCCGTTCTTCCCTTTCTCTTCCATGAAAGTTTATTGGGCTAGCGTGTTCTTCAAAAGTGTTTTGGTGGTGATTCTGCTGAACAATTTAATCCTGCACTGAAGTCTGACATGCAAAGTAGAACTGCACGGTGTGCTGGGGGCGTGGTGCACGACAGAACCACACGGTGTGTCAGGGGGCGTGGTGCACGACAGAACCACACGGTGTGTCAGGGGGCGTGGTGCACGACAGAACCACACGGTGTGTCAGGGGGCGTGGTGCACGACAGAACCACCCGGTGTGTCAGGGGGCGTGGTGCATGACAGAACCACACGGTGTGTCAGGGGGCGTAGTGCACGACATAACCACACGGTGTGTCAGGGGGCGTGGTGCACGACATAACCACACGGTGTGTCAGGGGGCGTGGTGCACGACAGAACCACACGGTGTGTCAGGGGGCGTGGTGCACGACAGAACCACACGGTGTGTCAGGGGGCGTGGTGCACGACAGAACCACACGGTGTGTCAGGGGGCGTGGTGCACGACAGAACCACACGGTGTGTCAGGGGGCGTGGTGCACGACAGAACCACACGGTGTGTCAGGGGGCGTAGTGCACGACATAACCACACGGTGTGTCAGGGGACGTGGTGCACGACATAACCACACGGTGTGTCAGGGGGCGTAGTGCACGACATAACCACCTGGTGTGCCGGGGGCGTGATGCATGACAGAACCACACGGTGTGTCAGGGGGCGTGGTGCACGACAGAACCACACGGTGTGTCAGGGGGCGTGGTGCACGACAGAACCACACGGTGTGTCAGGGGGCGTGGTGCACGACAGAACCACACGGTGTGTCAGGGGGCGTGGTGCACGACAGAACCACACGGTGTGTCAGGGGGCGTGGTGCAGGACAGAACCACACGGTGTGTCAGGGGGCGTAGTGCACGACAGAACCACACGGTGTGTCAGGGGGCGTAGTGCACGACATAACCACCTGGTGTGCCGGGGGCGTGATGTGTGACAGAACCACACGGTGTGCCGGGGGCGTGGTGTATTGTTCACACCACAGAAACTGCACTAGTGCTCATGGATTGGGCTCCTGGGATACCCTCCGGTTCAGAAGAGACCAGAGAGGACCAGGACGCCCCACCCCGCTTAGCAGAATTTAATTTTGGCCCATTGGTAAGTACAAGTGACACAGGTCTGGAAGGGTGTGTGCTGCCACATTGGTCCTCTCAAATCAGGTCTTACCCTTTCTGTCTTCACCTCACCTCTGTATTTAAATCTGCCCATTATTTAGGGTCCACTCACTTGACGGGTCCTTCTCTACCCGACAGTTCTCTTCCCTTTGTATGCTTGCCCTTGTGTCCCTTTCACGTTGGAGGTATCATACATGTTGAATCACAGAAGATGCACAGACAATTTTTTAGTTAATATACTAGGACATTCTTAACAGTCCTGATGTACCCGGGTCCATGGATTAATTACACCTCTCTTTTGCCTCTGAAAACCCCTTGACTGCTTTCCAATGCCTACAAAATCCAGGCGGGGGTAGAATTCTCCTCCACCCGCCCACTCTCATTTGCTTCCACAACGAGAATCATCTGCTGACCAAAATTCTTCCCAGCACTGTTTACACCAGATGAATTCATTTATGTACATAAATTAACTACTTCATATAAAGATGAAAATGAATGTGAACAGAGTAATTGTCATTTAAATTAAGTAAAATGTTATGGAAAATTTCAAGTTGCTATAAATTAGGTGCGTAGGTGAAACAACTAAAAATAGGAAAAGTTACTGATGAGCAAATTTTTTTTAAGATTTCACTCCACATAAAAAATGGAACCTGGAAATCTATAGTCAGGGTATTACAGAGGAGAAAGAATGAGAGAAATTACCACAAAGGAAGATATTTGGTCCTACATCAAAAGAAGAGCTCAATAACAGACATGCACATGTTTGAGGTAATAAAATGTTAAGGTATCCATGCTGCTCTTTATTATGATTCTCTGCATCAACTGGCTTGTAAAGATTTAGTCATATCAGGAGAGAAACTACCTGTCATTTATTCAAATTAATAACTCTAGAAATTGAAGCAATTAACATATTGTTTAAAACAAGTTTTCCTTCTTCCTCTGGAAATGCTGTTGTACTATGAAATGCTTTGTCCTCTCTACTTATTAGTGACATGTTTTCATTCTTCAAGGGTGGATCCAGTTCTTTGGAATCAGTTAAATGTCAATTGAAGCTGCTTGTGTGAGTAAAATAGTGATCATGCTGGGTAATACCAGCTTTGGGCAAAAATGAGGCAGATCTAGAAAGGAAATTGATTTCTTTGTCTTATAAACTGGCTCTGAAGGCACATGAAGAGGTACTTTCCCAAAATATTACTGGGATTAAAAAAAAATGAAGTAGTGATATGATAAAAAAGGTATTCTTCAGCCATAACTTTTGAAAAAAATACTAATTCCTTTATTCAGTAGTTTTATTTTTCAAATATATCCTATGAAACTTCCATTATTTGCATCATCTACTTCTCAGCAATTTTTCCATTGTTACAAGTTGCACAGTTGAAATCATATTTCTGGCTTTTTACAACACAGATTTAGAAGCATTGAAGGTAAAATAATCTCCTACATCTCCTCTAATGTTAGCTATGACCAAGTATTTTTTATGAAATTTGGTTCTAGAATTACTATGTTGCTGTGTTCTCTTGAACCCAAATTAATTAAAATCCTGCTGAGGAGAAGTTAGAAAAATATGTTATGTAAAAGCTTTCTTGAAAACTTGAAATCCCTTTTGGGACAAGGTGTTCTTGTGTTCTGGGAAACTCACCAAAGAGACCTTCTATTATGAGAATGTAAGGAGTCACCCCCTTTGGAAATGGACATGTTCCTCTGCTCTGTCACGTGAAAGGGGGTTATTTTATGGGGTATTCAGACTTGCATTGCGTTTCTGGAGACTGTTGCCGATTCTTCTAGAAGTAAGTGTGTCTTCTCTGTTGGTATGTGCAAGGAAGGCTGAGAGTTTAGGAGCTGAAGAGCAGCAGCTGAAGGAAGTGGTCTTTGACAAGAATATTCACTCAACTGTGTCATGGGTAATAATGCGTTCAGGTCCAGGTGACAATGTTCAATATGGAGTTGAAGGGGGTTTCCAGAGCTCAGAATCACACCAGTGTCTCAAGTATTGACAGCTGTGGGAGAACTGGAACAGCATGACCACTGGTGTCCTCAAAAGTGGTAATGGCAGGGAAGACAATGACTCCCTGATGAGAATAAAACATGCGAGCAGGCTGAATTCTCAACACACGTGAACATCCTAGGGCTTCTTTGAAACAACTGGCGTATAGGTCATAAAATTCCTAGTTGGCAAGGAAGAGAAGTATTATAATTTGGGCTTTAAAAAAAAGTGATATTTTTTATTTGATACCTATAATCAAGAGAAATCTGCCACTGAGTTTAATCTTTACTGTTTCTTCTTAATATATTTTAGTCACCTGCTGAAAGGAAGTTATAACATTATTAATTGCTTCCCCTCCTTAAACACTTAAGGAAAATGGAAGTTTTCTCTTAAATTTCTAACTGTGTCATAAGCTTGGATAAAGTCTACATAAATGGGAAAAGTGTCTCTGAAGTAGGATTTTTGGACTATAAAGTAGCATGACAACGGGGAATCCAGCACGTGAAATGCCAATAGATGAGGTGAACAGAAGGGCTGCTTCAGAGGCAGGCTGTCTAGAGTGTAAACTCTGGCTGTGACCCCTACTCAGAAATGGGGATGATAATATTACCATCCTCATAGGATGATCATGAAAAAGTGCAGTGCTGAGAAGAGTGCTAGAAACAGTAAGAGTTCAATAAACACTATTAGCCTTAGAATCCGTTTGATAAAGAGCTTCCATTAGAGTAGGACCAGGGGCCAAAAGCCCTGGAAACCTCCATAAAACTCTTAGAATTCTGTAAACATAGTTTAAAAGTCACTGTAAAAAATGATTTGGGATGTTTCAAAAGTACATGACTTTTGAAATATTTCAAAGTCAGAATCCTAATCAATTAATACAGATCAATAACTTATCTTCAGGTTGGCTATAGGATGAGAATGGGAATATATTGCCTCTGCATCATCATCATTCTGCACAGAAGTTCCTGAAGCCCCATTCCAAGGTATTTAAATCTTTTTTTAAAATCATTTATATCTCACCCTCTTCTAAAAATTATTTATGCAGTTTGCTCTACATTTTTACAACCATGACCTGTATTGTGAAACATTAAGTTTCACAGCATCATAATTGTCCTGAGTATAAGATTTATTCTGATATTTCTGATTCCATTCTATACAAAAAATGATGGCTATCATCCACTGAACTGCTATTATTACTCACTAAAATGTCACAACCTAAAACTGAAAATCATTGTCTTGCATGGGTTTGGGGCTTCTGTTATGCCCTGTGAGAGTGGTTTTGCTACAGAAACTCCTGGCTTCCTCCACATGAAGTCCTGTTGGTACTCAGTCCAGAGTCATCTCTGATAGTTATCCTTACCTTCCTCTGTACTAGCTGAGAAAAAAAAGCCCCAGATTTGCAACTTAGATTACCTTGTTGCATATTATTCTCTGAATAATAATTTTCCTTTAATTCAGAGTGATGCCCTTTCTATACTAACCTAAATTGTACTCCCAGAAACTAAGATGTAAATTATGAATTGAGCAAAAATGTTAAAGGATGACTTCTGGTCCAGTAGTATCGTGATAATGTTAGTCTGTAAAGGGGTCTCTATAGGGAAGGTCAATTTCAGGAGAGCAGGTGTTTAAACTAAGACTTTAACATGGAGAGCTTTATTTCATTGACCAAGTTTTATTTAAGGGAATGGGATCTCAAACATGTGGTCCAGGACTAGCATTCTCAGTATAAATTGGTAACTTGCTAGAAATGGACCTTAGAATAGAAATGGAAGAATTGAAAATGTGTGGAATAGTAATAAACTAGCAGGTAAATTATAGATGCTGAACCACACAGGAGTAGAAACAGGAATTAAAAGTTTTTCCCTTGGCAGCATTCATAATTCTAAAGTTTACTTTCAATTAAAAAATAACAGTACATGAATACACTACTGTTTAAACTGATACTCTGTTCCTCTTGGGCATTCAATAAATATTTTTTGATATTTTAAAACCAATTAAAGTCATTTAGTTTTATGATTAAAAACCAAACACAAAACAGTCTACCGTTAATTGGGGTCATTTTGGAGTGTCTGATCAATTACTGATCATCTTTTCCTAATTCTCTCTTCACTTGAGACAGAATGTCTTCTACAGCCATTTTCTACATTAAGTGCCATCTGGACACATCTGAGTGGACCAGGATAAGCACTTGACCCATTTTAGCTCAGTCTCCCTTTCGGAAATTTGGAATTTTCTATTTTTTATTTTTTTTCATGGTTGGGGATTCATTGAAAGTATAAGAAACCAGGTTACACTGATTGCATTTGTTAGGTAAAGTCCCTTTTGTAATTGTGTCCTGCCCACAAAAGGTGTGTCACACTTTCGTAGAGATTCAGATCCTCACTACATACAAACGGACTTTAAATGTATGTGTAACTCAGGAGCTGACACATGGCCGTGTTTTCTTCCATGTGTCCATGAAGGAGAGAAAGCTGGTCTGCAGAGAGGGGGGTGGGGAAACTGATGGAGAGAAACAGAAGGTGGAGATTGCAAATAGATGCTTCAGGCCCCAAATCTCTGCTTCCAGATCCTTCCTTGGGAACAATGCACTCTGGCCCCTAGGTGTCAAAGCACCTGAATAATCTTCTAATAAAACTTCTTATAGTTTCAGCCAGCTCTAGTTAAGTACTGTCACAACAAGCAAACACTGCCAGTTGCTAGATAATTTTTAAGAAAGTAGGAGCAAGAAACAGGAATGATTTGATCCAAGAAAATTCACAGAAGCAATCATGGAGACAATGGGTGACAAGTACAAAGAGAAACGTACTCTGAAAATCAATGTATTTTTTATACCCAATGGTTACTGAAGGGCTAGTGCTAACTGTGCTAGCTTTCTTCCTCTCCTGAGGCTTCCTCTTTTCGAGAACAAAATTTTAAACATTTTCTCTGGAAAGCTGTTGATATTGTTCTACCCATCTCTTTTGTAGTACTGTAATTACTTGGCATTTATAAAGTGTTGTGATATTCCAAAATGTGTTCAGAATTTTGAAAACAAAAATATCAGTCCCCTTCAGGCAAAGCACATGTGCCCATTTCTAACCCAAAGTCAAGGAATTAGATGCTGGTAGAGAAAAATAAAGAGGCTAATTTTGCCTGGGTCTTTGCTAGACAAAATGTTTCACTGTAAGAGCGAAATGAATCACAAATGAGCTTAAATTTTTGCCATCAGATGTAAGATACAGAACTAAATTTTAATGGGTTTTAAAATAGAGCTAATACATTACTAATTCACCTTTTTTTCAAGGTTAAAATGAACATTTTCACACAAAAGAAAATCTAAGAAGTACCTACCAATACATTGTTTAAATTTTTCTCAATTTTTAAGTGAAACATGAAGCTCATTAATTTTTTTATTTTATAATTAATTTTTAATTTTTTTCCATAAAGATGAAATATTCAGAACCTTTTATGGCAATCCACTTACATTGATTGATCTGGAATATTTACCTACAAAAGCGTGAGTCTGAAGTGTGCTTACCCGAAACTGGTTTATAAGTGACTACATATGGGCACATGTGTGTACTGTTATATATACATAAACTTATATGTACACACAACACATGTGTCATAGACACTTACCTGCTCATACATATATATACATATTTTATTTTCAATTACCAAATGGAGAAACGTTACTTTCTTAGTGGGCCTCTGAACTATACACTCATCTACCCATCTATGTTCCATTTTGAATAAGGCCGAAGTATCAAAAGCAATTTAACATGTCTGGGACCTGCAATTCCATCTACAGACCAAAAGTTACCGTAGCATTCATAGGGACACAAACACACACATTCATTCTTAACATTTGACCTGACAGCTAGTAGCTCTGTTTCATTTCATGCTATACAACTTGTGTCTGCTCTGCAACAGGGAGGGTGGCTCCTATGTCCAAATTCAAGCCATTCAAGCCATCATGCTGCACATTTGGTCTGCACGGAATGCTCCAGTCAGCGCAACATGACATAGCTCTCACAACCACAAGTACAGCATGAATAATTCACTTGTGAGTTGCCTTGGCCACATATAAGTAAACCCATTGAGACATTGATCTTTATGATGGTTTATGTGGTTCCATGAGACATTTAAGTTATTTCTATGAAAATATGGTATCGCTGGATATGGGATTCCAATTATGTACAGACCACTCATTATGAGAGAATGTCACAGTGTCTCAGTGACATCAAAAATAATTAAAATGCCTGTAAGTTGTCCCTCATCTATTTATTTACGTATTTTAACAAGAAATAGGAAGATAATAAATGATAATGAAGAACCACCTATCCCCAAGGGATTAAGTAGTCTTTTACATGATTGTGGCTCACAATCATTAATTTTAATTGCTTCAGATTTTTAACCCACATGGATAAAATTAAGATCCATTCTAACAGGAGGAAAAATAGACTAACACTGCTATAAACAAAAATCTCTTCCAGGTGATTTTTTAAAACTAAGCACAAATATTGTTGTACTATTTGGCACAAAGGTCTATACTAAATATTTAGGTTCATACAATGAACAGAATTACAGACTATATGTGTAACTTAATATTTTCCTATCGTTTCTGTCTATAAAAATGAAAAAATACATTAAAAACTAAGAGAGCCTGAGAGCCCTTTAAAACTATTCATTGACTCTTCAGCATAAAAAGTCACCACAATATCTATTTTCGGACAAATTCAACGTCATATTTAAATAAGATAAGCCAATTTTTTTTATAAAATAATTCTTTCACGGGACATGATTTTTATGGCAGTTAGACTATAAATAGAAGTTTATTGTTGAAGCATTTAAAACAGAAAAAAATCCATGGGTGCATTTGTTGAATCAGAAATTTCTTGGGCATGAGGGTGGGGAGGTGCCCACATCTTAGTGCAGAGTGGAGCAAAACAGCCTCCTCCATTTGTTTTCTCTCTGAGTCTGCTCTGAAGTCTTACGTACAGCTTCAGGGACTGACTCATTGCTGTTTTCATTTGAGTCCTGACACATTGCTGAGTCATAAATCAATTTAACGAGTCACACCCAGATTTCTGAAAAGTGAAATGGAGCAAAATATAATTTAAAAAATCAGAATTCACATAAAAATATATACATGTATTTATGAATAGTATACATACATGTGTGTGCTGAATAACAATAAATGTATTTCTTACTATGAGTTGTGAGCAAGAAGTCCAAAATGTTTGGAAGTCATTTTTCTAGTGAAATCATCTGCTAATGCTGGTCTTATGGACAGGCAAGCAAAAGGATATACAGAGATCTTAGAACAGTTTCTCAAATGTGGCTCACAAACTCCTGATTCTGGGGGGTACTCAAACCCTAATGATCAAGCATGTGTGGTGTTGAGGTCTCCAGGAAATTCTGCGCCCTGACACTGCATCACTGTATTAAAGATCATCTCCATATTGAAAAGGGGCATCCAGGGCCTTCAATAAGGTAAGAAAGGAGACATCGTCTTCCTTTTACTTCTTATTTCCTTCTAGATCTGTGGTATCTAAAAGAGTAGCATGAGTCTGACAGGGCTATTTAAGTTTAAATTAATTTAAATTTAACAAAATTAACAAATGGATTCCCCAGCTGTTAATCACCTGTCAAGTATTCAGCGAACACATGTATCTGGTAACACTGAATCCAACAGGGCAGATATAGAATGTTTCTCTCATCACAGAAAGTTTGTTCTGACAGTCCTGCTCTAGAGGTTTTCAATGAATTATAAAATTCATCACATAATGTTTTGACATTGAATACATTCAGATTAAACATGAAACACTGAATCACATACAATTTCTAAAATGCATATGTCATATAGACAGTATCTTTCTATTGACTATAAAGTTCTTTTCTATTGGATTATATCAATTATTAAGGCTTTGAAACATTCTAGACATTGATTTATAGGGAGGAGGAAGGGATTAGTAGGGGAGGACGAAGGATTTGGGGGGCATTAAAGCTATCCAGCAGTTTTCAACCTGTGGGTAGCGACCCCTTTGTAACAATGAAAATACGTTGCGGCATTAGGAAGGTTGAGAACCACTGAGCTATACTGTATGATAATGCAACCCTGCAGATGTCCCTTCAAATATTTGTTGAAACCCACAGAATGTACAACACTAGGAGTGAACCCTAATGCAAACTATGAACGTCTAGTTATAACGATGTGGTGTGCCATATATGTTCCCCAGTTGTAACAAGCACACAACTTCGTAGGGGATATTGTCCAGGGGAGAAGCTATGCCTGTGTGGGGGCAGCAGGTATATGGTAAATCTCTATACCTTTTGCTCAATTTTATTGTGACTATAAAACTATTCTACAAATTACAGTCTATTAAAAATATGCCTAGAAAAATATTTTTTAAAAAATGTTCTTATATTCTAATATCCATTACATTTTTATTTAAAAAATAAAATTAATGTATTAGGATAAAATAGTTATGAATATTCATAACTACACATGCACATTTCATACAACAATAGCTGTGAGCTGTTTACTAATTTTCCCTTTAAATTATAATGACATTATCTCAAGGAGGCACATACTGCTTGAACTGCCATTGTAATTATGGAATAATCAAGTCGCCAATGAATAATTTTCAGGATACCGGCTGCATCAAATAATATTCAAAATAGATTAAGGTCATCTGAAAAATAAAAGTTTAAGGAGATAGAACACTGCTACTAGGATTGTTATGAAACTCATATAAAAATATGCATGCTTATTTGCAAAAATTTTCAAACCAGTTGTAATCTTAAGTATGTTTACATCAAACAAAATTTATCCCTCTATAAAGTTATCTTTGACTTGCTCCTCTTTAAAACATCTTTACCCGAGATTGGGCAAGTAAAGAAAACAGTCAACAGACAAAGAGTTGTCTTAGGCTTAGTACCCTAAGCACCTGGAAATAAAGGAAGTCCCTTTTCCCTAAGAGTATTACTGCAGTCATCCAGCAGAGTAGAGCGTAACAACAGAGTAGAGTGTTGTCTATTTAACAGCCATTACCTACTTCTTGCTTGCTAAGAGAATCCTGTCTCCCATCCCCACCCAGGTCAGTGTGCGCAGCTCCTGAGGCTAGGTCAGGATTATCTAAGCAAAACACCAATCCTATCCTATGCCAGCAGTTTGTCAAGAGGTGAGCGGTGACCCACACATTCCCAGAGAAAAGCAAAGCTGGAGGAAGGGTCACAAGAGGGGGTGCAGGAATGATTCCGTTAAGAAGAGTGTTCCAAGGAGGGAAGGGGAGGGAGAGGGAAGGGTAGGGAGTGGGAGGGAGAGTAGGGGATAGTAGGAGGACCACAACTATGGAGCACATTGCAAGTACAAGTTGGATCTATCATGTGTAGAACACAAATGTCCTCATGCTATAATGGGGTAAATGAGGTGAAAGCTATGTTGATTAGTATGATGTAAGCACTCAAATTTGTACAAATAATCAACACAATGAAAATGGCACAAATGTATTTATGATCTATGTACAAAAGACTTAATAATAAAAAAAAAAAGAGTGTTCCAAGATGGGAGAGGGCGTTGCTCCTTCCCTCCTTTCCTGACTTGTGAGTCCTGTGAGGACATGAAGTTGTGGGAGTCATGAGCTACAGCAGTAAAACACTGAGCACAGAGAACGGAAGAGTGAGAGGAAAGATCCTTGACGACATAACTGAGCTCCTTGCTGCACCTCCCTGAGGCTGCAAACTTGCAATCTTTTTATTATTTTCTGCAATATTAACGGGGGTACAGATATTTTGGCTACATGTATTGTTTTTGTACTGCTTGAGCCAAAGTTATACGTGTAGCCATCACTCACATCCATGTCCGAGCAGCCCCCCTTAAGATAAACATACACTTTTTTAAAATTTTACAGCAATACACTGAGTTCAAGCTAGCAGACTTCTTTCTAAATCTTTTAGTTTAAACTACTGTGAATGGGAGCCAAACACAATCTAACCATTACAGTAGTCAGACCAGACGTAAGCAAAGCCATCTTAAGATTACGGAAGACTCCTAGAGTGAACTATGCCTGGACTCAGTGTATCACGGTAATTTTAAAAAGAATATGTTAATGTAGGGGGGGCTCTTCAGACATGGAAGTGTGGGTAGTTGGCATACTTAGAAGTCTGATTCAAGCAATCCATGTAGCCAAAACATTTGTAGCCCTGTAATATTCTGAAACATCACAGAGAAAAATAAACTCTGACCTTTCACATTCAAGTTCTGTCCATGGGTGGGGGATTTTGGCAACAGATTGAAGTATTATGATCCTGTTGTTAATGTTTCTTTTATAGTGGCCATGAGTTTTTCCAGGCTTTCGCAGCTGAGGATCATTTCTTAAGAAGAACTGTTTTGAGTAAAAGCATGCGATTTTCCATGTAGATTTTCTCAAAGGTAAAGTAATGTACACAAGTCATTACAAAAGTTTTGAGATAAACAAAAATTAAGAAACATAAAATCTGCACAGAGAGAAACAAATGAAGCCCTCCCAGCAACACCAATAAGATGACCAAGTTGAAACTTGAACAACTGAAATCAGAAAGGGCCATGTTTTTGGAAGTGAAGTAATGGACCATGACACAGTCTGTTTCCAAAGTTCTGTAGTGAGCTCATATAAATCATGACGACACTGTGCAGCAGTCGGAAGGGTTGCTGGTTTTCTCATTCTAAGATAATCGTTGCCTTATGCTTCAAGCTCCGTGTCAACCTTTGGGAGATAGGACACAATGAGGTGATCTGAGCCAAAGCCTGATGAGTTTACCCAATTAAGAGCCAGCTCAAGAATATTATTGCCAATCTGCTACTTGGTCTCTCCTGCCTTATCTTTTTTTCAACATTTCACATGTGAAAAACAAAAAACAAAAGTGAACTGGGCAACAGAAATGAAGAGAGAGAAAACCTGGTTGAGAGGTGATTAAATGATAATATGGGGATGGTTAAAGTGGGGATGGCAGGAAGGCTGATAAGGTGTTTAGGAGGAAACAGCGGTGCCAAAAGACAAGAAACAAAGATGTGTGCACTTACTAGGAAAATTAAAATGGGATCAGTTTGTTCAACTGAAAAAAGTATTAGACAAAAATTATCCTTAGATAAATTTTCAAAACAGAACTATTTTTGTATGGAATTCTACAAAGTTGAGCAAGGAACAAAAGAGAGGTAGCTTCTACCCTGATGCTTCTATAGAAAGCATTATTAATAATTATTAGGATAAATATAGGTGTCTTAGCAACCAAACCTAGCAACTGGGGAATCATCTGCGTGCCATGGGGCACAGTGGAAAGGCCTCAGAAATTTTGCTCTCACATCGAGCAGTTTCCAGCCTCCTGGGTAAGGGATCAGTCGTCTCTCCTTTGCCTGGGACTCTGGAAGCATCTGATTCTGGTGAACCTAAGGGGCAGCCTAGAACCAGAAGCCTTTCTCAAAGGAAAGGCTGACGTGCCCGTCCTATATGACAGACCCTGGTAAAACCTGCACCCAGACCCCCCCAGACCTCCGGAAGAGCTGTCCCACGATCCTCAATCAGCACCCTCCAGGACCCCGGTAAGAGCTGCACCGGGACCCATTATCCCACCCACTGGGCCTCCCCACACCCTGACCAGGAACTCTGGGAGCCACACAACCCCCCATCCTCCCTCCTGTACCCTCCCTGCCTCCACACCTGCCACTTGTCTGGCCGTGTGCCCTCCAGAGCCCTCCCTGATTCTAGGGGAGCCCTTCTCCTGGCTAGAGACTGCTGGAGCCTTGGGCCCTCTGTGCCAAAGTCACTGGGCACCAGGCACTCCCAGAACCATGTGCACCACCACCCCCGCCCTGTCCATGGATCCGGGGGTGTCACACTCCCAAGCTGCTCCCACAACCAGAACTTCCTGGATGGGTCAGCCCCAGAAGATCCACAGAGAGTCACTCCCTACAAAGATCCAGCAACAATAGAGTGATCCCCCGGGGTCTAATCTCGGAGACACCATCCCAACTCTGAGGAGGCCAGAGGCAGCAGCGAAAAACAATCATGAGATGAAATCAAAGGCAAAACTCTGGCAATATGAATAATCAGAATAGATAAACTCCCCCAAGGGACAATGGGACAGACACAGCACAAGATCCCATGCACAAACAAATAGCTGAGATGTCAGAAATCAAATTGAGAATCTGGACAGCAAATAAGATGGAATTAGAATTCCAAGCAGTAACCCAAAAGATGTCTCAAGAAATCAATGAATTCAAAGACCAAATGACCAAAGATTTTGACACATTGAGACAAGAAGTTGCAGCCCTCAAAGATCTGAAGAGCACAGTAGAATCCCTCAGTAACAGAATGGAGCAAGCAAAAGAAAGGATTTATGACACTGAAAACAAAGCTTTCAAATGCTCCCAAATGCTCAGAGAGGAAGAGAAATGGAGGGCAAAAACAGATCACTCTCTCAGAGAGCTCTGGGATAATTTGAAGAAAACCAATATTTGTCTCATATGCATCCCTGAAAGCGATGAAGTGGCTTCACAAGGCACAGAGTCTCTTCTCCAGGAGATTATGACAGAGAATTTTCCAGACATGTCAAGAGATTCTCAATTTCAGATAGCACACAGTTTCAGACCTCCAGCATGACTCAACCAGAATAAGACATCCCCCAGATGCATCAAAATCAATTTCACTAAAGTTAATATGAAGTAGAAAATTCTGAAAGCAGCCAGATGAAAGAAAACCATCACCTACAAGGGGAAGAATATTAGAATAACTGCAGATCTCTCTGCTGAAACCTTTCAAGCTAGAAGAGGTCATCGATTTTTAATCTCCTAAAACAAAAAGCTTTCAACCTAGGATCCTGTACACAGCTAAACTAAGTTTCATTTGTGATGGAGAAATTAAATACTTTAATGACATTCACATATTAAAGAAATTTGCCATAATTAAACCAGCTCTCCAGGATATTCTCAGACCTATCCTCCATAAAGACCAGCATAATCCTCCACCACAAAAGTAAACCCACCCAGAAAGTTTTGATCAAATTCCAACTTCCACAGTCGCAAAAGGATTAAAAATGTCCACCAGACTCTCGAAAGGCTTATCAATATTCTCAATTAATGTGAATGGTTTAAATTGTCCTCTAAAGAGGCACAGGTTGGCTGAATGGATACAAAAACTCAAGTCAGATATATGTTGCATATAAGAATCTCATCTTACATTAAAAGACAAATACAGACTCAAGGTGAAGGGATGGTCATCTATTCTCCAGGCAAATGGAAAGCAGAAAAAAGCAGGCATTGCAATCCTATTCGCAGATGCAATAGGCTTTAAACCAACAAAATAAGGAAGGCTAAGGATGGACACTTCATATTTGTTAAAGGCAATACTCAATATGATGAGATTTCAATTATTAATACTTATGAACCCAATCAGAACACACCTCTTAGATTTAAACTTAACCATTCAACATCTGGACTTAACAGACATCTACAGAACATTTCATCCCAACAAAACTGAATACCCATTCTTCTCATCAGCCCACGGAACATATTACAAAATCAACCACATCCTAGGCCACAAATCTAACCTCAGCAAATTTAAAAAAATAGAAATTATTCCTTGCGTCTTCTCAGACCATCATGGAATAAAACAATAACAACAGGAATCTGCATACCCATACAAGAACATGGAAGCTAAATAACCTTATGCTGAAGGATAGATGGGTTATAGACAAGATTAAGAAGGAAATCACCAAATTTTTGGAACAAAACAACAATCAAGACACGAATTATCAGATCCTCTGGGATACTACAAAGGCAGTCCTAAGAGGGAAATTTATAGCACTGCAAGCCTTCCTCCAGAAAACAGAAAGAGAGGAACATAATAACTTTATGGAACATCTCAAGCAACTGGAGAAGAAAGAACATTCCAACCCCAGTCCCAGCAGAAGAAAAGAAATAAGCATAATCAGAGCAGAATTAAATTAAATTGAAAGCAAAAGAATTATACAACAGATCAATAAATGCAAAAGTTGGTTTTTTGAAAAGGTCAATAAAATAGATAAATCTTTGGCCAACCTAAACAGGGAAAAAAGAGGAAAATCTAATTTCATCAATCAGAAATGGTAAAGATGAAATAACAACAGACCCCTCAGAAATTCAAAAAATCCTTAACGAATATTACAAGAAACTTTACTCTCAGAAATGTGAAAATCTGAAAGAAATCGACCAATACTTGAAAGTACACCACCTACCAAGACTTAGCCAGACATGAAATTATAAAAATACTTGAAGAAAGTTCAGGGAAAACTCCTGAAGGAATCGGCCTGGGTGAATATTTTATGAGAAGGACTCCCCAGGCAATTGAAGCAGTATCAAAAATACACTACTGGGACCTGATAAAACTAAAAAGCTCCTGCACAGCCAAGAACATAGTAAGTAAAGTAAGCAGACAGCCCTCAGAATGGGAGAAAATTTTTGCAGGTTATGTCTCCGACAAAGGTTTAATAACCAGAATCCACAGAGAACTCAAATGTATTAGCAAGAAAAGAATGAGTGATCCCATCTCAGGGTGGGCAAAGTACTTGAAGAGAAACTTCTCTAAAGAAAACAGACACACCATCTACAGACACATGTAAAAAAGCTCATCATCCTTAATCTTCAAACAAATGCAAATCAAAACTACTTTGAGATATCACCTAACCCCAGTAAGAGTAGCCCACATAACAAAATCCCAAAACCAGAGATGTTGGCGTGAATGCAGAAAAAAGGGCACACTTCTACACTGCTGGTGGGAATGCACACTAATACGTTCCTTTTGGAAGGATGTTTGGAGAATACTTAGAGATCTAAAAATAGACCTGCCGTTCGATCCTATAATTTCTTTACTAGGTATATACCCAGAAGACCAAAAATCACAATATAACAAAGACATCTGTACCAGAATGTTTATTGCAGCCCAATTCATAATTGCTAAGTCATGGAAGAAGCCCAAGTGCCCATTGACCCACAAATGGACTAGCAAATTGTGGTAGTATACCATGGAATATTATGCAGCCTTAAAGAAAGATGGAGATTTTACCTCCTTCATGCTTACATGGATGGAGCTGGAACATATTCTTCTTAGCAAAGTATCTCAAGAATGGAAGAAAAATTATCCAGTGTATTCTGCCCTACTATGAAGCTAATTTGTAGCTTTCATATGAAGGCTATAACCCAACTATAGCACAGGAATATGGGGAAAGGGCCAAGGGAGGGGAAGGGAGGGGGGAAGTCAGGGTGGAGGGAGGGTAATAGGTGGGGCCACACCTACAGTGCATCTTAGAATGGGTACTTAGTTGGGTGAAACTTACTAAATGCAAAATACAAATGTCTACCTACAATAACTAAGAAAATGCCGTGAAGGCTACGTTGAACAGTTTGATGAGAATATTTCAGATTGTATATGAAACCAGCACATTGTACCCCTTGATTGCACAAATGTACACAGCTATGATTTAACAATAAAATAAATAAATAATAATTATTGAGATAAATATTAGTATTCCTAATAGTATATTAATTATTACTATACTAATTTCTAATATAAATAGTAGTCAAGGTAAGCAGCCTTACCCTAAAAAGCAAGGCCCTTCCACCCTAGTTCTTCCAGGTAGGTCTCAGCAACCTGCCACCTTCTCCATTCATCCTGAAATGGACTAAAAATAGAGGCTACGAGGAGCCCCTCTCCCTCACAGCAACAACAAAAACTACAGTAGATTATTGTATGTTGGTAATGGCATAAATATGATAGAACAAAGAATAAAAATCTTTGTACTTTTGTCTGTTTGACGAAATGAGCTTGTCTCAATGAGTTGGAGATAAAAAAAAAAAAAAAGAGCATTTAAACTAGGATCTGCTAGCCTTGCAGAGAGGAAGAAATGATGTCAGGCTCCAGTCCCCTGGGTAGGGCTATCAGATTATAGACAGATTGTATTTTATGGATTTGTTCCTGTTACTTCTGCTGTTTATGTCCCCAAATCTATTATAGAGCTAGAAATGAAATAAGAAGTGTATTTGAGAATATAAAGCTACATTTTAAAAGTGAGCATATTCATAATTGAATACCTTTTTTCTTAGGGTGGTTAAAAAATGTGCACTTTCCCCAAATGTAGCTATACATCTCTATTCTTACTTTAGTCATATGATGAGTGTAGAAACTATAGGCTTTAATAAAAGAAATCTGTACCTTACAATATTGGCATGGATACGTATTTTAGAATACTGATGGCAACGTCATGACTACAGGTGACAATTCCCTTAATTCTCAATGCAAGTGAGAATTAGGAAGTGAGATCTTCCTTCCTCAAAAGGCCAAAGAGAATGAAGTCATTTGCTAACTCCCCTGAATCACAGTATGGCACATTCTCAGGACAAGTATGAATGACCGCAGAGCAGAGCTGCACCTGCACACTACCCTTTACACAGCTGCAAGTAGAGTTCTGAGTGACTTTTATCAGAAAAAATAAGTTAATGGTGATAATCATGTTATTGTACAGAATGATGATATTCCACTAAGGGGAGCTGAGTCGAGAGAGACAGAAAGGAACTATAAACAAAGAAAACAGAAGTGCTGGTAATTTTCACTAAGTTTGGGATTCAAGTCTTGATATTTGTCCTGTTAAAATCAAATTGTTGCCATATTTTTGTCAACCCTTTTATAGTGAGAGTAGTGCTACCTGGAAGTTAAATGGGGGCAAGGAGTCCCTGGTCTAACTGGGAACAATAAATGGTGATCTGATTTTCCCTGCTGATATCACGCTCACTGTTGACTCCTCTGAATGGGGATTTCTTGATTTAATAACAGAGCCAAAGTCAATTTGAAGTAACATCTGAACTAATTAGTGACAAGAGCAATTTGACTTTCTCCTTTGTTACAAGTGCCATTTTAAAGTGCTGGCCTTTTAGTGTTGGGCTGAAGAGGTATAAATTGCATTAGGCCAGTCCTCAAAGAACGGTGGTAATGTGGCAGTAATTTCAAGGAAGATTCACTTCAATTTTCTATATTACCTACTTCTAACATCCACTTTAAAAACCTAGGCGGTTTTGCTGAAAAGGTGATCTGGTCAACCTTACGAGGCTGTATAAAGTGGGTTTCAAAGTAACTTCATAGCCTTTTATCTTTCCAAATATTTGTAATCTCTTTCAATCTTTGCTTATTATGGCTGAAGCAAAAAACACTACAACAAGAAAGGAAACTTCACCAAAATGTCATTAAGAAATCTACCCCCAGACTTGAGGTGAACCAGCTACTCCAGGGAACAAGAATGGAAGAAGAGGTCCCTCTCTGTCATGAACCGAGACTGTTCACACATTTGCTGGTCTGGAAGGAGGACTCTACCTAGAAATTGGGCAGGTGTCCATAGAAGACCCAAAGACTTGATTCCAGCATTTAGACTCAATATTAGTTTCTAGGGCTGCTGAACCAAGCTCCACGGACTGGGTGACTTAAAGAGCAGAAATTTATCATCTCACATCTGGGAGATTAGAAGTCTAAACTCAAGGTGTCTGTGATGGCTTCCTTTTTGGCCATCAAGTTCTTTGCTAACAAATGTTCTTTGTTAACAAATGTATATTTTCTTGAAAAGAATCATTTAAGTCATCTGAAGCATCACAATATTGTGCCAAGTCATGGTCAAAAGGAAGCCTTTTAAGCTCTTTTTTTTTAATGCATATTTTCTACAGACAAAAAACCCAAAGGCTCTCTGTTAACTTATGACTTGGCACCAGAATGGGTTCCTCCTACAAGGAAGAAGGCTTTCTAACGCTGAACACCTGAGTCTTTGCACAGCTTGGGACACTCAGGACTTGTGGGCTGGAGTGGGAAGGTGTTGGGCATGTGCTCTAATGGAAAGGCGCTGATCTCCCAGCCAATGTCTCTAAGTCTCAGGCATCCTCAAACTTTTTAAACAGGGAGCCAATTCACTGTCCCTCAGACTGTTGGAGGGCCAGACTATAGTTTAAAAAAAAAAAAAAAAAAAGCTATGAACAAATTCCTATGCATACTGCACGTATCTTATTTTGAAGTAAAAAACAAAATGGGAACAAATACAATTCACATGGCTTCACATGGCCTGCAGGCCGCAGTTTGAGGATACCTGTCTTAGGGGATGCTGGCAAATGATTCCAACATGCAAACCATAAAGGTTCAAATCACCATAGTTCTCCTTCTGCAGATGTGAAGCCAGCTCCAGGGGCTAACAGAGCTACTAGGATAGATGGATGGCCCCCTTGGAGTGTGGTGCCAGACAATCTTGGCTCACCAGAACTGAATGAGAACTTTAAGATCATCTATTTAAACACGTCTCATAGTGAATTTTGTGCAATAGTATTTCACAGCTGTCGGAAGATAAAAAAGAATGCTGTGATCTGATAAATTTTGTGAATGCTGGGCTAAACAAATGTGAACAGATTTATTTCCTGGAGGATTTTCAGTATCTTAACACGGCAAGTATGTACTGTGAATCTCCGAAGGAGAGACATAGTAATTTGAACTGCCAATATTTTTTGACCATGTAAGCTTTTGAAATTTCTTGCATTCTATTTAGGGAGCCAATATTTAGGTCTCGACGAAATAGCATTTTGTAGAGCCTCTTAGGGGGAATTAGTATGGGAAATACTACTCTGGACTCATTCTCTCACTTGAGCTATGCAGAAATTTATGCCCCTACAGGTTAAGCATCTCAACCAAACCTCTGAAGTCTAGAATCTTTGGTGTTTGGCCCAACAATGATGCATAATCATCAGCAAAACCAGGACCCACGGCCAAGGCCAAGGCCCTGACTCCGCTCAGCGAATGCTCCTGCTGTCATAGGGTTTCTTAAAGTACCTGAGTGCACCTGGACCTCTCAGCAGATTTTATTTGCTCTGAGAAGACCTGCCTATCTAGAACTGAAGTCAATGGAAACATCATGCTGTTTTGTTTTTAGCTGAGAAAGATATTCTATTCCTGAGACATCTTTGAGCCCTATAGTGCCAAATTTGAGGGGTACATGAAAACAACTGGATTTGGGGGGTTGAAAATTCAGTTATTTACTCCACAAGTAATTACTTTCTGCAAATATAGCAGTGAGCAAGGTGGAGAAAAGTTTCAATTTAAGTGAGAAGAGTAAATAAATATCGGACAGTGCATATTATACTTTCACAAACATGAAACACATAAATGAGATAGAAATGTTATGGTGAGATGGGAGATTTCTTTAGCTTTCTAGGGCAGTTAGTAAAGTCTGCTCAACCCAGATAATGTTTAAACTGAAATCTGAATGAGAAACATTCCTGAGAAACCTGGAAAATGAAAGATCCCATCGGAGAAAAATGTGTACCTGGCCTGCTAGTGGAGATATACTTGGCACAAATCAGAGACTTAAAGATGCTGGAGCATCAGGACCAAAAGGGAACTAGAGAGATGAGAGTTCACATCAGATTTCTGGGCTACAGCCCCAGAGATTTTGATCTAGTAGGTGTGGGATGGATTTAAGGATCTGTCTTTCAAACAAAAAATAGGTGTTTTTGACTTAGAAGGTCCACAAATATGTTTAAGAAATTTCTGCACTGGGAGCCTCCTGTGGCTCAGTGAGTAGGGCACCGGCCCCATATACCAAGGGTGGCGGGTTCAAACCCAGACCCGACTGAACTGAAACCAAAAAATAGCCGGGCGTTGTGGTGGGCGCCTGTAGTCCCAGCTGCTCGGGAGGTTGAGGCAGGAGAATCATGAAAGCCCAAGAGCTAGAGGTTGCTGTGAGTCCTGTGACATCATGGCACTCTACAGAGGGTGGTAAAGTGAGACTCTGTCTCTACAAAAAAAAAAAAAAAGAAGAAGAAGAAAATTCTGCACTAATCCTTTGGACACACACTGGACTCGAAACCAAAAACTAGAAGTATTACCTGAGCAGAGCAGGACAGTGCTGTCTACTTCAGCCCATATTCCAGACCAACTGTGTAAGAACTCAAAAACTGAGTTGGGAAACTGAAGGGACAGGCACCCTGGAGTCAGGCTATCCACAAAGTGACTTACTAGTTACTTCAGGCACATGCCCCTTGACAGTTGAGGTTGACTAGGACATGCCAATTGACAATGCATCCTGATGTGCCCAAATAAGACTGAGTGACGTGCTGCCCTTCACAGGGAAGGTGAAATGAAAGAAAATTGACAACTTTTATGAGAAACATGCTAAGGAACTTATCCAAAATAATAAAAAAGAGGAAATTGATAACTTGTATTTTTAAATTTAATTATTATGTACTTATTTATTTTCCTTTGAGAAAAAAGCATAATACAAAACAAAAATGTCTTATAAGGAAAAATACAGAACTCTCTCCATCCTAACTCTATCCATTATGTTTAGATGATGATCCACATTCTACTCACTGGTCTACTGACAAACACCTTTCATGAGGTTGGGTGCCTGGGGTATGGGGTTGCGCCACGCTGCCATGCTACACAGAAAAGATCATCAGACAAACGGGATGTAACACAGAACCCTACATTGGGCCCTATGCATTTTAAAGAAAACTAAAATCAAAACTTAATTTAAAAAGACAGTCTGATCACTTTATAAGGCACTTAAAACTTTCCCAGTACATGTCAGCACTGTCTTCACTGAAACTTAGAACAACAATAGAGATGAAAACTCCATCAGCCTTCCCAATGTGGCAGCAGTCTGACTCAGAAATTCATACAGGGTGCATGTGGCTGTGACCATCGACCAATTCATTCACTGCTTTTCATTCCTAAACTTTCCTATTCTCTAGAGTGATCAATAACCCTTCACCTTGTAAGGCTGACTGCCCTCTTCCCAAATTCACTGTGTTTGTGACACCTTCTGACTCTGTACCCATGGACTCTCTGTTTCCATGGACCGAGCATTACTGATTTGTGATTGAATAAGAGTGACATAGACTAGTGCAGCTCAGCTTTTTTCTCCTAGAAACCTTCTCTTGGTATTTTTTTTTAACATATTTATTCTTTCTTTCTCTCAAAAAAGCTATACACAGAATAGTGAAAAATATAAATTCTCCAATTTCTTCTTTTTATTCATTATTTTCAGATAAAGGTCCTTGGCACAATTCTCGGCAGAATTATCTATTTTCTTTTAATCCTCTCAAACCACAATGATTCTTATGGTTAAAATTCTTGTTAATTAAAATTCTTGTTATTAAAATTTGTACAATAGTAAAGAATGCTACACAAAGGAGCTCAGAAGAGATCTTATAGTGAGAACTTTGTTCTTGCCCTAGTTATTTCATCTTATGTTCATAAGACCACACAGAATCTCATTTGATGCTTTAGAATCTTAGTTTTCTCATCAATTAAGGATACTTAAATTAATATGTTTCTCTTCCTCACACATTTGAGATGAATATCAAAACATATTTTTTCAAATGTGAGAGTGAGTGTATTCCCCAAATCACAAATATGGTATAAAATATAAGCTATTAAAATCATTTTACTTGAGGCAAAAAGAAACCTGCATGGCAGTTGATCCCTATAATATGACACTCATATGTGTATGATGCATCAAGCAACAATCATTACTCAAAGAGAAAATGAATGCTGGTAAAAAGCCTTTTAAAATTGTGAAGTGCTCTATAAATATGCATGTTATTATCAGAATATGATTATATGTAAGAAAATATGCTTGGTATCATAATAAATAAAAATAATTATAGAATGCCAAAAGTAGACAGCAGCATACAGATGTAAGATTATTCTCTCTTTCTGTATATAAAAGGACAGTCCCCCCAAAGTTAAAGTAAATAACACAGCAAAACATGGCCTTAAATTAAAATTCCAGAAACACAGGTTGTACTCAGCTAATGCCATCAGACAGCGGAGGTGGCCCTGGATGGAGTGAGGTCCCGGCTTCACTGTAATATAGGAACAGTTCTGTGGTGCATCAGCGATACCTAGAGTAATGACCTGAACTCGTCCAGCACTTTGAGTTAGAACAAATCCATATGAAAATATGTTTTATAAATATTCTTACTGAAGATTTTACCATTCCGTATTTTTTTCCTGCTATAAAACCATCAAAATGATATCAATTCAAAAACTTGGTGAATTTGCAAGAGGATGGAAAAATTAGATGAAACAAAATAATTAAAATAAACAAAAATTAGTTAATTCTTACTTGACTGATAATATAATTCAGTGAATAAACTCCATTAAGCACACAATTAAGTATTCCATGTTTAATTTTCACACACTGTCACTGACAGGCTGTTGCTATTCTTATCCCTGATAAGGTAACTTAGAATTTTAAGTTACCAACAGGACAGTTAGAATGGTGGAGTTTAAATTCAAATCAGGTTTTATGTGAATTCAATGCCCACAGCCTCAGCCACTAATATATTTTGAAATATAGATACAAGTAAAGATCTGATATAACTTTATTTAATAACA
The DNA here is from genome assembly GCF_027406575.1 of Nycticebus coucang. Classification (NCBI taxonomy): domain Eukaryota; kingdom Metazoa; phylum Chordata; class Mammalia; order Primates; family Lorisidae; genus Nycticebus; species Nycticebus coucang. The sequence continues at coordinate 3,914,736 of NC_069799.1, read as the reverse complement.
TTTTATGTAGAATTGTATTTAATAAAAATAACTGAACTAAAATAATCAGGAAAGCCCTGACTATGAAAAATACATGGATAAAATTATAAATTCTTGATTTTTTCCAAAAAATAAATCCAAACAAATTGATAAGATATAATTGACATTCCTTGAAATATAAGTGAGCCAATTGTAGTACTCAAATTTTGGGAGGATTATTCATATGAATTTAAAGTAACACCCACCCTGCACAAGTAAATTAAAAGAGAGGTGCTATTTCACATATATCAAATTAATAAAAATTAATTATGATGCTATCAAAGATGAGATGAGGCTGAAGCACACGCCGTGGCCTTATACAGCCTTTTGTGTCAACATCCACATGAAAGTCTTTGCCCTTTGATCTGGTGATCCCAGGTGTTGGTCTGTCTACTAAGGAAACAATGCAACAAGAAGGAAGAACTACATTCCCAGAGATATTCATTACACTCTCATAATGAAGCAAACAGAAATGAACTAAATGTCCAAGAAAGGTGAATTATAATACACCAGCCCAGTGACATTTTGTGTAGTTATTAAAAATGGTAAATATAAAGATTATATATCACCTTGGAATGATTTTATGATATAATGAAAAGTGAAATAAGATACAACATTTTATGTATACTTTGTTTAAATAATAGAATATAAATGAAAGCCATAAATAACATGAAGGGAACTTGAGAATATATATTAGGATAATGTTACTTTTGTTCAATAAATTCCTTTATTACTTTTTGTTTAATGGGTAATTTTTAAATGAGGGATTTATATGCTAGTGCTATGAAATAATTTTCAAATCATTTCCAGTGGCTTAAATTTGGCTATGGGGCAAATGTATTTTATTCTATACATTTATTTATTTTATTTTATACATTTTGTATCTACCTTGTAAAAACCTGTGCTCTGAATTTTATTCCTTCTCATTTTTTATATCCTTTTTATTTTACATCTTTAATTTATCCCTCTCTCTTAGATCATTTCTATCTTCATTTACCATGCCCACATATTTCTCATCAAAATTGACAATGAGAAATAGCTCAATGTAATTGTATTAAGATGCTGGTCTGGATGGTGGGCAACCCCACATCTCTAAATCTATGTCCTTAATGCATCATACCTCAACCCAAAACATGGAATGGAAGCCAATCTATGCTCTCGAGACAGCCTGGGAGCTGAAGAGCAATCTAGGAGGTGCACACATAGTCATTTAGGTGCCACACGGGGAATTTCACCTCAACCCACTGAAAATAGTATTTTTACATTTACAACACTTCAGTAGGCACAAAGAAAGGGCAGAAAAAAAGAAATGTAGGGGCTCCTACTAGCAGACCTACAAGTAATCAATGAACGGATGTGGTGAGAGGACAAGAATAGGGACATACAAAAGCCTGGTGGTGCAGGAAGACGGTGTTTTCCTCTGACAGTGGGGTAAGAATTCCAATCCCATAGTAATCTTGAAATTCTGCATTGTGTACAGATCTGGCACATTGCTGTATTGTAACAGAACACTCTTTGGGTATTAGTGCGTGGTTACATGAACACAGCTGTTGCTAATCTCACTTGGCCTTGACTTTGCCATTTCCTCTCACTTCTTTCTCTTTACTTATTCTCACATATTTCCTATTTAATCTAGATTTTGTCAGCTATTATTTTAATAAACTCTCATACTTAATAATCCTCTTGCCTCATACCTTGTACCTACCTTATAAAACCTGTGCTCTGAATTTCATCCCTTCCCAATTTTTATATCCTTTTTACTTTATACATATTCAATTAACTTCTCTTTCTTGGATTATTTCTATCTTCATTTGTCATGCCCACATATTTCTCATCAAATAAAGTCACCTCACTGTATCACACTTTACCTTCAGCTATTGCTTTCTCTGTTATCAGTTCTTGTTTTCACCATTCACTCCTTAATTTACTGCGGCCTGATGTAATCCTCTTCCTCTCCATCCAACTTTTCCCCAGTATATCAGTGAAACAGCTAAACAACCCCTGATAATATCATCAGTGTCCTTAGTTGCTAATTAACATGGAAGTTTTTGCTCATTTTACTTGATCTTCAAGAGTATTTGATGAGGTTGACCATTCCCTGTTTCTTGAAAGCTCTTCTTCCTATGGCTGCCCCATTCTTGTGATTTGCCTACTTTGTCACTGCACTCTTGGCTCTTACTTGTTGAGTATTCATCTGAACCTAACCCTTATGACCTGGAGTCTTTGTTTAATTCTGTCTGCCTACTCAGCATCTGTACTTGGATGTTTCACATACCTCAAAGTTCCCGTGCTCTTAAATAAACTGGAATCTTCCCTCTAAAACTGTTCTTACTCTGTATTATTCATGTTGGTGAGTCACATTAATATGTAATTAGTTGCACAGACATGATCCTGAGCTCCAGTTTTATTATTCTCTGATCGCTGCTCCTCCATCCCATCATAGATAAAGCCAAGGCCAGCACTCAGGGAAGCAGAGGCGGGAGAGACATGGCCCTTCCTGGCCTTGTCTGATCAGGATTTGCATGAAGCCACACTGACGCCACCCATTAGTATTACCAGAGTCATCAAGACCTGTTTATTTATTACCAGCATAAAAATAGAGTCATGACCTATTATCCCTTCCTTAGTCTTTCATAAATCACTGATACTTTCTCTTCCCTTGATGTCAAGTCAGTTTTCCTCCTATTTCATTGCCTCTCCTTCCTGTTCTATCAGTGTGTTCATTGTCCTTCAGGCCACAAAATGTTGGCCTTCCTCTAAGATTTTTCCTTGGCTCTCTCTCTTTTCTCAGTTGACATTTTCTCTCTACGTGATCCCAATCTCTGAATGCTCAGAGATTCAATCAGCATTCAGTTCCAACTGGTTTATATAATTGTATCAGTAGGTCATCCCACTCTTCTGATTCCAAATTTGTTTACCTACTGCCTACTTACGTCTCTTCCTGAATATTACAAAGACATCTCAAATATGGCCAAAATCAAATGCATGATTTTCCTTCCCTCATTTTCCCAGACTCTAGATTCTGTCTATTGTTCCCTATTTCAATAAATAACATCACCAGACTTCCAGGAGCACTGACCAGATAGTTGAAGTCATCCTTGACTCTTCCATCTTCTAATATAAAAATTTTATATTCCTTCTTCAAACCTTCAGTGGCTACCTATTTCTTTTAGGATTAAGAAATGTTTTACTGTGTCAGACATGATGCTGCATGACATGCAATGCCTGCTCACCTTGTTGGATCAGATGAGGCCCCCTTCACTCTTTGCATTCTGGTTACAATATTACATTTGCATCTTGCTTGTTCTTTGCCATGATGCCTCCCATCACAGGGTCTTTTCAGATGCTCTTCCCCCCTTTCCCAACTTTGTCATAGACTTTCTTCTTCTATTTGCCTAAATACTATTTGGTCATTCTTCAGATATCAAATGAAATGTTATTTTCTCAGAGAAATCCTTCCCAACCTACTTAGCAATGTCAAATAGGTTAAATAGATAAAATTATCACAAGTCTGTGCAGCATGAATATTACTGACTGTGCTTCCTGTAGAATTTGCCATAGTCACAGTGATTATATGTGTGTGTGGGTCTCCTCTACCTTGTAACTCTGGAAACTCGTTTATAAAAGGTCTTTGATATATTCGTTCACTACTGTATCTGCCACCCCTAACATAGTACTTGGAGAATGGAAGGCATTCAGTTCACATTTGTTCACTGAAAGAATGAATGCAGCAGGAATGAGTGAGTAGGCCTCTTTTGTGGATTGCTAAAAAAATTGAGTTTACAACATGTTATCTGAACCTAGACACAAGTCAGTGAAGAAACAATATGGACCCTGAATATATTGTCATGTGGCTAAAAAAGTATCAAATTATTAAGAGGAAAAGTATCTACTGAGGAAAGATGGATGGAACTGCCAATGTTTACCTGAGAAATGACAGTTAAGAAAAATGAAAGGTCATTGTTTCCTTAAGGGCACACTTCATGAAAAACAAACAAACACTGGCTTGTAGAATCATGCTCTTCCATACAGCCTGGTAAAACTAACTGAAATGAAGAAAATTAGAGAAAGCAGCTCACAGTAAGAATCATGCTGCTTAGTAGTGGTAAATCAGCAGAATAGCTAGAATTCATAAACTTTTTTTTTTCTTATCTTTTTTTTTTTTTTTTTTTTTTTTATTGTTGGGGATTCATTGAGGGTACAATAAGCCAGGTTACACTGATTGCAATTGTTAGGTAAAGTCCCTCTTGCAATCATGTCTTGCCCCCATAAAGTGTGACACACACCAAGGCCCCACCCACCTCCCTCCTTCCCTCTTTCTGTTTCCCCCCCCATAACCATAATTGTCATTAATTGTCCTCATATCAAAATTGAGTACATAGGATTCATGCTTCTCCATTCTTGTGATGCTTTACTAAGAATAATATCTTCCACGTCCATCCAGGTTAATACGAAGGATGTAAAGTCTCCATTTTTTTTAATGGCTGAATAGTATTCCATGGTATACATATACCACAGCTTGTTAATCCATTCCTGGGTTGGTGGGCATTTAGGCTGTTTCCACATTTTGGCGACTGTAAATTGAGCTGCAATAAACAGTCTAGTACAAGTGTCCTTATGATAAAAGGATTTTTTTCCTTCTGGGTAGATGCCCAGTAATGGGATTGCAGGATCAAATGGGAGGTCTAGCTTGAGTGCTTTGAGGATTCTCCATACTTCCTTCCAGAAAGGTTGTACTAGTTTGCAGTCCCACCAGCAGTGTAAAAGTGTTCCCTTCTCTCCACATCCACGCCAGCATCTGCAGTTTTGAGATTTTGTGATGTGGGCCATTCTCACTGGGGTTAGATGATATCTCAGGGTTGTTTTGATTTGCATTTCTCTAATATATAGAGATGATGAACATTTTTTCATGTGTTTGTTAGCCATTCGTCTGTCGTCTTTAGAGAAAGTTCTATTCATGTCTCTTGCCCATTGATATAAGGGATTGTTGGTTTTTTTCATGTGGATTACTTTGAGTTCTCTATAGATCCTAGTTATCAAGCTTTTGTCTGATTGAAAATATGCAAATATCCTTTCCCATTGTGTAGGTTGTCTCTTTGCTTTGGTTATTGTCTCCTTAGCAGTACAGAAGCTTTTCAGTTTAATGAAGTCCCATTTGTTTATTTTTGTTGTTGTTGCAATTGCCATGGCAGTCTTCTTCATGAAGACTTTCCCCAGGCCAATATCTTCCAGTGTTTTTCCTATGCTTTCTTGGAGGGTTTTTATTGTTTCATGCCTTAAGTTTAAGTCCTTTATCCATCTTGAATCAATTTTTGTGAGTGGGGAAAGGTGTGGGTCCAGTTTCAGTCTTTTACATGTAGACATCCAGTTCTCCCAACACCATTTATTGAATAGGGAGTCTTTCCCCCAAGGTATGTTCTTGTTTGGTTTATCAAAGATTAGGTGGTTGTAAGATGTTAGTTTCATTTCTTGGTTTTCCATTCGATTCCAAGTGTCTATGTCTCTGTTTTTGTGCCAGTACCATGCTGTCTTGAGCACTATGGCTTTGTAGTACAGACTAAAATCTGGTATGCTGATGCCCCCAGCTTTATTTTTATTACAGAGAACTGCCTTAGCTATACGGGGTTTTTTCCAGTTCCATACAAAACGCAGAATCATTTTTTCCAAATCTTGAAAGTATGATGTTGGTATTTTGATAGGAATGGCATTGAATAGGTAGATTGCTTTGGGAAGTATGGACATTTTAACAATGTTGATTCTTCCCATCCATGAGCATGGTATGTTCTTCCATTTGTTAATATCCTCTGCTATTTCCTTTCTGAGGATTTCATAGTTTTCTTTATACAGGTCCTTCACCTCCTTCGTTAGGTATATTCCTAGGTATTTGATTTTCTTTGAAACTATGGTGAAGGGAGTTGTGTCCTTAATTAGCTTCTCATCTTGACTGTTATTGGTGTACACAAAGGCTACTGACTTGTGGACATTGATTTTATATCCTGAAACATTACTGTATTTTTTGATGACTTCTAGGAGTCTTGTGGTTGAGTCTTTGGGGTTCTCTAAGTATAAGATCATGTCGTCAGCAAAGAGGGAGAGTTTGACCTCCTCTGCTCCCATTTGGATTCCCTTTATTTCCTTGTCTTGCCTAATTGTATTGGCTAGAACTTCCAGCACTATGTTGAATAGTAAAGGTGACAGAGGACAACCTTGTCTGGTTCCAGTTCTAAGAGGAAAAGCTTTCAGTTTTACTCCATTCAGTAAAATATTGGCTGTGGGTTTGTCATAGATAGCTTCAATCAGTTTTAGAAATGTGCCACCTATGCCTATACTCTTCAGTGTTCTAATTAGAAAAGGATGCTGGATTTTATCAAATGCTTTTTCTGCATCTATTGAGAGGATCATGTGATCTTTATTTTTGCCTCTGTTAATATGGTGGATAACGTTTATGGACTTGCGTATGTTAAACCAGCCTTGCATCCCTGGGATGAAGCCTACTTGATCATGATGAATGACTTTTTTGATGATAAGCTGTAATCTATTGGCTAGGATTTTGTTGAGAATTTTTGCGTCTATGTTCATGAGTGAGATTGGTCTGAAATTCTCCTTTTTGTTTGGGTCTTTTCCTGGTTTTGGTATCAGGGTGATGTTTGCTTCATAGAATGTGTTGGGGAAGATTCCTTCTTCCTCAATTTTTTGGAATAATTTCTGCAGTACAGGAATAAGCTCTTCCTTGAAGGTTTGATAGAATTCTGGAGTGAAGCCATCTGGACCAGGGCATTTTTTGGTTGGAAGCTTTTTTATTGTTTCTTTGATCTCAGTGCTTGAAATTGGTCTGTTCAGGAGCTCTATTTCTTCCTGGCTGAGTCTAGGGAGAGGGTGTGATTCCAAATATTGATCCATTTCTTTCACATTGTCAAATTTCTGGGCATAGAGTTTCTGGTAGTATTCAGAGATGATCTCTTGTATCTCTGTGGGATCAGTTGTTATTTCCCCTTTATCATTTCTGATTGAGGTTACTAGAGATTTTACTTTTCTATTCCTCGTTAGTCTGGCCAATGGTTTATCTATTTTATTTATTTTTTCAAAAAACCAACTCCTTGTTTCATTAATTTTCTGAATGATTCTTTTGTTTTCAATTTCATTGATCTCTGATTTGATTTTGGATATTTCTTTTCTTCTACTGAGTTTAGGCTTAGATTGTTCTTCTTTTTCCAATTCCATAAGAACTCTTGTGAGATTGTCGATGTGCTCTCTTTCAGTTTTTCGAATGTAGGCATCTAAAGCGATGAATTTTCCTCTCAAAACTGCTTTTGCAGTATCCCACAGGTTTTGGTAGCTCGTGTCTTCATTGTTGTTATGCTCAAGGAAGTTAATGATTTCCTGTTTTATTTCTTCCTTCACCCATCTGTTATTCAACAGAAGATTGTTTAATTTCCATGCCTTTGGGTGGGGTCGAGCATTTTTGTTAGAGTTGAGTTCCACCTTTAGTGCCTTATGGTCTGAGAAGATACAAGGTAAAATTTCAATTCTTTTGATTCTGTTGATATTTGTTTTGTGTCCCAAGATATGATCAATTTTGGAGAATGTTCCATGGGGTGATGAGAAGAATGTATATTCTTTATCTTTGGGGTGGAGTGTTCTATATGCGTCTATCAAGCACAGTTGTTCTAGAGTCTCATTTAAGTCTCTTATATCCTTGTTTAATTTCTGTTTAGAGGATCTGTCCAACTCTGTAAGAGGAGTGTTAAAGTCCCCTGTTATGATGGTATTATCAGATATCATATTGCTCAGACTGAGTAAGGTCTGCTTCAAGAATCTGGGAGCATTTAAATTGGGTGCATAAATATTTAGAATTGAAATGTCTTCTTGTTGTATTTTTCCCTTGACCAATATAAAGTGACCATCTTTGTCTTTTTTGACTTTAGTTGCTTTAAATCCACATGTGTCTGAAAATAAGATTGCAACTCCTCTTTTCTTCTGAATTCCATTTGCCTGAAAAATTGTCTTCCAACCCTTGACTCGGAGCTTTAATTTGTCTTTTGAAGCCAGGTGTGTTTCTTGCAGACAGCAAATGGATGGCTTGTGTTTTTTAATCCAGTCAACCAATCTATGTCTCTTCAGTGGGGAATTCAAGCCATTAACATTTATTGAGATAATTGACAAGTGTGGTAGTATTCTATTCGTCTTATTTTGTGAGAGTCCATTGCTTAGTTTTATCTTTTGCATCAGTGTGGAGGTTAGGTTCTGTCCTTTAATTTCTGAGTTCTTACTTTGCTGCTGATCCATTGTGGTGGTCAGTGTGCAGAACAGGTTGAAGTATTTCCTGTAGAGCTGGTCTTGTTGTGGCGAATTTCCTCAATGTTTGTATATCCGTAAATGATTTGATTTCTCCGTCAATTTTGAAGCTTAGCTTAGCAGGGTACAGAATTCTGGGCTGAAAATTGTTCTGTTTAAGTAGATTAAAGGTAGATGACCATTGTCTTCTTGCTTGGAAAGTTTCATTAGAGAAGTCTGAGGTCAATCTGATGGATTTGCCCCTGTAGGTCAACTGGCACTTACTCCTGGCAGCTTGCAGAATCTTTTCTTTGGTCTTGACTTTGGACAGGTTCATCACAATGTGTCTTGGAGAAGCTCGGTTAGAGTTGAGGCGACCTGGGGTCCGATATCCCTCTGAAAGCAGTGTGTCAGAATCTTTGGTGATATTTGGGAAATTTTCTTTTATAATATTCTCTAGTATGGCTTCCATTCCTCTGGGGCATTCTTCTTCCCCTTCTGGAATTCCTATAACTCGTATGTTGGAACGCTTCATAAAGTCCCATAATTCTGACAGTGAACGTTCTGCTTTCTCTCTCTTCTTTTCTGCCTCTTTTACTATCTGAGTTATCTCAAAAACTTTGTCTTCTACCTCTGAAATTCTTTCTTCTGCATGGTCTAACCTGTTGCTGATACTTTCCATTGCATCTTTAAGTTCCCTGATTGACTGTTTCATTTCCTTCAGCTCTGCTATATCCTTTTTATATTCTTCATATCGTTCATCTCTTATTTGATTCTGTTTTTGAATTTCCTTTTGGTTATTTTCCACTTTATTAACAGTTTCCTTCATTGTTTCCATCATGTCCTTCATTGTTTTCAACATGTGTATTCTAAATTCCCTTTCTGTCATTCCTAACATTTCTGTATAGGTGGAATCCTCTGCAGTAGCTACCTCATGGTCCCTTGGCGGGGTAGTTCTGGACTGGTTCTTCATGTTGCCTGGAGTTTTCTGCTGATTCTTCCTCATGGGTGATTTCTTTTATCTGTTTACTTGCCCTAATTTTCCTTTCAATTCCTCTTGCTCTTTAAGTTCTTGTGCCTGTGGACTAAGGGTTACAGGACCAGAAGGGTGAGAAGGTTTAAGAGCAAAAAAGCGATGAAAGAAATGAGGACCGAGTGATAAGAAAAAAAAAAAAAATGAAAAAAAAGAAAAATAGAGAAAGGAGAGTGGTTGGGTGAAAGGAATATTGACAAAAAGAAGAGAGGCACAGAAAGAGGGAGACAGAGCAATATAGGTGTACAGTAGGGTACTTTGATACAACCTTAAAAAAAAAAAAACACCTTCTGGGGGTGCCACGTGGGGTGGTTCACTTGAGGTCAGCAGCTCTTTGCTAACCTGATCAGACACAGTACCCCACCTCCACCAAGTAGAGAGGAAAGACAAAAATGCTATAAATCAAACCAAAACAAGCAAACAGAAAGCTTTACGGGATAAAATTGGCTGGAAAAACCAAATAATAGTGGTAGAAACACTAACAAAAATGAAGTTCTGATTATTGAAATAGGCAGCAATGGGAAATTATAATTAAACTAGAAAAATTGAGAAAGAAAAAGGATCTGCATGGAAAAGGTTGAACTTAAAAAACAAAACAACAATCTAGAACGTCAAAATAAACAAAAAAAAAAAAAACCAAACCTGAAAAAAAACCAAACAAACAAACAAAAAAAAACACACACGCAACCAAAAACAAAGCAGTATGTATATGGAATTGAATATTGTCTGGGCAACACGTGGTCTTCTGGGGTATGAGATGTTAATCACAGTTCTGATACGACTGGAGGCTGCTAGTTTCTCGAACCCCAGCAGGTAGACGCCCTAAATCTCTCTTCAGCCCACTTAAAAGGCACTTTGAACTTGTTCACTTACTGAGCAGAAGCTTTCTCAGGGAAGTGCTTGTTGCTGGAATCACTGCTGAAGTGGCTATCCACTTACCCTGTGTGTCAAAACTGGTCTCCCTCTGCCCCCGAGGGTTAGGGCTGCAAGGCGGCTCAGACCCCGCCCTTAGGCTACTTGGTCGCTGGGTTACCAGCTCCCACCCAATTCCAGCTCTGCGACCCTGAGGGCGGAGCTTGCCAGGGCAGATCGCTCACAATGTCTGCCTGTGACCCAGAGCCAAACTCTATTAGCTCCGTCTGGCTCAGCGGCTCAGACTGGGGCCCTAGACAAAGGCCAGAGTTCTCCGCACTCCCGCTCAGGCTCTCCCCAAGGCAGTTCAGCAGAGTGCCAAGTCCAAAGACACCAAAACAGTTCACAGGTAAGGCCTTTCTGGTTTGCAGTCTCGCTGCTACTGAACTTACAGTTGCGGGCGGGTTTAGGCGGATTGAACACACGCGACCACTTGCCGGTTTTCCACTGTTTTAGTCCTCCTCTTGGGGTCCAGAAGTCTCTCGCTGACTCCCTGTATCCTCTCAGGGGTGATGATAGGCAGATCAGACCAGCCAGAGATGCCTGGAGTCCTATATCCCCAGACTCACGGTGCCCAGATGCAAGGAAGCTGTTACTCGGCTGCCATCTTCGCATCCTCCTTTCTTATCTTTTTTTTTGCAGTTTTTGGCCGGGGCTGGATTTAAACCCACCAACTCCGGCATATGGGGCCGGCGCCCTACTCCTTTGAGCGACAGGCAACACCCCCATAGAATTCATAAACTTTTATAATAGAAAAAATGCAGACTGAGGACCAGAAAACCTAGATTCCAGTCCTAGCTCTGCGATGACCTAATAGCTTAATTGGTCCAATCACTAAAACATGTGGAATACACCTTTTTCATCAGTACATTGTAATAGCACTAAAATTCTGATTCTATTACACTATGAGTTTTCTGTGTAAACAGATGGCTAGCTACCCAAGGAAAGGTAGCATATCTTACTCCTTGCTATGCTCCCCAGGGTCTTGTGTGAAACCTTAAATCCATCTAGTCCAGTGGTTCTCAACCTTCCTAACGCTGCAATGGATTTTCATTGTTAGAAAGGGGTTGCGACCCACAGGTTGAGAACCACTGATATGATCTGTGTCGTTAAGCTTGTTGAATTCTTTATCCTATAGCAAACTGTTAAGAAAAGTCTTGGGATTTGGGGCGGAGACAAGATGGCTGACTGAAGCCAGCTTTCCACAGAGGCTCCTGTCCAGAAGGAGAGTTAAAGGACAGAAATTCAGCAAGTGACCAGGTGGATTAGAGCTGCACCAAGACAGAAGGTTGAAGAACGCACATCAACCCCACCGAGGCGAGCTGTGACCACAAGGATACAAACAAAAGGTACAAAATCCATCACCAAGTGGATGGGAGTCCCCTCCCCCATGAGAACGGCTTGGAGTGCCCCACAAACAAATGAGCAGAGTTAGTTCAAAGGTCCTCCCACTCCACTCCACGGGAGAGACCCTCTAAAAACTGGACCTACCTCCCCTACTAGAGTGCCACGACGTTCTCCTGCCAAGCATAAAACTGTATACATTCTCTACCTGTAATTCTGAGTTCCCAGCACTCCCCTCCACTCTCACTCTGAGGTCTGGAGGCCTGACCCCCAGGAGTCCAGATTCTTGGGTAATTTCTCGAGGGGTGTGGACAGGGCCTGGAATGCAGCTGGTCAGTGCTGATTCTGTGGCAGGGGAGTGAGGAGAGGATGGTCGGCTGAGAGGCAACCACAACAAAGCGGTGGTCCCCCAGAAGCAGAGCAACAGCCATTTATGGCAACAATAGGGCTCACCCCCGGATATTCTGAAGCCACACAAAATGTAGAAAAAGAAGGAAGACTGCCCAACACATTCTATGAAGCAAACATCACCCTGATCCCCAAACCAGGAAAAGACCCAATAAGAAAGAAAATTATAGACCAATATCACTAATGAATATAGATGTAAAAATATTCAACAAGATCCTAACAAACAGAATCCAGAAACACATCAAACAAATTATACATCATGACCAAGTCGGTTTTATCCCAGGGTCTCAAGGCTGGTTCAATATCTGTAAATCTATAAATGTAATTCAGCATATAAACAAATTAAAAAACAAAGACCATATGATTCTCTCAATTGATGCAGAAAAAGCTTTTGACAATATCCAGCATCCCTTCATGATCAGAATACTTAAGAAAATTGGTATAGAAGAAACATTTCTTAGACTGATAGAGGCCATCTACAGCAAACTCACAGCCAATATCGTATTGAATGGAGTTAAATTGAAATCATTTCCACTCAGTGAGCCCATTGTCTCACTGCTCTTTAACATTATAATGGAAGTTTTAGCCATCGTAATTAGGGAAGAAAAGGTGATCAAGGATATCCATAATGAGTCAGGAGAGATCAAACTTTACTCTTCCAGATGATATGATTTTATATCTGGAAAACATCAGGGATTCTACTAAAAAACTCTTAAAAGTGATCAAGGAATACAGCAGTGTCTCAGGTTACAAAATCAACATTCATAAATTGGTAGCCTTTATATATACTAACAACAGTTAAGCTGAGAAAACAGTTAAGGACTCTATTCCATTCACAGAGTGCCAAAGAAGATGAAATATTTGGGAGTTTATCTAACAAAGGACGTGAAAGATCTCTTTAAAGAGAACTATGAAACTTTAAGAAAAGAAATAGTTGAAAATGTTAACAAATGGAAAAATATACCATGCTCATGGCTGGGAAGAATCAACATTGTTAAAATGTCCATACTACCCAAAGCAATGTACAATTTTAATGCAATCCCTATTAAAGCTCCACTGGCATACTTTAAAGATCTTGAAAAAATAATACTTCATTTTATATGGAATCAGAAAAAACCTCAAATAGCCAAGACATTACTCAGAAATTAAAACAAAGCAGGAGGAATCACTCTACCAGACCTCAGACTATACTATAAATTGATAGTGACCAAAACAGCATGGTACTGGCACAGAAACAGAGAAGTAGATGTTGGAACAGAATAGAGAACCAAGAGATGAATCCAGCTACTTACCATTGTTTGATCTTTGACAAGCCAATTAAAAACATTAAGTGGGGGAAAAGATTCCCTATTTAACAAATGGTGCTGGGTGAACTGGCTTGCAACCTGTAGAAGACTCAAAATGGACCCACACATTTCACCATTAACAAAGATAGACTCTCCCTGGATTAAAGATTTAAAATTAAGAAATGAAGCTATAAAAATACTAGAAGAGAGTGCAGGGAAAACCCTTGAAGAAATCGTTCTGGGTGAGTATTTTCTGAGGAGGACCCCCCAGGCAATTGAAGCAGCTTCAAAAATACACTAACGGGACCTGATCAAACTAAATAGCTTTTGCACAGCCAAGAACACAGTAAGTAAAGCAAGCAGACAGCCCTCAGATTGGGAGAAGATATTTTCACGTTATGTCTCTGACAAAGGTTTAATAACCAGAATCCACAGAGAACTCAAATGTATTAGCAAGAAAAGAACAAGTGATCCCATCACAGGCTGGGGAAGGGACTTGAAGTGAAACTTCTCTGAAGAAGACAGGAGCACAACCTACAGACATGAAAAAATGCTCATCATCCTTAATCATCAGAGAAATGCAAATCAAAACTACTTTGAGATATCATCTAACTCCAGTAAGATTAGCCCATATCACAAAATCCCAAGACCAGAGATGTTCGCATGGATGTGGAGAAAAGGGAACACTTCTATACTGCTGGTGGGAATGCAAATTAATACATTCCTTTTGGAAAGATGTTTGGAGAACACTTAGGGATCTAAAAAATAGATCTGCCATTCAATCCTATAATTCCTCTACTAGGCATATACCCAGAAGACCAAAAATCACATTATAACAAAGATATTTGTACCAGAATGTTTATTGTAGCCCAATTCATAATTGCTAAGTCGTGGAAAAAGCCCAAGTGCCCATCGATCCATGAATGGATTACTAAATTGTGGTTTATGTACACCACGGAATATTATGCAGCCTTAAAGAAAGATGGAGACTTTACCTCTTTCATGTTTACATGGATGGAGCAGGAACATATTCTTCTTAGTAAAGTATCTCAAGAATGGAAGAAAAAGTATCCAATGTACTCAGCCCTACTATGAAACTAATTTATGGCTTTCATATGAAAGCTATAACTCCAGTTATAACCTAAGAATATGGGTAAGGGGGCGTGTGAGAGGAGGGAGGGAGAAGTGGGTAGAGGGAGGGTGATTGGTGGGATTACACCTACGGTGTATCTTACAAGGGTACATGTAAAACTTAGTAAATGTAGAATATAAATGTCTTAACACAGTAACTAAGAAAATGCCAGGAAGGCTATGTTAACCAGTGTGATGAAAATGTGTCAAACGTTCTCTAAAACCAGTGTATGGTGCCCCATGATCGCATTAATGTACACAGCTCTGATTTAATTTAAAAAAAAAAGTCTTGCATTGGGCAGCGCCTGTGGCTCAGTGGTAGGGCTCCGGCCCAATATATTGATGGTGGTGGGTTCTTACCCAGCCCTGGCCAAACTGCAACAAAAAAAAATAGCCAGGTGTGGTGGTAGTCACCTGTAGTCCCAGCTACTTGGGAGGCTGAGGCAAGAGAATCGCCTAAACCCAGGAGTTGGAGGTTGCTGTGAGTTGTGATGTTATGGCAATCTACCAAGGGTGATAAAGTGAGACTCTGTCTCTAAAAAAAAAAAAAAAAAAGAAAAGAAAAGAAAAGTCTTGGGTCAATAAATCTCTTATAAAAGTATATGTAGCTTTCTCTGAAGTCCCCCAAACATAACCACTTAGTTCTTTTAACTTGGCCAAGTATTTTACCTGTACCTTTCTATATAGATTTTCTACATCTCCCCACCTCTAAATACATATTTTAATTCTCCACTCGACTACACTCCCAAAGATTTCTGTGTTCTATTCAGAGCCTGATATATAGTAAATGTTGATAAATATTTGTCAGATTGATCACTGAATCAAAGACCAAGGATTCATTTAAGTAAAAGTGGATGTGTTTATAAAAAGTATCAATAGAGCATGAAGAGTCCTAAAATGAATGTTTCTTAAGGAATTTTGAAAAATCATACATAAGAATTCCATCTTTTAGAAATTCAATGATTACTCCAGAATACCAAAATCTTTTTGGGGGGGAATGAAGTAAATCTTTTCATCAAATGCTCTTCTCAAACTTTACAATTTTATCTTTCAGCTTCTCTCAATTCTAATTGTACAATAAGACTTTTATTAACTCTAATTGCTCTTTGATCAGACTTTTGATTATTTACCCTGAGGCTACATTGCAGATTTCAAGTTGTTCTTCACAGTTGTAATTACCATATGTTTTCATTAATCTAATTCTGTTAGTGGGCTGTTTACTGTGTCGTCTTCTTGTCAATCAATTATCTTGCTAGCCCATGCATCAAAGCAATTATAATAGGGTTTAGTTCTCAAGGTGTAGTCATCAGGGTGTTTTATTACACATTTCCAGCCTATTAGAGGGTAACCAGAAAAAATACAAATAGGAGACTTTTAAATGCAGTTTTGTCACTAATATTAAGCATAGAACTACTAAGGACTTATCTGTGTGGCCAATATTACTATCAAACTATAGGTGTTTTGGAAAATTTATCATTAAACATTTGAAAAAATGAAGACATGTAGATCTAAGTAAATGAAAAAATAATCAATGTAAATTGACATTTCTTTTAAAAAGCACTGAAAACACAGATTTCTAGTTAATGCAGAAATTGTTTCACCAGACTACAACATTAGATATGGTTTCCTATCAATATTCTTCAAAGAAACATTTAATGTATTTTAAAAAATAAATCAACACAATCTCACTCCTCAAAAATTGGTTATCACACATTTAGTCACAACTCCTATCAAATTTGGCTAACCCTGCACGCAGTGCCCTGACGTATCATTCCTCTCCTTCCTTTGTTCCTTCTTTCCTTCTTCCTCCATTTCCTTCATGAAATGGGCCTTGAACACGCATGCCTTGTGGTGCTGCAGAGAAAAGGAAATCAACAGGACTCCTGGGCTGACAGCCCTAAGGCAGAGGACTAAAACAGTGAGAGGCAGCTACTAGCGACACAGCAGTCACAAAGCACAGCACACAAGACTGGTCAGAACTAGCATTTCACTCCATCTTCCCATGGTCATGATAATGGGTGTTTATTGGGCCCTTTCAATATGCCAAAGACCACTCTAAAGCCTGTATGAAAGCATAAAGCTTTATAAGAATGCTATGGCTTGGTTACTATGAGGATCACGTGCCCTTATTTTACTGAAGAAGAAACTGAGACACAGAGAGGTTAAATAATTTGAAAAAGACAACAGTGACAGAGTTGTGATTTAAACACAGAACATGTGCTTTTAAATCACTCAGCTCTTACAAGGGTTCTTAGACTCTGTGGTGAAGTCACCAGGTAGGTCAGTTAAAATGCAGATTGTTGCCACCCCCCCTCCCCAGGGCTTATGTCAGTAAGTCTAGTTGGGAAGTGGGAAGGTGGATTTACAGTGAGTTCCTAGGAGATGTGGACACTGCTAGTCCAGGGATCACACTCTGAGAACTACTTACTGCATGACCATATTCCAAACCCCTCTCAATTGCATCAACCTTCCAAGCTAACCATCATTTAATCACAAGGGAAGTTCTTCAATTCCTAGAGAAAATAGGGCCCAGCAGGACAAATTTCCTGTTCTTCCATCTCCCTCTCACAACTAAATTTTATCATTATTTTTTATTTTCTTATTTCTATGTTTATGAAAATTTGCTATTCAAGGTCAGTTTTCCTAAATATGGATTCTATCCACTCACACTCCCTCAGGACCTTAGTGAACCACATGCTTTGTATCCTCAAATGCTGAATAATCTTGGCTTGTTGCATATTAAAATACTTCATTTTGATATTCACCTATTTCTTTACATTTCTTCAGGAAACACATTTATTCAGGAGTCTTCCACTACCACTGATGTAGAGACCTCACTGTAAAATCCTAGTCACTTTAAATCACATATAATAAATCATTAAATAATAAACCAGTCCTAAATAATAACACAAACTCTGAATTCTTTTAAAAATATTACCAGACAAGATGGCTGACTGAAGCCAGCTTTCCACAGAGGTTCCCATCCAGAAGGAGAGTTAAAGGACAAAAATTTAGCAAGTAACCTGGTGGATTAGAGATGCATCAAGAGAAAAGGTTGAAGAACGCACATCAACCCCACTGAGGTAAGCAGCGACCACGAGGATACCAACAAAAGGTACAAAATCCATCACCAAGTGGACGGGAGTCCCCTCCCCCATGAGAATGGCTCGGAGTGCCCCACAAACAAATGGCCAGAGTTCAAAGGTCCTCCCACTACACTCCATGGGAGAGAACCTCTAAAAACTGGACCTTCCTCCCGTACTAGGGTGCCATGGCAGTCACCTGCCTGGCATAAAATGGTATAAAACTGTATATATTCTCTACCTGCAACTCTGAGCTCCCAGAACTCCCCTCCACTCTCACTTTGAGGTCTGGAGGCCTGTCCCGCAGGAGTTGAGATTCTTGGGTGATTTCTCGAGGGGTGTGGACAGTGACTAAACTGCAGCTGGTCCGTGCTGACTCTGGGGCACGGGAGCAAGGAGAGGATGCTTGGCTGAGAGGGAAACACACCAGAGCAGCAGTTCCCTGAGGCACGAAGCGGCAGCCGTCTTTTAGCAGCAATACGGCCAGGCATAAAACTGTGTAAAACTGTATATATTCTCTACCTGCAATTCTGAGCTCCCAGTACTCCCCTCCACTCTCACTCTGAGGTCTGGAAGCCTGTCCCCTAGGAGTCCAGATTCTTGGGTGATTTTTTGAGGGGAGTGGACAGTGCCTAAACTGCAGCTGGTCAGTGCTGATTTTGGGGCATGGGAGCGAGGAGAGGACAGTCGGCTGAGAGGGAACCACACCAGAGCAGCAGTTCCCTGAGGCTTGGAGCAGCAGCTATCTTTTAGCAGCAATATGGCTCACTCCCAGATATTCTGAAGCCACATACCCTGTCTCCCTGGGTAACCAGAGGGGGCTGGCACCAACCCGTGAGTAAAGGATTTTCTTGAGGCGGTTCCGACTCACAGACCCAGGAAGCTCCCAGGGCAGGACTGAACCAGAGGACCACTTTAATGAGCCTAAGACGCACCTGGCCCTCAGGGGATCGTCAGCCTATAGACAAAGGAAGGCAGCAGGACAGAACTGACAGGTAACCTAATACAAACCTGCAGGAGCAAAGACAGGGCTTTGGAACTCAAAACAGCATCTCTTCTACAGGGGAATTTAGCAGTTCTGTTTGGTTCTGTCTGTAACATCAATCATGGGTGGGGCTGGACCTGAGTGAACACACCACAACCTTCACCAAGCACCTGAGGCTTTCAGGCTTCACCTCCTCCTGTTAGATAGAGACAGAGCACAGAGGTCTGGTAGATTTCCTTGTGATTCAGGCAAGTGCAAACCCCTGGAGTATCTGTTCACTATAGGCAACTGGGTCAGCCAACTGCAGGGCTATCAGTGACTGGGTGTGACAGAGGTGCAAGGTGGGGAAGGATGCATCAACCTTCCCAGACTGATCTATATGCTGGGTGGCTCCTCCTGACTCCACGCAGCACTGGAGCAAGCCATATCAGAGTAGTCACCAGACCCGTGTGATCCAGTTCCCTGAAACCTCTTAAACTCTCCCACCCGAGACAGGTGCTGACTGAGACAATTGATTTGGACCTTTTGAACTGAGCCAATCGCCTGAGGACTATTCAGGTGGTGCCCTAGGTGTGTGGTTGTAGAAAGGTTTGATTTTCCTTTTCCAATTGTTGCCTGTGGTGGGCGGGGTGACTTAATTGCTGGTATTTCTTCACAGCTGAGACTTCAACCCAGAGTAACTGTTTCACAAGGATTGAACAGAAACCAGCTGAAAACAAGACATAACCACTTAGCCCCACCACAACAAACAGGGCCCCAGTTTCTCAGGCCACAGCACTGTACGAGTCCTCGACAAAGCTCCAGGGGAAATTTCAAAGAGAGTAAAACAACCATGGGGCGTAATCAGTGGAAAAACTCTGGTAACATGAATAACCAGAAAAGATCAACCCCCCCCCCAAAGAAAGATATGGCAGATGTAATTGAAGATCCCATTCATAAACAACTGGATGAGATGTCAGAAATCGAATTCAGAATTTGAATTGCAAACAAGATTAATAAAGTGGAGGAAAATTTGGAATTAGAACTTCAAGCAGCAATTCAAAAGTCGGAATTAGGAATTCGAAGAGAAATTCAAAAGTTGTCTCAAGAATTTAACGAATTTAAAGACAAAATCACCAAAGACTTAGACACACTGAAGCAAGAATTTGCAGCCCTCAAAGATCTGAAAAATACAGTAGAATCCCTCAGTAACAGAGTGGAGCAAACAGAAGAAAGGATTTCTGACATTGAAGACAAAGCCTTTGAATGCTCCCAAACTCTCAAAGAAGAAGATAAATGGAGAGCAAAAATGGATCATTCTCTCAGAGAGCTCAGGGACAATTCAAAGAAGGGTAATATCCAACTCATTGGAATCCCTGAAACCGATGAAGTGCCCTCGCTAGGCACAGAGGCCCTTCTCCATGAAATTATGAAAGTGAATTTTCCAGACATGCCTGGAGATTCTGAAATTCAGATAGCAGACAGCTTCAAAACCCCAGCATGACTCAACCCCAATAAGACATCCCCCAGGCATATCATAATTAACTTCACTCAAGTTAATATGAAGGAGAAAATTCTCAAAGCAGCCAGACGTAAGAAAGACATTACCTACAAAGGGAAGAATATTAGAATAACTGCAGATCACTCTGCTGAAACTTTTCAAGCCAGAAGAGGGTGGTCATCGACTTTTAATCTCCTAAAGCAAAATAACTTTTAAACCCGCATACTGTATCCAGCTAAACTAAGTTTCATTTGTGATGGAGAAATTAAATACTTTAATGACATTCATATGTTGAAGAAATTTGCCATAACCAAACCAGCTCTTCAGGATATTCTTCAGCTCTTCAGGTATGGAGGATATTCCTATCCTCCATAATGACCAATCCAATCCTCTACCACAAAAGTAAACTCACTCAGAAACTTTTGATCAAACTCGAACTTCCACACTGGTAAAAGGATTAAAAATGTCCACTGGACTATTGAAAAACTCGATACCCAAAATTTTACCAGACTTATCAATACTCTCCATTAATGTGAATGGCTTAAACTGTCCTCTAAAGGGGCATAGGTTAGCGGACAGGATACAGAAACTCAGGCCAGATATTTGGGGCATACAAGAGTCACCTCTTACCTTAAAAGACAAATATAGACTCAGGGTGAAAGGATGGTCATCCATATTTCAGGCAAATGGTAATCAGAAAAAAGCAGGTGTTGCGATTTTATTTGTAGATACAATAGGCTTTAAACCAACAAAAGTAAGGAAGGATAAGAATGGTCACTTCATATTAGTTAAGGGTAATACTCAATATGATGAGATTTCAATTATTAATATCTATGCACCCAACCAGAATGCACCTCAATGTATAAGAGAAACTCTAACAGACATGAGCAACTTGATTTCCTCCAGCTCCATAATAGCTAGAGATTTCAACACTCCTTTGGCAGTGTTGGAATGATCCTCCAATAAGAAGCTGAGCAAAGAAATCTTAGATTTAAACCTCACCATCTATCATTTGGATTTAGCAGACATCTACAGAACATTTCATCCCAACAAAACTGAATACAGATACTTATCTTTTTTTTTCTTTTTTTATTAAATCATACCTATGTACATTGATATGATCATGGGGCATCATTCACTAGCTTCACAGACCGTTTACCAAGTTTCACATACACCCTTGTAAGATGCACTGCTGGTGTAATCCCACCAATCCTCTTCCCTCTACCCACCTATCCCCTTCCTCCCCTCCCTTTCCCCCTTCCCCCTATTCTTAGGTTGTAACTGGGTTATAGCTTTCATGTGAAAACCCTAAATTAGTTAAATAGTAGGGCTGAGTACATTGGGTACTTTTTCTTCCATTCTTGAGATACTTTACTAAGAAGAATATGTTCCAGCTCCATCCACGTAAACATGAAAGAGGTAAAGTCTCCATATTTCTTTAAGGCTGCATAATATTCCGTGCTGTACATATACCACAATTTATTAATCCATTTGTGGATCGATGGGCACTTGGGCTTTTTCCATGACTTAGCAATTATGAATTGGGCTACAATAAACATTCTGGTACAAATATCTTTGTTATGATGTGATTTTTGGTTTTCTGGGTATATGCCCAGGAGAGGGATTACAGGATTGAATGGCAGATCTATTTTTAGATCTCTAAATGTTCTCCATATCTCTTAATTTGCATTCCCACCAGCAGTGCAAAAGTGTTCCCTTTTCTCCACATGTGCGCCAACATCTCTGGTCTTGGGATTTTGTGATATAGGTTAGTCTCACTGTAGTTAGATGGTATCTCAAAGTAGTTTTGATTTGCATTTCTCTGATTATTAAAGATGATGAGCATTTTTTCATATGTCTGAAGGGTGGGCAAGAAATTTGAAGAGAAACTTCTCTGAATACACATACTTCTCATCAGCCCATGAAACTTACTCCAAAATCGATCACATCTTAGGTCACAAGTCAAAGCTCAGTAAATTTAAAGGAATAGAAATTATTCCTTGCATCTTCTCGGACAACCATGGAATAAAAGTTGAGCTGAGGAACAACAGGAATCTGCATACTCATACAAAAACATGGAAGTTAAATAACCTTATGATGAATGATAGCTGGGTCAGAGATGAGATTAAGAATGAAATTGCCAAATTTTTGGAACAAAACGACAATGAAGACATGAATTATCAGAACATCTGGGATACCGCAAAGGCAGTCCTAAGAGGGAAATTTCTAGCACTGCAAGCCTTCCTCAAGAGAACGGAAAGAGAGGACTTTAAAAACTTCATGGGACATCTCAAGCAACTGGAAAAGGAAGAATATTCCAACCCCAAACCCAGTAGAAGAAAAGAAATAACCAAACTTAGAGCAGAATTAAATGAAATTGAAAACAAAAGAATTATACAACAGATCAATAAATCAAAAAGCTGGTTTTTTGAAAAGGTCAATAAAATAGATAAACCTTTGGCCAACCTAATCAGGAAAAAAAGAGTAAAATCTCTAATCTCATCGATCAGAAACGACAAAGACAAAATAACAACAGACTCCTCAGAAATTCAAAAAATCCTTAATAAATACTACAAGAAACTTTATTCTCAGAAATATGAAAATCTGAAGGAAATTGACCAATACTTGGAAGCACGTCACCTTCCAAGACTTAGCCAGAATCAAGTGGAAATGTTGAACAGGCCCATATCAAGTTCTGAAATAGCATCAACCATACAAGACCTCCCTAAAAAGAAAAGCCCAGGAGCAGATGGTTTCACGTCAGAATTCTACCAAACCTTTAAAGAGGAATTAGTACCTATATTACTCAACCTGTTCCAAAAGGTAGAAAAAGAAGAAAGACTACCCAACACGTTCTATGAAGCAAATATCACCCTGATCCCCAAACAAGGAAAAGATTCAACAAGAAAAGAAAATTATAGACCAATATCACTAATGAATATAGATGCAAAAATATTCAACAAGATCCTAACAAACAGAATCCAGAAACACATCAAAGAAATTGTACATCATGACCAAGTTGGTTTTATCCCAGGGTCTCAAGGCTGGTTCAATATCCGTAAATCTATAAGTATAATTCATTACATAAACAAATTAAAAAACAAAGACCATATGATTCTCTCAATCGATGCAGAAAAAGCTTTTGATAATATCCAGCATCCCTTCATGATCAGAACACTTAAGAAAATTGGTATAGAAGGGACATTTCTTAAACTGATAGAGGCTATCTACAGCAAACACACAGCCAATATCATATTGAATGGAGTTAAATTGAAATCATTTCCACTCACATCAGGAACCAGACAAGGCTTCCCATTGTCTCCATTGCTCTTTAACATTGTAAATGGAAGTTTTAGCCACTACAATTAGGGAAGAAAAGGCGATCAAGGGTATCCATATAGGGTCAGAAGAGATCAAACTTTCGCTCTTCGCAGATGATATGATTGTATATCTGGAAAACACCAGGGATTCTACTACAAAACTCTTAGAAGTGATCAAGGAATACTAGAAGAGAGTGCAGGGAAAACCCTTGAAGAAATCAGCCTGAGCGAGTATTTTATGAGGAGGACCCACCGGGCAATTGAAGAAGCTTCAAAAATACACTACTGGGACCTGATCAAACTAAAAAGCTTCTGCACAGCCAAGAACACCGTAAGTATAGCAAGCAAACAGCCCTCAGAATGGGAGAAGATATTTGCAGGTTATGTCTCCGACAAAGGTTTAATAACCAGAATCCACAGAGAACTCAAACGCATTAGCAAGAATAGAACAAGGGATCCCATCGCAGGCTGGGCAAGGGATTTGAAGAGAAACTTCTCTGAAGAAGACAGGCGCGCGGCCTACAGATATATGAAAAAATGCCCATCATCTTTAATCATCAGAGAAATGCAAATCAAAACTACTTTGAGATATCATCTAACTCCAGTAAGACTAGCCTATATCACAAAATCCCAATACCAGAGATGTTGGTGTGGATTTGGAGAAAAGGGAACACTTCTACACTGCTGGTGGGAATGCAAATTAATACATTCCTTTCGGAAAGACGTATGGAGAACACTTAGAGATCTAAAAATAGATCTGCCATTCAATCCTATAATTCTTCTACTAGACATATACCCAGAAGACCAAAAATCACATCACAACAAAGATATTTGTACCAGAATGTTTATTGCAGCCCTATTCATAATTGCTAAGTCATGGAAAAAGGCCAAGTGCCCATCGATCCACGAATGGATTAATAAACTGTGGTTTATGTACACCATGGAATATTATGCAGCCTTAAAGAAAGATGGAGACTTTACCTCTTTCATGTTTACATGGATAGAGCTGTAACATATTCTTCTTAGTAAAGTATCCCAAGAATGGAAGAAAAAGTGTCCAATGTACTAGCCCTACTATGAAACTAATTTATGGCTTTCACAGGAAAGCTATAACCCAGGTACAACCTAAGAATAGGGGTATGAGAAAGGGAGGAGAGGGAGGGGGATTGGTGGGATTACACCTGCAGTGCATCTTACAAGGGTATATGTGAAACTTAGTAAATGTGGAATGTAAATGTCTTAGCACAATAAATAGGAAAATACCAGGAAGACTATGTTAACCAGTGTGATGAAAATGTGTCAAACGGTCTATGAAACTAGTGTATGGTGCCCCATGATCGCATTAATGTACACAGCTATTTAATAAAATTTAATAAAAATAAATAAAATAAAATACATAAAAATATTACGTATTTTCTTCTTATTACTGTTATTTTTAGATCTGGGGTCTCACTCTGTTACCCAGTATGAATGCAGTGTGACATTCCTGGACTCAGGGATCCCTGCCTTAGTCTCCTGGGTTGCCAACCATGGCTGTGAGCCACCAGCCTCGCTAAGATGCTGGACTCTGTGTGCTGCCATGCAGGCTGAAGCTTCCCTGTGTGCAGCCAGGCAGGTCTCCTCCCTGCAGGGTGGTCTTGTCTTTGTTACTCCTCCCTCACCAGCAAAGGAAAGGGGGTCTATTCTTACTTGTCTAATGCTGTGTCTAAGTGTTTTACATTCTCTGGTCCTGTTATGTGTTTAACACGATTCTTTCTTGTAGGGATGGCCATGGGCTCCTCAGCTGGGCAGTTGACATTTAACTTTCTTGGTGTGGCTAATAAGTTCAATCCCCACTGGCCTCTTTATTTTACCACTGACACAGGCAGTGCACTTGGGCAAGGATCAGATGATCCTCAGGATGGAAGCTGCTTCTTAGTTGTAGCCCTAGGTGGTGTACAGGTAATCCTCCCGCATCCCCAGTTGTGGCCTCAGCCTAAGGAAGTCCTTCTTTCTGGGTGTGAGCTGGGCACTAGTCCTCCTAGCTCTGTGTCTGCAAGGAATCCCTGTAGTGGTCTCAGTCATCTCTGTGGTCCAAAGCCTTACTGAAGGATTGCACATCACTTTTTCTCAGTGTTTGGGGGGAAATTTCTATTTAAAATTTATTAAGGAATTGTTCACCATTTTCTTTTCCTTTTTTTTTTTCTATTTTGAGGCAGAGACTCAGACAGAGACTTCGTCACCCTTGGTAGAGCGTCATGGCATCACAGCACACACAGCAACCAAACTCTTGGGCTTAAGTGATTCTCTTGCCTGCCTCAGCCTCCCAAGTAGCTGGGACTATATAGGCAATGCCACAATGCCCAGCTATTTTTAAGAGACTGGTCTCAAACCCATGAGCATCGGCAATCCACCTGCGTTGGCCTCCTAGAGTGCTGAGATCACAGGCATGAGCCACGGCGCCCAGCCCAATCACCGTTTTCTTATGTACTTATTCTTCTTTATCAGATCTGTCCCTGTACTGTGATAATATACTCAATTTAAATCTTTAAAAAGCCCATCCCTTAACCTCTCCTCTCAGTATCAAACCTCTTTCTCGTCCTTTCAGCCAAAGATCTATACTTTGTTTTCTATTTTTTTCTTATTGCAATCATTTGCAATCCAACTCAAATTATATTTTAGTCCTTTCCTTCCCTGAAGTCACCAGTAACTTCCAGCAACCATTTTTTTTTTTTTTTTTTTTTTTTAACATTTCCCAACTTCATCTAACTGACTCCTCACTAACAGTCAGTATTATAAAGAATTTCTTTCCTGGAAATAGTCCTTTGACTTTTGTGACACCACTTTCTCTTTGTTACCCATTTTACTCAGGGTTTCCTTTTGATTCCGCCAGACCATTCCTCAGGTATTAGAGAGTGGACCCAGGTTTTCAGCTATGACATCTTCTTTTCCAGATCCTGTTCTTGGGCAGTGTCGTTATTCACAGTTTCAACATGCAACACACCTTAACTGGTAACCTGCAGACTCATCTGGATCCCACTGGACCTCCACTTGCCACGGCAAATTTAACATTTGTTGCAAGCTCTGAGCCCACTCTTCTTTCATCTTGCCAGTGATTCTCCATCACCACTCTGCTCTTTCATTGCGTTGAGTATTCAGCCTTCAAATTCCACTTGTTAGAGGCGGAAGTAGGAACCAGCATTGGCAGCAACAACTACTATCTATCACACAGTGACAATGTACCAACTGTGTACCAATATTAGATAATAAAGCTGAGCCACATAAGTCTTGGTTACCAAGGCCAAGACTGAAACCCAGTTGTAGGCAGGTCCTCCTGGCCACTCTGCTGTGCTGTATTCTTCCCACGGCTCGGGAATCCACCCTTCTCTAAATTCTCAAGCTTTAATTTACTCCTTATCATTTTGGATACTGGCGTGGAACCCAGCTTTCTTACTGCATGCAAAGTTCTTCATCACCTGGCTCTTGCATCCCTTCTTCATTAATCTCCTTCCATGTACCTCTCAAACCCTGGACAGCAGCTTCACTGAGCCTCTTCATTTGGATCAGCACTCCCTAAAACGCTGTTCCTTCTATCAAAGCACTCTTCGCCTAACAACCAAATGGCTGGGACTCAGGCCAGTGAGGCAGTTTTCCTCCGTTTTTTAGTCTTTCCAGCATGGACTGTACTTATCACATTGTAGGAGCTCAATAAACTAGAGTACTTTTTTATTCATCTGTATTAGGGAAATGGCAAACTTAATTGCTCTTACTGTTTTAGGTGACAAAATACTGTATAAGAAAAGAGTTAAAAGTTAAATAGTAACTGTCAAAAATACAACTTTTTTTTTTCTTTTTTTTTTGTTGGGGATTCATTGAGGGTACAATAAGCCAGATTACACTGATTGCATTTGTTAGGTAAAGTCCCTCTTGCAATCATGTCTTGCCCCCAGAAGGTGTGGCACACACCAAGGCCCCACCCCTCTCCCTCCTTCCCTCTCTCTGCTTTTCCTCCCCCCCATGACCTTAATTGTCATTAATTGTCCTCATATCAAAATTGAGTACATACGATTCATGTTTCTCCATTCTTGTGATGCTTTACTAAGAATAATGTCTTCCACTTCCATCCACATTAATACGAAGGATGTAAAGTCTCCATTTTTTTTAATAGCTGAATAGTATTCCATGGTGTACATATACCACAGCTTGTTAATCCATTCCTGAGTTGGTGGGCATTTAGGCTGTTTCCACATTTTGGCGATTGTAAATTGAGCTGCAATAAACAGTCTAGTACAAGTGTCCTTATGATAAAAGGATTTTTTTCCTTCTGGGTAGATGCCCAGTAATGGGATTGCAGGATCAAATGGGAGGTCTAGCTTGAGTGCTTTGAGGTTTCTCCATACTTCCTTCCAGAAAGGTTGTACTAGTTTGCAGTCCCACCAGCAGTGTAAAAGTGTTCCCTTCTCTCCACATCCACGCCAGCATCTTCAGTTTTGAGATTTTTTTTTATGTGGGCCATTCTCACTGGGGGTATCTCAGGGTGGTTTTGATTTGCATTTCTCTAATATATAGGGATGATGAACATTTTTTCATATGTTTGTTAGCCATTCATCTGTCTTCTTTAGAGAAGCTAATTAAGGACACAACTCCCTTCACCATAGTTTCAAAGAAAATGAAATACCTAGGAATATACCTAATGAAGGAGGTGAAGGACCTCTATAAAGAAAATTATGAAATCCTCAGAAAGGAAATAGCAGAGGATTTTAACAAATGGAAGAACACACCATGCTCATGGATGGGAAGAATCAACATTGGTAAAATGTCTATATTTCCCAAAACAATCTACCTATTCAATGCCATTCATATCAAAATGCCAACATCGTACTTTCAAGATTTGGAAAAAATGATTCTGCGTTTTGTATGGAACCCGAAAAAAAACCCGTATAGATAAGGTAGTTCTTAGTAATAAAAATAAAGCTGGGGGCATCAGCGTACCAGATTTTTAGTCTGTACTACAAAGCCATAGTGCTCAAGACAGCAAGGTACTGGCACAAAAATAGAGATATAGACATTTGGAATCGAATAAAAAACCAAGAAATGAAACTAACATCTTACAACCACCTAATCTTTGATAAACCAAACAAGAACATACCTTGGGGGAAAGACTCCCTATTCAATAAATGGTGTTGGGAGAACTAGATATCCACATGTAAAAGACTGAAACAGGACCCACACCTTTCCCCACTCACAAAAATTGATTCAAGATGGATAAAGGACTTAAATTTAAAGCATGAAACAATAAAAATCCTCAAAGAAAGCATAGGAAAAACACTGGAAGATATTGGCCTGGGGAAAGACTTCATGAAGAAGACTGCCATGGCAATTGCAACAACAAAAATAAACAAATGGGACCTCATTAAACTGAAAAGCTTCTGTACAGCCAAGGAGCCAACGACCAAAGCAAAGAGACAACCTACACAATGGGAAAGGATATTTGCACATTTTGAATCAGACAAAAGCTTGATAACTAGGATCTATAGAGAACTCAAATTAATCCACATGAAAAAAGCCAACAATCCCATATATCAATGGGCAAGACATGAATAGAGCCTTCTCTAAAGAAGACAAAAATACAACTTTTGATATGCATTTATTTAAGACATTAACATGATAGTATATAGTTCACTTCTAAAATTATAGTAACATCATAAAAATAGGCAACAAAATGTTTTATTTTATGGTTAAGTTTTGTTTTTGGTTTTTTTTTTAGGCCAAAATTTCTCTCTATGCTTACGCTTAATGAAGCAAACTCTGAGATCTCAAACAAATAAGAGGGCAATTTCTTGGGATGAGTCACACTCTTTTTTGGTAACAATTTTGATCCTACCCAGAGGCACTCTTCTGTCCAAAAGTGGTGAAAATTCAAATCAAGTTACCAAGTTTTCATATAAATTTTAGTTCTGCCACAGACTTTTATCACATTTATGGTTTATGAATTGCTGTCAAATCAACAGCATAGAATACTGGAACTTCAGACATGCACACAGAGTATCTCCCAAAATTACTATTACCTAATCCTAAAGCAAACTCACATAAGTCGAGAGTATTGATATTTGAGCTAGACTGTCCAATGGACAGGTTTATTCTTGCTCTAGTTTTCTATATTTTGTCTGTATTAATTTATAAGTTAAAGTATCTAAATTTTAGATAGGGACAAATATATTTACCAGAAGTATTTTCAGTGTTTATAAATAGGTAATATAAAAATATTTGAGGAAATTTTTCCGTCTACAAAATGCACTGCCAATTGTATTACTTAAAAATCATTTGTAAGTGTTCATATGATAAATTTTATCTAGTATTTAGTACCAGAAAATAATTTCTCTCCAGATGAACTGGCATGCAGGCCTTTATAAAATAATTAATTTCATATTACATGGTATATTGTCCTTGTGACTTTGACTGCAGGAAAATCAAAACATCTTACTTATTTTTAGGTCCCTTTGTCTGGCTACATTTTGATGTTGAACTCATCCTTAAAACTTTTTCTTTTAAAAATTAAGTAGGATATAAAAACAAACAAAAATAAAAAATATAAAACATTTAGCAGTAATAAGGACATTTTCTTTTTAAAATCTTACATATTCTTATCTTATTCAGCTAAACATGTGATAATGTTAAAGATGATTTTCAGTAATTGTGGGCTGTTAAAGTGGAAACATTAAAATTTATTCTGTAACAATTTTCCAGAATGCCTAGGACTTAATAAAGAATTTACTATATACCTTCTGGCTATAATTTTTTTTCTAGCTAACATACCTTATTATAATCCCTATGCAGTATTTTGTCAGAAGGATAAAAATTATCATTGACCCATTTTTAGAACTACCAAAATACTATAATTGCTTGGGTGCTACACACATACACATACAGTGACTATATAATTGCACACAAACTTCATAGCCACTGTGTGTGTGTGGGGGGGGGACGGGGGTAGAGATAGAGAAATATATATGTATTTATATTCCATAATCAGTTGTTTAAAAAATTGTTTCTTTCTGAAAAGCAAAACTCCAGTAATCATATAACTTGTAAAAATTCGATTAAATCCCAGCTGCTTGGAAGGCTGAGGCAACAGAATCGTGTAACCCCAAGAGTTAGAGATTGCTGTGAGCTGTGTGACGTCATGGCACTCTACCCAAGGGCGGTACAGTGAGACTCTGTCTCTACAAAAAAAAAAAAAAAAAAAAAAAAAAAAATCAATTAAAAATTAACTTATTATTTAGAAGATTCATTTTTCATTGGTGAAAAGATGTCCTTCATAGTAACAAAACCAGATTAGGTATTGTGGACTTGAGAAATGTACAATATAGGTTACTCATGTAAATTGAAAGACTCCAAAATATTTTTAAAGAAGGTAGAATTCTCAAAATATAATTTAAAATTTTATCGCATGTTAGAAAAAAACAAAAAAGAACACAAGCCTAAACTATTCAACCTTTAACGGACCAAAGTAAGGTTGGAAACTACCACAAGCTTCAGATACTCACATTTTTGTTAGATATCACTGAAACACAAGTCGCCTACCATCAAAGCTTACAGGGTCCTGAGTCCAGGTTGCTTAACTTCAACCTGAATGTGTTCTAATCAGCTTTACTCTTTTGGGAATACTTCATGCTGGGACTAAGCTCTATGTGTAACTTCTTAAGAAGAAAGATTGTGTGTTTAAAGACACAGCAATGAGGATGAGTTAAGACAGTATGTATTCACTGGACTTCTTAATTTATTTGTTTCTCAGTTCCTATGAAAGTGAGTGTTCATGGGACTGAGAGAATAAAGCCAAAGGAAATAGGATGAAATGCTTTTCAGAAACATTGAGAACAGTAAAATGAGTAGTAAAAATGTCAGAAGACCTTACAAATAAAAATTCAGGATTACAAGAAACATATCAAAGAAAACAAAGGATAAACATTTCTGAGACACTAAATTATGTGCAAACACAAAATTTAAACAGAAGTTACTGAGTAGTCTGGGGTGACATAAGAGTGAAATAGGCACCCATGTGAATGGTAAAGGACAGATTTTGAAAAGACTTCATTTTTAGTGGAAATATTGTGTTCAAATCAATGCATAAAAAACCTGTGTACATCTATTTCAAAAGGAGAGCATGCCCTTATACATCTCTGTACCTTATTCCTGTATGGCAGGATGCGTGAGTCTACAAAGCACAGTCTCTAGGAGGAAGCCACATGGTTCTGACTGCTGAGGGCCAGCACGGTCCGGTCCATTTGCTGCTGTACTGTCCAGCCGTGGTAAGTTATGCCACATTGCTTCAAGGCTTGTGGGTGCTTCTTTTGCCTACTGTGCTCACAATCACTCCCTTCTGGCTGGTCTATCAGCAGCTCCGCTACCCTGCTGACACCCATCTCCTACACACGTCTAGCCCAGTGCCTCTGAATCTCAGTGAGCCTGACTTCCACGCTGATGTCCCAGGAGCCTGCTGTTGTTGACCTTGTCTTGCTGTTAGATGTTAAACACAACTTGTAGCAAAGTTGATGAAACTGTTCCAGAAACTGTATAAA
Source organism: Nycticebus coucang (assembly GCF_027406575.1). Lineage (NCBI taxonomy): Eukaryota > Metazoa > Chordata > Mammalia > Primates > Lorisidae > Nycticebus > Nycticebus coucang. The sequence continues at coordinate 3,882,904 of NC_069799.1, read as the reverse complement.
TATTTTTTAGATTTCAGTCTCCAATTTGTTTACTAAGGAAATTTAAACATTCTCATCATTTAGTTCTAGATTTTTCCCTTTAAATAATTCTCGAAATGTAGTTCATGTCATAGGCTATATTTTTATCTTGCAAAATGCATTCTGGTTCAGAAAACCACTTCCACTTTGGGCATTTACAAAGTCTACTGCTACCAAGATTTCAATGTACTACACTACACTATTTTAAGGGGAGACTTCATCTATTTTTATATAATGCTCTACACATCGTTGGTCTTTTTAAATATATTAGATTACCAAGGTCACTAATGCTGATCAAGCAAAGTTTACAACTCATCAAGGCTTCTTATTGCTACATCTGCCAATACACAGCAGATAGAGTAAATATATAAAATGTATGTAGCTTTCAGTGACAAGCTGGGGCCTCTGGATATTCTTACAATGACATCCACAGTTCTGCATATTCTTTATGTAATGTAAACAAATGGGTAGGAGAAAAAATTCAAGTACTTCCTTAGTTTATCCAATACTTTTATGTCCTTTGATGACACAGTAGTACATTTCTTTTTTTTTCTTTCTTTCTTTAAATTTCAAATTAAGAGAGTACAAATGTTTTAGATTACATGGATCACTTCTGTAATGCTTGAGTCCCAGCTAAATGTGTCACCCAAAGAGTAGTTTTTACCCCTTTTCCCCCTCCAGCTGATTTCTACTGAGTTTTACTCCCCTCTGTGCACACGTGTGTTCATCAGTTAGTTCCATTTTCATAGTGAGGACATGTGATGTTTGTTTTTCTATTCTTGACACAACCCAAGTAATATCTGCTTCTGAAGCTGGTCCCTTCAAGATTGATCTTCTATTTCTCAATAACATTTGGAATCAAAACAAAAGAAAATCTCTCTTGGCATCGTTAGCTGCATATCATACAGTTTTTCAATTTAGGAAAACATTCCGGTAACAGGAATGCACTGAATTGAGTTTTGAGTGGCAAAATTGTGGACTTCTATGTTAAGCATGGTAAGAAGGGATTTTAGGTAAGAGATCATTGGCTCTGTGGTTAGAAAGGTACGAGAAACCAAATCGTTACGAAAAAAATATTTATTTATAATAATTTAAAATAATAATATTTATGTCGACTACCAGTTATTGTTGTACAAAGTTAAAATCTTTTATACTCATAAAGAAGATGAGGTGACTATTAATGCGTTGTATCAAATTTAAGCATTTCCATAATACTAGTAAGCCTGGCTTAAAGATAAATAGTTGTATTAATAACATCTGCCTCCATAAATGTACAAACTCACACACATAATGTAAAACATGTATATTTTTATATTTAAAAATCATTTTTTCTCAATGTCAGTAGTTATATAATTTATATGTACTATTGCAAAAGATTATCTTGTTTTCTCTTTAGCTGTTTAACAATTCCTAACGTGTGGCAAATGTACCTTTATTTCAGGGAAAGATAGGCATTTATGATGAATAAAAAAAAAATCTAACCTAAGGACATTTTCTCTCAGCTGTGGAATACTTTTTACTTTGAGATAGTAATAGATGTTCTAGGAAAAATAAAACAAAACTCCACTTTATGGTTAAACACATTTGGAAAACACAGATTCGACAATGTTAATAAGAGCTCTTTAGTGTCATGAGTATTCAAATCTTTAACTCTGTAGTGTATTTTTTAAGAAGGGGTGGGGAGGCCATAGAAAAAGTCCACCACAACTTAGACACAGACTTCTTTATTTGAGAAATACCTAGAGCATGTGAGACCTAAGTATTAAAATAATTAATCTCATGGAAACAAAGAACAGAATTATGATTACCAGAAGCTGGTACAGTTAGATAGAATTAACAATATTTGATAGCACAACAAAGTGAGTATGGTCAACAATAAGAAAAGGTAACAAACATATCAAAAAATGTTCATCATCTCTATATATTAGAGAAATTCAAATCAAAACAACCCTGAGATACCATCTAACCCCAGTGAGAATGGCCCACATCACAAAATCTTAAAACTGAAGATGCTGGCGTGGATGTGGAGAGAAGGGAACACTTTTACACTGCTGGTGAGACTGCAAACTAGTACAACTTTTCTGGAAGGAAGTATGGAGAAACCTCAAAGCACTCAAGCTAGACCTCCCATTTGATCCTGCAATCCCATTACTGGGCATCTACCCAGAAGGAAAAAAATCCTTTTATCATAAGGACACTTGTACTAGACTGTTTACTGCAGCTCAACTTACAATCGCCAAAATGTGGAAACAGCCTAAATGCCTACCAACCCAGGAATGGATTAACAAGCTGTGGTATATGTATACCATGGAATACTATTCAGCTATTAAAAAAATGGAGACTTTACATCCTTTGTATTAACCTGGATGGAAGTGGATGACATTATTCTTAGTAAAGCATCACAAGAATGGAGAAGCATGAATCCTATATACTCAATTTTGATATAAGGACAATTAATGACAATTAAGGTCATGGGGGGGAGGAAAAGCAGAGAGAGGGATGGAGGGAGGGGGGTGGGACCTTGGCGTGTTCTACACCTTCTGGGGGCAAGACATGATTGCAAGAGGGACTTTACCTAACAAATGCAATCAGTGTAATCTGGCTTATTGTACCCTCAATGAATCCCCAACAATAAAAAAAAAAGAAATGGTATACTTTAAAATAACTACAATAGTGGAACTGGAATGTTCCTAACACAAAGAAATGATAAATGCTTGAGGTGGTAGATACTGGAATCAGCCTGATTTGATTAATATATATTGTATGTCTGTATCAATACATCACATGTACCCTGTAAATATGTACAACTATTATGTACCCATAATAATTTAAAATAATTTTTTTTAAAAACTTAAAAAAAAAACCCAACATTTTGAGCAGCTCAGGAAACACAATTTGGAAAATAATGGCTGAAAATATAAACCAAGTACCAGCATGCCACTCTTTAGAGCTTTCCAGTGTACATATTTATGATTATCTATGTTCCTACTCAGAACACCAGTGAAAATCTTGTACCTAAACAGGAAACACAAGATCCCAAATCTCCTTGAAGTTCTGATCCATGAGATTTCCAATCCCATCCCGATTGACTCATACCTGAGTATGTTTATTTTCAACTCTTCGTTTTTTAAGAATCTTGGTATATAACCTCTTCCCAAAAATAATATCGTTTTGATTTATGAACATAAATGTTTAAGACTATCATGCAAAATCAAACTGCAATAAATCAAGCATGCCATTCCAAAAATCCATTTAAGAAGAACCATTATTAAAAATCACAAAATTACAGCTGATTTGTACAGATTTCAGGAGTAGGGCAAGTTTAGAAAGCAAAAGAAATCAATTTTCTAAACTTTATCTCAATAAAAGGTGAATTCAATCCATAGGATGTTGTCAAGAAGTGCTTTGACATTCCACCAACAGAAAACAGAAGCCTAAGTCTTTCTCAGATGTACCAGAAAGAACATTGAATTGCAAATCAGAACAGTATTCTGGTCTTGCCTCTGTTCCTAACTAGTTGTTACTTGAGGGCAGGTAAGTCCTTACCACCCTGAATGTGCTAAAGTATAACACGTTTACCTATAGCAGCTTGCACTGAATAACTTTCAGGCCCTTCCTATTACCAATGTTCTGCAATTTTAGTATGGTAATGAGACTTGGCGCTGTCCTCACTGTTCAGAAGTTAATAAAGCACAGCAGCTAATGCTAAAGTTTGGGCTTCTACTATAAAATACTCATGCAGCTTAGGAAAAGGCCATCTCTTCTGGGAGAATGAATCATAATAGATGTTCTTTCTAAGTAGACCAAATTAAAAAAGAAACCTTGTTTGGTGGGACTATAAGAAAATAGCACCTTCTTCTCTTTGCTTGGTGAGTAAAGCTCAGCCTGAACACCCGAATCCAGCTTCCCCTTCCCCAGAAGTTGCACTGTCATCTGTGCCAGTCCTCTGGGGACATCCTGTAGAGATTCACACACTGGACATCCTTCAAGACTTCATTCCCATACCATCTATCTGCCCTGTGTCTAAATGAAATTCTTCTCTTGCTTCTACTTATTGACTCTTGATCTCTGCACACTTAATCTCTGCACACATCCTGTCCTGCTTCTCCTATGATCTCGCTCTCACTGCTTTTTAAATATCAGTGTTCCCAAATCTTACCACTTGTCCTCTTCTCATTTGACAAAGCTCTCTTAAAATACCTTATCTATACCTGAAACTTCAACTTCTCTCATATACTGATGATTTCCAAAGCTATAACCCAGATCTCACTCCTGAACTCCAGACTCCTATAACTAAGGGAAAGTAGATTTTGGAATTCTTCCACTCACGTTAAATGTAACGTGTGAGATGGAATTTATCAATTGTCTTCTCTTCTGTACTTTATCCTTCCATATCATCTAAGGCATACGTATACTACTAACATATTTAAAAAACCTATAGTAGCTAAAGCTCTTTAATGAATCCCATTTTCTAACTGTCCCTTTTACCCAATCGCTCAACTCCCTGGGTCTAGTTGCTGCCCTAGTGGACACTATCCTCTCAGCTGAGGTTCAGCTGCTTTAACTGTGGAATTGAAATAACTCCCTCTTATAGTTAGATAATGCATTTAAAAGGCTAGAATACAGCAGGAATGGAATAAATGGAATAATATTATTATTATTGGAATTATTATTTTTATTACTGGAAGGATTCTGAGGTTCTATAAATTGCAACTGGACCATAACTACTCCCAACTTTACTTGCTATAATAATAATAATAAGTTAGGATTGAACTTGATATGATTTACTAAATTAGAATTTTTTCAACTGTTACACAGCAGTAAAAGAAAAGGTTATACACTAACTCAACATAAGAGATCCCAACTTAATTTAGAATTGTAGACAGATACAATATCCTGAGCATCAAAATTTTAATTAGAAACAGCCCTCAGGCTATTCTGTATCAGAAGGGTAACTTTGTAGTCATTGATCAAATCCAAGAATGTATTCGTTAGTTAATGGAACTAACACATGCCTTTCTTTATATTAATGGAAAATTTCTTAGCTTATTAGGTAGTAAATTCTTTTTCCTTTCAGAATTTTAGTCTTTGCCACTATACCTCCCATTTGAAATAAGAAATGACTATTAATAAGAAATATTTAGAAAATATTTGCATCAATGTAGCTTCTTTTTTTATTTTTAAAATTTACAACTATGTTTAGGTGTGTTCAGGCAGAAGGGAAAAATAAAATGTCTTGGTTGAAAGCTCTGGCCAAAATGGACAGTCCAGAGTAGTTCATTTATCAAGTACACATTTGGAGTACATAAGCACAACTTGAAAAAACTGACCTAAGACTTCAAATTATTAAAGACAGGGTAAAATTCTCTCTTCACAACACTTCCAATTTAAGATGATGGTTTGATAAAGAAGCTTTTCATTTGATCTTTCCCTGCAATGGCTTCTAACGTATCTTCTGAAGGCGCAGAAAATAATAAAATTCACTTTATATCCAGACTGAAGGTAACATACAAATTGGCAGACTGTGGGAAAGGAAATTCTGCCAACTTTTGGTGGAGGCATATCAGGAAAAAACAAACGGCAACAACAACAACAACAAAAAACAGAACAAATACAGTCCTAATTTCACCTTGATGTAAATTTAGTGTCTTGTGTTTGATATTCAAAGTCCAAATTCATTTTTGGTACTTTTTTCCCAGTAAAAACTTACTAACTGAAAACAAAGGTCCAAGGCTTTGAAACAGAGCTTACTTCTTTTCCATCTTGTATTCACTTTCTACTCAGAGACCAGCAGAAAGGTGAGAGGCAGGAGGCAGAAGGCAGAGCTTGAGAAAGAACACATCCACAGGTTACAGATGGCTCAGAGTGGGCACTCAAACTGAGTAGACAGGATGGACCTTCATGTTAAAGTTTAAGGTAGAAGTGGTTGGTGAAGTTATCTTTTCAATCGAGTACAATCATAGGAAGGGAGAATTATCCAAACCCGGAATCCTCAGACCTTCCATTTCCATTCTAACCGTCCCCATTTGCAGAAGGGCATCAGCACCATTTCTGAGTTACTCCAAGTCTTCTCTCTTGCCATAGATTGCAGAAAATTATACCCATCTCACATGTAACACCTCTATCTAATCCCTTCTCTGATATCATCTTAAGTAGTTGAGTTTAAGAGTTAATTATAGATATAAAAATGACTTGTCTATTTTATAACCTTCTTTAAAAAATATAAAGCACTTTTTAATCTGCTCCTTTGACAGAGGAATCAAATTATAATATGTTGTGGTAAGTAGATTCAACACGGTTCCAAAAAAAAAAAAAAACAAGAGCACTATAATAAGAATGAGAAAGAAGATTCAAAATCTAAGAAAAATTTTGAGAATGTGATATAGTATCTGTATAACCTGTTACACAAATATCAATGTTGTAATAATTTTTTTAATGTGATTGACTAAAATTGCCTAAAATGAAATAGGAAGCCTTGGAACATCAATAATGATAGATGGAACTGGAGAAGTGGGGGAAAAGATTTAGGACCAAAGTCTTTTAAAAGCAACTTCTTTAAAGCTTTAAGAAAACCAATCTTGCCTTCATATAAATTATGCAGGAGCATAGAAAATATCCATGATTTTGAAAATTATTTTATAAAACTAGCTTAATTCTAATACTAAACATTTCAAAAATAAATTTCCAGACTGATATCATTTTGTTACTTTGTTAATATCACTTTATTGATGTAAATACCCCATTTCCCCGAAAATAAGACAATGTCTTATTTTAAGGTGTGCTCCCAAAGATGCGCTAGGTCTTATTTTCAGGGAACGTCTTATCTTTCCTGTAAGTAATAATAAGTAGGTCTTATTATTTAATAATAAGTAGGTCTTATTTTCGGGGAAACAGGGTAGCCTCAATTATATAACAATCCGAATCTGTTGCAAAGTTGATCAATTAGTTTATTTCAAGAATGTAAGATATTCATTCATTGAATAGATTCAATATTCACATAATTCCTCATTATCATTAGATAATGTAAAAAACAGAACTACATGATCATCTTAATAGATAAAATTTATAAGATAAATTATAAAAAGCAAAAGGTTTATTTTTCTTTCAAGTATTACAGTAAGTTTTGTCAGTCCAGGACTCATGGTGACTCAAGCACAGGGCCCTTCCTGCTTCTGACTGGACATAGCTGGCTCACTACCACATCCACATGCAGGCCCACAGGAGAAGAGCTAAAAGTGCACGGAAGGTGTGTCCTCTCACTTAAGAGCCCAAGTAGTAAGTACACAGGACTTAGTTTTGTTTCTCAGTTAGACACAAATTATGCATGTGCTCCATTTCAATGATTGCTTGACTGTCTAATAAATATTGCCTAGAACTCTAAGTAATACAGCCTTTATTTTAAGCTAACTCCCAGGTACTCCAAAAAGGGAGAAAGGTATTAGGTATTAGCTTTAGATCACACTGATTTTACATACCAATATTTAATTCTAACCCATGAGAGAAAAAGAGGTAGAAGTATAGAATAATATTTCAAAAGTGTTCAATAGACTACAGCTATCTACATCATAATGAGCTTTAATATTTATAACTGCATTATAATCTGCAGAGTTTCAGCATCTGTTTGGGGGGCAAATGTTCATAATATTATCCTTTTGCCTTAATGATAATGATCAATTTGTTTTGATTTAACATAAACAATTTACCCACACAAATAAATATGTTTTTTCTCTCACATAGACTTTTGCTAAGACATTTAAAATTTGTTATAAATAGTATTTGTTTCTCATTAAATCACTTTACCCCCCCCATGGTTATTTTTTGTGTGATTTTATAATATGGATCCTAGTTCTGCAGATATATCTTTATCGATAGCTTGTCACACAGATGCCTAAAATCATCATTTTATGATTATCACTATATTACCAACTCATCATACCCAGCTCTGTAGGAAGCAGTGCTTTCTCTGAAGGAAAGAAAATCATCCACATGTTCTCCTCGTCAATGAGAAAAATAAGTTTTCCCATACCTAGAGAAATCTGTAAGCTGTTTGCTATGTAGAAATTTATTAATCTTCCTTAGGGTTCATAGGTGGGAGGATTATATTTAATATTATTTATCAATAAAAAGTTTCAGTCATGCCCAGTGTTGTCATGTTTTAGTCTACTCAGAATGTTCACACTAACAACTCTTTAAGCAGATCTATCATATCTGTAAATAAAAGCAACAACTTTAAATGTATTCAGTTAGGTCGGAAATGTTTAACTACATAATCAGGATTATTATGTAAAGTTTTGACACGAATTCCTGCTCTTCTCACCAGATTCCCGCTCCTGGGAATCACGGAGCACAGTGGGCATCCCAGGCACAGAAGGGCCCAGGGGCAGCGGACGGATGGCCTGACCTCCAGACCCGGTGCGCTCGGCTCCCACTGAGCCGCCCGCCGCCTCTCCCAACCCGCCCTGCGTGGGCCCCGGCGCCGTCTCTGCCCCATCCCCGGGCGGAGTCCCGCTGCCCAGGCCCCGCCCAGCGGCAGGCACCGACCAGGACTGGCGGGTCACACACGCAGCGCGGGGCGCCCACAGAACCTCCCACCCGGGGCCTTCCAGACTTGCGGACTCACCACCCCCCTTCCTCTTAAGACAGAGGGCGGGTTTTGGGGGAGGGGTTTGTTTGTTTGTTTGTTTTGAGACAGAGCCTCAGGCTGTTGCCCTGGGTAGAGTGCTTCGGGGTCACAGCTCACAGCAACGTCCAACTCTTGTGCTCCAGCGATTCTCCTGCCTCCGCCTCCTGAGTAGCTGGGACTACAGGCACCCACCACAACGGCCAGCGATTTTGTTTCAGTCTTTATCGTTGTTTAGCGGGTCCAGGCTGGGTTCGAACCCGCCGGCCTCGGGTATGTGGCCGGCGCTCTAACCACGGAGCACGGGCGCCAGCCAGGCCCCCACAACTCTTCTTTAGAGTTTCTGTCCAAAGCCTTTTGACTCATATTAGCTTCATAAGATACGATTGAATTAAGAGTGCCTTAAAACACTTTTTTCAGGCTGTATATAACTATAAATAATATTGTTTTCAAAATAACTTATAACTAGCTTATCAAAGTAGAAGAAGAGGTAGGGAACAAGGAGAAGGAAGAGTTAAAGAGAAAGGAAATTATGACGATAACAAAGACCTTCTGGCCAATTTCAAACATTGTTATTTTCTTTTTCTAATTCACAAGATGCATTTCTCTTGAGTCCTTTAGTTCTAGAATATTGGAATAGAAAAGCCTGTATTCTTGCCTTGATTTATCGCTAATCTATGTAACCTTAAGTCCCTTCTCATTTCTCTGCTTCATTTTTTTACTTATAAAATGAAAGGCTGGGACAAACCCTATGATGCAAAGTAGCATTTAACTCTCCCTCATCAAATGTGGCTGTTTCTATTTTACTATCATTTAAGACTAACACCAGCTGAAGGAAAGAAGTCATGCCACTAGTAGAAATATAACATGAAATTTATTTTTTTGCTAATTGGCATCAGTATTATTTACCCTTTGTACAATAAACTATATTAAATTGTCTCGAGTTGTCTCTAATTGTATTAAATAGTACTTACACATGCTATACTAAGTTATTTAAAATGAACTATTTTTAATGATAAATAACATCAAAACCTTCTATGGTCCTTTTCCTCATTAGATTAGATCTTGGCAGTTATGCAAATAATGTTATGCATATGCTGGTAATACTAATCTTCCTACACTATTTTTACCTAAAGTTAACGTTAAGCAACTATTCTCCAATTTCCTGTTTATATTCCATATTCCAACCTATCAGTCAAAACTGTGATTATTCCCAAACATGATTCACACTTATATATAGTATTATTTGATTGCCAAGGAAGCTGGCTGTACATTAAAATGACATATATCTCTGCATAATAAAGCATTCTTCTGACATTGTATTTGTCATGGACTCTCTATGTAAAAACCAAATAGAAACTTTTGATATTATAGCATTTTCTCAGTGCTGCCGTAATCTGTATTTTCTAAGGGAAGAAAAAATATACCCCATTTTTTTAGACACATTACATGCATCTTGAAGCACATTTGAGAAAGTTTGGTGAATACACACACGTCTTTATTATTTTTATTTCCCAGATAGGGAAATGTATTAATTCTGCATGAAATTGTTTAGTAAATGATGGCTTGCAAGGCAAGTTCATCCCATTGCCTGTTTTTGCATGGCCTGTGAACTCAGAATGAATGGTTTTTACAATTTAAGTGGGTGAAATAATTCAAAAGATGAATTTTATTTCACGACTTGAGATAATTTTATAAATACCAAATTTCAGTGTCAATGAATAAAATTTTAAATAAACTTTATTCACATTACTTTCATTTATTAATGTTTTATCTGTAGCTGCTTTTATTAATTTGTTAAAATGGGACTAGTTTTCTCTTGTATGCTTAAATGCAATCAACGATTTTTAATTGGTACTTTTTAAGTAAATAATTCTAAGCTATCCTAATTACTGATAAACAGAGTAGATAATAAATCATTAAAAATATGGAGGTTAAAAAGAAATCTTAAAAACTTTAAACAATTAGTATTAAAATAAAAAATAATGGGCGGTGCCTGTGGCTCAAAGTAGTAGGGTGCCGGCCCCATATACCAGAGGTGGTGGTTTCAAACCTGGTCCTGGCCCAAAACTGCAAATAAATAAATAAAATAAAGTAAAATAAAATAAAATAAAGAATAAAATGAAGGAAAGTAATGATGGTTTACCCTGACGTAATAAATACATAGGCTCTCTATAACCAAGTTCATGTGGTTATACATGTAGACTAATTACTGAAAGGTTCATCATGGAACACGTATCTACTCTAGCCCCCTGCTTTGTGGATGAAAGAACTCAGTAAAGATTACAGTATCAGTCAGGCTTCTTTCAGGTACAAGGTGTATAAATCCAACTCAGGTAGGCATAAGCAGAAATAAGGCCATTTATTAGCTGATGATAACTGAAAAATGCAGAATAGCACTAGGTTAAAACCCGGCAGGGCTCAGGAACCAAAGGATGTCACAAAGACTCGACCTTGTTCCACTGTTCATGTCCATTCTTAGGCAAGATCCCTCTTCTGGAGAACAATATGAAAGCCTATAGCTCAAGGCTTACATTTCCATCATCAATGCTTCAGTGGAAATAGTGAGACCTAATTCTCTGTATTGAGATTGTTGGCTGTGATTGGGAAATGTATTTATCTTTAAACCTACCATTGTAGGGTGGGATGGACTGATGTAACAGGCCTGTTCCAAATGTCCAGCTGTGGACCTGCAGGCAATCTGTCATGCCTAAAGTGATGAACTGATGAAATGGAAGAAAGGTGTTTTCCCAATGCCATCTACCCCCACATATTCCCTCTGACAAAAATAATGTCATTATGAAAAGAAAGGGACACTAATGCTTGATACACCATTAGGTGCAATGTTACATGTCCCCTCCAGGACACCTTTGTTTACAGATGTGTGCACTTTCTATTGCATTGTGCATAAATTACCTATCCTATGAAGAACAACATAAAATAGCTTAACATTAAACTATAGTGAAATCACATAAATATACAAGAACATTCATTAAAATATACAAAAACTGTACAGGATATATACTTCAAATGTTTTTATTATTTGGAGGACACTAAAATGTATGACACAGAACACAAAGATGAGAAGACCACTGTTCCTACAGAGCCTGTGTTGAAGAGGAAGAGGAAGATAGAAGGCAGACTATGCTGTGGGGTCAGGGTTATTAATACACTGATCAAGACTGTTAAAAAATACTGGACACAAGTTTTAGCCACAGTATGATTTTATCTAATAACTTACAGGTATATTAAACTAATTTTAATAAACTGAAAGACTACCACATAATTATCAAAGAAAGTTTCCTTCATTTTTATTTTTTTCTAACTACATGAAAACACATTCTATTTAAAATCTAGTTACACAATAACATACTGTGTTTATTATTTGGGACCTTTTAAGAATTAGTTTGTAGGCTGGGTGGGGTGGCTCACACCTGTAATCCTAGCACTCGGAGACTGAAAACAATGGATGTCTTGAAGGCAGGAGTTTGAGACCAGTCTAAATAAGAGCTAGACCTGTCTCTACTAAAAACAGAAAAAAACTAGCCAGACTTTGCAGCAGGTGCCTGTAGTCCCAGCTGCTTGGAAGGCTGATGCAAGAGGATCGCTTGAGCTTACAAGTTGGAGGTTGCTGTGAGCTATGATACCACAGCACTCTACCCAGGGTGACAGAGTGAGACTATGTCAAAAAGAAAAAAAAAAAAGAATTAGATTTTACATTAATATATTCATTTAAACTCTCCTTTGCATATTATATACATATATATTTAATAAGAATAAAGTTAAATAGCATACCTTTAAACATTCTAATACTGGATTTTTTTATAACCATGAAAAGAAATTTTATAGTTCTGAGTAATTACTTTTTTTTTTTTTTTTGAGACAGAGTCTCACTATGTCACCCTGGGTAGAATGCCATGGTGTCACAGCTCACAGCAGCCTCAAACTCTTGGGCTTTAATAATTCTCTTGCCTCATCCTCACAAGTAGCTGGGACTACAGGCACCCACCACAGCACCTGGCTATTTTTTTATTGTAGTTATTATTACTGTTGTTTGGCAGGCCCGGGCTGGGTTCGAACCTGCCAGTCCCAGCGTATGCAGTTGGCACCCCAGCTGCTGAGCTACAGGCGCCGAGCCTAGTAATCACATTTTTTAATGTCAGTAAATGCTTACAATAATACTTACATATGAGACAAAATAAACCCAGCTAAATGACAGTTTTACATTCACTCAAATAAAACTTTGAAGTATTTTCCAGTGGTTCCATTTGCTTAGTATAATTTAAAAGTTTATCAGAAATTACTCTGTTAGCTACTCCTTGGGAAGGAATTTATAGGTAATATATGAAAACAATAAATAATTTTATCAAAGTCTCTATTTTTCTTAACTGCAAAGGGATATCACGTTTTAGTACAAACTGGACACGCGGTTTGACGTTTAATGCATAGTCACCACATAACCACCATTTCTATCTTTGATTTGCTAACAGTTAATAAGCATTCAGTTGAAGCATTTTCCAGGTACATAAATGGAAATCTCTCCAGAAGCAGATGGTTAAACATCCACGAAAATCAAAAGACAAAATTTATTAGAAGCCAAGTAATTGATCCAGCAATGCCAGACATAATTATTTCCTCCTCTGACACTTTAAACCCTGGCAACACTGGCAATAAATTTTTATAAATTCTAGTTTTATTTCATTTTCATTTTAGGATTATTGCAATGTCATGCTTTACTTTCTGACATAATATTGTACAGAGATTTTTTTTTAGTATTTTCAAGCAGAATGTTTATATGATGCCTTCATTTTTTAAGACTTGGTTTTACTAACAGAAGACTATTTAACAATTCATCACATTGAGTCTGAAAGTAGTAAAGATAAGGTTTCAAAAGCATAATCCACATGCCTCTTTTAGAACCCTAGAGTGCATAAATTGGCGTTTATAGCACTGGCTATTAGGGGAATTTTTCTGAAAATATAAATAAAGAGAAGAACTTGAAAAGTGCCCTAAGTCATATAAGAAGATAAATCTTTCTAATTATGTCTTGTTTACATTTTTGCTTTTTTCCACCCTGCAGATTAAAAAGTTTTCTACTTCTTAAATGTTATTACTTCTGCTAGGAGAGGAAAGTGACTAAAGGCTTTATCAAACATAAAGCCCCCTTTTTGGCAGCCAATTATTCAAATAATTAAAGAGCATACTAAGACAAAATATCCATACTTTGAGACTTGAGGTTTGCAACTATAATCCAACTCATCTAAAAATATGCTATGTTTATGTAAAGAAAACTATGTGTCTGGAAAGAATGTGCTGAGAGCTATTTTTCCAAAATTCCCTTCCAGCAATTATCTTATTGTTTAGCTGTTTCTTTCTACGAGCAAATATATATTTTATGGAGATTGAACTATAGTTAAACAAACAAAGTGAAGAGAGCTATCTAAGCATTGGGGATATAAAAACAATTTTTAAAAAAATTATCAAATCGTAGCTTCTGTTTTCATAAATAGTCGTTTAAAAGGTATTGTTAAAAATTTTCTCCAAATCTCTACTTTATCTAAAGTCTTTCTGGGCTGCCACTAAATGTAAAACTTTCAGCCAAAAGATCATTCTAAAGTAAAACTGAAGGCAGAATCCAGATGAAAAGCATTACTGTTTGACATCAGTTAGTGCGAGTACTGGAGTCTCAGAACAGTTGAAGACAAACATCCCATAAATACCCATCTGAGGCTGGGCCATCATGCGTCTTTCTCCTGTTCGGGGCCATAGATGTCCCTCTCCTATCTATGGAATGGGCCTTCTTCCTATGTTCTAGACTCTCTCTTTCCTCTCATTTTTCAGTCTTCTTTCTCCTAAAATTTCTATCTGTTTCCATTTACTTCCCACATACCAAAGAGAAACAAATTATTTCTCAAATTCTCATCTGTCTTCCGAGTTTCAGCCTTATAAACCTACTTATTTTATGGTCATCTCCATTTTTCCTTTGTCCTGCAGATACCACAAAGTCAAATCTTAACACATCCACAGGACACATTTTGGATAGCAGGACATTGTCTGTAATTATAAAATCAACAGCAGTTTAGTAATGTGCCTTGTCTACCCCTGTGCTATGAGCTTGACATTCTACCTCACTTAATTCACACATTCACCTCTGAGGTGAATCACCCTAATTTTATGAGTGAAGAAATTAGAATTTCGAGAATTTAAGTAATGTTCACAGTGTCAACCAGCTCTGAGAGGCAGACCTGAGGATTGAAGGTAGGTTTTCCTGACAATGAAACTCTTGTTCACAAACACACCTCTTTGCATATCTCACACTGTCTCACAGAACCCTGTATGTTGATGACAAACATGGGACACGGTCACTTATCCCCACTTGAAGCCAGGTATCAAGCCACTGAAAAGCAAATAAACAATAGTGAACTATTTTACCTTTTGGTCATTTGACCTCTCACAGCAGCAAGTACTGGGACTGAGTAAATGAACAAATCATTGGTTTTGTTCCTCTCAAATGGATTTCCTTCTCTCTTGTGATAGGTATTTTCTTATTTCTAAACCTCATTTAATCTGCATATTCCAAGTATAGCAATGACTATAAAGGGGGATATTGGCAAAATTTAATTATAGTACTTGTATAATCTATATTTTAAAATATTCCTATCATAATTTCATCTTACATTCACCTAAATATAAATTAAAATAGCCACTCATAGTACTTAATGTTTATATTTAATATTTTAAAAGAATTCTATGTTGATGATTTGAACTTGTTTTGGTGAGATTATCTTTCATCCATCTCATGAGCTCATGTGCTCTGGGGAAGCACACGGTGATTACAAAAGCAGAGTCCCATTTATCGTGGGCTTTTACTATCTGCCAAGCTTTGCGCTAAGAGCTTTATATGAGTCTTCATACAACATAAAAAGATTTAACATAGCCTGACAGGTAGTAAGTCTTACAGCGATGTTTACACAGCTATTGTTCTTATTATTCTATGTAGGACTGTATTAATCCTGTTAGATATTTAGATTAATCCTAACAATTGATGAGGCAGTTTTTACTGACCACATTATATAGATAAGATCATTTCCAGTACACCTGACTCAGCTGAAACTTAGTGGAGGATGAGGTTTTCTGATTCCCTGACCTCTCATTTGAACATGCTATGATGTTTAAGTTGGGTTTTCCTAAGTTAAATCACCATGAAATATGTATATGATAACTATTTAATCTCATTGGTATAAATTTAAAAAACAAGATTCCATATTTCAAGTAACATATTGGCAATAATTATGTATAATTAGAGTCCCTTTGAGCAGAGGCCAATGCATAGGGAAGTTTTTAATTGTTTGTTAGTGGGAGTAGAAGGTTAGTTAATGTCTCTGTAGGAAAATTTGTGATTGACATCAAAGTCCCAATGTATACATAGCCTTGGATCCAGTAATTTCATGTAATTTCTTCAATTTCAGTAATTTCTTAAAGACATGATCTGAACATGTGCAAAGATAATTTATGAGTAGTAAAAAAAGGAGAAAGAAGCTAACCTTTAGAGTTAGACTAAGTAAATTATTGTATTGCCTCATGATAGAGCACTATTAAAAAGCACACTGTAAACAATACTATTGTCACTGGTTTTATTCACCTTTCTGTGAAGAAAACATTAGATAGACAGACAGACAGATAGGTACACTCATACCCATTCACACACAACCATACATAAACCCTTATATAAATCCCCAAAGAAATTGAACTGGTCATCTCTGCACGGTTGATTAACAGGAGATTTTGGTTGATTGGGTAAAACTATTTGTATCATTTGCATTTATTCACATAGAATGCATATTGGTTTGTTCGGGGGCAGGGGGTTGGTGTTGTTTGTTTTGACAGAGTCTCATTCTGTGGCCCTAGGTAGAGCGTGGTGGCATCATCATAGCTCATAATATCCTCTGGGCTCAAGCAATCTTCTTGCCTCAGCCTCCAGAGCAGCTGGGACTACAGACGCACACCACAATGCCTAGCTATGTTTTTTGTTCGTTTGTTTGTTTTGTATATAGAGAGAGTCTAGCTCTTACTCATGCTGGTCTCCAACTCCTGAGCTCAAAGAATCCACCTGCCCTGGCCTCCAGAGTGCTAGTGTTACAAGTGCAAATCCATATTACTTTTTTATTAGCAAAAATAGTCTTATTTTTTAAAAGCTGGTTTAACAAAAGATAGAACATTCAATGGGCTCTCTTCTATTAGGTTAAAGGAGTTTTGTGTGGAAGAAGCTGATGACATCTCTGAGGAAAGGAGTTGATGACACAGACACATAAATCCAGGTTTAGGAGCAGTTTGTGGCACCAGGCAAAACTCATATTGCATTAGGCTCAAAGTTGTGGTGCTAAGACCTACCCTGACAGCATGGAGTTTCCTCCCTTAAGAAGCAGAGTCTATCTTCACAGGGAGACTGCAACTCATCCTTGTCCTTTCCTTACAGATGTAGAGTGGAAGATTGACAGCTTGCTAAAAGCTAATTAGGAGAGTAGGGAAGGAGCAGGCTTCATGCAGTCACGTAGGTGCACCTTCCTCCCTCAGTTATGCTGAACACTAAACCTCTCACAAATACAAGTGGGAGAAGAGTACATTTTATATACCGAACATATAATGCTTGTATCTGTTAAAAGCAGAAATCGTGGATTCAGAAAAATAGAGTAAAATAAACAACTTTTCATTGGCATTGAAAATATGTGCATATTTCTTACAGGGGAAAATGGCATTCCAGCTCATTAAATTATGTCAAGAATTATAGCTAAAACTCAACACAGACTGTCACCAAGCATCACACAAATGATACGGCATGGGTTGGCAGCTGAATACTACAGGCTGCAAATAATGACAAGAAAAACCTTTATTCCCAAACCACTTACTGCACATTGCAGCCAGCTCTGCACACCACAGAGGCACTGACGTTATGCATAGGGAAATCAGGTTCACACCTACATCAAAAAATGTGTTTGTTAGGACAGAGGTGTGGGAGGGAACTCTGATAGCTGCACAAATGCACCCAGCATCACCAGAGAGAGCAGTCTGGGGTTCCTACTCCCACCAGCCCCTCCAAAGGAGCCCAGGCATGAAGGAAAATATCTATCATTTTCAAAATTTTCAAAAGATTTCTGAAATCAAGCAGATGAGGCATAGATTAGAGTCCTTCTATTAGACTGTATTGACTTTCAAATCAGGTCAAATGAAGCCCAGATTGGATAAAGCAATCCAATCAAATTTCCATTTCAGTCCAGGTAAAGGGGGCTGAAGGACCTAAATTATGCAGAATGTGGCCTCCGTCTCATTTTCTCTTCACCATCAAATTTTGTCAAATATAAAATTGCCCAAAGAATTATAGTCAGACAGAACAAATAAAAAATTTTATTAAAACTCTTCCCTTGATTATACATTTATACAAATATTGATTGCTGAATCCCAACTCTGTACAACACACCTGAATTTGGCATGATCAATTCGTTTAAAGAGCTAACAACCTAAGTCACATAGTTAACACACAGAGCATCAAATTATAAGACTAGAAAGCGCTGGATAAAGAAGCACAGATATAGTCAAAAGCATGGGGAAAATGGAGAGAAGTGCGAGGCAGCCTTGCAAGGGAGTTTCTCACTTTCCAGCTGGATCTAAACTGATGACAGGAGCTCAGAGAGACTTGATTGGCATCGTCCTCCTTTCCTGCACACATCACATGTCCCAGTGCATTCTTAAGACTTGCCAGTCAGACTTTACTCTTGATGACTAATGAACAACCTGGGTTTGGGTGAGGGATAACTGACAGCAAGACGTCGCAGGACCCGAGAAGGCCGTCCCTCACGCTTCCCTGCAGCACCAATGCACAGCGCCAGGCAGGTGCTGCGCTGAAGGTAGCCACTGACTCACCTTGCCTGTGTTAACAAAGCTTCAGACAGAAGTCCACTCTCTGCCCCTTTTTAATGTGCTATTTTCCTCCACATGTTCGCTGTGATTCATTTTAAATGGGTTCAATTTGGAATTATCACAAAATAAAATATGAGAATACATTACAAAGATGAGGAAGGTGGTGCAATGCTTCCTGCCTAAAAGTCTTTTAATCTTCAAAAAAATTTTGTGAAGATTAACTGAACATTTAAAATAAGGTTTTTATAACAAAAAAATGATGAAATGTTTCAGTTCCTTTTTGTGTGTTTTGTTTTGTCTAATACTGGCTGGCATGTCCGTGTAAGACTGTCATGTAGTCACTCACTATCTGAATTTCCTGTCACCTCTTTTGGAAAATATAAGCAAACATATTTATTACTAATGATGTTGGGAAGGAATTGATTTTCCTCTGTTTTACTACTTAGTGAATAATTCTTTAGCAACAGCAAAACATTAAATGTTAAATAGAAACACAACATTACTTTCTGAAGTGGATCTGGAATAACAAAATGTCACAGCTTCACACTGGGAAGTTTTGTTGGGCTCTCTAAATGCGGTTCTCACTTTTATAGACAATAATACAGGAAGAGATGAAAAAATCAGATAACAGGGAAGGAAATTTGCCTGTAAAATTCAAAAATGCAGATCCCTCAAACTTAAGAAGCTGAATTACCCCCACAACCCTCATCCCTGGTTCATTATCAAGTCTTAAAGTTACCCAAAACAGCAGATGACACCAAATGCTTCCCACTCAGTGGGGTAGACACACCAAGTGCCTGACAGAGGGGCAGAGCTCAACTGACTGTGATTTCACAGGAGTCAAATTCTGGCCTGAGGTGCTTTTCTAAGTGGGGGGGGGGGGGAAGGAGAGGGAGCATTAAAGCCAGAAGAACTGGTTCTGAAATCCAAAGGAAAAAAAACAAAACAAAACACTTGCTTCAGCAAGGATTGGGTTGGGGTTGCAATAATTAGAAAAATGTGTAACATCCTCTGGAAGAAAAAAATACTTAAGAGTATTTTAGATTTTTTACTAGTTTGAGGACTGTTAATCTGCACACTATCAGTCCAAAAAGAGAATAAAGAGTAAATTAACTGAATTTTTGATCAAATAAATGTATGAAAATTTAGTTCACCATTAACTCACACATCTGTACCTGTCCCATTTTCCTGGTTGCCAGGAATATTACTATTTATTGGAAGATTTAGTTGGTCATACAAGGTAACATACAAAGTTGTTATAGACTCTGAAAAGAAGAAAAATAAATATAATTCTTTTTATCGACATAACAAAGTTCCACATTTTTTATTGAATTTTGCTTTTAAAAATTATTATTTTACTCTGAATGATAATAAAAGAAAATCTTTTTTGAAAGATTGAAGGAATTCAAGACATTGAAAAGAAAATTTTTAAACCTTGAATTATAACATTCAGGACTTGTTTGTGCTTTTATGAAATCAAGATGTATGTGCTGGTAAAACCTGAACAATATCCCAATTACCTCCCTTCAGCCTGAGGTGACCTCATTCCACCACGGTCAAGGCCAGTCTGCTGCAGGACTCACTGCAAGCTTACATTTCCCATCTTGTTTCAAGCTGTCACCAGTAGGATGGGGTTCTTTATGAAGTTACTTTTATGAGTTAATTAAGCAGATGTGACTCTAAACCTAACCCACCACAGATAGTGCTCGTCATAAAAACAGCAAAGAATAGTAAAGCCATCACTATAAACGCCAAAACACAGACGTGCTTCATTCACTATCCAACGAAATGTATGTATTTTATATATGTGTGTATGTGTGTGTATTTCCCTGAATGTTCCTGACCATGATATTTCCCTAAAAAAATGTTCCAAACCCTAGAACACACTCAGTGACTAGAGAGGGAGCACCCTAGTTAAGCATGTGTGAGGACTCTCCCTGTCAGCATTCTAACCAGGAACCAAACAGCCAGTGCCCCACAGTGTTTGTGGAAGTTTGTTTATAACAAGGGTGTTTTCAGGATGCATAACACATGTGTATCCATGGTGTGGTGTTAATTAGAAGCTCATGATGGCTTCTGATGAATAGTGAAATCATCACAATAGGAGAGGCAAGAGTCTATCAGGGGTCCTCAAACTGCGGCCTGTGGGCCACATGAGGCGGTGTGATTGTATTTGTTCTCGTTTTGTTTTTTACTTCAAAATAAGGTATGTGCAGGGTGCATAGGAATTTGTTCATAGTTGTTTTTTTTTTTTTTTTTCAAACTAAAGTCTGGCCCTCCAATGGTCTGAGGGACAGTGAACTGGCCCCATTTAAAAAGTTTGAGGACCCCAATTCATCAAATGCATAGCTAGCTCCTGAGTAATCCACAGATGACTGCAGGACAGTTATTTCTAACTCCCACTTCTTGTTCCCTTGTAAAAGTAACTAAAGAAAACTGTGCTAAGCACACAAAAGCCCATACCGATGTATGTATGTATGTATATACATAACTCTACTTATTACCTATTTATCCATCTTTCTCTACCCACCTATCTAAACAATCCCTCAAAAGCTTTTTGGCTGTCGTTTATTTGAAAATCCAGCATAATACATTTTGATGTGCTTAACATAATGCATGGAAGTGAAAGTCATATCTAGTCAACCTTTTAAGTCAACTGTTTTGCTTTAGGCTTCTAGTCACTGGAGGAGGAGGGAGATAGTATGCACGAAGCTGTCACTCTAAAACATTTAGAGACTCCTGATTCTAATTAAGCCTATCAGCTCTGATGCCTGACTTCAGTGAGACAAAGGGTGCCATCAGTTTGATAAGACTCTGCTAAGCAGGGTTTAAAATTAATTCATAATTTCCTTTATGTTTGTCATATGTTGTGAAAATGAAGTGTCATTCATTTTTCATAAGCCATGTACAAGCAATAGATTTAATTTTAGGCAGTGTTCTTGAAGGCCTGAGTGGTTTGGGGAGTAAATGATGAGTCCAGGCCGTGATCTTTGTTTGGATAACTGGAGCAGCAAGCAAGTCTACCCGGCAGCAGATACAACGCTCACTCTGAAGTGACGTTCCCTTCCATTCTAAACACATGCAGATACCACACTCACTCTGAAGTGATGTTCCCTTCCATTCTACCCGCATGAAGATACGATGCTCACTCTGAAGTGACATTCCCTTCCATTCTACCCACATGCAGATACCACACTCACTCTGAAGTGGTGTTCCCTTCCATTCTACCCGCATGCAAATACGACGCTCACTCTGACACTCACTCTGAAGTGACGTTCCCTTCTATTCACACAGCTGGAGAACTTCCCCTTATTTTCCTCCCATAGTTAAATTAGCCCTAATAGCTACATCAAAGCTCCTCGACCAGACCGCACCAAGTGAAACACTTAAAATGTTTCTATAATTATTGCAAATAGTCATGAAGATTCAGAAGTAGTGAAAGTAAATAATGACCACTGAGCAACTTATAGACAGTATTCACAAAACACAGTTTAAGTTGATATTTGCTATTATAAATGTCTAACTGTAAGCAACTGGCTGGTTCTAAGAATAGCTGGTAGACAAATAGAGATTCAATCATCTTTAATCATAAGAATTATATCACTATCAAATATTTCTGGGAGACAAATTATAAATCAAACATGAAATCATGACATAACAGGATATGATTAGTATAAGATCTCAAGGAATTTTAGAGGACAGATTATTTCTCTTCATGTGCTGGTGTTCTCAGAAGGGTCAGTCTCCTTTAGTCTTGTTCACACTTGAAGTGAAAGAGTTATTTCTAAATTTCACTTCTTCAGGAAAGTTTCTAAGAATCAAATATATCAAATCTGTGTAGATACCAAAACTTTTAGTATCCATATAAATACTACAACTCAGTAAAGACAAACTTATATTGATCAAGTTAATGGGTTCTATTATTTCCTCAAGTGAGAAATAGGTATAATATACACTATAGATTGAAATCTACAAAACTATTGCAGTGTGAAATTCATAAAGGTGAGTTTAATTTCATTCATGTTTTCAGTTTCTGTTCCTAGTCCACTGTCTGAAATATAAGTTTCAATGTATTTTAGTTGATATACACAACGTACTTTTTGTTTAAAACCAAGTAATCATTTCTGAATTTAAGATAGATGCACTGAATCACTTTTTTTTTTTTTTTTTTTTGTAGAGACAGAGTCTAACTTTATGGCCCTCGGTAGAGTAATGTGGCCTCACACAGCTCACAGCAACCTCCAACTCCTGGGCTTAAGCGATTCTCTTGCCTCAGCCTCCCGAGTAGCTGGGACTACAGGTGCCCGCCACAACGCCCGGCTAATGCTGAATCACTTTTAAGAGCCCTAACCTGAGTATCATCCAATTTCTTTGCAGATGATAAAGATGGAGTCTTAATTGGATATTTTGGGCATTAATAAGGCAAAACAAAACAACCCCCCCCCCTACACACACACACACCCAGGGAAAAGACTCTAGTAATATTCCAAAGGTAACAGAAAGGCATGTCCATGATTATTTTGGCAAATATACAAAGTAAGGATTGAATTATGTATTACAAGAAATTGAGTATTTAATGAATATTTGAATTCTTGAATATTTTTTCACTTTTAATATTACTGCTGTGAGGCAAGAAAAGTAGATATGAAAACCAAATGTTAAAAACATTTTTCTGCCAGCTGGAAGCCCTTA
Organism: Nycticebus coucang; assembly: GCF_027406575.1. NCBI lineage: Eukaryota > Metazoa > Chordata > Mammalia > Primates > Lorisidae > Nycticebus > Nycticebus coucang. The sequence goes on along the minus strand of NC_069799.1, from coordinate 3,859,659 downwards.
TGTCTGTTTTGTCAATCCTATCACACATACACAGACTGTCACAAAGGGAAAATCTTTCAGTTTCCTCTCAGGAAGATCATTATGAGCCTTTTTTATTGATTGTTTCCTGTGGTATGTATAATCCTCCTTGTGGTTTTGTGCTATCCAGGGAACCTGTTGTGTATAAACAACCACAGGTGATTAGCGATCAATGAACGATTTTAACCTACGAGATAAATGCAATAGGACACAGACCTTCATGTAAAGAGCTGTTTAGTTTTCATTCCCTACAGATTTAACTTGATTCTTTTCAGCTGAAGGGGTAAGAATATGGAAAATCAATGCTGCTGGCTGAGACCAACACAGCTGAGCTCCACTCAGGAGAACTCCGTTAGATGAACACTTCCAGCGGAAATTTCAGTGCTGTCCGTTGCGTGCACACATTGCATGTTTATGGAAGCATACAGAAAATATTCACATGATTCCTTTTTTGGAATAAGTCTTACTGTCTAAGTAAAGGAAGAGATTTAGGTTTTTTATCTCATAATTTTTTTGGTATGCCTTGCATTTTCCCCATGTGTTCAGTAATACTTTTAAAACATTTGTCAACTTTTAAAGTAGGTTCTTCAGGCAATTCTGTTGACCAGCTTTGAGAAACAATGATTTACTTATTTCACCCCAAGTAACATCCCTGACTCAGTTAAATGGTAGAATGTCCTATGCCGTATAAATTGCCATCTCTAATTTCTGCTCTTACCACCAAGGACATTTGTCACAAATCACTGATGCTGGGAGCCTCTGAACGAATGCCTTTTCTTAGCAGTTCTCTAGGTAGGAGTTGATGAGATGAAATTCAGACTGGAAAATGAGAGATAGGAGCCACCTCTAATTTGGAAGGTGTTTATTCTAGTCCTCCTGTCAAGTTATAGCATTAGAGAAGCTAAATTACTGATGAATTATTCATTTGATTCCATTACAATCTTGAATAGGATGCTCAGAATGTCCTACTTCTTGCCTCCTAAACATTTTATATATAATAGCAGTATCCATCAACTGGCCCAAGTTACACATCAGTAACGATGAACTCCAAAAGTTCAGTGAACAACAAATATGTATTTCTTAGTTATTATGCATGTATAATGCAGATCATCCCAAAGCCTCTGCTCATTTCAGTAGTTCAGCCACCAAAGAAGGCTTCTCCATGGCAAGCACATGCTTCAGAGCTCAGCACTGACAGTAGGGAGGAAGGGGATGTACCACACAGGCTTTGGCTTTCAAGTTTTGTGCTAGGGAGTGACACTTGTTCACACTGAGTCAGCTAAAACAACTCAAATGGTCACAAGTAACTTCAAGGGATTGGGGAGTACAATTCCATTTTAACTATGAAAAAAGGAGAACTAGAATTCTTGTAAATAGCACTATTAACTACTCAACCACACTTAAAATGTGATATAAGTCCCTTTGATTCTACCACCCTACCATGGGTTCTGTGACAATACTCCAGCCTTGTTCAGAGATATAAGGCAAAGACTTTGCAGATGATATAAAATCACTTGTCACATGATCAGTAGCCATTAATGATTCCCTGCCAATAATTGTGGCATAGATAGATGATTATATGCCTTCTCTCACATGTTGATCTGGTCTCTTTCTTTCCATTTTAATTTAAAATTTGGATGTTTAATCCTCAGTAGTAATAAATAATGTAGAAAGATGTGACCGAGTTACAGCTGATATTTGTAGTATCATCCTCTTCTGGAATCAATGATCAATCACATCTCTGAATTTGAAGCACTACTAAAGTTCATAAAATTTATTGTTTTTATTCCCTAAGATGGTATCTTTGTGTCATTTGTACATATCTCGACACTGATGGATGAATTATTTCATAAACTCAGTAATCTGATACCCAGTTGATAATTAAGAAAAAAAAATCATGAACAGGTCTAAGCAGCTAATATAGTCACAAAGTCCACCAAAGTCCCCTCCTCAGAGCTACCGTATCCCACGTTTAGTCACATTTCTAACAATCTTTTGGGTCTGGTGCTCACCAAATGGTCTGGAAGCTACAGTATGGAATCAGAGGAAGCAGATGAGAATGGAAGAAAAAAGTTATTATTTTACTATTTCAAATTTTACATGTTAATTCAGAAAAACTTTACTATGTTTCTCTGTATGTGTATGTACTGGTGGTATTCACGATCAGTTTTATTTATTTTTTTTTATCAGTTTTATTTTATATGATTATAAATGCTATTCTAGTTAGGGAACTAGATAAAACTATTTTATCTTCAACTGCATTTTTAAGTGATAAAATAAATAAAACTAAAGACAGATCACTTCAAAATCCTCTCATTTGTTAATATCCTCACTGCTTAACATATGGTGGTATATACCGGAGCAAAAATATCACTTCCTGAGTGAAAAACTGAGGCAAGAGAGTCTTCCTTCCCAGACTATAACAGCACGGTGCAACAACGTTTAAGGCATACACCTTGAAGACATAAGAAATCATAGAATATAGTAATTTATGAAAGTTTATGCAAGTTATTTCATTTTAAAGGTCATTTCTTCAATCTTGTGGTAATTTTTCAGCTGAGAATTTCAATTTAAAAACTTGTGAAAACGCTACAGTAAGCTGCAGTCATAATGTCCACGGCTTGCCATCTGCCACTGTAATCCTGGTCATCCACACAGATCCTCAATGGTGTCATGCTGCTTAGATGTAATTACCCTTATAATGCTAGAATAAATGACAGAAATAATTTTTATTGTGTTTATTAATCTGAAATTTCTGAGCCCATGGTGTAGGGATCCGAAACAATGCAAATTAAACACATTGTAATAAACATAAAATGCATGGTATTTAGAAGGAAGTGTAGGAGTGAGGCAGCTATATGGCCAGGCTCAGGGTGAAAAGCAAAGTCCTCACAGAGAAAGCAGAGGCAGAGACTAGCTTTATAAACTACAAAACCAGAATAAATGTTTCAAACACATAAAAACAAGACCAAAACAACTACTTCCTCCTAGGCTACTTTTTGAGAGGATTTTATGCAGGATCCACTTTATCTAGGATTCTGGATCTGATCTTAGCCTTTAGAGATCAGAGAGCCCAGCCAGCATTTGCATAGATACAGAGGAGGGAGATTAAAATGCATTGACTACTGTAAGCTAGAACAGAATGCTCAAAACCTGACTCATTATCATATTTATCTTTACAATAAACCTAGGAGGTTGCTATAATTATCTTCATTCAAGGTATAAAACAGATTAAATGTCTTATTCAAGCATTTGAGTCAGAGTTCATATTCATATCACATATGACTGTAACATACATATATAGTCTATGGAAGAAAAACTTTTCTTTAAAAATGAGATTTTGGAGAACACTGACAGATCTAAAAATACACCTGCCATTAGATCCTATAATTCCTCTACTAGGTATACATCCAGAAGACCAAAAATCACATTATAACAAAGATATTTGTACCAGAATGTTTATTGCAGCCCAATTCATAATTGCTAAGTCATGGAAGAAGCCCAAGTGCCCATTGACCCACGAATGGATTAATAAATTGTGGTATATGTACACCATGGAATATTATGCAGCCTTAAAGAAAGATGGAGACTTTACCTCTTTCATGCTTACATGGATGGAGCTGGAACATATTCTTCTTAGCAAAGTATCTCAAGAGTGGAAGAAAAACTGTCCAATGTACTCAGCCCTACTATGAAACCAATTTATAGCTTTCATATGAAAGCTATAACCCAATTATAGCTCAAGAATATGGGCAAACAGGAAAGGGAGGGGAGGGGAGAGGGGAGGATGGGTAGAGGGAGGGTAATTGGTGGGACCACACCTATGGTGCATCTTACAAGGGTACATGTGAAATTTACTAAATGTAGAATATAAATGTCTTAACACAATAACTAAGAGAATGCCGTACAGGCTATGAAAAAAAAAATCAGATTTCCAGAACTCTTCTTTTAATGGAGACAACAGATTAGTAACTTTAGTATCAAGAAAATATTTCTTGTATTTACATTTTTAATGATAGTTGAAGCTAGCCTATTTTACTGATACAAAGAATATGTCAGCCTTGAGAAATACCTGACAAAGTAAATCCCGTGTTTCATATTTTTTGGAGAAAGAAAACAGAACCTTCTCAGTTGAAGGTAGCTTTGGAAGACTTGAAGATGATTCTTACATCAGTGTTTGGCAAGCTATTACTGTAAAGGTTCAGATATGGAATGATTTAAGATTTGTGGACCACAGAGTATCTTGTGACTAGCACAAAAGCAGCCCCAGGCAATATGTAAATTAATGGATAGGGCTATGTTCCAATAAAAGTTTATTTATGAATCCTAAGATTTGTTTTTTAATTTCTGATTAATATGAGGGTACACATGATTAGGTTACATTGTTTGTAAAGTCCAACTGTGGTAGTGACCCTCACCCAGGAAGTGTGCCATTTATCCGTACACTGTGCCCATGAGGTGGGAATTTATTAAACCCCTTCCCCTCGCTCTTTCTTGAATTTAATTGAATTTGTCTCTCCTGTGTGCATGTTGTTGTCAATCTACAAGTTTCGATTTAGTACTGAATACGTGGGATGCTTGTTTCCCTACTCTTGCGACACTTTTCTTAGGAGTATGTTCCCCAAATCCATCACTGAGATTTTCATTTCATATAACTTGTACATGTCTTGATATAGTCTTCTTTTGACTTTTTTCAACTATTTAAAACTATGAAAAACATTTTTAATTTGCAGGCCATACAGAAATGGGGGCGTGCTGCATTTGGCCTGTGAGCTGTAGTTTTCTGGGCCAGCCTTGGGTGATGTTGCTCTTAAAAGTTGTTGTACCAGCTGCAGGTCAGAATAATAAATGCTTGAAAAAGAAATGACACACAAAAAAGAGGAAAATAATTCTTTTAAAGAATTAACAGCATGACAACAAAAATAGCATGAATTAAGAGTTAATAATAATGTGGAAATACAGAGACCTTTATCAAGTAAATGACAACTTTGAACAATAGAACGTACGTCTAGTGAAAGTTTTGGCAACTAATTCAATATTCTACATGAGGTATAATCCTAGAAAATATGCTTAAGAATTTTCAACTTGATCAGAAAAGCGTTTGCTAAAGGCTTGACACCATCCATGGGAATTGGTATGTCTTTGGAGTTTCAAAATCCTCATGAAATAATTCAATATTTCTTCTTAGTTTACAAATTCTAATTATTTTTGAGCCCTATTTACTAAAAAACAAATATTTCTTTCACTAACAACTGGCTTAAAAGACTCAAAGACACATACACATAAACTAAAACTAAAACTTAGAAAACCTAGTTAGTGAAGTCTATCTAAAATCTAATTTCTGGTTTTAACGGATCTTTATTGGTCTGAATCAGTTAAACAATAAGAGGGTGTGTGTCTGCACACGCTCGGTGGACTCCATGTTCTCTTGAAAAATGGGACCAGCTACTCTGAACTCTCAGGGGCTGGAACTTGGCTAGCTAGTGGCGAAGTAGAATTATTTGATTTTTTGTTTCTCCTATATTATTACAAAACTAGCATCTGTTAACCTTCAGGGAAGGTAAAACAAATCCATATTTTCATGCTATACTATGTAAAGGCAATGTTTTAGATTAAACATTTACTATTGATTCTTGTTTCAGAATGTTAACTAAGAGCTGTACCTTTTGTTCACTAAGCTATAGCTAAACTTAGTGAAAATACCATCTGCAATATTTTTTAGCTGTCTGACCTTAGGCAAGTCCCCTACCCTCTATAATTTTCAGATAGCTTAACTGTAAATTAACTGTCCTGAGCAAGATCATGGAAAGCTTTGCTTGCCAAAGAACTAATTTGGATTTAATACAAAATAAAGGCCTGAACTAAGACTGTGGGAATAGAAAGAAAGAGAAAAATCCCAGAAATCCCAGCAAAAGGGAACATAGCAGAGAATTTAAGAACAATGGCTAGTCTGAGAAGTCAGCTTTCCTTCTGAATAATGGAGTGATTTAGGACTAACACTGTATCCATCTCATCTGTAGAATGGAAGTAGTAGCACCTACCTCACAAGATTACCAGGAGCACTCAATGAAATCTTACAATAATACATCTAGGACAGGGACATTGTATTGGGGAATTTGCCACAGGCATATATAATCTCTTCTGTCTTTAAAGAGATAGTGTTGGCTTTTTAAATAAAACCTCATTAAATATTCAAATAGTGATGCTGATGACAAAGCTATGGTCTCAACCCGCCTTGTGATTTGATCTTTACCTAAAGTCTAATTTTGTGATTAAGATGATTCTATCAAAAGGTTTTCTGAGAAAATACTTTGAGAATACTGATAAAAGAAAACAACAAAGAAACTGCTTGTTATTTATAGAATATGATTTTCTAGGGTATAGAAAATAAAGTATGGAAGGTGATCTTTATTTTGAGAAAAGGCCACAAAGCTAAGGAGCTCAATGAGAAGTACTTAATTACTCAAGTAACTCTTCTCTCTCATTTTTTAAAAATGCCTCATTTGAGGTTTTAAGGAGGTGCAAATCTTTTTGGTTACATGGATTGCTTTGTAATGCTCCAGTCACAGCTGTTACTATGCCCATCACCCCAGCAGTGTTCACTAAACACACTGGCAGATTCCTACCCTTCCCTTTCTCCCTCCCTAGCCCTGCTTGGAAGATATAAGTTTCTTCATAACATTAATGCAACTTGTGTTACCAGAGAGTCAATGAAAATATTTGCTTTATTATTCAAATCAAATCTTTGCTATTCATATTACTATTCACTTTTTCTTATACATTTTTCAAAAAATAACAAAGTAAAATGAACAACATATATGTTGTTTTGTTTACATGCCACAGAATGTAAAATATTCCAACTTGTTTCAACGATTCTAGAAAATTGTTAGATATTATTTAAAATTATTAACTTATATATAGTTGCTGTACTTGTCCACATGGTTTTCTTTAATGGTGTAGCTTTAGAAAGCAACCCAGTGTCTTCTGTACTTGCCCTAACTCAGAAACAGTATTGTACATCACTCAGGTGTTGAACATTTCTCCTTCAAGGACTGGAATGCATGCTTATTATACTATTATTTAATAAAATATCCTTACCCAATTATAATATATATTTATGAAAAGGATAGTGATGTGAAAAATATTTTTAAAAATTAAAACCTTTGACATACAAACTGAGTCTCAACACACACACACACACACACACACACACACACACACGATTAACATTTAACATTTAAGGGATGCCCTGAGAGTCTGCTTGTTGTTATTCAGAATACAGAAATAACCTAGTCACTGCTGAGTGGATTTGTGTCTGAATTAGGGGAAAGTAAATAAAATATCACAAGAAAGCTTGGTTGATATATCTGACAGTCGTTAGCATCTCATCATGATTTTCCAAAAAAGGAAGTAGAAAAGGTCAGAAGGAGCAACTATTATATCAAAGGTGACTTTTTCCAAAGTGTTGTGGTCTTCTCAAGCTCCAGTAGACTGAGTCACTTATAATTATTTAGCTTTTGGAAGCTAAATAAACTGTTTTAGATGCCTGCCGTCTTTGTCAACCAAGATAGATGCCTCTCTGGTCACTTTTCTGACCTTTATTGAATTCTCTAGAGAATCCCCATCTGTGGTCATCAAGTCCCTTAATCCTTAGATCCCGTTAACTTCTGGACTTGCCTGAAATGTGCTTTATTATGAAGTGTTCTGCTAGTGGAGGCACAATTGTTCCTCTTACAGATCCAGCAGTGGAAACCAGTCTCCTTTCTCCACAAGGAGCTGTCCTCATCACTAGTTTCCTGTGATCTCTCCTGCCCTTCACTGAGCTCCTAGTCCTCACCTGAGGTACCATCATTACCAAAGACTTTGGCATCTGAGTTTTAGACTTTTATAACCCAAGTATAATTTCTCTGGATAACTCCAGTGTCCCCTGTCCCTGTTTAGTTTGTTCTCCTTCTTATCTCTTTCAGCATTGACTCTTTTTTCCACTCAGTCACTCAACAACCCCCAAGTCACCATTTTTCACACTTTACTGAGACCTCGCCCACTGATTGCTAAGGTCTTCTGAGCTGTTCTTCTCAAGGTATGGTTGTTTGGGGCTTCCTGTGAATCTCTGAGCACCCTCCCAACAAATCTCACCCTTACTCACCAGCCCTGTCACCCTCATGTTTATGCTAATCTCTCTTGATTTCAGGTGGCTAACATCAAAAGGACCTTAGATACTCCCACATTTACATATGAGTTAAGCCATGACATATCAGCTTCCTGAGAAAGCCCAAGCCTGGGATGAGTCACGTCTATGTGACTCCTTAGACATGCAAATTCAGTATTCCCTGCACCTGGGCCAGCTGCCCTGCAAATGGCCTTCAGCAGGGCTAAACTCTTGAATTATCTCTACCCTCTAAAAAAATGATGAAACCATCAGTCTAGTTTAGATTAGCAAAGAAAGAGCATTTTAGTAATTGCATCAGTTTAGCAGATAGCCCCCTTTCAACCTCTCAACCCCCACATCCACAAATAATCTAGTCACACACCCACACTTCTTGGTCACCATGGGTGATGTTACCAATGTTACCATCTCAACAGTTTTCCTAAATAACAGTATTAAAGCCATTTTTTTCTTTCTATTATTCTCCCAGATTTAATTTGTAGACAAATCCTATCACATCTTTAAATAATAATAATAATAATGATAATAATGTGTACCTCCCTTTTTTCTTTCCTTATTTTTTTTTTTTTTTTTTGAGAGAGAGTCTCAGTCACTCTGGGAAGATGGGAAGAGTGCTGTTGTGTCTATAACTCCCCCTTCTGTATAATTTTTGTTACTTATCAGTATATTATAGATGTATAGGAAAGTATTCTGTTATGTTATGACTAATTAAAGTATTCTAGAGAGCAGTGAGTTGTGTTTAATCAGAAAATTAACCAATCTTCAACAAGGAAGTCTGTCTCTAAGAGAAAAGGGAGGAGGCCACACACAGGAGCTCACAGCAACCTCAAACTTTTGGGCTTAAGTGATCATCTTGCCTCAGCCTCCCAAGTAGCAGGGACTACAGGTGCCCACCACAATGCCCAGCTAATTTTTCTATGTTTAGTAGAGACGGGATCTTACTCTTGCTCAGGGTGGTCTTGAACTCCGCCTGGGCCTGCCAGAGTGCTAGGCTTACAGGGGTGAGCCACCACGCCCAGCCTGGCCACCTGCTTCCAGGAACTGACTCAGCACCAGAGGACAATGTCTACCTTCCTATAATCCCATTCCAAGCTCAATTAGCTACCCAATTGCCTAGCTATTGCCTTTAAAAACTCTTTCTCTCAAATTCTCTGGGAGCTGGATCTGAAAACGTTCCTGTCTCCTTGCACGGTGCCTGTGATATTAACCCTTGCTATCTCAGTATATTAGCTTCCTCTTAGTGGGCAGTGAACTGCTAATACTGAAACGATGACTTGGAATTTATAACAATGGATACCTTCGTGATGCTTCATGGCTTACAAATTATTTCTACACACACATTCTCTCTCCTTAATAAGACCATGTGAGTGAGGAGGTAGTACTATTTTCACTTTATGGGTAGGAAACAGCATCAGAGAGGTTAGTGATTTATTTACCAGAGGCCACTCAGAAGGCAACCTGAATGCTGTCTAGGAGACTACATTTCATTACCGATTCCAAGGGAACTATTCATACCTTCAAATCACCTCTCTAATCCATATGATGTTAGGATGTTTAAAAGACACACCATTTTTATTTTTTATTATGGAGATTAGACTTCAGAAGCACTGAGATAAATATGACAATTAACACTCCATTTTCTTGATCCATATTTTGGGGTACAAAAGACATGCTCTAAACCAGCAGTTCTCAACCTGTGGGTCACAACCCCTTTGGACTATATTAAAGGTCTGTGGATTAGAAGGTTGTGTACCACTGCATAAACTCTATCTTTCTTTCCTAGATTATCTCAGTCTATCCTGTTTCCTTAGCTAAGGTGAAATAGCTTTTCACCTACTTGTATTGCATTACCTTAAGTACTTGAATTTCACTTCCAATGAAACCCTGTTTAATGAATATTTATGAGTATGTCCCTGCAGGTTTCATGCAATGTGTAGACTTCCCTTCTCAGCAGGCTACAGTTTTACATTTTGCTTTTTATTGCTAAAATGTTAGCCACACAAATCAATGTTCCTTAGGAAATATGAAAATAATAGTTTCTCCTCTAACCCGAATATTTTCACCAGAGTCACCTGACGCAGTACTAATGGTGCTAAAAAATAATAAATAATAATAATTAGAATAACAGGCCCCAACCTGGAGTACTATGCAATTTACATTTTTAATAGATGACATTACAGTATAAATGTCCCAGTAGGCACAGAGTTTCCTAGCTAAAACATTCATCATCTAAAAGCATCAAGAGTAGATGCTGAGACAGATATTTTCTTCTCAACATGAGTAGCACCTATTAGTTCTTTTGCCATCAGGTGTCATCAGAAAGAGTTATAGGGAGAAATTTATTTTAAAAAGCTTGTTGGATAGATACATACTTTAATAAGGAGATTGTTCCAACCAGAAAAGATTTGGAAATTTTTAAGGTAATTTTTTCCCTCTTTTTTGTAAGTGACAGTGATCATCTATAAAATATTCCATTATGACTACAGAATCAAAAGTCATACAATACCTATCCACTAAGCAAAAGGTAACTCCAATTAAAATTCTCTGTGGGTGGTCTGACTTCAGATACTGTGTGGGCAAATCTGACAGCCTGCCATATACTTTGAATTCCTTTAAGGTGAACATACAACTTAGCTGGTAATTTGCAAGAAAGAAAGAATGTGCAGGAATACAGAATAAATGACACCAACCATATGGTGCTCAGACTGTAAACCCCAATGACAAGAAGATAGCTGATCATCTTGCAACTGTTACAAGTTTTTCTTCCATCTGAAGCCATCTTGAGCCATTGAATTATGCAAGAAGCGCTTTACTCCATTTAAATCAGAAGAAATTTCATGTAACTTTTGTACATGAAACATGTATTAAATAGAATGTACCTAATTTGCCAAGTTGTTATAAAACCTCTGCATTGGGTATATAGAAACTGATGATTTCACCAGAAAATTTAGAACTTCATTAATACAAAACACTTCTACTTCTAAATGAATGCAATTGTAAAGATAGTTGACCTTTTTTAAAAAACTTTAATTTTCTCAAAAGTTAACTATGCATCATCTACTGTGCAAGTACCTCTAATGCCACTTCATTAATGGGAGAGAGAAAGAGAAAGAGAGGAATCCAATCAAATGTAATTCTGGAAATCAAGACAAAAGTCCTCCTATTTAAATGGTGGGACTGTATTTACTTCACCCAATATTAAGTGCCTTTCTGTGTTATGCACTATGAACATAGTTCTTGTCCTCAGGTATTGTGTATCTTAATTATCCCTATAAATCTGTGAGGCGATATTTACTGAGATTATTTTATTTTAATGGAAAAGATACTTAAGACTTAAAAGTTCAAGTAGTTTGTCCATGATCACAGAGGATAATGTACCATTTAGTTGGGACTTGTATCACTTTTCACAAGACAAAATCTGGAAAGTTATACAGAGTTTAACTGGCTGACTAAAGAGGCTATGTGGCAATCCCAAAAAACAGAGATCAGAAGGATCTGTCACTTAAAAGTGTGTCACCCTGGATAAATAAACCTTTCTGTATCTGTCTTTTCTTATATAAGAGAATATGAACACGAGCCAGTGCATAAAGTGAAACGGTAAGTAACTCATAACTCAGTATGTAAAATAAGGTTTAAAGTTTAAAGTAATAACAATAAATACTTTTTGGTCATAATAATAAAAATAAAGAATGGAAATGTATTTATATTTGGCATTTCAGATAATCTGTGCGTGACTCTGAATATTGGGAAATTTCAACTAGTGAGGAGGGGTTCTGTAATCCCTACATATGAGGCCCTGTGCTGGACACCTATAGGCTGTCAAAGAAGTAGGAGGGTCTTGGAGCCTCTCTTGCTGCCAGTGAAGCAGGGACAGGGGTCGTGACTGGCACCTCCACAGCTGATCTCTGGTCAGCATGAAGAAATGCTGTTGTCTGTGTCTGTTATTAATTCCTGTGTGTGTGTTTGAGAGTAGGAGGCCAAATCTTCACAAGGATCCCCAATGTTTCCTTTGATCCTAAAATGAAGACTGTACAAATGATGACGGTTCTAAGAACTTTTCTAACTTCATCCCCCTGCTCTTTCTCCTTCTGAAACTTAGAAGGAACCAGAAGTAGCATGAGGAGTGGACGGGAAGAAATGTACAGTAGCCAGAAGAGCAGGAGAAAAGGCTAATTGTGTTCCCACCCCTTCAGTAAGTTTCTGAACCTACATCAGGTCTGAGTTGGAAACTAAGATTTACACTAGATGAGACACTTCAGCTTTGATATTAGACTACATGAGACTTAAATACTGAAAATGAGACAATTATTAATTCACAAAGTACCTAGAAAAGCTTTAAAAATCAAGGGGAGGAACGATTGATTTGTCAGACCTGGTTAAAATGGAAAGTGGTAAGAAAAACTCAGTTGGCTTTTTGCTGACACCCTATCAAGATCGCTCCAGGCAACAAAGCAGTAAGGCCACCGTGACATTGGGAATCTGCTGCTGAATTGATTCAAGGGTTTGGTAACAACGATTAAGGCTTGTCTTAACATCAGGACTGCATGTCCAGCATTCTCCAAACCATTCCCACAGTTTCTTAAAACTTCTAACATGGATGTATTCCCAATCTTCATGAACCATGTAGCCACATAAACATGTGGAATGTAAAAGTAACAAGACACAACATGTGGTAAGTACAGGTAATAGGAACCTCAGGAGATGGAAGAAATGAGTCATAGTTTTGTAGCCTACAGAAGGAACTGCTGTAAGATGAACAGAATCTGGGTAAGCTGTAGAGAATGACAAACAGGTATATTAGTTTAAAGTAGTTTATTCTCAGGATGTAATGGGAAATAAGGTTGAGATCAAATTATAGGAGTTGGCAAATTAGACCCAGGTGAAACTTGCTCTCCGTGACAAGCTGTAAGTCCTGATTTGAGTTTTATGGCTAGAAAGAGAAAATGATGAAATAAAACAGTAGTACTTAGAGAAACTAGAGTTAGAGACTTAAACATGAAAACAAAACAAAATCACACCACTTCCAGTTAATGAAATTAAATTAAAAAAAAAATCTTTAGACCCCCAAACCTCCAAGTATTTCATTTCATATTACTTAAAATTTTTAAATGGAATTAAATTATAGTAAGATCTTATAATTTTTAGAACTCATGATTCTAATGAAAATGACAGCACTAAAAATAAGAATAAATGACAGCTGAAGAAGTTTTGAATAACACTTATAATTTTTGAAAATTTCTGCAATCTAATTGGAGTGGGAAAAATCAGAACAATGACATAGATTTTACTTTAAAAAGATATAAATTTTTGAAAGGTACTATAATCTTCTTAACCTGAATGCTGATTCATTATTTTTATTTAAACTACGAATATATGTATTTTTACGCTTTAATATCTATGGTATATTACAAAGTGCTCAGTCTTCTTAGAATACATTTACAAACTGTCAACAGATCCATTTTTCAGGGAAACAAATCCAACATTACCCTCCCTTGTTCCACAGAGGCTCACACCCTCTGCTCCGGGAGCAGGCCCTTCCTTGCTATCTTTCATTCCACGCCCAGAAACTGGACTGATTCCTCCAGCTCCCCAGTTTGCAGCAAGTAGCACAGCAGGTCCATGGGGAGGCGGCTAAATGGAACACTGGTGATAGTAGTTTTCACCGCTTTATCTTGAGTCCAGGTAGATGCCTGTTTAGTTATTCTGAAATGATGAAATAAAGAGCAGGGACTACAATAGATCTTCTCCTTATTCTCGGAGGTATTAGGCTGGTTGGCCACAAAGTTCCTACTTTCTGAATTTTTAAGATTCATTATTCTTCAAAATGTTGCTTGTTCAAAATTTGCATCAAATTACCAAGACCCCCCCACAAGAACTACAGCGGTTTATTTTTCCTATTTAGGTACAGCTTTCTAAGATGTCACTGTTTAAGTAAGTACTTACAACTTATCACATTATTAACATCTCTAAACTGGATTTTCTAGTATGCTAAGTGGTGTTTTAAATAATATTCCTGCATTTTCTCCTCTCATATTTTTTCCCCTACTAAAAAACAAAGATTTGACCCACAGTGTTTTTCTCTAAGTGTGTGATTTTTTTTTCTTTTCATTTTTTTTTTTTATTGTTGGGGATTCATTCACTGTATAAGAAACTAGGTTGCACTGATTGCATTTGTTAGATAAAGTCCCTCTTACACTCGTGTCTTGCCCCCAAAAGGTGTGGCACACACCAAGACCCCACCCCCCTCCCTCCTTCCCTCTCTCTACTCTTCCTTTCTCCACCCCTCCCTCCTTCTTTCTGTCGGCTCTCCCCTTCCTCCACCCCCACTGTGTCATTAATTATCATTAATTGTCCTCATATCAAAATTAAGTACACAGGATTCATGCTTCTCCATTCTTGTGATGCTTTACTGAGAATATGTGTTCCACTTCCATACAGGTGTGTGTGTGTGTTGTTTTTAAAGAAAGAATATCAATTTCCTAAAGAGAATATCAGAAGGCAAAAATTAAAACTTAATGGGTTTATTTATTATTATTTTTGGTTCACATGGCATTCAGACAGATAGAATAGGTTTTTAAAGATCATACTCTATTTCTAAAGCAGTTCTGAATTAGAATCTAAATGAAATGTTATTAAATACACAAATTAGAACTGATAATTCATTCAAAGGTTTTATCATTCAGCTGTTTTTAAATATTTTTGTTCATATACTTTCTGAAAGAAATTTGAAAGGTTGGCACCTGTGGCTCAAGGAGTAGGGCACCAGCCCCATATACGAGGGGTGGAGGGTTCAAACCCGGCCCCAGCCAAAAACTGGAAAAAGGAAAAAAAAAGAAATTTGAAAAAGTATAGTTTCATCTTTTAATGTTTCCTCATAAATTTAACATTTGAAAACATAATTCCTCATATGTAGTAAACATTTCTATATTAAAATAATTGCTTTAACTCTCATATTTGTACCTAAATGATTCTATAGGTCAGGTCAATCTACTATCTACTATCATACATACCAAATAAAATACACCAAAAAGCATTGCACAGATAATATATTCTGTACTATTTATTTTTCTCCTCAAACTTTCATTTTAGTTCTCCTGAAGCATTGTATTTTAATGGAAAACTGTTTTTACACTTGAAAGACCTGCACTGATCCTATTACAGCTCTATGCAATAAAATATGTATGTAAATAGAAATTTAAATTTAAAAAATTCCTGTGATGAGAACGTGTTAATATATTTCTTCCAGGTTAAGTTTTTAGTAATTATTATTGATATATATTTAATCAAAAGTATATTTGAAATCACTGAACACAAAAATAAAAAGTATTGGAAATTTACTTATCAATGATATGGATGGCTTTCATTTTGCCAAACAGCTTTTATGTTCATGGTTCAATTTTTTTATTTCTAGTAGCAGTATTAAACATAAATTTTATTCTTAGGTTTTATTTTTTATTTATGTTAATCCCAAGAAAATTATTTTACATATATAAGTAAATGAGAATGGAAGGAGTTCTATTATAGAAACATTAAGCAATTCTTTGAGCTCTTTCCAAGCTATATGCAAAAATTCACATAAAGATCTATAATACAAAATTACTATTAATGACCTCTCAGCTGAAAACTTAATTAACTGGAAATTAACTGACTTCAAGGATTCTTTTATTCAGCCATTCTTTTTCTCAATACAATCACCAATATTCTAACTTTTCTTATCATTTACTTCTTTAAGTCTTTTTTGTTTTAATTCATTCATCAAGTTTATACTCAAGATTTTATGAGATATGAGAAAGAGATTATATCACTCAGAAAACTTTAAAATATATATCCTCAAGATTACTTGATCTTGGAAGATGTTTAACCACATCAACAATTTTTAAACCACAAGGATCAGTAAACTTTAGGAAGCAATGTCTGCCATTCCTCACGCAGAGCCCTTGGAAAGGAGAATTGAGGAGCATACAGTGATTCACTTTAGGGCAGAATACATAGGACTGTTGAAAATAAGGACTTTGATTCCTTCAAAAGTTCTGATTCTCAATCCATTGGAAAGTCCATTGAGGTTCCAAAGCTCACCAGTTTAATTTAAAGAACAGACTCTCGGCTTCACCGCCTCTCTTTTTTTCTCTCCCAACTACCTACTTCTTCTTCACTTAAACCATTCATATAAAAAATGTAAAATAGAATCAAGTAAGATTTTAAAATATTAGATTGTGGTCATCTCTTGCCTCTTTTAGCTTTTTAGATCAGACTGTTGAAAGATGTTGATAAAATTTGATCTGAAATCATAATTACAACATGATGAAATAGTAATTATATAACACTTACTATATGATAGTCATTGTTGCAAAGCATTTCATGTATTATTTAAATCTGAGAATGGCCACATGAAGTGGATACTATTACTCTTTCCATTTTGCAGATGAGGAAATTAAGGAATTAGGGATTTAATGGAATTGTTCATGGGGTTTAACCCCAAACAGTCTGTTATGACACTCCATCTATTCCTACCTCATAAAAAAACCATTCTATCAGTCAGTGAGATTGTGCTCCAGAGAAGACACGCAATATTAGAAGAAAAAGCAAAATGGCTGGTTTTTATTATTATTATTATTGTTAAATCATAGCTGTGTACATTAGTGCAATCAAGGGGTACAATGTGCTGGTTTCATATACAATCTGAAATATTCTCATCAAACTGTTCAACGTAGCCTTCATGGCATCTTCTTAGTTATTGTATGTAGGCATTTGTATTCTGCATTTAGTAAGTTTCGCCTGTACCCATTCTAAGATGCACCGTTTTGTGTTTTTTGTTTTTTGTTTTTTTTTAAGACAAAGTCTCACTTTGTCACCCTTGGTAGAGTGCCGTGGAGTCACAGAAACCTCCAGTTCTTGGGCTTAGGTAATCCTCTTGCCTCACCCTCCCGAGTACCTGGGACTACAGGTGCCTGCCACAACGCCCGGCTATTTTTTTGTTGCCACTAAATTGTGAGTTGATTGGTTTTAAAGTAAATAATGTGATGTAATGTGATGTGATATTTATAAGACATTCAAATTCTTAACAATTTTAATTGGACCACTTGATATTTATGTGGGAATTACAATTAGTTAAAAGTTATAAAAGGAACATACTGTAATTTCACAACTGTTAAACAATCAAAGAAATATATGCAGTATTTAACATTTATACAGAATTTCTTATTTTGAAAATACTATTGAATACATAAAGAAAAATGTAGTGAATATAATTATTTATGCAATAATGATTTGAAATCTTTGTAAGTTACTGTTAGCATTAAAATGTATTATTTTAACAGTAACACTAACTTTCAGGCGCCCGTACTCAGTGGTTAGGGAGCTGGCCACGTGCTCCAGGGCTGGTGGGTTCAAACCCAGCCTGGGCCTGCTAAACAAACAAACAAACAAACAAAAATATCAGGGTGTTGTGGCAGGCACCTATAGTCTCTGCTACTAGGGAGGCTGAGGCAAGAGAATCACTTGAGCCCAAGAGTCCGCCGTTGCTGTGAGCTATGACATCACAGCTCTCTATTGAGGGTGACAAAGTGAGACTGACTCAATTAAAAAAAAAAAAAGTAATACTAGCTTTCATATATCAAAATCTTTTTAGATGCTGAATATGTCATGTTCAATTACCTTACCACATCAAATAGCTCTTAAAATCTGTAGAAAACGGTTCGTAAGATGTTTATTGGTCAGAATTTATTTTCTTCAGCATTTGCTTCATATAGTATGTTGTTATCAATTAATATCCGTAAATAAGACCAGCAAAATAATTAGATGAAATACTTCATCACAGTGATAAAGTATGTTACATGAAAACAAGTATGAATGAATCCTTTTTAGAAAATAAAGCTTTGTAATTTATTTTATCAAAGTAAATATATCCTTTTTTACTAAATTATAGTTTAACGTAAAAAGAACACAATGAAAAATCTACAGGGAAGTAACAGATGCACAGAATCATATTTTAAGAGATGTAAAAGTCTTAACAGGGGTCCTCAAACTGCGGCCCGTGGGCCACATGCGGCGGTGTGAATTGTATCTGTTCCCATTTTGTTTTTTACTTCAAAATAAGATATGTGCAGTGTGCATAGGAATTTGTTCATAGTTTTTTTTTAAACTATAGTCCGGCCCTCCAATGGTCTGAGGGACAGTGAACTGGCCCCCTGTTTAAAAAGTTTGAGGACCCCTTAATTATTACACAGATAATTTTATATAATAGCTATAAAAATATCTATTCACATCATTGAAAAAGCCCTTCACTTTAAGGCTGGTAAGACACAAAGTTCTCAAGCCCAGTTGTCTACAGTGGCCAAGAAGGCAACACGTGTACCGAGTGTGGGGAATGGGGATTTCCCACTCTGAGAGTCAGCTATTACTTAGCAACAGACAACTACTGCTAGAGCTTCCCATCGATCAACAGAGAACAGAAATGTGCATTGTTTTTTAATGTAAAATCTTACAGTTTTTCAGTATTAGCTTACCACTGAGGTGGCCACCATCAATCTTCATGCCTTACATGTGCATGGCATTGCTCTGCAGACAGCTGGCACAAGCGAGGCTGTGCAGGAGGACAGCTTCATGGTCATGTGACCTGTGCAGTCACGAAGGACCACGTGCTTAGAAAGTCCTCAGTAGTAAGTAATCTTCCGTTTCCACTGTCCTGAAATTTATTAGATTGTGGAACATGGAACCCCACATTTTTATTTTGCATTGGGCTCCACAAATTAAATGGCCGGCTCTAAATAAGACTAGAAATCTATGTTTCCTGGCTCTTATTAGGAGCTCCAGCCGACTCTGTTGCAAAGCACAGCTTCATAAAGGAACATGGCCATTTTGATTGTTAAACCAAGTAAACCCATAGATACCATCCAACTGAAAACCCATGAACCCAAATAAGGGCCATTTATTTGAGTCCAGTGCAACTATAGAACCAGCTCAAAATAAACAGTTGTAAGCCACTACATTTGGGTTGGTCTGCCATGTAGCAATTGACAAGCAGAATAGGCAATATGTTAGATATACAGAAAGATAGGTATCTTTGGCTCTCAAGTTCATGACAATCTGGTTCTCTGGCCTCTAGTATATATTAATTAGCCCATTGTCCACCAGGTTGATTTTCTGTCTTGAAATTTTCATCTAAATATAATTTTATCCTGTGTTTAAAATTTTTAATTAGTTTTGTTGTATTGTTTGAAGGAAGAGTTCAGATAACAGATTTTAGTTTTTTCCTATTGAGCTCTTTGATACTACACAAAAAATTTAAATATGACTAGTCAAATTTTCTTTCCCCCAAATCAGCTGTAATTTGCTGGTCACTTAATATACATTTGATTAGCACATCTGGCCAACTCAAAAGGGTCTTTTTGTTTTTATGATGCAAGATGACAACTTTAATTGAAATCATGGGCCTACTACTGAGTCACTCCAGATTCTCTCCGCAAATATATGCCTAACAAGTCATCAAATCCTCTCCTGAGTTCCCAATTTCTAAAAGAATCTAATATCGTTGCATCATTCTGTGAGATGATGCCTTCAAATTTTTAAGACATGTATTTGGAGGTGTCATGAAAATAAAAGACTAAATAATTCTTTTTTTTTTTTTTTGCAGTAAACATGTAGCTAGAGGTATACTGCCTGACTAAATTTATACTTCTTCTACAGGACTTGGAAAATGACCTATGTTATCCTGATCCTTTCTATTTGAAGATCAAGGGAAGTTTATTAATAAAAATTGATCAAAAATATAAATATTTAGTATTTCGTACAACTTGGTTTTTATTCTAAGTCACAAAAACATTATTTCTGTATTCTTCCCTAAATATTTGCAGTTGTTTTAGCCTGGATCTATGTGCCTGTTTCCTTAAAATATAATTTTGAAAGTGATAAAGTTTAGCAAATAATTAAGGAATACCACAACTACCAAATGATACTGGACAAGGCTTAGGAAGTGTGCAGCACTACTCTAAGTCCCAAGGAGGCCCCAATGTGGCCTGCTGTAGCTGTTGGTATAATGCATTCAGAATGACACCAGAAAAATTCCTCGTTTAGCAAATGAGTGGCTGGTTACAATAGGCCCTAGGGCAGGCGTCCTCAAACTTTATAAACAGGGGGCCAGTTCACTGTCCCTCAGACCTTGGAGGGCCAGACTATAGTTTAAAAAAAACAAAACAAAACAAAACAAAACAAAACTATGAACAAATTACTATGCACACTGCACATGTCTTATTTTGAAGTAAAAAAACAAAACAGGAACAAATACAATCACACCACCTCATGTGGACCGCAGGGTACAGTTTGAGGACCCCTGCCTAGGGTTTCTTTCAATCACTCAAGTGTTTCAAGTAATCTCAACTACTTCAATCAACAATAATCAATATCAGTTAACTCCTCTTGAGGTCAGATACTGTGCTGAAGTTTTTATACAGAGAAGAAAGAACATCAGGGTGAAAATGCATGCTAGTTGCCAGGAGTGTTCACTTCCATTTTTGGTTTTGACATTAATTTTACTGTATGATTTGAGACAGGTCAAAGAATCCAAACCCACTTTAATTGCTTCCTTCAGTGAGGATAATATAATCATGTTGGAAAAATATCTTGATAATCTCTTATGTGAAGAGAAAATTCATATTAATAAATTCGATTAAATGTAAGTTGCAGAGAAATGGTGATTTTCCTAGAGTAAAATAAATGAGATTTGATAACAATCCAAACAAAGGAAATAAAAACTTTAGAGAAGTGAAAGAAAACCATTTTGAATGTCTCTGAATGTTTTCCTAGTATCAACTGAACTTGAATATAGAAGAAATAAATCACTACAACTAAAACTACAATTTCTAAAGTCAACAGCATTATGTTCCACTCTATATACATTAAGCTTCAAATTGAAATGAACTTGATATTATAAACTTCACATGATTTTAAGTTGGTTTGGAAATTTTTTAGGCTTAAGTCATTTAGACTTCAAAACTTAAAAGGTAATCTCTCTAAGTTGGAAAAGTAAGTTAACAAAAGATCTTGAAACACATACGCTGAACTGCAACTCATTTTTATATTGTATTCATGGGATTTAGAATTCAATATATGGACTACAAGATTTTAAATTTAAACATATTTATACATTTGTCAGCCAAAACTAGAACAGTGGTTTTTAAATCTCTCTCAATCAAAACAAGCTAAGAACTGAAATTGACAGAGGTGAGGAGGCCTGGAGGACTTTTGAAACTCACCAATCTATCCTCCTTCACCAGGTGGCTCCAAAGGGAATTTATAAAACACAGTTTAAAACTTGAAGGTTGGGGCAGGTTGGTAAGCCTTTAAAAGTGTGGTGAGCTAACGGCTCTTACTCTGAGTTTCAGATGGAGTTAACAAATGAGCGCATTTACATTCTTGCAAGTCTGAAGACATCCAAACATGAAAATAGCCAAATCAGCAGATTTGGAAGTGTGATGGCAGCATCTGTCCCTTCAATCAGGAACCATCCACACATGTGACATTTTAGCAGCTGTTGTGCTCAACTGTGCCTCTATTTTTCTTGAATAAGGTACAAGATATAACCCAAACTGAAGAAAAAAGAAAGCTAGTGTTTTCAACTTTAACTTACAATAAATCATACTTTTCATGACCTGTATGAGTATTCTCAGTGGCCCATCGTTCTAACACTTTAGTTTCACTCATTTGGTATGACTTTTTGGGAAAATACTAGTAGATTAGCTTACTGTATATTTCGGGTACCACTTAATAACAATGGATAATAATTTAATCATCTTTCAATTCATTTCATTTTACCTTAGTGGCCTTGAAGTATTGGTATTTAGCCTTTCTTTCAGACTGAAGATCAATTTTGGAATTTCCAGATTCCTAAGACATGAAAATTGTCCCTGTTTTCTCAGTATCTCCTCCCTGCTGTGGGCAGTTTGCAATCTAAGGTCCTTTCACTAAAACTTAAAAGAAAAATGAATAGCATCTCGGTATGCTCATTTGAATAAACTAAGTACAAAGTTCTTTGGCAACCATGTTAACATTTAAAATATTAATTGTACATCCTTTAAGACTTATACAAATCCTAGGAAAAATGTCTATTATCTATTATGAAGGAAAAATGAGTCTTCTCTATAGCAAAACTGTACATATCTAATAGCTGTATGTGTACTAGAACATTTTTTACTGTTTACATGTTTCTAATTTTTTGTTCCACAAAAGATAAAGTCATGGGTAAAATGCGTGATCAATTAGTCATGTAATATAGTGTAAGAAGCTTTAAAGATTTTATTTATATCCTAGGAATTTTTAAAACTGTTCTGGTTAAGATACAATGAGTTGTAGGCAGAAGATGACCTAGTTGAGCATGTAGACAAAGGAATTAACCAGGCTTATTTTAAATCCTTGGTCATATCATTACCTACGAAAATTTGAACAAATTTTCTCAGAAGTCCTGTTTTCTTCTTCCATAAAACACAGTTAAGTGACTTACCTAATAAAGTGAGTGCAGCTTAGGTAATTCAATGAAATTTGTGTAAATTATTTTGCACAGATTCTATCATGTGGTAAAAACCAAATAAAAATTTCTGCTATCTCTTTTTGCAATATGCTTATAAAGTAAAATATGGACATTAAACTTGAATCTTGCCCATAATATGTCCTTTAAGGTCACAAGATAATAGGTAGCTTTTTCCTTCAAAGGAAGAAAATGGCCTCCCAAAGATGCCCAAGTCTTAAACCCTAGAATCCTCAATGTTTTACCTTACATGATAATGGGGATTTTCCAGACTATATTTAAATTAACTATCTTGAAATGAAGAGATTTACCATGGATTATTCAGGTGAACCCAAAATAATCACTTACTATTTTCTGAAGAAGTATCAGTATGTGTATAAAAAAAAATGAAAGAAACTGAGCTAATATGTAAAGAACATTTGATTATCTGCCTGGTGTTATGCCAGTCACCACTAAATATCATATTTTATACATATTAATGTTCCCGTAAGGCTTATAAAACTTGTCTAAAATCAGTGAAATTAATTCCAGATGTAACTGATTCAAATAGCCTTGATAAAGTATCAATTCAGAAAAGTAAAAAATAATCCAAAACATTATTATCTCTTAGTAAACTTCCTTTCCTATAAAATATGTGAACTTCCTTCTCAACTCTCTAGTAATATCAGATCCTACACATTAAATCTTTAATATAAATTTGTCACTACTTTCTATTATGTGGATAATCAAACTGCCTTTGGAGAGCACTGATTCAGTTTTCTTTCTAGAATTAGCTTTGAAACAATTGTGTACCTCCTTCCCTTTCTAAATCCCTTCACTCAATTAAGTGGTGCACTGGAAATCAGCTTATTCAGCAGTCTCAGTCTGAAAGTGAGGAGAAAAACACACAAATTGACACAAAACAAGCCCTCTTTTCTGCTCTCTGCTCCCTTGGACAGTTTGGTCCAATCTCTGGAAACCATCCATAATATTTCACTTGTTCTTATTTTCAAAAAATTGTAGTGAATAAAGCATTTTAGATTTATTCCCAGCATCACGAGGAGCCAGTGCACTCCAACCTGGTGACACATGGCTCTCCTTATGGATGAACTAGAACACTCCTATGTTCCAATCAGGTCAAATTCAAACACTTTGAAAAAAAGGGGGGGCTTCATCTTCATATTTCCATATTTTGTACCTTCTTCACAGGAATATGCATCTCTTTAGGCTTTATATCAAATAAAAACAGTATCAAATAAGCCATTCCACTGAAATTGCTGCCTTGAAGGGTGTCACATCCAACACTTTCATACAGTCCTTATTGTCACTGTTGTGATAATCTTTACAAAAACTTTATGTGTTTAATTCTAAATGTTATAATCAGACTATGTTGCAATTCTGCCTCTCCTATGCATTTCCTTAAGCTACACTTTATATTTTTACTTGATCCAAGTGCCCCCCCAACTTACTATGTTACTCAATAAATGAATGAGTGAATGAATGGATAAAATATTTCTAGCAGGCCACAGTTGTGTTTCCCAATTGTGTTCTGAGCTCCAGACTCCATTAGAGTTATTCATTAATAAAGTGCCAACCACACTCAACCCCTTGAAAGCTGACAATCACAGAAAGAAAGCATAACCACACTACTTTTACTATGTGCCATGTGCTCACTGTTTACTAGTACACTCTAGTATCTAATGTGCTATCTAATCTCACTTTCACAAGAAACCTAAGATAAAGTGAATCATTACTTAAACTTTAAAAATATAAAAATAGACTCAGCAGAGTAGAACATGGCCAATCCGATCCAATATGGTAAGAGGCACAGCCTGCAGGGAACATTGCATTAAGGCCTACTGCCTTTCCTCACACAATCTTGATTCAGGCTAAAATGATAATAAAACATAATCTAAAAAAGAAATTACAAAAGAAGAAAGAAATATTAGGATAATCTTCAAATATGAAGACTGGTAGGAAAAAAAGAAGCTACATGGGCATTGAAAATAAAAGAACTAAAAAATATGAGGGGCCCCCAAAAATGTATACACATTCTAAGATTTCACTTGTTAGAAGTAAAATAGACCATTCCCCCAAAGTGTATGGATTTTAGGTAAAATGGGTATGTGTAGCACATCTAGGTACACTTGACCAGTAATGCCACCTTCAATTCAACATGAAAAGTAATACATAGACAACATCTCTTACAATGTGTATACATTTTTTGGCATCCTCAGTGTAAAACTGTAGTTTTGGAAGTAAAAAGCTAATCAAGGCCTAAGTAGGGGAGCAGCAGATGACAAGGGGTTATCTGACTGTAGTGTCTAACACTGCAGGTCCCAGAACTGATTCTAGCATACTTACTACCACTCACGCCAGTATGGCTATGACTTAACAGATGAAATTGGCCTTCTTCACCCGATTGTTTTTAATAGCTTGTATCACCAATAATGAAAATGATTCTAGAAATCACCTCCTTAGTAGTAAGGTAAAGAATGTGTGTGTGTGTATATTTTCCTTCTTGAAAAATGCTGAAAAGCTTAATTTGATTTTATTCAAGAGAAATACATTTCCTGCCTGCAGAAACAGACTTCATCCTACCAATCTGTTACGTGTAAACAATGTTTTTCATATAAATTTATTTTACCTAGACAACCTTGTAGACAGCTACATTTGAAAATGAATGAATGAACTATATCTTTCATATGCAATAACACTGGTTACTGATGAAATGTACATCATACAATTTGCGTTTTTTCCAATAGAAAATTTATTTCTATTGATTTCTACATGTGCTCTTATAAAAGAGCACTTAAGACCAGAAAAATGCATTTAAAAACTGGCAGGCTAGATTGGAAGTACAACCTATAATAATCATGGGCTTGAGTCAGATTACCCAGCCCCTAGAAATTCAGCCTTGATCTTGGTCCTGTGAAGACAGTGCCTAAATCAGCTATTTTGAATGGCTAAAAGCCAAAGTGAAGGTGTAAATAATTCAAAAAAACAGGAAGACAACAATTCTGTTTGTAACTGCAATGATTATGCCTAAAGGGACAAAGATGATATGCTATTCAAAATAAAATCTCATGCCACATTGAAACGTAGACACGTTATCTAATGAACACCACCACGTAAAGTACAGCATTCTTTTAACTTAGAGTAAAAACAAATAAAC
The DNA here is from genome assembly GCF_027406575.1 of Nycticebus coucang. Classification (NCBI taxonomy): domain Eukaryota; kingdom Metazoa; phylum Chordata; class Mammalia; order Primates; family Lorisidae; genus Nycticebus; species Nycticebus coucang. The sequence goes on along the minus strand of NC_069799.1, from coordinate 3,833,802 downwards.
TTGTAACTGTTATCAAGAGTGATCTCTCTCTGGAGCTGAAAGAACATTAATGTGAAGGGCCTCTATCAGAAAACTCCAATTGTTCCTGCACTCAGCCTGGTGATGTGCCCTGTGGATTGAAGTGTGCTTTAGTGTCTTCCTGTCTCATTGTTTCTGCGCTTTCGATGTTACATAGCAACACTCCTGCCAGCACCCCTCCCCCACCCCACAATATCTCTACTTTGTACATTGTTCAGAGCATGAAGGTATGAGCCTTAATTTTACTATATTTTTCCTCTCTGCTTTTTTCTTTTTTCTTTTCCTATTCAAGATCCTCCATGATTCATTTTCTTTGAGGAAGCATAAGGCTGACCACAAAACAGATATAGCCTGTATGTCTTGCTGGCATTTGTTTCACAAAAGCCTAAACCCTTTGAAGAAGAAGTAAAGGGAATGTGAGAGCTTGAAAAGATGCAGAGGCAGACAGAAGCAATCTTTCCACAGAGGTTCCCATCCAGAAGGAGAGTTAAAGGACAGAAATTTAGCAAATAACCTGGTGAATTAGAGCTGCACCAAGAGAGAAGGTTGAAGAACGCACATCAACCCCGCTGAAGCGAACTGCTACCCTAAGGATACAAACAAAAGGTACAAAATCCATCACCAAGCAGATGGGAGTCCCCTCCCCCATGAGAACGGCTCGGGGTGCCCCACAAACAAATGAGCAGAGTTCAAAGGTCCTCCCACTACACTGCACCAGAAAGACCCTCTAAAAACTGGACCTACCTCCCCTACTAGGGTGCCACAGCATTCTCCTGCCAGGCATAAAATTGTATAAAACTGTATACATTCTCTACCTGCAATTCAGAGCTCCCAGCACTCCCTTCCACTCTCACTTTGAGGTCTGGAGGCCTGCCCCCCAGGAGTCTAGATTCTTGGGTGATTTCTCAAGGGGTGTGAACAGGGCCTAGATTGCAGCTGGTCAGTGCTGATTTTGCTGCATGGGAGTGAAGAGAGGACTGTCTGCTGAGAGGGAACCACATCGGAGAAGCGGTGCCCCGAGGCACAAAGCATCAGCCATTTTTGGCGACAATAGGGCTCACTCCCGGATATTTCAAAGCCACAGCCCCTGTCTCCCTGGGCAACAAGAGGAGGCTGGGCATCTTGTCAGGTGGCAACCACCGTGGAACAGATCTGGAATGGAAACGCAGGCCCCGTGAGGAAAGGGTTTGCGTGAGGCGGTTCCAGCCTGGGTGGAGCACAGGGACTAGAAATGCACACACAGAGCCAGGAAATTCCCAGGGCAAGGCTGACCCAGAGGACCGCTTTACTGAACCTAAGACGCACCTGGCCCTCAGGGGAACATCAGCCTATAAACAAAGGAAGGCAGGAGGCCATAACTGACAGCTAACCAAATACAAACCTGCAGAAGCAAAGGCAGGGACTGAGGCGCAGGCTCTGGGAACTCAAAACAGCTTCTCTTCTGTGGGGGGAGTTTGGCAGGGACAGAAACAAATTCCCGCAAAGTTGTTCTGTTCTGTTCTGTCAGTAACATCTATCAGGGGCGGGCTGGAACTGAATGAACACCCCCAGCCTCCATCAAGTGCCCAAGGTTGTCAGGCCTCTCCTACACCTGCTGCATAGAGGCAGAGCGCAACGGCCTGGCTGAGCAGATATAGCTTTCCTTGTGATTCAGGCAGGTGCAAACCCCTGGAGTATCTGTTCACTAGAGGCAACTAGGTCACAGCCCTGCGGGGCTATCAGTGACTGTGTGTGACAGAGGTGCAAGGTAGGGAGGGAGGCATTAACCTTCCCAGACTAATCAATTTGCAGGGTGGGTCCTCCTGACTTCACAGAGCACCGGAGCAAGTCATATCTGAGTTGTCAACAGACCCCTGTGATTCAGCTGCCAGAGATCTTTTAAACTCTCCCACCTGAGACAGGTGCTCACTGAGACAATTGATTTGGACCTTTTGAACTGAGCCAATCACCCGAGGACTATTCAAGTGGTGCCCTGGGTGTGTGTTTGTAGGAAGGTTTGATTTCCCTTTTCCAATTGTTCCCTGTGGGGGGCAGGGTGACTTAATTGCTGGTATTTCTCCACAACTGAGACTTCAACCCAGAGTAACTGTTTCACTAGGGTTGGACAGAGACCAGCTGAAAACAAGACAGAACCACTTAGCCCCATAACACCAAACATGTCCCAAGTTTATCAGGCCATAGCACTGTACGGGTCCTTGATAAAACTCCAGGGAAAAATCAAATGGTGTAAAACAATCATGGGGCGGAATCAGTGGAAAAACTCTGGTAACATGAATAACCAGAATAGATCAACCCCCCCCCCCCCCAGGAAAGATATGGCAGATGTAACTGAAGATCCCATTCATAAACAGCTGGCCAAGATGTCAGAAATCAAATTCAGAATTTGGATTGCAAACAAGATCAATAGAATGAAGAAAAATTTGGAATTAGAAATTAGAGGAGCAATTCAAAAGTTGGAATTAGAAATTTGAGGAGAATTCAAAAGTTGTCTCAAGAATTCAACGAATTTAAAGACAAAACCACCAAAGATTTTGATGCACTGAAGCAAGAATTTGCAGCCCTCAAAGATCTGAAAAATACAGTAGAATTGCTCAGTAACAGAGTGGAACAAGCAGAAGAAAGGATTTCTGACATTGAGGACAAAGCCTTTGAATGCTCCCAAACTCTCAAAGAAGAAGAGAAATGGAGAGCAAAAATGGATCATTCTCTCAGAGAGCTCTGGGATAATTCGAAGAAGGCTAATATCCGACTCATTAGAATCCATGAAACCGATAAAGTGGCCTTGCTCGGCACAGAGGCCCTTCTCCATGAAATTATGAAAGAGAATTTTCCAGACATGCCTAGAGATTCTGAAATTCAGATAGCAGACAGGATCAGAACCTCAGCACGACTAAATCCAAATAAGACATCCCCCAGGCATATGATAATTAACTTCACTAAAGTTAATATGAAGGAGAAAATTCTGAAAGCAGCCGGACGTAAAAAACCCATTACCTACAAAGGGAAGAATATTAGAATAACTGCAGATCTCTCTGCTGAAACTTTTCAAGCCAGAAGAGGGTGGTCATCAACTTTCAATCTCCCAAAGCAAAATAACTTTCAACCCCGGATACTGTATCCAGCTACACTGAGTTTCATTTATGATGGAAAAATTACTTTAATGACATTCATATGTTGTAGAAATTTGCCATAACCAAACAAGCTCTTCAGGATATTCTCAGACCTATCCTCCATAATGACCAGCAGAATCCTCTACCACAAAAGTAAACTCACGCAGAAACTTTTGATCAAACTCCAACTTCCATGGTGGCAAAAGGACTATAAAAGTCCACTGGACTTTCAAAAAACTCGATATCCAAAATTTTACCAGACTTTCCAATATTCTCCATTAATGTGAATGGCTTAAACTGCTCTAAAGAGGCACAGATTAGCTGACTGGATACAAAAACTCAGGCCAGATATTTGCTGCAGACAAGAGCCACATCTTACCTTAAAAGATTAATATAGACTCAGGGTGAAAGGATGGTTGTCTATATTTCAGGCAAATGGTAATCAGAAAAAAACAAGTGTTCCAATTCTATTTGCAGAAACAATAGCCTTTAAACCAACAAAAGTAAGGAAGGATAAGTATGGTCACTTCATATTTGTTAAGGGTAATACTCAATATGATTATTAATTATTTATATTATTAATATTTATGCACCCAACCAGAAGGCACCTCAATTTATAAGAGAAACTATAATAGACATGAGCAACTTGATTTCCTCCAGCTCCATAATAGTCGGAGATTTCAACACTCCTTTGGCAGTGTTGGATCGATCCTCCAATAATAAGCTGAGCAAAGAAATTTTAGATTTAAACCTAACCATCCAACATTTCGATTTATCAGACATCTAAAGAACATTTCATCCCAAGAAAACTGAACACACATACTTCTTATCAGCCCGCAGAACATACTTCAAAATCGATCACAACATAGGTCACAAGTCTAGCCTCAGTAAATTTAAAGGAATAGAAATTATTCCATGCATCTTCTCGGACCACCATGGAATGAAAGTTGAACTCAGTAACAACAGGAATCTGCATACTAATACAAAAACATGGAAGTTAAATAACCTTATGCTGAATGATAGCTGGGTCAGAGATGAGATTAAGAAGGAAATTGCCAAATTTTTGGAACAAAGTGACAATGAAGACATGAATTATCAGAGCCTCTGGGAAACCACAAAGGCAGTCCTAAGAGGGAAATTTATAGCACTGCAAGCCTTCCTCAAGAGAACGGAAAGAGAGGAATTTAACAACTTAATGGGACATCTCAAGCAACTGGAAAAGGAAGAACATTTCAACCCCAAACCCAGTAGAAGAAAAGAAATAACCAAACTTAGAGCAGAATTAAATGAAATTGAAAACAAAAGAATTATACAATAGATCAATAAATCAAAAAGTTGGTTTTTTGAAAAGGTCAATAAAATAGATAAACCTTTGGCTACCCTAACCAGGAAAAAAGAATAAAATCTCAAATCTCATCAATCAGGAACAACAAAGATAAAATAACAACAGACTCCTCAGCAATTCAAAAAATCCTTAGTGAATATTAGAAGAAACTTTATTCTCAGAAATATGAAAATCTGAAGGAAATTGACCAATACTTGGAAGCACGTCACCTTCCAAGACTTAGCCAGAATCAAGTGGAAATGTTGAACAGGTCAATATCAAGTTCTGAAATAGCATCAACCATACAAAATCTCCCTAAAAAGAAAAGCCTGGGACAAGATGGCTTCACATCAGAATTCTACTGAACCTTTAAAGAGGAACTAGTAGCTATATTACTCAACCTGTTCCAAAATGTAGGAAAAGAAGGAATACTACCCAACACGTTCTATGAAGCAAACATCACCCTGATCCCCAAACCAGGAAAAGACCCTACAATAAAAGAAAATTATAGACTGATATCACTAATGAATATAGATGCAAAAATATTCAACAAGATCCTAACAAACAAAATCCAGCAACACATCAAACATATTATATAACATGACCAAGTTGGTTTTATCCTTGGGTCTCAAGGCTGATTCAATATACATAAATCTGTAAGTATAATTCAGCACATAAACCAATTAAAAAACAAAAACCATTTGATTCTCTCAATTGATGCAGGAAAAACTTTTGATAATATCCAGCATCCCTTCATGATCAGAACACTTAAGAAAACTGGTATAGAAGTGATATTTCTTAAACTGATAGGGGCCATCTACAGCAAACCCACAGCCAATATCGAATTAAATGGTGTTAAATTGAAATCATTTCCACTCAGATCAGGAACCAGACAAGGCTGCCCATTGTCTCCACTGCTCTTTAACATTGTAATGGAAGTTTTAGCCATTGTAATTAAGGAATAAAAGGCAATCAAGTGTATCCATATAGGGTCAGGAGAGATCAAACTTACACTCTTCGCAGATGATATGATTGTATATCTGGAAAACACCAAAGATTCTACTACAAAACTCTTAGAAGTGATCAAGGAATACAGCAGTGTCTCAGGTTACAAAATCAACATTCATAAATCGGTAGCCTTTATATATACCAACAATAGTCAAGCTGAAAAAACAGTTAAGGACTTTATTCCATTCACAGTAGTGCCAAAGAAGATGAAATACTTGGGAGTTTATCTAACAAAGGATGTGAAAGATCTCTAGAAAGGGAACTATGAAACTCTAAGGAAAGAAATTGCTGAAAATGTTAACAAATGGGAAAACATACCATGCTCATGGCTGGGAAGAATCAACATTGTTAAAATGTCCATACTACTCGAAGCAATATACAGTTTTAATGTAATCCCTATTAAAGCTCCACTGGCATACTTTAAAGATCTTGAAAAAATAATACTTCATTTTACATGGAATCAGAAAAAACCTTGAATAGTCAAAACATTACTCAGAAATAAAAACAAAGCAGGAGGAATCACGCTATCAGACCTCAGACTATACTATAAATCGATTGTGATCAAAACAGCATGGTACTGGCACAAAAACAGAGTGGTAGATGTATGGAACAGAATAGAGGGCCAAGAGATGGATCCAGCTACTTACCTTTATTTGATCTTTGACAGGCCAATTAAAAACATTAAGTGGGGGAAAAGATTCCCTATTTAACAAATGGTGCTGGGTGAACTGGCTGGCAACCTGTAGAAGACTCAAAATGGACCCACACCTTTCACCATTAACGAAGATAGACTCTCACTGGATTAAAGATTTACAATTAAGACATGAAGCTATAAAAATACTAGAAGAGAGTGCAGGGAAAACCCTTGAAGAAATCGGTCTGGGTGAGTATTTTCTGAGGAGGACCCCCCAGGCAATTGAAGCAGCTTCAAAAATACACCACTGGGACCTGATCAAACTAAATAGCTTCTGCACAGCCAAGAACATAGTAAGTAAAGCAAGCAGACAGCCCTCAGATTGGGAGAAGATATTTGCAGGTTATGTCTCTGACAAAGGTTTAATAACCAGAAGCCACAGAGAACTCAAACGTATAAGCAAGAAAAGAACAAGTGATCCCATCACAGGCTGGGGAAGGGACTTGAAGTGAAACTTCTCTGAAGAAGACAGGAGCACGGCCTACAGACATATGAAAAAATGCTCATCATCATCAATCATCAGAGAAATGCAAATCAAAACTACCTTGAGATATCATCTAACTCCAGTAAGATTAGCCCATATCACAAAATCCCAAGACCAGAGATGTTGGCATGGATGTGGAGAAAAGGGAACATTTCTACACTGCTGATGGGAATGCAAATTAATACATTCCTTTTGGAAAGATGTTTGGAGAACAATTAGAGATCTAAAAATAGATCTGCCATTCAATCCTATAATTCCTCCACTAGGTATATACCCAGAAGACCAAAAATCATATTATAACAAATGCATTTGTTCCAGAATGTTTCTTGCTGCCCAATTCAGAATTGCTAAGTTATGGAAAAAGCCCAAGTGCCCATTGATCCACGAATGGATTAATGAATTGTGGTTTAGGTACACCATGGAATATTATGCAGCCTTAAAGAAAGATGGAGACAAAAAAAAAAAAGAAAGATGGAGACTTTACCTCTTTCATGTTTACATGGATGGAGCTAGAACATATTCTTCTTACTAAAGTATCTCAAGAATGGAAGAAAAAGTATCCAATGTACTCAGCCCTATTATGAAACTAATTTATGGCTTTCACATGAAAGCTATAACCCATTTATAACCTAAGAATATGGGGAAGGAGGAGAGGGAGGGGACGGAGGGGAGGGAGAGGTGAGGATGTGTGGGGGGAGGGTGATTGGTGGGATTACACCTGTGGTGCATCTTACAAAGGTACATGTGAAACTTAGTAATTGTAGAATATAAATGTCTTAACACAATAACTAAGAAAATGCCTGGAAGGCTATGTTAACCAGTGTGATGAAAATGTGTCAAATGGTCTATAAAACCAGTGTATGGTGCACCATGATCGCATTAATGTACACATTAATGTACATAATGTACACAGTAAAATAATAAATGCATTAATATATACATGATTTAATAATACAAAAAAGTAAAATGAGAATACTCATCAGAACAAGATGTAGTAAAAAGGTTACTATCATGGAGTATAAATAAACATGGCTTCTGGAAAGAAAAAAAGAAAAAAAGGAAAGAAAGAAAGAAAGAAAAGGTGCAGAGGCTTCTTCCAGATTCAAAAGTGATTTCCTCATATATGCAGAAGGTGAGATTTCTGTTGCTAATAAATTGTGGTATATGTATACTATGGAATATTATGCAGCCTTAAAAATTATGGAGACTTTACCTCTTTTATGTTTACATGGATGGAGCTGGAACATATCCTACTTGGTAAAGTATCTCAAGAATGGAAGAGAAATATCCAATGTACGTAGTACTATTATGAAACCAATTTACAATCACTCACACTTTCATATGAAGAACAGATCGCAACTATGACCCAAGATGAAAGAGGGAAGAAGGGAGGATGGGAGAGGAAGTGAGAGGTCAGATCCAGGGAGGGTGAATGGTGGGATCACACCTAAAATGCATAATGCAAGGGTACATGTTGGATCTATTAGTATAGAGTATAAATGTCTTGACACAATAATTAAGTAAATGAGATGAGGTATATATTAACCAGTGTGATGTAAGTGTTCCTAATTCTATATGAAATCAGCACATTGTACCCTATAAATGCATTAATATATACATGATCTATGTGTTTATGATTAATAGAAAAATAAATAAAAATAAAAAATAAAACAGCAATGAGAACTAGGCCACATGTCAGAGAGTGACGAGAAGGCTCTTGCGGAATCACATCCCAAAGATATCCACCCCCACACATCATCAGAAAGCAGAGCCACCAAATTCCAACAGACCAGTTTGGCTTGTAAATGATGACGCCAGCAGCTGCCATACTTGACTGGAGTTTAGACACTTTGAGTGTCCCAGACAAGCCTCTTGGAATGCCGTAAGTCTCCTGGAATTCCTGCTTAGAGAGGGGCCCTGACAATGACTGAAACAAAATGTCCGCTAATACCAGCAAGACAGAGTTTCAGTTTGTATTTTCTTCATTATGTATTTTTCTACCTTAGAAGAGCAACAATGAAATGTTGCAGTGCCTCCTCAGATAAATTAAGAGTCACGCATTGGTTTGGAACAAAGCAGTTGAGTAGTGTAATCAAGAATTAAGCGCTCCTTCTTGTGGACTTGCTCTTACAAAGTAGCACTTGAGACCTGAAAAATGCGCAGAGTTCTTCTGCTTGACAAACTTTTTGCATGAAGTGAAATGTGGCCTGTCCTTTGCAGAGTAGATCACAGCACCTGGACACTGGCCAGTGTAACGTGGATGTCGAGAGGGGCGAGCGTATCATCTCTCACTGTAAGACTTACCAGCTGCCTCTGTCAAAGCTTTCTTATCTGTCTCCCTCACTCCTTCCTCGGCTGTCAGCACTGAGCCTGGAACTCAGTGACCTGCTCTACTGACATTTACAGAGACTCAGCTAGGACATCACATGTCTGGTCATTACTTGTAGGTTATGATAAATATTTAGTCATATGGAAAAGACTGTGACATGGATGTTTAGCTGCTCTGCCCATATGCCAGGTATCAAAGGTTTAAATCCTAAATTTGAACACAGTGCATTCCACATGCACACCCCACCCTGGAATTAACCCTGAAAACTGCCTTTTTGCTGCCAGTCCAGGGTAGGTCACGGAAGACCCTTGCCTCACCACTCCAACCTCTACACTTTTTTCTTTCATTATATTTGCTAATGGAAAATACAGTGACATGTCTTAAAAGCAGGTATCCTACATTAATACACCAATCACTTATAATCATACTACTTATACAATTACACTACTTTCGTTTAGCAAATTACTTTCTTGAGACATGTATATTTTATGTAGTGATAGCATATTATACGGTCTGTAACTTTACTTCTGCCATTTGTAATATCGCTATTTTTATCATATCATAAAATTTCCCCCATACACCATGTTTGAAAAATAAAAAATTTAAATAATTACATTTCATTCTGTTGATGCATCTCGTTTACAAATATAGAATTTACTAACTCATATTTCTAAATCTGAGCATACACATTGTTTACAAGGATTTTCTTATAGCCCATGCTGCACTGGGAAGTGCCACGTGCTAGGAGCTCTGACAGAGTGGGGCATAGACCAGACACTCCGCATGTATGGCTTTTATGGCTCCAAACACTGTCCAGGGTGGGCATTCTCAAGTCTGTTTTACAAATGAGGAAACTTGAGGCTCCTACAGATAAAATACTTCCCCAAGGGTACTCCCTAAGAGCAGCAGAGCCAGGATTTGAAATTCCTATCTGACTGTAAATCTCATTCTTTCTATGACATAGAGCTATTTCTTTAGTGGAACTTCCCCAAGATAAGATCCTGAGAGTAGAATTGTTGAATCAGAGAGTGTGACAATCTCTATGGCCCTCATCACTTATCCATCAATGAAAATAACAGCAAAATGGAGACAAGAAAAATTATGTGCAAACTTATTATCCACCTTCCCTAAAGATCTTATATTCCTACAGATCAGAGGGGAGTGCTGTCAGTTTCCATTTTTTATATGTGAGAAAACTATATGCGGGGGATTTAGTTACTGGCTTATGTTTCACACAACCAGATTTCTTGTGATCTTATGAAAAATATTAGACAAAATGTACAAAATTTAGCACATGCAAAATAAAATTTTATTATTATCATGGAAGATTTAAAAACTTGTTTACAACTCTATTAGCATAGCTGAAACTCTTAGTAAACAGAAGAACACATGTTTAATCTGTGAATAATAAGGAGCCTTTGTGTAACAAAAATTAGAAGATCCCTTTAGCCAGAATAAAAATGAATGTCAAAGAGACAGAGGGTGCTTTCATGGTTTGAGATGCACTATTATTATTACGCCTTTTCAACAAGTATCAATGCTCTCTCTTGCTTTTCACTGAAAACAGTGGAAGCTTTGCTGATCTGACAGTCAGTTAGAGCCAGTCAACAGAAACTGCTTTGGGTCACATGGCACCAAGAACGGCTGTTGCCATCGCAACTGCACTATGATAAATTAGCCTGTCTCCACTAAGGATCTGGTTTGCCTACATGCCCTAGAAGGTGCGTTTTGATATTCTCCTTGACAGTTTTGAGCTAATCTCTGATTCAACCTTTCAGTAGGCTTGCTAACATTTACATATATTGAGGAAGAAAAAAAAGTAAATTAATATTTTTAACTCATTTAGATATATGCATGTTTCTGAATCATTATACGACCTAAGGAGTGTTTTTGCATCCTCATAAAGTTTGAGCATTGTTTTAGAAGCCATTCTATATAAGGTTAATTTGAATTTATTTTACCTCTTAGATACTTACATATTACTGTCACTTGATAATTGAGATAAACTACTAGATTTAGCAAAGCTGGAGGAAAAAATGTTAGCTATCAAAGCACTGGAGCTTGCAAAAGCTTAAATAATTATTTCCCCAAAATTACTGTATTTATGTTTGGGAGATTACTTTCTTAATACATTCTCTGTGTATTAGAACTGTGTTCTTTCTAGAAGTACAGTGAATTTTGAATTTTTTTAGACTCTTAAATTTAATAAGGTTCACAGACTCTGGTGTGCAAAATGCAATAAACCATTGTACTTTCAGACAAGTTACATGAGAGCTTAATGAATAGTTGATATTTAGCAACTATATAAAATGCTTTCAATTTATCAGGTGCTTCACATAAATTTTTCTCTTTTAATCTCCCATATTCCTAGATACAGTTACCATACCCATTTCACAGATGAGGAAGAAATTTGTAAAAGATAAGAAAATTGCCAAAGTTACAGTGAAATTAAAACAGTACAAGCTTAAAATCAAGCCTCTCATTTCAAATAAATTTGTTATGCTGCAATATTACAGAAATAATTATTTCTCTTTTTCCCAAATATACAAGTATTTATATTAACATAATCTACATATTAGCTGAGAGTATTATACATTATTTATAAAATTCAGTAATTTTGAAATCTTAATAAGTCCAGTTGAAAAATCTGCATATCTTATGCAGAATCTAAATAAAAGGATATTAAAAGAGTACAAGCTCTATAAAGGAATTATCCTATTTATTATTCTCATTTTAATCTTTGTGTATTAAGAAATAAGAAAAAGCGAATCACTACAGAACAGAATAAAATAGTTACAAAAGATCAAATTTTAGGTTTGAGATATCACTTGATTTAATGGAATGGGCAATGAAGACAGATATCCAGTTTGTTGTAGAAAAAGACTGCCTTCTATCCCCGTCCTTGTCATTTCAGGGTTGTGTCATGTTAATCTCATAGCACTCAACATACAGTTTAACACAACACAACTGGCACCACCCAAGAGCTTGTTAAGACTGCAGAGTCTAGAACAAAAACCATCTTACAACAAAGACCTTTGCGCCAAAATGTTTATTGCAGCCAAATTCACAATATCCAAGTCATGGAAGCATCCTAAATGCCCATTAACCCATGAATGGATAAACAAATTGTGGTATATGTATGCCATGGAATACTATGCAGCCATAAAACAGGGAGACTTTACATCTTTTATGTTTACCTAGATGGAGCTGGAACATATTCTTCTAAGAATCTCAAGAAGGTAAAAAATGTATCCAATGTACTCAATACTATTATGAAACCAATACATAAAAACTTACACATTCATTCTAATGATAAAACACAAAGATAGCCCAGAAAGAAAAAAGGGAGAGGGGAGAGAAGGGGGAAGAGCAAGTGGAGGGAAGGTATTTGGCAGGATCTCACCTGATGTGCACAATGCAAGGGTATGTTTCAAAACAACTAAGAGTATATTATAAATGTGTACCACAAAAATGAGTGAGGTGATGGTTACGTTAATTGATTTGGTGTATCAAATCATCACATTGTACCCCACAAATGTATACAGTTATGATTTAATAAAGATTAAAAAAATAAAAGACTGCAGAGTTGAACTAGAATGCATTTCAGCACAGTCCCAGGTTATTCTGTTCACATTAGTATCAGTGTCTGAGAAGCATTGCATCCTCTGGAACTTCCCCCAGTGATCAGGAAGGAAAAGAAAGAAACTAAACATCATGACCCAGCAGACTCCAGTGCCTGGAATCAAGACTGCAACTTTAGGGCTTAATACAAGGAAGTGCCTAAATTACTAAATCTCTCTCCCACTGACCAAAAATCTCTTCAGTATGAGAGACTATCTGGGAGGAGGAGTTCACGTTCAAGTGTTAAGTACTGGCAGGTGAGACAATGTACTCGCGCAGCAGACGTTAGCATCTGCAGGTGAACCGACTGCTCAGTAGTGGGAACTGAACAGGGAGTCTTCATTTGAGGCTGTAAGAGCTAGGGTAGCAGGGGCAGGGTCTGTTCATGGATCGGAGTTCTCTCTGTCTCTGTCTCTGTCTCTGTCTCTCACACACACAGCCAGGAAAGATCCCAAAAGTGAGACACTTGATTAGGAAAGTTCTATGATAAAGAATGATCCACAATCCTCAGTAAAATTTATCATCAAAAAGATGACAAAAGGGAAGAGACCACCACCACTCCCTTGCAGAAGTTAAGTCCGAGGTTAAACTGAAGTTTGCTTTGCTTTTCTCTTCCAGGTGCCAAATACCTTTGCCTGTCCGGGATTTTTTTTTTTTTTTTCAATATCTTAACTAAACCTCCCATTTCCCCACAAATATTACTTGCTTTGAATCATTCTATAAGACCTTCCCTACTTACTAACAGAATAAAATGCATAGTCATTTCTTTCAAATGACAAGGTTCTAATACAAATGTGTGCCAGTGTTGGAAGAATGATCCACTTTCCAATCTCCCTGGTAGAAAAAGATACTTTGTGAATCAAATGATGAATCCTAAGGCAGTAAATTTAAGCTACTGAGTTTAGCTAATTACATTTTAATCTTTAGATAAACTTATAACACTAAAAATCTCCAGTCTGCCCATAGCCCCCATTAAAAATGTTTGTAAAGATATTAAAATTATGTTAACAGAATTCAAAAGGGAAGAAAAATAACTATTTCACAATTTTACTATCTTAGCAAGCCAACTCCTTTTAATTTTTCTCTACTGCCTGCTTGTCATTTATAAGCAGTATCAATATTTTTCATATAATTTCAATAATGACATTGATACTAATTGCCAGCCACTATAGTCACAGACACATGCCATCAATAGGCCACATCCTGCCTCATTTCAGGGTCAGTGCTGCACTAGACAGTCTTGAAAGCCAGCATAGATAGGTGCTAATATGTTGGTGGGTGTGGTGTGATGGGGATACAAATTACTATCCTTCTCATTAAATTTAGGCTTTGATTTGCCTTTATCTGATGATTAGGGACATATATTTGTTAGCTATTCATCTGTCTTCCTCAGGGAGCGTTCTGTTCATATCTCCTACCCAGTGATAAATGGATTGTTTGTTCTTTTTTCATTGGTTAATTTGAGTTCTCTGAGGATTCTGGTTATCAACCCTTTGTCAGATTAGTAACGTCTAAATATCTTCTCCCATTATGAAAGTTGTCTATTTGTCATAATTGTTGTATCCTTAGCTGTAGAGAAGTTTTTCAGTTTAAGTAAGTTCCATTTGCTTATTTTGTTATTGCAGATTATTTCCTAACCTGTGAGAAATGCCCACATCACACGGTACCGAAGCTGCAGATGCTGGTGTGGATGTGGAGAAAAGGGAAAACTTTTAATACTGCTGGTGGGACTGCAACCTAATACAACCCTTTTGGAAGGAAGTATGGAGAATCATCAAAGAACTCAAATCAGACCTCCCATTTGATCTTGCAATCTCATTACTAGGCATCTACACAGAAGAAAAAAAAATCATTTTATTGTAAGGACATTTGCACTACACTTTTTTTTTTTTTTTTTGTAGAGACAGAGTCTCACTTTATGGCCCTCGGTAGAGTGCCGTGGCCTCACACAGCTCACAGCAACCTCCAACTCCTGGGCTTAAGCGATTCTCCTGCCTCAGCCTCCAGAGCAGCTGGGACTACAGGCGCCCGCCACAACGCCCGGCCATTTTTTGGTTGCAGTTTGGCCGGGGCCGGGTTTGAACCCGCCACCCTCGGTATATGGGGCCGGCGCCCTACCGACTGAGCCACAGGCGCCGCCCTTTTTTTTTTTTTTTATTTTTTTTTTATTTTTATTTTTTTTTATTGTTGGGGATTCATTGAGGGTACAATAAGCCAGTTACACTGATTGCAATTGTTAGGTAAAGTCCCTCTTGCAATCATGTCTTGCCCCCATAAAATGTGACACACACTAAGGCCCCACCCTCCTCCCTCCATCCCTCTTTCTGCTTCCCCCCCCATAACCTTAATTGTCATTAATTGTCCTCATATCAAGATTGAGTACATAGGATTCATGCTTCTCCATTTTTGTGATGCTTTACTAAGAATAATGTCTTCCACTTCCATCCAGGTTAATACGAAGGATGTAAAGTCTCCATTTTTTTTAATGGCTGAATAGTATTCCATGGTATACATATACCACAGCTTGTTAATCCATTCCTGGGTTGGTGGGCATTTAGGCTGTTTCCACATTTTGGCAATGGTAAATTGAGCTGCAATAAACAGTCTAGTACAAGTGTCCTTATGATAAAAGGATTTTTTTTCCTTCTGGGTAGATGCCCAGTAATGGGATTGCAGGATCGAATGGGAGGTCTAGGTTGAGTGCTTTGAGGATTCTCCATACTTCCTTCCAGAAAGGTTGTACTAGTTTGCAGTCCCACCAGCAGTGTAAAAGTGTTCCCTTCTCTCCACATCCACGCCAGCATCTGCAGTTTTGAGATTTTGTGATGTGGGCCATTCTCACTGGGGTTAGATGATATCTCAGGGTTGTTTTGATTTGCATTTCTCTAATATATAGAGATGATGAACATTTTTTCATGTGTTTGTTAGCCATTCGTCTGTCATCTCTCTTTTTATTGCAGTTCAATTTACAATCTCCAAGATGTGGAAACAATCTAAATGCTGACCAACCCAGGAAGGGATTAACAAGCTGTGGTATATGTACACTGTGGAATGCTATTCAGCCATTAAAAAACATGACACCTTTACATCTTTTGTATTGACCTGACGGAGTTGAAACACATTCTTCTCAGTAAAGTATCACAAGAGTGCAAAAGCAATATCCAATGTACTCAATACTGATATGAAGCCAGCAGACAACCTGATCCATGCCCACATAAGAGAAAAAATTCAATCGATTGTAGGGAGAGAAGGAGGGATAAGTGGGAGAGGAAAGGAGAGAAGGGAGATAGGTGAGCTCCCACATAATGGGCACAATATTAGGGCACGTGGCACACCTCTTGGGTGCAGGACTCTAGCAGAGGGACTCTAGTTAACAAATTCAAACACTGTAACCTAGTTGTTTGTACCCTCACACATTAACTTGAAATAATAAATTAATTAATTAAAAATACTAACGTATGGCTCAGCACCCATAGCTCAGTGAGTAGGATGCCAGTCACATACACTGAAGCTGGTGGGTTTGAGCCTGGCCTGGGCCTGCTAAACAATGACAACTGCGACCAAAAAAATAGTCGTGTGTTGTGGCGGGAGCCTGTAGTCCCAGCTACTTGGGAGGCTGAGGCAATAGAATTGCTTAAGGCCAAGAGTTTGAAGTTGTTGTGAGCTGTGATGACATGGCACTCTACCAAGGGTGACACAGTGAGACTCTGTCTCAAAAAAAAAAAAAAATTCATGTATAGGCTTGGTGCCTGTAGCTCAGTGAGTGGGATGCCAGCCACATACACCAAAGCTAGTGGATTCGAATCTGGCCTTGGCCTGCTAAACAACAATGACAACTGCAACCAAAAAAATAGCTAGGTGATGTGGCAGATACCTATAGTCCCAGCTACTTGGGAGGCCGAGGCAAGACAATCACTTAAGCCCAACAGTTGGAGGTTGCTGTGAGCTGTGACGCCACGGCACTCTACCCAGGGCGACACAGTGAGACTGTCTCAAAAAAAAAAAAAAAAAAATTCACATATAAAAAATTTAGTTTGTTCAAACATTTAGGTATAATAAGTAACTCTGAACTCTTCTCATGTAGACTTTTCCTTATTTAAAATTATTTTTAAGATTATTTACCATAAGTGAGATTATAATATTTGAAAATGCAGCTTGTGTCACTCTTTAAGCATGTTAGAAAAATTACTTCAAAAAGAATCATTCTTTTCCTCCATCACTGCAAGTCTGGGAGGTAGAGCATCAGCATCAGTAAGTTGCAAAAATTTCCTACATGGTTCTAATGTACGGCACTGAGTTGAGACCTACTAGATAAGTGTGATAATTCTCACTGCAATCAAAGCAGCCTAAGTATTCTCATTTAAGTACATTTTTTCTGTTCATAGTATAAATTGTCCCTTATTATTCCCTTATTTTAGAGCTCTAACTAGCATACAACTATAAATATTTGAATAGAGGTATACTGTTTTCTCCTTTAGCTTAATAGTAGGTTGAAAGGTAAAAGAAATATTACAGCAACTCTAAGTTACACCTTCTGGAATAGTCTTTTTTTCATAGCCACTCTCAACTCTCTTAATGGAGTAGGAAGAGATAAACAGACTCAGCTTTAAGACCAAAATATAGGGAAACAGGGAAGTAGAGTGCTGTCTTTACCTCTAAATCAATTCTCCATAGAATCATGGACTCTTTTCTCCATCAATATGAAGTGACTATTTGTTTTAAATGGTGTCTCACAGTAAGTGGAAATCAACCTGACATAACATTTCAATCTGAATAACAAGGAGTTGCTGAGAGAAAAATCCTTCCACTTAAATATTCTTTCAGAAAGGGATGTGAGAAGTGCTGGTGGTGGTATTTCCTTATGATGAAGCAGAGTTCTAGGCTTTCTGGGTTTTGAATCTTTCCTGCCTGATAAGCTTGACCAGGAACAATAAAGTGTGGATATTTTGTGCCACCAATTCTATTTCCTTAGGTATTGACAATGACTAAGCCCAGATGATCGTAAAGACCTTCAGGTATTTCTCAGGGGTAAAACATCAAAACCTATAGAAGATAGTTTACAGTTTGCTGAGTATTTCAGGCTAACCAAGACCTTTTCAAGCAGTTACTCATCAAAGAGAGCCTTAGTAAGGTGAACACTCATTTTTCTTTTATTTTAGAGATAAGGTCTTGCTATATTGCCCAGGCTGGAGAGCGGTGGCTAGTCACAGGAGCAACCATAGCTCAGTGTAGCCTCAAATTACTGGGTTCAAGTGATTTTCCTGCCTCAGTCCCTCAAGTAACTGAGACTACAGGCATGCACCACTACACCCAACTAAAATTCTTAAAATTTAATAAAAATGAGAAAGAAAGCAAAGTAATATAATGTAGTGGAAGTAGATTTGAAATAAACCAAAGAACTGTCCACTATTTTGTCACCATGATGGGAAAATGGGACACTTTGTAAGAATTTTGCACAAATTCATTTACCAAAAAGTGACAGGTTGACTAGATGGATGGCAGCACAGTATCGCTCTGGAATTTTTAAGGATGGAGTGATGTCTTTTTATAACCTTAGATATTATCATAAAGTAGGTACATTATAAGGATTATAAAGCATTGAGTTTTATCCACCATTAACATAATTGGTTTGTCAGATTCTTGTAAAATCCAAAGTAGCAGGGATTAGATTCTAGTAGAGTCAGATATATAGTAGGTAAATGAGACAGGGGAAGAGAATGGGTGGCAAGAATGATAACTTTTTTAAAAGACAATATTGAGGATTCTTCTATCTATATTTAAAGGGATATTGTTCTGTAGTTTTCTTTTTTTATTTTGTCCTTTCCTTGCTTTGGATTCAAGGTGATACTGGCTTTGTAGAATGAGTTGGGGAGGATTTCCTCCTTCTCAAATCCTCAATAAAATACTAGCAAATAAAATTTAGGCTGGGAGCAGTGGCTCAGGCCTGTAATCCCAACATTCTCGGAGGTCGAGATGAGTCGATCACTTGAGCTCAGGAGTTTAAGACTAGTCGGAGCAAGGGCAAGACACTGCCTCTACTAAAAATAGAAAAACTAGCCAGGTGTTGTGGTAGGCACCTCAAGTCCCAGCTACTTGGGAGGCTGAGGCAAGAGGACTGCTTGAGCCCAAGAGTTTGAGGTTGCTGTGAGCTCAAACTCAAAAAAAAAAAATTTAAATAGCACATTAGAAAAAAAAAAAATCCTCCACCATGACCAACTGGGCTTCATTCCTGGGATTCAAGAGTAGTTCAACACATGTAAATCAATAAATGTGAGTCACCATATAGAGAGAAGCAAAAATAAAGACAGTATCATCTCAATAGATGCAGAAAAAGAAATCAACCAAATTCAGCACCCTCTCAGGATAAAAAAAACCTTCAATAAATG
Source organism: Nycticebus coucang (assembly GCF_027406575.1). Lineage (NCBI taxonomy): Eukaryota > Metazoa > Chordata > Mammalia > Primates > Lorisidae > Nycticebus > Nycticebus coucang. The sequence goes on along the minus strand of NC_069799.1, from coordinate 3,814,828 downwards.
ATGCCTAAAAGGAACATATCTTAAAATTGTAAAAGCCATATATGACAAAGCCACAGCCAAGTTGAAAGCATTCCCACTAAGAATTAGAACAAAACAAGGATGCCCACTGTCACTACTCCTATTCAACATAGTACTGGAAGTTCTAGCCAGAGAAATCAGGCAAGGGTATCCATATTGGGAAAGAGGAGGTGAAACTTTTTGCATCAGTAGAATCTTATTGATAGAAACCCAAAAGTGACCACCAAGAGACTCCTGGAATTGATAAATAAATTCAGCAAAGTTTCAGTTTATAAAATCAATGTACACAAATAAATTAAAAGGCTTCTGCACAGCTAAAGAAATAATCAACAGAACAAATAGACAACCTATAAAATGGAAGAAAATATTTGTAAGGTATACAGCCCATGAAGGGCTAACAACCAGAATCTTCCATGAACTCAAGCACATCAGCAAGAAAAAAAAAGTAGGCAAAAGACATGGCCAAAAGCTTTTGAAAATAAATGTGAAAAAATGTTCGATGTCACTAATCACTAGGGGAATGCAAATGAAAATCACAATAACACCTTACCACTGCTAGGATAGCGTCTATTAAAAAGTCCCAAAACAGTAGATGCTGGCACAGATGTAGAAAGAAACACTTATACACTTTTGGTGGGAGTGCAAATTAGTACAACCACAATGGAAAATAGTATGGAGATTCCTCAGAGAACTAAAAGTGGACCTACCATTTGATCCAGCAATCCCACTACTGGGTATTTACTGAAAGGAAGTTATTTTATCCAAAAGACACCTGATTTTGAATGTTTATTGCTGCACGATTTACAACTGCAAAGATGTGGAATCAACCTCAGTGCCTATCAATTCATGAATGCATTAACAGAATGTGGTATATGTATATCATGGAATACTACTCAGCCAGAAAAAGAAGTAGTAATACTGTTTACAAATATCTGGATGGAACTGGAGACCATCATCCTAAGTGAAATATCCGAACAATGGAAAAGCAAATACACATGAACTTGCTTTTAAATGGAACTAACTGAGGAACACACATATGTATAAAAGGAATTAAAACTCAGTGGACATCAAGCAGCAGAGGAGAGTAGGGAATGGGAAAAACCGACCTGACTGGTACAGTGAGTGTGCTCTGGGTGATGGGCGCTTACTGCTCTGACTCCAGAATTACAAAAGCAATCTGCATATCTAAAAATATTTGTACTTCTGAAATATTTTGAAATTTTTTTTAATTTTTTTTTTATTTTTAATTTCAGCTTGCTTGTTCATTCTTCATTTGAAGTACTTTTTTTTTTTTTTTTTTTGTTCATTTTCTTTCTTCTTTTTTTTTTAGATGTTCTTTCTCTGGCGATGCTCTGTCCCCTTGCCTCCCCAGTAGCGGGGAGTACAGATGCCCACCACAACGTCTGGCTAGTTTTGATGTCAGTAGAGACAGGGTCTTACTCTGGCTCACTGCTGTTACATACAGGTCTCGAACCTCTGAGCTCAGGCAATCCACCAGCCTCGGCCTCCCAAAGCGCTGGGACTATAGGCGTGAGCCACCACGCCCGGCCATATTTTGAAATTTTTAAAAAAGATCCATCTGGAAATATAAACAACTTAAAAACAGACAGAAAAGGGCAATATCACCTAGTCCAAAGACCATAACTGGTGTAGGATTTAGAAAAAGTTGGATTCAAATTCTGACTGTGATGCTAGCTCAGCTCTGTGATATTAAAACATATTACTTAAATACTGCGTATGGTCAGTGGCTCGGGTCTGGTGGCTCACGCCTGTAATCCCAGCACTCTGGGAGGCCGAGGATTGCTTGAGTTCAGGAGTTTGAAACCAGCCTGAGCAAGAGCAAGACCTGCCTGTAATTAAAAGTAGAAAAATTAGCCAGGTGTGGTGGCACATGCCTGTAGTCCCAGCTACTTAGGAGGCTGAGGCAAAAGGATTGCTTGAGCCCAAGAATTTGAAGCTGCTGTGAGCCATGATGCCATGGCACTATACCAGGGCAACAGAGTGCTGTCTCCAAAATAACAACAAAACATTCTACAGTTAACTAATCTATAAAACAATTGGTAGTAACTAGTGAATAAATTTTGGTGGTCTTTCCCTTTGGAATTAAAGAGACCTAATGGGTTAAGTTGGACCAGTTTCTTCAACTAGAAAACAATAGTGTTGGATCTAGTGACCCTCATATCCACTCTCACTCTAGAATTCTTTAATTTTACACTCTGTTAACATAGCAGTAATCAATTACCACAGTATACCACAGCCACATCTTCCTTATTAAATTTCAAGGACCACCACAAGGTGATAGAAGAGGTTTTATTTCTGGTAAGAGTTCTTAGAATGCCACAAACACTACTGTGCCAGTGGCATCCATTTGCTTCAAGAAAAGGCTCTGAGACTTTCTCTGCAATCATAGAGGCAAACCTGGTAGGGAAAGTGCTGCTGGATTCCTTTCTTCTGTTATTTTTACCAAACATTTCTGTGCTTGCCCGAAATGCCTCCAAGTGATGTATTTCCTATCACATTCATTGCCACTGGCAGATCTGGTAATGTAACTCATAGCCAGCATCCAACAGGCCAGTGTATGCCCCAGGGGGAGGGCACATGAGAGGTCTGTCTTCTTGCTTAAAGCTTTAGGACAGTGCTAGATCAGGAATGAGAAATGTCAGGAATCCATGTCGTCATTCCCGTCCCTTGTCTGTGGTATAGATCCCAGAAGGACCCGAGCATTCTCTCACTGTGCCAACATGAAGTCCTGAAATCTTCCTTAGCATATTGTTCTAAGCAGGCAGTACAAACTGGGGTTGGGAGTCAATATGAGATCTTTGGCTCTTCTTGCACTAGAACATTTTTAACAATCGGGCTCCAGTTGCAAATTCAAACTATGCAAAGTAGGAGTAAAGAAATAAGCAAGAAGCTTACAACAGTGTCTTTCATCTGTGAAAAATTAACAGAAGTTGGAAATTTCAAAAATAGACTCAGGTAGGTCCAAGACCTCATCCTGCTATGGGGATAGTCCACCTGGGAAAGAAAACTTAAGCAAACACGTGGGGAGATGCTGAAATTGTTACCAGTTATTTACGTTGGGCAGGGAGCTAGAAATATATTGTCAAGGGGAGCCAGGAGAATTAAAAACTCCATGAAACTAGAAAGGGGAGCTTTTCTGAGGTTCTAGTAGGGTCCCTACCCCAAGACAGCAGAAGCAGCAGGACCAGAGTCTTCACGGGCATGGCAGCCAGGACCGCTTGGCCCTTGCTGGGAGCACTGCAGTGTCGCCAGCCTGTGTAGTCAGTGTCATCTTCACCTACCTGAAAAGAGCTCACTCTGGCTCCGCATCTGTTGCGTTTTCTGTCAAATCTTATCCCCATCAGTTTGCTGACTTCTCCAGCTGCCATGCTGAAGATGAAAACTATTCAGTGGGATTATTCATCATAAATTTGGGGTTGTTTCTAGAAAGTAAATTTTTAAAAAATGCTTTATTTTCATATATATGTGTGTGTGTGTAGTCCACTTAGGAGGAAAAATGCATAAAAAAATTGAACAAGATAAAAAAAGAGGTGAAAGTTAAACAGAGAGAAGCAGGGAGAAAGAGATTCTAACGTCAGGACAACAGAGCCACCTTTCTTTGTGTTTCTAGAGCTAGTAGGATGCCTTAAATGTAATTAGCCCCAAAATAAATATTTGCGAGATTGAAATTGAAAAGAGGGAAAGGGAGAGAGAAAAGGAGAAAGAAAAAAATGAGAAAGGGGGATTGTTACATCACACCTCTTTTATTTGGGGTAAATAAAATAAAAATAAAAGGGGCAATGCAATAATGAAAGAAAAGGAATCCATAAAAATTTATATACAAACTAAAAGCCTCTGATAGTTTGACTTCAAAAAAATAAAAATAAAATGAAATTGGCAGCCTAAAGTCACATAAATTGAATATGTTATGAATTTCTTAAAAGTTTATATTGTACTATCATATGGAAGTCCTTCAAAATTTCTTAGAAAAATAAATCTCTACTTCAAAAGTCAACTTTGTAGCTGCTTGGAAATGAAGAAAAAAAGAAGAAGAAGAAAAGAAGACTCTTCTGAGTCTACGCTGAGGAAAAAAGACTACAGGTATTTTAAAGCCAACTTCTAGAGGGCACATCAGGATTTGAAAGGATGTAATAAAAGATCTCCTTACAGCTCCCTGAAATATATGACAGTATTTCAAGGAATTTGGCTGAGACTGACACCAACTCTCATTTGAGACTTTAAAATAGAAGACAAACTGTCCCAGCCTTCAGCAATTGCTTCTCGCCTACAGGTACACTTTCCTACCTCCTCTGCTGTATCCTGTATCCAGAGTACAACTACCCTGATGTGGCAGGCCTGGCCTCACCAATGCACAATTCGCAAGTTTTAATCACCTCTCCCCAGTCTGCAGCTGCCATCTGTCCTCTCTAGTAAGCAGCCAGCCAAGCGCAGTGGTAGAGAGCCCTCCTTGTTAAGTAATTAAAAGAAAACATGTTTATATAAATATTTTTATGTATTATGTATATAGTCAAAGCACAAATACTCAATCATCTTTACCATGTAAAAGTTCTGTATCACAGTATGTATGAGAAAGGTAAAAACTCATCATCTGTGCATACCATCATTAACCTTGACTACTCCGTCCCCATCTAGCGGTCTGTCAGTAGCCACGTCTGGTCTGTTCTCTCTTAAACCATCCTCTTCTAATTTTTCCATTTAGATCCAACCACCATTCTTTTTCTGATACAGCCATAAGCCTAGTAAAAGCCCATCAGAGGTGACCATTGTCTTCAGAAATAAAATCCTAATAGAACAGAACATTCAGTGCCTTTTCTGACCTGTCCACTGTTTACAAATCTCTTCTTCATGATAAACTTTTCCAGACTTTTACATATGCTATTCATTCAGACCCACCAAAACTACATTACATGGTAAACATCAAATATTTTATATCATTTTTATAACAGTACTAAACATGCAGTCTTCTATTTGTGTTTACATGTCTCACTTCATGAGAACTCTTTAACACAAGTACTAAGTCTCACTCATGTTCTGTTCCCAGCATCAGAATAGTGCCTCAAATACAGTGGTCACAAAAGGCATCTTTGCTAAATGGATGCTCCTGATATCACCCTTAGGATTAAGGCTGTGGGTTCACAACAGTTATAGTACTCTATAATTATAATCATGCTCTCTGTTGCTCCAGAAATAAGCTAAAATGGTTTATTCCATGCCTACTCTATGATTACCTCCAAGCAATAAAAAAAAAGACTCTAGACTCCATTGACAGAATTGATAATCAAATATTAAAATATAGTTGCCAGAGGTCTGCCAACTTAACAACCCAGCACAGTAGTCACCAGTTACTCAAAGTTCATTTATAATAATAAATATAATCTTAAATTACTTCATCTTGTAGAAAGAAAGTACATATTGGAATAAATATCATGAAATTTTGCTATCTGAAATCAGCTTGACCAAGCTGACCTATAACTTTGGGATATTACATTTTCTTTATTCTCACATAAACTCTCTTAAAAATCATATTATCAGTGCCAAAGGTCAGTTATTTTCACATCAATTCTGAAATCCTCACCAGTGAGTAGGGAAGTGAAGACATGGGCCTGTCAAGTGTCTATCCATCCCGGTGGGAAAGTCAAGCCCACATCAGAAGCTGTGACCTCTAAGTAGACTCAGTCTCTCTAACAGGCCCAAACCAGGCGAGCAGGAAAACTATGCAATTTGGAAACATTAGAGAGAAGTATCCAAGCTAAAGGAAGTTAGGAGTATGGGATACGGCACGCTGCGTGGAACTGGGTTTTTTAATAAGATTTCTTGAAAACGTATGAGCACTGATTTGGATAACCAAATAACACTCTCTCAAGGGCTATCTGTGTAAGGAATCAAATTTTGGATGCCAAGCAAAGTATAAACCTGTCACAATAAAATCTACATCAGAAGATCTCATCATCGGTTTTTATGCTAGCTTGCCATTAAAATGACTTAAATATAAAAGCTGTATTTTTGACCAGCAAACTGTATCTGAAGTCTCGATATATACTGTGTAATGTTGTGAGACAAACAGCTCTAACTCTGACAAAGCAACCGCACTGCGTCCTCTCAATTCAGCTCAGATTTCCTGAAGGTCAGTGAAGTGATTCTCCGAGTAAATCAATACAATTCCACAGCATTTTAGGGCCTATTCTCGAGAAAGAAATTAAGCCTGCTGTGTAAATTCAGACCCTTTTCCAGTAAAGTTTCTAAAATGAAATCATCAAATCAGGATGTCTTGAGTACCAAGAAGAGAGCTACTACTATTTCACACTTCAGTTTTGCAAAACAGTTTTTGGCCAGGGCCAGGTTTGAACCCACCACCTCCAGTATATGGGGCCAGCACCCTACTCCTTTGAGCCACAGGCGCCACCCCAAAATAGTATTCTTTATCACTTGGTAATCTTAGAGAAGAGGATTATATATACCTAGTCCTACACACACAATATCCTGAAGAAACAAAGTAAGAAATATTCTTTAGGGGTGGCTTACAAATGGAATAAACTTCAAAATGAGATTGCAAACAGATATACAGTAATTTTGCATTTTTCAAATCTAATACGAAAGAAAAAAATGCCAAACCACTGAAACATATACACAAAAGAAAACAGAAGGAAATCATGCCAGTTTTGAAATATTGTTTATATTTTTATCTTTTCATTACTGGTTTTTGAAACAAGTATCCCCCTGCCACTACTGTAGTAGCACATACGTTTATTAAAAAGAGCACATTCATTGAATTCCTAATGCATTCCATGTTAAACATGAGGAGAAGAGATTTTTCCAGAAGGTAAGAGAAAGTACATCTCTATTCTAGATTTTGATAGGCCAAATAATATGTCCTTTAAATTAGATCTAAAGTCCTAAAAGCATTCCTACTTTTCTTGAATTCTAGGTATTATTTTTTGGAAGAATAGTTCTAAAAGATATGACTGTAAAGTCAGAAGACTTGGTCTTACATCTGGCCATATCCGTTATTTCTTTTATGCATTTTAGGAAGTCATTTCAGAATTACCACATTTTCCTCTGCTGCAGTAAGGGTTACCACATTCTCCCCTATCAGGCATGCTATCAGGATAAAACGCTACAATGATAATTAACCTTGAATTGTTTTAGTGATATACCAGAATTTTTCTACTGTTGAAAATGAATACTGCCCCAACCCAAGATCAAAGCTCCTTCTCTGGTTCTTTGTACTTTGCATGTTCACCTTCCCCTGAACCTTGAAAGCAGTGCTTTTCAACCTTTTTAAGTCACAGTACACTTGAATCTATACCTAAACTCATATAGCACACTTAAATTGTGTTGAAAAAAAAAAAGAATACACTGTGCTTTGAACTTCTATTGAAAATAATTTAATGATCATTACAAATTTTCACAACGCACCTAAGATCCTCCTCGACCAGTGTGCCCACCAGTTGAAAATCAATGCTCTGAAGACCTCAACATGTTCTGGGTTTGGGACAGATAACCCCAAGTAAATCTTGCTTGTTAAAATTGGGAAGTTGGTTTCCTTCTTTTTCTGACCCCATACTTGTGAAAACCTAAGCAGTCTCGAGTTTTCCGAAACCACATTAAATAATACTGTATGAGTTTTCAAAATCTACCTTTGTCTATATTTGGCTACCCTTAATTTGTTGGGGTTTTTTGTTTGTTTGTTGTTTTTTGAGACAGAGTCTCACTTCATTACCCTGGGTAGAGTGCTGTGGCATCACAGCTCACAGAAACCTCTAACTCTTGGGCTTAGGTGATTCTCCTGCCTAAGCCTCCCGAGTAGCTGGTACTACGACACCCGCCACAATGCCCAGCTATTTTTTGTTGCAATTGTCACTGCTGTTTTAGCTGGCTGGAGCTGGGTTGGAACCCACCACCCTCGGTAAATGGGGCCAGCACTCTACCCACTGAACCACAGGTGCTGCCCACTACCCTTAATTTGGAGATATAATAATAATTTTCTTTTCCCCTAGTTAGTAACCTACATTTGCACATAACCAGAACAAATGACATTAGGGCATATGCATATTTCCACTGTGACAGGGGCACCCAAAACTACAGCCAGGCCCTAGGAGGTTCAGATATTCTAGTCATTTGAGGCTCTCAGAATTAGAAAATGAAGCAATATCAGACAGAGTGCATAAAACTTGGGCACATTTTAGAAGTATACACTTGAAAAATTATGTTTTTAGCACACAGAGAAACAAAATAAGATGAAATTTTGAAGTATCTTCTTTATTTTCTGTTCTGTGCATATCTTTATTAACCTCTTTTTAATAGTTCCAGAGCATTGTGCTTTTATCCTCTGTGCTGTGGCGGGAGGAGCAGAAGATCCCCAGCTGCTCCAGAGTCTTTGGCTGCAGACACTGAGAGAAAAGGGGCAATGTGAACATGTGATCTGTCTGAGCTGAGCTGACTGCATGGGCGTCACTTACTTCCTTGTTTGCACGTTTCATAATTAATTTATGCAGTTATTTGATATCCTTAAGAAAACTGTTGATCTTGAATTTCATTCAAGTTAAAAGGAATGGAATTAAAACATCAATAAAGAAGTGTGTGTGCTCCTGAGGCAAACAAACTTTTTCTTTAAAGGGAGAGATAGTAAATATTTTAGCCTTCACAGACCATATAATGTTTGTGGTAACTACCCAATTTTGCTTTAGTAGCATGAAAATAGCTATAGATGTGTAAAAGAATGGTTGAGACTGTGTTTCAATATAACTTTTATTTATGGAAATTTGAATTTCCTGTAATTTTCACAAATCACAAAATATTTTTCTTTTGATTTTTATCAATCATTTAAAAATGTAAAATCATTCTTAATTCGGGGCATATTAATCAGAAAGTGGGTCAGATTCAGCCTTCTGATGGTAGTTTGCCCAGCCTTTTTTGGTCTAGTTAATCTAGTTTAACTTAAAGTTGCAAAAAAGGTGACCAAGATTCACCTATGTTCCCAAATGAAAAACTACATAAAAGACACCTGCTTTAGATTTACTCAAATTTTTTCTTAAAAACATTAAATAGACTTAGTCTATTAATGCAAATTTCTCTGAATTTTTTTATCAATTACTTTGAAAAACTTCCAATGTGCTAATTTCAACTGCAAAAGCCATTGAGGCAACCTCTATTTGGACTCCATATCGAGGTTAATAAAATTTCTGTTATCTGAGACCACATTTTAGGTTAAATGTATGTAACAAAAACTTCTAAAGCACTGGTTCTCAACTTTCCTAATGCTGCAACCCTTTAATACAGTTCCTGTGGGTCGCGACCCACAGGTTGAGAACAACTGTTCTAAAGCTTTCTGCTTCTGTTAAACTAGTAGATACCCATAATTTGATGAACGCTGGAATGAGGCATTGGAGGAAAAGTAGAGGAACAGAACTGTTTTCTTCACTGTATTATTTTGCTGAATGACTCAGAAGTGTGTATGTTGATTATTCTCCCCCTAACCTGAATAACTTTGCCATTTAACATTTAAAATAATTTGATTATCATTGGAAATAATGCTGACTCCTTATCCTACTGATCAGCTTCACTGTTATTGCTGCCATTGTTTTCAATATTCTCTTAAAGCTCTATCTGAATGTCCCACAAGACAATTTCATTTTTTCTCTCAGAGTTAAGTTTGTTTAGGGACATTGGGCTAACAGGCACGGTGGCTCACACCTCTAATCCTAGTACTCTGGGAGGCCGAGGTGGGTAGACTGCTTGAGCTCAGGAGTCAAGACCAGCCTAAGCAAGAGCAAGACCCTGTCTCTACTAAAAATAGAAAAACTGACTGGGCATTATGGTGGGTGGCTGTAGATCCTCCCAACTACTCAGGAAGATACTTAAGCCCAAGAGTTTGAGGTTGCTGTGAGCTATGATGCCACGGCAGTCTACCCAGGCTAACAGAGTGAAACTCTGTCTCAAAAAAATAAAAATAAAAAAAAATAAAGTCACTGGTGCAACTTTAATCAGATGTAGTTCATGAGGCCTCCTCGAAAATTGTGGCTGAGAGTCCGTTTATTACAGTAACTATTTGTGGTTCCTCAATCCTACCACTAAAATAGAACTCACAGTTTACAGTGATAATATTACTGCAAAAACGAGTAAGTCCCTAGTCAACTGTAAAACATACACACAATAGCAGCAGCAGTGACAAAAACATTAGTCCACGTGGCTCCTCAGAGCTCACAGCTACTGCATTGACATGGAAGCTGTGTGTATAGGATACACCACACCAGCCATATGTTGACTAAGGCTAAAACCAGCTCTCTGGGGAGAAAAGTCCTCATTTGCTGATTTCCACAGTGTGGATACTTACAGCATGGCCCATTTGTGGCCACCAATGTGACATCTCTGAATGTGGAATGGGGAGACTTCCTCTCCATTGGCTCTTTTCAACTGAGATGAGCTGGCTTCTGCACCTCGCTGCCTGATACTAAGAAACTACAGTAATTTTCTCCTGATATCTAAAAGGGAAACTGAAAATCAAACCTCCTCCCTATATTTATTTTCGCAATATTACACATTTCTATAATAAATAAAATCCTCTTAATGACTAGAAGGCTGCAAAATATTGGGTTATTTTATTTTTGCTGGTTTTATATTTTTAAATTTCAGAATATTTTTGTACAAATGTTTTGGTTACATGAGTCGCCTTTGCACAATTTGAGTCAAAGTTGTAAGTGTGCCCATCACCCAGACAGTATGTATTGTGTCCGTGAGATGTAAATTCATTGTTAGCCCCGGCCCTTGCCACCTGCTTGCTTTCCCTTGCATTTTACTAGCAAATGTGCACATGGGTGTTGCCTGATTAGTTCCAGTTAAATAGTGAGTGCATGTGGGTTTTCTTTTTCCATTCTTATGAAACTTCACTTAGAAGAATGGCCACATCTTCAGGATAACTTACAAATGAAGGTATTGACACTAATAAAATTTAGAATTATTACTTGTAATGAGGGGAACACCTAGCAGAGAAATTATCATTTATAAATGTCAGCAAAAGCTACATTTAAGACAGAACCTTTTATTAGGATTTTTTAAAAAATCAAATCAGGGCAATTAAGACATAATCTTGAAATGCATTCCTTTTGTGTGTGCCTTTTAAATTCTTTTTATTTTTCCAATGTTATCTTTTACAGCAAACCATGGCTCTTATGAATGCAAATCAAATTATTGCAATGATTCACGTAGTGTAAAGGGGGCAAGAACACCATGCTATGCTACTAGCACTGATTTGTAACATGAGTGGTAGATCTTCGTGGCAAAAAGAGAAGGAATAATCTGTGGCTCAGTTGTAGAACTGAGTCCCTAAAGCTTATCTGATGCAGTGAACAAGACTTTCTCTTACAAGATAACTATTGTTTATCTTGCCTTCACTAGTTAGAGCAAGAAGCTTTACTCGTTTCACATTCAAATGAGAGTAACAGTATGACATTTTACCTAACCTAGACAAAATGAGATAAAAATGTAAATTTAGGTGTATACTCCAAGATTAAAATTGCTAATGCTAGGATGAGTCATACCTGTTTGTAACTGAGACCACACTTAGTAGCTCAACAACTCATCCAACCTGAGTTATTCACATCTCTCAGTATCTGGTTCTACAAAGCTGTAAAAGACATCAGTTCAGCTTGTTTGTTTAATGATAGATTTGCAAGAGAGATGAATAGAACCTTCTCTAATGAAGACAGACAAATGGCTAACAAACATGAGAAAATGCTCATCATCCCCAATTATTACAGAAATGCAAATCAAAACCACCCTGAGATACCATCTAACCCCAGTGAGAATGGCCCACATCACAAAGTCTCAAAACTGCAGATGCTGGTGCAGATGTGGAGAAAAAGGAACACTTTTACACTGCTGGTGGGACTGCAAATTAGTACAACCTTTTTGGAAGGAAGTATGGAGAAACCTCAAAGAACTCAAACTAGACCTCCCATTTGATCCTACAATCCCATTACTGGGCATCTACCCAGAAGAAAAAAAAAATCCTTTTACAATAAGGACACATACGCCAGGCTGTTTATAGCAGGTCAATTTATAATTACAGAGATGTGGAAACAGCCTAAATGCCCACCAACCCAGGAATGGATTAACAAGCTGTGGTATATGTACACCATGGAATACTATTCAGCCATTAAAAAAGATGGAGACTTTACATCTTTTGTATTAAACTGGATGGAAGTTAAACACATTATTCTTAGCAAAGCATCACAAGAATGGAGAAACAAGAATCCTATGTACTCAATTCTGATATGAGAACAATAAATGACTTAGCCCAGGGTGGGGGTGGGGGATGGGGAGAGCAGAGAAAGGGAAGGAGGGAGGGGGTGGGGGTGGTACACCTTTTGGGGGTGGAACACTATTATGGGAGGGTCTTTATCCGACACAGCAATCAATGTAACCTGGTTTTTTGTACCCTCAATGAATTTCCAACAATAAAAAAAAAGATAGATTTGCAAAAACTAAAGAAGGCAGCAGCTTATGGAAATGTATACTTCAAAAGAAGATAACACATTTTAGGACCTTAATTTAATGTGATAGTTACTTAGGAAGTAGTAGGCTCTCCATGATTGTAATACAGGATGTTAGCTGAGAAACGATCTCTACTAGGATTGTATAGAAAGAAAAATCAGTGAAAGTGAATCTAAAAGAAACTCTTTGTGAGGCAAAAAAGTAAAAAAATGATGAGAATTTAAAAAACACATAAAAAATAATGGGGTCAATAGAATAGAGAGTTTCAAGAAGAAAGCAGCTAAGCACAGAAGGGAAGATAGTTACTTCTGGATGAAAGAACATTGATTCTGACGAGAAGATGTTTTGGGATCCTGGAGAGTATCTTGGGTAAGAAATAAACTTAGAAGGAGGAGTTGATGGGATGTATTTAATAGGTTTGGGAATCAAGGCAGATTGAGATCACTAACTGACAGTCAAATTCAAAGAATAGGAAAAGGGAGTGAGGCAAGTGAGGGACAATGTATTAGAATGAAATAAGAATTGAGAGTCCAGTTGTCCAGCTGAGGTGGAAAGTGACTGAGTGGAAGAGGGACTGTGGGAGCCTTGCTAGGTAAGAAGGCTGCCTTGAGAGGGAGCGATGGCAGGGCTGTCTGGAGCTTGTGATAAAGCAAGCCAATGTCCACAGGGCAAGTGGGATGGAGAGGATGAAGAAGGAAAAGTAATGCCAGAGAGCACATGCTAATAGGGCATATACGCCCTTTATCCCAGAGGTTTGGGAAAATCATACTAACAAATGACAAATGAAGTCCTAAGGACTATGGAAGTAAATGCTTTCCCGGGGCATGAGGAACTCACCCAAGCAATGCCAAATCTTTGCTACACTAGAAATGCAAGTTTATTTCTAATTCTTTCAGGCATCCAAAAGACTCAAACTGAGAAGAGATACCTCGCTTCCCAGAGCCAGAGGGACTTTTATTCAAGAAGGAACAGGTGCCCGATAATAATGCGGTCCTATGTATGCCAGACAGAAAAATTCCTCCACAGATGACAATGCCCTAATCTCTAGAACCTGCGCATATGTTAACTTGTTTGGCAAAAGGAACCGTATACACAGTTTTTGGCTGGGTCGAATCTAATCTCATGAGTCCTTAAACAAACTGTGGTCAGAGAGATGTGCGAGCAACAAGGCAGGAAGGATTCAAGTGAGTCTGGAAGGCCTCTGAAGCTGGGACCGCCTCGCACAGCTCTGCAACTGTAAGAACCCTAATTACGTTAACATCCCCCAAACACATGGCCATAGATCCTTCCCTAAAGCCTGCAGTACAGAATGCAGTCCTGCTGACCACTGACTTTAGCCCAGTGACACCTATGGCAGATTTTTTAATTATTTCACTGCAAGATAATAAATGTGTTATTTTAAGCTCCTACTAAGTTTGTGATAATTTGTATGGCAGCAATAGAAAACACATACGATGTATGACCCAAAGTATCCGTGAGAGTATGTCTCTAATAAACATCAAAGAACAGGGGTCAATTTATATAAACTTACAAGGAGAACAAATGCCTTAAAGACCCTTTCTCCTACACCAGGTGGTTGGAAAACATGCCAGCTACCAGTGACTCTTCCTCTCCTGTAAAGCTGAACCTCGAGGGATGAGTCATGTTTGGCCCTTAACTTGTACTTCTCCTCTCCCTTTTGGCAAGTCACCATTATATTCCCCTGGCTCCTCAAGGCTTCCGCTCAGGTTTCTGCTTGGCAATGTGCTCTATGCTGGCCTCTAGAGGACTACACTAGGTAGGTAATAAAAATAATAATCACAAAATCTACAATCAGTGCTATAATAGAGGTCTAGATGAGACCCAAATGGCATCAAAGACAAAGCAACTAGCTCCCCTAAGGGATGGCAGAAAAAGGCAGTGGAGGCTCTTCATGGGATCTGAAATAGCGAATATAAATTTGGAAATCACACACTGGTGGGGCTGTGTGGGCAGAAGTAATGGGACAAGTGAAGGCGTGAAGAAGTGAATAAGAATAAGAGATGCGAGTAGTTAGGGCGGCGCCTGTGGCTCAGTGAGTAGGGCGCCGGCCCCATATGCCGAGGGTGGCGGGTTCAAACCCAGCCCCGGCCAAACTGCAACAAAAAAATAGCCGGGCGTTGTGGCGGGCGCCTGTAGTCCCAGCTGCTCGGGAGGCTGAGGCAAGAGAATCGCGTAAGCCCAAGAGTTAGAGGTTGCTGTGAGCCGTGTCACGCCACGGCACTCTACCCGAGGGTGGTACAGTGAGACTCTGTCTTTACAAAAAAAAAAAAAAAGAGATGCGAGTAGCAGGAGACCAAAGATGCTGTAAGATAAATAGTCAGGGTCCACATTATGCAACACTTGCTATGACATAAAAAGAAGTCTGGGGTTTATAAATAACAGAAAAACTACTACGGAACTTTAAGCAGAAGAGAACAAAAGTGTATTTATGCTTCTGGGGCAGCAAGAAGGACAAACAAAGGCAGGTTAAGCGGGAGGTAAATAAACAGGAGCCTAAGCAATAATTATGCAAAAATTAATTAGGGCCTAAGTAATAGACATGAAGCAACGATCTGAAAGGATTGCGTTAGAGTATGCAAGATTTGATGATCTTTGGGGTGAAGGATAGTTGAGCAAAAACTTAAGAATTATTAATCACATGGTCATCACCATAATTAATTTGCGTCACTGTATTAAGTACTTTCCTTGGACTGTATCACATGGCCTGCATAATAGTACTATGAGAAAGTTATGACTGTTGCCTCCATTTTATTGATGAAAAACGAAGACTTCAAAAGATAAAGTAACTTTCGTAAAGTCATGCTATTAATATAAGAGTTGAAATCTAAACCCTGACAACTGACCCACTTACTTCAAAATCTATGCTCTCAACCACTGTGCCATGGCATTCCCCTGGTGTCTTCCATTCAGATTTCTGGCCTGGGTGACTGAGTCCATGAGTATCTTTAATTAGAAAATCAAAAAAGAGAGATTGATAACCATTGGTTAAAAATACATTCAATTTAGGACTTCGGGTTTAAGGTACTTGTGAGACATCTATGTGATGACCAAAGGGCTCCTGGTTTTTTGGGTCTGATTTCTCAAGAGGCCTTAAAAGGAAGTATCTGTTTTCTGATACTCATGATGGCTCAAAAATTAAGTTAACTAGCAGGTATACAGGAGACAAGGGCACAGGTTATATCTCATCATACTACAGATTAACTTCAGAGATTAAAAAATAAAAAAGGAAAATGCTTCCCCAAATTTCCAAGGTAGTATGACACCTCCACCTACGCAGTGGCTGTCGAGGACAGTGTATCTCCCAAGTCAGTCTGAAGCCCAGTCAGGGTCCTGGGCGCGCCTCTCTGGGACTCCCCATTTCCTTCCCAGCCACAGCTTACTCTGTTTTCTCACGTTTTCCTGACCAGTGCCTCTTGAACCACAAATGGGGTACACTGCTGAGTAGAAACCTGACAAGTATCCAGCAATTAGAAAGCATGGCAAGTGTTACATGTGTAAAAATGTTAATTCAATACACTCTCTTGTTCCTCATTTCTTATCCATCATTTTCTTTGTTTGCTTTGTGGTGTCCTGGTTCTGAAAATGGTACTCAACACTTATTAGCCTGCAGGAAGGGAAGTACCTTTGGAGACTCAATTTTCTCATCTATACACTGAGTATACTGAGGTTTACCTAACTACTGTTGTGAATGTTTAAAGAAAACGACATATGTACAATGTATACAGGAAAATTTTAATAATGTTTTGTTCCTCTAACTCCATGTATCTGATAAAGAAGTTACATATTAGAGGTGATGACATTCACACATATAAAGTAGTATATTTTCACAGGCCCAAACAAAAAAATAAATTAATATGAAAATATATAAAAATAAATTTCAAAAAGTATTTAAATATGTGTGAAAAATTCTTACTGTTTTAATTAAAGGAAAAACACTTAACAGAAGTTAATATGAGTGAAGATAAACGATTTCTCTCAAGTATCAAGGTTCTATGATAAACATAACCATTTTAATTATGTGGTTAAGTAGAACAGCAACCCGGGTCATTGTTACTTTTGGGTGACTCCTGTTTCCAGAAACATAATTGCTCTGACTTTGGCTTCAGATATGCATCCTGCTGTTTAGTGCCTTTTTCTGCATATCCATTCATCAAGTAGTTATTACTCACTGCAAGGTGTGAGGCAGTGTGCTAGAAGCGATTTTGTCTCTTCTGCATGATGGGCATTATTGTGACTTGAATAGGACAGAGCTGGAGGGTTTATTTAGGGACAGTATAATCAGATCTCATTTGAGCACAGGGTATGAGAAAGTCCTAGTCTTTCTACATTTGAGTATGGTGAATTTGAAAAGTGTCCCAAGGACCCCTCAGTGGTGGCCATTCATATCCCTTCCTGGTAAGTTTCATGATTTTTGCTAAGGAGGTTAGCAAATGGCCCTGGGCAGTGGCCAGGAGTAAATCATCTTTGTTGTTCAAGGTTTGTGGATGTCTCAGCTAGGAAACAATGCTTAGATATTTTAGAAGAAAAGATAAAGGTCATGCCAGGCATACAGGGCAGAGAAACATCCTGGGCCAAGGAGGAAAACACACATGGAAAGAACATCTTAGGTCTGCACTTTGAACAGACGCAATATTCTAAAGAGATTTGATCACTTTTTGCTGCATAAATATCTTAACTGATTTTCTGATTATGCAGATAATTTGAAAATTTAACAAAATCAGGTTAAAAAATCTAAGGTTGTTCCTTTTAGTAATTGAGGATACTGCACGTGATCAATAGTTCAAATGATTCACACACGCCGTGTCCTAGAGCATGCTGTGTCTAAGCACACAGTGCTTTCCTGGCACTGCCTGCCAACCTCAGCATCTCTGTCTTATATGGAATGTGCAGTCTTACATGATCCTATTTCATCAAAGAACAAAATGTACCTCAGTTGAATAAGGGCTACTTCACTGTAAAAAAATAAATAAATACACACACACGCACACATACACGAGTAGTCCTATCTGCTAATCTCCACTCTTTTCTCTCCGGTCCATACATGATTCCTTTCAAGATGAACACTTAGTGATGAAGGATTCACTATTTAATTTTCTCCTAGCTTTTCCTATAAGATCACTTAATTGAACTCTCATTACAGGTGCAACTAATTTTTTTTCACTTTGGACGGAACTCTGCCATAGCACACAGATCCTAGCAGTATTTTAATGAAGGCTTTTATTAGGGCAGTGGTTCCCATGGCCATGTGCAAAGCAGTTTTCAGATTTTCCATTAGAGGCCATGCTCTAGATGGGTTCGTAACTAGGAGGTAAACCTTTTTGTCAGGTTAAAGTAGGGCAAAAAAAGGTTTTAGCTTTAAGAGTACTTTGTTATTTCATAATAATAAATCAATTTTCCTTCAAGATCAGAGTGCAATAACAATTTTCTTCCAATGCTACCTCCTTGTATTTCTCCAGGTTTATATAAATGACTACCGTTCACACATTTATATCACAAGAAAGTATTCATTTAAAGTCAGGGAAGGGCTCAAGAGCGAGGCAGTTGAACATTCCATGCACAATGTTAACACAGTATCCATAAAGGCCAGATAAATTTTGCACTGAAGGGATCTCTGGTACCACAGGCACAGACTGTCTGTGATCCAAGTAGCCCTCTCACATGCATTCTGTGGGTCACCCAGGAACTGGACAAGCATGTTTGGGTGGTTCTGCACAAACCTCTCACCATTAGCTTAAAAACAACTGAAGTAAAGGTCCCAGAAATGACAGTCAGAATGATGATCCAAACAGGTGAGAAACAGTCCTTGAGCTAATGGTAATACCTTTACTTTTATAAGGGAACTTGCTCCTATAGTCCACGTTAAAACATATAGAACCAAAAAGAGAATGTCTTAATTTCAGAATCCTACTATATGCTCTTCACAGTGAAGTGGGTAACTGAAAATTATTATTGGGTCACCAGAAAATGCTTCAGAGTGTAAACTTACTCATAGAATTTTTCCTAATTTCACACACACGCATCATACACATATACACTGATAAGAATGTACACAAAAGTACTTTATTTTTAGCAAAATCTCTATCAATGTCTATAATCTATTGCATTATTTATCACACCTATAAGCTTGAAGAATTTAATTTTTGATTTCAGTAATTCAGCATTGGAGATGTTGGTGTTATTTTTTAAACTATAAATTTATGCACCGTATCTCTTTTGAAGTATGCATATTTTATTGGATGCATCTGAATTTTAAACAGCTTTCTCATCCAGCACAACTAGTCCTTATTACTGCAGCTGGCAGACAAATAACTATCGTGGTTGTTGCCAGGCCTCCTGTTTGCTGTGTTCTTTTATTTCTCTTCATGTATCACTGTCTTCAGTCTTAACCATCCTAGGTACCTTCTTTAACATAAATTGGATGGGATTTTAAAACATCATTTAACAACAACAAAAGAAGCTTTTTACTTCTTGATAACCCAGAGAAATGGATTCCTCTAAAAGGAGCAGATTGCTTTAAAAACGACATGTCACAACTAAATGGTCATGCCATTGAGCTTTATAACAAAAGGTATTAACCTCTTGGGATTCCTACATGACCTCTCTTTGGCTCTCTGTGTCACCATCTTTAGTAAAGCACTGGCACGTACCTGGCTACAGGCTACACTTATCCAGAAAGAAAGGTCAGAGGCGAGACGGCTGCAAAGATGAGCAATTCACATCTTCTTCTCACAGCCACCTTGTCATGCTGCCTACAGACACGGTTCCTTTTGCTTATACGCACCTCTGAAAATTATGCCTATTATTGCCATGATCTTAAAAAGGCAAATTATTATTATTATTCATTCTCACAGCCTACTTTCATGCTGAACAATTATGACTTCAGATGAGAAATAACAGTTTCATGTCAAAATGCTCATACATTTATGGAAATACATAGCTGTCATTCTGCATAAAATTAGAAGCCTTCAATTTTCATCTCAAAATCATTCTGCATGCAAATAGTGAATACAAACAAAAAATTTGTATCATTGGTTTGAAATGTAGTATTCTACACTCATAACAGGAAATCTCCAGCTAAAGCAATTAACAGCTAAATTATTATAAACCTGTGCTTGTCAGTGCTTTGTAAATGATGAGCCATCAATGGTCTACATTCAGAAGACAGAAAGGGGAACAAAATGAGAATCTCCAAGCCTTGATTTTAACTGGGATGTTGTAAAGTTGAAATACTCCTGAAAATCTTAGTATCTTCTTCTTTTTTTTTTTTTTTTTTTTTTTTATAGAGACAGAGTCTCACTTTATGGCCCTCGGTAGAGTGCCGTGGCATCACACAGCTCACAGCAACCTCCAACTCCTGGACTTTAAGCTATTCTCTTGCCTCAGTAGCTGAGACTATAGGCGCCCGCCACAATGCCCAGCTATTTTTTGGTTGCAGTTCAGCCGGGGCCGGGTTTGAACCCGCCACCCTCGGTATATGGGGCCGGTGCCCTACCGACACAGGCGCCGCCCTGTATCTTCTTCTTAACACCTGAAAAATATCCATGTAGATGTATAATGTGTAAGAAAAAAACAAATAACTTCACAATAAACTGTCAGAGCCTGGGATTGGCCAGGCCTGGGCCTGGCTTAACTATGTTCCGAACTCAGACCGCTAAGCTACCTTGCTCAGGAACAATTTCTCTTTGGTGTCTGAGGGCTAGGCTATCTACTTCAGCAGGAGACAGAGAGACTCTTAGAGTAAAGCAGTCTTCTTAGAATAGACAGATCTTAGTCTTTAGTACAGCTTGGTAATCTTCAGCAGAGAGATGCCGAGCTGGCGTTCTGCAGGCAGAGAGGAGACAGAGTCAGAGTCAGCAGGTCCATGATAGAATGCGCATTTTCCTGACTGCCTTCTCCTGCAGCCTTATAGAAAAATGATCTCGTGCCTGTCAACACACAGGCGTAGAGACAGCCAGTTCACCACTGCTCTCATCTCAGGAGCTCTCATGCTTGTTAGGAGAGCTAAATCCCTCTCCATGCCCTTTCCACCCAGGTGTTCCACTGTTGAGCTATACAGGTATTTCCTATAACTCTCACTCCTCCTAGCCATAGACTATACGGGCTGCTACAATAAACATTTCCTTGTCTATTATTTAGATAGAAGTTCTAGAACATCAAATATTCATATTAATAAAATGTCATAATATATTTTATTTAAATATAAAGATTAAAATTATAACAAAAATATGTTCCCTTCTATTAAGTTTATGATGTTTTAGAAGCACTTAAGTATAGCGGCCTTCCATATTCAGGAGTTCTGTATGCAGAGATTTGTATCTATGATTCAACTGACAAGCAATTGAGTTTATTAAGGAAAATAAAAAATAATAAAAGCTAATACAAATAAAAAATAAAGTATAACAACTATTATATAGCATTTACATCACATTAGGTATCATGAGTAACACAGAGATGACTAGAAGTACAGGAGAGGATGTGTGTAGGTTACATGCAAATACTATGTCATGTTGTATAAAGAATTAGAGCATCCTGGGATTCTGGTATCTACAGGGTCCTGGTACCAGTCTCCTGTGGACACTGAGGGAAGACTGTATCTAATGTGCTTTAGGGTTTCTATTATTAAATCAATCTATTATTAGATTGAGAGTTTCAGATATACCTACAATTTAGAGTCCTGAGAACAGAATAGTGTGTTGTGATTCACAAAGACTTTATCACAAGCCTTCACATACATGGGCACGCTGTACTGTCACTTACAATAAGCAATTACTATGGATGTTATTTATCCCCATTATTTTAAGTAATGGAATACAATTTGAAGATCAGCTAAAAGTTATATAGAAAAATTCCAATTAAAATTCATAAATTATTTCCTTGATAAAGAAAATGTGGAAAATGAATCAAGAAATTTGGACTTTCTGGTAGAATTTTTCCTCTAATTAGCTGTAGCCAATTTACAAAATCATAGTGAGGTAAAAAGCGGGAATTAGATAACATTTTTCAAGACCTCCTCCAACTTTAAAATTTAAAATATTCCACTTGTGATGCTTTACTAAGAATAATGTCTTCTACTTCCATCCAGGTTAATACGAAGGAAGACATTATTCTTAGTAAAGCATCACAAGAATGGAGAAGCATGAATCCTATGTACTCAATTTTGATATGAGGACAATTAATGACAATTAAGGTTATGGGAGGGAAACAGAAAGAGGGACGGAGGGAGGGGGGTGGGGCCTTGGTGTGTGTCACACTTTATGGGGGCAAGACATGATTGCAAGAGGGACTTTACCTAACAATTGCAATCAGTGTAACATGGCTTATTGTACCCTCAATGAATCCCCAACAATAAAATAAATAAATAAATAAATAAAATTTAAAATATTTGATGTTTTAGACAAAATTTCCCATTCTGTTGCATAACTAAAAATAAGTTTATATCCTGACTGCACTTTGTCATTGCAATCAAATGTTTAGCCACAAAGGTGAAAGAAAAAACTGAGAAAAGATATAATCTGAATTCTGAATTACTAAAGAATAGAACTGTTGTGATATAAGAAACAGAACTAGAAAACTCCCAATGAAGGACTTTTTATTGTGATCACGTCCTGAGAATAAGAACAGTAGATATCTCTACTCTTGAATAGTGTCTACAGAGTTTTCAAATAAAACATTATTTAAGGATTGCAGAGGTCAGTTGAAAAATGTACTTTGTCAAATGAGATGAATAAGCTATATCTACCTTACAAAAATAAGTGACAGTGATAAATATTGATTATTCAAATTTTGATTTACATACTAAAAACTGAGTGTCTCAGGAATAGTGCTTATGGCAAAGAAATGCAGAGATATTTTGTCTCTGATAAACTGGGAAATGTATTCAGATGAATGAGTTGTACTTTTTTTTTTCATTAAATCATAGCTGTGTATAATAATGCAATCATGAGGTACAATGTGCTGGTTCCATATATAGTCTGAAATATTTTCACCAAACTGGTTAACATAGCCTTCATGGCATTTTCTTAATTATTGTGTTCAGACCCTTATACTCTACACTTAGTAAACTTCACCTGCACCCTTCCAAGATGCACCCTAGGTGTGGACCCACCAATCACCCTCTACCCTTCCTCCCCCTCCCTTCTCCTTCTTTCCCCCTTCCCCATATTCTTGTCCTGAGACCAGGTTATAGCCTTCGTATGAAAGCTATAAATTAGTTTCATTTTAGGGCTGAGTACATTGGGTACATTTTCTTCCGTTCTTGGGATACCTTGCTAAGAAGAATATTTTCCAGCTCCATCCATGTAAACATGAAAGAGGTAAAGTCTCCATCTTTCTTTAAGGCTGCATACTATTCCATGGTGTACAAATACCACAATTTATTAATTCATTCATGAGTCAATGGGCACTTCGTTTTTTTCCATGACTTAGCAATTATGAATTGGGCTGCAATAAACATTCTGGTACAAATATCTTTGTTATAATGTGATTTTTGGTCTTCTGGGTATATACCTAGTAGAGGAATTATAGGATCAAATGGCAGTTCTATTTTTAGATCTCTAAGTATTCTCCAAACATCTTTCCAAAAGGAACATATTAGTTTGCATTCCCACCAGTAGTGTAGAAGTGTTCCCTTTTTTTCACATCTGTGCCAGCATCTCTGGTTTGAGGATTTTGTGATGCGGGCTAATCTTACTGGAGTCAGATGATATGTCAAAGTCATTTTGATTTGCATTTCTCTGATAATTAAGGATGATGAGCATTTTTTCATGTGTCTTTAGGCTGTGCGCCTGTCTTCTTCAGAGAAGTTTCTCTTCAAGTCCCTTGCCCAGCCTGAGATGGGATCACTTGTTCTTTTCTTGCTAATACGTTTGAGTTCACTGTGGATTCTGGTTATTAAACCTTTGTCAGAGACGTATCCTGCAAATATCATTTTTTCTTCTATGTTTAGTCTATTTTGTAGTATGAGATAAATCATAATGTGGATTGACTGTAAAAGCATATAGTAGGTTGAGGTTTATTTTTATTTGTTTCAATGATCTTATGCCCTTATATCTCCTGGGAAGTCAGGAGGCTACTTTGTCTCAAGAAATGCCTGAGTTGAAACACTAGGGGATATTTATAAAACTGAAATATTTTGTCATTTTGATTTTTGCCCTGGTTGATATTTTAGATTTTATTGGTAAAATGTTATTTTTGCTTTTAAAATATCTTGCCTTATATACAGTGTTAAGTTCTCATCTGATAATTTAAGAGCTACATTTATTTCAACCAGTGTGCTGTGAGAGGATCTTAGGTGTGCCATAAACATTTTTGAAGATCATTAAATTATTTTTGAGGTACATTCAAAGCATAGTAAGTATATCTTTTAATCACTGAGTATTTTGAGATTAGAAACAGATATTCGCTGTCAATTCAATTTATATTTCTTTAAAAACAAGTGAGGTTACACATTTTTATATATTCATTAATTATATTGTTCATAATTATCACTTCATGTCTTTCTCCACTTATGTCCATAGTTTTAAAATAATTCCAGTTTTTAGGAATTCTTTAGGAAATGAAAAGCTATACTTTTTATTATATTTGCTGGAAATAAGATCTATTTTTATCTTTTCACCTGTACAATTTATTCTTCCATGTGCTTTCTTTGTTTTCTGAATTTTAATATTTGGTGGCTTAGAAATACTCAAGTGTTTAACTAAATATTTACTGAACTGATAATGATAACATTATAAACTTCATTTCCTTTAGACACTTAATCACTTGGCCATTTATTGACTTTTTATTTTTGATACTTATTTAAAATATTTTTAATATGGTAATATATCAAATTCTTATATATAACTAGCATATATTTCTAACCTAACTATATAGCACTCACTATTTTAAGTATTTTAGGTTTTATAATGTGTCTTAACATGTTGCCCTTGCCTGTATACTCTGATTTGGTAGTGAAAATAAATGACTTTAAAAAGATTCTTTAAAGTTTGTAGCCACTTACTATATCTAACATAGATACTTTGAGTTTCATTTATATAAGGTGCTTCAAATGAGCTAGGTGGATGTAATGTATTTATGAAAAAATAATGGAATACAGTATATGTTCTAAGTTGTGAAGAATTTATTAAAAAATGCATTAAATAATAAAATTAAAAGTAGGGACAAGGTGAACAACACAACTTCAAAGTGAAAAATTAACTATTTTCTAGACTCCTCAGTGAAGACCTTTAGCTCTACAGAGATAATGAGATCTTAGCCAAATTTCTTACCATAATTTCTTACCATTTCTTCTATGCTTTGAATGTAATCACCAAAATTTACGTGAACTGCAATCACCAATTTGATAATATTTATGAGAGTATAGCTCATAAGAATGAGATTAGCATCTTATAAAAGAGCTTTGAGGAGCAAGTCCCTTCTTTCCCTCTCTTCTGCTGCATGAGGACACTGTGTTCATCTTCTTCAGAGGTTGCAGCAACAAGGCCCTCTCCTGGAAACGGGGCCATCCTAACAACACACTGAACCAACCAGCACCTTGATCTTGGACTTCCTGATGGAGATCGATTGGAAATAAATTTCTATCATTTATAAATTATCCAGTCTGTGGTATTTTGTTGCAGCACTACAAATGGACTAAACATTGGAAGATTTTATATATATATACACACACACACATATAATATATATACACATACATTATATACATAATCTATATGCATGTATATATTTTATATGTATGTGTATATGTATGTATATATTATATAATTATAATTATATATATTTGCTCATCTGATTTTAGTTCATATGACATAAAAATAATTATGTAGATATAGATCAGTCTAGATTCTTATAGACATGCATATGTAGGGAACTTCCTTTTAGTTTTCTCCATGTACTGTGGTTATATGTGGGTGTAAAAATTTCAACTTACCCCAAAGTATGTAAGTTCTTATTCGGTAACCAGTAGCAGTCCTCCTATCACTCACTGTCAACAATGTATTAGTAGGTACTACAGAAACTGTTATATTTATTTTTCTTACTTAAAGATCACTATGAACAGATACAGGGCACATGATAAATCTGAAATCACCTTCTCACTGTTCCTCATTAAAAATAGCTCATAAAGATAAAACTTTCCAACTAGGACTGGATGTTTGAGCACTCCAGGAATGGAAATTAAGTACTAGGAAACAAAATCAGAAACTGCAGCTGATTCCTGCCTTTCTTTTTAATTTTTAAATATCTATTTAGAGTTTTATCTCCGAAGAATTCCTGTCAATTACAGAGCAGAGAATTCCTTTCAAAGGCAATGAAAGTTAGTAAGGCATAGCAAACAAGGGTTTTATGTTAGCATTATAAAGGACAAGAAACATCCTATGACAATTTAATTGCTAATGATTATTTTAATTACAAAAAATGGACTTCAGAAAGAAATCCTAGCAATCTTTAGTTTTCCCTTTCCTAAGTGCAAATGGGAAATTATATAGTCAAAAAGAAAATAGTTTATTATGATTGGACATTGTTATGCAAGAAAAGAGAGAAATACGGGAAGGACGATTTTTCATATGAAATATCAATGTGATTCTGTCTCCATTTCTATTACCAAGCTGAAAATATTTTCATCTTTAAAAGTCATACAATCCTATTTTTTTCTCTTTTAAAGAAAACCATTACAAAATTACTTTGAAAATATTTTGGCCTTGAATTTCAGCATGGAAATTTATAAATCTCTATATATAATAAAGGGTTTTAAATCAGAAATTGGCAATGACACAATGTACACATATTTCAAAACAGCAGGTTGTGCACCGTAAGTATACAGGCATACCTCATTTCATTGTCCTTCACTTTACTGTATCTTGTAGACACCGCATTTTTTAAAATTGAACATTGCCAAAATGTGGAAACAGCCTAAATGCCCACCAACCCAGGAATGGATTAACAAGCTGTGGTATATGTATACCATGGAATACTATTCAGCCATTAAAAAAAATGGAGACTTTACATCCTTCGTATTAACCTGGATGGAAGTGGAAGACATTATTCTTAGTAAAGCATCACAAAAATGGAGAAGCATGAATCCTATGTACTCAATCTTGATATGAGGACAATTAATGACAATTAAGGTTATGGGGGGGGAAGCAGAAAGAGGGATGGAGGGAGGAGGGTGGGGCCTTAGTGTGTGTCACATTTTATGGGGGCAAGACATGATTGCAAGAGGGACTTTACCTAACAATTGCAATCAGTGTAACTGGCTTATTGTACCCTCAATGAATCCCCAACAATAAAAAAAAAAAAATTGAACATCTGTGGCAAACTTGCATCAACAAGTCTGTCTGCTCTATTTTTCAACAGCATGTGCTCACTTGATATATCTGTGCCACATTTTCATAATTCTAATAATATTTCCTTTTATTACTGTTATATCTGTTATAATACATGATCAGTGATTTTTGATGTCACTATAGTTGTTTTGCAGCACCACAAACTACATCCAAATAGAAAAATAAACAGACAATAAATACCGTGTGTGTTTTAGCTGCTTCAATGACTTGCCATTCACTTATCTCTCTCCTTTTCCTTCGACCTCCCTATTGTCTGAGACACAATATTGATGTTAGGCCAATTAATAACCCTCAATGGTCTCTAAGTATTCAAGTGAAAGGGAGATTCACACATGTCTCATTTTCAATCAAAAGCTAGTAACGATTAAGCTTTATAGGAAGTCATGTCAAAAGTCTAGGTAAGTCTGAAAACTAAGCCTTTTGCACTAAACAGCTATCCATGCTATGAATGAAAAGGAAAAGTTGCTGAAGGGAATTAACAGTGTTACTCCAACAAACACACGTATGATAAGAAAGTGAAACAGCCTTTTTGCTGATATAGAGAAAATGTTAGTGGTCTGGATTAAAGATCAAACTATCCACAACATTCCCTTAAGCCCAAACCTAACCCAGTGTAAAACCCTCTCTCAAATATGAAGGGTAAGAGAGGTGAGGAAAGCTGGAGGTGTTGAAGCTAGCAGAGGTTGATTCAGGTGATTTATGAAGTTTAAGGAAAGAAGTCATCTCTATAACATAAAAGTTAAAGGTGTAGTGGCAAGAGCTGATGTTAATTTGCTGCAAGCCATGCAGAAAATCTAGTTAAGATCACTGTTGAAGGTGACCACACTAAACATATGTTTTATTTCCAATACACACGAAACAGCCCTATGTTGGAATATAATGCCATCTCAGACTTTCATAGTTAGAGAGAAGTCAATGCCTGACTTCAAAAATTCAAAGGACAGGCTGACTCTCTTGTTAGGCGTCAGTATAGCTGGTGACCTTAAACTGAAGCCAATGCTCATTTACCATCCAAAGTATCCTACTCTACCTTTGCTCTGGAAATGAAACAACCAAGCCTAGATGACAGCACATCTGTTTACAGCATGGTTTGCTGAATACTTCAAGCCCATGGTTGAGATCTATTGCTCAGAAAAAAAAAGGAAAAAGATTCTTTTCAAAATATTACTGCCCATTCACAATGCAAGAGCTCTAATGGAGATACACAAGATGAGTATTGTTTTTGTGCTAAAACAACCATTCTGCAGCCTACAGATCAAGTAATAATTTTGATTTACAAGTCTTATTATTTAAGAAATGCATTTTTCGGGTGGCACCTGTGGCTCAAAGGAGTAGGGCGCCGGCCTAATATGCTGGAGGTGGCGGGTTCAAACCCAGCCCCAGCCAAAAATTACAAAAAAAAAAAAATGAATTTTTTAGGTTATCAGCCACAGACAGTGATTCCTCTGATGGATCTGCACAAAGTAAATTAAAAACCTTCTGGGAAGGATTCGCCATTGTGCGTGGTATAAGAAACATTTGTGATTCATAGGAGGAAGTCAAAATACCAACATTTACAGTAATTTGGAAAGAGTTGATTCTAAATATTATTGATGACTCTGAGGGATCCACAACTTCAATGGAGGAAATAGTGGCATATGTCCAGAAAGTATCCAGCCATAATGTCTCTTTTCCTATCACATGACTGGATACTTTCCAGACAGCCCTTGTATGTTGTAGAAATACCCAGGAAGGCATAAACAGATGTGGGATGTCTGAAGATGTGACTAAATTGCTGCAATATCATAATCAAACTTTGATAGATAAGGAGTTGCTTCTTAAAAGTGAACAAAGAAAGCGGTATCCATCAAAAAATAACCCCATTCCCTCCTCCTCTCAGCCTGTGGTAACCTATTTTAATGGGTAAGGAGTTTCTGTTTTAGGGTGATGGAAGTTTTAAAAATAGAAAGTGGTGATGTTTTCACAACTCTATGAATATACTTACTGCCTCTAAATTGTACACTTGAAGATGATTAAAATGGCAAATTTTATATTATATACATTTTACTAAAATTTAAAAAAGTTATTAATATAATATACCACCTCAAAATAAAGAAAGTAGTCTCTTAAGATGGAATCTACTCCTGGTGAAGGAGTGAACACATTGAAATAACAAGGCACCTTGAATATTACTTGAACTTAGCTGATAAAGGAGAGGCAAGTATTGTGAGAAATGACCCCAATTTTGAAAGAAGCTCTACTATGGATAAAATGCTATCAAACAGCATCACATGTTACATGTGAATCTGTAGTAAAAGGAAGAGTCAACTGATAAGTGAAATAAGACAACTTCATTAATTAAGAAGCCACAGCACCCCAGCCTTGAGCAGCCACCATCCTGATCAGTCAAAACTGAGGCAAGATCCTTCCCAAGCAAAATGGTCATAATTCATTGAAAGTTCAGATGGTCATTAGCATTTTTAGCAAGAAAGTATTTTTAATTGTATGTATTTTATAGACATAATACTATTTCACATGTAACAGCATACCGAAGTGTTTTTTTTTTGTTGTTGTTGTTTTTATAAAGATGGACTGTCACTATATCAACCAGGCTTGCCTTGGCCTACCACAGTGCTAGGATAAGGATAAAAGGCATAAAACATTGCACCTGTCTTGTGATATAGTATAAACATAACCTTTACAGGCACTGGGAAACCAGACCAGTTGCTTGACTTGCTGTATTGCAGTTTTTGCTTTATTGCAATATTCACATTATTGTGGTGGTCTGAAACCAAAACATATACCTGGGGGTATGCCTACATACTATTTTTACTTGGTGATTAAAAATAAATAAAAATAGAGTGGTAATGATACAGTTAAGAAAACAGAAAATGTCATCATTTTGTTTTGTTCTCTTTTTATATTCTAGCTCCTACTATTAATCACACAGTTTACGTATAAGCTATATATATCTTTTTCAAATAATTTGAGTATAATACAATTAAAGTTACTTAAAATATCTTATGACTCAGAATAAATTATTCATTTACCTAAATTTATTATTTTTAATGTTAATCTACTTTTATGAAGAAGAAAACCTCTTTGGAATATCATATGTATTAACATACAAAAAATGAGAAATGAAAAAACTAACAATATTCATTTACAGAATATAACTATAAAGTATAAAATTTAAACAAAGTCCAAAGAAGTAATATGCCCAAATGATAGTCTGTTCTAAAAATTATTATTACTACTCTGATGCTCAAAACATTTTAAACCCTTTCAAGAATGAGTTTACATAGAATTATATTTATAGTCATTGCCCTGTTCTACCAACTATCCCATAAATGGCAAATAGAAATTCTACAAAACACGTAAACTATCTTGAGATTCTGGACAATACCCAAAACCATGGCAGATACACCCACATTTGGAAGCACACAACAAAATCGAAGTCCTTACATTCCATCATTGATGATGTCTAACACATCAACCAAATTTCATTAGAAAAACATGATCAATATTCAATATAAGAGGCAACTAATGAAAACCCATTCTAAAGTAACCCAGATGTTGAAATTAGTAGGAAAAATGTATAAAGAGCTCTTACGTTTATACTCAAGGATGTAGAGGAAATTATGCTCAGTCTTAATACAGTAAGATACTTCAGCTGAAAAACAGAAACTATATTAAAAATCAGCCCTTCAGAACTGAAAAATATAATAGCTGAAATAAAATTTCAGCAGATGAGATTAATAGCAGATTTAATATGAGATTAAATCAAGGATGATTTAATTTCTGCTCTGTGGTATCCCTAGTATGTAGAATAGTGGCTAGCAAGCAGTGGGTTTATATATATATTAATATATTCAATATATAATATTGACATATATTTTAATGTGAAATGATATATATTTTAATTTAAAATACTAATATACTTCTACAATATATTTTATATATTAATATTATATATTTATCCTTTTTTCATTCATATATAGGGCATCCATAAATTTCATGTGCAATTTAAAATAGTTATACACAAAATTTATGTGCACCCTGTATATCAAGTATGAGTGGAAAATGATACAAGAATACACAATATATAGAAAGAACTTCATAAGAGTATTGTTTCTAAGAAAACAGAGCCCATTTCCAAATAGATGCTTGACTATAAGTCAATTCTAAGTCTATTATATTCATAAAATTCAGTGGTTTTTCTTATCAAAAACAATGCGGAAGAGTATAGATATGAGAAGATATTTATGATATAATAGTCAATGAAAAAATCCTGTTGCAAAACAGTATTACATGTCATATATATTAATAGAGTTAAATATTTAAAACATTTTCTTTAAAAGTTAAATCAGTTACTTTAAAAGACTGCTAGAGTCATTACTTCTATATGACCACCTTATTTTTTATTTCAAACTGCATAGATAAGTTGGCCTGAATGATTTTTAAAAATCAAACACATTATCAAAAGACAAACATTTGCTAACATTTAGGTTATGGAAAGGGACATGCTGCACACACCCACAAATAAATTCACAAGGTGTTTCAAGTAACATCATTATGGCAACTATATTTCTTTTTCTTTTTTTTTTTTGACAGAGCCTCCAGCTGTCACCTTGGGTAGTGTGCTATGGTATTACAGCTCACAGCAATCTTCAACTCCTGGGCTTAAGTGATTCTCTTGCCTCAGCCTCCCAAGTAGCTGGGACTACAGGCGCCTGCCACAGCACCTGTCTATTTTTTGGTTGCAGCCATCATTGTTGTTTGGTGGGCCCAGGCTGGATTTGAACCCGCCAGCTCAGGTGTATGTGGCTGGTGCCTTAGCCACTTGAGCCAAAGGCGCCGAGCCGGCAACTATATTTCTTATAGGTAACTCACTTGTTGTGAAGTCCATTAAACAGTAGTTATGATTACACATTCTATAGATGAAGTCCCAGCTTCACCATCAAGTAGAAGTATGACCTCAGGATAAAACTCTCTTTACCTCACTTTTCTCATCCTTACTGGGTGATGCTACTAGCATCTACAATATAACACTGTAAAGATTATATAACTCAATATATGTAAAACGCTTGTAACAATATCTGCCACATACTTCTGTGTAAGTGTAGCTATTATCTTATAATTAGATATGTATATTCTAAGAGCTTTAAAGAAAGTTAATGTTGAGCTAAGTTTACACTTCATAGAAGAGTTGTAAAAATAGTACAGAGAGATTCTATATATGTGCCCTTCATTCATGTTCCCTTTATGATAATAACATCTACATAACCACAGCCCATTCATTTATCAAAACTAAGAAAAGAACCTTGGTACAATACTATTAACCTAAGCACAGTATTTAGGTTTCTGTGTTTTTTCACTTTTTTCCTGTTCCAGATTCAACCAGGGATCCTGCATTGTATTTAGTTGTCACGCCTCTTTAGTTTCTTCCAATCTCGGGCAGTTCCTCAGTTTTTCCTTGTCTTTTATTCCCTTGACACTCTGAATAATAATGGACAATTATTTCACAGACTATCCTATGATCTGGGGCTGATATTTTCTCACTATTAGATTGAGTTTAGTTATTACTGGGAAAGACAGCAGAGGTCACACACCCTTCTCAGTGCCTCGTATCAGAAAGTAGATGACATTAATAGCTGTTAATCTTGATGGTTGATTAATGCAGTATCTGATACTTTAAGGCAAGCATTGTTTCTGTTTACACTTTTATTCACTGATTTTAACATCTGTCAGCAGATCTTGGTTAAAGCAATTATTTTGGTATTCAAATGTTGATTGTTTTATTTCCCTCATTCTTTCTGGATTTACTCATTGAAATATTTTTGTAATGAAAAGTTGTCACTTCCACCCCACTTAAATGTTTACTCACGTATGTGTTTGTGTCAGTATGGCTTCATAAGTATCTATTTTAGCTTTGGGGTATAATCCAAATATCTATTTTTTGTTTATGTTTTTATGTATACCATTTATATTGTTGATTCGATTACGTTGTCCCAACTTCGGCCACTGGAAGGTCTTTCAGTTTAATTCCCAGGTCTTTTCAATATGCCCCATTTTTTTTAGCATATTTTTATTTTCTGGCAACAAAAGATGCCCCAGGCCCATCTTAAGTTTTCCTGCCCCAGCTCTAGAATCATATGATGGCTTTTATAATTACACTATTTTTAGCAGGGTTCCATATTTCTCTCAGGTCAATGTAGATGAAGGATATCCTTTTAAAAATCCTTAATTATTGTTGAATTTAGTTTCCTCATTAATTATTCTAAATTGCAAGAAGTGTTGCAATTTGATGAATGCAAACAAACCCTTCACATTATTTTAATGAATTAGAATTAATTAAATCTTGCTAAATTTTTAAAATAAAATGCTACAGACCTAAATGTTCTAAACTACCATATATAAGCATTTGGTGGTTAAGTTACTAAGGCGAAAATTGTGTAAAACCATCTATGAAACTAGTGTATGGTGCCCCATGATCACATTAATGTACACAGCTATGATTTAATAAAAAAATAAATAAATAAATAAAAGCTAATTGACCTGTTCTGACTCAACCATCACAAATACACTGTCAAAATTATTACATCTAAGGCCATCATAACCTACTGTTCAAAAATTATACAGCTTCCTCTAAGAACCCCTACCAACTTGACATTTCTTAATATGGTCCTGCCTTCAAGAGGAATCAATCTGATTTTTCAGCTCTTTAACAGTGATAAAGATACTTAGAACCTCATTGTTTTCATCAGTCACTATCCAGTTTTAATTTTTTTCTCAGGGATTTTTCCAGCAAGGCTGTCACCACACCTGTTAGCTTTTAAAACTTGTATCTACCCCAGCCTGACCAGCACTAACCTCTTTGTAAGTATCTCCTAAGATCTTAATAGGTAGTTAGATTTCATCTACAAAGTCATATCTGAGATTCTGCTTCCTAATTATATGAAAATAAAAATCTTTCATTAGATTGGATTAAATGCTCAATTTAAGGTCTAACTCTTGCTAGAACTGTAGGAAGGAAAAAGCTTCCTCATATCAAGGGATTCTATCCTGTTGTTATTAAGTCCAGGTGAAAGCACATCTCTATTAAAAAAAGTTGGCATTGTTAGGACGTTTTTTAACTAAAGGTTTATAATCTAATGTTTCTCATTAAATAATATTGTCATCACTCCTGTTAAAAATTGTTTGACTAAATAAATCTTGAAGGCTACATTAATTTGCAATTGCTAGTAAAGTGTTCAGCATGTTTATTTTTAGTATCATATTGTCACCTTGTCTTTGCATTGCATTTCACAGCTTATATTTAATGGCTTTTGCATGTATTACTATATTACAGCTGATGCTTTATATATATTTTTTAATAAAGCACAACAGGTATTTTTGTTTTATCCATTTTATACACGGACAGACTAAAGGTAAAAGAAATTCAATGTCCAGCAGCAGAGTACATATCTTATGAAATAATGCTTTAGACACATAATCTTCCTGGTAAATAAGATTTGGATGTCAATCAGAGAGAGCAAGAAATCACTGTCACATGTGGAAATAACTGCCATAGCTTCGATTCTATACTGATCCACCAAAACACACATTCTATTCTGTTCCTTGGTTATGTCATTGATGGTAATGTTGGACAGAAAGAAGCTTTTGATAACATCCTCACCCTGCTACATAAGTGACCCAAGAGACACGCTCTACACCCCCCAATGCCACTTTGCCTTTGCAAATCAAAACTGAAGACCTTCTAAAGTTTCCAACAAAATCAGTTGCACTGCCTAGAATGCACATCCTCTCCTAAACACTTTGAAGTTCCATTAGTTATCAAGGGAAACTATCTTACAGCCCAGCAAAGGTTTTCTTTATGTTTAATCACAGATTATTCTTTCCTTTTCACTACCTTGCAAACACACACCACTGGTTACAAAGGAGAACAGGCAAAAGAAGGGCTTGATCTATGCAAATTTACTACCCAAAATGAACATTCTACTTGGTGGTCTCAAATCCTTAGCTTTTTATACAAATGGAAATGATGCTATTATTATGTTCTAAGACAGGAATTTTTTTTTTTTTTTTTTTTTGTAGAGACAGAGTCTCACTTTATGGCCCTCGGTAGAGTGCCGTGGCCTCACACAGCTCACAGCAACCTCCAACTCCTGGGCTTAAGCGATTCTCTTGCCTCAGCCTCCCGAGTAGCTGGGACTACAGGCGCCCGCCACAACGCCCAGCTATTTTTTGGTTGCAGTTTGGCTGGGGCCGAGTTTGAACCCGCCACCCTCGGTATATGGGGCCGGTGCCTTAGCAACTGAGCCACAGGCGCTGCCCTAAGATAGGACTTCTTAATTCCACTCTGTGAACTTGGATGAAGAAAAACAAATTGCATATTTATCATCACTAACTTCTAAGTGAAATTTTTATTATTTCCCGGTTTGAACGCAGGAAATAAACCACAGTAGTAAAAGTAGTACTTGTGGCTTTGTCATCATATACATACATATTTCATGTAACATTACAATTATTATACGTGGCTCAAAATATTATTTAGGCTCATCATCATTTAAATTAGGCTTGCTTGCTAGATATCATTATTCACGGTGTTAATAGGAACACTCATGATCTTAAGCCTTACATGTAAAAATATTTTGATAACTTAATTTCCATAACATTGGTGCCCTTTGTAAGTTTATGCATTTTATCGTGTCCATTTAAAAATAGAATCTGGGGCTGGGCACAGTGGCTCATGCCTATAATCCTAGCACTCTGGTAGGCCAAGATGGGAGGATCACTTGAGCTCAACAGTTCAAGTTCACTCTGGTGCCTGTAGTCCCAGCTACTTGGGAGGTTGAGGCAGGAGGAATGCTTGAAGTCAGAGGAGTTTGAGGTTGCTGTGAGCTAGGCTGAAGCTGCGGCACTCCAGACTGGGGCAAAAGAGCAAGACTTTGTCTCAAAAAAAAACAAAATTAAATTATAAAAATGGTATTCTGAGAAGGGATCCATAGCATGTATCAGTCTGCCAAAGCAGTCTGTGGAAGAAAAAGCATTAAGAATCTTGCTAAAGGGAAAGACTAACAGCCCCTTATCCTCCAGGGTGAGAGAAGGAAGTCTCTGGCCTGCCCAATATCAGAAGAGAGTTAATGGATTAGTTTACTAGCACTGTTCACACAAAATGCCACAAACTAAATGGCTTAAAAAATGAAATTTATTTGTAACTGTTCTGAAGCCTGGAAATTCCGAGATCAAGATGTCAGCAGGATTGATTTATTTTTACTCACAAGTCACCCCTTGGTCTACGTCAAAGACCTTTTCTCAAAGTCTTACAAAGAAACCAGTCATATTAGATTTGAGCCTACCCATGCTCATTTTACTTACT
The DNA here is from genome assembly GCF_027406575.1 of Nycticebus coucang. Classification (NCBI taxonomy): domain Eukaryota; kingdom Metazoa; phylum Chordata; class Mammalia; order Primates; family Lorisidae; genus Nycticebus; species Nycticebus coucang. The sequence continues at coordinate 3,778,573 of NC_069799.1, read as the reverse complement.
TTTCTTTTTAGAAATCCTATCTCTAAATACAGTCACATTCTAAATAAGCAGGAGTTAGAACTACAAAACATGACTTTTTTGAGGAAACAATTCAGCCTCTTACAATCTCTGTTGAAAGTCTCTGATTGAAGAGACAGGATATGCAGCAGCTGAAGGAAGAAAATACCTTGTGTAAAAAAGAAGTGATGACAATAATGAAGCCAAACTTTTGCATGATCAGACTATTCTGATTTGAGTGAAAGTCTATTCCAAAATATTTTAAAGGAGTGTCCAGCCTTTTAGACTTCTCTGCTACACATCTGAAGAAGAGTTGCCTTGGGCCACCATTAAATACACAAACACCCACAAAAGCTGATGAGCAAAGAAAAAAAAAAGAAAAGGTTTGGGCATAATTTTTGCAATATCCTTCACCACAGATAAGCAAAATAGTTCTCAAATAATACACATGCACCCTGCAGGCCATAAATAGGTCAGAAACCCTCAACTAAAATATAGTAAGAATTTTAAAACTCAGTGGTTATGATGCTGGTCACATACACTAGGGCTGGCAGGTTCGAACCTGGCCCGGGCCTGCTAAACAACAACAACTGCAATAAAAAAGCAACCAGGCATTCTGGTGGGTGCCAGAATGGGAAGCTACTTGGGAAGCTGAAGCAAGAGAATTGCCTGAGTCCAAGAGTTGGAGGTTGCTGTGAACTATGAGGCCATAGCAGGGCACTCTACCGAGGGCAACAAAGTAAGACTCTCAAAAAAAAATTTTTTTAAGTAATTTCTTGCTTTACATTAGTACCTAGAACGACATGACACTGTTTTTAAAATAGTTCTATTTATAACTTCAAATAGTTATAAACTGTTTTCTATACTGATACAAAATATTTTTCAAAAATTATCCTAGCTTAAAAATACAGTATTTTAAAATCCATCACACATGCATCCTTGCATGTAGCAAGTAATTACTGCGCTTTCTCAAGAGTCAGCCACTGATGACCTTGGGTGTTGCAGACATTTCATAGCAATGACTGTGTGTGCGGCATTAAATCTCCTACCCCTATTAGCTACTCTTCCTGTACCGCTTTGTATCTCCCTATGTCATAAAGCACAACAACAAAAAAAGCTGCCAAAATGGGGGTGGGGGGTTAGATATTTTTCAAATGAAAAAGAGGTCACCTTACATTAAGAAATAAACTATGGATATCTAGTGGTATTAAAAGCTTAAAACACGTTTCAAAACTACATTTAGAGAAGTCAAATAGAAACTGAGCAATAAAATCATTGAAGCAGCATAGTCTTCCATCTTATACACATACTGCAATTTGTTAATCCATTCGTGGGTTCATGGGCACTTGGCTGTCTCCATGTCTTGGCAATTACAAATTGGGCTGCAATAAACATTCTGGTGCAAATGTCTTTGTTGTAAAATGATTTTTGATCATCTGTGCTTACCTGGATGGACCTGGAACATATTCTTCTTAGCAAAGTCTCTCAAGAATAGAAAAAAAAGTATCCAAGGTATTCAATACTACACATAACTATAGTCCAGAAAGTAGAAAGAAGAGTGGGGAGGTGAGAAGAGGGAGGGTATTTGCCGGGGACCTCACCTAATGCGCATAATGCAATGGTACATTTCAAAAGTATTAAGAAAAGAATATAGGCTTGGTGCCGGCCACAAGCGGGTTCGAGCCCAGCCCAGGCCTGCTAAACACCTATGACAACTGCAACCAAAAAATAGTCCCAGCATTGTGGGGGGCGCCTGTGGTCTCAACTACTCAGGAGGCCGAGGCAGGAGAATTGCTTAAGCATAGGAGTTTGAGGTTGCTGTGAGCTGTGACGCCACAACACTCTACCAGGGGAGACTAGTGAAACAGCCCCAAATAATAAATAAATAAAAGAATATAATTGTGATAGACGTGTTGATCAGTTCAATATAAGCATTTTACATTGTATATCAAATCAGTACACTGAACCCCATGAATGCATCAATGTACACTGTTACGATTTAAAAAAAAAAAATTTTAATATAAAAAAATTGTTGAAACAGGCTGCAGGGCCTCTATGGGAAAGAAAGGCAACCCTCCGGCCTGCCCTGAAGCCACATCCACTCACCCCGACACTGAACAATCTGCAAAGCGTGGACTCGGCTCGGCCAAAGGAACCCAGGCGCCTCAGCAGCGCCCACGCACTCACCACGCATGCATACACGCACGCACACATTCACCATGCACGCACACAGGCACTCACCACGCATGCATACACGCACGCACACACTCACCATGCACGCACACAGGCACTCACCACGCATGCATACACGCACGCACACACACACGCACGCACTCACCACGCATGCATACACGCACACACGCACGCACTCACCACGCACGCATACACGCACGCACCACATAAGCACCCACATACGCATGCGCACACGCACCAGGTGGAAAGGCTTTGCTACAGTAAAAGTAGGAGAAAGGTAAACTTCCTTTAAAGAAAAACTTTCTTTTGTCAGGACATAATGAGACAAATCCAGTAATCATTTTGGCATTTTTCCATGCCTGCAGAGAAAAAGGAAAAATGGCAGAGAAGACGTTTATAATTTTACATTTCTTTGCGTCATTTTAGTTCAGACTACACTGCAGTGTAAAGTACAATTACCAGCACAGCCATAGCTGGAGACCCACTGGAGACCCTTTCATTGCTCACCTGCTCAGTTGAAACTAAATAGCTATCAGTGACTCAGTCATTTCAAATTGTCCTCCTGCTTGTTTACTTAGACATGTGCCAGCCACAGACCAGGGAAGTCTCTTCTCCCAATCCTCGAGAAGAAAGAAACTTCCCAATAGCCTTGCCCACTGAACATGCCTGCTTTCCTGCCTGATTACCCTCTGACCCTCGCTGCAACGAGCCCGATCTCCCCTCCTCCTGGTGGATCATCCAACCCAGTCTTTGTTTTAAGTTATGAACCAAAGGCATTCTGCAGTAACTTTTTTTCTTATGAATCCCAGTTAACTGACAGGAGTGTTTGAAATTCCGTGGATAATATTTCATATTATAAATGAATGTCACCCAAATTTTAAAGTCCTGAAAGTTTCTGTTGACACAAGACAATGATTGTACACCTCACATATTATCTGCAGCCTGTTCTTGTGGCCTCTATCTGGAGTCTGGATTCTAGACTGTTCCACTAGATAAAAGGGACCACAGTGGGGACAGGCAGATTCCACCCTACCAGGAGTCTATCTTGATAGTTATCAAAACCGTGTTCTAGGCATGGCCCTATGGTACTATTTCTAGTTTTCAGGGATTATACATACATTTTAGCCACTAGTAGAGTTGTACTACTGTTAGGCGGTGCTGGTCTGGTTTAGGTGCCACTTCCTCTTGCCCGGCAAGGGGACACGGCCAGGCTCACGCCAAACAGGCCTGCCCCAGGCCGGGAAGGAGACAGCCTATGGAGGCGCCTCCCAAGTTAGTGTGGGCCCCCTGCTGTCACCCTGGGGGCAGGGGCTGCAGCAGCAGCATCAGCGAGCGAGCGAGAGAGGATGAGCCCCAGCACCTGCAGCGCCAGCGGGCTCCATTCCAGAAGCAGCAGCCTTGGCTGGCGCTGCCACCAAGCACGTGGCCTGTCCCACTTTTCGGGGCCTCAAGGCCTGAGGGGGTATATGCAGTGGCGGCCCCCAGCTTTCCCCTTTCTGCCTTGGGGGTGGGGCGACATGCTGCCTCGGGCTCCAGCTTCTCTCCCTGAGAAGCGGGGAAGGTGGGCCTGGGAGGAGACAGACCTCCTTGCCCACCCGCAACACCTCGGCTTCTCTCCGGGGCAGGACGGAGACCGAGGGGTGTGGCAGGCGGGGAGTAGGAACCAAGGTGCCGCCTGGGGATTGTTGTCCAGTCGGAAGACATAGTGAGGAGCCCCTTGTGACCTTACACTGACCTGGGCCCACTGGGCTCATCGGGTATTTAAACGTGCAAATTTCAGCCCTTTGGGTTCCTGCGGGGGTTCCAGGAAGGACACCTGAGTCTTAGGAAGTTTTGTTGTGTGACCCTAACCTGTCAGTTAGCCCGAAGGCGATAGCCACTCAATCAATCCTGCCCTGGGAAGGTGGGACAAGCAGATAGCAGGTAGAAGACGGTGTGCTCAGACTCAGGTGGACTCGGTCTCAGACTTAGGGTGGAGAGTGACCTGTCTTGTCTTGCTCTTGAGACATATTTTCCTTATGGTTTGTGTGCTTTGTTCTGTAATAAATGTATGCTGGTGCTGATCGCTCTAAGACCAGCCATCGCAGGCTGGGCGCTGGTGCTCATTCTTGGCACTGGGAGCCAAGAACTGAGGGACCTAACACTATTTCTGGAGAATTGAAATCACTGATCTCTCTCTGATTTGCTATTAAATTAATATTGAGATATTTAAATTTAAGTAACATTTACGGAGATCCTCATAGGTGCTGAGAATTTTGATGAGTCCTAGGGAAACAATGACCAAGATCTTTATGCCGCTGATGCTCCCTCAGTACAAAATCCTCACCGTATAAACAATTTCATACGATTTGTTACAATTGAGGGCCAAAGACTGTTTCTGTCCCTTTTGAAAAAAAAATATATATTTTTTTCATCATATTGTAGCTTGATAAATTCTGGAATTCAGAACCAGATAAATCTCTCATCCTGGGTGCTGCTTTTATTGGACAGTCAAAAAAAAAACCAAAACAGTTCCCCTTTCTGTTGAAATTGTGAGAAATCTCTGAGCTAAATTCAGTGATAAATCTATTATCTAAAGCCAGCTTCCAGGCCCTATTTACCTTTCTAGTTCTTTTTAATATCCCATGCTGCCTTGAAATAAGCAAGTATTTATTCCTTTAACAAATAGCTGATAAGCACCAACTAGGTACTTTATTAGGTTTTTATGAAGATGTGGGCCTGAGTGTGGGAGTAAATGTACAAAAAACGGAGGTTGTAAATAATATAAAGCTAATGGCAGGGTATAATTACGCTACCTGATAACAGGGCCTGAAGAAATACATGTTAACATGTATATTAATTATGAAAATTATTTCATATAAAAGTAAGGATCACTACTAAAACTTAAGAAGATTGTGTATGAATATACTTTGCAATAATCTAGTGTGCTTCAAACACTGAAATACATTTTACTGGTCAACATTTCCTCTCTTCCAGCCTCTGGATCTATTGCTAAACATCACAGCTATCAAGGAAGTCATCCATGTCTACAATAAAAGACCTTCTTTCAAATGTGTCCTCAGTTTATCTGAATCAGATGCCTCTGTCTACTGGAATTCTTGATACAGTTTGAAATTGTAATTTGTCCTCTGTTGAGCATCTGATGCAAACAGCAATACAAATACAAGTCAAGGAAGCAAGAATTAAAGCCTTGTTTGTGTGATATGTATTAATTACAGTGAAAGCCAGTAAAAAAAAAAAGAAAAATACATGGGAAAGAAGTAGAAGGAAGTGCTCTCCTTTGTGCTATATGCTTCCCAATGTATCTTTGAAGGTTTCTTTGCTTACACCAAGAAGTTGACGATTCCACCGATGAGGTCAAGGTAGGTTACTGATCATCAGCAAATGTGGCTTGCTACACATAGATATTTTCATCAATTTATTATTTAAAACATCGAAAACATGTCCTCCTAAACGTAGATTCTGGGTACAAATTTAAAGAGAACTATCTTTTTAAAAAAATGAAATACTACATATTTCTGTTGCTTAGGGAATAAAACCAAATAATCCTTCACATAGGCCATTATTCTTAACTATGTATGCAATTCTACAAATCACTGCCTCACAAAGTTACAAATTATTTACCATTTTCATTACATCCATGGATTTTCTTTACCAATATTTTTTTAAGAACTTCTTTTAAGGGCATATATATATATATTTTTTTTTCAGTGAAGTTTTTTTTTTTAATTGTTGGGTTCATTGAGGGTACAATAAGCCAGGTTACACTGATTGCAATTGTTAGGCAATGTCCCTCTTGCAATCATGTCTTGCCCCCATAAAGTGTGACACACACCAAGGCCCCACCACCCTCCCTCCATCCCTCTTTCTGCTTTTCCTCCCTCCCCATAACCTTAATTGCCATTAATTGTCCTCATATCAAAATTGAGTACATGGGATTCATGCTTCTCCTTCTTGTGATGCTTTACTAAGAACAATGTCTTCCACTTCCATCCAGGTTAATACGAAGGATGTAAAGTCTCCATTTTTTTTAATAGCTGAATAGTATTCCATGGTATACATATACCACAGCTTGTTAATCCATTCCTGGCTTGGTGGGCTTTTAGGCTGTTTCCACATTTTGGCGATTGTAAATTGAGCTGCAATAAACAGTCTAGTACAAGTGTCCTTATGGTAAAAGGATTTCTTTCCTTCTGGGTAGATGCCCAGTAATGGTAATGCAGGAACAAATGGGTGGTTGACTGGATTAAAAAACACAAGCCATCCATTTGCTGTCTGCAAGAAACACACCTGGCTTCAAAAGACAAATTAAAGCTCCGAGTCAAGGGTTGGAAGACAATTTTTCAGGCAAATGGACTTCAGAAGAAAAGAGGAGTTGCAATCGTATTTTCAGACACATGTGGATTTAAGGCAACTAAAGTCAAAAAAGACAAAGATGGTCACTTTATATTGGTCAAGGGAAAAATACAACAAGAAGACATTTCAATTCTAAATATTTATGCACCCAATTTTAAAGCTCCCAGATTCTTGAAACAGACCTTACTCAGTCTGAGCAATATGATATCTGATAATACCATAATAACAGGGGACTTTAACACTCCTCTTACAGAGCTGGAGTACTCCTCTTACTCCTCTAAACAGAAATTAAACAAAAATATAAGAGATTTAAATGAGACCCTAGAACAACTGTGCTTGATAGATGCACATAGAACACTCCATCCCAAAGATAAAGAATATACATTCTTCTCATCACCCCATGGAACATTCTTCAAAATTGATCATATCCTGAGACACAAAACAAATATCAACAGAATCAAAAGAATTGAAATTTTACCTTGTATCTTCTCAGACCATAAGGCACTAAAGGTGGAACTTGACTCTAACAAAAACGCTTGACCCCACACAAAGGCATGGAAATTAAACAATCTTCTGTTGAATAACAGATGGGTGCAGGAAGAAATAAAACAGGAAATCATTAACTTCCTTGAGCATAACAACAATGAAGACACAAGCTACCAAAACATGTGGCATACTGCAAAAGCAGTTTTGAGAGGAAAATTTATCGCTTTAGATGCCTACATTCGAAAAACAGAAAGAGAGCGTATCAACAATCTCACAAGAGATCTTATGGAATTGGAAAAAGAAGGACAATCTAAGCCTAAACTCAGTAGAAGAAAAGAAATATCCAAAATCAAATCAGAGATCAATGAAATTGAAAACAAAAGAATCATTCAGAAAATTAATGAAACAAGGAGTTGTTTTTTTGAAAAAATAAATAAAATAGATAAACCATTGGCCAGACTAACGAGGAATAGAAAAGTAAAATCTCTAGTAACCTCAATCAGAAATGACAAAGGGTAAATAACAACTGATCCCACAGAGATACAAGAGATCATCTCTGAATACTACCAGAAACTCTATGCCCAGAAATTTGACAATGTGAAAGAAATGGATCAATATTTGGAATCACACCCTCTCCCTAGACTCAGCCAGGAAGAAATAGAGCTCCTGAACACACCAATTTCAAGCACTGAGATCAAAGAAATGATAAAAAATCTTCCAAACAAAAAATGCCCTGGTCCAGATGGCTTCACTCCAGAATTCTATCAAACCTTCAAGGAAGAGCTTATTCCTGTACTGCAGAAATTATTCCAAAAAATTGAGGAAGAAGGAATCTTCCCCAACACATTCTATGAAGCAAACATCACCCTGATACCAAAACCAGGAAAAGACCCAAACAAAAAGGAGAATTTCAGACCAATCTCACTCATGAATATAGATGCAAAAATCCTCAACAAAATCCTGGTCAATAGATTACAGCTTATCATCAAAAAAGTCATTCATCATGATCAAGTAGGCTTCATCCCAGGGATGCCAGGCTGGTTTAACATACGCAAGTCCATAAACATTATCCACCATATTAACAGAGGCAAAAATAAAGATCATATGATCCTCTCAATAAATGCAGAGAAAGCATTTGATAAAATCCAGCATCCTTTTCTAATTATAACACTGAAGAGTATAGGCATAGGTGGCACATTTCTAAAATCGATTGAAGCTATCTATGACAAACCCACAGCTAATATTTTACTGAATGGAGTAAAACTGAAAGCTTTTCCTCTTAGAACTGGAACCAGACAAGGTTGTCCTCTGTCACCTTTACTATTCAACGTAATGCTGGAAGTTCTAGCCAATACAATTAGACAAGACAAGGAAATAAAGGGAATCCAAAGGGGAGCAGAGGAGGTCAAACTCTCCCTCTTTGCTGACGACATGATCTTATACTTAGAGAATCCCAAAGAGTCAACCACAGACTCCTAGAAGTCGTAAAAAAATACAGTAATGTTTCAGGATATAAAATCAATGTCCACAAGTCAGTAGCCTTTGTATTCGCCAATAACGGTCAAGATGAGAAGCTAATTAAGGACACAACTCCCTTCATCATAGTTTCAAAGAAAATGAAATACCTAGGAATATACCTAATGAAGGAGGTGAAAGACCTCTATAAAGAAAATTATGAAATCCTCAGAAAGGAAATAGCAGAGGATATTAACAAATGGAAGAACACACCATGCTCATGGCTTGGAATAATCAACATTGTTAAAATGTCTATACTTTCCAAAGCAATCTATCTATTCAATGCCATTCCTATCAGAATACCAACATCGTACTTTCAAGATTTGGAAAAAATGATTCTGCGTTTTGTATGGAACCAGAAAAAACCCCGTATAGCTAAGGCAGTTCTTAGTAATAAAAATAAAGCTGGGGGCATCAGCATACCAGATTTTTAGTCTGTACTACAAAGCCATAGTGCTCAAGACAGCATGGTACTGGCACAAAAATAGAGACATAGACACTTGGAATTGAATTGAAAACCAAGAAATGAAACTAACATCTTACAACCACCTAATCTTTGATAAACCAAACAAGAACATACCTTGGGGGAAAGACTCCCTATTCAATAAATGGTGTTGGGAGAACTGGATGTCTACATGTAAAAGACTGAAACTGGACCCACACCTTTCCCCACTCACAAAAATTGATTCAAGATGGATAAAGGACTTAAATTTAAGGCATGAAACAATAAAAATCCTCAAAGAAAGCATAGGAAAAACACTGGAAGATACTGGCCTGGGGAAAGACTTCATGAAGAAGACTGCCATGGCAATTGTAACAACAACAAAAATAAACAAATGGGACTTCATTAAACTGAAAAGCTTCTGTACAGCTAAGGAGACAACAACCAAAGCAAAGAGACAACCTACGCAATGGGAAAGGATATTTGCATATTTTCAATCAGACAAAAGCTTGATAACTAGGATCTATAGAGAACTCAAATTAATCCACATGAAAAAAGCCAACAATCCCATATATCAATGGGCAAGAGACATGAATAGAACCTTCTCTAAAGATGACATACGAATGGCTAACAAACATATGAAAAAATGTTCATCATCTCTATATATTAGAGAAATGCAAATCAAAACAACCCTGAGATATCATCTAACCCCAGTGAGAATGGCCCACATCAAAAATATCTCAAAACTGCAGATGCTGGCATGGATGTGGAGAGAATGGAACACTTTTACACTGCTGGTGGGACTGCAAACTAGTACAACCTTTCTGGAAGGAAGTATGGAGAAACCTCAAAGCACTCAAGGTAGACCTCCCATTTGATCCTGCAAGGGCATATATTAATTTCTATGTTTTAAAAATAGTTCATTTTTTAGACTATTAACAATTACTAATTGAAAGGAATTTGTTTTATTTCTCCCTAAATCTGACAACAAATTCAATAGTAGTGCATGATTCTGCCATCTAAACCAAAAAGTTCACCTTTAATGCTATTTATTATTTGTCTGTACTTAGAAATCTAAGAGCATACTTAAATAAAATCCTCTGCAATTGGAGTTAACTTTTTCTTATCACTATATTCTGTAGATGTCTGAAGTATTGTTCAGTAAAGATATATTCAAAATATGAAAAATGACATTTAAGTTGAGAAGAGACAGTATCTTAAGTTCTTTGAGAATCTTCTGATAACTTTTGCCTTTTAGTCCAACTCCAGGTGTTTACAAGGTTTTGGGTTTTTTTTCTTTATCTCATTATCCTCTCTCTTTCTCTCTTCCCCTCCCCCTTCCTTTCATCTCACTTTTCAAATATATGCAAATATAATGGTTTTAAGAACCAGTAGAGACAAGGAACTTCACCCTTAGACCACCCACTGTGCTAGTTAAAACACAAGTACTGGCATGGCCCCATATTCTGAGGGTGGTGGGTTCAAACACACCCTGGCCAAACTGCAACAGGAAAAAAAAAATAGCTGGGCATTGTGGTGGGCGCCTGTAGTCCCAGCTACTCGGGAGGCTGTGGCAAGAGAACTGCATAAGCCCAAGAGTTAGAGGTTCCTGTGAGCTGTAACACCACAGCACTCTACCAAGGACAACAAAATGAGACTCTTGTCTCAAAAAATAAAATAAAATAAAATAAAATACAAGTGCTACGTTATACTAGACCTACTGAACCAGAGTCTTTGAGAATTAGGGCCCTGAATGCCTACAGTTTCACTCATCATTATCTGGCCAGCAAAGCCTGAAAACTATTGGTCTGGGCTTTCTTTACATCGCAGTCAGCAGTCAGACCCTGCCTAATTTCCAGTTGAATCCCTTCCTTCACCATAACTGGTACTCTTACCTGAAACCATGACTTGGAAGAACACAAAATGGTGAAGAGCCTTTTTATTGACTAATCAATAAACAGCGGTCATTGTAACTTCCCCTGTGATTTACTGCCTTCTGATTTCTGAAAATAATAATCCACCTCCATCCTCTGCAATGTCACATATACTGAACTCTTTGGGTGGCTAAAACTCAGTATTTTTCAGCCTTTGAATTATATCCATATAGAAATAATTGGTGATTGAACACATGTAGATAAAACAATTAAAATTTTACTGCCTTCAGTAGTTTCCCTTATCATTTTTGTAATCCAGTTCCTATGGATTCGCAGCTTCACGTTTTCTGCTGCCCAGACTTACTCCCTTACCTTGCTTCTCCTTACAGCATTCTGTAAGGTCAGGACTCCTCAATTGTTCCCCTTTCACTAACCATTGACAAATCACTGATGGGAATGAAAGTCATATACATGAATTAACTATCACACGGATGACATTTGCTCATGTTACTTGGAAATATTAAAAATTTACAGATTTAAAATCCATATGAAATGCTGATATACATAGAAGATCTAAACTATTTTTCTTTTGTGGGGATTAAGAATTTGAACAGCAAGTATTTTTTTAATGGCAGTAAACTGAGAACATTACATGAGAACATTATCTCCCCTGGCATAACTAAACCAAGTCCATTTCTCAGTACACACAAAGGAATTCATGGTTTGAAATTACTTATATATTAATTCTTAGCAACTAGATTTAAAACTTCTCAACCTATCACCCTATCGTTTTGCCTCTTCTAATAATTTTTCCATGATCTACATTGTTATAATTGAAGGAGTAATTGAAATATCTTCTCAACCACCGTCAATCATCACATAATAATAATTTTTATAATAATATTGAATATCATAATAATTATATTTTGAATATCATTGATTAATATAATGATATAATATCATTAATGAATATAATAATAATATTTTGAATATCATAATGATATTTTTCATTGGTTATTAGAAGTTGTCAGATAACTAATATCAATTAAATAATATTTTTATTTACTAACATACTGAGGGATTAGAAAATATACCCATTAAAGAATTTATGTTTCTTTAAAAACTGCTATAATTTCCTTGACTTAAGGAAAATACATTCTTAATATTTAGATTTGAAAGAGAATTATTCATAAATAAGTTATCATAAAATTCAACGTACATATCAAAGGTAAGCAAAAGTCAGAACCATTTCATAAATGACATAAATCATTAGTGCCCGTAATTCTGTATATTAACGTTGAGCAAGGAAGTCTAAGTTCATAAATACAGAAAAATACACATTTCTTTCCCTCTGATATAGCCTGTCTGCTAGATGTATAGAATCAGGCGATATGCTAAGATGATTTGTACTTTCTGATTTGATACAGGGAACACATTTTTTGCTAGGTTGAAACTAAATTTAAAAGAGACAACTAGCTGATTGTGGTGCTGGGATATGACATCATCTCTGCAGATTTTCGTCAAGGGAGGTAAAATTTTAAATTTTATTTGGCAGTTTCTATAGAAACCATTTAATGGATCAGAAAAATTGGTCTTCCCTGTGCCACAGAGACAGACTGTGTTGTTGCAGGGTAGTGCTATGTTGTTAATGGCTATTTGAAGTCACAAACATTTAAAACTTCCAAATGGAGGGTGGCGCCTGTGGCGCAAAGGAGTAGGGCACCGGCCTCACATACTGGAGGTGGTGGGTTCAAACTCAGCTCCAGCCTAAAACTGCAAAAAAAAAAAAAAAACTTCCAAATTGAAACACATAGTTCTGAATGGTGGGATTTTCTGATCATTAGCTCCTCTCTACTCTGCCCCTCTTTCTCCACAGGTACATTGGAAACACCACACATCTTTACGGAAAATTTAAAACTTATCATGTTTGATAACAAGATGATGACCATCCCCGAAAGGGTGCCACATAATGGATATCACAATTATATAAATCCCCCTTCCAAACTAATGAATACACAAACCAAAAATACAGCTATATTTTAAGAAGTGCCCCCTTCAGTTGCTATGTGTTAACATGGGCACATCTCCCATGAGATTCCTTTTTGTCTACAACCAACAAATCAATTGAATCTGCTGAGGTTTCAAATTTGATATTGACTGAAACTTAGTTGGGAATATAAAAGCAACTCTATCTAAGTTAAATGTCAAAAGTTCAATTCTAAAATAGTTTTACTCACAATAGATTATAGCAAATACATGCCTAATTTGTCAACAGAACATCATTATTCTCTCTTATTCATCCATTTATTTATTTACTGATTCATTCATTCATGGAGAAACATACATTAATTGCTATCAGATAAGTAATGCAGAAAAATAATCACTAGCTAACTATGATCATTACTATTTTCAAATGCCTTCCCTTCACCCTCAAAAATTCCCAAGATAATGAGCTGCCTTTATTACTCGCCCCCAGAGCTTTCCACAAAGATATTCTTGGAAACCAGATCCTCTCAAACTACAAAAGTACACTCATGAAAGAACAAGTGTCAGGCAGAAGGGAAAGAAGCAGATGTGGCCACAGGTGTCTGGTTCCTTTGGAGGGTTCTGTCAACTGTGTAGACCTAATGCTGTAAACAAGAGTCGGTCAAAGAGGAAGCCTGCTGCCTCCTACTTCTCAGACTCCAGGCCCATGTGGCTAACAGTGGAAGGCAGACCTTAGACATTTTTCTAATGAAAATTATGAAGAATCTTATGCTTGTAAAATTCTAGCATCTCCATTCTTTGTCATATTTCCTACTCTAAAAGTTCCCTCTCTTCCAGTGTCAAGTTTATGCACATTAAAGTCTTTTTTCAGGTCATTAATTTTTAGGCATATATAATGTCTTGTAACCAAAATTAGGGTTGCCTTTCCAAGGATCACCTTTATTTTTAAATATCAAGGCTCTGTGCTTAAGATTCAGGGCAAAGTGTCTGGAATCAAGCTACCTGGATTTAAACTTCAACTCCTCTCAACCCAAATGCCCATCAACCCATGAATGGATTAACAAACTATGGTGTACGTATACCATGGAGTACTACTCAGCCATAAAAAGATGGAGAGTTTTCTCTTTTGTGTTTACCTGGATGAGGTTGAAACATAATCTTCTTAGTAAAGTATCACAAGAATGGAAAAGCAAGCATCCAGTGTAATCAATACTAACATGCAATCAATATATAAACAACTGCACACTCACATGAAAGAAAAACAGAAGTATGTTCTATTGAGGGGTGAGGGGAAGAGGTGTGCTCTCACCTGATGTGCACAGCATAAGGGTGAAGGGCTTGACTACCACTTGAATTTTACCATAGAAAAGAAAACAATGTAACCTAAACATATGCACCCTTTTATCAATAGGAAATTTAAAAAAAAATTTTTTTAAATAAACCCTGACTTCTCTACTTCCCAACTGGGTTACTTTGATCAAGTTCTTCATCTTCCTGTGCTCAGGTGTCTAGCTGTAAGCCTGCAAAGGTGACAGTAATCAGAGGGATTTACTGAGGGGTGAAGCACTTAGAAAGGGTTCTGGCACAGCCGCTCCAGGGAAGGCTGCCTATTATTATGCTTATTTGCTGGTAAGAACCCAGCAAACCGCTAGGGCAGAGCAGCATCTTGGAGGTGAGGAAATGTTTTGCCTAAACATACTGAAATAATAGCACGTGTGCAATCACATAATACAACTTGATTTTAAGATTTTAGGAGCTTAAAGGGCTGAAGTTGAGTTCAAAATTAAGATTTTTTACAATGAAATAGATTCAGTGAAATAAACAGGAACAAAAGTGAAGAATTAACACAACTGAGTTTATATTTACTTCACACTAAACCTCTAGAATAAAGCTAAAGATTCTACTTCATGTGCGTTAGCATTCCCTTTGAAAATATCATACTGAACTCACAGTTATACCCTGGAATAAACACCAGATAACCACACCATAAATTGACAGTCTAATCAGAAATAATTTAAACAAAGTATCACTATTTGAACAGCATCTAAATATACTTTGTTTTATTCTCAGCAGAAACTGATGGAAAGGTATTACATACCCAGTCAAAGCCATGTGTTTCCCCCCAAGATGGCAGTTCACACTTTCTCTCTCTCATTTTTTCATTTCCATCTTCCACAACCCAAATTCCCTGAGTTCCTCTACAATATCCCTTCTTACCCTGCTTCCCCGAAAATAAGACAGTGTCTCATTTTAAGGTGTGCTCCCAAAGATGCGCTAGGTCTTAATTTCAGGGGACGTCTTATCTTTCCTCTAAGTAGGTCTTATTTTCGGGGAAACAGGGTATTAGTAGAACCTACTTGCTTTAACAGTCTTTTTATGCATAAAGAGATGCATATGCCTCCAGAACTGACCAGAAATATTAAATTACACCCTGATTCTATGTTTTAGTTGCAAAAATTCACAGAATGTTTACAAAATTAATGGCAAAATAATTATATATTTCTGATAAATGGAAAACATAAGAATTTGGGGGGAGGAGGCTACATAAATAACAGTCACTTAAAATACTGTTTATTATCTTTTAAAGATGCCACATAATCTAAAAATTCAAAAGTTAAATTATTCCAATTATGATTTCCTCCTTCATGTAACAGTTTTGGTAAAAATTGCTTTATGATAAATAAAGATTTTGCTTAAGGGAAAGAGATTTGTCATCCGTGACGTAAATAGATTAAAGACAATGGAAGATCACATTCTAATTAAAAAAGTGACAGTAAATGATAATCTACTAAGCAAATTGCCAATATGTACATCTATTAGCTGTCACATCTGTGAACCAGGACAAATTTATAATATGTTACTTATATCTCATTTCTAAATTGGAGACAAGAAGTTATTTTTTCTGCCATATTATCCTTGTGAAACTAAGGAGCAAATTGTCATATTTCACGAATACTACACTAAATTCTTGCATTTCAACAAGCCGTTCAACAGTCTATTATTGGGTTGACAACTTCATAACAAAGCAAAAATGTTTAAATTTTTCCTTTTTATTTATAATGTTTCCATTTACGACAGATCATTATTCATCCAGTTTTCCTCTTACCACAGTCATCGAAATGTTGGAAGCAGCTATGCCAGATTGTACTTTAGATCTGAGGGAGGAGTCAACTATGTCTGTTACCATAGACACATCCCTTTTTCTTCCTTAATAGAAAATGGAAGGTCAGTGACAGCTGACCACGCTCTCTTCTGCCTGAGGGCTTGAAGACCCCTTCCTACCTTGTTTCTGTGTTATGGTCACCACCATTTGTGGAATGCCGCTCCTGACAATAGCACGGCTTATTTTCATAAAACTCGATCAGTGCAGGAAAGAAGCTTAAGCTTTGTGATTTCCCTTTGCGTTCAGTTTTAGCCCCAACACTGAAGGGAAATGGAAACTGATTGGAAGCCAAAACTACCGAATTAATTCCTGTGCATACCCTCCTTTCCTTCATGCTTCTCATGACTGTAATTGTCTCTTAAAGGTATTGAGAATAACCTCATTGACACAAATTCTAGTACATCACAATGACATTAATTTGGGAAGTAAATGCTATTATGTAGTCTTATATTCAAAAGGATTTTGTTGTGTATAGAAATTATAAAAAGAAGCATCAGTCTGCTTATTAAAATTCAACTAAGCAAAGGTTACTGTGCTGCTGCTTTGCCAATATAAAAGCTGATAATGAAGATTTAGGAAATGTATTATCCACTTCAGAGAAATATGAAATATGAACCACAAAGAAAGGCAGGTATATGCCATGGAGAAAAATATAAAAGGCATAAATGAAAATCTTCTGGTTTTAACCTTCATGCCAAACAATCTGGGTTTAACTTTTTAAAGCTTTTCAATTAAAAAAAAATGGAATGTATATACAAAAAGTTCATTTGTAAGCTACTGCCAGGAAAATAACAGAAGTTTTTCTACAGCCATCACTCACATTGATATCTTTGAATGATTTTTAAATTTAATTCTTTAAAGCTTTTACTTCTTATATATATGACTCACATATATGACCCAACAAAACAATATCTTTAAAATAGTGCGGTATACAAACTATATGGCACAGATTGTATTTGGAACTTTGATTATATTCTTCAATTCATTACAGAAACATTTACAGACTTTCTATCATGGATGTAGGGGTAATCGTGGCCGGACACAGGAATCAGAGCAATGAAGAAGGCAGAGACGATTCCTGAACCGACAGAGCTGATCACCAGAATGTTAAAAGTTCAGAATAATTAGATTAAGTTGGATATCCGACAACTACATTATCTAGGATTTCAATGCTTTTTACTATTAAAATTTTATTATATAATCAATGCACTGTGGTAGTGAGAAATTTATACAAGCAATACAAATGAGTATAAAATTAAATACTGTGTTAAGTCAACCCAATTATTAGTTTGGTATTACTTTTTCTTGATAGTTACACACATTGATCAATAAAAACATATGTGTACATTTACTGTTTTTACATATTTGCTATCTACAAGGCATACTACTACATATTGTGCTTTTATTTTAATTATGAATATATTATTGTCTTCTTTCCATTTCAGTACATGCAGATATAGCTAATTATTAATCTGAACAGTATTCTCTTGCCTGAATATAGTATAGTTTTTAAATTATTGCAAGTTATATCAATGATTAAATATCTTCCTTCCTTCCTTCCTCCCTCCCTTCCTCCCTTCCTTCCTTCCTTCCTCCTTCCTTCCTTCCTTCCTTCCTTCCTTCCTTCCTTCCTTCCTTCCTTCCTTTGTGAGGCAGAGTCTTACTTTGTTGTCCCCAGTAGTGTGCCGTAGCATCACAGCCCATAGCAACCTCAGACTCCTAGGCTCAAGCAATTCTCTTGCCTGAGCCTCCCGAGTAGCTGAGATTACAGGTGCCTGCCACAACACCTGGCTATTTTTAGAGGTGGGCGTCTTGCTCTAGCTCAGGCTAGTTTCAGACCTGTGAGCTCAGGCAACCTGCCTGCCTCGGCCTCCCAGAGCATAATGAAATATTTTCAACCACAGGGATATAAAATTAAAAGTTCAGAAAGTCAGACAAATACACACACTTCCCATTCTCACATCTCCATCCTCTCAAAGTTCTTATTTTAAATTATTAGTGACCATTTGCATTTATATTATCATTTCTTATTTGTAATATACAATGTTAAATACTGTTTATTATTAATACCATTATTATTACATTATTAAATACCAACATTAAAAGTTATATGACTGTTTATGCTATTGTTGTTATAAATTATAATATTTAATATTATAAACACGTACAAATACACACCTGCACAATCTATATTTCAATTACTGGAATTGCCAACTCCTAGCAATATTTATTAACTTATCAGTAAGAAAAGTAGGAAATATAGGAGGCTAAACACTGTTTCTCCCCTTCCCTCCATTTCCCAACTTTAGAATCTATTATTTATTTTGTTTTATCACTGTTCTATTTTTATTCCCAGTGACTCCTATGAGGACTCTAAGGCTTATACTTTCAGGCATTATTTTTCGATTTTACTAAAATTACACATTGACTTCACAGTATGAAAAATAAGAGGAAATAAGAGACCTGCTTTACTTTCAAAGTCTTATCCCTTTTATACCATCTAATTTTTGTTAGTATTATAGTTATTATTTGTACTATCAAGATTTAAAGTGTATACTTAAATTGTGAAATATAATGAAGTCTTCTCCGATTTTACAAACGGCTAATTTAAAAAAACTAGAAAATAAACAGAATTTAGAATATTAATCATGCACTGTGAGTGAGAAAGAAATATCAACCTGTATTATAAAAACTTTGCTCACTCAAATAAAAATGTCACTACTTGGCTACTCACTTATTTTACGTAGACACATATTGGTAAGACGAAAGAGTTACTCTGATGGTCATAAAAGCTTATATCTCATAGGCCTAGCTCTTGAATTTCCCTCTGACTGAGGTGTGTATAAATTCACGTCATGTCAAACGGTAACCTCCCTTGATGTTTTGATGTAGAGAAGGCAGGCTAACACTGTGGGAAATCCTTCTCCAAGAACAAGGCTATAGTGAATGAAAATTATTTACATTTCTTTCTCTAGAGAGCTGTTCTCTTTAAGAGAGAGTAGAATGTTGGGCCCAAATCTCCCAGCTTGTTTGATTTTTTTTTTTTTTTTTTTGCCAAGCAAAATTTATAGTGAACAAATTGAAGAAAAATAAAGACCTACAGTAAGTTCAGGACATCAAAGAAGCCAAGCAAAGCATTCATCATATCTGGGCCCTTCGTGCACAAAAAGGAAAGCAGTTGTTTGTTTGATTTTTAATGAATCAACCTAATCACATTGTTCTTTGCTCTTTTACATATATTTCAACTAATTTACTGATGACACCGATTTTTTATTCTATTATAATGTTTATACCTATTGATATATATTTATTTATTAAATTTAAAAGTACTTTTGACTCTCTAGAATTAAACAAGTAATTATTTTATAACTACAATGGGCCACTAAAAGAAATTTGAACAAATATAAAATAATGGATAGGCTACACAACAATACAATTAGAAAAAAATCAATAAAATTAGAAATTAAAATATAGCCAAAAATTCTCTGAAATTTAGAAACTCAAAAAGATATTTTTAAATAATGCATGCTTCAAACAATAATAGATGTTTCCAAATATTTATAATTGAACAATTAAGTGCTATCTATAAAAATATTTAGGATACATCTGAAATAATATTGTGTGGAAGATATATTAAATACTTAATAAAAATAATTAAAAATAATGAGTTGTGTTCTAATATGAAATTATAAAATATAATGAAGTAAATCATAAAAATAAAAAGTTATTAAAAATAAAGACAAAAATATAGTGATAAGGAAAACAAAATCATACGAATTAATAATCCCCAAAATCAACTTTTGAAAAGATTATAAAATAAATGAACATCTGGCAGGAGAGATCAATAAAATAAAAAAAGGCAGAAATTTTTTAAAGTTAGAAATAAAAGGAGTAAGAGTGATATAACAACAGATAGAATGAAGTTTTTAAAATATGAAAAAACTATAAACAGCTTTGTGTCTAAACCTTAAAAATGTAAATGACACGGGCAAAGTTTATTTGTATACTTTAAAAAAATAGAGCAGCATCTTGAACAAGAATTTCAAAACTGTAAACCAGAGACCATGTCTAAACATTGTCCGGTTCAACTCCCTCCATATACAGATGAGAAACCTAAGACTACAAAGAAAATTCAGTTTTTCAGTGAGGTGTAAACATGGTTTTAATTCACTTATTGTATTTATGGTGTCAACAGATCCTTAGTATCTGTTATTTATCTAATTCATATCATACAATATGGTTTCCTAAAAAGTGAATAAGGGTCATTAAAAATGTTTTCCTAGATTCCTACAGGCATGGGGGGCTCTTGGAATACACTGGGTGTGGACTGCAAATGGTGCCATGAACACACAAACAAACACAGCAAAACCACCTTGCTAGGTTCCATTTATATATGCCTGAGAGGTAGAAAAGTAGCAGAGCGTCAAATGCAAACTGCTTAGAATCCAAAGAGGATTGTAAACTCTTCTAAAGCATGATATAGTTTTTATAGAGCTCAAAATATTTATTAAAAAGATGCTCAAAATATTTCATTATTTTACTGCCAGACTGCATCAAAACAACAAATCCCTTGAGTTGGGAAAACTTCCTTTTCTTCGTGTATTTGTTTCTTTCTTTCTTTTTATTTTTTCTTTCCCTGAAACATTTCAGGCTTTATTGCTATGCAAAATGGGGTAAAAAAAAAAAATGAAATTAAACCATTGTAAAATAGAATATCAAGTATAGATACTTTTATAAGAAGAGAAACACCAGTAATGTATATTATGATTTTCTCCAACCCCAAACCTTAGAAAGTTTTATTTTAGATAAAACCTGTACAGATATTTTCAAACTAAGACACGATCCATGATTTCAATTAACCACTGACATGACTAGTGTGGTCTCTATGATTTGGAAGAGATGAATAAATTATTTGAAGATAATTTTCAGGCTTAGGATTAGTATTTTGTAGGCATGTGACAGTAATGAAAATCCCAGTGCTATCTGTATCAATTTAATCCTAATGATGAGCACAGAGTCCCATACAAAAATTTCCTGTGAGTGTAGTACTTAAAAGGTTTAAAACTGATATCCCAAATAAAGTGAAACAATGTCTAAGTTAGAAATTATCATGAAAAGCATCACACAGACTCTTTGTGATATTAAAGTTGTATATTTATAATGGGAAAAGCAATGATAGAAATCCTGGTCCATTTTAACCAACAACTGTGATGATTAAGAGAGTTCAGAAATTAGAAACCTTTCCAAATGGTAGTGCTCCCTAAAATAAATGAAACCTTAGTATTTTACCCAGAATCGACATAGGCTCGATTACTAGATTATAATTTTAAAACAGAAGGTAAGTGTTTTTCAGACCTTAAAAAAAGTATCTGAAATTAAACATCCCAGAACAGGAAATGACAGATCATTCATCCTTCTGTTTTGTCTGTGTATGGATATAGGGAAAACATATGACTCAGTCCAAGGCAGAGAGACGTGACAGAGCTCATTTTTCTTCACTCATGCATCTTTAAAAATCCAGCAAAATGTTGCCCTCTGAGAATTCAAAATTGAAGAGAAGGGGCTGGAAATCTCTTTCTAAGTTCACTAAGTATGCAAAGATGATAGAAGATAACAAAAGGCAATGGAAAAACGAGGTTGTTCAAAATACTGAGGTTAAAAAAAATTTTAACAAAGAGCAATGTTGTTTGTACATGAAACATTACTGAGATATAATCACATTTTTCAAATGGTCTTTCTAGTATTAGCTATTAGTCATTTTTGATTTAGTAACTTTTTTAGATGTGCTTAGAAAGAGAAATAAAGGGATTCTGGAGTTCTTGGATAGTAAAATAAGAAAATATTTTACTATCTTGAGAAGGCTCTCAACATAGCCCAGTAAATGGAATCAATTCAGGAGATCACAGTCTTTAAGCAGGACTGTGTGTTCTGTCCCTCTTTTCTCCTTCCAAAATGGTACCACAACTTTCTGTGATTTTATTTTTTGTATCTGTGGGTCAATTTTCAAAGTGTGTTCAATATTGTTATTGTCAATTCAAAATGTATGTAGTATTATGTCCACGTTGTAGAATACAAAGGTGGGAGAGGCAGAAAAACTGTCAGGTTAATCAAGACATTTGGAAGGTGTCTTGGGTTTTGAAAAAAAATAATAAAATCTCAAAAGGCGACATGGAAGGGAGTTTATGTTGAAACTGGTGTAGAAGACCCTACATCAAGCTGGGTAGTAATTACTCTGGTCTCCTAGGGTTTGCTCTCACAGTGTGGGAGTCCCAACATGTTAAGCATAATCTTTGGTTGATTCAAATTGGATCAACAGTCACATCCTAGCCCAAATAAATTACTTGTGGTTGGCTCCCATCCGCTTGGCTTAATCCTTCATGTTTCCAGGTAGAATTCGCCTTGTCATCAAGAATGTTGAATAAACATGAGCTATGGGAGAAATCTTGTTTCTTTATTTTTTTTTTCCTTGCCTCTTCATTGCTTCTTTTACTGATGCCTTTTGAAAATGCAAATGGTTCATTGCCAGCTTTCTGAAGTCCCCAGCATTTCCGGAGCCCAGGTACTATGGCGCTGCCTGGTTCTGTACAGGTGAGTCTAACCCTGAGTGTAATCTGTACTTTCCCATGAACCTAAGCCCTAAAGTTCATCCTGTCTTGAGCCTTCAGAAACCTACTACGAAACTGTCCTCATCAACTTCTAGCTTTGACATACTCTGGGCCTATGCCTTTGGCTCCACACTCAAGTCCGCCTTCTACTTCATAGGCCTGTGTGTATAAATATCTCTCATTTTCTTCAGAAATCCTCGATAAATGGTCTCTATGCATATAAACTGATCCCAGAAAGGATCACTAACTCCTCAGTTTTTCCAGAGTTAGTTATGGTTTTGAATTGTAGCGACATATATGACTGTTATATTTGCTGGACAACAGCTCCCAGTTAGGAGAGAAGTTCTTGATGAAAGAAATATGTGCACTGCCTTCTTTTTCTCAACCTCTGACAAACACAGTTACTGAATATGAATCCTATGATCTATAATCATACAGTTTTTACCTGAGAGAGATCTGCCTTATGTTCCCAGTTTCTAAACTATGGGACTATGTTTCTAAACTTGGGACTTATAGGAAGATTTTTAACGCTTTCAATGTCAAGGTGTTCACAGTTGCAAAATAGAAGTAACAGAACCTATACCACAAATTATTTTAAAGTTTAATTGAGATAACCTTAGCAAAGTGCACAACATCGAAGGTAATGTTTAGTAAAAGAGCTACTACTATTTTTTAGTAATATTACTGTTATTACTGCTATAAAAGCCTGAGTATGTATATTCAGAAAGCAGATTTTGTATTCCCTCTATACTAAAGAGTTGTACAAAATACCCCAAAGGAATGCTTCAAGATCCTGATACACAGCTGAGTAACTTAAAATGCTGTTTCTATAGAGTTCAGAAATAGCTCCTTTGCTTCTTGTTTTTAGGAGGGAATTAAAACTTGGTAAAGATGATCCAGGGAGAGGGAAGATTCCGAATGGTATCATTCTTTCATCACAAAGAAACTAAAGGTGACGGGGAAACCTAAACTTAAACAGTTGTACAAAAGGATGGTAGTGATGTGGCAGCGTCTGATCTCCACCTTTCAAGCTGGCTGCCATGATGACACAAATTATAAAGGACTTGACATATGTATTTATAGAGTTGAATTGCAATGTTGCCTTGCCTCTACTGAGCACAATTGGCAAGGCTCAAAATTATTTAGAACCGCATGTCAGAATAGCTTACAGACTGTTTGATATTTAAATATCAAACATGGACATTGAATAATAGAAGTTTGTTAGAAGTGTTAGCATGGGCAACTCTTTGAAAAGTCTCGGTCATTCTTTACTTTACTTGTGAAATGTCTCTTGGTTTGTGACACTTAGGAAAGATTCCAAAATGTGGCACATCTTGGAAGACTACAAGAATACATTATGTTGCCATGGAGGCATCTAAAATTAATGTTTCAAATATGTGGGGCTCAGTGCAAGAAAACTTTTTTGCCAAGTACATATCCTCAGTTAAAGAAATCAAGGGTATTTTGATACTAGTATGCAGTTAGTTTACCAAAATTAACATTTATAAGGGAATATTTAGAGTCTAGTTATTTCTTTAAAAAATCCTGTTCATTATTTTTAAACTTATAATTTTATTTTATTTATGCATACACACTTGAATGACAACATATAAACATACAGAGGAAAAATGGCAAGAGTACAGAAAACGCTTTCACGTCAATTGTTACTGTCCTTCAAAAGATTCAACTTCAGTCAGTGACTTGGGATTACATTCAGATAGCACTAAATTTTAAAATATAAGTTCATAATATCTCCTCTCTTATGAATACCATAATCAATTTTTAATGATAATGTTCTTAAAAGAATTTAAACCATCTAAAGCAATAGACTATGTGACATTTCCTTTTATTCCTTCTTCCAGTAGTTAAAAACGTAGCATAGTGTATTAATATATAAAAACAGGAATGATACACTGCTTTTTCAAAAAGAAATCTTTATGAATTTGAACAAAACATTTATCATCTTTTGTTCTGACTTTTGATCTTATACTATGATTTCTTTCTTTTTTTTTTTACAAAAGCCTGGCAGAGATTTGTGCTTCTTTTTTTTAACACTTTCACCTGCTAGGGATGTAACTTAACCTCTCTGAACCCCATCTTGCTAAATGGAAATAATGTCTCTCTTTTTGTCTTCCTGTAATTGAGTGCTACCCATCCTAGGATATCAATTCTCACAGAATACTTTTCCCAACAAATACTACCTTTGATGAATGCACCTCCTGAACTTTCTTATCTTTTAATTAATCAATAATTTAAAATTTACCAAGCAGCTTTCTTCTTTAGGTGACATTGTAACTATAAAAAGAATGACTATAAGCATTGATTCTAAAAAAGTTAAATGAGTTAAGTTCAGAAAAGGTTTACATTTACATAACCCACCCTTCTTTCCTTCATTCTTTGTAATTTTTATATATACCTGAAATTTTTATATATACCTAAAAGAAGTCAGGCCTGTAGTTGGCATTTTTGCACTTTTTCCTTTTTCTATACTAAAATGGCAGAACAGTTACAGGACACTTTAATTTAGGTAGCAGATATTGATTAATTAATATCAATTTCTAAGTAGCTATCATTTAAAAAGTTATAATGAAGTACTCTGGCAAAGTAAAATGGGCATTTTAATTATGGACAAAGTTGAGTGTTCTGTTGTTCACCAAAAAAACCCTAATAAAAAATTCTACCGTAGAAAACCAATAAATTAAGACCTTTCTATTTGAATCGTAGAAGTTTAGCTACTTTTAAAAATATTTCCTAAATGTTTAATCAAATGTTTTATAATTAACATCTCCGAATGCATTAAAGTGATCATATTTTCACATATATTGAGCACAAATATTTTGGAGAATATGTATGAATTTCATAAAAAAGACAGATATACATTTTAATAAATGACTTATAAAATGATTATCACACTAATTTTAATTAAAACTCAAAAAAGATACCATTATCATTACTGATGCTGATATTAAATTATTTTGGTATTTAAATCATGAAATTTCCAGAGACACAAGCAATTATCTGAAGTAAGCATGAAGTTTCCATATAGTCAATATTTTTTTGAAGAATGCACATTTTTATGATTATACTAGTTGTCAAAAGACATATATTCAGCACAAAGTCAAATGCTTAGTAAATACACACAAGAAATAGTATTCTAGTTTAGTTCAATCAATTTGTGAAATTCAGTCGCCCGTATGCCACAGTCTAAGTACATAATTTCCTCAGTGATATCAGACATGGGCTGTCTTTAGTGTATTTGCTGTACTTATTTTTATATTGGTTCTCACGTTTCAAATTCAGAAGTACTTCACTGAAAAGGTGTCTGGATTTGGAAGAAAAATAAATTAAGTCCATTATTAAAAACTATAACTAACGCCTAATGTAAATAATTCATCCTATGTTTATTGACTTCTCAGATGCCCTGAGGTTATTTTATAAGAAGTACATACTTAGAATTGATCCTTTTCTTTAAGCCCCATAAGCGTCAGTAAAGGGAACACCATGAGTACATGAAATAGATAAATGTGTTTCCATATTCTACAAAAGGTTTGTTACCTGCCAGCCTGATAAAAGTATCATTTGTCACTATCATGTCTGTGCTGGGATCACTATGCTGACAAACCACACCTAACATCCGAGCAATCTAAGTGTCTGATGAAGCAGGTCACCAGTGGATGTGCTAGTGTCCTGAGGACAGCATAGTGTGCAGAGTAAAGCAAACACGTGGACATGTGCATGGATCAGGTGCATTTCTCCTAATCTGCGACCAGCAGTCATATTGCAATTGTATAAGGAGATTTGGAGACCACAAATAAACTTTCTGAAAACAGTCAATAGCAGCATGATGAGATAAAAGCATGAGTTGGTTTTTTTTTTTTAAGTAAAATTATATTGTTCTTAATTTTGAACATCCCTTAGTAGATCTAGTTAGTTATTGATGATTTCAAGAATAAAAAAAAAAAACTTTTATAAGTAAGAACATTAAGCTCTACTGGAATCTAGAAAGTGCAGGGAGAGCAAAGTAAATTTTCTATTTGTTTTTACAAAATCTACATATCAGTGATTTTAAAACTTTACGAATATAGTGGGGCAAACTATAGTAATAGTAATAGTAGTAGTAGTGCTAATACTACAACGTAGTAATAGTAAATAGAATTAAACAAGATTCTTAATGAATCCTATGCCATATACCTAAATAGTATTTGCCTCAGAAATGCAAGATTAAAAATTAGAAATTCATTATATTTCATCACAAGATGCAGGCTTATTCTGAAACTGATGAAACTTGAGACTCAGTATATTTTATTTCTAGAAGACCTTTCCATGGTAGCTTTCATCTTTCATTCTAAAGATAAGTGTTAATTTCATATTTCTGTATTCTTCTCTCAAAGAAGGTCCTTCAAATTGAATGTTTTAGGCCCTACATAAACTGGAAACTCTTTTATTTTGCCATGTTAATAATTGGTAAGAAAAAAAACACCAAGTTACATTAAAATTGCATTTGATAAAAATTTAAATCTGTTTTTAATAAGAATCTTAGAATATATGATACGGATTTGTGGTTCTATGGCATTATGTTAAGACTCTGACGAAAAGATAAGGTGCAGCTTGATGGTAGAATCTTTAAAGATGCTATGAAAGCAGGTACATGGAATATCTCCCTCTCCCTTGATTTAATCCTAAGTCAGTATTATTAGGCACATTTCATATATATTCTCACACAATTATTGGGCCTTACTTAGTTGAAAGGAATAATATTGTTAGCAAAACAGATTTGAGTCTGGTCTTTGTACAGTTAACATAAATATAGAAGGAAGGTGATACCATTATTAATAGTTTCAAATATCCTAGTTGTTTCTTTGCAAGATTTAAGTTATTAGAAAAAATTAATAGGAAGTATAAGATCACTGTTTAAGATGGCTGGTTATGAATCACTTCAGAAATATAAATATTTTATAAAATGTAATTTAAAAAATTGTCTCAAATGTATAATAAAAAGTATAAAAATCAAAGAATGACCACAACATAATATGACCTATATATATGTGTCTATTTAAATATACATCAAAGATTTTAAAAAATAGGAAAGACTTTTTTCTTGGAGATTAATAACTTATTATAAAAATTGTTTATCTTCATTAAATTCATTTACAATTTTGGAATATTAGAGGTACACGTGTTTTCTTCACATACTTGGTTTTTACACAGATTGATTCAGGTTTGTCCACTCAGACAGTACACATTGTTACCAATAGGTGTAAGTTTACCCACCCCTCCTCCTGCCTCTCTGAGCATGATTTTCATTAAGATTAACTTCCATATACAAAGTTAAATCTTGATCAGTTCCATCCTGGTATTGAGCATGTGTGTATGTTTCTCCATTCCTATGACATTTCACTAAGTAAATACTTTAAAAATTAATTTAATATATAGTTCACAAAAGCATTCAAATCAGTGGGAAAAATTTTTCCACAATAAGAGATAATTGGCTACTCATTTTGGGCATGTTTTGACTCATTCTTTATACTAAATTCTAGATAAAGAACTAAACACTACCAAAAAAAGAAAAAAAAATACACACAAATGAAGTATTAAAATAAATTAAGTGTAAATGTGTCTAACTTTATGGTGTGGAAAATCTAAGCCTAACTCAGATGTCACAACACCAACAGTGAATCTTAAGAAGGGAGAGAACTTGTATCTGATAAGAGAACTTATCAGAATCACCTTGGGTCATTATTGTATGTTACTGCATATCAACATTAATAAGTATAGTCATTACCATAAAAAGATATCCTGTGTATACACACATACACACAGATATATGCACACGTGCATAGTAATATACACAGTATTTATAAATGCAGTGTTATGTGTAATTTTATATTACCTTTGTATGTATTAATGTAGGGATTGAGGCTTAGAAGGATGGCCACCAAACTATTTCTAGTGGCTGCCTGTGAGTGGTGAGACTTCTTCAGGGCATTTACACTCCTCCTTATATTTTTTCCTGTATTATTGGAATTTTCTGCAGCAAGTACTACATTTATGTAAAATATGCAATTAAGGAAATACACCAACAGATAAAACACTATCTCAGATAAATATCTGATTTGAGTGTGTATGACGCTATTAATTTGTGCTCAAATAGACTGGGTGGTACATATCAATGAGCTATGAGTCATACTTCTAAAAAAACACATTCATCTATTAAATGGTCCAATTTTTCATAGTCACAATTTCAGAGAACTGCATCACAGTAGAGGAACATGAAGTCATCAGCTACAACTGTCATAATTCCATATACGAAGAAAGAACCTCAGATAGTTTAAATGAGTTACTGAAATTTATACTAGAGGCTGAAGCCAGAACACAGATAATCTCTAAATCAGTGCTCTTTTCACCGTATCACTGTTTTCTTCCCATTTTTCCACCACTACCCCATAGTCCTTGATGATGAATGAGTAATTAGTGTTGGCATAAGCAATATTTTAAGACAGCATGAAATTCATACCTAATGATGGTGAATTACTAATTCAAGAAAGCGCTTAGCATTTTGCATATTGCAGGTTTTGTATTAATTAAAAAGAATACGTTTTCAAACAATCCTCTATTACGTGACCCTGCTAATGTTTGTCGGATATTCAAGTGCCTTCAGATAAAGGACCCAATGTGACTCTGCGTCTCTTATCCTGTCTAATTTGGTGATTTCTAGATGACTGACACACACACTTGGAGGCTGGTTTCTCATTAAATCAACGTGGGATTGAATTTGTCAGGCATTTTTATCCCTTCATGTTTGTAAAGTTCACTAGAGACACAAAAGTGACCAACATGAATTAAAATTAAGTGCAAATCAATCTGGTAGAACATATTGAGTAATACAAGAAAAAAAATCAAACAAAACAGTGCTTTTATCAACTTAAAAGGAAAGACGTAATAATTCCCCATGCAAAAAAGATATTATATTTGTTTATTATGACAGTTTATTGCAAAGCTTATACAACATTAAAAAAATCATTGATAGCCCACAATTGATGACAATCTATACATAATGTTGTTAGCTATATCTTATATCTCTGATGCATTTTAGAAGGTGATGGAGTCTTTAATCTGTTTCTCTTTTCAAATCCAATCCTCTACCCTCCACATACCTTATGCCTAGCAAATTGCTTTGCAATTCTTCGTGAGTTTTGTTTAAAAAGAAATATTTTGCAGGTAATTATAGTTAATTTTTAATGTCATAGATACTATTTAATTTAATAATAGCTAGGAATAAAATAGCTCACATGCCATTAAAACCCAATAGGAGGTAAATGAATTCATGGAAAGATTGAATAAAATATCCATCAAAAAAAAGAAGAAAAACTAGCTGAGAAAACAAACAAAGTATTCCAAATTAGAATTCTTCAGTAAATGTAGGCCAATATTCTAAAAGGCCTATTACTTATTTAGAATGTTCCCTCTCCTTCCAGGTAAGGGGAAAATGGTATTATATTAGGCTTTTCTAATATGAAAGCAGTGGAGGAGTAAGACATCGAAGCATTCATAAAGATGAAATTACAGTAGAATGAAAGAAACAAAACAGTTGTATTTTTTCACTACCTTGTGAGAGAAATATGAATTGAAGATGTGTGAATATTAAGATTAATTTGAGGACCTAAAGAAAAACCTGTGGAATTTGGAGTTTGGTGATGGGGGAGTCTGAGACTGAGTCACAGCTCTGCTTTCTTTCAGGTACAACCCTGGGAAAGTGATTGGACTTCTCTGAGGTTCACATAACACCTATCTCACAGATACAGAAAGATTTGAGTTGTCAGTAACTAATGCTGATTTCCTGCTCACTGTGTACCAAGCACTCTTGTAAGGTCTTTACGCTGACTGGTAAGCTATCATACTACAGTAGATTTTATAAGTATCACTATTTTACAGAAAAGCAAGCAGGGGTTAAGTAACAAGCTCAAGACCTCATAGCCAGTGATTGGAGAATCTATGTGCACCAGATAATGCAACTCCAGAAATCACACATTGCTGTCAGCAAAATGTGTCAGCTGCAGAGGGCGGATGTTCAGTAGAGGAAATGGTAACATATGTGTTTGTTATTATCTGCATCCATTGCATTGCAAATTCCTGTGAGCAGAAAATTCTGGTTCATTGAATGAATGACTTTTATTTATCTATTAGAAATTAGATTCACATAACCTTTTAAAATCATCAATACATGTTTTTGATTGTGCATTGAATGTAAGCTTTTCTACTTTTTCTGAGTACCACCTAAAATAATACAACAATACAGCTTTTTTTTTTTTTTTTTTTTTTTTACTTCTCCTTGGATTCAACAACTGTTTTTAAAGCTATATTTTTAATACACATAGCTGGTAGCCATCATTGTTGGAAACACTGATTTGAAGAATGGAGGAGTTGATCAAGACGTCTCTTTTCTCTTTGTGTTTAGTTTACCTTTCGTAAATAATGTAAAAAAAAAATCATCTTTAAGATGTGAGGAAAAGGCATTGAGAAATCCATGCAATGTATAAATAGTCTTTGGGTCAAAAAAGAAAAAGCAAAACAGAGCATGTACCAGTTGTCATTGCAGAATGCAATCTCAAGGTATTTTTTAAACAGCATTTTCACTGGGGTATTTTTTTAGAGCAAGAATATCTTTAGCTGTCTTTGAAAAGTTAAATGTTTCAAACAGTGCATCTTCAAACATTTAATCAGATAAAAGAATACATGTAAGAGAGGCATCTGTAATATTTTTTTCATACAATTACTTTGGAATATTATTAAGCATCGTGGGCAATTTAACATTTTATTTTCTTGCACATTTATAGAACAGTACAAAAGAAAATGGTATTAAACAAAGTAAAACTTTAAATTTTTTTAAGTATTGATACTTCAGGAAAGAGATATTTACTAGAGTGGTTCCTTGATTCATTTAGACTTGACAACATTGCTTATTCACTATTCACAGCTATTTAAGGATAAACTTTGATGTAATTTATAACACATAGAGGGCAGAGCAACACATTGGTGTGAGTACTGTAAACACACTTAATTTATTTTATCCTTGATTAAAGGATTTAATATTCCCATGTTTCAGTTTTCTCCTCAGTAAAATAAAATATCATCAGTGTCTTCCTAACAGGATTGTCTATGGTTCAATTCAAAATATTTGTGGATATGGTGGCTTGGGGTGGTGGCACTTAGTGAAATTGGATTCATTCTTTGTCTCTCCAGGTCGGAGTCCTGGAAGTAGCATTAGGAGAATTATGAAACATACCATTTATTTTGGTGAGCTCAAAATCAGTGTTTCTAGGCTTGAGTCCATCCCATCCTCCTATCTTCCCTGATCCTTGCCACTCGGAGTAGTCTGCATAGCTATTCTTAACTTCCATTCTATACCACTCTGGACTATGTCTCTCAGAAACGTTTCTCAAATGCCAGACCCACCTTACATTATGCAGAAGCCCTGAGCCCTGGGCCATTCATTATCAGATGAGAGTATGCCTTTTTAGGCCCAATCTAACCGAAAATAGGACAGCCTTTTCTCTCCAATAAGTCTTCATTTGGACATTTAAGTGCAGAATTTGGAAAAGATGGCTCATTCATTCATTTGTACTAATACTGTATTTTGCAAGTATCAGCTATGTTCTAGTGACTTGACTTGTTCTAGAATGCAAAGAAACAAAGCATAACTTTTGCCATCAAAAATAATTACTACCCTAGAGGTGAGAGGTAAATAGATGAAAAAACAGGTGGTTATACGACCAGGTATTGACTACCAGCATATCAAGAAATTTTGATTTAGGAAAAATGACTTCTTTTTTTAAAGTAAGTAATAAATACTATTGAAAAAATACTAAAATCAAGAAAACTAGATTCTAGCACTATTTATTCCACCATTTCTTCACCTCAGTTTTTCACCTATAATATGAAGTAACTGGACTAGATAGACAGTTTCTGTTAAGTCCTTACAGCTCTAATATTTTATGTGTCCTATTAAATTACTCCTGAAATAATTCATCTATCTATCCCTGTCCATCTAGATAATGTAAATATTGCTGAATCCAAGAGAAATCTGTGTACTTGAAAGGATTAAATTATTCCTGTACAATAACAGAAATTTCTTATTCAATTAAGATATTCTGTGTGTGTTTTTGTGTTTGTTGATTCTGTTACTTTGTTCCTGCTTTTCTTTAAATGGAGTGTCATTAATCTGGGTGTTCTATAGTATGAATGTAGATGGCATTTGGCCCATTGTCTCACAGAACACAGCTGTGTGCTAATGGTCTGATTAGCAGGCCCTTATGTGTATTAATGGTGTAATAGAACTGGAGTGTTTGACTACTGAAGGAAACTCATTTTAAACATTATGAGACTAACTCAAAATACATGTATTTGTTCACATAAATACCCTCATAAGCCTTCTAACATATTAGAATTTTTTCAATAATATCAGTGGGAATGGCTGGAAGATGGAACTAATAAAATGAAAAGGGAGGGCCGGGTGCGGCGGCTCATGCCTGTAATCCTGGGACTCTGGGAGGGCTGGGCACGGTGGCTCATGCCTGTAATCCTAGGACTCTGGGAGGCTGAGGCAGGTGGATACCTTGAAATCAGGAGTTCAAGTCCAACCTGAGCCAGAGCAAGACCCTGTCTCTACTAAAAATAGAAAAACTAGCAGGCGTTGTGGTGGGCACCAGTAGTCCCAGATACTCAGGAGGCTGAGGCAAGAGGATCACTCAAACCCAGAGTTTGATGTTGCTGTGAGCTATGACACCACAGCACTCTACCCAGGGCAACAGTGTGAGACTCTGTGTCAACTAAAAAAAAAAGAAAAGCGAAAAGGGAGGTACCATTTTACAAAAACCACTTTTAAGATCACTGATAATCTAGCCGGGCATTGTGGCGGGTGCCTGTAGTCCCAGCTGCTCGGGAGGCTGAGGCAAGAGAATCACCTAAGCCCAGGAGCTGGAGGTTGCTGTGAGCCGTGTGACGCCACGGCACTGTACCAAGGGCAGTAAAGTGAGACTCTGTCTCTACAAAAAAAAAAAAAAAAAATCACTGATAATCTCCTTTTTTCCCCTAATCCAGTGTTTTCCCCCCAAATCCTTCTCTTCTCTATAAACACCATCTTAGATTCATAGTATTTTACCAGTACAAAGAGCGTCCCCAGATCGTCTGATAATATCTTCATTCCTATGCCAGTTAGTATCTTCTCTGCATCATAACTATTGGTTACGTAATCGATAAAACTATGAATTTTTTGAGTCCAATAACTATGTTTTTTTCCTTTCTAGTCCACCGTATAACCATACTAGAGGCTCAATAAAAGTTGTTAAATCAGAAAGTTGATGTAGGATCACAAGGAAAAATTCTAGAACTATGCTTACTCTTCTAAAGAAATATCTGCAATTAAACAATCAAAAACATTATTCATCCCCCGCCCCGGCCACTTGTTCACAGCAACCTCAAACTGTTGGGCTTAAGCCATTCTCTGTCCTCAGCATCCAGAGTAACGGTGGCATGCACCGCAACACCTGGCTGGGTTTTATACCATGTTGCCTGATGTAGTGATTTTTGTCAGACTATTTGAATTTTCCACTCCTGACTGTAGCTCGTGTTTGAATGATTTAAGTATTATCTACACACCCCTTTAATTAAGGTTTAGAGTGTATGCTAGTTTTTTTTTTTAAAGAACATCTCAAAGGATGTTCAGGGTTTCATCTTGCTGATAACTTGACCTAGTTCATCACTGGTTGAAAATTCATTGTTTAAGAATCTGACAATTTTGTTTGCACATGAGCATTCTAAATGTTCTCTGCATTAAATTGAAACTAAAAATAAATGACAGAGCAAAGACTATAACCATTGCCTTACATAGCATAATGAATTAAAAAAAAGGATGATTTTTTTTTCTTTTGTATATACAATGACCAAGATGACATTACCTGTGAGGGTCTGATATTTCTCTTCAAAATTTGGTTCTTGATGATATAAATTTAAGACAAGAAAAATGTCCTTCTGAATAAAAAGTAATTTATACATTCCAGCATCTTGAACTGGAGGAATATATACAAAAAATAGTTCAATATCCGTGAGACTTTTCATGTGCAGCATCAGTCAGAAAGAGACTGCTCCCTCATCATGGTTTTATTCACACCCTCTCAGGATTCCAAACATAGAGACAATTTCACTCTATGAGTATAGAATCTGTTGCCTCAGCAATTATGTTAGTCTCGTTTTTTCTTCTCTCTTTCTAAGCAATTCAGAAGTTCTTGAGAATATTCTGAAACTCCATTGAATTCATTATCTATTTTTTATATGCTCCATAGAAAACCAGAAGTGATTCAGTCATTCATTCAATGACTATTTTCTTAAAGGCTCTTTTGTGACAGGCAGGGATTTTGGGACTATGAATCCAGCATCCCAGCAGATAATCCCCAGCTCATATTAGGCTTACACTCTAGTGGACTGAATTTAAGACTAAGGTTGAAACAATATTTATTTCATTAAGGGTACACAAAATTACTAAGCAAATTTCTACTTGATAAATGTAACAGCACTTTAAAAACAGTGTATAGAGGATAAACGTTAACCTTCAAGATAAATATTTCAATGAGCCTGCAGATCATCCAACAAAAAGCAACAAAAATGATAAATATAAATTATCCCAAAATTTGGGTATTATGTTTATTTTACAAACTATCCACTCAGCTTACTCTGATGCTAAAGCAGATAAAGATAAAATTTTCTTCTTCTATAGTAAATTATCAAATCTTTTCTTTGAATGTCCCCTAGTCAAAGTAGCAATTGACAAAGTTGCATACAATTTAGTGTTTACAATAACACTTAACATGCTTAAGTTAAAAGGCCTTGAATTGGGAATCCCACAATCTATTTCTAGACTTAATTCTGCCATATGTACTTCTTACCTGTTAAACACTTTCTTAGTCTATGAAATCAAAGTTAAACCAATTAGTTTTTTTTCATGTGTGTGTCATTTACAAAATTGCAAAACTATAGGTTTGACTTTTGAAACTGTATGAAAGATTCAGATCAGGAATACCTACTGTCAATAACTAAACACAATCTCCCCTCCCTGCCTCTCTCCCACTTGACACTCACCATAGCCACACACACTATCTGTTAGTTATTCTTTCATACTTTTATCCTTTGCCACAGCCAAAAACTAAATTAAATGTATAATAAAGTATACTGGGAAAATACTCTGCTGCAGAAAGACTTAACTTACAATAATTTACATGGTAGAACGTGAATTTGAATGTGAAGTTTCTCAGGTAACCAGAGAGTTTAGGTCAGGTTACAGCCATTCCTTTTACTCAACATGTACTTTAATGAATATAATTACAGAACAAAAAGGTTGATAGAGTTTTCAGATACTTTTATAGTAGGGATTCTTTAAAAATTAAAGAATGATTTATAATAGAAAACAAAACTTGTCTGTGTTTTGTTTAGAAGAAGGTTAAAAGAAGATTGTCCTTTATTCTGTAACTACCACGTGAGAACATTGGAATATGGGTAACTCTCCTTTAAAGTGGACACGTTATTCTAAAGTGCATGCATGATTTGATTTAACTTTTTTTTTTCAGTTTTTGGCCCGGGCTGGGTTTGAACTCGCCACCTCCAGCATATGGGGCCTGTGCCCTACTCCTTTGAGCTATAGGTGCCACCCGATTTTATTTAACTTTATATTCACTAAAAACCTTAAGAATACCTTTTTGTCTTTAAAAAATAAAATAACTAATCTGAATCAAACAGGAGATAAATTAAGAGTGAAAGTGGCATACTCTTGATTTCCTCTTTCTTATAATGTTTCTATTTACTTTGGGGGAAAAGAAAAAAATTGTTTCCTCAACATGGGAGTTAAGAATTATAAGTCAATTGTGTAAATACATAAGATGAAGGTGAAAGTTCCAAAAGATATTATTTAAATACATTTTTAAAATTTCTTATTTTTTTATTGTTTGGGATTAATTGAGGGTACAAAGAATTAGGTTATATTGATTGCATTTGTTAGATAAAGTCTTTCTTAAATTGTGTGCCGCCCCCAAGAGGTGTGCCATGCATCGTGACCGCCATCCTCCTCCTTCCTTCCCTCTCCCCACTTGCTCATTCCCCTACCTCCCCTTTTTAGCTCATCTGCTGCCTTCATATTAGAATTAAGTACACTGGATCCTTGCTTCTTCATTCTTGTGATACTTTACTAAGAAGAATGTGTTCCACCTCCATCCAGGTTAATACAAAAGATGTAAAGTCTCCATCTTTTTTTAGTGGCTGAACAGTATTCCATAATATACACAGACCACAGCTTGTTAATCCATTACTATGTTGGTGGGCGTTTAGGCTGTTTCCACATTTTGGCAATTGTAAATCGAGCTGCGATGAACAGTCTAGTGCAAATGTCCTTATGATAAAAGGATTTTCTTCTTCTGAGTAGATTCCTAGTAATGGGATTGCAGGATCAAATGGGAGGTCTAGTTTGGATTTTTTGAGGATTCTCTATACTTCCTTCCAAAAAGTTTGTATTAGTTTGCAGTCCCACCAGCAGGGTAAAAGTGTTCCCTTCTCTCCACATCCACGCCAGCATCTGCAACTTTGGGACCTTGTGATGTGGGCCATTCTTACTGGGGTTAGGTGATATATAAGGGTAGTTTTGATTTGCATTTCTCTGATGATTAGGGCTGATGAGCATTGTTTCATATGTCTGTTAGCCATTCGTCTGTTTTCTTTACAGAAGGTTCTATTCATGTCTCTTGCCCAGTGATGTATGAGATTGTTGGGTCTTTTCTTGTTGATTAATTTGAGTTCTCTAGTTATCAAGCTTTCATCCAATTCATAATATGCAAATATCTTTTCCCATTCTAAAGGTTGTTTGCATGGTTTTTATTTCCTTAGCTGTACAGAAGGTTTTCAGTTTAATTAAGTCCCATTTGTTTATTTTTGTTGTTGTTGCAATTGGCACAGAAGTCTTGTTCATAAAATCTTTCCCCAGGCCTACATCTTTGAGTGTTTTCCCCACACTTTCTTCAAGGATTTTTGTTGTTTCATGCCTTAGATTTAAATCTTTAATCCATCTTGAGTCAATTTTTGTAAGTGATAAGATGTGTGGGTCCAGTTTCAGTCTTTTACATGTGGTTATCCAGTTCTCTCAACACCATTTGTTGAATAGGGATTCTTTTCCCCAGTGTATGTTCTTGTTGGTTTTCAAAGATCGGGTGGGTGTAAGAGGTTAGTTTCATCTCATGGTTTTCTATTTGGTTTTCTATTCTCATGGTTTTCTATTTTCAAATGTCAAAGTCTCCAATTTTGTGCCACTATAATGTTGTTCTGATCACTATGGCCTAGTATAGCCAAAAGTCTGGTAGGGTGATACCCCTGGGTTTATTATTACTAAGAATTGCCTTAGCTATACAGGGTTTATTCTGATTCCATACAAAATGAAGAATTATTTTTACCAAATTTTGAAAGGATGATGATGGTATTTTAACAAGGATTGCATTGAACCTGTAGATTGCTTTGGAAAGCATAGACATTTTAACAGTGTTGATTCTTCCCAACCATGAGCATGGTACGTTTTTCCATTTGTTAATATCTTTTCCTATTTCTTTGCTTAAGGTTTCATAATTTCCTTTATAGAGGTCCTTCACCTCTTTTGTTAGGTATACTCATAGGTATTCCATTTTATTTGAAACTACTCTGAAGGGAATTGTGTCTTTGATTAGCTTCTCATCTTGGATGTTATTAGCATATACAAAGGCTACTGATTTGTGGACATTGATTTTATATCCTGAGACACTGCTATATTTTTTATTACTTCCAGGAGTCTTGTGCTTGAGTCTTTGGGGTTCTCTAAGTATAAGATTATATTGTTGGGAAAGAAGGAGAGTTTGACCTTCTCTGCATCCATTTTGATGCCCTTCTTTCCTTCTATTGCTCAACTGTATTGGCTAGAACTTCCATCACTATGTGAATAGTAGTGGTGATACAGAACAATTTTGTCTGGTTCCAGTTCTAAGAGGAAAAGCTTTCAGTTTTACTCCATTTAATATAATATTAGCTGTGGGTTTGTCATAGATGGCTTTGATCAGATTCAGAAATGTGCCACTTATGCCTATATTCTTAAGTGTTCTAATTAGAAAAGGATGCTAAATTTTGTTGAATGCTTCTTCTGCATCTATTGAGAGGATCATATGGGTCTTTGTTTTTGTTGTCGATAGGGCAAATTACATTTATGGACTTGCACATGCTGAACCAGCCTTGCATCTCTAGGATGAAACCTACTTGATCATGATGAATGATTTTTTTAATGTGTGGCTGTAATATATTGGTTAGGATTTTATAAAGAATATTTTCATCTATATTCATGAGTGAAATAGGTCGGAAATTCTAATTTTTAGTTGGGTCTTTTCCTGATTTCGATATCAGGATAATGTTTGCTTCATAGAATGTGTTGGGGAAGATTCCTTCCAATTTTTTTTGAATGGTCTCTGAGGTATGGGTATAAGTTCTTCTTTCAATGTTTGATAGCATTCTGGTATGAAGCTGTTTGGACCAGGGCATTTTTTTCTTGGGAGATTTTTTTTATTGTTTCTTCCATCTCAGTTCAGTTCTCAAAATCAGTCTGTTCAAGAGATCTATTTCTTTTTGATTAACTCTAGGGAGAGGGTGTGATTTCAAGTATAGTTCCATTTTCTCCACATTGTCAAATTTCTGGGCATAGACTTTCTTGTTCTCAGAGATCATCTCTTATATCTCTGGCATCTGTTGTCGTGTCACTTTTATCATTTCTGATTGAGGTTATTGGAGATTTCACTTTTCTGTTTCTAGTTAATCTGGCCAAAGGTTTATCTATTTTATTTACTTTTTTGAAAAAACAACTTTTTGTTTCATTAGTTTTCTGAATGGTTCTTTTGTTTTCAATTTCATTCATGTATGATTTAATTTGGTTATTTCTTTTCTTCTGCTAGGTTTGGGATTAGATTTTTCTTCTTTTTCCAATTCCATAAATGATTCTTGAATTTCTTGAAGCATTCCCTTTCTGCTTTTCAAATGTAGATATCTAATGTGATTAACTTACCTCTTAAGTCTGCTTTTGCTGTTTTCCACAGGTTTTGGTAACTTGTATCTTCATTGTTGTTATGTTGAAGGAATTTAACAAGTTTCTCTTGTATCTCTTCCTGAACCCAACTATCATTGAACATAAGGTTGTTTAATTTCCAAGTCTTTGTGTAGGGATGAACATTTTTGCTGGAGTTGAGTTTTACCTTTATTGCCTTGTGGTCTGAGAAGAGGTTTGATTGAGGTTTGATTTGTATCCTAGGAAGTGGTTGATTTTGGAGTACATATCATGGGCTGACAAGAAAAATGTATATTACTTAGCTTTGGGATGGTGTGTTCTGTATACGTCTATTAATCCCATTTGTTCTTGGGTCACATTTAAGTCCTTTGCATCTTTGCTTACTTTCTGTTTTAGAGGATATGCTCAGTTTTGTAAGAGGGATGTTAAAGTACCCGACTATTATGGGTGTTATGGGATATAATACTGCTCAGGCCCATCAAGGTCTGTTTCATAAATCTGGGAGCACTTAAGTTGGGTGCATAAACATTTAAAATTGAAATGTCTTCTTGTATTGTTCCTTTGACCAGTATAAAGTATTCATCTTTATCTTTCTTAAAATTAGTTGCTTTTAAATCCGCTTTTATCTGAAAATAAGTGTGAAACCCCTCCTTTCTTCTGATTTCCATTTGCTTGAAAACTGTTTTACATCCCTTAACCCTAAGTCTTTTATTTGTTCTTCAAGGCTAGGTGTATCCCCTGGAGACTTTTTTATCTAATCAGCCAGCCTATGCCTCTTTAGTAGTGAATTCAGTCCATTGACATTTTGAAGAGAATTGATAAGTGAGGTGGAATGCTATTCATTTTATTTTGTGAATGTCTGTTGTGTAGTTTTTTCCTTTGTGCCATTTGGATACTAAGTGTTGACCTTTAGCTTCTGGATGTTTACTTTTCTGATGGTCGATTGTGATGTTCAGTATTGACAATATGTCTAAGTATTTCCAGTAAAGCTGCTCTTGTTGTGGCAAATTTCCTTGGTGCTTGTATATCTGCAAAAGAGTTGATTTCTCCATCAATTTTGAAGCGTAGTTTAGCAGGATATAGAATTCTGGGCTGAATTTTTTGTTGTTATTTAAGAATATTGAAGGTGGATGGCCATGGTCTTCTGGCTTGGAAGGTTTAAGTCGAAAAGTCTGCTTGTATCCTATTGGCTCTGCCCTGGTAGGTCAGTTGGAGCTTACTCCTGCTGCTTGCAGAATTTTTTCTTTCATCTGGACATCAGACAGTTTCATCACATTATGTCTTGGAAAAGTTCTGCTTGAGTTGACCTAAGATTCAAAATCCATCTGAAAGGACTGTGTTGGGTTCTTTAGTAAAATTTGAGTTTTCATTTATGATAGTCTCCAGTATTGCTTCCGTTCCTATGGGACAAACTTCTTGCCCTTTAGGATTCCATATAATATGTATGTTTGAGCACTTCCTGGAGTCTCGTAGTTCTCCAAGCACCTATTCTGCTTTCTCTCTCTTCTGCATCTTTAACTGCCTGGATGAACTGAAAATTTTATCCTTTATCTCTGAGGTTCTTTATTTACATGGTCTAACCTATATTTGATACTTTCTATTGCATCTTTACATTCCATCATTGTCTCCTTCATTTCCTTAAGCTCCACCATACCTTTTCTATATTCTACATATCTCTCATCTGACTTTTGGTTCTGTCTTTTCATTTTCTCCTTCATTCCTTTTATTGTCTCCATCATCCACATTTTAAATTCCATTTCTGTCAAGTCCATTAATTCTTGATGGGTGGAGTCTTCCACAATAGCTGCCTCATGGTCCCTTGGGGGAGTTCCTTTATTTTGTTTGTTCATGTTGCCTGAATTTTTCTGTTGGTTCCTCCTCATGTTTCTTTCTTCTTATTCACCTCTTTGTTTTCCTTTTTTCCTTCTCACTGCCTCCTTTGCTTCAAACAGAAGTCCTTGCTCTTGATGACAGTATGTTGCAATATGTTTTCAGGACACCAGGTGGCACTGCAGTTTTTTTAGGCAACAGAGAGCACAGCTCGCAAACTCTATGGTCTATATTCCAAACTTAGTTGCCCTTGGTGGTGATCATCTGATTGTTTCCTCAGCATTCAGACCCTGCCAGGTTGGGATCTTAAAGCTCACAAGAATCCTTTAGGGGCAGGTCTCACGTGAGCCCCTGACACCAGTTCCTGTGGGGTGTGGGAATCCCTCAGCCTGTCCCAAGAGTGGAGTTCTGATCCTGGCAGGCAGAATTAAGATGGCTATGCTTTATTACCTTGCTAAGACCTTCTTACAACCTTCCCACAACAGAAGCCCTCTGGCCTCTGAGACCTTCTCAGTATGGCTGCCTTGCCAACCACCAAACCTATGGCAAGTCTACTCCAGCTGGTATTCAAATCTGGTTGCTGTATGCTGTTTGAGTCCGCCCACTCTTCCAAGCTTTCCACTCAATGTGCAACTTCCTCCAACAATTGAAAACTTCAATAAGGCTTCCTCCCATCCCAGACCACTGCAGGGGCCAGGCAATCCCAGCCAATTGCAAACACTTGCCTAATCGAGCAGATTTTCACAGCTCCAGATCATACGCTATATCCAGCTCACCACCTCCTTACTGTGTTCCTGAGCTATGACTCTGAGTAAATTCCCTGCACCATGTATGGCTGGGGTCTCTCTTTTTCCCCAGTCATTCCAGGACAACTCTGCTGAATGAGCCCTCTGGTCCACTATCTTGCTGCAAATATATTTTAGATGATCTTCATAACATGCATCACAGTGCTTTTAAATAAATGAATATCATGTTACCCAGTACGTAGGTGAGTATGAGGGTCTTTAGATTAATTTAGGAACTAATTATGTATTTAAGATCCCTTTCCCCATATGAATATTATTATTTTGTGGATGGTCTAAAAAATCCAAATCAGAAATGCTCATTTTAACCTGAAATTATATGATACATTGTTCTTTTTTCTAACTCATGAAGTCATCAGTGGGATCATACCATGCTGTCTGAATGCTGGAAGGTAATGATGTATAGACGTTGATGAGCATCTGTAAGGTTTTCTTCCTCAGTAAGGAGGGAGATGGAAGTCAAGTGTTAAAAGTCTAGGAAGCTCTCATGTCTTGCCCCCATTAAGTGTGACACAGACCAAGGCCCCACCCCCCCTCCCTCCATCCCTCTTTACCTAACAATTGCAATCAGTGTAACCTGGCTTATTGTACCCTCAATGAATTCCCAACAATAAAAAAAAAAAAAGTATAGGAAGCTCTTTCATAAATCACAATACCACATTAAAGTATAAAACTAATCATATCAACTAAATTTATGTTTCGTGGAAGAAGTTGTTAAAGAACATTCCATAAAACTGTAATTACTTTTTCCCAGTTCATATTGTTTTATTGGTGAGACTATATTGCCATGATTTTACTTATTTACCTTTCAGAGTCTTGGGCATCATCGTGTGGAGCCAGGGGCCAGTATCTTGGTTACGACACATGCTGAACACGGGCTAGTTACTCACACATTATTCCAGAGTGTTTGCCATATTGACCAAGTGGAGAGTGAAACACATGCTTAAGGCAGTTAATTCATCTTTAGCATTATTTCTATATACAGTTCTCAGCATATATAAATAACACCAGCATAGATTATTTTGAATTCTAGAAAATTATATTTACTTTTTCCTAAAATTTAGAAACAGAGATATTTTTAGATGTTATATGTTTCATTTATTATGAAGATTATATTTTTTAATATTTCCTATGTGATATCACTTTTTTAAAAAATAAAGTAATTGTGTGTCCTAAATAGATAAATATTGTTGCTATATTTTGTTGAGTAGGACCTAGAAATGAGACTCATAAGAGCTATATATTTTCAAAAGGCCCATTTCATAAATAACTTGCCTGTT
Organism: Nycticebus coucang; assembly: GCF_027406575.1. Lineage (NCBI taxonomy): Eukaryota > Metazoa > Chordata > Mammalia > Primates > Lorisidae > Nycticebus > Nycticebus coucang. The sequence goes on along the minus strand of NC_069799.1, from coordinate 3,734,939 downwards.
GTGCACTGCAATTGATGTTGTAGGCATATGAAGCCAGTAACCTATTGTTTATTATAGACCCATTTTGTCATTTTGATGGTACAGATTCAAGTATGGCAATCTTTTCTCTCTCTGCTTCACTGGCTACATGACTTCCCTCGGCTAAGACCATATTGAAACATACACTTGAATTTCATAAGTTATGACAGCCTGAGGACTGAATGGGAATCCTATTAGCTGACCTAGGAGATTAGGGAATGATAAATCCTGATGAGCACTGACCGTGCATAGCTTACTATATTAAACAGTTATCTCTTTAACATACTCAGAAAAATTTCAAGTAAACATAATTTAAATGCATTAAATCATATTGATAAATTGATTGAACATAAAAGCTTTTTCTTATAAAACCACACATACTCTACCCCAATAATTGTACCATCTGCTTAAACTCACTGCATAAACCTTAAAATGACTTGGTGAGACATCTTGGGATCAATCAGCTATTTACTGTAGGGAAAAAGGAAACATCACAGATGATTTTTAGAAATATTATACACATGATTATGCTCAAGGCCAATAGTAATAAGATGAGCTGAATATTAACTGTTAGAAGACAAGGGGGCAGAAGAAAAAAATGTAAGTGGAAGAAATTTAAGAGTATAAATCAAGTAAACCTAAACAAAGAGTACATTTTGATCAAAAGGGATAAATTTTCAGTTATCAGATGAATTAAGTTCTGAGTATCTAACATTCAGCATTAGGCCTATAGTTAATTATACGGTATTTTTTACTTGAAATTTGTTAAAACAACATATTTTAAGTGATCTTAGAACACAAAGGCAACACACAGAAAAAATCATAATTAGGGGAGGTGATGGATGTGCTAATTAATTTGACTGTGGTACTCAGTGCACCATATGAATGCATACCAAGTCATCACATTGTATACCTTCTATACATTTTTATTTGTCAAATATTCCAAAATACAAGAATTCAATCCTGAATATCATGGATTATGAAATTCTTTTGTTTGGCTTAACCTCTCCTCTACATTCCATACTTGTGTATCTAATGACCAAGAAGAAATTACTACTTTGACATCTAATGGATATTTCAGACCCCATATATGCAAAACTAGCCACTGTCTTTCCACCACAAAGTTGTTCCTCCTGCCCTCCACTTCTCAGAATATGGAAGCTCCCCTTTCAGCGAATAAGAACCTACACCCTAGAAACACCTTTGGCTCATCTAATCCATCCCATTAAGAGGTAATTCAGGTCAACTTTTAAACAAAAGTTTTATTGTTTAAAACTTTTCAATGCCTTTTCCACATTACTAGAGAAAAAAAAAAAAAAAAAAGCCAGAGATCTTCCAGGTCCGCTCCACGTCATCTGCTCCGGCTGCTCTCTGTGGACAATCTCACCACACCTGGACAGGAAGTTGCTTTTTCTCAACCACATTATTTCATCTCCCTGTTTATTTTTCTTTCTCTCCACCTTGAACACTTTGCCCCCAGATACTGATATACCAATGTTCACTCATTGGCCTCCAGTCCAGCCCTCAGTCTCTTATGTTAATCACGTCTTTACTCAAAAGCCTTTTCTGGTTATCCTAACTCAATTTGCTGCTCCTTATTCAAATTTTCTAGCTACCTTTCAAGATTTATTTTTCTTCTCAGCACCTATCACTATCAAACATACTTTATGTTTTATTTACTTACCTTATGTATTGCCTCTCTTCTCACTAGAAGGTGAGGTACACAAGAGAAAAGCATTTTTTTTTTTTTTTTTTGTTGTTGTTGTTGTTTTAACCTTGTGTTTGATGCTGGATACCATCCCTGGTACCTGGAACAGTATTTCTCATAGTAGAGTAGTCTATGAATATTTGTTGGATGAATGCTTAAAGAAGACTCTTTCTTCCTGGGATAGCTCCCACTCATCTGCCTCAGTCACTTAGAAAGAGACCCCTGTTCTCAGACATACATGTTCACCCTAGTTTTGTAGGACTCCTAAGTTTTCAAAGGGCCTATAGAAATGTTTAAGTCATAAATTACATTCCTGCATTAACACTGTGGAAAGAAATCTGCAATGTCAAATTGATAAATATTTAAATAAGTGCCTACAAGGAACGACAGCAACTCAAATTACGCCATTGTATATACTTACAATGAAGAAGTTTAAATCACAGGAATGAAATAAATAATCTTAGCAAGTTTCAAATTGTAAAAATTATAAAACATCCTTTAATTATCTTTTTCATAAAGCAAGCAAAATGTTAATGTTGTATGATGGTTAATTTCGTGTGTCAACTTGACTAGGCTAAGAGACACCCAGACAGCTGATGAACAGAACGGGGGTGTTTCTGGAAGAGAAGAGGATTTGAATTGGTACACTCAGTAAAGAAGATTGGCCCTTACCAACATTGGCAGGCACTGTTTAACCATGATGGCCCACAGAAAAGAAAGGCTGAGCTGGGACGTGCATCTTATGCTCCTCTTGGACATCAAGTCCCCTGGTTCTTGGCCTTTAGATTCAGACAGAATTACACCACCAGCTTCCCTGGTTCTCCAACTTGCAGAAAGCAGATGTTTGGACTTCTTGGCCTCTATAATCATGTGAACCAATTCATGAAATAAATCTCATTTTTATACACATATAATATTTATATACACACGTACATATATACACATATATACATATTTACATATGCATTAAAGTTTCCCCTCATTAAAATGAGGGTCTCAATTTGCTGTCCCGATGTTTTCCATGCCTCCAAATTCTCAGCACAGTCCAACGCATGTCAACCATTTCCTTCTTATTTTCCACTCTAATAATAAGGTGCTGCTTACTATTTCCTGCATATGCTGACCCTCAGCCCTTCTTGGTCAGCTGACTCATTGTCCTCCAGTCCAGCCCTCAGTTCATAGAACAAACTTAGTGCCCCTAAATATGCTATCATCATAGAATCCTCATCTCAGCCTCCACACCACACATGCTGTATTTTACCTCTCTTTCCAAATTCATCCCCTAACACTGTCCTTCCGTTATTCTATGCTCTGTGCCCCGGTTTTCCTTCTGTAGTCTAACTAATTACAGCAGGAGAAACTTGGCCTTTTCTGGGGTTTCCTCCTAGAATGCCTTGTCCCTGGATCAGATTTTGGAATGACTGATTGCTAAGGCTGTTGGATAAATGGGCCCATAGTAGGGCAGTCTTTTCTGATGGCCTAATTTAACATAGATTTTCTAGCTTCTTCTCTGGGTGTAACAATGTTTTATTCACAGTACTTATTACTCTCTGATGGAACCTTTTCTGTTTTGTTTCTTTGCTCCCTACATACCTTCTTTAACCCCTAAATAAAGTATAATCACTACAAATTAGAGATGTTCCTGTTTACTATGTCCAGTCCCTGTCACAAGACCTGGCCCCTAACGGGTGACGACAAGCCTTCTGAATGGTTGGGGATGTACTGCTGGTACACGGCGGGTTCACAGGGGCTCTTCGGGAACTGATCAGTACACTCTTTCAGAGCAGAAGTCTATGCCTTACTCCTCTCTATAGCTCTGATATCTGGCCTAGGGTAAATTACTCAGTAATTGTTTGCTTGCTTTTTTTTTTTTCAAATGAATACATGAGAAAATGAATTATCATTAAAACCCTCAGCAGAAACCTTTATTTTCTAAACACCATAAATTAGATTTAAAAAATATTCAGATGAGATTTCAGAATAAATCTCTGAGAAATCAAACATGAAAGTTCAAGTATTGTGCTTATGAACACATGGCTGCAGCTCTGTGGCCGTGGCAGTGATGCTCCTAGCTCTGACCAGGGCAGTGATGCACCTGGCCATGGCCATGGCAGTGATGCTCCCAGCTCTGACCAGGGCAGTGATGCACCTGGCCATGGCCGTGGCAGTGATGCCCCTGTGCTCTATCTTTACTCCCTTCCACGTCCCAGCCCTTTGCAATCAGCCGTGTCTCTCCTTCTAGACAATACTATGGGTCGCTTTTTGCTGAAGCAATAAAACATGCAAGCCTGTGATTTCTCTTTTCCTGCCTCAGGAAGTGAGGAAGCAGAGACACGAGATTAACATCGAGGCAATAGGGATGAGAGGGATGTGATGTGGAGGACAGTTTGATTAAGGGAGTTTTCTGTAACGCCAAAGGAAATGGAGGAAGAAATAGTTTGTTATATTATACTACTAATATTTTTAGTTTATTATTCCTGCATCAGACCTTAGCCTGTCCTACCATTAATACACACACATACCCTAGTCAATACACCTATTTTTATATTAAAAAAAAGAAAGAAAAGAAAAAGAAATTTCATATTTATGCAAATTTCAACTTACTTAAATTACACTAATTTGTTACTTTTTTATATTACCATGTTTCACAGGTTCAGGTATATGAGAAAAGTGGGAGAGGGGCAATCATTTTCGTTGAGGCTGGGAACCATGCCTATTATATTCAAAATGAACTCTACTTTGAGGCCAGTGGCTCACGCCTGTCATCCAAGCATTCTGAGAGGCCAGGCAGGAGGATCCCTTGAACTCAGGAGTTCCAGACCAGCTTGAGCAAGAACAAGACCCCATGTCTAAAACTAGCCAGGCATTTTGGTGGGCACCTGTTGTCTCAGCTACTCGGGAGACTGAGACAAGAAGATTTCAGGAGCCCATGAGTTTGCGGTTCTGTTCACAGGGCAACAGAGAAGATTTTGTCTCAAAACAAACAAACAAACAAAAAACCTCTACTTACTATACCAGTGGACTTACTACAAAAAACAAAACCACAGTTTGGGATCAGGCTTTTTATAGATCTACTTCTCCTTTGTGGAAAAGGGAATGTCAAGTGTAAGTCAAGACCAGATTACACAGAGATAAGCATCCAACTAAATTGGCCGGGAATTTCTGGAAATTTAGCAAATGGGGTACAAATATCAATTATTTTCCCCCAATAATTACATATTGGGAAAAACAGACTAAATGGAAAAACCTTAAATAACAGGAACCATTTTACTAATATTAGCCACTCCAAATACAACCTAGCTGAGCAGAGCAAATGAAAATCACAATAAAAGTTGAAATACAGAAAAATGGCATACTCTTCTTACTTTCTCCCCCATGAAACATGAAAGAAAGATCTTTTTAATGACTCATTATTGTCATGGTAATTAAAAATACGTGGTCCAACTTTAAATTTATTTTTAAAAATAAAAGTTAATTAACATTCTACAGGTGTCCTCGAACTTTTTAAACAGGAGGCCAGTTCACTGTCCCTCAAACCATTGCAGGGCTGGACTATAGTTTAAAAAAAAAACAAAAACTATGAACAAATTCCTATGCACACTGCACATATCTTATTTTGAAGTAAAAAAAAAAAACAGGAACAAATACAATCACACTGCCTCATGTGGCCCGTGGGGCACAGTTTGAGGACCCCTGTAAGATGTCTCTTAAATATTAATTTTGCTAAAAAAAAAAAAAACTTTTAAATATCTTTCACAACAGAGTAGTATCTAAAATGCAAAACAGTATAACATTAATTCTTATAAAATGAATGAAAATAAGGACTTCTTTAAAAACAGAGACTTTAATTTCTCCACTCTTGCATTTGTTCTTCGGATGGCAGAGTTTTCTGTGCTTTTCTCTTGGGCACAATTTGAAGAGGTCCAAGTGGCTATGTGGGCCCCTTTAAGGCTGTCAAATTGCTGGATAGCATTTTTACATACTCACAGAGCTGAAAGAACCCATATAAAGTTTCTAATCTACGTTAAGAAAATCATAGTGTTTAATGTTAGTCAATGAAAGATATTCTCAGTTACTTACATTAGATATGTTGAAAGTGCTACCAATGGTAAATCGGAGGAAATCCTCAAACTCTGTATTGGTACACAATGCCACCAAACCATGCTCCTGTACTCCTGTTGATAAGGAACATTTCACAAAGATTAAGTGCTTACTCAAGGGAGGCACAATGTCATCCCCAAGTATAGGAAGAAAAGAGCAAAAGTTTTATTTATATTTATAAAAGAGAAAAGAAATTTAACTTTATAAATATTTAAAATGACATTGAAGCCTTCCCTGAGTATGCAAATCAAACACATAACGTTCAGGAGCACACGTCATGGAGGGCCTGATGCTCGGGGTGCGGGCCCGGCCCACTTTCCTTATTTCAAGGCATATTGCAGACTCATGAGCTCAGGTAAGTGGATTTAGTGTTTGTGTTATCTAACTTTAATGAAACTAACATTCACATGGGGCAAGTGGTTTCAAAGGATTATTTCAAATAAAGACAGATTTAAGATTTTACAAGTACCAATGAGTCACATAAAAATGGCAAAACTGATGCTTTTTTTAATCCTTTTTGCTCTTAGCCAAGCATATTACAAGGTAGAAACCATGACGATTTAATCCTATTTGACAAGAATTCAGCCCTCAGAATTACCAAGAAGATGATTATGTGGATTTAAATACCCTATGATTAACAATGAACTCCTCCTTAAATGTGTTATTGTACTTTTGTGTCTTTGTGAAACGTCTCTTTCAGCTGTAACAGCCATTAAAACCAAACATTAAACTGATCTTAGAAACAGTCTTCCAAACCTCTGGATGAGAAAATGTAAAATGAATATTTTAAAAATAATGAATTTATTTCTAACACCTATGTCTAAAACAGATTTGACATTTTAAACATTTATAAAATGAAATAACATTATTTAAAAGCACTAAGTCATCTTTAAAATTTCTATTTTCTATATATTTTTATAGTGTATATAATATATTATTATCATATGTACTTATGTAATTTACAATACTTCTGTCAATTGATGGTTGCCTTGAATATTTCTCTCTCTCTTTCCATATATATTGTATATATGTACACACACACACACACATGCATATGATTAAACATTTTACTTACAGCAGTGCAGAACTATGTGTTATCCAATCTGGAGCCCTCCCCACATCACTGCTGTCTTGTATTACTGAGTAACTACATTTTTAATTTTAGATGAAATTAAATTTAAACAATGAGCCAGTGCCAAATGCTGTTTTCTGTGAAACACAACTGTATTATTATTATTATTATTATTTTATTTTTATTATTTTGCAGTTTTGGCAGGGCTGGGTTTGAACCCACCACCTCTGGCATATGGGGCTGGTACCCTACTCCTTTTAGCCACAGGCACCATCCCCACAACTGTATTGTTTGATGGGACTATATTTTACTTTAGCTGTTGAAAACTTAGCGTCTGAATTGAGATATTTCATAAGTATAAAATACATATAAAAATGCAATGTATCCTATTAATAATTTTATATTGATTCCTTTAGAAATGAAAATATTTATGATATATTAGATTGAATGAAATAAATGTTTTAAATGAACTTTATCTGCTTCTTTTTACTTTTCTTTGATATAGCTACTATAAAACTTAAAACTATATATGTGGACGGCAGTGTTGCACAGTGCTAGTCCATAGGTAGTAGGTAGTGTATAGATTAACTAATAAAAGGAACACTTAAGGGAACAGCTCTGAGCATGTGGAATATTAAACTCTTAGACTGACACATCAATTTAAACCTTTACAAGTCATACACACAGACACTTGAAAATAACATGAAGATACTTTCAATTGAGATATGCTGATGTTAATGCAACTGGGAATTTCCATTGATACCTACCATATATCACTTGAGGCATACAAAAGAGTCTTACAGAAGTAACTGGCATGACATTAAAGTGTAGTCATCCAATTTTAATTCAATTACTCCCAAATAGCAGTTTTTTCCTACCATACATGTATGTAAAGATTGGAGAAGAAGCACACGACAGAAAAAGAAAAAAAAGTCCAATAAAACAAACAAGTGGAGCTTTTAAAGAATATAATAGAAAAGAAAAATTGGAGTGTCTTGTTCATATGATAGCATTTAAAAAATAATACTAAGTAAATTAGTAAATTATCCCTTCCTCTACAGAACAGCGGATGAACTGGGCCAGCCAAGAGAAGCTCATTTTCATCCAAACCCATTAACTCAGTACTGCTATAGAAATGAGTCAGAAAAGTGAAATCCAGGTTTACTATCCCTTATATGAAATGTTTGGGACTAGAATTGTTTTAGATTTCATATAATTTTGGATTTTGGACCAGCCTGAGCAAGAGCAAGACCCCATCTCTACTAACAGAGAAAAACTAGCCAGGTGTTGTGGTGGGGACCAATAGTCCCAGCTACTCAGAAGGCTGAGGCAAGAGGATTGCTCAAGCCCAAGAGTTTGAGGTTGCTGTGAGCTGTGACAGCACTGCACTCTACCCAGAGTGACAGAGTGAGACTCAGCCTCAAAAAAAAAAAAAAGAGAGAGAGAGATGTTCAACATGTAATCAGTAATTTTCTCATACAAAACAAAATTCCATTGGAAAATTCCATTTCTAGCTATATACTGCTTAATTATCTGTCTCTCTTCTGCAGGGGGTTTGGCTGCTGGAGCCCCTAGACCACTTCATCTGGAGGGTGACTTTGGGAACAGGTGGAGAAAAATTAATGCCTGGGGTAGATGGTTGCAGGTGAACAGCATACCGAAATATGGGTCCTAAATAAAACTCAACTACAGAGTTTTGGCTATTCCTATTTTAAATCGTTTTAATCGTGGAATTTTTTTTTATATTTATCCACTAAATATGAAGTCCCTCTTGTAGCAACCTATGTAACAGAGTATGTAGCAACCTGTGTAATAGGATATGTAGCAACTTATGTAACAACCTATGTAGCAAGATATGTAGGAACCTGGACAGCGGGCTTGCAGAGACAAAGTGGCAGTTACTGGACATTAATGATCAGACTTTGGCAGCTGGAAATTGATCCGCTGTGGAGCTCCAGTGAAGGGGGCATGTTCTCAATAAATAGCAGCTGCTGAGGTTGCTTGGGCCTTCCCCCCACACACATGCGGGAAGACCTACCTCCTGAAGCTTCAAGCTCACAATCCATTGTCCCACCTGCTTCCTCCGTGACAGCACCCACACCCACTTGAGAAATTTATTTTGAAAAACTTAAGTGCCTAGTATGCCTTTGATTTCTCTGAAGACCTGTCAAGTTTTACAACTCCTTTGATATTAAAAAATATAAATGAAACTTGGTAGTTTCAGCTTAGTGTCCAGATTCATCAAATCAGAAATATTTCAAGACTTTATTTGCCTTGCTGAGTTTTCTGTTTTCCCTAGACCTGATTTATTATTTGTAACTGACCATAAATTTATTGTATATTCTCTTGCAATGCTACTACAAACACATTCTAGAAAAAGGAAGGGTAACAATAAGTATAAGTAAATAAATACATGGTTTAATTAATTACCTTCCAAAATAACCAGGAATAGCTGTATTTTACACATATTAAATGTAGATCAGTCCAGAATCAGGGGAAGGTTATATGTGTGTGTATGTCTGATCTGTGGTCTCGTCCAACATATTTTTCCAGTAAATAAACAGAAGTATGAATCACAGACTGTAAATTCTGCTTTAGTAAATAGCACAGACTGACTCTAAATCAAATGAGGGAAATGTCCACACTGAAAAACAAATTTCTTGTGACAGAAATACAAACTGTGGTGTAGTTCAACGCAAATGCAATCTAGTGAAGTAATCTTCTTGTTTGTGTTGAAAAGGAACAATGCATATTTCTTAAAGGTTATTTGTATACAAAGTCAAAAAAACATACAGAATCTAACACCATTAAATAACATGAGAATCACTACATCTCTTTCTTCTGTCAAAAAATATTGCTCTTAATTATGGAGATATTACCACAAAGAATCCTTTTTAATAGCTCATTTCCATTTGATGATGTTGCATATTTTCTAAGAGAACTGACTTCTCTGGAAAAGATGCCTTTCCTCAAAACTCAGAGGCAAGAAGCCAGCAAATACCAGAACAGAAATTAATATTTGGATTTGTCTAAACTCAAGGGGATGCCTCAGCTCCTTAGAAAGATTTCCAAGTGGTGACATTGTCAATATATAAATCAGTTGAGAGATACTTGTACCATATCTGGGAAAAATTTTGGGGAAAATAATCAAATCTGTGGTTGTCGCTACACTACCTGTTACAAAGATGGGAGGGTATGAGAGTGATTGAGGGCAAGCTAAGATCTCTCACCAAAACCTCTGTGTATTTGTGATAATAGGTGAGCACCTGCAGTTTAATGTGAGACAGAGAAAGTGTCAAAAGGAAACGTTAATGAAATTGCCCCAAAAAATCCCTTTTTATCCTTGTATTTACAAAAGAACAACCTCAAGCTGAGCCTGAAGCACCTATTCAGGGGGCTTTTTGCCACTGATATTGGGGCAAAGGAATTGCTACCATCAGCAAACCCTCACTTCATTGATGTGGAACATGACAGGAGGCCTGAGCACACACATGCTCGGTGCCGTCTGCCACCCACTTTCTTTACCACCTGGCACCCTCGCTACCTGCTGTGTCCCCACAAATGAATGTCCTGAGAAGAGGAACAGTGAATTCATTTACTAATGACTTTTGATTTAGATATGCAGAGCACTCTGCCAGTATTAAGAAAACTTGAAAACATAATAAAATCCTCTTTCTCTCTCTCTCTTTCCTTCCTTCCGTCCTTCTTCCTTTCCTTTCCTTTCCTTTTTTCTTGACACAGAGACTCACTCTATTGCCCTGCGTAGAGTGCTACGGCATCATCATAGCTTAAGCAACCTCAAACTCTCTGCCTTGAGTAATCCTCTTGACCCAACCTAGGGACCTGCCTCAACGCCTGGCTAGTTTTCCTGATTTTAGTAGAGACACTCTTGCTCAGGCTGGTCGCAAACCCCTGAGCTCAAGTGACCCACCAGGCTTGGCCTCCCAGAGTGCTAGGATTATGGGCATGAACCACTGTTTCTTTTCTAATTTGGGTGGCTGGGCATTAACCACATCAAGCAGTCACCATGTACATAACTGTAACATGTAGAATTGGCTGCATATATGCTGGGTAAGGACCAACCTGCCCGTGCTATGGCCGAAGAGAGAGAAGAAAGGAATCAATCGGTCTGGAGGGTTGAAGGGGATTGCTAAGTACGCTGTGGAGATTGGGTGTATGTGGCAGGCAGGCTCCTGGAAATGACCTTCAGAGGCAGTGAGGACACTGGCCTGTCCTGCATGGAAGGGACTTCCCTGAAATCAATAAAAGGTAAAGTCTCCTAAGAAGAGGAGCAATGTACTTACTTCAACATGTAATGGTAGAAAAATCCAGAGTGGCTCCAGAATCCATGAGAAACATTTAGATGTGGATCAAAGAAAAAGCTAAAGGGAACTGATGTTCTGCTGCATAAAGGGACAGCAATTTGCCTGGTTGCAGTGTAGGATGCGATGGCATGTGAGTTGGGTCTGGAAGATCAAGGCACAGTGGGAAACTCATCTGGTAACATGAAGTGAGCAGGAAGCCTCAATGGGAATAGAAGACTAATGAAAACTATTTATATAATTGAACTATGCAAATTACCACGGAAAAGACAGAGAAAAGGAAGCTGTATCCAAATGTTTGCAAAGTAAGCTCTTCAAGGAAGGACTTTAGAAAGGAAAGAGAAAACAAAACAAAACGAGATGTCCTAGCAGATGACACTGTATTACATTTTAAAGAGAAAGTGGGTGGAAAATCGGGAGTGGTGACCTAGGTCACCAGAGGTGAGGAGTGTGGCCTTTCTCCTTGTTGAGGGAAGAAAGGGCTCTACAAACCCTGCACGAAGGTAAACAGAAAAATACCAGCCCTCGTTTGTTTAGAACAGAGAGGAAAAACTGACCCTGGGTGAAAAATGGTCCATACCTTTGCAAACAAAAAAAGGGAAGAAAAAAGAAAGAAGTCAGTAATGTAACCAATTAATCACAGTACATGGCTTTGCTTGGGATGTAGGGCAGGTGAGAAAGGAGTCGGCCATCGTCTCTGTGAGGGGCCTCGGTCGGCCCCATTCCATAGCCAAGGGCTGGTCCCTCCTCTGGGGTCATTCTCCTATATAGTTATATTTCACAAACAAATTTTGCTCGTGTGATTTAGATAGAGAACTTTGCCTGGTTGTTTGCGGGAGGCCCAGCTGTTTGGATTTTTTGCATTGTTACCACAGCTGCTCTCCTAAAAGATTTGTTCTGCTTCTAATCATCTTACAGATTTAAAAATTATTTTAAAATATTTTATTTGTCTTTTAATATTTAACTTTGGAAATTCATAGGGTGAAAATCCCCCACAATGCTCTGCCAGCATGAGACGTGCAAAGAGGTCTTTCCTGAAACCCCTGGTCTACGTTCTACCTTCTCAAATATTCTTTATCTTGGTGCTCTGTTCTTTTGGAAATAAAACTTATTGAAATTTTTGTTAATATTTTGTTTATTATTTTAATGTCACTTTTTTTTCTCACTCACTGTGTGGTTCAGAAAAGAAAAATTGACTCCTATTTTTTCCAGCACCCAGAACACCAACTATTAGAAGCCTGTGCTGGGCACTTAACAAATGTCTGTGGAATCAATGAATAAGTTGAAAGGGTGACTGCTGTTCTGAGGGAAGCAAGATATCTTTTGTTTATGGGTTGGTCAGTTTTAGTTCTTATTCTAGTCCCAGAAGAATGAGGAAAACTTTTATTCTGTGTTCTGTGGTCTTATTCCAAATCACTGATCTTAATGACTCAAGATAATCATAAACCACCTATTCCCAACTTCCTCCCAGAAGTTGTTAAAAGACTATTTCATATAATAAAAAATACTAATATATACTTTCTTAGGACAACTCAGAGATTAAATGAGGCCATATTAAAAACAGAACCATTAAGAAATAGGGAGTCACTGCAGTATAGATTACTGTGTTGCCATCTCCTGTATCTGTCAGTCACTGGAATGATACAGTCATACTGATGGTATCATACACTCTTCAAAGTAGAAATTCAAAAGAGCTCTCCATAATTCTGCTTTGATCAATTCTACTACCAAAAACAGGGAAAATGAACAAAATCTCTGTGTCACTCTTCACGTCAAACAGACTCCCATACTCACCTGAGTCAGCCAAGCCTCAGCCGGCCCCTCAATTCTCTGGGAGCAAAAAGTCTGCCTCATACGTTACTGCCAATCACTTTAATGAGCTATAAGCCATGGGGTCTTTCCATAGCAGAACATCAACTTTGATCAAGGTCTAGGTCAAAACATTTTTTAAATGCAAATCTAATCATGACACTTGCTGGCTCATGTCCCATACTCCTCATTGTGTGCAGCGCCCCATTCTTCTCATCGTTCCCAGAATCTCCTCCCGAACCCTCACGCGATGCCTCACTGCCTGCTGCTCACATTCTCACCCTCACTCAGCCCCGCCTGCTCCTGTCCAAGCCTTCCAGCTGGGCTAGCTCAGCCCCTTCAGCGGCCACCCAGGTGCTCCTTTCTGCCTACAATTCTGCCTCCTTCTCCACTGGGACACCACACCAGATCAACACCTGTTGACAACCACTTTGAATTCATTCAGAAACACCTTCTGCACAAACATCACGTGCCAGGGACTATTTTAGGCTTTGTAGGGTTAGACAATAATAAATGAAGAACTCTAACACACACATAAAATAGTCAGGGTGATAAATGCAAGGCAAAGAATTTTCAAAGGCAGATGACATGCCGTGGTGATTCTGCTGAGGCTGCGTGAACATGGATCCAACCTCAGACGAATCCCATTTAAACGGAGATCAGAAGGATGTGGATCTGGCCTCACAAAGATATGGAGCAGAGGAAAGTGAAAGTTTCTACAGTTCCGGGGATGAGAATGAGTGTGGTGTGCACGAAGCACAGGAGACGGCGGGACAGAGAGGCGGGAAGATTATTTTGAGATGAAGTCAGAGGTACAGTCCAGGGCCGTCTTATGCAGGGTTTTGCCCGATGGGGCAGGGAAAGAGTTTGAATTTTATTCTAAGTGAATAATGGGAAGCCTTTAGAAGGTGTTAAGCAGCTCTGGTATAATGATATAATGTATGCTTTTAGAAGATGATATGTTATGTTTTAATCTAGAGTTTTAGAAAGCCTGGGAAACTCGAGTTATTATTCGATTGGCTGCACCCTCCACGCTGTTTGACCCACGTCACTGTAATTTATTAGTTAGCTTTCCATTCCTTTCTTTCTGCATTTAAAAAATCTGGAAAATAACAACCTTAACTCATAGAGTTGCAAGAATTTAAAAAGACAATGTGTTCAAAAGCGTTTGGGAATGGAAGTCCTCAATGAGTGTCACTATTACTATTTTATTACTACTGATGTTGAAACTATTATTATAACCTAGGTGTGAAAGACAATGGGAAAAGACAGACTGAGAAATTCGACGTATTGCAGCTGTGCCACATTTTGAGCCATTCATTAGCCTTCTACAAGAAGAGGTTGGCCGGCAGAAGGGCAGGCCAGGCCAGGTCTGAAGAATGGTCAAACTTGCAGTTACAGTTTGGAAAGGCACTTGCATTGAGACAGTGTTTACACCAACGCACGAAGTCTCCGAGGCGTCTTTGTGAGGGACAAGGAGACCCTGGATGATGTTAGGGAACAAGCAGACCAAGAGGAGACAAGCTGATGCTTCCAGTGCATGGAAGACACCAGAGTAACAGAAGTGACTGACAGAACTGGCCATCTGGAGGCCCTTGGGAAACTTGACAAGGGCTTTCCTAGCAGAGTACAGGAACTGAAAACCTGAATGTCACCTTCTCAGGGATCTCGTCTGACTTTCTGAAATAAAGCAGCTCCCTCAGCACCGCACTTGCCATTTCTCTAGCACGTACATGGGTAATTGTAAAGAAAATTGACTTTGAGTGAAATCAATTATCTATGCAAAGCATATCATTTATGTAATTTTTCATTTATTTTCTATCTTCCCTAATAGCAAGTAATCTACTGAAAACAGAGATCTGCATGTAGCTTATTTTTCACAATATCCTCAATAACGGAGTGTCTGATACATAATATTGCTCAATTTATAGTGAATGAATAGATGGCTTAAAGGATAAATGAATACGTAATTATATCTAAAACACATCTTTTTTTCTTCTTTTAACTAACACCTACACTAATTGGCACACTTGGTTTCAAGTTATTTCCAAGTTTTTGGGATAATTAAATAGTTCTTTTTACTGCAAGCCACCTGAAATCGTTTTGGAGAGAGCAGGTAGAATAAGAATAATGAACAATCTACTTTTCACAGTATCATTACCTATCTGAAATAGTGTTTCTTTCCAGAGGACAAACAGTATTTCTATACTGCAGGAACTCATTTTAGCAGTCAATCTAAAATTGATTACCACCCAGCCCCAACCTGGTTGACACAACAAATATTTGAGAAAAGAAATCTGTGGACCAAGTTAACCATCCAGTGCTCTAAATTGAATTTTAGCTTTATCTTATTATCAGTGAAATCACCAAGTATCTTACTTGTATTGCATTTGGTTAACAGTTCTTTGCTAAAATAACATTATAGAGATAGTGAGCATTTATTATTATGTCTTTGGTTTTCATAAAAGGTTACTATAAATAATCATATACTGAGAGTATTTTTGCATCTTCTAATTATATGAAGACTACTGTCCAATTTATATCGTACCATATATCAAATATGAACAACACAACCCAGATGACAAGTTTCTCTGTAGTATAATTTGAGTAAAAATGATTTATGTATTTATTTCTGATTAATACGTATGGTTTTACATGTGACAATGACCCTTATGAATGCAATCCCTACTTTTCTTACTGTGCTTCTAGAAAACTAGGATACACATTTATGTTCAATTGTACATCTGTGAGACTGAAGTTTCTTTTTTTTTTGTAGAGACAGAGTCTCACTGTACCGCCCTCGGTAGAGTGCCGTGGCGTCACACGGCTCACAGCAACCTCCAACTCCTGGGCTTACGCGATTCTCTTGCCTCAGCCTCCCGAGCAGCTGGGACTACAGGCGCCCGCCACAACGCCCGGCTATTTTTTTGTTGCAGTTTGGCTGGGGCTGGGTTTGAACCCGCCACCCTCGGCATATGGGGCCGGCGCCCTACTCACTGAGCCACAGGCGTTCTTTTCTTTGTATTAAATATATTGCTATTCAAATTCTATTTTTAGCAACCTACTTATATATGTACATTTGTCACAAATTACTTCTACTTTGTCAAATTAGAAAAAATATAAATAAATAAAATTTTCCAAAAAAGGATGTTTTTCTCTCTTCCCTTCAGTGAGTCCCCGGGATAATCCATTCTTTATGGTCTTGCTCAAGTACTAACAATTCCATGAAGACTCCAAGGACAGACTGATTGTCTTTCTACCTCCCCAAAACATTATTTGGATGCATACTAGAACATTTTCATTGTGTGAAATACACGGTTTTATTATATATCAGTCTCAAATGCAAGGTCATATTTGTCTGGAGCATTTCTTTTTTTTTTTTTTTTTTTTTTTTTTTGTAGAGACAGAGTCTCACTTTATTGCCCTTGGTAGAGTGCCATGGCCTCACACAGCTCACAGCAACCTCCAACTCCTGGGCTTAGGCGATTCTCTTGCCTCAGCCTCCCAAGTAGCTGGGACTACAGGCCCGCCACAGCGCCTGGCTATTTTTTTGTTGCAGTTTGGCGGGGGCCGGGTTTGAACCCACCACCCTTGGCATATGGGGCCGGCGCCCTACCCGCTGAGCTACAGGCGCTGCCCCCCCTTTTTTTTTTTTTTTTGAGATAGACTCTTGTTCTATGCCTGGGATGGAATGCTATGGCCTCACTCATTCTGGCTCACAGCAACCTTTTAAACTCCTGGGCTCAAGTGATGCTCTTCCCTCAGTCTCCCGAGAAGCTGGGGCTACAGGTTAACCTTGCCCAGCTAACTTTTCTGTATTTAGTAGAGATGGGATCTCACACTTGCTCAAGCTGATCTCAAAATCCTGACCTCTTGCCTTGGCTTCCCAGAGTGCTAGAATTACAGGTGGGAACCACTATGTCTGGTCTGGAGAGTCACATTGGAAGATTTTTATTTGTTTTTTATTTTAAGGTTTTGGGGGGTTTAAAAAAATTTTTTAAGGCAGACAGAAAGAATGCAAACAATGAGAATAATAATAATAAAACATTGTGTCACTAGAAATATTAATATGCTTTTCTTTTTAAATAATGAACATTACATAGACCTTAGCAAATCTCCTGGATTTTATGCTGTTTAAATTCAAGTATGAGCCTCAATTCCTGTATTCTTATTAATCTATTTGACAGTCTTTGCTTCTTTACTTTTTTGTTGTTCTGATTATTCTTTTTCCTTATCAAGTGACTCCTTATAGGTTGATTGATAAAAACATATTATTATAAAATATAAAGTTGCATATCAATTATTATATGTATATATATTTGCAGTTTTTGGCTGGGGCCAGGTTTGAACCCACCACCTCCAATATATGGGGCGGCGCCCTACTCCTTTGAGCCACAGGCACTGCCTCTAATTATTATTCTTTATTAACTGTTTATTTCTCTTCTCTATTAACCAAAAGCTCTTTAAAGAAAAAAATCCATATTGTCCTTACTTTTTTAATCTCTCATAGAAGATGTATAATGCTGAAAAGAAGGCTCGTGGATTTGATGACTGGCCACATCAGACTTATATTTATTTATCTCCTTTGTTTTATAATACTCAGAGCGTTATTAATGCACAATCTAGTTCTCACAACCAGTTCTCACAACCAACAAGTCTTATAACAATGTCTGAAGGAATAAAAATAAGTTTAGGTGTTCACTGAAATCCAGTGCAGTAAAGTTAACAAAAGCTTGCTCTAAATGACTGAGCTTCAAATAGCATTGTAGAGTAAACTAAATGTAAATCTCCACAAGTAGATAGGCTAGCACTTCAAATTATTTTTTCATGAATGTGTGGTGTAGATATTAGTTTTCTAAATAAAATATTTAATTAGATGCTTTCCCCCAAACTTGCTAAATATCCAGATAAATATCACTACTTCTGAAATGTTTAAAATAACTTTCTTCTAAAATTAATCACATAGGCTATAATTAAAAATTGAACTATTATTAGTCTCCACAATATCTGTATTAAGATAAAAGTAACATATTACATTTCCAGCAGATAGAAATCTTACGTTTTCCCAAGTTAGAGCCTCACAGTGGCATAAAAACTATCATTTTATTGTACAAGAAACTTGTACATTTATTCTAAATTTAGAGAGGTGGCTGAAACACATTTTAACACTAAATTACATAATATGTTTTTTCATCTTTAAGATTTGTAAATATACTATCACTTGAATAGTTTCTATTTATAAGAATATTTATTGCACAATTTCATCCTAACAGTGAAAGATTGATTTTATATTTGCTTCCAAATCTTGCCCATAAGGATACTTTTACCTTCGTTACAATCAGAACATTTATTATTTTTCTTTTTCAATAACATATACAGCATCTCTCCCTATGATTTTAAGATGATCATTTATAAAAATAACCATATCCTAAAATACTCCACTAACAATTAATTTAAATACATTATAAAGGACCATATAACAATGTGTTAAATAATAGACACTAAAGAAAGCAAATATGGAAAGAGTCTATATCAAAATTGCTTGAGGACAAAGAATGCATATAACCAGAAAGGGAAAAAAGGTCAAACATTAGTGTATAAGAAATGAGAGAGAAATAAAACAAGAGGCTCTACAATGAAACCGAGGAAGTGAGAGGGGCAGGCAGGGTCCTGTGTTCCCTTGCCTTTGTGTCAAACTTATTAGCAGTTTTTCTTATCATGTCTAATAGCTTTTCTGGGGGGGGGAACTCATACACAGAGGAGCAACAGTCTGCACTACCACTCGGAAGGGAACTGCAAAGCGGGTTGTTGTGGAGAAACCAACCCAGATCTATTACGAGTTTATCAGAGCACAGGTGAAGGTCTTTTTCTTCTCTGCTATTCTTATTTCTAAGGAATTTTTCTTTTAAATATGAAATGCTTTAAACTGGGACTGAGGCTACTAAGGTAGCTATATAAATTTTATAACTGAATTATTATCCCTTTCTCATTCATCACTAAAAACAAGAATAAAAACAAAGAACAAAAAATACAAACTCACAAAACTCTCCCCTCTCCCCCAAACTCTTCCCTCCCCCAGGACCTGGATTGGCAAATTCAAATCAACATTAATTATATTACCTGTCGCAGGCATCCTGATTTTTTTCCGTCAATCACCTCAAAGTAATTAGCTATTTTGTAAATTGGACCACCAAATTAATTTCCTTCACATCAAAATGCCTCAATCAAAACACAGCTCAAGATATTCTCTGATGTGGGTCAAATCTTATTTTCTAGACAGCTGTACTTTGGATTTCACACCCAACAACGCTTGGGCTACTTCTCACCGTGGGCCAGATTATCCGCCGCAGCCCCAGAGGACGCTGAGGTGTTTACTGTTGGAGTCCTGATGCCAGACGGGCTGATCTGGGGTATCACTCCTGCCAAGGGCACTGTCACAAATGTTCCCAAAGTTTCTTTTCCATAAATTATTCACTCAAATACATTGTCATAAGACCTGACACATACTTTAGGAAGAAAGTGACCAGAATACATCTTTTCTAGAACTAATGCTCTAACATGTACCTAAAAACACTGCCCTAGCCGAGCCTTGCACTTTGTCATGTGGAGAAGAGGTCTACAAAGGAGAGCCTTGAGCTGAAAATTAATGGTGTGCTGAACAAAGGAGCCAGTTAAAGGTTAAATCCTAGATGGCAGGAGGGCTACAGCAATAAGGTAACACCGGGAAAAATCATCCTTAATCAACACCAGCACTACCTGCCCATTACGCAGACCAAGCAATTGCTGTAGTTCTTCATATAGTGTAGCATGTAAAGATGGGATACGAGCAAGAATGTCAGATTCATGTCGAAAGAAATCAAGTCCTTGCAAGTTGTGAATAAATCAAAAAAATAAAACCGACAAAACTTATATTAACATAACTGCACAGTTCATTTTATGAAATCTTGCTTGATGTAAATACAATCAATAACAGAAAGAAGGAGCATAAGGTCTGGCCAAAAGGTATTTTTAAATACGTAAAGCTAACTGGATGCTCAAGTTCTCCAAATCACTGTATCATAATTTAACATTGACCTTTAAAGATTTCAATTTGCAAACTAGTCACTGCTATGGATCTTCAACTTGAGAAAGTAGAACAATATAAAAATAATAATAAAATAGCTGAAATATAAATGATGTGATGATTGAAGTTAAAGGAATTTAAAACATTGACGACTCATCTTAAAATGTTTTATGAGAAATGAAGGACAATGATAACATTTAGAAATTCCAAGATTTAAAATTTAAGAATTATTATGAAAACTTCTTTATGCATCTTCTTGTGTACAGAGTTTCCATTATTGAGAAGATACTCATGCATCCCTGACCACATAACCCCTAAGAACAGCTGAAGCAATGAATGGTTAGATGCTACAAGGGAGCTAATATGCTAATATTTTATACCCACACTGATGCAGTGTATCTATCATATAATCCACCATACTCCAAATTTCAAAATAGAAAATCAGAAACGTATCAAAACTTAGCCTTCAGATTTCTAAAATATCTCCTTCTCCAAGACATATAAACTTCATTAACAAAAATTTTCCTCTTTTAAAATATGTTGTGATAAACATAAACAGAATTACAATTACACAGGAGTTAGTTTAACACCAACTAACATTGAAAAAGATTAAAACCTGACTCTCAACACAGGTAAAATATAGGACATTAACAATTATTACCAAAAAATTCAAATTCCTTTTTCAAAACATTTTAGATGAAAAATGAGAGTGAGGTGCCTCTGTATATAAATAAAATTATAAATTATACTTCTTTACATTTATTATATGGAATAAAAAACCTAACAATTAAGGTTAAAAAATCTTTTGTGAATGGATTGTTAGCAAATTCTCTTAACTAAATACAACACAGATAAAGATCTTTTATTAAATAACATAGCAATTTCATTTCACAAATTATAATACTAAAACAAACATACTAGAAAGCAAGTTTATCTTAAAAAACCGATTATTACATAAAGTAACAGGCCTATCTTTGAGTACCTGACACGTTATTTTGCAAATAATATTCCTCTATACTACTCTTTGGAACTGAAAATCTTCATAATTTTTTTGAAAACTACACATTATTGAATCGAATTCTCTGTTACTTTATAAAATCAATGTACATTTTCTCAAATAATTCAATCACAATAGTTTTAGAAGAAAATACTCCAAATTATTATGGGACCAAAACCAAAAAGCAAAAAGACTTCTACAGCAGTGACAAACAATCATTCCCCAAAGACCGTCCATACTATATGAAAGAATATAAACTTGCTTCTGAGCTTGTGGTAAATGTTAGGCAATTTCACAGCACTGTGGAAAGGAAAAGCAGGCAGAGGCAAAATTCGGCCAGGGACTAACGCTTCTTTAGTAAGGCCCTGCTGTTATTTCCTTTCACAATTTTATAAAGTCAAACCATAAAGCATACTTCATAAAAATGTGAATAATTTCACTACCTTTTAGTTTCACATCTTAAAACCAACCCTTAGATGTCCTTCACTGAGCACTTTATGAACTTTTATAGATTTCATTGAGATAATCAAAAATTTTGGTTCAAAAAAGTCAACAAGCATGGAAAAATGGGCACAGCAAAGCAAAACAGAACAAAACAAGTCAAAACAAATCTATCACATACTTCATGAAGTAAAAGCGAAAAACAGAAAAGAGACGTCTTACCAAGTACCCCAAGGCGATAGTTGACTGTGATGACGATCACATTGCCATAACTTGCCAAGACACTCCCATCATATAAATTTCCAGTACCTTCCATGTAAGAGCCACCATGGATATACACCATCACTGGTTTGGGACCCCCACTGTCCCGAATATCTGGAAAACAAATGGTTGGCAATTGTTCTTATCTCAAAAAGCAAACACAATGAAGCAGAGAATTTATTTTCCATTTTAGAGACAAGAGGGCATGATTTTAATACAGTTTTTAAATTGCTGTTTTCAGTAAAGTGTTTCTTAAGCAACTTATATTAAGAATTCTGTGAAAAAGAGCAACAGGCATCTGTTGTTTTGTTTACAAATTACAGACCAAATTATAAAACTTAGACAAACTGAAATTAAGTTTGAATTTTAGTGCATTTGATTCAATCCTGCAGTGACAGTAAAACAACAACAGTAAAAAAAATAAAAAATAGGATGAAAATGACTCTTTGGACTACTTTTTAAAAATGTTATAACCTCACAGGAATTTATGAACCAGAAATAATACTATAAGGACGATGGTGTTATTTCTGTTGTGTGTTAAACCATGTGTTTCTTCATTGTAGATTGACTGTAAAACTCTGTATCAAATGTAACATGATCAAAGTCATCTAGACTCCAATTTGTGCATATAATTACAGGATTTTATTACATATTGCACTAAGCTTTATTTCACGACTTGATCAGTGTCAGATGAATGTTCAGATAGCAAGGCTCTGTGCATCTGGTCACTCTGCTGTCAGTCAGGGCAATGTTGTATAAATGACAGTTTACAGAGTTGGGGGCATCTACTCCTTCCACCACCCGCTTCCCTTTTGAGAGAAAGGAACAGAATGAATTCTGTTTTTCTCCGCTCTGTATAGGTAACGTACTCTTCTTCCCACTTTGGCTCTATGTCTTTATCCTGCAGGCATGAAACAGGACCGAGCTAAGGGTAAAGTGCTAAAATTTAAGGTGTGGTCGGGGGATTTATACAGCTCTGAATTTTAGTCAGATAAATTTGCTTTTCCAAGATAATTTCCTCCAATTATGTAATTTCCATAAGGATGTAGAAATAATATACAAGAGAAACATGAGATGATTTTAATTAGTATTTAAAATCCACTGATTTTTATAGAAAAAAGCTAAACTGTAAATGGGCAAAAATGATTTTAATTATGTTATGTTAAATGAAATAGGTATGTGTTTCTATATGATTATCAATGTACATGAAAAACATTAGTGTTATGTGATAGCCCTGGGCCTTTCATACCCACCAGTTAAACAAAAGTAGACCAAGTATATTTTTTTAATGCCAATATTTAAAAATATCATTTAATAGTATAGTTTTGTTCCTTTGCTTTTGATATTTTTTATCAATCTTAAGTCTCCTACATTTTTAAAAATCAAAGCACCAGCTTTCAGAATGGACTAGTATGATAGAAATTCATTGAAAGATCAAAGGCTATTATTTAGAGACTGCTACTTATTACCTATAAAAAAGAATGACTACTATAAATGCCTTGACTTTTCTACTGTAATTATAGAGTGATTTCTATAAATGAAAAATCATTTTAGAGACTGGCATGGTGGCTCATACCTGTAATCCCAGCACTCTGGGAGGCCAAGGCGGGATTATCCCTTGAGCTCAGGAGTTTCAGACCAGCCTGAACAATGTGATACCCATCTCTACTCAAAATAGAAAAACTAGCCGGGCATTGGGGTGGGTGCTTGTAGTTCCAGCTGCTCCGGAGGCTGGTGCAGGAGCATCACATGAGCACAGGAGTGAGGTTGCTGAGAGCCATGACACCAAGGCACTCTACTCAGGGTGACAGAGTGAGACTTGGTCTCAAAAAAAAAAAAAAAAGATTTTAGGATATGGAATTACAGCTCAGCTTGCTTGTTGAGATATTTAACTTAGGAAATGGCTCATTGTAGAATTTAGAGACTTTTTAAAAAGTTGATCTTAAATTTGACTTGATACCGGTGTGTAAACTGACTTTCACCCCCCCATCCTTCGAAGGCTGTGCTTGGGAAGCATGTCTTGTTTTAAAGTAGTGAGAGTTAACATAGAAATCACACCCTAAAAACAGCTACGTTTAAGAGGGAAATCTAAATTTACTTTCTCCTTGAATCCTTGGGAGAGAAAATGGTATTCACTCATTTGTAAAGATTTGAGGGCTTGTGTTGATGTTAGGCTTACACGGGGAAAGTAATCCTTTTGAAATTGTTAAACCATGCACCTTAAATGCCTGTGGGCTGCATAGAGTTTCAGCTTCTTATTTTTCTAGTATGTCTGGTACTGAAGAAGCAATATAAATTATTAAACTGAAATCATTAACTGGCTGTTCACAGCAGACACTGTACTCTGCTAATTGTATGCTTAGAGGTAGCACAGAGGGAGGCTGTTTCAGAATTCTTCTTTAATTAAAATTACATAGAATTACAAAGCACCAACTGTGAACAGTAATGAAACCTTGGTAGAACCATTCTGTTCACCTGGAAAACAATACAGCCACAGGTGGAGAAGACCTGCCACGTTTTATACCTAATAACAAAATGAAGTGGACATTGTCTGAGAACACTGACTACAGGACAGAAGACTATAGGAACTGTTTGGTATCTCTTATTTTTCTCTGAAAATTAGAGCTCGAGTTGATCTTAATTTCCAATTTGTCATTGAAGACTTTTCCAAGATTTCAGCCTTGAGTAAGAACTTAATATATTGAGCTGTTCTTTTCCAGAACGTTCTATAACCCTGACGTTAATGTTACCAAAAAGTATTAATTACTAAATAAGTAAAATTATTGGACTTAGCCACCATTAATTTGCTAATAATGTCTGGGGAACTGTAGAAACTTTAGAAATTTTTTATTACAGAAAAATTGGAATTCTTAGAGTATTGTCAGAGTGATAGACTTCAGGCTCTACTTTTTATAGTGTTTTATCAAAGACTTTTATCTTAGGCTTTACTTTTCTGTGTTTTGGGTGTGAATAGTAACTAAAGCACTTTAAATCATAATTATTTATTTTGCAAAAGAACCAGAATCTTTATAAAATAAACTGAGATATCAGTCTATCACTGAATACTACCTGGTAATGTCATCATTTTAATAATGATATTGGGGGCATTATTATCATTTTAATAATGATATTGGGGGCAAATACATCAAATGCAGGTTAGTAATTTATAATGAATTGTTAGAGCCAAGTCATCCCTCTAACCCTTACCTCCTATCTTACTTACTAGGAACATTGAGGAATATATGAGTGTGGATTATCACCTAACATTTGTCCTTTTGCTTAAAACAACCACTGTCAATCTTAAGTCTGAGAATTCTCTGAGAGATCTTACAACACTGGCTCAGTTCCAGTAAAAACTAAAAATGTTCACTGAGCTTATTTATATTTTCTGTTATTTGCAATGTTTTAGAAGTTTTGCTTTTTTTTTTTTTTATTGTTGGGGATTCATTGAGGGTACAATAAGCCAGGTTACACTGATTGCAATTGTTAGGTAAAGTTTTGCTACTTTTTTAATGTCAGTGCTTATTGCAGTAAATCTCCCCCTTAAGGCTGCTTTTTTTTGGTATCCCATTGGCTTTGGTATATTGTGTTTCTATTTTCATTTGTTTCAAGAAATTTTTAAATTTCTTTCTTTATTTTTTCATTTACCCAAAGGTTGTTCAAGGTTTTTGAGCCTTGCTAAGCACCAGGGCTCTAAAGAGAGTGGGGGAAATACAACTATGATGATTCTCTTTCCTTCCAGTTTTTAAAGAAAGTATTTTAATTAAGTTCTTCAAGTTGTAAAAAGAACAAATTGGAATCTGAGTACACATCTTGATTTTAGGTTTTAGAAACTATTTTATTTTTCCGATAAACTAAAATTTTAAGCCAATGCAGCAAATTTCAATAGAAGTAGAATAGTTATGGTGGATGACCAGCATTGGGAATCAAATCTCGATTGTCTTTAATGTTCCCTCATGATTAATTATTAATCATATAAAGAATTCCTTAAATATGTTTTTTTTCTTTTTTTTTTTTCTGTGACAGACTCTCAAGCTGTTGCCCTAGGTAGAATGCTGTAGTGTCACAGCTCACAGCAACCTTAAACTCTTGGGCTTAAGCAATTCTCTTCCCTCAGCCTCCTAAATAGCTGGGACTATAGACATCCATCATGATGTTCGGCTATTGTTTTTGTTGTTGCTATTGTTGTTGTCATTGTTGTTTAGCTGGCCTGGGCTGAGTTCGAACCTTCCAGCCTGGGTGTATATGGCCGGCGCCCTACCCACTAAGCTATGGGCGCCACTGAGAATTTCTTAAACATGTTTATTAGTTTCTTTTTTCTTAAAGAATCCACGAAGTGTTTGATCATATTTCAGCGTTTTGGAAATTTAACAGTTTTAAAATTGTGAAGCATTGTCTCAAATCTTTTTCTGATATACAAAAAGGTATTTCAAGGCATTTTTTTATGCCTCCTACTCATTTGCAAGGACCTCAAGTTATCTTTCAGAACCACTAATAGAGTATAGAAGTGTTGGCTCAATTTTTGCTTGTTAAACTGGACTTAGAAGGATTAAAGATATATCTTTAGTTAATAAACATACAAAATCTACAAAGCAAATTTTATAAAGCTCTATGTAGGATATAAATTGCATTTAAATATTGAAACATTAATATTTAGGTATTCTTACCACCATTCAAATTAAAAAAAAAAAAAATCTCTTAAATTCCTAAAACTGGAATTGATTGCTTTAACATTCTACACTTCTGACCCAGGCACGGTGGCTCACGCCTGTAATCCTAGCACTTGGGAGGGAGAGGTGGATGGATTGCCTGAGATAAGGAGTTCAAGACCAGCCTGAGCCAAAGCGAGACCTCATCTATAGTTGCAGCTACTTGTGAGGCTGAGGCAAGAGAATTGCTTGAGTTGGAGAGTTTGAGATTACTGTGAACTGTGACACCACAGCACTCTACCGGGGGTAGCAAAGTGGGACTCTGTCTCAAAAAAAAAAAAAAAATTCTGCACTTCTGAGCATTTAAAAATATTTATTGATTTAGGCTTAGTTCGAATACTGTCTGTCAATTTAAATAGAGGTTTAGAATATTTTAAATGGCTATTTAAAAATGTTAAATGTGCTTCAAAATGGTGCCATAAAATAGATTCACCTTTGCATAGTTAAGTGATGGATGCTCAGAGGTATCTATTCTAAACATTTAAATGCCTTACTTAATGCTGCTTTTCCAAAAGAAAAAACAACACATTAAATGGGCAATCAAAATATTTTTAAAACAGGAAAAGTAATGAATACTAACCTTGTGACTACACTGGGAGCATTTGAAGTTTACGAAGACACATACTGAAAAGTCTCATATACTTTAAATATTTGGATAACAAATGACTAGGAGTTAAGGGTTTCCAAAGGGTTCAGCAGATTCCAAAACCTCAAAGTGGAAGCAGTCTTCTTTCAAGCTTTGGGAACAGTAAACTTTGTCCTACAAAGTCAATAAATGTCCTACTTTTTTTGCAGTATTATTATTATTATTGCACAATAAAAAAAAAACAGAAATATAAATAAATGTCCTGAATGTTTGAATGCATCAGATTTCCAATAGTCTTTAAAAAATCACATTTTGCATTTTCATATTATGTTTATTTTTAGCTGTTTAACATTCAAAATAATAACTTGGGAAGTTATAATGATTTATTTCAATATTAATGACTGCTTTGTGTTTAATCTGTATTCCACTGCTGGACTTCATGGTAAATAAATTTTTAATCAAATGCCATAATTTCATTTAATCAAAATCATTCTTAAATATTATAAAAATCAAATATAATATTTAAGCTGTCAATACTTGACTACTATATTTTTGTTTTCTATTGTGAAGGAGTTTATTAATAGATAAGTCAATGCAAATAATGCAAATTATTAAGTAAAGATTCATTTATTCATTGCTCCCTTGTAACTTTTGGAATCAGCACTTGTACTGGCCTGGTTGTTGATTATTTCATTCTGGAAAAGCTTTCTTACTATATTATTAATATCTTTATGAGTTGTTAATTCCTAGGTTTCTAACAATTTACTATTAAACTTGAGATTCCCTTAGTTACCACTGTGTAAAAGTTTTAGCTAGGATACCATTTAGAAAAGAAAGAAAGAGAAAAGTACGCCCTAAGTGGAATGGAGAATCTGAGGCCTCTCTGGACACTCGGCTTAACATTGGATAGAGACACAGTGGGCTGAGAAGTGTCATCTCAGTGGAGGGGAACTTAGGTTTACAGCGTCACTCAGAATTACACAGCAGATGAAAGTTGGCAGGAGAAAACAGTTTGGATATTCATGAAGTAGAAAATGGATACTTGCCAAACTGGAAATGGTCTCTCTGAAATTAAAAGGTATCTTTTAATCTCATTTAAGAAATACCTAGAAACTGTACCAAAAATCCTATAAGGAGCTTTTATAGTACTTATGTATTTTAAGTGATTACACAAGGTTTCAGCAGCTATCCGAATTGGTATAATGCCTTTTCCTATGGACATAATTTAATTATATTTATACCACAATAAAACAAATCAACTGAAAACAGTATTTCTTTAAAATACATTGCTCAAGAAACACTTTATATCAAATTTTAGTTTGTCCTTCATTTTATTGGGTGAGGGGTTCTTTTTAAACAAATGTCAAATGTAAAAATGAAACACATTTTGATTTTGGGTGAAATTTCACATAGATTAGAAGACATGCAAAATGGGCACAGAGGCTACAAGGGAGAGATTGTTAGTTCAAAGGATGTAGACAGATTCCAGTCAAAACGTGGGATGAAACATATCAAAAGTCAGTTCAAGAAAACAAAAAATGCCCCTCTTTTAAAACATCTTAATGGTTGGCATCAAAATGTAAAACTTAACATTCTTTTTTTAAAAAAATTAAAAATGTATAATTTATGTGTAAACAACAAGCAAGAAGACAAAACACATCAAAAACGGGAATTAAAAACAACTCTTCAAAAAAAGACAAGAAGTAAAAAAATAGGAAGGGGTGGAAAAAGTGATTGAGGCCCTTGTCATGCAAATAGATTTGGTGGGAAAAAATACCTTCGTCTTCAGCACCGTCATTATCACCTAAATCATCTGTCTGTTTCTTTGTAAGGGGACCTAGGATTGAGAACGGAGAAATAGAGGGGAAAAAAAAGACAATTCAAGAATAAACAAGACTGAGGGGAAAAAAAATAAATATAAATACTAAAATTCTCAAGGACATTTCCAAAAAGAATGGGGAAATGGTTATATCATAATTGATAATCTATTATGTTTAAGAAAAAAAAAATCCCTTTCCCCAAAATATCTCACAGAAGATTTGGTTTGTGAATAAATCCAGCATAAAAAAATACATTATGTTTTTAAAACTTGAGTCATAATCAAAGGAAATGATTTTTTTAATACCCATTTCATACAAAAAAAGGAAACAGTTCTATTAGTTGAAAGAACTTATTAGTAATTTATTCAGTGTCTTTTCTAATTTAAATTGTTGACAACAAGAAAGAAGGTCCAACTCATTCTTTTATGTGGGACAATATAACAACATTAGAGAAAACAGAGATATTAACATTTTGGGGTTGTTTTCTTTTTTCTTCTGTTTTTTGTAAGAGCATTAACACTTGGTTTTTGCACATTAACTGATACATTTTTCCAAACTGTGACTTTTTAAAATTACTTGTCATTACACAAATATTTCCCCATGTGTTTTCATTTGAATATTAGCTGTGAATTTAAGACATTTGCAGCCTGCATGATACATCAACAGA
This sequence comes from Nycticebus coucang, assembly GCF_027406575.1. Lineage (NCBI taxonomy): Eukaryota > Metazoa > Chordata > Mammalia > Primates > Lorisidae > Nycticebus > Nycticebus coucang. The sequence goes on along the minus strand of NC_069799.1, from coordinate 3,705,365 downwards.
TAATCTCATTACTTGGCAGAGCAAAGGTACCATCAGTAAAAGTTAGTGTTTAGCTATTAAAGTAGTTATGAAGTCAAGGCTTATATTTCATAATCAATTTAGTAACATAATGGAATTATGTCTTACTGTAGTTTCATGCCCAGTATGGTTATTTATAATAGGATCTTGTTTCAGGAGAATAATTGTATTAAAACACTGTGAATGTTTAATACATTTTTTTATACTTAACAATGCTAATTTGCTAGAATAAAGGAACACACCAAAGGGGAAGTCAAAGGCCATCTGAAAGTAATTTTAAGTGTCACATAATTGACATACCAGCACGCAAAAAAGCTAGTGAAGCCCACATTCTTTTTTTTTGTTTGTTTCCACAACCATTTAACTTGTATGACATTTCATAATACTCATGCAAAAAGCAATCACTATGCACACACAACACTTAAGTTAAAAGACAGCCAACCACATAGCAGTAAGCAAGATAATTTTATCATGCATAAAATAACAGTTGAAGCAAAAAGAAGATAAAAAGAGACTGAAAGTCATGTGTTGATATCAAGAACAAATAGTAGAGATGCAGGCATTAACTCTAAGCATATTTCATAGGGAAGGATTGATAAACATTTTGAGAAAGACTTCTAAGTCTTTTCAGAGATTACTGTGCATTATATTTGTAATTCAAAACTGAACCTGCTATTATTAATCCTCAAAGAATGCAAAACACCATCCCAGAAAACAGAAGGAAAAAAGAGATATATAACACAATTATGTTTCATCAGCTCTGAGAGATAGCCTTGAAAAATAATAATAACTGGTAAAGATTAAAAGATTGGTAAAGCAGAAATTGATGTAATTGACAACCTGAATTATAAGGGCATAGTGTCAAGGTCATTCCAAATACAGACAGGGAAACTGTACACAATAAATTAAGTGATAATCAATCAATTATTCCATTAAGGGAAAACCTAAATAAAGCAATAATTTATATTAATTGGCACTTAATTACAGGTTCACAGACATCTGCATTTCTTTACTACCACCCTGTTTAACTGCAAAACGCACCTACAGAATTATTTCATGCTAATGTAACAATGTTGCTACATTTCTGAAAAGTTTATATATTTTTAACTTACATTTTTTAAATTCTTAGATCAAAACACAATAGTTGAAATAGTTCCAATTTTAAAACATCATTGAAAATATTAGATTACAAAAATTATATTTTCAAATTTTTATTTTTCTATAATTATCTAAGGCTAAAATATATACTTTTCACATTTTTATTTTATATAGGATGCTATATAAAAGTTACAGTTTTATTTATTGATTAGTGACACAAAGTATGTGCAGTGGTATCTTTGCTGCCAAAACCCCATCTACTTTCCAATTTGTGTTAAATTACTTAATCTGCTTAAATCTTGGCTATATTAAGGAACCACTACTGTAAGAGCAAACATTTTTTTCTGAATCATTAATTTGCTAAAATTTGAAGCACGTATTAAATGTATCACAATTAAATTACTCTGTTTATTATGTTCAGGATCCTATCAGATGTCTTTCTTGGATGATTCAGATGAAATCAGATAGAAAGTGTCTTTCTTTCCCCACCTACGTTACCCAAGGCAATTTACATGATTTCCATGGGAAATCATTCAGCTTCTATAGCTACTGAGCCAGAGGTTTTACATACTTTTCATTCAGACAGAATTGCTAGTTCTTGGGCCTACAAGTGATACAGGAGTAAGAAATTTTTAATTAAAATATAATCTCCTACTTTTTTGCATGTGGGACATAGTTCTCGGTTGCTATTTGATAGCATAAGAAGAGAAGTCATGGAAATGATATTGTACACGCAGAGAGATTTTCCTTGGATGGATGTTTGATTAACCCAAATTTACGTTACTGTTGTTACTATCACCTTTCTTTCTTAGGAAACTGTGCCCCTCTCAACTGATATGGGATAATGATTGCATATAAACACCACACAGGACGTCTCGTACAGTAATAAATATGATGAATCAGGTGCAGATATTGCTTCAACATTATAAATACAGGGGTACATCATTATCCCAGAGGAGGATTCAATCATGTTCTTCCAATAAGTTTCACCTATTGATACTAAATAAAACCTTATTGTTAGGTGACATTAAATTGTTCCTATGATGTGACTACAGCAATATTTTAGTAATTCCAGTATAACAGGATATTTTTAACATGAATATTTTACACATCTGATTTTCGAAGTTTCCCTGGGAAGAAGGGTTTGGCAAAGCAGATTATAAGAAGAAAGAAAATAGATTTCCTTTATCTCTATGCCTAAAGGGACTGAGAATAAATATCTGAGAGGGTCTGGGTTGCAAATTGAGAAACTCAACATTAGTTTCTCTGAGGAAGCCTCAGTGGGGTAAACATAGGCTTGTGGGTTTCAGAAGCAGCTCCTGCCTCATTTCAAGGTTCCTTATTCCCATGCTAGAATTAAAGTGCCCTGAGCTGCCTTCTTTTCCTAGGCCACTCTGGCTCATTTTTTCTTTATTTTAAACTGTTACAATTGATGTAATTACTGACATTAAAACATTTTAAGTAGAAAGAAATATTGTAAGAGGTAATTGGCAATATCTTTCTCACGAAGAGTAGATAATCACATTTTAGGGAGCATATATTTCCTAAGTAGAGCAGCGTCATTTCCCCAATGGGTAAAACATTTATCCTTCAAACAGAAATAACAGTTATTAACAACAATCCAACTACAGCTTATGTTTCTCTTAAACAACAAATATTGCATTTTTCAATACCAGCAAGTTTAAAATGGGTCTCTCAGAGCACCAAACTGTAAAGCAAATGAGACCACTAAAACCCGAATGCAGAAGTGATTTATTCTACTTGCAACTCCATTGGGTCTGTCCTCCCTGAGGAACACACACATAACTCTCATTAGAGTTAATGGGAAAGTAGACCTCCTGTCACCTTGAAAGGGAGTCAGAGTAAGTACTGTATTTTATATCTCCATAGGCCATAAATAGATTCCATGGTGAAGCAACAGGACTAAGCAAGGTAAAGGGAACTCCTAACCATGAACTTTGAACTCATTTAATTCCAAAATAGTTCTTCTTGTAAAATTAACATGATAATAATTCCAAGCCTGGGCCTTCAGTGGCAGAGCTGGGCTACATTCCTACATTTCAGATTTGACCACAGAGCCTTTTACTTTTTCAAAAGGAGGCAAACTGTCAGCATTTCTCTGCAGTTAACTGGAGAATAATTAGGAGCTCTGAAATAATTACCATACACCCATATTAATGCTGCTTTTTATCATTCTCTTTGATGAAGGGCTAATATACTTTAGGTAGCAAATACATTAGAACTGATTATAAATTCCTTCATTACAGGTTCAATTCAGCAGAAATTATTCAGACTTCATGTCACATGTGTGTAGAAAAGGCAAGCAGGCTGGAAGTATTATTAGTTCCTGACTTAGAAGAGCCAGCTGTGAAAGATTTGTCCTTCTCTAGGGAACAAGCCTCTGAGCTTTTCAGGATTATTTAGAGTTTCCGGCTCCAGCAGTCCCACCATGGCAGATGGAAAGCCCTGGCCGGGGACCTGGTCCTCCTCTTTCTGTGTCCACCTGACCCAGCAGCCTTTGAGGTAAACTGACTATAAAGCATCCCTCAGGCCATTTCTACAGAGTGAGAGAATTTAAGGATATTGCCATTGGTGTTCTGGTGCAATTGGAAGCAAGATAAATAAAACCCGCTAAGGGATGTATTGTCTGAGGACAAAATTTAGCTTATGAAACTTGAATCAAGATGTGAAAAATCTAAGTGTATTCCATACACCAGAATTCAATGCATTTTAAGTGATAACAGGAGTGTATTATCGTGTTTAATTTTTTAATCGACAATATTAAATAAAATAGAATGATTTAAAGAAATTAGGTATTGAGAAGTTGGTGTCATTGCAAAGCTCCTGAATTTTACCCATTGAAACGTAGTTGATCTTATATAGCTTCAATGATTACAACCTTTTGAAAATACAGAAATGAGTGAAATCATTTGGAATAATATTCACTAATTTGATTCTGCTATATTTACTTATGCAATGCCATAAATTTGTATTATGCTAAAATAAAAATATAATGCAAACCACTGTGATGAGATATTGGGGCTGCACGAAGTAAACTTTAGAACAATTGATTCAAAAGAATCCACGTCCCTGCCAGCGTTGGTGGTGGCACTCTGCCATGCATGGCAGGGTGTGGGTCTCAGGCGTGAGCTGCCTGTTTAGCCTAATGGTTCAGATGCACACAAGCTTCAGAAGGGACCGACTTTCCAGGGCATGAAATCAGGAGGTAGTCTCTCAGTTTATCTTTGTGTTAGAAGAACATACCTACGTGAACACAAACATAATCCCCCAGATAGTTCTTCAAGGCAGAGCACAGCTAGAAACATGACTTTGGGGTAAAGGAGAATCTTATGCTAAATTTTGGAAAGAGGAAAAGAGAAAATTTCTCTGGTCTAGTACATTGAGAAGAGCCCATTTTTATCAAGTTTTTTCTTCATAAAATTACCTTCATTACTACACTTTAAAGTCAAAAGCAATTTCTTCTAGAATAAAAGTGATAATATGGGGAGAAAGCATGTAAATAGACAAAAAGTAAGCAAAATAGGCTAACCCTCATCTGAGTTTTAGTACAATGCTTGTTGGATTTTTTTAAGTGCAGATGCAATATTTCTACAGCAGAAAAAGTCATAGAATAATGTTTCCTTCTTGTGTGGGGGAATGACTGGCTAGTGCTCTGTGGAGGTCACTGTCCACTGCCCTGACTTCCCATACGTCACCCAGAGTCGCAGCTGGTGTGGAAATAAGGCGAGGCCACAGGAGCTACAGATGCCCTGCTCCCGTGTCAGCGCTGTGTGTCACACGAGGTGCTCAGGATACTCGGTGGGCAAAAGACTCAGGCAGCTGCCCTCAAAAAGTACATGTTAGAGAGGAATCATTAACAAATAATTACACGCATAGCTATACTTACACTTTGTGCTAAGTGTCAAGAGAGAACAGTCTTTGTTTTATGAGATGTTATAGGAGGTGACCTAACCCGGCCTGGAGGTGTTGGATGAATAGGTGAGATGTGCCCTGGGGGCTGCACGAAGAGGAGACCAGAAGCAGGTCAAAGGATGGGCCTGGGCATGCAGGGGGGAAAGGAGATTTCAGACAGGAAAAGGCCTCACTGCAATAGGGAGCCTGGAGGTCAGTGTGGCTTGCATACAGGGAGTAACAGAGAGGGTGGGCAAGGACAGCGGAGAGCACACAGGCCTGTCCGAGCCTGGGAATTTTGTCTTCCTCCTGAAAACAATGGGAAGCCATGTGCAGGGTTTAAGCACACACTGATGAACTCTGCCCTACCCGAATCTTAAATAGAAAAATCAGGAAGAGGCAAAGCCACTGTCAGAAATACAGCAGCGAGTGTTTCATGCAGAAGCCTGCTTCATGTTCTCATCAGACAAGTGTAGCTTTATTGGAATAAAATTAGAAGATGGCAAAGGAGCCTCTAAGGTCCTATTGCATTTCTGTTTGCAAATAAAAGGAGTTATCACCGAAAAACAAAATCCAAGACTCCTACACTCCTCAAATTTTATAAATCTTTTTACAGTTTCTATTAAACATATATTTAAATTTAAATTCATTTTGCCTGAGAATCAACATACTGAGCATTAACATACCCTAACTATCTTGTACTGAAATACGAAATGTTCTACAAGCTGCCTGGGTATCTCCAGCATCTCAGTACAACGGAGATGGCCTCATCCTCTCTTTCAACTGAGTTTCACCTGCCAGATAATGTTAGCTGTCAGAGGTATAAATCTTTCCATTGTTTCCAAACTCTAAGTCTAGACATGTTTACCCATTTCTTCTCTCTCCCCCTGATCTCAGTGAGTTTGCACTCTCATTCCTGTCTCTCTAAATGTGGTCAGTGGTCATCATTCCCGCATGACTGAATCCTGGCAGAAGCCTGGGATGTTCCTAGGATCCTTCCCGCTCTAGACTCTCTCAATCTATTTTTGTATTCCATAGGTTTCTGATGTTGTAGAAACTAACAGCAGCAAACCCCAGGGGAAAAAAAAAAGATTTAATCACTGTAAATTAACGCCACCTAAAATGTACACACATTCAACTTCTTCTAAGGCTAAAATTGCGAGCACTCCAAAGGAACAGGAACTTAGAAGCCTTAACTGTCTTACTTAGATGTGGAGGATCTTGCACTGTTTTAAAATAGCTATAACAAGACAGATGAAAACTAAATATGGCTTAACACTAGTTTTGATGTTTTAGAAATTCATGAGCAAAAATAAGATATTTTATATTCCAAATGGAAACTAGTAATTTAAAATACATTTTTAAAGTGCTGTGCAGATTAACATTCCCTAAACATGACTTTCACTGCTGTTTAAAGGTCTTTACTATCTCCTGATTCCTCTTGTCTTACACCAAATGCACCAACTCAACCCACAAGACCCTCCTTACTCTTTCCAGATTTAATCTCTAAGTCTCCCTACTTTCCAACATGTGTCTTTCCCCACTGAGTCTTGCCTCTGCTGCACAATAAAGTTATCTCATACTCACATCCTGTGTGTTTTATTCCATATAGCTGTTTTCTTAAAGTTCTATTGTAATTGACTAAGCTGGGAAAGGGGGAAGGGTGTTACCATAGACATGGGAAATCTCCTGTAGAATAACAAGAAAAACTGGGAAAACATAGGAGTGTTACTGTGTGTCGTGCAGTGTCACTGTGAGACATGCAAAATGCCTCTTCAGAATATGAATGAGAAAGGTGGTTCCGTACTGCTTAGCAAGACCTGACTGGGAAACACTTTAATTCCTCACATTACCAAGTTTTATCTTCATAAGGGGGATCATTGAAGGAGTAATTGTGAAGGTTCTATTTTCTGAGTGGATCTCAGTGGAAACAGGCCACTGAAGGAGTAGCCTTCTGACAGAACGTGTGTCACCCTTGACAGATCTGGTTCCCACACGCTCCTCCTCCCTAAAGTCCTCTGACCCTGCCCCCACCCCCGGAAGCCCAGCGCCCAGCTCTCTGCACTCTGCGTCCTGCTGCCACATGTGAGTTGTCAGGCTAGTGGCTGTCAGGGGACAGATTCCTGTGCTCCCCTCTTGTCCCTGCTCATTACCTCACCTGATACATTAAATAGTAAAGGTCAACCCGTGAACCCACTGATTATGTGCCCAGACAACAGGACACCAAAGCTACAGGCACCCTACTGAGTGGCCACCAAAGCCCCTCACTTCACAGAAAAGAGTAGAGTATTTAGCTGATTTCGCCCGGGCTCATGGCTAGTTAAAGGCAGCTCTAGGTGTAGACCTCAGGTTTCCTATCAGCCTGGTTGCCTCCTTTACAATAAGCCATACAGCAGTGAACACTAGCAGAGAAAAGAAAAAAACTGAGACCAGGAGAGTTTGCCATAGCATGGGTCTGTTTTAAACAAACCATAATTATATTACAACTAGAAAGCCTTTAGTATTTCCCCAAGCAACATTGTATTTAGATTCAATTGAGGTTAACATTTGAACAAGAAGAAATAGTTACTGAAGTGCTGTTAAAGAAAAAGGGGGGAAAGCCCCTAAAAACATGGGTTTAGAAGAACCAAAGATCCTACAATTTGAACTAAATAAGTAATATCAGTTAAATGGAATTATTTCTCAGTAGTGAATGTTACTAAACTGAGTGATGTGTGGATAATTAAAGCTTCGAAAATTTAAATAATCAACTAGACATAAAAGAAGGATAAGAATGGCTGGAGTGAGTGGATGGCCCCATGGGGTGATGACAGTGAGGCGCTCTGCACAGGCTGGCGAGTAACTACTGTGCGGCACGGCCGGGCTCCTACTCCCACAGTGGTATGGCTGGGGCTCCTGTCCCAGGATGCTCTGACTGTAGCATGACTAAGAAAATGAGGGGTTACTGTTCAACACAGCAGGGCCACACCAGCCACAGTGCTACTTGCTGGTATTCTTTCTAACTACTATAGACAAGGTGTATTTTTAATTTCACCTTTGGATTATTCTCAAAGACATTTCCAAAACTCTATGACTCCAAAATGTGCTTCCTAAAATATGTGTTAATAATACTTGCTATTTTGTCTGTGTTGCAATAGATTTGGAGATAGACATCTATAGGTTTGGATGTTGGGTTTCTGTGCACTAGTGTGTAAATTCTAACTTTTTTTAATCTCATAGAATCTCAGGAAACAATACAATCTTCTCTGAAAATATTGCTATAATAATTAAAAGTGACTACTACAGGCCTTAGCATAGGAATTTTAGTTAAATATCTGTGCACTCACAACCATATGCACACGTATACCTCCCAGCATAATATGCACCAGAAAAGAAAAGTCTTTAGAATTAGGTTGTCTCACTCAGCCGCCCATAGCTGTATGGCCTTGACAGTTTTCTTACCCTGTCTCCTACTAATGTCTTTAAATGTGAAGTAGAATTATATCTGAATAATCAACTACCATAGGGATTCCAGGTCCTGGGTATAGAATACCTGGTATGGTGGATCTATAACAAGAGAACAGTGATAATAATGGTGATTATTATTGAATTGCAGATGAGTAAGAAGGCATCTAGGGCTCAGAAAGATGACGGATTTGTTGAATATCTTCTGTTCAGTAAGTGGAGGAGCCAGGACGTGGACTCCATCCTGTATTGTTCTGGAATTCATACGCTCAGGACTATTCTGTGCTACCTCAGGATATCACAAAAATGTCACAGTATTTCTTCAGTACATAGAGTAGCAGTTAAAATCTGAGAATGCCTCATGGTACTCATACACATAGTGTGTGAGTCTTGCCCACAGAAAGCAAGCTCTGTTGCTCATTATTACATGGCATGAAGGACCTTAAAATGATGAAGAAAAATTAAATGGAACAGTTTGAAACATAAGTGGGAAGTGGAGCGCAAGATGTGCTGGGTTGTTCTTCTATGGCATAAGGAAAGAAAGTCAAGGTTGACAAGACTGGATTATAAACAAACAAATAAACAAAAACATAAGCAGCCCCTGTGTCTGCAGGAAGATGACTGTCCTGACTGCCCTGTCCCAAGGACGCTGAGAAAAGAGACCAGGTTTAGCCATGGGAAGGGAGGTCTGTTCAAATGGAGAACTGCAGCTCTGAACATTAGTCTGTTGCTTTTCCCTAGAAGAGGACAAAGTGGACTCCACAAGTTCTATGGCCAGCCTGGGAAGCTGTGAGCCGGCTGCTCCCCCAGGCCTCAGAGGCCTGAGCAGAATGAGCTAGCTCAGCTCAGAGTCCAGGACATTCACACAGTGCTCGGCTTCCAGTTGGAGCTCTGCCTTAAACTAGGTGACAACCTGTAGGACATTGTTCAAGTCACTGCATGCCTCTGAGTCTTCAATTCTTCAGCTGCAGAAAGAAAGACACAGTATCTTCTAACCAGTTTGGGAAATTGTTGTAGGAGCGAATAAGATAGTATTTGTGAAAGCACTTCAAAAGGCCTCCACCTGTGATGTAGAGGTTTATGTAATTAAACTTAACATATTAAGTGATCTGGAAAGAGAAGGGTACATGAGTACATGGAAAGAGTACTTACAAAGGCTGACTGCATCACATGTTCAAAATAAGAATAGTTATACTATCTTAAAGAAAAAAGTACATATAGACTTAATTTTTTTTTAATTAAAATAATTTCACTTTTCAATGTGCCTGTTAGTAAATAGTAATTCAAGTTCTGGAGTCAGAGTTCTTCGTGTGTGTGTAAGACAGTTTCACTGTGCTGCCCAGGCTAAAGTGCCCACACCTAGCTCACAGCAACCTCACACTCCTGGGCTTAAGAGCCCAGGCCTCTTGCCTCAGCCTCCCAAGTACCTGGGAATACCGGTACCCTCCACAATGCTAGGCTAATTTTTTTCAATTTCTAGTAGAGATGGGGTCTTGCTTTTGCTCAGCCTGGTCTCAAATTCCTGAACTCAAGGGATCCTCTTGTGCCCAGCCTCTAGAAATTTTGCACCCAGAATCCACCACTCCACCTATTGCTAGACTTTTGGCAAGTTACTTAATAACCCTGGTCCTTGATTTATTCATGAGAAATTGGGAATAGAAATGCTTTATGCCAATGTCAGAGGATTGTTTATAAGATTAAAGGCAGCAGTGATATATGTATAGCTCTTAGAACAGAGTCTGATATATGTTACAGACAACATAAATATTAAGAATTATTACTAAAACACAGGAAATTAAGACCTAAAAAATAATTATTGACAGAATAATTGCAGGAGAAAAATAAGTATTTCGGGTGTCTTTAAAAAAGTGAAGGTTCTAAATATATTTAATAACAGATTTTTATCAAATTATTATTTGTTATTTAGTTGTTATAGATTTGAAATTATCAGCAAGTGAGGACAAAAATAAATACCTTTTGGTGCAAAATGTCAAATTCAATTTATACCATTAGGACAAAAACATAGAAAATTTAAAAGCAAAGTCATAGCAATTCTTTATTTCCATTTGTCATCATATACCTTGGGGAAAGGGTGAGCAGGTTTAGGACGAGCAGCATTTCTAAAATTTTATCCAGTTAAAATGCCAAAATGTCTGTGGAGAGGTAAGAATGATATTCTGCATAAAACTGTACTTTGAAATGATTGACTATTAAAATATTTTTTGCTAATTTTATAACTTATTAACCTGCACTTCTACATCTATTTTCATAATTTGTGACAACGCTTGAAAGATGTTCACCAGCAGTGGAAGAAGCAACTGCTTGAGGAGGGTCCCACTCACAAGGCCTCTTTGCGATGCTCAGCCTCAAAGCATCTCCTGCAGAAAGCACGGTTCCGGAAAGCTCCCTTGTGCCACGTGTGTGGGAACCCATGAGCAAAATTAAGGTGTTTGATCTTAAAAATATAAACATGTCATCTTACAAGAGTCTTATGTAAGCACTTAATGGTTGCTGGATTACAGAAATCAATATGGGGTAAGAGGCTCCATGCTTTATTGATTTCTTTTACTCACATTTTCGTTCTGTCCTTTAAGCTATTAAATTCCCTCAATTCAAGCTATTTTTGTGAGATACCCAGAATAATGTTTATCAAAGATCACATATTTAATACTAATATTTAGCCATTGGCAGCCAAAATTGCTCTTCAAAAAAAAAATCCTTACCAATATAAATGTTTTCTATCCATTTATACAATGAAAGTATATTTTTAAAAACATACGGAAATCACATTTGATTTCATGAAGTATTTCACATTTAAATAAACAGACATGTCCTGAACATCATGGAATTGATATTTCTTTGTAGAAAACTAGAAACAGATGTATTAACATTTAAAGCAATAAAATGTAAAAAAAAAAAAGTAAAATAATAAAGGCAATAAAATGTATGCAACTGACTTTAGGCAAGCCATGTTTCAAAGATTTGCACATGAATCAATGTTTGTAAATTTTAAATTCATGAAAAGAAGCTGCAATGTTAAGCACCCTGTAGTGAATTATTTAGACAAATAAATCTCTCTTATAAGAGAATAATCACCTCAATATTTGTTTCCTAAATTACCATTATTATGTATTTTTCCTTTGAATATGGATGCATATGTATTTTAGTATTAAAATTCATGTTTTCTGACAAATGCTAAGAAGTAGTATCTAATGTTTTAGTTGCATATAATTAGGCCAAAATATTTTCATATAACATTATATAAACATTATTGTTTGATTTATAAACATGTGTGTATGTATGTGAGTATTCACACAGGATTCATAGGTTCATGCTCCTTTGCAATTCACCTAAACATAACTTTTCACTTTGAATGATTTTCAACATTATTTTGTGAAATGAAGTACAATTTCTTTTACTGCTAGCAACTTATTATTCTGGATATTTCTTGTTAAGCAGAAGGGCAATGAGAAAACTCATAAAAGAATAGTATCATATAAAGATCATATGATTTAGTATTAAGAAGGAAAAAAAGAAAACTGAATAGATAGAGATATATTCAGGGCAATTTCAATGTACAAAATTCACTGCTGAAATACATTCCCTCATTGCCCTCCCTCTGTATTTGAACATAGCTTTCAGAGTTAATCCCTGTAAAAATCAATAAAATTCAGTTTTCTCGACAGTGCTTTTCAACACAAGTGCGCATAAGAAATAGCTATGGACCTCATTAAAGTGACACTTCCTACCCTTCTTTTCCTGAGGTTAGAGCACAGTCTAGACTTCAGCAATTTAATGGTAAATGAGGTCTGTCGACCACAATTTGTGGAGAACTTGGGATCCAGACTGTTTTCCTATTTGTAGGATCTTGACCCTTTCCTATTTTGCCTCTCTCACTGGGAAGTAAAATGAAAAGCTGTACAAAATATATGAAATCGACCACATTGCACACATGCCTAGCCTGGCGCATCAGATGGAAATGTTTGTGGGAACACAACCTCAACCCACATGGTGCCCTTTCTCTTCGAAAGACAATATTGCAGAAGAAACAGTGTGATCAACTCCCAAACAAAGCTTTATTTTGTAAGGATAAAAATAGATGACAGATACATCTATAAACATATATCCTGTCTGCAAACTATCCAGCCATGTACTATGAAAAGTAGAGATATACGTGGCTGGAAACTTTCTGGAAAGCCATACTATGCCTGTATATGCCATGTATTTATTTATTTAGAAATATAATCAATAAAGAATCTTTCTCAAAATATTTCACACCGTATTGGTTTAAAATTTATTTAATACAGACAATTCCAGATTCTTTGGGGTCCACATATTACCATCAAGTACCCACCTTCCTACTTGTACAATGTCACATCACACCAAGGAGCCAACCCGAAGCCGTCTGGAGCAACAGGTGTGTAGGAAATCTAAGGAATGCAAACTAAGGAAATGTGGAAATTACCAAGAAATATTGACAGGGAATAGTAGGAGAAATTTCCTTCCCAGAACATAATGAAATAAACGGAAGTACACAAATACAACAAGAACGTTTAAGGGCGATGGCCGGGGGACAAGGAATTCTTGGTAGGACCCTCGCCGAGCGCTGGAGTCACTGCTTTTGAACTACTATTTCCTCCTTCCTTTATTCTCTCTTCAGAGTACGGTCTCTGCCTCGTTCCTCCGGTATGTACCTGTCTGCCGTGGGCGCACCGACGTCGCGTCTGCCCCGCGAGCACGTTTCCCCGTGTGCGCGCTCAGACGCCGCGTTTGCTCCGCGGGCACGTTTCCCCGTGTGCGCGCACGGACGCCGCGTCTGCTCCGCGGGCACGTTTCCCCGTGTGCGCGCACGGACGCCGCGTCTGCTCCGCGGGCACGTTTCCCCGTGTGCGCGCACGGACGTCGCGTCTGCAACGCGGGCGCTTTTCCTGTGTGTGACTTCGCGCGACCCTCCGTCTGGTTAAGCGCGTGTCTGGGTCCCCCGGGGCCCCTCGCCTCCCTGCGCCCTCGCGTCTTGCTGCCGCTCGTCTGCCCTGCCCGCCCCACTGTCTCTCTCAGACCCCACGTGTGCTCGCTTTGCCGCGTTTCCAGTCCCGAGACGCCCCCTCTCTGCTTCTGACCGTCTTTGACGCGGGTCTAACCGTCTGTACTACTGACCATTCCGTTGTATCGTCAGCGTCTTCATGGTGGGTGACTCCGGGTTTGCGTTGCGGACTGTACAAGTCTGTCTGTCCCTCTCGCTCCTGTGTGTGTCTTTCTTTTTGCTGTCTGTACAAGCACACTGGGTGGCCGTCTCAGTGAGTCCCTTCCCCGTGTATGTCTCTGCTGAGGACGAGGTGGGGGCGGGGGGGACAGAGGCGGCTCCACGGTGTACCCACCCCACCCACCCCCGGCTGTCAGTGAAATTACTCCGTCCTTACTGTTTCCAGGCAGGAATGCAGCCCCTGTAGTCCATGGAGATGTTGATATTCATCTTCCTAGCTTCCCTGATGCATTCTGTTGACACTCATTTTTACACTTAGAATATCGATTCCATAACCTAAAATTCTCCAAGCCTTATCTCCTCAAATGAAAATAGGGACAAAAAACATCTTTTTGTCATATTGGTGTGAAAAATCACACCTGGCACTCTGCCAGCTCCACACACTCCCCTTCTCTCACCAGTATGTATTTCTAGGCTACATTTTTGCTGAAAAGTTAAATTCTTCCAAGGAATCCTGCTATATAATCAGCCACCCCAATCCTATAGAGAACCACTCTTTATTTTTTCTGTCAATCCTTTCCATGTTCTCCATACAAAATGAAGGAAATTATGTAGACATTAGCAATTATAAATTACATGTAATTTTGTTCCTTTTTTAAAGCATAAAATGTAGCATTCTGTATTCACTGTTTTGTACTTTGCTTTTTTTACTTGATGATGTATCCAGGATATCTTTCTGCATCTTATATGGACAACTTCTTATGCTTTTGCATAGTTGCATAATGATTTTGGATTTTTTTAAAGAAATTTAATTAGCTGTGAACACTTAAACCAAACAGACGAAAATAGGAAGCACAGTGTAAGCACAATAATAAGACATACGGCCATAGTCTGGACAATTTCCATACCTATTTTATTTCAAGGGTGGTAAGAGCGATGTGAATAAGAGGACCAAGCAAGCTTTGAGCATACAAGAAAATCCCTCTGGCCACCCCTGGTCTCTTTCTTATTCTCTCAGGGGCTTCCTGATGCATAGAGCAAATGGAGAAAATTCCTACAGTTATTTTACTATTTGCTCCCAGAAGCAAAAGTGGATGAAATGCATTCATAAAAAATTTTTATTGAAGAAACAAACTTTTAGAAAATCTGAAATGTTCACAATTCTCATACAGTTATTAGTTTACCAGTTGCCTGTTTATGAACATACATATATATGTTTAATATATAAATATACACCTTTTTACTTTTCTTTGTCTAATGTATATTAATGTATAAACATATACCTTTTTACTTTTCTTTGTCTAATGAATATTAGACATTTTCTACATAATTATGTAGAAATCCATAATGTAGAAATTATGTAGAAAATATTAGATAAAGACATGATGACAGATGAAATGAATATTAGACAAAGAAAAGTAAAAAGTTCCCCAATATTAGGACTGCTTTGGTGGGACCCACAGGGGCGACTATAATAAAAGTTACTGAAGAAGGGCAGCACCTGTGGCTCAGTGAGTAGAGTGCCAGCCCCATATACTGAGGGTGGCAGGTTCAAAATCAGCCCTGGCCAAACTGCAACAATGAATAGCCAGACATTGTGGAGGGCACCTGTAGTCCCATCTACGTGGGTGGCTGAGGCAAGAGAATCACCTAAGCCCAAGAGCTGGAGGTTGCTGTGAGCGGTGATGTCACAGCACTCTACCAAGAGCAATAAAGTGAGACTCTGTGCCTAAAAAAAAAAAAGTGACTGAAGCAGCAGGAAGAGACAAGTCCAACTCCTCCTCCTTGCTGCTGCTCAGTGGGGTCTCAGCCTTCCCTAAATCTCAGATGAAGTAAAGCCTGACAAAATAAAATTCCTTTACGTTCCTTTTCCATGATTGAGGCATGTGACTCTGCTAAGAGTATGGGAGCTAAATATGCTTTATGTTTTAAAAATACCTCACCTTTTAAAAAATACTTCAACATATATTATTTCAGTGGACTCTCCCAACCAACCTGTAAGTCAAAAGCTAATGTTGCTGATTTGTAAATATATTCATCTTACAAATACAATAACTGAGACACGGGGAGTTAACCCCTCATGTCCAAGGTCATATCACTAAATAGTTGGGGCAACTCTACTGCTCATGTCCTGATCTCACCCTTTTCATGGATCAACTAAACTTTTCTGATAAAAAAATCAACAATTAGGCCAGGTGTAGTGGCTTATGCCTGTAATCCTAGCACTCTGGGAGGAAAATACAGCAGATTGCCTGAGCAAGAATGAGACCCCATCTCTACTGAAAAGAGAAAAACTAGTCAGGCATGGTGGCAGGTGCCTGTAGTCCCAGGTACTCAGGAGGCTGAGGCACAAGGATCACTTGGCTGAGCTTGCTGTGAGCTATGACGCCAGAGCACTCTACCCAGGGTGACAAAGTGAGACTCTGTCTGGGGTGGGGGAGAAGAACAGTTGGCTTCGGTAATAATATATCCATTAAGCCAATCATAAAGGAGTGTGATAAAGACATGATGACAACTAAAATATCCACCAAAGTCAATCCACAACACAGAACCAATTAAATCTTTTGCACTTGTTAAAATGAATTAGGCAGATGAATGTGTTCTGATATCAAAAGTTAAAATTCAGAAGACTCTGAAAAGTATAATCCTATTTAAGATATATGGAAAGATATAATCCCAATAGAGAAAGGGATTAATCCCCCTATGTTGAGATAAACATAGATTTTACTGAAAGGATATCCCATAAAATATTGTAAATTGTTTTCTCTAGGAAAAGAGTACAATATGTGACATGGGGTAATGGTTTGGATTTTTACTTTTTCAATTATACTTTCTTCAATGGTTTCATGCTTTAAATCCATGAGCATATATTACTTTTATCACCTAAAAGATATGGTCAGAATGTTTAACTTGCTGTTTAACATGGGACAAATCAAGTAAATACTCTGGGATAGCCCTTTAAATGTCTGCTTTTACTTCCTGTACTAAAATACTTTGACTTTATTTGTGCCCGAGTCTCTATTGGACTTTAAAAAATATTTAATTTCTCCAATTAATTATAATACTCAAAATTCAGTGGAATTTTACCTCATTAATCAAGGTAAAATGACCATTCAGACTAACATTTGGGGTGGATTAGCAAAATGAGAGCTATTACTGTTGGATGTGGCATTCAGGATGCAGATGGGTAATTAAAGCCTGAAATAGTCCTGGAAACTTTGAAGTTTCCAAGTCTTCCAATAGAGTACTGAGTCTGATAATGTGAATTTAGATGATGCGAATTTTACATCTAAGCAATGGTGACATTTTGACTCATTTTTGACTCCTCTAAGCATGCACACGTGCACCCATATCCACATACTCATGTACTGTACAGAGAGAAATATGGCAGGGCCAACATCAAGTGTATGAGCCAAGTGACCAGGGTAGCAACTGTAATTAGTACTTTTGATACTCTAACTCAGAGTAATCTGTAGGAAGCATTGCAGCATAAATTAAGGACAAAGTATCAACTTTAAGCTTAAATACAGACGTTTCAAAGAACAAATTATATATTCCATGGACAGCTCTGGAGAAAATGTGTAGGTTTTTATGCATGCAACTTGGGAATTCTATTCGCATATTTTAATTCCTTGACTCACAGAACTTGCAGGTGAATGGATAGTACTATTTGGCAAAAGAGAACTGACAGAACTGAAAAAAAATGGTTGAAAAAAATTATAAAATTAAGAGTTTATTTCTGAACATTTTTGTTCCATAATCTTGCAAGAATAGCAATTGATGACAGGAAACTAGTAAAATATTTTTTAAGTATTTTATATCATATTCTGCTGCTCATATTTAAGGCCTGTTACTCAGTGCATGGGATCCACACAGTCAGATTTATCCCAGACAACTCTTCTCAAATCTATTTATCTGAAATACAATCATTTTGATTTTTTAATTCATTTTTGTAATATCTAGATTTAGCCTATATTCCACAGTAGTTAGGTCAAGCTGCATTCAGAGTCCTTGTCACATCATTTTCAGTTGGTTTGATGCTTGCCCAAAGTCTTTATAGATTTTGAGCATCCTAAGAAGACAGACTATGCCAAATTCATCTTTATAACTCAAGTCACCCTTAATAAATTATGCATATAAAGAGCATTCCTCAAAATAATAAAAGCCATATATGACAAACTCACAGCCAACATCATACTGAATGGGAAAAAGTTGAAACAATTCCCCTTATGAACTGGAACAAGACAAGGGTGGCCCACCTTTAATACTTCAATTTAACATGGTACTGGAAGTGCAGCCGGAGCAATCAGGCAAGAGAAAGAGAAATAAAGTGCATCCAAATCAGAAAAGTGGAGGCCAAACTACACTTGTTTGCTGATGATATGATTTTATTTAATTCTATTATTACTTTTCTTTTTTTGAGACAGAGTCTCACTATGTTGCCCTCTGTAGAGTATTATGGCATCACAGCTCACAGCATCCTCAAACTCTTGGGCTTAAGTGATTCTCTTGCCTCAGCCTCCTGGAGTAGCTGGGACTACAGGCGCCTGCCACAACACCTGGCTATTTTTTGGTTGGAGTTGTCATTGTTTAGTAGGCCTGGGCTGGGCTCGAACCCACCAGCCTCAGTGTATGTGGCTGGCACCCTATTCACTGGGTGCCAAGCCAGATAATATGATTTTAAATGTACAAAACCCTAAAGACTCCTCTAATAGACTCCTAGAATTGATAAATAAATTCAGCAAAGTCTTAGAACACAAAATTAAGGTACATCTATCAGTAGCATTTCTACACACTAATTGCCGTCAACCTGAGAATCAAATCAAGAACTAGATGCCATTTATAATAGCTGCAAAAAAAGTAAGTACTTAGGAATACGCTTAACCAAGGGAGCGAAAGGTCCCTGCAAGAACTATAAGGCCTGGCACGGTGGCTCACTCCTGCCATCCCAGCACTCTGGGAGGCCAAGCCTGGTGGATTACATGAGCGCAGGAGTTCCAGACCAGCCTTAGTCAGAGCAAGACCCCATCTCTAATAAAACAGCAGGGTGTTGTGGTAGGTGCCTGTAATCCCAGCACTCTGGGAGGTCGAGGTAGTGGATTGCTTGAACTCACGAGTTCCAGACCAGCCTGAGTCAGAGCAAGACCACATCTCTAAAAAATACAAGACCACATCTCTGAAAACTATAGCCAGGTATTGTAGTGGGTGCCTATAATCCCAACATTCTGGGAGGCTGAAGCAAGAAGATCACTTGAGCCCAAGAATTTGAGGTTACTGTGAGCTATGATGCCAAAGCACTCTACACAGGGTGACAAAATGAGACTGTCTCAACAGGAAAAAAAAAAAAAAAAGAAGAGGAACTATAAAACACTGATGAACGAGATTGTTGAGGACATCTCATACTCAAGGATTGGAATAATCAGTATTGCTGAAATGATCATTCTGCACAAAGTAATTTATACCACCTATCAAAATACCAATGCCCCTTTTCATGGAATTAGAAAAAAAAAAATCCTAAACTTTATATGGAATCAAAAAAGAGCCCAAATAGCCAAATGTGATCCTAAGTAAAATGAACAAATCTGGGGGCATCATATTATCTACTTCAAGTTGTATCACAAGGCTATAGTGTCCCAAATAGCATCGTACTGATATAATCCTAACTGAAATTTAGAATGTTAATCTTCAGGCATATAAGACATCTAATAAGGAGAAAAATAAACATAAAAAATGTAGCCTGTATTCAATACTCTGTGCTCACTAAGATGGAAAAATCAAATATTATTTCCTCAAAAGATTATAAAAAATTGTTGAGATAAAATAGATTTTTAGCTAATCTTTAATTAATCAAAAAATCCAATCTCAACATGATTTAGGTTATAAAAATTCCACTATTTCTATGCAATTATTTATTTCGAAAGATTTTAATATAGAATACATTAAGTTCAATGAACCCTAATTTAAGGAATATGCTTATTCATTTAAATATTTGATATTTTAATGAATAAAACATTACATGTATTTTTATATCACTTGTCCTAATTGTTTTTTGTACCAGGAAAATAATAGGTATTTAAATTAAGTTGCATACCTTTGTATGTACTTATACTCTATAAGAAAAATTTTACCACTATAAATTATTAACTAAACTATATCATAATCTTTGATCATTTCAATTAATTCTCCACAATATTTTTTGTAATGTGTAATCATAATTTCTACTTTTGTACTATATTTGAAAAACATGGAATTATTTAAATTACATATCGAAAAAAATGTTAACCAGTTAAAAATTGATTTTTGCCATCCATTTTTGCAGCATTAATTTTATTATTAAGAAAGGCAAGATGGGGAGATGAAATCCACTCAATAGCTATTTTTTAAGAAGAAAAGAAGTTAACTATCGTCTTTGTCTAGCAATCTTAAAGAAGATGAACAAAAGAAAACAGATACTAACAGAGAATAATGACAAAATTAATTCTAAGATAATATGCTGTGTTACTCTTGTATTCTCAGTGAAAAGATGGTGGATTTATCAGCTTCCCTCTGCCCTGACCTTCTGCCAGCAAGAGCCGTCTGTATCAAGATGGAAACATTGGCACACACAAAAATTCACTTATGTTTCTTAAAATTATCACCTAATAAAATCTGCTGCATATTTTCCAAGGCTCTACTATAACAAAAGTGAATCACATTTATATACTGAGCATTGACTGTTTAATGCAATGATTATTCTCATTATCACTCCCACTGTGCAGATTTTTTTATGAATGAAAACTGGGAAGATTTTTGCATCGGCACTTTCAGACCAGCATGGAGTTTGGAAAAGAGCAGAAAATAATGAAAGCTTTTCAAAATCAGTTCTTTCCTACAACCAAAAGGCAAATAGATATCTGCACTCTCATATTTATTACAGTACGATACAATAGCCGAGGTATAGAATCAAATGAGACATGTGTCAATGGATAGATACATTAAAGGTGCAGTAGACATACACAGTGGAACATTATTCTGCCATAAAAAAAATATATAAATTCTGGGCGGCGCCTGTGGCTCTAAGGGGTAGGGTGCTGGCCCTATATGCCAGAGGTGGCGGGTTCAGACCCAGCCCCGACCAAAAAATGCAAAAAAAAAAAAAAAATATATATATATATATATATCCTGTCATTTGCAACAATATGGATGAGCCTAGGGGACAATATGTTAAGCGAAATGAGCCAAGAACTGAAGGATGAATACCACATGGTCTCACCCATATGTGAAATCTAAAAATGCTGGTATTCAAAACATAGAGTAGCATAGTGGGTAGCCAGAGGATGGTTAATAAGAAGGAATAAATTTTGGTCTTCAAGTGCACAGTGAAGTGGCGATAGATAATAATATTGTATGGTATATTTCAAAATAGCCAGAAGAGAGGATTTGTGGATGTTCTCTCCACAAAGAAAGAAATACTTGAGGTGATGGATATGCTAATTATCCTGATTAGATCATTACACAATGTATAAATGTATTCAAATATCACACTGAACCTCAAAGATATATACAAATATTATGTTTCAATTAAAAATAATATGAAAACAAACAAACAAAAACCAGTCATTTAAATGTTCAGTGATAAAACCTGCCACTTATTCACAAAGACTCACTTATAGAGTCCATATGATCACTATTTTCGGAATTCAAAGTACTGTCTAATAAAAACTAACGAAGCAATAATTATTATCTATTATATTCCAGGCATTGGAAGAACAACCTTACATGAACAGCCTCCCTTCAAAATCTATTCAAAAATCTATGAGGTAGGTACTGTTATTATCCCCATATTATAGATGAGGGAAATGTAACTTCTAGAAAGATAAAGTAATTTGCCTAAGCCGATGAGTGAGAATCTGAATTTAAAGCAGTAATTCCAGAGCTGGAGCTTTTAATCACTATTATTTCTTTCTCAGGTATGTAGTTATTCTATTTTGACTAAGTTTTATGTTAGAATCTTGGAATTCAGCAGCACCTCTCTGTGTGGCCTACACTGTCTGACCTCTGTCATGTATGGTGACCTGATGGCAGCAGTGAGGTCAAGGTGCCAGATATGATTTGTGTGGAGTTTAGTTGACACTGTCCCATGAAAGACGATTCCCCTGCTACCAAAACCTGTCTCTGCAGCCTTACAACAAGTGTCATTTTTTAATCAGTCATAAGACAGGATCAGAGATTGTCATCTTGTTCAGCCAAATCTGTCACCCGTGCTGCAGAATTACTTAAAGGTTATTTACATTATTTTTGCATATAAAGGAAAATAAGCGTAATATCCAGGTCCCTCATGTCACTTCCACAGAAATCTAGTTTACCTCAGTGTGAGGAGGTTTCCTTTACTCCTTTAATTGATTTTCCTTCTTCCACATGAAAGATATTGAAATGTGGCAATTGATGGCCAGTCAACTACAGAGACTCCCCCTCCCCACCCTTCTGGAATAATCAGAGCTGTGGTAGGTTGACAACCCTGCAGGAGGATAAAATGTCCCTTTGATACCAATTGATTTGATTTATTAATAAATAGTAAGAAAACAAAATCTCTTCAAGTAACAGAGTATTAAATATTAAAAATAATATAAGAACAAAGCCGCAATTAAAATTTTAAATAAGCCACGATTCATTCAATATATCTTACAAAACTGTCCATATAATTCCATGTTAATTAAATTCCACTTAATTTTGTATTTTTTATGGTTAGCTTAGGGGCTCTCTAAAACCAGTTGATGTATTTATAATTGACAGGGTAGTAAAGCATTAACATTTCTAAGCAAGTATTTTTGTTTAGTACCTAAATATCTGGAGGAAGTATTGAGTCTCAATTGAGACTAATAGGTAAGGAAAAATTTAGTTAAGGAAAGCATCAGTGAGCCTGGAATGTTTTTATAAAAAGTGAAGGTGGGAGAACTTGTAGGTATAACACACGTCAAATGGACAAGTTATAGTTGCTGGTAGAAAGTGAACAGCAGGAAATCTGAAATAGATAAGGGCAAATGTTTTCCTATCTGGGCACTAACTGTCTATGACTGTCCTTCTTTAGCCTCATTGCTGTGTGGTATTATCACATGACCTTGTCTCTTTTTTTTGCATCCCTCACTTTATTCTGTGAGGGATACCAAAAAACTATGTAATGGCGATGCATTTTTTGATGACCTAAGTTAAGAAAATAGGTCACTCTAGTTCTGTTTTCTATACTTTGCATTTAAATAATGTTTTATTGTTTTTAAAGTACTTTCATGCCCATTCTTGCATTTAATTAATCTCAAATATCCATGCACTTAAAAAGTTTAAGGTGCTTATCTGAGATTAAACACCTAATAAATCATGATACCAAATGGAAACACATGTGGAATCAGTAAGGGGAACACTGGTAACCAATGGGCATTGTGAGCAGAACTCAGGCATGTTATATGACAGAGTTGAAAACTGCTGGTGCAGTAGGCACAATCCAGCTACATGATGGGTAAAAGCCGCATCAGAGAGGTTAGTACTTTACCCAAGAAAACAGAGTGGCAAAGCTATAGGATTTAAGGTCTGTTCATTCAGGTCTGCTTAATTCCAAAGACTAAAGTCATCAGGGAGAATGGCACATTCCCCTTAAAAGATAAAAGAACCCATAGAAGACACTTGTGCATTTTAAGACTCTGAGAGTGATGAAGAATGAAAAATTAAATCATATACTCTGAATATATAAGGATGGATTTTATTTTAATGATTTAAGTTCTTGTAATTTTACTTTTTAAATATTGTATTATTTTTAATATGATAGATTTATTACATATTTAATAAAGCCAATTTTTCTTATAAGTACTCAGAAAATACAAGCATGTTTGATTATACTGATTTCCATTTTGATGAGCAGAAGACAAAAAATGTGAAGAATAACAAACTATGCTATTGACTTAAGATTGCATGAATTTGGGGTGCTGTTAAAGGTTTTCAACAACAACGTCAATACTTGGGGAAGAATCTACTGTAATGTATCAAATATGAATCATTTTCAAAACTAAGAGATACTACATTAAAAGCAGAGTAAAAGGATTTGGATGGGTTAAATGTTATAGTAATATGAAAAAACACACTACATTAAATCTATAGAATATAAACCATATCCAGTGTGTGTGTATTTAAGTTGGGGGTCATATTACAAGGATTTTAGATCAAGACAGTTCCTTAAACAAAAGCTGAAGTCCCTCTCACTCCTCAAATATTTAGAAATTTCAGGAAAAATGTAAACAGGACTACAAACGTGCTCAGAAACATCAAGGGATCCTAGGATTGTGTCGCTGAGAGCAAATGACATTTGGATTGAACACAGAAAGTGTTATCCAAAATTCTCACAAAATGTGGGTTTAACACTGACAGAGGCCCAGGCCCAGGAGAGTCCCATTCTAGAAGTGTGGGTGCAGGGACCCCACAGTACAGGTACTGGGGTGTGACAGCAGGTGTGAGCATGAAATCTTCTACATATGTGCTCCTAGCCTCCCTTGAGACCAGACCAAACCAGGAGTCGCTGTCTCTCCAAAGAACTTTGAATCTAGAAGTTTGCGCTGAAGAGACAGGATGACTGGGTAGCCCAAAGCTCAGAGGAAGACTAGCAAGCACGCACAGGCAGAAGGTTGGCTACCAGAGCACCTTATCCAGCAGGTGTACCCCAATCACATTGTATGTAAGTTCTTTCCATCTCTACTACTATGAACTTTGCCTAAGCCACTGACATCTCCCACCTTGGCTCTTGTGGGAGCCTTACACATAGGGTGATGGCACACAAGGTTTGCCAGTGACAACTTCAGTTTATACATATTAAGTCACTCTTCTGAAAACTCTCCAGTTTTTCCAATTTTTTTTAAAATAAAAATATAGACTCCTTACCGTGGCTCATCTCCTTTGCTATTTGCATGCATCTGCCCTTTTCTGCAGTCTTCATGTATCAATCCATCTTGAGTTTCTCAGACCTGCCAACCTATGACACTGCAGGTGCTGCCTTCCCTGACTAGAGTATTCTCTTCCCATGACTAACAGCATTTCAAAATCCACCTCAAATCCCACATGTTTAGAGAAGCCTTTCCTCCCCTCATCTTTATAATTTACCTCAGTCAATCTGTCATGTCACTGTGTTTTGTTTACTTTATAGCATTTATCAACATCTGAAATAATTGTCTATACATACTTATAAATGCAAATATCTGTGTGTGGTTTTTTTTTTTTTTTTGAATTAACAAATGCCTCTCCTCCCACTACAGTCTGAGAGGGAGAACTTCTTTTTACCATTATAGTCTCAGCATTGAAAACAGTACCTGGATTGATCTGGGGGCAGAGACAAGCTGGCTGACTGAAGCCAGCTTTCTACAGAGGCTCCCGTCCAGAAGGAGAGTTAAAGGACAGAAATTTAGCAAGTAACCTGGTGGATTTAAGCTTCACCAAGTCAGAAGGTTGAAGAACGCACATCAACCCCACTGAGGCGAGCTGCAACACTGAGGATACAAACAAAAGGTACAAAATCCATCACCAAGTGGATGGGAGTCACCTCCCCCATGAGAACGGCTCGGAGTGCTCCACAAACAAACGAGCAGAATCCAAAGGTCCTCCCACTACACTCCACAGGAGAAACCCTCTAAAAACTGGACCTACCTCCCCTACTAGGGTCCCATGGCGTTCTCCTGCCAGGCATAAAACTGTATAAAACAGTATATAATCTCTACCTGCAATTCTGAGCTGCCAGCACTCCCTCCACTCTCACTCTGAGGTCTGGAGGCCTATCCCCTGGGAGTCCAGATTCTTGGGTGATTTCTCGAGGGGAGTGGACAGGGCCTAGACTGCAGCTGGTCAGTGCTGATTCTGTGGCACAAGAGTGAGGAGAGTATGGTCAGCTGAGAGGGAACCACATCGGAGCAGCGGTGCCCTGAGGCACAGAGCAGCAGCCATTTTTGGCAACAATAGGGCTCACTCCCAGATATTCCAAAGCCACACCCCCTGACTCCCTGGGCAACCAGAGGAGGCCGGGCATCTTCTCAGGTGGCAACCACCGCGGAACAGATCTGGGACGGAAATGCAGGCCCTGTGAGTAAAGGGTTTGCCTGAGGCGGTACCAGTCTGGGTAGAGCACCAGGACTAGAAATGCATGCACAGAGCCAGGAAATTCCCAGGGTGGGGCTTGCCCAGAGGACTGCTTTACTGAACCTAAGATGCACCCGGCCCTCAAGGGATCGTCAGCCTATAGACAAAGGAAGGCAGGAGGTTAGAACTGACAGCTAACTGAATACAAACCTGCAGGAGCAGAGACAGGGCCTGAGGCGCACGCTCTGGGAACCCAAAACAGCTTCTCTTCTGCAGGGGAATTTAGTAGGGACACAAACAAATTCCCACAAAGTTGTTATGTTCTGTCAATAACATCAATCAGGGGCGGGGCTGGAACTGAGTGAACCCCCCCAGCCTCCATCAAGCATCCTAGGTTGTCAGGCCTCCCCTCCCCCTGCTGCATAGAGGCAGAGCGCAGTGGTGTGGCTGGGCACATATAGATTTCCTTGTGATTCAGACAGGTGCAAACCCCTGGAGTATCTGTTCGCTAGAGGCAATTAGGTCACAGGCTTGCGGTGCTATCAGTGACTGGGTGTGACAGAGGTACAAGGTAGGGAAGGAGGCATCAACCTTCCCAGACTAATCTATTTGCACCAGAGCAAGTCATATATGAGTTGTCACCAGACCCCTGTGATCCAGTTGCCAGACACCTTTTCAACTCTCCCACCTGAGACAGGTGCTCACTGGGACAATTGATTTGGACCTTTTGAACTGAGCCAATCACCCGAGGACTATTCAAGTGGTGCCCTAGGTGTGTGGTTGTAGGAAGGTTTAATTTTCCTTTTCCAATTGTTGCCTGTGGGGAGAGGGGTGACTTAATTGCTGGTATTTCTCCACAGCTGAGACTTCAACCCAGAGTAACTGTTTCAATAGGGTTGGATAGAGACCAGCTGAAAATAAGACAGAACCAGTTAGCCCCACCACACCAAACAGGTCACCAGTTTCTCAGGTCATAGCACTGTACATGTCCTTTACAAAGCTGCAGGGTAAAAAATAAAACGGTGTAAAATAATCATGGGGCAGAATCAGTGGAAAAACTCTGGTAACATGAATAACCGGAATAGATCAACCCCTCCCCCCAAGGAAAGATATGGCAGATGTAACAGAAGATTCCATTCATAAACAGCTGGCTGAGATATCAGAAATTGAATTCAGAATTTGGATTGCCAACGAGATTAATAAAGTGAAGGAAAATTTGGAATTAGAAATTCGAGAAGCAATTCAAAAGTTGGAATTAGAAATTTGAGGAGAAATTCAAAAGTTGTCTCAAGAATTCAATGAATTTAAAGACAAGACCACCAAAAATTTTGATGCACTGAAGCAAGAATTTGCAGCCCTCAAAGATCTGAAAAATACAGTAGGATCCCTCAGTAATAGTGGAGCAAGCAGAAGAAAGGATTTCTGACATTGAAGACAAAGCCTTTGAATGCTCCCAAACTCTCAAAGAGGAAGAGAAATGGAGAGCAAAAACAGATCATTCACTAAGAAAACTCTGGGATAATTGGAAGAAGGCTAATATCTGACTCATTTGAATCCTTGAATCTGATGAAGTGGCCTTGCTAGGCAGAGAGGCCCTTCTCCATGAAATTATGAAAGATAATTTTCTAGACATGCCTAGATATTCTGAAATTCAGATAGCAGACAGATTCAGAACCCCAGCATGACTCAATCCGAATAAGATATCCCCCAAGCATATCATAATTAACTTCACTAAAGTTAATATGAAGGAGAAAATTCTCAAAGCAGCCAGATGGAAGAAGAAAGAAATTACCTAAAAAGGGAAGAATATTAGAATGACTGCAGATCTCTCTGCTGAAACTTTTCAAGCCAGGAGAGGGTGGTCATCGACTTTTAATCTCCCAAAGCAAAATAACTTTCAACCCCAGATCCTGTATCCAGCTAAACTTAGTTTCATTTATGATGGAGAAATTAAATACTTGAATGACATTCATATGTTGAAGAAATTTGCCATAACCAAACAAGGTCTTCAGGATATTCTCAGACCTATCCTCCATAATGACCAGCCCAATCCTCTACCACAAAAGTAAACTCACTCAGAAACTTTTGATCAAACTCCAACTTCCACAGTGGTGAAAGGATTAAAAATGTCCATTGGACTTTCGAAAAACTTGACACCAAAAATTTTACCAGACTTTTCAATATTCTCCATTAATGTGAACAGCTTAAACTGTCCTCTAAAGAGGCACAGGTTAGCTGACAGGACACAAAAACTCACACCAGATATTTCTGATATTACAAGAGTCACATCTTACCTTAAAAGATAAATATAGACTCAGGGTAAAAGGATGGTTGTCCATATTTCAGGCAAATGGTAATCAGAAAAAAAAGCAGGTGTTGCAATTCTATTTGCAGACACAATAGGCTTTAAACCAACAAAAGTAAGGAAGGATAAGGATGGTCACTTCATATTTGTTAAGGGTAATACTCAATATGATGAGATTTGAATTATTAATATTTATGCACCCAACCAGAATGTGCCTCAATTTATAAGAGAAACTCTAACAGACATGAGCAACTTGATTTCCTCCAGCTCCATAATAGTCAGAGATTTCAGTACTCCTTTGGCAGTGTTGGATAGATCCTCCAATAATAAGCTGAGCAAAGAAATTTTAGATTTAAACCTAACCATCCAACATTTGGATTTAGCAGATATCTACAGAACATTTCATCCCAACAAACCTGAATAAACATACTTCTCATCAGCACATGGAACATACTCCAAAATCGATCACATCTTAGGTCACAAGTCTAACCTCAGTACATTTAAAGGAATAGAAATTATTCCTTGCATCTTCTCGGACCACCATGGAATAAGGGTTGAACTCAGTAAAAACAGGAATCTATATACTCATACAAAAACATGGAAGTTAAATAACCTTATGCTGAATGATAGCTGGATCGGAGATGAGATTAAGAAGGAAATTGCCAAGTTTTCAGAAAAAACGACAATGAAGACACAAATAATCAGAACCTCTGGGATATTGCAAATGCAGTCCTAAGAGGGAAATTAATAGCACTGCAAGCCTTCCTCAAGAGAACAGAAAGAGAGGAAGTTAACAACTTAATGGGACATCTCAAACAACTGGAAAAGGAAGAACATTCCAACCCAAAACCCAGTAGAAGAAAAGAAATAACCAAAATTAGAACAGAATTAATGAAATTGAAAACAAAAGAATTATACAATAAATCAAAAAGTTGGTTTTTTGAAAAGGTCAATAAAATAGATAAACCTTTGGCTAACCTAACCAGGAAAAAAAGAATAAAACTCTAATCTCATCAATCATAAACGACAAAGACAAAATAACAACAGACTCCTCAGAAATTCAAAAAATCCTTAATGAATATTACAAGAAACTTTATCTCAGAAATATGAAAATCTGAAAGTAATTTACCAATACTTGGAAGCACGTCACCTTCCAAGACTTAGACAGAATCAAGTGAAAATGTTGAATAGGACAATACCAAGTTCTGAAATAACATCAATCATACAAAATCTCCCTAAAAAGAAAAGCCCAGGACCAGATGGCTTCACGTCAGAATTCTACCAAACCTTTAAAGAGGATCTAATACCTATATTACTCAACCTGTTTCAAAATGTAGAAAAAGAAGGCAGACTACCCAACACATTCTATGAAGCAAACATCACCCTGATTCCCAAACCAGGAAAAGACTCAACAAGAAAATAAAATTATTGACCAATGTCACTAATGAATATAGATGCAAAAACATTCAACAAGATCCTAACAAACAGAATCCAGCAACACATCAAACAAATTATACATCATGACCAAGTATGTTTTAACCCAGGGCCTCAAGGCTGGTTCAATATACGTAAATCTATAAGTATAATTCAGCACCTAAACAAATTAAAAAACAAAGACCATATGATTCTTTCAATTGATGCAGAAAAAGCTTTTGATAATATCCAACATCCCTTCATGATCAGAACACTTAAGAAAATTGATATAGAAGGGATATTTCTCAAACTGATAGAGGCCATCTATAGCAAACCACAGCCAATATCGTATTGAATGGAGTTAAATTGAAATCATTTCCACTCAGATCAGGAACCAGACAAGGCTGCCCATTGTCTTCACTGCTCTTTAACATTGTAATGGAAGTTTTAGCCATTGTAATTAAGGAAGAGAAGGCGATCAAGGGTATCCATATAGGGTCAGAAGAGATCAAACTTTTGCTCTTTGCCTATGATATGATTGTATATCTGGAAAACACCAGGGATTCTACTACAAAACTCTCAGAAGTGATCAAGGAATACAGCAGCATCTCAGGTTACAAAATCAACATTCATAAATCGGTAGCCTTTATATATACTAACAATAGTCAAGCTGAAAAAACAGTTAAGGACTCTATTCCATTCATAGTAATGCCAAAGAAGATGAAATATTTGGGAGTTTATCTAATGAAGGATTTGAAAGATCTCTAGAAAGAGAACTATGAAACTCAAAGGAAAGAAATTGCTGAAAATGTTAACAAATGGGAAAACCTACCATGCTCATGGCTGGGAAGAATCAACATTGTTAAAATGTCCATACTATCCAAAGCAATATACAATTTTAATGCAATCCCTATTAAAGGTCCACTGGCATACTTTAAAGATCTTGAAAAAATAATACTTTGTTTTATATGGAATCAGAAAAAACCTCGAATAGCCAAGACATTACTCAGAAATAAAAACAAACAAGGTGGAAATCAAGCTACCAGACCTGAGACTATACTATAAATCGATAGTGATCAAAACACCATGGTACTGGCACAAAAACAGAGAAGTAGATGTCTGGAACAGAATA
Source organism: Nycticebus coucang (assembly GCF_027406575.1). Classification (NCBI taxonomy): domain Eukaryota; kingdom Metazoa; phylum Chordata; class Mammalia; order Primates; family Lorisidae; genus Nycticebus; species Nycticebus coucang. Next base: position 3,674,756 of record NC_069799.1, on the reverse strand, counting down.
GAGAACCAAGAGATGAATCTAGCTACTTACCATTATTTGATCTTTGACAAGCCAATTAAAAACCTTCAGTGGGAAAAAGATTCCCTATTTAACAAATGGTTCTGGGTGAACTGTCTGACAACCTGTAGAAGATTCAAACTGGACCCACACCTTTCACCATTAACTAAGATAGACTCTCACTGGATTAAAGATTTAAACTTAAGACATGAAACTATAAAAATACTAGAAGAGAGTACAGGGAAAACCTTTAAAAAATCAGTCTGAGTGAGTATTTTATGAGGAGGACCCCCGGGCAATTGAAGCAACTTCAAAAATACACCACTGGGACCTGATCAAACTAAAAAGCTTCCGCACAGCCAAGAACACAGTAAGTAAAGCAAGCAGACAGCCCTCAGAATGTGAGAAGATATTTGCAGGTTATGTCTCCGACAAAGGTTTAATAACAAGAATCCACAGAGAACTCAAACGTATAAGCAAGAAAAGAACAAGTGATCCCATCACAGGCTGGGCAAGGGATTTGAAGAGAAACTTCTCTGAAGAAGACAGGCGCATGGCCTATAGACATATGAAAAAATGCTCATCATCTTTAATCATCAGAGAAATGCAAATCAAAACTACTTGGAGATATCATCTAACTGCAGTAAGATTAGCCCATATCACAAAATCCCAAAACCAGAGATGTTGGCGTGGATTTGGAGAAAAGGGAACACTTCTACACTGCTGGTGGGAATGGAAATTAATACATTCCTTTTGGAAAGATGTCTGGAGAACACTCAGAGATCTAAAATAGATCTGCCATTCAATTTTTTAATTCCTCTACTAGGCATATACCCAGAAGACCAAAAATCACATCATAACAAAGATATTTGTACCAGAATGTTTATTGCAGCCCAATTCATAATTTCTAAGTCATTGAAAAAGCCCAAGTGCCCATCGATCCACGAATGGATTAATAAATTGTGGTATATGTACACCATGGAATATTATGCAGCCTTAAAGAAAGATGGAGACTTTACCTCTTTTATGTTTACATGGATTGAGCTGTAACATATTCTTCTTAGTAAAGTAACTCAAGAATGGAAGAAAAAGTATCCAATGTACTCAGCCCTACTATGAAACTAATTTATGGCTTTCACATGAAAGCTATAACCTAGTTATAACCTAAGAATAGGGGGAAGGGGGAGAAGGAGGAGAGGGAGGGGGGAGGATGGGCAGAGGGAGGGTGATTGGTGGGATTACCCCTGCAGTGAATCTTACAAGGGTACATGTGAAACTTAGTAAATGTAGAATATAAATGTCTTACCACAATAACTAAGAAAATGCCAGGAAGGCTATGTTAACCAGTGTGATGAAAATGTGTCAAACGGTCTATGAAACTAGTGTATGGTGCCCCATGATCCGCATCTAATGTACACAGGTATGATTTAATAAAAGAGAAAGAAAGAAAGAAAGAAAACAGTGCCTGGTGCAAACAAGTATTTAAATTAGTTATTTCAAAAATTTTGTTAAATGATAAAACTTATCTATCTGAAATTTATAACAAACATCATATTCAATTGTAATACATTGCAAACAGAGCAGTTAACATCAAGAAAGGCAGTAAGATTTTAAAAAAACAAGATAATATGAACATTTTTTTGCCTTGGTTAAAGCCATAAGAAAACAGTTCCAAAGAGAGTTGCTTGATTATCTACATAAAACTTGCAAAGGACATGACCAAAGAGTTGTCATGTGAACTGAGTCCAAAATCACCATACAGAAATAAAAAGTCAGTAAAGGAATGGATTTTGAGAAGAATTTCTTTGAAGAAAGCTGGGAGCATGCTTAAGCACACTTTTTTCCCTCCCCGTGGAGAAAGAGAAGTGCCACCTCACTGGGCACAAGGAGCTTTGAGGAGCTGACTTGAGAGCTTTGTATGCATCCTCTGAAGTTCTCTGAGCACGGTGGGGGAAAGGCAGAGGCAAATGTGACTGAAGTTGGTTATGGCAGCAGAACAAGAAGTTGTACTGGAAAAACAACTACATGTGCACTAAGCACCAGAAGTTCATGCACCATGGAGTTCATGGTGGGACACTGATCTGAAGTCTTTGAATAGAACATCTACCCAGGGGGGCTTCTCCCAGAGTAAGGCTTCTTTTCCAAAAAGAAAAGGTCAGGATAATGATGCTCTTGGATGCAAACAGTGAGTGGATTTATAGTCTGTGGACTAAGGGAGCGACAGCTGCATTCAAAGGAGTCAGAGGCAGCAAGGAAAGGACAAAGGAACACTTACTCTCCATAAGGAGGAGAGACTTGGGCTGGAGCCACTGAGGAGCAGGGAGGGAACCACAGGCCCCCCTCTCACTGATGCAGACTTCTGACTACAGCAGAATCAAGTGGAGAGGATAAAGAAGCTTACCTTTGAATAAAATCTGGACTCTGACTTTTCATCATTATAATGGTCTGGGCATATCAGAGATTTTTTCTTTTCTTTCTTTCTCTCTTTCTTTCTTTCTTCTTCTTTCTTTCTTTCTTCTTTCTTTCTTTCTCTTCTTTCTTTCTTTCTTTCTTCTTCTTTCTTTCTTCTTTCTTTCTTTCTTCTTTCTTTCTTTCTTCTTTCTTCTTTCTTCTTTCTTTCTTTCTTTCTCTTCTTTCTTTCTTTCTTTCTTTTCTTTCTTTCTTTCTTTCTTTCTTTCTTTCTGCTTTCTTTCTTTCTTTCTTTCTTTCTTTCTTTCTTTCTTTCTTTCTTTCTCTTTCTTTCTTCTTTCTTTCTTTCTTTCTTTCTTTCTTTCCTTTTCTTTCTCTCTTTCTCTCTCTGTTATTTCTCTCTCTCTCTCTCTCTCTCTCTCTCTCTGTTATTGTTGTTACTATCTAAGTGTGACCTGCCAAAGGTTTCATCCAAGGGACAGGAAACAATCCACCATGAAAAATATTAAGTACAGATAAGGAAAGAAATGTGCCTTTATAATAATATAGTAAATCATCATCATTACTGATTCTACTCAATAATAGAGGATATTATTCCCCCCAAATAAGACCCCTCTCAAAAAAAGGAAGAAACAAGATGTATACACAGAAAAAAAGTGACATTTTTATTGTCTGTAGAAAATATGAGCATTTGCATAGAGGACTTAATAGAATCAATGTCAAAGTCTTAGAGTAAAACAGGTTTGAATCATAAAACAGCAATGCATAAATAGAAAAAAATTTATGAGGAAAAAGTGTCCATTTAGAATAGTAATCATAAACTATAAGCTAAACATAAATCTATTAAAAATTTATGAATGCCTTATACACAAAAGTGTTAACTTATCAAATAATACAAAAAGATAAAAAATGAAGAAAAAAACTTAGGGCTTATGTGTAAAATATATTTTAACATACACAAGAAATGCTATGGCTATGTACAGACATGTGAGTGAATAGGAAGTGATGGCAAATGCACTGTTCCTGGGAATGAAAAATAGATTGGCACACATATGGATTGGCAGAATCAACATAGTTAAAATGTCTGTACTACCCAAAGTAATCTACAAATTCAATTCAATACCCATTAAACTACCAATGTCATTTTTCCCAGATCCAGGAAAAATAATTCTGTGCTTTGAATGAATCAAAACACACCCCAAATAGCTAAAGCAACCTTAAGCAATAAGAATGAATTGGGAGACATCATTTTACCAGTGTACAAGGCTACAGTAACCAAAATAGCATAGTACTGCCATAAAGACAGAGACATAGACCTATGGATCAGATCAGAGAACCCACATCTAAAACTATCCTCATATTGCCATCTGATTTTTGACAAAGTAAACAAAAACATACATTTGGGAAGAAAATCCCTATTCACTAAATGGTTCTGGGAAAATTGGATATCCATGTGTAGAAGACTGAAACTGAATCTGCACTACTCATCACTCACAAAAATTAATTCACAATGGATAACAGACTTAAGCCTACAACATGAAACTATAAGAATTCTGAAGAAAACGTTGAAAAAATTCTTTCAGATATTGGCCTAGGCAAAGACTTTATGAAGAAGACCCTAAACACAATCACAGCAACAACAAAAATTAACAAATGGGACTTGATTAAATTAAAAAGCTTCTGTACACCCGAAGAAACAATAAGTATAGTCAATAGACAATCTACAGAATGGGAGAAAATATTTGTGTACTATATATCCAATGAAGAGCTGATATGTAGTAACCAGAATCTACAAGGACTGAAAGAACTCAGCAAAAAAAAAAAAAAAATCAAACAACTCCATAAACAAGTGGAAAAAACACATAAGCAGAAGCTTTCCAACAGAAGATAGACTAATGGCCATACACATATGAAAAAATGCTCACCCTCTCTAATCATTAGGGAAATGAAAATCAAAACCACAGTGAGATAGCACCTAACTCCAGTGAGAAAGGTATTTATCAGAAAGTCCCAGTAGGATACATGCTAGAGTGGATGTAGAGAGAAAGGAACACTCACACACTGCTGATGGGACTGCAAACTAGTTCACACTCTCGTTGGAAAATAGTATGGAGATTTCTCAAAGAACTCAAAGTGGAGCTCCCTTTTGACCCAGTAACCCCACTATTGGGTATTTACCCAAAGAAGAAAAAGTCCTTTTATCAAAAAGACATGAGCATTTGAATGTTTATTGCATTACAATTCACAATCGATTATTAACTCAAGTACCCATCAGTACATGAATGGATTAATAAAATGTGATATATGTATACCATTAAGTACTTACTAATCAGTCATTAAAAAAATGAACTAATACATTTTGTTACACCCTGGATAGAAAGGGAGACTATTCTTCTAAGCAAAGTATTGCAAGGAGGGAAAAACAAACACAACATGTACTCACTATTAAATTGGAACTAATTGATCAACAGTCATATGCACATATGATAGTAAAATTCAACAGAAACCAAATAGGTGTGGAGGGTAGGGACATACCAATGGGTAACATACACACTATCTTTAATGAAAGATGAACAAAAGAATCCATATGACCAAAATTTTTGTATCCTCATAATATTCTGAAATAAAATTTTAAAAAAGAAGGAAAAAGAGATTGGATAAGAGCTAAGGGTAATTATAACTTCATTTTTAGGATCTTTAGTATTTATAACCACAACATATAATTTTTTGCTCTTATAACTTTGTAGAAGTAAAACAAAATAAGGTCATTCCATAGTTTAGACTTCATTGAATTGTTAGGAAATAAATAAATTAAAAAAATAAGAAAATTTAATTTTATGTCAAATATTATCAGTGTACTTTGAGAAAGACAATGATTATACTTTGTTTTTTTTAATTTTCCATATTCCATTTTGAAAATAAATAGCTTCTAAAATTTTATTACTCAATATGAGAAACTGAGAACAAATTTGATTTTTACTTCATTATAATAAAAAGTGATCTTTAAATAAAAAGTTCAACTATACATTATTTAAGGTGGGAATATATTAGTCAAAACTTTGATTAACACTCACATACAGAAAAATGGAAATGAACCAATAACTTTTTAAATATCTTCCCTTCTTTAAATAATTGAAAAATATGTTTATTTGACTAATAAAAATGTGCTGTTGATTTTGTGATCATCACATCACAGAACATTCATCAAAGGGAATTATAGATATAGAATTTTTAAAGGTAGGGTTACAGTTTTATGGTTTAGGTTGAATTCAAGATTGACAAAAGACTGCAAGTTATCTACATCTTGGCAAAATTGGAATGTTCAGCTATTTTGAGTTCGTATATCATGTGTAGAAAACTAAAACAGAATATGCACCACTCATCACTCACAAAAATTAATTGTGTATGTATAATATGTGTATGTACATAATTTATAATTATATTCTAATTTATTTTTCCATATTTATCCAAATGATTCCATGCAATAGTATGTCAGGTTTGACAATTAAGTTTGAGAACTCATCCTAGAAAAAGTGCTGAATATCACTATGGTCACCTTAAAAGTAGTCCCCTTGGGAAGCTATGCACTAAGTTCAGTGCCTAGTCCACCATTCAGAGCAATTTTGGAACTCTTTTTCTGAAATGACCATCAGAGCTGTCTTCATACAGCACACAAAAACACACGACAACAATAATGAATGCCACTCAGCAAGGCACCGCCACAGCTGTGAGATATTGATACTGTGTATGCCAAGGTCCTGAGACCTTAGCGAGTTGTCTGTACAGTACTGCCAATGTAAGCACATGGTGGTGAGCTAGGAGACTTAATTGTTAGTCTTTTGTATGACAGCTCTGATGACCATTCCAAATAAAGGGTTCCAGAATTGCTTTGAAGGGTGGTCTAGGCACTGGTATTGGCATATAGCTTCCTAAGGGGACCACTTCAACACTTTGAAGCTGAGTATAGAGATATTCACCAATGAAGTATGTAGTACTTTTTCCAAGATGATTTCATGAACTTCATTGCCAGACCATGCCATGTATAAAATGTTTGTTTAATACATATAAAAAAAATAATGAAAAGAAGGCATACATCTACTAACCAATAATTCTGGTGTGATTACCATATTGATTTCTTGGAGAAGAAGTCTTGATAACCTTCCAAATTCTAGAGTCTTGATAAAGGCTCAATAAATATTTAAAAAGAAGAGAATAGATGAATGAATAAAGCTCCGATTTTCCATATTTACTAGCTATTACTTTAAAATACAGTGGCACATAGAAACCTTATATAATTCAAGTTGTTAGTTATACAAGGAACATTTATTTAGCCCCGCCAATTAAAAATGAGTGAATTTATCATTGCTCTCAGTCAAGAAAATTACTTCCTCTACACTTTTCTTGAATTATGATGTTCCTCAGTATGCTCGAATACCCTAATCATCACATCTGCATTTCAATTTATAGCTTTCATTTTAAATGATGGCATAAGATTGCAAAATTAAGATGAGTCACAAGAATAATGGAGTTCCTCATTTTCTATTCTGGTTAGCTTTATTCCACAGATTCTTTTTAAGAACCTACTATGCACAAGAATTATGGTAACCATTCCCCATATGCTCACAGAGCTCATCACGTAAGGGGAAGGAAGACATGTGGACAGTTTTAAAATAAGAATGATTAAATTAAGTGATTTAAAAGTGACAGAAACAAAGTACTGTGGGAAGGGAAAGAAAGGGGAAATCACATAACTGTGAGGTCTCAGTGAGGGCTTCTTTGTGAAAGTGAATTTAAAATGAACCTTGAAAAATCAGTGGGTTTTTGAGAGGTGAAAGATAAGTTAAAGAATGCTGCAATTTGAGGAAACAGTTAGCAAAGGATTTCTATTTCATAAGCTGAATGACCTCTGGGTTCAGTTATGAAAGGTTCTGTTATTGGCAGTATGTTTTTGATTCAGAAGCTGTTCTGTAAAGGTTGAAGGGCTCTTCATGACAAAAATGACAAAAATGTCAGGTGTTTTCTTTCCATTCTGTTGAGTGCATACTATATGGTAATAAAGTTACATGCAGATCTTATCCAATCCCCCATGTGGGAGGAGTGCTGCCATTCCCATTTCACAGATGAAGAAACTGAGACTTAGAAAGTTTTATTCATTTGTCTGGAATCCTACTTCTTATAAATAGGGGACCAGAGCTGTGAATTAAGTGTCTCTCACTCGAAAGCCCATTCTCTTTACCATTACACTATTCATTTTCTCTCTGTTTTTTTTTTCTTTTTCTTTTTCTTTCTATCTCTATCTCTATCTCAGAAATTAGGAGTCCATGAGTGACAGAACCAGAATTTTCGACATGTTGCATTAAACATTAAAGTAATTAAAGTATCTATATATGATTCTACAATACAAAAATGTTTAAATCTATTAATTTAAGAAAAAGTAGAGGGCAGGAGTTGGGGTAATTCATTTGTACTTTGTTAGATTAACCACCATCAGTTAAGTGTGCATGTAACTTTGGGAAAATAACTCACTTCTATGGGCCAAGTTCCATAAATGTTATACATGTGTAATTATCTGATTATGGGTTAGTATTTCTAACTAGACTGTGAGCTGGCTGAGGAGAAGCATGCTTACTCATTTTTTATCCCCAGGACCAGGCATTTCCCTGGCATGTTTGACCATGGAATGGATGAATAAGCAAATGTTTCTTCATCTGTAAAGAGTTACTTTAGATCACTGAGGTTCTTCCCAGCTCAAGAATTCTGTTTCAGAGTATGCTGTTTTCCAGAGCTACAGAAAAAGAACACAATTTTCAAAACTTGCTGCATCTTTGGAATATAACAGAAACTTAGAGAAATCCATTAATTGCCTTGAGCTTTGAAAGTTATAGATTCTGTATACAGAAAATATAAACAGCAAGGACCAAGATATTTTTTTCGTGTCTTATAGGAAAAGTCCACCTTTTAGATACTTCTAATGGGGTAGATGAGGTGAAGGAAGGACATAGCAGAAACAAATAGACTCTAAACTCCTTTTTAGATAGATTAAATAAAACATAACTAGCAAGAAATAAAAAAAAATGAAAAACAAAAGCAAAGACAATTCTTTCAAGCAGCAATAAAACTGGGAAATAATGCCACTGAAGCAACTCATACACTGGGGGAGAAAGAGAAGACATTTAGTGATGTAGAAACTGTGGAAGAATGCATTGTTGCATTGCTGAAGTTGTAGGATACTTAGACCCTGACAATAACATTTCAAAGTCTACAAACAACTGCCTTTTTAAAGAGAACTATAACTGATCAGAAGCATGAAGTATAAAACCTCTGCTGAATCAGCAGTATTAGTTGATTGATCCAAATTGATTGAATAATCTCTATTTTCCTTTTGAAGTATTACATGAAGTGTTTTGTTTAGTGGAAAACTAATTCATGGGTGACAGATACACTTAAAACCACAACTCGAGCATTATTAAAGTGATCCATGTTAAATTATGAAAGACAACTTCCTTGGTGATTTTTGTTGCGTGATATAAGCATAAGTCTCTGCAAGGTGCCAATGGTCATTCCAAAATCCCAGGAATTAAAGGCAACTGGACTAAGTTTATAGACATAGGTTGGACTGATAGATGTACAGCTTGAAGAGTGTGTAAAATTCTCTTGCGAGGTGCCATTCTTCCCCAGGCAATAGCTACTTTCTTTAGGTTCTCCAGAAAATAAAAGGCAAAAGGAAAGAGTCCAATTTCAAAACAGGAAGAAAAGGGATTCCAGTTCCTTTTGCTCCTTTTGGTCCTTTGCACCTTGCCCTACTGGTAAATTTTCCTTTTGTTTCTTAGCATATCATTTTACCATCTCTCCAAAGAACAGCATGGTTTTCTCTCAAATCTCCTTAAACCACGATGTAGAAACAGACAGACAAGAGGTCTGTCTGATCAAGTACCTTTTATTGTCAAGCAATCTTTCACATAATTTTAGATTCTGGTAACATATTTTTCTGTGTATCTTTCTTCACTCAGTTAAGATTTCCCTACTTCCCTAGCTTTCTTCTTTATTAATACTCGTGAACCAGAAGGGATTCTATCCCTGAATAAGCAACCCTCTCATACAGATGTCTGCATGCACATACAACCACATATGCAATTTCCAGCACATGTCTTTAAGGACTAACAATGGATACAAATAATTTTTTTTTCTAATGAATAAGACAGACACATTATTAAAGGAGAAATATCAGATAGCATCCATGTAGTATTATAAAAATAATCAAATGTGTGATGGGTTAAGTTGCATAAGGCAATAAAAATTATTTATTCTAGAAAAACTGTACTAACATGCTTATTTATTAATATATCTTTCGCTGGGCTGGAAAGTTCTGTATTTCTGTTTTCTATTCCTACTAAGAGAATTATGTTTTAGACTGAACATAGAAATCCTGTCATTCAGCTGCCCCTACGATGACTGAATTCTTTCAACAACATTCTTGATAGGTAGTTACCCAAATTATGCTTATTGTGACTAGAGGTAATTTGGCATTAAAACTTTTGGGGTATCCCAATCTATTATTGGTACCTGAAAACATCTGAAAAATAAGCTGGGATATGCTTCTCAGAATCTTCCTACCTCACTCCTTGGAGCCACAGGAGAAAAATATACTTCTTTCCACATGGCAGACCTTCAGATGAATGAAGGCTGCCTTCCTGTCCCTGCTGGTTCTATTTACGTCTTGTTTAATCAACAATAAACCTCATAAGAGGCAGTTAGTCTCCTGGTCCTATCCCTCTGGACATAGTCTCTCCATGGACCTTTGTAGTGAATATAAAATCTGACTTAGATCCAATCAGATGGAATGTAATTATCACCTCCTTTCTGAACATTATGCTTAGTTTTCTTGGTGACCTCATCCTAGTTTTAAATGTTAAAGCCCCCTGTACTGAATTAAGTCTAATTCTGTCATGAGCTCCTGTAAAATTTCTTTCCATCATGAATGAGGTTATTTGTTGTTGTCATTTGAAATTCATTTGTGAGAGTATAAAAGTTTCTCAGGAAACTTCAAAGAGTGGCAACGCCCAATGAAAACAAGGTTTAAAAAGCAATAAATGAAAAGCATTCTGTAATTTCTTAAGTGCAATCTCTTAATAAGATATTTGCTTGCTTATTAAACATGGAAAATATTTTATTGTAAATGTTTGGATGTAAATGGTTATTTTTCTCATAGGAAACGGTGAGTGACTATGCTTCATGCATGAAAGGATAAACGTATTGTCAGATAGTTTATTTCTTTAACATTCCTCATGCTGTTTCTCCACCTGGGAATGCTTTTATCTTCCTTGTATCTTCCTTTTTCATACACTTCTTTCCCCCCTTTCACCTCCCTTCCATTATTTAAATTCCATCCTCAATTTCTTTCTTCTTCTTATATTTCCTTTTTCTTATATCCTCGGAAAACAGGAAAGCAGGAAGTTGGAGGCATGGGACAGCTCTAGTCCCAGATAGTGAATTTCAAGTTTTGTGACCTGTATCATGTGTGCAAATTAAATGAGGAACTACATGCTATGATAAAAAGTTCACAGTAAATGAGAAAAAATAAAGTAAATTTAAAAATCACAAATGTTTTAAAAATTATAATATAAAAAAAGAAACGAAATCATGAATCTGTTGTGTTTTCCAATTTTTTCAAAAGAATATAGAATATATGTCTTTTTTCCCTCCAACCCCTGACACATTGTCCAGCACATAGAATATGTGAATCAGTGTTTGTTGAATGAGATGGGACCAAGACTGGGGGTGGCTAGAGACTTCCTTTACGTTGTGTGCTGGGATAAGAATCATTCAATAATCAGCAGTTAATTATCTCTGTTTTGGGCACAATATGAAGTATAGACAAATTTTCTGACCTAATACGTTTAACAGATAGAGGGAAGAGAAAGAAGAAGGTAAGCTCTCCAAGCCATGTCCATTTCTCCAATCATTTAATTATTAACAGTTGTATCAGGGGAAAGTCCGAGGTGCAGAGAGGCAGGAAAGCAGGTGCCTCAAACTGTCAAGGGTGTGTGTGTCTGTGTGTATAGGGAGAAATGAACACAGTCTTCATGCTTAGAGAATTTCACAATAGTTATTGAAATGAATACCCTAAAGTGTCATAAAATTAGTGTTTGGAATTTCTGTTTTAATGAATGTAACTCTTTCCCTTCATCTTCCTTTTATATTTTCTTGCTCCAACCCCACTTTTAATTTTATCCTCATCTTGGCAGAATCAGAGGCAATGAATAAGCAGTTACTTTGAATGTCTAAGTTACTCTCTTGGAGTGAGCTAAGCACTTAAAGAGATATATTAACTTTCAGGCCACTTGGGTACTATTCAGCGTAATGGTTTATAACAGTTAATAATGTATAACATAACTGGAGAATGCCTTAGGCAGGCTCATTGTGTAGTAAACATAATAAAACAGTCTCTTTTTAGTATCAATTGGAAGTACATTATTTCCCCCATCATTAAGACATAGCAAATGAAGACAAAGATCACATCATTTGCATATTTCATATAGCTATGGTATATTTCCATCTCATTTAGATTTTAATCACTCAGATGCTTCTTTATCCATTTTTTATTTATTAGCACCTTTAAAGGTATGAGGATTTGTTTGGTTCATCACTTTTATGGTGGATCCCATTTTAGCAACTCAGTGTTATAGTAAACAGCTATTCCTTTTATTAAAAAATAAAAAAGTGTCTTATCAGAGAAGGCAAGTTAGGCCGAGTATGTTTGATTATGAGAGAATCTGACTCTCCTGACCTAATTTTTAACAAGGTACTTTGGTTATTTGTTTCCTTTCTTGTCAAGAGAGTCACTTCTCTGCCTCTGCCCTCTCAGCTCAGAACCAAGCAAGCCATCTTTGGCTTATCCTTCCCTGAAGGAAATACATGAAATAATCAGACTGAATTGGAATAATGTTTTAATATTACCAAACAGTGCTACAATTACTAGCAGGATATAAGATTCTTGTCCCTGCAACCTCCTCTAACCCTTCAACTGCTTTCTTGAATTGTTTCTTTGCCTTTAACTCTGAGAACTAGATATCTTTGTTGAATGCTTCCCAGAATTTAACTGAAGACTTTAATTAAATGATGATCCTTGGCTCAATGTTTTAGTTTGTCCTTATTTGCTGATTTGTTCCTGGTAAAAGTCTACATTATCTATCTCAACTGAGAAGCTTAAGTCAGAGAAGGGAAGTAACAAGGACAAAGAGCGTGTCCCTAATGTACACGAAGGTGACCAAAGCCTTGCTTTCTTATTTTGCTAATTTTTGGAGCTACAAGGCTAGAAAATATTCCTGGGAGAAATTCAGGTCCATAAAAAAAGAAATCTGCCAGACGTGGTGGCTCACGCCTGTAATCCTAACACTCAGGGTGGACTGCCTGAGCTCACAGAGTTCAGGACCAGCCTGAACAAGAGTGAGACCCCATCTCTATTAAAAACAAACGAACAAAAAAAAAAAAAACCAGAGAAACTAGCTGGGCATGGTGGCTCAAGCCTATAGTCCCAGCTTCTGTGGAAGCTGAGTCAAGAGGATTGCTCAAGCCCAAGGGTCTGAGGTTGCTGTGAGCTATGAACATGCCATGGCCCTCTATCCAGGTGACACAGTGAGACTCCAGCTCAAAAAAAAAAAAAAAAGGTGAGAAGTTTATTAAAATACTAGTGGAGGGACTGTGATTTCAGAAATATTATGATCTACTTAATTAAAAAATACTCAGAAAGAGCTTAACTAAATAATGATATTTAATGTCCCACATACTGCGCCTCATCTACCTGTCTCACTAGAGTCCCTCAGCTTCTGCCCCAATTCAACTGTACTTTTCATTCACACTGGATTGTTGACCCTGGCTCTCTGACACCTCACCGTCTACTCCCCGTCCATCTGTCATGTCCACTAAGTGCAGCTTTTTTGACCAACATTTACTCCTACTTTGGGAAGCTTGCCAGCTTCCAAGGAGACAGCTCTTTCTCTCTTCAACTGAAGAGAAAATGATGGGTCGCCCCAGAGGGCTCTGAACTCGCTGGTGGAACCAGCAAATCAGATTGCTTTTTTTTGACACAAGAACTGCATCCAGAATTCTTTGGCATTGCCTGGTCATTGGAGCAGGTATGTAAGTACTTATGTATGTAAGTACTTACCAAACACATACATACGCTGAGTATGAAGAGAGAAAACAGTTCAGCAAGAAGGGCCAGCCTGAGTCAGCTTTCAACATTGCATACTGCACTTCACAAAATAGCCAGAAATGCCGCAGCAGCATCTCCTGTTTTATTTTACCAGAGGCACAAACAGGTCCTCTTCAAACTGTTACAGCCCCCGAGTTAAAGCTGCATGACTTGAGGTAGCTTTAGGTAAACATCTGCTAATCGCTCTATTTATGCTGACTTGAATGTCATCGTTTGTATGATACCAACTTGTTAATGAGCTAGACATTTTAGTTGCTGTGTGCGTCCCCTGTTTTATTGTATTATGCAAAAATATGCATCTCAATAGCTGTGATTAAGGATAAAATATTAATGAATTGTCTTTTATATGCTTTTCTCTGGTTTGGATTAATATTATCAGAGTTTCCTGGATCTTACAAACCTACGACCTCATTTAAATCATTCACGATTTTAATAAGCAGAAAGATGTTCTAAATAAAACTAAATTAGACGTAACTACTGACTAAATGTTCATATAGAACAATCAACATAAAAGGGTAGTCTGGATTTATGTACCAATGAATAAAACTCTAAGAGATTATATAAATATAATTTATTGTTTAATTTCATTCACTATAGCAAAAACTTTGGAAGTAAAACAAAAATAAAACAAAGCCACATATTGTCTAGAAACCCCTTCACTTTAGGTTTCTAAAATTGTATAAAATTATTATGGTTTTCAAAATTTTTGTTTAATCAGTAGTATATTCATTTAATGAATCATTAGTGTAGTCATTGATTCAATGACTATGTCATAAATTTCCTAATTGCTCAAGAAACTATGGAGAATATAAAGATAAATTAGATGTGAATTTTCTCTTCAAGGATTATATAGTGAAAGTGATATTTTTATACATAAATATATCTTATACATATATGAACCTATAATTTGAGATAGGATTAGGTCATTGCCTGAAGAGAAGTAAAATTAAAATGCCATGGGACCCCAAAAAGAAGACAGAACTTCCAGCTAGTGAGAGAGGAGATTTTATAGGAATGCAAAATTTTAAAGCCATCGCAGAGAAGCACACACAGCTCAGAAATAGATCACAGTATATTCTGGAATGAATGGATCACTAAGGAGAGATTTTAATTCATTTGAAAAGCATGGTATAATTTAGTAAATGTGTTTTACAATTGATGATCCATTAAAAGAAAATACATTGGATCCCTGTCACAACCAATACCAGTTGATTAAAGATGCAACTATAAAACAATAAAAACCTTAGAAGACAATTTGAGAGATAATAAATAATAATATAAAGTATAATAATGATAAGAATAATGCAGATAATAAAAGGACTATTATATATTAGACACGGAAAGATTTCAAAATTAATACCAAGAGCTGACATCAAGATAGGAAAATGGGCCAGAGAATAAGAATAGACAATTGACAGAGCAAATGAAAATCGCAGTAAATACATGGAAATATGATGAACCACCCAAGGGTGTGAGGAATTGCAAAGATATCCTAATCATAGATAGCCTTCTTTCCCCAACAGACAGGTATATGTTCAAAAGTGTGGTAATAATGTTTAATATCCCACATGTAATAGAGGATTTTCATGCACTGCTCAAAGAAATGACCATCACAAACCATCACACACGTGAACGTGTGTTCAAATTAAAAAGACACATACTACACTGTAATCTGTTTGTCTGTCTACTCAGACTGCGTCCCCTAAAGAAGGGAATATGATTTTCTTCATGTCCATATTCCTAAAAGCTAGCCAACATCCAATATACACTTGGTATATCTGTTTCTTGTTTGGTTGCTGACTCTAACCTAAGAATATGGGGAGGGGGGAGAGGGAGGGGAGGGAGGGGGGATGATGGGCAGAGGGAGGGTAATTGGTGGGATTACACCTGCAGTGCATCTTAGGTACATGTGTGACTTTGGGTGGTTCTTTTTTTTTTTTTGAAGACAGTTTCACTTTGTTGCTATTGGTAGAGTGTCATGGACAGCTGACAGCAACCTCAAACTCTTGGGCTTGAGCTATTCTCTTGCTTCAGCCTCCCAAGTAGCTGGGACTACAAGCGCCCGCCACAATGCCTGGCTATTTTTATAAATTTCAAATTTAGTTGAAATTTATGAGGAACAATGACAGGATTACAGACAATAGTTTTATAGATTATCGATATTCTATCACAAGAATAACGATAAATATGTGGGCATTGATTTTACAACTTCACAGTAATTTTCAACAATCATTCCTTAAGTTCCTATTCTTCACATGTAATATATACTTCAGCCAAACACAAATAGCACAATGTGTACAGTAAGCAGATTATTTAACAGCAATTAAGTTCTAAAGAGTCTACCAAAAATAATCGGAAAAATTCATTGAAAGTTGTCCTTAAGATTCTATTTACATTGTCATGAAGTGAAACCAACCGATATGTGGAAATTGACCATGAATTCAGACCAAAAAAATTCTGTCATAGAAGATTCAAGTCATGGCTGCATTTTCAGTGTAAGCCACCACTAAAGGTTTTTCTGACAAATGTAGAGACATACTCACTCATTCCTCCATATTGAGGTCACTCATGATTGTCAATAATACAGTAAAACCTTATTATACAAGTTTGTTATTCAACTGTGTCCGCTTTAATCAATCAAAATCATGTTTAGTCTGGAAAGTACATCAGTATACTTGCATAGAAATGAGAAGAAAGGATTAATGTTACCCACGTAACATACTATTCCAATCTCTTGTGACAGGTCATACTGCCCTCGAAGGTAGAGATAATCCATCTTACTAAGTTCCATGTGCACTGTCGAGCCCAACTAAACTCATATGTAGGTACTGACTCTACCATTTAACAAGTAGCATTACTTTAGGTAACTCTCATCAACCCTGTAAACTAGAGTCATTGTTGACACCATATGGGTGAAAGCAATGAATGCTGCCTCTAGCACTTAATAGGTTCTTAGAGTTTTAATGTCTCATTATCCATCTAAAACAGCACTGCCTATTTTTTGGTTTTGTTGCTTGGGAGGGTTTTTTATTGTTTGTTGCCCAACATGTTTACCAAATTTGTATCCAGATGACTTTGGACTGATTCAAGCAAGAAGACTTGTCATGATGACTTTCAGATGAAACCCATAGGTTCCCTAGGCAACTCTCCAAGAGGCTTCTCAAGCCGTGTGGGCAGTGAGAGCAGCTATGGAGTAAATGGATAAATAATCAGAGGGACCACTTTGAAAATGAACTTTATGGACACCCTGTGTTCTCTCATTGGATGAAAGAACTTCATAGCTATCCCTTACGTACTGCCTGATGGAATCTTCAGGATCATATTTTGTTTCAATAAATTTTGTTTTAAAATGTGAAAAAAAAAAGAAAAAGACACATAGTAATGTTTCCATTCACATAGAAGAAAAATCACTACTTTGTACCAAGAAGTTCACTGGTGCTCCATTTTGGTAGCAAAACTATGAAAGAGAAATGAATGTTTGTTAATAGAGAAATAGTGAAGTAATTATGGTGTATTTTTGCTGTGAAAGATTATGAATTTATTTTAAAAATGAGGTAAATCTTCATCAGCTGATAAGGAGGGCTGTCCAGGAGCTATTAAGTTAGGAAAAACAAGATGAGCAGAGCATAGAGAAAGTACTGTTATTTTTCAATCCAAACAAAAACTTGAAATCTATGTGTGTGTTTGTGTGTGTCTGTGTATAATTATATGAAATGAAAGAATAAGGAAAAATGCATATTAGGAAGTTAAAATGAAATCCTAGAATATGTGTGAAAAAGAAGGTGGTGAGAAAGGGAAAGAAAATGTGGAAGGTAAAAGAAAAATAACGTTTAATATGTTTGGGCTGAACCTCATGCAAGTACCTAGGTGACAAACTAATAATTTATCAATAAAGGCAGTGAATCTAGGAGATATCCCAGTACAAGTGGGGCTCACAGTGTGAGATCCACAGGAGAAGATCGACAGCCCTCTTTGAAGTAATCTCTTAGCCACACTGATGAAAGGTTATTACCAGTCCCCTAGGAAGGAAAAATTGAAAGCTGGTATCAGAATCTACACAGCCTTCATTTGTTTAGCTGCATGTAATGGGGCACAGTGAATGCTTCGCTCTTTTTTTTATTCTAATGTAAAAATTGAGCTGGCCTTAAAGAATTATTAATATTCTATATAAAACGAGAAAGGGCATTTTTTTGTGATATAAAGTTGGCTTCCTTTGGTTCAAGGATAAGGATATGCCACAGAAAACAGGGACATTTCTGGAAAGACTCATTTGGAGCTTAATAGTGGAACAGAGTGGCTGGCTAAGCAGATGGGGTTTTCTCTTGTAGGCTATAGATTACTGTGGATGATATAAATTAGTAGAAAAGCTACAAGATCAGACGGATCAGGGTTAGGGAACTAAAAGCAGTATTAATCAATTGAGAATTTTAATTTCAAATAATATCTTGTTTTTATTGAAACTTTCAGCGGATTTTTTTATTTTCAAAACACATAAAATTAGAGATTCTAACATAATAAATTACCATATATTTATTGCCTTAATTTGCTTGAGTTGCTGTAAGAAAAAAAGAAACTTGAGTGTATGGCTTAAACAACGTACATTTATTTCTCACTGTTCAGGAGGCTGGGAGGGCTCCCTTTCCCCGTGATCTCACAGTGGAGAGAAGCTCAAAAAGCATTGGCCAGGGGAATCCCCTTCATGTAAGTTTTTGTGTATTTTTTCCCATTGTAGTTTTTTTTTAAGTTTCTATGTTTTTCTGTTTGCTTTCTGACACAATACACATCGCTGACTCATTTTGAGCATTTATTGACTTAGATCTGTAATCAGCCATTTTTCCAAGAAGCTGTTTCCTGTTTATTAGAAGTGGTATTAAGAACCCACAGCTTTTATCCCCATCGATTCTACTATGTCCTCATTTCTAAGCTGCTAAAGTACACACAGCTAGATATAGACATTGGAATGTATACATAAATATATATGCATATATATCCTACACACTGAAAATAACTCACCCATTTGCTTTATCTTATTAGATGTAATAGATGTATAAATGCGATTGGACAAAAATCTCAAGACATTAGTGCAGATATCTTGAACAATTTTTTTTTAATCTTTTTTATTTATTTCGTTTTTTTTTAGAGACAGAGTCTCACTTTATCGCCTTCATTAGAGTGCTGTGGCGTCACAGGTCACAGCAACCTCCAACTCCTGGGCTTAGGCGATTCTCTTGCCTCAGCCTCCCGAGTAGCTGGGACCATACGCACCACCACAATACCTGGCTATTTTTTTTGTTGCAGTTTGGCCGGGGCCAGGTCTGAACCCACCACCCTTGGTATATGGGGCCGGCGCCCTACCCACTGAGCCTCAGGTGCCGCCCAACAAGATTTTTGGATTAAATTTATGCCTTCTTTTTAGGTACGAAAATACCTTTAAAGAAAAAAAGTCTAATTTAAAAAATCAACATACTACATGTAACACAAATGCCTTTATGTTAATATGTCATATTTTACCAAGAAATATAATTAATATGGCAATTGAATCAATATGCAACATCGTCAGTTATGCAAGTAGCATTTTAATTAAGAATGTGCCAATAGAGAACAGAAATGAAACCTGTAATGCATTAAAATTTACTGAACACCCCACATATGTGTGCTGAGCACAGCTGACTCTGCCTTTGACAATAAAGTTCTCAAGAAGTGAGCCTGAGGGGAAAAAATACGTCCATTTCACATTGCCCTTTATGTGTGCTTCTCTTGGTTTGGACCTTTGTTCTTAATTACCAGTTAGCTTTGCCCTTTACGTTTGCTCACTCAGGCTGAGGCAATGTGTCTGTTATTTGAAGATGGGATCCCAAATGCAAACGCGGCCCTCGGTACTCTAACCTCGCTACTGGGTCTGGCAGTCGGTCTGCTCCTGCTTCTGCCCCTAAAGCCAGTTTCACTTCACGGCTCTCGCCCCCACCCATCCCAGCACTTGGCCCGCTTTGAAAACTGGTCCCAAAGTACCCACAGCATTTCAAACGTCAGGTGAGGTGGGAAATACTTTAAATTATATTTCTATATTAAAAATATATAGATAACAGATACTCACCCATGGAAAGAGAGTAGGATGCTGGACAGTGAGGCGGGGGTGAGATGGGGAGAAGGAGGGGAAAATTAGTTAATGGGTTCAATGTGTGTTGTTTGGGTGACGGATACCCGGAAAGCCCTCTCTTAACCTTTGCATAATCTATTCATGTAACAAAATTGCACACACACCCCATAAATTTGTGCAAGTAAAATCTATAGACATAAACTGATGTCTCAGTAGTACTTCACAGAAAAAGGGTTCATGTTTTAGCATCCCATCTTTCTGCCACTAGTTAATAGGAAAGATCATAATCCAAACATAAGAACCGTGCAATAATTCATTTTCTTGACCTTGGATTTGGTATTAAATAATGTAATAGATAACATCGGTATGATATTAACATGATGTCATAACACTGATAGGAATTTACAATACAGATAGTACAGTTTTGTCCCAGTTTTTAAAAAAGAGAATAAATATATTGCAAACATTCATTAAACAAAATCACCAAACTACAGCAAGTACAGTACCTATAATTCTTCCTGATTTCTAAAGTTTTTTTAAGCCAATACTATCAGGAAAGTTGACGTTCTTTTTTTACACAATGATCTTCTCTTAAACAATTAAGCCCTGCCTTGATCTGAGAGTTGCATCTTTCAGAAATAGATTGCAAGTTCTTCTTCTCATCTTAGGTGGCATCTCATAGTAAATTTGTGGTAAGTGATTGAAGGTGACAAATACCAAAATTTATGTGTAAGTTATATAAAGTGTAATGAATGGCGTGCTGGCATATACAATGATTAAAAAAATAGACTTTCTGTACATGGACATGTGTGATATAAATTAAAAGAATGAGGAGAAAGAAAAATATTAGTATAGATTGTAGGTGCTTAAGAAGCTTCAGACTTGGTCAACATATATGAATATTTCCCCATGTTAGTTGCATCTGTGATAGAACTATTATTCATTTTCCTACAGATGTACCATTTATTCATCAAATATTTTGATTGAGTTCCAGCTGTGTGCTAGGCACTAAATCCAGGGGACACAGCAGTGAACAAATAGCTGAAGATCCCTTACTAACAGAACCATAAGGGGCACTAATAATAAGCCTGATAAATCAGTTATACAGCTACACGGCAACAAATCCTACAGAGAAAAAGTGCAACAGAGCAAGGAGGATAGGGAGGACATGGCCGTGTGACTCCACAGAGCATGGAGCTTAGTTATAGAGGGTCAGGAGGCACTTGAGGCAGTGCCCAGGGACCACACAACGCAGACACTGGAGGATCAGCATTCTTGGGAGAGAGAATGTCACGTAAAGGACCTTAGGCTTGAGCTTGCCTACTCTGAGGAAGAATGAGACAATTATGCTAAGGGAAGAACTGAAGAATGGAAAAACAAAAATCACAGGTACTGTCCAATACATCGGAACTATACACACACAGGTGCACAGAGGGAAGTAAGTCATTGGAAGTTGAGCAGAAGTGTAGGGGCGGGGAGGAGAGGAGGAACACAACCCACCTAAAGGTATGATGAACACTATTCAGGTGATGGACACGTTTATAGTCTTGATTTGAGCCATGTAACAAAAACACTGTGGTCCCTTAAAATTTTAAAATAAAAAAAAAATGGAATGAGGACACTAGTACAGCTAAAGGAAAGTGAGAGCAGGGAAAGACGCTCAGACAGGTAACAGCAGGTAGACTTTAGGAGGCTTTATGGGCTATTGGTTAGATTTTGGCTCTTGTGCTGGATGGAAAAGAGTGATTTGGAGGGTTTGAAAGTAGGAAATGCAATTATGTGACTGAGGTTGGAATATAAGCACTCTAGCTACTGAATTAGAATTTGGCCCAGAGGAGCAAGAACAGCAAGAGGGGACCCAGTTAAGGTTGTTTGAATCCAGGTGAGAGTTGACGATATTTTCGTTCAGGGTGAATATAGTGGGGAAAGATTAGATTCCAGATGTGTTTTGAAGGGGGAGCAAACAAAATGTGTTGGTAGACTAGATACGGGCATGAAGGAAAGATGAAAATCAAGGACGACTTGGAGATTTTGGCCGGAGCCACTGGAAGTTTGCAGTTAGTGTGAAGCAACTGTGCAAGGAAGTGCAGGGTAGACGTGTTAGGTCTGAGGTGGCTGTTGAACATCCAACTGGAGGAAAGATATAAGCAGTGAAATTTCAAGTCTGAACTGAAGGACAGGCCTGGAGCAGAGATTCAAATTTAATTCATGATAGCAATTCAAACCAAGATTCTGGATAAAATAAATAAGGGCGTGAGTACAGCTTTAAAGAGAGGAAGTTCAAGAATTGAACCCAGGCTGGGCTTTTCCCGTCATGTTTAAGTAGAATGAACAGATAAGGAGGCGATTATAGTCTAGGAAGAAAGAAGAGCAAGGCAAAGAGAGAATTGTTGCTTGGCTCAGTAACTACATTGCTGGGTGGAATTGAAGAACACATTATATTTGGAGCCTTGAGAATAAGTTGGGGAAAACTGCTGGTGGCTGGAGAGTGCCTCTTTATATGCAAGGGGTGCAGGGGTGCTGCCCATGATGAGGTATAGGCCGTGTCTCTGGGAGTGAATGGGACAGATGAGAAGAAAGGAGATGCACTTAGATAAATGGTTTACATATGAAGAACTGGGTATGTTTTGCATATTATAAGAAGCCTTGTTAAGAAGGAAATTCTACAGTTTTAAGATACCAGAAAGTATTTGTTATCTGCCCCTTACAGATCTGACAGAAGAAGTATTTGGCATTACAGTAGTTCTCTAGATAACTTACATTCATAAATGAAATGTTGAGGATCAGAAAAAGTACAAATACAGTGTATGTGGTCTGTGGGCCTTTCCACGCCTGGTAAAGAGATAGTGATTCTGCCACTTTCCCTAAAAGACTCTTCTCCAGCTACGCTAAGCCAGTCATGGGAAGACACAGTGTTTTAACAAGCACAGGCCTCTAAGTTAGAATAAGGTTCAAATCAAATGAAAAAATCATATGGTCTTTGTTTATTTATTTTATTTATGTGGTGAATTACACTTATGGATTTATGTATGTTGTACCAACCTTGCATGCTGTGATAGAACCCACTTGATTATGGTGCATAACTTTTTAAATGTGTTTCTGTATTCTGCTTTCTAGGATCTTATTGAATATTTTTGCATCAATATTCATTAATGATATTGGCCTATAGTTTCCTTTTTTGTTGGGTCCTTTCCTGGTCTTAAAATCAGGATGATGTTTGCTTCATAGAAAGTGTTGGGGAGGATTCCTTCTCTATGTTTTGGCACAGGTTATGTAATACATGAACTAATTCCTTTTTGAAGGTTTGGTAGAATTCTGGTGTGAAGCCATCTAGTCTAGGGCTTTTCCTTTTTGGGAGATTTTGTATTGTTGATGCAATTTTCAGTGCTTGATATAGGTCTATTGAAAAATTCTGATTTTTTTCTGGTTGAATTTAGGAAGGTGATACATTTCCAGGTATTAGTCTATTTCCTCTACATTTTCAAATTTATGGGCATAGAGTTTTTTCTAGTAATCATTGAGAATCTTTTGTATTTCTGTGGTATCCATTGTTAGTTCTCCTTTTTCATTTCTGATTAGGTTTTAGAGATCTTATTTTTCTGTTTCTGTTTAGTCTGGCCAAGGGTTTATCAATTTTATTAATCTTTTCAAAGAACCAACTTCTTATTTTGCTGATCTTCTGAAGGATTCTTTTGTTTTCAATTTCATTTAATTCTGCTCTGATTTTATAATTTTCTTTTCTTCTGCTGGGTTTGGGCTTGGACTATTCTTCATTGTCTAGTTGTTTGAGATGGCCCATTAGGCTGCTGACTTGCTCTCTTTCTGTTTTCTTGACGAAGGCTTCTAATGGTATAAATTCCTCTCCTTTGCAGTATCCCACAGATTTTGAGAGTTTGTGTCTTCATTATCATTTTATTCCATTTTCTTTTTAATCTCATTCTTAGCCCAGCTGTCACTCACCATAAGGTTATTTAGTTTCCATGACTTTGTCTGAGGATGAAGATTTCCGTTGCTATTGAGTTCAACTTTTATCCCACAATTGTATGAGAAGATACAAGGAATAATTTCTATTCTTTTGAATTTGTCGAGGTTACACTTGTGTCCTAAGATATGATCAATTTTTGAGGATGATCCATGGGCTGATGAGAAGAATGTGTATTAAGTTTTGTTAGGATGAAATGTTCTGTATCTCTCTGTTAATTCCATTTGTTCTAATAAGGATAAAATACAAAAATAGTTTAGGAAGGAGGAGAAGGGAGAGGGATAGAGGGAATGCGATCAGATGGAGGAGAGAGGGCATCTGGAGAGTTCTCAACTAATGTGCACCAAGCAAGTGTATTCAGCATACCTCTGGGTGAAGAGCTCATCTACAACTTGAACTTTACCTTGGAAGTGAGAACATTATAACCTAAAAATTTGTACCCTCATATTAATTTGAAATTAATAATAAAGATTGAAATCACAGTTCTGAGGTTTTACTAGATGTGTAAATTTGGTCAAGTTATTAATTCCCTAAGCCTCAGCTTCCTATGTGTACAAAAGAGAAAGAAATCTTACTTGAAGGATGGTTTTGGGAATAGCCTAAAATAACAAATGTGAAACCCTTAGCATCATGCCTAGAACAGTGTTTAGTATTGTTATATTTTATCCCCAAATCCTCTTCAACATTCATGTTTCTATGGCTTTCCTGCTATTATTCTCTCTTGAGGACATGCTCTTTCTTTCTTGTATACAAAAACATCGTTGATCTGTTTGTCTAGACTGTTCCTACATTGGTTGGAAATCTGTGTCTTCCTCATGTCTAATTCATAACATCTCAGGCCTTGTTCACTGTGGTAACTTAATTAAACCTTATTTGAGTGAGCTGGATAAATGGATGCAACACGCCTGCACTTGGGGGAGAAATAAGAGCTGCACTCGCATGTTTCCTTGTACAAAAACGTGGCAAATATAGGCATATAGACATGAAGCTATGTTCTGAAGTTCTATAAAATTAATAAATGTTAGATTAAATAAAGTTACGATCATCTCTTTTATGCATTAAGCAATTGATAAACACACTAAATGTTGTTGTGACCCTTTGTGGCAAGCAGCAAATGGAGATGAAGAATATTTAGGCTGTTTGAAACTGGATCTTATCAATTATTTCCTTTTCAAAAAAGTAAATAGTTTGCCCTTGCACAAACTTCATAAGTGGCACACTCCTATTACAGACATGTGCCTATTTCAGTGACTCCAGAATCATATTTTAAAGCCTGAAGCTGTAATTCTATAGTTTGTGACCAGAACTCGCAGACACGGAAGCATGTGCCTCAAAACCTAGCCCTCTAATTGTTTTTTGAAATACGTTCTTCTGTAACTTTTATGCTTAATGTGATTTTTGTTCCAGCTGCTTTAAACTTTTTTAAAGCACAGTTCTTTCCATTGGCAGTTAAGTTGTGCTGAAATGTTCTAATGATCCCGGGGTCAAGTACATTACAAAGAACTTTCCTGGATTTGAATTTTTTTCCATACATCATAACTTTTAGAGTTCAGACCTCAGTGTAAACTGCAGGAAGATCTGCATTTGCATAAAAGGATTATGCACCATCTAAAGAATTAACTACAGGGAGGTTGATTTATCTGCCCTTCTATCCAAAGAAACCTCTACTAACTACTATTTCTGTGGTGTACAACAATAATTAGTGTGCATAATGATTACTTTGAGGCACAGAAGTGTATTCTGAATTCTCAATATATATAAAATTGTTGTAGTACATATTCAGTATTGCTTATAATGTACTGTGCTGTAGTTCTTAGAAAATCACCAAATCCCATTCAAAGTATAAGCTAATGTTTTGTTAAGTTTTGTTAAGTACAAAATATAACATTCTGACTATGCCCAGGAAATGAGCTTTCCACCTTAGTTCAGTGACCTCCAATTTGCAAAGGTGCTGCAATCCAGTGACATACTCTGACCAGGAAATTCATTACGTTAGTTTAAAAAAAAAAACAGGAAGCATAAAGGTATGGTATTAGGGATGAGAAAAGTGTTGCTGCACTAATAAGTTATCACTAAATATGGAGCAAAATAAAGTCACATAGCCTGGACAACATGAAATAGGATTCAGCAGAAAGTGCAAAGTATTGAGCAGGGCAGCAAGAAGTGGAGGGGAGAATGGGTTTGCTACAGAGGAAAGCACAGGGCAAAGAAAAACTCCTTTTGTGCGGGACCTATCAGGGGAGGGCAGGTTTCACATCCTGGAAGAAGCCTGGGATGGGATGACAAAGTCAATTCAGTCCAGTTGTCCAGCTGGAAATCTGACCAGAACAGAAAAAAAAGTATAGAGGCAGGGCACTAGGAGCACACTTCATCACAGTTTTACTTGGTTTGGGAATTCTTTATCTTCAGCTGAAAATGAATAAATGAAAAATATACAAAATAGCCAGAAACATTTCCACTGCTTGCACAACTTACTGTTAATGAAGATTTCATTGCAATATAGTCACCCTGTTTGAAAGAAATTATTCCCAGAAAACCAGATAATGAAGGAACACTCCATTCTTCTTTAAATTAATACACATTAACAATTACTGAAGGGTGACAATATGTTTAATGGGTTGCAATAATCTTTGCTGGAAGATAAATGTTTTAGAATGTACATTTTAATATCATTTCTTTTTTTTTTTTTTTTTTTTTTTTGTAGAGACAGAGTGTCACTTTATGCCCCTCGGGTTGAGTGCCGTGGCATCACACAGCTCACAGCAACCTCCAACTCCTGGGCTTAAGCGATTCTCTTGCCTCAGCCTCCCAAGTAGCTGGGACTACAGGCGCCCGCCACAACGCCCAGCTATTTTTTGGTTGCAGTTCATCCGGGGCCGGGTTTGAACCCGCCACCCTCGGCATATGGGGCCGGCGCCCTACTCACTGAGCCACAGGCGCCGCCCAATATCATTTCTTTATTATCGTTGTTATTATTATTTGGCAGAAACACTAGTTAAGGAAATAGAGTCTTACATGTAAAATAACGATCTTTGATATTGTTTCAGACTGGAAAGCTGACCTTTTATTTTGGAGAGTAATCTTTCTCATCAATTAAGTTAACAGTTATGGTTTGATAGACATTCAAGTTATTCACCTACATGGATTAAATTTACCAGCAAAGTGTTGGATGCATTACATACTACACAGTATGTAATCAAATGTAAAATATATAATGTTATAATTAGAAGAGAACCTTTGAGAACATTCAGCTAGGACAACCTTCTCATTTTACAGATGAGGAAAGGGAAGCCCAGAAAGACAAACTGATCCACCCAGAACCAAAAGGGCTCCTAATATCTGTTCAATAGCCCTTAGACTGAGCTATTCGATCATAAAGAAAAATGCCTTTGTAAATTAAGCAGGACATAAATCATTTTGTTATTTTACACCAAGACTTTATGCCAAGTTTTTTTTCTACATTATAGCAAAAAGGTGCTTAGGTGAAGAAATTGGCCTGGGAGAATACTTTATGAGGAGGACCGGCAATTGAAGCAACACCAAAAATACATTACTGGGATCTGATCAAACTGAAAAGCTTCTGCACAGCCAAGAACACAGTAAGTAAAGCAGACAGCCCTCAGAATGGGAGAGGATATTTACAGGTTATGCTTCTGACAAAGGTTTGATAACCAGAATCCATAGAGAACTCAACCTTATTAATAAGAAAAGAACAAGTAATCTCATTTCATTGTGGGCAAGGGACTTGAACAGAAGCTTCTCTGAAAAAGATAGGCACATGGCCTACAGACAAATGAAAAAATGCTCATCATCTTTAATCATCAGAGAAATTCAAATCAAAACCTCTTTGAGATATCATCTAACTCCTGTAAGACTGGCTCATATAACAAAATCCCACAACTACAGATGTTGGTGCTGATGTGGAGAAAAGGGAACACTTCTGTACTGCTAGTGGGAGTGCAAGCTAATACATCCCTTTTGGAAAGAAATATGGAGAATACTCAGGGATCTAAAGGTAGACCTGCCATTTGTTCCTGCAATTCCTCTCTTAGATGTGTATCCAAAAGACCAAAAATCACTTTATAACAAAGATATTTGTACCAGATTATTCATTTCAGTTCAATTCATAATAGCCAAGTCATGGAAGAAGCCCAAGTGCCCATCAACCCATGAATGGATTGATGAATTGTGGTGTATGTATACCATGGAATATTATGCAGCCTTAAAAAATATGGAGACTTTACCTCTTTTACATTTGCATGGATAGAGCTGGAACATATCATTCTTAGTAAAGTATCTGAAAAATGGAAGAAAAAATATCCCATGTACTCAGTACTATTATGAAACCAATTTACAATCACTCACACTTTCATATGAAGAATAGATCACAACTATGGCCCAAGATGAAGGAGGGAGGAGGGGGGATGGGAAGAGAGGGGAGAGGTCAGACCCAGGGAGGGTGAATGGTGGGATCACACCTATGGTGCATAATTAAAGGGTACATGTCGGATCTATTAGTATAGAGTATAAATGTCTTAACACAATAACTAAGTAAATGAGATGAGGTATATATTAACCAGTGTGATGTAAGCATTCCTAATTCTATATGAAATCAGCACATTGTACCTCATAAATGCATTAATATACATGACCTATATGTTTATGATTTAATAAAAAAACAGAAAAGAGTAAAAGAAATGTGCTTTGAGGACAGACTGTACATTGAATCCAATTATAAAATTCTTTGCCTTATATTCTCACCTTTACTTTTTAGTCTTTGAATAACTAAAGACTAGGAAAGTAAGCTTAATCAAACAAAAGAATGTAGATGAATAAAGAAAAGGAGAAAAAAGTAAAGAGAGTATGCCTAAGAGTATGACCAGGAAAAGATGACTACCCACCCAATTATATATTAAACAGGGATGCAACCAGAAGGATTTTATCCCTGTGTCAGAACTGTTGAGTTTGCCTGAGTAATACACAGATATTTGCCCACATATGATGGCATCAGGCATGCGGGACACAAGCATGCATTTAAACAGATCTGCTTTTCTTCATTCACAACGAGCTCACTCATGCTGTATGCATGTCATCACTCCACATATTCTGCATTCACAGGACCACTGAAAACCTGAGTTCTCTATGCCCATGGGTAGCACCAAAGGGTACTCATCTAGCTATTTCAATCACTCTTTCCTTCCTGCATTGAAAACTTTTTCAAATAAATAAGCAATCTTATGCAAACAGTGGGCCTAATCTACAAATGTAGTTTTCAGATAAATTACTTAGACACAAATCTTCCAAATTTATAGACAAGTAGTTAGTTAAATATTCCAGATGAAAAGTAAAAATCACAAAGCCATAGTTAAGGTGTTTTCAGTAGATATAGGGTGATCTTATAGAGAACAGCAAATTTTTTTTGTTTATATTACAATTGGGTGTTGTGATAATATGTATATAGACATAGTCATCGTGGGACCAACTCCTAACCTTCATCCTCTTCTCAGTCTCCCCTGTCTAAATATGGAAGGACAAACAATCTGTATTTATACAGAGACAAAAATCAAAACCTGTTTCTTCCGGGGGAGACCCTTCCCAATATTTTATTTTCTGCCCAAAAGCTATCATCAGAAGCCAGATTGTTCTTTAAATACTAGGAAGTTACCATTTCCTTCATATAATTTCCTTTGTCCATGTGTCCAGATACTATGTTCTGCCTGTAAAGACAGAAGTCAGCAGCAAGAGTAACTCTAAGGGGTAAAGGATTTTCTCTGTTCTGCACTGAAATTTTCTATTACTTATATCCTACTAGATGCACTCTGTCTTGAGTTAAACAAAAGTAAAAAATGTAAATCCTTCCAAATCAATACTACATCAATAAGTAATATGCTTTTATACTTTTAAATATATGCTTCCAAGAGAAAGATTTTATTTCACAGCCTATAGATCATACCCCATTGTTTGCATACATCCTGAGAAGAATAATCCCTAAATGAACAAGACTGTGAATTGCTTTGTAACAAAGATTGTATTATTTATTTTTGGATAGTCGATCTTAACAGGTAACAAATAAATGTGTGTCAATGAATGAATGAGTGAATAAGGAAATATCTCTTAAATGATCTGGAAGAAATTGTGATAAATCACACCTTTGTGATTAAAATAGGACTCTCACTTGCCAATCAGCATTGCAGGGCAAAGCCATTCTAAGAGAAATTCATTCATGAATCCAGATGTTTGTCAAATAATCGTGGAGAGCCTAAAGATGTCCCAGACTCTGCTCTATATGCTAAAGGTAATGTATTGAACAAAAAGATATGATCCAGAGGGTGTGGAGCAAGATGGCTAAATAGAAACCACCAGTGATCCTCCCTAGAAACAAAAACCAAATTCAACAACTATTCACACAAGCAAGCACTTTCAGAGGAACCAAAAATCATACTACTTGGTTCTGACAATATATCAAAGAAAGAGGAACTGAAGAAAGCAGAAAGACAATCTTGATTTGCCTAAGACGCCTATCCCCATCTTCTGGGAGTGCTGCCAGGGCACAAAATGGAGGATCTGTGTGCCCAAGGAAGAGAGACTGAAGCGATGTGGAACTTTGTAATAAAACTCAGGGCTGCCCTGGTGCAGGGGAGCAAAGCAAATGGTAGAATTCAGCCAGTGCCCACAGAATGGGCATTAAAAACAGCCAGGCCACAGGGAAATCCTTTGCCTGGAAACATGAATTCTAGCTAGCCTTGCCATTGGCTGTCAAAAAGCAGACTGGGGAGTTCATACAGCAATTGGGCCACAAAAGCTGCAATCCTTGGGCAAGTCGTGTGGCAGTGCTGGCTCAGAGCCAGTAGATCTAGGTGCACGTGACCTAGTGAGACACCTGTGATAGTGGGCAAGCCAGTGCTTATATTATCCCTCCCCCAACTACAGGAAATGTGGCTAACGGAGCAGGTTCTTCCACTTAGTTAAAGGAAATGAAAGAGCTTAGAGTGAACGAATAAATGAGTGAATTTTTGTTTTGTAACATGGGTACCAGCTCAGCCACAGTAAAATAAAGTATGTACCAAGGAGATCCGTGAAGCCTGTAAATCCAGGCCTTAGTTACAGGAAGGCATTTCTAGATCAACTGGGGCCAGAAGGAAACATTCTATGCCGAGGGGAATAATCCAGTCCTGGCAGGATCTACCACTGCTGACTAAAGAGCCCTTGGTCATTTAATAACTATCAGAGATAGCCAGACAACTGTCACCACAGGCTTTGGGTAACACTGGGCTAGCTTCAGTTGTTACCTGGTGTTGGTGGCCACAAGTACACATCACTCCTCCTTAACTCCAGCAACCCAGCACAGAGAGTGAGTGGAAAAAGAAAGAGTAATCCAGGAAAATCTCCCATATCTAACCCAAGTTTACCACCAAGAGTCTGCAAAAGCCACTGGGCTTGGGGCACTTGCAGTGCTGTTGTTTAGATAACAACATTCAATTTCTTTTGAATATTTGGAAAGCATTCTTAAGAAGGGTGGGTTCAAACATGCCCAAACCGTGAAGATTAAAACAAATACCTAACTTTTCAATGCCCAGACATTAGCAAACATCCATTGCATCAAGAACATCCAGGAAACAGGAGCTCACCAGAGGAACTAAACAAGGTGCCACTGACCAATCCCAGGGTGATTGAGATATGTGGACTCTCAGACAAAGCATATGAAATAGTTGTTCTTAAGAAGCTCATTGATTCTCAAGCCAACACAGAAAAGAAATTTAGAATCCTATCAGAAAAATTTAACAAACAGAACGAAATAATGAAAAATAATCTAGAGCATAGAAATTCCACTGACAAATTGAGAAATGCATGTGTTTCTTAATACCAGGATTGATTAAACAGAAGAAAGAATTATTGAGTCTAAAGACAGGCTATTTTTAAAAAGTTAGTCAAAAGACCCCCCAAAAATAAGAATGAAAAATAATGAAGCAGGCATAGAAGATGTAGATGATATCCTCAGAAGGGCAAATCTCAGAGTTATTGGTCTTAAAAAGGTAGTAGAGGGAAAATAGCTGTAGAAAGTTTGTTTAAATAAGTCCAAAAAGATAAACACAAAGAAAAAGACACAAATATTCAGGTACATAAAGATAACAGAACACTAAGCAGACTCAACCCAAATAAGACTATCTCAAGGCATTTTATTATAAAGTTCCCAAAGAGAAGCAAGATTAAAGAAAAACAAATAACATGAAAGGGAGCTCCAATATGTCCAGTGGCAGACTTCTCAGTGGAAACCTTACAGGCAAAGGGAGAGTGACATGATGTATTGAAATCACGGAAGGAAAAATTATATCCTTAGAATATTATATCCTGCAAAAATATCCTTCAGAGATAAAGGAGAAGTAAAGACTTTCCCAGGCAAGCAAAAGTTGAGGGATTTCATCAACACCAGATCTGTTCTAGAAGAAAGGCTAAAAGGAGTCCTTCAATCTGAAAGCAAAGAATGTCAATGAGCAACAGGAAATAATCTTAAGGCATACAACTCCCTTCCAATGGTAAGTACCAAACACAGAATACTCTATTGCTATAATTGTGATACATACATCACTTATATCTGGAGTAGGAAGGTCAAAAGACAAAATTACAAAAAAATAACTACAGCAACTTTGGTTATTGATTTGTTTCTTTATTGTCATTGTTTAAAATCATTTCTTAGGAATTTTTTTCTGCAAGCTTCATGGTGACTTCAAATCAAATAACCTATAAGAGATACACAAAATTTCATGTCTTAAGTTTAAATCTTTAATCCAATGAGAGTCTATCTTAGTTAATGGTGAAAGGTGTGGGTCCAATTTCAGTCTTCTGCAGGTTGCCAGCCAGTTCACCCAGCACCATTTGTTAAATGGGGAATCTTTTCCCCACTGAATGTTTTTAATTGGCTTGTCAAAGATCAAATAGCAGTAAGTAGCTGGATTCATCTCTTGGATCTCTGCTCTGTTCCAGATATCTACTTCTTTGTTTTCGTGCCAATACCATGCTGTTTTGATCACTATCGATTTGTAGTAAAGTCTGAGGTCTGGTAGTGTGATTCCTCCTGTTTTTTTTTTTTATTTCTGAGTAATGTCTTGGCTATTCGAGGTTTTTTCTGATTCCATATAAAACGAAGTATTGTTTTTTCAAGATCTTTAAAATATGACAGTGGAGCTTTCATAGGGAGTGCGTTGAAATTATATATTGCTTTGGGTAGTATGGACACTTTGATAATGTTGATTCTTCCCAGCCATGAGCATGGTATGTTTTTCCATTTGTTAACATTTTCAGCTATTTCTTTTCTTAGAGTTTCATAGTTCTCTTTACAGAGATCTTTCACGTCTTTTGTTAGGTAAATTCCCAAATATTTCATCTTCTTTGGCACTACTGTGAATGGGATAGAGTCCTTAACTGCTTTTTCAACTTGACTGTTGTTGGTGTATATAAAGGCTACCGATTTATGGATGTTGATTTTGTAACCTGAGACGCTGCTGTATTCCTTGATCACTTCTAGGAGTTTTGTAGTAGAGTCCCTAGTGTTTTCCAGATACACAATCATATCATCTGCGAAGAGTGAGAGTTTGATCTCTTCTGACCCTATATGGATACCCTTGATCGCCTTTTCTTCCCTAATTGCGGTGGCTAAAACTTCCATTATAATGTTGAAAAGCAAAGAGTGCAGGGAAAACCCTTGAAGAAATTGGTCTGGGTGAGTATTTTATGAGGAGAACCCCGGGGGCAATTGAAGCAGCTTCAAAAATACACTACTGGGACTTGATCAAACTAAAAAGCTTCTGCACAGCCAAGAACACAGTAAGTAAAGCAAGCAAACAGCCCTCAAAATGGGAGAAGATATTTGCAGGGTATATCTCTGACAAAGGTTTAATAACCAGAATCCACAGAGAACTCAAACGCGTCAGCAAGAAAAAAACAAGGGATCCCATTGCAGGCTGGTCAAGGGATTTGAAGAGAAACTTCTCTGAAGAAGACAGGCGCACAGCCTTCAGACATATGAAAAAATGCTCATAATCTTTAATCATCAGAGAAATGTAAATCAAAACTACTTTGAGATATCATCTAACTCCAGTGAGACTAGCCTATATCACAAAATCTCAAGACCATGTGACCATGTTGGCATGGATGTGGAGAAAAGAGAACACTTCTGCACTGCTGGTGGGAATGCAAACTAATACATTCCTTTTGGAAAGATATATGGAGAACACTCAGAGATCTAAAAATAGATCTGCCATTCAATCCTGTAATTCCTCTGCTGGGCATATACCCAGAAGACCAAAAATCACAACATAACAAAGATATTTGTACCAGAATCTTTATTGCAGCCCAATTCATAATTGCTAAGTCATGGAAAAAGCCCAAGTGCCCATCGATCCATGAATGGATTAATAAATTGTGGTATATGTACACCATGGAATATTATGCAGCCTTAAGGAAAGATGGAGACTTTACCTCTTTCATGTTTACATGGTTGGAGCTGGAACATATTCTTCTTAGTAAAGTATCTCAAGAATGGAAGAAAAAGTACCCAATGTACTCAGCCCTACTATGAAACTAATTTGGGGCTCTCACATGAAAGCTATAACCCAGTTACAACCTAAGAATAGGGGGAAGTGGGAAAGGGAGGGGAGGGAGGGGGGTGGTGGGTAGAGGGAGAGGGATTGGTGGGATCATATCTGTGATGCATCTTACAGGGGTATTTGCGAAACTTGGTAAATGTAGAATGTAAATGTTTTGGCACAGTAACTGAGATAATACCAGGAAGGCTATGTTAACCATTGTGATGAAAATGTGCCAAATGGTCTATGAAGCAAGTGTATGATGCCCCATGATCATATCAATGTATACAGTTATGATTTAATAAAAAAAATAAAAAAAATAAAAATACTATCAATAAAACTTGGTATTTCAAAGAAAAAAAGAGATACACAAAAAATAAAAAAAAAAGTAATTAAAATACACTGCTGTAGAAAATCACTTTTAACAAAAAAAGACAGGAAGGGAATAAGAAAAAGAGGACCACAAAACAACCAGAAAGTAAATAACAACATGGCAGTAGTAAGTCCCTACCTATAAATAATAACATGGATTATGAATGGTCTAAACTCTCCAATCAAAAGACATAGAGTGGCCAAATGGTTTTAAAAATAAAAACAAGAGCTAATTATATGTTGTCTACCAGAAACACATTTCACCTATAAACTATAAAGGGATAAAAAGGTCCATAAAATGGAATACTTACATAAAATAGCTTGCTTATGTCAGATAAAATAGGTTTCAAAACAAAAATTATACAAAGAGAAAAAGAAGGGAAAAATATAATGATAAAGGGGTCAATTCAGCAAGATAATATGACAATTCTAAATGTACATTTAACAATTCTAAATGTACATTTAACAATAGAATTTAACAGTTCTAAATGCACCTAACACTGGAGCACCCAGATATATAAAACAAATATTATAAGCACTAAAGAGAGAGGTAGATCCCAATACACTAATCACTGGAGACCTCAACAGTATAATTTCAGCTCCAGACAGAAAATCAATAAAGAAACATTGGATTTTTGCACTATAGGCTGAATGCTCCTAGTAGATATTTATAGGAAATTTCATCCAGCAGACATCAGAATACATGTTATTTTCCTCAGGTCATGGATCATTCTAAAAAAAAAAAAAAAAACACATTAGGCCATAAGATAATTCTTCAAAAAATTCAAAAAAGTTGAAAACATACCAAGTATTTTTTATGACCAAGACAGAATAAAACTAAAAATCAATAACAAGAGGAACATTGTAAACTATACAAACAAATGGGAATTAACCAATATGCTCCTGAAAGACCAGAGGGTTAATGAAGAGATTAAGAAGTAATGTAGAAATTTATCAAAACAAATGAAAATAAAAATATAACACATCTAAACCCATGGGATTCAGCAAAGGCAGTAATCCCAAGTTTATAGCAATAAGCACCTACATCAAGAAAGTAGAAAAGTTTAAAATAAAAAAGTTAATAATACATCTCAAAGAACTAGAAAAATAAGAGAAGACCAAACCTAAAGTCAGTAGAAGAAAAGAATAAAAAAGGAGACATGAAAACTGATACTGCATAAATCCAAAGGATCACTAAGGACTACTACGAGCAATAATATGCAAATAAACAGGAAAACAAAGAAGAGATGGATAAATTCCTAGACACATACAACCTACCAAAACTGTACCAAGAAGCAATCCGAAACTTGAATAAGCCAATAACAGTGATGGGATAAAAACAGTAATAAAAAGTTTCCCATCAAGAAAAGCCCAGAACCCAATGTCTTCACTGATGAATTACACCCATCATTCAAAGAAGAGCTAATACAAATCCTACTTAAACTACTCCAGAAAAATCAAGGAGAAAGGAAACTCTCAAAGTCATTCCTTGACACCTCTATAACCTTGATACCAAAACCAGACAAAGATGAGCAAAAAAGAAAACTATAGGCCAATATCTCAGATATACATTGACACAAAAATCCCCCAAAGACACTAGTAAACTGAAATTCAACAACACATTATAAAGATTACATTATAAAGTGGGATTCATCCCAGGCATGCAAGGATGGTTCAATGTACACATGTAAATCAGTGTGATACATCATATCAACAGTACAAAAGATGAAACCATATGATCATTTCAATTGATTCTGAAACAGCATCCTATAAAACTCAACATCACTTCATGAAAAAAAGCTCTCAAAATACTGTATATAGAAGAAATATCCCTCAACATAATATGTATGACAGATCCACAGGTAGTATTGTGCAAAATGGGCAAAATTAAAGGAACAAAAACTAAGATCCGCAAGAAGACAAAGATGCTCACTCTCACCACTGTTACTCAACATAGTAATGGAAGTTCTAGCTAGAGCAATTAGAAAAAAGAAAGAAAGAAAGGACATCCAAATTGGAAAGAAGGAAGTTAAATTATTCTTGCTTGTAGATGATATCATATATGTAAGAAACCTAAAGGCTCTGCAGAAAACTATTAGAACTGATAAATTCAGCAACATTACAGGATATAAAATTAGCATATGAAATCAGTTGTGTACCTTTATGCTAACAGTAAACAATAAGAAAAAGAAACAAATAAAAAATCCCATTTGCAATAGCTACAAATCAAATACCTAGGAATAAACTTAACCAAAGAGCGAAAGATCTCTATACCTAAAACTATAAAAAATTGGCACATGAAATTGAAGAGGATAAAAAACTAGAAAGATATTTCATGATCATTGATTAAAAGAATCAATGTTATTAAAATGTCTGTATTACCTAAAGCAATCTACAGATTGAATGCAA
This sequence comes from Nycticebus coucang, assembly GCF_027406575.1. Lineage (NCBI taxonomy): Eukaryota > Metazoa > Chordata > Mammalia > Primates > Lorisidae > Nycticebus > Nycticebus coucang. Next base: position 3,637,692 of record NC_069799.1, on the reverse strand, counting down.
TCCCCATCAAAATACTAAGAACATTCTTCACAGAAATAGAAAAAAATAATCCTAAAATTTATATGGAACTGAAAAAGACCCATAATAGCCAAAGAACATAAATAACAAAACTTGAAGAATCATGTCACCTGACTTCAAATTATATTACAGAGCTATAGTAACCAAAGCAGCATGGTACTGGAATACAAACAAACACAAAGACCAATGAAACAGATTAATAGAACCCATTAATTAACCCATACATCTACAGTGAAATTATTTTTGACAACACTGCCAAGGACATACAGTGGAGAAAGGACAGTCTCTTCAATAAATGGTTCTGGGAAAATTGAATAACCACATGCAGAAGAGTGAAAATAGACCCTTATCTCTCACCATCAAATCAAATAAAAATAGATTACAAACTTATACCTAAAACCTGAAAATATGAAAATAATAAAAAGAAAACATTGAGAAAATGCTTCAGGACATTAGTCTTGGCAAGGACTATTTGAATAACAGGCAACCAAAGCAAAATTGGACAAATGGAACCGCATCAAGCTAAAAAGCTTCTGTAGAGCAAAGGAAACAATCAATTCGACAAAGTGAAGCTATAACCCACAGCATGGGAGAAAATACTTGAAAACTACCCATCTGCTAAGAGATTAATAATTTGAACATATAATGTACTCCAACATCCTGATAGAAAAAAAACCACCAAATCATCTAATTTTAAAACTGAGCAAGGGATATGAATAAACATTTCTTTAAAAAAGACATACAAGCAACCAATCGCTAATAGAAAAAAATGTTCAATGCCATTAGTCACCAAAAAAAATCAAAATCAAAATTACAATGCAATATCATCTCACCCCACTTAAAATAGCTTTTATCCAAAAGATAGCAATAATGAATGCTGGCCAGCACGTGGAGAAAGGAGCAGCTTCGTATGCTCTAGGAGGGAATGTGAATTAGTGCAACCACTATGGAGAACAGTGTGGAGGTTCCTCTAAAAAGAACTACCAGGAATCCTACTTCTAGGTATATATCCAAAGGAAGGGAATTCACTATATCAAATATATGTCTGCATGCCCATGTTTATTACTGCGACAACACTCTGCAGTAGCCAAGATTTGGAATTCACCTAAGTGTCCATCAATAGATAAATGAATAAAGAAATGGTGCTACATATACAACAGTGCAATATTACATAGCTGAAAATAATGAAATCCTGCCATTTACAACACCATGCATGGAACTGGAGAACCTGATCTTAAGTGAAGTAAGAGAAGCACAGAAAGACAAATCTCACATGTTCTGATACGTATGTGGAAGCTAAATATTAAAACAATTGATCTCGTGGAGACACAGAGTAGAGAGATGGTTACCAGGGGTGGGGAAAGGTAGCGAGGATGGGGGATAAAGTGAAGATGGTTAACAGATGCAAAAATACAGTTGATAGTTAGATAAAATGAACAATATGTGGAAACACAACAAAATAGTATTTTTAACAGTGAGTTAGGGTATACTTAAAAATAAATAAAAAAGTGGAATTGGGGTGTTCCTAATACAAAGATTGTCAAAACATCACATAGACTATATAAATCATTATGTATACATAAAAATTAAAAATTCTAAACTTAAAAATTAGAGCATCCCTCTTTCATGGGGATTACTTATCTTTTGCTGGTAAAGACAGATCTCAAGTAAATCATTAAATGAGTAACTGTCTAGCTACATATGTGACAGGAAAGGGGATGTCAGAATGTCCTGTAACAGCATGTGACAAATCAGAGTGGATGGTCAGGAAAAGAATGGCTGAAGAATGCACCAGAATTAGCTGTTGTAGAGGAAACAGCACATCCAGTGCACAGCAGTCCTGATCTGAGCTGGGACGGGCGCAAGGGCTGCATGCTGGAGTTTGGGCAGTGGAAGAGGGTATGTTAGGAGAGGAGTCAGGACTGCTGGGAAGCTAAGGCTTCACTCTAAAAGGCCATGTAGATTCTAGTTACGAATTTTAAACATCTGGGTGGCGCCTGTGGCTCAAGGAGTAGGGCACTGGTCCCATATGCTGGAGGTGGTGGGTTCAAACCTAGCCCTGGCCAAAAACCACAAAAAAAAAAAAAAAAAAAAAAAAAAAAAGAATTTTAAACATCACCTTAGAATAGACAGAAAAAATGAACAATATTAATGGAGGTCTCCATAAACTGAGATCAATTTTTAATTGATGGGAATAAACATTTCTTTTCTTCTGCTCACTAGAAATCAGGAAAACAAGCCAAGCTATCAGTTTTGAAGGAGCAAATCCTAGTAATCATCTTCATAGCCCCCTACTGGGACAAGGCTTTGCTTAGAGAAGGCATTCAGTGAATACTGAGTTACCAGTTACACACTCTTGGGCAAGTGCCCGCAACAGGGACAGCCTCTGTTTCCCAATCTGTAAAGTGGTTATGTCTAATTTATAATTGCGCTGAAATCCCTTTTGAACTAATAGTACGTGATTCAAATTAGTCTTTGTCAAGGTAAATAAAGACACAGAAATCAGACCCTTTTTTTCTAGAGTAGCTGTTTCCTGGAACTAGGTAACTGGGCCACCAGGAGCATCTCACTTTGCATACCAAGGTGTAAGCTAATGCTCAGAAATTCCTTGAGATGCCTGCAGCTTGATCCAGGGCAAGTCACATAATCTCATCATAAAACATGGCCTTGATGATCATTAAATTCCTTTCGGTCCTCAAAAAATACATATTATTTTCCTCCCTAATATCATCACAAATAGTTCTAAGTTTGTTTGAACTTATGTCTATTTAAAATAAGTAAATAACCAATCTTTTCTCAAAAAAAAAAAAGCTTTAGATGTATTTATGTAAGGAATAAGCTGCTTAGTTTATTTGATTAAATTAGTAAATTACAGTAGCTCTCAAGGATCTATTACTTTAACAAAATGATGCCGGCAACATTATTTGGTGAGGACCTGAAGATAAGGGGCAAGAACGTTCTCTCAGGGGATGGGAAAGCTGTGAGCTGCTTCCTACTTGCCTTTTTTCTTCATTCAAGCTGCAATAAGGACATTAGTCACAAGCCAGTATCTCTAGGCGGTGAAGGCTGACTTACCAAGTCACTAATTTCTACAGACATTTCATGGTGGATGAAAACAAGTGCCACTGGGCTTGAGTGCCACAGTCCACCCCATGCACAGGGCTTACCTGCCCTGGTTAGGAATGAGCCTTTAAGAACTTGCATCACTGATGGGAACCGACCTCCTAGTTTCAATTCAGTGCCGAGAAACACAAATGGTCTGTTAAGAACACCGGGAACAACTGGAGCTGTGATATGGGCCAAGGGTGACGGGCGAGGCTGCGCGGAGGGCCGAGGCCACGGCAGCTGGGCCGCCCCTGCAGCAGCGCGCGGAGCCGGCACGGGCGGTGCACGGAGCCCCGAGGCTGCAGCGACACAGCCGCCTCTGCAGGGCCACGGCCTGTCGGCGGCCTTCACCGGGGAGCAAAGGCAAGGTCAGGCAGGGTCAGGAAAGCCGAGGGTGTGATGCACAGAAAAAGTCAATGACTTATAAATTCATGGTTGGTTCACTTCTCCGGACACGTGGCTGCTTCCCTCCCGCCTTAGGACCGAGTGGTAGAGATCGCAATGGCGAGGGTGGCGGCAACAGCTGCTCACTGCCCACAGGGCCGAGGGCAGGCCCTCTCAGATCTCAGCTCCACCAGCTGCTTTCACACCAGTCTTCCCATACCTTTGTGACAGGCTCCCATCCTTCCAAAAAGTGCTGTCTCGGTCCCTCCTGCAGCACCTGCTCCGCTGAGACTGCGCCTCGCTCGGACGGCTGTTGCTCTGGGGAGGACGCTCAGGTGCTGCTTTGGCTGTAGCTTATCATGTCTGGTGTGTTTTTTTGTTTTTTTTTTTGTTGTTGTTGTTTGTTTTGAGGCAAGGGTCTCACCATGTTGCCCTCAGTAGAGTGCTGTAGCATCACAGCTCACAGCAACCTCCAACTTTTGGGCTTAAGCGAGTCTCTCGCCTCAGCCTCCTAAGTAGCTGGGACTACAGGTGCCCACCACAACGCCCAGCTATTTTTTTTTTTTTTTTTCCTTTCTTGGTTGCAGTTGTTATTGGTGTTTAGCAGGCCTGGGCCGGTCTCGAACCTGCCACCTTCAGTGTATGTGGCTGGCGCCCTACTCACTGAGCTATGGGTGCCGAGCCAGCCACATGGGTGTTTTTAAAGGAGTGGAAGCAAAGGAAGGAAGAAAGGAACCACTTCCTGCTCATCTACTGTGTAGGCCCATTATCCTGACGTGTCATGTTTCTCACTGCAATCCTTTAGGGCGAGTCCTATGATTTCTATTTCATTGAATCTCAGAGAATGAAGTCACTGGTCCTAGGTTCCTTAACTAAAGCGAATACAACATGATATAAACCTTGATTATTTTGGTCCCCAAACCATGCATTTTGCACCATCCCTTCATACATCATGCTACCTCTTTATGTTACAGAAACGTGTCGGAATTCCTAACCAGTTTATTTTAAATTTACACAATTGGGATGTGAAGTTTTCAGAAATCTGACAATTGACACCTGCCTCATCTGACATATTTTACTATATGAAACATTAAACTTAGAACGAAGAAATTCAAGTGTTGATCTCCTGGTAGGACTCTGTAGGCATGAAAGCCTGGAGTTAACCCCAAGGTGGGAAATGGACCACCCCATCCAGAAAGGCAGAGTCAGTTCTTGAGCAATGCCCATTCCTTCCTTATCAAATTGCCCGCCCAGAGGCCAGTGGTTTGCTGGTTTGCTGCTTCTGTTACTTCATTCCTGTAGCCCCAGCAAGGATAAAACATTTTTGCCTTAGATATAGAAGACAGAATGTTAGCAGTACAATTTCAAAGCTAAAAAATTATTAAAAGAAAATTCTAAAAGAAACATAAAGAGGTCTTGCTTTTCTTCTCAAATTCTATGTGAGCAAGCACTATGATGTATTTGATAGTACAAAGCATTGACCCTGAAAAAGATGGGATGTAAATAATAAGTAGCAGCTGTTTGGAGAAGAAAATACGCATGTATAATACGATAGAGTGAATGGTGTGTTTGTCCCTGGAGGTGGTATTACTCAGTCACTATGAAATCATTCTCACAGAGACATAATTCAGACTATACTCCAGGACAAGCTGGAGTGACATGTCACATTCTACACATGTTACTACTTGTTAGATACTTGCACCATTTTAAATATTAAAGCCATTATCAAATATTAATGATAAAAATAAATTAAATTTAGAATGTAGAACTCAACTGTTGCACCTCTTGCTTAAATGTGAGTTTATCATGGGCTGTTAAGGCTCAAAATCAGAAAACTTCAGTCAAGAGGAATGTCTCAGCAGCCCTTCTATACGAGTTTGGTAGCTGTAGCCTTCTGAGGGTCCAGAGAATCCCGGCCCTGGCTCATGGCAGCAGAGCACTTCTACAGAAACTTAGGTCTAGCCAGGCAATCTCTAAATCTCCAATGGGGGTTGGGGGGGCAGGAATGTGTTCATATACAAATCTATTCAAATAATTGTACAGGCATAATACAAACTACTCTCTCAAAACTAAAGGAATAATTTATCCAAAATAGCATACAAGACATGTATTTCTGCTTTTCTTTTCCTTTGTTCTTTTTTAGAGACAGTCTCACTTTGTCACCCTCGGTAGAGTGCTGTGGCATCACAGCTCACAGCAACCTCCAGCTCTTGTGCTTAGACGATTTTCTTGCCTCAGCGTCCCAAGTAGCTGGGACTACAGGCACCCACCACAACACCTGACCAATTTTTTGTTGCAGTTTGGCTGGGGCCGGGTTTGAACCCTTCACCCTTGGTATATGAGGCCAGTGCCCTACTCACTGAGCCACAGGTGCTGCCTTATTTCTGCTTTTCTTATGTTAGGGATGAACAGTGGAAACAGTTCCCTGAAACTCTAAAGTAAAATGAGAAAACTAGGAGCCACTTTCCTGGGAACAAAGTTACCAGTGTTGCTATCTCACAAAAGAGTAGCACAAATCAAAAGTGAAAGAAAAATATATGCTTGAACTATTGGAGGAATTTGTTGCACCAATGTATCATATAAAAGAATGAAACATTTTTGTCAATTTGGCCAATAACATGTTATAAAGGGAAATACAGAGATATATTCACGATATACTCAGGTATGATTAAAAAATAAATGAATATCTTAATCTTTCTGACTTTCAGTTTCTTCATCTGTAATATGGTGATGCAGAGATCCCCCATCCAAGACAGGGGACCTCAGTTTTCCTAGGCCTGGGCAAATTCATGAAGGGAATGCCCTGACCTCTTGCCCTGAGCTGGAGGGACTGCATTTATTCGTTTGTCGATAACACTCATTAAACACGTTGAAAATGTGTTTTCATCTGCCAAGTCCTGGCCGAGTGTAATTCTTAAGACCTAATGCCCCTAGATAAAGAGCCCATGTAGAGACTCCCCCCTTGGGTCTTTCCCTCTACCAGAAGCTCTGGTGCTTTTTAGTTCTTCTCTATTCCTTTCTAATAAAATGCTATCTTGCCACTGACCTGTGGTCTGTGGGTTCATTCCTCAAATCCCTGAGACCAAGGACCTACTGAGGAGAGAAATTCCAGTAACAATGGGAATACACTAGCTCCTTAAAAGGACCATAATAAATATTAGTAAGTCATTGTATATAAAACACAATACCACCTCCACAGCTGACCACCTCCCTCACTGATCACCTCCTTATGCTGACCTAATTTCCATAGACCGTACATGCAGCACATGCATGTGTCAGTGCAGTGGGCCTCGTTCCCCCTGCCGACCACCTCCCCTGTGGACCAGTGTGTTACAGTCCCTTGGGTGGTCAGCTTACAGAGGTCAAACTGTGTACAGCATGTAGTGGGAACTAGAGAAATATCCCTTACTCTTCTCCATTGAGTAAAACAAAGTATTTTGGAGAAGATATTAATAATATTTAATCAATTTTGGACAAATAGAAAAACTATATATTTATGACCTATTAGTGTCATTGCCCTAATATTAACAGAGAAACCGAACTCTCCTAATCACACCTCTCTCCTTTCCCAGGATACTTGCTAATGATTGCAGGCGTTTTAATTTCAAAATAAAACTGTTGGCAGCCTTGTAAAGGGAAAATATACATGCTGTAGATTTCTAAGAAGAGGTAATCTGGCTGTCCTTGGAAGGAAGAAAGGAGAATGGGCTCCTGGAAAAGCAGAGAGAAGGATGAAGCAAATCCTATTTCAGGAAGGATAGAAAAATCACAGAGTGAGTTGACATCTCTGTGACTTTGTTGATGTGAAAACAGTTGAGACCAGTTCTGCTTGCTCACAGTCAGCCTGGAGGGAGTGGGAAGGCCAGACTCCATCAGGGGAGGGTGAATTGGAGGATGCAGGCTCGATTTCCTCAGGGATAGAAGTTTCCTCAGCTTTCCCAGTCTGGAAGCTTGGAGGTTTTCAACTGGATCCTGACTATGTTTCCCCTGTGTTGGATTGTTGCCACCGAAGACCACAGTCAGTGAGAAGGTGCTCATGAGCCCTCCTCATGCCATGTCAATCCCTTGGGACATCAGTGGGCCACTTTTCTGGTCCCCAGTGGGTATAACAAGGAATATTTTCTGGGGTATGGTTAACAATGTCATCTTCCCTGTGAAGGCACTGGACTAGAAGTTATTTATGTATTAACACAAGAAATAGCTATTTATTACCTGCTATGTGCTAGACACTACAGTAGGCACCAGAATATAGTTAATTCCACTTAATGGAAATCAAACAGTAAGTCAATGGATTATCACTGCCTTGATTTAAACCATTTAAGATGCAGTACTTATTTACTCCTTTCTTCATATTAGTTCATAAAATGTAGACTAAATAAAACTTCTGTGTATTTAGTCATTTTCATAACTTATTGCATACCTGTATGCTAGGAGTTGTCATAAATCTGGTAGTGTGCTTTTGCATCCTAGTAATACTGTGTTGTGTAAGGTCAGAACGATTTCTGTGGGCCTCCAAGTTGGCACAGGACAGAATATGACTCCCTCTTGATCCCACATCTCATCCACTTCCATGTTTGTGAGTGCTAATCCTTGCCTTTTTACCTTGTACACACAGCTCTTCTAGTCCTAGGGAGCAATTTATCCTTTCTTTTTTTTCAATCCCCTAATCTGTCATTATCTGAGAAGGACACATGTGTGTGCTCCCTCACCCAGGAACTGTGGCACGAGGAAAAGTGGGCACGTGGTCACTGCACACATCGTTGCCTTAGCTTTTCATATTCTTAATTCCCTAAGTTTCACTGTTGTTTTTGCTTCTAACCTCAACATTTTTCTTTCTTTTTGTCTACAGTTTATTTTCTTCTCTTTCCAATCAGTATTTCTTTGGGCAAAGGCAGAGGGAGAGGATTAGAAAGAACTTTGGTTAGAACGTGGGTTTTTAAAATGGAAGATCCTGACTTCATCATCAGAGCCTTATTTATTCTATGAGGAAAACTGTCCTCTATTGTGCCATGTGCAAAACATGACCCATTTTTTAACTGTCAAATTCATCTATGAAGAAACTGTAGAAATCTACTGTTAAAGAATAAAGAAGGCATAATTTTTCAATTGCCTGTAATATATGATTAAACCTAGTACACTACAAAATCACTGAGCTCCTTCTAATGACCTAGTTCAGTGATATCCCAAATTTCAATTCCTCAGCTCCTATGTAGATTCCGGGGCTAAGTATTTTGTGTTAATTTGCCTGCCTTTCGGGTGGTTCTCATGCTTATTCCAGTGAGTTGGACCCATCTGGGAAGGACCGTTTTTGAATCATGGTTGTCTCTTCTCAGACTATACAACTAAAAGCTAATTCAAGCCCCCCTACCCCCCACTTTCTCCTTTTTTGAATAAACAAACTTAAGGAAAGTGAAGAAGCAGTTACCATTTTTTTATCCCAATATATCTTAAACTGTTAGAAAATGAGTCACTGGTGCTCCAATCTGTTAAGTTTTCTCTGATCCATCAGTCCAGAATGAAAGAATTCCACCCAAAAATTCAGAATATCCACACATAGTATCTAGCCAAGCAGAGCTGAAATGCATTTACTACCTTTGTTTTGTTAACAAACACAGGTTGGTTGATGAAGCTGGCTGGTTGGAAGTCCAGGTCATTAGGAGCAGTGGTTCTCAACCTTCCTAATGACGCAATGTATTTTCATTGTTAAAAAGGGGTCACGGCCCACAGATTGAGAACTGCTGATTAAAAGACTCTTCAGGCTTTTTTAAAGTAAGTTATAAAAACATTTTGACCAGGCATTTATATTTTGCCATTTTCTAAGGAGGGCCATTTTTTTCCCCTCTGTCTTTGCCATGATGTGACATTTAATTATGGATTCCCCAGAAACCTTTCCCTGCTGTCTTTTACATCAGAAGCACCTTTTCCAAGAGGATTCTAGTGGTGTTTTCATCATGACAGCAGCTCCCTATGGCTTAGCTTGCAATTAAGTCCTGAATTAATATAAGCAAACCCCTTCCATTGACAAGATTAACTATGTTTCCCTTTGTTTTCCAGAAGAGGATCTAGGCTGACTGCCACAGCCTGGACCTTTCTTTACCAGACAGCCTTTGTTTGAGTCAAAGTCTTTACAGATAAGCCCATCAAGCAGATATGGACCAGCCATCCTGTGGTACATCCTCAGGGGACACAGCAGCAGAGGGCATCACCTGCCAGTGGAGGCTGAGCCTCTCAGGGGACAGGGCAGTGGGGGTCATTGCCTGCCAGTGGAGGCTGAGCCTCTCAGGGGACAGGGCAGTGGGGGTCATTGCCTGCCAGTGGAGGCTGAGCCTCTCAGGGGACAGGGCAGTGGGGGTCATTGCCTGCCAGTGGAGGCTGAGCCTCTCAGGGGACAGGGCAGTGGGGGTCATTGCCTGCCAGTGGAGGCTGAGCCTCTCAGGGGACAGGGCAGTGGGGGTCATTGCCTGCCAGTGGAGGCTGAGCCTCTCAGGGGACAGGGCAGTGGGGGTCATTGCCTGCCAGTGGAAGCTGAGCCTCTCAGGGGACAGGGCAGCAGGGGTCATTGCCTGCCAGTGGAGGCTGAGCCTCTCAGGGGACAGGGCAGTGGGGGGCATCGCCTGCCAGTGGAGGGCAAGCCTCTCCGGACAGTTTTCCTGCTCCCATAATGTGGTCTCCTTTGTTAAACTTTCCATCAGAACATTTGGCCACTTTCTTTTTAGCCAAACTAAACTGATGTTCCACCCATGCTTTCCTGCCTTGGAAATTTTGTTCATGATGTTTACCCCATCTTGAATTATTATTATTTTTTTTTTAAGAGAGAGATAGAGAAAGAGAAGGAGATGGAGTGGGAGTGAGAGAGTCTCACCCAGTGGCCCTGGCTAGAGTTCTGTGGAGTCATCATAGCTCACAGCAGCCTCAAATGATGCTCTTGCCTCAGCCTACTGAGTAGCTGGGACTACAGGTGCCTGCCACATTTATTTTTTCCTATTTTTTAGTAGAGACAGGGGTCTCGCTCTTGCTCAGGCTGGTCTTAAACTATTGCACTCAGGTGATTCGTCCACCTAGGCCTCCCAAAGTGCTAAGGTTATAGGCATGAGTCACCACATCAGGCTCCATCTTGGCTATTTTTACCAAATCCCTTCTTTTCCAAGGTAGCCCAATGAAATCCTACTCAAGATTTACTTCTTGAACAGCCTCCTCAATGAACAGTCTGGTTTCATTCCCCATGGATAAAATCTCCTTCTCCTTTGAACCTGCAAGGAAGTCTCATTATACACCTTTTACGTGACTGATAAGCTTACTCAAAATATAGTTTTCTATGACATAATATTGAATAATTTTGCCTTTTGCAGTAAAATATGCATTCTTTCAAGGCAGGAGTTGCCTGTAAGCATCCTTGATTTGCAGATGAGATCTAGAAAATAGCATTCCTCGACAAATAAGTTGTCATGTTGTGATGATTAAATGATGGATAGTCAATAGATATAAATCCATATCTGTATCTCACAATGGAGGTGGGGGCATACTTCTGGAACATGTAGATTCAGATTTAAATATATTTCACTCTGGCTACGACCTAGTGCTTAGGATTGGTACAATTTTTGTATACCAAGTTTGTCTTTAGCCATGCCACTAAGGTACAGGTGTATTAAGACACCAAATGTTTCTTTCACATCTGTGTCTCCTCATTTTTGCTGCTAATGCCAAACATGTTAAATAAAACTAAGGCAAGGGTAGATGCATGGTCTGTTTTTAACAACCTTTCCTTTAGCATGGTTTTTAATAGATGTGCTCCCAAAATATTAGCACATTTTTTTCTAGCAACATATGAAAAGGATTATCAACTATGACCAACTAAGATTTAATCCAAGAATGCAAGTTTGGTTTTATATCCAATTAATTTAATTGAATGTTCCATATCAATAGAATAAGTTCTAATCTATTCTATCATTACTCAGTATATGCAGGGAAAAAAGCCAATACTTCATTATAAAAATACTCAACAAACTAAAAATAGAAGGAAGCTTCCTAAATCTGATAAAGGACATCTAACATCACCATTTAAATGGTAAGATACTTAATACTTTTTTCATAAAATTATAAACCAATGAGGATGTCTGCTCTTGCTGCTTCTTTTCAGTATTAGACTGGAGTTATTTCCATCACATTTAGGCACAATAATTAAATAAAACACATTCATATTGGTAAATAAAAAGTGAAACATTATCTATTTTCAGGTGATACATCTTGTTTTAGAAAATTCTAAAAAATTAATTTAAAGACTAGTAGAGCTAATAAAGGAGTCCACCAATTTTGGAGGGTACAAGATCATATACAAAAATAATCGTAATATCACTATACATTCACAATGAATAATCAGAAAATAATTTGGAAAAGAATTCAATTCATAATAGCATACGAATTTAACTATAAAATGTTTAGAAATACATTTAACGAAAGAAATGCAAATCTTGGCCAGGTGCAGTGGCTCATGCCTGTAATCCTAGCACTCTGGGAGGCCAAGGTGGGTGGATTGCTTGAGCTCAGGAGTTCAAGATCAGCGTGAGCAAAAGTGAGACCCTGCCTCTACTAAAAATAGAAAGACTGAGGCAAGAGAATCACTTGAGACTGAGTTGGAAGTTGCTGTGAGCTATGTCGCCGTGGCACTCTAGACCCAGGGCGACAGCTTGAGTCTCTGTCTCAGAAAGAAAAAAAAAAAAATGAAGTGCAAACCTTATACACCGAAAACTACAAAACATTGTTGAGAGAATTAAAGAAGACCTAAATAAAAGAAATGACATCCTATGTTCATGACTCAGGGTGCTTAACACTGTCACAATGGCAGTGTTCTCAGAATTGACCTACCAATGCAATATATTTGTATTAAAAGTCCAATTACCTTCTTTGCATAAAATGATAAACTGATCACAAAATTCTTGTGGAAGTTCAAGGGATTCAAAATGGACAAAAGAATCTTGAAAATGAACAAAGTTGGAGGAGTCACAATTAACAATTTTAAAACTTACTACTGGTTCGGTGCCCATAGCACAGTGGTTACAGAGCCAGCCACATACACTGAAGGTGGCAGGTTTGAACCTGGCCTGGGCCAGCTAAACAACCACAACAACAACAACAACAAATATAGCTGGGCATTGTGGCAGGTGCCTGTAGTCCCAGCTACTTGGGAGGTTGAGGCAAGAGAATCACTTAAGCCCAAGAGTTGGAGGTTGCTGTGAGCTGTGATGCCACAGCACTGTACTGAGGGTGACACTGTGAAACTCTGTCTCAAAATAAATAAATAAATAAATAAAAACTTACTACAAAGGCACAGTAATAAAGACTGTGTGGGACTAGAGGAAGGGCAGAAACAGAATAGAGCTGGAAGACCAGAAATAAATTCTCACATTTACAGTAACTGATTTTCAACAAAAGTTCAAGATAATTCAATGGGAATGAATAATTTTTCAACAAATGGCACTGAGTCAACCAAATATTAACATGTAAAGGAATAAACATGGACTTGTTCCTGACACTACACATAAAATTAACTCAAATAAATCATAGACCTAAATGAAAAAGCAGAACACATAAAAATCTTAGAAGAAAATACAGCAATAAACCTTTGTGATCTTAGGCTAGGCAAAGCTTTTTTGGATGTGACATCGAGAGAAGAAATAATGAGAGAAAAAAATGGCAAACTGGACTTCATCAAAATTAAAACATTTTGTGTCACAAAAAATACTATAATGCAAATAAAAAGACAACCCACAGAGTAAAAGAAAGCATTTGCATATTATATACCTTATAAGGGACTTGTCTTTGGAATATATAAATTTCTCTTTTAACTTACAAAAAATACAAAAAAAAAAATTAAAAATGGGCAAAGGATCTAAATATACCTTTCTCCAAAGAAGACATATAAGTGTACTTTCTGGTGTAAGTATATGAAAAGATTCTCAACACTGTTAGCCATCAGGAACTTGGAAATACAGGACATGAGCTATGACTTCACCTCCATGAAGATGGCTATGATCAAGAAGGTGTGTAGGAGTGTGGGTGCAGATGCAGAGAAGTTGTTATCCTCATACACTGCTCGTGAAAATGTAAACTTGTCCACCCACTTTTGAAAACAGTCTGTTGAAACCTCAAAATGTCAGACATAGAGTTATCATATGACTCAGGAATTCCACATGTAGGTGTATACCTGAGAGAAAAACATATGTCCACACGAATTCTTGTACATAAATGTTTTTAGCAGTGGTCGTTGCAGTAGACAAAAGGGAGAAAGAATCCACATGTCTACCAATGGACAGAGAGACAAATAAAATGTGGTGCATCTCGAGAATGTAATGTTATTTAACAATAAAAAATTACGAGCTGATACAAGCTACAGCATGGCTGTATCTTAAAAATGCCATGCTAAGTGAACGAACCCAAGAGACTACACATTGTATGATTCCATTGACATGAAAAGTCTGGCAGAGGCTGCGTAAAAGAAAGACAGATGAAATTAGTGGCACCTAGGGCTGGATGTTGGCAAGAAATAGGTCATAACTACTAATAGGTATGGGGTCTATTTTGGAGGTAATGAAAAATTTTCTAGTTGACTTTGGTGATGGCTGAACTACTCTGTGACTATACTTAAAAACCACTGACTCAGACACTTTTATTAGGCGAATTGTCTACTAAGTGAATTAAATCTCAAAGAAGCTATAATATTAAAAAAAAAAAGTCAAGATTCTATGTTAGCTTTCATACTAGAGTGAAGGAAGCTGTCTAATGGAAACTGAACTGACACAGGCCCACACTGCTGCTCAGTTCCAAACAAATTACCTAGCTTTGCACAGATGATATGATCTAATTCAAACAGTTTTGGTTTAGTAATACTCTTGTGATTAGAAATATTCTTTATAAAAATTGTTTTCCCTTATAAAAATTAACAGCCATTTTAGGGTAGGTAAAATGAAATAAAAAACAGGTTCTGTGATTTACTTCCAGCCGTTAAAATTTCAGATAAAGTTGAAATTAACTCTGCAAAAATGTTGCTTATTATTAAATGGGAGTATTATATGAATGTTTACGGTGTTAAATCATCAGTAATGACTATTTTGGGCCAATACTAGGGGATATGCACAAGAACATATGAATGTATATTTCTACTTTGAACTCATAATTATATTGCAGCTGAATTAAGTTGTGATTTTAAAGTGTTATTTTATACATTAAGGATTTAATAGCCTTGTGAAATATTTTGGGCATACATTTCCAAGTGAAAGTTCATTTTTGTATCTGCAATGGTTCTTTTCTCACATGGCAGTCCTCCCCAAGTTTTCAAGCCTCTTTCCTAAAAAGGGGAGGACTCCATGAGAAGAAATAAAAGAACCATTTTTGTTCAGAAATAAAAACAAAAGGCCAAATGCTTCCTCATATCTCGTACCTATATTATGGTCCCCTTCTTTCTTTGAATGTTCTCTCCATTCCTTTGATAATAGTTCTGCCTGTAAATCATGCCCTCTCCACCCCCCAACTTTATACGTCACAGAACATAACATTCAAAATGAACCCATATGTTTTTCCTAAGCTCAATGATCACAGTGGTAGTGCTGGTGGAAAGGCAGTAAGGGACAGGAAAAACTTCCTCCTCTTTAAGCACAGAGATCAATGAATAAAACCTCTGTGGACAAGAAGATGGAAAAAGACAGAAGAAAAAATTGAAGGTAGGCACAACCTAAGATGTATTAAGCAGCCAACATAAACCCTACAATCAACCAACCTGAATGCATTTTTACTCTATTCCCACAATCCTGTTATCTCTAACCTAGGGCATTCACTTCCTTTAGTCTGTGCCTACCTCCCAAACATAAAGTCTTCCAACTCGTTGTGCGTCCATCTGCTTGGTGTCTGTCTGAGAAAGAAGTTTCTGAGAGCTATTCCAGAAACCAAAACAACTTAAAGAAGAGCATGAGGACACAAAGATAAAATACGTATTTTTATAGAATGCTTGAATGACTCACAACATAGGAAAGCATTTCAAAATGCCACCTGTAATTGGAAAAAATGATGTTTATATGCAAAAGGTATTTTTAAAGAATTATGTGTACGTCACCATTTCCCTGTGCTGTATGAGTCAACTTCGGCCCTCAGAGTGACAAGCCTAACTGAACTGTCAATTTTTAATGTTATTTCAAGACTCCAGAGCAGAAAAATATTATATAGCCTCCTGTGAAACAGGAATAACAAAAATAGCAAAAGCAAATTTCATCCCCAAAGGGACTCTGCCCTTCTCAAAACTTAGCACTACGCAGATTTGAGACAGGAGTTGGCCAGACGTGCGAGACGCCAGCCAGCTGACGGCAAGCCTTCTAGGCAGAAGCACGAAGAGTTAAGGAGCTCCGTGAACTGGTGAGAAACATTAGCCTTTGTGATAGACATACAAGAGGAGGCATTTTCCTAACCCCTTGAGTAAGATTTGACCATCACCCTAGGATCTGAGGAGGAACTGCTTTATTAGTAGTTTGCATCTGTCTTCTCTATAAATTCAAGTGGTTGAAGATGAACTGGAAAAGGACACTTGTTTCACCAATTCTGATGTGTGGAGAGCCCTGAGTGGAAGGGATGAAAGTAAGTTCCCACGTACAAAATCAAAATATTGATTCTTTGGACTCAAGATTGGTAGGACTAGATTTTGGTTGTTTTTTCCAATAGCATTTAGAATTTGAATGAATGACTTTTACTTTCTGTATCTAAGTCTACACATAATCACAGAACATGGAAGTTGGAATATTAATGTGACATGTGAATCTTAAGAAGCTTATAAAGGAACTTCCCTCCCATCATCAAAGTCTGAGGAGACCCCTTATTAGTATAGGTATATTTGTGACAGACACATACTATATTAAATACGATTCTGGGGTTGGGGAGAGAAACCTTTGTAGAGAAGGATGTGATGCCGTGTCATCACACAGATGGAGCCCTGGATTCAATCTGAGGAAAGGTACATTATTTTATTCCCTTCACTCTGCCATCACTGATACTAATTGGCTTCATGACTTTGAACCAGTTTAGGAAAACACATTATAGTAATTGGTGGAAGATATTAACTCAGGCAGAGAAAGTTCCTACTGAGGAAAAATAGAAGAAAAAGAGATTTTTGTAAGAAAAAAGTGATTTATTCAGATTGCTTATTAAAAATGAATTAATTATCCATATAACTATTAGATTCACAAAAGGCTGAGAGCACAGCATACCTATAACTTTAGAAATAGTTATCATTGCAAACTACAATATCGGAAATCTGCTCAAATAAATTAAACTATATAGCCTTAAAATTATCATAATTCTAAAATCATCAGTATTAAAATCAAAATGTAATTTAACAAAACAAGCCAAGAGGAATTATCTAAAATAACAAATGTAATTATAAGCTGTTGTCTGATTATTTGTCTAGGAATCCTAGACACTCAGGATGTTTTATAGATTTATTTTTTAATAATTAAAATACAATAGTAAAATATGCTCACAGAAAGCAGTAACACTAGATACCAGTAATCTAATGTATTTTGTTATTTAGCTTCTATGTTCACTCACTAGAGTTAATTCATCTAAATTGAAAATGGGCAGTCGTTTGTTTCCTTGTTGACTTTGGTAGAACAGTGTTTTTCTGGGTAATTTAGTAAATAAATGCCATCCTTTCCACTGTGACAGGTGACATAGGTCATAACTTCGTTACCATTGGGACTATGTATTTTGAGGGCCTATGAAATTAAAGTCACTATGAAGAGATCTGCATATTAACAACCATAGGCAAAAAGAGATTCAGGCCCCGAAGAATGAACTTGAAACAGAGTTATAAACATCCACCAGGATGTTAAGGTGAAGTTAGGAACCTCCTTGAATCTCACCCTGCTGAGAAGGTGGTTAAATTGCAGGCAAAAATGCCTGAATCTCTCCTCTATACCTGGCTTTACCATGTATTCCCACTTTCACTGCTCAGATCTCCTTGTTTAGAGAAAAGATTTTATCCTTCCTCCTTGAAAGAAGAGCTGCCAGAAGTTACTATAGAACAGAGAGCAATGATTAGAGAAAAAGGGAAAGGAGGAGGTAGGAAATGAAAGGAAGTTAAGCTTATCAATTCCAGTGAAAGGATTAGGGCTTCCAGTTTAGAAGCCCTAAATGGTATTTTCCCCCCTAAAATGTAATTACACCTACGGAATGAAAGAAAATAAGAACAATTATGAGAACATTCCTGAAAGTTTAGCAAGATTTTCAACCATCTCTGTTTTAAATGCATTTATAACTCAAGCACCACCTGCTGGTTCAAACTGGATCTTCCCACTCACTCAATGATTCCAATTCTATCTGCACTCACATCAAAGGAGAAGACAATTCAGTTTTCCAGAGGAAGAAGGCAAGAGAACTATAGATTTTTAAAATCAGATAACCTGAAGTTTTGCTAAGATTTATATCTAGTTTTACATTTCTATCTCATATTTAAATAAAAACCAAATTTTAGAGAAACATTAAAAATGTACTATTACCGGAATTGAAAGATCCTTGTTCATGCAAAATATACAGAAGGTGCAAAAAAAAAAAAATACACATTTTAAGAAAGGAAAAGATTGTATTAAAATTTTAATACTCAAGTCACAGCTCTCTTCTGCAATTACAAGAGATGTAAGACACAAATACTATATAAGAAATGTTATCAGAATATATTGAGTATTACAATTTTATTACAGTTTTTCCTTTCTTAAAATGTGTATATGTTTTTTGGCACCTTCTATATGATAACATATAAATGTAATGTTCCAACTTTCTATATTTCTGTGGTTTAACAACAATACTCTCATTAGTTACTGCTACAAATGTTCCTTTATTTTTATTATAGTAATACTATTATGATAATAAATGGAATTTCTATTAATGAAAATAAAAATACTTTTAGCATAGATAAAGAAATAAAATCTACCAAGAAATGAAGAAGCTTATGGAACGACTCCCTGCAAGTTAGCTAGTTACACTTTCTAGTACTTCAACAACAAAAATCATATTCTTTGAGAATGTGTCTTAGAATTTGGTCACTGAATCAATTTTGCTTTTGTATATAAAATAGTCTTATTTTCTCCTCTCACAGAAAACTAACCTAAGCTAAAATAAAAATAACTGTTTTCAATGTAAATACTGAAAAAATACAGCCAGTTATTTCATTAATCAAAATGTAGCACCCCACCCCCCAAAAGTGTCAGTTAAATTTTTTGAATTCATTTGAAGCATCTACGTGCCCAGCACCACTTACAGACATGGTCTCAAAGCCTAACTGGCAGCAGCATTTTAGGCTACATTAACTGTGTATCCTAGGCAACCAAGTCATGGCTAAAGACCACAGTGTTTGTTTAAAACGTGATGTGGAAAGCAATCAGATGAGCTTCAATTCCAGAGAAATTCCTTCTCAACGTGAGCCTCACACTGTATTAGAATGGTGCTATTTGCACCATTCTAATTAAGAATGTGTCACCATATTCATTACTTTTAAGATTTTGTAACTCAGCTGTAAAAAATTAGTCATAGTAATTAAAATATGGAAAACATCTAGTTATGCTAAGACATCCTACTGGGGCATTTAGGATCCTGGTGAAGTGGGTGTAAGCAATTTGAATGACAGATAATATTTTATCTTAACTAGCTTAAAATGCTATCCTAATTACTGATAAATTAGAAGTATGCATAAGAATAAGTGTAAACAATCACTTAGTTTGTACTTCAATAAAAATATATGTCCCACTATTCTATACCTACAATGTTTATTCTTTTATGACTTTATTGATTTATGTCTCCAATGAATAAATTCTTTTGATTAATCTGTTGGCAAGAACGGTAAGATCCTTTCAAAAATTTTCATTTTTTATTTTTTTCACTACTTCAGCTAACAGTTACAATGTAAGAACCTACATCCATTTCATTTCACTCATATCGCTTGCACATGTATATGCCTATCTGAATTATAGGTGTAGGATTTTGTTCCTGATGTGTTTTTTTAAATTACATTTGTCTTTTGTTTTTAAATTGCTTTTATTAAGAAGGAAAAATGTTTCCCTGCTTTTTTTTCAGACTGAAGAAAGAACTTGATTTAAAAAAAAAATAGAAAAATAAGCAGTAATTAAGGTAAAAGAGAAAAGGTAACTTTTAGTAAGAACCTGCTGTAGTATTCATACAATGCTATACATGACATATGTATTTGATTGAATTCTCTTAACAGTGCTGCAGAGTAGGTACCCTGTTTCCCCGAAAATAAGACATCCTCTGAAAATAAGACCTACTTACAGGAAAGATAAGGTATCCCCTGAAAATAAGACCTAGCGCATCTTTGGGAGTAAACCTTACTATAAGACACTGTCTTATTTTCGGGGAAACAGGGTAGTATTGGTCCTACCTTGCGATGAGGAAATTCATAATATTAAAGAGACCCAATACCCAAAGTGCATGTATTTTTTATAACATTTATCAGTCTCCAAAGTTAAAATTTTAAATTGAACATAGTCAATCTAATATTTAAATGTTTTACAAAATATTAAAAACAAGATTATGAAGTAACTCTTTCTTTTCATTTTCCACATTTTATTGCATATTTCATTGTCATATTTAATTACCAAACATAAAGAAACTCATCTGAACTCAAGAATGAAATGAAACTAAGGTTTTCAAAAACCTATTTGTTTAAAAAAATCTGTCTAGTAATAATCTAATCTAAATTAGGAATAAAATAGTACTAAATTTTTCCCAAGAAAAAGAGAAATTATCATCTGAGCCTCAATATGGATAATATTGTAATGAAAACAATCACAGTTTCTATGGTAAAATTACTTTGCAAAGACTCGTCAAGAGAAATAACCTCTCTGTGAAGGACAACAGGTCTTTCAAGGTGCATGCATATCAGGGCCTCCCTGAAGTCAAATTGACACATGTTTGTTTTTTTCCTTAAATTCCTAAGCTAAGAAAATATTATTTGTTCAACCACTTTCAAAAACAGTAACTATTCCTGCTATGCAAATTTGATTCACTTGAAAGTCAGCCCTGAACATTTTGTGTTATTTTTTATAAAGTTCTTTTAACAAGTAAGTATATTTTATTTAATATTAAGATATTTTTGAGAAAACAATTTGCTTTTATCCCCATTTTTGTCATTTTCAGACTGTAAGAAAAAACAGATATGACTTGACTAATATATCTCTTTGAAATGGAAAAGACAACAGTGACCATGGTGAAATAGATACTGGACACCTGAAATGCGGCTGATCTGAAATGAGTGTAACATACTCTCAGTAAAAAAAGGAGTAAAATCTGATTCATAATTTTACAGTGCATGTTGGAATAATTTTTTTTGAAATATTGAGTTAAATAAAATATAATTATTTCATCTTTTTCTTTTTATGTGGCTATTACAAAATTTAAAATAACATATGTGGCTCAAATTTGTAGCTCACATTCTATCTTGGGGGGGCATACTCTGTTAGGTTATAATCCAGACTCATTGATGTTATTTACAAGATACTTACTATAATAATTTTGTTTGCTGTTTCCCTTATATCCTAGTATTTCCTCACATAATTGGTAAAACAAACTCTTATGCTTATATATACATAGGCATATACACATTTAGATTCTCCTGGGTATTATATTTCAATGTCCAGAATAGTGCTTGGTTAATAGTGGGAACTTGATAAATAACTGCTGAATATTTTCAACTAATGTGTCTTTCCAACATTTAAGACAATTCAGAGAGATAAGACAAAAAGAGGAGATGCTGTCTCACTGCTCTATTCAGAAATTCTCAGTCCCAGAGATTAATTATATGAAACAAAAACACATGCAAATGAAAAGTGATATTTTAAAGCATTTAAATTAATATAGAAGTTAGTATTAAATAAAAACTTTTGGATTACAGAACCACTATTTATTGGTCCTACAGCATATCCATTTATAAGATGGGTGATATGGACATTTAAAAATGTATTTATGGCTGCTGCTGGGGGAGGAGGCAGGATGGCCAACTGGAGCCAGCTTTCCATAGAGGCTCCTATCCAGAAGGAGAGTTAAAGGACAGAAGTTTAGCAAGTAAGCTAATGGTTTGGAGCTGAGCCAAGAGAGAAGGTTGAAGAAAGCACATCACCCCTCCTGAGGTGAGCTGCAACACCAAGGAAACAAACAATAGATAACAAAATCCATTGCCAAGTGAATGGTAGTCCCCTGCCCCATGAGAACGGCTCACAGTATACTTTCTATAAACAAGTGATCAGAGTTCAGATCTCCTCCTATTTTATCCCAGAAGAGAGACTCTCTAAAAACCAGAACTCCTTCCCCAGAGAGGACCCATTAGTGTGCCATGGTACTCTCCTGTCAGGCATAAAACTGAACATAGACTCTACCTGCAATTCGGAACTCCTGGCACTCCCCTCCACTCTCCCTAAGGTCTGGAAGCCTGTCCCCCATGGAGAACAGGCTCTTGGGCATTTTTTTGAGAGGTGTGGATTGGGCTTAGGCTGTTGCAGCTCTGTGCTGGTTCTGTGGCATGGGTGTGGAGTGAGGGAGCCATCTGGGAGAGGGAGAAGCAGTGCCCCATAGCAAGGTGCAGCAGTGGCAGTGGTGGGAACAATAGGACTCACGCCCCTGGGGATATTTTGGAGACACACTTCCCCCCTCTCTTTGCAACCAAAGGGAGCCAGGCTATTACTCTGGTGGCATCCACTGGCAGAACAGATCTGGGATAGAAATGCAGGCCCTGTGAGCAAAGGATATGCTTGAGGCAATACCTATCCTGGTGGGGCACTGCAGGGATGGAGAATAGAATCTGTGCATGCACTGAGGTGGGCATACTCCCAGGGCAGGGCTGACTCAGAACTGCTACTTTTGTGAGCCTAAGATGCACCTGACCCCCAGGTGAGCATAACTAGGACAAAAGCAAGCATGGCAGCAGCACCAGCCCAGGGAGGGGCAGGAATTAAGAGCTGTTTGTGAGCTCTAACCACACCTGCCCCAACACAGACTGCAGTAGAGAGACGCCAGTTCCATGAGAATTGGTGCAGTGGCAGTGGCATAGGGTGGGGCTGAGTCACAGTTTCTGTGAACTCAAATAGTGGCTGGAACTCAGGGAAATATAGCCAGGACAGAAATGCAAATACTGCAAGAATATAAGTGGCAGCAACATCAATCCATGGAACAGGTAGAACTGAGTGAAACTCCCCAGCTTTCATTAAGCACTCAAGGTTGTCAGACTTCAGCTCCCCCCATCAGGTAGTGGCAGAGTGCAGCGGCCTGGCTGAGGAGACATAAATCTCCTAGTTACTCAGGCAGGTGCAAACCCCTGGAGCATCTGCTCATTGGAGGGAACTGGGACACAGCCCTGCAGGGTTACCAGTGACTGGGTGTGACAGAGGTTCAAGGTGGGGAAGGAAGCATCAACCTTCCCAGACTAATTAATTGGCTGGGTAGGCCCTTCTGACTCCGTGGAGCACAGAAATGAGTAAAACTTGAGCTGCCAGCAGAGCTCTGCTATCTAATTGCTGGAAACCTTTTGAACTCTCCAACACGAGACTGGGTGTTGCCTGGGACAATTGATTTGGATCTCTTGACCTGGGCCAATCACCTGAGGACCATCGAAGGTGGTACCCTAGTTGTGTTGTTGTGGGAAGGTTTGATTTTCCTTTTCCAGTTATTGCCCATGTGGGGAGGGGGTATATTACTTACTGGTATTTCTCCATAGCTGATCCTTCAACCCAGAGTTACTGATTCACTAGGATTGGACAGAGACCAGCTGAATACAAGACAGAGCCATTTAGCCCCACCACACCAAGCAGGTCCCCAGTGTCTCAGGCTATAGTACTTTTTGGGTCCTTTGCAAAGCTATAGGGGAAAAGCTTCAGTCACCTGTCCCAGCTCTTGGGAAAAGGGCTGGTTAATCACTAATCCAGGAACCCCCAAACCAATTGTACCTTATCTGCTCATCTAGCTAAATGGTGTAAAATAACCATGGGGTGGAATCTGTCGGAAAACTCTGGGAACATGAATAAACAGAGTAGATCAACTCCCTCATCTCCACCAGAAAATCCCATTCATAATCAAATGGCTGAGATGTCAGAAATTGAATTCAGAATTTAGATTTCAAATAAGATTAACAGAATGGAGGTAAAGTTGGAATTAGAAATTCAAGGAGCATTTCAAAAGGTGTTTCAAGAATTCAATGAATTCAAAGACAAAATCACCAGATTTTGACACATTGAGGCAAGAACTTTCAAACATCTGAGAAATACAGTAAAATTCCTCAGTAACAGAATGGAATAGGTAGAAGAATGGATTTCAGACATTGAAGACACAGCTTTGAACACTCCAAAAGCTCAAAGAGGAAGAGAAGTGGGGAGCAAAAATGGATCATTCTCTCAGAGATCTCTGGGATGATTCAAAGAAACCTAATATTTGCCTTATAGGAATTCCTGAAGGTGACCAGGTGGCTTTGAAAGTCCCAGATGCTCCACTCCAAGAGATAATGGAGGAGAACTTCCCAAACATGGCAAGGGATTCTGAAATTCAGAACCCCAGCACAACTTAACCCGAATAAGACATCTCCCAGAAACATTATAATTAACTTTGCCAAAGTTCATATGAAGGAGAAAATTCTACAAGCAGCCAGACATAAGAAAACCATAACCTACAAGGGGAAGAATATTAGAATGACTGCAGATCTCTCTGCTGAAACCTTTCAAGCTAGAAGAGGATGATCATCACCCTTTAACCTCCTAAAACAAAGTAACATTCAACCCAGGATCCTGTATCCAGCTAAACTGAGTTTCATTTGTAATGGAGAAATTAAATACATTAGTGACAATTCACATTTCTTCATGTTGAAGAAATTTGCCACAACTAAATCAGCTATGCAGGATATTCTCAGACCTATCCTCCATAATGACCAGCACAATCCTCTACCATCAAAGTAAACTCACTCAGAAACTTTTGATCAAATTCCAACTTCCACAGTGGCAAAAGGATTAAAAATGTCCACTGGACATTCGAAAAACTTGACATCAAAAATACTACTGGGCTTATTAATATTCTAAATTAATGTGAATGGTTGAAATTGTCCTCTAAAGAGGCACAGGTTGGCTGACTGGATACAAAAACTCAGGCCAGATATCTGCTGCATACATGAATTTCATCTTACCTTAAAAGGTAAATATAGACTCAGGGTGAAGGAATGGTCATCTATAATTCAGGCAAATGGAAATCAGAAAAAAGCAGGTGTTGCAATTTTATTCACAGATACAATAGGCTTTAAACCAACAAAAGTAAAGAAAGATAAACATGGTCACTTCATATTTGTTGATGGTAACACTCAACATGATGAGACTTCAATTATTAACATTTATGTACCCAAACAGAATGCGCCTCAATTTATAAGAGACAATAACAGACATGAGCAACTTGATTTCCTCCAGCACCAAAACAGTTGGAGATTTTAACACTCCTTGGCAGTCTTGGATAGATCCTTCAAGAATAAACTAAGCAAAGAAATTTTAGACATAAACTTAACCATTCCACAACTGGATGTAACAGACATCTATAGAACATTCCTTCCTAACAAAACTGAATAAACATTCTTTTCATCAGTCCATGGAACAACCTCCAAAATTAATCACATCTTAGATCACAAGTCTAACCTCAGCAAATTTAAAAGAATAGAAATTATTCCTTGCATCTTCTTGGACCATCATGGAATAAAAGTAGAACTCAATAACAACAGGAATCTGCATACTCATACAAAAACATGGAAACTAAATAACTTTATGCTCAATAATAGCTGGGTCATAGATGAGATTAAGAAGGAAATTACCAAATTTTTGGAACAAAACAATAATGAAGACATGAACTGTCAGAAATTTTGGGGTACTGAAAAGGCCATCCTAAGAGGGAAATTTATAGCCTTGCAAGCCTTCCTCAAGAGAATGGGAAGAGAGGAAGTTAACAAATTGATGGGACATCTAAAGCAACTGGAAAAGGAAGAACATTCCAACCCCAAACCCAGAGGAAGAAAAGAAATAACAAAAATTAGAGCTGAATTAAATGAAATCAAAAACAAAAGGATTACACAACAGATCAATAAATCAAAAAGTTGTTTTTTTTGAAAAAGTCTATAACATAGGTAAACCTTTCACTAGCCCAATCAGGAAAAAAAGAGTAAAATGTCCAATTTCATCAATCAAAAATGACAAAGACAAAATGACAACAAACTCCTCAGAAATTCAAAAAATCCTTAATGAATATTATAAGAAACTTTATTCTCAGAAATACAAAAGCTTGAAGGAAATAGACCAATACTTAGAAGAATTCCACCTTCCTTGACCAGGCCAGAATGAAGTGGAAATGTTGGATAGGCCTATATCGACTTCTGAAATAGCATCAACTATACAAAATCTCCCTTAAAAACAAAAAAAGTCTGTGACCAGATGGCTTCACATCAGAATTCTATCAAACCTTTAAAGAGGAACTAGTACATATATTACTAAATCTTTTCCAAAATATGGAAAAAGAAGGAATATTACCCAACACATTCTATGAAGCAAACATCACCTTGATCCCCAAACTAGGAAAAAACCCAACAAGAAAACAAAATATAGACCAAAATCCCTAATAAATATTGATGCAAAAATATTCAATAAGCTCCTAGCAAACAGAATCCATTAATACATCAAACAAATTATACACCATGACCAAGTGGGTTTTATTCCAGGGTCTCAAGGTTGGTTCAATATACGTAAATCTATAAATATAATATATCCCAAAAACAAAGACCATATGATTCTCTCAACTGAGGCAGTAAAAGCTTTTGATAATATCCAGCATCCTTTCATGATCAGAACACTTAAGAAAATTGGTATAGAAGGGACATTTCTTAAACTGATAGAAGACATCTATAGCAAACCCACAGCTAATATTGTATTGAAAGGAGTTAAATTCAAATCATTTCCACTCAGATCAGGAACCAGGCAAGGTTGCCCATTGTCTCCACTGCTCTTTAATATTGTAATGGAAGTTTTAGCCATCACAATTAGGGAAGAAAAGGCGATCAAGGATATCCATATAGTGTCAGAAGAGATCAAACTTTCACGCTTCACAGATGATATGATTGTATATCAGGGAAACCCCAGGGATTCTACTACAAAACTCTTAGAAGTGATCAAGGAATATAGCAGCATTTCAGCTTACAAAATCAACACTCATGAATCTGTAGCCTTTATATATATCAACAATAGTTAAGCTGAAAAAATGGTGAATGACTCTCTTCCTTTTACAGTAGTGCCAAAGAAGATGAAATATTTGGGAGTTTATCTAATAAAGGATGTGAAAGGTCTCTATAAGGAGAACTATGAAACTGAGAAAAGAAATAGCTGAAGACATTAACAAATGGAAAAACATACCATGCTCATGGCTGGGAAGAATCAACATTGTTAAAATGTCCATACTACCCAAAGCAATATACAATTTTAATGCAATCCCTATTAAAGCACCACTATCATACAAAAGATCTTGAAAAAATAATACTTCCTTTTATATAGAATCAGAAAAAACTAGAATAGCAAAGACATTACACAGAAACAGATCAAAACAGCATGGTACTGGTACAAAAACAGAGAGGTAGATGTATGGAACAGAATAGAGAACCAAGAGATGAACCCAGCTACTTACTGTTATTTGATCTTTGATAAGCCAATTAAAAACATTCAATGGGGAAAAGATTCCCTATTTAACAAATGGTGTGTGTTGGGTGAACTGGCTGGAAACCTGTAGAAGACTGAAATTGGACCCACCATTAACTAAAATAGACTCTCACTGGAGAGTTAAAGAGTTTTAAAGAGTTTAAAGTTTAAAGATTTAAACTTAAGACATAAAACTATACAAATACTAGAAGAAAGAGCAGGGAAAACACTTGAAGAAATTGGCCTGAGAGAATATTTTATGAGGAGGAACCCCAGGCAATTGAAGCATCACCCAAAATACATTACTGGGACCTGATCAAACTAGAAAGCTTCTTCACAGCCAAGAACATAGTAAGTAAAACAAGCAGACATCCCTCAGAATGGGAGAAGATATTTGCAGGTTATGTCTCTGACAAAGGTTTAATTACCAGAATCCACAAAGAACTGAAATGTAATAGTAAGAAAAGAACAAGTGATCCCATCTCAGTGTGGGCAAGGGATTTGAAGAGAAACTTCTCTGAAGAAGACAGGTGCACAGCCTACAGACACATGAAAAATGCTCATCAGCCTTAATCATCAGAGAAATGCAAATCAAAACCACTTTGAGATATAATCTCATTGCAGTAAGATTAGCCCACATCACAAAATCCCAAGACCAGAGATGTTGGCATGGATGTGGAGAAAAGGGAACACTTCTACACCGCTGGTGGGAATGCAAACTAATGCATTCCTTTTGGAAAGATGTTTGGAGATCACTTAGGGATCTAAAAATAGACCTGCCATTCGATCCTACAATTTCTCTACTAGGTATATATCCAGAAGACCAAATATCACTTTGCAACAAATATATTTGCACCAGAATGTTTATTGCAGCCCAATTCATAATTGCTAAGTCATGGAAGAAGCCCAAGTGCCCACTGACCCATGAATGGATTAATAAATTGTGGTATATGTACACCATGGAATATTATGCAGCCTTAAAAAATATGGAGACTTTACATCTTTCATGTTTACATGAATGGAGCTGGAACATATTCTTCTTGGCAAAGTATCTCAAGATTGGAAGAAAAAGTATCCAATGTACTCATCCCTACTATGAAATCAATTTATAAACACTCATACTTTCATATGAAAGTTATAACCCAACTATAGCCCAAGAAGAAGGGGAAAGATGAGAGGGAGGGGAGGGGAGGGAGGAGGATGGGTGGAGAGAGGGTAATTGGTGGCACCACACCTACAGTGCATTTTACAAGGGTACAAGTTAAATCTACTAAGTGTAAAATATAAATGTCTTAACACAATAACTAAGAAAATGTGGTGAAGGCTATGTTAACTAGTTTGATGTAAGTACTTCAAATTGTATATAAAACCATCACATTGTACCCCTAATTGCATTAATGTACATAGCTATGATTTAATAAAAAAAAAAAGAAAAAAATGTATTCACATTTAATACATGTACAAGCATGGCTACAAACGTATTTTATGTTCCCTATTCAATGATAGCAATAAACAGCAGAAACTCCAAAGTGAAGATTTGCATTCTATCAAAAACATTGGATTACATTAAGAGAAATCTCTAGAAAGGTTTACACTTTTTACACATTGCTTCCTTGTGTCTTTAAGTTTATGCAAGTGTTTTTTTTTCAGCCACCCATGCAACGTCCCTGTGTAAACCAATTTTAGAGATTATAAAAATCTTTAGATGCCAAATCCCAGAGAATTAAGGGAGGTAGAAAGAAAATAAAGTACTTTAACTCCCCAAAGGCCCGCAGGCCCATAGAAGACCCAAGAAGTTGCACGCAAGAATAAGACACATTAAGGGTTTAGGAGTCCTTGATCCACTGATGGATTTGAACTCAACAGAAAATGTTTTTCAGAGAACTTTAAAGATTATATTTCTGAAGAGTGACTCAGCAGCTGAAATAATGACTGAGGGGTAACTTGCTTGGTGTTTCTTAAGTCCAACTGATAGTTTAAGAATTTGCTTCCACCATGGCCAGCCACTGTGGCTCATGCCTGTAGTCCTGGGAGGCTGAGACAGGAGGATCCCTTGAGCTCAGTAGTTTGAGACCAGCCTGAAAGAGAGTGAGACCCCATTTCTACTAAAAATAGAAAAACTAGCCAGGCCTTGTGGCAGGAGGCTGAGGCAGGAGGATTGCTTGAGCCCTGGAGTTTGAGATTGCTGTGAGCTGGGCTAACCTCCTAGCACTCTACCAGGGAGACAGAGTGAGACTCTATCTCAAAAAAAAAAAAAAAAGAATGTGCTTTTGCTTTCACCGGTTACTATCATACTATAGTATGACCCAAGGTAACAATCTTCACAGCCTCGGTTTTCTCATTTAAAAAGTATGTAATAAGTGCCCCTATGATGCAGGATACAACTAATCTGAATAAAAACACCCAGTACGGTTCGAGCACATACTGATATTCCAGTGAATGTTAATGAAGTTATTTGTTTCGTAGGGATGCAGTGAATTACTACAAACTCAATGGTCTAAAGTGAGAGAAATTTATTTGTTCACAGTTTTGGAGGCCTGACGTGGGAACCCCAGCTGTCAGCAGGGCTGCGCCCCCTGGAGGCTGCAGGCGGAGGCTTCCCTGCCCCTCCCGCCTCTGGGCGGCGCCAGCCCCTGGGCGGCGGGACCCGGGCTGCCTCCTCTGCGCCACCTGCTCTTCTCAGGATCCTTCGCTCCCATTCGCGTGGTTCTGTGCGTCCTTCTCCTTCTCGTAAAGACGCCAGTCATTGGTTTTAGGGTCCATCCTAATGTAGCATGACCCAATTTCTAAATAAGGTCATATTTGGAAATGCTGACTTGAAATAAATTTTGGGAGGAGGTTATTTAACCTGCTCCAAATATTTAACCAATTCGAAGGCTCATAGAGCTTTAAACCACACAAGGGAAGGGTAAAAACACAATGGAGTATAAAGAGACAATCGCATTTGTTACGCACAATCTCTTCATATGCACAGACTAAGTCCACCCAGACCTGCAGTGTGAATATATTACTTTTTCGTTTTCCAAAATTTTTCCTTGCGACAGCGTCTACTGCATTTGTTCTTGGTTTAGTTTCTCTTTGGACTTACACTTCTCGCCACATCTTATGCACCCTTCACATGTGTCTGTCTCCTCCCCGAGTCTCGTGGTGTTTCCCCACAACGCTCTCTCACGTCCACTTCCCTCTCCTCTCTCAGTCTGTAGTCACCGTCACACCACACCTGCCTCCTGACTTTTGCTCATAGGGCAAACTACTGACACATTGCTTTCCTAATTATTTTTTTCACATCGCCACATAAGCCTGTTATCAGTTTCTTTGGAGTTGATGGTTAAGTTCCTCACACAGCTGTAGGGACTTTAATGATCCGATCTGAGCTACCCAAACATACTTCTCTCTACTGCTGGGCAGCGCACACCATCTGCAGCAGACCGGCTTCGTGTGCCATTGCCTTCCTTCACTTCTCTTTACTACAACAAGATGAAATCGCAGAAATCCTTTCACAGCAGCAACAGAAAAATGAACAGAATAATTCTGTTTTCATTTTAGAAATCACTTTAAACTGCAGTTCTGTGCTATAAAACATTTGTAAATGGACAAGAATGTCTCCTCCCCCCACAAGGGACGAGGAAGTTGGATAGGCACTTGGTGTGCAATGGAGACCCCCAGCCATGCAAGGAATTGATGCTTTTGTAGAAATAAAGATGGTAAAGTGGGTTGGGAAAAGCTGAAAGGGTAGAAACTAGCTATTCCAAAAGTGAATTTCAATTGAAAGAATATTCATTTGAAAATAGCCAGGAGATGGTTGAAAGGGAATCCTGGGTTTTGTCAGCGTCATTTCTAGGAGATCTATTAAGGTGCTGGGTAGCTGTGACTGGCTAGCACCAGATAGAGCAGTGCCAGGCATAAATGGAAGGTACTGGCAAACCTCTATAATTTTTTTAAAAAGTAGCATTAGAAGATGTGTTTGATAAATATTTTCTCCATTTTAATAGCTGCAAACTAAATATTGGCTTCCAAAGAAAAATATGCTTCTCTCCTGTAACATCAGCTTTGTATATTACATAAGACTTTTTTTTTTTTGAGACAGAGTCTCACTTTGTCACCCTCAGTAGAGCACTGTGGCCCCATAGCTTACATCAACCTCAAACTCTTGGGCTTAAGCCGTTCTCTTGCCTCAGCTTGCTGAGTAGCGGGGACTATAGGCACCCACCACAATGCCCGGCTAGTTTTAGAGACAGTGTCTTGAACTTGCTCAGGCTGATCTTGAACCTGTGAGCTCAGGCCATCCACCCACCTCGGCCTCCCAGAGTGCTAGGATTTACAGGCGTGAGCCACGGTGCCTGGCCTTACAAAGATTTTTGAAATGATCACTTAAGCTTGCCTCTTACCAGCTGTCTGATCCTGTAAAATACTTATGCTACCCGGATTCACTATGCAAATCTATTTCCTCTCCTCATGTTTCACTGTTCTTTTTCCTCTCATCTTTGGGTATGGGATCTAGTGATAGAGAAACCATCCCAATTGAGCAAATCCCCAATTTTGCTCTGAATTGGTAAATGCAGCCGTAAGTTGAAAGTATTTTTTTTCTTTCTTACTTTTTCCTTTCTCCCAACCCTTGATTAAAATAAAAAAAAAAAAAAGAAAAGAAAAACAAAAACACCAGAAAGTCTGAGCCTTCTAACTATAAAGCTGATAAAAAAAAAAAAAAAAAAGGTAAGGAATATTTGGGGGAAAAAGCCTCCTTTAATGATAAAAAATGACATTTTGGAGAATTTAATGTGTGCTAGGCATTGTTGAAAATCTTTGCACATTTTACATCAATCAGGGCATAGCCTTCAAAACTAATCTCTTTTTTAGCCTCATTTTCACTCTAATGTTTTTCATTTTCTGAGGAAAATGTAGTAACTTTTGGTTTTTAAACAAAGAGAGAAAAGAGATCAGAAAAGCCCAAAGCATCTATAATTCTAGCACTCTGGGAGGCAGAGGCAGGTGGATAGCTTGAGCTCACGAGTTCATGACCAGCCTGAGCAAAAATGAGACCCTGACTCTACTACAAATAGAAAAACCAAGGCAAGAGGATTTCTTGAGCCCAGGTTGAAGGTTGCTCTGACCTATGACACCATGGCACTCTACCCAGGGGGACATCTTGATACTCTGTCTCAAAAAAAAAGCCCCAAACATAAACACATATACGGTAAAGTTACCTGAGACAATATATATTTTTTCCTGTGTATGTTTGTGTGTTGGATGGTGTTATGATAATGTAAAATAGTAAGGCCAAAATTACTGAGAAACACTGTCACAGATGATGTTGTCTGCTCATAGCTGTTTACAGCATCTGTACTGGGCTAGGTGACCCGATTTATGTCACCCTTATGTATTTCTTTAATCTCCAGATGGTACTTCTGTGAACTCCAGGCTCACTCTCTAGTTGCCTCGTCCACATTTCCACCAGGATATGAGATGGACTGTGTGTGCACTGGCAAGCTCCTGACTCTGTGGACCCCAACACACCTCCCCACACCCTTCCCTATCTCCAGCCAAAACCCTGAGCACCATCCTGACTTCATCTTTCTCTTCTCCCCCATACCCAATTACCAGTAATCTTGTCAGTGCAACCCTGACCATGCCATGACACCCCTGAGCTACCATGCTGAGTCTAGCTGCGGCCATCTGTCTGAACTATCAGTATTAAAACAAACCTCCCGGCCAGCTCGCTGCTTCTAACTTTACTCGTTTCAGCTGGTGAAACAATGATTTCTTCTCATCAAAGCAAGAACAGTCCTTTAGTAGATCATGACTCCTTACTTCCTATCTCATTTACACTGTATATTTAATTGCTTATAAGACACTTATTTTTTATATATAAGTTAAAAAGTCTCTGATAGTCACTGTCGGCCAGGTGGCAGTTGTGACCTAGTGATCATCTCTTGCACGTGTACAGACTTGGCCGTGTGCACTCAGTCTTCACTTTACTTGAATTTAGCCACTATTGGGACTGCATTGTATTGAATCTAATGCCTTCAGTAAGTTTCCATTGTATTTCAACATTGAAAAGAGAACTTATTGGGTATGTACAAAGAAACAGAGGCAGAACAGCATTGCATATAAAAGAGGTTTGTCTAAATAAGACTAAATGAACTTTTAAAATAAATCTAAAATAAAATCTTATGTGATTAGTTAGTACTGTGTCATCATTCACGTGGCAGTTTTTGTTTCTTTTTTTTTTTTTGTAGAGAGAGAGTTTCACTTTATTGCCCTCGGTAGAGTGCCGTGGCGTCACACAGCTCACAGCAACCTCCCACTCCTGGGCTTAGGCGATTCTCCTGCCTCAGCCTCCCCAGTAGCTGGGACTACAGGCGCCGCCACAACGCCCGGCTTTTTTTTTGTTGTTGCAGTTTGGCCAGGGCTGGGTTTGAACCCGCCACCCTTGGTATATGGGGCCGGCGCCCTACTCACTGAGCCACGGGCGCCGCCCAGCAGTTTTTGTTTTTTAGTGATACAAGCAATGATGGTGAAGCAGACACTCAAGTGTCCTAAATTTGACAATATACAGTGTAAGTCAGACCTTGTGATACTCTGCAGGACCCATATCTGCTTTTACCCTCCCAGTGTCTTTCTGAATTTATGTCTAAAAATTCTCCCCTTTACTCACAGAGTGTTGCTGGATGCCCTCCTTGAAGTTCTTTGAAAATCCCAAGGACCTCACATCTTAAAACCTCGGCCCGTGTGGTTCTCTCTGCCCTATACCTCCACCCCCAGAGCTTCCTGACTGATGTCCCTCCAATCTCTGTTCAAACATCATTTTATCAGGGAAATCTTCTCCGCATACCTTATTAGAATATGCCTCCCCTCTCAGACTGATGCTCCTAAATGTTCTATATTATTCCTGTTCTCTCATTTATTGTCTTTCTTCCACTAAAATACATTATAATGCCTGGCACATAGAAGGTTCTCTTAAAAATTTGATGAATAAAAAAATAGATCTTCACAACCACCTATGGCAGTTATTAATGTGATCACTACTGATGGTAGTCTGATCACTCCCGTGATACTGATGAAGAAAGCAGGAAGGTGAAGTCATTTGGTCCAGTTTACACAGGTATTGTGTGTGATATCTGCAACTGTGTCTGGTGTGGCTGCAGTGCCTACTCACTGAACCCTTCCTTAATACCGTCTCTCATGTCTGAATATATGAGTGCAGAGATGGGGGCTCGTAGGAAGACAAAGAAAAGCCTGTACAGATCACTTGTGCAGCCCACTTCAGGGCTATCATGGAAACTGTTACTGAGACAGCAAAGGCAATCAACCCAGTGTGTGGATACCAACCTTGGGGCTCATTTACAATCAATTCTGTTATTTTAGTAATTCCTCTGAGCTATCATTGCTTAACCTGTCTCTCCATTCTAGGGCATTTACAATTTTGCTGATGATTCCTGATATGGACAAAGAAAAACTCTCAAACCCTAAGAACTGAATATGTAAGTAGGGTCCATTGGGGGCATTTTTCTTTACCAGCAGACATTCATGATGCCCATGATGTCACACCAGCTTCCTACTCGGCATCAAAGCATGCCTGTTCTTTATTTTCCCAATCCATTAAGGTGATGAATGGTCAGGGGTAGTGAAGAACAAGCCATGTTTCAATGTCTGTATGATGCTGCAGAAATGAGACAAAATCATTTTACCAGTTCCTCCACTGCAATAAATGTATTTTCTTACATTTAAATTTTCCTACTATCTGCAGCCCTTCTCTAATAATCTCTTTATAGTTACATAAAATTTATATAATGTGTTTTGCCTTTGAAAAACACATTGGGCTGTTGTAAAATCAAATAATTCATAAATATACTAAAAGCAGTACTCTAAAAACATTATTATTAGCATTATTATTATTACTATAAAATACTACAGGTTTATATATTACCTTATAGTGCAGTGACCAAATTGAGAAATTTGGAAGCAAAAAGTAAAGAAATGATTATGTGCAATGAAAATTATAGTGTTTACATAAAAAATATCTTGAAATGAGCCTTTTTCAAGATACCAGAAAACATTCAGT
Source organism: Nycticebus coucang (assembly GCF_027406575.1). Classification (NCBI taxonomy): domain Eukaryota; kingdom Metazoa; phylum Chordata; class Mammalia; order Primates; family Lorisidae; genus Nycticebus; species Nycticebus coucang. The sequence continues at coordinate 3,602,385 of NC_069799.1, read as the reverse complement.
AAGCCTACCTATCTTTTTGAATAATAGAAATTAAAAGCGATGCCACATTTTGTAAAGTTCATTTTAATTGGACAAGTCACTTGGGTAAGAGCAGAGGACTCTAAGCTCATTTCTGTCTGGTAACCAGATCATGATGTCCAATGTTCTGTTTCTAGCATTTCCCCCCTAAATATGCTGTAGGTATCAAAATTGTTTCATAGTGGAGGTTTGTGGCTTCTTTCAAAATGAAAATAGTTCTTAAGACAAGCCAGGCTGATAGTACTATGTTGGAAATGAACCGTCAAAAATAGCTTTGGAAGAATGAAAGGACAGAAGTGTCCCTTGTGTCACTCACTCTGCCCCAAAACTCTACCTGCCTCTCCACCTGGGCAGCCACCTCCCAGTCACTCCTCCAGGCTGCCCTTGGACTCATGCCCTGGGGCCAGGTGGGAGCCTCCGTCTGCCTCTCACACACCCTTTACTTCTCCTCATCACAGCTCTGTGTAGATGATGTTAAAAATTAACTTTACGGGGCGGTGCCTATGGCTCAAGGAGTAGGGCGCTGGCCCCATATACCAGAGGTGGCAGTTTCAAACTGAAAAAAAAAAAAGAAAAGAAAAAAATTAACTTTATGAATAATTTTCTCCTTAGAATTATTGAAAGCTACATTAGAGCTGGCATTTGTTCATTACTCCATCCTCAGATAACTTGCCCGATACTAGCATACAACAACATTAGTTTAAAGACTACAGTAAACTCTCAACCACCCTCATTAGTAAAAAGACTGAAAGGTTGGGCGGCACTTGTGGCTCAAGGAGTAGGGTGCTGGCCCCATATACCGGAGGTGGTGGGTTCAATCCCGGCCCCAGCCAAAAACTGCAAAAAAAAAAAAAAAGATTGAAAGGCAGACTCTCAAGGTCTGGAACATATAACGCACATTTGCATAGTAATAAGTAATATATTCATCTTTGTTGTGTTTACTCCTTACTAGAGTTAACTTCCTAACAATAAAAGCTATAATGAAACGCATCTTTTTTCTAGAGCTGAGACAGAATTGAAAGGTCACCCACTCCTACCCTCACATTTAATATATTGTATCTCTCCTAGGTAAGTGATCTATGACTTAGTGGAAGAGGACACTGCCTGCTATGTGAGCAGACATTTGGTAAGCCTTGATAAGTAGTCTAAAATTCTTTGGAAGTTTCTGTCAGCCAAAGTTTGATTTCATGTCACACAGTACCAATGCTCATTTAAGATACAAGCAGAAAATAAGCAGTATTTGAATCACTTGGATAAGAGAAAAATAAAACTTATTTTTAAGATTTACCACAGATACTTTTCAACATAAAAAAAGCACTTAGAAGTTGGGTCGTCAACTTACGCATGTGTGAGTATCACTTGAGAAAGTTTATTTAAAAATAAAATTTCTGGCTACCACATTTCAGATTTAGTAGGTCTGGATTATGACTCAGAAATAGGTGTTTTTATAGAAGCACCCCTGAGTCCATCCTATCCAAGATCGTAGAAAGGAAAAAATATACTGTATACATAAACACTTTCACATTTTCAAAATTTTGTATTGACCTGTACCTACGGCAGTCTCAGTATTTTCTGAAGAAAGTTCAAGCATCAACTGTCTGAGGTTATTTGTGAGATATTGACAAAACATCGACTGTCAGTGCCCTGAACCTTTCCAACAGTGCTCATATTCCGCCACCTTTCAGAAGGCTCTGGTGGAGTTGTAGATTCTCCTGGAGTCAGCTATACTACAAGTCATTAAAGAGATCCCCTCATTCCTTAACATGGATTAGTTTGTGTGCAACAAAATGATGTCTGAGAAACCAGGTCCTGGGAGGAAAAAATGGGAAAAGAGGAAAGTCTGGAGCCCAGGGCACGCAGAAAGTTAACTCACAGAAACGGATCTAAAAAAGATAAGAGAGCAAACCACATGCTTTGACTGACTAAGGGCACTAAACCCAAGAAAGATGAAAAGGAAGAAAAATAAGAGGTAAAAATAAAATTTTGCCATTTCCCAGTCATCCAGAGCAAGTCTTAGTCATCCATCCATCCATCTATCCATTTATTTATACTCACAGAATCAACAAAATGTCTAATGCCTACCAAAGGCCGGGCCTGGAATAGTTCCTTGCTTGGAGGAAGCAATGTTCACCAGGGCTGCAGACAGCAAGTCTCCTGCCAGGCAGAGACGCTTTACTTTGGGGACAAGAAAAATGACCGAGGAGAATGAAAAGTGGATTTCATCATTTAAGTCACCTTCAACTGTGTCCCAGCAATATGAGAAATCATCTTACTTAATGATTCAAGAAAAGTTGTTCACATTCAGTTCACCAATCACAAACCTGTCCATTACTGGATGTGTATAAGAAGTTTTTTGATGGGTGGCGCCTGTGGCTCAGTGAGTAGGGCGCCGGCCCCATATGCTGAGGGTGGGGGGTTCAAACCCAGCCCCGGTCAAACTGCAACAAAAAAATAGCCGGGCGTTGTGGCGGGCGCCTGTAGTCCCAGCTGCTCAGGAGGCTGAGGCAGGAGAATCGCGTAAGCCCAAGAGTTAGAGGTTGCTGTGAGCTGTGTGATGCCACAGCACTCTACCCGAGGGCGGTACAGTGAGACTCTGTCTCTACAAAAAAAAAAAAAAAAAAGAAGAAGAAGTTTTTTGATGATTACTAAAGAGTATTCTCTTTAAGGGGGGGTGCTTGTGGCTCAAAGGAGTAGGGCATTGGCCCCATATACCAGAGGTGACAGATTCAAACCCAGCCCTGGCCAAAAACTGCAAAAAAAAAAAAAAAAAAAAGAAGTATTCTTTTTAAGTACTTTAAAAAGTACTTACATTTCAACACTTATTTGGAAGCAATTCCATCAAATACACAGACAGTATCACAGAGGTACATGAGACATGCATTGATCTGATCAAGGTATCCATTGACTAGAATCTGTCCTGTGACACTTGAAGAGCATAATCTGCTGCACTTTCTGGTCAGTCATAAACTTTTATCTGTCAGGGGACATTTCAGAATTTTTTGTGCACCCATCTCCCTCATTTACAGAGAATAAAATCAACTGACTAATTTGTGATTAGTATTTCTTTGCAGCAACATGGATGAAACCAATGTCATTATTAAGTGAAATTAATGTCATTGTTAAGTGACATAAGCCCGGCATAGAAAGACAAATATCACGTGTCCCTCCTCCCCTGTGGGAGCTAAGAGAGCTGGCAGCAGGAAGGTAGAGAATAGAGTGGTGGTCACCAGAGCCTGGAAAGAGCAATGTGGGTTTAGTGGGGAGTGCAGGGTGAAGACAGGCTGGCCGAGGGCTACAAAAACAGCGCCAGAGAGAAGGAATACATTTCAGTGTTTGTGCGGTACAGTAAATACAGTTTAAAACAATTTATCATATGTTTCAAGAGTTAGGAGAGTTGAAACATTCTCAACCCAAACTAATATTATGTGTTTGAGGTAATTAATACCCTAAACACCTGACTTGACCATGACACATTGTATATATACATTAAAATATCACATGAACCCATAAATGTGCATAATTTACCAATTTTTGAAAAAAGTTCTCAACTGTTTGAAAATCCTCAGATTTGTATGAAAATCACTGTCATTCTTTCACCAACATCAGGCCTCTCCAAAGGGCTGGAGTTTATAGATCACTTTACAAATCTCTGGACAGGGGATACAGTTTTCCTGGGCCTGGGAAAGTTTACTCCCTGACCTTTTGCCCTGAGCTGGAGGGACAGCGTTCATTCATTTGTTGATAACACTCGTTAAGTTGAAAACATGTTTCCATTTGCCAAGTCCTGGCCAAGTGTAATTCTTAAGACCTAATAGTCAAAGAGCCCATATAAAGTCTTCCCACTTGGGTCTTTCCCTCTGCCAGAAGCTCTGGTGCTTCTGTATTCCTTTCTAATAAAACCCTATTTTACCACTGCTCTGAGGGCTGTTCGTTCCTCAAATCCCGAGACCAAGGACCTACTGAAGAGATAAATTCCAGTAACACTGCCTTGCTAGCACCTAATATTATACTACATACAGAGTAGATTATTAATACATTTCAATAAATAATCAATAATCAAAAAAATTTTAAAATGAAAACAGAGTTCGTTGCCTGTACTAAAGGTATTACAGTAGAACCTCCAACCACCCCAGGGACTGTAACCAACTGCTCAACGTAAGGACTGAGGCCGACCACAGGGACATGTGCCTGTGGTGCATGTCCAGTCTGTGAAAATCAGGGCAACGTAAGGAGGTGGTTAGTGTAGGCAGGTGGCCAGTTATGCAGATTCCATTATATTTTGCAAAACTTTTGCTCGGTTTTTAATCTACACACGCAGGTAAAATATGTTACGAACTGTGGACCATGCCAACCATCTGAAGGCTTCCGGTCAAGAGCTGTTACTTGCTAAGTCCGCCCACACTTCTAGTTCCCCGCCTCAAGGGCACGCCCGAGATTAACTGGCTTTAGATAGTCATTTTTATGAAAATGGAAATATATCAAGTCAGTGCACTTCCCTTAAGAGATTTAAACAACTGAAAAAATAAAAACTGTTTAACTTTATTCTTTTTCACAACATTTTTAATCACATTAAAGTCTGACAGAAGAAAAAATAAATATAACCATATGAGAACAGATGAAATAAAACTCTATTAAAGACATAGAGGTTCTCTGTCAAAGCCCACTGACTTTAAGGATTTCTATGGCATCAGGCTACAGAGTGGCTCAAGTTCCTTTCATTAACTGTGCCCTTAATCAACTTCTCACCACAAGGCAGGGCACGCGTGGGCTCAGCAGTGGTTTATCTTCTAAGGCTGGAGTTACTTAATAAAAAGTAACTTGTAATGGTTGCTGGAAGGGAAATCAAATACTAGAAACGAATTCAGGTGCTGAGATCAAAGCCACAGTTTCATTGATTAATGTGTCAGGATAAACGTTCTGAGGCAGTTCCCTCCCCTCTCAGAGCATTCAGTGTTTCTGTTGCTGTGATATCTTCATAAAGATACAGGGCAATTATTCACCTTGGAACAGTAGACAACGAATGAGTATAGGAGATGGGAAAAAATCCTAATTAAAAGGCCAACTTATAAAATAATAATCTAAGCTACATTACACTTCACCCTGATTGCAGTGTTCTCTCTTGGACTTAAGGATACATTTGGCTCCCAGCAACACTAAAGCTCATTATAATCATCATTAAAATAACACTTTTCTCAAGCCAGCGGGAGTTGGGTGTCTGGCTCAAGCTGTGCGTTCATTCCCGGGAGAAAGTAGCAGGCAGTGCGTGAGCTGACCCCTCAGGAGCGTGAATGGGCTGTGATGAGCTCCGCAGGGGCCATCCAGGGCTTATAGAGGTGAAGACCCCCTGCTGCCTCCACTTCCTCTGTGTTAGCAGCACTCAGGCCACTGCCAAAGGGTGCCTGGGGTTTAAGTGAGCTACGTTCTTAGAGATGTGATGCTTCAGATGAAAATGCAGACGTGGTGTACATATGGTAAATTACACACATACTCCACACACGCATTCCCACACCATGCACCTGACAAGTGCTCACGTAGTCAAGTGCAATGAATGTATCTACAGAGTCTGTGACCATCTTTACAGGAAATGAGAAATACTTTAGCTAAATTCAGACATTAGAAGTGTCTGTAAAGATTAATTCCTTCAAATCCCTTTTCTAAAAGTGCAAATTCACTGACTCTCCCAGCTCTCATATACAGCCACTTTAGACAGGAAACCGAGAAAGTAGGAGACTCATTCCATTTTATTTTGCAAAATAACTCAAAGTTTTTATATGAATGGTAGAATTGTTTTGTGAATATTTCTGGATACTGTAAACATGGTTATATATTAGACATTTTAAAATCCTTCCAAGAATTTAAAATACAATTTTTTTTTCTATTTTATTTAAAGGTTTTCTGTTCAGCAAGAGTTGAATTATATTAATCAAACCTAATTGAAGAAAAAATTTTAAGTCTGAAACCTGGTTTTCCTAGGGTCATGACATAAAAAAACAGTATAAAAAGGACAAGGATTTTTTTTTTTTTAGTTGAACTATCAACCAAAGCAGTATGTGGACTAGTTTATATATCGCCAACTAATAAACTTTGAACCTTCAGAATCAGAAAGATGCTATCTACAAAATAGCTAAAAAATGGATATTATTTAAGTAATTTATTTGTTCTCAGTACCAGGAAGCATAATAAGAACTTGCATACACCTTTCAAAAGACAGCAAATGAAGAAAAAAGCAAGTCGAATCTGCTTGTAATGAAAGATACAAACCTCCCTCCTGATACAGAGATAAGCTCACCTAGTTCCCTTTTGTTTCCTTTCTTTTGTAATATTGCAAAACAAGCCCACTAAATATTAAAATTCTTTAATTAATGAGATGAATAACATCAAGGAAACCATTCACTTATGGAACAAGGAAAAAAGAGGTAATATGTTCATTTTGTTTACTGTTTTCTTGGTATTGGAACCACAGACTTAACAGTAAATTTCAAGTGGAAGTATTCCACACGATAATTGTGGAATTGGGCATGAAAGAGCTTATATAAAGGCTGTTGATCATGGGTGTTATAAGTACTTACTGGGTGTTAGAAGTACTTACTGGACATAAACAAGTCACGGTGTCTGTCAAGTGAAAATGGGGATGAAATAATCCTATGAACGAAGGCCTGTGTGCAGAAGGGAGAGGCCAACTCAGGGTGCTTGGGATTCCTCTGAAATAGAGTCCATCCATTCTCTCTCTCCTACACAGCCATGCTCTGGGGGCGGGGGGTACAGTCACCTCCTAACTAGATTTCAGAAAGCACTGGAAATGCCTTGCTGCAGACTTTACCTGCCTCCTTCTATCTGCTTTCTGTGCTGTGTCAAGGGAGAGAGGAGAGATTCTCCTACAGAGTGGATCTCACCATGTGATGATTCTGAGGCATCCCTGGACGTGGATCCTCCCTAACACTCAAGGCAAAGCCCTTCCAAGGTTGTCCTGTTCACATCTCTCTGTCTTTCACCAGTTGCTCCACTCTCCACAATCGACGCCCACATTTTTACTCAAGTACTAGACTACTTGAATTTTTCCAAAATTATTCTGGGTACATGCTGTTCCCTCAAGTTTTGATACCCTTCTCCACACCCTTCCCAAGTTACATCTCATTCTTTCAGGATCAGGTTAAGAAATAACTTTTTCTAAACAGGCATACCTCATTCCCTCGGATGAATGGGCCCCCTCATTCTGCCCTAGTGGCAACCTGTGTATGCACCTCTGTGTACCCCAGGACAACGTCCACGCTGTGTTGTAAGATGCGCCTCTGTGTACCCCAGGACAACATCCATGCCGTGTTGTAAGATGAGCCTCTGTGAACCCCAGGACAACATCCACGCCGTGTTCTAAGAGCCCATTTACTCTTCAGTCTCTCTCTTCCAACTCACTTGCAATCAGCTTGAGACCACGAATAGCATTTCTTCATCACCATCTCTCCTAGCTAATGACTCATATAATAATTGCTATACTTATAAAATAATTGCTATACTTATAAAATGTGTGTATGAGGCACAATGATAAACTCTTTCCCGCATTAGTCTAACCCATGACCAACCTCTTGTGTTAGGCGCTACCATTGGCACCATTATTTTTAGATGAGGAAATGAAGGAGCATAAAGGTTAACCAGAATCGTAACTATCAGAGATGGAAATAAATTTTGAAGACCAAGTTATCTCACTATAGAGCCCATGCTTTTAAGCACTATTTTAATAGAGTACTTAACAAAGATTTTATAACGAGTGAACGAGGATTCATATTCATACAGCTGTCAACAGTTGCACTTCCTCTTCCAAGATGTTCTCAGCAGAGCTGGCAATATAACCTAAAAAATGTGATTGTTTTCAAAAGATATTGTTACAACTGATCATTATAATCGATTTAATCTTCTAATTTAAACATTAAAATATTAAAGTCTTTAAAAGACATTATGTTCTAGTAATGCAGATTCTAGTTGCAAATCTATTTCAATTACTTTACATTCAAATATTTATTCCCCCTTTCCTTAGTTGAGTTTTTCCTTCATCTTTCTACTTTATCTTTGTATCTTTCAGCCTTCTTCAACTTATTAGGATGGAACAAGCCATAAAAGCTTGTTCTAAAGGGTGGCACCTGTGGATAAAAGGAGTAGGGCGCTGGACCCATATCCCGGAGGTGGTGGGTTCAAACCCAGCCCTGGCCAATAAAAATGCAAAAAAAAAAAAAAAGCATGTTATAAATACTGTTCTGAATAGCTCTTTAGGTATAAAGCTATGTATGAAGTCAAATCTGTTTAAAGCATTGTTATAATAACTAATGGGTGCATATGTGATTTGTTTTATAGAAAGTAAGCTAAAAAATTTAATCACACACAATAATTCTGCTAATAGTTAACATTTATCCAGCACGGATGGGTGTAAGGCTATATTCTAAACATTTTGCATATATTAATTTACTTAATTCCTGCAAGGACTCCATATTATCATTAATCCCACCTGAAAAATGAAGATTACATGAAGGCCAAATAATTACCCAAAGTCAGTCTTATAGCAAGTGGTGAAGTAAGCCAGGAAATCTCACTGCAGAACACAGAATTATTATAATTATTATAAAATGGAAATGATTTACATTTTTTTAAATGACAATTGTCAGAGGCCTAAACACCAAACTTGAGAATATAAGGCTAGAAGTGGCACCACTCTTCTCCTTTTGAACTGGCCTGCTTTTCTTTCACAGTAACTCATCAGCACTTTGCTGCACAGATAAAGAAACAATTAAGACAATTTTAAAGACAAAAGGAAACTAAGTTAGGAAGCCATGTGTCCTCGTAATTTATAAATTCAAATATGCACATATTTTGTTGAGTGAAGAAAACAGGATAAGGCATTCATTTTGCTATGTTTTGTTTCTTTGGCACTTAACCCCTGTTCTACCATGTCATTCTTATTTCATGTTATCTATTTACTGGAAAAATTAATTTCGGCTTCCATCTGAGTAAATACAGAGGTATTTTCGTGTCTGCATAGAATTGTGGAAATGCAACTTTGTTTCAAGTATAGTTCCTCTGAAATCACAAGTGACTATTAATCACTTGATGAACAGGCTCCTGAGTGTTACTTGTGCCTTTGTCTTTAAGTAGAGTGTTGTCTCTCTCCAGGCTGCTGCTGTCTCTCTGTCTTTTCCTCCATATCTGTTTTTATTCTTCTTTGTTGTTGTTCTTCTTTTATATTTCTCTCCACACTTATAACCTGTCTTGAAGTTTTTTTTTTGTTTGTTTTTGCCGGGGCTGGGTTTGAACCCGCCACCTCCAGAATATGGGGCTGGCACTCTACTCCTTTGAGCCACATGTGCTGCCCACCTGTCTTGAAATTTTAAAATTAATTTTCATCTAAATTATATATTCCTTCTCTTAGCTTTAAAAAATATTTTTTTTTTGTTCTTGAAAATATAATTTTAATGAAGCAGTCATTTGATATCTTGAAGAAATACAAGAGCTCATCCAAGTGCTTTTATTCCGTATATTACTAATTCCCATATTAATTTTTGAACAGGTCAGAATTTTTCTTTTTTTTTTCTTTATTGTTGGGGATTCATTGAGGGTACAACAAGCCAGGTTACACTGATTGCAATTGTTAGGTAAAGTCCCTCTTGCAATCATGTCTTGCCCCCATAAAGTGTGACACACACCAAGGCCCCACCCCCCTCCCTCCGTCCCTCTTACTGAAAAGCTTCTGTACAGCTAAGGAGACAATAACCAAAGCAAAGAGACAACCTACACAATGGGAAAGGATATTTGCATATTTTCAATCAGACAAAAGCCTGATAACTAGGATCTATAGAGAAATTAATCCACATGAAAAAAGCCAACAATCCCATATATCAATGGGCAAGAGACATGAATAGAACCTTCTCTAAAGATGACAGACGAATGGCTAACACACACACATGAAAAAATGTTCATCATCTCTATATATTAGAGAAATGCAAATCAAAACAACCCTGAGATATCATCTAACCTCAGTGAGAATGGCCCACATCACAAAATCTCAAAACTGCAGATGCTGGCGTGGATGTGGAGAGAAGGGAACACTTTTACACTGCTGGTGGGACTGCAAACTAGTACAACCTTTCTGGAAGGAAGTATGGAGAAACCTCAAAGTACTCAAGCTAGACCTCCCATTTGATCCTGCAATCCCATTACTGGGCATCTACCCAGAAGGAAAGAAATCCTTTTATCATAAGGACACTTGTACTAGACTGTTTACTGCAGCTCAATTTAAAAAATAAAATTTTAATACTTCAAGTTTTTAAGAAACAAACACAAGAATTTCACTTATTTGTAAGGCTATTGTTTAACATTTATTGCAGGATTGGTGACATTCAATAATTAGTAATCATAATGATAATGATGGCAGTAATGACTACTATTTATGGAATACTTACTATGGGCTAACCCCATTTACTTTGAGCAATTTCATGTATGAACTCATTAAATATTATCGAGGTCCCCAGGGATTAAATTTTATTCTTATCTTCATTTTACCATAAGAAACCTAGCTTTCAAAAAAGTAAATAACTTGTTTAAAGTCACATGGGTATTAGATGATGGAGCCAGAATCTGAGTCCAAGTAGCACTGTGTTAAACATCTAGACCAGCTTGGTGGTTACAAACCTTGGGCATAACTAGCTTTCCCATAGCTCACAAAGGAGCTCACTGAAGTTAGACAGGTGTGGGTTCAAATCCCCTTCTGCTCTTTCCTATGTGCTCTTAGGCGAGTGAGCACTTACCTTCTCCATGTTTCAGTTTCCTTATTTAGAAATCCAAGTACAATAATTCCTGCACTTAATTAATATAAGAATTATATGAAGGGACAAAAATTAAATAAAACCAAACCCAAAATAAAAACACTCAACACAGTGGTTAGTGCGTGTCAAACAGCCCCATATGATGTGTGTCTGCAGATTCCCTGATCTGCATTCAGTTCACTTTTTACAGCTTCATGGAAGGAAGAACAAGGTACACCATGGCTCTGAGCAAATGTAAGACTCAAAGTAAAAGGACCTGTCTTGTTCTCCCTCAGTTTTTTATCACTCACGCTCACCCACTCAGGAATCAGCCTTGGTCTCTGGGCTACCCCAGACGGAAAGAGCACTGTCCCCACTCTGGGGAACGGTAAGGAGCTGCTGCTCAGGATGTCAAGAGGTCCCAGACAGCCTCACCCCCAGCTGGGCTCAGGCCTCTAACCTACCTCCTCAGGGACTGGGCTCTATTTCATGGTGACTCATTGTCACCTCAGTAGATTAATTCCAGTAACACAGAAGCGGCACTATACTTAGAACCTACCCCCTAAGAGCAGGGAAGAGCCATGAATAAAGCCAAGTTCCCCCAGCAAAGAAGCCCCTTCAGCTCCCGTTTTTCTTTTCATCCCGTGGCTGACTTCAGCCTAGAAACATGAAAGTCATGAGCCTTTCTGCTGTCACGTTAGCAAAGGAAGCAGATGTGTGGCGAGCGGCAGCTTTAACATTTTGTATCTGTGCCCTGTGTTTTGATTGGGGGATTGTACTTCTTCTCCCTGACCTGAAAAATAAGTTACAAACCAATATTTCTCCCACTGTCACCATAAACAAACTACCAAGACTCTGGGGGTTCTTAGCTATAAAGCATCAAACCTGGGATATCTAGGAAATATTACCATAGATCATTTAAATCTAAAACATGGCTGGAGTGAGCTCAAGAAAACTATGTACCTGTTATAAAATAAATACTGTTATTTCTCAGAGAATCTTTGCATCTCTTGATTTTATGGGTTTCCTATTTGCATAATTTAGAATATGGCAATTTATAAACCTCCTTGGCTGTGTAGGTTATGTATTGAATAAAAAATAAATATATATAATAAGAAGGATCTGAATTTCAGAGTCTTAAACTCATAGCCAGATACTCAAATCTTGCCAGTAGAGTGTCTGGTTTTGCTGGAACAGTACTTTAAAATAATTCTAACTGGAATACCTTTTAGAAGAATCATTCATTGAGAGAAACAGGAGCCCTGTATTTTAATGGGCTGCCTAACTTCCTCTTGCCTACTACTCGACTGGTTCTTATTATGCTTTGAGTCTGCTAAGCTGGAATTAGGTGCCTTCAAAAGTGTATATTGCCTCAAAATAGTTGCAGGTAAAAAGGGACTTCATTGTTAAAAGGTTCTCAGTTAATGAACAATTTACAGATGCAATTAAAATTTTAATTATTAAGGTTTCATTAATTTAACAAACCCCCCGCTATCAAAGACGTTGCACTCACGTGCTGAGGGACAGAATGGTTGTTGCAGGCATAGACTTACCATTCATAAGCCAAGTCTTAGAAAATTAAATTACTTTTACACAGTAAGACTTAGTAGGTAAAGATTGTTAATAATTCAGAAATACTGCATTTAAAACTTAGTTTAGGTGTTTAAATGCTGAAAAATTGGACTAGTAAGAAAGAAATGTATAAATTCTGGGAAGTCTTTGTAGGGATATTTTTTAAATGTGAGTAGGAATACAGTATAATAATAGAATATTAAATGAAATGTTCAACATGGCAGCAGTGAGCTTCCAGAATGTACAGTGTCCCCTACAGGTAAAGAATAAACCAGCATCCTTTTGGCCCTTTCCTACTACAGATAAGTCTAATATTGTCTATTATATCTTTTGGTAAGTTATTTTTCATTTCCTTACAGTATCAGATGATATACATATATATCTATTTGTTGAATAATTGAAAAATACACAGGTGGTTATGTCTACTGAATCTCAAATTTAAATATATGTCAGTGGTTAGACACCTGTAGCTCAGTAGTTAGAGTGCCAGCTACATGCACCAGGGCTGGTGGGTTTCAACCCAACTGGGCCTGCTAAACAAACAACAACAACAACAAAAAATAGTTGGGCATTGTGGCAGGCACTTGTAGTCCTAGCTACTAGGGAGGCTGAGGCAAGAGAATTGCTCAAGAGTTTGAGGTTTCTGTGAGCTGTGACACCACAACACTCTACAGAGGGCAACAAAGTGAGACTCTGTCTCAATAAAAAAAGTAAAAATAAATAAATAAATAAATAAATATCCGTCACAAGTTTGATGGGGCATGAAGGCAAACTAATGTTAGATGAAGAACATCATTTAATTTTCAATATATAGGTATTGCATTAGGCACTCATATTTTTAAAGCCTACCTTATAGCCTTTTATAGCTTAATAAATATTACAAAAGTATTGAAAACAAACACAAAGCTTTAAAAATGCAGACACTACCCACACCCCACTCTCAAGGAAAGCTTTGTTAACGGTTCGGTACACATGCTTCCAGGCTGGGTCTTATGCTTTCCTGGATATAGGCCCCTGTGTACTCTACACGACTACCTATTAGCTCTGCTTAATGAATGTTCCATTCTCTTTCTAGAAACCCAGGATCTTTATGAATAATCTTTATGAATAAAGAGATTTAGCCACAGAAAACAAGTGTCACTTGTTTATGCAAGATATCAATTATGCAAGATATACCATTTTCTTCCTCCCCTCCTCACTACAGCAAGACCAGGAGTGACCATGCAGCACGGAGCCCTGGGCTGACTCAAGACAGCCATAGAGTGAATGAGAACTAAACCTCTGGGCCAGGTGTAGTGGCTCATGCCTGTACTCCCAGCACTCTGGGAGGTCTGGGTGGGAGGATCGCTTGAGGCCAGGAGCTGGAGACTAGCTTAAACAATATAACAAGGCATTATCTCTACATAAAATGGCTAAATCAGCCAAGCATGGTATTGGGAGGCTGAGACAGAAGGATCTCTTGAGCCCAGTCCACTAATTTGAGGTTGCAGTGAGGTATAATGATATTATTGTACTCTCGCCCTGATGACAGAGAAAGACCCTGTCTCCCAAAAACCAGACCAAAAAACTCAAACCAAACCAAAACAAAACCCACAATCTGTTTTTATTAAGTCAATAAATTTGTGTGAATGGTGCATATACTCACAGCTGTAGCCATGTCTTTGTCTAAATTATTTGGTATGCTTTGGGTTTTTGATATTCAGAATCTCTCTCTCTCTCAATAATGAAATGCCCTAGGAATATGTTAAAAAGAACAGTACCTCGTTTTTAAAATAAAACTGACATACTGAAGAACACATTGGCTTAAATATAAAGCTTTACTTTTTCTTAAAGCATATACTATAATTTAAATCAATATACTAGACGTAGAGTATCAATGAGATATTATTACCATTGTCTAATCAACATCGCTGAAATATGCTCACAGGCTGAACGTGTGGTCACCACCACCTCACACCTCTGGGCTGGGCGCTGGGCTTCAGGAAGCCTCACTGTGGCTCTCTGCCATCCTGTATTCCTCCTCCGGGGCAAGGAGTCCGCGCAGAGCCAAATGGACGTGTCCAGCAGCATTTGGAACACCTCTTCCAGGTGCTCTCCAGGTATCTAGACCTCTCAGTAGTTCTTCCCCAGTGGTCCTGAGCCAGCCCAGGTCTATGCAGGCCTCTTTCTGGTCTCTTCCACCAGAGGTAGTATGCATTACTAGTGTGTGTATGCCTAGACCAGAAGCCTGGCTAAATGACAGTTTTCAGAAACCAAGAAATGGTCATGACAGGGCACAGAAGACTCACCTAAGGTGGTGCCACGGTCCCCAGGGATGCGGCATTGAGCCGCAGGTGGAGAAGAAACTGCCCAGGCAATAGGTGAGGGGCTTGCAAGGCAGCCCCAGTCTGACACCGGGGTCCAAGAGTCAGAGGACAACAAATTCAAATCTGGGCTTCCAGGTCACTGTGAACTTGTATTTATAAGGTAGGAAGGTGTACTTAACAGTTTGCCTTTTATTTCATAATTTTTATACACTTGCCCAAGCCCCACAAAACATGATGGGCAGACCTACAAGTGATTAGTACTCTTGGCCTTAATGTAAAACTGTGATGATCAAAATATAATTTCTTATATAAATTGCTAATATAAATTCAGTCTGACTGCAAGGAGCTTTACCTGTCACTGTTAATTAAAACTGTGCTTTGTCACCTGTGATGATCCATTTATTACTGTAAAAGTCATTAATTTTTGAACAGTAAGAAATTACAAACTGTAATTGCAAGGGCTGTTTTATTTTTAAGAAAGGTAGCAAAATCACCTTAATATTCAACAATGGTGAGGTGATTTTTGAGTGTTACCATATTTCCATCTCACAGTCCACTGGATTTAGTATTGGCAGCAGGCATAATTTTTCAGTTTCTTAATTAGATTTAGCCATTAATTTAACTATCCTATCATACAGGAAAGAGAGTATAACCCTATGTGTGACTTGATTTTTTTTTTTCTGCTTTTGCTAAAACTTCCTGATGGAAGCACATGGTCACATTTCTATCTGGAATCTTGTCTTTCACCCAGTTACTTAATATTCACATGATCAGGTACACAGAGGGGAGGGGGACTCAGCTTCTTATTTACTTTCCACTGACATAAGAATTCAAAAATCTGAGCTGCAATAAAAGTACAATCTACTTTTATAGAAGAATTTCCAAGTACTTGCCAAGCCATTGCCTGATTGATCCTCATCACCCTTCTGGGATGGGCTCACTACGTTTGTTATTCCCTTCATTTCACAAGTGAAATAAACCAAGGTTCATAGAAGATGAGGAACATTTTCAAAGTCACACAGCAATTAAGTAGCAATTCTCTGACCCTATGTCCATGTCCCAAAATAAGTTTATCTCTCTAAACTTACTCATTTGGTGGCAGACGTCATTGGAGATTCATATGTGTACAACACTTGCTCAGTACTTTCCCCAAATCAATACATAAAGTATCCGTGGATATAAGGTAGGTCAGAAATAATTCCTACAACCAAGAAGCTCATCTACAAATACCACAGCTAAGCTATGTCTAGTCGAATTAAAGAGAGTCGCAGGAAAGCACAGGGCACTGTAGAAGTTCTAAGGAGAAAGATGAGATTTCTGGCAAAGCAATCAAAATGGCCATGGCTTGGTGAGAAGAGTAGAATCTAAGCTCAGCTTCCCAGGATAAATCAAGGTGAGTATGCAGAAATCCAATTTTCCAGGCTGAGGAAACAGAATAAGCAAAAGCTTGCTGATAGGAAAAGACATATGTGTATGCACCTTGGTCTGTGTAATTATGTTTCTTTATGTAAATGTGTACACCTACATCTATGGTGATGATGATGTCTACCACTATGTCTATATTCATAGCTGTATAACCTGTATCTGTGCATTGATATCTACATGTAGCTGTCCATAGTTGTAGGTCTGGTAGTTCCTGCCCAACCTGAAGGTGAAACCCACCTTCACCATATGCATAACAAAAGGCAAAAGATCTAAAAACCAATTAAAAATTGTTTTAACTTATCAGAGTAACACGGATCATAAAAGATAGTTGAGGAAATGTTATTGTGGGATATGGAAAACAAACTTTTATACATTTATTGGTGAGAGTATAAAATAATATTGTGTGTGAGTACCTCTGAGACCATAATTCTAGTTCCAAGAACTTATATATTACCACAAACATTTCTATATCTTTACATACTATATTGAATAATATGTAAAGATATATAAATAATGTTTGTAGTAATATATACAACAGAAAAATTTGAAAACACACCAATTCTTAAGCATACAGAATTGTTTCAAAAACTTACATATCTATATTTAAGAAATGGTAGATCTGTAAATATAAGTCCTCATTATATTGTTAAGAAAGAAATGATAGAACAGTTAATGCTTGCACTTACATAAATAGAATATACTGACATGTGCACAAAAATTATAAAAGGTATACACCAAAATATAAATAATTTTTAATCTCTAAAAATAGGACTACATGAAATTTTCATGTTCTATTTAACACCAGTTGATTGGAAGGAATATGCAAATTATTTCTATTTTAATTATTTGATGTTGAATTATTATAAGTTCTCATAAACTCATAATCCTTCCCAAACCCCACTAACTTTAAGGGGTACATTATTCAAATAATCTCAACTTTATTTAGAATATTTTCTTTGGTTATGTTTGATCTTCTGAAGGGACAAAAACAGCACTGCTTCAATGGATTTCACAAGGTCTATGTTTTTTGAATGCACACAAAGGTTGGTGTGTGTGTGTACCAAATGCTCAAAATAGCATGGAAACCTTTAAAGGATTTGCTCTAAATTGAAAACACTATTATCAGGAAAAAAGAAAGGATAGGTAAGCTACAGTTTCTCCATGACAACTGAGTAAGTATTCCATTAATTTTCATGACAAAAAAAAATGTTAAATTATTTAAAACAAAACTTTCTATCTGATAAGGTTATTCTTAGATTTTCTATTTTCTTCATCCTTTTTCCATAAAAGGGAATATGCTCTCAAATAATCTTTCAACAATATTTTAATTAGCCAATTTCTTTATACAACTGTAAACCCTTCTAAGGATTTCAGCGCTCTGAGGTATGCTTCAAAGCAGCAATAAGCATTTTTGCCTGTCTGAAATCTATTACCCCAAATGGAATCCATCATGTAACAAAAGGTATTTTCCTCTTTTTCCTTATCCAGAAAAGGAATTTAGAAAACATAAAAAAAGTTCAGAAAATGAGCATCTCAGTACCACTGGTTGCTATGAAAACATTTGACAACGACCTATTTCTTTTTATCAAAAATTCTGTACTCCCCATCAGTGTATTTCTCTGCGGATCTTGCAACTTCACATGACATTTTTAAAGCTTAGCTTCGAGTTTGCCACTGGATGTAGGTCACAAATTTATCCTGCTTCTATTATTTCAGTTAAAAAAAAAAAACCTTCCAAAGAAGATTAGTTGAAAAAAATATAGATTCATACATACATATGTCTAAAGCTGTCAGGGCCTTCTGGGGGTTGACAATGCCTGACACTGTAAATTTGAATGAAGGTGGCTTGCCAATTGGGAAAGCACAGAGCCTATGCAAAGTAATTTTCCACTAAAGAAAACTGTCAAGATTGAAGGTACCGTGACTGTTATTGATTACATGATAGTGGGAATACAGTTGCCTCAGCAAATGGCACAGGCTTACATGTGGATGCGACAGAGAGGATGAAACCTTGTTAGGTTCAAGTCAAATGGAACAGTAAACACGTAGAATTTACTGCACCTTCATGGGAGAATCCTGGAAAAGCTGGTATGACCCCACCACCACTCTGTGACGAATAACTCCAAGACAGCATGCAGTTTATAGGGTCATTTTAACATAAAAGTGACAATGACTTTCACCATCAGTAAATTATTTATTTATTTATTTATTTATTTTAGAGACAGAGTTCCACTTTATCACCGTCAGTAGAGTGCTGTGACATTACAGCTCACAGCAACCTCCAACTCCTGGGCTTAGGCGATTCTCCTGCCTCAGCCTCCCATGTAACTGGAACTACAGGTGCCCGCAACAACGCCTGGCTATTTTTTGTTGCAGTTTGGTTGGGCTGGGTTTGAACCCGCCACCCTTGGTATATGGGGCCAGCGCCAAACCCACTGAGCCACAGGTGTCGCCTGACCATCAGTAAATTATTAAGAGTGATCTCCTGTAACCTTGTGTCATGAAGAAGGCAAGTAGACAAAGTAAAATAATTCAGCAAATTTTTGAACTGTAACACAAATTTCTCTCAGAAGACTATGCAAACTTGTAACATGTTAGGTAACACTTCTATCTGATCTCCCCAGTTCAGTCTCTGACTCATCCTATAAACTGAACTCTTTCAAGAATTAAAACAATTTTACGACTGTTATGAGGGCCTTTGAAAAGCATCCCTATTATTTACCCCATTGAGCAACAAATAATTCTCAACTGACTATGGGAAGCAAGTAAATTATTCTGGTTGAACAAATCTATATATTCTGAAAGACTGCAGCTTGACTAGCAACTCTGACTATCCTTTTTAAACAATAAAATCACTCTGTTGCTTTAGAGAATGGTTACAGACTTACTCTCCTACAGTTGAGAACATAATGATTTTGAGGACAATGTCAAACATCAGGACAAACTGTCATGTGCCAAACTTCCATAATAACAAGCTCCTGGTCCTACCATATTTCTCTGACACCCAGGGTTTGCCTTCACTGACAATTACTCTCTGTCTTGTGAGTAATTGAAGCATCCGCACCTGCTACTGCAGGTAAAAATCAAAGGCAGGCAATAACACAATATGCGTGTGATTTAAGAAACCGTTCCGCCACAGCCCCTAATTGCTCTCAGGATCTGAATTGACAAAACCATAAGGCATTCAACAAAAGGTTCTATGCAGGTAGGCCTATAAAACCTAATTATTTCTCACAAAGCAGACCATTCCATTTAAAATAAAAGAAAGATATGAGCAATAAAAACCATGCCATTAACAATTAGTCTTCTGCACATATGATGAGACTCAGCGAGATAAAGAAGCCTCTAAATTTGATGACGAATCCCGTATTTCTGGTGAGGTTCAATATTCTGTGCTAATTATGTCAAAAGACCTTGTGCTACTTAAAAGTACTCAGACTACAGAGTATGATGCTATCTTCATAGACTCGCTATTAACACTATAACTTTTATATTAAAATACACTTGAATGTATAAATTCGGGAGTCATATTTTTATTTTTTGCTTTCTTAAAACTATTTTTAGAAATGTTTTTAAGTTTTTGCCAATGATAGTATTTACTGATACATAAGTTATCCAGCCTTAATAGACTTAAAAAAAAAAAAAAAGCCAAACTTTTGTTAAGCAGAAAAGTCTATTTTCAGGAAGAATTAAAATATATCCAAAGGTCCAACCAACAAATAAAGACTGTATATAAAGAGAGTTTAGACCAGGAAATACCATCTGTTGATTACTAATTATTTCTTTAAAATTCATTTAAAATCAATACAAAAGAGAACAGAATGAACTCACTAGAATCCAGGACACGACAGACATGTAGACTTTTTTTATTAAGTTGAATTGCCATCCCTCTTCTAAATAAAAAGATTTGTTCCCTCACATGGCTCTGTACTGATTTGTTTCTATAAAGGTACTTCTCTACTAGCTTGTAAATGCAACGTGAGTTAATATACATGGAAGTTATCTACACACCACAGCTGTGCGAAACACCACAGTTGAAGTTATTGGTAGTGTTTAATGTGTAAGTTATTTTTAAAAAACTCAAGTAACACAATACCCCAAATTTCTAGATGTAGAAACCACCCAGAGGAAACACTATCTTTGCCATTAGCATGGGATGGCCAGGGAAGATCTCATTTTCTCTGGGGCTATATTTAATTTGTAAAGGTTCATAGTCTTGGTTAAATAAAAGAGAATTCTATTGACATTCAAGTAATACTGCTCAAAAAGAAAACCATTTTAATTTTTTTCTGGATGTGTGGAATAGAAAGACAAGTAAAAGCAGTTTTAAAGCCACAGGGAACCAGAGGAGGCTTTTTTTCACTCCTCTTACCTGTACAATAGTTAATGTCTCCACAGAAACCAATGGCATTGCAGTGAAGTGCCATCCACAAACCTGAGTTTTTAAAATATACACAAGTATATCTCAAAAACATCGAAAAACACATGTATATATCCCCAAGGGCATTGCAGTGAAGTGCCATCCACAAACCTGTGTTTCTAAAATATACACAAGTATATCTCAAAAACATAAATAAAAAAAAACAAACATGTATACATCCCCCCATGGTGAAAGGTGATCATTAGTCTTTGCAGAACAAGAAGGATGGCTCAAAATTATATGACGATCTCTTAGTGAAACCGAATTCTTTTTTAATCATTTTATTAAAGGACCACATAGATTAAGAAGAAAACTCCTTGTATATGATAACTGAAGACTTCTTTGAAAAACTTTGCTCCTCAAAAGTATTTTACCAATAGTTATAATTACATTGGCTGTGTTTGACTTCCCAACAGGTAACAAAAGGACGGGGCCATATCTTCACAGTTTTCTACTGATTGCCTAGTCTGGAATTTAGCCGTGTGTATCTAAATTCTTCTGACTTGACTCTACCCTGCATTACCCCTCTGTCCTCACATCCACTTGTAGCTTTATTGCTTAACCTAACACTCAAAAGTCTCTCCTTGCACATGCATGATTTTTTTTGGTATGTAAATGTTTTCATATTATGAAACTAAGGCAGCTTGGTAGAAATCAAATATCAGAGTCTAAGGGCTTTGTGTAGCCCCAAGTTCAATCTCATCTCTGTCACTGATTCACTGTGGTGCCCTGAGTTAGTCACTTTTCTCCTTGTGTAAGGGTTACTCCAGTGCCTGGGGCGTGCACCACTAAGGCTCATTCAAAAAAGGAATGGAGTGCAGCTCAAGGTGTATCTGAACAGCTGTATTTTCATTTAAACCTTAGAGTTCTGTTTTCTAAAATTGAAAAGTCAGATAAACAACTCTGCATCAGTTTCCTATTAACAAATTCTAGGTGGATTGCTTCAGCTCAGGAGGAGAGGAAGGGGAAAAAAAAAAAAAAAAAAAAAAAAAAACAAATTCTACTATTTAGTTGCTTAAAACACCAGAAATGAATTATCTTACAGTTATGTTTGAAATTTGTTTCACTGGGTTAAAATCATGGTCTTGGCAGGGCCACATTCTTTGTGAATGGCCCAGGTGCATCAGCCCTCACTCTTTCCAATGTCCAGAGCTGTTCACAGTCCTTAGCTTATGACCTCATTACTCTGGCTTCTGTCCTTGTCGTCACGTTCCTTCTCTGACACTGCCACGCTTGTCTCCCTCTTATGAAGAACTTTGTAGGCAACCTAGATAACAGGGGATAATCTCCCTACTTCAAGATACTGAATCACAACTGCAAAATCCCTTTTGCCACATAGGGTAATTTGTTCACCAATTCCAGGTATTAGAACATGGAGATCTTTTGGGGGAGGCATTATTCTGCCTATCAGTGGCACATAAAATTTAGATAAATTTTAATGACATTTTCTGGCACCTTTATGGGGTCTGGAGCTTAAGATTCCTATCAGCCATTCCCAAAGGCACACACCAGCCCTCTACTCTGGCTACTTCATAATTGGCTCACCATACCACATTATCAGTTATAGCTTTTATAGGAAAATATTTCACATGCAAAAAATAAATGTGTCAAAAATTAGATTCAAGTAATAGCTAGACACCAAAAATACAAATGCAGGTTTCTGCTTAAAGATGATACATCAGAGAAAAGAAAACAGACATTTAATTATGTATAGATGCAATGCAAACTCTAGGAAAATATGACAGAAGTTCCACATTCGATACAAGAAACTCATTTTGAAAATATAAACCAGGACTGCTTGGCTTCCTCCACCCAGTCTTAATGATGGGAAAAAATTTATTTGTTTCTACCTGTAGAGTACAAAGTATATTACAGTAATACAGAGATCTAGATAGATCTTTCCTCACCTTGAGAAAGGCAGTAACCAAAGTTCACATAGAAAACAAGGCAGTGTTCTGTAAAATTTAATTAAAATGAACTAATCTGGCTCTTTTGATTGCTTTCAAAATTATCTTGTAGTTTTCCAAGAAATGGAATGTTATAAAAAGTAAGAAAATATAGCACTTCTGCAGTAGTGATTAACATGAGTGCATTTACAAGAATTTTTGTAGATATACAATTAACAATAATATTTTAGCATATTTCCCAGGAGCCTGTGGTTTTTGGCATTTGGGGAATACATTTCATTTTGCTGATTCACTCCATTGCTCATATCTTCCCCACTTATTTCCCAAAAGATGAATATACTAACAATGCCGGGTTTCATCTTCCTTCTGATGGGAAGAATGTAAATTTGCTCAGTTTGGTTAAGTGAATTAGCTCCTTTTAGCCACAAAGGTCCTCTTAATAAATTATGCTCCAGCGCATTAAATAGTACCTTTGTGACCAGCAAAGTTCTTTTGGCTTTTTCGTTTCCTATCATTCTCTTACTGCTTATAAGGTACTAAAAATCTGTCCTAAAAAAATTACCTACAATTAATTCTGTACTTTTCTACATCCTTCCTTCCCTCAAGTCTTAAAACCTGGTGTCCTCCCTGTGGTACCCTCATCCCCACCCAGCATCCTCCCCGTGGTACCATCATCCCCACCCAGCGTCCTCCCCGTGGTACCATCATCCTCACACAGCGTCCACCCTGTGGTATCGTCATCCCCACCAGTGTCCTCCCCATGGTACCGTCATCCCCACCCAGCATCCTCCCTGTAGTATCGTCATCCCCCCCAGCGTCCTCTCCATGGTACCGTCATCCCCACCCAGCGTCCTCTAACTGGTACCATCATCCCCACACAGCGTCCTCCCTGTGGCATCGTCATCCCCACCCAGCGTCCTCCCTGTGGTATCATCATCCCCACCCAGTGTCTTCCCTGTGGTATCGTCATCCCCACCCAGCATCCTCCCTGTAGTACCGTCATCCCCACCCACCATCCTCCCTGTGGTACCATCATCCCCACCCAGCGTCCTCTCCATGGAACCATCATCCCCACCCAGCATCTTCCCTGTGGTATCGTCATCGCCACCCAGCGTCTTCCCTGTGGTATCGTCATCCCCACCCAGCATCCTCCCTGTAGTACCGTCATCCCCACCCAGTGTCCTCCCTGTGGTACCATCATCCCCACACAGCGTCTTCCCTGTGGTATTGTCATCCACACCCAGTGTCCTCTCCATGGTACAGTCATCCCCACCCAGCATCCTCCCTGTGGTACCATCATCCCCACCCAGCGTCCCCTCCATGGTACCGTCATCCCCACCCAGCGTCCTCCCTGTGGTACCATCATCCCCACCCAGCATCCTCTCCATGGTACCGTCATCCCCACCCAGCGTCCTCCCTGTGGTACCATCATCCCCACCCAGCATCCTCTCCATGGTACCGTCATCCCCACCCAGCGTCCTCCCTGTGGTACCGTCATTCCCACCCAGCATCCTCCCTGTAGTACCGTCATTCCCACCCAGTATCCTCCCTGTAGTACCGTCATCCCCACCCAGCATCCTCCCTGTGGTACCATCATCCCCACCCAGCATCCTCTCTGTGGAACCATCATCCCCACCCAGCATCTTCCCTGTGGTATCGTCATCCCCACCCAGTGTCCTCTCCGTGGTACCGTCATCCCCACCCAGCATCCTCCCTGTAGTACCGTCATCCCTACCCAGCATCCTCCCTGTGGTACCATCATCCCCACCCAGCGTCCTCTCCGTGGAACCATCATCCCCACCCAGCATCTTCCCTGTGGTATCGTCATCCCCACCCAGCGTCCTCTCCGTGGTACCGTCATCCCCACCCAGTGTCCTCCTGTGGTACCGTCATCCCCACACAGTGTCTTCCCTGTGGTATCATCATCCCCACCCAGCATCCTCTCCATGGTACCGTCATCCCCACCCAGCATCCTCCCTGTGGTACCATCATCCCACCCAGCATCCTCTCCATGGTACCGTCATCCACACCCAGCGTCCTCCCTGTGGTACCGTCATCCCCACCCAGCGTCCTCCCTTTGGTACCGTCATCCCCACCCAGCGTCCTCTCTGTGGTATTGTCATCCCCACCCAGCGTCCTCCCTGTGGTACCGTCATCCCCACCCAGCGTCCTCCCTGTGGTACCGTCATCCCCACCCAGCATCCTCCCTGTGGTACCATCATCCCCACCCAGCATCCTCTCCGTGGAACCATCATCCCCACCCAGCATCTTCCCTGTGGTATCGTCATTCCCACCCAGCGTCCTCTCAGTGGTACCGTCATCCCCACCCAGCATCCTCCCTGTAGTACCGTCATCCCCACCCAGCATCCTTCCTGTGGTACCATCATCCCCACCCAGCATCCTCTCCGTGGAACCATCATCCCCACCCAGCATCTTCCCTGTGGTATCGTCATCCCCACACAGTGTCCTCTCTGTGGTATCCTCATTTCCATTTTCAATGCTGAAAACCAAGAAGTCAAGGCCACAGCGGCTTCCTGAGGACTCAGTACTGGAGGCAGGGATTCATAGTTGTGACTACAATCTGCCTTTCTACTGCTTAGACCACTGAGAAATGAAGCTTATGTTCATATTCATTACAAAAGCGCGTATTTCCTATATCAATGAGAAAGCAGAACAGTTTTTACCAATGCTCTGCAAAAATCAGGCTGTTAGGCTACCCTCATGACACATCTGAATAAGAACATCGGGTTAGAAATTTAGGTCAAAACAAATGAAAAGAGTTTGACAAGAGTAGGCTAACATATTTATTGTCACATTGACTTACATTTGCCCTAAAATTTATGGGTATATATTTTTAACTTGCATTGGTGACATCTAGTTTGTATCCTTTTTTATCTTACATTCACACTTGATAAATCATAATGAAATTTGGACTTTGACATGGGAAAATACATAAGGGAGATAGAACACAGAACAAAATTAAGAGGAAGGTAAAGCCCACTCATTAAATTTCTTGTTTTTCCTTGAAAAGTAAAGAAAAATGCTTGTTCATACTTGCAGAACTAAAAAACAATTTAAAAACTTTACAAAAATAAGTAAGCAATTTACTAAAAAATTATGTATGTACAGCTATAGCATGTAAAAATTGCTATAAATTTTATAATTTGAGTCATATGTATGTCCATCTTGAGGAAATTTTCTAGTGTTTTATAAATGAGATATTTGATATTTTTTACAGCCATACTTTGGGGGCTAAAACTGTATTTTAGCACCCCAAATTTATTATCAGTTATGATTACAATGATGAGTGAAAGTACACAAGCTGAAAATGTGTCTATAATAGCAAAAGTAAAAACAAACATCATACAGGTTACAGTAGTTAGAGTATATGTGAATTTTAGAAATTATGTGATATTGTTAATACAAGTAAATGAAAGTTTATATTAATACCCTTCAGTTAATTCATAAGAAACAGCACGGTAAGTGATGGAGCAACACACTCTACTATGGAGCTAATTATACAGAGGACAGTCGAGGCAATTCTACAACCCCAGCCATACATATTTTCATCAGCTTTATTGTGTAATTACTTCATCTAAAATTGTTATTTAGAACTGAATTAAATGTGCATTTGCTTAATTTTCTCACTTTTATACAATAGAACAATATACATCCCTGGGATTGGCCATTGCCATCATTCAACCATAGTTTATTGATATGGTCAAATTGATTAGTAACGTAAGAGCTGGGGTTCTTATGATTAGGTGGGATTAGGCTTTTGTTTTCAAAATGTACCATTTATTAATTGTACCATATACAATGTCTCTTCCCATTTCATCACTGGTATTCTCTTAACTCCAAGTAGGGAAATAATACAAAGAGACAACAAAAGGAAGAATTTTTGAAACCAATTATGCATTCATTTGGGTAAACTTGTCCTGTATCTATGTGAGCAACAGAATTTAAATTTCAGATTTTTCCACAGAATAAAAAAAGTCTAACAAAAATGTTCCTCTTTGAAGACCCTTTTTCTTTGTAACACAGAGCATGTATAGAACCAACATATACGAGAAGTGAACAAATTTGATGGCAATGAATCCCATCATTTTAAAGTATTTTGCCATCAGTGGGTGAGGACTTATACATTAAAACAGAATAAGGTTTTTCTCCCATTAGAAGGTGACTAGAATCTGTTTAATGGGATAATTTGGGAAGTCTCTTATCTCTCATCGGTGAAAGAATAGGTATTTGAAAGAACAACACCTGAGCACTGATTTTATTTTCAGTTACATAAGGAAAAATATCTTCCTCCTGAGAATTGAGTATTGCAGTGTGATGCCCTTCTTTTCCTTGGAAAAAAATACCATAACATTATCATCAAGTAGCGTATATTGAATGGCTGAGAAAAAATGATATGAAAAGAGTAGTATTGTTAATAACAGCCAGCTAATAGCTATTGTTACACTCTGGCTGAGTCTATGACGATAGCAGGCTGTCCACATTCAGGAGAGACACGCATCTTTTTTTTTTTTTTCCTGATTAAAAACCCTCATCTAATCCATCAATATACCTACACATTGTAGGTCAATACAGAAGATCTTTCTGTTGTCATGGAAGTATGGTTTGGAGAAGTTTACACTTCCTTGTATATGTAGGGACATATTTCCATGTGGTTAAAGCTCATAAACAACAAGGACACATTTCCATGTGGTTAAAGCTCATAAACAACAGGGAAACAAGTCCCACTGGTGCTCTTCCAACTATCAGCGGATCGTATGCTTCTTAAATCAAAGAAGAGAGGCAGATGAAAGAGAAAAAAGAAATGTAGCAAATAGTTGTTTGCACTTCCGTTTTCTAGAAATTTCAGTCTACTCCCTCCCCTACGATAACTCTCATATGAATCCCCACTTTAACTCAAAAATGACTCCATCATTGGGCCACAGACCACTGGTTCACGGGGTGGGGGTGAATCACCCGAATCAACTGGGCCACTAATGTTCCTTCCCAAGTTTAAAAAACTGGAGCTGACAAAGAAAGATGCTTGGTAGCCACAACTGTAAAATATGAAACTTAGAAGTTAAACATTGCCATTTTCCCGCAATGGTGGGGGTGAAGCAGAATACTGAGGTAGGCAGTGCAGTCAAGAAACCAAGACAGGCAGAAACAGGATCCAAAGAGAAAGCCATCCTCGTGTAACTCTTTGCAGGGGGAGATTTCTGAGAACTGACTGCCCTGTCCATGCCCCTGTTGAATTGCTGAATCTTTTCTCAAATTGTATGATCTAACAGATTTCCCTTTTTAGGTCAAGTTGTTTGGAACTGAATTTCTTCATGAGCACCACAAAGAATCACAAATACACACACATATTTACCATCTAAATACATGAGACCACAGTCACACCTGCAAACTCACCCTACAAGAAGTGCTACATACCTCCTTGCTGAACATCACTGTGGTCCCCGTCCAAGTGTTCCCGCTGGAAAGCTGTGCACTGATGCCGGCACCTAGTCCACTCTTCAAAGCAATTTTGGGACTCTTTCTGGAATGGCCATCAAAGCTGTTGTCACACTACCCTGGATTTCCTAATTGTCACCAGAATATCTTCCTTTCAATATTCCCTTTATCTTTGGGTAAAGGAAAAGTCATTGGAGGCCAGATCAGGAGAGTCAGGGAGGGTGTTCCACTGTAGTTATTTATGTGCTGGCTAATGACTCCCTCACAGACTGTGCCATAATGTAAGAGGAATGTCATAATGTAAGAACCGTGCCTTGCCCAGGCCAAGATTTTCAGATAAGATTTCCCTGAAATATTTACGTGGTCTGTGATGCTTCTCAGTCAGGGGATAATGGTGATGTACAATTCCATAGATTTTTGCGATATTTTCACCAGCTCTTCCTGTTTCTGGCTACTCAGAAAAACAGTTAATCTATTTGTCAACTGCTGTTTTCTTCACGGCATTATCCCCACAAACGTGGACTAACATGTCCCTGACTTCACTTCCACTCTTGCCAATTTTAACAAGACATTTAATATTTGTTCGTTGTTCTAATGCAAGCGCAAAGTTGTCACAACAGTGCACAAAAACACACAGCAGCAGTTTGCCACTCAGAAGACACTGTCATGTGTCAACATGAACACAGCTGTGAGACACTGATACATCAAGGTTATGAAACCTTACTGAAACCTTGTACTGTGCTGCCAGAGTGAGCAAGTTCACGGACTTAATTGTCAGGCCTTGTATGCCGAGTACTTTTCTCTAGTGCTCACAGACATTCCACGATGCAGGGATGACTCTCCTCAGGTTACTGGTAGAGAACCTGATTGAGAGGCAGAGATATTAAATTACCAACACTTTTATTGTGAGAAATGACAGAGTGAAGGCCCAGTCACTCTGTAGATAACGCTTCCGGTAACACGACTTTGGAGAAAAGTCTATTGACTCCTAACAGCTTTAGGAGTTAAAAAGACTGGACCCTCACCTCTCACCACTTACAAAAATTGAATAAAGATGGATACAAGATTTAAATGTAAGACATGAAATGATAAAAATCCTAGAAGAAAGTGGGGGAAAAACTCTTGATGTGTTGGCCTGGGGAAAGATTTCATAAAGTAGACTGCAGTGGCAATCACAAAAACAACAAAAATAAACAAATGGGACTTGATTAAACTGAAAAGCTTCTGAACAGCTAAGGACATAACAATAAAATCAAACAGATAACCTTCAGAATGGGAAAGATATTTGCAGGTTATGAATCTGACAAAAGCTTGATAACTAGAATCTGCAGAGAACTCAAATTAATCAACAAAAAAAGCAAACAGTTCCATCTACCACTGGGCAATAGAATAGAACCTTCTCTGAGGAAGACAAACATATGGCCAACAAACATGTGAAAAAATGCTCATTATCCCTAATCATCAAAGAAATGCACATCAAAACCACCCTGAGATATCACCTAACTCCAGTGAAGATACCCCACATCACAAAGTCTCAAAGCTACAGATACTGGTATGGTTGTGGAGAGAAGGGAACACTTTGACACGCCTGGTGGGTCTGCAAACTAATAAAACCTCTTTGGAAGGAAGTATGGAGAATCCTCAAAGAACTCAAATTAGACTTTCCATTTGATCCCACAATCCCATTACTAGGCATTTACCCAGGAGAAAAGAAGTCATTTCATCATAAGGACATTTGTACTTGATTGTTTATTGCAGCTAAATTTACAATTCCCAAGATGGGGAAACAACCCAGGTGCCCATCAATCCAGGAATGGATCAACAAGCTGTGGTATCAGTATACCATGGAGTACTACGCAGCTTTGAAAAAGATCTTTTGTATTAACCTGGATGGAGCTGAAACAAATATCACGAGAATGGAAAAGCAAGCATCCAATGTACTCGATACTAATATGAAGCCAGTAGATGAACTAATACACGGCCATACAAGAGAAAAACTAAATTCCATTCAAGTTGGGGGCAGGGAGGAGAGAGAGCAGAAGGGAAAGGGGGGTTGGGGATTGGTTTGCTCTTACCAAATGGGCACAGTGTAAGGTAGATGGCACACCTTCTCTGTGAAGGACACAACTACAACAGATGCAAACACTGTAACCTAATCCTTGGTATACTCATATTAGTTGGAAAAAAATTAAAAAAGAAAAATCAAAATAGAAACAAAGCTTCTCTCGGTTAGTATGCTAGTGTAAATGGCATTGGAGAATAATAAGATCAGAAAATTTAAACGTGAGGTCAAGTTTTGCAACTAAAATTTTATTAATGAGTCAGAATAATAAATGTGCAGTAAGATAAAATGAAGCCTGAGAATAAATACATCCCTGTGGGGACATTCTTCTTTAAGTAGACTTTAGTGAATCACTCTGGGAATTTAACTACCCTTTTCCACATAAAAATGTATTTCTTATTTTCAAGGTATTGATTAACAAGTGAATGTTAGAATACAACTACCCCCGAAACTCGGGGGCTGAAAATATGAATAATGTTTTGTTTGTTGGAATATTTAAAATTACAGAACCATGTCTTCAAAGTATTTCTAGGTGCTGAAAGTAAATATTCTCCTTTTTTATTCTGAAAAGGCAAAATTTTAGAAAGTTTATTATTTTCTTTATTTAGGTAATAGATGTGTGGTTTAAAAAAAAATTAGAAATCTCAACTAGAAGCCCTTAACTATCAGATAAAATCACTGGGAATGTAAAATTGTAAAGCTAAAAATCTCAATACTATTACCAGAAAGGTGGGAACAAATAAAGATAAATGTAGAATTTATTAATGGACTCTGATAGACCAGGAAGTTCCCGCCAACTCAACTCAATTCTCTGCACATCAGTGGTGGGCGAGGAGTGGGCAGGGTTTCTGTTTGCTCCCTTGGTGGCCATTTTCTGTTAACGTCCTTTGCAGAATCGGTTGTGCACAGGCCATGTGTGTTGTGTCACTTACCCACATGAGTGACCTTCCAAGCAGGAGCACTGATGGTGTCAGAATGCTGTGAACCCTACATTTATAATCTCACTTTTCAACTTAACATCAAGGCTGGAACCTACCAGGCAAATAACATTTTCAGTGGCATTCATGCAAAAATGACAGGTTTTCACTCTGGATATCTGAAGCTGTGCTCAAAAGCATTTCTCATTTACTCCACTGTACACTCTGACAAAGAAACATAACCTTGTTTAATTTTGCTTTCTTTTATCACCCAATGCAATGTGACAGGACAGTATGTCCTGTTGAATCATTTCATACCTTGATGTATTTGAAGCTCTCAGTAGTGTACACATTTATATGTACCAATGAACCAAACACAGTAAGACATTAAATAAGACCCTGCCACAAGCCTGCAGTACCTCCCTTGGCCCCAACGGGCTCACGCCGCTAGTTCAGCACCTGCACTTTATGTGACGTTTTGGTCATGTCCTGTGCTAAGCCTCCCACAATGGCCAAAAGATAGAAGGAGAAGCATGATTGACAATTGATCTTATTTAATTCAGAGCTCCAGAGTCTCACAACTCCAGCTATCAAGAAGCAATATAATTATACAAAATCACAAATGGAGTCAGTCAGGTTCACAGCATGCTACATGGACCCTTGGGGATTTGGTTTCCTCAGGACCCTCATCCTTGCCAGAGACTGCTTTCTTCCTATTATTTCTCTGTATCTTTCTTTTATTTCTTCCTATCATTGCTAGTGTACTATCCTTAAGTTGTGTTCTTTCATGCTTTCTCTGAAAATTTCATTCTGCAGCATAAATTAAAGTAATATCTGCACATTAAGAGTTACATTTTAATTACATTAAGATTAACATTTTAATCTTATTTTCAAATCCACTGATTTCAGCTTTTTCCTAAAATATTTGTTCTTGATATCCCAGAAACAAAAAGTAACATAAAACATAATACAAATATCCCAGAAATGACAAATAACACAAAAACATTCTTAGCCTTTTTAGTAAGTTCATGTTTTATTGTGTCATTATTCCTAATATCTTCTCCTGTTTTCTTTCTTTCTTTTTCTTTTTCTCTTTTTTTTTTTTGAGACAGAGTCTTATTTTGTCACCCTGGTAGAGTGCTATGGTGTCAAAGTTCACATCAACCTCAAACTCTTGGGCTCAAGTGATCCTCTTGCCTCAACCTCCCAAGTAATTGGGACTACAGGCACCCACAACAAGGCCCAGTTATTTTTACAGATGGGGTCTCGCTCTGGCTCAGGCTGGTCTAAATCCGCCTGCCTCATCCTCCCAGAGTTCTGGGATTATAGACTTCGTTCTTTATTTTATGTTAATCAAAAAGATAGCTTTTTGCATCATCTTCTTCCCCAAACATTATTTGTGTGTTATTCTGTTCTATAGCTAACATTAGAGGAAAAAAATCTCTAATTTTCCAACTAAAATGAGAAAGGTAAAGGCTAATATGATATATGACTATAAATGAGTTATCAATGTGGTGCTTAGGGTGGGGAATACTCTTCAATAAATAGACAATTTTAACTTATAAACATCATATGCCTATTTTCAGTAGCTTCTCATGTCATGTTTGAAGGTATTGCTAGTCCGAGATCTTCCCACATGCTCCATCATTCCCCACAGTTCTTTCTCTAGTCTCAGGCTTACACATTTATGCTCCCTGCCTAGCTATGAAGGAATTAACAACAACAGCATTTGTTTTCCATAGTTGGTAGGTAAATGTTCAGTTCCTCCTTGAATTCCATAATTAAAACAAATTCCAACGTGCCAAAATAAATGAAGGACTAACTTTGCAGATGGTACACCAGTCATCCAAAATACAGGATCCAGCATTTTATCTCAGTCTGATTTAAAATGTCAAAGTCACTTGCTTTATTATTTTTTCATGAAATTATCTTAAAAAGATTCCTTATCTGACTTCTCATAGCTCTAGTTTTTAGTGTCCCTTTCTGCGTATTCCTGAGGAAATCAAGCAGCAAATCTCTTCAAACTATGCAGAGCAGCAGGGATGCTTTCCTGGATTGAAGCGCCCACCTGGTGGGGCGGGCGGCTCTGTGAGCAGGTGCAGGCTTTCCACTCTACGTAGTGCCTGTAATGGAGAAGGGACCCATCTTTATCTCCATTGGTTTCTTTCCAATGCATTTAGCACAGTTCAGAGAGTCCATTTTTATAGATGTATTCTGAGGATTAGAGGTAATGCAGCTAAAGACTTCTAAGCATATTGCAAAAAAGTTCACTTTTAAGTATAAGGTATTATCATTTTAGTTCATATTAAATTCAAACGGCTCACCCTTGCCTCCAGGGCTCTGTAGCCTTCTGAGCGCTTCCAAATCTCAGCTATCAAACACATTTCTGAGACACTCGATATGAATGCTAAAGTACTGTGCCACCAAGGATTGCCAACTCCCGCTGCAGAGATTTGATAAATCCAATCTTACTCTGTTCTGCAGAGATATGTACTTGAAAAAGTCATATTTCTATTTACATAGTACTTTATATTTTCATGACTCATCACTTCCTGAATTATGCCATGGTCACATAGCATTTAGGAGGTGCAGAGACACAACGGTTGATCCTCACATCACAAATGTGACTAGATCATTGATTTTTACTAATTGAGTAAAACTGGACTTCTGCCATTCACACAGAAGCGAGAACTGCCAAACAAGGTTTATAGATTCTGTATCTGAAAAGACAGTTAGTAGATAAGTGACATCATGGCATCTACAAACAGAACAATTAATAGCAGAATAATTTCCTTCCTCAAATGCTAGTGGGCTTAACAAAATACTGGTATCAAATGAGAATTTCTTGTCTTTTTTTTTTTTTTTTCAAATGAGAATTTCTTGTCACGGTGCCTGTAGTACAGTAGTTACGGCACTGGCCACACGCACCAAGGTTGGCGGGTTTGAAGCCAGCCTGGGCCTGCTAAACGACAATGACAACTGCAACAACAACAACAACAACAAAAATAGCCGGATGTTGTGGTGGGCGACTGTAGTCCCAGCTACTTGGGAGGCTGAGACAAGAGAATGGCTTGAGCCCAAGAGTTTGAGGTTGCTGTGAGCTGTGATGCCACGGCACTCTACCCAGGGTGACAGAGTGAGACTCTGTTTCAAAACCACAACAAAAAAAAGTTTGAAGAGTCAATTATAAATTAAAAAGAGAAAATGAAGAAAGTAGTAATTTTGTAGGTTAAGTAATAAATGCAGAGTGTATGGAAAGAGAGAAAAAAGGAGCTGGGGAGGGGGCGGGAGAGAGAATGTGAATGTGAACATCATGGCTGGAACCACCAGAATCATCTCCTTCAGAGATGGAGGGTCATGAATTAGGCCTTGAAGAAATTGGGTAAAGAGAGACTGAGAGGAGAGGAAAAGAAATCTTCCAGATGGGAAAACAGCTGAGCAGAGGACAGGAGAAGGAATATTCCCCGAATGTTATTTCAAGTTCCCCTTCTCAGAAGCCAGTACCGACTCCCAATTATCCCTTGAATATAATTAGGACTCCCACCATTCCCAGGCATCGGGGCTCCCGCTCTCCATCCGCTGGCTTCAGTCAGGCGTAACCACCTGATGTGCTCTGGCAGCACAAGTGTGCACCCTGCCACACCCTGGGGATTCTCCCAGCCTCTCCCTGGGGATTCTCCCGGCCTCTCCCGAGGCACCTTCCCTGGGGTGCCACAGCCTGCAGCCTGTGCTCCGAAATCGGTTTCAGTCTCTGCCTTTGGCTCCCTTCACTAACCACACTTGGCTCTAAGCTTCCCATACACAAACTATAATTAGTATAGTTTCTCTGTTTTTTGTTCTTTTTCATATACTTTTTAAAAATCTACGCTTCATTGCCCCTTTCTTCTCAATATTGCTGTGAACCTGAGCAGAAGACATGCCCTTCGTTAACAGTTAGATTGTGAGGTCTCTGGACTGTGTATGTGCCAGGAAGGCTATGAAATCTTAAACCCCTTGAACCACGGACTTTCCCTACATACATGTATTTATTCACCCAATTTTTATTGATAACTGTGAGGACAACACTATATAAAGTTACAGTATGTATTATTTGGACCACAAAAAGCTTTCAACTCAGTGAGAAATGAAACAAATAATTCAGGCATTGTGTGAAAAATGTCACCTAAGGTAATTTCAAGAGTTGAAAGCTTATTTCTTGATGTGATAATCAGAGTTGGAATCATAAATAAGAATGTATCTGAGCAGGAATAAAAATTACAATGACTAGAAGGGAGAGGAGATGACATTCCAGGAATGAAAGACAGAAAAAAGCACTAGGGTGTGGACCACATGAGCCATGCTGGTTCAATCAGGGCAGAGACCTGGCAACTATGTTACAACCTAATGTTTAATACATGCCCCATGCCAGTACCACTATTTCATTTTATTTCTTTAAGTGTCACGTGTGAAATGGGTTCCCTCAGTAAGGATTCTGGAGTCCTGTCACCACTCCTGACTGCAGTAACTATTAATAAATGATTAATATTTGGAAATCTGTTTCTTTGAATATAAACAAAAGTCTAGAACCACCTGTTTTCTTTAAAGCTCCCAATATTCACTGTATTTTCTGTTTCCTTCTTTCATAACACTACTCCCCATTAATTTTATTTGTATTTACTGATTCTATGCCCTTCTCTGTGAACAGCATGAAGGCTCTGTGGGAGGAAGAGGTCATGTCTGTGCTCTCTACCACTGCGGCGCCAAGGCCTACTTCATCAGGGATATGTTTTGAAAACGATTAAAGTGCTTTTCTAGTTTGCACTTTTGAGAATAAAATTTTTTTTATACTTCACTCAAGGTACCTAATTGAATGTGGCAAGGTAGAGGGCAAGGATCAAGATTTGTTATAGATGAAATGCAAAAAGAAAAACATCAAGATAAAATTCAGCTTTTGATATTCGACATGATTTTGCAGCGCACATGAGCTTGTAAAACAGGCCATTATCCTGGGAGATATTGTCTAAATCTCTTTGGCTCTTCCTTTAAGGTAACAAAGGTAAGTCTTAACAGTGAAGACAGGAAAAGGCTACAGGGTCCCAGGCCACTTCCTCTGTCTGGCCTCAGAGAATCCGGGAGGAGGACAGGAAAGCTGAAGAGCTGCTCCAGTGGGGGTGAACTGACGTTCCTAGACTTGTCCCAGAGAATGGGAGGGGAATTGGGAAGTGAGCATGACCTTGCCAGCAGACTGGGGCTGGCTCCCCCATTAGCCCAGTCTCCATAACTAGTGGAGGAAGCTTCCTTTCAAGTAACATGAACATGTAACATATTAACTATATAACAAGTAACATAACCCTGGGTTCCAGCTCAGTCTCGTAGGATCTTGGGTTTGGTGTGCCACACTGCACACACAACTGTACATGGCCAGAATGTCGAGCTGAGAACAACTAGAGCCAGCGTAATCCACAGGCATCCCAAGTCCAGGCTGCAGGTGACTCAGGGCAGCTAGAGTCTGATGGTCACGGGGCCAAATGTGGCCCAGGGAGGCTGCCAGAGTAGGACAGGAATCATATTAGCTGCAGATGTCAGTGGGAAATAATCAGTACACCCAAATGGAAGGTGCAGAGACCAAGCATAACACACGATGGTGCAACGGAAAACCCACTGTTTTACCACAGTGTCAAATGTAATTCCCTTCCCAGTGCTCTGTGGCACCCTTGGGAGTGAGAGGGCAGCAGGAGGAAGGCTTTATGGGAGTCGGCGACTTTGTCCAGGAGGTTTGTTGTTGTTGTTGCATTGGGGAATTTTAATTTTCTTATTTAATATTTTTTGACTTTTACACTTTTGTGTTTTTAATTATTATGGGTACATACTAGCTAGCTGTATATATTTATAGGGTACATGTGATGTTTTGATACAGACATACAATCTGCATTAATCAAATAGGGGTAATTGGAGTATTCATCACCTCAAGCATTTATCATTTCTTTGTGTTAGGAACAGAATGCTGACTGTAAGGAAAGTTTGTTTTATCCTATTTCATCTACACTTGAAAAAAGATTGGTCACTAATTTTTAACCAACAGAGGAAGGCAAGATTAGTTTTTCTATGTGTGCAGTCGGTGTAAGAGGCAGACCGTGGCATTTACTTACACCGTCTTTAACAACGTAGTGTCGGAAACATGTCTGTGGTCAACAAACAGCTTTGTTTTAATGCCTAAAATAATTAAAGGCTCCCTAAACAGCTATAATCCTTTTATTTCGGTGTATTGCCATGATTGAAAAAGAGACACAAATGACATTTTTAGTCCCTCTCTGTTGCTCAGCCATGAAGCTCTCAGAGGAATAAAGACCCAAGAAAACAGCACTGTTTTTGGAGGCCAAAACCCAAAGCCTAATGAATCACTAACTTTGTTTAAGCTGACTTAAACTCACTACCCCAGGAAAGCAAATGAAATAAGAGGATTCCACTGTGTTCTGAGGAGCCACTGACAAGTCCTGTGTCCATATTTAAGAAAATCTCATTATAGAATTGGTAACATCCATAATTGGCTCAACAGTTTGCAAAGCCTGGTCACTTACACTAAGGCATGGGACTCACCAGCAGGAGAGCACACGGTGTTTTATTTAATGTTAAAGGAAAGGGATCTGAAAAGGTCTGTGCATCAGTCTCTCACTTGGACCCGGTCTCGGTATATCAGGCGATTAGAAACAGCTTTATGCACAGCTGCCACACACTCGTAACGCCAGCAAATTTAAACACTGAGGAGTCCTATTAAGTTTCCTTCGCTACCATTCTATTTGATTTTTGACCTTCCAAGGAACATCAATATTTTTTGAAATTTAATTGATATTTAAAAACGTGCTTCACTAATATATAGCAACAGCTGTTGCCTGAAGTGGCTGTGTCCCAACCTATCTTTTTGTCTGCTTTCTAATTGGGGAGACTCTTTCATGAATTGCACAACTCTACTTGCTGGCTGTTTGGAATGCAAAGAACAATTCTGCAAGTATTATCTTATACCTAACACAACTTTCAAATAACTTTCTGAAAAATATATAGTATAAAATATATGTATATATAATAGGTGTGTGTGCATGTGAACGAACTACGTAGAGTTGCCTAAGCTTATAACCTAACTTCTTTTTACACATTAATACTTAAACATTTCATTTCCATCACTTTTTAATATAAATGAATGTTCTTTCAAAATACAACTATTTTTATGAAGCCAGGGACATTTTTATTTATCAGAACTTTATCAAGACTCAGTTACCATATAGGAAAATCCAGTGACTGAGGGTGGAGTTGCTCCTGGTTCTGCCTGTCCAAGGCCCTGACACGGCATCCCCCCCATCAGCCACATGTCAGCCAGTCCATCTTAGAGGCTCCATGTACAGGCATACGCACTGTTTCATCTGTTTTCTAGTGAAGCCACACCATACATTTACATCATAAAGCCTAGAACATTTAAAAACTATATTTAAAAATCACATGTGTGGGTAGACAATATCTTTCAGCTTCATTTTTAGTGAAAAGTGTATTACAAAATATTTTACACAAAGGCCTCACTGGGTCTGTGGTTATGCCCAAACTATAGTTAAGTCCAAAAGCACATACATGGCAGCCAGGGTGCAGTAAAGAGCCCGACATGCGTAGTTGACCCTTGCGCCAACCACACACACAACCAAGCACACACATGGCCAACCACACACATGGCAAACTACGCACAGCCAACAACACACACGGCCAACCACACACACAACCAACCACACACACAGCCAACCACACACACGGCCAACCACACTCACCGCTCAGTGCTCCTATGGACTTCCTGTCTGCGTACATGCAGGACGTTAGAGTAGTTTGATGATCTTTCCCATAAATATGTCTAGCAGCAGCATGAGTAAGCAATAGCACACGTATGATTAGAAAATTTACATAGTGTTTGTAATAAAATCAATTACCCCTAAAAATGCCCAGGGAGCATAGTTTGATTAGATCACCAAGATACGTCATGCCCCTAATTTTCCTCCCATCAGATTTGGATACAATAATGGTGATTTAGACAGAACTGCAGTAAAATAAAGTTAAAATCCCTTTTTGAAGATGAAAAAAAGGGAGGAAATGAAAGGAACTCTCATTCAACAGTAGGGGTTATTCTGTTTTGTTTAGTGAAATACATTGTATTCATTTTTTTTTTTTATCTCAATACCATGCCAAAAGAACTCTGAATTCAGCAACTAAAAAAATAAGTTAAAATTTCTCCATTTCCACAGTTATTTCAGTATTGCTCCAGAGTTATGCTATGAAAATCAATTGTGTACTGTGAACAAAAGAACAAGTTCTTGCCTTGGGTTTTAGCTCAGTGTATTTCCTTATAAAAAGTTTTATTTATTTATTTTTTTAATTTTGGAAATAACATGCTAGTTGTCAGCTGCCTTACGAGTGTTTTCAGCGATGGTCAGAATTGGCCCTGCCTCTTCTTCTCCCCTTTTCCTTACCCCTGTGGTGGCTTGATGGTGTATACCTGCTCCATCCCCACCCTTCTCACAGATTCAGGCTTTGATCCCTTCTAAATGAGAGGGGTACTACCACAGACTCCGAGGTGGAGGAATAGTAAATCATGTGTCCACTCACACATGAACCGTTTTGACATAGCATGTACAGAAAGTCCAGCCCTGGCTTCTGAGTCCCATGGGATCACCAGTCTTGGTACTCGTAGGCTGATTTACCACATTCTCTGGTTTGAGTCCTTACCTGACACAGCTATCTTCCTGCCCTGGCATGTTAGAGTGCACCATCTTGAATCACTGATTTCTAGCCTGTCTCTGATGATGAGGCCCTAACATCCTCTTTTCCTCAGGTTTGAAGACTCTGTGGCAGCCCTTGTTCTATGCAGAGGTTGAGGGGCAACAGCGATTAACTATTAATGTAAGGCCCCAAAAAGTATCCAGTGACATTGTTACGTAGGAATTTGGGGAGCATTTTTATAATAACATTTAGGATACTTCAAATTATTGATGCATTTAAAAGACATTTAGCATTTAATTTTCTTAATATATGGATACATTCAAACCTCATAGCTCATAAAACCTGGGAATATGTCTTAACCATGCATAAAAAATGATTCAAATCTGTTCTTCTTCTTCTCTTCAGGGCTCTTAATGATTTGTCAAATAATTAGTACACACAATTACCAATAAGCTTCATTTGATGCCTATTGTAATATTGGGAGTAACTTATTTAAATTTACTTTTAACTAGAGCAGCTACTAGGTTTCTTGTAATTATCTTTAATGCAACACAAACCATGCATTATTAAATGTGATTCCATTGCTAAAGAGAAAGGCTATTAAATGGTCTAATAATAAGGGCTAACGTTATGGTAAGAATCATCTGGTGCCATACTGGGGCATGTAGAATTAAAATGGCAACACAAATTAAATTCTATCAATGTGAAATAATATATTATCCACAATGGCAAAGAACTTTATTAAAAACAATAACTTCTGAATTGTCAGATACACGGCAAGGATTATTTACCTTTAAAA
The DNA here is from genome assembly GCF_027406575.1 of Nycticebus coucang. Lineage (NCBI taxonomy): Eukaryota > Metazoa > Chordata > Mammalia > Primates > Lorisidae > Nycticebus > Nycticebus coucang. Next base: position 3,561,991 of record NC_069799.1, on the reverse strand, counting down.
GCTTTTAGAATAACATTCTGTTGTCCACTCATTGATGTCTAAAATAGCCTATTTACGATTTTAACTGCTATGGCCAAGAAAATACTGAACTGAGAGGAATATATAGTCAATTCAAATAAGGTACAACTTTCATTTCAAATACGTTCACCATTACAGATTCACTTCATGTAAATTGGAACAATAACCTGTGTCTGTGACTTATATTTCCAATATGCTTTAAACTGTCCATCACATGAGCTCAAGGGTCTAGTGGGAATACTTCAGCATGTTTCAATTTTGAATTCTTTGAGTTCCACAGGCATAGTTTCCTCTGTTCTAGTTCTTTAAAGCCCCAAATGTGTGGAAAGCTAATGGCGTGGAAACGTTGTACATCTATGATCCAGGTCCTCCTAAGACTTACCTATTGTGCAGACTTGGAAAGCACACTACTTGAGTCCTGACATCTCACCGGCATGTCTATCTTTGCCAAATGTGCTTTAAACTCAAGTGGCCAGACGCTGCAGGAGCGCACCAGTCTGTTCAGAACACACTGACATGGTTTGGATGTTTGGCGTCTCCAAAACCCACGCTGAAATCTGACCCCTAGGGTCAGAGGCAGGGCAGATTGGGAGGAATGTGGGTCCCAGGGGCAGATCCCTCATGAATGGTGCTGTGGCTTCTCCCTGATAATAAGTTAGTTCTCCCTTTTTTAGTTCATGCAAGAGCTGATTATCTAAAGAGCCTGGCCCCATTTCCTCCTTCTTTTGCTTCTTCTCTCACCCCGGGACACACCTGCTCCCCCTTCACCTTCTGCCATGATGGGAAGCTCCCTGAAGCCCTCACTGGATACAGATGCTGGTGCCATGTTTGTACCATCTGTAGAACCATGAGCCAAGTAAACCTCTTTCTTTGCAAGTTACCCAGCCTTGGATATTTCCATCATAGCAATGCGCAACAGACTAGCACACACATGTTCCTAGAAAGTTGTATAGAAGTGAGTTCTTTAAAAATCAAATTGTATTTTAATTGCACTAAAAGAAAATTGTTCTATTTAAAAAGACATTATTGTATCTTCAAAGCAAAGAATCCTTTTGAAAAGTTGATAATCACTCAGAGTTATTTTCTGTTTTAGAAAGTTTGAATTTCAGTATAGTAAATGAAATAAGGGACACTTGTTTTATATAATTAAACAATAATAACAATACTTTATATTTGTATATTGTGATAAAAAAATAAAACCCTAGCTTTGGAACCAGCTGCATCGGGGCTAAAATCAAGCCCAATAGTCGTTTACTAGAACCTGCCCTCACTTACCTTTTGTTTCTTCATATGCAAAATGATAATAACATGGGCTGAAATGACAATTCCATATGAAAACACAGAAGCACAGAGCATTCTACCTGAGACACTGTTCTCAATCTTATCATTTCTCCTGAGCCTCTAGATCAGTGGTTCTCAGCCTTCCTAATGCCGCGACCCTTTAATACAGTTCCTCCTGTTGTGTTGACCCCCAACCATAAAATTATTTTTGTTGTTACTTCATAACTGTAATTTTGCTACTGTTATGAATTCTAATGTAAATATCTGATATGCAGGATGGTCTTAGGTGACCCCTGTGAAAGGGTCATTTGACCCCCAAAGGAGCCACGACCCACAGGTTGAGAACCGCTGCTCTCTGTACACTCTCCTCTGTGATCCTGTCAACAATGTGAGGGAAATTACTTGTGTCTTAATTGTGTGGACGAGATCTGAAATTCATTGAGAGTAAATTATCTGCTCACCGTAACTTGGAATCAAATGATAATGTTTTTTGATTACCATGAAAATAGGAAGTGAGAGAAAGAGGGAACAGCCTAGTGAAGCTGCTTCCTCCATGTCATCACAGCCGCCTTTCCCCTAATTTTCACGTCTCAGCAACGGTGATCTTTCTGTCACTTGGAAATCCTCCTATTTGGAGTCAATTCCACATTCTTAATAGTGACAGGCTGGGAAAGCTTAATGGGATCTGGGGAAATTTCAACTCTATTTCCCAGAAAGATAATACCAGCAGTCACTACATGCAGTGTTTTCAAACACAGCACATGCAGCAGGATTCCAGTCATAGGGGTGGGCAGGGGAAGGGAAGATGGACCCAAAATGTGGGGAAATGATATTTTCTTACACTTGAGAACAGAAGAGGATAAAAATGAAAGAAAAAAAAAAATCAAATGAGTTCTCTATATTTTATACAAAGCAAAAAATAGCTACTTATATATCATTTATAAACACATGCCAGCTGCATATTAATACTAAATGGAAAGAAGCAGTGTTTAAATTTATTTTTTTAAAACTAAACACAAAAATGCATGCTGTACACAGAATGCTCCGTAACAAAAAGCACCGTTTTAATCTCTGTCAACAGTTGTAAAACCAGTAACTTACATAGAATGACAATTTAATAAAAATACTCTTAATATTCTCTCATGCTGGGGAAAACTCCATACATTATAATAGCTTTTGTGGCTTTCTTCAACTAAAGAGATATCTACATTTGTTGTGAACCCCAGGTTTCAACATCTACTACTTTCTAGTATATAATTCATCGACACCTCAGGCAACAATTTAAAAGACTTAAGTTCACAGATATGGAAAATCACAGCTTATGCAGTAATGGCTATTGTTATTACAGGTGGGCAGAGACAACTTCATAAAAGGAATCTTTATCACAGCTCAATTCACAATTGTCAAGATGTGGAATCAACCCAAGTTCCCATCACCCCATGAGTGGATTAATAAACCGAGGTATATATATGTTTATCCTGGAGTACTATTCAGCCATAAAAGATGGATGGATTTGGAGAACATTCTCACTAAAGTATCTCAGGAATGGAAAAGCAAGCATTCTAATACATGCCCACATGAAAGGAAAATCTGAACTAAACTCAAGTGGGGGACAGAGGGGAGGACAGAGGGGGATTGATAAGCTATCACTTAACAGGCATAATTAAAGGGTATACAACACACTCCCTGGGTGAAGAGCTCAACTACAACTTGGACTTTACCTAACAAATACAAACAATGTAACCTAATCATTTGTACCCTCTTAGTAATCTGAAATAAAAAATATTGTATACACATAAGAAAAAGAAAATTTGAAAACAGTATTAATAATAACAAGACTTAAATGCCCTCCAACACTACTTATTAGATTGGGCCTTGTATGATACCTTGTTTCACAATGATTCTGAAATTGTCAGTGTCAAATGAGCATGTTAATAATAATAGTGACTCTTCTCTTCAACGAATACAGCCATTATAAGGAGTGTTAGAATGGTCAGTGGGCATTATTTTTTTTATATTAGATAATACAAGATAAAGTATGTGGGCTCTGGGATCAAATTTCAGCTTAATCCCTTATTAATTCTGACATTAGACAAATACGAACTTTTAAATATGGAAAAAATACCCTCACCTATGTCTTAGAAAATTAAATGAGTTAAGGGATATAAAGTTCTTAGCACATCATCTGGCACATATTAAGTACTAAATAAATAAAACTCTTAGTAATGCACCCTAGACTACATGTATTTGCACACCCATGCACACACACTACACCCCCCGACACAACCCTGTGAGTGTACCAATATTTCTATATTCATTCTCTGTAATCACTCCTTAGCTGAATGTCATCCCGTCTCATGCAGCTCTGACTACTATTTATTCATTGATGACTTTCAAATATGTATCTCCAATCTAGAAAGAAAATAATAACAACAAGAGTTATCATATCTTGAACTCAGCCACTCTGTGAAGCGGTATATATGCACTTTCCCATCTTTCTTTCAAAGAAAGATGGGAAACTTGGGAAAGATGGGTACTGCTATTATTCTCACCATTTGGAAAATGAATAAGAAGCATTTCAGATCAAAGGGAGTTTAAACAAATTGCCGACAGAACAACACTGATAGATGGCATAGTCAGGTTCACATCAGGTCTAACAGACTTCTCAGCCCACTTTCCTACTAAATAGGGCTTATACCTTCTGTCAATTCTTAGGAAGTTAATTTCATGAATCTCAGAATCCTTCACAGATACAGTTTTCAAGTGTTACAGAAATAAGGTTGAGAAGGCTAGTGAAATCCAAAAAAAATCAAAATAAGTATGATACCAAGCAATTATCGAGCGTTTATTAGCACTATACTGAGGGCGTCACAAGTCTGCTCACACAAGCTGACCTGTCCCTGTGAGGCCGGTCACTGTGTTCACATTCCCATGGGCAGCGCCAGAACAAGATGCACAGAGCCCACGTGACCTGCCGGGGGCGCTCGCGGTCAGTAGGTACGGCAGCACCAGCAGAACCCAAGTGCCCGGTAAGAGCCTAAGTTTCTCACTCAAGACTTCCCCATGAAAACAGCATCCGAAGGGCTGCAGATCCCTCCCTGTGAGGCAGGGAGTGCTCCAATGCACACTCCAGCACACCGGCCGGGGAGGGTTGCAGAGGCCAAGGATGGATTCATCACGGGCTCCAGAGCACTGACTGTCACAAAAAATACCTACTTACAATTACTGATAATAGCTTGATCCACAGAAATATATTATTTAGAATGACAGCAAGGAAGCATCAGTGCAAATTCATCCTTGCCTTTAGAAAAGTGAGAACAGCTAAGAGTCAATTATAATCCATCAAAACATCAATCTTCTTCTATTCTTCTTTTATATCCAGACACTAACCATAAAACCATTTTGTTACCTTGACTTGGAACAAACATTTCTTGTTCCTACTTCTTTACCATATTAAAAAAAAATAGTACTCATATAAAACAACTTCTGTTTATCTCATCTCAAAGAACAGAAAGTATTGCATATATTTTGAGGAGTGAATAAACTCAACATATACACAGTTAGCAGTCAAGCCCATCATCATGCGTTTGGTAGTCCATATTACAAATAAAATTATGACGGTAAAGCTGCCTCTGGAAAAAATATTAAAAATACAGCTTCAACAGGAAGCAAATGGAAAAGCTTTAAGATTAATTATTCCAGTTCTTTTACACATATTATATATGCCATATATATCTATATGTATATACTCATGCATATACCTATGGAGAGAGAGTCTGAAGCGGATAGAAAATCTGACCTAGTTTCCCAAGTCTTAAATTCCAATTCTAAGGCATCAGATTTCCTAAGAGGGAGCTAGAAAAGGTACACTTGCTTCAGTTCTTGTCCACGTACTATGCAAAAGAATATTGCAAACCAAGAACTGAAACATCCAGCTCCCTAAGATACATCAGATTCCATACATGTCCACTATTGACATAGGTCCAACTTGATTTTCAACAAATTTCCTCTCCTTCAACTACATTTCAAATGTGGGCCAGAATCTCAGCCTTGTCTTTAAATGGTGTTATAGAGCAAATGATCCAAGTTGCATTTTGGCTTTCTAATGTCTGCTTTTATTTGAGGATTTTGGAGAACTGTGACAGTGGTAGTTTATAAAACCAATGGTGTAGTTCTAATCATCGGTAAAAATGGCATCTCTTTTTTCAAATTAACACTAAATCAACTTCATACAAATTTCTTTATCAAGAAACAGTATATAAGTAAAATTCCCAGGAAACTTGGGATATAGTAACATAAGTTATCACAATGCTCAGCATCTCCTATTGAATTCTTCAGGATTTCTCATTAAAATACCTCCCACTCTTTTGTCTTCACCACTACCCTGCTAAGAAAACAAAACAAAATAAAAAACTTCAAAAACCTCACTTCCAGAGGATAAAATCTTCCCATCCTCATTTCCTTTCACTCTGACCTTAAAATATTTCTCTCATACTTTTTCCTCTTTTTTTTTTGCCAAAATATTAAATAACTTTCAAGTATTGGTTGAACATCTCTTCTTTGATAAAACATTCTTTGATTTATTTTCCCAGTCATGATTTATTAGCATAAATAACACATAGCATGCACTCTCTACAGCACGTCTTCCATAACACATGCCGTGTTATTTAGCACACAGAGCAGGTTTCTACATCTCATTCATCAATGGCCACACAGTGCACACATAGTCATCAGGGTGTAACAACCTCTAAAATTCGGAGCAGGTACTACCACAAGTATTTTCCCGGCTTCTTATTTCATGGTTAGCAATGTAATTAATCCATTCTTTTAAAAGTCTTCCTAATGAAATGCAAACCAAAAGAAAGCTGGTGTAGCCATTATCATATCAAATAATACAGATCTTAAGGCAACAAAAGTAAAGAAAGTCAAAGATAGTCATTATACAGTGGTAAAGGGAACAATTCAACAAAAAGACATAACAATTCTAAATATTTATGCACCTAACACAGGTGCACTCAGATTTATAAAGCAAACTCTATTAGATCTAAACAAAGTGATAAATAGCAACACTGTAATAGGGACTTCAACACCCCACTGGCAGAAAGAGACAGATCCTCCAAGCAGAAAATAAATAATCACAGGACTTCAATGAGACTCTAGAGCTAGGGCCTAGCAGACACTTACAGAAGATTCTATCCCCAAACTACTGAATATAAATTCTTCTCATCAGCACACAGAACATTCTCCAAGACTGATCACATATTAGCCACAAAATATGTCTCAACAAATTCAAAAAATAGAAATTATAATATACATCTTCTCAGTATACAGTGGAGTAAAATTAGAAATCAACTCCAACAGAAATAATTCTAAACAAAGTCATGGGAAATAAACAACTTGCTGCTGAATGATTATTCAGTTAAGGAGGAAATGAAGATGGAAATCATAAGATTCTTTGAACTAAATAGTAAAGGGAACACACGTTATCAACATCTGTGGGATTAAGCAAAAGCAGTTATAAGAGGAAAAGGAATAGCAAACCAATCCCCAAATCCATCAGAAGAAAAGAAATAGCCAGATCATAGCAGAAATTGATGAAATAATGAAATTGATAACAAAAGAATTATACAGAATACTAATGAAACAAAAAGCAGGTTCTTTGAGAAGATAAAGAGAATTGGCAAACCTCTTTAACCAAAGGAAAGGACCCTACTAAACTTAACCAGAAACGAAAAAGGAGATAATAACATCATCTTTGAATACTACAAAAAAAACTCAATGTACATAAACTGGAAAATTCTGAGGAAATGAATACACAACCTCCCTAGACTCAACTGGGAAGAAGTAGAACACCTACACAGACCAATATCAAGCAATACAACTGAAGCCGCCATAAAATACCTTCCAACAAAGAAAGTCCCAGAACAGATGGCTTCACAGCCAAATTTCACCAGACCTACAAAGAGAAACTGATCTGTATTGCAGAAATTATATCATAACATCAAAAAGGAAGGCCTCTTCCCCAACTCATTCTACGAAGACAGTATCACGTGGACACCAAAGCCAGGACTACAGGCCAATATTCCTTGTGAATATCCATGTGAAAATTCTCAGTAAAATTCTAGCAAACCAAATACAGCAACACATCAAACAAATAATCCACCATGATCAAGTGGGCTTCATCCCAGGGATGCAAGGTTGGTTCAACATAAGCAAATCTATAAACGTAAATCAGCACATAAACAGAAGCAAAACAAGATGATATGATCATATCAACAGTCACAGAGAAATCATTTCACCAAATTCAGCAGCCTGTTATGATAAGAACTCTTAACAAAATAGGTACTGATGGAACAATCTCAAAATTATAAAATCCACATATGACAAACTAACAGCCAAAATTGTACTGAACTTGGGAAAATCTGAAGCATTCCTACTTGAATCTGGAACCAGGCAAGTTTTCCCACTATCACCTCTTCTGTTTAACCTAGTGCTGAAAGTCCTAGCTAGCAAATCAGACAAGAGAAGGAAATCAAGGGTATCCCAATGGGGACAGAAGGGGTCAAACCATCACTCTTTACTGACCATATGATCTTATATCTAAAAAAACTTCAAAGATTATTCCAAGAGACTCTTGGAGTTGCTATATAAATTCAGCAGTGTCTCAGGCTACAAAATCAATGTAAACACAAATCAGTAGCATTCTTATACAAAAACAACAGTCAAGCTGAGAATTAAATCAAAGATGCAATTTCTTTCACAGTAGCAACAAAGAAAATAAAATACCTAGGAATATGTTTAACAAAGAAGGTAAAAGACCACTTTAGGGAGAACTATAAGTTACTGAAGAAGGGAATCACAGAGGATGTAAACAAATGGAAAAATATATCATGCCCCTGGGTTGGCAGAATCAGTGTTGTTAAAATGTCTATACTGCCCCAAATGATCCAATGCACTTCCCATTAACATATCAGCACCATTTTTTGCAGTCCTAGAGAAAAATAATTCTACACTTTGTATGGAACCAGAAAAGAGCCCAAATATCCAAAATAACCTAAGCAAAAAGAACTAATCAGGAGGCATCATTTTATCAGATTTTAAGCTATACCAAAAGGCTCTGGTAACTAAAACTGTATGGTTCTGGCATAACAACAAAGACACAGAGCAATGAATCAGAACAGAGAACCCAGATATAAAACCATCTTCATATCACCATCTGATCTTTGATAAAACAGACAATAATGTACACTAGAGAAAAGAATCCCTGTTCAATAAATGATTCTGGGAAAACTGGATAGCCAAATGTAGAAGACTCAAACAAGATCCACTTACCTCTTATCACTCACAAAAATTAATTCATGATGGATAACAGACTTAAACCTAAGGCATGAAACTATAAAAATCCTAGATGAAGAAGTTAGAAAAACTCTTATAGCAATTGGCCTACACAAGGAATTTATGAATAAGACCCCAAAGGCAATCACAGCAAGAACAAAAATGAACACATGGGGCCTGAATAAATAAAAAAACTTCAGTACAGATAAGAAAACAATAAAAACAAGCAAAAAGATAGTCTAATGGACAATAAATGTGCAAAAATGTTCAGTGTCTCTAATGATCATGGAAATGGTAATCAAAAACACAGTGAGGTATCACCAACCAGTGATGATGGCTCTTATCAAAAAGTCCCAAAACATGCTATGAAGGCTATGTTAAACAGTTTGATGAAAATATTTCAGATTGTATATGAAACCAGCACATTGTACCCCTTGACTGCATTAATGTACACAGCTATGATTTAATAATAATAATAATAAAGTCCCAAAACAACAGATACTGGTGTGGATGCAGAGAGAAAGGAAACTTTACGCACTGTTGGTGGGACTGCAGACTAGTAAGTAGACCTGGCTTTTGATCCAGCAAGCCCACTATTGAATACTGACTCAAAGAGGGGAAAAAGTCACTTTTACCCAAAAAACGCATGCACTTTCATGTTTACTGCTGCAGAATTGGCAATCACAGAGATGTGGAAACTTCCCAGTGCCCATCAATATATGCACAGACTGATAAAAAAATGTCTACCATGCAGGACTACTCAACCCTAAAGACAATGGTGAACTCATCAATTTTGTAACAACATGGATGGAAATGGAGATCATTCTAAGTCATGTTTCCCAGGAATAGAAAAACAAACACCACATGTACGCAGTAATAAGTTGAAACAGATCAACAGAGAGTGCGAGGGGCAGGAAAGTGAATTCCTGCCGAGTGGGACCATGCACACCATGCAGGGATGGGGAACTCTTACAACTTTGACTCACACTGTATAAACAATTCATGTAGCCAAAACATTGAACCCCTTGGTATTCTGGAAAGCAACTCCTTCTTCCCTGAGAACAAGATAACTTCATTATATCACCCGCCACTTCCCTTTAATCATGTCTTCTACTGACCTTCAGGTCACTCTACATTCATGGAAAAAATTAGCTCCTGGCTTACCATATCCCTCTCCACCTAACTCACGTAGTAATAATTGAGTGATTGCAATGCATTGAGAAAACATATCCAATTTCCTAGCTTCTTAGTCTTTTTTATCCCCTCTCTATAAAACAACTACCCCAAAATCATTTCAGCAACCCACTCAGATAACCCTAATCTATCGAAAACCATATGACTCAGAATTAGTTCTGCCTGTAAAATCTTTCAACTATTTTCAGCTCCTTCTTTCTTTTATCTTTTTTTTTTTTTTTTTTTTTTTTTTTTTAATCCTGGAGCCTCTAATTTCTTGAGCTGTACATTTTCTGTCAATCTACAAGTTTCTTCCTGCCCTTTTTCTTTTTAACTAGTTCTGGTGAATCACTTACATTCGCCTGTTACCAAAAATTCCAATCAACTCATTTATTTGTCTTTAAACAACTCTAGATCATTGATCATTTCTAAAATCTCCCTGTACGTAGCCTAGATGTATAAAGAAAGACGTACAGCTACATAACACAGAGGAATGAAAAGCTCTGCACTGACAGACTGGCTCAGTAGTAATTGGTGGTCTCCAGAACCAACAGCTTGCCTAAACCAACTCATTTAATTCTCAACTAAACCCTGCTCAACTTCCTATAATTTCTCCCTCAGTTAATGTAACCAATAGTCATTACAGACTCTTCAACGCTAGCACGTTCTCAGCAAAAAGTCATCTTAAACATCTATAAAATTTGCCCACATTTCTTTTTTTTTTTTTATTATGATAAATTTTCCTAATTTGAAAGGAATTTTTTTTTTTTTTATTGTTGGGGATTCATTGAGGGTACAATAAGCCAGTTACACTGATTGCAATTGTTAGGTAAAGTCCCTCTTGCAATCATGTCTTGCCCCCATAAAGTGTGACGCACACTAAGGCCCCACCCCCCTCCCTCCATCCCTCTTTCTGCTTCCCCCCCCATAACCTTAATTGTCATTAATTGTCCTCATATCAAAATTGAGTACATAGGATTCATGCTTCTCCATTCTTGTGATGCTTTACTAAGAATAATGTCTTCCACTTCCATCCAGGTTAATACGAAGGATGTAAAGTCTCCATTTTTTTTAATGGCTGAATAGTATTCCATGGTATACATATCCACAGCTTGTTAATCCATTCCTGGGTTGGTGGACATTTAGGCTGTTTCCACATTTTGGCGATTGTAAATTGAGCTGCAATAAACAGTCTAGTACAAGTGTCCTTATGATAAAAGGATTTTTTTCCTTCTGGGTAGATGCCCAGTAATGGGATTGTAGGATCGAATGGGAGGAAGTATGGAGAAATTTGCCCACATTTCAATTCCCACTGACCCTGCCTTAGTGGAAGCTCTCAATATTTCTCACCTAGAGCAAATCTGTGCCTCCTTACCTGGTATTATTTTCAGTTTTTAAAAATCTGTTTTTCATATTGTTCCAAAGGAATCATTTTGGAATTTACATCTCACCATATCACTCAATCTGATTTAAAAAAAAATAGATCATGAATGGTTTTCTTTACAAAGAGAATAAAGTCTAACCTCCCGGCTACAATACAAGATGCTTTGACCCAAAAATACCTCATAAAGCCTCATCTTCAGCCACTATTCCTTCAAAGTATGATCAAGCATTACTTTCTTTGTGAAGCCTGCTCTGAGCATAAGAGACTCTGTGAGAATGAACTTCCCCTGTCATGTTAAGACCCACGAGCACTCAGATTGACTGGGGGTGCTGGACTTCAGTTCAGAAGCTATTTCAACAGCCAATAACGTGAGTGCTTCCATATATAACAAGATAAGAGGCAAACTGAAGAAATTACACATATATTTAATGCAATTCCACATAGAGGACTACAAAGGAATAAAGAAAATTACAACTAAAAAGCTATAGATAACTGAAAATTAAATTATATAAAACGAGGTCTTCTGATTCTCTCTCCTCTTTTATTGCAATCTGAAAATACTTTGTGTTGCAGAATGAATAGGGCTCTGCTATGAAACCTCACATTTAACCCCAATCCAGTATTTTTCTGTGTCTTTGAATCAGTTACTTAGTGTTTCCAAGGTTTGAATGCTGCACCTTCCAAATATGAACATTAATACACAATACAGGGAGGGCTGTTACGGGCATCATGTGAGATCTTTACACACAATGTATAGTTGCTTACAGTGTATATTTATGGTAGTTCCTTTTCCCCAATGGAGCTAAATATTTTTCTCCCTGTGCTTAAAATGTTTCTTATTTAAAACGCATGTTTAAAATGTGTAAGCTTCATAGTTTGGTTATAAAGTTATCAAGTCCACTTGGTGGTGGTATTTGGGCAACAATATTTCTGTTCATCTGTGGACAAAATGGCCTGGTTTAAAAATATTTTTGCTAAGAAATTAAAAATAATTTTCTTTCCTCAGTAACGTATAGCCAACTTGAAGATTTTCAATGACAGATTTATTAATAAATTAAGGCTAATGGAAACCAAGCAATGAAAAACAAACAAAAGAAGTACAAAGGAAATGCATTAAGTCACATGCATGAAAGGCTTACATTGTGTGTGTTTCTAGCCCGGATGTCTCAAAGATATTCTAGTATCCAGCCCCAATTAGATGTAAGCTGGCCCTACTGCTATGCTAGGTCTGGTGAGAGACAACACACCATGTAATTTGTATCCCTGGGTGTGAATCTTGGTTTCCCGATCACCATTCGGGCCAGACAATAGGAACCTTCACCCCAGAGCTGCCAGGATATCTGTACAGCCTTTCCTAGTCCTTGATGAAGAACTTTCTGACAACTATGCCAATATTCTTTCCCTGTGTTTCAGACTCTGTTCAGAACCTTCTTCCCTAGACCTTTAATATGATTTGAAAATTTATATATATTATATTGTTAGACTTTCCCCCTTGCCATTCGCTTTTAAATTAATTCAGTAAACATTAATTAAGAATCTATTATTTGCATGTTATTATGCTAAACATCCAGACCTGGAGTAAAAGGGTGGTGGTAAAGGAAGAAAAGAGACACAGACAAAGGGAGAAGGATTGTTCCACAATCATAGAACTTGTCTAGTCAAGTGAGAAACATACAAACAAGACGTGATAAGCAAGTAAGATGATCACCTTGTTTGAAGTGTGCTAAGATGTGCAGAGGAAGTTCAGGGATTCTTTAGACTAAAGGTATGTATTTATGTAACATTTACAGCATGCAGTGACTACATGTGCATGATAAAAATCTCATTTGAATTAGAATTAAATATATTTTCTAATTTGTGAATTTATATGAAAGATACACTAAAGGATACACATAAGGTCAGTTATTCATTTAACACTTTATTTTCATTTTAAAACACAAAAATGTTCTATATTATCTAGAAAACACAGCATGGATGTTCTCTATATTTTTATTATCAGCAATTACTGTGGGCTGAGTGACTGGCTCAGTAAGAGTGACTAAAATTCTTCACATGGGATTTGCACTGATTTGGAACAGGCAGAGCCTTTGGTCCCAGGGCCAGGCCTGTTTGCTCCAATTTCCAGCTGACCTGTTAACCTCCAGTGCTGTTGATCTGCCCACTGGCCAGCTAACACTTTGCAATCTGTCAAAGTCATCACAACTTCACTTCCCTGGCCATGTAGAAATCTGGGAAGAGCCACAGGTTTCAAAGCTCACGGATGGTTCCCCTTTCCAAGTTCCTTTTGCTACATCTTCTGGTTATTAACATCACATTTTATGGAGATATTTGTATATTCACACACCGTTGTGAGAAACATGACAGATAGATCCCTAGTAATCTCTACTCAGCTTTCCACAATGATGACATCTTGCCAAATCATTGGACAGTACCAGAACCAGGATATTAACATTAGTATAACACTCTCATTTACTCAGATTTCCGTAGTTTTGCTCATAGTCACGTGTGTGTGCACATGTGAACGTGCATGCGTGTGTGCATGTGTGAGTTCTATGCACTTTTATCACATGTTCAGGCTCCTCAAGTATCCACCACCAGAGTCAAGATCCAAAAAACTCCATCACCAATGCAGGTGCCTCCTGTGCTCTTCTGTGACCTCCTCCAGCTCTTTCTGCTCACCTACACCCTCCTCCATCACTACTAGCAACCATTAACCTCTTCTCCATTTCTATAACTTTGTAATTTCAAGAATGTTAGATAAATGAATCACACAGTGCATCATCTCTTGGGATTGGTTTTTCACTCAGCCTAAATCTCCTGAGGTCCGCTCAAGTTGTTGCTTGTAGCAATGATTCATGCTCCTGTGTTGCTCAGTAGTATGCCATGGGCGTGTCCCCACATCCTTCAGTGCGCCGCACTCAACAGTGACATTACAGGAGAGATCACTTTTTTTTTTAATTGCTGAGCTTGAGCTCAATACTAAGCTACATATCCTTGGACAACCTTTTTAGCCTTTTTGTCATGTGTACATCAAATGGAATGCCTTTTGGAGCACGAAATCTGATGTTACAACATGGTTCTTGACATCAATAATCAGTAGTTAATACTGTATTAGCAACTACCAAGAATAAAAGAATTGGCTAAAACTATCGGGTAAAGTGTGATTTTTCCTATTTATCTATGGTTGACATTCAAGTGAATTCTTTCATGTAAAGACTTCTCAGCGCTTTCTTTGTTCTAATAAATTGCTAGATTTACACCTGCTACCTGAAGCTCCCAGATGTATCACAACCTTTGATTCTGAAGACTGAGCTGGCTGGCTGGGCATCTGAGAGATGTATGTGCAAGGAAATGAACCTGGGCTGCAGTAAACATTTGGTGCAAATGTCTTTGTTGTAAAATGATTTTTGTTCATCTGTGTAGATACCTAGTAATGATATTGAGAGATCAAATGGTAGGTCAATTTTTAGTTCCTTGAGAATTCTCTATACTTCTTCCCACAATAGACAACTTGTGGAAGCAACCTAGCTTCCCATCAACCCGTGATGGATAAACAAATTGTGGTATCTGTATACCATGGAATAATATATAGCCATAACAAGAGGGAGACTTTATATCTTTTATGTTTACCTGGATGGTGCTAGAACATATTCTTCTTAGTAAAGTATCTCAAGAACAGAAAAAAAAGTATCCAATGTACTCAATACTATTATGAAACCAATATAGATACACATTCATATGAATGATAAAACACAAAGATATAGAAAGAAAGGGGGCAAGTGTTGGTAGGGCATTTGGTGGGATCTCCCCTATTGTACACAATTCAAGGATACATTTAAAAACAACTAAGAGCATATTATAAATGTCTTACCACAAAAATAAGTAAGTGAGGTGATGTTTATCTTAATTGATTTGATTTAAGCATTCCACAATGTATATCAAATCTTCACATTGTATGTAAATGTATACAGTTATGATTTAATAAAAATTAAGTTAGAAAAAAAAGAAATGAACCTGGGATTCTGTGTCATTTTGAAAATCAGCAACTTTGCAGAGCAAAAATGAAAAAAAGAAAGAATATTTTATGGACAGTCATCCATGAAAGGGTGAGCCTGCATTAGGAAGATCCACACAGGCCCCAGGGTGGTCATTCCCAATGTCCAGTCAGCAGGTACCTCTCCACTCCTGCTGCTCCTCCCCTCCTCTCCGCTGAATCCCAAACCCCATGCTCTTAAAGACTTAGTGACCAATGTGCTTTATACATTAAAAGCATATAGCTGCCAATCAAAACTCCTGGTCAGCACAGAGGAAGAACAACGCTATCAGAGCTAATTTAACTGAAGAAATGAAGAAGTTTAGTTAGCCTAAATAATCTCATCATGCACAAACATGTAAAAATACAAAATATTTTTGGTAATGATGAAAATAGGTCCCAAATCCTTATTACGACAGTTATAGATTTCTAGGGACAGAACCCCCAGCCTTGCCTGGCGCCCTCATTTATAAAGCTGGATAATCACGTGAACATTCAGGACATTCAGGTCCACAATAAGGACTCAGTAATATTCCTGATACAATGATGAATAATGCATGTAAATATTTTCTTTCACCTTTTACAGAAATCTAACAAAAGAAATTCCTAACTTTGTGTATTTTTCATTTACCTCTTATTACTTTACAAAATGAAAGAACTTCATGGCCTTACCATGAATCTCCAGACATCTAATGATTATTAGAGAACATGGCCTCTCTAGTTAGACAGAGGTTGCACTGTGATTCCAACTCACTGTCTGACATTGTGGAGGTACACGCCTTTTCTACATCCCAGTCCCCTCACCCTGCAAAATGAGATCAGAATACTGAGCTCACAGGCTTATTTTTAGAACTAAGTGCAACAAACAAACAAACAAAAACAACCTAAATACAACAATGTAAGCAAGATTCTAGGCACTGTGCTTGATACACCCACCCATTTCTACAAAATTTACATTTTATTATAACTGCAAAAATTATGTTCAGCAAACCAGACCTTGATGAACCAGACCTGTATTTCAAAAATAGTAAAATAGGCCATATTTCAATGCATCTTCTCTGAATGTACACACTAATATTCTGATGCTGCTCTCAGAATAAATGCATGAGTATTCTGCCATAGCAAACAGCAAGGCATTATAATCATCTATGTGGACGTTATAACCATATCATTATATATTAAGAGTTCCATTAGGAATTAACTAGTACTACTATCTAGCTAATTGCTAAAGTAATGACTTAATATAAATTATGCTTGAACTATTTTAGTATTTTACCATTTTCCCAAGGGGCACATTTTCATAGAATGAAGACAACGCCGACCGATTATGTATAGCTTCCCAAATTATTCATAAGGGAAAAAGAATTGATACTGAAAATGTAAATCTTTGAATTACCTAAAAGTCTCTGTTTAGTACTTAAAAAAATCTCGATCTTTATCATAAACCTGCTCTTCTGTCCTACCATTACAATTTTTAAAAATATAACTCAATCATTCCAAATCCATTTACTCTGAGAGATCAATTGCTTATCGACAAGGCTTAAACCAGATAAAAACCTACTGTTACTCTCTAAAGCTCTGTCTGCTGAAATGTTTCCTAATTTTTGAGTGATGCATAATCATTTGTGCTTTTATAAAGTGACAATGACCTCTATTTTTTGGCAAGAGGAATAAAAAAATCCAATTAAAAGAACTTCATTGTGACAGGCACTTAACTTGAGGATAAAACTATAGAATACTGCACATATAGTAACTAGGTAAAAAGTAACTAGGTAACCTAAGCTGAAAACAGAAAATGTCTTAAATAGTAGGAAGAGGGGAGGAGAGAAGATGGTGTTTTCATGAGCGTGTCACCTTCTCGTGGGCAAGTCATATATGTTCTTCCATCCAGTGTTCACATCAGCTATCCAGAGGTCTGACCAAAGTCCCCATCGACACTCTTGGAGTTTAATAACTTGTCCGAAGCTGTTGAGAATGCAGCCAGGATTTAATTTGCACCTGCAGATTTTCACATCATCAGGTGTCGGAACAGAGGCTGCTCTACCCAGTGATGTTGTACAGACCCATTAAGCCTGGGAACATGTTTTCATCTTGTGAATAGAAAGTATCTTCTATTTTTCAGGTATATATTAACAATATTAATAACCCTTAAAAATTTCTGTATCCTCTTTGAAAGATAGCACAAAGATACCAAGTGTTCACTAAAATTTAAAACCCAGTGTAGCTTCATTAACTACAGAGATACTATTTTTGTATAATTAAAAAGCCCTCATTCTGCATTAAAAATATCATTACAGGCAATACCCATAAAATACCATCATCACACTTTGAAGAATTGGAAAAAAATAGTTCTTCATTTTGTATCGACCCAGAAAAAAAAAAAAAAAAAACAGTATGGTCAAGGCAATTCTTAGTAATAATAAAAAAAAAAACACCAGAAGCATCACCCTACCAGACTTCAGACTATATTATAAGTCCACAGTGATCAAAACAGCATAGTATTGGCACAAAAATAAAGACAAAGACATATGAAACAGAATAGAAAACCAAGAGACAAAACCAGTCTCTACTTGCCATCTGATCTTTAATAAACTAAACAAAAGCACACTGTGGAGAAAAGAATTCCTATTCAATAAACGGAGCTGGGAGAACTGGACAGCCACATGCAAAGACTGAAATGCAACCCACACATTTCACCATCTCTAAAAATCAACTCAAGATGGATAAAAGATTTAAATCTAAAACACAAAACAATAAAAATCCTAGAAGAAAGTGTGGGAAAAACTCTCGAGGTTGTCAGCCTGGAGAAAGACTTTATGAAGACGACTTCAGTAGCAATGCAACAAAATCAAAAATAAACAAATGAGACTTAATTAAACTGAAAACCTTCTGCATAGCCAAAGACAACAATTAAAGCAAATAGACAATTTTCTGAATGGGAAAAAATATTTGCATGTTACAAATCTATCAAAGGGTTGATAACTAAGATCTACAGACAAAGCAAATTAATTAACAAAAAAAAAAAGAGCAAACAATCCCATCTATCACTGGGCAAAAGACAGGAACAGAACCTTCTCTGAGGAAGCCAGACAAATGGCTAACAAGTGTAAGACAAAATATTCATTATCCTTAATCATCAGAGAAAAGTGAATCAAAACTAACCCCAGTGAGAATGGCCACATCACAAAGTCCCAAAGCTGCAGATGCTGGCACAGATGTGGAGAGAAGGGAACACTTTTACCCTGTTAGTAGGACTGCAAACTAATACAACTTCTTCGGAAAGAAGTAGGGAGAATCCTCAAAGAACTCAAATTAGACCTCCCATTTGATCCTGCAATCCCAATACTAGGTATCTACCCAGAAGAAAAAAAAAAATCCTTTTATCATAAGAACATTTGCACTAGACTGTTTATCGTAGTTCAATTTACAAATGCAAAAAATGTGGAAACAGCCTAAATTCCCCCCAACCCAGGAATGGATTAACCAGCTGTGGTATATGTACACCCTGGAATACTATTCAGCCACTTAAAAAAAGTGGAGACTTCACATCTTTTGTATTAACCTGGATGGAGTTGGAACACATTCTTCTTTTTTTTTTTTTTATTGTTGGGGATTCATTGAGGGTACAATAAGCCAGGTTACACTGATTGCAATTGTTAGGTAAAATCCCTCTTGCAATCATGTCTTGCCCCATAAAGTGTGACACACACCAAGGCCCCACCCCCCTCCCTCCGTCCCTCTTTCTGCTTCCCCCGCCCCATAACCTTAATTGTCATTAATTGTCCTCATATCAAAATTGAGTACATAGGATTCATGCTTCTCCATTCTTGTGATGCTTTACTAAGAAGGAACACATTCTTCTTGGTAAAGTATCCCAAGAGTGGAAAAGCAAATAGCCAATGTACTCAATACTAATATGAAGCCAGGAGATGAGCTAAAACACACCCACTTAAGGAAAAAACTCAATTCAATTCAAGTTGCGGGGAGGGGAGAAGAAAGAAGGGAGGGGATTGAGGGTTCCCACTTAATGGGCTCGACTTAAGGGTACTGGCACACCTTTTGGGTGTGCGACACAATGACAAGAGACTCTACCTAACAAATACAAATATTGTGACCTAGTTGTTTGTACCCTCACATTAACTTGAAACTTATAATAAATAAACTAATCATTTTGTTACAATGTTTTTCTTTGCAGTGAAGCACTGACCTCTAGAAGACCCTAATACTAGTCCCAGACCCTTCAAGCATCCGTCTATGTTTGCCCTTGGGTCAGATACTTAAAATATGGGAGCCTCAGTTTCTGGCCTGTGAAATGGGGGATTTCCTGCCTATTTCCTCT
The DNA here is from genome assembly GCF_027406575.1 of Nycticebus coucang. Lineage (NCBI taxonomy): Eukaryota > Metazoa > Chordata > Mammalia > Primates > Lorisidae > Nycticebus > Nycticebus coucang. The sequence goes on along the minus strand of NC_069799.1, from coordinate 3,542,428 downwards.
GCATCAGGGGGAGGAGCAGAGTATATGTTGAAAAATTGGACAAAATGTTAAAGGTAAAGTGGCAAGAGAAACATTGTTGCCGGGACTGACACAGCAAAGTGTGGAGTTTACTTACTATCTAGATCTTCTTACGTGGTTAACCATGTTCAGGGAAAGTGATCCAATTCCTGTATTATTTCACTAGTGGTTTTATGCTACTTCTAATAGCTAAGTCTTGGGTCATGGAAGCAAAACTATATTTGCCCCAACATTGTAATGACCACAGATGTATATAAGAGTGAACAGCATGCATGTGAGGAGTGTACCAGTGACACAATCTCAGGCCAGAGACATCAGAAGCTAACAGAAGCCAGATTATAAGAATAAAATGCAAGAGTCTGCCATGGCAATACAGAAAGGTGTTTGTTGTCTATGTCATCCTTAGGTACTGAAATTTATTTGATAATTGTAAAGTCTTTTGTGAGTATTATTTTCTTTTTGTACATCTGATTTACAGTACAATAGATGCTTAACTTTTAGTCTTTATTTTTATACGAAGAACTTCTGACATTTTAAAATCTCAATACTAATGATTAGCATCTTTGCTTTATGCCAGTAGCTAAAAACTGATAGGTCCCTGCATATAGTGACATCTTTCAACCATCACACCCTCCAGCAGTTACTAATTTTCCACCCCAGTACCTGACAATGACATTTTAATAAATTTGCAAAGGACTTTCTGAACTATTTATTAGTTCAATATATGAAAAAAGTACACCTTCAGTGATGATATTTTGTTCCCTAAATAGCTTCACACTCTTTGTCCATTTTTTTTATTTTTAAATAGAGCTACTTACAGAACTGTAAAAACTCACCCACAACTCACAGGTAACAAATGGCACACTTCTATTCCTCATCTCATCACACTCAGAAACACAGCATTTTTATTCTGAGTTCAAAAGTACTTTTCCAGTATCAAAATCCGCCATGCTAAGCCATACATAATCTTCCTATAAGTGAACAAGAAAGACATCACTTGTCACGCATCCTGTAAGTCACAATGTGACTGAATGAGCTTAAAGTGACTCAATGAGCTTAAAGTTCACTCTTTCAGCATCAAGCAATGGGCCAATATTCAGACAAACATGGAACTGATAGAGCAAAATAGTCCATTGCTCCACCCACTTTTCATGCCACATTTGAGATGTGATATTAATAATCACATCGAGACACTAACCACTTATTAAGCTCTTGTATGTGCTCAGAATAAGGAGGTCTGCTTTCAAACTGCCTGAAAATCAAGATATAGAATTCAGAGTTTTCTGTTTTAACAAATCAGCTGATTTTTAAAATCTATCTATCTATTTTCTCCTTATTTACAGGAAATATGAGCTTTGGGGAAAAAGTATAATTTTTTTATTATTAAATCATAGCTGTGTACATTAATGCGATCAGGGGGCACCATACACTGGTTTTATAAACAGTTTGACACATTTTCATCACACTGGTTAACATAGCCTTCCTGGCATTTTCTCAGTTATTGCGTTAAGACATTTATATTCTACATTTACTAAGTTTCACATGTACCATTGTAAGATGCACCACAGGTGTAATCGAAAAAGTATAATCTTACTTCCATACTAAAACTAACACTTTTTATAGTATATTAGATTTCAGATATACATGCATATTCTTACCTAGTTGATGAAAGTATTTCAAATTGTGTATAAAACCAGCACTTTGTACCCCACGATTGCATTAATGTACACAGCTATGATTTAATAAAAGAAAAGAGGGAAAGAAAAAGAAATAAAAAGCTTAACTGCTGAAAAAAAAGATTTGTATTTTGCTTTTGAAAACCCTCAGAATTGCCTTATTTAAAAATGGAATGCATACTTGAGTAAGCAGAAGTCACAGACATGGTCCTACACCTGCCCAGAGTTTGGATGGCGGTGTCTATGCTGGTTATCACAGTGGCAGAGGCAGCTCGCTCTGTTGCGACACTTAAAGCTAAAATGTAGGCCTGAGCTCATTACCACAGAGCAGCTTAGAAAGGAACACCCAGTGCTGAAGTTAGAAAGAACAATGTTAGGGGTTAAGTTGTGTCTCCCCAAAAGTTCATCTGTTGTAACATCCAGTACCTAAGATGTAACTTTATTTGGAAATAGGGTGATTGCTGATTTGATTAATCAAAGTAGGATGAGGTCACACTAGAGCAGAGCAGGCTCCTCATCCAGGGTGGCTGATTTACCTGTCAAAAGAAGCCCTCTGCAGAGACGTGGGTGTTGAGGAGGACCCTCTGCAGAGACGTGGGTGTTGAGGAGGACCCTCTGCAGAGATGTGGGTGTGGAGGGGAACCCTCTGCAGAGACGTGGGTGTGGAGGTGGACCCTCTGCGGAGACATGGGTGTGGTGGGTGTGGAAGGGGACCCTCTGCAGAGATGTCCATGTGGAGAGGCAGAGCCATGGGAGGCTGGAGTCACACTGCCACAAGCCAAAGACCTCCTGGAAGGCAGGAGCGAGGTCTGCACCCTTCCTAGAGCCTTTGGAGGGGGCCTGCCAGCACCTTGATTTCAAGCTTCTAGCCTCCAGACTGTGAAAGAATAAATTTCTTTTGTTCTGAGCCACCCCTTTTGTGGTAATTTGTTGCCAGCATCCAGGAAACTAATGTAAATAATGAAAAATAAGATTGTACCCTGCTCTGTCCACACTTGACAAGTGATCCACCTTGAGAAGTCTCACTGTCAGGTCCTTTGGGCCATCCCTTATTGCCACCGCACCCTTCTGCTGAAGTCAAGAACGTGATCCTCTCCGGGTCTACGGGAAAACATCAAACACTGCCTGACACCTGTGACCACCTGCGGACCGTGCACAGGAGCTTGCCGAGCCTCTTCCACCCTCACAGGGCCCTCGGAGCAAGGTTTTAGTGCTCCCGTGTCAAGAACGAAGCCACTGCGATCTAGAGAGGAAGGGAGTTGTCCTGGCCACATTATTACAGAATTTAGACAATCATATTAGTCAAGTGTCTGTCCCTGCCCACTAGTCCAGCATTAAAGAAGGGCCGGCCAGGCTTCTCCTGCGGTGTCTTCCTCTAGGATGTGCAGACTTAGAAGTACGATAACCCCATGACCTTCCAGAACAGCCTGCATTGGCGTTGTGCTTCAAGGTCATTGCTTAACTTTGTGTGAGTCAATCCTCCCCACCACACTATCCGCCTAAAATGCACCCACTTTGAATTGTGAGCCTTTCAGTTTAGCTGCATCTTTTCCTGCTCCTTACTTCTGCCAGCACCTTTTTTTTCTTTTGTCTTAAAAGCCCAAACAATTGCTAACTACCTGCTCATATTTAAGAGCCACAGTCTCTCCTTTTGTGAAGTCTAGCAATGTTCTCCCCAAGGAAAATATGATCACTGCCTATATTCTGATTTCAGGATAATATGGAAAACTGCCAATTACAGTATTTAGACAATCATATTAGTCACAGGTCTGTCTCTGCCTACACGCTGGATCACTTGTGCCTACAACAGATGACAAATACATGTTTGTAGACTGTGCATGAATGAATGAAATACAATGTTTCAATAAGGTAAGAAGTTTTGTGTGTTTCCAAATTTTTGCTATTATAAACAATGAAAGAAACTAAGGTAAAATATGAACCAAATGCAATGTGGGGCCTACAAGAGATTCTGCATTACAGAACGTGGTATTACATAAAAAGTAATGAGTAGAACTATAGACGTTTGATGACGGTCTGCAGTTCAGGTGCCAGTGACAGGTCCATGTAACTTCCCGGTTTTGATAATGGTAGTATGGTTATTCTAGCAATTAGATGTTAATACTGGAGAAAGCTGGTGGCAGATATTGGGAAACTTTCCCCATTGATTTTGCCATGTTTCTGTAGGTCTACAATTAGTTACATTTTTAAAAGTTTTAAAAAGAAGTACACATGCTTATTAATCCCACAATTTTACTTGTAGAAATTTATTCTAAGAAAAAAACGAACCAGAAAAGGCCGTAAATCTTTATCTATGCATACATGTATGTATGTGTGTATGTGTGTGAATGTTTCTGTGTGTATTTCATTATAGCAATGTTTAAAAAATGAAAATAGAAATAACTTAAGTGCTCAACTAATAAATTATGTTACTTCTATACCAAGCTGTATGTGGCCATTAAAATTATATCCTGTGAGATATATTGATATACATGGATGTTTGCAATCATGTTAAAAAGCAGATTAAAATACAGGTAAAGCACGATCTAATTATAATTTATGTGTTTGGTTTTTTTTTTTTTTACTCTTTGTATTTTAAGTCCAAAAAGTTCCTATTTCTGAATATGTGCAAAAGCATCGATGTCAAATAATATATGATAAAATGTTAATATTTACTTTTTATGTGAGTTGGGACAATGAGTGTTCTGTTTGTTAATTAGTATTTTCAGTAGTTCTAATAGTGGAATAAAAAGCTACATTGTTTTGGAATTTAAGATGTCTTAGTATTGGGTACCATAAAAAACTATTTATTATAAATAAAGCTTCTCATTAATATTGTCATTTTAGTTAGTGTGCACACAAATGAACATTTTAAGATTTGTCACTGGAGCAGAGTTTACACCCTCAAGACACCAATGAATCTATGACATATCCAAAAAGAACTAGGATCATTTTCAAAGAAAGATGGTGTCATCAAGAGTCCCTGTTATGGAATGATCCATCAGTTAATCACGTCTCTGTGCAGGATCAAAGGTCTTTAAACTCTGACACTCCCTGAAAACAGGACTGCATTTTTCCTAAGAACACAATTTTCCTTTGGAAACAGTAAGTGGTCTTAACACTGATGTGTTAAGCCTTCCTTCACGTCCTTCCATAGTACAGCCTTTAACTCTCACCATGCAGGGTGTGTTTAATATGACACACATTTTGAGAGAAATAGGTCTGAACATGGTTTGGTCCAGAATTACAGAAATTGTATCTGATTAACTGGATACTTGATTTTTTAAAAAGAGGATCCTTGTATTTATCTATGTCAATGGAATATTATGAACAGAGGTAGAAAAGGCTAATGGTGTTGCAGAGCTACTGCAGTACCACTTGTTAGAAACACAGAATCGTGTGTAACAACAATGCAGCCACAACATTACAGTGTCATTTATCAGGAACTCAAAGTCAAGAGACATTTAGGAGAAGATTTGGGGCTAGAATTTCCATTCCATGCATGATGCTTTTTCCAACTCTATCAATCAGTATGGTAAAGTATGACTTAACCCATAAGATATCTGCAGAGATACAAAGATAAACAGCCAGTCTCTGCCCACAGCTGTTTGGAAGAAGAGGTCAGGCACACTAGCAAAGTGTGTGGGGCAGCACTCCACTACGTAACAACACCAATGTGGGCTAGAAACAATTGCCAATTATGAATCTACAAGCCATAAATAATTTCATGACAAATCTCCTATTAAGGAAACAATGTATCAAAAGGATTTGGTTACTACTATCTTAGATCTTTTTTTTTTTTTTTTGTAGAGACAGAGCCTCACTTTATGGCCCTTGGTAGAGTGCCGTGGCCTCACACAGCTCACAGCAACCTCCAACTCCTGGGCTTAAGCAATTCTCTTGCCTCAGCCTCCCGAGTAGCTGGGACTACAGGCACCCGCCACAACGCCTGGCTATTTTTTGGTTGCAGTTCAGCTGGGGCGGGGTTTGAACCCACCACCCTCGGTATATGGGGCCGGCGCCCTACCAACTGAGCCACAGGCGCCGCCCCTATCTTAGATCTTTTAATAACAGTTTATTTTCCCCCCTCTGCCCAATAAGAAATGTACAAAACCACATAGATAAAATGTAAATGTCTCCCATTGAAATACACATTTTTTAAATTTTCTTATGCTGTCCTAGACAACTATTTCTGAACATATAGACCCAGAGGATTTTATTTTGGTAATGTCATTTACAGTAGACAGTGTTAAGCACTGTTTACACACGTTGAGTTCTTCAGTGTCAGTTACGGAAGCCTTGTCACATGGGCCGAAACAGAGGCATTTCCGTCACGTCCGTCTCCTGATGTCTAAATGCTTTGACATGTGTGCAGTTCTACCACCTTCGTTTGACAAATGGAGAAAGATGTGTTTTCCATATGTTTTCAATACTGGTATCTATTTAACACATATTTATAACAAACACCAATCCAGTCACTAATATAGAATGTCTGATGAGCAAAGAAACATCCAGATCATGATCCCTGACGTTGAAGAATTCATCTGGCCGTGGAGATTCAAAGCAGTTGATTAAGTGTTTAAACAGAAACACAAATAATTGAAGCAGTATGATTCAGTGGGAAGAGTATTAAGATTTGGAGATATTAATACCTGGATTCAAATCAAGAGCTTCTACTGACGAGTTGAATGAGCTTGACCTCTCTACAGCGTGTCTCTGACAGATACAGGAGGCTCTGAGGATTTCATGAGAACCTGAAGGCGTCCATCAGAAGAATGTTTACCTGTGTGAGGGCTCAGTGAATGGAAATACCCTTCTCTGACCCGGAGGGATTGTTAATTCTGTCTGGTACTCATTTTTAACACTTTTAATTGTCCCCTCATCCCGGCTGCCCATTTCATTGTTATCGAGGGGATGATCTGACTACACTTCTTAAAGGAAAGTCTTCATGTACAATAAGGTGATTTTGTATCTCTGCTTCCACATAGGTCTTTGTTTCCAGAAGGAACCAACTTAGTAAGAAGATGAGCAAGATGGTGGGAACAATCTGTTCTAAACAAATGTGGTGGGCCTGCCCAGAAAAACCACAGAAATTTTTCTAAAGTTCATTTTAGGTCCTATTGGAGAATATTCCTTAAAAATGAATTGATAACGATTTTAAATATTTTGCTTTTGCAAAAGGGTACGATTTTTATTATTCAGAAAACACCATTCTTTTTGATAAGATATGTGCATAATTCAATAGGGATCCAGTCCAATTGTTTCATTTTATGAAGTACATTTTTTACAATTCATATTGTTTTAGCACAGAAATAAAGTACAGTGCTAAAAGGCTCAGAATAAACACAAGGACAGCATGTCTCAGGCTGAATACTCCTCCATCTTCCCAACAGTTTGCTAAAGGGAAAAAAACACCTAAGAAGTTACCTTCTGTGGTTCTTTCCAACAATGCCCTCCTACTCACCAACTCACCAGGCGAGATTCCTTTGGGAAAAAAGATTGCTCATAATGAAGAAAAAAAAAAAAGCACTGAATCACGGATTTTAAACTGACTCTTTCCACGGAACTTGGTTTTCAGTTGTCCATGAATTCATTGCTGTCTATTTGATCATTTTCTGTATTATTGATCTTACCAAACAAATTACTGCAGAAAAGATGAAATGTTTAGAAACGGGGTGTGTTAAAAACTGTTCCCAGCTATTGATATAGTTCTAGTCATCTTTTCACGGATTCACTTGTGGGTGGTTTTAATATCTTTAGAGGATTCTCATTTTTGGCACATTCTTTATAATGTTTTTCCAATGCTATTTATTATTTTGGCACCAGCTTCTATAAATGCAAATACTTCCTTTTTTATAGCATAAGAAACTATTTTTCCCATATACTTTTAAAATGGAGAGAAAGTTCTTTAAATTTATTTTGTCTTATTTTCTCCTTTTATTCCAGAGATGTATATTAGTAATCCTTTTCTGCTGTAAAACCTTAATAATTTCAACGACTTTGTGCAAAGAAAACCTGATTCATAGAATTTTTTAATAAATCAGTTAACAAAAAACTACACTATTCACTAAAATTGTAATTAACATAATCATTGTTACATGTCAGTGTCAAATAGCTTTTAGTTATAATCACTTAATGTTCTATTTTAAGTCTTACAACAATGAAAGGAAGATGTAGTTAAACACCTTTTCGGATAAGAGAATTGAGACTCAAAAGAGAAGTTGTCCAAGTTCATACAACTATCAAGCCCTAAAGTTGGGATACGAACTCATGTCTGCCTACTATAGGCTCTTACCATCTATCCAACTAACTTTCAACTATTCCCCCATAGAAATAAAAAATAATTATTTACATTTGAATATCATCTGATACTTTAAAAATGCTTAATGAAGTTTCATAACTTTTCCCTGCAATATAGTATTTGGTACAAAAATAAAATTCCCAAACTAGTTTCTTTCTACTGTGAAGTAGACATTTAGTATAGTTTCTCAGTATACATATATACAGAGAAGTACACTGTTGGCATTTTGAGCAAGTTTAGAGTGAAGGCTGCCCTGTAACCTTTGTCTATTACGTACCAGCACCATCCCCTAATTTGTGATAATCAAAAATGTTTCCAGGCATTGCCAATTGTCTCAATGTCACTGATGGAGTTTAAGAAAATTAATGATATTCCAATTCTTCATAGAGAATTAAACATCTGTTACTTTATAAGGCATAAGCAAGAATGGGAAAGAATGTAGCCATCTTGAAAAAAATACTTCAGGTGGATAAATATTTTAAAATATATTTTATGAAATTAAGCACAGTTGGATGAATAGGTCTTGACATATTGTGGCTGAAAGACGCCTTAAACTGCACACCCTCTCATTTCTTATTTTAGGAAACTAAGATAAAGTGACTTGTTCAAGGTTAACATTTTTAAAAAATTATAAGAATTATCCCTAAAAACAAATTATCTGACTCTCAGTTCATTATTCTTTCCTTGTATATTAAATTTAGGATTCCATAAATGACCCTGCAAGGGCCTGTTTCACAATCAAATTGGACATTAATATTTTTCTTTTCAATATAATGTTCTTTGTCATGGAAGCATGTGTCTTCAGCCATTGAGGGTAAAGCAAAAGATAGCTTATCTTTCAGGGGAAAGGTAACAGAATTATAATTCAAACAATTAAGAGTAAAATCATTAAGGAATTTACTTCATACAAAAACTTGCATCAGTCTTCTCATTAATTTCTGAAAGACCAAGGCCTTTGGAAGTCAACCGCCAGCAGCCTAACCGATAAAGAGCTGCTGCATGCCCATTGATCCACGAATGGATTAATAAACTGTGGTATATGTACACCATGGAATATTATGCAGCCTTAAAGAAAGATGGAGACTTTACCTCTTTCATGTTTACATGGATGGATCTGGAACATATTCTTCTTAGTAAAGAATGGAAGAAAAAGTATCCAATGTACTCAGCCCTGCTATGAAATGGATTTATGGCTTTCGTATGAAAGCTATAACCCAGTTATAACCTAAGAATATGGGGAAGGGGGAGAGGAAGGGGAGGGAGGGGGGAACATGGGCAGCAGGGAGGGTAATTGGTGGGATTACACTTGCGGTGCATCTTACAAGGGTACATGTGAAACTCAGTAAATGTAGAATATAAATGTCTTAACACAATAACTAAGAAAATGCCAGGAAGGCTTTGTCAACCAGTGTGATGAAAATGTGTCAAACTGTGTATAAAACCAGTGTATGGTGCCCCATCATTGCATTAATGTACACAGCTATGATTAATAAAAAAAAAAAAAGAGCTGCTGCCACCCAGTGAGCCAGGCCTCCAGAAGCAACTGAACACGGGCTTTACACTGTGATCGGCCCTGTTACCATGCACACAGCATAAATATATGACTGCTTATGTTAACTGTATTGGTAAACTTCTTTTATTTGTTTATTTTATTTTTTTGCAGTTTTTGGCCAGAACAGTGTTTGAACCTGCCACCTCCAGTATACAGGGCTGGTGCCCTGCTCCTTTGAGCCACAGGCACCACCAGGTAAACTTCTTTTAATCTATGCAGTGATATTTTAGTGACTTTCATTAAGTGGCCACAATCTCCAGATTATGGTATTTGTTTAAGGATTCTAGACAATTTATAGTCATGCATTGCAACTGCATTAAGAGATAGCTTAAGATAAGAAATAGTACATTTCTCTAATTACAACAAAAGTGTAAGTCTAGTGGAACAGGTCTAGAAAGATACGTGCCAACTATCTCTTCAAAGGAGAAGCTCTTTTCCCAAATGGTGGAAGGTGAACTCAGGACTCTCAAGGGAGTCACTATTGCTCCATCAGGTCACTGCATGCTGTTGTGATAACAGTGTGTCCCTGCCATCCGTATGGGAGGCTTCTTCACCAAATGAAGAGAACTGGGACTTTGAAATCACACAGATATGGGGTCAAATCCAGCTGCTCCCACCTACAGGCCATGTAAAGCTAAGAAAGGCACCCATGTCCCCTGCCTTCAACTTCTCCTTTGGGAAATGTGGACTAACACTGCTCACATCCATTAAGACACACTGTAGTAAGTTCTTTTTTTAATGTATTCTTTTACTGAGACAGAGTCTGATGCTGTCACCTGGGTAGAGAGCCATGTTGTCATCCCAGCTCATAGCAACCTCAAATTTTTGGGCTCCACTGATCCTCTTGCCTCAGCCTCCTGACTAGCTGAGACTACAGGCACCTGCCACAACATCCAGCTAGTTTTTCTATTTTTTAGTAGAGATGGGGTTTTGCTCTTGCACAGGCTGGTCTCGAACTTCTGAGCTCACGTGATCTTCCCCTGTCAGCCTCCCAGAGTGCTGGGATTATAGGCGCGTCATCAAGTGAATTTATTCTCTTGGAATCCTAGAGCAATTCTACAGATTTTTTCAATTTAATCACTACTCAACTTTGACTTCCCTTGATCCTATTTTTCTCATTGTTCCTCTCATTAGGTAATTTTCCTACCTCTCTGCTGCTAGCTACCGCACAGAATGAAAGGCATGGACATTCTCAAGCAGATTATTTGGACAGTCCCCTAACTGAACACTTTTCACTCATGCTCAATCTCCAGTCTTTTGGGGGAATAGCAGGGGTCTTTTTAAACAGGGGGCCAGTTCACTGTCCCTCAGACCGTTGGAGGGCTGGACTTTAGTTTAAAAAACAAAAAACAAAAAACTATGAACAAATTCCTATGCACACTGCACATATCTTATTTTGAAGTAAAAAAAAAAAAAAAAACACGGGAACAAATACAATCACACCGCCTCATGTGCTCCGCAGGCCGCAGTTTGAGTATCTCTGTTTTAGAGTATTCTTACACTCTCTTGGTTTACAGACAAGGAGACTTAACCCCAGGGAAATTCACTGACTTGAGATCACACAAATAGGTAATGGTTGAATCCCAAATTGAGCCAACTTTTTTCCAGCATACCATGGTGCCTCAAAGTGTATTGTGGAGGGGATGGGTTAGGGACGCCCGAGAAAACATGAACCAGCATTTTCTCACCAGAGAAAGGAACTTAGATGGTTGAGAACATCATGTATTTTAATCCCCATTTCTCATTTTTAACTAGTTGTAAAATCTCAGCATTTTAATATTGTCTTAGATTAAAAAAAAATTACAGCTATTTTTTTGCCATGTAATTTTTTTTTGTTTTTTACCTCTAAGTTGTAAAGCTCAATTAGTATCTAAAGCATCGTACTGCAGAGGGCACTCAAAATGGCATTCTTCTAGAGTTTATAAGAATGCATATATGTTCAGAAACTTGTAACATAGCATTTTAAAGTTGGGGGACATGAATTTCAATGCACATATCCAGAAAATGTATTTAATGGACTCCTAAATATGTTTTTCACTTGGAAAAAAAACCTGAAGAGATGATTGGCCCAGTGTGGCATTCTGCCTTTCTTTGATAACCTGCTCTGGCCCCCAGTAGCTGTGATAGCTGAAACAGCGGTCCTTGGATGTGGATTGAGTCTAATGAGTGATTCAGTGCACAATGGAAACTACTTTGCATTCCCTCTAGACACTTTCACTGTGTGGAAAGATAAAGCTCTATTTAGCTTGGGGTGACACAGTGGAACATAATTCACCTGCCTCCGCTGTCTCTCCAGCATAGCAAGAATAACCACTCGTTTCACTAGAACGTGTACCACATTTTCTGTCTATGTCTCTGTTTCCCTGTCTCTAGAACAGGACAGCTACACAAACCAGCTGAGAACAGGAGGAGGAAACCTGCTTCTCTGTCAACTAAGGACAAGGCAGTGAACTCAGAACAAAACACCTATGGCTTTCAGGGGTCTGCAAGGTGGAAGTTCGGCTGGAGGCCTATCATGATAAAAACTTTATCAAAATATGGAAACAAACTCCTAGATAAAAACAAACTCAAGCATGTAAATGAGGAAAGCAGCAAAAAAGCCAGTTCCAGCCCTAAGCCTGGAGCGTCTCAATAAGCATCAACAGGCATTCATCAAGAGGTGAAGCTGGCGGGGCTTTAAAATTTGTGAATCAAGGATCAAGATTTTTTTTTTTTTTTAATGTGATAAACCCGATATGTTAGCTGGCAACAAAGACCCTGTGGGCCAAGGCTGCTTTTTATTTTTTATTTTTATTTTTGTAGAGACAGAGTCTCACTTTATGGCCCTCGGTAGAGTGCCGTGGCCTCACATAGCTCACAGCAACCTCCAACTCCTGGGCTTAAGCTATTCTCTGCCTCAGCCTCCCGAGCAGCTGGGACTACAGGCGCCCGCCACAATGCCCAGCTATTTTTTGGTTGCAGTTTGGCCGGGGCAGGGTTTGAACCCGCCACCCTCGGTATATGGGGCTGGCACCCTACCGACTGAGCCACAGGCGCTGCCCCAAGGCTGCTTTTTATATTGCTGCTCTGGAAGTTCTAAGTGCTGAGAGATTCTGGTCATACTTACTTGCTTTTTCTATGACTCCCTCATGGTTCATATTCTGAAGTGTCCTTGTGCAGGCCAGGTGGATGGTTATGTCACACAGTGACTGTCATTTTAGCTGTCACACAGAGTTGACACTTCAGCAAAAAGAGGAGTCAGCCAACAGAACAGTCTAGAACTCACCACTTGCTCATTGGGGAAAAAAATACAATAGGTGTGGTTTCCCTTTAATCAGTTTTGTTTTTACTAGCTTACATATTGTGTATCATGAGAATGCACATCTCAGAATTTGACACCTTTCTGAACTTTAAAATCCTTCCATACTTATAGTTTATTTTCACTGCATATTTTATTACTTATACTTGTTTTGTTCACTTAATGCTGAAGGTAAGACAAGATTCTTCAATTTGAATGTCAAAATAGAGGCAACGGAAGGTAAGGGCCTTGGACATGCCCAATGAGACAGCCCTCGCCTTCAAGTTCCTGGAGTTAGATTTCTGTGCTGGAGAGGAGAGGATGCCATAGTAGCGTATTTTCTTTCACAGGCACCTCAAATAAGACAGCCTGGTAGATTCATCCTCTTTGATTCATTTTCTTCTTTTATAGGATAGCTCTGCTTTGAGAATGGATTTCCATTCAATGGCTGTGCATAAACCATATAAATGTAGTTCTGTACGAACATGTTACAACATGCATTTGAATCACACAAAGGCATTTTGGCCCATTGGATCATTTGAGATCTGTACTAGAGGACACAATTCCTCAGCACAGGAATCAACTCCATACCCTTGAAACAGAGACCTGGAAAGACACTAGCAAGAGCCAAATTCACAAGCAAGTCCTACTTTAGTAGTACCATTAGCTTCGAACGCAAGCAAAGTAGCAAAAGAGCTTCGATGCGTTCTTCACCCTGATTGATTTTTGTCAGCTCTGCAAAAGCCTACACATTCCGCCTACTCCTAGACAGATTCACAGCCATCTGAAGGAGCAGGATGGTTCTATGCCCTTTACATATTAAGTTTAGAGTACTCATAATCCTTCAGTATAGAGACTAGAAGTAGGATTACTCACGTATATAAGAATTCAGATTATTCTTCTTGTATGTCACTAGCCTAGATTCCACCCTAAGGCAGACTGCTTCTCTTATTTCTCATCAAAATGTATCTGTCCCAAGCTATTTGTCCCTTTTATAAAGCAATGGAATTACAACCAGAAGAGTGTCAATGGAAAGAGTAATTTAGGTTTCAATGGCTTCCTGAAATGTGTCTGGTAGCAACAGACCTTTGGAAAAGGAGGAAGAGCTGGGACCTCTGCCTGCAAATGCCCCGCGTCCTCCTGATTGTGAATAGCTGTGTTATGTGGTATCCTGGACTTAGGGTGTCAATGCGCACCACACACCATCTACTAATAATATAAATTATAACTGTGTCTGTTAAGTTTTTCCGACTCAGATGTTAAAGTTGTGACACTTCCTTTCTTTCCTTTAAATAGCTATGTGTTCTTGGTAGGGTTGCTGAAAGCTAATCCATTACCATGTTTTGGTGAAAGTCTTCCCGCACTCACAGACTTAGGTTTATGGCTGTCAGAGCAGTCACACAGGGATCACGCCCTGTATGCTCTTCCAAATTAATACCCATTATTCACAGCTCTCTCCTCCAGGGCTCTCAATGTTTGTCATTTTTTTCTTTCTCTCTCTTTCCCTTCCCTTCCTTTCCTTTCTTTTTTCCTTTCTTGCTTTCTTGTTACTGAGAATGAAGCAACTAGAACTGGGGCTTTGGAGTGGGTGGGATGATTCTGATTTTTTTAGCTGAAGGCAAAATACATGTACCATATTTTAAAACATCCTAAAACAAGGGTGTGAATCAAGTTCCAAGCTAATTGTTTTTAAAGAGAAAGCACTTACATTTTTAAAATAATAATTTCAAATCAAAAACTGCCCCCCTATTCCCTGGTGGTCCTTATAAAAGACAACAAAAAGCTTTTAAAAGAGGAAAAAAATTCATACAAAGAAAAGAAAGGAAAATAGCACTATTTTGAAAGCTAGAATGCAGAAAAACAAGAAACAGATCTTTGCTAAGAAAGTTGATTCCTACGTTGGCAGAAGAGAAGGTCAAAAACCAACTCAGTTTGCGCAGTAGAACTCTAAATGCCCAGGAATTGGCAGCACAAGTAGCTGGAAGGATGAGGAAGGAGAATCTAAAGATAGAAGGATTGTCTGAAACTCTATTTGAGAAGCAGAAGGATCCCTAGATTCCCTCAGCCCCCCTTATCTTAGATACCACAGGGAGCGTATTCAGTACTCAAATACACCATGAGCCCCCAATGCTCTGCGATGTCATAGGACTTTTAACTCTACATGTTTTCCATGACAATAATAAAAATGGACTCCTCTTTTTTTATTGCATATTTTTTCAAAGCATTTTTACATTTTTCATCTAATTTCTCATCATAATTGTTTGTGGTAGGAAAGACAAAATGACTTCCTCTAGTAAGTATTTTTACTTTTTAAATTTAAAAAATGTTTAATTATCATAGATACATAATAGCTGTGCCTATTTATGGGTTACACGTGGGGTTTAGACAGGGCTACAACATGAAATGATCAAATCAATGTCGCTGGGGATCCACCACCTCAAGCATTTATCATTTCTTTGCATTGGTAACATTCTTCTTCCGCTTTTTAAGTTATTTTCAAATATTAATAAATATATATAATATGTTGTCAACTATGATCACCTATTTTGCTGCTGATGGCAGATCTCATCCCTTCCCTCCAGCTGCATTCCGGGCCTGTTAACCCTTCCCTCTTTCCTCTCCCTCTCACCTCAACTACCCTTTGCAGTCTCTGGTAACCAACATTCTACTCTTTATCTCCATGAGTCTGATTTCTTTTCTTTTTTTTTTTTTTTTTTTAGATAAGGAAGATACTGAGGTGAAATTATCAACTTATCTGTTGTAAAACCTGGGACAGGAGTATCCAAAGCCTTCAAGTCTCAACTACCTTGTGACTCAGAGTCCCCTGGACCCCTTCCCCCAGGGACTACTTTCCTAAGAAACTGACTTCCATCTCTGGTGTTCATAACAATCCTTTGAGGATGTCAAGTAATATAATCTTCAGTCCTGAAGATTCTGATTGAAACTATGCTGAGGACCTGAAATATAAATTTTAACAAAATTTCAGGTGATTTTAATGCAGGTAGTGGCAGGGATCATTTTTTAAAAATACTTCATTAAATAATCTAATTATCACTGAGCACAAGGCAAGATATCTAGACCACATTAGCTGGGTCTCACCAAAAAGAAACAAGCAAGCAGTGAAATTACCCTAAATCAAAACCAACTGCACTTTCCCTTGATTGTACTCACATGGTACATCTTGGCTGAACACAAGGAAAAGCTCTGTATGTTTTGAAAGGCTCCATAGAAAGTATTGTTTCTGCATAGGTAGGAACCATCAAATAAATGCTTTTCAGAGTTCAGGATATAAAAAAGAAAACAGTAACCAGTTTTTTTTCCATGCTAGATAGTTACTGTTCAAATTAACCTGGAACACTTATTTTAATCAGTGATTCTTATTTGAGTTATTTTTAATGGTCTTATTACACACAAATCTTAAAATCATTTATCTTAAAGTCATTTGGGGTATAGGCAGCATATAAATTATAAATAAATACACCCAAGAAAATGAAGTAAACAAATTCAAGCAGAAACAATTTTAACATGAAGAAAGGACAGGCAACTAAATGTTTGCAATGTAGATTTATTTTCAAAACATGTTTTTTTTAGACACAGTTGGTAAGTACACCTGTCATACATGCACCCGAAAATGTAATTCAAAATGATAATGTACCGGGAGAAAAACACATTTTGGGAAAACAAAATTCATTTGTTAGAACCAGTTTTGCTTACACTCTGTCAAAATAGCCAACTGTACCAACATGTGTATGTAACAGAATGAGTTGCTGTAATATTTGGGCTTGGGAACTTTCTAAAGGCTTGGAAACTTTGCAGAAGCACCGTTCAGACATTCTACAGAGATGCTGAGGCAAAGGAACAGCAGCTGGTTAAATAAATCCTGTGACAGAGTTGCTGCCCTATTTTTTCTGTCCTTTCCCCCCTAAAATACTTATTTAGCTTTCCCCCTTTTCAAGTTCTTCCCTGCCTTTTAACTTCATTTAATTGAACTCATGATTGCCCGATTCATAGTATATGCAATTACTTGTGCCTTATAAGTATTAGCTGTTGAATACTCTGGCAAACGAGAATGTAAGCCAAAATTTTCCAGGCTCTGCTATGGAAGAGCCTACAATCTGAACCCAAGTAGTTTGACTTCAGCATCTATGATCACTCTTCTGACTGCTATCTATCTATCTATCTATCTATCTATCTATCTATCTATCTATCTATCTATCTATCTATCTATCCATCCATCCATCCATCTATCTATCTAATCTATCTGTCTATATGTATGTAATTTTATATATACATGCTATATGATTATATGGCTTAAAAAGGACAATGCTTTAGCAGAAAAATCTGAATACTCCATCCATTAATTTTTTACCTTCTTTGGAAATTAGGACATCTATCTACTGTACCAGCCTTTTCAAACAAAATTCCTAAAGAATCTTCTTGCAGTTATGGGACATCTATCTATAGACGCTAATTTTAGTTTGGAAAGAAAAGGAAAATGTTTCAAGATGTATATATAATTCCTCACTGCTGTATTTTTTTTATTTAATAAGAGCTTTGGGGGATAGGAGAAACTCTACATCAAACATACACGTCAATCATAAGAAGCATCCAGTTTGAGAAATACTTAAGTATTAAAAAGATGCAATCAGTACCAAGAAATAATTAGTTCCTAACTTTTTATTTATTTGTTTATTTAGACAGAGTCTCACTTTGTTGCCCTGGGTAGAGTGCTGTAGCGTCACAGCTCACAGCAACCTCAAACTCTCGGGCTCAAGTGATCCTCCTGCCTCAGCCTCCCAAGTAGCTGGGACTACAGGCTTCCATCCCAACGCCTGGCTGGTTTTTCTATTTTTAGTAGAGACAGGGTCCCCCTTTGATCAGTATCAGGTACCTGCCCCAACAATGCTATGATTCCCACCCAGTTGCTTGATTGAACCAGAGGACAAAGAAAATGAAAAAAACGAGAGACAGAGGAAAGTCTGAGGAGTTGAGCTGGGCCAGGAGACTGCACGGCTCTCTTAGTGAGGCCTAACACAGATGCAGCCTCTAGCCCCAGGCTAGCTCCATTTTGTTTCACACACCATGGTTTTAATCTTAAATCTCATGAAGGAAAGGCAAACAATTATGATATGAGCCTGGTTGGCTCTTGCTGTGCTTCAATTTCTCTAACTGAACTATTTCTTTAACTAACTATGTTAATTGAATGGACTTATCTTTTACTTTTATTGCTTTAAGGTATTTATGACCTTTAACACAAACAGAGTTGGACTAGTGAAAAGCAATCCGAGAGCAGGACGTCAGCGAAGATCCCAGTTAAGCCACACACAAATCACAGCAGTGACAATTCATACTCAAGAAGCTTGTTACTCAGACAGATGGAGGCTTCTGGTTCTATCAAGGTGACAGAGAAAACAGATATTTTTATCTCCTTTTCTGGTCCAGAGCAAATCTTGCCTTCTTTAACAAAGTTTAAACATTCTGCATATCTAACTTTACGAATGCACTCCCTCTCTCAGATCGAGAATAGCCCACCTATAGGGCCACTCTTGCCTGTTTAGAGACCTCTGCAGTCCAGAGCGCTGGGGAAGGGGTGAAAGTCCAGCAAGCTGCTCCTTAAGTTTTAAAGGTGCCAGGCCTCCAGTAGCAGGTTGGGCTGCGCTCAAGGTTCTTTTGGATACACTTCTCTACTGTTTCTGTTTTTCCTTTGTCCATCCTCTGCAATCATTTTCTTAATTCAATTCCTAGCCTACTTACAACTAATACTTGTATTTTGGTTTTAATTTTATAAAATCATTATTACTAGCAATGCAAGCACATCAAGATATGACTCTCTCTTTAAGTACTTCCACATGCACCTGGAGCTCAAGCTGGTCTTGAACTCCAGAGCTCAAGCAATCCATACTCCTTGGACTCCAGAGTGCTAGGATTATAGGTGTGAGCCACCAGCCTGGCCCCCTACTTATTTTTATAGAATTTTTTTCCTTCTATTTAATTAAGGGACTTGATGTATGGATAGCTTTTTAACTGTGTTACTTATTTGAAGAAGATAAGATAAAAGTAATACACAAGTTGATTTTGTTAGAACTTATTCATTCTTTTAACATAATTCTAAGGCTAGGCTATTCAGGATTAATATTTTATAAGACGTTACTTGTATTATTAATGTGTTTTAGCTAAAATGTTTATTTGAATAAATTATACTGCAATCCTCTCAATGTTCTTTTTTTTTTTTTTAACTGAATAAGGTAGGGAAATAAAGGTATTAAGAAATTACAAAGGCATCTTACCACAAGGTGGGAAATGTGAAACATACTTATCTAGTTTTAATTCTCCCTAGGGTAACTTTTCTAACTTAAAAAAAAAAAAAAAAAACTTTAATAATAATTTCTTTTTCTTTCCTTTCTTTCTTTCTTTCTGTCTCTCTCTCTCTCTCTCTCTCTCTCTCTCTCTCTTTCTTTCTTTTTTTTTTTTTTTGAGACGGAGCCTCAAGCTGTCACCCTGGGTAGAGTGCTGTGGCATCATAGCTCACAGCAACCCCCAACTCCTGGGCACAAGCAATTCTCCTGCCTCAGCCTTCCAAGTAGCTGGGACTACAGGCACCTGCCACAATGCCTGGCTATTTTTTAGTAGCCATCATTGTTGTTTGGTAGGCCCGGGCTGAATTCGAACCGGCCAGCTCAGGTGTATGTGGCTGGTGCCTTAGCTGCTTGAGCCACAGGCACCGAGCCTTTCTTTCTTTTCTTTTTTTTAAAAATCTGCAATTTAGGTAGAACTTTATAAGGATAATTCATCTTTATTCCATATAGCATCAGCTGCAGCAACTCTGCTAGGGCTAGAGGATCGACCTCCCTCTAAGAACACTCTCTCACAAGGCTGCCTAGTTGGTAGTGGCTGCTGAATCAGCCAGCACTGGTGACCAGGGTCTTTGATTCCTGTCCACCTAGCCTGTCTCTGGAGCTACTTAAACTTCTTCAGAGTGTGGTGTCTGGGTCCCAGGAGGTTCCAATAGCCCTGGAAAGCACATGTGAGACATTTTCTGCCCTATCCTCTAAGTCCCAAAGTGTCACCTCTGCAACATTGTGAGAGATAAGCAAGTCGCCATGGCCAGGACAGATTCTAGGGAAAAGAAAACAGGCTCAGTATCCCAAAGCATAAGCAGCAAAGAATTTGTAGCTATATTTTAATCAAGCATAGCAATACATAAATTAAACACAGTGTTTATAAAAATGCCAAGTTTTCTTTTCTTTCTTTTCTTAAGCGCAAAGGTTAATGCTAAAATTACATTTAAAGAAATAAACATGGGAAAATAGCTAGAAAATCCTCAGGAAAAAAAATAACATGGGGTCAGGAGGCTGAGGCAAGAGGATCTTTTGAGCCAAAGAGTTTGAAGTTGCTGTGAGCTATGACACCACAGCATTGTACTGAGGGCTCAAAGTGAGACTCTGTCTAAAAAAAAAAAAAAATTAATTAAAAAAAAAAAAAAAAACGAAAAAAAACAAAATAAAAACAAGGGGTGGTTATGGGTCCTGCAAAATAGAAAAACATACTTTATAGCCTCTGTAATTAAAGCCATATAATGTTGCTTTACTGGGACAAAATGGATTAACAGGAATAAATTTAAGGGTGTGTGGCAATTCAGTGCACAGTAAAAGAAGTATCTCAAATCATAGAGGAAGAGAAAGATTTTTGTAGTAAATTCAACTCAATCAACTGGATGGACATTTCGAAAACAATCAAACTGGCTCTGCACCTAAAATCACTGACCACAATACATCCAAATGCAATGGGAATTTAATGAAGATGAAAAGTAAACCATATAAGCACTAGAAGGAAATATAGTAGGTGAGTGGTTTCCTTTATAAACTGAGTGTGGGGAAAGTTTTCTAAATTATAACAACATTTGGAAACAATGAAACTTTATAAATTTAAATACAACCATAAAAACCACTTTGGGTTCTAGGATATACCAAAAGCAAAGAAAAAGGAAAATTCTACGATAAAATGCTTTCAATTTATGTCACAAAATACACTGTCTCCCAGATATGTAAAGTGATCCTAAACATCAACACAGAGAAGAGGTCCCAAGTCTTTAGACACAGTACAAGGTGATCACCTTCATCACCGCACAGATTCAGATCCACCTCACAATGTGATACCATTCCTCATCTGTCACATTTGCAAATTTTTAGTTTGACAACATATACACAGGCAAGGCTGTGGGAAAACAGGTACAGACGGCTAGAGGGAGTGCAGAGTGTGCAATGTCACAGAGGTGAGACTGGAAAGATCTTCCATGACAAAAGAGATTCCCTCCTTCTAGAAATTTGCCCTAAAGATAAAACACACACACACATATACACATGCACACACACACACATGTTCATATGTCTTAGTATATAAGAGGTATATAAACTTTTATGCATGTATGTATGCATATGCAAGTTTATTCACGTACCATTGTTTGCAAAATCAAACTAGTGAGAACAATCTATAGGATGCCATCTATAGGAAACTTATTTGAATAAAGAGTGATGGAAGAGAAGTATGTAGCTGAAAATGAATGAAGAAGAGTCTGTAAACTGTGTTATACCCAAGATGTATTGTTAAGTAAAATAAGCAAGCTGCAAGGGTGCAGATAAACAGAGAGACAGGTACTGCACACTATGCCACAGCTTATGTAAGAAAAGAGAAGTAAGAAATGAGTTGTATATATACACCCATACATATGCATGCAAATAAAAATTTGCTTCTTTTTTGCAAAAAGAAATTTTAAAAATGATTTTCTTTCTATGCAGGTAAGTGAAAATGGAGCATGAAGGAGATTATTATGGGATGAAGATTTGAATATATGTTTTCACATAGTTTTTTGAGGGGGCATATAAATATTTTACAAAAAATTAAAGGTGGGCTCAGCACTTGTAGTTCAATGGTTAGGGCACTGGCCACATATACCAGGGCTGGCCGGTTGGAACCTGGCCTAAGCATGGTAAACAACAATGACAATTACAACAACAACAACAACAAAATAGCCGGCTGTTGTGGTACCTGTAGCCCCAGCCAGTTGGGAGGCTGAGGCAAGAGAATTGTTTAAGCCCAAGAGTTTGAGGTTTCTGTGAGCCGTGATGCCACAGCACTCAACCAAGGGTAACAAGTGAGACTCTGTCTCAAAAAAAAAAAAAAAAAAATTGAAGATGATGAAAAGAGGCCAATCCTAAAGCTCAATCTAGACATAAAGAAATGTGCTGCAGGAGGCACCTGTGGCTCAGTGAGTAGGGCGCCGGCCCCATATGCCGAGGGTGGCAGGTTCAAACCCAGCCCCAGCCAAACTGCAATAAAAAAAAAAAATAGCCGGGTGTTGTGGCGGGCGCCTGTAGTCCCAGCTGCTCGGGAGGCTGAGGCAAGAGAATCACGTAAGCCCAAGAGTTAGAGGTTGCTGTGAGCCGTGTGACGCCACGGCACTCTACCCGAGGGCAGTACAGTGAGACTCTGTCTCTACAAAAAAAAAAAAAAAAAGAAATGTGCTGCACCTAATATCAAATGTGTAACACGACCACACAAAGAGAAAATGATATGCGTGAATGTAACATGGTTTCTACTGAAAACCTTCAGCTTTAACGCTATGTGTCATAAAGACCAAAAGAGCTACAGGAGGTCTTTAATTTTCCTTTTGTGGCATCCTTTCAGTATAGTAGTATACATCGGATCCTAAAACTCCTCTTTCTCTCCCTCTCTAGCTCTTTAATGAAATAGAACAACAAGCACATATTTGATCTTTCCTTCCAACCACTTTTCACTGTGGTTGGAAGGAAAATACAAATAAGGAATGTGGGAAGTTGACAAAGAACCCTGTGATTTTTCATTTGAATTACTTATGATGTGAACTCAACATTTTTAACTTATTTGCTGAGGTATAATTGAAATGTAATAAGCTGCACATAAAATGTACTATTTGGTAAGTTTTCACATATGTGCATACCCATGTAACTTTCGGTACAATGGAGGCTGCACACACGTACCACTGACAACAGTTTGCTCATATTAGTTTTAGTTCTCAACTCTGTGACCCTGCCCGTGTCCTCTCTCAGTAACTACTGGCGTTCTTTCTGTAACTACAGTTTAGTTTAAGAATTTTCTAAAGTTTTATACAAATAAAATTATCCAGAGATATTGGCTTCTGTTACTCAGCATAATTATTTTGAGATTCATCCATGCTGCTACTTGTATCAATAATTTATTGGTTTTTATTACTGAGTGGGATTTCATATTATGTTTATTTCACAACGTGTCTGTCCATTTGTTGATGGAGATCGAGGTTGCTTTACATTTTTGGCTAATATAAATAAATGTTCTATAAAAACGCATGTACAAATCTTATGATAGGTACATGCTTTACTCTTGGTTCAATGCTGATGAGTGGGTTGGTTCAATCATACACCGGATGTCTGCTAAGAATGTGCCCACCCGCTTTCCAGAGTGGCTGACCCATTTTACATGCCCATCTGTGTAGGAAAGTGTGGATTCCTTCACATCCCCTACTGACTTGGCAGGGCAAGTTTTTTGACTCATCTATTCCGACACACATTGAGTGGCATCGCATAGGTTTTACTGTGCATTTTCTTAATAGTGACGACACGGGGCATTGCAGTGTGTGCTCGTTCACCACCCTCGGTTTCCTCTGGTGAAGGGCTTATTCAAACATCTTAACTGGTTTTTATTTTCTACTTCGGTTTCTTATTTTTGTGTTTTGAGATTTTATTGACTATTTTAGATATAAATCCTAAAGAGAGATAATTTGCAAACATGTTCTCCCAATTCGTGGCATATCTATTCATTCTCTTAATTAAATCCTTTGATGAGAAGTTTTTAATTTTAGTGAACTCCAGTTTATTAATTTTTTTTTTTTTTTTTGGAAATCCAATAATGTCAGTTCTTCTTTTTTGTTCCTTTTCAAAAGTTGTTCTGGGAATATTAGAATTCTAGGTCCTTTACATTTCCCATGAATTTGAGATTCAGCTTGTCAGTTTATTTTTTAAAGATGTTTGTGGCTCAAAGGGGTAGGGCATCAGCACCATATGCTGGAAGTGGTGGGTTCAAACCCAGCCCTGGCCAAAAAAAAAGATGTTTAATATTTTTTATTGACATAGTATTAAATCTACAGGTTATTAATGAGAGAATTGACATCTTAGCAATAGTACTTCCTCTGATCAATGGTGAAGGTTTACCTCTATTTATATTGGTCTTTTTAGATTTGTCTCAACTAAAAAAATACTTCTCAGTTTTTAGAATACAGGTCTCTAGCACCTTTTGTTAGATTTATCCCTAAACATGTCACATTTCAGTGTTAAACCTGAATAATTGTTCCTACATTTCTGCATCCTTCTGTTCTAATATAGGGACTTAATGTTATAAATTTCACCCTATATTTTGCTTTAGGGGAAGAGCATAAATTCTGAAATATTGTATTTTCATCTTCATTTAGTTTATATACTTTCACATTTGTACTCTGAATTTCTTAATTTTAAAGTATTACAGAGATATAAATATTTTTGGTTACAGGGATCACTTTTGTAATGTTCAAGTCCAGTTATAAGTGTGTCCATTACCCAGATGACCCAGATCACCCAGTGACCCAGTGGTCATTGTACCTGATAAGGAGTTTTATCCTCATCTCCTCCTCCCTCGCACCCCTGCTCAGTTTTCATTAATTATACTTCCCTCCATGCATAAGTGCGATCCTCATCACATCTAATTTAATCGTGAGTGCATGCGGTGTTTTTTGTTCCATTCTTTAGATCTTTCACTTAGGATATTGGTCTCTAGTTCCATCCAAATTGTTACAAAAGCCGTTAAGTCATTCTTCCTCATGAGTAGTATTCCATGGTGAGCATATACCACATTCTCATTTATGTTTGATACATGTGTTACTTAGTTTCTAAATATTTGGATGTTTCCAGAGTCTTTTCTTTATTGATTTCTAATTCAATGCCATAAAAAATCATACTTTGCATAAATGAATCCTTTTAAATGTATTGAGACTTGCTTTGTGATCCAGAATATGGTCTATCATGGAAAATGTTTTCCATGTGCTTGAAAAGAATGTGCACTGTGCTCCTGTTGGGTAGAGCATTCTGTATGCATCAATTATGTCAGCTTGGTGGTTATCATTGCTCAAATATTCTATATTCTTGATAATTTTCTATGTATTAATAAGCCTGTCAATTATTCAAAGAGGAAAATTATAAATTGTGACTAAAATCTTGGATTTCTCTATTTTTCCTTAATGTTCAATAGGGTTTTGATTTATGTATTTTGAAGGACTATCATTACAGACAAAGCGTTTAGGCTTGTTATGTCTTAATTATTAATTAACCCTTTTAATATTTTGAAATGAACAGTTTTAAATAATTCAAGAAATATTTGTTTCGAATGACATATAAATAATTCTATGTAGTTATATCATATTATACAAAGCTGACATTACTATAGTCACTGCAGCTTTCTTTTTATATTTTTCCTTTTTTTAGACAGAGTCTCACTAAGTCACCTGGGTAGAGTGCCATGGAGTCACAGCTCACAGCAACCTCAAACTCTTGAGCTTAAGCAATTCTCTTGCCTCAGCCTCCCAAGTAGCTGGGACTACAGGCACCTACCACAAAGCCCAGCTATTTTTTGTTGCAATTGTCATTGTTGTTTAGCAGGCCTGGGCTGGGTTCGAACCAACCAGCCTGGATGTATGTGGCCGATGCCATAACCAATGAGCTACATGTTCTGCCTTCCAGCTTTCTTTTGACTATTGGTTTCACAAGCAACTATTTTCCACCCTTTTACTTTTTTTATGTTAAATCTCAAACTATAATTGTAAATTTAAAGCTTTTAATTTGTTTGTTACATGTCATCTTTAATCCACTATTAATTACAGTTCAAATCCATAAATATAGTTGTGAGTAATAAGTATGTCTAGTTTTCTTTCTTTTAGATTTCTTTTTTGTTTTATTGCAGAGTGATGTGGAGGTATGTATGATTAGGGTACATAGTTTGTTTTCGTAGGTTAAAGTCTGAGTTGTAGTTGTTTCCTTTACCCAGGATGTTTGCCATCTACGTGTGCAATGTACCTGTTGGGTGGGAGTTTACCCAACACCTTTCCTTTCACTTGAATTTAATTGAGTTATTTTCTCATGTGGGAAAATTAAATTACCTACGTGAATTAAATTGAGTTATTTTCTTTTTTATTTATTTATTTATTTTTTTTGTAGAGACAGAGTTTCACTTTATTGCCCTCAGTAGAGTGCCGTGGCCTCACACAGCTCACAGCAACCTCCAACTCCTGGGCTTAAGCGATTCTCTTGCCTCAGCCTCCCGGGTAGCTGGGACTACAGGCACCTGCCACAACGCCCGGCTATTTTTTGGTTGCAGTTTGGCCGGGGCTGGGTTTGAACCCACCACCCTCGGTATATGGGGCTGGCGCCTTACCGACTGAGCCACAGGCACCGCCCGAAATTGAGTTATTTTCTCATGTGAGAATGCAAACTAGAACAGCTGCTGTGGGAAGAAGTATTTAGTACTTAGTACTCCTCTAAGTACTAAAAGTAGACCTACCATTTGATCCTTCAATTCCATTACTAGGTATCTACCCAAAAGAAAAAAAAAAAAGACATTTTACCATAAGAAAATTTGCACTTGTATGTTTATAGTAGCACAATTCATAATCACAAAGATGTGGAAACAGCCTAGGTGCCCTTCAACGCACGAATGCCTTAATTAATATAAGTATTCCATGGCATATGTATACCACATATGTATACCACATAAGTATTCCATGGCATATGTATACCACATATACCACATATGCCATGGAATACTTATATTAATTAAGGCATTCGTGTGTTGAAGGGCACCTAGGCTGTTTCCAGTGTTGTGGTATACATATGCCATGGAATACTATTCAGCCATAAAAAGATGAAGACTTTGTATTTTTGGTAACAACTCAGATGGTTTAGGAGAGCATTCTCCTAGACAAAGCATCACAAGAATAAAAGAAGCATCACATGTGCTCAGTGCCAAACTAGAGCCAGTGCTTTAACCTCTTTAAGTTTATATTAAAGGGTGTTTTCATTTATTTTCTAGCAAAAAAGAAATTAATTTTTCTTTTTATCTGTTCTGATAATCTCTGCCTTTTCATTGGAAGTGTTTAGACCATTCGCCTTTAATGTGATTATTGGTATGGGTCTGACTCTACCTTAGGATATATTTTCTATTTGTCCTATCTGTTCTGTGTTCCCTTTTTTTCTCTTTTTTAAAACTACCTTTGGATTAATTGAATATTTTTAAAATTTCATTTTATATATTTCATTGGCTTATTAGATCTCTTTGTTTTATCATTTTAGTCTTCAATTTAGAGTTTGTAGTATACAAGTTTTTTTACTGATACATAATAGCCATACACATTTAAGGGGTACATGTTATACTTTGATACACATAAATGATATGTTATTATCATATCATGGTTAATTGGAATATTCATAAGCACAAACATTTATAATTTGTTTGTGATGGAGACAAAAAAAATCTTCTAGCTAATTGATAACACATGACAAATTCTTAACTATAGTAACTTACTATGCTATCAAGCACTAGAACTTATTTCTTCTAGTTATATCTTTGTTCCATTAATAAATGTATCGCAATCTATTTTCCAATGATGTTATGCTATGTTCACTATAGGATAAGAATCTTATGCTTTCATTTCTCCCTTCCTGGACTCTTGTTATTGTTTTCAAATACTTTATTCATACATATATTATACATCTCTCAGGTGTTACACTTAAACAGTCAGTTTTCTTATTTTCTTTTCAAGAGATGCAAATAATTTTCCCCCATTTTATTCTAGTATTTTTATCATTTCATGTCTTAGATTTACATCTTTTATCCATTTCAAGTCCATTTTACTAAGTTGTGAAAGGTGTGGGTCCAGTTTCTGTCTTTTTCATGTACTTATCCAGTTCCCCAAGCACCACTTAGTGAATAGGAATTCTTTTCCCACTGCATGCTTTTGTTTGGTTTATCTAAAAGCAGAAGATGAGATGAGGCTGGTTTCATGTATTGGTTTTCTATTCTGTTCCATGTCTATGTTGCTGTTTTTTTGCCAATACTATGCTGATTTTACCACTATGGATTGGAAATATTACCTGAAGTCTGGTAGAATGATGCTGCCAGCTTTGTTTTTACTAAGAATTGCCTTGGTCTATAGGGTTTTTCCTGGTTCCATACAAAATGAAGAACTATTTTTTCCAGTTCTTCAAAGTATGCTGTTGGTAATTTAATGGGGATTGCATTAAATCTGTAGATTGTTTTCTGTAATATAGACATTTTAACAATGTAGATTCTTCCCAGCCATGATCATGGTCTGTTCTTCCATTTGTTAATGTCTTCTGCTATTTCATCTTTTCTTAGGGTTTCATAATTCTCTTTGTAGCTATCCTCCACTTATTTTGTTAGGTTAAAAAAGGAGGAGAAAGGGAGAGATTTAAAAAATGACAACAAATTTACATATTTACTGATGTGGTTACTATTTCCAAAGCTCTTCATATTTTTTGTAGACTCATATTTCTAATTGGTATATTTCTAATGTTTCAAGGACTTTTATCATTTCTCATAAAGAAATTAGTTTTGACTACAGTTTTTGAAAGACATTTAGTTGTATATAGAGAATTTTAGGTTGGCAGGGTTTTTTTAGTTATTATGGGTACATAATAGTTGTATATATTTATAGAGTATATGTGATGTTTTGATATAGACATGTAATGTGTATAAGTCAGACCAGGGTAACTGGGGTGTCCATCATCTCGCATTTATCACTTCCTTGTGTTAGGAACATTCCAGTTCCACTCTGCTAGTTATTTTAACTTATTATTGACTATAGTTACTTTGTTGTGCTATCAAATATTGTTCATCCTACTCTATTTTTGTACCAATTAGACATCCCCACTTTATCACCTCCTCCCCTGCTACACTTCCCAGCATGGATGGAACTGGAGAGCATTAAGTTAAGTTCCTTAATATGGGAAGTAATATTCAATTGAATGTGGAAACAATTTATCTCATGGATGCAAAGAGCAGAAGGATATTATCAGAGACATTCTTTAGTACTATACTTTGAAGTACTTTCTCACCATCATCTCACACTGTGTCTGACGAAAATCCTGCTGTCACCGTTGTTATCTTCTGTATGTCAAGTATGCTTTTCTTCCTCGTATGGTTTCATAATTCCTAGTTACCACTTGGTGTTATTTATGTTTGTTGTCACTGGTGCTCATTCATCTTCTTAGATCCATATTCATCACATTTAGAAAAATTCAACAGTTGTTTCTTCAAGTATTTTTCTACAATCCCTTATCTCTTCTCTACCTTGGAGAATTCAATTATGTGCATATTAGGCTTCTTACAGTTGTCCCACAGATCATCAATGTGAATTATCTTTTCTAAATTCTCTTTTCTCTATTTCATTTTTGAATAGTCTCTATTTCTATGTCTTCAAGTTCACTTCTTTTCTTTTGCTATGCTAATTTGGCCTAATCACTCAATATTTTTTTCATTTTACATATTAAAGTTTTATGTTTAGAAGTTAAAGTCTTCTTTCATATTATCTATGTTTCTATTTACTTTTTAAGCCTCTTGAATACAGTTACAAGCATTTTAAAGTCTTTGCTAATTCTAACATCATGGTTAGTTCTAGTTCAATACCAATTGAGTTACTATTTTCTCTTTAAGGGTCCTACATATTTACATACTTGCATACTTGGCAACCTTTTATTGGATGCCAAACATTTTAAATTTTATATTATTGGGTGATAGATGTGTTTGCAGTCCTATAAACATTCTTGAACTTTGCTCTGAACCTCTGTGCAGGTACACAGAGCAGTTTGGAAACTTTGGGTCTTGGAATCAAGAAGCATTAGGAATGCACAGAGCAGTGCTCGGTTTAGGGCTAATTGTTTCCCACCATGAAGGCAAGAACTTACGTACACTAGCCACGCACCACACCCCATGAATTAACAATTTACCAGCTTAGCTGATTAGGAAGGTGCTGCACTGTTTCAGTGCTGTGTGCACATCATACACCATCTACTTTAATGCTTTTGGATAAATTCCTCCCTAGACAGTGTTAGTTTCTTCACATGTATGTCTTAATCATTGTAGTTAATATTTAAGGCAGGACCTTGCTAATCTCTGGGATTCCTTCTGTGCATAGCTCTCTGACCTCTTTCCCTTGTGGCACCCTCACCTCCCCAGCTCCGAGTCTGCTGGGTTCCATCTCGGTTTCTCTTCCCTGTTCTGTGGCCTGGAACCTCAAAGCAAAAAGCTGAGACAGCTGTAAGGCTCACTTTTTTTCTTTATGTTTATCAGGGTTGCTTCCCTTTATCTTAAATTCTTTGACATCCATTGTCTTGAAATCCCTTGTTTCATATAATTTTTAGTTTAGTTAAGTTTTATTTTGTTTCTAAGTTAATTAAGGCAGGAGATAAATCTAGTCTCTATTACTTCAATATGGCCAGATTACAAGTGATCTCATAACATTTAAAAATATGTATATTATTAACAGTCCACTAAAAGCATCTAGGTAAGAGATTAGCAAATTTTTTTTTCTGTAAAAGGTGAGATAATACATATTATTGTAAGCTATATGGTCTCTGTTGAAAACACTCAACTTTGCCACTGTAGTGTGAAAATAGCACCAGCCAGCATGTAAACATCAGAGGACACCTGCTCCAACAGGACATTATCATACAACCAGGAGCCAGACTGGATTTAGCCCACAAGCTGTAGTTTACCCTGTTCTGATCTAGACCAATGCCACCTCAATAGGAAGGATAAAACCTAGCATCCACATCTTCCTTTCAAAATATATTCTGTTAAAAGAAATGAGGACTTTATCAGAAATGCTTTACTTTCAGTCTGAATCAAGAGTACAAAGTGAGCTCGGGACATCTTCCTGTTGCATCAGAAGGCAAAAGGGGGGAGGCAAAGCATGATGGCAGTTGGCATAGATGTTTAGCTCAGCTCTCCTGGAACAACAGGTGAGAGTGAGTCGGCTAGATGATTCCCAGCGTGGAATATTGCTGTGGAGTGGCAGTTCGGGGTGTGCAGTGAAGTGGCAGATTGCTGGACTTGGAGTGTAATCTAGAACTGCTTGAGATTGCCAGGAAAGTTTCTGTGCTGTGGCTGCAGTGGGTGGGCAGCTGGTGGCAGTAACCAGCCCCCCAACCTCCACGGAGGATTACAATTACCAGTTTATGGAGAAACTAGGTGTTATGTGGAAAGATTGGTGAAGTGTGGAATCCCAAGCAGAATTTGGCAGCCAGATTTGAGTGCTGTCTGGAGCGACACTGCCATGATTAGGCAGCGGGGAGACACTCAATGGGAAAGATCCCATTGAAATCGAAATCCATTGTAAGAAGTAGACATTGTTTTGAAATTTGGGAAATGGTGACTGCCACAGGCACCTTTCCGTGCGGGCCAGGTGCAATAATTTGAGTCTCACCTGCAGGCAGTCATCCTGTACACGAAGCAGGCCCAGGACATCTTGCACTTCACGGAAACTGTTGCAGGGAGAATTTGTGAAACCTGCCTGTGAAGGTTTTTTGAGATTGGTGGAATCAACAAGTTTAGCAGGGTCTAAGCGCTAAGTGGGTAGCCAGGCAACCACCAAGAGTAATGTAAGTCAGAATCAGGTATAAGCCTGGGAACCACTCACAGCGTCACCTGGTATCCAGAAAGTATATGGCAACATAAATACATTCCTACTAAAGTTGATCCCTACGGCATACATGTAGTCATATGTGTGTACATATACACATACATATATATAATATTTTTGTCATTGGTGCTTTTTTCTTTTTTCTTTGTGCATTCTTTTTGCTTTTTTGCATTTTGTCCTTTTCTCTTTCTTAGAGGCGTTATTGTTAATTTTTTTAAATTATTATTATTTTCTCTTCTTCCCTTCTTATGGTGGCTGAGAGAACTTACATTAGGCTACTTGAGGTTTTTTTTTTTTAACTTCTTTTTTTTTTTTTTTTGTCTGTTTGTTTCTGATTATGTGTTTGTTTGTGTGTCTGGTTGCCTTTTTGTTTGTTTATTTGTTCTTTTTGTTTGAACGTGTCTTGTCTTTTGCTAAATCCTTGAGTTGGCTATTTTCCCTAACTCCAATTTTTATATTCCACAAGAAAAAGGGGGTGTAGGGGATGATGGCTGACTGGAGCCAGCTTTTAATCAAAGCTCCAGTCCAGAGGGAGAGATAATGGCCAAAAAGAACCCAATAAAGCTGAAGGGTGGGAGGTGAACTGAGAGAAGAGAGAGATAATTGCACATCTTCTCTGCCAAGGCAAGTTGCAACTCCAAAGAAACAAATTTCAGGTTTAGACTGAGCTCAGGTAGAATACTCCCCAGCTGCCATTGAGTACCTGAGGCAAACAGACTTCAGCTCCCCTTGCTGGCTGGTGGCAGAGGATGGTGGCTAGGCCAAGGAGGCATCGACTTTCCTTTGACTCCGGCAGGAACAAAGCCCTGGAACATTTGCTTATTGGACAGAACTGGGCCACAGATACTGGGTTACCAGAAACTGGCAGAGACTGGGGTTACCAGAGACCAGTGGTGAAGGAGGTGCAAGGTGAGGAAAGAGGGATCAACCCCGTTGGTCCAACTCTTCCATGGGGTGGGCCTGTCTGACTTCACAGAGCACTGGAGCAAGCCACACTTGAGCTGCTGGTAGTCCTCTGATATCTAGTTGCTAGAGACCTTTTGAATTCTCCCACTAGAGAGTTGGTGCTGACTGGGACAATTGGTTTGGAACTCTTGAATTGGGAAAAACACCCAAGGACCTTCCAAGGTGGTACCTGGTTCTGTTGGAGTGGGAAGGTTTGATTTTGCTCTTCCAGTTGTTGCCTATGGGGGATTGGATGTCTTAGTTGCTTGTATTTTTCCACAACTGAGACTTCAACTCAGAGTCGCGGATTCACTAGGATTGGACAGAGATCAGCTGAATACAAGACAGAGCCTCTTAGCCCCACCACACCAAGCAGGTCCCCAGAATCTCAGGCAGAAATACTGTATGGGTAATTTGCAAAGCTGTCAGGGGAAAGCTGCAGTCACTAGTCCCAGCTCTTTGGCAAAGGGCTGGTTAACCACAACCCCAAGAGCCCCTAATGCAATTACACGTTACCTACTCATGTAGCCAAATGGTGAAAAAGAATCATGGGGCAGAATCAATGGAAAAACTGTGGCAACATGAATAATCAGTGTAGATCAACTCCCCCAAGGAATGACAAAGCAGCCTCACCAGAAGATCCCATTCATAAACAAATGGCTGAGATGTCAGAAATCGAGTTTAGAATTTGGATGGCAAATAAGATTAACAGAATGGAAGTAAATTTGGAATTATAAATTCTAGGAATAATTCAAAAGTTGTCTCAACAATTCAGTGAATTCAAAGACAAAATAACCAAAGATTTGGACACACTGAGAAAAGAAGTTGCAGCCCTTGAAGATATGAAAAATACAGTAGAATCCCTCACTAACAGAATGGAGCAGGCAGAAAAAAGGATTTCTGACATTGAAGACAAAGCTTTTGAACACTCCCAAATGTTCAAAGAGGAAGAAAAGTGAAAAGCCAAAATGGATCATTCTCTCACAGAGCTGTGGGATAATTCCAAAAAAGCAAACATTTGCCTTATAGGAATTCCTGAAGGTGATAAGTTTACTTTGAAAGGCGCAGATGCTCTACTGAAAGAGATAATTGAGAACTTCCCAAACATCGCAAGAGATTCTGAAATTCAAATACCAGTTTCAGAACCCCAGCATGACTCAATCCAAATAAACCATCTCCCAGACACATTATAATTAACTTTCCCAAAGTTAATATGAAGAAGAAAATACTGCAAGCAGCCAAATGTTAAGAAAACCATAACCTACAAGAGGAAGAATATTAGAATGACTGCAGATTTCTCTGCTGAAACTTTTCAAGCCATAGAGGATAGTCATCTACTTTCAACCTCATAAAACAAAACAAATTTCAGCCCAGGATCCTGTATCTAGCTAAACTGTTTCATTTATGACGGAGAAATTAAATACTTTAGTGACATTCACATATTGAAGAAATTTGCCATAGCTAAACCACCTCTCCAGGATATTCTCACACCCATCCTACACAATGACCAACACAATCTTCTACCACCAAAGTAAGATCATTCAAACCTTTTGATCAAATCCCTGCTTCCACAGTGGCTAAAGTATTAAAAATGTTCACTGGACTGTTGAAAAACTCGACACCCAAAATACTACCAAGCTTATCAATAATCTCAATTAATTTGAATGGCTTAAATTGTTTTCTAAAGAGGCACAGGTTAATTGTATACAAAAACTCAGGCCAGATATCTGCTGCATACAAGAATCTTACCTTACCTTAAAAGATAAATATAGACTCAGGATGAAGGGATGGTCATCTATAATTCAGGCAAATGCAAATCAGAAAAAAGCAGGTGTTGCAATTTTGTTTGCAGATACAATATGCTGTAAACCAACAAAAGTGAGGAAAGATAAGGATGGTCACTTCATATTTGTTAAGGGAAACACTCAACGTGATGAGATTTCAATTATGAATATTTATGCACTCAACCCGAATGCTCCTCAATTTATAAGAGAGACTCTAACTGACATAAGCAACTTTATTCTTCCAGCACTATAAGAGTTGGGGACTTTAACACCCCTTTGGCAGTGTTCCATAGATTCTCCAATAAGAAACTGAAGAAATTTTAGACCTAAATTTAACCATGCAACAATTGGATTTAACAGACATCTACAGAACATTTCATCCTAACAAAACTGAATACACATTTTTCTCATCAGCCCATGGAACAACCTCCAAAATTGATCATACCTTAGGTCACAAGTCTACCCTCAGCAAATTAAAAAAAATAGAAATTATTCCTTGTATCTTCTCAGACCATCATGGAATAAAAGTCGAACTCACTAACAACAGGAACCTCCAAACTCACACAAAGACATGGAAATAATCTTATGCTAAATGATAGCTGTGTCAGAGATGAGATTAAGAAGGAAATTGCCAAATTTTTGGAACAAAACAATAATGAAGACACGAACTACCAGAACCTGTGGGAGACTGCAAAGGCAGTCCTAAGAGGGAAATTTATAGTGTTGTAAGCCTTCCTCAACAAACGGAAAGAGAAAATCAACAACTTAATGGGATGTCACAAGCAACAGGAAAAGGAAGAACATTCCAACCCTAAACCCAGCAGAAGAAAAGAAATAACCAAAACTAGAGCAGAATTAAATGAAACTGAAAACAAAAGAATTATACAACAGATCAATGAATAAAAAAGTTGGTTTTTTGAAAAGGTCAATAAAATAGATAAGCCTTTGGCTAACCTAACCAGAAATAAAAGAGTAAAATCTCTAATTTCATCAATCAGAAATGACAGAGACAAGATAAGCATAGACTCCTCAGAAATTCAAAAAATACTTACTATTACAAAAACTCTACTCTCAGAAATATGAAAATCTGAAGGAAACTGACCAATACTGGGAAGCACACCACCCTTCTAGACTTAGCCAAAACCAAGTGGAAATGTTGAACAGGCCTATACAAGTTCCAAAATAGCATCAACTATACAAAATCTCCCCAAAAAGAAGAGTCCCAGACCATATGGCTTCATATCAGAATTCTACCAAACCTTTAAAGAGGAACTAGCACCTATATTACTTAACCTTTTCCAAAACATAGAAAAAGAAGGAGTATTTTCTAACACATTCTATGAAGCCAATATAACCCTGATCCCCAAACCAGGAAAAGACCCAACAAGAATAGAAAATTATAGACAAATATCTCTAATGAATATTGATGACAAAATATTCAATAAGATCCTAGCAAACAGAATCCAGCAACACATCAAACAAATTATACACCACGACCAAGTGGGTTTTATCCCAGGGTCTCAAGGCTGGTTCAATATACATAAATCTATAAATATAATACATCACATAAACAAATAAAAATACAAAGACCATATGATTCTCTCAATTGATGTAGAAAAAGCCTTTGATAATATCCAGCATCCTTTCATGATCAGAATGCTTAAGAAAATAGGCATAGAAAGGACATTTCTTCTACTGATAGAGGCCATCTACAGCAAACCACAGCCAATATTGTATTGAACAGTGTAAAATTGGAAATATTTCCACTCAGATCAGGAATGAGGCCAGGATGCCCAACATCTCCACTGCTATTCAACATTGTAATGGAAGTCTCAGCCATTGCAATCAGGCAAGAGAAGGTGATCAAGGGTATCCATATAGGATCAGAGGACATCAAACTTTCACTCTTTGCATATGATATGATTGGATACCTGGAAAAACCCAGGGGCTCAACTGCAAAACTCTTAGAAGTGACCAAGGAATACAGCAGCATCTCAGGTTACAAAATCAATACTCACAAATCACTAGCATTCATATATATCAACAACAGTCAAGCTGAAAAAAACGGTCAAGGACTCTATTCCCTTTTCAGTAGTGCCAAAGAAAATGAAATATCTTGGAGTGTACCTAACAAAGGACGTGAAAGATCCCTATAAAGAGAACTATGAAACTGAGAAAAGAAATAGCTGAAGATGTCGACAAATGGAAAAACATACCATGCTCATGGCAGGGAAGAATCAACATTGTTAAAATGTCCATATTACCCAAAGCAATCTACAGATTTAATGCAATCCCTATTAAAGCACCTCTGTTATATTTCAAAGATCTGGAAAAACTAGTATTTCATTTTATACAGAAACATAAAAACCTCAAATAGCTAAGACATTGCTCAGAAATAAAAACAAATCAGGTGGAATCACACTACCAGACTTGAGACTATACTATAAATCTATAGTTATTAAAACAGCATGGTACTAGAACAAAAATATTGAGGTAGATGTATGGAACAGAACTGAGAACCAAGAGATGAAACCAGACACTTACCATCATTTGATCTTTGATAAGTCTATCAAAAATATAAATTGGGAGAAAGACTCCCTATTTAATAAATGGTGCTGCATGAATTGGCTGGCATCTTGTAGAAGACTCAAACTGGACCCACACCTTTCACCTCTAACAAAAATTGACTCTCACTGGATAAAAGTCTTAAACTGAAGACATGAAACTAGACATTCTTGGAGAGAATGCAGGAGAAACACTTGAAGAAATTAGCCTGGGAGAAAACTTTATGAGGGGCACCCCCGGGCAATTGAAGCAACACCAAAAATACATTACAGACATCTGATCAAACTAAAAAGCTTCTGCACTGCCAAGAACACAGTAAGTAAAGCAAGTAGAGAGCCCTCAGTATGGGAGAGGATATTTGTAGGTTACCTTTCTGACAGAGGTCTGATAACCAGAATCCATAGGGAACTCAAACTTATTAATAAGAAAATAACAAGTGATCCCATTTCAATGTGGGCAAGAGACTTGAATAGAAGCTTCTCTGAAGAAGACAGGTGCATGGTATACAGGCACATGAAAAAAATGCTCATCATCTCTAATCATTAGATAAATGCAAATCAAAACCACTTTGAGATCCCATGTAACTCCAGTAAAGTAGCCCACACAACAAAAATCCCATAAGTACAGATGTTGGAATGGATGTGGAGAAAAGGGAACACCTGTGCGCTGCTGGTAGGAATGCAAGCTAATGCATTCCTTTTGGAAAGAAGTTTGGAGAACATCAGGGATCTAAAAATAGACCTACTGTTTGATCCTGCATTTCCTCTACTAGGAGTTTATCCAAAAGACCAAACATCACTTTGCAACAAAGATATTTGCACCACTTTATTCATTACAGCTCAATTCATAATTGCCAAGTCATAGAAGAAGCCCAAGTGCCCACTGACCCATGAATGGATTAATAAATTGTAGTATATGTATGCCATGGAATACTAGGCAGCCTTAAAAAGGATGGGACTTTACATATTTTATATTTACATAGATGGAGGTGGAACACATTCTCCTAAGTGAAGTATCTCAAGAATGGAAGAAAACGTATCCAATGTACTCAGTACTTTTATGAAACCAATTTATATTTACTCACACTTTCTTATGTAAGGTAGATCACAACTACAGCCCAGGATGAAGGAGAGAAATGGGGTGGGAAGGGAGAGAAGGGGGGAGGTTTGATAGAGGGAGAGTAAATAGTGGGACCACACCTAATGGAGCATATTGCAAGGGTACAAGTCAAATCTGTCAAGTGCAAATGTCTTAATACAATAATCAAGTAAATGAAGTGAAAGCTATATTAATTAGTTTGATGTAAGCACTCCAAATTGTATAAAAAAACACATTGTACCCCACATATGCTTAAATGTATTCATGATCTATGTGTATATGACGTAATAAAAGGAAAAAGCAAGCAAGAAAGAAAGAAAATGGAAGGCAAGAAGGACTCAGAGGTTAGTGGGATAAAAAGGACAGTTCAGAGCAGTGGCCAGTTCTGGAAATTAGAGTTCAAGAAAGAATAATGATTGCAATTTACTACAATGAAATGAAGAGTTTTCAATAAAAATCATATTAGAAAATCGAAATTTTGTGTCCACTAAAGTAGTAATTTACTCACTTAAGGATTAGCAAGGATACTAGGAAACAGAATACTCACACTAGGAGCTTAAAGTATCTCAAAACCCTCAATATATCATATCAGTTTATTTACTAATTATGAGAAAAATATACTTTTTACATGGTAAGACATGATGGACATTGTCTTAATCAAGTGTTCAAATACTCATGTTCAAATAGTATCATATAAATAACAGGAAAGCCTGAAATTATCTGCTTCCTAATAAAAGGAAGTAACACCACTATGAGAAGATAATCAAATTAACCCAAAATGTAGGTTGTGATCAGTAACATGTGGAGCAGGCCATTAAAAGACACCAGCTTGTGCAAAAATAAAAACATAAAATCTGAAAATTAGCAAGTGGTCCATCTAGATTAAGACATAGTAAATAGACTATTTGTGAATTTTGGTTGGCTGCTCAGTGAAAAATTCAAACACTGAAGTTATAAAAAGCCTGGGAGAATTTTAACATATATATCCAATACTACATATTAGATTAGCATATTGAATTAAAGTTAATTTAAGTGAAGACAAAGTGTGTTTATTTTATTCTTCTATAGATTTCAAAATACCAAAAATTAAATTTTTGAAGAAATGCAGACTTTTCTTCTAAGATGTAATATTTCTCTGCTCATTAAAAAACAGGCTTTAAATGACTGACTTCAGAGTCTGATCACCAGATTGTTTCACTGAATAAATTTTCTGAGAAACAATTTTAGAAATAATTTGCAATTTGTCTTTTATATGTAATGTCCTGGGTGCATTACGCGCACTCTTGTCCTTGAAAGCCGACATATTAAGCATCAGGCACATAGGTGACTTAAAAAGTTGCTTTTTCGGGTGGTGCCTGTGGCTCTGTGAGTAGGGTGCTGGTCCCATATACTGAGGGTGGTGAGTTCAAACCCAACCCCCGCCAAACTGCAACAATAAAATAAATAAATAAATAAAAAGTTGCTTTTCCAAGGATGAATTAGACTATTGAAGTTTAGAGCACTGTTGAAAGCGAAAGATGGAAGGAGAAAAGGTCAGGAAAGAGGCAGAAGAAGAGTGGGAAAGAGAAAGGAAGAGATGGAAAGAGAAAAAAGAGGATGCAAGAAAAAAGGAAGAAGAAAATACAAACGAGAGAATGAAAGCGGCAGAGTCCCCAGGTCCACGTGGTGACACGCGCATCGCCTTCCAGGCCGGCCCTGGGCTCCCAGCCCCGCCTCCTTCAGGGCGTCGAGTTCCGCGTCAGCCTCGGTGTTTCTTCGCGGGACCCGGGAGAAGCGCTGTCAGGTCGAGCACCTGCTAAGCACTCTAAACTGGTCTAATACTTGCACTTCTGCACCCATACCACATTTTCACTAAACAAGGCCCTGGACATTCCGTCCCTTACGTCCCACTTACCCCCGAGGACCTTCTCCACCCGCCCCACGCGCTGGACACTGGCCTTGCCCATTGGACGGACGGAGGCCGCGCAGGTCCCGCAGCCCTCAGAACCCCGCAGCGGCCAGACGCGGCCTGAACCCGCCCCCGCGCCCGATCCAAGGAGCCGCCTGCCTGGACTTCCGGGACCCGGGGTCGCGGGTGGCGCCCTCTCCCGCTGATCGGGTCATTTCCCTGCCGAGTGGCCTGACAAGCACAGGGAACTGTCGGCTGAGTGTGTATTTCATTCTTAACCGCTTGTTCTGCTCACGTCGGAGTGAGAAAGCAACACGGTGACATGAAATTCCAACCGGGAAGCATCTCCTCCCAGATCTTCTAGGTGAACAGGCCTATTTCCCCGCCCGCGCCTACCGTCCTTCCAGCATTTCTATTTAGCCAACGAAC
This sequence comes from Nycticebus coucang, assembly GCF_027406575.1. NCBI lineage: Eukaryota > Metazoa > Chordata > Mammalia > Primates > Lorisidae > Nycticebus > Nycticebus coucang. Next base: position 3,502,144 of record NC_069799.1, on the reverse strand, counting down.
GCACTGGAAATAACACAGAGGCGTGACAATCCTTTTATAGCTTCATTTTTTCTATTTTTGTAAGCACCTCCCCCTTATTTATTAAAAAACATAAATAAAATCTTGTAATTTGCACTCTACATGAAACCTAGAGCTACATTTGAATTTTTCCTTCAATTCTCACTTTGAGTTTTTAATACTACAAATATCTTTTTCAATTCATGTAACATTTTCATCAGTGTATATTGATATCATTCTGAACTATGTGCTTATATTCTTTCACCTTGGAAATAACCAATACCTACATTCAGAACATAAAAATACATGAAAAGAATGTCTCTTTTCAGTTACTCTGGATAGACCTCACAAATGCTCTCACAGGAAAAAATTTATATAATCATGAGATTATAAACCACATTTTTAAAAATTGATATTTTCATAAAGATTGCCTCAGGAGATTCCATCTCTGATAAAATAACCCATTACATTGCAAGGGGTCTTACAGTTAAAACGCTGTCATATTCATCATTGAATTGCACATGAATACTTGTATAGTAGGTATTATCTTCATTTTCCTCCCCACGAGGAATAAAAATACCAGAAGAACTAAGAGACCTAACTTCATATACATAGTGGGTGATGGGAGGGAACTGTTAAAAAATAAAATAAAATGTTCGTAAGAATATGATCTGAAATTTTATTTTAAGATTCTCCATGTATACTTCTTTTAATAATGCTTACACACTTGCACTTTATTGGTTTTTTTCATTTTATAATGATTTTTGCCAAACCTTTTCCCATTAAAGGATAAAATCAACATCTGTCTATTGAAATCGACTGAACCATCAAACTCATTTTTACACCCACTTCATTTCACAGCTACAATTACACTTTCTCAGCCTGGAACATCAAAACAGAAGCACAGCCAAGCTTTTTCACCTTTATGGTTACATAAAAGAAATATTCTAGCAAATGCATTCCCCTGTCTATTCATTGGCAAAAACAAAAACAAAACAAACAAAAAAAAAATCCCACAAAACCTGTACTGACATAAGTGAAGTGGCATAAAACTAGAGTTTTGTCATAATCAAAAATATCATACCTCAAGTTTTACATCTCTAGGGGTTGTAGGAAAAGCAAATACTTCTGTTAAAATCTACTAATGTATGTTTTAGCATATACCATCAATTTCAGTGAATGGTTCACTATTAAAGTTTCCAACATTCCACTTCTCAATGTTGAAAGGTAAGGAATGAAATAGCATCCTTGGTGACTTTCATCTGGATCCAGAAGACCATATCCAAAGCACAGATACTTACTGAAGCTTATATCCTGTGTGGCCTCTGGCATACTGTGGTGACCCAGGCAAAAAAGACCCATTTTCTTTATTCTGCACAATAGCACACCTGGCCCACGTAAACTGCCCATTGCTTTTTTGCCCATAAATGAATTCTGTACTTTAAGGCATCACAGAAGCTTATCTAAGTTCAACTTTCAGAGAAGAAATATTCATACTACATATGCATGCCTCATCAGAGTCCAGTATCTCAATAGTCTAACCATAAAATAATGCCTATGAAAGCGACTAAGGGTATACAAATCAAATTCTGATTATAGAAAAGGCCTTAAATAGATATCCTGTTATTTGACTAGCTTTTTAAAAGTTTACTTTCATCATTTTATAACAACGAAAACAAAAGTATATAAAAAGCTTACCTATGAAGAAACAGTGGCAAAAATAACTTTCTGTAAGATTCACACCAAGGGTAGGTCATTAAATTCAAATGCTATTTAAACGCCAATAATGGAACATTCTATCCATTATTTCTTTTACATACCATAACAGCATCACAGATAAAAAAGCAAGGGAAAACTAAAATTATTCTCAATATTTTGTATTGTGCATGTTTCCAAAGATATTTTATCATAAACTGTCTCCTAGATATGGTTACCTAGCCATGTAGAATATGATAAGAAGTCTTCCTACACTTCCTTAAATATTTTCCTTGACTTTTAGATTCTGAAGACAGATTAAATCCTACACAACCAAGTTCTGTTGAGAATAAAGAACGTTTTGTAACACTCAGTGTTTGGCTCTTCAGCCAATATAACAATTTTTCTTATGAATTTATAACAATACATCCTGTATTATCTTATTCACTATTAGACTAGTATAATGAGACAAAAGTAATACCCAGAATTTATCTTATTTCTATTTGCACTTTTCACAACAAAGTTAACAAAAAAGAATGTATCTATTTCTCACACTGGTTGAAGCATAGCACATACCCCACTGCCCTCTTTTGATCTCTTTTCACTGAAAGCGATTTGCTTCCAAATTCTTTAGGTTAAATATATAATTCTATTTATAATTAGTCTTTTACATTGTGTGTATTCATGGCCCTAGTAGCGTATGAGTCCAAGAGAAATGTGACAGTCACTGTGTTATTTGGAAAACAACCTAACCTTCAAGTTTTATCAAGTTAACATTAAATCCCTATAGAAGTATTTTCCAGCTAATCCCAAGAACAGACAAAAAATTTAAAATAATTGTGCTCCCAAATTCCAGACTGTGAAAATGAATTTTTTTGTGGGGGGGGGGGCGCGGGAGGTGGAGGCTTGGAAAAACTTACCAAAGAATGTTCCAGTATGAAGAGCAAAAAAAAAAAAAAAAAAGATATGCTAAGGGTAGAATGAGGAGTGCTCCAGTCAATAAACTAAAACAAAAAGTAAAATAATAAAATAAATAAGGAAAAGAAAGAGAGAGAAATGTCACCAACAGTCACCTCCAAGGGAAAATACCCAACTTCTGAACCTCAGTTTCCTAATCGGTACAATATTGATAACTTCGTTGCAATTATTGCTTTATTAGTTATATAGTGGAAAAGGCCATCGATAGAAACATTTTTCTTTTTCTTTTGATTTGTTTCTGGCATTGATGAAGTACCAAAAGCAAAAGCCCAGATGTGGTGTGCAGGAAGGCAGCAGGGGTGGCCGGAGTCTGGGCCAGGCCTCACAGGGGTCAAGTCCCTAAGTACCTGTGGTGAGTTCTTTTCTTACTTTCTAGTAGAATCATAAAAACTGGAGAAGACTATTTACTAAATAAGAAATTACATTAATTTCAAAGCTGGAAATAAAATATTGGCCTAATTGTATGTATTCTCATATTAATAAGAAATTAAAAAAAACCTTACATTGAAAGCTAAAAAGAAATTGTCACCTTTGATAGCATGGACCACAAATATCCTACAGTCCTCCTCTGCTGTGGAACTACTAATCAGGAGTCCACGTGGTGCTCTCAGCCACTATTTTCTTTCGTGTATGTTTATTAACAGGCCCAATTAACAGAAATGAGTCTCATTTTATTGGGTATAAAACTCACTCTTTCCAGAAATGTTTTATCCAATTAACTTTAATTCTAAAAGACATATTTTTTAAATCATTTTGAGGAAGAAGGAATGATTCTTCAAGCATTTTATTTATATAAAATATGCTTTCTAATTAATAACACTAATAGGAAAATTAAGATAATAGAGGTAGATTATTTCAAAGTACAGAAAATACTCAAACAAAGAAATAGAATTCAAATTTTTTTCAGTTCCTAAATGGTCTAGTGAGTATTTATTTCCTAAAAAAGTGTTTCCTAAAATCCTTCTCTTCAAAAAATTGTATTTCTGGACAACAAAGGGCAGTGGGTGGGGGGCAGCGGGGGAAAAATAATTGTATTTCTATTAGAAATATAGTTAAGACACTACAGATATTTGCCTATGTAGCTATGTTTTTCTCTTCTGACAAGCAGAGAAAATGAACTCCAACTTTCAATTCAAAGCAGAATAGAGTAATAAATTTTTTCAAAGACAGAGGGAGGGCTCTAGTTTTATTGCCATTATACATTAATTCATATTTGTTTGAGAACCAGTGAGAATTAGTACAGCAAACAGGAGCTCCTTTGTCCTTATTTGCAGAAGCACTATTGCTCCAGAGTTAACTCTTTATAAACTGAAATTGCTTAGCATCTCAGAGTCACATTAGTGAAATTAAACAGAGATAACAATGCTTCTACCTTAGGGATTATAGGGAATGACGGTGTGTGTATAAGTGAGAAAAAAGCAAAGGAAATGGGGGGGGGGGAGGCGCACAAAATGACCTGTAGCTATTTTTGTTATAATTCATGTTATCACTATAACTATTAATGTTTTTATGTTTAGAGATATATAAAACATGCAGAAGAGATTTATTATTAACAACTTTGTTTTTAAGTATACTGTATTTTAGAAAAGACTCAAAATTAAATTAACCTATCCATGTGTCATAATGGTAAAATTCCTGCACTGTGGAGGAATTTTAGAAGGCTCTACCCTGTCTTTTACATGGTAGGTGTTCTATCATCATGGCAAGGGCTCCTCTGGGTTTCCTGCATCCCTCAGCCTCGGCCCTTCCTCCGTTCCTCCCTCCCTCTCAGATCTGGATCACTACAGAGGACAAACATCTGGCTGTTCTTCTCGGTTCCAGTTGTTCCTGTGTGCTGGTGACAGAAAGTGTTCCCTAAATCATAGTTCTCAGTACGATATAAAATAAACTCAATTACAAGTGCAATAAATAAAATAATGCTTCAAATGCTTTATTTTTTTATTATTTTTATCTATTTTTTTTTTTTTTTGAGACAGTCTCACTCTGTCACCCTGGGCTTGAGGGCTGTGGCATTATCAAAGCTCACAGCAACCTCAAACTCTTGGGCTCTAGTGATCCTCTTGCTTCAACCTTCTGAGTAGCAGGGACTATAGGCACATGTCACCATGCTGGGCACCTGCCTCAGCCTCCCACAGGGCTATGAATGCAGGCATGAGCCACTTCACCCAGCCTTAAAAAATGAATCTTAAAAATATATTTCAAGGTGAGAATGATTAAGTAAACCGTGATGTGTTCCTCCTACCCCCAACACTTGTATTAAAAATCAGTTTAAGGCTCACCACCTGTAGCTTAGCAGCTAGGGGGCCAGCCATATACTCCAGGCCTGGTGTGTTTGAACCTGGCCCAGGCCTGCCAAAGAACAATGACAACTACAACAACAACAAAAGATATCCAGGCATTGTAGCTGGCGCCTGTGGTCCCAACTACTTGGGAGGTTAAGGCCAGAGAATCACTTGAGCCCAAGAGTTAGAGGTTGCTGTGAGCTGACATACCACAGCACTCAACTAAGGGCGACATAGTAAGACTGTCTCAAAACAAACAAACAAAACAAAAATAAAAATCAGTTTAAAAAGATAATGCATTAGTGATGTGGGAAGAGGTCTGTAATTTATTGTTAATTACAAAGAAGCAAATTTCAGAAAAAATATGTATTATGTCATCTCACTTTGTTTTTAAAAGAGTAAATTTTGACCTTGTATGTTAAGTTTTTAAAATATGTAAGTAAAACTATGTAACCAGAGGCACAGGAATGCATGAGATTATAAATTTGTTCACAGTGACAATATATTTTGGACGAGATTAGAGGAACATGGAGGAGATTTTATTTACTTATTTATTTCCCTCATGGGGAATATGATGGACATTTTGCTTAGTTTTCTTTTTTAATGTTTTAGCCATATTTTCCTATATACCAGCAACCAATTATCCAGTAAGTTTGATGTCAATGAGAGGTTTTCACTTATTTTATCCCATACTGTACTGTTTGCTCTTTGCTTAACAAAGAACATGTATTTCTTTAGAAATCTGCAAAATTTAAAAGGCCATAATGTTTTTAATTAAAAATGTGAATTGATCAAGATTACTTTTGTTGGCAGATACAGCCTTGAGTAGATTATTTTTATTCTAGTAGAGAATTACTTAAGCAAGTTGTCATTTATCACATCATCTCAAAATTCTATTAAAATGGGCACCAGAACAATGCCTTGCAGTTTTGTGAGTATAAGCTAATGTAAGTGGATTATACGTAAGAGGTTTAACAGTCTGTGGGGATCAGAAAGTGTAAAAGAATCTAGTTAGATGTAGTCTCTTTTCCTATAAATCCCACACTACTAAATGATAATCAGAAGATATGGAGAATAAGGAAGTTTTTAGGGTGGGCTGTTTTGTTCTGTCAGTGGGCCTAGAAATCTAACAATCTTCCCCAGGAAGACTTCACCAGCAATCGTTTCTCAGAGAGGCTCACGGGGTTCCAGACCCCTGTCTATCTCTGCAGGTGTCCACACCAAATCCATGTGACCATTTTTGAATATTATGGTAAAATGTCTGAATTATATAACTTTGTGGGTATTTCTATGTGAGATGTTCTAGGCCACAAAATGCTTCTTTTCAGGAACTTACACAATCTCCCCTTTCTCACCAGATTAGTTTTAAACACCCATCTTGTTGCTTACTGATATGAAAGGTAGCCATTTGTGTATAAGAACACACACAAAGGGGAACCTTCCCTAGGGAGGAATATCTCAGAAACAGTAAAAGAAAGATCCTGACAGGACCTTGAGAAGCAAAGGCCAGCATAGACCCAGCTAAAGCTAGAAAAGTCGGCAGAGGAAGAACTACCAAGGATCTTCTATGAAGAGTGACTGAACATTACAGAAGGGCTTTTGACTGGGTATGGGGTTTGAAAAGATGGGGAAATAATCTGAACCAAGATGTAAACATGTCAATCCTGGCTGTGCTGTTAAGAACAGAGAAAGGGGGGTCAACACAGGTCAGCTCACGCAATCCTTGGCTCACAACTCTTCAGACGCTCCTTGTCTCAGAGTACAAGCTGAAGTATTTAGAGTACCCTACAAAACTTTTTATGGGGCGGCACCTGTGGCTCAAAGGAGTAAGGCACTGGCCCATATGCAGGAGGTAGCAGGTTCAAACCCATCCCCGGCCAAAAAACAAAACAAAACAAAACAAAACAAACCTTTTTATGATTTGAGCTCCCATTTATCATATTTTAGTTTTCACCATTTTTTTAAAAGAACAAACATTTTATGGTATCAAAAATCAAAATTATGGTAAGAGTAAACTACAAATGTTTGCTTTTCTTGAACCAGTTACACTTAAATTGCTCTTAGAAAGCAGATACTAAATTAATCCTATCCCATCCCTTTTTCATAAGGCTATTCTAAAAACCCACCACTTGGGGAGGACTTACCTAAAATCATACATCTATGTATGTGGGTATATATATATACTGGATCCATGCTATTAGAGAAACACAAATGCACAAATGCCTGGCCATTTTCCTTGGCTCTTAATCTCAAGCAGAAAAGACTGGAAGGTGGGCATCCAGTCAGCACCTTGAAGCTCTGCCCCTCTGAGGGGCTCCAGGGATGGAGACACAGAAACACCCCACTGATTCTCAAGTGTCTAATAACTGCTGACTCGATTCTGTGAACTTCACCTGAACATAGGCATAAATTAACAGAGCTGAAAATCAACTAAGGCTATTTTTCTTCTGCTGCACTTAATTTATGGCCATTCATTGAGTGTGTATACATAGGCCATCAATATAAGCTTCACTTCAGAGAGGAAAAAAACAACCCTCACCGTGACTCCAGGCATCTTCCACAAGACTTAGATGAACCAACATTTTGAAAAGGAAGCAAGATGAAATCCTTTATTCCTAGAAATTTCATACTACTTTCTCCAGACACTCTGGGGAAAAATTAAGCACAACAAATGTTTGCACAACCACCATTTGGGAAGCCCCATGTCACAACAAAAATATCAACAAAAAAAACCTTGAATCACAAATTTAAGAAGCTCTAAGTGTTAAGCACAGCAAACTAAACTCATCACTGCTGACGCTGCCCTCAGCAAAATGAATATGTTCCTTTTCCTCTAAAAGTAGAAAACACTTCATTCCCTACAATCTGAAACACTCAAGATAGACACTGCAGATGCCTCTGAAAACAAACTTCTATGTTGTCAGCAAATCACGAAGATTGAAAGCTGCCTCCCAGCACTGTTAGCTTCAAAGTTATGGCAGCATTTCTACTATAAACATCATTTTCCAAGATATAACTCAGTTGAAAAAAAAAATGTGCTCCAGGATCAAGTTTGGTAAGACTTAAGAAAGGAGAAAAATACTAACGTTCATTATGAAACAAAGAACATTTTAAACTTCTTCTCTGTAAATTACAGAACATGATTTTCAAGAATTTTGTGCCAAAACATAATTTGGTTGAATTAATTTTACTCACTAAAATAAATCTTAATAAATAATACAAGAAAAATATGACCAGAAATTTATGGAATGAAAACCTATTTTCACCTATTTTGAATGCATGTTGGAAAATAACTTTGAGCAAATTAACTGTACCACTCAGAAGTAAATTTTCCTTTAGGAGACTTGATTTATTCTTACAAGCATGGTTATAGGTGATTATGAGTATCTAAATATACTGAGTTGTCAAAGGATGTTATACTTCAAAAATAACTCTGGGGCAGAAACATACAAAATAGAAGTTATACCCGTGCTCCAGGGAACATCTCTCTCTCTAACATATAGAAATAAATTCACACAAACACTGGCTCTCCCTTTAGCACAGGCGTGTGCTTACGTGTACACACCAAGTGCAAAGCTATCTGTTGTTTTTGCTATTCAGGAGTAAAAAGAAAGTTAAGTCTTTAACTAAATAGGAAAGGAAGACAGAAGAATGTCAAGCCCAAATGACTAAAAAAATATCATCTACACTTAGAAAAATGGGTAATTAGCATCATAAACAATCTTTCTCAAAACAATAAATCTGTATTCTCCACCCTACAAAAATCCCCCACCTGCTGTTCAGCAGAAATTCCTTACTCGGTAGTCATTTAACAAATAGTTGCTACAGACAATGATTTCAAACACAGATTTGATTTAAAATAATCACTTTCAGAGTGGGCTTGTTTTTCCTCAATCATTTGAATGTAAAACCAGCTACCTAATTACTAACCAGAAAAGATCACTCAGAAGGCAGAACTTCTTGCCCAGAGCAAACAATTTACCTTCTGGCTCTCATCTTGGGTCTTTCTCTGAAGAACTCCATCCAGACCAATTTACCCCAAGCCAGGCCTCTTTACCTCCTTTCCCTGAAGTCTTTTCTCTCCCAAGATTCTCTCTCTCCCCACCCAAACTGCAGTTGACTCTACCATTTGCCTACAATGCTAATGCTAACTGGAGTGACAGACTCAGGAGGTTTACAGAATTTGGAAGGAAATTTAAGTAAGACATGCCAGAACAACATGAAGAAAACATGTAAAGGGGAAATTTAGGGAATACTAGTACTTAATAAGAGATGTCTTTGCAGAGGTGATAAATAGGCTTCACCAAGGACTGAGTTGCTCTATGCAGAAGAAAAGAAGTTTTGAAGGATGATACTATTAAATTAGAATGATGTTAAAAATGGATTAGTGGGAAAGAGTGAAGCTAATTTTAAAATGATGATAACTTCTTTTTTAAATCAAGTCTTTTTTTCTAAAAAGAAAATATCAGACCACTTGATTTTTAGGGAAATGTAGAACCTTGCCATTTTAATAAAATTTTACTTTTTTAAAGAGTCTTGGGTTATACCCAGCTTTATTTTGGTTTTTTTCTTATTAAATGTAGTGGACATAGACCCAAATGAAATAAAACCAAGTAAGCGTGTGACAATTACAGCTAGGGATTCTAGAACTTAATATTCACCACTTAACTACATCACTACTAATTGCTCATGATGCCATTGGGGAAAATACTAGTTTGTTACCTTGAAATTTTTCTTTGTACTTGGGATAGAATGTCAGCCATATAAGTGCTCACCTGAAAATACTCCTCTCCTATTGAGTGGACTTGGTGCTGACTTCCAACACAGCAGTTACCTGGTCACACCTGACGGGCTCTGCCTTTGTTTGCTTCGCCGGGTGTTTCTCATCAGTAACCAGGAAAGACAGTTTATTCTAAGGACAGCATGCTTTCTTTCTTGTCCGTGAATGATAAAATCCTTCTCCAACAACTCCTTCCTTTGATAATCTTCAGCATTTTAAATTCTCCTAAATTTTTGGTATATACTATTTATAACACCCTTTTCTATAAATGTTGGGGATAGAATTCATTGAATTTTTAAGGGTTTTTTTCAACTAAAATTATACAAGTCTGAAGTGGAAATTGATTTTTTCAATGTTTTAATACAGTGATGTCTCTCTTTTTGTTATTGAAGCAAGGACATATATTTACACCAGAAATATTAAGCAAGATATCTAGGAGATAGAGCAGCAGTTTTCAACCTGTGGGTCACATCCCGTTTGGGGTCGAATGACTCTTTCACAGGGATTGCCTAAGACCATCAGAAAACACATATTTCTGATGGTCTTAGGAACCGAGACACTGCTCCTCCATCCGTCTCCAGGTGGGTCCACCCACATGCAGATACGCTCACATATGAGTTCCTGGCATGATGACATCATCACACCAACCCCATCACATACACCCCTTACAAATACAGGTGTATGTGACAGGGTTGGAGCCATAATGTACTTATGTGGACGAGTCACACATGTGTAGAGAGCAGCTACTGTATAGAGAGCAGCTACTGTGTTGAAAGCAGCAGTATTGGAAGAAAAACGACACTTCATGAATTATAATTACTGAGTAGATGTAAAATCATGTACTGTAAAATCATCAACTACTGCAAAAAACAAACAAAATATATATATATATCTGTACCATGGGAACGTAATCTGGATGCTGATTGGTCTTTATATATTTAGCTGTGGTTGATGTGAATACAGCCCCCTTGTGATAGTAACAGGTATGTAAAAAAAACAACACAGAGAATGGTAAATCATAGAAAACTTCAATGAACTGTATTGACTGAACTATGCCATATGTCATCTTTTGTATTATTAAAGCTATTGTTATATATTGTTTTCATTAGCAAACCATCCCGTGACAATGGATCGTGTAGAGAAGAATGTTAAGAAAAGAAAATACAGTGAGGACTTTTTACAGTATGGTTTTACCTCAATAATTACAGCAGGAATTGAGAAACAGCAATGTGTTATTGGTTGTGAAATTCTATCAGCCAAATCTATGAGGCCAAACAAACTAAAACGCCATTTTGATAGCAAGCATCTGAGCTTTGCCAGCAAGGATACCAACTATTTTAGAAGAAAAGCTGACGGACTCAAGAAAGCCAGACTTGACACTGGTCGCAAGTACCACAAACAAAATGTAACGGCCGTTGAGGCTTCATATTTGGTGGCACGCAGAATCACCAGTCTAACGACACTGTCTGCAGAATAGATGACATGTCTGCTCATATTCTTGAGTGGGTAATCCAGGAAATTAAATCTGCTCCACTTCCAATATTTAGTATCCAGCTTGATGAATCTACAGACATTGCAAACTGTTCACAGTTACCGGTTTACATGAGGTGTATTAATGACGGCGACTTTAAAGATGAGTTTCTTTTTTGCAAACCTCTTGAAACGACAACTACTGCACGTGATGTATTTGACACAGTTGGTTCATTTCTGAAAGAGCCTAAGATTTCTTAGGAAAAGGTTTGTGGTGTTTGTGCAGATGGTGCTCCAGCTATGCTAGGATATTGATCTGGATTTCAACGTTTGGTATTAAATGAGTCACCAAAAGTCATCGGAATTCACTGTAGGATTCATTGGCAAATATTAGCAACAAAGACACTGCCACAATTGTTACAAGAATTGTTACAAGCAATGAAAAGCGTCAGAAGTTCTGTCAATTTTGTAAGGCAAGCACTTTAAACAGTCAACTGTTTTCACAACTGTGCAACGAGTTGGATGCAACAAACAATGCTCTGCTATTTCTCACTGAAGTGAGATGGTTGTCGAGAGGAAAAGTTTTAAAATGTGTTTTTGAGCTTCACGATGAACTCAAAACGTTTTTTAATCAGAAAGCAAGACCACAGTTTGAAGCACTTTTCAGCGATAAAAGTGAACTGCAGAAAATAGCTTACTTGGTTGACATCTTTGCCATCTTGAACGAGTTAAATTTATCACTGTAAGGACCAAATGCAACATGCCTCAATTTGTCTGAAAAGACCCGATCATTCCAAATGAAACTTCAGCTTTGGCAAAAAAAAATTGGATGAAAATACAATTTACATGATGCCTACCTGATATGCTTCCTTTGAGGAACATGACATTGAACCAGACAAAAGGATTATGATGATAATTTCTGTGAAAGAACACTTGCACGTGCTTGCAAACAAAATTTCATTGTACTTTCCAAATCTACCTGACACCCCATTTGTACTTGCCAGAAGCTCATTCACAAAGTTGAAGATGTTCCTGAGACAGCACAAGAGGAGTTCATTGAATTATTAACAGTGATGCAGCGAGAACTGATTTCTCTACAATGCCAGTTACAAAATTCTGGATCACGTGTTTGCAGTCATATCCTGTTCTGTCTGAGACTGTCGCGCTGCCTTCTTCTATTTCCAACAACATATCTTTGTCAAACAGGGTTTTCCAGGTTGTTGGTTATCAAGTCTAAATACAGAAGTAAACTTGTGGAAGATGATCTTTGTTGTACTCTTACAAAGACTGCCCCGAGAATTTCTAATCTGGTGAGAAAGATGCAATCTGAACCTTTACAGTGATATTGGCTTTTTATGCATACTGTTGCAAAATGTAGCAATGTAGTTTACTGTTGTTATATTAAGACTGTTACCCATGCTATACCATGCTTCAAGACAAAATTTCATTTATTTTTAATTAGAAATAAATATTTCACAAATTTAATTACATATTGTTTTTGTGATTAATCACTATGCTTTAATTATGTTCAATTTGTAACAATGAAAATACATCCTGCATATCAGATATTGACGTTACGATTCATAACAGTAGCAAAATTACAGTTATGAAGTAGCAATGAAAATAATTTTATGATTGGGGGTCTCCACAACATGAGGAACTGTATTAAAGGGTCACGGCAGTAAGAGGCATTAGGAAGATTAAGAACCACTGAGATAGAGGGATTGGTTATGCATACATGATTCAAAGGGAGTTGTGTAGTAGAAACTTAATATTCAACTTGCTAAACACCTTTTACAGGATTCCTAAGTTTCAAATGACTTTGTTGTTACCTGGCTCTTCATTTAAACCTAACTTCTTATTTTCCTTTTTTAATGATAACTAAAACTAAATCTCTGAATAGGGAATATGCCTTTTTAATTTTAAAAGTATCTGCTATATAATTAAGGTAACAGTCTATTGATTGTCTTTGCTATGCTTAATATTTAATTTTTAAGAAATTAGAAATGGTGTTGGCTACTCTAACTAAGAATGAATCAACCCCTGTGTGGGAATATGGTCCATGTACAAGGAAATAATTGGAGCCTTCTGTCTAGAAACCAGATCAAATAAAACCAACAAGGTATACTAAAGCCCAGGTATGTCCCTTCAGTGTTATGATTAAATGAAAGAATAAAGAAAAAGATAAGGATTGTGGGTATCCCCTTTCTATAGAATTGCTTATACAGTAATTACAGTTATTTGTATAGTGCTGCATAATATAGAAAGTACTATGACCTGACTTGGTGCTCATAGCACAGTAGTTACGGCCCCGGCCACATACACCAAGGCTGGCGGGTTCAAACCAGGCCCAGGCCAGCTAAACAACACCAACAACTGCAAGAAAAAAATAGCCAGGTGTTGTGGTGGGCGCCTGTAGTCCCAGCTACTTGGGAGGTTGAGGCAAGAGAATCACTTAAGCCCAAGAGTTTGAGGTTGCTGTGAGCTGTGATGCCACAGCCCTCTGCCCAGAACAACATAGTGAGACTCAAGAAAAAAAAAAGTACTATGACCTCACTGAAAGAAGAAATTAAAATATTACATTTGACTTTTTAGAATAAAATTTAAAGTTGTTTCAGATCTCCAAAAGTTACTGTACCAAAGAAAATGAAGGTGCAGTTTAATCTATCTCTAAGATTCTTCCCAGTTTTAAGACAGTAACTAACAATGTTTTATATATTGATTGATTATATATTTAAAACTTTAATTTGCAGTATTCTCTAACCCTCTTCTTCTTCTTTTTTTTTAATTGAGACGGAGTCTCATTATGTTGCCCTTGGTAGCGTGCTGTAGCATCACAGCTCACAACAACCTCCAACTCTTGGGCTCAAGTGATTCTCTTGCCTCAGCCTCCCTAGTAGTTGGGACTACAGTCATCCGCCACAACATCTGGCTATTTTTGTTTGTTTGTTTGTTTAGCTGGCCCAGGCCAGTTGGAACCCACCAGCCCCAGGGCACGTGAGCTGGGTGCCATCTAACCCTGTCTTACCTGCATGCAGTTGGATGCTATGGTTAGTATGAAAGGCAAAGCCTACGGCATTTGTGCACGCATTACAGGCAGAAATGTCAGTAATAAACACAAAATAAGAGGCAGGGATTTTTCTACCTCCAGCCTCCCTTCTCCCCACCACCTAGGTGAGATGAACCTGAGGTTGATGACAAAAGACGTTTTCACATCTATAAACAAGCACAGAAAACTGTCTCCAATAAGAACAGCATGTTATACAGCAAGGTCGTCCCAGAGGGAGGAAGCCAAGACCTTACAAAGGACTGCATGGCTCCATGAAACTTGGGAATCATGGCAGGCCGGGCCCTGTGTATATGATAGAAGGGGAGCACAGGAACGGACAGGAGAGGATCCAGCATTCACACCAGAGAGGAGATGCGGAGGGGAAAAGTTCAATGTGCAAATCCTGGCATCAGATGCAAGGTCAACATAAGCTTGTGGGAAAACAGCAAAAGAATTCAGATAATACATACAGATTTCCAGGAATGACTTATTTTGCTGAATGGGTGACACATAAAACAGGAAAGTCTCACCTGGATGAAATATACAGTTAGCTGTTTGAATAACTTAAAGCGTAAGTCCTTGTAAGAAAAAAGCATGCCAAATAAATGTTCCTTCCTAAAGATTAGGAAAAACTCAGACTATTACTCAGAAGATCATGGGTAAAATAATAATGGCTTTAAAAGTAAGAGGTTTCACACCAAAGGCTGAAATGAACTCATTTGCTACAAACAAACAAACAAACACCAGCACGGGAGAGAAGATGCACACAGCAAGCAGAACTCTGGCTCTTGGGCTGATAAGCTGGAAAACTACACATCTCAAATGTTTCTGTATGACATGTTCAGCAGAAAACCACGCCAGATTCCGCAAAAAAAATTAAAAATAAAACTACCATATGATCCAGCAGTACCACTTCTGGATATATATGTATATATATCCCCAAAGGAAATGAAGTCACTCTCTCAAGGAGACGTGCGCACGGCCAAGCTCACTGCAGCACAGACAGGAATCAGCCCAAGTGCTGCTGATGAATGATGGGTAAAGAAAGTGTGTCATGTACACACTCACACACACACACACACCATGGAATACTATTTAGCCTTTAAAAAAAGAAAGAAATCCTGTCCTTTTGACATTTGCAACAACATAAATGAAACTGGCGAATATTATGCTAAGTGAAATAATCAGCCAGGCACAGAAAGACAAATACGACATAATATCACTCACATATGTAATCTCAAGAAGTCAAGCTCACAGAAGAAGGGGTGGGATGGTGCTTGCCAGGGCTGGGGGCTAGAGGAGGGAAGGTGCTGGTCCAAGAGCACAGCCCTTCAGTTATGTTGAGGGATCGTTCTGGAGATCTACTGTGCAGCTTCGTGCCTACAGTTAGTAATACACTATAACTGATCTAAAATTTTCCAGGAGAGATTTTTATGTTGAGACCAATTCTCGCTCTGTCACCCAAGCTAGAATGCTGTGGCATCACAGCTCACAGCAACCTCAGACTCCTGGGCTCAAGTGATTATCCTGCCTCTGCCTCCCCATTAAGCTGGGACTACAGGCACCACCACTACTCCTGGCTAATTTTTCTGTTTTTGGTAGAGATGGGGTCTCACTCATGCTCAGGCTCATCTGAGAGCAAATCTTCAATGTTCTTAGATGCCCTTCCATACCTAATGAAGAGGTAACTATAAGGGATGGACATGTTTAGGTAACATGACGGTGGTAATCATTTCACATGCATGGAGGTACATCAGAACATCACACTGTACAACTTACAGGCCATGTACCCAGCCAGCCACGTATGTCTCTTATTTTTCATATTACATGGCTGGATACTTTCTCGACAGCCCCTGTATGTATAAGTTTTGTCAATTATACCTCACTAATTCTGGAAAAATAAAACAATTGAACCCAGAACCCATGGTAGATCCCTGTAAAGGATATAGGACAAGAAAAAAGACGTGAGTCTACTTGTGAACCAGCCCTATGAAAATGTTTTTGTTTCCCAGTCAGCAATGTTTAAGAGACCCTAAGTGAAATTTACATTTCTCTCCTGCTAGGATAGTGTTGCCATTTCCAGTAACAGATAATTTTTAAAATAAAGAACAGATTATGAATCATCAGTACAGTCTTTGAAAATTATTCGAAAAGCCGATAGTTATAATGGTCAATTTTAAATCTCAAAAAAATTTTAAATCTCAAAAAAAAAAAAGATATGACAAATTTATAAACCAAGAATCATAAAAGCAACTAATGAGATATCCCTGAATAGTAAAATCATTTTTTAAGGACCTGTTCTAGATTATCTGGGATATATGGCACACACCAGTATAACTGTGGAGGAAAATATGGCAAATATGAGTTCCAGAAATAATAAAAAAATGAGTGTTACCTATGAAAAAATATTTGCAAAAGTGCCTTATATGAGAATAAGCCTTTAGAGAACAGACTATTTTAAAGGCTTTTTGGTATAATTTTGAAACATTGATGATAAGATTTCAGCCAAAAAGAAAGAAAATTCAAAGAGACAGATGAAATAAATTTTATATTGTCCTATTCTACAAAGGCCTGAAAATAAAAATAAACTGCGCTTGACATATTCCGCTTGAACAAGCACCTTTCCTGCGACCGTTTCTAGCTATTATCTTCTAAATCCAAAAATTGTCAAAATGCAGAGACTAACATTTTATGCACATAAGGTCTGCGAACTAAGTTCACGAACCCACCCTAGAAAAAGTGCTGCATACGTCAATGCCTAATATCCTTATGGTCCCCTCCAAAGTGCTCCCCTTAGGACGCTGCACCCTGATGCCAGGACCTAGTCCACCCATCACAGCAATTTGCAACTCTTTCCTAGAGTGGCAATCAGAGGCAACATCACGTAGGTCTGACAATTAAGTTTGTAAACTTATGCTAGGAAAAAGTGCTTTGAAGGGAGGACTAGATGCTGGCATCAGAGCATAGCCTCCCAAGGGGAGTACTTTGAAGCTGACCCTAGTGATATGTAGCAATAAGGTATGTAGCAATTTTTCTAGAATGGGTTCATGAATATTATACATTTGAATATATTATGATATAGTTGCTTATAAAATTTTAATCACCAAACCTATGCTGCTAGTTACATGAAAAATTAAATACACTAAATTTCAAAGATGTTTGTATCATCCTTTATAGAATAAAGAAGTGCAAGACTCTAACAGTAAGTTTATTTCTATTTTGTACTGATTGCCGGAAATATGGCACAAGTCAATTGATTTGTATCTGTAGATTCCTTAAAGATTTCTTTTGTTGCATTAAGCATGCAGGGATTTTTCTAGTAGATTCAAATGAATAGTTCAGGCAAGTTGAATAAATACCCCTTCCCCTTATCATTTTCTTAGTTAATAATTTCTCAATGTTTTGTCAGTAACCAATACATAAATTTATTCCTTACTCTATTAACAGTGCATAGCAGGGATTTAATAAACACTGTTTATTGAATGTCAAAGCACTGTCGGAGCAAACATGTACTTGAGAGAAGGGAGAATCTGAAAGTTCCCAACCGTTCCACACTCCAGGTACTTGAGAGAAGGGAGAGTCTGAAAGTTCCCAATTGTGCCACACTCCATGTACTTGAGAGAAGGGAGAGTCTGAAAGTTCCCAACCGTGCCACACTCCTTTGGCACTTACATGGGAAAGGATGCAGAGACATGATGATTAAATGTCCATGTAGCTCCATTTAGCCAAATTTACTTAAATCAGTTAGAAAGCTCAAATCCGTTTATTCAACTGCCATCTGAGCAAAAATACCAGGGCAGTGGGACAATCACAAAACTCTTACACACATATCAAACACATCATATGAATTTTAATTCAGACTGAAGGCATTTTCCCAAAATTATAAAATCCCTTCCCTTTTCCTTCTTCACCTTACATTACTGCCCATTTTTCCTGTAAATTTAAGAAGAGTGGTACATCTGTCAGGGGTATGCCAATTGCCTGATGACTCGAACTCTGCCTGCTAAATACTGTTTAAACACAGTGCAGTAAATCCAGAAAGAGTTGATGACTCCCTAATCACAACTAGGGAAATGGCAAGTTGGTAGAATTAAAAGTATTTTACTCACCCGTTATCTATGTCTGTATCACCAAACTGACATGGATGAAATCATTGACAATTAATGGAAAGTTCAAGAAGGCTCCCATCATCCTCCTATAAACTATCTAGAAGCCCCCATGAAAAATATAAATAAATAAAGATAGAATTAAATGTGAAAAGAAATGGTGAAGCATTATCATCTTCTTATTAAAAAAAAATATAGCAAACAACCTGTGAGCTATACATTAGTCTTTGGCATACTATCATTGGTTGCTTAATATCCTCTACATTCTATTAGAATTTATCAAGTTAATTGAAATAGCTTCTGCTTTTTCTTACTGTATGTAGTAACTGCCTTGCATTAGTGTTTTTTAAACCCTACACAGTACAGCTGGTTGTTTTAAATTATTCTCTGACAGATAAAACTAAGATACAGCAATATTACACCACAGCTAATTTATTTAAATGGGCATTCTAAGGGTTCTTAAACATAAAGAAGAAAATGTCTCTTTAATGTCTCCTTAACTCACTGCAGGACGTGGGAGCAGGCATCTGCATGAGTTTAGCTTCTTGGAAACACGGGAAAACAGCAACAGTGGCATGACAAGAAAACATTAAAGACGGCATTTAAACTGTGGCAACAAATGAAACAAGCTCATGCTACATTAAATCCATGCATGAAGAATACTCATCCTCCTCACTAGAATTCTTGCCCAGTCAGTGAAATAGGCAGGAGAAATGCAGACAAACCTTAAACTGGTTACATATTACAATTTCCTTTTTTCCTATAAAAAAACTTGAAAATGTTGCCCACAGCCGTCCCCTGTCAGAGAGCCAGGGCCCTGCCCCTTACCGCCTCTGAACTGTAAGCAAGTCCTTCACTGAAAAAGAAAAAAAAAGAACAAAAGCTATTACTGATCATTATTGCCAACCCTTTGGAGCCTTTTAAATAGATATCAATGGGACTTCAAGAAAATTTAAATATTCATAAGATTTTTAAAATTACTGATCAACTTGTCAGATGACACAATTGCAAAAGCCCACGATTTTGTTCAAAGCTCTGGCTTCTTACAACATCAGTTTAAGAACTGCCAGATTAATCTTCGTAAAACGGTTTTAATCATGCCACTGTCTTATGCACAAATGTCTGGTAGCCTCCTTTGCCTACCAAATTAAATGTAAAGTCCTCACTGGCGTTGAGAGCCCTTCCTGATATCACCCGGGCAGTCCTTCCTTCACAGGCTCAGCCTCAACCACGTGACTGTCACGGCTCTTTCCCGCCTCCACACTTCCCTTTTCTCTTGTTGACACACATTCTCTTTCCCCACATTCACCTCTCAAAGTCTATATTATTCAAGGTCATCTTAAATCCTAGTGTTTTCTGATTTTCACTCTACCTTTTCTTTCTTTTTTTTTTTTTTTTGATAGAATATAACTCTGTCAGCCTGGATACAGTGCTGTGGCATCATAGCTCACGGCAACCTCAAAAGCAATTCTGTTGCTTCAGCCTCCCTAGTAGCTGGGAAAGCAGGTATGCTCCACCATGCCTGGCTAGTTTTTCTATGTTTAGTAGAGACGGGGATCTCTCTCTTGCTCAGGCTGGTCTTCCAATTCCTGAGCTTAAGAGATCATCTTGCCTTGGCCTCCCAGAGTGCTAGGATTACAGGCGTGAGCCCCAGCACCTGGCCACTCTAACTTCATGCAAATGTATATGAGATGTCATCCCTCC
This sequence comes from Nycticebus coucang, assembly GCF_027406575.1. Lineage (NCBI taxonomy): Eukaryota > Metazoa > Chordata > Mammalia > Primates > Lorisidae > Nycticebus > Nycticebus coucang. The sequence continues at coordinate 3,482,083 of NC_069799.1, read as the reverse complement.
TCTCTTTAACTCTCCAAGTTTTGTTTTTCTTGTTCGTGGATGAGTCACGCTGCCTTAATTTACATTATCTATGTGCCTGTTCCAACACCCTTTTCCGTTAGACTGAGCTCCTTGAGGATAGTCAGAGGCTCTACTTCTGCTGGCATCCAGCAGTACTGTTGCCCGGCATGCCAGAAGGAGTTAAGACAGAACACACAGGAATGCGAGAATGATTTAAACTTTCCTAAGATGAACCTTCACTGAGATTCAGGTAGAGGCCATCTTACAGGCAGCTGAGCAACATGGAAACAGCACGCAAGGTCAACAGCCAGGTGCAAATCCCGCATGGTGCACATGCTGCTGAAGAGGGCTGAAGGGGCAGAGGAAGGGCACTGACTTGTTTTTTCTTTGCTCTCTCTTTTTTGTTTGTTTATTTGTTTCAGGAATCATGATAGCCCGGTTTTCCATTAAGTTTAGGTTCTCTGGGACTCAACACTCCCTCGAGGAAGGGGACACATTTAGAAGCTCTGTTAACTCTTTCAGCATCATCAGTGCAGTGAAGAAGTCATTTGTTCAATGATCTGGAAGGCCGTGAGCGCGTCCCTAGGGCCCACATCTGTTACTGGGCAGGAAATACAGCAACTTGCTGTATTTACTAATTGGGTCAGTTAGTAATTTTGTTCTCTTTTTTATTTTTCATAAATGACGAAACAACAATTACTCCACTTGAATCATATTGTCATTTATTTTCACAATTTGTGCCTCAAAGATACTTCTTCAAAATGCTAAATGCCGTGGGTGTGGTATCTGCCCCATTAGACTACATAAGGTGAAATAACACGTTTCTGATGCAATCCTGGCCTTAGCATGACCACCTGACAAGCATAAACTCGTATCCATCTTCCTAGGCTCTCACAATTAGTTCTATGTTTCCCTCTCTTTTTTCCTGAAACTATTTTTTTCCTTCCAGCATGGAGCACAATCTGGGCCTTCTGTCATGCCCAAATATTCCCAGACGCTTCTGTTACTGCTTTAGATAATTCTCTGCTCCATGTTCCACCTCTGTCTTCTCAGTCTTTCTCTGAGGTTTATGTGGTTTCAATGATCTACATGTGTGAGTCTCTGGAAAAGTCCTCACCAATCCCATCTGTAATTCTCTAGTACGACTTGTGGTTTTGCTGCTTTCAAATTCTTTGGTCCATTCCACTTCCATGCAGATAAACACCGCACTTGCTGGGAACAGTTAAATAGCTGGAAAAACAGGCTGAGTCTGTGTAACTGGCTTTGTATATGTTCCCCAATCTTGGCATGTCACAGAGAATTATACTCACACCGCCTATGGCAGTGAGTAGCCTTTTATTTTTTGTTACTTTTTTTTTTTTTCCGAGGAGTATTATACATCTATCACTTTCCCTTTTGGAAAACTACTACTACACACAGTTCAGAAATGACAATAATAGAGAAATTTTAGTGTAGAAGATGCATTATCTTTTTCCCTTCTTTAATAATAAAATGAAAGTAGAATTTTTCAATGCATTTCTTTGAATTGATGAGGTTAATATTTTACTTGAACATCCTACAAAGGCATAAATAGGTTTATATCTTCACACTGATATGAATAAAGAAAATAAAGGTAAATTCATTCATATGATCAATTTTTTGCTGTAAATTTCACAAGCTTGTCTATCTGTGGAGTAGATTTGGAAATATGATTTATTAACGGCATAGTTTTCCTCCCAGCCATCCTGGCTCCAATCTGTTTTCAGCCTCACCAATGTCTCCTTGCTCATCATCCACCCCGTAGGCAGTCACTTTGCAATCTGCTAATTTCTGCTTTGAAATGTCTCTCCAATCTATCATCTTTTCCGTCTTTCATCCCTCCTGTCAGCCCCCTTGCATATAAGCTGTAGCATCACTCCCTCTTGTCCATTCTCCTTCCATTTCTCCGCCTTTCCCATTTCTCCTCACCATACTTCTTGTTATCGTAACGGTTTGCCCCCAAATCATAAATTCAGACTTGTTGATAGAAAAACCCCTCATTTTGGTCTTCTAGACCCTTTAACGTTTTACCACAATTAGTGTTTCTTCCAAATTCAATATTTTCTATAATCCAAGCAACTGGACATTTACTGTTCCCAGACTTTACTAGCCACAAAAGTTTAGTACAAAACTTTGCTGAACAAAAGCTCTACATCTCTGCCTGGTCAAAGTCTACTCCTCCTTTAGGTACAACTGATCTAAACATTTCTCTTTTAAGAAATCTTATCCCCCCAAGCTGATGAGTTATTGCATTCTTGTGAAGATCTATGACATTTCTCTCCCCTCAATGATCTCTCTAGTCTTGTAGGATACACATTTGATTATTTGTAGTTCGCTTGCACATGGGAGTGTAGTATTTGCACATCTGTGTGTCTCTAATTTGTAAAGACTTGATTTGTAGTTCAGTACCTAGTATGGAGCCTGCCACACAGTACCTGCTCAGAAAACACATCAACTTCCATCAATATGTATGTTCTGACTTAGAAGTGTTCTCAAAAATTATGTCCATGTGCCTAGTCATTAATAAAAACCTACGTGGGTTACGCCCCTGCCTGCTCTTTCTAGCAGCGCACATTTAACGAAGTGCTTCTGCTTCTTCACAGCCGGCAGTTTTGATTTTGCTGTCTGTGCACATACTTCTCGTCTCCAGCTGGCCCAGCCCTGGGTGGGCTGCAGAGCTGTTATGCTGTCGCTGCCCCGCTTCCCTGCTACCTGCCTCTGTCTTGTTCTGACATAGTTATCCCTCTCCCAAGTTCTATTTTTTTATGCAGTTTTTGGATGGGGCTGGGTTTGAACCCGCCACCTCCGGTATATGGAGCCAGTGCCCTGCTTCTTTGAGCCACAGGCACCGCCCTCAAGTTCTATTTTTAAAAGATGACTCAGTAAAATGCATTAATATTTGTGGTATTATTTTCAAGAATTTGTCTTAAATCTGGCAGGTGGGAGATTAACAACTTGTTCATAGTTTATCCAGCCCTTGTGCGTTCTGGAGACTTTTTTCCTCTGCTGTCAACACTTTTTGCCTTTTCTCCAGCTTAATTTTTTATTATCCCGAGTCATGTTTAAAAAGGTTGGTTAGGGAAAGGAAGGGAAGCAGGTTGGCAAGGAAGAAGGAAGGTGCTGGGCAGAGACCCCTTGGAGAAGTGGTTCTCAACTTGTGGGGCGCGACCCCTTTATAACAATGAAAATACATTGTGGCATTGGAAGGTTGAGAACCGCTGCTCTGTGCTGGGGTCCACCCTTTGCCCAGCCCTCCCCACAGCCAAGCAATCTTCAAACACTATCCACCTGCACCGCCATCTCTCACCTTCACGTCCCCTTTCCACCGCACAGCTGTTGCCGTGGGGGAGGCCCTCATTGTCACTGGCACACATCATTGTAGAAAACTTCTGGTTAGTCCTTACTGTGCTTTATCACCATTCTTAGAGCTCATCATTTATTCTGCTGTCAGAAAGAATATTCTACAGTGCTTGTCTGATCATGCCAGGTCTTTACTTAAATCTTCAATGACTTCCTGTCACCTAAAGAAAACGTCCCAGCTCCTCACACACAAAGATCTGTATGGTGGTGCTAGCGCTCCAGGCTCACCTGTCAAGTGAATTCTCTGATTCAAGGGTGTTTGCTACCTACCCCTCTCCAACTGGTTCTTAGACACCTCCTCCTTGGTGGGGGGGAACCTCTCCTGCTTGATTCACAGTCTTTGTCAAGCATGAGTACTAGGATAAAAGTGTCTCTCACCAGCTCCTATCAAAGAAAGAGCTGGCCATTCCCTCCCTGGGCAGCATCCTACTGCACACACGAACTTATTCCCCTCATATCCCCTCTGGCATCTGTTGCACTTGGCAGCCAAGGGCACGGTCAGTGGAGCTTAACTGCTGAGCTTTGAATTCTGCCTCTGCTTCTTTGTAACTGTGGAACTTTGTGCATTCCCCTCAGTAACGTGGAAACACAAATAGTAACTATTTCCAGGGTTTATTTCAACTACATAAGTAAGTTTATAAAACAATGCCTGCCTGAAGTGGGCACTGCACAAGGAGTAGCTACTGCAGTAATTATTTCTATTTCCCTGGCTGGATTGTCCTATGGGTAGGCTCCATGTCTGGCTGTTTTTACCCTCCATGTCCAGCACAGGTTCCAGAATTTATCAGGCCCACAGTAACTTTGGTGATAGGATGAAAAGAAACATTAAAACAAGAATAAGAGAATAAAAGACCTTTTATTTCCCCAAGTGACAACATGTGCCTTTCTTATTGTTCCCCTGAGATGCGAAAGGAACTGGCAAGGTACAAACACAAACGTTGGCAGTGTTTTCCTTGAGAGCTTTCATCCAACTATCCAAAGTGCTCAGTGTTTTAGTGGGGAGTTTTTATTCCACTATCTCTCAGAATTTGATGAGCCCCAGCAGGGCGTGCAGTCTGAAGAAAATGCCAGCAAAACCAGGAAGCAAGACTGGCTGCATAAATTGTGGGGCCCAGTGCAAAATGGAAACGCAGGACCCCTTATTCAAAAATCGCTGTGAATGTCCAGATTGTAGACACGTGAGCAAGGGTGGAGCCATTCTGAGGCCGGGGGTGGGAGGTGTGGGGGTTGGTTTGACTGCACAGGTTTCCATCCCACGAAGGCAGCCGTGCCAGGAGGAGTGTGTGCCCCCATCGCCTCTGCAGTGTTTGGAGACACAGATCCAGGGCATCTCACTGCCAGATTTACCAAGAAGTTCTAGGTCTCTGAGGCTCAGACTATGGCTTTCCATCCCCAACTATCCAAGATTCAGCCTGTCCCATCCACTAGAAAATCTCTGGGATCTGAGCTGCCTATTTTGCAATCCCATTGCTGAGCATCTACCCAGAAGAAAAAAAATACTTTTACCACAGGGACACTTGCACTGTTTATCGCGGCTCAATTTACAATGGCCAAGATGTGGAAACAACCTAGATGCCCACCAACCCCAGAATGGATTAACAAGCTGTGGTATGTGTATACCATGGAATACCATTCAGCCATTAAAAAAGATGGAGACTTTTACATCTTTTGTATTAACAAAAGATGGATGTGGAACACATTATTCTTAGTAAAGCATCACAAGAATGGAGAAGCAAGAATCTTATGTACTCAATTCTGATATGAGGACAATTAAGGTCCTAGTACAGCGTAGGGGGTGGGGGGTGGAGAGAGCTGAGAAAGAGAAGGAGGGAGTGGGGGGACAAGGAGTGTGGTTCACCTTTGGGGGGTACAACCATAAGAGGGTCCTATCTAACAAAAGTAATCAATGCAATCTAGTTCTGTGTACCCTCAATGAATCCCCAACAATAAAAAAAAGAAAAAGTTGTTCATTTATCAACCAAACTCTGTCTAAGATGCTGTCCATACAATTAGGATTTCTGGATTTTCTCAGGAAAGCCCATAGTTGTTAATATCTAATAAAAGAAAAAAGAGCAAAATAACAGTGTGACCGCAATGTGTATGCTAATGGTGATAGGAACCAAGAAGGGCAAATCGTGAGGGATGAATCCCCAGCACTGGCCACTAGAGGAGCTGTTTCATGCTACATAAGAAACTTGAAATAAATCCCATTAGACCGCTTCTCAAATCATCTAGTACTCCTGATCTGCCCCTCCAGAACCGTAACTACACTGCCTTAGAGAAAATGTACAAGACATCCTACACATACCACAGAGGTAAGTGGTAGACAAATGGGAAAAAAGAAAATAATTAGAAAAGAGGATATATTTGTTAGGGGAAGTAAATTGGGGTTGAGCAAGAGAAAAAGGAAATTAAAATAGAAGGTGGGAAGGGACAATGAAGCTTCTGGCCTGGAAAAAGAGAATCACTCTCAGCGCTTCTGTTACACAGATGCATTAAAATAGAAGCTCAGTGTGGAGGCAGTAAGCCTAGAGGTAATGCACACAGGCAGAGAGCCAAGAGGCTCGGCTGTTGGCAGCCACTTGGCCTCCAGGGCCCCTGCGACAGAGTCCAGGTTATATCTGTCAGACACTGAGCCACTGAACGCTGCTATTTCTTAGTTAAGGATCCTGATGTTGGCTTTGAAATCTTCGTCGTTTGAGAAGCACTGTGCCATAAGCCAATGGTGATTGCAGAGTAGAAAGGAACAGGATTTACTATGTGTGGCGAGGGATGATAGCGAGTGTAGCATTACTCAAACAAATGCTGGTGGTGGGCGATGAAGGCTCTTGCAAACAAATTGCATTGTCTCTTAGGCTATTTATGTTTTCAATGACTATTTATTGAATGTCTTGTGAGTGCTGGGCACATAGCCGTGAACAAGAGAAACGCTCTTCCTAGGCAGTTGGAGAGTAAATAACTAAGCACATAACTGAACAAGATAATTTCAAATGGAGATAAAAATGTGATTTAAAAAAGGAAAATGGGGAGAAGTAAATGAATAACTGTTGGGAAAGGACTATATTACATTAATAGAGTGGTCAGCAAACGCTGCTCTGACAAGGTGGTAGCTTGCCAAGAGCTGAATTATAAAAGACACGCAAAGAGGCAAATATCACGCATTACATGTAGTGGGAACAGCATGTGCAAAGGTCCTGAGGCTAGACAGAGATTGTCATTCTGGTAACCAAAAAGAAATCAGCAAGGCTAGAAAGGAGAAAGAAAGGAGAAATATATGGAAGGGGATGGTACCAGCAGAGAGAAGTCATGTAGGGAGTTGTAGGCCACAGTAACGGCCACAGTAAGTTCTACATTTATCATTTATTTTAAAGGCAACAGGGAATCTCTGCGGGGATTACAAAAGGGGTGATATAATCTGATTTCAGACTTTAAAGTAAAATCCAAGCTTCTGTGTGTAGTATAGATTTCAGGAGCAAGATTGGGAATAGAAGCCCTGTTGTGAGGCTGTCGAGTGGTTCGGCCAGATGGGTGGAGGACATAGACTGGGCGTAGGTCGTCTGGGGGGCAGTGGGAGGAGGACAGCAGGTGTCCGGACTCAGAAGGAAGCAATGCTGTGTCTGTGCAGCCCTGGGGGATCACGTCCTGAGAGGAGGGTGGCAACCCAGCTTCCCAAATAGGAAACACCTCATCTGTTTGAAACCTTCTCCCTTGGCACCTTCAGTGTTCAGAACAGAACACTGAAAAAGTTACTTTCGAACCAAGTCTATATATTTAAGTTGCCATGGGTTGTCACAGTGGGGATTCTTATTTCCAGCCTACATCTTTTATTTTGTGAGCAAGATTCGTGTTTCTTTCAAAGTGCAGGCACTCAGCTTCCCCTGTGGCAGATATAGTCCCTCGTGAGTGAGCAGGGAGTGTCTCTGAAGCCTGGCCCAGTGAGGTTATTATGAGGAAACAACTGCCACCTAGGTAAAAATATCCACAAATAAAAACGTAAGAGGAGACTTATACACATGCACACAAGCAAACAAACATTTCAAGTGAGCATTTGAAGGGATGTTGATCTGGAGTAACTCAGTAAGGTGGCCTCACAGACTACACCAGCCTTCGAAGGCACAGAGAGGCTACAGTGCTCGTCCTTGAGGACTCACTGTCAGGGTCCCTTTCTACTTCAGAATATCTCTTAGCCACAGACAGATACCTTCCCTGCGCGTTCCCCAGGCCCGGCACTCACTGCTGCGATTTCGTCGGTGCCGCCTCCCACAGGAGGCAGTGGGATCCCTGCCGGCAGCTCCTGGATGCTCTCTCCATTTCAGCATCCCCAGGGCCTGCTGGGCCCCGCAGAGCAGACCTTCAACAGGAGGAGACAGGGCCCAGAGCAGCAGCCTGTACTCCAGCAGCTGTTGTGTCAGCAGCCAAAGAATTCCATTTCTACAGGTACACTATAGGCTTTAAAAAAAAAAACAGATAAACAGATGGACAGAAAGTTTTAAACCATTGACTCTTGGCAGAGACACTAAGATGGGCTCAGGTATCAGGTCTGATGTAATTATAATCTTGGTTATCCTGGTGTACAGGCATATTTTGTGTTCCATACACATTTAAAGATTTAATTAAATGTTTTATTATAGGGAAGCACAGTGCCCAAAATCGGCATCACTACCTTTTTTTAAACAGAAGCAGCTATTTCCTCATTTTGTTTTGAGATTTGAATACATATCAAGCTTACTTTTACTTGGTAATATCAATATGGTCATCAACAAAAATGTCCTGTTTCCTGTTTATTAGAAGGGCATTATTGCAACGCAAGCTCGAGGCAGGCACATGTTTCCCCCAGACGGGCACTTTCTCTGACAGAAGGGACAGTAACACAGGGAAAAAGGAGGCAGTGCCCTCCGCACTCAGAAAACAAAAGCAGGTATAGCAACATCAACACCAAAATCAGCATTAGTAAGAAAAAATAGGAAAAGCACTAATCGTCATAGTCAAAATTTTCACCTAGTGACAGTCTGAAGCCCCAACAACTATTTCATGAAGTTTTACGTTTTCTTTCCTTACCCTTTTGGTAAACCATGGGGTGGGGGGTGGGGGATGGGAGAACCTCAGAAAAAAAATCTCCTCCCTGGCCTTTCAGAGTCATTTGGACTACAAAATACTGTAAGTGGTCATTAGAGAAAAAACGTCCTCCTCAGAATCCAAATTTATGAATATTTCAGTTTTCACTGAAATGAAGATAATTTCCTATATAAAACACTTCCTTTTTTTTTAACAACAGCATCCCTTTTGCCTTTGAGGGAGGAAGGGAGTGAGGGAGGGGCAGAGGAAAACTAGAAGGGGGAGGAGAGGGAGGAAGAAGAGAGAGTGTGAGGGACGGAAGTTACCTGGTCCCTGCGCTGCCCAGGGGTGGGGGCCTGGGCGGCTGGGCTGGTGGGAGTCAGCGTGGGGAAACAGAGCCACTGAGGGGCTACCAGACCACCCAGAATAGAGCGGTCCGGAGTCCTCAGGATCTGCCTGGCTTGTAAGTTACTGCGTAGAGAAGCATGTCAGTTCTTTTAGATGAAAAGTTAGAGCTGCAAAGGAAGGCCTGGCCTGCTCATGGCCAGGGAAGGTGGTTAGCTGAGGAGGATGGTGAGTGGGAACTCAGTAGGAATGGAGAGTTAGAGCAGGCTACAGGCATTCTTCTCTCCAGAGACCCCCATGGGACAGATCTGCTCCAGGGGGCCCGAGAAGTCCAAGTCACAAAGCATATGTATGTTCTTAATCATTTTACCCAGGGCTCCCTCCTGCTTTCCTGGGAGCAGCTTTATTTGTAAGTCCTGGGTAAGATTAGGTCATTTGTCCAGGGCTCATTCTGTCCATACTTATACCCTGCCCCTCTCCTCCACCTGTCACTTCCCAATTGAAGTCAGATGCTGAAAAGAAGATTGATAAGAAAAGCCCCAAAGCTTTTAGGGGAAAAGACAATGTGAGCTCCTTTGTGAGAGAAAAAGAAGAAAGGAAAGGTTTAGTATCATTTTTCTAAAACTAGAAGACAGGCTCGGTGCCTGTGACTCAAACGGCTTAGGCGCCAGCCACATACACTTGAACTGGTGGGTTCAAATCCAGCTTGGACCCGCCAAACAACAATGATGGCTGCAACCAATAAATAGCCAGGCTGGGGCTGAGCCTGTAGCTCAAAAGAGTAGGGTGTTGGCCCCATATACCAGAGGTGGTGGGTTCAAAAACTGCAAAAAAAAAAGCCAGGCATTGTGGCAGGGGCCTATAGTCCCAGCTACTTGGGAGCCAGAGGCAGGAGAATCACTTGAGGCCAGGAGTTGGAGGTTGCTATGAGCTGTGATGCCACACCACTCTACCCAGGGTGACAGCTTGAGGCTCTGTCTCAAAATAAATAAATAAATACAAATAAAACTAGAAGACAATATATCCTAATTTTGACATAACTACTCCAAAGATATTTACCTCAATAAAAGGGGGGGAGAGGGAGAGAATACTGCATACTTCTTCCTCAATCCTGAAATGAGGAGCAGAAAATTAAGACCACTGTTGATAAATCAGATATTTTTCTACTTTTCAAAATTATAATTAAGATTGCAATAACTTCAGATTCTTTTATTAAGATTGCTTTTGCTCAATGTTTAAATCTGTTTTTTGCAACATTTTACAATGCCTTTTTTTTTAGTGAAAAACACATTATAATTAAATTTCTCTAATTTTATCATTACATAGATTCCAGATGAATAGGATTACAGTAAACTATTAGGTCTTAAAAATTATTCTTAACAAAAAACTTCCTTCAATTGCCTAAATATGACAAATGAAGCAGAAATGAAAAACAATGGTACTACAGTTTTAAATTGCTAGCATCCTAATTTTAAATAAAACCATGTATGCACATAAGCAACCATCTGGATAAAATGTTTAAATTCAATAAATCTATTTTAAAAAGGAATCATTTTTGTTGACACAAAGTCAAACACTCGGAAATTCAAAAGCTTCTAGACTAATGCCTAGTACCCTACCTCAACAGAAAAATACAGAAAAGCAAATTGAAGAAACTTCTCAAAAGAGGAGGGAGAATCCACATTTGTAGGAGGGGCCTTCATGGTGGAGGCAGGTGCCACAGGAATGGGGGGTCCCAAAACTCCTGACAGTCCGGTGACCCGGGCAAATTATTTAACCCCAATGAGTAATCATTTTGTCGACCCATACAATAGGCATAAGGATGGCACCATGGTAAGATCATTCTGAGGATTCAGTTTGAAACAAGTGGACCTGTCTTCTGTATCCCTCATGAATTTATGTTTATTGGACGATTGGCAAAAGGAGGGAGGGCATGAGGCGGGATCTCACCCAATGTGCACATTGTATATAACACGCCCCCTGGGTGAAGGGCTCTTCTACAAATAGAACTTCACTCTGGAAGTGAGAACAATTAACTTAAAAATGTGTACCCTTATATTAATTTGAAATAAAAAATAAATTTAAAAAAGAATTTATATTTATTGGGAATTTCAAAATGTGACCTTACAGGCTGAATTGTTTCTGCCCCAAATTCATACATTAGCTTCCTAACTGAGCACCTGAGAATGTGACCTTATTTGGAAACAGGTTTGTAACAGATGTAATCAGTTCAGGCAAGGTCATCGGGTTGGGCCCCAATCCACTGTAACTGGTGTCCTTATAAAGAAGAGAGCTTTTGAGCACAGACACACACAGGGGGAAAGTTGTATGGAGAGACTTGGAGAACACAACTGTGTATAAGCTGTGGAGGGAGATGCAATTCTTCCTCACAGCCCTCAGAAAGAAGCAGGGCTGCCCACACCTTGATTTCAAGCTTGCGGTCTCCAGAACTGTGAAACAAAAAATTTCTGTTGTTTAAGCCAAGCAATCTGTGGTCCTTTGTTCTGAAAACCCAGAAAACTAACATGATGATCTAATCTGGAAGAATATTTCTGCAAATGTAATGAAGGTGAGATCATACTGGGCTGCGGTGGGCCTGCGTACACAAGCAGACCACGTGAAGCCGCAGACACTCACAGGCACCCACACACAGGACGAAGCTAGGTGACAACAGGCAGAGACAGAGTGATGGGACTCCAGGACACAGAGCACACAGCTCGTCAACAACACGACTCCGTGCTCCTGCAGGGCCTCCAGCCCTTGATTTTAAATTTCTCTTCTCCAGACTTTGAGAGGATGAGTCTCTGTTGTTAGCCGGTTTGAGGTCATCTGTTACTGCAGCCCGAGGCAACTCACGTGGAAAGGGTCACACTGTAAGTACTTAGTCCACTTAGAAAGGACTGTGTGAAGATTTATGATTAGAAATTATGCTTCCACCTCCAGGCCAGAGTTTAAGATTACCAAACCCTGAATGAGCTTGTGTAATTGCTACTAGGATATTGATAACCGCAGAGTGTGATTTTTGAATTTGGTCATGTCCTAAACTACTGCTGTGGGGATCGGAGGGAGAAGAGTTTTCATAGAAGAAATAGTAAGCCCAGGATACTACCAATGAAATCCACAATGGTAAGTGACACAGAAGTCAATTAAAGCAAGCATGTTAACCTCATAAGATGGTCTATGTGCGGAAACAACACCTAAGGAAAAGTCATCCCCAACAAGCATGGGAGAAAACTACAAAGAATTTACTGTATAGCATAACTCTTAGATGTTTTCTACTTCAACCTCAGTTTCTATAAGAAAAAAAGTATCTATTCTCCAGAGCAATTGAACTGGACAGCTGTAAGGGTCTTTTAATCATCTGCTTAGGGAGACTCTCCCCGCCTGTCAATAAACAATGGAACAATTGATGTTATTCTTTTAAAACTTTACAATCCTTTACTTCTACTTCATTTCAGAGCTCTCACTTAAGCTGGCTAGCTTTTAAAAGATTTGTCTCTATCCTGTTGATGGCTACTAATTCAAATATGAAGCCAAATGTCTGGTTCAATCTAGTTCCCTGCTCATCTTCAAACTGCATAAACAAACCACACATTCTAATTATTTCAGTGTGCAGTGGTTCTTCTACTAGCAAATTGGCCACCAAGTCTATTACCTATTTATGTGGAATACCACATATACAGGACTGTTATTGTTGCTCTTGTGCTGTTTTTGGTTTTGTTTTAGTTCCTCCATTCTAAAACAGTCCTCTGAAAGGGAACAGTTTGTTGATCACCGAAAAATTATGAATATTTGTGTAAGATACTTTAACTACTTTGGTCCTCCATTTCTACACATGTTACATGAGGATAAAAATCTCACAGGCTTGCTGTGTTATCAAATAAATTAGTAAGGCCAATGCCTACACCATAGGAAGAGCTCAGCAGGGTTAATTCTGTCTCAATTTCCCTTAATATTACACGTCAATTAAAAAGAAACCATGGGACCAGGAATAGCGTCCCACCTCTGCTTCTCCCCATGTACATGTAAACTTAAGTCATCTACCCATATCATTTTGAATACCAACCCTGCAATGTTGTGTTAAATCCCATGGTTCTCGTGCACTCGAGGACAACGTTCCAGCAATTCTACCATTCTGTGCCTATATTTTATATTGTTCCCTTTTAACTACGTGCAAGTATTTCTTTATTTCTTTCGTTTACCCTACAGTAACAAAATCAACATCTATTGTCCTCTCTCATATTTTTCTTTTAAAAGAGAAGGCTGGATCTCTTTCTCTCATATTCTCTTCTTTTAAAAGAGAAAAGCTCCTTGCTAAGCAACTCCAAATCTCCATTAGACCAGTTCCACTGTGTAAAGGCCACACCACCCACAAAAGAATTTGGCAGAGTTGATTACTGTGTCTACTCGCAGGCACTTTCTTAATTTACAGATATACACACATCTTGGTTCTCCTCCAGTCCCATATGTCACTCTTTCTCTGTCTCCACTTCATTTCCTTTTCTTCCCAACTGGATAATGTTGAAATGGCCCATGGACTAATGCTTAGTGTCTTTCTTCTCTATTTTCATTCACTTCCTACTTTTATTCAACCTCAAGATTTTAAATCCTTACTTTCTATATCAACGTGACTCCCCCATTTATATCTTCACCTAGACCTCTCTCCTGAACTTAATTCAGGTGTTGGTCAGGAACCTGGTTCCCTGATATCTACCTTTGAATGCCTACGGGTCACCTTGAATTTGACATGCCCCATATTTGACACTTACCATCTTTGCACTCTGCTTCTCCTCAAACCCTTCCACATCCCTCCTTTTCCACTTAATTTGTGGCAAATCTGTTCTTCTAGGTATTCAGATGAAAAGTCTAGGTATCTTCTTTGGCTCCTCTTTTTCACACAACAACAAATTCACTGAAAAATGTGATTTTTCAAAATACACAGAGAATCTACCATGTGCATTGTCACCACCCCAGTCTGAGCCTGAACCATGCGCGGGTCTTGCACGGAGCACGGCAGCTTCCTGTTGCTCTCCTCATTTCTCCAAACTCTGACAGGCTGCTCTCAATATGCCCACCAGAGTGTTTTGTAAAGAACGAAGTCAGATCATTTGGAATCTCCTTGTCTACCTCTCTGTCCCCCGTTCCAGATATGCTGTACCCCCACCTACTCTTTAAATATTCTAGGCAGACTCCCACTTTAATGCCTTTGCACTAAGTCTTTGCTTCACAGTTTTTCCAGATATCCAGCTAATACCCTTCAAGTTTTTGTTTAAATGAGACGACTATGAGCATCTTATTTTAAATTATCTTTGCTCTCTACAAAGGATGCTCTCGATCCTCCCTGTATCCTCTGGTTATTTTTCACCTTTGTGCACATTTTTAATTTAGCTGTTTATTGTGCTACTCATTTTCATGCTGTCTCTACACGCTAGGATGTCTTCAGGAGGGCCGGCGAGGTTCGATGGTCCTCTTTTGCTCATTGATGTCTCCCTTGAGCCAAGAGCATTTAATCGGCTCAAGTAAGCACTCAATAAATATTTGTCAAATGGATAAGTAAGTTAGAAATGTATAATCGAGAAGAAAGAATGAATGTACTGCAATGTAATCCCCTTTAAAAATCTTAATCCATTGATGGAGATCCAAGTCATTACTATACATGTTTAATTAGGGAAAAAAAAATCACTCCCTCTGTGAAATGTAAACAACCAACCAAATAAACCTATCCCAAATTTGTGGAAAAGGCTCTGGAATGAATTCAACATCACCTCAGATAGAGGCTTTTACCTAGAGGATGCAAAGGTAAAATACTTTTGAAAACTAGAAAAGAAAGGCTCAAGGAACAAAGAATTGTACCAGAGACATCTATAAAGATTTAAATTTCTGTATAACAAAAATTGAGGTTAAGCAAAAAACAGGTGAATAATGTCTCACAACCACAGAAATAAAAGTTAATTCTATATTCATCTCAGAAGAGTTATGTAAATAAGAGTCAAAGTGCTGGAAAAATTTAAGACTATATAACCCCAGAGTATCCAGAGCCAATCAATTTGTTTGTGGACACTCTGGGTCCCTTGTTCCTACTTCTGCTGTTTACTGCCTAATATTTGACCACTCCACTGTTTGTTAGCAACTCTCACAAGAGAGCAATCTAGAAAAACAGAGGGAACCTAAACAAGTAAAAGCTCCTCTTGGATAACAGCTGGGAGGAGCATGCCCAGATGTTGGTCTGGACAGTGGGAAAGCAGGTGCAGCACTATTAAAGTCTTCACTAAAACGAGCATCAAGCATGTTTGGGGGAATTGGTTGCTATCATTGGCTTAGTTCAACTCAAGTAAGATGAGCATGGACTTAGTCTAAAATATGGTCAACTGATAGAATTGAAAAAAATCATGACATCTTTGAATGTGCAAAAGAAAGAGTACAGAAAGAGTGGAAAGACCCGACTCTCTCCTACAGAAACCATCACAGAAGGTAATTCAGCATAATGGGACACGTCCCAACAGAGGCAGGAACTGAGGCCAAACCTACCTCCACCACCTACAAGCTGCAGAAATGGGGTCAGAATACCCAATTTCTCAGAGCCTACTTTCTTACTTGTAAAATAGAGATAGCAATATCCCTTGCTCATAAAGTTGCTGTGATGATTAAATGGATCAATTATGCAAAACATCTATTATATAAAAGCAGACGCCTATCCTCCAGATCACCATTCCAGTCTCTATCACAGTATCTGCCTACTTGTTCACGTGTTGGTAGTCATCTTGCTCTAAGAATTCATTCCTTTTTTTTCTATTTTGTCAGGATGAAATCCTGAGGAAATATCTAGAGGGTAATTAACATCTGCTTAAAACTATCATGGAAAATATAAAAAGCTAGATTAAAACTGGGACCTGCTTTATCACCCTATTGATAAAAATGAGTTTCCCACTTCAATTGCAGAGGAAAATATTGTAAAAAGCTCTTATTTAAAAATCATAACACAACATTTCCTGGATAAGGGACAGACTTTTTTTTTTTTTATAGTTTTGGCCAAGGCCGGGTTTGAACCCGCCACCCCTGGTATACGGGGCTGGTGCCCTACTCCTTGAGCTAGAGGTACCACCCGACTTTGTCTTTTTTTATACAGACCAAAATACAGAAAATTCTTGTTACTTGATTGTAAGATCTATGGAAAGAGCGTTCTTTGTTTCATTCATTACTGATCCCCTTGAATAGTACATGGTTTATAATTGGCAATTAGAAGGTAGTTCTAAATGAATACAGTATGCACAGATTGCAGTATGCCTGGTACAGAAATGCAAATCCATCCTCTGCAGGTGACCGTACCCACTTAAAAAAAAGTAAGTTAAATAACAGTAGGACAGAGTTTTATTAGCATCTAGATAAAAGGCAAAGCAACTATTCTCACAGTTCTGAATCATTATTTACAAACTAGAATTCTGGAGAACTCGTAGTACATACGAAATGTACATTAGTGTGTAAACAGGTATAAAATGACTAATAATTTCTTGGCCAGGATAATATGATTTCCGAAAATGGCCAAAATAGATACTTTATAGTAAAAAAGAAAAAAGTTGAAAGTTGGGGGAAAAAAATTCCTCTACTTTACTTAAAGGCTAAGCTACAGTTTTTGTTTAAATTAAAAATACTATTGATATAAGAAATTAAATTTGATTTTTTTGTTATTTAGACTTTGGGATAATATTCAAAAAGTTAATATATAAGCAGAACTTATTTAATAATAATGGGATATGTTAAATTCCCGAGCCCAAATAACATTTTAGAATGCTTAATTTATAATGTATAAGCACAGTAGATTTGAATTGTAGTCCAGGCAGTCTCAAGTGAATGTCTACAGATGTTGGCCCCAGTCAAATTACGAGTAAGTGCAGAGCTTGAGAGGGCAAGCAGCACAGCCCATGTACCTGTCTGCCAACTCGCTTATGAAGCAGACAGAACAAGCAATGCAAAGAACAACAAAAAGGATTTTTCTAGGAAATTCTTTTCCCTCTACAGTTGTATAAGAAGAAAGGTCACTTTCTCATTTAAGAGCTTACCTTTTTGTGTATTTATCTTTTTCTTGATCATACTTATTTTAACATACTATGCTCTACTTACACATTATTCAATAGCATCTTTATTTATGATTTTGTGAATCAACATCTTTGTGATAAGAGTCAAAAGCCATTTAGGTAATTACACGTACTTGAAAGGTGCATAGTAATAACTACTGCAGTAATCTTACACTAGTTGAAGGCATGTAAATTATTGCAGTTGTTTTCTTTTGGGGAAAAATAAGAGACTTTTTTAAAGTTGTGTAAAACATCTTTGTTACCTCCATACTCATCTTAAGTATATTATGCTTTTAACTCAAATCATGGCATCAATAAAAAAAATCAAGGTTAAATCTCATTCTACCAGTATTGTTAGAGAAAAAAGAGGAAAACAAAACAAAACTCAATTTACTTCAAATACTTCTGATCAATGATTAAGAATTTTGTCATATGGAGTGTCTTCCTTGCAGCATAATCCTGGTAAATCAGAACAATTTAGACACCCCTTGCCAGGAGGTTACACAAGGATGCTGTAATGAAAACTGACTTTGTTCCCGCCAGAGATCAGACGTGCATAGAGAGAGAATATGCAGCACTAGAATATTAATATGACTTCTGTATGAAGACCAGAAATTCCACAATGTTATGAATAAGGTCAAAATAACACTTAGATGATTTACTGCCTTAGAAAATCATACTCTGCTATGAGTGATTTACTGAAGTGTGGACAAGCTGCATTCAGAGGCAAGCTTGCAGCTGTCAGTGTCTACATGTGCTCAATCTGGCTAGAAGATGATTTGAAGGTTGATTTAATTGTAGCTTCTGAATCATGCACTTCCCTATGTTTTAAATTGTTTAACATAAATATAAAAATGTTAAAGTAACTTTAAGACTGCAAATATTTAGTATAAAATCTGCAAAATCTCATTCTCTTCTGGAAGAGTCACTGAAAACGAATAGACTAGAAAAAAATCCTGTTGCTTAATAATGATACTTCCCCAATAGTTGTAGCAAATTTACCCTTATGATGAAAAATTCATACGGTTTACAGGAGTCAAGAATACACCAAAAAACTAGGCTTCTGACTGATGTGATCAATTTTATGAGAAACACAACTCTCTATCTGTAGAAAAGAGTTCAGAGATCAGAGTAACCAGTTGGTAAGACAGCGTTGTTTTGGTTTCTCCTAGGAATCCTAACAGCCTAAGCAACTTTCCCTCTATACGCAAACTCCGAGCAGAGATTCAAGTCTTACCAATTCCGCTAGGACCAGAACACAGGGCACAACCAATGACTTTCGCCAAAGTTATCTACTCAGCTAGAGCTCTCCTTACTCGTCTTTCTATCCCTTGACAGACTTCATTATTTCCAGTATCACCTAACCATTCACTTTCCAGCACCAGCAAATCATCCTTGGGGAGAGTATCTTATTCTTCCTCTGCAAGCTTTTTCCCCCATTTTTTATATCCACTTTTATACATACCTCCTTTTCTACATATTTTCTTGCCGGGTTTTCTGGCACATTCCTTGGATATTCTTTTTACTGAAAAATGAATAGAAGACTAGAAAATAACATGGCGCTCCATCCCAGACCGCCGGAGCATGCAACACGCTACCTAACTGCGCACGCTCCGGTGGCGGAGCGGACGGGCCCTGGCCGAGCCTGCACATGCAATGGGGAAATGTTGATGCATCTTCTCAGAAGTCATTCGGTAGGAAATGGAAATTAGGGACCCATTTCTACCTAACTACACGTGCTGTGGAGGAAAGAAAATGAGTAAGCACAGGAAAAAAAAAAAAAAAGAAAGAAAAATAAAAACCAGATACACTGACACACACACACACAAAAGCAGCGGCGTGCACGCGCGAACAGAATGTCTGCATGCCAACCCGGAGCCATGCGCACTACGGGACGCGGGGCGTGTTGTCAGAGCTGAGAATAGTAAAGGAAATACAAATTTATCTTCCTGTTTTTTTCTGCAATAAACTCACCATCCTCAGTCGGGACATAGATATTTAGGTAGAGGCAGTCTTCGCTCTGGTCTTGGACATACGATGAAACCACATCCAGGTTATTGGTGAACCACACTGGGAGCATGACTTCTGGCAGTCTGCCGTCGATGATGTTCTGGGGACACACGGGAGCGAACTGAGTGGCGTTCCTGATCTCGGACCAGGGAGATGGTGGTTCTGGAGGCTGGAAACGATGTTCTCCTGTTGGCGGGGCTGCATATGGAACCCCAAGAAACTGAATCACAGGCCCCAAAATTTCATTATTGAGTTCCTTCTTAATTCCTCTAATCTTGCCGAAGTTGGTGGTCACCAGTGGGTCCACGTCATCCAGTTTTTGTGACAGCACGTGGCCAGCCTGAAGCAAACACCCCAACACGCAGACGGCCAGCGGGGCTCCCACGCTCGCGAGGGGCAGGCGCGCCCTCCCTGCCCGCCGCACACGGGCTGGCCACGCGTGTCTGGCCAGGGCCATGGTCCCACATCGGCTGTCTGGTCTTCTGGGTGTGGGGAGGCCAGGGTATTTATATCCACTTGAGAGAAACCGTGTCACGGCAGTATGGCTCTGATTGCTTGTGGGTGAGCTTGCTGAGAGGCGCTCAGAGAGACCTTCCTGCAGCAACTTGCTCCCATTGATTTCACAAGTATTGAAGCAGCATCTTCAATCATCACTGTTTGCTAGACCATATCCTATTGACCATTCTCTTTTCCATAGTAGCAATGTGGCGAGAGTGGCCATTGACTGTAGATTTCCCTCTTATAAATCAAATCCAGTTAGCTGTAGGTCTATATCCTAGAGAAAATTAAAACAAATCATGAGTTGGAACAAGATGAAATAGACAGTGATAACTAGGTGTTTTATAAGCCACAGAAATACATTAATAGTGGCTAGCTTCAGGTAAATTAAATACAGCCATAGGAAAATCGTGGCTTGATGTGAGACAACAAGTGAAATAACCGATTATTAGATTATTGTGAAACTTGTCTGGCTGACATCATATATATGTAAGGGAAAGTAGGCCTTATCAAAATATACAGTTTTGGAAATTGTCACAGTAAAATATTTTAAAATGTTAAATGTTCTGCGTGAAGCCATCCCTGATTATTCAATCACTTTTTGACTATGGAATTCATCAATAAATATTCTCAAAATTAAAGTCCAATAGCAGAAAATGTTTTTTAAAAATTTATAATGAATTAGTGGAATGGAAACAAACTCGGGAAGAATAACTGTGTATATTAAAAAGACATAAACAAAAAGGTGGTTCCCAATTCCATGCTTATCAAAAAAAGCAAAGGTAACATCAGTGCATACAAGGAAATAAGGAGATAAATGACTTTTCTGAACTAATACAAGTTCAGATATGATCATTAAGTGCAACTACCTCATGAGGCCAGCTTCCTTGTTATCTCTCAAAAGCTTATGTAAAATGAAGGGTATGGGCCTGATACCTTAAATTAAGATGCAATAATTTTAAAGAGAAAGCAGCATTAGACATTATTTGAAAAAGATACAGAAGCTAGAAACATTTTTTTGCAGACAAAAGTTATTTTACTGTCTACCTATATAATTTAGATATTAATAAGTTCCCAACATGAAATTAAACTTCTGAGTCAAAATCGATGTCAACATATTTTAAATTACAAATTTTGTTTTCTCTGTTAGAGATCAAAGGAAGAATATGAAAAGATTGTGGTAGTTAATCATGGTATTTTGCATATTAAGCCTAATCAAACACCTAACGCTGTTTATCCAGTACAACTTCAAGTGCATCAGAACGAAATGAAACATTCAGGGCAATACGATTCACAGTGTAATCTTTCATTAACTTCCAGCTCAAAAAATCTGTCTTTTCTTCTTCAAGAAACCTTTTAAAGTGCTTACTTTGAAAATAACAGTGTAGATTGGTATTAGAGATGGTTCTATCTTGTCATATTACTGAAGATTCCTGGAGAAGTGCTAGTCTGGCAGTGAGACACCTAGACTTTGTGTTATTTCAAAGGAGATTATAAAAACTACATAGGGCAACACACGATTTGGCTCTGGCCTGGTTTTCCGTTAGCTCTGAACAATCTATCAAAGAAGGCAGTAAGGAAATAAATGACTTTCCTGGAGAATATTTTAGTCTGTGTTAATTCACGTGCCTTTGCTTTTAAAGCACATTAACACACAAAAGATAGGCTTAGACACATCCTGTTCCTGCTCCAGAACTTCAGTATTTTTGGAAGATTTAACTACAGAAACCAATTTCTATAAAGAATATTTGATGCTGCTTCTTGTGCAGAATGATGGTGGCCCACAGCATGACTAAGTCTTTGCTAGTTACCTTTTGGTGTTAAAAAAGCAACATTTTGACAGCTAAAATAAAGAACATGTGGTGAGGCCTTAAAAGTCTCTACCATCCACAAAATTGGAACAACAAGCATCACATGTACCCAATACCAGTTGCAACCAGATTAACAACCACAGACCCACAGGAGAGAAAAGCTCAATTAAGTTTCAGAAGGGGTGAGGAAGGAAGGGGATTCAGTAGGTTCCCACCCAGCAGGGGGTACAGGGTACAGTCCCTGGGTGCAGGACACCACTACCGCCCAGACTTTAACTTTCATATGTAAACTATATAACCTAATGGATTGGATTATTCTCTCACGTTAATCTCAAATTTTAAAAAAGGCTCCATCATCAGTTTTTAATTGAGCCTAAGTTTCAAGTACTATACAGCCATTTCCAAAAGTTCTTCCTTATACAACTGGTATCTCAATAATAATAATAATGATACTTGTTTATTTATTAACAATATAACACTTCTTCTTTTGTACTCATAGATTCTTAACTGCATGAATAAGAAAATGGCTCCTGTTTTTCACTGATATGCTACTTTAACACAAATTGCAGAGGATTGGAATTCTGCACGCCACAATGAATTTTCAAATTTCAATGACATTTAGCTCTTAAGGTTACAAAAATATCTCATTTTACATGTATGTATGTGTAGAGAACCATCGTACTGACCCAATTTTTTTTCAGAAGTTACTGTTATAATAACAGTTATTCAGTTAACTAACTGAATAAACTGAAAAGCTTCTGTACAGCTAAGGAGACAACAACCAAAGCAAATAAACAATCTACACAATGGGTAAAGATATTTGCATATTTTGAATCAGACAAAAGCTTAATAACTAAAATCTACAGAGAACTCTAATTAATGAACATATTAAGAGCCAATAATCCCTTAGATCACTAGGCAAGAGAGATGAATGGAACCTTTTCTAAAGAAGACTGATAATGACTAACAAACATTAAAAAATGCTCATTGTCCCAAATTATTAGAGAAATGCAAATCAAAACCACCCTGAGATACCACCTAATCCCAGCAAGAATGGCCCACATCATAAAATCTCAAAACTGCAGATGCCGATATGGATGTGAAGAGAAGGGAACACTTTTACACTGCAGGTGGGACTGCAAACAAATACAACCTTTTTGAAAGAAAGTATGGAAAACCCTCAAAGAACTCAAACTAGACCTCCCTTTTGATCCTGTACCACAGGGACACTTGCACTAGGCTGTTTACTGAAGCTCAATTTACAATCGCCAAAATGTGGAAACAGCCTAAATGCTCACCAACCCAGGAATGGATTAACAAGCTGTGGTATATGTACACCATGGAATACTATTCAGCCATTTAAAAAGATGGAGACTTTACATCTTTTGTATTAACCTGGATGGAAGTGGAAGACATTATTCTTAGTAAAGCATCACAAGAATGGAGAAGCATGAATCCTGTGTATTCAATTTTGATATGAGGACAATTAATGACTTAGTTAGAAGGTGGGGGGTGGGGAAGGGGAGAGCAGTGAAAGGGAAGGAGGAAAGGAGGGGCGGGGGGTCATGGTGTATAACACACCTTTTGGGAGCAGGACACAATTATAAGAAGGTCTTTATCTAACAAATGAAATCAATGTAACCTGGTTCTTTGTACCCTCGATGAATCTCCAACAATAATAAAAAAAAAAAGACTGAATAGCACATAAAAACTTGAAATGAAAAAAAAAAAGGCTTAAATTACTGAAATTTAAAATATGTATATGCCTAAAAATAGAGTCTCAAATTTCTGGCTGTTTATTTGTGCTTCCTTAGTGTATAGCATATCCTTAGTTTTCATGCAGTTACATCTCATTTACAACAATGCAGTACAATGGGTGTAATAGTTACCCCATTTTTACTTATAAAGAACTGATATTCAAAGTGGCTAAGTACACTGGCTGAAGTCTCTCAACTACTCAGTAGCAGAACCAGGAGCTGGTTGCCATCTGATGAAAACCATCTCATCTTTGGATCACTGCACATGATACAGCCCCCCAATTCACAATTATCCCTTTTTTAAAAAATTATTTATTCTAAATTGAACTGAAAAAGTGTTTTATGTTTCTTCAGGGGACAAAGTCTGAGTAAATACTTTGACAATTTCATTGAAGCAGAGAAATAAAAGTGATCTACTTCCAGCATGTCCAACTTGTAGCCAGTGGGCCACATGCAAATTACTTGAGATCTATTTTGCTTATCTTTGGTGTTGGATATCGAGAAGATTATTCATTTGGATCTTTTTGTTGCTCATTAGATTCCCTTAGTGTTTGTGTGTTTAATGTGTGGCCCCCCAAAATTCTTGTCCTTTCAATGAGTAGTAGGAAAAAAAAAAGTTTGGACACCTATTCTTATTGGAAGTTTAGATTGTATTTGCTACTTTTATAATATCTTTTTTACTCCATTTATTGAAGTGATCAGGTGTTTATATGTGATTACACAGGTCATGTGAAATAATTATTTGTGTAATGATTTTTAGTAATCAAAAAAATCCTACAATAGTCTAAATATCTGTTAATAGATACTGATAAATAAATCATGATATATTCACAAATTGAAATTCCATATGTCAGCAAATATAAGGGAACTAGACCTAAAACATCAACATAGATAAATCTCAAAATTTCTGAGCAAAACAAGTTTCAGAAGAATAGGTACAGTAAATAATCTTTAAATAAAGCTTAAAGTATGCCAAACAATACTGTATATTCAAAGACACATAAATGCAGAATAATAGGGTATCATGTCTTGGTAAGGAAGAAAATAAAGTTAATTCCAAAAATTAATTCATTACTTGAAGCCCGGGATTGATAACTTGGAGTTTAGGTATTAAAAAGCTAGCAATTAACTACAGCAAGTTTGAAAAAAACCTTAGTATTTGACAGCATTTGGTGATAAACACACACAAACACACACACACATTTTTATTATGGGATTCTCTGTATTTTTCTGTATGCTTGAAATATCTTAAAATAAATACATTATAATAAGGGGTCAGAGAACTCTTACTCAGTGGACCAGGCAGCATCAATCCACACAGGACCAGCCTCACCTGACTTTGCAGAGAGTGGGGATACTAGCTCATAAGTTCCTCCATTACTCTTCCCTTAAGTAAAAGCATGTACATCTCACAGAAAAAATAATAATGAATAAAGTTTAAAAGGGCTTCATAAATGGTAATGTATTATCTCACTCCCAACAGTTCTTAAAAATAGCTAGTCCCTCAACTAGTTTTTTTCCTGAGTGACCCAGGAAAAAAGTAGAGAGAACCATCTGGGACATTAGATAAGCAGAGTGGGTGGCCATATTCATGCACTCTTTCAATCACTCCACAAACATTTATAGGCTATTTGCAACGTGTAAATTATTTACTAAATGTTATGGAGAATTTAAAGACAAACATAATCTACTCATTGCTCTCAAGTATCTTACAATATTGTAAAGGAATAAGTAATATAAAAAGTGGCTTTTGGCTCAGTGCCTGTTGCACAGTGGTTAGGGCTCCAGCAGCATACACCAAGGCTGGCAGATTGGAGCCTGGCCTGGGCCAGCTAAACAACAATGACAACTGCAACAAAAAATAGCCAGGCATTGTGGCAGGTGCCTATAGTCCCAGCTACTCGGGAGGCTGAGGGAAGAGAATCACTTAAGCCCAAGAGTTTGAGGTTGCTATGAGCTGTGACGCCATGGCACTCTCACTCTATAGAGGGATGACATAGTGACAAAAAAAAAAAAAAGTGGCTCTCGGCAGGGTGGATGGCTTGAGGCCAGGAGTTGGAGACCAGAGTGAGAACATTGCTCAATAAATGCAAAATGAAGGTGAGAGTGGGACCTGCACGAAGTTTCTGACTTGCATCTTTGCGCAGCCTTTTTATATGTCTTTTTAAAACAATATTACCTCTTTATTCTTTTGCCTTGGATTTATTGTTTGTTTTATTGTTGATCCCAACTCCTCCCAACTGAATTTCATATTTGAGGGAGAGGATTTTGTGTGTGTTTTTTAAACAATATCTTTATATCTGTCATAAAATCTACATGGAAATCCTTTACAGAGTGCAAGCCTGGGTATATCTCAGTTGGTCTGGACTGACTGCACGCTTACCTCCAGAGCTGCCTGGAGCTTGGTGATGACCCTTAGCTGATCCTACAAAACATGCAGCAGATTTTTGTTGCTTTATAAAGTTACCAAGAACACTAAGCGAGGAAACACAGATCCAGCATTCCTAGAAAAGTACACATACATATGTACATATATAGACATATCTCACATAGATTATAATTTTAAACCCTTAAAAAAACTCATCCTGGTAGATTTTATTTTCTCTCTTTTACAAAAGAAAACCTAAGGTTCTGAAGTGGTAAGTGCCTAAGGCCACCATAGTAACAGGTGCCAGAGTTAGAAATCCAAACCCCTCCAACCGGTCCCTGTAAGCACTGCTCCACCCTGCCACCACTACCTCCAACCTCTGTTCATAGACTTGGAACAAGAAGGCAGACGGATGCTCTGTTGAACATCAGTGGAGAATATGTTCATAGGGTGACTCAGTGTTTTTGCTGTATTGCTTATATCTATAGAATGACTGTGACAGTGCCATATGTATTAATTTTAGGATTACAAATAAATATCAGTGAATAGGCAAAGTTGCAAATATAGAAACCAAGAATAATGAATATTAATTGTATTAACTAAAGACAAATAATGTTTTTTACCTACAGCTCAATGAGTTGTTTCAAAGTCAGACCACACCGCCATGTCAACCATGCTTATAACAATTGGACATAATAAATGAATTAAAGCAATAATAATAACAAATATGATAATTCAATTTAATAATAACTGGTTTCAATGGAATATGGAGGTTTTCAACAGCCAAGACTGGCCCTGTTGGAGGGATGCGCCTGTGTAATGGACTCACTCTAAGAGAACCTGACCAGCGGCAGATTTGAGCTTCCTGTGCCAAGATGTTCCATACACACACTAGTGGTGGTTCAAGGTCTGGGGACTGAGGTGTCCTGTGTGACACAGCAGCAGTAGGGCAAAGAAGCTTGAGCAGTGGGAGGACAGAGTCTGAGATTTGGGGCTCCGGTTAATGTGAAGCCTTCTCCTGCTGTTGCCATGCTGAGTTCCTTGCCTGAGAAAAAGCTGTCCAATGAGTATATCTGAGATCTTTCAGCAACTGAATAGTTAAAGTAACTAATATGTAATTAACTCACATAATAAGTACTTAAAATGGGATGAATAAGCAAATGAATGCAATTGTACAAAATGATGTTAGGCTTTAAAAGAAAAGTTGGGTCTACCTCCAGCTAGTAAATTAGAAAAAGTTCATAAATCAAGGGGAACTTGGGGCTTAAAAGAATAAATATAATTAGGAAAACCACTGATGATCACAGAGGGGATCTCGGACAAGGCTTGTTCTAGGGGCAGTATAAAGAATGTGCAGTGGCTATTGTGGGGCTCACCTTCCTGGGTGACATGCTCATGACAAAGGCCTGGGCTCGTTCCTCAGTGACAACAGCTCTAAAGGCCACTGCAGTTCCCCAGGGAAATGGGCAGAGGCAGGAGGTGATGGGGTCCCCTCACCTCTTAACAATTATGCTTCCCAATAGTGCTCCCCAACAAACTTCTTGCAGACAAACCTCTGCCATCTGTCCCCCAGTTCCCAAAGCCTGCCTTGTGACAGAAAGGACAGAAAGAGGCTTGTCTGAGGAGGGTTCAGTCTCGTTTGGCCAGAATACGGAGCAAATGAAGATGAACATTAGATAAGACTGGAAAGGCAGGCTAGAGTCACATCAAGCAAGCCCTTCATTAAGAGACTAAAGAGCTTCAATTTTATTCACCAGATGATGAAAAGGCATTAAACATTCCTAGCAGGGGAAAAGTATTTTCAAATTTAGTCACAAGAAAATAAAACTGGCAATATTATGGAGCAGCAACCTCTAAAGCAGCATCACCACGAGATGATCAGACACAATGAGAGAACTAAATAGTTGAACTTCTATTTACCAAATTTTTTACATAAAAACAAAAGAGAAATTAAGCATTCCCAATATACACATAGAGTTCACGCCAGTGTCTTCACATTATTATGTCATATGCTTGCATGTGAGGACTTACTGGGAAGGTCAATTGTTCTAGAACACGTTATATTTTCCAACAGTATCATTGTCAATGCTCATTTTCTTTCTTTTTTTTTTTTTTTGTTGCAGTTTGGCCAGGGCTGGGTTTGAACCCCCCACCACCGGTATGTGGGGCCGGCGCCCTGCCCACAGGGCACTGCCCTCAATGCTCATTTTCAATGTATAGCATTGTGCTATAGTTTGCATTACTGAACAACCAGATTTATAATTTTTTAATCTAGTTGTAATTAAGGTAACCTTTATAAAATGGACTACTGGATTAAGTTTTTTCCACCATAAAATATGTGTAGATGAAAGGAAATACAAGAAATACAGTTGTAAGTAAAGACAATAAAAGGACAGAAATGAAACTTTTCCAAATTTTAGTACAAGTTCCTCTTTAGCTATAAGATTAAAAACAAAGACTATCTAATCAGGTATAATAAAAAGTCAGACAAAAATATTTGAAAACAGCCAGCTGGGCACAGTGGCTCACACCTCTCACCCTAGCACTCGGGGAGGCCAAGATGGGTGGATCACTTGAGGCCAGGAGTTGGAGACCAGCCTAAACAAAGTGAAACCCTGTCTCTAATAAAATTAGGAAACCTAGCCGGACATTGTTGTGGTGCATGCCTGTAGTCCCAGTACTTGTGAGGCTGAGGCAAGAGAATCATTTGAGCCCAAGAGTTTTGAGGTTGCTGTGAGCTATGATGCCATAGCAGTCTACCCAGGGTGACAGAGTGAGACTTTGTCAAAAAGAAAGGAAGGAAGGAAGAAAGGAAAAAGGAAAGGAAAGGAAGGGAAGAAGAAAGGAAGGAAGGAAGGAAAGAAAGAAAGAAAATTGAAAACCTCAAGAAGATAACTTGAAGTATGAATTTACATTCATTTCATTAGCTGTGAACAGTGCCTGTGCTTTAAGATATTAATTAATGATTGAATAAAGGCATGAGAATTTACAAGACATTTAAAAATACTGATTTTATCCTTCCTATCTTCTTACTGTCTATTTTTGTGTATGTTTTAAAATCTGTTTGTAGAAATATTTATGTAGGAATATATGTATATATTTTATACGTTTCAGGGTTTGGTTATCAAAAGTATAGATTACATGATCACAAAGGTGTGGGAACCATTAATGTAGTAAATAGATTGGTGAAAAAGAATCCAAATAAAGCTTTAATTCCATGTTCAGTTTAAAGTATTAACAGGATACGTCTACAATTATGTGAAAATGACAATGACAAGAACAACCATTATAGATCACCACCAATTTCCCAAGTACTATTCAAAAACTTAGTCTTCATAAGAGACTTATTAAGCCAAATACTCTTACAAATAAGAAAAATGAGGATTAAGGTGGTTAGATAACTACCAGGCCACAAAGCCAGCAAAAGGAAGAGCTAAAAAACAAACCCAGGACTAACTCACTCCAGAGAACATGCCCTGAACCCTGTTCTTTATGATACAGAACATTTCACTTTTATCCTCAATGAGACCAATTCAGTGAAGTCATATGCTCAGTGGGAGGATTGGAGGAGAAGGAAAAACTCAAGATAACAACAGGTGAAAAATAGAAAGGCTTTGCTCAGCTTGCTGGGCTAGTTAACAGGCACGATCTGCAGCACCTTCAACAGCACTGAAACTTTCCCCAGCATTCACTAGCCTGTGGCAGACAGCAAAGTAACAGAAGTCAGGATTGGGGTAAGAAAGGCAAGGATGGTTGAAGTGCAAGGAGCAAAATTTATAAGAAATGGTACTTTTTGTGCTGAATAGATGAGTTAAATCTGAGTATGGAGTTATACAGTGTCAGAAAAGTGCAAGAGGGAAGAAAACAAGAATGAATTTGGAACCAAGGCCAAAGAGGGTCTATTCTGAGACAGGAATATCAAGACTGTCCCATACAGAAGTTTAAGGGATGCCGGGCCCATGCTATCTCCTTATGGACATGTAGCTCTGGAGAACTAATGTTGTAACAAGGGCCTTCTGTCATGAGCATCATCAAGTGATGACTGGACTAATGGTGAGCACCAAGTGAGTTTGTGCAGGGCTAGATGCCCAGATGTTTGCATCACCTCCTTTAATTGTCTCTAAACACCACCAAGGTGGAGCTCTCATCCTTTCCTTGTAACAGATAGTTAAATGAAAGTCACAACATTCCTCAGTAAAACAAGAGCACAGTTTACAGACGCTGCAAATCAAAGGAGATAAGGCAAAAGCTGCCTCCTTGTCACTTCTGCCCAGGGCCTCCTGGGAGAAAGGATGGGCAGATTTTTAAGAGTGTTCTAGAGTTATGCACTATTCTCCCTTTTTCTTCAGAAAACAGAAAGAGTTCTCTTTGTTCCCTTTCCTCTAGGGATAATTCCACTCTGAATGTACCTCTAAATGTAAGAAAATAACAGAGAATGTTTAAAAAAAAAAAAAAAGAAAAGGCAAACTAAAACTTGACAGTAATAGGAGAAAAACTTTACCAACAAAATATTTTACATAGTTACAAGGAATAAAACATGAGTCCATTGCAGAGATCACAGCTGCTAGCAAACTGTCTTTGTGAATAAATAATACTAATGGAAGGCAAGACTGAACGCTAGGAGCAGTACTCAGTGAATTAGCCTGACTTGCCCATCAAGATCTTCTTTCCTAGAGAATACTCCCCCCATTGGTGTTTTCCCAGAGGGATGCCAGCTCACGGCCACCAACGCCTGACTCTAAGGTCAGTAGGTACACTTTTTTTTTATGATTAATCCAGCCATAAAATCACTCCCTTCCTTTATCTCTCAAAATACTTAGTACCTTTCTTTTAAGTGAATCAATAGCACTTATTTTTCATGGTAATTTGTAATCTCAGCTTCTACCTTTGTTGTCACAGTCAGCAAACATTTAGTACCAGGCTTCGGAGAGGCTGATGTGAATATGATAGGAATGGTGCTGATTCTCCTGAACATTACTATTCAAGGGCAGAGACCAACCTTATGTAAAGTCAATTACACAGGTAACTAGTCCTAACTGCTACACCAGAGAGATAATGCAGGGTGCTCAGAGGGGAAATGTGAAGTCTGGAGTGAGAAGAAGGATCTTCATGAAGAAGTGAGCTGTGAACTAGGTTCTGAAAGATGAATAGGGGTTGTTAGTTGAAGACCCGGGGTCAGAATGTTTCAGACAGTGGCAAGAGGAAACCCACATGCCTTGGAGCCCAGGGCTTCCCAAAGAGATCAGTGTGACTTGAGGGAAGAGTGGGACAGGCTGGAGTGGAGAGAGGAGCTGCCAGCTTAGGAACATGGAGGCCATTTTAGGTGTGTGAGCTCTTGTCACAGCATGATGACAGCAATAACAATCATAAAAATGACAAGATCAGACCAGATTCACTATTTTAGAATAGAGGCTACGCCCTGGGTTTTTTATAACTATCCTCCCCAAAATGCATTACTTCCTAGTGGTCCTAGTGATTCATTACTCTTTGAATGAATGACTCATTAATTCATTATACTATTTTTCATCAATTAACACAACACTCAGATTTTATTTATCCATCTATGATGCCTGACCTCTGTGAAAGCATTAGCTTAGTTAGACTTGCAGCAAGAAAGAGTGAAACTCAAAAGAGGTGGAAATAAAGTACTAAGGAAATTCATCATGCAGGAATGTGCATAGATATCTATGTAGACTGGCAGCTAATTCAATTATTGTTTGGGAACAAAATATGATTTTAAGATGCCATAACAGCTTTTCTGACAACACAAAAGCAAAAGAGGTTAAACTGACAGCATTTCTTTCTGCATTACACAACTGAGGTTTTCTGCTATAACCCTCATTACAATTATTACAACTAATAGCTAAATATTAGAAAGTTTCTTCTTTGCTTATTTATTTATTTATTGGAAGAAAAGGGGGCTAAAAAATCCCACTTAATATTAACTGTATAAAAGAAATTTTACTTTATATTTACTCTGAACTTACTTTCAGGTAGAATCTCTAAACACTAGAGTCTATTTAGGAAGCCTGATTCCAAATGTACAAGAAGGTGGAAGCTGTGAAGGGGTAAGAATCAATGAGACATAATGTTTTTGAGAAGTCACAGGCAACAATTTTAATGTATATGTAAAATACTGCAGGACATATTTTAAAAACTAATTGGTGACCCTGTGATCCCCAGGAAGAAAAAGAATAATCACTCAAGAGCTCAGGAAACACAGCCAGGTAGAGCTGATTACTTTCCTTGATATTAAACTGATGATTTTGTCTGAAAGGGGCCACTATTGGGTCACAAGTCATTGCTTACCGAAGCAACGTAATTATATCTGCCTGTGCCTTTATAGAGCAGCCAGAGAAGAGTGCCACATCCTCAACTCACTCTGAAGCTTATTTTGTTTCTAGTGAGTTGCTGGTGCCTGAAAAGAGTAGAAAATTGCCATTCTTAGTGCCCTGATTAATTAAAGTCCTCTTTAAAATTCCCTTGTTGCCAGAGTATAGTACAACTTTGGCAAAGATAGTGCTAAGTCTCTTGGTATGGCCCTGTGCCAAGGTGTGTCAATCTTGACCCCTTGGAGGATGATTAGCAGAGAGACAGTAGTTAAACCTTTGTGCCCATTCAGTCCCAGGCTTCTGCTGAAATT
Source organism: Nycticebus coucang (assembly GCF_027406575.1). NCBI lineage: Eukaryota > Metazoa > Chordata > Mammalia > Primates > Lorisidae > Nycticebus > Nycticebus coucang. Next base: position 3,450,146 of record NC_069799.1, on the reverse strand, counting down.
GGCAAACACTGTAGTGACTATTGTTTAAGGAGTAACTGCCTACCAGAAACTGGACTAAGGCAGCCAAGTTTTTTCACATAAGGCACCAAGAGACAATCACAGCTTCCCGTCAACCCTGACCTGGCTGAGAGTCTACCTGCGGTCCCAAAGGAAAGAATATTACAAAAGCAATCCTCTTCAGATAACCACAACTCTTTTGCTTCCTCATATTACAGTTCCGTGAGTACTAATAACAATAGCAAAATTCATGGGCCATTTGTGTAAAGACAATGAATAGAATTTAAGAAGATTTAATATACACATGGAGTATAAGTTGCTAAATAAATCCATTAAATTCAAATTAAATAATAGAGATTATAAAGTGGTAAATGGTAAAAGATATAAAGTGAAAAAGGTATGATGTGTTCAATGATAAAAACACTTGCCCATCGTTATATTTTAAGTCTATTGCCTAATTGTCCATGTTCTACCTAGTTGAAATGACTTTAAGTAACTCCAGAGTTCCTTGAGACATGTTTTCTTCATGGAGGAAAATAATTCTAATGTACCTTTCAGTAAATTATAACAGCAGAAATGATCCCATTATACCTGAAAGTCTGGATTAAATAATTTATCAAATTCAGTAAATAAACTCTATATGCAAAAATCATTAAAAAGTTTCAATTATAATCTTTCCGACTAAAATTCGATATTCTAAAACATGACATTTTCTGTGTGAAATTTTGTACATTACTTCAAAGTATTCTTCAATTCAGATAACTACTTATTGTACATTTAAAAGGAAAGTAAAAATGAAGAGACCAAGTAAGTAAAGAGGTTACAAATGTTATTGCTAACATCCTAGGCTGGAACCCAGGTCTCTTCAGTCATTCACAAAAATTTATCACTCCCTAGTGATGTGATAGACACTCTTCTAGGCACTTGGGAGAAGCACCCCCAGCTTGGAACAAACAAGACAAAAATCCTCCACCATCATGGAGGTTGTACAGACTACTACTATATTATTCTTTCAAAATGTAAAATGTTTTCTTCCTTAGATGTTGTTATTAAAACCTACAACTCTGAATAAGAGAAACTTTTGGCATCGGTCTGATCCTAACATATGTATTAAAATACTCACCAGGGTTAAAGAGGTAATGAAACTGGTGACTTTTTTTGCCCATAAGAGAAAGGCTGGATGGCACTGCCACTTGTGTGTAAAGTTTTGGACAGCTAAGTAATACAGATTTAAATTAAAAATGACAGATGCACTGACTTGAAACAAAACGGTTGCTGAAGGGAACTTTTATTCCTTTTAGCGCTATGGTTAACTATTAAATGGCTCATGTATTATTTTCAAGGTATGAATATTATGACGATTGGTCAATGTTGTATGTAGCAATCACCACGTTTCCCAGTCAGTTCTGTCATTGGAGGGATGGTTGCCTTATGGGAAAGATTTATAATAGTGATAATCTCAACTTGGTTTTTCCTCGATTTCATATTTGACCTCGTTGACCTTCCAAGTATAGTGAGTACTCCATATAACAATATGAAAATGTTCACCACGACTATATATATCTTTAAAAGCAACAAGCTTTGACTCACTTTAAAGCATTGCAATTAACCTCCTTTTTTCCCCTGAAAAGAATCACCATTGTTACATATCTGTATAAAAAATGAATTAGCACATCAACTGGATGTTTCCAAAAAGGCAGTTGTTGAGAAGCACAGATCTTCACACCATCATCTGACTTCTTCATTATTTACAGAAAGTGTCTGTGATTTAGATACAGACCAAAATGTAAGAAAAGTACATTGTAAGAAAATAATATTGTATCTCTTCCCCAAATTCTGCTCCCCATTCCCACATTGCCACCACCAAATAAATAAATAAAAAGCAAGCAAACAAATAAATCTACTTATTTCCTAAATTTTGACAATAATTAAACAGAATCATATGTATAGGAAAAAAAGATAAATACATAACTCTCCTAACGAAGCACCACATGCTAAACCTCCAAAGGGATGGCCTGGGCTCCAGTGGACAGCTCTAATCTTAGGTACATGCAGTGCTCGAAATTAGATTTATGAAAAAGAAAGTTTGCGGTCTAGTACAAAAAGTGTGGCTGGATACACAGTTAAAACATTAAACTAAAATTGGTATGGAAACCAGGGAAAAGTGAAAACAACGTAAAAAAAAGTGTATATTCTGCTACTTTATAAGGCAAATCTGAGTTCATTAACTTAAAATCAAGTCCTAAAATGTAAACTGTATTAAGTTGTTCTAGTCTCAGGTTGGAACTTTATTTCCTGTTACATATCACTGTGGTTTTTGATTTTTCATCTGTAGTAGTAACTTAACTTGCATTTCTTCCAAAATGAATTTCATGCTCAACTTTTCTTAAACTTCCTTTAGCAGTCCCTAATATGTGTGCTATTGAAACTCATTAGTCCCATTCACACTTGCCTGTCATTTCTTTCTTTTGCCACACATTCATATATTAAAGTGCTCTGCTGCTATATATAGGAAGAAAATTAAATAATAAATATGGGACTTGAACGTTTTATGAGTGTCAGGATGAGAGAGTGCCTGCAAGGCCCATAAGGTTTCACACAAAAGAGGCATTACTGCTGGAGCTCACATGCTGACCCATCTCTGATCTATAAAGTCTGCAGTAATGGCAGCAGTAAAGCGTTTTGCCATTGACTAGGATGTCACTTACACACAATGGAAATAGGCACAGAAGAGATTATATTGACTGTTATAAAAGAAAATCATACAAAAATCCCCCCAATATTAAATGTCTAATAATTTCAAATGCCTGGAATGATTTCCTAGTTTTCTCCCATCTCAGTTCAGCTTAGAGTTGCCAGTCTTTCTCTCACCCAGATTTGCTGCTTAATGGTTTTTTTGTTTTTGGTGGGGGGGTTTGTTTGTTGGGGTGGTTACTTAAAAGCAGAGATAATTTACATTCTTTTATAGCATCTTAGCAACATGTGACTTTATCAACGAGATTTCATTAATAAGACAACCAAAGTACCCAAACAAACTCGTTACCATTAAGGAACCATTCTTAAAACCAGTTGAGAATGTTGTTATCTCACAAGATTAGGAGGTTAGCTATCTCAAGGTGTTTTAAATTATCGTTTGAAAAGTAATAAAAAAGTATAGCTTAGATTGATTGCGAGTGTTCACTGATTTTTTATTGCTCTGGCATTTTCAAATTTGAGATATTAATAATTTAAATTAATTGAAAGTTGGGTTCTTATTTATTTCTTAATAAAGCAAAAGAGATGGAAGCTTTACACTTTGGTGTGCCATGTATCAAACTAACAAACTGCATTAAATCATTAAGAAAGAATCACCCCTGGGTGGCGCCTGTGGCTCAAGGAGTAGGGCGCCGGTCCCATATGCCAGAGGTGGCGGGTTCAAACCTAGCCCCGGCCAATAACCACAAAAAAAAAAAAAAAAGAAAGAAAGAATTGCCCTTTTCATTTTGCTTTTAATTAAGAGCATGTGGTAATTTCCTTAAAAAATTCAGTGAATGTAAAATAACATTTAATGTGGTTAATTGCATCAAAAATCACAGAACTAAGATCCATAGCCAATGTGTTAGCCTTTCCTGAATACTGGGCCACTCAGAACACATGGGAGGTTTTTGAGGGACAGATGTATTTGTCAATCAGAGCTTCAGTGATGGCAGTATCAGTTTTTTCATAGTGATAAGCTTTGGGGAATTTAATCATTTTTCTTGTCACTTATATTAGGAACTGTGCTTGCAATTTTTAGGGTTGAGAGCTTTTATTCCTTTATCTAAAACTACCATATATTTTTGTGTTACTCTGACACGTAATTATCATATCTGATGAAGGCCACCATGTTCTTTTTAATAATTATTACCAAAAACACATATCTGGAGAAGATGGAGCTAAATGTAATTAACTTTCTAGGTAAACTCTACAGAGTTTTCCATTGTTCTTAGAGTGACCCACTCTCAGAGGGATCATTTATCTAAATGTATACTTCACTATTCATTTACTGCCCATAGCTTCTAAAAAATTTGTAGGGCATAAGTTTTGTACATATTTGTTCCCATTTTTAGGTCTTCCAAAGTGGATTTACTACCCACACAGTTCACCAACGTTTTGTGGAAGGACTGCTTGTAGAAACAGAGAACACAATTACCCCACATGATAATAATACCGAACAATAGGTCAAAATTTCCCCCTTTTCATTTTCACTGACAGAATGTAATGAAAGTATAAAAAATATTCATTGTTTTTCACAGAAAAATACTGTCTGGCCACTACCAATGTTATGTTCAGCTAAGTCTTCCGTGCTTGCATTTTGGCATGTGCAATGACACTGATTTAATCGTTTCAAAGTATGTAAATTAGTTCTTAAAAAGAGCTTCTTTTCTATGTTTCAAATTCTCCATCCATATTTATATTAGCAGTCATATTCTTTACAAGCTCAAAAAGAGCAATTCCAGCCCACTTACCATTTACCTTCATTATTTATATGCTATTATCATTTACTACGTTATCTGCCACAGGTCATTTTTATCAATTTAATCTCTGTAAAAGATGTTGAATATTACTGGGCTGTGCAGCCAGGATAATTGGCTAGAGTGGACCAATACACAGAACATCCATTCTTCACATGAACCACGTGACTCACAGCAGCACAAAAGAGGCAAAACTAGTCTCCCAGAAATCTCTTTAAAATTAACAATTCTGCTTGCAGAAACTATTTTGTGCTACTTCTATAATCTTTAAATAAGCTTACGAAAAGTCTGTAGAAATAGGAAATATCTAATTTTTCCACTTTAGAATTCTTGGGAGACAAAAGATTTATATTTTCCTACTTCATCTTCAAAATTAGATGTTAAGAAATACACACACACACACACAAATCCAGGAAGAAAGTTTGGTGAGACCCATCTTTTAATAACCAGAACGTCCCAAAATAAATGCTGGAGAATGAATGTGCTTCAGATGACATTGAAGAGTTGCCTTTTGACAAGTTCAGGCGTAATGGAGAGATTTGAAAACTGGAACCATAACGGTATCAGCACACGATTTCCAATCTGTAAGCAGAGACGCCTTAAAAAATACTTAACGCTCTTGTTCAAAATACAAGATGTACAAGGTGCAGTATTTTATCCTTTAAACAATTATCTGGCTTCGTTTTATCTCAGTGCATTTGAATGTCTGAACATTTAAAATGTAACGAATTGGCCCCAAATAGCAAAAAGCCAACTAAAATTGTGACGCTGAAGTGTCAGAGCATTTCAAAGGGGAAATTGTATTAACACACTTAACCCATCTATATACACCCCTTAAATAAATCAGTCGCGAATATATAATTGTTCTGAAGCTTTGTGGACTCCAAAATTAGTTCAGAATAAAAAATGCTTCTCTGGATTCCAAAGCAACTTTTAGTTTCCTGAGTCAGTTAATATTCACTTAGTGATTAATAGAAGCTGCTGAAACTGACTTCTTTCTGCAAATAAAAATGAGTTTTCCTGCGAGACAGACAAAATTTCAAACATTTTTAGACAGAAAAATGTAATTCCCCGAATTTAGCTGCAAGAAAATGTCTGAGAAGTTGACGGGCAGCTCTCAGCGGGGAGGAGAAGCCGGCCAGCGAGCAGGCGGCCCGGCAGGGACGCAGGGACACCACCGCCAGCGAGCAGCGGCCGGGCAGGGGCTCAGGGACACCTTGGCCAGCGAGAAAGCGGTCCGGCAGGGACGCGGGGACACCACGGCCAGCGAGCAGCGGCCGGGCAGGGGCGCAGGTACACCTTGGCCAGCGAGAAAGCGGTCCGGCAGGGACGCGGGGACACCACGGCCAGCGAGCAGCAGCCGGGCCTGGCCCCGCGGCTGCCGCGGTCTCGGGCTGGGCTGGTCAACTCGGAGAAAGTTCCCTCGGACTGGATGGGGGAGTCAATGCGAGTGAATCACAAGGCCGCTGGTGTGGCCACTGGCTCTGCCGTCCCTACTTCATGCAGTGACCCTGTAACCCTTTAGCGTCTGGCTGAGAGAAGCGGGAGGCGGGAAGCGGCAGGAGGAGAGGCAAGAAGAGACAGCATGAAAATGGCCAGTCCCCCCGCATGATTTCCCGAGAAGCCTGGACAGCCACAGACACGGAGCTGACGCGGCCGCCGGGTCCCCTCCGGCGATTCCCCCACCAGCAGGTGCACCCGGCGCCGCCGCCGCCTCTCCCTGAAATGTAGCTGGGAGAAGGCACGGATTCCGGAGGGAGGTCCCCACGGTGAGGTTTTCGGGGCAAAGTGGCGATCGTGGAGAGCTGCTTGGCTTCCCCCACCGACGCCACAAAATACGGCTTTTATGCCCAAGGAAGGCAGCTCCCCCGCGATCCCCCGGACGCGCGAGCAGGCTGCGCCCCCTTCTCTCCGGTTCCCTCCGCGCGGCGGCACCGACGCCCCGGCAGCCCCCCACCGCCAGCAACAGCGACCCGAACTTACCCTCGGTGAGACAAATCCACAGCCGGAGCCCCTTCATCGCCCCCAGCCCCTTCCAGTAATTCACGGAGACGGTTTCTATGCCAAGTCGCTGTCAAATTCAAGCCGGAATGGTCGAAGTACTTACCAGTTTCTAGCTGCCTTTTTGAAATCTCCAGCACCCGGTGATTCTTGTTTCGGGATTCAAGACGCTTCTTCTTCTTTTTTTTCTTTAAGCATCCGCAACCCGGGCTTTGCCACCCCCTCCTTCTTATTCACCCACGGACACTTCCAAAACGTGTCGATTGATCCTTTTTTCTTTCCAGATGCAACCACGATCCAGAATCCTGGCGACCCAAAGCCACCTCCATAGAAATCCAACCATCAGGCAAGAAATACAAATGATCAAACGTTACTTCTTTCAGCTGCGATCAGATAATCCTACTAATCCAATAGATTTATCTCGATTGGAAATTGACCTCAAAAATGAATTCTCCGTGCTGGCGTCCAGTGGAACGATTTTGTAGCCCTGTTCGGGAGACCGAAAAACTGTGGCTTCTTTCTTTCTTTCCTTTTAAAAATCTTTTTTCGGATTCTAGGTGCACTGCTCGCAAAAAATGCCGAGGACCCTGGTTTTACCCTAATATAGGTTTCTACTTCAGATCCGTGCAGGATGAAAAATGGTACAAAGGTACCCCTAGTGGCCGGAGGCGATATTGCAGGCACTCGCTTTCTCCCATCCCCTCCTCACCTTTTTGCTCCCCCCAGTAGATAATGGGGGCTGTAGTGAGAAGTCAAACAGGACCACGGAACAGGAGGGGACTCCAATGGCACAGTACTACCTGAATACGCCATCTGATCTTTTTTCTTTAATGCTTAAAGACTGAATTTTCTGTGCTACTGTCTCTTCAGTATTCTATTTTTTTTTTTTGTACAAAATTTTCCCCAATGGCATTTAGTAACTAAAATGCCAAGTTGAGGTAACTCGGTGATTTCGAAGCAATTGTATTTGTTTGCTTACGCTGCTTGTAGAAAAACACTGAACATTTTGTGTCCTTTAAAGAAATATGATTATGGACATTTTTTAAAGACAATCTTTTCTTATTTTGGACTTTTGATGTTCATTCAGTAAGGCAGGTGATAGCTTCCATGCGCCTGTGGTCACATGGTCGCAGGACCTAGAGGTTATTTTCTAGGCCTCAATGTTGCTTACCTGCGTCCTTTGAAATTCAATGACCTCATGATTACCACTAATACTTTTTCATTTTTTTTTTTTTTTAACACTAGTATTTTTTGACAGGCTTCAGAGAAAGAGTCAACGCAATGAATTTCAGGACTGTTTCGCTAAGCCATCTGAGCACACTTTGATTATCAAGGGCCTAGTAAACTAGAAAAGTTGGATTTTTGTAGATGTAAGGACTCCAAGATCTTCATTCTTCACTTAACTATTTAAGCGTTTTTGTTGCACAAGCACTTAGGGGGTCAAACACCTTCCAGCATCCACTGGCTTTGTTATTAATTGGCTTTGTGACTTTTAGCAGTCACTTTTTGGTATACAGTTAATTTATCAATTGAAATTAAGGAGTAAAACCACATAAATTAACAAATATACATCTTCCTCTAAGGAAGAGTCAATATTGTAAATTAATCTATAAAATGAATGTAATTATTATTAAGATTCCAGTCCAGTTCATCCTGGAACCTGAAAACTTAATTCTCAAATGTATTTGCAACAGCAACAGGTAACAAGTTTTCATTACAGTCTGAAAACAAGATTCTGGGAGTTTCTGTATAAACTATTAAGGCTTAATATAAAATGATAGTAATTAAGGTAATGTAGCTTTGGTTCAGGGATAGAAATTAGTCCAATGGAAAAGAATGGAAAAACTTAAAAAATTACTCATGCATTTGTGGAAACTTGATGAATAACAGGTGGCATTTGATGATTGTGAGGAAAGATGAATCATCTAGACATTAGATACAACATATGATAAAATGATAATGAACTGAAGTTCATTTCACACCTAAGTATGTATTTAACATAGATTAAAAACCTAAAGATGCACAGCAAAACTTAAAAACTTGGGCGGAGCCTGTGGCTCAATGAGTAGGGCGCCGGCCCCATATACTGAGGGCAGTGGGTTCATACCCGGCGGGGAACTACAACAAAAAAATAGCCGGGCATTGTGGCGGGCGCCTGTAGTCCCAGCTACTCGGGAGGCTGAAGCAAGAGAATCGCCTAAGCCCAGGAGTTGGAGGTTGCTGTGAGCTGTGCCGCCACAGTACTCTACCTAGGGTGACAAAGTGAGACTGTCTCTACAAAAAAAAAAAAAAAAAAAAACTTAAAAACTTTTAGAGGGAATTAGCTTTACGATTTAAGGTGCTGAGAAGGGTTTATTAAGCAAGATATAAAAATCCAAGTCTGTAAAGAAAAAAATGCTAAATTTGTTACTTTAAAATAAAACATTATGCAAGTCAAAAAAGTCAAACCATGGCCTGAAAGAAGATATTTGCAATGGAAGAATTAGTATCCAGAATATGTAAAGACTTTTTATTAATCTGTTTTAAAAGATAAAAAATATGGAAAAAAGAATGGGCGAAGGAGGTAACAGTTGATTGACAAAGGAAGAGTCTCAGTGCCCAATAAACATGTGGAAAAGGTGATACAATCTGCTTAGTCATTAGAGAAATATCAGGTACAATGATGAGACTTTCATTTACAGTTAGGATATTAGCAAAACCAAATATTGAGGAGGATGTGGAGAAATCATGGCAAGTATGTAATAATACTAGTTTAGAGAGTAGTTCCGCAATTTAATAATAGTTGAATATTCTTATGTCCTAAAATCCATTCTTTCCAGTTTTAGAAATACTAATTGCATAATTACTTGAAAGAGAAAAAAAGGAGGTGATCTGAAACCTTTAGATAAATAAGCGGGCAAAAAATTATAGAATATTCATATACTGCAATATTAGAAGCAGCAACAAGAAAAATGAAAGTATTATAGCTACATGAGTGAGTACGGATGAATCTCAAAAATACATGTAGTGAGCACTACCTCCAAAAGCAGGTTGTAAAAAGAGCCTGTAGGATACCATTTATATACAAAATTCAAAAATAGGCAAAATAATTATATCTATCACATGTGGGCACATACATATGAAGCCAAGTATATCAACATGTGTGATCATGTTAAACATAAAATTCAGGGTAGAGGTTACTGCTGAGCGGAACAGGGGATAGTGGATTGGGAAGGCAACTGAATCTGCGGGGCTCTATTTCTCAGCCTGAGTCTTAAGGACAAAGGTCATTCTAATATTACTGTGTAACACTGTAATCTGTCCCTATGCCATAAATATTTCATTAAAATGAAAGACTTGGGCTAGATCATTTCTGTGAACCCTTACAGAAATAAAATTTACTAAGTGTATGTAGATATGAAAAAATGGTACAATGGCTCAGTGCTTGTAGCTCAGCGGCTTGGGCACCAGCCATATACAATGGAGCTGGTAGGTTCGAATCCAGCCCAGGCCTGCCAAACAACAGTGACAACTACAACCAAAAAGTAGCCAGGTGTTGTGGCCAGTGCTGTAGTCCCAGCTACTTGGAAGACTGAGGCAAGAGAATCGCTTAAGCCCAAGAGCTGGCTGGGGTTGATATGAGCTGTGACGCCACAGTAGTCTACCTAGGGTGATGTAGTGAGACTCCATCTCAAAAAAAAAGGAAAAATAGTACAAAAATTTAAAATATCATTATGTGATTTTCGTAGAGTTGTTTGTTTGTTTGTTTTTTCTTTTTTTGAGATAGAGTCTCAGGCTGTTGCCCTCGGTAGAGTGCTGTGCCATCATAGCTCACAGAAACCTCTAACTCTTAGACTCGAGCTATCCTCTTGTCTCAGTTTTTGTATTTTTATTAGAGACAGGGTCTCGCTTTTTACTCAGGCTGGTGCCCAACCTGCGAGCTCAAGCTAGTCACCTGCCTCGGCCTCCCAGAGTGCTAGGACTACAGGAGTGAGCCACCGTGCCCAGTCTTTTTGTATAGTTTTTAAAATTATACTATTTTATTTTTCTAAGAAGTAGAAATATTGGTGCTTATTTATTTCTGTATTAGGATTTCCTTCTAGCAAGCAAAATCACCTCCCAAATGAGAAAAGATGTGGTTAAAATATGAAAGAGGAAAAAATAACCATAATCCTCAACTAGGTCTTTCTTGCATGTCTTTTGATCTCACAATAGTAGCAGGGTTCTAATACTGTGAATCAGGCAATTGAATAGGTTCAGTCTGACCAACTAGAAATCACCAAAGCCAGAATAGCTGTAAGGCAAACTACAATACAAAAGAAAATTCTCCCCAAGTATTTAAAATATGTATGTAAATTCAAATAGGGAGGCTTTGTAGATGTGAAATATGAGACGTGGGTATCTCATTTCAAAGTCTCTACACATTATTTTCTATAATTCAGGCAAAAATTGAGAAGTTACCAAATATTAGAAAAGAATTTTCTAGAAACCAATCACAGAAGTACAATGGGCAGTTAATAACACTCACTTCATCCTGGACTCATGAAAGATGATGCCTGAGTTAATTGTCAAACAGTCAATTTGCCATTCAGAAGAGTTCCTGGGAATAACCAAAGCTGCTTTGTGATAAGGAAACATGAGATGCCAATTTAATTTCCTTTGATGACAGCACAGACAAGAGGGAAGAAGTAGATATCATATTTCTGAAATTTGGAGAGGTGGACATATTTTCTCAGCAACCATTTATTGAATTGCTCCTGAATACTGAGCACAGTTCAAAGTTTATCACAGGAGATTTGACTTTAAATCAGCCAACTACCTCAGATCCTCAGCTTGCTGTTGGTAATTGATTTGTTGTTTGTAAATGACACGTACTTATTGTTATGAGGATGCCAGCGTTCATCCCAACAGGTGTTAGATATTAATAGCGAACTGAAGGTTCATTCTCAGTGTGTGTCAGTGTGAACAAGTTGACAGGGAAAGACTGTCAATGGAGGAAGAAGAGTAAAAGGAGAAGAAGGAGGATGAGGAGGGTTAGAGGAAAGCAGGCTGAGGATAAATATCTGAACCGAATCCATTTCTCTCCCTGGGACTAACTTTACAGTCAGGATAGAAACTTAATCTTTGTATCCCTCATGATACAAATGATTAGCAAATGAAAGACTTACTATACCAAGCAATGAAATGAGTTGGTACATGAAGAAAACAAATTTATTCTTTATATTGAATGGGCTTGCTAATCTCTTCAAAAAATGAAATTAATAGAGGAGAGAAGTAAAAAAATTTCTATGAATGAGAATAATGGGAAATAAAAGGCCAAGACTGGCCAACCTGAGGGCTATAGGGGATACCAATTTAACCATATTGCTTAAATTTCACCTCCGGTAAAAAACATGTTAGAATTATATATCTATTTTGGTTTCTATATCAAGTAAAAATTATTAATTTATTAATGCCAATTTGATCATGTGATGAAATAGTATGATTCAACTAACAAATAGGTAAACAAGTATTTCATCATTGGTTTTTTAAAAAAGAAGTAGTTCTGAAGAAGTTGGGGGATTTTTGATAAATGACATAAATGCACATCTTTTAGTACTGGGTCAAATTAATTACGTTCTGGCTGATAGTAAGCTTATTATGTAAGAATGTTGTGAATGATCATTGTTCAACATCTGAAGAAAAGAAATAACCTATAAAATATCATTAAACAGGATTCTAAAGAAAGTCTGGAGAAAAAATATGCCTCTACCATCTTCTGAACTCCCCTAATGTAACCTCATCTTAAGTGCTGAAGACTTAAATATGAATGAATAGCAATTGGGAATTATGAAAGACATAAAAATAGAAAGCGTTGTAACATTACAAGGTCTAACTGCTGCAAAGGTAGCTGTTTACGAAGAGGTTCTTTCTACAGGAAGAATCTTCTCACTCAATCCTGCTTAATTAGAAGACTACTCAGAACACCTGAGTGATGCTGAATATTTCCGGTATGTGTTGGGACAACCCACCTGCTTGGATGCTAAATACACAGACGCATCTTTGTAGTCCACAGACTGTAGACGGGTGATGGAAACTAAGGAAGTGGTGATGGAGACTGGATGTCTCAGGATGAGACCACCACATGCAGAATTGGGCCTTCTTCACTAGTGTTGGGTAGAGACGCTGAAGTGTATTTTCCAGCAAACTCTTAAAAGGACTTAAATCAGAAATAACTCCAGATGCTCAAAATAAACTAAAATCCTTCTGATATGTTAAAATCTTCCAAATATTGGTGCCATTATGCTAATAATTAGGATTCTGTTTTGTTTCTATTTGAAATAGCTCTTTATTAAAATCTATAATTTATACTTATATTTAATTGGTACAAGTACTCTTTTATTTCAGAATGTTTTATTTCAAAATATGTTATGTTTACATACTTTATTTTTGGACAGACTGAGTCAAAGTAATAAGTGTGCCCATCACCCAGATAGTATGCACCCAACAGGTGTGATTTGCCTATCCCCACCTTCTAGCTCCCCCCATATTGATTTTCATTGAGATCTGTTTCCATACGGGCATGTAAATTATTAATCAATTGGTTCCAATTTGGTATTGAGTATAAGTGTTTGTTTCTCCATTCTTGTGAGGTTTCACTTAGAAGAATGGTTTCCATTTCCATCCAAGTTGTTAATAGATTGATAACAGATTGACTTTTTTGTGGCTGAGTACAAGTATTATTTACTAAAAAACATAACTTTTCAACTTCAAAGATTTCAGCTAATCAAATTGTTGGGATGCCCTATTATTTTGTAGAATATTTCATTTATTTTGGAATGCAGATTTTCATATAATATTTGTGAGATAGGATAGTATTTATGCTGAACTTCCATAACAAAAACCTCAGAGCATATCTCTTGATTTTTTAGTGACTTTTGATTTCATCATACATGATTGATTTTAACATTGCAGTGAAGTCTAGAATGAGTTAAGTTGTACAAATTGTATTTAAAGTATCCTTTAATGCTGAAGAAACACTACCAGAAAGCCATTGTATGGAATATCATTCATTAACAGTTATTGAAGACTATTAGTTTGTTTGAGTCTATGTTTCCAATATTAGTAAAAATTACTGTAAAATTTGACCTAATGGTAGGAAAGCCACATGAAAATTAACTTTCTGTAGTTCAGGCTGGAAGAAAAATTAGTTTTCTCCCTGGCATTGTCATCAATGACTTCACAGGCATGGTGTGAGTGCTCCTCCTTTTCTGGATAAGATTTTATCCTAATTATACAATTGATGGTAAACACTAGCCTAGATTTTTATTGTCATTCAATAACTGATTTAATTAACATCTCTACCTTTCCCAAAATATTTGGCTGTATAATTTCCAAAATATTAAATAAAAGAAACCTTAAAATGACATCTCCTTAAAGAATGGATCTCTTTCTTTCTCTCTCTGTCTTTCTGTCTCTCTACCCATCTATTTGTGCCTCTATCTCCAAACACATAAATCTGCTTCTTTAGTTAATTTTTGATTATGCATATCAAACTGGGACATATGTCACAAATGTTTCAAAATGGCATTTTTCCATGATGTTTGGTTTTGGAGTTTGCATTTTGCTTGTATGTGAATAAAATTTTTTGATGACCAGGAAACAAACAATAAAATAAGGTAATTAAAACCATATGACACTTAATGATAAGAAGTTGTTCAAGTTCCCCAAACCTTCCCATGAGATAATCAAGCTAACAAACAGTATTTGTTACAAAAGATCAAATTGGTCCTTTGTTTCTAAATTGTACTAGGAGGAGAGAAGGTAAGAGGAAAATACTAATTTCTTAAAGTAGTTGCTTAAGTAGACTAAGCAGCAAAATGTCAAAAAGTTCAAAGCAAGATTTTCTATGAGTCACAAATTTTATAGACTACTAGGATAGATAGTTTATACGTTAACAAAAAGTTAACTCACCATCTGATAGAAAGTGTAATACATTAAACCAATTCATAATTCATATTCTTATCATTCATAAGTCTGGGGAAGACACACAATACCTTATAGCTGAAATTCACCTTACCAGGGGTCAAACTAATCATTAAATCAACCAAAGTATATCTGAACAGTAGCCAAAATAATTGCATTTTTAAAGTCTATATAGATGCCAAAGATATTCTTTTGTTAAATAGGGAAAGCCCAAGAACAAAAATGATTTAACTAAGGTCACACTGCCAGTGGCATTGTAGATGAGACTTCATAGCACCCTGTCACTTCTGACTTATGGATTTTTATGTTTGCTTGTTGATATTAAAGTTTCATTGTTAAAAAAATAGAAAAATAATAAAGTTTCATTATGTTTTAAATATTATATTATATAAACATGGTTGACCACAATTTATAGTTAACAAATCCAGAAAGTACAGCTTAAATTACTTAATATAATACCTGGAGCAATGCTCTCCCCCAAAATATCCAGGTTCTAATGCCTAGAACCTGTGAATATTACTTTACACAGAAAAAGGAACTTTGAAGATGTGATTCATTAAGGGTCTTGAGATGGGAAGATTATTCTGGATTATCCAGATGGATTTAAGGTAATCACAAAGGTCTTTTTTAGAGAAAGGCAGAAGGGTCAAAGTCAGAGTAAGATGTGGTGACAGAAACAGAGATAAAAGAAGAGGAAAGAAGTAGAGAAAAAGAGAAGGAGAGACTTGAAAACACTACACTGCTAGCTTAGAAGATGGAAGAAGGGGCTGCAAGCCAAGGAGAACAGGTGGCAGCTGAACAAGGAAATGGATTTTCCCCTAAAACCTCCAAAAGGAACACAGCCTTTGCCAATCCGTTTAGACTTGTGACTTCCAAACCTTAAGATAATAAATTTCTATTGTTTTAAGCCTCTAAATTTGTGGTACTTTGTTATACCAGCAATAAGAAACCAATATACATAATGTGAAAAATATTCTGGGAATAATCAATGCTGCCTAGAGAAATATAATATAGGCCACATGCAATGTTTAAATTTTCTAGAATCCACATTAGGAAAAGAAGAATCAAGTCAAATTAAAATTAATAATGTAAATATATTTAGCCCAATATGTCAAAATATTATCAACATGAAATCAATATAAAAAATTATTGAGATGTTTTGATTGTTTTACTACAATGTCTTCAAAATCCAATGTGTAGGTTGTACTTAGAGAACCTCTCAACTTGAACTAATTCCACTTCAAAACTTGACAAGGGCTGCTTTAGATTGTAAAAAACAAGTTGTAAAAGAAATTTTGTGTTATCCTGTAGATCATTCTGATATTCCGTCACAATCTAGATCAAAGATCATAAAGATATCTAAAAGAACCAGAGTGATTATACAGGAAATTTTCTGATAACTTGTATTTGAGACTTATACAGGTATTTAAAAAGAAAGATCAGAAAAGGAACAAAAATGAAAAAGAACATGAAAGAAGAGCGTGATTACCCCATAGTATGGCACTGACTGAGGTCTGTGAGGAATGTCAACAATTACAGACAGAAATTTCCCAGGTATTTTCAGAATAAAATGTCAGCCCCAAATAGGATAAGAATAGTATTGCTTGGGGCCAGTTTTGTAATATTAACAAATGACCAAGAAAAAAGCAAAATTATTAAACTCTAGCTCCCAATTTCTCCCCAGAGAAGAATGATATTCAAATTGGAAAAGAATATGATGAGGAAGAAATGTTAAGAAATGCTGAAGGTGATTTAAATTAGCTTTAAGATTTTAGTTCTAAATCTGTTACCTAGTTTAGCTCACTAAAAATACTTGAAGATGTGTTCTTGGAACTAATATCTATTTTCTTTAAGGCACCATGGAAAAGTGTCATGAAAATTGTTAAGTGTCTTGCTTTTTAAACAGGATACCTGAAACTGAAGGTTACTTATCTTCACATTACTGAAATTCTAGAACTGATGTGCACACGTGTTTGCTAAGTGTCTGTCAAGTTAGAATAAAGTTTTTTATTAGAATTACTGGACTGGCAGATCAAAAGTGCCATGTACATTATTTATCCAGACTTCATTCAAGGCCTTTAGCAAAGACCACTCATACTTTTCTTGTGTACAAAATTGTGACGTGTAGGCTAAATGATGTAGTTGAGCGAATCCCTTGAGAGTGGAACAATCATTCTACTGTAGCATCCAGCAAACGTTCCTTAATGTTCTCTACTTTTCCACTTTTTTAAGATTAAAATTTCTAAAAGAATTCGCTTTCTAACTGAATCTATCCATTAAGCAAATTAGTTTATTGGTAACCATAAATGGGAAGCTTTGGGAGGAACCTACTTTGGATGGTTGACTTTTAAATAGATTATTTAAAACCATTGATTGGTTTTGGAATTAGTATTTTCAATGACACTTTAAAAACTGTTTATTAATAGAGAGTTTTATTTCAATTATTGAAATATTAAAATTTAACTTAAAGTCAGTTCATGCAAATTTTAATATCTAATTCTATGTCTTCTATTAAGATACAGAAGTCAGGATCTCCTTATATTTGGGCAACTTCCTGCTCTACAAATATTTCTTTTTAATTAATCAACTTTATTTTTGTTATGAAAGCTATTTTCATAGCTTTTAATCAAATTACAAAGAATTTTGCATTATAAAAAGTACATTTAATAAAAACTTCAAAATTAACCTAAATTTAAAATAAGTCAATACTCAAACTGCAGTTCAAATTCAATCTTAATTTTGGATGCATAGATTTATTTCTCTATCTTTCCTCTTCTCAGACATATTAAGAATTTAATTAGAGGGCAGCACCTGTGGCTCAAGGAGTAGGGCACTGGTCCCATATGTCGGAGGTGGTAGGTTCAAACCCAGCCCCGTGGGTTCAAACCCAGCCCCGGCCAAAAACCACAAAAAAAAAAAAAAAAAAAAGAATTTAACTAGAAAGCAAATATAACAAAGAAAAACAAGGCTAGTAACAACATAACAAAGACTAAGCTCTAATCTCAGGATAGCCTGCCTCCCTTCTACTTATCCCCTCTATTACTCCCCCCAATCCACTTTTCTTATTTTAAAATATATATACTATACGTGATGTGTAATATAATTATATATCATGTTATATTAAATAGGGTAGAACCTCTGTAAGCTGACCGCCTAAAGGACCGTAACAAACTGGTCAACATATGAAGGTGGTCATCATAAGGAATGAGGGCTACTGTGGTGACACATATAAATACTTTCTTACATAGCATTTATTAGAGAATATAATACAAAATCATGCATAATCAAGACATAGCAAAATCATATATACAGTGTCATACAAAGTCAATACATTTACTGTTTTCTCATGCTTTAATCATTCTTTCTGAAAAAAGAGTCAGTCTTGGTCTGTTTCTTAATCTCATAACAAATGTTTAAGTGGAGAAAGCACTCTCACCGCAGACTATACCACTCAGCACAGCTAGGCATTTTCCCACAGCAAATGACTCCAACTGCATTATCAGATGCCAGACATCCTCTTCTGTGGAGTCTCTGCAATTTCTGTGTCATCCTCACTTGCTTCGTCCACTTCATCAGCTGCTTCATGCACTTTTATGCTGGTCAGGTTCATTATAGGTTTTCACCTCATCATCCATTGCAACAGAACATTCAATACCTACACCTTTGTGGTTTTTTTTTTTTGGTCGGGGCTGGGTTTGAACCCACCACCTCCGGCATATGAGACCAGCGCCCTACTCCTTGAGCCACAGGTGCCGCCCAATACCTACACCTTTGAATTCTGCCATGGGAGATGGACTGTCTGATGGGGCCAAACCATCATGCTCTTGAGTAATGAGAAATCCAACTTTCTTGAAACACTTTGGTATCATTTCTGGCTAACCCTGATTCTAAACAGAACTGACCCAAAGGATGGCATCCAGAGTGTTAACAGATGCAACAGCTGAAGTTGCTCCACAGGGGACCACAGGTTTGTGTTTCAGTGGAGCTGGGCTTGGTACTTCATTTTAAATGCTTTCATGATGTCTTGGTCAAAAAAAATGAATTTTTGAGGTCATGTGTGAAGGGAGAAATTTTCATGTCACATTGTGGGATGATTCACACTTGTGGGTGGCCTAGGAAGTTGTCTACTATCAGTAAAATGTTTCTTCTTTTCTCAGTTGATACCCCTTACCCACTCCTTGAATAGGGCACCCATTATCCATGGCATTTGTTTGATCTCTAAGTGACAAGAAGGTCTTCAGGCTTCAGGTTCTTGAATGCATATGACTTTGTCAACTTATGTCAATCACCAAGGGTTTTAGTTTCTCTCCAGCTAAGCTAGTGCAAAGTATATCTATGATTTGTTCCTTGGAAAGTCTTCATTTGTCACCCTGATGACGAAGCTCTTGTCAAGCATTGCCTTGAAAGAGTCCACACTTGTCAGCACTAAAGATGACATCATCTTTAAAGTCTGGCGAAGTCTGAGAGCTTTCTGATGAACTCTCCCACAAGTTCTACTGGATCTTCATTGGCCTCACCACACAAGACTTTCTGGGAGATCTTATAAGTTTAAATTTCTTGAGCCAATCTCTTGATGCTTGGAAATCTGCCACTCTAAATTCCTGCGCAAATTTTTTTGCAACTTGTTGGATCATCGGGCTGGAGATTTGGACATACCACCCTCATTTGTTTGAACCAGATTAATGTGGCTTCCTTGATTTCATCAAAGGAAGCTTTCCTCCTTTTCTGCTGTAAGTCTCCACTTTCCTTACCATAATTCCCCACATACTCATGTTCACATTTTTGGATATTGTTAACTGTGGTCTTACTGATACCAAAATGTTCTGCCATCTTTCTATGGCTGTTGCCATCCAGAAAATGTAGAAGAACAACTTTTCCTTCAATGTCGGCTCTTTGAGTTCTTCCCTTTGGGCCACAATGTCTCGATTAACTGTAAAATTTTTCAGTAATTATAGGATGCACCTACAATTCAGACCAATCTTTCA
Source organism: Nycticebus coucang (assembly GCF_027406575.1). Lineage (NCBI taxonomy): Eukaryota > Metazoa > Chordata > Mammalia > Primates > Lorisidae > Nycticebus > Nycticebus coucang. Next base: position 3,430,726 of record NC_069799.1, on the reverse strand, counting down.
TGTGGAAAAAATCTTCTACAACATGTAATAAACAAGAGGACATTCAGCCTAATCCAACACATGGTAATAACAAAACATGAAAAAAAGAATTTATACTAAAGGAAAAGAAATATGTACGTACAACTAAGGGGCAAGGCCCATACCTTCTACCTTTTGGTGTAGAGTGGACTCAATTGTTCAAGTTATAGAGGATAGATTAATATTGTGTGTTACAGACCAAATGCTCAAGATACATCTTACAGAGGTGGTCAATTCATACAGGTCAGTCTTCCACTGAGTACCTGTGGTACATGTCTGGTCTATGAAAACTAGGACAATTTAAGAAGGCAGTCATAGTCGGGCATTGTGGCAGGCACCTGTAGTCCCAGCTACTTGGGAGGCTGAGGCAAGAGAATCTCTTAAGCCCAAGATTTGAGGCTGCTGTGAGCTGTGATGCCACAGCACTCTACCGAGAGTGACATGGTGAGATTGTGTCTAAAAAATAAAAGAAGGTGGTTAAAGTAGGGAGGTGGTTGACTGCGGAGATTCTACTGTATATTGGATTAAATGCATATATCTATTATACATATCATAAAAGGTACATAATAAATATATGAGGATACATGTATCCCCATTTAGCTACCACAAAGACTTGTTAGTGTGGTGTGGTTAGACTCTTTACCTTCTTTTATGCTCTCAGCAGACTTAAAGGTATGTAAACTTAATAATCATAGTAACAAAAATAACATCAACTTTCATTTGCTAAATGCATTCTCTACACCAATATTGGACTCAGTTCTTATACTTATGTGTATCATTCACATGTTAAGGGTATATAGAATTTTTCATATTTTTACAAGTCAGAAAACTGAAACCCAGTATCACTATGTGATGTATTATTACTAACAACAGATCAAACTGAGATTGCATTCAAGTTCAAATTCAAGCCTCCTGTACTTGATTCCTGTGACAGGTATAAATTCAGAGCTGAAACAAATAGATATGTGACTCAGTGCTCAAGAGTTAACCTAAACGGAATGGACAGTTTCCCCCCCAAAAGGAAGGTATCATCTTTTTGAGAAAGGATGCTCCTAGCATTTCTTAAGAGGCAGAAATAAGACCAGGCCTTGGGCTAGCTTTAGCCATTCTGCCTCACATCGTGCCAATGCTGCTGACTATTTTGAAAAGCAACACAAGGTGAGAGTGTCTTCTGGTAGAAAGATACCATGACTCCTTCCTGCGTGAAGCTGAACTACATACTGAGATAAAGCACTAAGAGAGGCGGCTCTTGGTGAGGGTGCAACTTGTGGGTAGTTAGCAGAATCCTGCTGAAATAACTGGTCACATGAGACAAATTATTCAGGCTGTCAAATCTCTGGCTTTCTGTTGAGGTAGTTGGCTTTCCTGGTTTTCTGGGAAAAAGCATTGGCCTGAAATGAAACGTTGGACCAGAATAGAAAGGTATAGTCAGAAACACAAGGGAGCATGACCAGCAAACAGGACAGCAGCTGGTCAGCTGAGGTTAGAAAAGCAGTTCACAGAGGGCAGATTCTTTATGCGGAAGCTGCACAGTGGGGAATTCTTGACATGGACTCATGTTGCCTGGCAGCTGCATGGCTGTGCCCACCTCCGCCCTGGCCTCCACCCTCCAAGCTGACTTTCCTGTGATCCATTTCTCACACTGACACCAAAATATTCTTTTTATAATACAAATCTGACTAAACCACATATATGTTTAATTGATACCAGAAGTAGTGGTTCTCATGGCAGTGCACATTAGACTCCCCTGGGAGGGAACAAAAATACCAGTGTCTGTCCCCCAAACTCCTGCCCCCACAAGATCAATTAATCAGAATCTCCGGAGCTAGGGCTAGGTCATCAACACTTTTAAAACACTCTAAAATGATTTCTGTGTGTATCCCTGGTTAAGAACATGGGCCTAAAGGTACATTTTAGACTCTGCAGAATGGTAACAAAGTCCTCCTTAAACTGAACTCTGGCCTAGGGAGATGTGCCCAGGTTTGCTTTAAGAAGGACCTGGGTAATACTTCTGAACTAGATTATTCCCTCTTATGAATAATTTCTTAGGGAGAAAATATTTTCTTTCCTCATCTACAATATGACAATATTTGGCTGCACTATTTGTAGAAAAATAGAACTATCTATTTCCTTCACCCTCTAGTCTTGTCCCTGTTCACACCAGGTAGAAGAAGATATTTCAAATGAACACATATCTGTTTTGCTATTGAGGATGACTGATATTATTAATAGTAAGAGAATGGCCTGCTGGGTTTGTAAATGCTCACTAAAAGATCACCACCAACAAGAAAACAGACATCTAGACCTACTTCTCCAGAGCTCTGTAAGAAAAGCTCTATGGACAGATGATGCACAGGACTCCAGCCTAATACCTGCTCCCAAGGCTTACTGAGACCCTCGAGGAAACAAGGGACATAAGGCTACCACCACTTTCCAATGAAGTAAAAAATGATTATTAATGTTAATTTTTCATTTAATAAAACTCATTCCAATAAGTCTTTCAAGCTATGAAGAGAATTGTTCAATATAGAGCTTTCTATCTCACTTCTAGGTAGGGGAATGTGAGCTAAGAAAAATGTGACATAAGAGGTGTGACATGGCCATTAAATAGCCATATCCTTTGTGCCAGGGGCATCTTTTATATAAGAAATTCTCATACATAGAAGGGTCTTTTAGCATAGGTAATATTTTCCTTAAGAATTTTAGTTATTTTTAAATTCTCTACTATTTACTAAGCACTTCAATGTAACTGATTTTATTTGTCTTTAAAAAAAATTCAGACAAGAAGGGAAGATGATATTTATTTCTTTTTTTATAATTAAAAAAAAATCTAAGAGGGAAATTGGCTCCCTTATGGCTACCTACAGGTTTGCCAAGTTTAGAAATCCGACCTTTGAACTCCCAGTCCAATGCTCTTTCTAATAGTAAACATTGCTATTTTTTTTAATTGGCCTGGTATAGACAAAGACCTGAGATAACTTTGTCTTATAGCTTTCAAAATATGTTTTACAGAGGTAAGCTTTAAAAACAAAATTACACAGCTCTGTAAGCAAATAATTCATGTGAAAACAAAAATGATCCTAGTAGAAGTGAAACAGGAGATGGGTGGGCCTGCCCACCTAGGTCCCATCCCACAAACAGCATCTGTAGGAGAGCTCCTTCCGGCACCAGATGGAAATCTCAAACTCCTTTTACAAAGAAGGCAGAGGTCTCAGAAGTCAAGTGATTTGGTCAAGCTCTCCCAGTTAGAGATTTCTTGATTGACAGAGTCTTGTGATTACTGAGCAAATGCTCTTTCCACTGTGTTTGAGTGTTTCCTGGATTTCGTGGAAGTGGATCAGCTCAGCTACCACCTCCAAGTTATCACCTATGTTCCTGGTGAACAAGCTGTCTTGCCACACACTGCCTCTCTAAAGCATGCTGAAATACTTGGGATTTTTCAAATCCACCATGCTCTTTGTAAACATTTGACCTTTGCACATGGGTGGTTTTCTCTCTGTCTGGGAGGCTTTCCCCCTGGGTGCCGTCTTTCCTAACCAACCCACCTTTCTGACCTCTACAGATGGTGAATTCTTACTTTAGTCCAGACTGCCTCTAGCAACCCTCTGGTGACACCACTCCCAACCTTGGCTAAGTGATAAGATTAATCAAGGCAATCTTGTCCTTATCTCTTATCACATTGGTTTGTTTTAACGGCTCTTTGAGAGGCAGAGTCTGGTCTGCATTTCTAGTTTTGTTCTCCAACCACTTTGAACCTATTGAGTATCACAACAAAGATCTGTCAAAAGAAGAAAAACAAAAGGGAAGGAACACTATTCACTAAGTAGTTTCTTACACAAAGCATGCATGGGAGCAGTGTGGTAAGTATTCCGGGGAACTGGGTCGCCCAGGAGCTTGCGCCGAGTGTTAGACAACACGGCCAGAAGACAGGACAGCCAGGAACCTCTGAGGCTCCTGATTCACAACTCTAAAAATTTCCCTTTTCTTTTCCATGACAGAAAAGCCTCAATTTCCTGAATCAGGCTCCTGATTCACAACTCTAAAAATTTCCCTTTTCTTTTCCATGACAGAAAAGCCTCACTAGATACCCCCTATATCAATCTAATCTTTTGTTCATAAATTTGAAATAAAACCACAAACAGCAAGCATTTTGGAAAAATAAAACAATAGCATTTTTAAAAACAGGAGATAAATTAATAGGAAAAAAACATGATAAGGAAGCGAATATTTTAGGAAACAAAAACAAATATTTAACTTGTTACTCTTAAGGAGATTTGAGGGACTATAGTATAAGAAAATAAAAATTATCTTCTCTGAAAACACACACACACATATACATATGAAAGAATGAAGAGTTTTATAGAATTTAAGTATTGAAATAAAAAAAGATTTAATAGAAGCCCTGAGTATCTAAATGCCCAGGGCTATAAATTAATTCACAAACTGAAAGGTAAAGTAAAAATCTCCCACTTAGAAATAACTAGTCTATGACAGATTGTGAAGAAGTATTTATACACAGGTTTACAATCCCAGGTTTCTCTTGGTTTCTTTGACTTCCCTTGCTTTCAAGGGAAACTTAATATAGTAGTTTTATTAAAATTATGTCTAATAAAACATATTTTCAAATAGTACACAATGTTCCCCTAGCATTGATAAGATAAATTAACACAGTATTAGTGTAAAATCCTTTTGAAGAATTATTTTACTGTACTCTTTAAGAACTGTCACATCCCCAACATCTTATGGTATTATTTTTTACCTCAGGCAAGAATCACTGAGAAAATAAACACAGAGTGTTGCAGAAATAAGTTTTAGAAAGTCCTTTACTTTTTGAAGCTAACTTTAGTCCCCTGGATTATTATTTATTTATTTATTCAAATAGCTTTGATAACTGTTGCTCAAAGTACACAAAATTTTTAGACAAGAAATCTATTGTAGAACATGGTGGCTATCATTAACAACAATATATCATATATTTGGAAATTACTAAGAGAGTATATTTTAATCGTTGTTGCCAAAACCCATAAGTATGTGAGGTAATGATATGTTAATTAGCTTAATTTAGCCATTGTATAATATATTCATACTTCATAACATTGTAAGTCCTCCATAAATATATATTTTTATTTGTCCATGAAAATATAAATGAATAATATAGTTTTCATCATTTGTAAAAATCTTAAATAATTGTCATTAATTTAATTTAGCTTCCAAGTTTGGTGCTTGCAAGATATTTCTTTTTTAAGAAGGTACTTTCCCTTTTCTTTATAGGTGTTCACTGTAGGTCACCCTAGCCCAGTGATTTCATTATTCTTTCCCTAGAAATTTAATCCAAGGAAATAATCCCAAAGAAGGAAAACATAGAGGAGGAAAGATGTTCTGTGTAATAATTTATAACAGTGAAACTAGGAATAAGCTAACTATCCAGAAAAAGTGGAATATGTAGGCCAAATATGGTAAGATAGCTGATAAATAGTATTAGATTATATAGCAGTATGGTAAGATTGCTAATATACAATGTAAGTGAAGGAAACTATTCAAAATTAAATTTGTACTATCATTAAGTTATATAAAAATGTAAACTTTTGAATTTAAGAATTTCGAAGAAGCACATAATAAGTTAAAATATCTTATTTGTTTGAATCAGTGTATATATCTATATATCTCTTCTATTTATTTTAAGGAAGCTAGTATAACAGACTTTTAAAAAGTGAAAAAAAAAAACAGAATTTTCCATCTTCCCCATCAATATCCCAACTTTATTATTGATTTTCCAGCTAATATTACGATGTATGCATGAGTCACACATCCCTCCTGAGCATCATATTTGGGTTCTTGAACTTATGACTCTTACTCGTCTTATTTTGTAGAGGGTTACTCTCTTTAGGTAGCAATAGTCACTTACATGTATGCATTTTACAGTTTCTGAAATTTATACACACACAGAATTATTTAATTCTCTTAACTACCAAATTTAAAATAGATAAGAGGAATAGGTATTTTAAGAGGAATCTTCTGAAAAGATAAGGAGACAAGGTTCCAGGGTGCACAGGAAGAAACCCATGTCTAGCCCTTTAGTCTACATTAGTGTCTTCTTGTGGCACCACTTCACACCAGAATAATTCATTATACATTTAACTGACAGAGAATAAAAGTTTTTAAAATAAATAAAAAGTTTATTTTTTATATTTTCTTTCTTTCTTTACACAATAAAAATTTGAAGATATACTATGTACAGGTAGCCTGCCAAATGCCAGAGATAAAGAGGTGCAATGCATCCTTACGGGATTTTCAGAGTAGGAGGGGAGACTCACACAAAAATAAATAGGTATGAGCCAATGTCCGAAGCAGAGACATCAGTAGCATTCAGTCAAGGAAATATTTAATCATTTGTGTAATGGAAGTGAAGAGGGAGTTGGATCAAGTACTTAACAATGGCTAAGCATGAAGGATGAACTGGATTTAATGAGATATAAGGTGGGGCAGAGAATGAGAATATTTTAGAAAATAAACATTGTTTCCCAAATTTAATACTTCTGCATAATTTTATTAATGGGTATCACTAAAGAATCCCATTTTTAGGCATTAGTTAATTCTAAGATCATTATCTTGATTTGCAAAAGATTTGTCCAATTATACATCTTTTGATGACATACTAACCTATATAATTAACCAGTTTGTTCAAATGCTACAGGACTTGAAATTAAGGAAGTATGGGGAAAAGCTTAAGTCAAGTGTAGGGAAGGAGCCAAGAGAGATCTGCAGCTTCAATCTCCATCCCAAAGCTATTTCCCATTGAAAACATCATGCTTGAAATTTGTGGATCAGTTAACCATTTACAAACCAGATTCAGCGATGGATATTTTCCAGCTGTCTTTATACTAATGGGAAATAATAATGTCCCACAAGCGCTCTTGTCGGGCACTCTCTTTCCAATCCGACTATTCCCATCCCCTCGTCTTCCTCTGTAAATACTTCTGCTTGTTTGAGTTTGATGAGGATGAGCATAGTGAAGGATTGAGTCTCCACTCACAATTAATAGAAAAATTGCTTTCATATACTGAATTTTAATATGCCTAACACCGTTTTAATTGATATTGTTTTCTTTCATTCAAAGGAAATGCTCTTCAATACATACATCCATGGTTTTAATGAAATTCGAATTCTAATATCTACTTCATCTTAATTACAGTTAATTCTGCTCAATTTGAAATTGTCAGGTCTATCAGAGTACTTCTTTTTCTCAAAACAACACCTTGGTGGTGGCATAAATCAGTTTATCTTTCTGTGGAAACACATATGATCAGGGATCTGAAGACCTGTATATAGAATTGATTTTTCTTTCTCTGGGGTGAAAGTTAACTTACAATTTCCCTCTATTTTCCTATGCAAAGTAATAAACTTATCTATGTAATTGCTAATTTTCTCATGCCATCTTTTTTTTTTAATTAAATCATAGCCGTGTACATTAATGCGATCATGGGGCATCATACACTGGTTTTATAGACTGACACATTTTCATCACACTGGTTAACACAGCCTTCCTGGCATTTTCTTAGTTATTGTGTTAAGACATTTACATTCTACATTTACTAAGTTTCACATGCCATCTTTTAATTCCAATCCTCCCCTAGGCTCATCATCATTGTTAGTAGGCATCCAGCTTTCCGAATACATTCTAGCTGTTTTCCTGGCTTCAGTAAAGTGGAAGAGTAGAAATTCAGCAGCCCAGGTCAGTCTAGGGAAACAGGAGGATTTGGAAAATATCATTTTGCTGCTCAGCTCCCAAATCTCAGTCTTGTCTTTTCCACTTTCAGGCCATGCCTGTCTTCCCACTCCCACGCACACCTTTCCACCTGCTTCATCCTCTGACTGCGAGGCGGCCTATCTTATCCCATTCAGTCTGTTCAGGGGACTTGACGGTGACTACCCTTTATTTCTACCTCACTGTCCTCATTCTCACATGGCTGGTTTCCTGGAACTGACTTCCCATGGCCTGCTACTGTCCCTCCACCTTTAGACAGAATGTGTCAGCCCGACCCCCTCTGACTGTGCCCAGCATTCCTGTGTCTATCATTGTTATTCTGGGCTGTGTTTCCCTTGTGACAAGACACTGGCCCCATACTTCTCACTGCTCAGTATTTTACCCCAGCTTCTTCCAAACTGTAAACTCTGTGAAGACAGGAACCTTTGTTTATCTCTATATTCTCAGTATCCAGCAAATAGAGGTGGTTAGTAAATGTCTACTGAATGAAAGAATACATTTTCCTTTTGCACTGCTGTTAGCTTCCTGATCTCTTCATGGGTATACTATGGTGAAAGAATTATAATGATAGTGTATTATTCAAAATACATAGTAACTTATGCTAGGCTATAATAGCTTTAACATTCTGGTCCTTTATGACAACAATGACTGTGGGAACATGCCTTGGTAGGGATTCTAGGGCTCACAGTCACTCAAGGGTCAGAGCAATGGAAGTTGAACCATCTTGTTAGGCCTCCTCATGTGCCCCGAGTTCACAACATAGAGAATTGCACAGTGGCTTTTAAATGAGCAATCAGAAGATTTGCCAGCATTTTCTCATATGGTAAAAACATGTTATCTGATGGTATTCAAACTTCAAGAGAGCATGGAAGTGAAATCCCTCTAGAAATACTGGTGAGGAATTATCATGTTTTACACAATTAATAACAAATTCTGATCTTAAATATTCATTTCTCAATTGGATGGTTTTATGCACATTATCTTCCTACCTAAACAAAATGAACAAATAGGAATATGCTTTCTTCATTACTGACCCTTTATCTCTTCTCTTCCCCTTATGCAGGTCTGTGGAGAGCATGGAGAAAAATAGGGAAGTTTCTGACAGAAACTTGTACCTAGAATAGGCGGAATGTGTGATAAGAAAGCAAACGTCTTCTGAGTAGAAAATCATCCTACAGATGGGAGAGTGAGGCGAGAGGCACTGTGCGAGGAGTGTCCCTGCCACGTTCATGGAGCAACAACGGAACCAGTGTGGCTGGAGACAGCAGGACAGAAGGGGCCTGTTAGGGCCTTCTCATGTGCTGCTAAAGGGATCTGAGCTATTATCCTAAAAGTAATGGAAAATCCTTGCATGATTTGTGCAGAAGAGTGGAAGTAGCAGAAAAGTAAAATCCACCTTGTAAAGATTCAGTGTGGCTGCTCTGGAACACGGATGTGGAGAGGCAAAGGGGGGCTGGGACAGGAAGGCGAGAGAGAAGGCCCCGCAGGAGACCCCGCTGGGGGGTGGGGGGGCACAGGACTCTTACATATTTTAAAGATAAATCCAACGGTTCTGTAAGAACACATGAGGTTGTGAGAAAAGGCGAAGGCCCAGGGACGACCTTGTGACAGAACACCATCACGTCGTCAAAGACTCCAGTAAAGGGCGAATCTGCTCGAAGCAGACAGACCCAAGTGGCAGACCAAGAGGAAACAGTTCCCTGCGCCACGGGGCGGCATCCCCGGTCCCACGAAGGAATTGCTTTTTTTAATCTTTTCAGCAATAAATTTAACATAATCACTTCTCTTTAGGGCAGATAAATCACTCCAAGACTTTGGGGACAAACTTAGCTACACTCAACCCCCTTTAGCTCTTCCAGCGGTCGTAGTCGTTTTCTGATTTTCTCGTGGGAACAGTAGTTTTTCAGGCAAGGGTGGGCAATCTCTGAAAGGCCCAGGGGGTGTTTATTAACCAGCAAGTGTTGATATTCCCGTGGGGTCCGTGAGTTTTCATCTAACAATGCTCACTCTCGGCAGTGCACCGTGTCCTGATTCTTCACTATCTGATGGCTGCAAACTCCAGGCCAGTGCACGTCCTCACACGACCCAGATCGGAATTAGGCCTTTCTCCTCTCACAATGCAGACGGCCCAGGTGGAATGTTGGCTGTGTTGTAAGTTGGGGTGGGAGTGTGAACAGGTAAGGTTTTCAGCTCCCGGCGGGGCAGGTCAAATCTACACGACCTGGTGGAGGTGCCCAGCGGGCAGCTCCCACGTGTCCTCACATGCAAACCTGGACTTCAAAAGAGGTTCATGGAATGCACATGTGACTGTGAAAAACTACTACAGATAGATGTTCTCAGCTGGGAGACTGGATGAAATAACCAAGGGAGACAGCATGAACAGGACAGGACTGGAGAACCAACCTCAGAGCAGTCTACTGCGAAAGTGTGCAGAAGTGGAGTCACCAAGCCAGAAGACTGAGGAGCAACAAGGGAGGAGCCTGCAGGGAAGACTAAGCCCTTGTAAGTCTACTCTGGGACCTGCAGAGAGCTCCTGTCCCGGTCCAGGTTACCGTGACTCACATGTAAGTGTGCTCTGGGACCTGCAGAGAGCTCTTGTCCCTGGTTAGATTACTGTGACTCGCATGTAAGTCTGCTCTGTGACCTGCAGAGTGCTCCTGGGTCTGGTTAGGTTACTCTTATCTTCTGCATTTGAATTAAGGCCACTTGTGGGTCAGGGGTACTGTCTCATGCCTATAATCCCATCACTCTGGGAGGTTACTTGAGGTCAGGAGTTCTAATCAGCCGGAGGAAGAGTGAGACCTCATCTCTACTAAAAGTAGAAAAACTAGCCAGGTGTTATGGAGGGCGCCTCTTGTCCCAGCTACTTGGGAGGCTGAGGCGAGAGGATCACTTAAGCCCAAGAGTTTGAGGTTGCTGTGAGCTATGATGATATGAGGGTACTCTACCCAGTGTGACAAAGTGAGACTCTGTCTTAAAAAAAAAAAAAAAAAAAAAAAAAAAAGCTCACTTAACAGCATTCCTCACTGTCAAGACACACATGTGCAATCTGGTCCCCACGTCCTCTGCTGTGGTCAGACTGCACACTGCACTCACTGCCTTTCCTTCCTGGAGCACATCTCTCAATGCCTTTCTTTTGTTTCTTGTCTCAAAATTCTTCTTGCATTCTAAAATGTCTTCAACCTTCCCTGTTCTCTTAACAAAAAGCTTTATTGTGCTGATTCTCTATGGCCCAACTTCTCCAATCCTCTTATTACAACATTGAAATAAAAATCAAACCATTAGAGTATTTTTCTCCAATGCTTCAGAGCCTTCAGTAGATTATACATTGTACTGTGGTTGTTAATGCACATGTTTTATCTCTCCTATTGGATAGTTAAATTCCTTACAGGCAGAAACAATGTCTTAATTAATCTCTGTATTCTTTACAACATCAAATTTAATGCTCAATATGGCAAATGGGCTGAATAAATTATTGAATATAAAAATAAATTATTAAATACTTCAATAAATCAGTTGGTAAATAAGATAATAAATATTTATTTTTGAGCAATGCCTCACTTCTTTTGCAAAGAAAAGTTTTCATCTAATACTTATCATTTAGTACTTGTTGTCTATTTTTAATTGATTTTGTATTATTGCCACACACGTTTAATTTTTGCTCTTGCGTTTTCCAGATTGAAGGTGGAATTCTCTGTGGCCCTTGAGGGATCTTACTGACAGAGGTGAACCCACAGCCATCACAAATCCACAGTGTTTCTGCTGAAGATTTCTGAAGATATTATTAGCTTTCTGCCTGAATATAATAAAGCTTTCAATAAGGTTTTGAGTGTGAATCTGGATAGCTAGGAAATTTGGAAACCAAGGGCAGGAAAATATTTAAAGGAGGAGGCAGATGTTAGAAGTCAATATCAAAAGCAGCAAACTCATAGCTGCACCAGAAACAAGAGGCTCTGGAAGCTATGCCAAGGCTTCTTCACATGCAAATGCTCTGATAGTTTGCTTTTTAAAGCAAGATCCAATGACAGCCTTCCTAGAGAGCAGCTGTTCCCAGGATGAGAACTGAGAAGGCTACCTGAGACCCCTGGCCAGTAAAGGCAGACATTTTTCAGTGGTTGACATCCATACCCAGAAGAAACTACTTGTTAGTTCCGGGGTTTTATGGATGATATTGGTAATAATCTAGGCTTCCCTTTAACATAAGACTAAGAAACCCTATTCAATGACAGGTGATAGATGATTGCTGTACATTTTTAACAGCTTTTATTTTTATGTTACATAGCTCACAGTAATATATAACCTATATTCTTCAATACATTTTAGCCCTATACCAGCACAAATAATGAGCAGATATGGATATGGATATTTTAATATCTTATAAAATTCCAATAATATCCAGTACTGAACAATCTAAAAAAGGAGTGTCCAGATGTGAAAGAGTAAACATCCATATTGTTTTTAAGGTCTTTTTATGGATTTTTAGTTAATCTTGAATCAGTTAATAATTTTCAATTTTTGTCTTTTACCTCAGGGTAAGTGCAACCAACTAAACTTCCCATAAGTTTTACATACTTCTGTAATTTTAATGTGTTACATGACTAAGAATCTAGTCCAAAATTTAAAAGCCTACTGAAAAATCAGCACTGACCTGCAGTAGGTGAGTACGTGCATTCTGTTGACTGCTGTAAACCTACAGGAGTGAATGAGCAGTAAATCTGCCACGTCTTTCCTTCTTTTCTTCTGACTTTCCCTCTCTCCCTTCTCATTCTCTTTTTGCCTCTTCCTCCCTCTCCCCATTCCTCCATTCCTTCCTTCTTTGCTTCCTTCTGTTTCCCCTTCCTTCCTTCTTTTCTAGTTTTACTTGATTTCCTTGTTATAATTCTATATTTCTGTGACACAGAAGAAGAGTTGTAATGCTCTGAGTTATAAAATATAGATAAATATTATCACTGACATCAAATGATAATCTACATTAATGTTTTTCACTAATAGTATTCTCTTTGTGAGAAAGAATAACATCTCACATTCTACTTTTAAATCTACTAATATATCTTTAATTTTAATAGCCACAAAAATATATGTCAAAACCTTCTATCATTCATAGAACACAATAAATATATTAAGCAAACATTTTGCTTTACATCCATACCTTTACATCTATATCTAATCACCTTCAATAGTAAATTAATTTGAATTGCACAGGAACTTTATGTCTACCCTGTATATCTCTATTGTTTTATATGTAGAGAGATAAAGATTTTAAATTTGATTTAAAGCATTTACTTGCTGGAGGGTCTTTTATTTCCAGATAAGATGTAGGGGAATGAATAACACCTTTGCTACCCTGCTACCAATCTAAACAAATAAAAAGTCACAATATTTTGTATGGTTAGGGAAGTATGGTGGATGCTAAGAAAGCTTTATGAACCAAACTCCAGACAACAGCAAGCAGTTAATGGATGAGTCCTAGAGTAACATCTATTATACATTGGGCCAAATGCCAGGTCTGAACATGGGCAGACAGAGGAGTAGGTCTGCCATAGATAAGACTTTTGAGGGAAGAGAACAAACAAGCCATGCCTTGGGGACACCATGGGGTCCTGAAAGAGACCCACAGGCTAAAACAAAATAGTTGAGCTACATATTTTTCCCTTTTAAGTTTTTCAAAGAAAGCTGCAGTGGAAGAGGAACTAGAAATTAAATGAAATTATATTGTATTCTCAGTACCTTAAATTCTGGGGCTTCTTTAGGATGAATCCACAGATAAATAAATATCTGAAACTGTAGCACAATGTTGCCCTACTGTAAAATCAAAAAAGGCAGAGGCCATAGTGATGGTAGTTGGCGCCCTTAATCACAGGTGAATTTAATCTTGGTAAGTATGACTACCATTGAGAGACCAACTCAGCCTAGAAAGATGCTGAAAGCAATTCTCTGATCTTAATCACCAGGCAGAAGAAAGAGCTTACCTATCTGAAAAGAACCAAATCAAACAAAAATTTCACTGGAGCATTCACTTACCTATTGTAAATGATATTCCATATATGACAGAAACTGATGAGACATCCGAAGAAGCAAAAAAAAAAGGAAAAATATAGTCAATAGAAGGAGACTCACATATCACCCAGGTAACAGAACAAACTTTAACCATTATAACCAGGTTTTTAAAATCTGAAGGAAAATAGATATAATCAATTAAGACATGGAACTTTTCAAGAGCGAAATGGAAACTGTAAAAAAAAAAAAAGAATTACTAGCTAGACTGAAAGGAATAGATCCTTTAGAAAAAAAATCTATAAATTTGAAGACAGGTCAAAAGAAATAAAGAAAATAATTGTTTTTAAAAAATGTTAGTGATCTATGAGATGGTATTAACCACTTGAGCCCACAAGTGCTTGGGATCTGGAAGGAAGGGATACACAGAGCAGAGGCGGGAGGGCAAGGGAAGAATCAGTGACTTTCCAATTTGATGGAGGACACACACGGATATGAGAAGTTCAGCAAAGCACAAGTAGGATGACTAAAACAATCACACATAGTAATGTAATAGTTAAAGCGATGAAAATCGGTGGTCAGTAGGAACTTTTTTTTTTTTTTTAATATAGACAAAGTCTCAGTCTGTCACCCTGGGTAGAGTACTGTGGAGCCACACAACTCACAACAACCTCCAACTCCTGGGCTTAGGCAATTCTCTTGAGTAGCTGGAACTACAGGCCCCCCGCCACAACGCCCAGCTATTTTTTTGTGGCAGTTTGGCTGGGGCCAGGTTAGAACCTGCCACCCTCCGTATATGGGGCCGGCACCCTACTCACTGAGCCACAGGCACCACCCAGGGACTCTTAAAAGCAAACAGAAAATGACACATTTCAGTTAGAAAAATAATGATAGAAAATCCCAGCTGCCTTTCTATCAGAAATGACAGAAACCAGGCTGCAGTGAAATTTGATTGTTAAAGTGCTGACACAGGAGAAAGAACACCTGTTAACACAAAGTTCTTTGGCCAAAAAAATTCTCCAAAAATAAATTGTTAGTAACGATATTTTTAGATAAATAAAAGTTTAAAAATTTGATGACATGAAAGATGAATTGCAAAAAAAAAAAAAAAAAAAATCCTAAGAAAGTTCTTCAAGAGGAACTGATGCTAGATGGAAACTTGAATCTACAGAAAATAGGGTAACTATATAGGTTAAAGAAAAGGCTTTTAATTTGTTTAAAAGAAAAATGATTATATAAAATAAACAATGACAGAGTGTCATGGGGTTAGTAATATGAAAATAAATGACAGTGACAGGAATAGCAAAATATATAAGGAAGGGGGTTCTGGTATTATGTAATGTTGTAAAATATTAATTCAAGATAGATTGAGTGATGAGTTAAGAATTTACATTGCAGTTTCCACAGTAATCACCAAATAAAGGGGTTCAGACAAAAAGTTAATAGAAGATATAAAATGGAAGACTTAAGCATATTCAATTATTTAAAGACTGTAGGAAAAACAGAACAGAATCAAGATTAAAGAGGGCAAACAGAATACAATAAAATAGACTTCAACACCATTTTATTAATAATCATATTAAATGGAAGTGAACCAAGTAATTCAAATATGAGACTGAAAAATGAGATTAAAAGGTATATAAAGTATATGCTTTGTATAAGAGACACATTTCAAATATAAGGACATAGATAGGTTAAAAATATAAAGATGGAAATATGTGTGCCCTACAAACCCAATTATAAGAGAATTGGTCTGGTTATGATGATATTAGAAAATAAAGCTTAACCATGAAGAGTTTTATGAGATAGAAGTAACATTTTATACTAGTAAAATGGCCAATTCATCAGGAAGACCTAACTGAAAATGTATGCACCTAATAAAAGAGTATTAAAATATATCAGGGAGAAGTAAATGCACACACAGCTACGGTTGGAGAATTTATCACTACTTTCTCAATAACTGACGGGACACATAGACAAAAAGATCAGTATGCCTACATAAAATCCGAATAAACTTATCATCCAGTGGATATTTATGTATGTTTTTAAAAAACTATGACCACAATAGAATTAACTTAGAAATCAATACTGAAAAAATTTTAAATAAAAATACCTCTATATATTAGAAAATTAAAAACACCTTCCAGGGCCAGGCCTGGTGGCTCACAACTATACTCCCTAATACTGTGGGAAGCCAAGGCAGGTGGATGGATTGAGCTCAGGAGTTCAAAACCAGCCTCAGCAATAGTGAGACTTCTCTCTACTAAAAACAGAACAACTAGCCTACAACACACCTGTGGTACCAGCAACTCTGGAGGCTGAGGCAAAAGGACCGCTTGAGGCTAGGAGTTTGAAGTCACTGTAAGCTGTGATGCCGCAGCCCTCTACCCAGAGTGACAGAGTGACAAAATAAACAAATGACTCCCCAACAAAAAACAAAAGAATGCCTTCCTATAAACATATTAGTCAAAAAAGAAGAGATTTTAAAGTAACTTAGAAAGTATTTTAAGTAAATGATAATGAAAGCATATAATAACAAAAGCTGTACTTGGAGAGAAACTGACAACTGTAAATAAATGTTAAAAGAGGGAAGCATATAAATCTAAGGGTGTGTGTCTGTGTGTGTGTGTGTGTGTGTGTAGTGAAGCTATTTTAAAAGAGCAGAGATACCAAAAGTTGTTTTTAAGTAAAGATCAATATCATTGAAAAACACTTAGAAAAACTGGTCCAGGGAAATAAAAGAACAAAAATTAGGAATATAATAAATGAAAGAAGAAAGGTCAATAAAAAATCAGATACACAAAGCACATAAATTTAAAATTGAATTAATATTTTTAAATCTTCCTAAAAGAAGCCATAGGCCTATAGCATTCATTGTTGAATTTTCAAATATTTAAGGAACAAATACTGCCAATGTTTTAATAGCTTTTTCAGATAATAGAATATAGAATAATGCCTAGTTCATTTTATAAGCCATATATAATGCTGATGACAAAACTTCACAAGGACATTGTAAGAAAAAAATATGTATAAACCATTAAGTTTCTTAGAAATAGACAAAAATCCTAGGAAACAGCTCCAACAATATATAAAAAGTTTCAACTGGTAAGACTTATTCTCATAATTCAAGAAGGCTTAACATTTAAAAAAAATCATTCAATATAATTAATCAGTTACAGGATAAAAATCATAATCATCTCAATTAAAGGAGAAAAATACATTTCCAGAATTTTATTCTATTTGTGATTTAAAAATACATGTCACAAAAAAAACAATAATGGAAATTTTCTTGATCTAATAAAGGATTTATATCCAGAACATACTCAGAAATCAACAATATATGAACATCAGTAAAAATGGGTAAATATCTACAAAGACAACATACTAAAGAAGACAAATAAAAATGGGTAATTAGAGGAGGCGGAGCAAGATGGCGGCCGAGTAACAGCTTCCTTGAATCTGGGCACCGTGAGTCTGGGGAGATAGGACTCCAGGCATCTCTGGCTGGTGGGATCTGCCTATCATCACCCCTGTGAGGATACAGGGAGTCAGCGAGAGACTTCTGGCCCCCAAGAGGAGGACTAAAACAGTGGAAAAACGTCCACAGGCATGAGAACTTAAAGAGCAAGAGGAAGTGAAAGGAAAATTAGGGCAAGGAAACAGATAAAAGAAATCACTCATGAGGAAGAATCAGCAGAAAACTCCAGGCAACATGAAGAACCAGTCCAGAACAACCCCGCCAAGGGACCATCAGGTAGCTACTGCAGATGATTCCACCTATAAAGAAATATTAGGAATGACAGAAAGGGAATTTAGAATACACATGTCGAAAACAATGAAAGAAATGATGGAAACACTGAAAGAAACTGCTAATACAGTGGAAAATAACCAAAAGGAAATCCAAAAATAGAATCAAATAAGAGGTGAACATATGAAGATTATAAAAAGGATATAGCAGAGCTGAAGGAACTGAAACAGTCAATTAGGGAACTTAAAGATGCAATGGAAAGTATCAGCAACAGGTTAGACCATGCAGAAGAAAGAATTTCAGAGGTAGAAGACAAAGTTCTTGAGATAACTCAGATAGTAAAAGAGGCAGAAAAGAAGAGAGAGAAAGAAGAATGTTCACTGTCAGAATTATGGGACTTTATGAAGCGTTCCAACATACAAGTCATAGGAATTCCAGAAGGGGAAGAAGAATGCCCCAGAGGAATGGAAGCCATACTAGAGAATATTATAAAAGAAAATTTCCCAAATATCACCAAAGATTCTGACACACTGCTTTCAGAGGGCTATCGGACCCCGGGTCACCTCAACTCTAACCGAGCTTCCCCAAGACACATTGTGATGAACCTGTCCAAAGTCAAGACAAAAGAAAAGATTCTGCAAGCTGCCAGGAGTAAGCACCAGTTGACCTACAGGGGCAAATCCATCAGAGTGACCGCAGACTTCTCTAATGAAACTTTCCAAGCAAGAAGACAATGGTCATCTACCTTTAATCTACTTAAACAGAACAATTTCCTACCCAGAATTCTGTACCCTGCTAAGCTAAGCTTCAAAATTGACGGAGAAATCAAATCATTTATGGATATACAAACATTGAGGAAATTCGCCACAACAAGACCAGCTCTACAGGAAATACTTCAACCTGTTCTGCACACTGACCACCACAATGGATCAGCAGCAAAGTAAGAACTCAGAAATTAAAGGACAGAACCTAACCTCCACACTGATGCAAAAGATAAAACTAAGCAAAGGACTCTCACAAAATAAGACGAATAGAATACTACCACACTTATCAATTATCTCAATAAATGTTAATGGCTTGAATTCCCCACTGAAGAGACATAGATTGGCTGACTGAATTAAAAAACACAAGCCATCCATTTGCTGTCTGCAAGAAACACACCTGGCTTCAAAAGACAAATTAAAGCTCTGAGTCAAGGGTTGGAAGACAATTTTTCAGGCAAATGGAAGTCAGAAGAAAAGAGGAGTTGCAATCTTATTTTCAGATACATGTAGATTTAAAGCAACTAAAGTCAAAAAAGACAAAGATGGTCACTTTATATTGGTCAAGAGAAAAATACAACAAGAAGACATTTCAATTCTAAATATTTATGCACCCAATTTAAATGCTCCCAGATTCTTGAAACAGACCTTACTCAGTCTGAGCAATATGATATCTGATAATACCATAATAACAGGGGACTTTAACACTCCTCTTACAGAGCTGGACAGAACCTCTAAACAGAAATTAAACAAAGATATAAGAGATTTAAATGAGACCCTAGAACAACTGTGCTTGATAGACGCATATAGAACACTCCACCCCAAACATAAAGAACATACATTCTTCTCATCACCCCATGGAACATTCTCCAAAATTGATCATATCCTGGGACACAAAACAAATATCAACAGAATCAAAAGAATTGAAATTTTACCTTGTATCTTCTCAGACCATAAGGCACTAAAGGTGGAACTCAACTCTAAAAAAAACGCTCGACCCCACCCAAAGGCATGGAAATTAAACAATCTTCTGTTGAATAACAGATGGGTGCAGGAAGACATAAAACAGGAAATCATTAACTTCCTTGAGCATAACAACAATGAAGACACAAGCTACCAAAACCTCTGGGATAATGCAAAAGCAGTTTTGAGAGGAAAATTCATCGCTTTAGATGCCTACATTCGAAAAACAGAAAAGAGCGCATCAACAATCTCACAAGAGATTTATGGAATTGGAAAAAGAAGAACAACCTAAGCCTAAACTCAGTAGAAGAAAAGAAATATCCAAAATCAAACCAGAGATCAATGAAATAGAAAACAAAAGAATCATTCAGAAAATTAATGAAACAAGGAGTTGGGTTTTTGAAAAAATAAATAAAATAGATAAAACATTGGCCAGACTAACGAGGAATAGAAAAGTAAAATCTCTAGTAACTTCAATCAGAAAAGATAAAGGAGAAATAACAACTGATCCCACAGAGATACAAGAGATCATCTCTGAATACTACCAGAAACTCTATGCCCAGAAATTTGACAATGTGAAGGAAATGGATAAATATTTGGAATCACACCCTCTCCCTAGACTTAGCCAGGAAGAAATAGAGCTCCTGAGCAGACCAAATTCAAGCACTGAGATCAAAGAAACAAGAAAAAATCTTCCAACCAAAAAATGCCCTGCTCCAGATGGCTTCACTCCAGAATTCTATCAAACCTTCAAGGAAGAGCTTATTCCTGTACTGCAGAAATTATTCCAAAAAATTGAGGAAGAAGAACTCTTCCCCAATACATTCTATGAAGCAAACATCAACCTGATACCAAAACCAGGAAAAGACCCAAACAAAAAGGAGAATTTCAGACCAATCTCACTCATGAATATAGATGCAAAAATTCTCAACAAAATCCTAGCTAATAGATTACAGCTTATTATCAAAAAAGTCATTCATCATGATCAGGTAGGCTTCATCCCAGGGATGCAAGGCTGGTTTAACATACGCAAGTCCATAAACGTTATCCACCATATTAACAGAGGCAAAAATAAAGATCACATGATCCTCTCAATAGATGCAGAAAAAGCATTTGATAAAATCCAGCATCCTTTTCTAATTAGAACACTGAAGAGTATAGGCATAGGTGGCACATTTCTAAAACTGATTGAAGCTATCTATGACAAATCCACAGCCAATATTTTACTGAATGGAGTAAAACTGAAAGCTTTTCCTCTTAGAACTGGAACCAGACAAGGTTGTCCTCTGTCACCTTTACTATTCAACATAGTGCTGGAAGTTCTAGCCAATACAATTAGGCAAGACAAGGAAATAAAGGGAATCCAAATGGGAGCAGAGGAGGTCAAACTCTCCCTCTTTGCTGATGACATGATCTTATACTTAGAGGACCCCAAAGACTCAAGCACAAGGCTCCGAGAAGTCATCAAAAAATACAGAAATGTTTCAGGATATAAAATCAATGTCCACAAGTCAGTAGCCTTTGTATACACCAATAACAGTCAAGATGAGAAGCTAATTAAGGACACAACTCCCTTCACCATAGTTTCAAAGAAAATGAAATACCTAGGAATATACCTAACGAAGGAGGTGAAGGACCTCTATAAAGAAAACTATGAAATCCTCAGAAAGGAAATAGCAGAGGACATTAACAAATGGAAGAATATACTATGATCATGGACGGGAAGAATCAACATTGTTAAAATGTCTATACTTCCCAAAGCAATCTGCCTATTCAATGCCATTCCTATCAAAATACCAACATCGTACTTTAAAGATTTGGAAAAAATGATTCTGCATTTTGTATGGAACTGAAAAAAAACCCGTATAGCTAAGGCAGTTCTTAGTAATAAAAATAAAGCTGGAGGCATCCGCATACCAGATTTTAGTCTGTACTACAAAGCCATAGTGCTCAAGACAGCATGGTACTGGCACAAAAACAGAGACATAGACACTTGGAATCGAATTGAAAACCAAGAAATGAAACTAACATCTTACAACCACCTAATCTTCGATAAACCAAACAAGAACATACCTTGGGGGAAAGACTCCCTATTCAATAAATGGTGTTGGGAGAACTGGATGTCTACATGTAAAAGACTGAAACTGGACCCACACCTTTCCCCACTCACAAAAATTGATTCAAGATGGATAAAGGACTTAAATTTAAGGCATGAAACAATAAAAATCCTCAAAGAAAGCACAGGAAAAACACTGGAAGATATTGGCCTGGGGAAAGACTTCATGAAGAAGACTGCCATGGCAATTGCAACAACAACAAAAATAAATAAATGGGACTTCATTAAATTGAAATGCTTCTGTACAGCTAAGGAAACAACAACCAAAGCAAAGAGACAACCTACACAATGGGAAAGGATATTTGCATATTTTCAATCAGACAAAAGCTTGATAACTAGGATCTATAGAGAACTCAAATTAATCCACATGAAAAAAGCCAACAATCCCATATATCAATGGGAAAGAGACATGAATAGAACTTTCTCTAAAGATGACAGACGAATGGCTAACAAACACATGAAAAAAATGTTCATCATCTCTATCTATTAGAGAAATGCAAATCAAAACAACCCTGAGATATCATCTAACCCCAGTGAGAATGGCCCACATCACAAAATCTCAAAACTGCAGATGCTGGCGTGGATGTGGAGAGAAGGGAACACTTTTACACTGCTGGTGGGACTGCAAACTAGTACAACCTTTCTGGAGGGAAGTATGGAGAAACCTGAAAGCACTCAAGCTAGACCTCCCATTTGATCCTGCAATCCCATTACTGGGCATCTACCCAGAAGGAAAAAAATCCTTTTATCATAAGGACACATGTACTAGACTGTTTATTGCAGCTCAATTTACAATCGCCAAAATGTGGAAAGAGCCTAAATGCCCACCACCCCAGGAATGGATTAACAAGCTGTGGTATATTTATACCATGGAATACTATTCAGCCATTAAAAAAAATGGAGACCTTACATCCTTCGTATTAACCTGGATGGAAGTGGAAGACATTATTCTTAGTAAAGCATCACAAGAATGGAGAAGCATGAATCCTATGTACTCAATTTTGATATGAGGACAATTAATGACAATTAAGTTTATGGGGGGGAAGCAGAAAGAGGGACGGAGGGAGGGGGTGGGGCCTTAGTGTGTGTCATACTTTATGGGGGCAAGACATGATTGCAAGAGGGACTTTACCTAACAATTGCAATCAGTGTAACCTGGCTTATTGTACCCTCAATGAATCCCCAACAATAAAAAAGAAAAAAAAATGTTTCAAAACAAAACAAAAAAATGGGCAATTAGCACACAAAAAGTTGTTCAACATTTTGAGTCATTACAGTAATGAAAGTAAAAAACCACAGTGAGACACAATTCCTCATGCCCTACGTGGGCTAAAATTTAAAAAGCCTAAAAACACCAGATATTGACAGGAGAGTAAAGCTAAGGGAACTCTCATACCTGCCCTGCTTGTGGGATCTTAGGAAAGTTCAATTATTACAAAAAGAGAGAGTTTGAGAGTTTTTATGATTATACATTTACTCCAGGAGCTAGAAATCCCACATCTAGATATTTTCACGAGATAAATAAATTCATCGCAACTTTTTTCCCCATAGTAATCAAAAACTAAAAACAAGTGAAATGTCCATTTCAAATGTCATAAACACATATGGAATACTTTTCATCAGTAAAAATAAACTGATGGTAACCTGGATGATCCTTTCAGACCCAGAGAAGTCCAGTGCAATTCACCTGTACTGAAGTTCACAGACAAAAGGAATCTGTGATGATTGCAGTGCAATTAAAGTCAGAAGAGATTTCTGCAGTTATGCGCATATTGGAAATAAGAGCTTTGGGGATGACGGACTGTTCTATCAGTGAGTGTTTTTCATTCCCATGCTGGAACTGGATTCCCTCGCTATCACCGCCATATGTCACCACCAAGATGACAGTGATTTAACCTTTGCTGTTGATTCAGACTTCAGCCTCCTTTTAAAGATATAGATCATATGAAGAAACTTTATACAGATTTGTTTCTCCTAAAACAATTTTGAATTATTTAGTTTTCAGTTTAGGAAACTCCTGTAAATTCATTAATTATACTATTTGGAAGCCTCGTAGAATTACAATTCTTAGCATGGTTTTTGAAAGTAAAGTTGATATAAATATTAAAGGAAAAGTTATTTTTACTATTTTTACTACCATATGGTAGCAATTGAATTGAGTACTATTTGGAAAGATAATCAAAAATCAATTTCCAAGTGTCAAACAAGTTGCAGCACTCATGAGCCATCTTAATTTATTTGTCCCTGCTCTTTCTCACTGCTTCTTTTTCATGTAGAAATGTCACCTAACATTATTCCCAGGAAGTGAATTTAGTCTCTTTTCCTATCTAAAAATTAGTGCCCTGCACAGCAGCCAGCAGAGGGCTCAACCAGAGAATTTCCAAGTCTTCCTCGAATAGCTAAGAGCACCTCTGCTAGTGGGCTTTGCTAAACATGTAATTTGCCTCTTAAATTCACATAGGCTGTGTAGCTGATTATTCTTATTAGCTGTTAGACCTAACCACTACTTATGTTCATTCAAACAATTCTCTTTTCGCTTGTCACATTTCCAATTATTCACAGTCCTTTGTTAGTTCCGAGTGGACAAATGCTAGAATTTTAGAGTTGAAAGTGAGCTCAGAGGGTCATTCTTCTGAGGCCTTTCAGTATAAACCTCTTACCTACAAGGCTCTTTCAAGTGTCCCAGATTGACAACCAGTAAGCTCTGCTTGTAGAAGGGAGATAAATAGATGTCAATTGTGAAGAAACGCATTGCAATTATGAGATCAGACAATTTGTTCATGAACTCATTCTACAAGAAGTGCTACAAACCTCACTATCTGCTGAAACCACTGTCAACTGTGAAGTCCTCCCCTTGGGAAGCTGTGCATTGATGCCGGTGCCTGGTCCACCCTTCAAAGCAATTTTGGAACTCTTTTTCTGGAATGGCCACCAGAACTGTCATCATTACAAGATTTGACTATTAAATTCATGAACTCATCCTAGAAAAAGTGTTCCCTACATTGTTACTGAGTATCACTAAGGTACCAGATGCCCAAAAGGGAGTCCTCCTAAGGTGACCATAGTGATCTTCAGCAATGAGGTATGTAGCACTACTTCTAGGATGAGTTTGGGAACTTAATTGTCAGACCTTATATATACCCAGTTCCCCTGAAAATAAGACAGTGTCTTATTTTAAGGTGTGCTCCCAAAGATGCACTAGGTCTTATTTTCAGGGGATGTTTTATCTTTCTTATAAGTAGGTCTTATTTTCGGAGGATGTCTTATTTTCGGGAAAACAGGGTATATAGTTAATTATCTGGTACCAAAATCTCTCTTTCTGTAAATCCTACTTGTTGATCCCAGTTGTTCTCTCTAAACCTCTACATGGGATAATTTCCATTCCTATTGTAGTGGACAACCCTTTGCCTCTTCACCTTTCTTCAGAACTTGGTGTGAGGCTCAGCAAACAATGCAGGGTAGACATAAAGTTCCTATGCAATTTAAATTAGTTTTCTATTTATATATTATTATTATATTATTTAATTATACCCTATATAATTTCCTTTTCACATATATAATTGGACTTACTTCTTCATGTACTAATTAACTGTGGTGATCCCATTGCTTTGGAAATTTGTATTTTCAAAGCTGATCTTCCAAATATTTATAATTTGGAGCTCCAAAGTCAAGAATAGCTTTGTGATCTAGTTGAATGTCTCTCAAACTTTAATGTGCATTGAATTACATGGAATCTTAGTAAGAAACCATATCTGAGTCAATAGCTCTGAGGAAGGTACTGTAAGGACACATTTTACTTTTTTTTATTTTTTTAATCACTTAACAATTTTTTATTAATCATAACTGTGTACATTAACGCATTTATGGGGTACAACATGCTGATTTTATATACAATTTGGAATGCTTACATTAAACTGGTTAACGTAGGCTTCACCTCACTTAATTTTTGTTAGGACACATTTTAAACATGATTCCAGGGCGGCGCCTGTGGCTCAAGGAGTAGGGCGCCGGTCCCATATGCCGGAAGTGGCGGGTTCAAACCTAGCCCCGGCCAAAAAACAAAAAAGAAAATAAACATGATTCCATGTTGCTGGTCCATGGGTCACATTTTGTGTAACAGATCTAAATAGAATTTATCATATAGATTTCATTAAGTTTCAGAAATATATCCTATGTTTCCACAGTATCATATGTTATGTAAAGATAGAATAAAGACAAAATATTAACATTGCTATATATGTACAAACAAATAATGCCATTTAATGCAACAAACTGAGATTAGGAAAAATTAGAGCCTATCAGCTTAGGTTTTTACTGCTAACAATTATGATCTGATGTGTAGATTCTTTCAGGGAGCAAAAAAATTCTCTCAAATTATCGGCTTAATTAGAGACCAATAATTGCTCAAAACCTATTCTGTAATTAGAACCACCATAACTTCTTCCAATCTGATACCTGTTAATTAAGAGTCTGATTTTCATAGGTTGACTTTCTCTCCTCCCCGGTGGCCATCTCTCACTATTGTCATCAAAAGCACTTCTCCATATTTTCAAGAGAGTAAAAATGAATTTCTTCTCCAAGGGATTAGGAACATACGCTGCAGAAATTTTCTCTTGTGCCACAGCGTGAATTTCCACAGTGAGTCTCTTTCAATATGGAAGAAGTAATTTTCTCTTCTCAAAGGAAGGAATCATCTATTTCTTAACAGTTGTCTCATGGCTGACTTAAAAAGAGTATTCTCTATCATTTTGAATATACACTATTTGTTTTACTTAGTTTTCTACTATTAACTAATAGGTGCCTGGGAACGAGAATAGAGCTTTTAATAATAACAACACGGTAAGAACGGCTACTCAACCATTGATTGAGTGCTCTCCTCATGCGAAGTACTGACATCAATCATGCTTACAGAATTCTGAAAAAATGGGTATAAGTGGATTCATTATATAAAGAAACAGAAGTTCACAGAAGTAAAGTAGCTTAGCTGGGGATCACATGAGTAGTGAGTGGCCAAGTTGGGGTGTGAAGATGGATGATTTTAGTAACCAGATCACAGTGCAACCCTGCCTACTTTTGCAAGGAGTTTCTACTATTGCATAAAAGGTTTTCTGTTAAAGAAAATAATTATAACAATCTTCCAAGTACAGAGATTCCATCACACTAGGCTCAGAGTACATATAATAGACAAAACGATCATTTTTAAATGTGGAGTATCCTCTGGGCATTAAATGTAAGCCTTCTTAGGCTCAAAAATCATTAAAAAGAATTTATGTCAAACACAATACTTTGAAAAACGCAAAACAGGGCGGCGCCTGTGGCTCAGTGAGTAGGGCGCCGGCCCCATATGCCGAGGGTGGCGGGTTCAAACCCAGCCCCGGCCAAACTGCAACAAAAAAATAACCAGGCGTTGTGGCGGGCGCCTGTAGTCCCAGCTGCTCGGGAGGCTGAGGCAAGAGAATCGCAGAAGCCCAAGAGTTAGAGGTTGCTGTGAGCCGTGTGACGCCACGGCACTCTACCCGAGGGCGGTACAGTGAGACTCTGTCTCTACAAAAAAGAAAAAAAGAAAGAAAGAAAGAAAGAAAAACGCAAAACAATCACTCCAGCTTTTAAGCTATTTAAAGCTCACATATTAACTAAGTGGCAAAGAGTGTTCAGCCAGTGTAATGAATCCATAACCCAGACGTTAGCAGAACTAAGAGCTACCATGCCCAGTTTAAGCATTCTGACGTTAGCAGAACTAAGAGCTACCATGCCCAGTTTAAGCATTCTGCTGGTCTAGAATGCAGTTTGTTTTCTGTTTTCTAAAATGTGATGATCCGTAATTTCAATTCCTTACAATTTTTGCTTATTGTTTGGGGAAATTTTTGGTAAAGCCCTGAAATTTACACTGTTTATCACTAATATTCCTCTAATTTCTGTAGAAAAATCACTTCACCTCATTTCCACAGTTCCAGCTCAACGGAATCAGTGACTCCTCCATTGTTAAAGTTACAAATGAGGGCCAGACACAAGGAGGAGGTTCAGAGAACTAGGCTGACCTTCTTCATATAAGGAGATGACACAGTAAGGGAAGAAACCAGATTAGAACTACAAAAATGTTTGAGATGAAAAAAAGTGAGATGTCATATGTGTAAGGAGAAAACTTGGAAGACTATTAGGAAATTCTGATAAAAATGTATTCCTTATACAATATAGCCAAAGGGACTAAGCTGTGATGTATATTTTAATGGGTCTGAACTGCATGTCTGAAGTGCTTCATGATTTGCATAAGGATCTCAAAAAGACACTGTAAGTCATAAATGTGGTTTGCGAACCTTTAGAATTTTCAAGTTATTTAATAAGGGCTCTTTTTTTCAGTAACCCAAAGTATACTTAATATCAAGTGACTATGTGATGACTCCTAGGTCATTTGCCAACTTCATATGATGTATGTGTTAAAGAGAAACGTAAGATAAATACTTAATGCAATTATTATGGGTGAATTTATGTAGGTCCTTTCCTTTAGTCAACTCTCTTGCTTTTTCTGAACTTGAGTTCTTCCATGAAGACTGAGGATAGATCTTCCTTGGCAGCATGTATGTGTGCCCAAATGTGCCATTCATCAGCACATAACATGCATTGTACTCCACCTGTTGTCAAGGGCAGAAGAGGACATTAGGGTTGATTTTTGTTCTATTATATATCTCTGCATATATTTATTGAGGACAAAATCAAATCTTCTTTATTATAATTGCCTACATATAATTTGCATTCACATTTCCCTTGGGGAAAAATTTATGAGATTGCTAAAGGGAAATTTACAACAAGCTACAACACTGAATGCCATGTAGGCAGCATGAAGTTCAGTTGAAATATTAAGTTAAGTCAGACCTTGTCTGAACAAACAATTGCGTTCATGATTTCTTTTTGACTTTCAGAGTCTAACTCAAGAAACACAGATCCTCATAATCTCCTCATCACCTTCTTCATTTTGAAAATCATCATCTGCCAGTGACCTGTGGAATTCATCATTGAAGGAAACGATAAGGTTACGTCACCACTAACAGACCACTGGAAAAGGTTAGATTTTCGGAAAGATTTAGTGAATGGCTTCTGTAATAGAATGAGCAACAGTGGATGAGTCAAAGACACAAGAAATCCTAGATAATTTATACAGGATTGGTTTGTCCTTCCAAACCTAAGGGTTAATGTTGAGAGCTAGCTACACTGGGTTTGGAAATATGCATGGTCATCTCCCACCAGTGATACAAGCATAGAAAGAACTGGTTCAAACAATTTTTATAACAAGTATAGCATGATTTGGCATCCCTCATGTAAATAAATTAATCTAATAAAGAGTAAGCATTTTTTTTTCAGGGAGAAGGTAAATTTTGGTATAAAATGAGAGGCAATTTTTATTGATGCAAGAATATGAACCAAAAATAGGAAAAAAATCTGCATGGCAACATTGAAGCTATATTAAAGGAGACATACAAGGTGAGTTATAGATAATCATTTTTATAATCAAAATTTGAAATGCTTTCTTCTTTTTTTGTTAAAGAATATTCAGAGCTTGTGAACATGTAATTATACTCTAGGATGTAGTGTTTCTTTTGTTTGGGGAACAGATAAATATCAGTGAAAAGAATCATCATGATTCTTTCTTTAAACACATAGTTTACCTGAATTTATTATCTAATTGTGAAAGAGAAATAGTTACATATTATTTCAGTCCACAGTGATGGTGAACACATCTGTAGTCTTTAAACTCCAAGCCTTAACAGATCCTCTGGACTCAGCCTCCCATAGTGCTAGGACTAACGGAGTGAGCCACCACACCTGGCCTAGTTTGTAGTCTTCACTAAGAAAACATGATACTTGAATTTCAACAGAAATTCAAAGTCAGTAGTAAAAAAAAAATATATATATATATATTTATATATATTCGCAAAGCATAAACATGTCCAAACATATCTTAACACAAATTGTTTTTCTGAAGGGAAAGCATTGTGGTAAAAAATTCATAATATAGAAATACACATTCATAATTTTAGAGGAGTCACAATAGATCAACATTTTCAAACTGTAGTATACGATCCATTAATCATGCATGAAATAGATCTAATAAGATGGCACTAGTTATTTTTTAATGGTAAAGCATAGAATAGGAACTAGAATATATTAGAAGACATTAAACAAAGTAAAGCAAGAATCATTAATAAAATCTCCATTTCATATTATAAATGCACAAATATATATGCCTTATATATATTTACACACATGTTGGTATGTTTGTGTGCAATATATATATATATATATATATCTTTCTTTTCATAGGCCCTGGTCAAAAAATTATAAAATATCTCATATACCCTGACTTGACCATGATATATTCTATGCATGTAGCAAATAACTCACATGTACCTCATAAATTTGTAAATTGTATTTGTGTCAATAATATATATAATATATAATATATATAATTAGTATATATTATACATTATATTATCTGCTTCAATAATATCAAGTCCCACTCTTTATTATCAAACTAAAATCATACACTGTATTGTCCTCCAGAAAACTGTTTTAAAACTCTCATCCATTAGCTCTAGAGACAGATCATGTTGCTTCTGTAACTGCAGCACAATTGTTCCAAGATCTAGAAAGAACACCTTAGGTATTATATATATATATACCTTTTGGTTTCTAAGCACAGTTTCTAATTTACTCTAGTTTCCTCATGCTCTCTCCTTCACTCATTATATTAAGGCATGTACAATTTTAAAGTCTAGTTGATACCAGACTTTAAGCATTTCAGAATCATCTTACATATAAATACAGTTTGAATTGGTCAGATGTCCTTAAATATTCCTTGATATATTAACTGCCAATTAATTTTAGGATAGATTTATAGTCTCTATGTGAAAAAAATATGTTATGAGGTCCAGATAAACATGGGCCTTAATAGTAAGAAACAAGCTCTTAATAGTAAGTAAAGGCATGAACGCATTTGTTTTTGGTGGGCATTGATTTAAAACAAGGAAAACAGAAATGATCTCAATAAAGTCTTTGAGCTTTTAAGTATTGGAGAAAAAAATAAATAAGTGAACAAGTAAGTTAATATAGGAAAAAAAATAATTATAAGATGGGAATGAAATGCCTTAACACTACTGCAGAAATAGAGCTTTGGGGGAAAAACTTTAAAACATATTTGGGTTTTACACTTATAAGTGATTCAAAGGAGACATCTGGCCTCCTTACCAAGACTTCTGTTCCTGCCCTCTGCAACAGAAATCTTCTCTTTCCTGCTGGCCTGGAATTGCAATCAGACCACCTTTATTTTTATAGACCCCAAGACAGCACTAACAACTTTTGATTGCTGATAGCCTGGGAAAAATTCAAACCACTAATCCATTGTCTGTAAATACTTTATTCTCATACCAATGCCATAAACAATCTGATTCTCTAAAAGCTGACGCGTAATACCTAGTATGAAGAGGAGAACTTATGTTTAGTAGCAACCTGAGGAAAAATAAGTACATAAAATCAACAAAGAAGCATCAGTGTGGTTCACTGGAGATCTGGGACTGTGTATCTGGATATAATATTGGATAAATTGAGAAAATTAGGGCAATCATAAGGATCAAAAGTTGTAACATAGCATTTCTGCACATCGCAGAAACCCTTCAGGGAAACCCAGGCTCTGCAGTGTGATCATTTATCAAAGGGATAATGACCCGAAAACATTCTTCTGGAGACAATGTGGAAACTATTTCCTTTTTAAAGAAGGGCACCTGTGGAACTAATTAGGATGAAGTACTTCTTTCAAAGTTGGGCTATAATCCTGTTGAGTTAATAAAAGATTTACAAGACCGTGGTTCAGAATGATAGGGAGCTCAAGTGACAGTTGATAGTGGCCTGTGTTCTGAAAACAAGATTTGGAGAGATTTAGACAGATACTCACTGAAGTAGTCATGAGAAAATAAATAATCATTGTGCCCAAGAATAATTTAAATAAGGAAAGTCTTTCCTAGCCCCAAATTCAATTAGCAGGTAGCCAAAGCCAAAGTAAATAAGCCTCCCCTAACAGGAGTATCTTATTACAGATGCAGGAAAAAGTTCTGAAGGGATGAGTTCCTCAGGCAGTGATTGTCAACCGGTGAGCCATGAGAGGATCATAGGTGTACCACAAAAATTTTTAATGATCATTAATTAAATTATTTTTGAAATAAATTCAAAGCACAGTAAGCACATTCTTGTTTTTTTACTCTTTTTTTTTTTTATAAATATAATTTAAGTGTGCCAGGGAAGTTTAACTATAGACTCAAGTGTGCCCTGAGATTAAAAAGGTTGAAAAACACTGCTCTAGTAAGCAAGGGGTTTACGGTAAGAGGGCACATTTTCACTTTATACTGTCTAACTTTAAACTCTTTGCCTTTTTAGTATGTGCACATATTATTTTTCTAATTTAAAAATAGTAGCATTTGCAAAGAAAGATTTTGCTTATTTATATATTTTCCTCCTCATTCAAGATGCAGAAGATGTGTAGATTCTGTTCAACTTCATGTGTATAGTAAAAGCATATGTAGAGAAATGATCTTGGACAGTTACCACATTGTCAGTTAAACAGTGATGCCCGGCTTTAATGGTACAATCCAAGTGCTGAGGCTTACCGTATCCAGGTGCAACAGACAGGGATATATAGTGGAATCTTAAAAATATAGACTAAGGAAAAAGAAACCCATAGTGATGTAGTGGAATATAATGCATTTTTCTTTTACTGTGACTCTTGTGGGGAAGTCTCAGAGTTTATCTAAGATTGATGTATTTATCAACCTGCATAATCTATACCCTCCCTTGACAAGACTTCAATTAAACTCCCACATGCTTGGTTGGAGTTCCCATCTTCTGACGTGCACAGTGCTTCTAATGCTGCCCTTCCATTGCCTTCAAGGCTTCCATTCATCTCTGACAATAAAAATGTTGGAGATTCAACAGTGAATCTCCAGCTTACTCATAGCTAAGTAAGTGATGCTCCCTGTCACACGCTGACCTGTCTGTGTCATGTCAGTGTTTTGGTCACTTCTGCCCTGCCTCTTGCGACACTTTCCCCCTGGGTTCTGTGACCGCTCTCCCTCCTGCTCCTCCTTCCTACTCACTCTGTGGCCTCCTTGGGGTCCCCTCTCTTCAGTGCTGGAGTTCTTTAGCTTTCTCTTCTAGGCCCTTTCCTTCCATCCCACAGTCCCTTTCTGGATTACTTCATGAATTCTGCGGCTTCATTTGTCATCTATGTACTGAAAATTCCAAATCCATATTTCTTTTTTTTTTTTTTTTTTTTTTTTTATTGTTGGGGATTCATTGAGGGTACAATAAGCCAGTTACACTGATTGCAATTGTTAGGTAAAGTCCCTCTTGCAATCATGTCTTGCCCCCATAAAGTGTGACACACACTAAGGCCCCACCCTCCTCCCTCCATCACTCTTTCTGCTTCCCCCCCCCATAAACTTAATTGTCATTAATTGTCCTCATATCAAGATTGAGTACATAGGATTCATGCTTCTCCATTCTTGTGATGCTTTACTAAGAATAATGTCTTCCACTTCCATCCAGGTTAATACGAAGGATGTAAAGTCTCCATTTTTTTTAATAGCTGAATAGTATTCCATGGTATACATATACCACAGCTTGTTAATCCATTCCTGGGTTGGTGGGCATTTAGGCTGTTTCCACATTTTGGCAATGGTAAATTGAGCTGCCATAAACAGTCTAGTACAAGTGTCCTTATGATAAAAGGATTTTTTTCCTTCTGGGTAGATGCCCAGTAATGGGATTGCAGGATCGAATGGGAGGTCTAGGTTGAGTGCTTTGAGGTTTCTCCATACTTCCTTCCAGAAAGGTTGTACTAGTTTGCAGTCCCACCAGCAGTGTAAAAGTGTTCCCTTCTCTCCACATCCACGCCAGCATCTGCAGTTTTGAGATTTTGAGATGTGGGCCATTCTCACTGGGGTTAGATGATATCTCAGGGTTGTTTTGATTTGCATTTCTCTAATATATAGAGATGATGAACATTTTTTCATATGTTTGTTAGCCATTCGTCTGTCATCTTTAGAGAAAGTTCTATTCATGTCTCTTGCCCATTGATATAAGGGATTGTTGACTTTTTTCATGTGGATTAATTTGAGTTCTCTATAGATCCTGGTTATCAAGCTTTTGTCTGATTGAAAATATGCAAATATCCTTTCCCATTGTGTAGGTTGTCTCTTTGCTTTGGTTATTGTGTCCTTAGCTGTACAAAAATCAATGTCCACAAGTCAGTAGCTTTTGTATACACCAATAACAGTCAAGATGAGAAGCTAATTAAGGACACAACTCCCTTCACCATAGTTTCAAAGAAAATGAAATACCTAGGAATATACCTAACGAAGGAGGTGAAGGACCTCTATAAAGAAAACTATGAAATCCTCAGAAAGGAAATAGCAGAGGATATTAACAAATGGAAGAACATACCATGCTCATGGATGGGAAGAATCAACATTGTTAAAATGTCTATACTTCCCAAAGCTATCTACCTATTCAATGCCATTCCTATCAAAGTATCTACATCGTACTTTCAAGATTTGGAAAAAATGATTCTGCGTTTTGTATGGAACCGGAAAAAACCCCGTATAGCTAAGGCAGTTCTTAGTAACAAAAATAAAGCTGGGGGCGTCAGCATACCAGATTTTAGTCTGTACTACAAAGCCATAGTGGTCAAGACAGCATGGTACTGGCACAAAAACAGAGACATAGACACTTGGAATCGAATTGAACACCAAGAAATGAAACTAACATCTTACAACCACCTAATCTTTGATAAACCAAACAAGAACTTACCTTGGGGGAAAGACTCCCTATTCAATAAATGGTGTTGGGAGAACTGGATGTCTACATGTAAAAGACTGAAACTGGACCCACACCTTTCCCCACTCACAAAAATTGATTCAAGATGGATAAAGGACTTAAATTTAAGGCATGAAACAATAAAAATCCTCAAAGAAAGCATAGGAAAAACACTGGAAGATATTGGCCTGGGGGAAGACTTCATGAAGAAGACTGCCATGGCAATTGCAACAACATCAAAAATAAACAAATGGGACTTCATTAAACCAAATCCATATTTCTAAGCCAAATATTTCTTTAAAACTACTTTTCTTATCACCTAGTATATATTTCTATTTGGATGATCCACAGGTACTTTAAACTCAACATATCTCAAAATCATCTCAAGAGATGTCTTCAAATCCAACCCTTCCCCGGTATTCCTTTTTCTCAGGGCATGGAACTGGTAGCCACATAGTTTCCCAAGATGAAATTACAGTGTTTCCTGAGCTCTTTTCCAGGCGTTATATCCAAACATTAAGACATTCCACTTCTGGGTGGTGCCTGTGGCTCAAAGGAGTAGGGCGCCAGCCCCATATACCAGAGGTGGTGGGTTTATACCCAGACCCGGCCAAAAACTGCAAAAAAAAAAAAAAAAAAAAAAGACATACCACTTTTGTGACATCTTTTCATTGACATCATTGCCACATCCTTATCTCTCGCATAAATAAATGCACAGCCTCTGTTTTTGTTTTTTCCTCTGATGCTTCTCTGTAAGCCATTCTTCACACAGCAGCTGGATTAATTAAGACACACATACATACACACACACAAATGTAATCTTTGCACTTTCCTACTTAAAATTAAATAAAATCTCCCTATTGCTTTTAGGGTAAGGCAGCATCTGCATTATGACTTAGCATACTGTTGTGTCTTAACACCTTATTCCACACTTATTTGCCATTCAACACAATACCTCTGTCACTCGGAGCATCATTCTGTCATTCAATTTTGCCATATTCCTACCCATGCTTTAGAATTTTCTATATGCATTTTTTCTAAAATATTCACATTTGACCGTTTGATGCCTGGATTCTACACATCATTTTTTAGATTTTAGCTAAGATATTCCCTCTGCAAATACTTCCCTGACTTTACCGTCACATATCTATATGTCCATAAAATATTATGTTTTGTTGAAGTTAGTTTACAGTTCTTTTTTCTCTCCACTTCTCTCTAAGCTTCATGAGGGCAAGATTTGGATCTATTTCCCCTATTATTTTATTTCTAGCTTTTAATGTAGTGATGAGCACAGATGTGGAGTTCAATAAATATTTTTAATTGCTCATGTAAACAAAAGAAAGATCATCAATCCTGTGGAAGTTTTATTCTCAGAAATACATATTCAATCTATTTCAGACATTTTAGTATAAGTTAGTATTAGAACATGCTTGCTATCTTCAGAGAAACTTTTCATTCAATGGACACTGTCAAATCATCAAAACTCTTCAAGACAATTATTTGAGAAGAATTTCGTCCCAGTGGATGTTCTCATAAGTATACCTCATAAGTATACCTTGAAAATACAGAATAGTGCTGAGAATGAAACATTGTCTTGAAAAAGCTCAAAGTTCTTTACTAAGTTGTTCCAGGGAAGCCCCACATCCAAGTGACAGATTGGTTTGCAGTACATTTGTTTTTGCTATCTTTGTAGAATATTGTTAAATGTAATGCTAATAGATAAAAGTAGAAAATCAGAACATATGTTGTGAAATTAGCTGGAAGCTATGAATACAACTTTTTTTTTTTTTCTGGATGACGAGTTCTGGTTCAAAGACATAGTTAACTGACATTATAGTGTGTAAGAAAAATATCTAATAATGTGGTCCTGAAATCAAGCAGAATTAATCTGGGTTATAGGCTCATCTGAGTTTCGTCAAGGTGGGGCAGTAAGGTAGCAACATGAAGTGCTATAAGTCGTGTGCGTTCTTCAGTGTGGCCTATGAGGCCACATGCGGGGGATGGAGAGCTGAAGACACACAACCTGGGCAGGACGGGGTAGGCAAGTGGAGAAAATACTCAGAACTCTACAGATGAATCACAGCAGCTACAATTACTCAGATGAAAGGATGCATTCAGTAGTCACTGAGAATTGAAAGGATAACAGACATGTGTCATGTAGTTGTAATCTTTCTAGAGCAATAATTAACATCTATAGCAACATGATCTTTAAATATAAAGGACAACGATAAATAAATAGTACCAGAATTAAGGGACATGACATGGGATGGACAAAAGGGTAAAATACCTAATAGTGCACCACTAACACTAAGTTAAAATAAAGAAAAACCAAAACCACATGGTTCTTCCCTAAAGGAAATATAAAGCTCAATATCTGACATTTACGTTCCCCAGCATGAAGGATGGCTTCTTTCCTACTCACCATAAAGACACTAACGATCAATTTTGTCCACATCTACAGACCTTCTAGGAAAATTCTACTGGCCTCATTTCTAACAAATCATTAGTTCACATATTAGTTCACTCAAGGGAGTGAAGGGGGTGAGGGGAAGGAAGCCCAAATGGAGCAAACAGAAAAGTCAACTCCACAACAGATAAAACATACTTAAAGAATTTTAAGTATTTTAAGAATGGAATAAGACATTTTTTAAATCTCTCATTAACATATTTACAGAATATCTATAAAGAGTCTGAACGCATAAAGAAGAGGATTTCGACAAAAAAAAATGGGGCTAGGCAAGAATAAGACATGTCTCTTAAAAAAGGTAAATAAAATTTTCAAAATAACCATTCAAAATAAAAGAAGGCATTAAAACAAACAAGAAACATGTGATAAACCAATTTAATGTGGGAAAAAATCAGTAAAAGAAAACATAGTCAATTTAAGAAAATATTTCATAAAGAAAACAAATATATTAAAAAGAGAAAATATTTAATGTAGGTCAAACAAGGAGGTTCCTGAGTATGGCCTCTCCCTGGGACATGCTTAAAGGATAGAGGTGAACAGAAATCCTCTCCACAGTGTCTTTCACAAATAAAATTCAAGACTTTATTTGCTATTTTCCCTTGATATTGATGAGTCATTAACTCTCACTGAACAAAAGTAATAAAAAATGGCTGCCAGGAGGAAGTTAAAAAAAAAAAACACAAAATCACACTTAAAATAGAATTGAATTATCTTTATTAAGGAAGATTACCAATTTCAAGAATTGATTGTGATTAAGCTATAGCAGAGATCTGATCACCTCTCAGAAGGACTCAGTCACTGGTAATACATACATTAGGAGAACCATTGTCAACTTCCTGTCCCACAGACAACAGCAGAGAAATTTAGCATGCCACCGAAGTTTCGGAAGGCTCCCGCCCTGCTCAAACAGTGCAACTCAGTAGGAAACTTGGTTTATACTCTACAACCTCCTGGGGGACCCACAGTGATACTATTTAGCCATCGCGTCTAGCTTTGTAAAAATGACCCCAAATGAGTTAATCTGTCTCAGATCATAAGCGTTGACTTGATGACAGTGAATATATTCTCAGTTCTGTCAAAACTCATCTGTGCATACCCTGGACTGTGTTTAAATAGCGTGCCCTATTTCAAATTTCAAAATGCTCCGATGGTTCAATTGTCTGTTTTTCCTACTTATTTTGACAGCGAAGAACCAAAGGGTTGCAATGGATAGAGAAAGCAAACACTACTGAAATATAAGCAAGTATTAACAATGGATGAAACTGTGATTGAAAGTGAGTCTTCTCCACCATCACCAAAAGTAAGTGACTCAGCATCTGTGGCCACTGTTTATTTTTTTATTTATTTTTCCATTCTTGTGACACTTTACTGAGAAGAACGTATTTCCATGGTATACCTGCACTTTAGTTTGTTGATCTATTCATGGGTTGATGAGCACTTAGGTTGCTTCCACAACTTGGTAATTATGAATTGAGCCACAGTAAACATTCTGGTGCAAATGAGTTTGTGGTAAAATGATTTTTGTTCTTCTGGATAGATACCTACTAAGGGGACTGCAGGATCAAATGGAAGGTCTATTTTTAGATCTTTGAGAATTCTCCATAATTCTCTCCAAAAATGCTGTATTAGTTGGCAATTCCACTAGCAATATAGAAGTGTTCTCTTCACTCCACATCCTTGACAGCAACTGAAGTTTTGGGACTTTGAGATGTGGGCTAATCTTACTGGGGTTAGGTGATATCTTAGAGTGGTTTTGATTTGCATTTCTCTGATGATTAAAGACGATGAGCATTGTGTTCATGGGTTTGTAGGCCATTCGTCTGTAATCCTTGAGGAAGTTTCTGTTAAAGTCTCTTGCACACTTACGGTGGGGGGGGGAGGTTGTTTGCATTTTTCTTATTATTTGAGTTCTCTGTTCTAGTTATCAGGCCTTTGTCAGATTCATAACATGCAAAAATCTTCTCCCATTTTGAAAGCTGTCTGTTTGCTTTGTTTGTGGTACCCTTAGCTGTGAAAAAGCTTTTTAGCTTGACCAAATCCCAGTTATTTCTTTTTGGTGTTGCTGCAATTGCCAGGGGTGAGGGGCGTCTTCCTCATAAAGCTTTTTCCCAGGTGTGGCTAGTGTGTAGACTGGTTGGAGCATCCACTCCGACTTTGGAGTCCTGTAATTGGGCAGCTTGTGCAACCTGACTTACTTTATTTTCTCTCTGTTTCCTACGTCATTAAGGCTTGAAGAGCCCTCTTCAGTCCTGCTCTGCTGTCTGGAGGTAGTGGGGAGTAAGACAGGTGTTTGGCAGAGGGACAGTGTTTACTAGGGTTTCTGTTCTGTTGCTGTGTCGGAAAGCAACACTTACCATGCCATGAAGAACAGTAATGTTCTGTTTAATGTAGGATATTTTTCACCACACCAAAAATTGCCCGTGTACATTAACAAACATCCTTAAGCAAGCAGTCTTTTCCATGTCAGGAACACTGAATTTCATAACTGACAGTGTTAGCACTTTACTTTGGTGTGAAGAATGCCAGTATCAAGTTTGCAGTCTTTTCCAGTCACTTCCCAGGGATTTCTAATTTGTATCCTTGTGAACTAAACATTCCACACCAGTACCTGCTAAATACTCTTGTTTTCCTTTACTCCAGTTTGTCCATCTGTCCATTATTATTCTGTTAAATTGTATGTAGTTTGAAGCAGGCACTCCCAGCATACCCTGTGATTGGGGGGCAGTAATATTCTCTGTGAGTTACTAGTACTTCTTTTTCCCTTCAGTTTTTATAAGAATATAAATTTTTCCTACTAATACATCTAATGATGGTTTTAAAAATTGAATTTATCAGTTCGTTAAAAATATGAATCATAATGTTGAATGTTGCAGGGGGTAGTGAGTTCTGGAAGAGAAACGTGGGCAGTGGTGTGGACCTTAAGTTTTAGGTAGAAGCCAAACTGGATTTGAATCCTGACTCTGCCACTTCTGATTGGTGTGAACTTGGGTAATTATTGTCTTAGCCTTAATTTCCCTCATCTCTAAAATAGAAATAACATAGCATCTATATTATGTGTCCTTTAGAGATTTTAACTAAGATAAAATCTAAGAGAACTTAGAACAAAATATGTTTTCCAGCCATTTTAGTTGATTCTTACTACGATAGTTTCTGCCCTCTAGAGCTTATGATTTAGAGAGCAATAATTCATGTATACAAGATTATAGTTCAAGGGCATGTGTAATAAATGCCATAAAGTGGCATAGGCAAAGTACCAGAAGGAGAAGGGTGACAGAGAGAGGGATGATCAAAGCCACAGACCCAACTGTGTTGCAAGCTGGAAGAAAGCCTCTAACAATTCAAATGAAGGGCCATCTAGTGAGTTTTGCATGCAAAGGTGCTTCAAGACTCAAGGTGGAGGGCAAATTAAAACATGCTCTACAATTTCAAGGTAAAAATGGGAAATCTATGAAGAAGAAACTAATAACGAGAACACTTCTTTTGCAAACAACAACGACAACAAAACCCAATGGATCTGTGAAAAGTAATATGCTCTTTCTGGTGTCACCAAGGAGGACATGAAGCTACATCACAGCTCCCTTGTAAGAGACAATTTACAATAGAACTGGTACCTGCCATAGGTCTTAGGCACGCAACAGTCTTACAAGGGAAGAATTATCCCTGTTTTCCAGAGCAAGAGATGAGCTTAATAAGCTTAAATCTTTTGATTAAATTCACTTACCTACTGGTATGGTACGGATACTTTCTAGCTGCAAGCTCATGTTCCATACACCATGATTGCCCTGTAATCCACACGGCAATTGCATCTTAAGTAGTCTTTTTTTTTTTTATGACTGGGTCAAATATTTGGTTTGGTTCCTATTGTAGAGAGAGGGCCCCTTATGGAATTTCACAATAATTCTGAGAGAACCATGGGTGAGCTTGAATAAATAAGACCTTATTTTCCCAGTTTTATTTTCCAGAAGAACCAGGTGACACTATAACCTGCCATGTCTCAGAGAAAGCATGGTTGCCTGGTAGTCTTGAGGCAATAAATAAATCAATATGTTCTATGTTTTTCTCATGATTATGAGAAAAAGTATTAATTGCTATAAAGTCTCCATTAAATGGGACACATCTCTGTAGCATGCTAACATGTACAAAGTCCTTTAATCTGGAGAAAAAAACACGAAGAACAGAATCTATAAGCAAAGAGGGTAACAACCTCCACCTGCTTTTCTAAATTTTCTAATGCAGATTTAATTTAACTATGCAGCTTTGTGAGGCTTGTCCAGTGAAGAATAAGCTCTAAACAGAATTTAAAATAAGATTGTCCTAAAGATTAAGTCTAATAATTGCCATATGCTATGAAAAATGATGGTATGATTCCCCAAATAGCATTGCCAAAAATCAACTATAGTGAAACAGACAACACACATGGAGGCCATTTTGTATTAATGAGATCACAATCGAAGGAGAGGATGATCAGACTGGCCAGGAGCCTACAGGGATCATTAGTGCTGCTGACCATGGGCTCAGCTCCCCACCTCCTGAACACAGTGGTGCTGCACTTCCTGACTCTGTTCACTGTGCTGGGCTGTGTGACTTATTCTGGCCAATAAATCAAGAAAAGACAAGTGAAGTGAGTCACTTCCAGGACAAAGCATTTCATCATTATTGCAAGACCCCCACAGTTCTCTTTCCCTCCATTCCACTGCCTGGCAGAGTTGGGGAAGGTCATTGCTTTATCAGTCTGGGTTCTAGAATGAGTGGATATGGAGCAGAACTCTCAGACATGAAGCATCAGGGAAAATGAAACTTTGTAGCTATTAATTACTAAGATTTTGTGACTGTGACTGTGGCGTAACCTATACTAGCACTGTCCAATAGAAATAAAATGTGAGCCACAATGTGTAATTTTAAGTTTCCTGGTGGCCACATTTAAAGATTAAAAAAAAAAAAGAAAAAAATAGGGGACATTAAATACTGGCCACATTTCGGGTGGCTATTGCCCGGCGTCACAGTAGACTTTGCCTATTATGGCAAAACAGACAACGTATATTAATAGTGTGTGGTTAATCAGGAAGACCCTTTAAAAGCACATAAAGACAGTAAAACAAGTTCTGGTTTGCTTTAAGATGGCAATGGATTATCCCAATGGATATGTCCTCTGAGTAAGAGAACACAGAACAAAGAAAGCACTGAACATTAGGAATATAAAAGCAGTTTCAATTATCCTTCACTTTTCCAGGCCCTGAAAGTAAAAGTGTAGAAGGCTCAGGGATAGCTTGAAATATCCACAGGTGGGCTTCAAGAGACCAAATGATATAAATCATTTTACAAATGTTTAAAGATGTCTCTCAAAGAGATGGCATCAAATGTCTGCCATTCTCCAGGGCTGCAGCTGAGAAAAAAATATGTGAGAACTAAAGAAAGAGTTGTAAAGATATCTAAAGTAATCAAGAGCAAAAGAAAGACAAGAACAGAGTGAAATCCCGGGGTTTTCAGCAAGAAATGATTATAAGTTACACGTGGAAGTGTAGCTTTGGTGAATTTGTAAGTTAAAGGACCAAAATTAAAGGAAATTCAAATGAAACCTAGAGAAGAGGAAATTGAAGCAATGGGTGAAAGAGACAGTAAGAGTTGCTTAATAAGAGAAAACAGCCATTGGTGGGTCTGTGTAAAGCTAATAATGAGATGCAGAATTTTCCAAGGAATTGAGTGGCATGAGGGCAAAAAGGAGCAATGAACTTAGACAAGGATCAAACACTCTCGCCAGAGGCTTAAAGGAATAAAATGCAAGGTAGAGCGTTAGATTGGATGCCAATCAAATTTGAAATCCTTTATCTGCTGAGAATTACACGTTTAAATAATTGTTTACTGTAACTTTGAATGAAAAAATATCATGGGACTTATAGGTTGTTGGAAGTTTAACCGGAATAAAAAAAAAATGACAACTTGAATGACTAATAACATCATTTCTACAGAAACGTTTATATTTTTTCATACAGGTAAAATGAGTAGGATTTTTAGGAAAAATAAAAATGAATCAAAATCAAGTCCATCACATGTTCTAGAAATAGTTTTTAAAGAAAAAAATATTGAAACAGAAATAAAGATTTTCCCCTTAAAATTGAATACCATAAAGGCATATTGTACTTCTAAACATCCTAGAAAATAAGCAGTACTGTGAAATTCTTTAAAAAAATTTTTTTTGCAGTGTCTACCTTAGCACCATGTTATTTTGCTTATTACTATTTTTCTTTTTTTTATCGTTGGGGATTCATTAAGGCTACAAAGAACCAGGTTACACTGATTGCATTTGTTAGGTAAAGCCCCTCTTATAATTGTGTCCCACCTCCAAGAGGTGTGTCACACACCATGATCCCCCACTCCACTCCCTCCTTCCCTCTCTCTGCTCTCCTCTTCCTCCACCCCCCACCATATACTAGGTCATTAATTGTCCTCATATCAGAATTGAGTACATAGGATTCTTGCTTCTCCATTCTTGTGATGCTTTACTAAGAAGAATGTGTTCCACCTCCATCCAGGTTAATAAAAAAGATGTAAAGTCTCCATCTTCCTTAATGGCTGAATAGTATTCCATGGTATGCATACTACAGCTTGTTAATCCATTCCTAGGTTGGTGGGCATTTAGGTTGTTTCCACATTTTGATGATTGCAAATTGAGCTGTGATAAACAGTGTAGTGCAAGTGTCCTTATGGTCAAAGGATTATTTCTGGGTAGATGCCCAGTAATGGGATTGCAGGATCAAATGGGAGGTCTAGCTTGAGTTCTTTGAGGATCCTCTATACTTCCTTCCAAAAGGGTTGTATTAGTTTGCAGTTCCACCAGCAAGGTAAAACTGGCCCCTTCTCTCCACATTCATACTAGCATCTGCAAGTTTTGAGATTCTGTGATGTGGGCCATTCTCTCTGAGGTTCGATGGTATCCCAGGGTGGTTTTGATTTACGTTTCTCTAATAATTAGGGACAGTGAGCACTTTTTCATATGTTTGTTCGCCATTTGCTTGTCTTCTTTAGAGAAGGTTCTATTATCTCTCTTGCCCAGTGACATAAGGGATTGTTGGCTCTTTTTATGTTGATTAATTTGAGTTCTCTGTAGATCCTAG
Source organism: Nycticebus coucang (assembly GCF_027406575.1). Taxonomy (NCBI): domain Eukaryota; kingdom Metazoa; phylum Chordata; class Mammalia; order Primates; family Lorisidae; genus Nycticebus; species Nycticebus coucang. Next base: position 3,386,924 of record NC_069799.1, on the reverse strand, counting down.
TTACCAAACTTTTGTCCAATTCAAATGTTGTCTCGTTAGCTATACAGAAGCTTTTCAGTTTAATTAAGTCCCATTTGTTTATTTTTTTTGTTGTTGCAATTGACATGGAAGTCTTCATAAAGTCTTTCCCCAGGCCAATAGCTTCAAGTGGTTTTCCCATGCTTTCTTTGAGATTTTTATCATTTCATGCCTTAAATTTAGGTCTTTGATCCATCTTGAATCAATTTTTGTGAGTGGAGAAAGGTGCAGGTCCAGTTTATATTCACTATTTTTCTCTGGTTATTTATGCCAAACTTCAAAGTTCCCGAAAAATCAAAGTCTCCAAATGTTATATCTTTATTTATTCTCACCTATTTTCCCACATAAATCTTGGCATCAAGATATTTGACTTGGGATTATTTTTTTTTCCTCAGTTTTGGCCGGGGCTTGGCTTGAACCCAACCCCACACCCATATATGGGGCTGGTGCCCTATTCCTTGAGCCACAGGCACCGCCCGGCATCAAGATATTTGAGAAAATAATAATAACAATAAAAATGAAGATAAAATAATTCTCTAGGTTTGTGTGCTTAAATATAAAATCTATGGAATTTATAAAGAGTTTAAAGAAACGTAAGTATTGGTCTGACACGGTGGTACATGATTATAAATCCCAGCACTCTGGGAGGCCAATTTGGGAGGATTGCTTGCACCCAAGGGTTTGAGGTTGCAGTGAGCTATGATCACAAAACCAAAAACAGCAAGGATTTTGGAGGGAAAAAAATAGACCTTGAAAGGTTCAAAAAAGCTATAAAACTGGAAGTTTATGCTAATTAAAGCAAATCCCAAGCTAATACAAAATACTTAAAGAAACCAAATGTTTTAAAAAAGAAATAGCAAATAGTGAAAAGAATTTCAACCCAAACCAAAGAACAATTACAAGCTAAGCAACTGGCAAAAAGAAAAGTGATGAAGTATAGAGAAATAGTCAATCCATGAAATAATTAGTTAGACTCTTTTTCCAAAATTAAAGCAAAAGAACAAGCATTTGCTTAGCATCACATCAGATTTTTGAATAGAGAGGTTCTTTAAAAACTTAAAGAACCAACAGATTAACATTTTAAATGACAACTCAATAATGTTTTCTCTATCGATGGAAAACCAACCAGTAGCTCTCAATAATAAGTGCTAAATTAAGTTAATATGGTAGAAACTCTTACTTCATTCAGGTGGTTGAATATCTGGAAGCCCCCCCCCCCCAGAAAATCCCCTCACAAATGGCTTTTGTGTGTTCTATTCACTACTTTCCAGCAGAAGATGTTTATCCCTTAGGTGAGTCCAACTTCCGTTTCCTTGATTCTATCACTATTTTTTACCCAAGATGACACAGTATTCAACTTATCAGTGTCCTTTACTTCTCCCTGTCATTCACAGAAAGGAATTATGATACTTACCTCACAGCATACAGTGAGAAGGAGAACAAGGCTGCTGCATCTTGGCTCTCAGCACTTGGTTCTTTAGCATACCTCTCTGTCATTAGCAGCTCTGTGACTCAGTTCCTGATGCTAAAGAACCTACCTCAGTATTACTGTGAAGATTCAATGATTTAAAATATGTAAAGTGTTTAGAATGTGTCAAGAAAATAATAAGTGCTACAAAAGTATTATCATCTTTATTATTATTAGGTTTAGAGTTCCTACCTGACCTGGCAGGTTCTGTAATCACAAAGTCCTGATGGGTTAAGAGGGCAGATTTTCTGGGGGAGCAGGCATAACTAGGAGAATCAGACAAGGAGCTCAAGGCCAGGTGCGGTGGGTCACACCTGTAACCCCAGCACTCTGGGAGGGCAAGGAGAGTGGACTGCTTGAGTTCATGAGTTCGAGACCAGGCTGAGAAAATTTTCTACTAAAAATAGAAAAACTGAAGCCAGAGGATAACTTAAGCTCAAGTTGGAGGTTGCTGTGAGCTATGATGCCACAACATTTTACCCAGGGTCATAGCTTGAGACTCTGTCTCAAAAAAGAAAAAAGAAAAGAAAAAAGAAAAGGGGATCAGAATTCATGATCTGAAAAACTAGTGAACCCAAGGGACCCAGTTGTAAATAGGGTGTTGATTCTAGTTTTTACCTCCCTCTTTTAGAATCACTGCCTCACATGAGTATTTAATACTTATGGGGGCATGTTGACGAAAAGAAGAAGAACTGGGGCAATTAGTGGAATGGGGGCTGGGAACATTTCTTCATGTTCCCTCTGGCTTCACAGAAGTCCCACATTCCCGTGGTCACCCAGTGGACTGTGCTGGACCAACGTGTGGTTCAAGTTTGTCAAGGTGTGCCTGATGCTTCTGTTCTCTGACTAGACTCCAGACTCCAGACTGGCTCTTGCTGCCATTTGCTAGCTTTGTGATGGGGCCTGACCCTTTACTTATGAAACGCCTATTTCCCAGGGTCTCTGTGAGGTTAAGGGTGTTATAAGTGCAGTGCTGCCCTGCGCTCAGTAGGTGGCTATCACACACTAGCTGCACAGTGCTCTTACCTGAATTCTTTCTTACTTCGTACACTAACAAGAGTGTGTTTTGAATATAGCCTCATATCAGATAACAAAACAGAATACCTCTGAATTAAGTATTTAAATGTATTCCAAATAAATAAAAGTATTCAAAGAAAGTGGAGAATTTTTAAAACTTAATTGAGAATAAGGAATTACTTTAAAAAACTCAGAATCAATAAAATAAACATTTTTAGAAAAATCCGCCTGCATAGAGTTAAAAGATTCTAAAAAGGGGGAAAAACTCCAGGAATAAAGTCAGAAAATAAGTGATAAGTGAGGGAAACACCTGCAGCACGTATCACACACACAGGCAGCACGGACACAGGCACCTGCAACTGGTATCACACACACAGGCAGCACGGACACAGGCGCCTGCAGCTGGTATCACACACACAGGGAGCACGGACACAGGTACATGCTGCCATGACACAAAACCATCACTGCAGCTGTGCATATGTGACCAGATACACGCACGTCTGCATGGAATTATAGTTATGGTGAATGCGATTATATGTGTATATATACATGTATAAATATTTATAACTCTATGTGACTTTTAAGACCGAGAGCACACTAGAAAAATAATAAGCAAAGCAAATGAACTGTTTACAAACAAGAGAAAAAGATCAATAATGTATGGCTCTTAAGCTTAGAAAAACAAACTGTATTTTGCTTATATTAGCATAAATGCAAAGTAAAGTGAAAATGACATAATTTTTATCCTATCAACTAAGCAAAAGTAAACCCGCCTGGTAACACAATGGATGGGTGTCATGTCCAATACAGGCAACTGAAGGTCTTGCTGGTAGGAGTGTAAGAAGTATAGCTTCTGGTAGGGCAGCTTACTAAGAGTTTTCAAAATTATAAATGTACACGCCTTTGATCTAATTTCTCATTTTAAGTATCTGTGCTTGTGTGCAAAAGGATGTTTGTATAAAGATATACATAGTAGTGGTGGTTTTTAATGCAGACAACTGAGCACATCTTAACTGTTCATCAGTGTGGAGCAGATTAAATAATAAGAGGCACACCTATATATTGGAACTCCATGAAGGCTCAAATAAATAAAGAAAAGTGTATTCCTGATGTGATGATGACGGATAGATAATCTGCAAAAACAAAGTGCAGAACACAGAAGTGTGTATTACGCTGCCGATTGTATAAAATATTTTAAACAATGGGAGGCATGAACATGTAAATGTTGGAAAATGCATTTTTGGCATGAGGGACTGGTTTCAGTTTTCATGGAAGACAATTTTTCCATGGACAAGGGGTGACATGGGGATGGGACAGCAGGAGGCCCCAAGCTGTGATGCTGTGCAGTTGGGCTCTTAACAGGCCGCCAGCTGGTACAGGTCCACAGCCAGGGGTTTGGGGACCTGAGGCATGGACTGTATATGGCAGGATAAAAAGAAAACTGATATGGATGATTGTCCCCAGGATGGGAGAAAAGATAGCTGGGTGACGACAGGACACATAAGAAGAGTGACTTCTCACCATCCGCCTTGTACTTTAGAATTCTGTCCCATATGTATATTAGTTAATAAAAATTAACAAAGAATCTGTTTTTAAAAATTAAGATAAAAATGAGAGTTGCCCCTTCTCTCCAACACTTTTCTTTCCATCTCTTTTTTAAGAAGCAGCTTCTTGTTGTTCGTCATTCCCTTCCTTTCCTTCCTCCACATGTAGCCTCTCTCTTCTCTCTGTTTAAATACCAAGGTCTGTGTAGGGAGGAAGTCCAAAAGTACAAATAAGATCTCCCAATTATTCATATCATTATATGTGGGTTCTCCCAAGTAACACAGTGGTCTGCAGTTTACAGAGACCAACCTGAACCGGAGGTGCACATCTGACAGTCATCACTATAAAGGTTGAGCTTTTACCCATGGAAGTACATGCAGTTGCTTCAGGAAAGTACATGGAAGGAAAATCTTTATAGAAATGTCATAAAGGGAAACAAGATTTAGCGGTTAGAGAGAACAAATATCTAAAATAGAGAAAAGTGGAAAGAAAAATTATAGAATAAGGAAAGTACGGCATCACAGAAAACAAAAGAACAGAATATTTCAATGGGAAGTGTCCATATAGTCCAGTAGAGGTAAGCACAAAATGTTAGCCCGTTGTATTGGAAACAAGCAATTTCATCAGGGAGTCACAGGTGCACTGTAGTGGGGGGAGGGGTGAGAGTGGTGAGAAGCAGAACACAGAGAGTGAGAGAGGCAAATGAAAGACAAAAGTAGCCGTGAATAAACTTCCATGATGAGTCCTCTGTCTTTGCCCTTCTAAACTAAAGCCCCACAACTCTCCATTCTATCTTTGCCTTCCTATCTCATTACTTCACTGCTGTGCCATGAGACGGACAGACAGTGCATACAGCAGCTAGAGAACAAAGGGATCTCTTGGAGCAACAGATGCAGGTCTTAAATCAGTTAATAGGCATTAGTAGAAGGTGTTATGAGAGTATGATTAATAAGGATAATTACATTAACACATTTGTTAATTGCCTACTAATGAATGGAGTGGTAATGAATAAGGGCAGATAGTGATGGCAGATAGATACATAGACAGACAGTCAGATAGACAGGTAAATAGAATGAATACTTTTAATACATAATATAATTCTATAAAGTTGACAAGGTTTATCAATTTGTGTAAGTCACATTACTACCAAGTTTTTGAAGCAGGATTTTATTATTTATTTATTTAAGACAGAGCCTCAAGCTATGGCCCTGGGTAGAGAGCCTCCAACTCCTGGGCTTAAGTAATTCTCTTCCCTCAGATTCCCAAGTAGCTAGGACTAAAGGCCCCTGCCGCAACACCCGGCTATTTTTTGGTGGTAGTTGTCATTGTTGTTTGGCAGGCCCGGGCTGGATTCGAACCTGCCAGCTCTGGTGTATGTGGCTGGCACCTTAGCCGCTTGAGCTACAGGCGCCGAGCCTGAAGCAGGGTTTTAAACTCAGGTCTTCATGACCTCAAAAATAATGGTCTTCTGCTAATACTCTTGCTATAGACACTGCTGGAGTTAAGAGGCTGAGGCATTGCACGGTTGGTGGACAGCACCACGCACACACGTATGGAGGAACATACATAGAGCTCTGATGGCTAGGGAGGCAGAGCTCTTCAATAAAATGTTCAGAAATTTGGGGTTATTTTCTGGACAATGGGAGCCCTTAAAAAGTTTTAAGGGGAAAGATGATGTATCTTGAGGAAGATAATAGATATGATGAGGTATATGTTATAGAGAGTTGGTTTTTGGTGTCTATCTCAAAAATGGAAGAGACTGGAAGTAAAAAGAACCGTTGGAAGATGATTTTGATAGACTCTGTGAAGTTGGAGAGGAAGGGAGGACTTCCCACCAGCCCACCAGGGGAGGGCAGGAAGACACTGCAGAAGGAGGATGGCTTCTGGTTTTCTCACGTGATGTCTGATAAGCCTGTGGCTCTCCAGGTAGAGATAGAAAGACAAGAAATGGAAAGGGGAAACTAGAACTGTATGAGGACTCAGACGTACTAATAAACAGTATTTAATAAAGATGGCAAGGTGCTGGGCTGTGAGCGCCAGGACTGCGCCCTCTGCTGATTGGCGTGGAGGCGGTTCTCTCAGCAGCGCACAGGCCTCGGTTTGTCCACCTGGCCGTCTTTTCAAATGCCTGTCAGTCATTTGTCTCCTTTGCCGAAATGTCTGTTCAAGTCTTTAGCTCGGCTTTAAATCAGGTTATTAATGTTTTTCTGTTAAGCCGTAGGAGTTCCTTCCGTATTGTAGAGGTTAACCCCTTGTCAGATACCCGGTTTGAAATGTTCCCTCTCTTTCTCGAGGATGCATTTTCACTGTATTGTTTCCTTTGCTGTGCAGAAAAGCAATTGGATATTGCCTATGATTTTAGTGTCACATCCATAAAATCACCGTCCAGTCCAGCGTCATGTACATTTTCCCCAGTGTTTCTCTTAATAGTTTTATAGTTTTAAAGATTTCACATTTAGGTGCTCAATCCATTTTGAGTTGATTTTGTGCATGGTGTAAGTAAGGATTCTATTTTATTCTTCTGTGTGTGCATATTTGGTTTTCCCGGTGCTGTCCACGGAAGCGCTCCTCCTTCCCCGTCTGTATTCTTGGTGTTCTCACTGGAGGTCAGTTGACCAGGAGTGCATAGAGTTATTTCTGGGCTATCTGTTATGTCCATTTTTCTGCATTGTCTGTCTTTATGCCAGTAGCAAACTGTTCTGAGATTCTTAACAATCTGAACTGTACTTGAGATTCTAGTTTATTGAGAGCTTTTATTATAAAAGGGTGTGGATCTTTATTAAATACTGTTTCTATATCTGTTGAGATGATCATGTGATTTTTGGCTGTTGAAATGATCATGTGATTTTTGGCCTCCTTTAATCTGATCTTGAAAACGTGTTTTTTGAATGCTACTTTCCTTTTAATTCTCTTGGCTTGTCATTGAGCTTGTATATATGCAAAGCATTGTCTTAGATGCCTCTGAAAATGTACTGATGAGAAAAGCACAACTTATGACTGATAATTCATTTAATGGAGCACTTGTGGTTAAAATAGAAAGAATAATACTAACGGAAGAGGCTGGACGTTCTAGTCTGTTACTATTTTTTGCGTTCTTTCTAATTCTTTTGCATTGACTACACCTGAATTAGTACGTCTGAGTCCTCATACAGTTCTAGTTTCCCCTTTCCATTTCTTGTCTTTCTATCTCTACCTGGAGAGCCACAGGCTTATCAGACATCACGTGAGAAAACCAGAAGCCATCCTCCTTCTGCAGTGTCTTCCTGCCCTCCCCTGGTGGGCTGGTGGGAAGTCCTCCCTTCCTCTCCAACTTCACAGAGTCTATCAAAATCATCTTCCAACGGTTCTTTTTACTTCCAGTCTCTTCCATTTTTGAGATAGACACCAAAAACCAACTCTCTATAACATATACCTCATCATATCTATTATCTTCCTCAAGATACATCATCTTTCCCCTTAAAACTTTTTAAGGGCTCCCATTGTCCAGAAAATAACCCCAAATTTCTGAACATTTTATTGAAGAGCTCTGCTTCCCTAGCCATCAGAGCTCTATGTATGTTCCTCCATACGTGTGTGCGGTGGTGCTGTCCACCAACCGTGCAATGCCTCAGCCTCTTAACTCCAGCAGTGTCTATAGCAAGAGTATTAGCAGAAGACCATTACTTTTGAGGTCATGACCTGAGTTTAAAACCCTGCTTCAGGCTCGGCGCCTGTAGCTCAAGCGGCTAAGGTGCCAGCCACATACACCAGAGCTGGCAGGTTCGAATCCAGCCCGGGCCTGCCAAACAACAATGACAACTACCACCAAAAAATAGCCGGGTTAGGTTGCGGACAAACCGAGGCCTGTGCGCTGCTGAGGCACCACCTCGACGTCCATCAGCTGAGGGCACAGTCGCGGCGCGCTCACAGCCCAGCACCGTGTGCCGCAGCAAGGGCGTTCTCTTCAGGGGAGCTCGGATTCAAGTAAGGATATGAGGGGGTGAAGACGGATGGCACAAGCTCACACTCACCCGAGGTGTTTATTGTTCCTAGACTCAAGGAAGCAAATAATGGAATTGTGGTATCCAGGAACAAGGGCGGGGAGCAAGAAGTTGTGAACCAACAGGTATAACGTTCCAGTTCGGCGGAGCACCGCGCCGGCAGATGTCAAGGGTCGACACAAACAAGCCTCTGAAGAGGCGGATCTCATGTTGTGAGAGTACCGCTATTCAATTTTAAATAAACTCCAAATAACTCCAATTCTTCAATATAATCCTGTATGACTTTTAATAACATGCTAATTAGATCTCATACAATTCATTTGGGATGCTCCAGGCTTGCGTACTGTGTATTATCTATTTTGTGTATGCTATCATTAGTATGTTTTAAATGGACAGTGACTTCTAACCCTTTGGGCAAAAATAATTGCCCAAATTTTCTTCTTCTTCCACAACACTCTATTAATACCTTGATCTTGCTCCTATCACTTTGAACAGAGATGACTGGCTCACCTACATGTATCTCTCAGGAAATGCAAGTTATTGGCTTTTACACTGTCCGTATACACAGTTTACATGATAGACAATTGATAAGCTTTTAACTGAAAATTCACATTTAATGATGAAAATTATAAAATAAAATAAAAGGACAATGACTAAGTTGTACACCCATACATGACATCCTGGTATTATTTTATATAGCGATATGAATCTATCACATATTATTAAAGTTCACAGAACATTTCACCAAAAAATGAATATTTATTTTAGTCAGAAAAAAATGGGACATATGTATTTATGTAAGTAAACAAGGACTCCTTGTTTCTGAGTTAGCACTCAGGGAACTTAGAAGTTGCCATTCTGTCCTAACATAAGTGGAAAGCTGAACAAACAGAAAAACCAACAACTTTCCTTAGATCCACCCGAAAAATGAGGTTACAGACCATACAGCTCCCCCAAAATTTTAAGAGGGAGAAAAACTTTAAAAAATCAAAACTTGAGCAGAAATCATGTGTGGAAACCACTTCTGGACCCAGAGTTGGAGTAGGTAGGAACCTCTAATCTTTAATGAACAAATTGCTGGAGGCTTCAACTGAACATGCCTGAGTGAAAATTTTCAAGGAAACCCATCTAGGGGTGTCTTAATCAGGTCCTCACAGTATAAATCAAGGAAAAACAATTTAATTTTCAGCAGAGGGAGGGGAAAATAACCATTTTGAACTACACAGGACCTCCTGCTATTCCCATCAAGGCCTGCTCTCCAAGAAACTATTTTATCAGATTCTTACCCGACACTGTTTTATGAAAGCCTAACTGTAACCAGCTCTAGTCTTCAATATAGAGGAAAGGAAATTCCTAGCTCCAGCTCCCTCTAGCCCTCCTGTTACACTTCATGGGGGGAAAAGTGAGAAGATCTGTAAAGTTTATGCAGGAGCCTGATTGCATTGCTGAGGGCCTATTCACTGCAAGTCCTTTCAACCAGTACATTGTGTCCACTCTTCAACAGAAAGGTATAAGGCACAGTAAAAGGCAAAAAAAGACAGACACTAAGGCTCAGAACCAGTCAGATGTGGCAGAAACATTGGAATTATGAGACTAGGATTCATGCGCTAAAAACTTTACAGAGTAGAAAACAGGAAAGAGAAGATGGATAATGTAAGCAGAAAGATGGAAATTCTAAAAAAAGAATTAAAAGGAAATTATGGAGATCAAAAACACTGTACCAGAAATTTAAAATGCCTTCAATAGTAAACTGGATGTAGCTGATTAAAAAAAAAAAATAGATACTTCCAAAACTGACAGAAGATTCAAGAATTATAAAATAAGCACAAAAGCTTTCACAAGCATGGGAATATCAGAAAGAGAAGAAAGAAGAAAAGTAACACAAGCAATATTTGAAGCAATAATTACTGGATATTTTTCCATCTTAATCTCAAAGACCAAACCATAAATCTAGGAAGCTCAGAGAACACCTGTAAATGCAAAACAGAAACCTGTACTTACATATGTCCTATTTAAACTTCTGAAAATCAAAAGTAATAAAAAAATAAGTCTTGAAATAAGCCAGATGAAAGAGCACCTTAACCACAGAGTAAAGGCCAAAATTACATCTAATTTCTTCTCAGAAACTTTACAAGTAAAAAAATAGTGAAGTGAAATATTTCAAGAGAAAATATTCTACCAACCTGGAATGCTGTATGCTGAAAAATTAATCCTTCAAAAGTGAGGGAGAAATAAAAAGTTTCTCAATCCTACAAAAATTGAGGAAATTTGTTACCAGTAAACAAGCTTTGCAAGAAATGTTAAGATTTTTTTTAGAGAAAAGGAAAATGATATAGGTTAGAAATTTGGGTCAGAAAATGATATAGTAAAAAAAAAAACAAGAAAATGATATAGGTCAGAAATCATAAAGGGATAAAGACCATTAGAGAATAAATAAATGAAAGTAAAATACAAAATTTTATTTTTCTTAACTGATCTATCAACAGTCTGTTCAAAATAAGAATAGTGACAACTCATTTAATTATGTATGCACATATAATACCTATACATATATATTTACATGCAATGTATAAATGAAATGAAAAACACATACAAAGGACAGGGACAGGAGGAAGGAGTTAGGAATATTTTGTTATTTTAAGGTACTTGCACCACTGGTGAAAGTGGTCTTGCATGAGTTGAAGAGTATATTGGAAACCACAGGGAAACCACTACAAATTGTTTAAAGAAAATAACTGATATGCTAAGAAAGGAGGGAAGATGAAATCATATAAAATGTTCAGTTAAAATCAGTGAAGGTAGAAAAAATGTGGAAGGCAAAAATAGAAACAAATAACACAGACAACAAATACAAACAGTGACACATATGCATATATTAGCCCAATTACATCAATAATCTCTCTAAACATAAATAATCTAACTACACAAATTAAAAGACAGAGATCGTCCATATGATTCAAACAGCAAGATATAACTACATGCTATATGTTATCTCTAATTATAAACAGAGCTTAAATCCAAAGACACACTTAGATTAAAAGTAAAAAGATGGGAAAGAAAAACCATGCTAACAATAATTCAAAGAAAGCAGGTGTAGCACTATTGCTTTCAGACAGAACAGAAGGAATCAATATGCTAAGAACACCTAACAACCCTGACGTGTGTACACCTAACAGAGCATCAAAACACTCCAGGCAAAAGCTAATAAAACTGCAAAAAATAGACAAATCCCTTATTATAATGGAAGATTTTAACATCCACTATCAGAAATGGAATAATACAGCAGGCAGAAAATCAGTAAGAATACAGTTGAACTCAGTAGAACCGTCGATCAACTGGGTATAATTGGCATCTACAAACTATTTCATACAACAGCAGCAGATTACATTCTTCTAGGGCAGCAGTCCTCAGCCTTTTTAGCACCAGGGACCAGTTTCATGAAAGATAATTTTCCTATGGATCACAAGTTGAGGGGAGAAGATGGTTTTGACTTGAGTCTGGAAGTGATTTATTTATTATGGCCTCTGTGCAGTCAAACCTCTCTGCTGATTCTATTTCGTATTTGCAGCTGCTCCCCAGGACTGACACCACTGCTTCGGATCATCAGGCATTAGATTGTCAGAAGGAGCACGCAACCCAGACCCCTTGCATATGTGGTTCATAGTGGGGTTTGCAGCTCTGTGAGAACCTACTGCCCTGCAATCTGACAGCAAGTGGAGCTCAGGCAGTGATGTGAGTGATGGGGAGTAGAGAAGTGGTAAGTACAGATGAGGCTTCAATTGCTACTCACCTCCTGCTGTGTGGCCTGGTCCTAACAGGTCAGAGAGTGGTGATAGCTGTGGCTGAAGGATGGAAGGATTGGGGACTATAGTTCTAGAGTTCATTTTCATCAATATAGACAACATTCTGGGCTGTGAAACACACCTTAACAAATTTAGAATAATAGAAGTAATACAATATCTGCTGTTAATCCACAAGGAAATTAAATTAGAAATTAATAAGAGAAGGATAACTGGAATACTCCCAAATACTTGGTTATCAAAAAACACCTACCATTAGACCCAGGTATCCCATTACTGGGTATCTACCCATAGAAAAGAAGTCATTATATCAAGAAGACACACATACACCCTCATGTGTAGCACAGCACCATTCACAATTGCAAAGATATGGAAGCAACTTACGTGCCCATCAATTCATGTGTGAATAAAGAAAATGTGGTGTATATATGCTGTGGAGTACTACTCAGCTCTACAAAGAATTGAAATATGTTTTTTTGCAGCAAGATGGATAAAGCTAGAGACTATTATCCTAAGTAAAATATCTCAGGAATTGAAAAATAAATACCACATGTTTTCACTTCTAAGAGGGAGCTAGATCATGGGTATATACCATCAAAGTGATTAATGGGCATTGGAAACTAAGAAAAAAGGAAAGTGGGACGGAGATGAGGGGTCAAAAATTACCTACTGGCTACAATGTACACTATTCTGGTGACAGATATACTAAAAGCCCAGATGTTACCAATATTCAATTCATGTATGTAACATAAAACACTTGTACCCCCAAATCTATTGAAATGATAATAATAATAATAAACATTTTTAAGTAACACATGGGCCAAAGAATAAATCTAAAAAATTTTTGAGTTAAATGAAAATTAAAATACAACTTAAAATTTGTAGGATACAGTGAAAGCAGTCCTTAAAGAGAAATTTATGTTGTTAAATATATATAATAAAAAAGAAAAAGATTTAAAATGAATGATCTAAGCTTACACCTTAGGAAACTTGAAAAAGAAGAGCAAATTAAATCCAAAAATAACCATAAAAATATAAAAATTAGAGCCAAAATCAATAAAACTGTAAATAAGAAATAAATAGAAAAAAATCATTATTACCAAAAGCTGGTGCTTTGATAAGTTCAATAAAATCAGCAAGTCTCCAGCCAAGCTAACTAAGAAAAAAATAATAAAGAGAAAAAACCATTTACTAATATGAGAAATAAAATAAGGTATATCACTCAAAATTGCTTAGAGAGTAAAAAGATAATAAGTAAATATTATGAACAAATCCATGCTCACAAAGTTGATAACTGAGGTGAATGGACCAGTTTTTTAAATGACAAAATCTGTAAAAATTCACACACACACACACAAAATAGACAACCTAAATAGGCCTATAGTCCTATTAAAATGTAAATTTATAATAAATAAATTTCCAAAACAGAAAGCACCACACCCAGGTGGATTCACTAGTTAATTCTACCCAACATTTGAGGAAGAAATTAAACCAGTTACCTACAATCTCGTTCAAAAGATAAAAGTAGAGGGTGTCTTCCCGACTAATTCTGTGAGACCAACAGAACACTAATAACAAAACTAGAAAAACAATGACAAGGAAAAAAAAAACCTACAAATCAATATCTCTCATGAACACAGGTGCAAACCCCTTTGCAAAATGGTAGTAAATCAGAAACAACATGTATAAAAGTATTATTCACCACAACAAAGTGAGATTTATCCCAGTATGCTAAAGAGAAAATTGGATTTGACAAAATCCAATACCCATTCATAATAAAAATCCAGTAAAATATGAAAGGAAGGAAACATTTTCAAACTGATAAAGACATCTACCACAAACCTAGCAATATAATCAATGATGAGAAACTTGAAGCTTTTTTTTGTTTGTTCTTTTTGCAATTTTTGCCCAGGGCTGGGTTTGAACCCACCACCTCCAGTATATGGGGCCAGCACCCTACTCACTGAGCCACCCCAAAACTTGAAGCTTTTTCACTAAGATCAAAAACAATATAAGGTGTCTTCGCTCACCACTGCTGGAAGGTCTAGGGAAGTAAAAGGTATTCGGATAGGTGAAGAAGAAATAAAACTATGTTTCTTTGTAGATTTTTTTATGTAGCAAATCAGAAAGAATCAACCAAAAAGCTCCTAGAAAAAATAGGCTATTTTCCTGAAGTTACAGTATATAAAGTAATACAGAAAAGTTCATCATTTCCTAAAAGCACATTTTCATTCACATTGACATTCCCTCAAACATGGAACACTCAGATATTTCAGATATCTAATGTAAAAAAAATAACAAAATATGTACAATATCTCCATGAGGAAACTATAAAACTCTGATGAAAGATATCAAAGTAGAACTAAGTAAATGGAGAGATACTTTGTGTTTATGGACGGAAAAACTCAGTATTGTCTCTACATCAATTCTTCCCCTTAACCCCATTTAAAATCTCAGCAAGTTATTTTTTTGGATATCAATGAACTGATTCTAAAGAATGGAGAGTGAAAATACCCAGAATAGCCAACACGTTATTAAAAACAACAACTTTGGAAGACTGACACTGTCTGACTTCAAGACTCACTATAAAGTTACAGTAATAAAGAGAGTGTGATACTGATCAAAGAATAGACAAATCAATGGAAGCAAAATAAAGAACCCAGATGTAAATCTACACAAATATAGCTAACTGATCTTAAAGAAAGAAGCAAGGATACCATTTAATACAATGCAGCAAATGTTGGCTTGTCAAGAAATGGTGCAGGAGCAGCTAGACATCCACATGCAGAAGATCTGAGTCTAGACAGACCTTACACCCTACACAAAATTAACTCAAAATGGATCATGGACTTAAATGCAAAACAGAAAACTATAGTACATCCAGAAGATAACTTAGGAGAGAATCTAGATCAGATACAATACCAAAGAAAGAAAATAATTGACAATATGGGCTCCACTAAAATCAAAAACTTTTGCTCTAAGAAAGACAATGTCAAGTGAATAAGAGGACAAGTCAGAGACTGAGGGAAACATGTGAAAGAGATGCAGCTTGTAAAGGACTGTTATCCAAAATGCACAAAGAACTCTTTAAACTCAGCAATAAGGAAAGGAGCAACCTGATTAAAAAATGGACAAAAGGCTTGAACAGACACTACATCAAAAAAGATACCAAGTAAACAAATAAAACAATGCTCTTCCTGTGTTATCAAGGAAATGCAAACTAAAACAATGGTGCCATCCACTGGACACCTGTTAGCACGGCCAAAATCTGAAACACAGGAGACACCAACAATGTTAAGGATGGGCAGCAACAAGAGCTCTCATGGACTGCTGGTGTGAATGCAAATAGTAGGCTGTAATACAATGTGGTGGTTTTTAGAAAACTAAACATACTGTTATCATATGATGCAACAATCTCACACTTCGTTAACTACCCAAAGGAACTGAAAACTTATGTCCATACAAAAACCTACATATGGATTTTTATAACAGCTTTATTCATAATTGCCAAAACTTAGAAGCAACTGAGATGTCCTTCAGTGGCTGAATGTTATTCAGCAACAAAAAGGATGAGCTACCAAGCCATAAAAAGACACGTAAGAAACTTAGATGTGTACTACTCAGTGAAAGAAGTCAATGTAAAAAGGCTACATACAGTAGGATTCCAAATATTTGACACTGTTAAAAAAGACAAAATTATGGAGACAGTAAGAAGATCATGATTGTGAGAGGTTAGGGCTGGAAAAGAGAGCATAGGCAGACATAGAGTATATTTAGGGTAATGAAACTATTCTGCATGATACTGTAAGGGGGAGAAAATATCATCACCTGTATCTCCAAAAATAGAGTGTCCCAAAAGTCACCCATATGGTCACCACACATAAGAAAAATGGGAAATTGCAGCTACACATACCTTTATTTACAAAATATTCATTGTAAAATTTTATGCAATATTTTTTCTCCATATGTAGGCTACCTCTTTGTAAAATTTTGCAGTGAATATTGTGTAAATACAGGTATAATTGACTATAATTTCCAATTTTCCCTGTATATGGCAACTTTATGGGTGACTTTTAGGAAACCCTGGACATAGAATATGCCGCACTAAGAATGAGGCCCACCTAAAGTTAAGGATGGATTTGGAATAATAATGAAGCATCACTCTGAACAAGGGTGCCGCTGTCTCCCCACGGTGACTTGCCTTCATTCTAATGTTGTTTCCTTCAATTCCACCCAACTTTTTTTTTTTTAGACAGTCTCAAGCTGTCCTAGATAGAGTATCTTGGTGTCATAGCTCACAGCAACATTCAACTCTTGGGCTTAAGTGATTCTCTTGCCTCAGCCTCCACAGGCGCCTGCCACAACGCCCGGCTATATCTCTTCACCTAACTTTTTATTTGGAAAGGTGTAATACTTACATAAAATTTGTTGAAATAACTTCAAGGCACTGTCCTCTTCTGTATGAATTTTCTCATGTTCTAGTGAAATTCTTCCAGAGATTTGCATTAGGAAGGCATTGCTTTTACAGCCCACAGGCACGAGAACTTAAAGAGCAAGAGGAAGTGAAAGGAAAATTAGGGCAAGGAAACAGATAAAAGAAATCACTCATGAGGAAGAATCAGCAGAAAACTCCAGGCAACATGAAGAACCAGTCCAGAACAACCCCGCCAAGGGACCATGAGGTAGCTACTGCAGAGGATTCCACCTATAAAGAAATGTTAGGAATGACAGAAAGGGAATTTAGAATACACATGATGAAAACAATGAAAGAAATGATGGAAACAATGAAGGAAACTGCTAATAAAGTGGAAAATAACCAAAAGGAAATCCAAAAACAGAATCAAATAAGAGATGAACGATATGCAGAATATAAAAAGGATATAGCAGAGCTGAAGGAACTGAAACAGTCAATTAGGGAACTTAAAGATGCAATGGAAAGTATCAGCAACAGGTTAGACCATGCAGAAGAAAGAATTTCAGAGGTAGAAGACAAAGTTCTTGAGATAACTCAGATAGTAAAAGAGGCAGAAAAGAAGAGAGAGAAAGAAGAACATTCACTGTCAGAATTCAGAAAAGTAAAATCTCTAGTAACCTCAATCAGAAATGATAAAAGGGAAATAACAACTGATCCCACAGAGATACAAGAGATCATCTCTGAATACTACCAGAAACTCTATGCCCAGAAATTTGACAATGTGAAGGAAATGGATCAATATTTGGAATCACACCCTCTCCCTAGACTTAGCCAGGAAGAAATACAGCTCCTGAATAGACCAATTTCAAGCACTGAGATCAAAGAAACAATAAAAAATCTTCCAACCAAAAAATGCCCTGGTCCAGATGGCTTCACTCCAGAATTTTATCAAACCTTCAAGGAAGAGCTTATTCCTGTACTGCAGAAATTATTCCAAAAAATTGAGGAAGAAGGAATCTTCCCCAAAACATTCTATTAAGCAAACATCACCCTGATACCAAAACCAGGAAAAGACCCAAACAAGGAGAATTTCAGACCAATCTCACTCATGAATATAGATGCAAAAATTCTCAACAAAATCCTAGCTAATAGATTACAGCTTATTATCCAAAAAAGTCATTCATCATGATCAAGTAGGCTTCGTCCCAGGGATGCAAGGCTGGTTTAACATATGCAAGTCCATAAACGTTATCCACCATATTAACAGAGGCAAAAATAAAGATCACATGATCCTCTCAATAGATGCAGAAAAAGCATTTGATAAAATCCAGCATCCTTTTCTAATTAGAACACTGAAGAGTATAGGCATAGGTGGCACATTTCTAAAACTCATTGAAGCTATCTATGACAAACCCACAGCCAATATTTTACTGAATGGATTAAAACTGAAAACTTTTCCTCTTAGAACTGGAACCAGACAAGGTTGTCCTCTGTCACCTTTACTATTCAACATAGTGCTGGAAGTTCTAGCCAATACAATTAGGCAAGACAAGGAAATAAAGGGAATCCAAATGGGAGCAGAGGAAGTCAAACTCTCCCTCTTTGCTGACGACATGATCTTATACTTAGAGAACCCCAAAGACTCAACCACAAGACTCCTAGAAGTCATCAAAAAATACATTAATGTTTCAGGATATAAAATCAATGTCCACAAGTCAGTAGCCTTTGTATACACCAACAACAGTCAAGATGAGAAGCTAATTAAGGACACAACTCCCTTCACCATAGTTTCAAAGAAAATTAAATACCTAGGAATATATCTAATGAAGGAGGTGAAGGACCTCTATAAAGAAAACTATGAAATCCTCAGAAAGGAAATAGCAGAGGATATTAACAAATGGAAGAACATACCATGCTCATGGACGGGAAGAATCAACATTGTTAAAATGTCTATACTTCCCAAAGCAATCTACCTATTCAATGCCATTGCTATCAAAATACCAACATCGTACTTTCAAGATTTGGAAAAAATGATTCTGCATTTTGTATGGAACCGGAAAAAAACCCGTATAGCTAAGGCAGTTCTCTGTAACAAAAATAAAGCTGGGGGCATCAGGATACCAGATTTTAGTCTGTACTACAAAGCCATAGTGCTCAAGACAGCATGGTACTGGCACAAAAACAGAGACATAGACACTTGGAATCAAATTGAAAACCAAGAAATGAAACTAACATCTTACAACCACCTAATCTTCGATAAACCAAACAAGAACATACCTTTGGGGAAAGACTCCCTATTCAATAAATGGTGTTGGGAGAACTGGATGTCTACATGTAAAAGACTGAAACTGGACTCACACCTTTCCCCACTCACAAAAATTGATTCAAGATGGATAAAGGACTTAAATTTAAGGCATGAAACAATAAAAATCCTCAAAGAAAGCAGAGGAAAAACACTGGAAGATATTGGCCTGGGGAAAGACTTCATGAAGAAGACTGCCATGGCAATTGCAACAACAACAAAAATAAACAAATTGGACTTCACTAAACTGAAAAGCTTCTGTACAGCTAAGGAAACAACAACCAAAGCAAAGAGACAACCTACATAATGGGAAAGGATATTTGCATATTTTCAATCAGACAAAAGCTTGATAACTAGGATCTATAGAGAACTCAAATTAATCCACATGAAAAAAACCAACAATCCCATATATCAATGGGCAAGAGACATGAATAGAACTTTCTCTAAAGATGACAGACGAATGGCTAACAAACACATGAAAAAATGTTCATCATCTCTATATATTAGAGAAATGCAAATCAAAACAACCCTGAGATAGCATCTAACCCCAGTGAGAATGGCCCACATCACAAAATCTCAAAACTGAAGATGCTGGCGTGGAGAGAAGGGAACACTTTTACACTGCTGGTGGGACTGCAAACTAGTACAACCTTTCTGGAAGGAAGTATGGAGAAACCTCGAAGCACTCAAGCTAGATCTCCCATTTGATCCTGCAATCCCATTACTGGGCATCTACCCAGAAGGAAAAAAATCCTTTTATCATAAGGACACTTGTACTAGACTGTTTATTGCAGCTCAATTTACAATCGCCAAAATGTGGAAACAGCCTAAATGTCCACCAACCCAGGAATGGATTAACAAGCTGTGGTATATGTATACCATGGAATACTATTCAGCCATTAAAAAAAAATGGAGACTTTACATCCTTTGTATTAACCTGGATGGAAGTGGAAGACATTATTCTTAGTAAAGTATCACAAGAATGGAGAAGCATGAATCCTATCTACTCAATTTTGATATGAGGACAATTAATGACAATTAAGGTTATGGGGGGGGAAGCAGAAAGAGGGACGGAGGGATGGGTGTGGGGCCTTGGAGTGTGTCACACTTTATGGGGGCAAGACATGATTGCAAGAGGGACTTTACCTAACAATTGCAATCAGTGTGACCTGGCTTATTGTACCCTCAATGAATCCCCAACAATAATAAATAAATAAATAAATAAATAAATAAATAAATAAATAAATAAAAATAGCTATATAAAAAAAATAATAAAATAATGAAGCATCAGTGTAGGGTCACCAATTGTAACAAATGTACTACCACTGTTCAGAAAGTCTGTCAATAGTAGAGGAGGTTGTATGTGTGTAAAGTCTAGGAACCCGCCTTAATTTCCCCCCAGTTTTACTGTGAAACCAAAGCTGCTCTATAAAATCAAATTCATTTATAAATTAAAAAAGAAGAAAGCAGAAAAACAGTTGTCAATTGCCAGTTCTGGTGACAACAGAGGTCTTAAGGAATAACTGAGATACACAATCTTCAATACACAAAGATATGCTTGTATCAAATGTTTCCACGAATCTTTTTCATAAAGTAGTAGGATAATCATGAAATTATTGATATTATCTTAACTGCATTAAAGTTCTAATCTTTTCTTTCTAATTTAGGTACAAAACAGAGTTATCTATACTAGAATTCCTTTCTAGATTTTAAATAATTTAGTATGAGTAAAAGCAAAGGTTTAATCTTGTAAGTTTGTAATAACCTATTTTATACCAAATAGTAACAATGAAAATTGAATGCTTCATTCTGGACTCTTTTCCACATTAATTTCCAGACAGGACCCATAGCACATTCCACATACGATTTGTGAAAGGAAAACCTCTCTGTGCTCTCTCCTCATCTCCTGTCAGCCTAGAGAACAAGATGAGCTTCTTTTATATTATGACACAGAGATAATTTATCAACTGGAGAGCACGAACAATCCTTTATTCAGCAATGTGACAAAAGGTTATTTAGCTTCTGGCATCTACTATCATTCTTGCAAGAAC
Organism: Nycticebus coucang; assembly: GCF_027406575.1. Lineage (NCBI taxonomy): Eukaryota > Metazoa > Chordata > Mammalia > Primates > Lorisidae > Nycticebus > Nycticebus coucang. The sequence goes on along the minus strand of NC_069799.1, from coordinate 3,366,329 downwards.
CAGACCCAAGAGCCAATATAATAATTAATAAATTTCCAACATCTGGGCAGTGAAACAATTTTTATGAATGTTAAACAATGCCAATGGCAAATGAAAACCTTCCCTTCTCATATTTATCTATCTGAACCTTTCACTGCAGAGCCAGATTCACCCGAGTTCTGGCTATAAAGTGGGGATAGTGATGACATACTAGGAAGAAATTACACAATTTGGGAAATCCATATTACTAAGTGTCATTTAATCTTATGGATAGTGATGACATCATCCACTGGGCCTAATGGAGTCTAACTCTTGCCAAGATTAGCGCATCAAGTTAGAGGATCAGTGAGTGATATCAATCATCACACTGAGTAAAAGAGCCAAACTCAAAGAAGGAAGCTGGAGTCGCAGGTTCCCTACTTGTTCTGCAGCAGCCTCCTCATAATTACATTAAAAAGGACAAATATCCTATGGTAAAATGATATTTTTTTCTTCTGGGTAGATACCTAGTAATGGGATTGTGGGATCAAATAGAAGGTCTATTTTTAGCTCTTTGAAGATTCTCCATACTTCTTTCCAAAAAGGCCATATGAGGTTGCAGTCCCAAGAACAATGTGTAAGTGTTTTCTCTCTGGACTCTGCCCACTATCTGCAGCTTTGGGACTTGATGACATGGACTATTCTCATTAGGGTCAGGTGATATCTCAACTTGGTTTTAATTTGCATTTCTCTGATGAGTAGGGACAATCAGCATTTTTTCATGTGTGTGTTAGCCATTCATCTGACTTCTTCAGAAAAGGTTCTGTTCATGCCTCTTGCCCAGTGATAGATGAGATTGTTTTCTCTTTTCCTCACACTAGAATGTTTATCACAGCTTAGTTGACAATCAGAAAGATGTGGAAACAACCCAAGTGCCCATCAACCCATGAATGGATAAATAAACTATGGTGTATGTATACTATGGAATATTACTCAGCCATTAGAAAAGATGGAGACGCCACATCTTTTGTATTTACCTGGAAGGATTTGGAGAATGTCCTCCTAAGTAAAGTATCACAAGAAAGGAAAAGCAAGCATCCAGCGTACTCAGTACTAATATGAAACCAACACATGAACAACTACATGCCCATATGAGAGGGAAACATACTTAAATTCAGTAAGGTGGAGAGCAGGGGGTGGGCTCTCGGCTACCCAGTACAATGCAGGGTATGAATGTTGGCACGCCTCTTGGTGAAGGGCTCAACTGCGACTTAGACTTTGCTTAACAAATGCAGACAATGTAAACTAATTGTGTATACCCTGACTTTAATCTGAAAATTTGAAAAGGAGAAAAATATGTTACAGTCAATTATTTGGAATTAAATAATTCCAAACTTTGGAAAATTTAAGTCCACTTTACACTGTGATTCTGTAATTACACTGTAATTGAAGAATTTACTCTGCCACATTGCTCCTTATGTAAATTCTTGTTACAGCCTAATGAGATTCCTATCAATTCAATTCCTGTGGCTAAAAACTCCGTTGTTTACTAAGTGTACTGTGGGTGTTTACGTCCTTCACATCATGGATGAGTTTGAAATTGAAATTAGATATTCCCATACTTGATAAAGCAAATCCATTCTCCTAAGATCAACTTGCTAATTAAAAAGGCAGAAAATTTGATGAAGTTCCTGCTTCGACATTATTCTTAAATACAGACCCTGTGGGAAAGAAATTGGAACCTATTCCAGTGGCAGTATCTTTCTGGTGGCCCTAGCAGGATGGAACTGTGAAGTGAGGCTGTGAGAGGGACGCCAGGACTCTGAGGCGGTGGTGGTCGCGGGTGGGAAGAGGCCTGGAGCGAAGGCGCTGGCGGGGCCGCAGCGGCATCGGGGCGTCGGGGGCGCAGCTGGCGAGGAAGGCGGTCGGGCGGGCTCGACCCCAGGACGGGCCTCGTGCCCAGCGTAGCCGCCAGCCTGGACCGCGAAGTGCGATCTGACTGGAGCACTAGACCCGTGGAGCAAAGGGAGTAGCCGCCAGCAATCCTGAGCTGCAGGACAAGCGCCCCAGGTCGCACACCGGAGAACGCGGTGAACAGGGGCGTAGACGCCCCGCGCGGTGTGGGGGGGACCGGGAGGCGGCAGGGCGGGAGCGACGGCCGAGGGTGGGAAGCCCCCAGCCTGCGCCAACCTGCCGTGCTCTCCAGCAGGCGCAGGTGTGGCGACGTCGCCTCGTGCAGACTATCCTGCTTTACTTTCGCTTTCCCGGGATAGTTCCCATCATCTCAACCAAGACCGAGCAGAAAAGAAAAGTCCCTGAAGAACAGGAAATCGCCCAAGACACAATAGGATCTGTGAGAATAAAACAATTACTAATATGCACCATAAATTAACTCATTGATCAGACAGAAGGAGTGTATGCACTGGTCACCCTGACTACAAAACAAAAGAACTGCTGATCAAAGTACTAAAAATTATGAGCAGAAATTACAAAGGCAGGAAGAAAAAGCCAAGGGAAAAATAAGGAAGGAGCTACAAGTTACACTCTTTCAGCAGTTATATGTTAGCTATTAAAAGTAGACAAAAAAAACTAACTAAAGTAGATCTTTGTTATGGGGAAAAAACACTAGGAAAAAAACACAGGCAGAATTTTACAACACAGTAATTCTATCACTACTAGGTATTGGATACGTGATATGTACTTCTCAATGTGAATTTACTATTTTATTCCATTAATGAGGCAATATGAAGGAGTAGTAACACCGTCTTTATACAGTTGAGTAAACTGAATAGTGTCTGAATACATTGCCCATCTCGTCACAAAACTACATAGAAAAGGGAAAGATTAAACTCAGATACATTGCTTTAAACCCCGCATCCTTCCTAAAACCACCATGTGCTCTCAATGACAAGTGTCGGGAAAAGTGCACCATTATTAGGAAACGTGACACTTACGTTCACAGTTACGGTCATTCTCGGTGCTCACACACATACTGTCATGCACATTTCAGGAAAGCAAGGGAAGATGTACTGCATTTAGAAATAATTTTATCTACATAATATATGAAAACATATATGTAATTTCTTCACTTATGTAGCACATAAATAATCAACAATTAATTGCAAAAAAAAAAAAAATCACTAAAACAGAGGGTTAATTGCTAATTTGCTTAAGGCCAGGTACCACACTGGAAAAACTAAGTAGAACTATAATTTCAATAGCAATTGCAGAATCTAAATATATTATCTTTTATTGGGGGTTACTACCATAACTGAAACCCTCCATTCAAATAACAAAAACAATATCCCTTTAAGACAAGAAGGCTACTTGTGCTCTCCCTATTTCACTTTAATTGTATGGACGTGATTTTCCTTTACCAACCATGAAAAGATTCCTAGACCAACTCCTCTATTCTCAGTATGACAGAATGTTAAGAGTGCTTCTTGGTCCCTTCTTCTCTTCAAAGGTATAGATTCATATGGACAAGAACAGGGTGAACATCATGCTATTTCTTTCCTATCATCAGCAAACACGTATTTATTCCTTATAGTGGAAGTGGAAAATTTAATCCAAAAGAATAAGCTCCCACAGAGAAGTGTGAAGCAGCAGGTGTTCAGGGCCTCAGCTTTACTTTAAGATCACGGGTTCAGCCTGAAGTGAGAAGGGTGTGTGCTAACAGGATAGAGATGTAAAATAATATCACATATTAGAGCAAGGAGTTTACAAAACTATTTGAAAAACCGAAGTGTTGTAACTTATTTTGAATGTAGAACTTGTGATATCCTTTTTCATTTCAACTTTTCTTTTTAAAATTAAAGTGTTCCCTTTAAAGAGTTTTTATGAATGAAGACCAAACACAGTGGATTGCACAGCTGCACTTGTAATAGCATAATGCAGGGGTTCTTGACTACTTTTGTTTTATGGGCTACTTGGCAATCTGATGAAACAAGTTCATTTCCCAGAAAAATGTTTTAAAGTTCATAAAAATATATAGAATTCAAAAAAATAATCGGTCATACTATTAGCAATATTTTAAATAATTTGTATTTGTATTATGGTAATTTATGCGCCTGCTAGCAAAATACATAACAAAACATAGTAGGTCTAATAACTACCACAATTCAAAGTAGGTATGAATAAAAGTGATATTTTGAAATGTCTGCAACATTTATAAAATAACATTAAATATCTGTGATTTCCATGAGTGATGAAGTCACAGTTAAATCCGGTTGCTATGTGTTACCTCAATTCATCATACAGGGAAATGCTGCAATTCAGCAGAGGATGATGAATTTTCCCAAGAGACATTGGGAGTTTAAAACAAAACTGGAGTAATATAACGACAAAATCAGTGAAATCTAAAAGTTACAGAAAGTTTTACTCAGTCTTCTTTTGTTCAAATCTGAAATACATGGACTCTGACACAAGGAGGCTTCCTACATATAAAATGATAACCATCTAAGCTTTCCAAGTTCTCTTCTAGTAAAGGAGTTCTAGCAAAGGATAGAAAAAGTCCTTTACTAAAGCAAAAGTTAACAAACATCATCTGGATAATGAAAAGTATAATAATATAGTATAATAATATATAATAATACAGTCAGGGCTCAAGGTTTATGGGAAACAATTAAGCAAAAACATTGTGTTTTATTTTGTTCATGAACTTATTTATAGACACCAAGTGTTGCTGTATGTTAGTGGCTTTAGAGATACCTTGGACCAATTATTATTGAAATTGATGCTTATGCATTTGCTCATCCATCAAATACATAAAACTTCTGATATAAAAAAGGCATTATTTGGGGGTGTTGTGAAGCATTGAGCAATAAATACAGTTCTTTATCCCATGGAGCGTACTTCATATATCACACCAGGTAAGGTCAACTTCAAACACATCGTTGTTTTAGTCACTATTTAATAATTGCACTAAATTCAACGATTGGGAGGACTGTGCTGCCAGTGAGGGCTGAAGAGAGCTGAGGATCTGGAAGGGTCGGGGAGGGCTGCTCAGGAAGCGCTGTTGGTGCTTAGTTTGGCTGAATGTGTAGTACAGTGAATACGTGGTTTAGGTGAAAGCAGATGACCAAGGCCACAATGGACGCAGCGAACGCTCAGCACGGCCCCAATGGAAGGTGCCACGGTTCTGAGACAGAGTCCTCTGGAGGAAAATAGCACGGAATAAAGCCAAAGGCGTTGGGCAGAACAAATTCTAACTGCTCATCACGGCTACCCTGAACAGGTGGTCATCAACCAGAGGAAGCTAGCAGAGTTTTTAACGCAAGCAGTGATGTGATTGATCTATGTTCTTTTTTGAAAAACTTTTTATATTTATTTTTTCCGATTTCAGATTAATGTATGGGTACAAACGATGAAATTACCCTGTTTGTGTTTGCTAGGCGAAGTCCAAGTTGTAGTTGAGCCTTCACCCTGGAGGTGTGCCAGGTACACTTACATTATGCTTGTTAGGTGAGACCTTACCAAATCTCCACCTCTCCTCCTCCCCAGTTCCCCCTTTCTTAAATTTAATTGTGTTTTTCTCTTATGTGGGCATGTAGTTGTTCATCTACTAGTTTCATATGAGTTTTGAGTATAATAGATCCTTGCTTTTCCATTCTTGTGATACTTAGAAGAATGTTCTCCAAATCAATATAAAGGATGTAAAGTTTCTATTTTTTTCATGGCTGAATAGTATTCCACAGTCTACACATGCCATAGTTTATTGTGAACTGATGGACATTTGGGTTGTTTCCACATCTTGGTTATTGTGAATTGAACTGTGATAAACATCCTAGTACAAATGTCCTCATGGTAAAATGTTTTTTGTTTTTTTTTTTTTTCTTCTGGATAGATGCCTAGTAAAAGCTCTCTGAGGATTTTCCTTACTTCTTTCCAAAAAGGCTGTGTTAGTTTTTGGCTGTAACATGGCAGCTGGACATGTGCACGGTGCTCACTTAGGATCAGCACTGAAAGCTGCAGTTTTTTTTTTTTTTTTTTAATTCCAGGTTAATTTCTTTAATACAAATAATTAGATTACAATGTTTGCATTTGTTAGGTATGGTCCCTGTTGTAGTTGTGCCCCACCCCCAAGAGGCTGCTGTTGGATCTTCCTAGCTACCTCAAACTTGACAAGTCCATAACTAGACACAGACCTCCCTTCCTTCCCCTCACACACATATGTTTATTCAGCCTCCTCTTCATTCTGGGTCACGTCAATGATATCTCTCTTTAAGTGACTTGAGTCAGGAAACAGGGGATCATCCTGGACACCTAACTCTTTTCACCCCCTTTACCAAGTCATCACTGTTAATTCATGAATCCTCCTTGAATTTTCATACTTCCAGTTTCTACGGCCATACTTGAGTTCTATCATTTTAACCTCTGCCTATAGTTGGTATGAAGCCAGATTGGAGTGTGGTGAAGAGTGAATGGGAAAGAACTCATGGAAATCCTAGGAGTAAACAGGTCTTTAACCTTGGGCTATGAATGGCAGCAGACTGGTTAGGATAGCAGATGTGCGGTGAAGAAATCTAAAGGGGAATTCAGGGAAGATGGCTGACTGGTAGCAACCCTCAGCAGAGGCTCCTGAGCAGAGGAAGAAAATCTGGATGGAATCAGACTCAATGAGCCAAAGGTGGGGAGCTGAGCCAAGAAAGAAGTTTAGCAAGCTGTAACTCCAAGGGAGACCATTCAAGAAAACAAGTTTCAGGTACAAAGCCTATTGACTAGAGGATGGGAGACCCCTCCCCCAAGCAGGAGGCCTGCTGCAGGCTATCTGCAAACGAACAGGGAACAAAAGACCTGTCATTTTACCTCGCTGGAGAGAACCGCTAAACTCCAGGTCTCTTTCTCCAGTGAGGTCCCACTTACGAACCTAGATACCACACTGCCAGGCATAAAATTGAAAAAATATTTTCCCCCACAAGTCCAAATTCTTGGTCCACCCTTCCCCCTCACATGGCGGTCTGAAGTTCTGCCCCCTGCAGAGCACAGAGTGTTTGGTCTTGTCCTGAGAGATCTGGACATAGTGTGGACTGCCAACCAGCAGGATGGAATTTGTGACTAACCGGGGGATAAAAGGGTGTGGGTAGAAAGGGACACTCCATGAGAGGAGGAGCAGTTGCCTTGTTATGACTATGCCCAGCCAGTGGTGGTGTTGATCCTCAGTTTGGGCTACATCTGGCAGGACGGGGTGCAGAACCCCCAGCTCTGGTGGCACCCACAGCAGGAGAGTGGTTGCCCCATGTGGATTGAGTTTGGCAGACAGGACTAGTCCCCAGCCTCTCCTGGGCCTGTGAGCAGAGGCTTGGTAGGCATGGACTGAGACCTGAGAGCAAGGGTGTAGTCCTCTGATTCCAACAGAACCATCAAGGAATGGTTTGCTGAGTGTGAACCAAGACCTGAGGGTTAGGGTGTGGTCCCCTGTATCCAGCGGGGCTAGTGAGCAGAGGCTTACCAGGTGATGACTGAGACCTGTGGGTGGAGTGCGGTGCCCTGACTCTTAACAGAGCCTGCAAACAGCGGCTTGCGAGGCAGTGGACTGATACTGTCACGTGGGGGCATGGTCCTCTGACTCCAACTGGTCTGGCAAGCAGAGGCTAGCTGGGTGTGAACTGAGACCAATGGGTGGGGGTGTGGCCCCTGGCTGTAACTGGGCCTATGAGCAGAGAAGTGGACAACAGTGTGGACTGAGCCTGGTGGGCAGGAGTGTAGATCCCTGGCTCCAATTGTGCTGTTGAAGACTCTTCAACCCCTCTCTGTTGAGCAGGGTTTCCACTGCCTGAGACAATTTAATTGGAATCCATATCTGTGGCTGTCCACTTGGGGACATTCTGAGGTTTACCTTTGAAGTTCTGTAGTGGAAAAGAACTGAAGGGTGGGGGCTGGGTGCCATAGCTGTTTGTATCTCTTCACAGTCGAGATTTAAACCTAATACTGTGGCTTCTTAGGATAGGGTAGAGGTTGGCTGATATCAAAACAAATATCTCACCAAATAGGTCCTCAGAGTCTCTGGCCAAAACTCTGAAAGGGGTCTTTGTAAGGTTGTAGGTGATAAGCCACAATTACAAAGCCTAGTGCTTTGGTAAGGGGCTATCTCTACTACCTGGGAACCCTAATTCAATCTCACCCTACCAGTTCTAATAACCAAACAGTGGAAAATAAACATGGTGTGGACCCAACAGAAGAACTCTGGCAACAATAACTAAAGTAGACCAACTCCCACTCTCCCTCAAGAAATGACAAAGGAAATACAACTGAAGATGCTATGCATAGACAAATGGCAGCAATGTCAGAAGTCGAATTCAAAATATGGATTACAAATAAGATGAATAAAATAGAATAAAGGATAGAAATCGAATTCCAAAGAGTAGTTCTAAAGTTGTCCAGAGAAATTAATGAATTCAAAGCCCAAGTCACCAAAAATATGGACCTAATGAGAAAAGAGATAGCAGAGCTCAAGGAAACAAAAAAGTTAGTCGAGAAACTCCAAAATATAGTAGAATCCCTCCATAATAGAGTTGACCAGGTAGAAGAAAGGATCTCTGAAACTGAAGACAAAGCTTTTGAATGTTCCCAAACACTCAAAAAGGCACACAAATGGAGAGCAAAAATTGATCATTCCCTGAGAAAGTTGTGGGATCACTACAAAAGATCAACTATTCATCTTATAGGAATTCCTGAAGGAGCAGAGGATAGCCATAAAGGTACCAATGTTCTACTCCAAGAGATTTTGAGGGAGAATTTCCCGAGCATTGCAAGAGATACAGAATTTCAGATAGCAGACAGTTTCAGAAACCCAGCAAGACTGAATCCAAATAAAGCATCCCCTAGATATGTTGTGATTAACTTTGCCAAAGGTAAGACAAAGAAAATTCTGAAAGCAGCCAGATGAAAGAAAAGCATCATCTACAAAGGGAAAAGTATCAGAATGACTGCAGATCACTCATCCAAAACGTTTCAAGCCAGAAGATTGTCATCGACCTTCAGTCTCCTAAAACAAAATGACTGCCAGCCCAGGATCCTGTATCCAGCTAAACTGAGTTTCATTTGTGATGGCAAAATCAAATTCTTTAATTACATGGACATGTTGAAGAAATTTGCCATAACTAAATCAGCTCTCCAGGATATTCTCAGACTCATCATCCATAATGACCAGTGCAATGCTCTATCTCCAAAGTAAACTCACCCAGAAATTTTTGAACAAAGCCCAACTTCCACAGTGGTGAAAAGATTAAAAATGTCCACTGGACATCCGAAAACCATGATACCCCAAACACAACAAGGCTTATTAATTCTCTCAATTAATGTGAATGGTTTAAATTGCCCTCTAAAGAGGTACAGGTTGGCTGACTGGATACATAAACTCAGACCAGATATCTGCTGTGTACAAGAATCTCACCTTATGTTAAAGGATAAAAATAGAGTCAGGGTGAAGGGATAGAGTTGTATAATACAGGAAAATGGAAACCAGAAAAAAGCAGGGGTTGCAATTTTAGTAGCAAACACAATTGGCTTTAAACCAACAAAGATAAAGATAAGGAAGGTCACTATATACTTATCAAGGGAAACACCCAAAATGAAGAGATTTTGATAATTAACATTTATGCACCCTACAAGAATGCTCCTCAATTCATAAAGCAGACCCTAATGGATATGAACAACTTGATATCTTCCTGCACTATAACAGTTGGAGATTTTAACACCCCTTTGATAGTTTTGGATAGATCCTCCAAGAAGAAACTAAACAAAGCAATGTTAGACTTAAATATGACCCTAGAACAAATTGACTTTACGGACCTCTACAGAACATTTCATGCTAATAAAACTGAATATACATTCTTCTCCTCAGCCCACAGGTCATCCTCCAAAATAGATCATATCCTAGGACATACATCTAACCTTACCAAATTTAAAAGTGTAGAAATTATTCCTTGTATCTTCTCAGACCACCATGGAATAAAATTTGAACTCAACCACAACAGGAATCCTCATACTCAAGCAAAGTCATAGAAATCTTAGGCTGAACGATAACTGGGTCAAAGAGAAGATTAAGAAGGAAATCACCAAATTTTTGGAACAAAATAATAATGAAGACACAAATTATCAAAACCTGTGGGATACTGCAAAGGCAGTCCTAAAAAGGAAATTTATAGCATTGGAAGCCTTCATTAAGAAAACAGAAAGATCAGGAGGAGAGCCAGATGGCGGCCAAGTAACAGCTTCCTTGCATCTGGGCACCATGAGTCTGGGGAGATAGGACTCCAGGCATCTCTGGCTGGTGGGATCTGCCTATCATCACCCCTCTGAGGATACAGGGAGTCAGCGAGAGACTTCTGGACCCCAAGAGGAGGACTAAAACAGTGGAAAACTGGCAAGTGGTCGCATGTGTTCAATCGGTCTAAACCCGCCCGCAACTATAAGTTCAGTAGCAACGAGACTGCAAACTGGAAAAGCCTTACCTGTGAACTGTTTTGGTGTCTTTGGACGTGGCACTCAGTTGAACTGCCTTGGGGAGAGCCTGAGCAGGAGTGCAGAGAACTTTGGCCATTGTCTAGGGCCTCAGTCTGTGCCGCTGAGCCAGACGGAGCCAATAGTGTTTGGCTGGAGGCCACAGGGAGCCATTGTGAGTGATCTGCCCCAACAAGCTCTGCCCTCAGGGTCACAGAGCTAGAATCAGGTGGGAGCTGGTAACCTAGAGACTGAGTAGCCTAAAGGTGGGGTCTAAGCCGCCTTGCAGCCCTAACCCTCAGGGGCAGAGTGAGACAAGTTTTGGCACACTGGGAAAGTGGATAGCCACTTCAGCAGTGATTCCAGCGACAAGCACTTTCCTGGGAAAGCTTCTGCTCAGAAAGTTTACAAGTTCAAAGTGCCTTTTAAGTGGGCTAAAGAGAGATTTAGGGTTATATCTGCTGGGGTTTGAGAAATCAGCAACCTCCAATCGTATCAGAACTGTGATTAACTTCTCATATCCCAGAAGACCACGTGTTGCCCAGACAATATTCAACAACATATACATACTACTTTGGTTTTTTTTTTTTTGGTTTGGTTGCTTTTTTGTTTATTTCGACGTTGTTGATTTTGTTTTGCTTTTAATTTCAACCTTTTCCATACAGATTTTTTCTTTCTCAATTTTTCTAGTTGAATTATAATTTCCCATTGCTGCCTTTTTCAATAACTAGAACTTCATTTTTCCTAGTGTTTCTACCACTATTACTTGGTTTTTCACCCAATTTTATCCCGTAAAGTTTTCTGTTTGCTTGTTTTGGTTTGATTTATAGCATTTTGGTCTTTCCTCTCTACTAGGTGGAGGTGGGGTACTGTGTCTGATCCGGTGAGCAAACAGCTGCTGACCTCAAGGGAACCACCCAACTGGGCACACCCAGAAGGTGTTGTTTTTTTTAAGGTTGTGTCAAAGTACCCTACTGTACACCTATATTGCTCTTTCTCCCTCTTTCTGTGCCTCTCTTCTTTTTGTCAATATTCCTTTTACCCACCCTCTACCTTTCTCTATTTTTTTTTCTTTTCACTAGGTCCTCCTTTCTCTCATCCCTTTCTTGCTCTTCAACCTACTCTCCCTTCTGGTCCAGTACCAAAAGGACTTATCGAACCCTTAGTCCACAGGCACGAGAACTTAAAGAGCCAGAGGAAGTGAAAGGAAAATTAGGGCAAGGAAACAGATAAAAGAAATCACCCATGAGGAAGAATCAGCAGAAAACTCCAGGCAACATGAAGAACCAGTCCAGAACAACCCCGCCAAGGGACCATGAGGTAGTTACTGCAGAGGATTCCACCTATAAAGAAATGTTAGGAATGACAGAAAGGGAATTTAGAATACACATGATGAAAACAATGAAAGAAATGATGGAAACAATGAAGGGAACTGCTAATAAAGTGGAAAATAACCAAAAGGAAATCCAAAAACAGAATCAAATAAGAGATGAACGATATGCAGAATATAAAAAGGATATAGCAGAGCTGAAGGAACTGAAATAGTCAATTAGGGAACTTAAACATGCAATGGAAAGTATCAGCAACAGCTTAGACAATGCAGAAGAAAGAATTTCAGAGGTAGAAGACAAAGTTCTTGAGATAACTCAGATAGTAAAAGAGGCAGAAAAGAAGAGAGAGAAAGCAGAACATTCACTGTCAGAATTCCTAATACGAGTTATAGGAATCCCAGGAGAAGAAGACGAATGCCCCAGAGGAATGGAAGCCATACTAGAGAATATTATAAAAGAAAATTTCCCAAATATCACCAAAGATTCTGACACACTGCTTTCAGAGGGCTATCGGACCCCAGGTCGCCTCAACTCTAACCTAGCTTCTCCAAGACACATTGTGATGAACCTGTCCAAAGTCAAGACAAAAGAAAAGATTCTGCAAGCTGCCAGGAGTAAGCGCCAGTTGACCTACAGGGGCAAATCCATCAGAGTGACCGCAGACTTCCCTAATGATACTTTCCAAGCAAGAAGACAATGGTCATCTACCTTTAATCTACTTAAACAGAACAATTTCCAGCCCAGAATTCTGTACCCTGCTAAGGTAAGCTTCAAAATTGACGGAGAAATCAAATCATTTATGGATATACAAACATTGAGGAAATTCACCACAACAAGACCAGCTCTACAGGAAATACTTCAACCTGTTCTGCACACTGACCACCACAATGGATCAGCAGCAAAGTAAGAACTCAGAAATTAAAGGACAGAACCTAACCTCCACACTGATGCAAAAGATAAAACTAAGCAATGAACTCTCACAAAATAAGATGAACAGAATACTACCACACTTATCAATTATCTCAATAAGTGTTAATGGCTTGAATTCCCTTCTGAAGAGACATAGACTGGCTGACTGGATTAAAAAACACAAGCCATCCATTTGCTGTCTGAAGAAACACACCTGGCTTCAAAAGACAAATTAAAGCTCCGAGTCAAGGGTTGGAAGACAATTTTTCAGGCAAATGGAAGTCAGAAGAAAAGAGGAGTTGCAATCTTATTTTCAGATTCATGTGGATTTAAAGCAACTAAAGTCAAAAAAGACAAAGATGGTCACTTTATATTGGTCAAGGGAAAAATACAACAAGAAGATGTTTCAATTCTAAATATTTATGCACCCAATTTAAATGCTCCCAGATTCTCGAAACAGACCTTACTCAGTCTGAGCAATATGATATCTGATAATACCATAATAACAGGGGACTTTAACACTCCTCTTACAGAGCTGGACAGATCCTCTAAACAGAAATTAAACAAAGATATAAGAGATTTAAATGAGACCCTAGAACAACTGTGCTTGATAGACGCATATAGAACACTCCACCCCAAACATAAAGAATACGCATTCTTCTCATCACCCCATGGAACATTCTCCAAAATTGATCATATCCTGGGACACAAAACAAATATCAACAGAATCAAAAGAATTGAAATTTTACCTTGTATCTTCTCAGACCATAAGGCACTAAAGGTGGAACTCAACTCTAACAAAAATGCTCGACCGCACCCAAAGGCATGGAAATAAAACCATCTTCTGTTGAATAACAGATGGGTGCAGGAAGAAATAAAACAGGAAATCATTAACTTCCTTGAGCATAACAACAATGAAGACACAAGCTACCAAAACCTGTGGGATACTGAAAAAGCAGTTTTGAGAGGAAAATTCATCGCTTTAGATGCCTACATTCGAAAAACACAAAGAGAGTACATCAGCAATCTCACAAGCCATCTTATGGATTTGAAAAAGAGGAACAATCTTAGCCTAAACTCAGTAGAAGAAAAGAAATATCCAAAATCAAATCAGAGATCAATGAAATTGAAAACAAAAGAATCATTCAGAAAATTAATGAAACAAGGAGTTGGTTTTTTGAAAAAATAAATAAAGTAGATAAACCATTGGCCAGACTAACGAGAAATAGAAAACGAAAATCTCTAGTAATCTCAATCACAAATGATAAAGGGGAAATAACAACTGATCACACAGAGATACCAGAGATCATCTCTGAATACTACCAGAAACTCTATGCCCAGAAATTTGACAATGTGAAGGAAATGGATCAATATTTGGAATCACACCCTCTCCCTGGACTTAGCCAGGAAGAAATACAGCTCCTGTACAGACCAATTTCAAGCACTGAGATCAAAGAAACAATAAAAAATCTTCCAACCAAAAAATGCCCTGCTCCAGATGGCTTCACACCAGAATTCTATCAAACCTTCAAGGAAGAGCTTATTCCTGTACTGCAGAAATTATTCCAAAAAATTGAGGAAGAAGGAATCTTCCCCAACACATTCTATGAAACAAACATCACCCTCATACCAAAACCAGGAAAAGACCCAAACAAAAAGGAGAATTTCAGACCAATCTCACTCATGAATATAGATGCAAAAATTCTCAAGAAAATCCTAGCCAATAGATTACAGCTTATCATCAAAAAAGTCATTCATCATGATCAAGTAAGCTTCGTTCCAGGGATGCAAGGCTGGTTTAACATACGCAAGTCCATAAACGTTATCCACCATATTAACAGAGGCAAAAATAAAGATCACATGATCCTCTTAATAGATGCAGAAAAAGCATTTGATAAAATCCAGCATCCTTTTCTAATTATAACCCTGAAGAGCATAGGCATAGGTGGCACGTTTCTAAAACTGACTGAAGTTATCTATGACAAACCCACAGCTAATATTTTACTGAATGGAGTAAAACTGAAAGCTTTTCCTCTTAGAACTGGAACCAGACAAGGTTGTCCTCTGTCACCTTTACTATTCAACATAGTGCTGGAAGTTCTAGCCAATACAATTAGGCAAGACAAGGAAATAAAGGGACTCCAAATGGGAGCAGAGGAGGTCAAACTCTCCCTCTTTGCTGACGACATGATCTTATACTTAGAGAACCCCAAAAACTCAACCACAAGACTCCTAGAAGTCATCAAAAAATACAGTAATGTTTCAGGATATAAAATCAAGGTCCACAAGTCAGTAGCCTTTGTATACGCCAATAACCATCAAGATCAGAAGCTAATTAAGGACACAACTCCCTTCACCATAGTTTCAAAGAAAATGAAATACCTAGGAATATACCTAATGAAGGAGGTGAAGGACCTCTATAAAGAAAATGATGAAATCCTCAGAAAGGAAAGAGCAGAGGATATTAACAAATGGAAGAACATACCATGCTCATGGACGGGAAGAATCAACATTGTTAAAATGTCTATTCAATGCCATTCCTATCAAAATACCAACATCGTACTTTTAAGATTTGGAGAAAATGATTCTGCGTTTTGTATGGAACTGGAAAAAAACCCACATAGCTAAGGCAGTTCTTAGTAATAAAAATAAAACTGGGGGCATCACCATACCAGATTTTAGTCTGTACTAGAAAGCCATAGTGGTCAAGACAGCATGGTACTGGCACAAAAACAGAGACATAGACACTTGGAATCGAATTGAAAACCAAGAAATGAAACTAACATCTTACAACCACCTAATCTTTGATAAACCAAACAAGAACATACCTTGGGGGAAAGACTCCCTATTCAATCAATGGTATTGGGAGAACTGGCTGTCTACATGTAAAAGACTGAAACTGGACCCACACCTTTCCCCACTCCCAAAAATTGATTCAAAATGGATAAAGGACTTAAATTTAAGGCATGAAACAATAAAAATCCTCAAAGAAAGCACAGGAAAAACACTGGAAGATATTGGCCTGGGGAAAGACTTCATGAAGAAGACTGCCATGGCAATTGCAACATCAACAAAAATAAACAAATGGGACTTCATTAAACTGAAAAGCTTCTGTACAGCCAAGGAGACAACAACCAAAGCAAAGAGACAACCTACACAATGGGAAAGGATATTTGCATATTTTCAATCAGACAAAAGCTTGATAACTAGGATCTATAGAGAACTCAAATTAATCCACATGAAAAAAGCCAACAATCCCATATATCAATGGGCAAGAGACATGAATAGAACTTTCTCTAAAGATGACAGACGAATTGTTAACAAACATATGAAAAAATGTTCATCATCTCTATATATTAGAGAAATGCAAGTCAAAACAACCCTGAGATAGCATCTAACCCCAGTGAGAATGGCCCACATCACAAAATCTCAAAACTGCAGATGCTGGCGTGGATGTGGAGAGAAGGGAACACTTTGACACTGCTGGTGGGACTGCAAACTAGTACAACCTTTCTGGAAGGAAGTATGGAGAAATCTCAAAACACTCAAGCTAGATCTCCCATTTGATCCTGCAATCCCATTACTGGGCATCTACCCAGAAGGAAAAAAATCCTTTTATTATAAGGACACTTGTACTAGACTGTTTATTGCAGCTCAATTTACAATCGCCAAAATGTGGAAACAGCGTAAATGCCCACCAACCCAGGAATGGATTAACAAGCTGTGGTATATGTATACCATGGAATACTATTCAGCTATTATAAAAAATGGAGAATTTACATCCTTCGTATTAACCTGGATGGAAGTGGAAGACATTATTCTTAGGAAAGCATCACGAGAATGGAGAAGCATAAATCCTATGTACTCAATTTTGATATGAGGACAATTAATGACAATTAAGGTTATGGGGAGGGGAGGAAAAGCAGAAAGAGGGACGGAGGGAGGGGTGTGGGGCCTTGGTGTGTGTCACACTTTATGGGGGCAAGACATGATTGCAAAAGGGACTTTACCTAACAAATGCAATCAATGTAATTTGGCTTATTGTACCCTCAATGAATCCCCAACAATACAAAAAAAAAAAAAAGAAAAGAAAAGAAAACAGAAAGAGTGGAAGCCAACAACTTAATGGATCATCTCAGACAACTGGAAAAGGAAAAACATTCCAACCCCAAACCCAGCAGAAGAAAAGAAATAACCAAAATTAGGGCAGAATTAAATGAAATTGAAAACAAAAGAATCATTCAGAAGATCAACAAAACAAAAGTTTTGTTTTTTTTTTAATTAACAAAATTGATAAACCTTTGGCTAACCTAACCAGAAATGGAAAAGTAAAATCTCTAATATCATTATGAGAAATGATAAGGGAGAAATAACAACAGATACTTCACGAATTCAACAAATCCTCAATAATTACTACAAAAATCTCTATTCCCAGAAACATGAAAATCTGAAGGAAATCAACCAATACCTGAAAGCATGCCACCTTACAAGACTCAACTAGAAAGAATTAGAAATCTTGAATAGACCTATATCAATCACTGAAATAACATCAACAATATGAAATCTCCCAAAAAAGAAAAGTCCAGGACCATATCGCTTCATATTCGAATTCTATCAAACCTTTAAAGAGGAACTAGTACCTATATCATACAACATTTTCCAAAGCATAGAAAAAAGAAGGAATACTTCCCAACACATTCTATGAAGCAAATATCACCCTGATACCCAAACCAGGAAAGGATCCAACAAAGAAAGAAAATTATAGACCAATATCATTAATGAATATTGATGCAAAAATATTCAATAAGGTCTTACCAAACAGGATTCAACAACATATTAAAAAAATTATATACCATGATCAAGTTGGTTTTATTCCAGGGTTACAGGGTTGGTTCAGCATATGCAAATCTATAAATATAATACATCACATCAATAAAATAAAAAACAAAGACCATAAGATTATCTCAAATGATGCAGAAAAAGCCTTTAATAATATCCAGCATCCTTTCATGATCAGAACACTTAAGAAAATAGGCATAGAAGGGACATTTCTTAAACTGATAGAGGCCATCTACAGCAAACCCACAGCCAATATCATATTGAATGGTGTAAAATTGAAAATATTTCCACTCAAATCAGGAATGAGGCAAGGATGCCCACCATCTCCACTGCTATTAAAAATAGTAATGGAAGTCTTAGCCATTGTAATAAGGCAAGAGAAGGTGATCAAGGGTATCCAAATAGGGTCAGAGGAGATTAAACTCTCACTCTTTGCTGATGATATGATGCTATACCTGGAAAAATCCCAGGAACTCAAGTTCAAAACTCTTAGAAGTGATCAAGGAATATAGCAGTGTCTCAGGACACAAAATCAATACTTACAAGTCAATAGGTTTTATATATGCCAACAACAGTCAAGCTGAAAAAACAGTCAAGGAGTCTATGCCTTTTACAGTAGTGCCAAAGAAGATGAAATATCTGGGAATTTACCTAACAAAGGATATGAAAGATCTCTATAAAGAGAACTATGAAACTCGGAGAAAAGAAATAGCTGAAGATGTTAATAAATGGAAAAACATACCATGCTCATGGCTGGTAGAATGAACATTGTTAAAATGTCTATACTACCCAAAGCAATCTACAGATCTAATGCAATCCCTATTAAAGCATCATTGTCATACTTTAAAGAAATTGAAAAAATAGTACTTTGTTTTATATGGAATCAGAAAAAACCTTGAATTGCAAATACATTACTCAGAAATAAGAACAAATTAGGAGGTATCATGTTACCAGACTTCAGGCTATACTATATAACTCTATAGTGATCAAAACAGCATGATACTGGCACAAAAGCAGAGAGGTAGATTTATGGAACAGAATAGAGAACCAAGAGCTAAACCCAGCTACTTATCATCATTTTATCTTCAACAAGCCTATCAGTGGGGAAAAGACTCCCTATTTAACAAATGGTGCTTGGTGAACTGGCTGGTGACCTGTAGGAGACTGAAACTGGACCCACACCTTTCACCATTAACAAAAATTGATTCACACTGGATAAAAGATTTAAACTTAAGACACGAAACTATAAAAATACTAGAAGAGAGTGCTGGGAAAATACTTGAAGAAATTAGCCTGGGAGAATATTTTATTAGGAGAACCCCTGGGCAATCGAAGCAACACCAAAAATACATTACTGGGATCTGATCAAACTAAAAAGCTTTTGGACAGCCAAGATCACAGTAAGTAAAGCAAGTAGACAACCCTCAGAATGGGAGAAGATATTTGCAGGCTATGCTTCTGACAAAGGTCTGATAACTAGAATCTACAGATAACTCGAGCTAATCAATAAGAAAAGAACAAATAACCTCATTTCTATGTGGGCAAGAGACTTGAACAGAAACTTCTCTCATGAAGACAGGCACATGGTCTACAAACACATGAAAAAATTCTCATCATCCTTAATCATCAGAGAAATACAAATCAAAACCACTTTGAGATATCATCTAACTCCAGTAAGATTAGCCCACATCACAAAATCCCAAAACAACAGATGTTGGCATGGATGCAGAGAGAACGGAATGCTTCTACACTGTTGGTGGGAATGCATATGACCTTTTTGGAAAGAAGTTTAGAGAACACTCAAGAAATTAAAAGTAGATGTATCATTTGATCCTACAATTCTGCTACTAGGTATATACCCAGATGATTAAAAATTATTTTACAACAAAGACATTTGCACCAGAATGTTTATTGTAGCCCAATTCATCATAGCCAATACATG
Organism: Nycticebus coucang; assembly: GCF_027406575.1. Classification (NCBI taxonomy): domain Eukaryota; kingdom Metazoa; phylum Chordata; class Mammalia; order Primates; family Lorisidae; genus Nycticebus; species Nycticebus coucang. The sequence goes on along the minus strand of NC_069799.1, from coordinate 3,346,907 downwards.
GAAACAGCCCAAGTGCCCATCGACCCACGTGCCCATGACCCATGAATGGATTAACAAATTGTAGGGGCGGCGCCTGTGGCTCAGTGAGTAGGGCGCCGGCCCCATATGCCGAGGGTGGCGGGTTCAAACCCAGCCCCGGCCAAACTGCAACCAAAAAATAGCCGGGCGTTGTGGTGGGCGCTGTAGTCCCAGCTGCTCGGGAGGCTGAGGCAAGAGAATCGCGTAAGCCCAAGAGTTAGAGGTTGCTGTGAGCCGTGTGACGCCACCACACTCTACCCAAGGGCAGTACAGTGAGACTCTGTCTCTACCAAAAAGAAAAAAAAAACAAATTGTGGTATATGTATACACCATGGAATACTATGTAGCCATTAAAAGATGGATACTTCACATCTTTCATGTTTACCTGGATGGAGCTGAAACATATTCTTCTTAGTAAAGTATCTCAAGAATGGAAAAAAAAGTATCCAATGTACTCAAATACTATTATGAAATCAATATATAATCACCTACACACTCATATGAATGGCAAAACATAACAATAGTCCAGAAAGTAGAAGGGAAGAAGAGAGAGAGGGGAGGGAGAAAATGGGAGGAGAGGGTGTATTTAAGGGGACCTGACCTAATGTGCATGATGCAATGGTACATTTCAAAACTATTACGAAATGAGTATAATTATGATGGATGTGCTACTTAGTTCAATGTAAGCATTTCACGTAAAGTTATGATTTAATAACAACAATAATAAAAATGCTTATATCAAAAAAAAGACATCTAAAAGGTCTTCATGATATTAAAACATTTAAACTGCAAGGTATGTACTTGGTAAACTCGGTTTTTCTTCTTTTTATGCTATATTTTGAATGATTAAAATTGATGAAAAAGTAAATTTGAAGTAAAATTGATGTAAAAGGAATCAAAACATTAACTATTTCTGGAAATGCTGAAGCACACATATGAGCTATCAGCTTAAGAATCTCAGGGATTCCACACATTTCTTCGTGAATGCATCAAATGCTTTATGCATATGCTGCATATAATGTACTCAGTAACTACAAACAACATTCCCTAGAGGCTATGGTTCAAAATTCTGGAGTGAACTGTTCAGGCCATTGAGAGATCTTCAGAAAAGAGGAGTTATTGGTAACTAAAGTTGATTATATTTCTTATCATTGAGATTAATTAGCAGTTTATGACACATAGGTGCCATTATAAACCTCCTGATTATCACATTTCTGATGTTGCCATTTTCCTATTTTGCTGCCAATAACTCATGTGTTATATTTCTCCTCTCAGTGAACAAAGGAAAGAAAATGTTTTCAGTGGGAAGTAATAAGAGAAGAGAATCCCAGTCAGAGTTCCTTTCTAGATATGCAGTCAGAGTTTACTATGAAAGATATTACATAGTGAAAATTACAAACAAGTATCAGCTTTATAGTACCACACCTTTGGAGAATGGTTTAAGTCTTTCAGGATAATTACAGACTAGTAAACCAACAAATTAATAAACTATCCCCAGGTGGCCTCAGAAAGATACTGTGGTTCCTACAAAGGGCCAAGCATCCCCCAGAAAAATGGTGGGCTCGAGGAGGGAGTGACTGCTTCTGTAACAACTTTCTGCCACATTTATCAACATGCTTAAGATACATGTGGTAAGTGCAAACAAATGCTTTAATTTCAAAAAGTAAAGCTTAGAAAAAAATTATATAAAACAGTTTTATAGAAAGCTTTCTCATAGACAACTTCATTTTCATAAATCATCAGATGACAAGAATACACCTGTGAACATTAGCTCATGCCGCTCAGTGTTTGGCTGGAAGCCCAGAAGAGGGTCACACCTTTATAATGATAGAAAATGCAACTATAAAATAGTCAAGGGGTTTAGAAAGTGCTGCTGAGCCCTGAGAACATGAAGTCCCCACACTGCTTTGCACACAGTAGTCACGCAGCAAATATGTGTTCATTGGGTTTTTTTTTTTTTTTTGGTCTCTGTGATGCTTGATTCTTACACATTGTTTAGAAGACTTCAACCAAGATTCTTAGTGTCCGAATCACTGTCTATGGAACTTAGCAGTTGGGAGCTTTCATGTTAGCCATTCAATGTCTTTCAGTGTCAGTTTGCTCATTTGTAAGATAGCGTCACATACGAGGGCTGTTTGGAAAGGATCCAGCCATGTACGTCTCTATTTTTCATGTTATACGGTTGTGTACTTTCCAGAGAGCCCTTGCATGTTCATATACACACATAAGTTAATTCAGAAGAATGAAGAAAATGTATAACTCTTCATAAGCTGCAGAAGGTCTATAAAATTATAATCTATAGTTTATAAATATGTGATTCATATGTTAATCAGCTTTGGTTTGTATAACGATAATAAATAACATTTCAAGTATAAGCAGGCACTATGACTTGGCGGTGCATTTCAGCTCTGCTGCTAGCCTGATCATCACCTCCTCGAAATATTTCAACGTGAACCCCCTTGTGAAGGTCACATAAGAATTTAAAAATACTGCTGGGGAGGGGATGTTGATTAAAATGTAATGATGTATACCATTTTCCATTTCTCTTAATATTTGTATTTTAAACCAAATTATTAATACTTGTCCTAACTTTATAGGAGTTAGAAACCCTACATATACTTTTCAGTATAAAGAGTAAATTTAAGTATTTGGTAAAATATACACATACACATACATGTGCACATACGTAGGTGAACTCGAAAGATATGTGTTTACATGAAGAAAAGATTATCTAGAAAACCATATATTCCTGTTGAGAAAAACAGAATTATGGCAACGTCAGATCAGCAGCTCATATTCTGTGGAAGCATTTATTAAATACATAGCTTGACATGGCACAAACCTCAAATCAACTTAATTTGTGTCATCTAAGAGTTCACACATGAATAAAAGGTATCACATTTCATTGAAATTACTCCTTTAGACCTGAAGATTTATTTATATACTTTAGAGATCTGGGGACATAAGATCCTCTCTTCCCAAGTGTCTAGGAAAATTGCCAGGAAATAGAATTTAATGCTCATAGCCAAAAAATTAATAATCACTTCTGAACACTGAAAAATAGAATAGCCACTTTTGATAATAGAGTTTGATTGCTGTCAAAATGAACTACTTACCACTTGAAATGTCTAAACTTGCAAAAATATTTGCAGAAAAAAATTATAAGTCATAAGTGAGTCATAAGTGTCTAGCAACCTCAGAGTCTAGGTCATGACAAGCATTTTTAAATCAAGCATGAGTGAAAGGATAGGATGTAAACTAGACCGGCTATGAGCTGGAAAACTGAGAGTGCTCAGACACACTGCCTTGTTATTACAGAACCAGAAAGCTGAGAGTGCTCAGACACACTGCCTTGTTATTACAGAACCGGAAAACTGAGAGTGCTCACACACACTGCCTTGTTATTACAGGACTAAGACTGTATCAAGGGATGTGGGTGCCCTGGGCAGGCAGACAACATGGAGCCTTTCCAACCAATATTCTTTAAATGATTATTCAGCATTTACTTAATAAGCAGAGAAAGAACCAAGATAAGAATCTTTTATCTATGTCTATTCTTTACACTGTGGAATTTTTTATGTGCTGAACATGAAAACAAAATTCTAATATATGTAGAATTATTAGCTATTACACATTTCCCCCATCTCTCAGAACTGGACAAAATCTGTCCCTCAAAATCACTAAATAACAGTGACAACATAAATGGTATGAAGTAAACAGAACAGATTCATTCTGACAAAGAAGACTTTCGAGGTGAGAAGCAGGTAAAGGTGTTGCCTCCAATTGTGGACTTCAGGTTTGGTTTTGTTTAGTTGTTTGCTTATTTTTAATATATGCTAAGTTCTTATTATTACTGGAAGCTATGAAGGCTGAGAGATAAGCCTCCAGAGGTCATCCAGTCACCCATGTATAATCCTGAAATGTATTATTAAGAAGAATTCAACAAAAATGACTTAAATTAGTCATTAAATGACCATTAAAGCCTAGCAGATATTTTCCTTAGTGTCTGTCATGTTCCAAGCATTGTATCAGGTACAGAGCAGACAAGCAATGCCTGGGTCACACCCTCCTGAAGCACACGGTATAGCAAGAAACGAAGACAGTCTAGTGACACCGTGACACACACCGGGTGTTATGAGCTCAGGATGTCTTGGGAGCCTGTAGCAAGGGAAGTGGACCCACACTGGGGGATTACAGAAGACCTTTCTATGAAAATAAACTGTCGATCTTACTCTGTTGATCTACTCTGTTTTGGGAAGGGTTTAGGAAAATTGCCATTCACTACCTGGCAGGTGGGAGCATAAATTAAAATAATTTTGAGAGGAAGCAACTTATTAAGCATGGCTAAAGCCTTATAAAAAGTGCCTATCTTCTGAATAACGAAGAAGATTTTATTATTAAAATTACCAGATAAGTTCAGATATATAAGGATATTTACTGTATCATTGTCTATTTTTCCAAATACAATAAAATAAGGCCCATAGCAAATGAAGATAATTATTTGAAAGCAATCACTGAAAATAGCTCAGGCTCCTCGGACTTTGAATATTGATTTTTCTAAATACAAATGTTCAATTCATAACTGAATTTAAATAGAATATCAATTTATGAATTGTCAGAAGTTTCGACCAGTTAGCATTCATGATTTTTTCCAGATGTGCAGATTAATTCAAGGACAATTTTTATACCTTATAAATTATGAATTAGAAGTACAGTTTTTATAGCATACAACTATAAATGGTGGTCGATTAATTATTTTGCTATTTTTATTGCACTCTGCTTTTAAAATTACTCTATAAAGTAGATATATATATGTATATGTGTGTAATTTTAATATCAAGATTTTCATGGAAAGAATTATCTTGTGAGCTAATACTGCTGGTTTACTATGTATCTACACAAGTTTAGAACACATGAATAAGAATTTCTAAAGAAATAGTGAAACAGTAAATCAGAAAACAAATATCCTTTGGTGCAGGGAAATGTAAGTGTGATGGTTCACCGAGAAGCCTCACACTACCATGCAACTCTCTTTTCCTGACATTTTAGAAGTAATTGGTACTCTTTAATAAAAAGATTAAAAGTAGAATGAGAGAAGTGGCAAAAAGCTTTGGGATGAGTACCAGAAGCCTCAAGCTTGAAAATCCTACAGATGAAATAAGAAGGAATCAGCATTTATTAAGGATTAATAAGAAGACTGCTATTAAAAACAAGAAATTATATTTCTTTATATCTAACTGTAATTAAGCATGTCTTCTGCTTAAACATGAGTAATATCAACTAGCTAAATCAATCTATTTTTATATATTCTCATTAACAAAAATCCTCTTTTTTCTCTCCATCAACCACATTTATGTTCATATTCCAAACTCACAACCTAAGCATCTTCGTCAGTTGTGAAACTCTAGGACAGGCTAAATATTAGTATGCCCTGTACTGAAGAATTCATTAAGTAATCTCTACATTGCTTATGAGTTCAATATATGTCACATTTCCCCATTTTTATAAAGAATACTTACATATTGAATAACTGGACCCTAGTTGGTCCCAATTTTCTACAAAATAAAGAATAATAAAATTTAGAATATGTATGTATATTTCAATTTAGTTATGGTCATTTGCAACATAGTCTGCTTTCCTAGTGAATATAAATTTTAATTTGTATTTAATTTGTATGCTTGCATAAAATTACTTATGTTATTTGTATCAGATGGGGAAATACTTCTTAATCTAACCTTCGACTGTATCTAATATTCCAGAATATTCTAGAAACTCTCTATTCCAAATGTGGTTCTGGAAGCAGCAGTACTGGTATCAATTGGGAGCCCACCATGCAGGCACAGCACAGGCACGAAATAAAGGGCTGACTGAATGGACGTAAAAATGATGAGGATTTGGTCTCTCCTCTCAAAGTCGAGATGAAGAGGGCATGGAACTCTGTTAAGGAGAAGCATAAGACAGGGCTTGGGTATGTACAAAATCCATAAAAAGATGAGACCAAGCATAGAAAGATTAGCCTTCTAAAGTAAGAAGTGGAGGGAAGCAGTTAATTTTGCAGCCAGGCTATGCAATGTGAGAAAATAGCAAGATGGCAAAAAATAATAAGTAATGAAACTATATTTTATGTGAATTAATTTAACACAGGAGAGAAAATACAGTAAAGGGAAAAGTGGAAGGAGCAAAGGAAAAAGAAAAAAGCCAAACCAACACTAAATTGTGACAGGGAAAGACATTTGGAAGGAAAGGCAGAGATACGAACTAGTAAACTATCTTTAAAAATATAGAGAGATGCAACAAAAAGGGGGGGGCATTTTATTGGCTATCATCCAGAGACAAAGAAAAGTCTGACTTTAGCATTCAGGAAAAGTTAATTGTATCATTAATTACAAGGCAAATATACCCTAAGAAAATATTTTTCTGTTTTGTATCAAGAATGGTAGGTATTTTTAGGAATTGTACCCAACAGAAAGTGATCATATGTAACTCTACTAACAGTATAAGGGGGGAATTCGGTTCAATGCAGAATGCTGTTTATTCATAGCATGTAATAACTTTTACACTTACATTAAATACTAATGGTGCAGAGTAATCATCTAAACAGAGATCCACCGATCAATCAGCAGGGTCCCAGAGAGCAAGACACAATTCTAGATTCTTTGCCAAATAATGTGGGGCCCGTGGCAGGGTCTCAATACTTAACCCTTGCCACTTCTGACTGAGTAACTGTCAGGCAGCCTCACCTGGGTTTCATGGGCTATGAATGTGACAGGAATGCAATAGATAATCACTCTCCTCTTTATGCAGCTACTAGTTGAACCAGAGTATCAACTAAGAAAACACTCTTTAACTCTGCATTTAAAAAAATCTCTAGTGTCATTTATTCCCCTGAATTTCCACAGTAATCATTTATTAAACATTAATTATCATTATGATACCCACATTACCTGAAGGTAGGGGAAGACCAGAGCTTCTCAGGTTACAGTGTTGGGTTCATATTTGGAAGAATGGGAAGAGCTATGGCGGGACGGGGTACGAACATGCAGGAGGCACATGTTAAGAAGAATGCCAACTAAAATGCAAGGGAGGCCAAGTGAGATGATCTGGAGGTTGAAATCAGCAAAGTTTAATAAGTTATTATCTATGCATAACAAGGAAAATATGTTCATGCTGAATGAAAAGAATCCTCTAAAAGCTATCCGTTGGAGATGACAAAAACAAAGGGTAAAACTAAAAATAAAATATTTGAAATAAAATAGTTTATTTGATGACAAAATGGATATGACAGAGAAAAGCATCAGTGAATTTTAAGTTAGGATAATAAAAGTTAGACAATCTGAAGAAAAGAGAGAAAAAATACTTTTTAAAAATTAACAGTCTGAGAACAACAGGGGGAAATACCTAAAGTTCTACGTGTCATGTATGTCATGGGAGTCCAGGAATGATTGCAGCAAGAGAAGGCAGAAATTACTCTAGAAACAGTGACCAAATATTTCACAATCAGATAAAAGATATAAATTTGCATATTCAAGAACTTTGGAAACCACGGGTAGTATATATACAAATAAAATTATGTGTAGGCACATTTAATCCAATGTTACATACACACACACACACAATATAAATTCTTTCAAGTAGACAGATAACATTTGCATTCTCATCAAAAGCTATGGCGATCAGAAAAAAATGGAAAAACATTTTAAAGACTTCAAAAAATATATACCGACAAAAAATATATACGGAATATATATGGATTCCGTATCAGATGAAAGTATCCTTTAAGAATAGGGTGGCGCCTGTGGCTCAGTGAGTAGGGCACCGGCCCCATTTGCCGAGGGTGGCGGGTTCAAACCCAGCCCCAGCCAAACTGCAACAACAACAAAAAAAAGAATAAAGGCAAAATACAGATAATTCACTGTTAGCCAGTCTATAGTAAAAGAAATACTACATAAAAGTTATTTCAGGTTACCTGAAAGATACAAAATTCAGGGGAATTTGCATCTTCAGGAAAAAGTGAAGCACATGGGAACTCACCATATCTAAGTTAATATAAAAATTTTTTCTTTGTAATTTTTCTACAATACATATGAACATTTAAAACAAAAATTACATCATTATACTATTGGGTTTATAATATATGTAAACAATCTACATGACAAATATAAAAGACAGTATGAGTAGAAGAACATGGAGTCAAGGTTTATATATTTTTTATGTGAAGTGAGACAAGATTAATTCTAAGCAGACTAATATGAAGTTAAGGAGGTGCAGATTGAAATTCCCAGAATAACTATTAAAAAAATGCAAAAAGTTATAGCAAAAAAATTAATTAAGAATTAAACAAAACTCTAAAAATGTTTCGAACAATCCAGAAAAGGGCCAGAAGAAAGACAAAGAGGATCAGAAATTACAAGAGACAAACACAAATATAATAAAATATGCACAGATTCAACCATCATAATTATTGCATTAAATGATAATGGACCGAACATCCCAATTAAAAGGCAGAGTTTCTCAAAATGCATTAAAAAATAAACCCACATATATGCTACTCACAAGAGAAACACTGTAAATTTAAATATTCAGTTTTAAAGGGAAAAAACATAAAAAGATATACCATGAAAACAATACTGATTATCTTTGACAGTATCACATAAATAGACTTTAAACGAAGAGCATTATTATTGATAGCCTTCTGAAGACAAGTGAGTAATTTCATCCATAAGACAAGATGTTAATAAAGATATTTGGGACTAATAAGAAATCTCCAAAACACATAAAATAAAAAGGAACAGAATTTGAGGAGAAAATATGCATTTATACAATAATTGGAAATTTTGATGCATTTTTCTCATGAATATATAGAAATACTAGACAGAATAAGTAGGCTTATGGAAGATCTGGACAGTACTATTAACTTTCTAGATTTAATAGGTATTTATATTTATAGATCAGAGCATGCAATTATTGAAGGCACATTTTAGTCCAATTAACATGGTACATTCACCAAGATAGACCATGTGCTTGGCCATTAATAATATAATAATAATTAAAATAATAATAATTTTAAAAGTACTGAAAACATACAGATGTTCTGGGGTAGATGGAGGCAGGAGGGGGAAGGAGGCTGTTTGGCAGAAAGAGGGAGGGCAGGAGGTGGGATTTCACCTAACGTGCACATTGTGAGGGTGTATAACACGCCCCCTGGCTGAGAGGCTCTTCTACAAATGGAACTTTACCCTAGAAGTGAGAACATTGTAACCTAAAAATTGTACCCTCATATTAATTTCAAAAAATTAAAAAAAATAAAAAATATGAATTTTAATATATGTTTAAAAAATAAAGAAAACATACAGATAATATATTCTCTGACAAGAACAAAGCTCAATCATAAATTGAAACAGTGAGATATTTAAAAATACAAACATTTGCACGTTAAACAAAACACATCTTAAAATTTATATTTCAAAAAAGTAGTCACATGGAATGTAAAATTTTAGCTGAACAATAATAAAAACATAATGTACAAAACATGTGGAGAAACAAAGCAGTGCTTTGAGGGAAATTTAAAGCTTCAAGTGCCAATATTAGGAAAAGTAAAAGATTTAAAGCCAAGTACCTAAACACTCACTTTGAGAAAATATTATAGGAAAACAAAGAAACCCAAATGAAACCAAAAGAAAGAAGAAAGGAAATTGTAAAGGTAAGAAAGGAAATTTCTGAAATAGGAGTTGTTAATGCATTAAAGAAAAATCCCTGAGGATAAAAAGGCTGTTTGTTTGATAAGATCAACATAGTCAATAATTATACCGCCAGTCTGATAAGAAGTATGGAGTAAAACATAAATTAATGATATTAAAATTTCAAGGTGGGGTTATCACTTGAGGTACTACAGACATAAAAGGGTAATAAGGAAATAATATTAACAACTATATAATAATAATGTTTGACAACTTAAATAAAATGGGCAAATCCTTTAAAGACAAAATCTATCAAATGTCACTCAAGAATTTCCACTAACAACTCCAATCCCAAACGTCATCATTCACAAACTCTAACTAAACAGCTGCAAAAGGAATCATGCCAATACTACACAAACTCTTCTAGAAAATAAAAAGAAAGAAAAAAATTGCACTTTTGGAGTCATCCTTGTTGTGATATTAAAACCAGAATAAGACATAGCAAGAAAACAACCCTTCAGACCAATATCCTTCATTAACATAGGAACAAAAAATCCTTATCACAGTGGTAGCTACTTGAAATCAGCAATATATAAAAACAAAACTATATCTTGACCAAATAGTCTTATCTAAAGAATATAAGGTCAACGATTATTAAAATTCAATCAATGTGTAATTTATCATATTAACTATTGACTAAAAAAGAAAGCCAATATGAATTTCTCAGGATATATTTTTCAAAAACTATTTCACAAAATTAAACAGTCTTTCACAAATAATAATGAAAAGAAAGTCTTAGCAAGTTATGAATACAAAGGAATTTTCAAAAACTGATAAAAGTCATTGTTGTTTTCTAAAAGCCTGTGGCTAAAAACAGGTATGAAAAGTGGATGTCTCCTGAGATCCTCTTGTGACATCTCCTGGATTTCTGAGACAATGTTTAAGAAAATGAATGTGTGTTGAAAATTTCTCTGGAACCGTCAACCAGGTAAAATAATGCCAGCAAATGTTTTGTTATATAGAAAAGCAATAAACTCATACTGGAGTAAGCCTTTTCAAAAGCAAAAAAAAAAAAAAAAAAACAGCTATAGTTAACAAACTACGTAATTGCGAATAATTACAAAATATTGGGTGCTTTCCCCTAAAATTCGGAACAAAGCCATACTTGCTTTCACCATTTTTATGTAAATTTGTGCTGGAAGTCCTAGTCAATGTGGTAAGTCAAGAAATTAACACACATGGCATCACTAAGTTCTAAGAGAGAAATTTAACAGATGTGGAAGACCTATGCAAGACATGGAAAATCACAAAACATTGCTGAGAGGCTGAAATAGGCCTAAATAAATGAAACAATATACCATGTTAATGAATTGAAAAATGTCTGTTCTCCCAAATTAATTCCTAAATTCAGTGTAAAATCCAAATAAAATTCATGTGGCCTTTGTATGGAGAAATTGACAAGCAGGCTGTAAGAAAGGACCTTGAAAAGCCAAAACAGTTTAGAAAAAAATGCTGGAAGACGTGCACTACCTGATTTTGAGACTTCGTATGAAGCCACAGTAATCAAAGAGGTGTCAAAGCCGCACAAGGCTGGACACACAGATCAATGAGGCAGGAGAGCCACTTCACAGACCCACACGTTTATAGTCCATCGATTTCCAACAAAGGTGACAAGTAATTTGATGGAGGAAGGGAGGGGGAGTCTTTTCAATAAAGCAGCTGGAATAACTGTGTATTCAAAAAAAGAAACCATCCCTCACAACATATGAAAAATCCAACACGGTTCATAGATCTAAACATATCAGATTAAAAACAAATCCTACAAGATAAAACACAAAGTAAAGTTCTTTGGACTTTAGGTTAGGGGCAAAGTCATCTAATAATAAACAGCAAAAGCATAAACCCATAAAAGAAATAGAAACAAATTATACATCTCAAAACTAAAAAGTTTTGTTCTTTGGAACTTTCAAGGAAATGAAAAGGCAAAACAAAGACAGGGAGAAAATATTCAGAGAATATAAAGCTGGTAAGGTAATCTTACCCCAAATACCTAAATGGTTCCTACAATCCAATAAACAGAAGGCAGATAATGAAAAATTTTAAAGGGGCAAAATACAGAGGGTACAAAATCTGTATGCAAATTTTAAGGAAGGAAAAACTGCATTACATTTGGAATACTCAAGTTATGTTTGACTTCTGCAATTATAAAAGGTGCTCGATGTGACTTGTATTCATCTTTGGTTATGAGTTTGTGGTGAATATTACAAATTGAATGCAGTTTTCTTCTTTCTTAAAATATGTATCCATTTTTTGGCACCTTCTGTACATGAAAAGAGACTTCACCATTAAAAACATGAAAAATGTTCAACATCGCTGGTAATCAGAGAAATAAAAATTAAAGCCACGGTGTTTTCATAAACTGCTCACTAGTGTGACTAAAACAAAGAAGATTGCAGAGCCAAACAGTTATGATGGGAATGTAAAATGTTATAACCACTCAGCAGAGTGCTTAACTGTGTCTTATAAATATAAATACACACTTAAAATATGACCTAGTAATTCTGCCCCTTTCTTCAAAATAAATGAAAATATATGTTCACCTATTTGACTTGTACACAAATGTTTAATAATAGGTCAAACCTGGAAAGAATCCAAATCTCCACCAATGGGCAAATGGATAAATACGTAAATGGAATATTACATATTGATAAAAGGAAACAAATTACTGATACATACAACATCAGGTCTATATCTCAGAAAATATTATGTTGAAGCCATCACAAAGAAGTACAAACTCTATGATTCTAATTACCTAAAAATGTTGTCTTCAGGCAACACCAACCTCACCTGTAGTGACAGGAGCAGAGCCTGGGATGAGGCTGGGACATAGCTTCAGGGGAAATCTGGGAGCTGGTTAATATTTTGTATCTGGATTTTGGTGTACACCTGGATGGTGCATTTTGTTTGTAATTTATATGTCAGTAAAGTTGTTTTTAAAAAACTCTCAGCAAATAGGAAAATAAGAAACATTCCTTAATCTGATAACAGAGCCAAAAAATTCCTTCAGATAATATCAAACTTAAAGGTGAAATATTGAACAGTTTCTTCCTAAAATCAGGAGAAAGGAAATGACACATATGCTCACAGCTTTTATTCTACGTTTTATTGGGACTCAACCCATTGCAAAAAGATATGAGGAAGAAATAAAATTTTTAAATATCAGGAAAGAAGTAAAAACATCCATATTTTCTGATGGCATGAAGAATATCCAAAGGGATCTAAAGAATTATTAGAACTAATAAGTAATTTTAGAAATCTGAAAACTAAGAGATTAATGCATAAAAAATTAGATGTATTTTCACATACCAGAAAATCCCATTGGAATATAAAATTTAAAAATCAACCATCTCTACCATAGCATTAACAACCATAAGAACTTAAGAACAAATTTAGCCAAAGCTATGCAAAACCCATAAATTGATAAACACTAAAACATTGCTGAAAGAAACTAAAGAAGAGATCAATAGAAATCTGTAACATACTCCTAAATTGAAAGACTTACTATAGTCTTAATATTTATTATTGTTAATATAGGAATGCTCCTCAAATTATAAAAGGCTTGAAACTATTTAATGATAATTTCAGCAGGTATCCTGTAGAATGTGGTAAACAGTTTATAGAGCTTATATGGAAATATTTGCAAAGCATCTAGAATGGGAAGCAATTTAGTTAAAGAATGAAGCATACTACCTAACTTCAAGAGTTAGTGTAGTCAGTAATAATCAGGACTCTATAGCACTGGCACAAAAACACATCAGCAAGGCGTAATTAACCAGCCTAGGAACAAATTTCCACTTATTTAGTCATCTGATATTTAACAAATATGCAAATGTGATCAAATGAGAAAAAGAAATTCAACAAATAGAGCTAGAATAACTGAATATCTGTAAGGAAAAAAAAATGACCTTCAGTGCCATTGGTGAATTGGCATAACACCAATTCAAATTACATAAAAACTAAAATAAAAATCTTTTAGAAGAAAACAGACTATCTACCTAATTTGAAAATAGTCAAGTTTCTTAGGTTACAGAAAGGGAGCTAAAGAAGAAAGAAAATGAAACATTAGATGTTTATCAAACTCAAGAGTCTACTCATTAAGAAAACGAATAGCTGACTCAGCGCCCGTGGCTCAGGCGGCTAGGGCACCAGCCACATACACTTGAGCTGGTGGGTTCGAATGTAGCCCGGGCCTGCCAAACAAAAATGATGGCTGCAACCAAAAAATAGCCAGGCATTGTGGCAGGTGCCTGTAATCCCTGCTACTTGGGAGGCAGAGGCAGGAGAATTGCTTGAGCCCAGGAGCTGGAGGTTGTTGTGAGCCATGGTGCCATGGCACTTTACCCAGGGCGACAGCTTGAGGCTCTGTCTCAAAAAAAAAAAAAAGAAAAAGAAAAGAAAACAAATAGCCAAGCAATAGACTAAGATGTTATTCAAAGAATATATACATGTATCCAGGATTACTATCCAGGACATATTGAAGATACCCGTAACTTGAATAAAAAAAAGCAATAAATAAAACAAATAAGCAGATCACCTGGAAAAAACAAACAAACAAACAAAAAACACATGTGGCTCCAGAAGATACCCGCATGGCAACAAGCACATGAAAAACTGCTCAGCATCCTCAGAGAGAAGACAGGTTCAAACTAAAGCTAGAATAGGATACGAGAGTACCCTAACCAGAATTACTAGAAAACTAAACAAAACTAAGCAATAAAGAAGATAAACACACACACCCCTCTAGTAACAATAAACACAGCATTGCCAGAGATGTAGGGGAACTGGAAAAATAAGGCACGTGAGAAAAAGATAAAAAAAAAAAAAAGTCACCAACAGACAAGTCTGAAATACATAAAATGTTATGAACAATCGACTATTTTGGGGGATGTCAAAATTCTATAATTGCTGAATCTGAAGATAGCCATATGGAAGTTTATTATAGCTTTCTTTTACTTTAATATATCCTTTGAAATCTTAAAAAAATCATTAAAAAAGAATAACCCTTGAAGAAATGCTAATCATATATATGTTTCTCAATTAAATCGTTTATACTACACCTGTATTAAAATTTTTTTCTAGGTATACAGTAGGACCTCTGTAAGTTGACCACCCACGGGACTATAACAAACCGGTCAACATAAGGAACTGGCGCATGTCTGGTCTATGACTATTAGATAAACTCAAGGAGACAGTCAATGTAGGGAGATGATGAGCTATGGAAGTTTTACTGTATTTATTTCATAGAATATTGGCTAATTAAGTTCTTGTGCTTCTCTGCTTAAATTTTAATCTCATTTTCCATTTACTGGCTGTGTGACCTCTCTATGCCTCGATTTCCTCATCTGTAACATATGAGTAATGAGCGCTATTTTTGCCTGGTTGCTGATAGCATTGAAAGACTTTATGCTTATAAAGCACTTGGAATTTTGCCTAGTACGTGGTAACCACTTTAAAATGTTAGCTATTATAATATTATTGCATGCACACATTAACTTATGTACATTACCCATGCCAAATATATTTGCAACAGACAAAAGTACACACTGAAGTTGTTGGGTAACTAATACTCATTTTTATTAACAGCTTCCACCGATTAACACAAATTGCAGTCTATAATTAGATTCTGAAATTATGCCATTTTCTATTCATTGGACCAGGAAAGCATGCAAAAATAAATCCTTTTGGTACTTGGCAAAATATGGCACACATCCAGAAGGCAGGGACTGTTCATACCTCATAAACATGACTGGATGCAATTCTCCGACAAGTGCCTCAATAGCTTTGTGACCTGGGATGTGATATTTAATGTTGCTGAACTTCAATTTCTTCATTTGTAAAATGAGGTTGATAATACCCAGTAGGCATATATTGAGAAATAAATGAAATTTACTATATATAAAGCTTTAATATAAAGTGTGGTGTATAACATAAATTCAATAGTGGAGCTCGCTTTTTTTTTACTACTCAAGAAATATTAATATATAATAAGATATCTCAGGGACCATGAAAAATGATCTACAACAGGATAGGCTCAAAGATCAAAAAATTCCTTCTACCAGGACCCATTGGGAGATACTCTTATTTGCCACTGGAACATCAGAAGTCTACATTTTAAGCCTAAAACAGAGAGTTGCTCTAGCCCACTTATTCAGGCTATCATGTTCTTTAAAAATTCAGTGAAAATCATTTAATCAAAGGTTAGAGGTTTCTTTTTCCTTCTTTGATGTTCCTTCAACCTATTCTGCTTTTCTGCTGGTCTTCAGACACAGTGAACTATTGCATTTGCAATGGATTCTGATTTAATATATTTTAAATATATTCTCTTGGAAATTCTATTCTTGGTATGTAATTATCACATAAATTTATTATTTTATGCCAATTTCTTATAATCTAATCAATTTTAATGCAAACAAGAACCACACATATGCACACAAATTTTCACTTTGTCTAGAAAATATCAAAAATACAGAAAACTACAAGGCAGCAATGCTGTCACTTGTCGTTCACCTCCTTCTGCATTAGCACACTGCTTGTTTGATCATACTCGGCGTACACACATCAGGTAGTATTGTGCATGCACCAATTACTACGTATGCCTAGAACCACAGTCATAAATGAATTAAGTGCCGCATGTAAAACTGTTAACATTAAATGATAGGAATTACTAAGTGATTGGATGTGACAGCTCTACCTTACACAGAGCTATTGTTGAATGCAGATGCAGGGAGATCCATTCCTAAAAGAAATACAAGTTGGTATTCATTTCCAGTTACCATGAAATAGGCACTGCACTAAATACTTGCCATGAAATTTGCTCTGTAAATGCTCACAACATACTCCCTGATGTGTATGTCCTTATGTTACCATTTTTGCATGAAGAACTGAAGAATTTGGAGAAATTATACAAAGATCACAGAGTAAAGGCAGAGATGTCATTTCAAATCCGATCTGCTTTATTCCTGATCGTATCCCTTATCTATTATCTCTTGTCTTTCTCACTGAGGAGGTACTACAGGGATCTAGTTCTAAATGACAAGGGCTAAGGCAATGAGGGACTAAAAGGGGTTCCCCTTAAATAGTAGTATAAATGGGACTTGGTGGCTGATGTTATGCAGTGGGATTAATGGCATAGTCACTGGATTAATAATAATTTAAGATGTCTCTTAAAACTGCTTCAGCAAGCGAGTCTACAGAGAGTGGAAATAAAAGCGTATTTAGGAAAGGATATGATATTCAGTTTTAGAGTATTTGTGCCATCAGAGGAGATGCTTTAGAAACCTACAGGAGATAAAGATCTGGAAGTCACAGCTGTATGGGGGAGGTCTGAAGCTTAAGACATACACAACTCCTCCAGACGCGGTGGGTAGAAATGAAACCCAGAGGAGGATTAGGAGAATACTCAGAAAGGAAAATGACATATTTTATTTCAGACAAAATACATCTTATGTCAAAAAGAGATACTAGAGGTAAAATGGATAATTACATAGAAAAATCCATCAGGAAGACTCAATAATATTTCACCTGTCTGTTCTGTCTCGAAATACATAACAATATAGGCAGATTGTAAAGAGAAGTTGATGACAGTAAAAACTAAATTTAACAATTTTAACATAGATATCTTAATATTTGACAGATGAAACAAATAAAAGCAACACTAGGGGATGGAAAATGTGTAAAAGACAAATAATAAAATTTAATTAATAAATATAAAATTCTACTGAGAATAATTAGTGAATCAATATTATTTCAAACACATGGAATATCTACAAGAATTGATCACAAAGTGAGTCTTAACAAATACCAAAGTATTAATACATACAAACATGCTGTGACATGATTAGAATAAAATAACAAAAACGTTCACCCCCAAATGTCCACATCAGGGCTTGAAAATTTGCAAATATATCTTTAAATAACTGATGGCGCAAAGAATAAATCATAAAGGAAATTAGTAAATACATAGATCTGAAATGGTAGTGACCACCCTAGAACGTTTTTGTAGGGTACATGTACAGTGGTACTCCGAGGAATATTCATAAGTTTAGGCAAATACATCAGATACTAAGAAAGGTTATAAAAGAATGAACTAAAATTGAAATGAGATGCTGGAAGTTTTAAAAACTAATATTCATTCATTAGAAGGAGGGGAATTCTATTTGAGTGGAAATAAATGAAATATACTTATTAATTATAATAAAGAGATAAGTAAGTCAAAAGTTGATTATTTGAAAAGAGACTGAGAAAACAGAAACTCTAGAACTGAAGAGGACGGTTTTGCTCAGGTAGCATCTTGAGCAGGAGATAGCCAGCCGTGGCCGTAGGGGGATGAGATAGTGAAGGACAAATAGATCTGCTCTTATTTCACTTCCCCGCCATTGCCTTCAGCTACATCTGCATTCTAAGAGCAGAGTTCTACTTCTGGTACCCACAGAAGTAAAACGGGTTGATACAGATCCCTGGGGGTTGGGAGGAATGGAAAATAGGTAACAGCTAGCTTTACAAAGTCTCTTCTCCACAGCTTGTGCTACAAATCCCTAGACTATTCATTGCGATCTAAGATCCTCAGCTTTTTGGTGCCAAGCACCTCATTAAGAGTCTAGTGAAGCCTATAATCTCACCGGAACATATCTGTGAATGTTAGAAAGAAGCATAACTTCTCAATCACCAGTACTGAGCATTACATGGGGTACCTGATGGGATTATTGACAGACTGAAAAAAGAAGAGGAAAGAAGAAAGATACAACTTAAAAGCAAAAAGGAAATGTGACATATCCTGGAATATCTAGCCAAATTGGTGTCAGAGAAATGTGTAAGAGAAAATATGAAAAGAAAAAATAAATATATGATATTTCCAGATTATTTAGCTATGGAGAAAAAAATACCGCAAAATATCTTACAATATGCAAAACAAATATATATTATATATAAATGAGTTGAATTTTTACTAGGAAATGTACATGGTAAAAATGTTGTCATTTATAATAGCTACAAAAAAGTATGACACCTCAAAGCAAATCTTTCAAGATCATACAAGAAGTATTTGTAGAGAATTATGTAGCTGTATTAAAAGACATGAAAGAAGAACTGAAAATATTAAGTGATATACCAAGCTCATGAATAGGAAGAACCAATGCTTTAAACATGGCAATTTTCCTTACATTAATCTAAATTCAATACAATTCCATACAAAATCCCAACATGATTTTTTATGGGACTTGAAAAATTAATTCTAGATTTCAAATGGAAAAGAAAAGTAAAAAAAAAAGCACAACTTTTTTTTTTCTTGCACAGATCTCAAGAGGGCAAGGCATAGAAATTTTTGAAGAAGGAAAAAGGAGAAAGATACACCCTAAACACAAAAGAGAAGGGTGGCGCCTGTGGCTCAAGGAGTAGGGCGCCGGTCCCATATGCCAGAGGTGGCGGGTTCAAACCCAGCCCCGGCCAAAAAAAAAAAAAAAGAGAAAACAGAATATAGGAAATTAAATAACATAGGATCGCCATAGAATAGACAACAGACTGATTAAACAGAAAAAATCATAAACTTCTGTGTACTTGGAGAATATACAAAGCAGTGGGGGGAGACTGCTTGTTGAACAACTGGTACTGGGATATTTGGCTACATACATTGAAAAAGATAAATATATGCTTAATTTACAATGAATGACAAAGTCCCATCCCAATGAATTAAAGAACTGTATGTAAAATTTAAAACTTTGAAACATTTTAGGAAAACAAGATGCCTTTCTGGTCTTACGAGGGAGGGATGAATTTGTTATGGATTTTCTTATAAAAATTTCTTTAATATTTATTGAACAAAATCTAAAAGATCCAATCCGTAAGAGAAATATTGAAAAACAAAGATTCATTAAAATACTTGGCACAAATTTTTAAAGGGCTCACAAGCAAAACTGCAAAACAATGCACCGACCAAGTTAGCTTAGTTGAGATGCATATTATTACCATTAGAAATTTAATAACCAAATGCTTAAACAAAACATCTCTTTCAAATGAGTAAGAAATAGGTCCTAGAAGGCGGATATTGTAGGGACAAAAGAACTAAGCCAAGATACCTATGAAAAGATTTTTCGCTCCACAAGCATCTAAATTGGTAAAAATTTTACTTCAGGAATGACTAGAAGAAATGAGAACTCACATGTATTCCTGATTGCATTGTAAATTGGTACATTTTTAGCAATTCTGAATAAAATTGAAGGAGAGCATACTCTATGACCTGCTCATTTATATGCTCAAGGAAATAGTCGTAGAGGGTGGCGGGGGATGCTTCTGTGACTGAGAGGTCTGGGCCACAGTGGTCTCTCTCATCCTCAGACTCTGCATCTCCCTGGAGAACGAGATGGCCTCAAGGGCTCCTGCTACTCTGTAAATCAGAGGTGGGGAACATGCATCCCCTTTTCTCCAAGTGGAACAATTTCCCAAGGCCTACAAAAAAAGCATGTTAAATAAAGTTGTCCACATTTAACAAATTTACTGTCATAAACCTTGTCTTTAAGTATTTATGTATTCTTTATTTTCCCATTCAAAAATTAAATGTAACCATTAAATATATCATCTGCTTTTTTAAAATTTTTTTATTAAATCATAGCTGTGTACATTAATGCATTTATGGGGTACAACGTGCTGATTTTACATATAATTTGGAATGTTTACGTCAAACTGGTTAACATAGCCTTCACGTCACTTTAATTATTGTGATAAGACATTTATACTCTACACTTAGTAGATTTGACATGTACCCTTGTAAAATGCACCATAGGTGTGGTCCAACTAATTCCCCTTCCTCCACTCGTCCTCCCCCCTCCCCAACCCTCCCCCTTCTCTTTCCCCTTCATTCTGAGTTATATTTGGGCTATAGCTTTCACATGGAAGTGTGGGCACTTATATACTGGTTTCATAGTAGGGCTGAGCACATTGGGTACTTTTTCTTCCATTCTTGAGATTCTTAGTTAAGAAGAATATGTTCCAGCTCCATCCATGTAAACATAAAAGAGGTAAGTCTCCATCTTTCTTTAAGGCTGCATAATATTCCATGGTGTACATATAGCACAGTTTATTAATCTATTTGTGGGTCAATGGGCACTTGGGTTTCTTCCATGACTTAGCAATTATGAATTAGGCTGCAATAAACATTCTGGTGCAAATATCTTTGTTACAAAGTGATTTTTGGTCTTCTGGATATATACCCAGTAGAGAAATTGCAGGGTCGAATGGCAGGCCTATTTTTAGATCCCCAAGTGTTCTCCTAACTTCTTTCCAAAAGGCATGTATTAATTTGCATTGCCACCAGCAGTGCAGAAGTGTTCCCTTTTCTCCACATCCACGCCAACATCTATAGTTTTGGGATGTTGTGATGTGGGCTACTCTTACTGGAGTGAGATGATATCTCAAAGTGATTTTGATTTGCATTTCTCTGATGATTAAGGACAATGAGGATTTTTTCATGTGTCTGTAGGCCAGGCACCTGTCTTCTTCAGAGAAGTTTCTATTCAAATCTCTTGCTCATAATGAAATGGGATCACTTATTCTTTTCTTTCTAATACGTTTGAGTTCTCTGTGGATTCTGTGTATCAAACGTTTGTCAGAGACATAACCTGCAAATATCTTCTCCCATTCTGAGGGCTGTCTACTTGCTTCACATACTGTGTTATTGGCTGTGCAAAAGCTTTTTAGTTTGATCAGGTCCCAGTAATGTATTTTTGGTGTTGTTTCAATTACCCAGGGGGTCCTTCTCATAAAATATTCTCTCAGACCAATTTATTCAAGTGTTTTTCCAGCCCTCTCTTCTAGTATTTTTAAAATTTCATGTCTTAAGTTTAAATCTTTTGTGCAGTGTGATTCTATTTTTGTTAATGGTGAAAGGTGTGGGTCCAGTTTCAGTCTTCTATAAGTCACCAGCCAGTTCACCAAGCATCATTTGTTAAATAGGGAGTCTTCCCACTGAATGTTTTTGATAGGTTTACCAAAGATCAAATGATGATAAGTAGCTGGGTTCATCTTTTGGTTCTCTATTTTGTTCCATACATCTGTCTCTGTTTCTATGCCAGTCCCATGCAGTTTTGATCACTATAGATTTATAGTATAGTCTGAGGTCTGGTAGCGTGATTCCTCCTGATTTGTTTTTATTCCTCTGTATGTCTTGGCTAATAGAGGTTTTTTCTGATTCCATATAAAATAAAGTATTATTTTTTCCATGTCTTTAAAGTATGATAGTTGCTTTAATTTGGATTGCATTAAAATTGTATATTTCTTTGGGTAGTATGGACATTTTAACAATGTTGATTCCTCCCAGCCATGAACATGGTATGTTTTTCCATTTGTTAACATCCTCAGCTATTTCCTTTCTCAGAGTTTCATAGTTCTCTTTATAGAGATCTTTCATGTCCTTTGTTAGGACTCCCAAATATTTCATCTTCTTTGGCACTACTGTAAAAGAAATAGAGTCCTTGACTGTTTTTTCAGATTGACTATTGTTGGTATATATAAAGGCTAGTGATTTGTGAGTATTGATTTTGTAACCTGAAATGCTGCTGTATGCCTTGATCACTTCTAAGAGTTTTGTAGTTGATTCCCTGGGGTTTCCCTGATATACAATCATATCATCTGTGAAGAGTGAAAGTTTGCTTTCCTCTGATCCTATTTGGATACCCTTGATCACCTTCTCTTGCCCGATTACAATGGCTAAGACTTCAATTACAATGTTAAAAAGCAGTGGAGTCAGTGGGCAACCTTGCTAGTTCCCGATCTGAGTGGAAATGTTTTCAATTTTACTCCACTCAATACAATATTGGCTGTGGGTTAGCTGTAGATGGCCTCTATCAGTTTGAGAAATGTCCCTCCTTTATCTATTTTCTTAAGTGTTCTGACCATAAAAGGATATTGGATATTATTTTTCTGCATTAATTGAGAGAATCATGTGGTCTTTGTTTTTTATTTTGTTTAGGTGCTGTATTATATTTATAGATGTACATATATTGAACCATCCTTGAGACCCTGGGATAAAACCAACTTGGTCAGGGTGTATAGTTTGTTTGATGTATTGCTGGATTCTGTTTCCTAGGATCTTATTATTTTTTTTTTTTTTTTGTAGAGACAGAGTCTCACTGTACCGCCCTTGGTAGAGTGCCGTGGCGTTACACAGCTCACAGCAACCTCTAACTCTTGGGCTTACGCAATTCTCTTGCCTCAGCCTCCCGAGCAGCTGGGACTACAGGTGCCTGCCACAACGCCCAGCTATTTTTTTGTTGCAGTTTGGCCGGGGCTGGGTTTGAACCCGCCACCCTCGGCATATGGGGCCGGCGCCCTACTCACTGAGCCACAGGCGCTTTTTGCATCTATATTTAATAAAAATATTGGTGTATAGTTTTCTTTTCTTGTTGGGTCTTTTCCTGGTTTTGGGATCAGGGTGATATTTGTTTCATAAAATGTGTTGGGAAGTATTCCTTCTTTTTCTATGCTTTGGAAAATGTTAAATAATGTAGATACTAGTTCCTCTTTAAAGGTTTGGTAGAATTCTGATGTGAAGCCATCTGGTCCTGGACTCTCTTCTCTTTTGGGAGATTTCATAGTTGATGCTATTTCAGTATTTGATATAGGCCTGTTCAACATTTCCAATTCTTTCTGGCTAAGTCTAGGAAGCTGGAATTCTTCCAAGTATTGGTCAATGTCTTTCAGATTTTCATATTTCTGAGAGTAGAGTTTTTTGTAGTATTCATTAAGAAATTTTTGGATTTCTGAGGTATCTGTTGTTATTTTGCCTTTGTCACTTCTGATTGATGAAATTAAGAATTTTAATTTTTTATTTCTGGTTAGGCTAGCCACAGCTTTATCAATTTTGTTAAACTTTTCAAAAAATCAACTTTTTGATTCATTAATCTTTTGAATAATTCTTTTGTTTTCAATTTCATTTAATTCTGCTCTAATTTTTGTTATTTATTTTCTTCTACTGGGCTTGGGGTTGGAGTGTTCTTCATGTTCCAGTTGTTTGAGATATCCCATTCAGTTGTTGACTTCCTCTCTTTCTGTTCTCTTGAGGAAGGCTTGCAATGCTATAAATTTCCCTCTTAGGACTGCCTTGCAGTAACCCAGAAGTTCTGATAATTTGTGTCTTAATTTTTGTTTTGTTCCAAAAATTTGGGAATTTAATTCTTAATCTCATCTATGACCCAGCTATCATTCAGCATAAGGTTATTTAGTTTCCATGATTTCATATGAGTATGCTGATTCCAGTTATTGGTGAGTTCAACTTTTATTGCATAATGATCTGAGAAAATACAAAGAATAATTTCTATTCTTTTAAATTTGCTGAGGTTAGCTTTGTGACCTAATATGTGATCAATTTTGAAGGATGTTTCATGAGCTGATGAGAAGAATGTGTATTCAGTTTTGTTAGGATGAAGTGTGCTGTAGATGTCTATTAAATTCAATTGTTGTATGGTGAAGATTAAGTCCAAAATTTCTTTGCTTAGTTTCTTGTTGGAGGATCTATCCAACACTACCAAAGGGGTTTAAAAATCTCTGACTATTATGGTGCTGGAATATATCAAATTGTTCATGTCTGTCAAGGTCTCCCTTATAAATTGAGGAGCATTCTGGTTGGGCACATAAATGTTAATAATTGAAATCTCAGCATGATGTGTGGTTCCCTTAACAAATATTAAGTGATCATCCTTGCTTTTCCTTAGCTTTATTGGTTTAAAGCCAAATGTATCTGCAAATAAAATTGCAACCCCTGCTTTTTTCTGATTTCCATTTGCCTGGATTATAGATGTCCATCCCTTCACCCTGAGTCTAATTTATCCTTCAACATAAGATGAGATTCTTGTATGCAGCAGATATCTGGCCTGAGTTTTTGTATCCAGTCAGCTAACCTGTGCCTCTTTGGAGGACAGTTTATTCATTCACATTAATTGAGAGTATTGATATTTCTGGTAGTAATTTGGGTGTCAATTTTTTTGAAAGACCAGTGGATATTTTTAATCCTTTCACCACTGTGGAAGTTCGGTTTTGATCAAAATTTCTGAGTGAGTTTACTTTGGTGGTAGACCATTGTGCGGTCATTATGAGGAAGGGTCTGAGAATATCCTGAAGAGCTGGTTTATTTATGGGAAATTTCTTCAGCATGTGAATGTTATTAAAGTATTTGATTTCTCCATCACAAATTAAACTCAGTTTAGCTGGATACAGGATGATGGGCTGAAAGTTGTTTTGTTTTAGGAGATTGAAGATTGATGACCATCCTCTTCTGGCTTGAAAAGTTTCAGCTGAGAGATATGCAATCATTCTAATATTCTTTCCCTTGTAGGTTATGGTTTTCTTACATCTGGCCGCTTTCAGGTTTTCTCCTTCATATTAATTTTGGCAAAGTTAATTACAATGTGTCTATGGGATGCTTTATTTGGATTGAGTTGTGCTGGGGTTCTGAAACTGTCTGCTCTCTGAATTTCCATGTCTCTTGCCATATTTGGGAATTTTCCCTCAATTATCTCTTGGAATAGAGCATCTGTGTGCCTTTTTGTTTATTCTCATCTCCTTTAGAAATTTCTGTAAGGAGAATGTTTGATATTTTTGGAGTGGTACCACAGTTCTCTCCGGGAATGATTCATTTTTGCTCCCCATTTCTCTTCATCTTTGAGCATTTGGAAGCATTCAAAAGCTCTGTCTTCAATGTCAGAGATCCTTTCTTCTGCATCCTCCATTCTAATACTGAGGGATTCTACTGTATTTCTCAGATCTTTGAGCGATGCAAATTCTTGCCTCAATTTGTTGAAGTCATTGGTGATTTTATATTTGAATTCATTACATTCTTGAGACAGCTTTTGAATTGCTCCTTGAATTTCTAATTCTATCTTTACTTCAATTCTGTTAATCTTATTTGGTATCCAAATTCTGAACTCGATTTCTGACATCTCAGCCATTTTTTTATGAATGGGATCTTCTGTTGCATGTCCTTTGTTGTACCTTGGAGGAGTTGATGTACTGTGATTATTTGTGTTGCCAGTGTTTTTCCGTTGGTTCTACCCCATGGTCATTTTTCACTGTGTGGCTAGAGAAGCTGAAATTTGTTTCCTTGGAGTCCCAGCTTGCCCTCAGCAGAGGTGATGTGAACGCATTAATCCTCTTTCTCAGTTCAGCTCCCTATCTTCTGCTTTATTAGGTTGGGTTTTGCCATTATTTCTCCCTCTGGACAGAAGCTTCTGGTATAAGCTGGCTTCTCTTGGCCATCTTGCCTCTCTCCCATCATCTGTTATTTTTAAATAATAAACTACTAATCTTTCATTTAAAATTATATATTTGGATTAATGACATTAACTAGATTAATTTTATGCATTGTTCTACTAATGCTACTGTTATTAATAATTTTCTACAGAATCTATAATAATAGCATCATATTGCTTTGACCTTCATGAAATTCGATTTCTATGAAGTCTTAGAAATAGTTGGAAAGGAAAATTTATATTCAATGAAAAAGATAATTCTGAAATATAAATATTATAAGCACTATGTCCTAACATGAAAATTTGCATATCTCTAAAACTTTTTAAAAATTACATTCTAGAACCTTAGAATATGTTTTTCAGAGATGCAAAGGTGAATAACATCAGAAAGATGTGCTCAATTACTGAGGAGCTTTTAACCAAAAATCTCTGTGTAATATGAAATCTACAGATCCACATCACCACACAGCATTAGTCACTGGAGAAGTGGAGGCTTAGAAGAATGGACACAAAATAGAAAGTGATTTGTTTCTTCTCTAAATCCCACCACTGATTATGTGACCTGTAACACATTTAATTCTGAGAGACTCTTAGTCAAGAGTCTCTTGATGACAATCAAGATAGATTTTTCATCTTTAACTTTCCTTCTAATTCTGGATGTTCTATGAGTCTATCCATGTAACAATAGATGTAAATAGTCAAGGACATTGCTTGCCTGTGGTTCAAGGCATTAAGTGATCTTAATAGGTTTCATGATCTCCCTAACTTATCTCTCACTAAATTATTCCCTCATATCTGTGAATAATTCTGATTTCCTCTCTCACTTCATCAAGCCTGCCTACCCCATTCTTCTGTTACCATGCTGTTTAAAATAGCCACCAAGAGAAACAGTCACAACTGAGTAGATCATGGTAAAATACTAAGGGATTTAACCAATTTTTAAATAAAAATTTCTAGGCGATATTTTGAGAAAATGGAGACATGTCCTTATACTTCACTTAGCCATGAAAACTTACCAAGCAAATGTTTGATAATGTATGGGAGGTGGGAAGATGAAGGAGGAGTTAAAGTAGGAATCTAAGAGGAGACCAGACAGATCCACCTGGGGAAAAATTACATATGTATTTTAAAAGTGTGTCACTGATAAATTTGTAGTTACAGAAATACTTTGTAAAGAAACATTGAGCTCCTCTTCACGCCTTATATAAGAGAAAAATTCAGTTGTATTAAAGTTTAATTAAAAAAAATGAAGTCATAAAAGCACTTGACATGAAACAGATTAGTATAATGTTAGCATGAGGAGGACATTTCCATAAATGCTGTCATAAGGAAAAAGAACACATTCATGTAAAGGACGTTTGACTTAATAGCATGCAAGTGAATATCATCAGATGTTACCACAAACAAAATTGAAAGATCTATGACAATTTAGGGAAGGCATGGAGGAATTTGTAAAACAAATTCCCTGTGTGTAAATTAATAAGAAAGAGATAAATAATGAAAGACCTCAGCAATTCATAAAAGAAACACAAATGACTAACAAACATAAAAATGTGTTTCATCTTATTAATATCACAGAAATAAAATTAAAGCACCAATGAAATGTAATTCGTCACTTATCAAAGTGTCAAAATATTTTAAATTAAAATATTCATGCTAATTAGCGTGTGATGAGATGGATACTTTCACACTCTGCTAGTGAGAATGTAAACTGGCATAACATTATCATATTCCTGGAGAGCAGTCTTTTAAAGAACTTTAAAGCTCTTCTCATATTTTAATTGCGCAAGTCAACATTTAAGTAACTGCCTTAAATTTTTTTTCAAAATGTATGACAATGATATCACATTATTAAGATAATAAATTACCAAAATTCACAAAGTGTCCAACTACTGGAGACTTACTGAGCACATTATGATACATCCATACAAATGCCATATCCAAAAACAAACTTGAGTTGAAGAACCAGGGCATCTGGAAGATTACATAAGTGGATGTGATCCTCAGGAAATGTTAAATGAAAGAATCAAAAATATAACAACGTATTTAAAATTTGATCCAAATTTTGTAAAATAAATTAACTTAGCTGGAAGGAAGTAGATCAAAATGAATAACAATTTTTAATTCTGCATTGCAGTTTATGGGTAAAATTTAGTTTCTTTTTAATCCTTTCCATGAAGATTTATATTACTTTAATAATCAGAAAAATATGAAATACTATTTTTAAATGGAAGATATTTCATTCTTGTTTTCTTTTTCTTTTCTTCTTCTTCTTCTTTTTTTTTTTTTTTAGAAACAGAGTCTTACTTTGTTGCCCTCGGTAGAATTCTATGGCATCACAGCTCATAGCAACCTCTAGCTCTTGGGCTTAGGTGATTCTCTTGCCTCAACCTCCTGAGTACCTGGGACTACAGGCACCCACGACAATGCCTTACTATTTTTTGTTGCAGTTGGGCCAGGATGGGTTTGAACGCACCACCCTCAGTATATGGGGCCAGTGTCCTACTCACTGAGCCACAGGCACTACCCTATAATATTTCTTTAGTTGTTATAAACCATTATCAAATCTTATCAATTCTGGAAAAATGAAATCCTGTGTATATAACCTCTTTAAAATAGCATATATTGGCAGACTCTGAAACGAGACTGCCTCTTATACCTCAATCTTCCCATCTGAAAAAAATCACAATAATACCACTAGTCTAATAACAATATCTATCTCAAGGCATGTTTGTGAATACTAGGTTAGTTAGTACATGTGAAATATTTAAAAGAATGCCTGATACAATTTAAACGTTTGTACACACACAAACTGATGCATTCTCCCTGTGCCCATGAAACACTAATTATTTTACTTCTTTTGAGATGAGAAAATGAACTAAACAGTCTGGAGTTTCCACTGCAGTCTAGGTATCTTCAAAGACCCTGTATTTACTAAATTCAAGTAACATTTATCCAAAGAGCTTAGAGGCCTAGATTGGTGATTGACTAATTAAGTGGAATATTTATAAAACAAGAACTATCACCTAACCAAATTATCTAGACATTTTCTATCAATAAATTAAAAATTTACTACATTTACTACCAACTTAATCAGACTGAATCCTACTGGTGTCCTTGATTGGGTAATTATGTAATGAGATAGGGAAAGTAACTGCTATAAATCTGTCTTAGTATCTCTCCAGACCCATGAGTAACATCTTGGACCTATCCTTCTTCTTGTATTCTCCACCAGTTTGTTCACATTTGAGTGTGCAGAGCATCACAATGCAGCAGGTTCACCTTTAATATATTCTGTAACTGGGTAAGAAAAAGCAAGCTTTGGCTTATTTTACATTTTCTCTTCAGGAAAAGTTAGATATTAATTTCAAATACAAGTCTATTCCTCATTTCTTTTCCAATAAGAAAATCATGCATTTGTTTTTTTTTTCCTTTTTTTTTTTTTTTTTGTTGTTGGGGATTCATTGAGGGTACAATAAGCCAGGTTACACTGATTGCAATTGTTAGGTAAAGTCCCTTTTGCAATCATGTCTTGCCCCCATAAAGTGTAACACACACCAAGGCCCCACCCCCCTCCCTCCTTCCCTCTTTCTGTTTTTCCCCCATAACCATAATTGTCATTAATTGTCCTCATATCAAAATTGAGTACATAGGATTCATGCTTCTCCATTCTTGTGATGCTTTACTAAGAATAATGTCTTCCACGTCCATCCAGGTTAATACGAAGGATGTAAAGTCTCCATTTTTTTAAATGGCTGAATAGTATTCCATGGTATACATATACCACAGCTTGTTAATCCATTCCTGGGTTGGTGGGCATTTAGGCTGTTTCCACATTTTGGTGATTGTAAATTGAGCTGCAATAAACAGTCTAGTACAAGTGTCCTTATGATAAAAGGATTTTTTTCCTTCTGGGTAGATGCCCAGTAATGGGATTGCAGGATCAAATGGGAGGTCTAGCTTGAGTGCTTTGAGGTTTCTCCACACTTCCTTCCAGAAAGGTTGTACTAGTTTGCAGTCCCACCAGCAGTGTAAAAGTGTTCCCTTCTCTCCACATCCACGCCAGCATCTGCAGTTTTGAGATTTTGTGATGTGGGCCATTCTCACTGGGGTTAGATGATATCTCAGGGTTGTTTTGATTTGCATTTCTCTAATATATAGAGATGATGAACATTTTTTCATGTGTTTGTTAGCCATTAGTCTGTCGTCTTTAGAGAAAGTTCTATTCATGTCTCTTGCCCATTGATATAAGGGATTGTTGGCTTTTTTCATGTGGATTAATTTGAGTTCTCTATAGATCCTAGTTATCAAGCTTTTGTCTGATTGAAAATATGCAAATATCCTTTCCCATTGTGTAGGTTGTCTCTTTGCTTTGGTTATTGTCTCCTTAGCTGTACAGAAGCTTTTCAGTTTAATGAAGTCCCATTTGTTTATTTTTGTTGTTGTTGCAATTGCCATGGCAGTCTTCTTCATGAAGTCTTCCCCCAGGCCAATATATTCCAGTGTTTTTCCTATGCTTTCTTTGAGGATTTTTATTGTTTCATGCCTTAAATTTAAGTCCTTTATCCATCTTGAATCAATTTTTGTGAGTGGGGAAAGGTGTGGGTCCAGTTTCAGTCTTTTACATGTAGACATCCAGTTCTCCCAACACCATTTGTTGAATAGGGATTCTTTCCCCCAAGGTATGTTCTTGTTTGGTTTATCAAAGATTAGGTGGTTGTAAAATGTTAGCTTAATTTCTTGGTTTTTGATTCGATTCCAAGTTTCTATGTCCTTGTTTTTGTGCCAGTACCATGCTGTCTTGAGCACTATGGCTTTGTAGTACAGACTAAAATCTGGTATGCTGATGCCCCCAGCTTTATTTTTGTTACAGAGAACTGCCTTAGCTATACGGGGTTTTTTCCGGTTCCATACAAAACGCAGAATCATTTTTTCCAAATCTTGAAAGTACGATGTTGGTATTTTGATAGGCATGGCATTGAATAGGTAGATTGCTTTGGGAAGTATAGACATTTTAACAAAGTTGATTCTTCCCATCCATGAGCATGGTATGTTCTTCCATTTGCTAATATCCTCTGCTATTTCCTTTCTGAGGTTTCATAGTTTTCTTTATAGAGTTCCTTCACCTCCTTCGTTAGGTATACTCCTAGGTATTTAATTTTCTTTGAAATTATGGTGAAGGGAGTTGTGTCCTTAATTAGCTTCTGATCTTGACTGTTATTGGGGTACACAAAGGCTACTGACTTGTGGACATTGATTTTATATCCTGAAACATTGCTGAATTTTTTGATGACTTCTAGGAGTCTTGTGGTTGAGTCTTTGGGGTTCTCTAAGTATAAGATCATGTCGTCAGCAAAGAGGGACAGTTTGACCTCCTCTGCTCCCATTTGGATTCCCTTTATTTCCTTGTCTTGCCTAATTGTATTGGCTAGAACTTCCAGCGCTACGTTGAATAGTAAAGGTGACAGAGGACAACCTTGTCTGGTTCCAGTGCTAAGAGGAAAAGCTTTCAGTTTTACTCCATTCAGTAAAATATTGTCTGTGGGTTTGTCATAGATAGATTCAATCAGTTTTAGAAATGTGCCACCTATGCCTATACTCCTCAGTGTTCTAATTAGAAAAGGATGCTGGATTTTCTCAATTGCTTTTTCTGCATCTATTGAGAGGATCATGTGATCTTTCTTTTTGCCTCTGTTAATATGGTGGATAATGTTTATAGACTTGCGTATGTTAAACCAGCCTTGCGCCCTGGGATGAAGCCTACTTGATCATGATGAATGACTTTTTTGATGATAAGCTGTAATCTATTGGCTAGGATTTTGTTGAGAATTTTTGCGTCTATATTCATGAGTGAGATTGGTCTGAAATTCTCCTTTTTGTTTGGGTCTTTTCCTGGTTTTGGTATCAGGATGATGTTTGCTTCATAGAATGTGTTGGGGAAGATTCCTTCTTCCTCAATTTTTTGGAATAATTTCTGCAGTACAGGAATAAGCTCTTTCTTGAAGGTTTGATAGAAGTCTGGAGTGAAGCCATCTGGACCAGGGCATTTTTTGGTTTGAAGATTTTTTATTGTTTCTTTGATCTCAGTGCTTGAAATTGGTCTGTTCAGGAGCTCTATTTCTTCCTGGCTGAGTCTAGGGAGAGGGTGTGATTCCAAACATTGATCCATTTCTTTCACATTGTCAACTTTCTGGGCATAGAGTTTCTGGTAGTATTCAGAGATGATCTCTTGTATCTCTGTGGGATCAGTTGTTATTTCCCCTTTATCATTTCTGATTGAGGTTACTAGAGATTTTAATTTTCTATTCCTCGTTAGTCTGGCCAATGGTTTATCTATTTTATTTATTTTTTTCAAAAAACCAACTCCTTGTTTCATTAATTTTCTGAATGATTCTTTTGTTTTCAATTTCATTGATCTCTGATTTGGTTTTGGAGATTTCTATTCTTCTACTGAGTTTAGGCTTAGATTGTTCTTCCTTTTCCAATTCCATAAGATCTCTTGTGAGATTGCTGATGTGCTCTCTTTCTGTTTTTCGAATGTAGGCATCTAAAGTGATGAATTTTCCTCTCAAAACTGCTTTTGTAGTATCCCACAGGTTTTGGTAGCTTGTGTCTTCATTGTTGTTATGCTCAAGGAAGTTAATGATTTCCTGTTTTATTTCTTCCTGCACCCATCTGTTATCCAACAGAAGATTGTTTAATTTCCATGCCTTTGGGTGGGGTCGGGCATTTTTGTTAGAGTTGAGTTCCACCTTTAGTGCCTTATGGTCTGAGAAGATACAAGGTAAAATTTCAATTCTTTTGATTCTGTTGATATTTGTTTTGTGTCCCAGGATATGATCAATTTTGGAGAATGTTCCATGGGGTGATGAGAAGAATGTGTATTCTTTACCTTTGGGATGGAGGGTTCTATATGCGTCTGTCAAGCACAGTTGTTCTAGGGTCTCATTTAAATCTCTTATATCCTTGTTTAATTTCTGTTTAGAGGATCTGTCCAGCTCTGTAAGAGGAGTGTTAAGGTCCCCTATTATTATGGTATTATCAGATATCATATTGCTCAGACTGAGTAAGGTCTGTTTCAAGAATCTGGGAGCATTTAAATTGGGTGCATAGATATTTAGAATTGAAATGTCTTCTTGTTGTATTTTTCCCTTGACCAATATAAAGTGACCATCTTTGTCTTTTTTGACTTTAGTTGCTTTAAATCCACATGTATCTGAAAATAAGATTGCAACTCCTCTTTTCTTCTGACTTCCATTTGCCTGAAAAATTGTCTTCCAACCCTTGACTCGGAGCTTTAATTTGTCTTTTGAAGCCAGGTGTGTTTCTTGCAGACAGCAAATGGATGGCTTGTGTTTATTAATCCAGTCAACCAATCTATGTCTCTTCAGTGGGGAATTCAAGCCATTAACATTTATTGAGATAATTGATAAGTGTGGTAGTATTCTATTCGTCTTATTTTGTTAGAGTCCTTTGCTTAGTTTTATCTTTTGCATCAGTGTGGAGGTTAGGTTCTGTCCTTTAATTTCTGAGTTCTTAATTTGCTGCTGATCCATTGTGGTTGTCACTGTGCAGAACAGGTTGAAGTGTTTCCTTTAGAGCTGGTCTTGTTTTGGCGAATTTCTTCAATGTTTGTATATCCGTAAATGATTTGATTTCTCCGTCAATTTTGAAGCTTAGCTTAGCAGGGTACAGAATTCTGGGCTGGAAATTGTTCTGTTTAAGTAGATTAAAGGTAGATGACCATTGTCTTCTTGCTTGGAAAGTTTCATTAGAGAAATCTGCAGTCATTCTGATGGATTTGCCCCTGTAGGTCAACTGGCGCGTACTCCTGGCAGCTTGCAGAATCTTTTCTTTTGTCTTGACTTTGGACAGGTTCATCACAATGTGTCTTGGGGAAGCTCGGTTAGAGTTGAGGCGACCTGGGGTCCGATATCCCTCTGAAAGCAGTGTGTCAGAATCTTTGGTGATATTTGGGAAATTTTCTTTTATAATATTCTCTAGTATGGCTTCCATTCCTCTGGGGCATTCTTCTTCCCCTTCTGGAATTCCTATAAGTCGTATGTTGGAACACTTCATAAAGTCCCATAATTCTGACAGTGAACGTTCTGCTTTCTCTCTCTTCTTTTCTGCCTCTTTTACTATCTGAGTTATCTCAAAAACTTTGTCTTCTACCTCTGAAATTCTTTCTTCTGCATGGTCTAACCTGTTGCTGATACTTTCCATTGCATCTTTAAGTTCCCTGATTGACTGTTTCATTTCCTTCAGCTCTGCTATATCCTTTTTATATTCTTCATATCGTTCATCTCTTATTTGATTCTGTTTTTGAGTTTCCTTTTGGTTATTTTCCACTTCATGAGCAGTTTCCTTCATTGTTTCCAACATTTCTTTCATTGTTTTCAACATGTGTATTCTAAATTCCCTTTCTGTCATTCCTAACATTTCTGTATAGGTGGAATCCTCTGCAGTAGCTACCTCATGGTCCCTTGGCGGGGTTGTTCTGGACTGGTTCTTCATGTTGCCTGGAGTTTTCTGCTGATTCTTCCTCATGGGTGATTTCTTTTATCTGTTTCCTTGCCCTAATTTTCCTTTCACTTCCTCTTGCTCTTTAAGTTCTCATGCCTGTGGACTAAGGGTTACAGGACCAGAAGCGTGAGAAGGTTGAAGAGCAAAAAAGGGATGAAGAAAGGAGGACCGAGTGATAAGAAAAAAAAAAAAGAAAAATAGAGAAAGGAGAGGGGGTGTGTAAAAGGAATATTGACAAAAAGAAGAGAGGCACAGAAAGAGGGAGACAGAGCAATATAGGTGTACAGTAGGGTACTTTGATACAACCTTAAAAAAAAAACCACCTTCTGGGGATGCCCAGTTGGGTGGTTCCCTTGAGGTCAGCAGCTCTTTGCTAACCTGATCAGACACAGTACCCCACCTCCACCAAGTAGAGAGGAAAGACAAAAATGGTATAAATCAAACCAAAACAAGCAAACAGAAAACTTTACGGGATAAAATTGGCTGGAAAAACCAAATAATAGCAGTAGAAACACTAACAAAAATGAAGTTCTAATTATTGAAATAGGCAGCAATGGGAAATTATAATTAAACTAGAAAAATTGAGATAGAAAAATGATCTGTATGGAAAAGGTTGAACTTAAAAAACAAAACAACAATCAACAACATCAAAATAAACAAAAAAAAACAACCAAACCAAAAAACAAAAAAACACAACCAAAAACAAAGCAGTATGTATATGTTATTGAATATTGTCTTGGCAACACGTGGTCTTCTGGGGTATGAGATGTTAATCACAGTTCTGATACGACTGGAGGCTGCTAGTTTCTCAAACCCCAGCAGGTAGACACCCTAAATCTCTCTTCAGCCCACTTAAAAGGCACTTTGCACTTGTTAACTTGCTGAGCAGAAGCTTTCCCAGGGAAGTGCTTGTCGCTGGAATCACTGCTGAAGTGGCTATCCACTTACCCTGTGTGCCAAAACTGGTCTCCCTCTGCCCCCGAGGTTAGGGCTGCAACGTGGCTCAGACCCCGCCCTTAGGCTACTTGGTCGCTGGGTTACCAGCTCCCACCCAATTCCAGCTCTGCGACCCTGAGGGCGGAGCTTGCCGGGGCAGATCGCTCACAATGGCTGCCTGTGACCCAGAGCCAAACACTATTAGCTCCGTCTGGCTCAGCGGCCCAGACTGGGGCCCCAGACAAAGGCCAAAGTTCTCTGCACTCCCGCTCAGGCTCTCCCCAAGGCAGTTCAGCTGAGTGCCAAGTCCAAAGACACCAAAACAGTTCATAGGTTAGGCCTTTCTGGTTTGCAGTCTCGCTGCTACTGAACTTACAGTTGCGGGCGGGTTTAGACGGATTGAACACACGGCGACCACTTGCCAGTTTTCCACTGTTTTAGTCCTCCTCTTGGGGTCCAGAAGTCTCTCTCTGACTCCCTGTATCCTCTCAGGGGTGATGATAGGCAGATCCCACCAGCCAGAGATGCCTGGAGTCCTATCTCCCCAGACTCACGGTGCCCAGATGCAAGGAAGCTGTTACTCGGCTGCCATCTTGCTCCGCCTCCCATGCATTTGTTTTTTATATCACCTTACTGTCATTCATCTGATTCTGAGTCTATAAATATCCATAATGCAATGCCTACTTTGTGGCCAGTGCTGAAATTCACACTATTTTGCACATTTCATTTGCACAAGTGAAAAAAGGAAAAAAAGTAGTGGGTCAAAGAGGAAGAGTTGCCTAAAATCACACAAACAATATATGGCAGAACTAGAAGATAGCCCAGTCCCTCTGAAACAAACCTTTTCAGCTGTCCTACACAGTACTTTACCCACAACTTGCCATCTCTTTACAGATCCAGGTCAGCTTCTTTTCCAGTTCTCTTCAATGATGGTTGGAAATTATCACCATTTTCCAGTTCCCACCTTTATTCTAATTCTTCTCATTTTTTAAAACTTCTCTTTTTACTTCAAACACTCACAAAACAACAGAAATTAAAAATAATGATACATCTGTTCCCTCATACTTCAGCTGTCCCTCAAATCATACCAAATTCTCTTCTTTGTCATGAGCAGGTGTTCTTTCCCTGTCTCAGACAGTTCTTACTGTCCTTCCCCCATTCTGTGCCCATTCCCTGTAGCCTGGGCTTGGCTGACAATAAGGGTATCCTACCATTCATTATCTTTGTGATCCAGGACAGACACATGGCCAAGAAAGAAAGAAATTCTTTGGATTGATATAACAATATGGGGAATACTCGAGTCTTTTCTCTTGAGGCTATAATGAGGGGAGGGGAATCTGGGCCTCTAAGAGACCAAAGAACCAAGGACACAAAGTAAACCTATATACAGAATTAACACCATGGGAGTCCCAGATTTCATAACTGTAATAACTTTGATTCTTTGGATCCAACTCTGTGAAGGCCAGTTCCATCCCCTAGCCACTCAATCATGGAGTCAATAAATTCCCTTGTTTGCTTATGATATTTTGGGTTGAGATCCTATAATGTGCATTACTTCCATTAGGACTCTTTCCCCTCTTCCTTGCTCCTTTATTTTCTTACTCCTTTCATTCATTTGCTCAAGACCACCTGTATACCCAGCTGTGTCTGTACTTC
This sequence comes from Nycticebus coucang, assembly GCF_027406575.1. Taxonomy (NCBI): domain Eukaryota; kingdom Metazoa; phylum Chordata; class Mammalia; order Primates; family Lorisidae; genus Nycticebus; species Nycticebus coucang. Next base: position 3,309,802 of record NC_069799.1, on the reverse strand, counting down.
CTTCCTTCCATCGCCTCAAGAATCCAGTCATTCCACCATATCCTATATCTTCTTTCTTCTAACGTGCCTTTCTGTGAAGTCTCCTTCCACTGCAAGCAACCTCAGACTTGTCCACATAACAGATGCAGACGCTCCCCTGGCGTGTCCTGCTCTGCCTACTGCCTCTTCCTGCTTCCTCAGTAAAATTGTTAAAGGATGGTCTATATTTAGTACTTTTAGTCTTCAACTGGTATCAACCCTGATTATTCTATCGAAATGTCTCATACAACAGCCAAATTATCACACTATTTTCTAAGTCCAATTTCACATTTCTATTCTTGTTTCTTTGGCCTATCTCCAACCACGACATCGTTGATTATGAACTCCTTAAACACACTCTCCTTCTGGTTTCCAGGCTTCCATTCTCTTTCAGTTTTCCTCTTTCATTATTCAATTTCAGATCTTTTCAGAAGCTCCCTATCTATTCTTATCCTTTAAAAAAAAAAGTCTATCAGTACTAAGGATTTCCTTCCTGACCTCATCTCACATCTGTGGCTTATCTACCAAGTATATGGAAAGGGCACTATCTCCATTACATTGATACATTTACATTATATCCTTCATATAAATGGCTTCCACATTTCTAGTCCAGATCTCTCTTTGAACTCTGGCTGCTGATGCTCATTTCATGTACGTATTCCAGAATTGTCAACTTTGACAACTCAAAACATGAATTTGTCACACTATCCCCCCAACGTATTCTTCCTCCTCCCTTCCTTATCTTATCAATGTCACCATAATCCTTTCAATTATTCCCACAAATACCTTGTCTCAAGCAACAGCTTAGACTCCTTGTTTCTCCAACTCATCCATAATTAACAATGATTCAAATAAACAAATTTTTTATCACTTGTAACAGATTAAAGTATTCTTTTATTAATCTTTCCCTAGTAAACCCCTGGCCACTCACCCTTCATGGAAATGTGAGAATGGCATTCAAACTGCAACCTTAATTTGTCACTCCACATTAATGACAGATAAAGCACAGATTACCCCACTTGGCACACAAAAAGCTCTTGTATTTATATTCTGGCCCTTCTTCTTTAGTCTTATATCCATCACCAAGGACATCCACTAATTCCACAATTCCCAAAATGCTTCTTATTCCTCCAGATCTCTGCACTTTCTAGCAGTTGTACTTGGAACCTACTCCAGTGTTAACCAGGCTCACACATACCAAAAAATAATTTGGAGCAATTTTTCAAATAGATGATAAATAGATCTGTAATAATGTATGTAGTTATCTTGCCTGTTTTAAGTCCTTAAAGCCATAACATTACACTTATCATTAAACTTGCCCAAATTTCTTCCACATGAAGGTTAATACAAGTAAAATGATTTTCATGTAGCTTATTGTATAATTTTAAATTTTGCTGATGCCTCCCTGAAACCTATTTTCCACTCTCTGCATTAGCACCATCTCTAGAGGACAGAGTCCCAGCTCAGGCTGCTCTCTGCTGGTCAGAGGAAAATAGCTTGTTTCTGAGTAAAATTATGTCTTCCAGCCACGTGAGATTTTAGTTGTCTTCTTAGCCTTCTCCTTAGATAATTCTCCAGTTTATCTGGAACTACTCTCAAGTAATCAATATTTATAAGACACTGGGGGGGAGGGGAGAACTACAGTCATAAACTATAATACAATGTTGACTCCACTAGTTTCTCAGCAAAGAAAACGACTCCCTTCCTTCCTTTCATCCCATTAGCTGCCAGACTAAACACTTCTTCTCTCTTAAAGCACAGGGCATGTTTAGTTAATAAATAGACCAATTAAATTATTCTGAACCACATTTAGCAGTAGTTACAAATAATCTCAGATGCAAGGTTTGACGTATTTACATCATTCCTGAAAATTTTGTAAAACTTCAGAGTGATGTGCTTAGCCAAAAAAACGATAAAGCATATACTTGAGGAATGACTGGTAGTAACTGCTGTGCAATGAGTAAACCAATCATTCATTAATCCATGCTACAAAAATTTGTTGAGCACCCACCATATGTCAGTCATCATATAAGGATCTGGGGGTTCAATGGTAGCCAATATGTAGTACCTGCTCCCACAAAGGTTTGTTCTAACAAGTAAGTAGTCAGAATTGTAAGCAAAAATTAGCAAACCATATAAGATTTTTTTTTTGACAAGCTGATTTTAATGCTTACATTTTGGTAGAGATTTGAAAATTACAATAACAAATAACTTTATATGTTCAAGATGTAAAAGAGCTAATTAATCAGATAATAAATAATGAACATATCTATTATGTGCACACATATACACATAAGAAGCTATATATAATTATTATATATAATTATTTCATAGAAGGGATTTTAATAGTTAATAAGAAAACAAGAGAAAAGAGAAAAGAAAGTATCACACTCAAATAACTTATTATTCATATATAAATAGCATTGACTACACTAACATTGCAATGACAAACTTTAGCAACTATATTTTTCACAAAGTATAATAAATAATTATAGAGGTGACAAGATGAAAATTAATAAATAAAAAATGTTACATTATGTTCCAGTCTATATTGGAAAATCTATTAGCTAGTCTATATTGGAAAATCTATTAGCCAGAGTATACATATATTTCAGTAAATTTAATGTTGTATTTACGATATGAAAACTATTTTCAGATTATATGCTACCAAAGTATCAGAAGATCATATTACTTTGCTATGAATTACTTTTGCCATTTTGTCAGGATATATAATAAATATGAGGTATAGTTTATGCTAAAAGCAACCGAGGACAAGTGAGGCGGTCAGGGCATACGTGTGAACCAAACTGCGCATCTGAGTGGCCTCAGGTCAGGCAAGGAGTCTCAGGCTTCTCTGCTGTCACAAATAGTTTATAACATTTCAGTAAAATGTGTATTTATGTGTGAGAATGTATGCTTTATATATGTTCACATACATAACATATGCATATACAGACAGAGACAATTTTTAAGAAAACGAAGGATGACGTTAATATGCCACAGAGTAAGTGGCATGTCTGTGAATTCCAGAGTTGTTTTCGAGGATAAGAAGAACAATTCTTCTACGAGGTAATGAAGACTCTCCCTCAACAGACTGAACTTTAGGAGATAGAGAAGGAAAAGGAACAGGAGGAGGGGAGGGGGGCGCAGAGCCCAGGAGCAGCTGCAGAGCCCGCCAAGTTCACCGGCCGGTGGCGTCTTTCACTTCCGAGGTGAAGCATCTTTCACTTTCGTTTGCCCTGAGTTTGAGGCTAACCGTGGCACTAGGAGGATGTGTAAGGGAAAGGCAACCCTGTTCCCCCTTTGCTGCAGAGACCAACATTCTGCCACCTCCTTAGAGGGCGCCGTGCGGAGCCGGAGCGCAGGCGCAGCGCCGGGAGCGCGCGGGCGGGCAGAGCAGCGGGGCCAGGTGAGAGCCACTTCAGAGTATCTCCTTGGGGACTGAATAGGGAATACATACTTTAAAATAGACTAGGAATCACTGCCCAATGCAAAAAACATTTCCATTTATGAACAGCCAGCGGGGGTGGGCAGAATTAAGGAGACGACCAAGATGGAGCTCTTGGACGTGTCCCTACCCGAGGGAGCAGAAGCCGCTTCACCCAAGTTTAATACTTAAATTTTTTCCCCCAGAATTCAACATCGATATTTAAAGGTTAAAAAAGGGAAAGTCGAATTCATTCTAAGCATCTTTGCTATTAGCACTTAAAGCATTTCAATGCTCATTTTCCACAGTGGGGAATAAATCTGCACTTTTAGGCTAATGACCAACAGTGAAGACAGAAAATACCGCCTCCCAAAGTTGTTTCCTGGCTCTGGAGAAGACCCAGCGCTCTTTCTCAGACCGTTCACATTCTTGATTTGCAGTCATTCCTCAAACTCTATATATAACATGAGGGTAATAGATATATACATGTATGTATATGTTTTACTTTGTAACAACTTGAATTCACAAATTTAGAGACATAACATTCACATTTTTACTAGAAATCTTGATATAAAGGTTTTTAACAGAATAATGGACTTTGTGTGAATTTCTGCTATGTGGTTAACAGTTTATCAATAATTTTTGAATTCTCCTTACATGAAAAAAATCCTCATACTTGAAAATAAGCTTTGTATGTAATTGGCAGATCTGATTCCTCAGTCTATCTACTTTGCGTGAAATAAATCAGAATCTCTGAGATAGTAACCACTGATGGAATTCACAAGCCAACACTGTTTAATTATTCATAATGTGAGATCCATCAAGCTAAGAGATTCCTAAGGGGACAGATAAAAACAATCTACTTATCCATCTGGGTCAAACACTCAGTGGAGCAAAAATGCCTTACACGGTACAGACAACAGATTCTTTTGAGGTTGATTGAAAATGCTAAGAAAAGGATGCTATAGCCACAGTAACTAAATTCTATAAGAATTTTTTGACATTTTTTGTGTTCCCACTCCAAGTTAAGAATATTCTTTTATTGGGGCGGTGCCTGTGGCTCAGCGGGTAGGGTGCCGGCCCCATATGCCGAGGGTGGTGGGTTCAAACCCGGCCCTGGCCAAACTGCAACAAAAAAAAATAGCCGGGTGTTGTGGCGGGCACCTGTAGTCCCAGCTGCTCGGGAGGCTGAGGCAAGAGAATCGCCTAAGCCCAGCAGTTGGAGGCTGCTGTGAGCTGTGTGAGGCCACGGCACTCTACCAAGGGTGATAAAGTGAGACTCTGTCTCTACAAAAAAAAAAAAAAAAAAGAATATTCTTTTATTAGGGCAGCGCCTGTGGCTCAGTCGGTAAGGCGCCGGCCCCATATACCGAGGGTGGTAGGTTCAAACCCGGCCCGGCTGAACTGCAACCAAAAAAATAGCTGGGCGTTGTGGCAGGCGCCTGTTGTCCCAGCTACTCGGGAGGCTGAGGCAAGAGAATCGCTGAAGCCCAGGAGTTGGAGGTTGTTGTGAGCTGTGTGATGCCACGGCACTCTACTGAGGGCCATAAAGTGAGACTCTGTCTCTAAAAAAAAAAAAGAATATTCTTTTATTAGTAATAATAAAAAAGCAAAGTATTAATTTTTAGTTAAAAATATTAAAAAGAATAATTTTTAAAAGTCCAAGGGGGTTGATAATATTAATAAATTCCTTCTACCCAAGGCACAATGTTAGATACTGAGAGTGTCTCAAGGTTAACTCAAACAGTTTGATAAGTAAAACTATTCTTCATTTTCATTCTTTAATATAATTCCTAACTCTGCAAATTTTATTCTTGAAATATCCTTCCTAGGCAAAGAACATCATTTCCTGTACGGATAACATTTAATCTTTCTCTATAGGGCAAAATTTAAAGAGGCAAAACAATAAAATCATTCACAGAGATATTATGAATAAAGATGAAATAATAGAAAAACAAAATATTTACTTTCTAAGAAGGAAAAAAGAGAGAGTAGAATACATTTTAAGTACAAATTTTAAGAGATAGTACCACTGGGCACAGTAAGCAGCTAAGCATTTTTAAATTTACCTTACTTTGATGGAACCAACATCCTATCTCTGCGATCAACAACTAAGAATACTGCATGCTTTTCTTTGGATATAATTACTTTTTCTTAAGGTAAGGATTTCATGTTCCCAAAGTCCCTAAATTCTCTGATACCTCTACAGTTCCTTTAAATATTTTACATCTGGTAAGTTTTATATTAACCCCAACACTTCTGCTTTAATAATCAGATTTGAATTTCTGGAATTCATTATCTCCTTTCTTAGAATGTCAACACAGCTAAAATTTGCAAACCTGCCTGCTTCAGCAAAGTTCAGGTTCATGATCTCTAAGCAATCATAAATCTATATGGATAGGAATTTCTCTAGTGCATAGGAATATCAAGTATCATAAACATAAGTTTAGAAACATTAAGTGTTTCCTCCTAGCACTTCAGTTTTGAAAAGCAGCAACAAAAGCCATCTCGGTGGAGGCACTGTGGAAGGACAAAAGCGCGCCTACGGACATTTTGCTTTTAGTAAATGATAAACACATTCTCTAAAAGTCTGTTGTTAGGAGTTGAATTATGTCCCCTCCCCAAATTCATATGTTGAAGTCTTAACTGCCAGTACCTCAGAATGGGGCCTTATTTGGAAATAGAGTCCTTACAGATGTGATTATTTAAGACGAGATTATAATAGGGTAGCACAGGCTCCTAACTCAGTTTGACTGATGTCCTTAGAACAGGGCATTTGGACACAGAGCCACACATCCAGAGAGAATGCCATGCAAAATGAAGGCAGAGATTGGGTTGATGTATTTACAAGCCAAGGAATGCTGAAGTTGCCAGCAAACCAGCAGGCACTGGACGAGAAGCCCCAAGCAGATTGTTCCTCACAAGGCTGACAAGGACCCAGACTTACTGATGTCTTCATCTCAGACTTCTAGACGCCACCACTGTGAGACCAAACATTTCTGTGGTCTATCTACCTAGTCCTTGATACATTGTTACAACAGCTCTGGTAAACTAATATTCCTAAAATAAATTTAGACCTTAGGAGCTGTCTGATTCTGATATACCATTGGTTTATTTTGAACTTTTTTCTAATTGACACCTTTTTTTGTGGTCCAGCTCCTTCAAATTTCTGCCACATTCAGGATACTAGCATCACTTGCTTGATGCTGACCTGAATTAATAATAGTAACCCAAAAAGCAATGTTTTCCTTTACTAAATTTGCTAAAAAAAGCTAAAGATTTTCTTATTGTTTCTGGAGACCATTTATTCTTTCATTTGGTTGTTTTCCTAGAAAAAATTAAAACTTTTATTTCCTCGTTACAGAGTACATAAACAGGGACAAGTCAAAGATTCCTCAGAGCAGATTACACCACTGTTTTAAGTTGTGTCACTTTGAGATGCCTCTTGGAATCTACTCTGTCTAAAGAAGGGAATTATATGGAAAGCTGGCAATATTTATTATTTAAAAGTAACCTCTACTGAGTAGAGATGTGAAGATGGATAAACAAAACAAATGATTCTTTCATCATTAAGAATCTGATAACCTGCCATGCAAGACTGACATTTATGCAAAGCCTCGACACCCAATGAGCGGAGTCCTGCTGACCACATGTGTAGCTAGCAGTCACTGAGTGTCTACTGTCTTCCAAAGATGGCTTTAGGCTCTTGGAAATGTCTCATTTAATTCTATAATGGCTTTAGGAGGTGAGTACTATTATTATTTTTACTTTATAGATGAACACAAGAAAAGACAAGAAAATTGCTCAGATTCACATGGGCACCAAGTGATAGAGTCAGGATTCAACCTGACAAAGCCACGCTCTTAGTCCCTGTGCTACAAGCGCTGTGTGAGTTTGGGTGTGGAGGGTGAGATTTGGGACCCCAAAACAAAAACACAACTTGAATTATATCTAAGAAATGCAAACAGTATAACGTAATCATTGGTACCCTCATATTAATCTGAAATTTTAAAAAATGTGAAAACAAACTAACAAATAAAAAAAAAAAACAGGAATTTCAGCAGGACCCTGGGTAAATCAGAAAAGGAGATAAAGAGTGGAGAATGTACCTGCAGGGAGAAGCCCCCACAGGTCTGGTGGCAGATAGGGGCAACCCGCAGCAGTTCAGTGTGGACGCAGCTGAGAAGGGTAAGGGAAAAGAGGCAGGAAGGAAGTGTACAGCACACCCAACACCCAAGAAGTAGTTCAGAAATTACTCTCTACAAAGAAGCAGTTGCCACTGGGTGTGAGCCTTCAGAGACAGACCACATCTGAGCTTGGATGCACCCTAGTAGCTATTGGTAGAAGCAACATAATTTTAAAGTTGATTCTGAGAGGACACGTCCAGACCCCCTGCAAATGTCTGAGGTCCCACCCCCAAGTATTCAGGAGATATCTGTGCATACTCATAACCACAATCAACATAGAATTATAATTATTATCTGCTTATGTAAATAGATATATGAGAGGCACATGGAGTGAAATGACCACAGACCAGTGTGGGTGAAGTGTGTACTTCAAGTGCTCTTCGTACTATTTTATTTTGGAAATTTTAATAAGTTTTGAAAGCACAAAATGCTTTTAGTTTAGTGGTAGTCAGGATGTGGGAACAAGGGGGAATGGGGAGAAACTGAGTGATGGGTAAGGGGTTTTACCTTGTTGGAAATGTTTAAGAACTAAACTTTGTGGCTATACAACATTGTGAATGTACTAAACACCACTGAATTATTTATTATACATTTTTTTTTTTTTTTTTTTGTAGAGACAGAGTCTCACTGTACTGCCCTCGGGTAGAGTGCCGTGGCGTCACACGGCTCACAGCAACCTCTAACTCTTGGGCTCATGCGATTCTCTTGCCTCAGCCTCCCGAGCAGCTGGGACTACAGGTGCCCGCTACAACGCCCAGCTATTGTTCTGTTGCAGTTTGGCCAGGGCTGGGTCCGAACCCGCCACCCTTGGCATATGGGGCCGGCACCCTACTCACTGAGCCACAGGCGCTGCCCATTATTATACAATTTTTTAAAAGCACATATGCCAATATTTTCAGAACTTAATTCTGCTTCCCAGACATCATCCAAATTCCAGTTAGGACCCAGCTGCCTTAGGAGTATTCCCCTGAATCTTTAGAGATTGCTGGCATAAGTGATGCAATCAAGGAACATTTGGATATGATGTAGTGGTTAACTAGCCAACTAAATATGCAGTGGCCTATGTTCCCAGACTGCTGCCCTGGGAACCACCAGAAGCCAGGCGGGATCATCAGTGTAGGGAGAAGGGTGAGAACTTCTTGATAATCTGGGAGGTATTGGTATTTTTGAGTGGCCCACTCATGGCCAAGGCATAGTTGGAAATTAACAAAGTCATTCTCTTTGAAGAGAGATTTTAAGAACCATTTTAAATGGGTGTTATCTATGTAATCAATAATAAGTTATTTAAGAATAAATTCTTTTAATTTGGATAAAGTATATCCAGCAAAAGCTAAAAAACTTAGATGCTTAAAAAATTAAGGCTTTATAATAAGTGTAGATAGTATGTTATTTAAAATAAATATTGGTGTAGGTTTTGATACCACTTTTATTTCTTCTGAATATTTGATTTTACCTAAGCCTAACAACCTTAGTGTGATTGCAGAACAGATACTATACCATGTGCTTTCCCCAGGAAGCCCACACATCTGTGCGTGTTCAAATTAGAAGTAGTTCCTCCTACCATCCCTAGTCATATGCCTAGTTGGATCAGCCCTTCAACTCCAGAATACACAGTGAAGTTCTCTATTATACACAGGCTATTAATTCAATTGTGGTGGATCACATTTAGAACAAATTTCCATTTCCAGTTTTTTTAGCCATAATATGAAATTGAGTTGATCTGAGTCACTTATTATAGGTATGCTATATATTCTATAAACTTTCAAAGTCATGAAAAGGACAGAGTCTTGATATACTAGGGATTTTTGTTTCCTTTTATTCCAAAGGAGCCCGGGCCCAGGGAACATAAAACACAGGAAAATGCTGAATTCAAATATGCCAAACACTGCTGGTGTGGGGTAGGACTGTGCATCGTAAGAACATCATCACATCTGGGGCTTTGTTTTCTCTAAGTAATAGTCTGCCTACATTGATTTACAAATGCTCCTTACTCATTCAGATTCATTTATCTGATGACCTTAGTTACCCAGAATGTAGTAGCAGACCGAGAAGTAAGCAAGTGTCACTGAAAGTAACTTGTGGAGAGCCCCTCAGGTCCTCAGGTGCACCTGCTGTTCTGGTGTAGGTGTACCATCCCAGAAGTTTCCAGGAGGTGTGAGGATGAGGCTAAGGGGTGAAAGGGGAGACTAACTGAGGGAACATTATGGCCATGGGGTGAGGCCATCAACACAGACAACAGACCAAAGGTGCATTTACTAATTCAGTCATTCACCTATTACCTCGTCTTCAATACTGGCTACCTATTACGTGGCAGACATCGCACCAAGGGCTGAAGAGGCTAAGATGAATGAAGCTTAGCCATGGCCTCCTGTGGCCAGCAGAGCAGCAGGCCAGCAGTGGGCAGAGGGGGAGCATTCCAACCGTGGCCAACAGGCTTACATCCTTAAATCACAGGCACATCTTCGTAACTGAATTCAACAAAAACTTCCTTGATTTAACAAGGATGACAGAAATGACCTGTGGTCACTACTAACCACAGTGAGTCTTGAAACAGGGTTCTGAGGTGGTAAGTGATGGGGAGGCCCAGAGAGGGAAGCAGCGCATCTCTGAAGGACTGCATGGAGCATACGTTGTCTCTTACTGAAACGTGAATGAGAAATAAAACTTTGTCATGTGAAGCCACCACTCTGACTCGGCTTTAGTAGCCGTGTGCTAACTAGCGACTGTGTGCCGTGGGTACCCAGGTGCTTTTCCTTATATCACGCCTGTTATCTCCCTTACACGTGCTGATGATTCTGAATCATTATGACATGCAGCACATTGTTTGAAAACAATGGTGAAGCTGGCAATGCCTGCTGACGTCATGAATGCAGAGAGAGATGGGTATTCCCACACACTTCTAGTGGAAGTATTTTCAGAATTTTTCTGAAGGCAAGGTGTAAAAAATTTACATTAAAATTTGACCTGACCAATTGCACTGAAAGTCTAAAATGACAGTCTTATCTTTTGACCTATGAATTCTCCCTTTAAGAGTTTATTATAAGAAATGTCATAATGCAGACATATATGAACAATCTAAATTGCTAGAAATATGTATATATTTAAAATGAATTTAGTATACCCATTTGATAAAATATTATGCAGCCATTAAAAACCATACATTCCAAGAATATTTGAAAATGTGGTGAAATGCTTACAAATAAACTAGATCAAAAAAGAATTTCAATTTTTTGAAATATACATGCAGATAAGATGGGAAAAAATAAACCAACATGTTAACACTGATTTTCTCTAGATGATTGGATTAGAAATAGATTTTTATTTTCTCCTTTCTATATCTCTATTTTCAAAATGTTATATAATCACCATGAATTATTTTTAAACTCAAAATATATGTTATAAAAATAAAGAAGGCAAAGAATATTCGTAATCCATTTTTGAAAGGTTTCCATATAAACTTGTTAAAATTAAAAGGCTCTAGCACTTAAATCTGTAAGTTTTGTTTATTAGGAAAACTCACTTACATGAAGCAGCTCGTTTCCTGATGATGTTAGATAAGTGAGGTGTTATTACAGCATTTCCAAAAGTTGTCTACCATCTGTGAGTTTATTTTTTAATTGTCTTTGATTTTCAAATCTAAATTTAATATTGTTTTCACATTTAAAGGTCTAACTATGGTAGCTTACATTTCTCCTGTTTTTGGTTCCACAAAAACTATTCATCCATAAGCTACTTCCTCATAAGCATTGCAAAGCGTCTCCCCATCTGACAAGGGAATTGAGCAGAGGCTGCTGCACACAGACCACTCCCCCAGCACCAGCTCCCTGTGGGGCCAGCTGGGAGCTGCTTCTGTGCCCTTTTCTAGCTCCACAGCAGTGGTGGTATGTTGGTAGCTGGCAGCTGACTGCTGTGCAAATATAGGTCATTAAACATGAAGTCTGATTTCAAATCAAAATTTTAGTTTATCATATCGCAAAGAAGAAGCAGTGCTGTTAAAGTGTGTGTCTAAACCATCTTCACAGCTCTGTCATCTTAACAGCAGCTTGTGTGTGCCAGCAGGGAAGAAGCCTGGACAGTGAGCGGTGAAATCGCGAAAGGCATTTCCCACAGCTTGTTGAGATTTAAATATTTTTCCTCATAAGAAGTCATCCAAAGCTTGGACGAACTGATAGTCAGTTGGTGCAAGGCCTGGTGAGCACAGTGCAAACAGTTTCCAAGTCCAGCTTGTTTAGTTTAAGTAGCATTGTCCTTGCATCTTGTGGTCCAGTGCTGTCTTGTGAGAGGACTGGCCTGACTCTAGTGACCAGTCTCAACTGCTAAATCTCAAGCATCCTCACTATTTCATCCAGCTGCTTGTTGTAGACATCTGCTGTAATCTACTGATGGGGTTTCATGAAGCTGTAGTGGGTAATCCCAGGGCTAGACCGCCACACAGACACCATCAGCTTTTCCGGATGAATAGCTGGTTGGGACTGGGTTTGGGCACCTCGTCTTTATCCAAACATTGTGTCAATGCTTGTGATTGTCAAAAATAATCCATTTTTCATCACATGTAACAATGCTGTGCATAAATGGTTTGTCTTTATGTTGTGACAGCAAAGAAAGGTAAGCTTTGAGACACTGTCTCTTCTAATGCTCATTTAATTCACGCAGACCCCGTCTACCCAACTTCTTTACTTTGCCAGTAATACAGTGCAATACAATATTGTTGGAACAGTAACGTCAAACTTTGCTGCTAATTCAAACATAGGTGGAGGTGGATTCCGCTCCACTACAGCTTTCAGCTCATCATTATCCACCTTGGGCTCAGGTCACCCATATGATAATTGCTTAAAGAACTAGTGGACAGCTAGTCCACCCACTTGCTTTCCAAATGTGCATTTCCAAATGTTCATTTTCAAGATTAAAATCACCAGGACTTCTCATACCACTGACACACTGTACGTCCATTAGCGCGTCCTTCCTAATCACTTCCTCCATGTTCCAAGCTGTCTGCACTGCATTGCTACTGCAACACATTCATATTTGAAAATACCATGAATTTTTGACATATCCACTCTTTCACAAAATTTATCTAAAAATTTTTTGAAAGACATTTACAAGTCAAAATATGTGTTTGAAAGAATGAGGATGTATTTTCACAATAAAAATAAAGCAAGAAGTGTCAAAGGGAAATGTCAGAGATATCAACTGTCAAACTTAGTACATGTACTTAAGGAAATCGGACATTTATTTACAGCTAGGAAATCAACAAATACTATATCAAGGCTTTTTACTTTCTACTTTAGTACAACAGTGTGTTTTTTCTAATAGTGTTTAATTAGTCCAGGGCCACCAGCCTGTTAGGTGTTCAAAGGAGACACCAAGCTCCGCAGTGCAGAGATCTTGGTTGACATGGTTCACTGATACCGTCTCAGTGCTCAGGTGGTGCCTGCACACCACAGCTGCTTGACTAATGTGTTTTTAACCTGAAGATGAGGAAACTTTTCTAAGTTACCCATGGATCAGTCTAATTGTATTTTTCATCCTTCTGTAGGACCTTGTCTATTTTCACTTCTGTATTTATGATTGCTGTCTGTCCACTAGTTCTTTAAGCGACTATCATATTTCTGTTCTCATGTCCACTGACATGTAATCCAGCTTTCATTCCAACTCACAAAGTCACCAAGCTCCTTCTTATTAATAAGCCAAATATTTCTCTCCAAGCTCCTTCTTATTAATAAGCCCAATATTTCCCTCCTTCCCTCCTGTCCCCTCCCACCCACTTGCATTCCAAATGTGATTTCCTTTTTAAAAAGTAGGACTTTATCTCTCACCTATAATTTAAAACCTATACATTTAGTCTAATTCTTTTCCTATGGTCAGTCAGAAATTTCTAAATACCTACTTGACATTTTCATTAAACTCCTAAGCATTATGTCAAACTTGCCTAAAACTCAAATTTATGACCTTTATTATAAACCCCCTTCAATTCCTCTGTTTTAGATTGTTAGATAGGAGCGTCTCTGACCCCTGCTCCCATGGCTAGCCTTATCTGCAGCTGTGCACATTACTACATGATGACTCAGTTCTACTGCAAGCTTTTTCTTCCAAGAAGTTCTCAGCAACAAATAAAATGGATTATTCACTGGAGGTTTTTTCCTAAGCATTACATCCTCAATGTTGGCTCAGTCTACAAAGGCCAGTGTCTCCCATGATGCTGTGTCAGTGCCCTAAGGTGCAGGACACAGCGCCCTGCAAACCTGGCAACAAGACAGTTAACTGAACAGAGCTTAATTATGTACTGATAACTCTGGAAATCTTTATTACTCTGTGAAGAACTGACTGGGACATTATCGGGAAACAGAATTATAAGACGTTACCAGATCAAGTTAAGCACAGGTGAATTAATATAGAATTAAGCTTAGAAAGCTTACCTTAAGTAGAAGTTGAATAAATTGTGTTCATTAATTGAAACCTACTGATTTGCAAACCCAACATTGCACTGTCTACAGGAGGCAATCCAGAACTGAAAATAATTTAGACAAAATGCTGTTAAGATAGGTCATTTGAAGACTGACCTTTATCATTAGTGGCTTCTAAAGAATGGCTATCCATATTTATTCAATAATTATTTTCTTCATTAACCCCTCACATACAGAATTTTAACTGATAACATGGGGGGTTGATTAATAGTGTGGATTTATGAAAGATAGTGGTAAATATTAAGAAATACCAGGGACTGGTAAAAGAGTGGTAGCTTGACTTTGCCACCTAGTTTTTGGGAAGACATGGGGGACTGTTAGGTTCTCTAAAGCTCAGCTTCCACATCTGTAATAGTAGAGTGGAAAGGCTGACTTACGGGTTACCGTGTGGATGACATAATTTACAGACCATGTTTGTCCACAGTAGACTTTCAGTAAATGATATTTACTATTATTTATGAAGCTAAAGAGAAGGAACAGACACACAGTAACAATGTTCCCATTCTATCTTTTTAAAAATTTCAGGCTATTATGGGAGTACAAATGTTTTAGTTACATGAATTGCTTTGGAACAGTGTGGGTCAAAGTTATAAGTGTGCCCCTTGCACAGACAGTGTGGATTATACCTGTTAGGTGTGAATTCACCCCTTCCCTCCTGTCCCCTCCCACCAACTTGCTTTCCAAATGTGCACATGGGCACTGATTGAATAGTTCCCAGTTTGATAGTGAATATATTTGGTATTTCTTTTTCCATTCTTGCAAAAGTACGCTTAGAAAAATGGTCTCCAGCTCCAGCCAGTTTGTTGCAAAAGGTATTAGTTCACCAGCTGTTTTCATTTTTTTAATGGCTGAGTAGTCCTCCATGGAGTACACATACCACATTGGCTTAATCTACTCCTGTATTAATGGCCACTTGGGCTGGTTCCACATCTTTGTGATTGTGAATTGTGCTGCAGTGAATACTGAGTGCAAGTGTCTTTTTGATGAAATTACTTTCTTTTTACCTTGTCTCATGTAAAGTGATAGTTATCAAACTTTTTAGTCTCTCTACTTCTTTAGACTTTTGAAATTATGGAGGATTCTAACATGTTTTTCTATGTTTAAAATGCAGAATACAAATGCCTACATACAATAACTAAGAAAATGCCACGAAGGCTACGTTGAACAGTTTGATGAGAATATTTCATATTGTATATGAAACCAGCACATTGTACCCCTTGATTGCACTAATATACACAGTGAGTAGGGCGCCGGCCCCATATGCCGAGGGTGGTGGGTTCAAACCCAACCCCGGCCAAACTGCAACAACAAAAAAAATAGCCAGGTGTTGTGGCGGGCGCCTGTAGTCCCAGCTGCTGCGGAGGCTGAGGCAAGAGAATCACGTAAGCCCAAGAGTAGAGGTTGCTGTGAGCCGTGTGACGCCATGGCACTCTACCCGAGGGCAGTACAGTGAGACTCTGTCTCTACAAAAAAAAAAATAATAAAAAATATAAAAAATAAAAAATATCTATAATAAGAGATTGAAAGTTGAAAAATGTGTATGTGTGCATCAAGTCTTCTTTAAGTAACAATTGTAAATTAAGTATGTACTGAGATAAATAAGGTATTTTTCTATAAAATATTTAGTGAGATGAGTTGCATCATTTCTTACACTTTTGTAAGTGTCTTCAACGCTAGAATACATATAAAACAGTGGGATTGTTATCTCTGCCTCTCCATTCAATCCGTTGTGATTCTGTTTTGGCTGAAGTAGTAGAAGAAAACCTGACCACACACAGATAGAGGGTCAAAAGGGTATCAGGAAACCTGAGTGATCCTCAGATCTCACTCTGAAAACTGCTAACCTTAAGAAGTTAGTTAAGCAGCTTCTTGGAGGAAGTGAGTCGTAAGTCAATTCAATGATGATGATGATGATAACAGTAACAGTTATAATAAAGGAAGAGCAATTGGCAGAGACAGCACACAAGAACATCTGAGAATGGCTGCCCATGCGGATAAGGCTGGAATGTGGACCTGGATGGATCCTAACATACCATAAGAGCATGGCAGCAGGAGTGACAGATCTTTACAGAAAAGAAGTGAAAGGAGATGGAGATGAATTAGTGGTTTCCAGGGTGGGGAGACATAAGCTATGACAACTTCTGAATACACTTGGGAGTCAGCACACTCTGATTTACATTTTGTATTAATGTGCTTTCAAATTTTTCCATATGAATAATATTCTACTAATGTTTTTGAACAAGATGATCCTTTTTATTAAAAGTGTAACTTTAGTTATTCAAAATAATTAAAACTGAATGATACTGATGATCGAGGGGTACCTTCAGTCACAGAGTAATTGCAAACATTCCAGCACTGTTGGGATCTTCAGCCCAAAGTTTGGGAACAACCAGTGGCCATGGAGAACTGAATTTGAGCAAGTGAAGTATCCCAGTGTCAGTAGGACAAGGTTAGAGAGCTTGCCTCTCCTGCATAAAACAATTCAATATGGCCAGAGTTACAAACAGTCCTGGTGGAGGATGAGGATAAAAAGTGGATGGCTAGGGCGGCCCCTGTGGCTCAGTGAGTAGGGTATCGTCCCCATATACCAATGGTGGCGGGTTTGAACCTGGCCCCAGCCAAACTACAACAGCAACAACAACAAAATAGCCAGGTGTTGTGGCGGGCACCCGTAGTCCCAGGTACTTGGGAGGCTGAGTTAAGAGAATCACCTAAGCCCAAGAGCTGGAGGTTGCTGTGAGCTGTGACACCATGGTGCTCTACCAAGGGTGACAAAGTGAGACTCTGTCTCTAAAAAAAAAAAAAGAAAGAAAGAAAAGAAAAAAGTGGATGGCTGAAAGAAGCCAAGATGAGCCAGGATACTCTGAATCTTCAATAGTGTAGCGAGGGAGAAAACTTATTGCTGGAATGAAGTCTCCGAAGAAAATAAACACCTTTTCTTGAGTATGGTTGGTAATATCAAGGTATCAACTCCTGATAGAAATGTTTACAAAAAAGGAAAACAAATTAATGACAATTATTTGAAGTGGAGGAGGTTATTAAAAGAATAAATAATAACCACTGCTGGCAAAATAAGTTGAAACATAAAGAAAGTGATGGTAGGGAGGACAGCAAGCGATTGCTGCATTAATCTGAGAGTGAGGCACAGGGTCAAAGGCGAGTCACCTGCAGGCGGAATTTCTGAGCTGGAGGCTGGAGCACGTGGCTGCAGTAGGATATGAAACCAGGGGAGATGGGCAGTGGGTAGGCGGAGGTGGCTTCCTAATGAAATGAAGAACTGGGGAAATGCACGCAGAAAGAGAGCCTCAAGCCCAAGAATTAAACTTGAAGGGGCTTTCAAACTAAATAAACAAGGGTTATAAAGGTACCAAGGTGGACAGGAAGTGGTAAAACCTAATTAAGAAAAGTTTGTGAATCAATGACCTGTTTGGAGGATAAAAATTGTTAAAAAGTTAAGAAAGGTTAGAAAGTTAACAGTGTCATTGGAACCTTGCTTGTTTCCAGTGAAAATGCCAATATTTACTGATCATGTAGCATGTGCAAAGCCCTCGCAGAGGCTGGACATCCGTATTGCTGAGGACGGGGCCAGTCGGCTCCTGCTGCGGAGCCAGCTGTCTGCTGTCCGTCTGCGTGAGCTGGGTGCGGAGGGAGAAAAAGCCTTTTCTAGAAATTCTACATAGTAACACTGCTCAATCTAAGAATAAAAATGTCTTAGTATTTTTCATTTAATTTATCTTATAATTAATCTTTTAGTGCTTTACACAAGTATCAGTCAGCAATTGATAACTGGTAGAAAATGGTCCTTCACTGTAGACAGTTTGAGAAGCGCAATTTTACAACTTTGCATGCTTTGTCTGATTTCTTCTTTCATGGGTATGTTATCAAATCAATATTTTCTGTTGTTCTTATTCCCACTCTCCATGGGCATACACACAGCTACTAAGTGGTAGAAAATGAACCCTACATAGGTTAGGGAAACTTGGAAAAGTGGGTAAGGAAGAGAAAAAAGGAGCAAGAGAAGGAGAGACTTTTTTTTTTTTCTTCCAGAAAGAGTCTTACTCTGTCGCCCTGGGTAGAGTGCCGTGGTGTCATCATAGCTCACAGCAACCTCAAACTCTGGGGCTTAAATGATCCCACGGCCACAGTTTTTCTACTTTTCTAGTAGAGACAGGATCTCACTCTTGCTCAGGCTGATCCAACCACCTGAGCTCAAGCAATCCAACTGCCTTGGCCTCCCACAGTACTAAGAATACAGATGAAAGTCACCATGCCTGGTGAGAGATTTTTGATAGAATATTACAATATGTTTTCAGGGTATAAAGAAAACATTGCATCAGAAGATAATCTTTCTAGCTTCTTGTGTGAATGCCCAGGATGATTCGACAATATTTATTTACTAAACTACAAGTACTTAAGGGACAATGCCAACCCCAAACTGAAAATTAAAACAATGGCGTAGATGTTGACTTGAGAGTTACTGTCGCTCTAATCCTCACTTCTGTGTTGAAGGCCTGCCACACACAGGGCATGGGCCCTGGCAGAAGGGACTGGGGTCAGGCAACGCTCACACTGGGTGAAATTAAGTAAGTTAATGACCTTTCTAAGCCTCAGTTTTCACCTCTATATAACGGTCCTGATAATAGAATCATCCCTATTTAAGAATTAAATGATACAGCACATGCAAAATTATATGGGGAGAATTGGTGCACTCAGGAGCCTGTATTTTCCAAGAGGCTCGGATAACCATGTGGTTGGCTAGAATGTAAAACTCCTTTGGTGCTCAATAAAAGCTCTAATGGAGTTTGGTATTTTGTCATCCTTTTAAATTCAGAATCAAGAGTTTCAGCCATGCACAAACAGTTCAATCTGTTTGATTGATTTCCTCACACCAAGGTCCATACAGGTGTTAATTGCATATAGCTGACTGGGAGATGTATTTGATTTCTAATAATGGACCCCATGGTGCTCAATAATTTCTAGAGCAAACTTCTGTTCCTCCATACTCCTGTCTTTGTCTCTGATTTATCCTTATGTGGGATAATGTACAGATATTTCTAAAGTAATGTCCTAAGTTTCTCTCACATCCATTCCTACACGGCTATTCCACAGTGGACAAAACTGTGCTTTAGTTCTGGAAAGAGAGAATTTCCTCGACACTCTCCACTCTGGGAGTACATCCGAGTCAACTGAAGCTGGCAGGCAGGTCCAGTGTCAATACTCCATGGCTTATTCCAGAAACCTTTCTTTTATAGCTGTGTAGACACCAAAAAATGGGTTATAGCCAACTTAAATTTTTTTTTTTTTTTTTTGGTTTTTGGCCGGGGCTGGGTTTGAACCCACCACCTCCGGCATATGGGACCGGCACTCTACCCCTTGAGCCACAGGCGCCACCCACCAACTTAAAATTTATTACCTTTTGTATACCCAACTTTTCTCTGGGCCAAGGAAATAGAGATTCTGGAATATACACCACGTCTAACTTTCAGCCGATAGCACAATTACAAAGAATCCAGTCAGTCAGTTGCTAATCCCACTGATTCGTGCTTCTGCCCCTACTTGACCCCAGAAAAGGATTTTTTCAAATAGGAACATCCCTCAGTTTTTGAGCTCTGAGGTCGTATTCAGATTGTAACATCCAACATTTTAATAGTCCAATCTTAGCTGGCTGATCTATTACAGGAGAAGGGCATGCCGAATTTTGAAATAAACACAAGAGAATAATAATTTCTTTTCACTATTCCAGTTTTACACACACACACACACACATATCCATATTCTCTCCTCAAATAAACTGCAAGCTTCCTGATGGCCGGCAGTTTTCTGGAGGCCATGTTGGTGATGTTAGTTATGGAAGGTGCTGCCTCTTTTAATTTAATATTCTTTCTTTCTCTTGGTCAAGCCATCTGAAGAGTTTTTCATAAATAACTAGAAATACCTATAATACACAATTATAAGTCCAAAGACTAATTATAGCACATAAAAATTCCTATGTGATTTACAAAAATACATACTACAACTCGGAACTTTGCAATCAACACTTATTACTACAGTGCCCGGCCTACATTAACAGCTCTCCAAATAGGTGTTAATTAATATGTTACTATTTATTTTAAAAAATATTATTTAGAGTATATATCTAGAATTCTCATAGCAAAAATTATTCTTATTGCAACTTTCATCTCTGTTATAAAATCAATTGCTTCTCAAATTGTTTTAAATAAAGCCTCAAAATTTCTAATAACTTTTGATAACAGCTTTATAAATAAGGTTCCTGATTATAATTTCTTTTTACAGAAATAAAAACATGTACTTGATACACAGAAAGAGTGCTCAGTGGTAGGGCGCCGACCCCATATACCAAGGGTGGCGGGTTCAAAGCCGGTCCTGGCCAAACTGCAACAAAGAAATCTCTGGGCATTGCGGTGGGCGCCTATAGTCCCAGCTACTCCAGAGGCTGAGGCAAGAGAATCACCTAAGCCCAGGAGTTGGAGGTTGCTGTGAGCAGTGTGATGCCATAGCACTCTACCAAGGGCGAGAAATTGAGACTCTGTCTCTACAAAGAAAAAAAAAAAAAGTGTGAACACAGAGAAGCGTGCATGATTTCCCATGGTTTTATTTTCAACAAGAAACAAAATATCTCATTGATATAGAAGTCAATGTCTGCTTACTATAACAAACTCGATAACCAGAATATCAGCATGTGTGGTCTCTGATCAGTTTGTGCATTAGTTAAAAGAGAGTTGTCAGTCGGTCTTTCCAAGTCTGCTTACTAGGAAATCACATGTGTGTGAACATGCACACAAATATGCAAAGTGGAAACAGAAAATTAGAATTGCCAGTGTTGCTAAGTAAAGGAATTTTTTTCATGTACACTGTATTTTAGCCAACTGAGCTAAGCAATGAGCTGAGTGTAAGAATAAAGTAATGAACAGCACAGATAACTGCTGTAAGACTTTGCAGGTTAGCCTCGTGGTGGAGATAGACCGTAGCTGAGCCCTGAGAATAAAATGTCCTCTTCCTTCTTGTTGGCAGAGCATGTCTCCCATCATTATGGCTGCAGATGCTACCCTGTTTCCCTGAAAATAAGACAGTGTCTTATTTTAAGGTGTGCTCCCAAAGATGTGCTAGGTCTTATTTTCAGGGGATGTCTTATCTTTCCTGCAAGTAGGTCTTATTTTCGGAGGATTTCTTATTTTCGGGGAAACAGGGTAGATTCTTGGCTATTCGCCTCCCCACAGCTGGAGACTGGGTGGGGTACGTGTTCCAGTGCGGGCCAGTGGGGTCTTAGTGACATGTGCTAGTGTCTCCTTGGAAGATCTGTCTTCCTTAATGGAACGTGAAATAGTTAAAAATAAACATGTCATATGTGAAGGCATTATCCTTTGAACTGCTGCCGCTGCCTCGCTCCCAGCATATCATGTATCTATCTTTTTATTGGTTTGGTTTCCCTGAATAACCTTGACTAATACAATACGTATGAGTTTATATTTTATTTCCACTGCAGAGTGGTAGGTCCATGATGAGAAGGGACAGAGAAAGGGGTTTCACGGGGGGGTGGACGGAAAGCCTGGCCTGCCTCCGGGAGGTCTGCAGGCCCACAGGAACACAAGGGAAGACTGCAGTCCGCACTGGGCAATGCCCAGTTCTCATCACAAAAGGGGAACGAATGTGGTGATGAGGTAACCTAGTAAAGCCAGGACCAATAGCAATGGACAAAGGTACCCAAGGTGAAGAGAGACCAAGGAGAGAGTTACAGTTTCCGAGAAAGAGGATACTTGTTCCTCCACGCAGCCTTCCTGTCTCTCTCTTCTCACTCGTGAGAAGGACCCACTTCCAACACTCTTTGGAAGTGCTCTAAGCTATTTTTTATTCTTAAATAAAATTTCTCCTTGCTATATTAAAGCCTGTGCAAAGGTGCTTCTGATTTCTGTTCAGCTGCATGTGCTGCTCCAGTTTTACTTTCGGTTTCTACACTTTCACTTTCACTTCATTCAAGCCAGCCTGGGTCATTCCCCCAGGAATCAAACCAGGTCAACTGGGGTGGAGCAACTGGACCTCCAACCCCCAGTACGTGCCAGCAGTTTGGAGTCACTCAGATCTGTGAAAGAGGATACCCAGAAAAAGTGAGGTCTAACAGAACAGAGGTCTTCTCAAGGCTGGAATAACGCCCTTCCTCTTTAAACACGGTGTTTGGGTGCTCCTTCTCTCCATTGGGCCTCCTCTTCCTACAACATTTCTATCCACAGTACCTAGAATAAAGTTTCCATGTTGCAAGCATTTAACAAAATATGACTTACATTTTAATACAGAAATAAGAAAATGTGAATGTGACAGCTAGCAGGAAAACAGAATTTATATCTGATAGCTTTTATTTTCTCTGTAAAGCAAAATGGTAGGTCATCTGCTCACAGTGAGGGGAAGAATGGACAGATCAAACATCTGCTAAAGGTAGAGAAGCCTTGAAATACCCGCTGGACAAACCAAGGAATTACAGAAGACCAGTAATGTTGACAGCTTAAGGCTCTCTGGGGTTGGTCAGTGTGGATTTAAAGAATGCCCCAACTTCCCTGCTTTCTGGTCTTGTCTCTTTGGAGGGGAGCATTTTATAATTTATTTATTTATTTCCCCCAAATGTCCTCCCCCCTCCTGCTTCCCTCTACCACAAAACTGGACTATATGAGTGTCTTATTGTTCTCATGAGCATGTAATTGTTTATATATTGGTTTCATATTAGCATTGAGTACATTGGATGTTTATTTTTCCATTCTTGTGATACTTTACTAAGAAGAATGTATTTCAGCTCCATCCAGGTAAATGTAGAAGATGTACAGTCTCCATATTTGTAATGGCTGCGTAATATTCCATAGTATACATACCCCGCAGTTTGTTGATCCATTTATGGGTTAATGGGCACTTAGGTTCCTTCCACGACTTGGCAATTATAAATTGAGCCACAGTAAATATTCTAGTGCAAATGTCTTTGTGGTAAGATGATTTTTGTTCTCCTGGGTGATACGTAGTAATAGGATGGCGGGGTCAATTGGAAGGTCTACTTTTAGATTTTTGAGGATTTCTCCAAAGATTTTTCAAAAAGGCTGTATTCCTTTGCAATCCCACTAGCAGTGTAGAAGTGTTCCCTTCTCTCCACATCCAGGCCAGCATCTTTGGGTTTTGGGACTTTGTGATGTGGACTAATCTTGCTGGGGTTAGGTGACAGGATACTTTAGAGTGGTTTTGATTTGCATTTCTCTGATGATTAAAGACAATGAGCATTTGTTCATGTGTTTATTGGCCATTTGTCTGTCATCCTCAGAAAAGTTTCTCTTCAAATCTCTTGCCCACTTACAGAGGGGGTTGTTTTCACTTTTCTTGTTTAATTTCAGTTCTCTGTAGAGTCTAGTTATCTTTCTGATGTTTTCCATCAGCGCTCAGCTGCACTGGTGCAAGCACAAAGAAAATTCTGCTCAGATCAATCAAGAATTCAAATCAAGGCTGATGCTATGTACAAAGACATCGTGGCTCCAAAGTTTCAGCAATCTGGGGACATTAAATGCGAAAGAAACTTTCTGGAATACCTCAGCAGGCGCTGGGACCTCGGGTGTATTAATGTAGTGGGGACCAACTGAGTCACTGTGTGGGAAGGGGACAAACTCAGGCCCTGGAACCAGTTCAGCCAGTTACCAGCTGTGTGATCACCTCATGGGGAATTACTTAATCTCTCCAAGTCTCAGGTTTGCTTCTGTAATTTGAAATATGTATGAAGAGTTGTTTTGAGCCTGAGCATTAAGCTTTAATTAACCCACAAATATTATGGATATGAAACAGACCATTCTACTAAGATACCAAATAAAACAAAGAAACTACAGTAGGTCTTCACACAAGTAAGTTTTTCTATAAATATATATAATTCCTTGCCTGTGGCATTTCTCAAGCATCAAAATAAATCACCAAAGAAAAAGTTTTGTATAATGTTCAACTACTATAAAATATAATACATACTTATATGTATATAAAATATAAATCAATGATCTCAAAATGACCCTGCAGATTCTGGTTGTAATTACACAGCCTTTGAGACCAGAGTGTATAAAAAATATAAAAAATAAACAATGTGGAAGGGGCATTTTCAATCTTTAACTTTTATGAACATTGCCCATTTTCTCCAAGGAACCAAATTAAAGAGAATACACAAAATATGTATACTGCTTGGCTTTTAATTTTACTTCTACAAAATAACATGAATCTGAAACATGTAGTCTTGAAAGACCAAAATCTACATCTTTATACTTAACAGTTGTAATTTCTAAAACATAAATCAACTATGGAAAAATTCCTTTATTGAGACCGAGAGAGCAGAGAACAGGGGTAAGGTGGCAAATACATGCTGGCTCTGCATGAGATGAAATCAGGTGGCTCATTTAATTCAATCAGAAACCCAAGAGCCTGTCCATCAGCATAAGCGTTACACAGTCAGGTAGCCACAGAAAGCTGTCACTCCTCTTCTCTAGGCATATGACATAATGTCAAGTATGAAAAAGATTTTACAGTAACCTTAGAAAAGCAGACATTGAACTTGCTGAAAAAATGTTTACATACGGGTTTTCTGAACAAGACGATCATTCTAAATTTCTATAATCTGAGTATTATAGTCTAGTAATCTTACCAAGATTTTAGAAAAGTGCCCAGTATGTGTGATATTTTTCAAACTATATTTTGCATTTTTTTATTTTAAAATTATATGTAGATATCACCAAACAGAAAGTGGAGCAAAAATTATGAGCAAATTAATAATAAAGTGTCAGTACAATCTTATAAAGCTTACCATACAAGAAAGCACGTTCGCTGGTCAGTTAAAAGAGTCATTCATAGAACCCCATGTTGTCAATGAATATGAGCAAGTGTAAATTATCTACTTCAAATTGTACTGCCTTGAAGAATATGATCCCTTTTCATTCTTTACAGCATTATAATTTTTAATATTTAATGGTTATGGGTTTAACTTATATCACAGCCTTTCTACTGAGAAAATAAAATAATTCCAATTTAATAGTAATCTTTACATTTTTCCTACTAAAGCAGCAAAAATTTATCAAAGTAAGCGTTGCAGAAAGTTGAAAATAAAATATCCAAATTCCAAGTCTGAAAATAAATTTAAAAGATCTTCTAAGGATATTCTTACTGATAATACAAATACAATAACATTATTTACTGTCCCGTGGGCCACATGAGGCGGTATGATTGTATTTGTTCCTTTTTTTTTTTTTTACTTCAAAGTAAGATATGTGCAGTATCCATAGGAATTTGTTCATAGTTTTTTTTAAACTATAGTCTGGCCCTCCAATGGTCTGAGGGACAGTGACTGGCCCCCCTGTTTAAAACGTTTGAGGACCCCTGAACTCCTTTCCCATCTCATTAAGTGTTTTCAAAAGTAGAAAAAAAAATAGAAATATCTCAAGGCAACAGAAATCAGAATTGGTGAAATTATGTGAAATAGAATTGAAAATAAAGTACAGTTTCAAAAAGAGTTTTAATCACCAAGAGCTTCAATTTGTCCTTTTATGACTGTGCTATGTCATCAAAGGGAAAAAATAAAATTTGGCACTCAATTAAATTCTTATGTTTCTGCTTTAAAATATATGGCCAATTGCTTCTCCTAGAAAGACTGGTACAAATGTTTTATTATAGACACCAACTGTCTTCAAACCACTCTGTCATTTCCTCCAAACTGTCTAGATAGAGTTATATTTAGTTAATACTAAAGGTGCTTACTTAAGAAGATATATATACACACACACACGCACACACACATATATATATATACAAAATGTGTGTGTATCTCAGTTGTTTGATGAAGTCATATCAAAATTAAGTAGGTAAAAGTATAAATTTTAAAGTTTCATAATTGCCACTAATAGCATACAGGTTGTGAATATTCTTAAATTCAGAAACCCTAGGTTATATTGTTTCTTATAATGCTTCTCATGAAATCTTGCAAACCTCTGACTAATAGAATAATCAAATACTTTCGTAAAATTAATTTGTTTTAATATAATCTTGAAAATAATATTTTATGATTATTTCTAACCTAATTTTAAGAGTTAATAATTACTGAAAATATACTAGAAAACCAGAGATAAATTTAAATCTTCAATAACACATTCTTATACAGTCATTTATAAAGTTACAAAAATTAATGTGTAAGAATCTCTTTTACACTGGAGAATATTATGTTAAATGTTACACATTATTTTGGATTGAAGACAAGAAAATGTGATACATTTTATTAAAAGGAGAAACTGAACCAAGTTAACTATAACAAAAACAATTACAAAAATTTGAAATATTACTAGTAATTTTAAATGAAAAATAAACATCAGCTACATTTTAAATAAAACTGTAACCACACAATATTCTTTTTTTTTTTTTTTTTGGCCGGGGCTAGGTTTGAACCTGTCACCTCTGGCATATGGGACCGGGGCCCTACTCCTTGAGCCACAGGCACCACCCAATATTCTTCATACATACAAAAATCCCACCTAGTTTTTTAAAACATTAAGTTTTTCAGTACTTAGCTGCTTTTAAAATCAAGAACAAATAGGCAACATATTCAATGATAATCATTGCACGAGGGAAACTGGGTAGGAAAATGAAGCTCCCAAAAGTTGTCGGCATTTTTGCCAACCTTCAAGGACACTTTAATTTCTCCAAATTTAAGTTAATTGCCATTTATACATATTTTTACATAATTGAAGTGCAAGTGTCTTAGTTTTGAAGTTAAAAGGACTAATATGCACCTGACTTTCTACAATAAAGATTTCTGGATGGTTATTTCAAAATACTAAATTTGGTTCCAGAGAAACCCTGTATAGCTAAGGCTATTTATAGTGATAAAAACAAAGCCAGCATCACCCTATCAGACTTCAGACTATATTACAAGTTCACAGTAATCGAAACAGCATGGTATTAGCACAAAAATAGAGACATAGACATATGGAACAAAATGGAAAACCAAGAGATGAAACCAGTCTCTACTTGCCATCCAATCTTTGATAAACCAAACAAAGGCATACACTGGAGAAAAGAATCCCTATTCAACAAATGGTGCCAGGAGAACTAGATAATCACATGTAAAAGACTGAAACTCAACTCATACCTCTCATCCCTTTCAAAAATTGATTCAAGATGGATAAGAGACTTAAATCTAACACAAAAAATAATAAAAATCTTAGAAGAAAGTATGGGGAAAACTCTGGAGGACTGGGGAAAGACTGGGGAAAGATTTTATGACTAAGACTTCAGCAGCCATCGCAACAAGAAGAAAAGTAAACAAATGGGACTTAATTAAGCTGAAAAGCTTCTGCAAAGCTAAGGACACAACAAGTAAAGCAAAAAGACAATCTTCAGGGTATCAGTCTGACAAAGGGTTGATAACTAGAACATACAGAGAACTCAAATTAATCAACAACAAAAAAAGACCTAACAATCCCATCTACCTCTGGGCAAGAATTACGTACAAAACCTCTGATGAAGACAGACAAATGGTTAACAAATATTTGAAAAAATGTCATCATTCCTGATTGTCAGAGAAATTTAAATGAAAACCACCCTGAAATATCACTTAACCCTCATGAGAACAGTCCACATGATAAAGTCTCAAAGCTGCAGATGCTGGCGTGGATGTGGAGAGAAGGGAACACTTTTACACTGCTGGTGGGACTTCAAACTAATACAGTCATTTTGGAAGGAAGTATGGAGAATCCTTAAGGAACTCAAACTAGACTTCCCATTTGATCCTGCAGTCCCACTACTGGGCATCTACATAAAAGAAAAATAATCCTTTCATTGTAAGGACATTTGCACTAGACTGTTTATCACAGCTCAATTTACAATTGTCAAAATGTGGAAACAGCCTAAATACCCACCAACCCAGGAATGGATTAACAAGCTGTGGTATATGTATACCGTGAAATACTATTCAGCCCTTAAAAAACATGGAGACTTTACATCTTTTGTATTAACCTGGATGGAAGTGAAACACATTCTTCTTAGTGAAGTATCACAAGAATGGAAAAGCAAGTATCCAATGTACTCAATTCTAATATCAAGACAATAGATGAGCTAATGCAAGGGGTGGAGTATGGGAATGCGGGGTCAGCGACAAAGGAGAAGGGACGGGGATGAGGGTCACGGGGCATGACACACCTCTCAGGGGTGGGACATAATCACAAAAGGGACTTTATCAAACAAATGCAATCAGTGTAATCTAAGTCTTTGTACCCTCAATGAATCCCAAATAAAAAATAAATAAATAAATAAAAATACTAAATTTAGATTAACATGAAAGGCATCTGGGCATTTATCTCATGGCCTGTTGGTTTCACAGATTTGAGACCCACTTTGCACACAGGCACATCTCACTTGACAGTACCTTTTGACTTGTGTCAATATATACTTTGTTTTTATAAATGGAAAGTCCATGACAACCCCTCAGCAAGAAAGTCTATCAGCACAATTTTTCCAACAGCACATGCTCACTTCATGTAGTAATTTTCACATTTGAAATTTTTCAGTATTTCCAATAGTAACCCTACAATGGCCTCTGAGTGTACAAATGAAAGGAGAATGTCTCTCACTTTCAATGAAAAGCTAGAAAAGAGTGAGTGTAGTGAGGAAGGTGTGTCAAAAGCCAAGACAGGTTGAGAGCTGGGCCTCTTGTGCCAAACAATTACCCAAGTTGTGAAAGCAAAACAAGTTCTTGAAGGAAATTAAAAGTACTCCAGTGAACACACAAATGCTGAGAGTGAATGGACTGACTGCTGACGTGAAAGAAAGTGAGTGTGGAATGAACTTTCCACAACATTCCTTGAAGACAAAGCCTAAGCTACAGAAAACCTTAACTCTGCCTGTTCTGTGAGGACTTAGAGAGGCAGGGAGGGAAGCCTGAAGCTAGCAGAGGCTGGCTCAGGAGGTTGACGCAGTGACTCGATTTCCAGGATGAAAGTGCAAGGTGAGTCAGCAAGTGCTGATATGGAAGCCGCAGAAGTTTCCTGGAAGGTCTAGCTGACATCATTGATGACTACACCTGCAGCACACAGCACACCAAACAGCCTTCTGCTTTTTCTAGATAAATAGCTAGAGAGGAGAATTTAAGGCCTGGCTTCGAATCTTCAAAAAATAGGTTGGCTCTCTTGCTAAGCACTGGTAACTTGAAGTTGAAACTAATACTCATTTACCCCAGCCAAAGTTCTAAGACCATTAGGAATTATGGTAAATCAGCACTGTTTGTGCTCTACAAATGGAACCACAAGGCCATCTGTTTACAGCAAGGTTTACTATGGATAAAACACTATCAAACATCACTTCATACTACAGAGAATCTTTAAAAAAATTTTTTTAATTGTTTCAGGTTAATTTGAGGGTTCAAAGAATTAGGTTATAATGTTTGCATTTGTCAGGTAGAGGCCCTCTTATGATTGTGTCCTGCCCCCAAGAGGTGTGCCATACACCCTAACATTATGCCCATTAAGTGGGAGCATACCCATCCCCTCTCCTTCCCTCTCTCCACTCCCTCATTCCCCTGCCCCCTACCTTGAATTGAGTTTTTCTCTTATGTGGGTATGTATTAGATCATCTACTGGCTTCATATTAGAATTGAGTACATTGGATTCTCCCTCCTTTGTTCTTAGGATGCTTTACTAAGAAGAATGTGTTCCACCTCCATCTAGATTAATATAAAAGATGTAAAGTCTCCATCTTTTTTAATGGCTGAATAGTGTTCCATGGTGTACATATACCACAGCTTCTTTTTTTTTCTTTTTTTTCTTTTTTTTATCTTTTCTCCTCTTGGCTCTAGTTCTTTTTTTTTTCTTTTTCTTTTTTTTTTTTTTTATTAAATCATAGCTGTGTACATCAATATGATCATGGGGCACCATATACTTGGTTCATAGACCATTTGACACATTTTCATCACATTAGTTGACATAGCCCTCCTGGCATTTTCTTAGTTACTTTGCTAAGACATTTACCTTCCACATTTACCAAGCCTCACATATACCCTTGTAAGATGCACCACAGGTGTGATCCTTTCAATGCTCCTCCCTCTACCCCCCTCCCCCCTCCCTCCCCACCCTTTCCCCCTTCTCCCTATTCTTAGGTTGTAACTGGGTTATAGCTTTCATGTGAAAGTCCTAAATTAGTTTCATAGTAGGGGTGAGTACATTGGATACTTTTTCTTCCATTCTCGAGATACTTTACTGAGAAGAATATGTTCCAGCTCCATCCATGTAAACATGAAAGAGGTAAAGTCTCCATCTTCCTTCAAGGCTGCATAGTATTCCATGGTGTTCGATGGGCATTTGGGTTTAATCATCAGAGAAATGCAAATCAAAACTACTTTGAGATATCATCTAACTCCAGTGAGACTAGCCTATATCACAAAATCCCAAGAGCAGAGATGTTGGCGTGGATGTGGAGAAAAGGAAACACTTTTGCACTGCAGCTGGGAATGCAAATTAATACATTCCTTTTAGAAAGATATATGGAGAACACTTAGAGATCTAAAAATAGATCTGCCATTCAATCCTGTAATCCCTCTGCTGGGCATATACCCAGAAGACCAAAAATCACATCATAACAAAGATATTTGTACCAGAATGTTTATTGCAGCCCTATTCATAATTGCTAAGTCATGGAAAAAACCTAAGTGCCCATCGATCCACAGCTTGTTAATCCATTGCTGGATTGGTGGGATACCACAGTTTGTTAATCCATTGCTGGATTGGTGGGCATTTAGGTTGTTTCCACATTTTGATGATTGTAAATTGAGCTGTGATAAACAGTCTAGTGCAAATGTCCTTATTGTAAAGTAAATTTTTTCTTCTGGGTAGATGCCTAGGAGTGAGAATGCAGGATCAAATTGGAGGTCTAGTTTGAGTTCTTTGAGGATTCTCCATACTTCCTTCCAAAAGAGTTGTAGTAGTTTACAGTCCCACCAACAGTGCAAAAGTGTTTCCTTCTCTCCACATCCACGCCAGCATCTGCAGTTTTGAGGCTTTGTGACGTGGGCCATTCTCTCTAGGGTTAGGTGACATCTCAGGGTGGTTTTGATCTGCATTTCTCTGACAATCAGGAATGATGAGCATTTTTTCAAATGTTTGTCAGCTATTCGTCTGTCGTTGTCATAGAAAGTTCTATTCATATTTCTTACCCAAAAGTAGATGGGATTGTTTACTCTTTTTTTGTTAATTTGAGTTCTCTGTATATTCTGGTTATCAACTCTTTGTCAGACTGATACCTTGCAAATATCTTTTCCCATTCTGAAGGTTGTCTTTTTGCTTTACTTGTTGTATCCTTAGCTGTGCAGAAGCTTTTCAACTTAATTAAATTCCATTTGTTTATTCTTGTTGTTGTTGCAATGGCTGCTGAAGTCTTTGTCATAATATCTTTCCCCAGTCCAACTTCATCCAGAGTTTTCCCCACATTTTCTTCTAAGACTTTTATCATTTCACATCATAGATGTAAATCTTTTATCCATCTTGATTCAATTTTTGTATGTGGGAAGAACATGTATTTATCCAGTTCTTCCATCACCATTTGTTGAATAGGAATTCTTTTCCCCTGTGTATACTCTCGTTTGATTTATCGAAGATCAGATGGCAACTAGACACTAGTTTCACCTACTATAGAGATATCTTTTCTGACAGGAAGAACCAATCTGTGCAGCAAACTTCATTATTGTCTTAATTGAGGAAATTACCACAGACACTCCAGCCTTCAGCAACCACTACCTTGATCAGTCAGCACCCATCACCACTGAGGCAAGACTCCAACAAAAAGATTAAGACTCACTGAAGGTTCAGATGATCATCAGTATTTTAGCAACAAATTATTTTTATGATTGTGTACACATTATATATATTTTATGAATGTATGTACTTTACATACATATTTCATGGGAATAAAAGCTTTAGCACTTTCTTGACCTCAAAGTAATTCCTCTGTATATTAGTTTCCTGCATATTTCTTACGTAACCCCCATTATTAACTTCTGCATTACATTTCTGAAGTTTACAACCATTTCTTAATTTAACACTAAAACTCAATAATAAGCCCCAACAGGTTTGGAAATTATTCTCCAGGTTTTAAATCAGTGCTTCCTGAACAGGTGTTAAGAGAAAACTAAAGAATGTGGTATGTGCTAGGGAGGGTGGGGTGGGATTCTTCCCCTGTGCACTTTGTTGCCTTAACATTAAACAGACTTCAACAAGTTCCTCTCTTTCCGGTTATTTTCCGAGTGTTCTATGCTAATACAGATTGCTAATATCCAAAAGGGGAATTTAATATGCAGCATTTCCCAAGCATCTTTGACTATGAAAATCTTAGAAAGATGCAGATCTCTAATGAATTGTGTTTCCCCTGAATAGAATTGGGATAATACTAAAAACTTTCCAGATAAGTTTATTTTTGAGGAACTTCAGAAAAGAGAATTCTAAAAATGTCCATACAGAAGCTGTTTCTTACTTTTCTCACTAATGTAAACTACAGTTCTCTCTTCTTACATTCAAGGAAGAAAAAGGAACATCCAGTGCCCACTAAACCCCCAAAGGCCACTGTACCTTCATCTCTTCTTGCTACTGAATAATTCTAATGCCTTTAAGCTTTCTTCAGAAGTCTCATTTTTAAACTTGAGTCATTTTTAATGCTCTCTAAATCTCCTACAGTTTTTCTATCACTCTCTTAATAATTTTAGCCCTAAACTTTGAAAATAGAAGTATACAATATAAGTAAAAATATTTCTTCACGACAAACATCAAGATCAGAATAATGTTAATTTTTGTAATAAGAGCACGATCCTGTACACTGCTTAGGAAAGAACGCACACAGCCCTGTGATCTAGCCTCATTGACAGAGCTCAGAATTCAAGAGAAAATTCTGTATAAAGTTGGAAAATCTCTTTTCATTTGGTTCTTTCATTTTTTTGTCATCATTTTTCCCATATATAGTTTTCATAAGAAAGTTAATATGACTCAGTTTTTTTCACTGTATTTAAACTTTATTTGTATCTTAATCAGGAGACCAGCTTTCTGCTATAGAAATTTCACTACAAAAAACTTTGTGTACATCCAGGATACAAGACTTTCCCCATTGTCAAACGAAAAAGGCTTTGATTTGGAAAGACCACGCAAAAAAAGGAAAGACACCATTAAAATTAAATTTATCTCAAAATAACCAAATGATCAAAGGCATATCCCTATTTTCTTAAGAGAAAAATATGTTCATATGCACCTGCTATCACTATAAACCCCAAATGAATGAATCCTTCAGGAGTCACCTACAGTTACATTAAACCTGCAGTGTTAAAAACAAAATCCAAAATAACAAACTGCATAATCTTTGGGGACTTAGAAATTTGGAGCTCTGTTTAAAGGCTTATATGAAGAAAGGAACACTGTCAACTTGTTAGTTGGCAGAAAATACAGATTTGAAGGGCGGGTAGCAGTGATTAACAGGTGACTGTTAGAGAAGGCAGGTTCCCGAGGGCACAGATGGCAGAGTAAGAAACAGCACTTGTAGGCATATGTGTGAGAGTGTGTTTGAGTGTGTAAGAGTATGTGTGAGTGGCAATGTTATGTGTGAGCATGGTGTGTGTGTGAGCGTGTGTTGTCACATGTGAGTATATGTGTGAGCATGTGAGAGTGTGTGACAGCATGTGTGTGAGTGTATGTGTGAGCATGTGTGTGTGTATGTGAGCATGTGAGTGTGTGACAACATGTGTGTGAGTGTGTGAGAATGTGTGAGTGTGACAGCATGTGTGTGAGTGTGTAAGAATGTGTGAGTGTGACAGCGTGTGTGAGCGTGTATGTGTGTGAGCGTGTGAGCCTGTGTGTGGGTGGGAATAGCCAGGGTGGTGAAAGCAAAGACAGCAGCAAAGCCATGGGTGACAGTGGCAGGAAGAGTGATGAAGGGGATAATGGTGGCGTCCCGCCGAGTCCCTGGCATGCCTGTGGTCTGGGGCAGGACAGGCCACTACACTAGATGAAGAGTCACATCGGAGCAGAAGAAAAGAGACAGCTGGGAATGGAAGCAACGTCCTGCCCACAGTGGCAGGAGCCAGTGGCCGTGCCTCCTTGCAGCCATGCAGTCTTTCACTGATGTTCCTGGAGAAGCCTCATCTTCCTTCATTGCATCTTAAGAAGCCTCCCCTCATGTGGGTGTGCAGAGGTGCAAGTGAGAGCAGCAGTTAAGCCATCACAGACAAACTGGTGTGGGCTGCAAAGCTGGCTGCACTAATCAAGAAGGCAGCTGACAGGCTGGTTCAACCTGCGCAAGTCCATACATGTAATTCACCAAACAAACAAGCAAATGCAAAGACCACAGAATTCACTCAATAGAGAAAAAGCTTCTGACAAATTTAGCATTCTTTTCTGGTAAGAATATTAAAGAAAACAGGTGTGGATGAGACATTTCTTAAACTAAAATAGAAGCCATCTCTGACAAACCCACACTAACATCATACTGAATGGTGTAAAACTGAAAGCTTTTCTACCTAGAACTGGAATCAGACAAGGTTTTCTTCTATCACCACTACTGTTCAACATAGTGCTGGAAGTTCTAGCCAATGTAATCAGGCAAGAGAAGGCTATAAAGTGTATCCAGATGGGTGCAGAGGAGGTCAAACTCTCGCTCTTTGCTGATCATATGATCTTGTACGTAGAAAACCCAAGACTCAATCACAAAACTCCTGGGAGTCCTCAGAAAATACAATAATGTGTCAGGGTATAAAATCAGTGTCTACAAATCAGTAGCCTGAAACATACATGCCAACAACAGTCAAGCTGAGAATCAAATCAAAGAAAGGCACATCTCTCCGGGCAGGACACAATTCTAAGAGGGACTTTACTAACAAGTGCGATCAGTGTAACCTAATTCTTTGTACCCTCAATGAACCCCAAACAATAAAAAAAATTAAAATTAAAAAAGACACAATGTGTCTCCTACTATGTATACCCTACATAGTAGCTTCAAAGAAAATGAAATACCTAGGAATATACCTAACAAAGGAAGTGAAGGATCTCTACAGAGAGAATACGCAGCCCTGAGAAAAGAAACAGCAGACGTGAACAAATGGAAGTACACACCATGCTCATGGCTGGGAAGAGTCAACATTGTCGAAATGTCCGTACTACCCAAAGTGATTTACATGTTTAATGTAGTCCCATTAAAACACCAATGTCATGCTTTGAACTTCGAAAAAATAGTTATTCATTTCATATGCAACCAGAAAAATACCTGGATAGCCAATGCAATTCTAAGAATTAAAAACAAATCTGGAAGCATCACATTACCAGACTTCAGGTCATACTGCAAGTCTACAGTGGTCAAAACAGCCTAGGATTGGCACAAAAGTAGAGACATAGATCTATGGAAGAGAACAGAAAGCCTAAAGATGAACCCAGCCACGTATTGCCATCTGAACTTGGATAAACCAAACAAAAGCATACAGTGAGGAAAAGGATCTGTATTCAACAAATGGTGCTGGGAGAACCGGATAACCACAGGTAAAAGATTGAAACTAGACGAGCACCTCTCACCACTTACAAAAATTGACTCACTTTGGATAAAATATTTAAAATCTAAGACATAAAACAATAAGATCTCTAGAAGTGTGGGGATAACTCTTGATGACATAAGCCTGGGAGAAGATTTTATGAAGAAGACCCCATTGGCAATTGCAGCAACACCAAAAATAAATAAATGGGACATAACCAAGCTAAAAAGCTTCTGCACAGCTAAGGGCACAACAATTAAAACAAACAGACAACCTTCAGAATGGGAAAAGATATTTGCATGTTATGAATCTGACAAAAGGTTGATAACTAGAATCTATAGAAAACTCAAATTAATCAAAAAAAGGGCAAACAATTTGTCACTGAGCAATAGATATGAACAGAACTTTCTCCAAAGAAGACAGATGAATGACCAACAAACATGAAAAAATGTTGATTGTCCCTAACCATCAGACAAATGAAAAAATGCTGATTGTCCCTAACTATCAGAGAAATAAAAAAATGCTGATTGTCCCTAACTATCAGAGAAATAAAAAAAATGCTGATTGTCCCTAACAATCAGAGAAATGCATATCAAAACCACTCCGTCACCTAACCCCAGTGAGATCAGCCCACATCACAAGGTCCCAAAGCTGCAGGCGCTGGTGTCTGCATGGAGAGAAGAGAACACTTCCGCACTGTTAGTGCGTTTACAAACTAGTAGGGCACTGTTGGAAAGAAGTACAGAGAATCCTCAAAGAGCTAAAAGTAGAACTTCCATTTGCTCCTGAAATCCCATTACTAGGTATCTACTCGGAAGAAAATCATTTTACCATAAGGACATTTGGACTAGAATGTTTATCACAACTCAAGTCACATTTGCCAAGATGAAGAAACAACTGAAGTATTCATGAACTCGCCAATGCATTAAAAAACTGTGATACATAGGGCGGCGCCTGTGGCTCAAGGAGTAGGGCGCTGGTCCCATATGGCGGAGGTGGTGGGTTCAAACCCAGCCCCAGCCAAAAACCACAAAAAAAAAAAAAAAAAAAGAAAGAAAAATCTGTGATACATGTATACCATAGAATACTATTCAGCCATAAAGAAAGATGGACTTTACATCTTTTGTATTCACCAGGAGGGACTTGGGGAAAATCCTCCTAAGTAAAATATTACAAGAATGAAAAAGCAAGCATCCAATGTACTCAATAATACTAGTAAATGAACTACTACATACTCACACAAGAAGAAAAACACAATTAAATTCAAGTGGGGGAAGGGAGGAGAGGGTAAGGGAGAAGGGGGTGTGGTAAGCTCTCCTTTAATAAATGCAACGTAGGGGCATTTGGCATATCCCCTGGGTGAAGGGCTCAATTACAACTTGGATTTTACCTAACAAATGTGAACAACGTAACCTCATCATTGCACCCATATATTAATCTGAAAAAAGGTAGAAATTAAGCAAATATGGCAAAGTGTTGAAAAGAAGTGATTTCTGGGAAGTATCTATTAGTTCTAAATTTATTTATGTTAAAAAACTTAATTTTAAAAACTATCTCTGGGAAATTTCAAACTTTTCAAGTTTTAGTTTCTGTCTTACACAATGGGGTTGAAATTATCTGCATCAAGAGGCTGTGATAAAGATCAGATCAGATAACCCACAGGAATGTACTGAGTACTCTACCCTGTGCACTGTCTGTGATCAATAAATGTAAGCAAAATGTTAATACGATAAAAATCAATTATTTTTTAATGTGAAAAAAGAAAGACGCTTACAAAAAATTCCACTTAAAAAAAAAATAAAAAGCAGGTGCCATAGAGCAGTGGGGAGCGACAAGCGAGCAATTTCAAGTATTCGAGAAATTTCAATTTGAAGAAATTCACACTTTCTAAGCAAGTCATGTCCTGGGTTTCTAAACAGTCCCAATCTTCCTTCAGTTTCTCACCTTAGTTCTATATCCAAAAACGAAATTTTGATAGTCAGATGTTTTATATAGTTGCTTCTTATTGCTAGCACATGGCTGTGTCAGCCATGTGGGGATCAAAATTCAGTTCAAAAAGGTTCTTCTTTTTTTTTTTTTCCCCACTCAATTGCCCTGGGGTTGAGTGCCATG
This sequence comes from Nycticebus coucang, assembly GCF_027406575.1. NCBI lineage: Eukaryota > Metazoa > Chordata > Mammalia > Primates > Lorisidae > Nycticebus > Nycticebus coucang. Next base: position 3,272,047 of record NC_069799.1, on the reverse strand, counting down.
TCATCACAGCTCACAGCAACATCAAACTCTTGGGCTCAGGCAATCCTCTTGCCTCAGCCTCCAGAGTAGCTGGGACTACAGGCACCTGCCCCGATGACCAGCTAGTTCTTCTGTTTTTAGTAGAAATGGGGTCTCACTCTTGCTCAGGCTGGTTTCCAACTCCTGAGGTCGGGCAATCCACCTGCCTCAGCCTCCCAGAGTGCCAGGATTATAGCTATGAGCCTGGCCACTCAAAAACTTTTAATAAGTATGACTTACAAATCTGAACAGGGTGAAGGAGAGTAAGAAGAACTGTTGTAACACCTAGGAATAGCAGCAGAAGGAAGTTATTACTGGCCTGAGGTCAAGAGAAACAGGTATTACCAAAGCATAGTTGGAGCTGGACAGAAGGCCACCCAACCAGGGGTTGTGGTCAGGGAAGGATGGAGTCACTGCTAGGAACGATGCCCACAGCAGGGAAGAATGGGGGAAACAACCCAAACTCTCTCATTCTCTGTTCTTCCACCACTGACTTGCATCTGTAGAATTTCCAAAATAAGCCAGCTACCAAAAGAATGTAGGTACATGGAGCTGACAGAGGTCAAGGCTGACCTCCCCTGGCACAGAACAAGACAGAGGAGAGAAAAGCATAAATCTGTGTGTGCTGCTCATGGATGATAACCTGTAGCTATATTATAGCATGAATGGGACATGGAGTTAAGCCACACCTAGAAATTAACTCTCTTGGCCAAAACCACAGAGTCATCAGCATTTAGCTACCATATTATAAGGTTGCTAAATTACAAAAGATAGGACATGAGTGGTGGAAAAGTCATAGTCATGAAAACAGGTCCTGGGACTCAGACATGTGCCTTGCATTACTTTAAAGAATGGCAGCCACTAACAGGAGCAAACAGAGAACATGTGCAGAGGAGCAGGCTACTGTTTGCTTCCAGCTCCTCTGAAATAATTTTAATATTGGGAAATACACTCTAGATGTTTCCTTATTCACACATTTGGATGATGACAATGGAAAATTATTTTGCTTTTCATGCTGGTCACTTAAAACTGATTTCTTACTTTTCTTAATAAAGGCTAAATAATAATTTTTTCTGTCTTTTTTTCTCACCAAGTTCTGGGTTCACTTAGTATTCAATTAAGTTGATTTAAAAAAGGAAGGAGGGAATTTTAGTCATGCTCTAATAAGCCAGATGATATGTTGTTTGATTTTTTTCTTGCTGTTGCTGGTTAGTTTGTTTCTTGGGATGGTTACAAAGAGCAGAGGGTCAGTTTGGTAAGGGCGGTTCTGTCTGGCCCAGAAGCCCCTATTTGTTTGCCTCATAATATCGTTCTGTCATTAAAAACAATGTTTCCCCTCCTCCTTGACTAAATGCATGGCTGAGACTTTTACTACATTTTCTGCCAAAAATTGACTCATTTATTGAACTGGTGATAGAATATGAAATGAACATCATATTCAAAGTGAAAGTATCAGCTTAGAAAAGTAAAAACTATCTCAAAAATAAAATTGTTATGGCAGGTGATGAGGGTAGAGGAGGAAGAACGGAAGAAACAGCGGCTGCACTCAGCACAGGGAGAGGACAGCATCCGCTTGTGAAAACCATGCTGCACGTTATACGGAAAAAGTATTAAAATTGTTCAGCAAAAAAAACTGATGGAGCAAAAAAGGTAAGTCGTGACTATGGCAGGTCAGTCATCAGGAAACAGAATTGCTATTTTCCATGGGGGACTTTGCTGTTACATTTCTAACACTACAGTGATTGAAAGGAAATCCAAATGTGAGAACTTACTGCCACTCCAGTGAGCCCTGGGGGATTTGTCACAAATTTGGAATCTGAGTGGCCTCAAGCTTCACAGCTCTGGTCCTCAGAAGTGATAGGAAGTAAAGAGACCATCAGAGACAGCAGAGCATTAGTTACACGGAACTGAACACCTACTTGTATTTTCAAACATTGGGTGAAGCCATTTTTTAAGTTTTACATTAGATCAAATGACCAAAAAAATTTCTCTAAAACATATGCTGTACGTAAGAGTGTCTAACAACAACCATTATTGTGTAGCTATTCACAGATACTTCAGAACTTATTCTCGACTAGAGACAGACTTCTTAAACACTGGAAATTAGAGAAATAACTATAAAATAGAATGGATTTACAATTCTGTTTAGACTATTCTGGATAGTATAATTTCAATAAAGTACTCAGAAAGTACAGGACCATCCAAGAAACTTAGTTCTTGATCCTAAAGAGCTGGTGAACCTCCCAGAAGAGGTGGTGCTCATCTCAATCTGCATAATGCTGGAAGTAGGTTACACAGAATGCACTTGACTCCAACTCTCATTCTGATGTGCTCACTGGGAAAAATACTTCTATCTTTTTGCACTTTGAACAAAAGTACACTAGTTGAAACATGCATGTAAACATTGTCTAATTCTAAATCAATGTTTCTTAAATAAGGTCCATGAATTATACTCACCTGGAGTATTTGATGCAATTTTATAGCCCGTCTACCCAGGTAATTCATAAGCATGTTAAAATTTTAAAACCACTGGTACAAAGAACTCAGGTATTATTTCAGGAACAAGAATATAAACATTAGAATCCACTTTGCTATGCTACACTTTTGATGCTTTTAGAAGATGAGAGGAGAAAAAAAGAAAATTTGGGGGGAAAATATTTTGAGTAATTCAAGTATGTCTAAAACTTGTCTAATATGAATCAAATGTTAATTTCATAATTCCCTACCCTTATAACTCCCACCTTCTAGATAAGAATTTGGGATTAAAGATGATTCCAGATTTCTGTGAAATCATGCACTTCCTCCTTCCACAGTCTGAAAGAAAAAAAGCTAAGCTTAAATATCAAGCAGTATTTTGGCTGATTCTTAAATATTTTTAATATTTTACTATTCTAAATATCACAAATTTATATATTAAATAAAACATAAATTTAATACTAAGCAATGAATTTTTGGGAACCCTTTTATTTATATGACTTATTTGCTACAAATGCTGATTACATATTATTGTAATTATTATTGCATTATCATTAATGCTTAATATTTCCATGCAGCAATTCTCTGATTTATTTTCTGAATGCATTTATGTTCATTTGTTCTTTACAAGGTTTTTGTTTCTAGTTCTTATCTTAAAACTGTTATTGTTATTAAATTTTAAACCTCTTTAATTTTGTGAAGACAAAAAATGGAAATAAAAAAAAGAAGGAAAAATAATATTAAGAAAACTTCCACTAAGTATAAAATGACAGGAAAACTAATGTTTTAGGAAAAGTCAGATTAAATTAATATGAGAGGCAAGCAAAATGATTACTATTGGTAGATAAAAGCATGGTACTTAAATTGAGGTATAACAATATAGAAGAGCTCAAGGATTTCATTGGTTACAAGTTGAACATTCAACATATAAATAAAAACTTACCTATGTTCCAACAATAAAGAGAAAATAGGGGCAAAAGGAATATTCATAATATCAACAAAAATATAGCTAGGGATCTAAGACAGCTAATGACAACAGGATAAATTTTACTGGGGTGCATAGAAGGTCAGCCCTCTTCCCTCTACTTTCTTTGTCCTTACTGAAGATTAGGTGAAAGTAATTGGGTAAGGAAGACGAAGGTAAACATTTTCACCAGGAACAGTTTCGACCCATGAGGGCCCAACACAAGGGTCAGAGCTTGAGCTAGAGAGGCGCAGGTCCAGACAGAGGCAGTGAGAGCCCAGCAGGGCAGGGAGGATCCTGCAGGGAGCAGCCAGTGAGGATGGGCAGAGCCCTGTGGGGTGACAAGGACACTCAAGCAGAGGAAGGGGCACAAAGGGAGATTGACTCCATATGGAAAAATTTGTCAAATGGATAAACATCATAGACAAATAAATAAAAGCCACGTTTCTCAGAAAGAGATTTTTTTAAAACTACAAATATGGAAATAGAGAAAATCAGAATACAAGCTGTGGTGTTTGATTCAAATTTGAGGTATTGGTGTACATTTATTGTTTTTAATGAATGGTAAAATATAAAGAGATGTAAATGTGTAGGAATATATATTGCCTAGCTCTGTCCATGGAGAGAGCCTGAGGCAGTGAGACCCCACTAGTAATAATAATCTATTACCCAGATCTTGGCATTTAACATCATTTTCCTCTAAAAGAAAACAGGAACTTCTAGAAGATACACAGGAAAAAAATCTTGATGACCTTATGTTTTGCAATGAATTTTTAGGCACAACACAAAAGGCATAATTCATGAAAGAAATAATTGGTAAGCTGGACTTTATAAATGACTCTTACGCAAAATATGCAAAGAATTATTTAAACTCAACAATAAGAAAACAGACAATCTGATTAAAAAATAGGTCACGCTCCTTAATAAACTTCTCACCGAGACATTATACAGGTACAAATAATCATAGGAAAAGATGATCCACATCATATGTTGTTATAGAAATGCAAATTAGATACTTCTACACAAGTTTTAGAATGGTCAAAATCAGGAATATTTCCAATAGCAAATGCTGATGATAGAGTGGAACAAAAGGAACTCTCACCCACTACTGGGGAAATCCAAAATAAGATAGCCTCTTTGGAACACTGGTTGTTTCTACAACATTAAGCATATTTTTTGAAAAAACAGAAATGACCCAGCCATCACACTCCTTGGTATTTATCCAAAGGAAGTGAAAACTTATTCCACCCAAAACTTATTCCACTTGCACACGAGCATTTATAGCAGCTTCATTCAAATTGCCAAAACTTGGAACCAACCAAGATGTTCTTCAGTAGGTAAATGAATTAATAAACTGGGGCACATCCTGACCTTGAGTACTAAAAAGAAATGAGCTATCAAGTAAAGAAAAGCACAGGTGAAACTTAAATGCATATTACTAAGTGAAATAATCCAATATAAAATGGCTATAGAATGTATGATTCCAAATATATGACAATTTTGAAAAAGGCAAACAAGCAAACAAAAATAAACTGCTTGTGGAGGAAGAGGAAAAAGAGGAAAATAAATAGGCAGAGAACAAAGGATTTTTAGGGCAATAAAATCTTTCTGTACGATACTATGATGGGAGATAGATGTCACAATCTACTTGTCTAGACCCAGAGAATGTACAACACCAACATTGACCCCTACTGTCCACCATGGATTCTAGATGATAATGACGCGTCAAATGTAGGTTCATTGATCATAACAATGAATGACTCTGGTGTGAGCTGTTGATATAGAGGAAGCTACAGAAATCTTTGCACATTCCACCCAATTTTGCTGTAAATCTAAAACTGCTCTAAAATTTAAAGTTTGTTTATATAATAAAAAATGCAAAAAAAAATCACTAAAATGGGAATTCTTATAGATACTAATTTGATCATGCTTATTGTCACTATGCCATACACATAAAACAATTATATATGTGTAAAAAATATTTTGCACATTATACTACATATGCTAGATTTGATATATAAAGTGAATAACTAAAAACAAATAATTAACTTCATATTTGCTCAAAACTGCTCTTTTTCTTATGGAAATAAAATAAAGAATATTTTTTTAAAAAAACAGAAATGAAGTTCCTGGAGAAATGGCTGGTTCTGTGGTTGGATAAAGAAAAGCAGGAGATGAATCTAGAACATCTTACTGGGCCAGAAAGCAAAGGGATGTTCCAAGCATGATAGAGCATATGAAAAGACCACACAATCCACCCGAAAGTGCTACTGCTGGTCAAACAGGGGGGAGTTTGATCATGAGAAAATAAAATGACGTAATAAAATGTAACTCATAAAACAAAATGTCATTCAATTAATTAATTAAAATTTAGCTGGACAAGAAATCACCCAGTATCTACATAGTATAAAGGTATCTTCTCCAAAATACTCATTAATTACAAAGGGGGAAAGAACACCTTTATAGGGGAGAAGACTGGCAGACATCACCTTAATTAAGTCCATAGATAGGACGCAGTGAGAAGGGCATAGCATCACTTCTGTCGTGTTCTTCCCAAAGGTACATGCTATAAAGAGCCATTCATGAAGAAACATCAAGACAGACCTCAACTAAGGGACTACTAAACAATGTCCTATAATCCTTAAAAGTGTTAAGAGAGGATGTCAACAAAACAGTGAAATAGGAACAATCTGGCTTTATTTTCGAGAGAAAACAAAAATCAACTATCAAATGTCAAAACTGACTCCAGAATTATCCTAAAACTAAAAAGTGAGGCTGTGATGATCCTGAGTAGCACAGAAAAGTGAAAATCCATGAACAGAGGTAAGAGAAATGAACCTCCCTGGATGCAATGCCCCTCCTCGAAGCTAACAAGCACTTTGCAGAAAAGTCTACCAGGAAGAAGCAAGATCCACACAGAACCAGTTTCTCCACCATCTTGAGTTCCTTCACAGAAGAACCATTCCTGCATCAACCCATGGGAAACATTACATGTGCCTATAGGTTGGAAGGGAGAGAGAGACAAGCAGTGAAACTGATAACAGGGGGGAGGAGACAAGATGGCTGACTGAAGCCAGCTTTCCACAGAGGCTCCCGTCCAGTAGGAGAGTTAAAGGACAAAAATTCAGCAAGTAACCTGGTGGACTTGAGCTGCACTAAGAGAGAATGTTGAAGAACACATGTCAACCCCGCTGAGGTGAGCTGCGACCACAAGGATACAAACAAAAGGTACAAAATCCATCACCAAGCAGATGGGAGTCCCCTCCCCCATGAGAACAGCTCAGAGTGCCCCACAAACAATCAGGCAGAGTTCAAAGATCCTCCCACTACACTCCATGGGAGAGACCCTCTAAAAACTGGACCTACCTACCCTACTAGGTGCCACGGTGTCCTCCTACCAGGCATAAAACTGTATAAACTGCATATAGTCTCTACCTGGAATTCTGAGCTCCCAGCGCTCCCCTTCACCCATACTGAGGTCTGGAGGCCAGTCCCGGTCGGCAGAGAGGGGACCACACCGGAGTGGAAGTTCTCTGAGGCACGGTGCAATGGCTGTCTTTTGGTGACAATACGGCCAAGCATAAAACTGTATAAAGCTGTGTGTGTTCTCTGCCCGCAACCCCAGGCTCCCAGCGCTCCTCGCACTCCCCTCTGCTCTCGCTCCAAGGTCTGGAGGCCTGTCCCCCAGGGGTCCAGACTTTTGGGCAATTGCTCGAGGGGTGTAAGTGCTGGGCTGCAGCTGGTCAGTGCAGACTCTGGGGTATGGGAGCGGAGAGAGGACGGTTGGCCGGAAGGGAGCTACATGGGAGCAGCAGTTGCCTGAGCCATAAAACAGCAGCCCTCTTTTGCTAGCAATATGGCTCACTACCGAATACTCTGAAGCCACACCCCCTGTCTCCCTGGGCAACCAGAAACTCTGAGTATAGGATTTGCCTGAGGCAGCTCCAACTTCCAAACTGGGGAAACTCCAAGGGCGAGGCTGACCCAGAGGTCTGCTTTACCAAACCTAGCACGCACCTGGCCCTCAGGGGATCGTCAGCCTATAGACAATACAAGAGCAAAGACAAGCTGATTTGGAACTCAATTCAGCTTCTCTTCTGCAGGGGAACCGCAGAGTTGTTCTGTTCTGTTCTGTTCTGTCAGTAACATTAATCAGGGTGAGACTGGACCTGAGTGAAAACCCCCCAACCTTTATAAAGTGCCCGAGGTTGTCAGGCCTCACCTCCTCCTGCTAGAGAGAGGCAGAGCGCAGCGGCCTGGCAGACTTCCTTGTGATTCAGGCAGGTGAAAACTCCTGGAGTACCGATTCACTACAGGCAACTGGGTCAGCCAACTGCAGGGCTATCAGTGACTGGGTGTGACAGTGGTGCAAGCTGTGGAAGGAGGCAGCAACCTACCAAACTGATCTATTGGCTGGGTGGCTCCTCCTGACTCCACGCAGCACTGGAGCAAGCCACACCAGAGTAGTCATCAGACCCCTGTGCTCCAGCTCCCAGAGACCTCTTAAACTCTCTCACCTAAGACAGGTACAGACTGAAACAATTGATTTGGACTTTTTGAACTGAACCAATCGCCTGAGGACAAATCAGGTGGTGCCCTGGGTGCATAGTGGTAGGAAGGTTTGACTTTTCTTTAACAATTGTTTGCCGTTGGGGGGTGGGGTGACTTAATTGCTGATATTTCTCCACAGCTGAGACTTCAATCCAGAGTAACTGTTTCACTAGGGTGGAACAGAAACCAGCTGAAAACAAGACAGAACCACTTAGCTCCACCACACCAGACAGGGCCCCAGTTTCTCAAGACACAACACTGCACAGGCCCTCCACAAAGCCCCAGGGGAAAAATTCAGAGGGAGTAAAACAACCAACTCAATATGATGAGATCTCAATTATTAATATCTATGCACCCAACCAGAATGCACCTCAATTTATAAGAGAAACTCTAACAGACATGAGCAACTTGATTTCCTCCAGCTCCATAATAGTCGGAGAATTCAACACTCCTTTGACAGTGTTGGATCGATCCTCCAACAAGAAGCTGAGCAAAGAAATCTTAGATTTAAACCTAACCATCCAACATTTGGATTTAGCAGACATCTACAGAACATTTCATCCCAACAAAACTGAATACACATACTTCTCATCAGCCCATGGAACTTACTCCAAAATCGATCACGTCTTAGGTCACAAGTCTAACCTCAGTACATTTAAAGGTGTAGAAATTATTCCATGCATCTTCTCGGACCACCATGGAATAAAACTTGAGCTGAGTAACAACAGGAATCTGCATACCCATACAAAAACATAGAAGTTAAATCACCTTATGCTGAATGATAGCTGGGTCAGAGATGAGATTAAGACAGAAATTGCCAACTTTTTGGAACAAAACAACAATGAAGACACGAACTATCAGAACCTCTGGGACACCGCAAAGGCAGTTCTAAGAGGGAAATTTATGGCACTGCTAGCCTTCCTCAAGAGAATGGAAAGAGAGGAAATTAACAACTTAATGGGACATCTCAAGCAACTGGAAAAGGAAGAACATTCCAACCCCAAACCCAGTATAAGAAAAGAAATAACCAAAATTAGAGCAGAATTAAATGAAATGGAAAACAAAAGAATAATACAACAGATCAATAAATCAAAAAGTTGGTTTTTCAAAAAGGTCAATAAAATAGATAAACCTTTGGCCAACCTAATCAGGAAAAAAAGAATAAAGTCTCTAATCTCATCAATCAGAAACAACAAAGACAAAATAACAACAGACTCCTCAGAAATCCAAAAAATCCTTAATGAATATTACAAGAAACTGTATTCTCAGAAATATGAAAATCTGAAGGAAATTGACCAATACTTGAAAGCACGTCACCTTCCAAGACTTAGCCAGAATCAAGTGGAAATGTTGAACAGGCCCATATCAAGTTCGGAAATAGCATCAACCATAGAAAACCTCCCTAAAAAGAAAAGCCCGGGACCAGATGGTTTCACGTCAGAATTCTACCAAACTTTTAAAGAGGAATTAGTACTTATATTACTCAACCTGTTCCAAAAGGCAGAAAAAGAAGGAAGACTACCTAACACATTCTATGAAGCAAACATCACCCTGATCTCCAAACCAGGAAAAGACCCAACAAGAAAAGAAAATTATAGACCGATATCACTAATGAATATAGATGCAAAAATATTCAACAAGATCCTAACAAACAGAATCCAGCAATACATCAAACAAATTATACATCATGACCAAGTCAGTTTTATCCCAGGGTTTCAAGGCTGGTTCAATATACGTAAATCTATAAATGTAATCCAGCACATAAACAAATTAAAAAACAAAGACCATATGATTCTCTCAATCAATGCAGAAAAAGCTTTTCATAATATCCAGCATCCCTTCATGATCAGAACACTTAAGAAAATTGGTATAGAAGAGACATTTCTTAAACTGATAGAGACCATCTACAGCAAACCCACAGCCAATATCATATTGAATGTAGTTAAATTGGAATCATTTCCACTCAGATCAAGAACCAGACAAGGCTGCCCATTGTCTCCATTGCTTTTTAACATTGTAATGGAAGTTTTGGCCACCGCAATTAGAGAAGAAAAAGCGATCAAGGGTATCCAGATAGGGTCAGAAGAGATCAAACTTTCGCTCTTCGCAGATGATATGACTGTATATCTGGAAAACACCCAGGATTCTACTACAAAACTCTTAGACATAATCAAAGAATACAGGAGTGTTTACATATACCAACAATAGTCAAGTTGAAAAAACAGTTAAGGACTCTATCCCATTCACAGTAGTGCCAAAGAAGATGAAATATTTGGGAATTTATCTAACAAAGGACATGAAAGATCTCTATAAAGAGAACTATGAAACTCTAAGAAAAGAAAGAGCTGAAAATATTAACAAATGGAAAAACATACCATACTCATGGCTGGGAAGAATAAACATTGTTAAAATGTCCCTACTACCCAAAGCAATATATAATTTCAATGCAATCCCTATTAAAGCTCCACTGTCATCCTTTAAAGATCTTGAAAAAACAATACTTCGTTTTATATGGAATCAGAAAAAACCTCGAATAGCCAAGACATTACTCAGAAATAAAAACAAAGCAGGAGGAATCACGCTACCAGACCTCAGACTATTCTACAAATTGATAGTGATCAAAACAGCATGGTATTGGCACAAAAACAGAATAGAGAACCAAGAGATGAACAGAATAGAGAACCAAGAGATGAATCCAGCTACTTACCGTTATTTAATCTTTGACAAGCCAATTAAAAACATTCAGTGGGAAAAAGATTCCCTATTTAACAAATGGTGCTGGGTGAACTGGCTGGCAACCTGTAGAAGACTGAAACTGGACCCACACCTTTCACCATTAACTAAGATAGACTCTCACTGGATTAAAGATTTAAACTTAAGACATGAAACTATAAAAATACTAGAGGAGAATACAGGGAAAACCCTTGAAGAAATCAGTCTGGGCGAGTATTTTATGAGGAGGACCCCCCAGGCAATTGAAGCAGCTTCAAAAATACACTACTGGGACTTGATCAAACTAAAAAGCTTCTGCACAGCCAAGAACACAGTAAGTAAAGCAAGCAAACAGCCCTCAGAATGGGAGAAGATATTGGCAGGTTATGTCTCCGACAAAGGTTTAATAACCAGAATCCACAGAGAACCCAAATGCATTAGCAAGAATAGAACAAGGGATCCCATCACAGGCTGGGCAAGGGATTTGAAGAGAAACTTCTCTGAAGAAGACAGGTGCGCGGCCTTCAGACATATGAAAAAATGCTCAGCATCTTTAATCATCAGAGAAATGCAAATCAAAACTACTTTGAGATATCATCTAACTCCAGTGAGACTAGCCTATATCACAAAATCCGAAGACCAGAGATGTTGGCGTGGATGTGGAGAAAAGGGAACACTTTTGCACTGCTGGTGGGAATGCAAATTAATACATTCCTTTTGGAAAGAGATATGGAGAACACTTAGAGATCTAAAAATAGATCTGCCATCCAATCCTGTAATCCCTCTACTGGGCGTATATCCAGAAGACCAAAAATCACATCATAACAAAGATATTTGTACCAGAATGTTTATTGCAGCCCAATTCATAATTGCTAAGTCATGGAAGAAGCCCAAGTGCCCATCGATCCACGAATGGATTAATAAATTGTGGCATATTTACACCATGGAATATTATGCAGCCTTAAAGAAAGATGGAGACTTTACCTCTTTAATGTTTACATGGATGGAGCTGGAACATATTCTTCTTAGTAAAGTATCTCAAGAATGGAAGAAAAAGTACCCAATGTACTCAGCCCTACTATGAAACTAATTTAGGGTTTTCACATGAAAGCTATAACCCAGTTACAACCTAAGAATAGGGGGAAGGAGAAAGGGAGGGGAGGGAGAGGGGAGGTGGGTAGAGGGAAGAGGATTGGTGGGATTACACCAACGGTGCATCTTACAAGGGTATATGTGAAACTTGATAAATGGTCTGTGAAGCTAGTGAATGATGCCCCATGATTATATCAATGTACACAGCTATGATTTAAAAAACAAAGAAAGAAAGAAAGAAACTGATAACAGCCAGTGAACAAAACTTAGTTGCAGCTTTGTCTCAGCCAAAGGAGACACTAAATCACAGAGGCACAGTAGCACACACTGTAGGAGGCCCACCAGGCATAGCCCCTAGTCATCCTCCCTTTCTATAAGGTCTCTCCACACAGCTGGGATATTCCCTTTAAGACTCCCCCATCCCAAACTGGGAAGGGCAAGCACTTTACATTTTTTGTGAGACCTCTTGCAACCCTGGTCTTAGGGTGTCATCGAGTGCCATAAAGGAGGCAGTGATCTTGAGCTGAGCCACACAGCAAAGTCTGGGATAAATAACTAAGTCTTCAATTTGAAGACACAGACATGTATTCCTAAGAAGCAAGAGAAAAAAAGGGAAACAAAAAAGGAGCTAGTTACTGATCCTAAGAAGATGGCAATGTGTTAGCCCTCAGATCAAGAATTAAAAACAGTAGTTTTGAAGAAACTCATCAGATTCCAAGATAATGCAGAAAAGCTACTCAGAAACTTTCAATAAAAGAAAGGAAGAGAGAGAGAGAGAAAGAAATCCTGGAGATGAGAAATACATTGGCCAAACTGAAAATGCATTAGAGAGTCTCAACAACAGTCTCAGTCGGGCAGAAAAAAACAATCACTGGGCTTGTCTACAGGCTATTGTCTACACACAGCAAGAGGGAGGAAAGGGAAAGGAAAAGAAAAGATAAAAGAGAACAAAGAACACAAAGAAGATCTAGAAGATAACCTCAAAAGAGCAAATCTAACAGAAAACATCTCATATCTAAAGAAAAGATATACATACTCAAAGGTCAAAGATTGCCAACCAGATTCAACCCAAGACTCCCCAGAAGTGTATAATAATGAAACTTTTAAAGGTCAAGGACAAAGAGAGTTGACTCCAGATCTTTGCTATTGTAAATTGTATTAAGCATTCAAAGGCAGGGTATCATTTTGATAAAATGACTTCTTTTCCTTTGGGCACATACATGGTAATGAGATTGCTGGATCAAAACTGGAATCCATCCACGTGCTCATCGATTCATGAGTGGATTAACAAAATGTTGTTCTACGTATACCATGGAATACTACTCAGCCTTTAAAAAGGATAAATTAATGCCTCTTACAGAAATTTGAAAAGAATTGGAAACCATTATCCTAAGAGGAGTATCTCAAGAATAGAAAAACAAACACCTCATGTACTCTCTAATAAAATGGAACTAACCAATGGGCACACAAGTGCACAGAGGGAAGTAAAAGTCATTGGAAATCAAGTAGGGTTGGGGATAAAGGCAGGGTAAAACCCTATCTAACAAGTATATTGAACACTATCTGGGTGATAGGCACATTTATAGTTCCCCTTAGTATTTTGAAATAATAAATCAATAAATAAAAATTTAAAAAGGACGAAGAGCTGATCCTAAAAGCAGCAAGAGAAAAGAAATAACACACATGAAGCTCCAGTTCATATATGGTGTATATATATATATATATATATATATATACATATACCATATATATACATACATATATCATATATATACACACACACATTCAAATACTAGAAAGAGGGAGAGTCAGAGAAAAAGAAGATAAAAGAAGTTATTCTTTTCTATAAGGTCTTTATCAATAACATTCCAATTTTTTTAACAGATCAGTTGTTTTTTCATAATTCTTATAAAAGAATTATGCATTTCTTAACTAATAAAAATAATAAAAGCCACAACAGTTATAAGTAATATAAAACAGCAGAAAATTTACAGAAAAAATTAAGGAAGAAAAATAACATCTAAAGAATGTACTTAATTTACATTTTCAAATTGTGTATTCCCTTCATATTTTGTATTGCAATATCTGTTATGCAACTGACATGTACAAAAACTGTAAGTTTCAAAATAATCAAAAACTGATGGCAATTCAAGCATTATATTTTTGAAATTGCAAGTCATTGTTATAAGCAATCTTTATAAATGATTATTTCTGTGTAATGTATAATAATAAAGCTACCCAAAATAATTAGTAGTACTATTTGATACATATTTTCTAAGAGTTTTTAGTCTACATAATAAGAAAATATGAATTACTAATGTCATAAAGAAAACAATTGTTGTCATGGAAGTAGAAATGTGTATGTGATACAGATAATTAAGCCAAACAGGAAAACATTATTTTCTAATACAAATAGATGATTTAGAGAATTGAGCTGAAGTATCACACATCCAGACCTTTGTAAAATAGCTTTAATTAGTGACCTTTTAAATGATTACTAAATTCTATGATCTTAAAATAGAAAGACCATTAAAAAAATCAGAAAATTTATTTTTAATATACTTCCTACTAAAATGAACTCTCTGAAACTCTTCTAGGATATTCAAATTTAATGATATGAATGACTAATTACAAACGTAATTTGTGCAGCTATAAGTAGTACTTTGTGACATAAAAGAATATGTCAAGTGTAAGTAATATCTAATACAAAAAAGTGCATCATTTTATACAAATAGACAAAAAAACACATACCCTGTTTCCCCAAAAATAAGACATTCTCCGAAAATAAGACCTACTTACAGGAAAGATAAGACGTCCCCTGAAAATAAGACCTAGCGCATCTTAGGGAGCACACCTTAAAATAAGACACTGTCTTATTTTCGGGAAAACAGGGTAGTATTAATTCCAAGTGTGCTCTCAAAAAGTTTCAGTTTTACAATTATAAGAACATATATTTTTATTATTGAACATAAACGTTGAATTTATACAGAGAGGTAAAATACTATAATTCAATTCATGGTAACATAGGAATTTATTTTATATGAAATGCCAAACACTATTTGTAGAAGCCCTCAAAACAAACATCTGAGTTTTTAAATGTCTCTATCAATGTTCATTAGACTCACTTCAATTATATATTTTAAAGTGGTGAAATTTTTATGCTGGGACACCCATTTGATTACAGTATATTAAATTCTAAATGGTAGTTATCATTGGAACCATATATCTCTCCACCTCTCAGTTTCAATCTTTATGCCCACATGTTTCATAATGACGTCTAATTAAGGAATAAACATATTGTTTTGTACATTTTTACTTTTTTTTTTTTTTTTAACTAGGAAAACCCTCCGGATGATATGTGGCATGTATCAGCTTTGTGATCAAAGGCAGTATTTTCTGAACTAATAGAAACATGGAGTCGTTTAGAAAATGAGAAGGCAATAAAACCTTCCATGAGTTGAGGAAAACAACTCAGGCAGTGAACTCAGAGGTGGCCAACCCTGCTGGTCTCATTTTTCCTTTGGCCCTTTGAGCTTAAGGGTTGAGTTATCAAAAGAACAGAATGAAATCAGTCCAAATAATCTAATGATGTGCCCCATAGTCTATATGCACTATCTCATTAAATTCTCTCATTCTATTTTGTAGATGAAGAAATTAGACTCAGGGATAAAGACCTTATAGAAATGTACAGAGTTCATAGGTTTTGAGAACTGAACGTGTGTGTTGTGGATCTGTCCATGCACACTTAGACTCCCTTGGTGCTCTGATCTACTCTGTGACAAATACCGTCTATATGCTCTCCCACATCTATATGTCAAGTCTGGCTCTCTCCCTGGGACCTGGGTTCCTTTTGCCCAGTTGCCAACTAGACATTTCTAATTGGATTCCTAAAATACTCACTCAAAGTTAACATTTCCAAGGTTGAAATTTTGATATTCATCTCTTAAAACTGCTCTATCTTCAGCCTTCTCCATGACAGTTGATGATAACTTCATTCTTCTATTTTCTCAGACCAAAAACCTTGGAATCATACTGGACTTAACTCCTCTATCAGAATCCACTTTCAACCCATCAGCAAATGCTACAAACTATTGTCAAAATATTTCCAGTACTCACTCACTTCTTACCATCTCCATACAACAATTCTACCAAAAAAAAAAAAAAACCATGATTTCTCACTTAGATTATTACAATGGTATCATAACTGGTCTCCCCACTTGAAAACTTGCTTCTTTATCAATGTTCATTAGACTCATTTCAACTATATGTTTTATTATCAATACAACAGCCAGAATTATGCTTTTTAAACTGTCAGATAATAACACTCTTTTGAATACAACCCTTCAAAAAACTTATCTCAATCAAAATAAAAGCCAAGATTCTTACAAGAGCATATACGGCCCTCCGTGAGCCCCACCATCCTCCCTATGCAGGCTTTCTCCATGTTACCAGGACACACCAAGCCTGCTCTCTCCTAGGACTTTGCACTGACTGATTCATCCACCTAAAGAGTTCTTCTCCAAGACACACAGAAGACTTGCTCCTCTGCCTCCTTAAAGTATTTTCCAGTTAAATCCTTCTTAGTGATGCCTAGTCTAACGTCCTATTTTGAACTGAACTGCTGTCTCCCCTCCCCAACATTCCCTCCACCAATCCTGCTTCATTGTGTTTTCCATAACACTTAACATCTTTAAAAACATTGTGTAAATTGTTTATTCATGTTGTTTATAGCCTGTCTCCCCTAAAGTAGAATGTGAGTTTCATGAGGACAAGAATTTTGTTTTCTGTTTAGTTTACCGTTTTAGCCTAAGAACCTATAACTGAGCCTAGCACCACAAACATTCTTGAAGAAATTAATGAAGTAATCTAACTTTAAATTCTAGTCAATTTCCACTGTTAATCCTCTCTCTTGATGCCTCAGCTTATACTTTGTGTCATACTAAGAAAAACTGTATCCTTAGTTTAAATTACTTTAACTTAATTAACATAAATTCCATAAACATCTAAATTATTTAGCTACAATGGAATCTTCATAAAAACAAGCCCCCAACTTCATCAGTCTTAATCATAGCATGAAAATATGTTCATTGTCTACTGAATGTTTATCACCAATTTTTTCCCCAGAGATCCCCTTCTTGATGTCTAAAGTATTTACCTTATAATTATTTTCAAAGAGTAAGAATATATGATTAGAGAAACAAAATCCGCAAAGGTACAGCATAAAAGAATATGCTGAAAAAAATAATAGATCGAAGGATAAATGTAAACATAAAGATGAAGCAGAAAAAATATTTACAAAAACACATCAATATGTGTGCCCATGAGAAGGGAATTAGTGTTTCAAGAACCGCATCGGAGCTTCTCCTGGAAAACACAAAATGGGCCATGAGGCCTGTGCAGCGGGATGGCCTGGAAGCCCAGGGCCCTGAAATGAAGGGCCTTGGTAGTATCCCTGGAGGCTTCAGACATGGCATTGGGGGCTTGGGTGTTGGCCTTGGTCGGGGTCAGGGTTGAGGCCATGGAGGTGGCAGAGGCAAAGCTGAGAACAGGAGAGAATGTCCTCCACCAAGCTGGACCACCTGGTCATGGATGTGAACCCTAGTGTAGTTCCTTTTCTTCTCCCTGCCCATTGAGGAGTCCAAGATCATTGACTCTTTCCTGGGGACATTGCTCAAGGACAAGGTTTTAAAGATTATGCCCATGCAAAAGCAGACCAGCACTGGCCATCGATCAGATCAGTTTCAAGGGCTTTGTTGCTATTGGGGACAATGATGGTCATGTCCATCTGGGTGTTAAGTGCTCCAAGGATGTAGCCACTGCCCTGCCCTCAGTGAGGCCATGTATGTGGACAAGCTCTCCCGTGTGCCAGGGTTGAGAGGCTCCTAGGGGCAAGATGGGCAAGCCCCACACGGCTCCTTGCCAGGGGACAGGCTGCTAGGGCTATGCTGGCACGTCTCATCCCTGCTCCCAGAGGAACTTGGCCTGGTCTCAGTCCCCGAATCTAAGAAGCTGATGGCTGGGATGGATGGCCACCACACCTCAGCCAGGGGCTGCACTGCCGCCCTGGGCAATTTCGCCAAGGACACTTTTGATGCCATTTCCAAGACCTCTAGCTATCTCACTCCTTAACTCTGGAAAGAGGCCATCTTTACCATCTTTCTACCAGGAATTCACTGACCCAGGCTCCAGCTGCAGCTACAATATAGCATTTCTATACAGGAATAATAAAGTGAATTGAGCCTAAAAAAAAGATCTGCATCATGAAAACCATCTCTACAAAACAGCACGGTAAGAGAATACAAGACAAAAGTAGATGCTACCAGTAGTATTCAGCACATCAAGCTGCTAGTCAAAGGTGTCACAAACTTTCTAGAAAGGCAAATCAACATTTCTCCAGGAAAAGCGAGGTAAAAATGAAAGACCATGAAACCTGATACATTCTATGCCCACATATCTGGCACTTACTTATGTAAGTGAAAGATTAAGGAACTGACCTTCAGAGGTATTAGTTTACTTGAGATTATGAAATGGCCAGAAACAATATCAGCTTGAACCCATTTCTGATTCTGAAACCCACTCATGCAATTCAGAAAACAGTACCTTCTCTCTGCCATAGGTCAAGGCAAAAGCTTTTAGAGCCAAGGGCTAACTAGGAGAAAAAAAGGATTGTTATACTATAGTACCTATATACCCACAGAAAGTCAAGCCTTTATCTGCCTGAATATTTCATTCCAGGACCATAAGAACTGGTAGATTCTTACTATTCTTCAGAAACTGAATTCAGGTGCCCCTCCCTGTTCCAGCTTCACTGATATTTATAAGATATGTTTACTATCCTGTCTTCACAAATCTACCAGCAGAAGCTTAAAGAAAGTCTGTTCCAGCAGCCTGGCCACAAACTGTGGGAAGGAGGCATCAGAGTGGTCCATTAGTCTCCTGAACATTTAATGAGAACCACTGGAGCCAAGCTCTCAATCCAATCTGTCTGATACAGAAATACTGAGTTAAAAGCCACAAGTTCTCCCTTTAATTAATTTTAGATAGAGTTGAAGAGACAAATGATAATGGGCTACTACGGCCCACTGGTATTGAAGAGGGATGTTAGAGAGTGCAGCCTTGGGCCTGGGCAAGGGAAGGAGGGAGTCAGGGCCAACAAAATAGCCAGTGGGAGGACAGACGTGGTGATGGCAGGTGAGAAGCTGCAGTGTAGTGCAGCAGGGGTGCCTACAGCGAGCGGAGGGACTTCAGCACCTTCAGTTGGGCTCGGGCTCTGTCCTCCTCTATCAAACCCGGTTAGATATCCATTTGCAAACTAGAGGACAACAATGTGAGACTGAGGTCCCAAAATCCAAATAGAAGTCAACTTTTACTAACTTGTTGAATCCTAAAACTCTAGAACTCTTTCTGTTCCGGTTTTGGGTGACTGTTCTCTGAGGAAGTCAGGTGGGAACCAGGGATATTCACTTTGGGAAAGAACTGCAGAAGCCAGAAATTATGAGAGCCCAACATAAGGGTAATAAATAAACTTGTGTTTTCATTCTGCTTCTAAGAGCTCGTTTTCAAACCTGCCACATCATAAGCAACTATAAGGAAAAACAGAACAATTTGTGACTTAGAGATCATTTTTTTTTGTTTTTTTTCTGTTATACTGCTTGGCCTATGTACAGGCTTGACGGTGGCTTGCAGGGGCCTCAGCATGGCACCTTGGATCTCTCAATTCTCACTGATCTCAATAATTACTGTCAAAAATTAGGCAAATGGTCAGAGATCCCTTCTGTCCAGGTATTTCTCATACTTGGAAACATTCCTTCCCTGTGTTCGTCTCCTGAACCTTCTCAGCTTCTCCTGATGCCCTTCCACAGTCCCTGCTGCTCCTCTCCAACCCCCCTTCTACAATCCCTCCATTGTCTCCATCAGAGCACCTGGGAAGTTTCTCTGTGTGGGACACCCCTCTTCCATACATAGCCTCCCATCACCCACATCCGTATCTTCCCTTAAACAATAACCCATCCCCCCACACCACCCCTAACCTGCCCTCTGCCACTCAAGGTAGGGAAAAAAAGGCAGACTTTCCCCCAGGGTCTTCAGACCTCCCAGTGAGATCTCACTGATCTGGCCTTCAAGGTGTGGCAGTGCCTCTCAGAGCTCCAGTATTGGTTTCTGACATTAAGCAAAACCTGGCCACTTCTTAAAACTCCACAAGGCATTCCAAAAAAAAACCAAAATCTTCCTCAGGATCATACTTTAAGTGCAGCAAACCTGGACTCTGGGCAAAGCAGTGTCCCATATCCACCCACACTCCAGCCCCAAAACCATGTCCATCCCTCAGATGGCTGGTTGCCCAGGTGTTTTTGAAGATCTGGTGCAGACACTCTGAGAACACGGCTGAAATTCCCTCCTGAGCCTAGCCGCAAAAGACCAACAACCCCCCCCAAATCACAATGCCTCCTGGATGCTGTCCTGGAAAATGGAACTCTAGGTATTTTTGCTTATAGAAGGTAAGCCAATCTTTTCTCTTTCCAGCAAACACAGGAGCAACTTCATTCACACTGCCACCTTTTAAAAATCCTCTAAAAACAGGCAGAGATCTTGGTAATGGGTAATGTCCTCTCAGGATTGCTGGCGGCCTTGGCAACTCCAACCGGTTCCTGCCTCTCACTGTCCAAATCCTTCTTTGGTTATTGTCTGAAAAGGTCACCAATTATGATTTTTTCCCATTCTCAGTTTCAAACCAGTAACCCTCCACCTCATGTCTCAATTTATTAACCAGTCACCTGAAAACAACTCCTTATATCCCTGCCTTACTGGACACCAACAGCTCAGCTCAGACTGAAAAAGCCACAGTTCCTGTAAATGCCACTCCTTCACTCCATTCCCCTCCACCTCCCATTCTCTTTACAGGCAGCCCACGCAGACCCTCCTCCCACAGGAAGTAGTCAAAGTAGTCATGCCCATCATCCTGGGCACATGACAGACACAAAAAAGACTGGCATGATAGGATCAAACCCTGCCTGAATAGGGTGGACCCACCTACAAGAATCCCGCCCCCCCATCCTTTCCCACTAGATGTCCCACCAAAGAAAGGAGAATGGGTCAATCCTCTACCCTACCCCACAAGATGTGTCACCTGGGAAAGGTAAATGGGCCAACCTCCACCCTTACAACAGATGTCCAACACAGGAAAGGAAATGTCCCAACCCCACCTTCCCCACCTTTAAAATCCCTATTTCCCATTACTCACATATGGATTTCTTCTCAACTGGAAATCCTACCCCACCTGCACCCAGGTGGAATAAAGCCATTTTAATTGCACAAACTCGGCCGCCATTATCCTTTCATCTCAGGCCTTGGAATAATCTTTCATCTTTGGCTCCATAACCTTTCAATTGAGACTCAGCCAGGTTTGGCAGCCTTCAGCATTATGGGGCAAAGTTAGAACTTAATCTAAATCAACATCTCTCCAGTCATCCAACTTCAAGAGCAATGCACTGTGCATTGCATCAAGCTTTTCCCCACCCTACTTTGTCTGGGAACCAGTAAAATTTGTCTTCATACTGCTAAACTACTTGTTGAGAAATTAAAAAATAAGGTTCAGGGCGGCGCCTGTGGCTCAGTCGGTAAGGCGCCGGCCCCATATACCGAGGGTGGCGGGTTCAAACCCGGCCCCGGCCAAACTGCAACCAAAAAATAGCCGGGCATTGTGGCGGGCGCCTATAGTCCCAGCTACTCGGGAGGCTGAGGCAAGAGAATTGCTTAAGCCCAGGAGTTGGAGGTTGCTGTGAGCTGTGTGAGGCCACGGCACTCTACCGAGGACCATAAAGTGAGACTCTGTCTCTACAAAAAAAAAATAAATAAATAAGGTTCAAAGAAAGATAAAATGCCTGTCACTTGCCTCAAATTATACCCCTTTCGTATTTCCTGCCATTCTAGATTTAAACAGTATACCCTATATAATAGGGAGCTTAAATTCACCTATTTAACACTTGACAGAGGACGTTTTTTCCTAAAAGCATTGTTTCAGGGTCTAGAATTTAACCATATACCATTGAGTTACCATAATTATTTGGAGGATGTTAAATATAAGTATTTGAAATCATGGTTCATCACAATTAGCATGAAAAACAAACGTGGTTTTCAAAACACTGCAAATGTTCTGATTTTGCTTGATAAACACTCAACTGAAGATCAAGGACAAGTTCTGCTCACTTTCTGGCTTCCTCTTGCCTTGACCCCTTGTTCTTTTCTGCATCTTGCTGTGAGTTCTCTTTCAGTTTCTCAGTTCAGGTGTTTCAGGTGGACTTCTCTGATGGAGCTACTCAATTGTGGACATCTTGGGAATGCCCCACCACTCTGTTCCAGATACCATCCCAGATCAGATTTCTTATCTGTTTCCCATTTCTCTTTTTAGGTTCCACACCCTGCTGAGCCTTCTCAACACAGCTTCCTTTGCTCCTCATGGTCCTGCCCATTCAGATCTGACTTCCAAAGTGAGATACTGCTTCCCAGATCCTCCCTCCTTTCTCTCCCCCAAGATATTGATGTTCCTCTTCTTTTCAAGGTTCCAGGGCTTTACTATTAACCACAAGGGAAAGCGAAGTGGGGAAGACAAAACTGATGGTGGAGAGGTCATACATCATACAATGTAGGTCTAATTTCCTAACTAATTTCCTAACTGAAGTTCTGGAATGGCAAACTGGAGCCCACAAACCTCTGCTAAACAAAGCAGAGCAGTAATTCTTGGAAGACTACAATGAGGGGCCACAGATCCTGTAAGACCACTGAGATCTGAGCTCCATGGGATTGCTCCTCCAGGCTAAGTCAGACAAACCATGTAGTCATTCCTGAGCAGGGCCTAGGACCTCTACTCACCCTGCCTGCTGCCTGGCGTTGTGTATACTACCAAGAAGAGTGTTATGTATCCAATATCTCCTTTCTCATGCTCAAATCAACGTTCAGGCATCCCCTCATTCTCTTACGACAGTGATACAACTATCAGGGTGCTGCTGCAGAAGTAGCTCGAGACAGTAAGGTGTCTGGCACATGGCCCTGTCCTCCATAGGTGTCTGGTCTCATTCCCACATTCTCCCACACCCCAGTACAACCTGAGTGTGGACATGTCTTGCACACACTTGGGGCAACCTCTCTGGGTAGAGCGCTCCTGCATCAGCTGCCTGCCACACCACAGCAACACTGCTTTCTCTCTCATCCTCTTCCCAGGAAGAGGAGGGTTTTTAAAGTCTTTTGCCCATAGGTGACTAGATCACCCAATGTCTTTAGGTCCAGGGCGTCCCATTCAACTCACTATCCCAGACTAGAATTTATCTAAACATCTGGGGGCCCAGGCTCCTAGAGGAAGTAGAAATCAATGCTTGCAAGATTCCTGGAAGTTGGAAAATTGCTGTGGATCCTTTCCTCAGGAATGGGCCCTCTTTCTAGGGTGAAAAATATTATTTTCAAAATTAAAATAAAATAGAAAGATGGATAGACAGATAAAACAGAAAATAAAAAAGCCAGGTGTAACGGCCTAAGGACTGTAATCCTAGTCCTCTGAAGGCTGAAGTGGAAGCAATGCTGGAGGTGAGGGAGACAGCAGGATCCAGTGCACTGTGGTGACACCACTGCATTCTAACCAGGCAACAGACATTGCTCTGAATAAAGAAAGAAAGAAAGATAAACAAAACAATATGTGTTTCCTTGCATCAGAGGCAAGTCCCATGGCGGGAAGAACACTTAATCATAGTCACCTTGCATCCCCAACTACCTTCCCCAACCACTTCCCTCACACATGGGTTAAGGTGATTGATTAGTCTGTGAGGGGAGTGGGTTAGCCGGGGCGGCCAATACAGGAAGAGAATGAAAAACTCTTATTAAAAAACAAGTAAACGCTGCCAGAGAGGTGAGTTCACCTGAACTTTACTCCCATTTTCTCCTTCCCATCGGCAGCATAAACCCTGGTTACTCAAGCACATTCCTAAAGAGAGTGACTGTTAGGTGGAAGGGACCACGTAAGCACTTGTTGCCAGCATGGTGCGCTGCACACCTTAATGTCACCATCAGACCAGCCAACAGAGACCCTTTTATGCTATAGAATCCTTTCTTCTGATTGTGTGTCACAGGATTTACCTGTGATGCTTTGGCAAAATGTCATCAAAGCTGGGGTGAGGGTGGGCTGAGAAATGTTAAGAATACAGCATTTTTGTTCAAAGAAGAACCACAGCAATTCTATCTTTCCAATGTTTTTATGATTTGTGTCACAGATGGTCAAGATAAGATAAGAGAAGAGCAAGAAATCTCCCTTCCAAGAGAGGGAATCAATATATTTTCCTGAAATATTTTTAATAGTGGAGAGTCTCACCCAGGACCACATGTATTAGACTGCTGTATGATGAATAAGGTTCATGCTACTAAAGACACATACCTTCTATTTTTCTTTGGTGTTCTGACTTTCTCTTCCCCATTCTGGAATTCAAAGGCAAGCTTACCTAATATACTCACAGCAACCCTGGTCCTAATGCTTTGCAACAATATTACCTGTGCAAATTGTGTGCGGTGCTTGTGTCAGAGAGATAGAAGGAGGGAGGGGGATAGAGAGAGAGAGGGAGAGAAAGGAAAGTGGGAAGGGAGAGGTAAGAGAGGGGAGTGGAGAGAAGGGAGAGGTAGGGGAGGGGAGGGGAGAGAAGGGAGAGGTAGGGGAGGGGAGGGGAGAGAAGGGAGAGGTAGGGGAGGGGAGGGGAGAGAAGACTGTTTTTGCATTGACATGTATCTAAAGAGTTTAATTCTTCATTCTTCATTGTCTTTTTGGTAGCATGATTAACATTACAAAAACAGTAAACTGGTACAGGTTTCAAACATACAAATTGTTAATAGTATTCTGCAAAGGGACAATGCCAGAATACCTCTTGCTCCCAATACAATTTTACATTTTGAAATATGATTTACTTTCTGGATTGCAGCCAGGCAATTACCATTCACAAATATTTCGAGTGGGAGAAATGAAGTGGTTACTATTAGTCCCATAATTTGGAATTACTACTAACAGATATTACAGATAATCTACTTTCTGCCATTCTTTTAAAGAAAATACAATAGAATCTTAGCATTTCTACATTTCAAGTCTTACTGTCAGCTTGGCTGATGCTGGTGACAAAACTGTGTAAGTGGCTCCCTCTGGCGCTGCCACTAGTGTTAGTTTTTCATCTGTAACTACAGATGTCACCCAGATTAGGAGTGAAAGGCAAGTACAAGTCCTCAGGGCCTATGTTACTGGAAGTGTCTCCTGGGACACAATTCCCCAGGAATGAGATTACATAAGGGCTGAGATCTGGGGTGGAGGGAAGGAGAGGGACAGATACTAACTACCTTCCTCCAGCTGTCCCTTCACGAAAACACATATAAAAACAAAAAAAAAAAAAAAAAGGGAAATTGCAAAAATTAAAAGTCATGTTCACTTTTCACATCCAACCCCCCCACGCCTTCTTGTCACTGAATACTACCGATGTAGGAAAAGACTGAAGCCCGACTCCTAACAGGCCTCCATGCGACCATCAGTCACCAGCCCAGTGCTCCACTTGACCTATGCCTACAGAAGAGTGATTAGGGAGGAATTAGGGTCATGAAACATCATTCCAAGTAGCCACGGAAGGCTCTGGACCGGTGTCTCTGAATGGCAGTGGTGGAGGAAGCCGGAACAACCTTCTTGGCCATGATCCACAGTTTTCTCTACGGGCCACTCTTCCAATGTATGTCTAAGCCACAAACAGCCAATGATTGAAATTCTGGCTCTGTCTGGAAATGACCTGACTTTTAGGTCAGTCACTGCAGAGTAAAGCCACATGATCAGTTTATGGCAATCTACAGACTCTCCCACGTTGTTAATCTTTTCCTCGTTTCTGCCCAAAAGGCAGCACATCTCCCTGCTGTATTTCTCTAACGCCTCTGCCCCCTGTCACTCTGTACACTGAGAAAACAGGTGACCATACGTGGCCCCGGCCAACAGGGCTGTAACTGTGAAGAACAATGGCTCTGAGTCAACATCAGAATTAAATTGCTCCCTCTTGTGAAGCTCTTCTGAATATTTTAAGTGTTGCCTTGAAAGTGTGGGATTATGTGCAAGCATAAACATTAGCTTAACGCAATTTTTTCTTGGTACAGAATATGCCAGAGTTTAAAAATCAGAATTAAAATGCAGAAAATAACTTTGGGACAAATTTAATTTTTTCATATGTGATTAAAACATGATTGAAGTGGCACACTTTATGTATAATTAAAGTTGCTTTGTAATTAAGAGATTTAAGCGTGTATAGAAAATGATACAGCTTAGTTTGGAGATTTTACAAAGGCGCCTATTAAACACTCACTCCCCAGCAAGCCTATGACTCAGATGTTTTCACATTCCAAATCTGATAGAGTTCTTGGACTTTTTTAAAGCTGCCAATTTCACCATTTCTAAATGCTTTATCCTTCTGTCCATGTGCTAGTGAAATAAAAACAGCCTTATCTTCCCTGCATTAGCAAAAACAGGCATGTCAGATACTATATTAACTTCAAAAGCTTCAGGTGAAAAAAGAAGGATCCTCACCATCTGAGGCGGCATTTGCTTCACTGCGCTTAGCACCGCTCTGACCCCGACACGCGTGTGTCTGTGCTCCCACACCCCAGACAGGGTCCTAGTGACACGTGCATGTGTATCTGTGCTCACACACCCCATGCAGGGTCATCACGGCCATACAAACACTCTTGAACACTTTTTACGTGCCAAGTCAAAGTGCAATGATACATTACTTTGGCCCTCTGCTTCTTTGGAGTTTTAGAGAAGACTGGTGATGGGATGACGTTCAAAATACAATACTAGGTCTATTCCTAGCATATTTTTTACAGGTAGAAAAACTAAATCAACAAAAAAGTGAAGGACACACACAATCAATCATGCATTTTGTATGAACTTACTATTTTACTACCAAGTCCTAAGCTAAAGAATGAAGCAGAATATTTGTTTTCCTTAGTCTTGCTAATTTTTTCGGCCTTTTCCACACCCCAATTATCCCATCTCCCACTCTCTCGAGGGATTGCCTTTTAAACTCTCCATAGATCCACACAGCCTCCTTCTAGTCAAGCATCTGCCATGAAATTAGTTTTGATCTCACAGGCAATGGTCTTGGTTTAAGTTGCCCCTCCTGGGTTTCCCCATCAATACCTGCCCATCTTATGTTTCATTCTTTGAAGCCACTTCCACATAGAGGAGAGAAGCAGTCAGACAAACCTATTTATACTACAGTGTTGGCTGCCGCCATCTGTGGTTAGAAGGCCTTAACAGCAGACCAAAGGAGCAATGGAAAAGTTTGAATTTGGGTTCTAGTTTTGGGGACAGGAAGGATGCCATGTAAGAGCAGTTGTTGGCTGCCTTCAGGGATTAGGAGGCACAGAAATAGAGGGAAAGAAGTAATGTTCATGAGGACAAGTAAACAAGTACACTGACCGCAAGGTGGCTGCTGGGTGCCGGGAACATGGTTCAAGTGTTCTTACCCTTTCTCATCTGTAGTGTGGATGTGACGTGCACAACTGTTGTAAGAAAAGGTCTTGTTTCTTCCTATGCTTTCTCATATCAGCCATTCACTTATAATTTTCAATTAAGTCAGACAGAAACATTTACAGACATACATCTGTGTCACTGTTTTGCAAGCTTGAGTGTAGCAGGAGAAATAAAGGATATTGAAATCTTAAATGTACTCCTTTTACTCTCTCTCTGGGATAAACTATTAATATTCGATTTCCAATGACTGCTTCTTTCTGCTGCATGGCAGAATCACTCCACTCTCTTGTTCTTCTAAGGTCTGTATGGTGGCAAATGTCCCCCATGAGGAGAGGTGTTCATGAAATCTCAAGCTTCTTTGAAATTTTATGGAAGACCAGTGAGTGAATGACATTTCAAAAGCAGAACTACAACAACAACAACAAAAAAAATAGCTGGGTGTCATGGAGGGCACCTGTAGACTCAGCTACTCGGGAGGCTAAGGCAAGAGAATTGCTTAAGCCCAAGAGTTTGAGGTTGCTGTGAGCTGTGACACCACAGCACTCAATCCAGGGCGACACAGTGAAACTCTGTCTCAAACAAAAACAGAATACCAGGCCCAGGCCCACTGTCTTTCTGACTGGCAGAGTTGTAATGCACCTACTTTGAGAAATTCTGGCCACGTTTATGGAATTCTATAGAAAACATGCCCATGTGTTCTGCCTGATTCCTCTCTAATCCCCAAGTGCTGGTTATTCTAGTCACTGACTCCCGGAACAAGCTGCTGTTTGTACAGAGAGTGGAGTCAAGGAGTGTCACGAGACATGTTGATTTCATGCACAATTTAATAGAAACAGAAAAATATATTTCACTTGAAACTGCACTGCTTACACCTTAGAAATGTTACAGTTTTTTAAGTGATAGTGAGTATGACTACCAGGTGTTAAAAGACAGATCGCACAAGTAGAGTCTCTCTCTCTTACACAAACAGGACAGTTTGTCTTACAAACAGCAAATCAGAAAGGACCACTTGGAGAACTGTGTTGAAAAGAAGGCTGGGAAGAAGGTATGTTTTGTGAGGCAGAACGTTTCTAGTGCTTCCTAGGGAGAGTGCTCAGGTTAGAAGACCACGTCTAGGAAGGCTTGTGCTGGGAATATCCTCCTTGGTGACAAGTGATCAGAGGATCTCACTTGATTCTGCATCAACCAGTTATCTGAATAGATACTTGCTCAGGAAGTTTTAGTGTCCATTTTAAATAATTTAATTTATTTTCAGTAGCAACAAGCTTCTTCTCATACGAATAATATGAACCAATTTTTTTGAGGACTGTTTTTCAGAATAAATATGTAGTTGATTCCGATCTACAGAGCTCCTAAGCTAAAATACTGAACACAGAATAAGATTCATCATTTCAATAAGCATATTTCTTTCTTTCTTTCATTTCTACATGAGCATTTCTTAATGTGTGTGTGTAAGCATGTGTTTACCTCTGAAAAATTCTAGCATGTCCAGTTACCGACACGTCTTAGTCTTAATTTTTGTTACTTTTATTCAAGCAGTGCTTCATTCCCACTTCTCTGTTTAGTCTCAACCAAATCTTCAGGTAACATCTCTTCCACTACATCTTCTTGAAAATATAACATCCTTTCCATCAGTTCTGGCAATTATTGCCTGTACTTCTAAATGTTTAATGATAATGTAATCATGGTAATTTATAAATAGAATACATGCTGCTGGTATATGTATTAATGTATATGTAAATAAAACTGACACATGAAGGCATTATATGAAGACTATATAACTCAGGCAAATCATGTATTTTCTCTGGCCTTCAGTTTTGTCAAATGTAAACTGAAAAAGTGGGCCTATAATTGTCTAAAAGCCACTATGAACCTGTCAGCTTTTTAGGTGAAAAGAACCCTGGAAATTTACTGAACTTCCTGAAAAACTTACTGAAAATTAATTATTCCTTTCTACAGTATGTTTTACAGACCTTATGAGATCAGAAACAGTGGGTTTTTTTCCCTTTCACTCATAAAACAATGATTATAGTATGAATGTAATCTCAGAACCCTATTTAACGGTATAAGACTCCAAGCCATTAGATAATATTCTTCACCTTTAAAAACCAGCATCTTGAATATTTCTCTTATGGAAAAATCAACTCAAGTTGAGGATAAAATAATTTAATAAGTCAATAAATACCTGCAGCAACATTATCTCTACATCCTATGCTTTCTGATACTTTAACTGTATTAAAAGGAAACATCAAGAAAGTCTAGCCAACACAAAAAAATAAAGGATTCTTTCCTTCATGCCCTATATCAAATCACCTTTTTAGCAAAGCAGGTAGGTGCAAAAAAACACAGTGTTCTCTCTGTGGTGACTACAGCAACAATGAGAGAAAGGAGAGTGGCACACCTCTGGAGAGCTTGTTATTCATCAGAAAGTAAGTGCCCGGCTTTCTGACCACTTAAGAGCAGGGGCAATTTTCAGATACAATACAGGGAAGAAACACTGTTGTCTGCAGAACTGCACGGTAAGAACTGTCAAGATACATCCACAAATAGTACCATCTGACTGATCCACCATACAGTTTTCTTTTATTCGTGTGTGTGTGTACACATACACACACATATACACGCACATAATATAAATACACACATATACATACACAAACACAATATACTCACATATACCCACATATATATATGTATATACACTCACATACACACACATGTATGTATGTATTTAAACCAGTGGTATATGCTTCAGTAATAATAAAATTAAAGAAGGAAACTTCCTTTTTACCTGCCAATTTTCTCTTGCTTCTTATTGATGACTCTAAGCAGAACATTTATGTATAGTGATCTTTAACTCCTTGTATGAGTTTTCTTTGTTCGTGGTAGAGAAAGAACTCATTGTCTACTTCCCTCTCACCACTTTTCTATCCTGTATTTCACTGATCTATTCAGTAATCTTTCTCACCCAGTATGTCTGAGGAGAAGAGTTCCAAAGCCCTAACTGTTCTGTCGAAACTGTACTGCTTATAGTTATTTTAAAGAACAAATAAGATAGCATGAATAAGTCTCCCAAAATATGTAAAATATTAAAGCCATACATTATACAATAAATCTTATACAATTTACATTATATATTTAAGCCTACCAGTTTAAGGTACATTTCTGTACTACTTTATATTTATTTAACACTGGCTTAAAGTATGTAAACATATTATTATTACAAACATTGTTTATTTCTGATTATTCTCACCCAAAACAGATTTTACATCCTGAAAACACATTTAATTTTGATTAGTCCTATATACATCTGAAATGCAGAAATCACGGTCCAGAGAGGTAAAGGGAATTTCAGACAGTGACACAGATAGTTGTTACAAGAGTTTTTTTCTTGTAATAACAAAGGTCTCTGACTCCTTGTCTAGTCTTCTGTTATCTTTGTTTTTGTTTGTTCTTATTCTACCACTATTTCCTTATTTCCTTTTTGGAAGACTGGCCACATTGTACATATTCTATAAAATGGGAGGGCAAGTGGAGAATGAAAAAGGATAGAATTATATTCTAATCATACTCTTGTAAGAATTTAGTAATTCTTACCCAAATGGTTAGAGATTAATTAAAGTTTAGTTAATGAATTATCATTATTAGATTGGTTGTTTTAAAACTGAGGGTGTGTATCATTAGAGTTGCCGTATTTCATTGACTCTGATACCTTTAACATCTCTGAAACAGTATGCATTTCTCCTTATTGCCAAATAATAGTGGAGATATAGTTGCCATAGACCATGTTTATAAAAATCAGCTATATCCCTCTTGGCACAACCAGATAACCATCCCTCCTGACATTTCAGGACAATTTTAGAAAGGAATATGAGTCTTGGCCACCTGAAAATCTTTTGTTGTCACATCCTAGTAAAATCAACAAAACACCAGCAGGGAATCATTCAGAAAGCATCAGCTGCTTGGAATGAAGTTCTGAAGACAATCATGGAGCCTTCTTAAGAAGTGGACATCTCAGGAGGGGCCTGTGGCTCTAAGGAGTAGGGCGCCAGCCCCATACGCTGGAGGTGGTGGGTTCAAACCCAGCCCCGACCAAAAGAAAAAAAAAAAGAAAAAGAAATGGGCATGCCCAGCACACACAGACAATTGGGTGGGAAACCGTGTGGATGGCTGAGCCGAGAAATGGTGCAGAAGAGTGAGATTCTGAACAGAATGTCTTCTGAATTCTTAAACCAATGTATTTTGCTAACATTATACTTTTCATGCATGTACAGGATTGATGTATGATAAAAATCTACATCTGTTTAGGTCTAAACTTGTTCTTTATAATAGTATAAAATAAAATCTAAGTGGCAGGAAAGCGTCATGGAGTTTAGTTGAGGCATTCCTTCTTTCTGCAGTGTACAGGAAATGATGTGTCCTGTAATGATGCTCCTTGGTTTTGACAAAATATAGTATGTTAAATATAGTGAAGCATGTTCTTCCTTGGGAGAGGCTTCAGGAACTTGCAGCACCTTAGGCTTAAGGCTGGAAATCATAATCATTCTACATGGATTTGTTGAAGTACAAGGTACTACCTAGGTCAAAGGGAAGAGGTCACGTAGATGTTTAGAAAACATGCTTCCCCAATGGCCACCGCTTGATGGAATGCCCACTAAAATGCAGGTCTATTTAAACCCTATTTCACTATGTCTCCACTTTCAAATTTATCTTCCATTAAAGCAAAAAGGAAAAGCATCTGTTTCTGACCCTAAACACAGTTGGACTTACTAATTACCATTTTAAGTTTGATTCAAAACTTAGTTCCCCTGGAGGCGAGGAGCACAGTTCAGAGGTGGTTGCTGTGGTGTAAACAGCTTTGAGGCGTGGAGCCTGGAAATAGAGTATTGGCCACGGAATAATGAGATGCTGGGAAAGCACATTCCAACTGCTGAAGGTGAACCCGGAAGAGAGCCCATGTCTACCATGAAAGCAGCTTTGAGACAAAGAGAGATACAAACTCATTCTCTTCCTAGCTCCTGGTTCTTTAGCACTGTGGCTCTGGTTTTAAGCTTATTTGTTCCCTTATAACTGAAGAAAAAATTGTTGTGTAGCAATGAGGTTATTAAAATTCTAAGACTAGAGGGGAAAAGTTGAAACAATTGATATCTGTTTATTCATACTTTCCGTTTATTCATACTTTCTCTCACCTACACTGCGTTAGTTTCTCACCTGTCTGCAAATTACAATGTGTCTCTCTGGCAAAACCACTCAAGCACTACAGGTGTCTCCTTTCCCTGAATCCTACTGCACCATATTATGCCCACTGCACCTCTCATATCATAAACTCAGAATTTATGGGATATAAAAGTGATGCATTTACTAACACATACTCATTCAGGAAAAAGACATTTCTTGAGTGACGTGTGGCAGTGCCCATATGTTTGTATTTGTGTTTATTATATTCTTCCTCCTTCCACAAAATAATTCAAAGCAGCTTATGACAAAAATTCCCCAATCAAATCTTGAAACAAAGTGAAAGTTAAAAAATGGATTCAAATAATAAAGCAAGGTAAAAGAAGATGATTAAGGATCTCGCTTTCAATTGAGCACAAAATTGTCTCTGAGCTCAGGTGAAGTTAGGCAAAAGAATGGGAATAAAGCTTTCCTTGTTTAAAAAAAAAAAAAGGCATAATGTTCAATGAGAGAAATGCTCACTCTTAGGCAGGGGTCCTCAAACTGCAGCCCACGGGCCACATGAGGTGATGTGATTGTATTTGTTCCCATTTTGTTTTTTTACTTCAAAATAAGATATGTGCAGTGTGCATAGGCATTTGTTCATAGTTTTGTTTTTTTTTGTTTTTTTTTTTTAACTATAGTCCGGCCCTCCAATGGTCTGAGAACAGTGAATTGGACCCCTGTTTAAAAAGTTTGAGGACACCTGCAGGGAACTGAAAATTAGATTCTTCCCCTGGACCGTCCAAGTAAATAAACAGCCATAATTTCTATTTGGGCCCAGCTGAAAGCAAGTCCTTCATGAGAGTAATTAGTCAAAGGGTTCAGTCCTTCCTCATACAACCCTAAATTATGATGGTGACATCATGGGGCAAACATAGATGAGGATACACGACCTGTTGGATAGGGAGGATGTGTTCTGATTTAACTGTGATCCATATAAGATGTTATAGGTATAAATCGACAAGGCAGGGTTTCTAATTTAGACATGTAAGAACACATTATTACATTGTGCAATTCTCCAGGTACTATTACAATAAACCAATAACTCTGCAACACCAGGAACTCATGCATTTCATATCAGAAGTATGCATCTTAGTAAATATATATGTATATATCATCTATATTCATGGAGTCAAAGACTAACTATTTCTTGGGCATTTAATTTTCATACTGTAAGAGATTTGAGAAGGACAGTCATTTCCTGCGGAACACTATCAGGTACCCTGGGTTCCAGCTACTGCCTCCTTCCTCTCAGTTAACAGAGCTCTAATTTAAGTGTGAGGCAGCCTTGTGCACAGGGAAAGCAGATCGGGCCTCTCCAGACCCCAGGGGACCAGACATGATTAATCAAAACCAACCATACAATGCACTGTCTCTTTGCCAGTCGTTAGTTAGGACTGAAATATGGCATGGTTTTAGTCAAACAAGCATAAAGGGAAAATTGCTGATAGCTCTAGGAAAAGTATTTTTCTTAATAAAAAGAGATATTCCCACGAGAAAAAGATTGCTTTCTCTTTTTTGCCTTGAGGGAGACTGTGTGAAGAGGTGATGTCTGGCTCTTTGATAGCCACATTGTTTATCTTATTTTTCTAAGATGGGCAGTCAAGAGATTTGGAGTGCAGTTGTACCACAGCCAGGCATCTTGACTGCTGAGTTATCTAACTCTGGATCAGCACACCTCCAGAATCCTCATTCTGTCCAATAATGAATGTAATTTTTGTTAGGGCCTTTAATTGAGCATTCTGTTACCTGTAAGCAAAAGCTTCCTAACAGATATCGTCTTTTATGTTTCTGTATTCTATAGAATTGAGCGAAAATTGTCATTCAACAAACTTAGAGAATAGAAGACAATGGTAAAAGGGAAAAAGTTGTAATCAGACACAATTGTTGGCCATCCACATAGCAATGTCAGTATATGTTTGTGAGGCAGAACCCTTCCCTGTAATAGAACCCGGTAGTGCTCATTACCATAGGGAGGTGAATTTAGGTTGAGCAACCCAGCCTAAAGTTGCTATAATCCATGCTAACACATCGGTATGAGAAACCATTATTCTACCTAACCCCTCAATAGCACATGATACATTTCTACACGCCAGCATTAGAAAGGAGTAGTAAAACAACAGTTCTGAATTTTTGTCTCCTTTGTGGTTTCTCACTCGACTGACAGCTATCTAATTTGCAAGCATCAATAGCAAACCCTATTGCTGTACTCAACAGACTGGAGGAAACGGGGTGCCCTCTGGAAAGGAAAATGTGAGGAAGAGCAAGATGCCTCCATTCTGCCCAATTATTTCTTAAATAAAATCTCATACATAGGAAAAAAGATCACAGTATTGCATAGTTATTTTATCATGTGAAATGTTCATCTAGGACTGTTTACTTCGTCTTTACTTTTTCTCCTTTCTGAATTATTTAGGTGATTTTACATATTCATTTACCCTGCCATCCTGGGAAACACTACTAGTTTTCAAACCCTTTCATTTCTCCTTCTTTTTTCTTGCAGATTATGATTTTGCTCAAGGTAGCAATATGGCACACTGAAAATTTATCTCGCAACCTCGAAGGGACCTAGAAGTGGCCCTCTGACACAGTGTTGGGGGATATGAGAAGAGAAGGCCATGGGGAGGATTTATGCACCCCCAAAACAGCTCATGTCAGAGAAGATTTGTTTGGCCTCTTCTCCTCCTCCTTCCTCATTTTTTAAATCTCACTATGCATCCTCTACTATTTATTAAGCAAAACCCAAAAAGATCCTCATCACCACCACAATGCAAAGAAAAAAGGGAGAGTAGGAAATGGTGTATTTCCTTCCTGCTGATTGCAGAGCCATGGTTCTCAACCTGAGGCAATTCTTCCCTCAGAGACATTTGGCAAAGTCTGGACAGATGTGGGTAGTCATGACTAGGCATGGGGGTGGGGCGCTACTGGCATCCCTGGGTGGATGGAGACATCCTACAGTGTCCCCCACAACAAAGGCAGAGACTTACCTCGCCCAGAATGACTTACCTAGCCCTGGTGCCAAAGCTGAGAAGTCCTGACCTAGAATACTCTGTTATATTTTTCTTCTCCCCCTTTTTGGGCCTTGAAACGAACACAAGGTTGGAGGTCCAGCAGTGACCTTGTGACAGTAAGAACTTTCACAGTGTGAAAGAAGCCTGATTAAGCAACAGTCTTCTCTCGACTTTTTATTTTGTGAAATAAATAAAACCTTATTTGTTTAATCCACTGTTAGCCAAGTTTTCTGCTACTTCATAGCCCAATATTTTTCTAAGTAATGCATTGATTATTCATTTATGATCTACATTATGTTCTGACTTGGAGCTAAGCGTTCTGAATGAAAGGATATGTTCTGAGACCTCTGGCCACGTACCACCCTGGGAAGAAGCCAGCCATCCAAAGGGTAGAAGGTGGGCTACTCCTGGTGTGAATAACATGTGGCAGCCCAAAGGAAGGACACAGGAAGAAAGCAGGGTGGCCAAGGGTTCCTTAGAAAGCCACCCTCAGAAACTAAAACGCTATGCTATTCTACCCTTGGTGTGAACGTGTGGAACTAAGGAAGGAGTTGGGGTACAGAACCATGAAGAAAGCTTAGCACTAGCAAAATACAGAAGCCTAAAATAGTATGAGTGTTTGGGAATAAAATGAGGGCCTTGTGAATGGCTCAGAGCAAGTTGGTGAGGAGTGCCAAGTGGAGAGTGTTTCAACCTAAACAAGGAAGTTGGGGAATAAATTGAATGTTGCTAGGGTTGTGGACAACAGCACGCAGGCTGTAAGGAGCCACGGGCCATTGCTAATAAGAGATCCACAAGACCAGTCCTCTGTTTGAGAAAAAAAAAAAAAGTCTGGTGAACTAGACTTGGGCGATTCCATTTAAAAATAGTTAAAATATAAAGGAGAAATTGTATTTTCCTACTTATAATTTAATAAGATGGAAACAGGAATCATTCTTCACTTAGAAAAAAATCCTTATAATGTGGCAAAAGTATGTTGTTAAGCTGTTGCAGTTTCTAACAATACTGTTAATTCCAATTGTGTTTTGCTTAAACAACTATAAATTAAAATTTGTTATGTAATTCCTGAAATAATTCCTTTGTGTAAAAATTTAAAAAAACACTAGTTAAAATGTTAAAAATTATTTGTTTTCACTCAGATATTTACCAATCATTGCTATATCTGTATTACTATTGTGTAACAAAAAGTTGTCAATAACATTATACTTTATGTGGAAACTTTTTAAAAATCCACACAGGTCTTTGATTTATACCTGTATTCTCTAGTTCTAGATACTTAATTATCCTAATTTTAAAAAACCCTAAGTAGCTAATTTAAGAAAATTTGAAAGGAGGTATAAATCCTACCATTGAATAACCATGTGAAATAGTGTAAGTAGAAGACAATATGAGAATTTCAGAGTTAGAAAAGATTTTAGACAGTGCCTCAGGGACACCTAGGGTCACCAAGCCTTCCAGCGCCTGCACATGGAGCCAATGGCACGGCCAGTTTACCATGAGCGTATACTCCACACTCAACTTCAAAACAATTCAGGCATTTATATTTGAAAATATGTTATAACTAAATACAAATTGAAAATTTCACCAGGAGAATAAAGAAAAGTTTGAGAGAAAGTACTCTGGGCATGGAGGGAGGGAGACAACAGGAAGCGGGGAGCTAAAGAAGCCTTTCTTACCACACACTGCAGGGCCTCCGGATAGTCTGCTGAAAGACTGACTCCCTCAATTTCTGTTTATGTTAAGAGGATTGGAAAGACTAACTGCAGAATACCAAGCTTACAGAAAACAGTTACTTCTTTTAATCAAACCATGTAATCAGAAGGCCTAAGTAATGATTAACTTCCACATTCACTCAATCACTTGGCCGTGCAAATAAACTCAGATTCATTCTCTGCCAAGGGCACAGTAAACTTAGGGGGGTTTTGTATTTAACATTTAATATTTTAAATACATGAATGGCCGTCGCTTCTGAACTCATTTCAAAATGCTAGTGTTGTATCAGTTTACAATGATGATAGAAATGCTGAGAAATTTGATAGTTTTATACTCGAACATTGGTACACATCCCTTTCCTCAGTGACATTCTTGTATCTATAATCCCATTAATAATAAAGCATAATTAATTTTTGAGAAATACATCAAGACAAATTTTCATGTATAGCATAAGAACTCCATTTAAGCAAAAATAGGCTACTGTAGTTTCAGTATAAAAAAGGAAAAATTAGTATATTAACTACCTATAAAAATGCAGAATAATAGATACAGGGTTAACCATCTGAATTCATGTTTCCCAAGTCCTGCATGTATCACTATGGCCCCTGGGAATGGTAAAAGAAATAATATAATACCTTTGTGGAGGCCAAGAAGTAACGATTTCGAACAATCACAAATGAATCAAATATTGGACACACTATATTCCTCATCTCTATAACACACTAACAACCTCCTCTGGAATAAATCATTCCCACTTCAAAAATACGAAGCTAAAATTTTTAAATTCGCTGCAGGTGGTTTTTCATGTCTACTCACAAGGCATTGTGTTGAGGCAAGCAGGAGTCAGTGGAGAACCTTTGAACATCTGTACTACCTTTTCGTCCCCGGAGAGTTTATTGCCCAAAATGCGTAATATATTAGTTGCTCAACGCGGGGGATCTAGGGAATGACATTTTGACTTGAACCACGCAGTTCTGAAAAACGCTTCGCAGGCCACGTTGTGGGGAAGAAGAGCAACTTTCTCAGCCCTGTCAAACTAAGAGTCGGAACCACCCCCGGCACGAGCCGCAGGCCCCGGAGAAGCGAGCCCAAGGCAGCCCAGGGCTCCCGCCTCAGGGCGGCTCAGGCGCGGGCTTGCTTCGGGAGGAAGCTTTGTTCCTCCATCTGCTCAGCCTCCGTGTTCGCCAGGAAACCCTCCCCGCTTTCTCGTAATCTGTGCTCGCTCTTTTTTGTACCTCTCTGTGGATTTTCAGGCTCTTGGTCTCTGTAGTCCCGGGGCACAGTGCCGGGGTGAAAGTTGCAGGGACTGGGCGCCGCTCTCAGGTTTGGAAGCGACTGCGCCGGTCCGCCGGGACCCGGGCAGCCCGCGTGCCCGCTGCTCCCTTTCCTTCGGGTCCCTCCGGCTCGGACAGGCTCTCTCGGCCTGTCCCCGGCTCGCCTTTCCTGCCGCGTCTCCGCACGCCAGCTCCGCGCGCGTGGCGCTGGCTGCCCCGGCGCGCTCTCCGGCGCCCCCCGCCAGCCCACCGCCCGGACCGAGGATCGAAGAGTCAGCTCGCGGCGGGGCGGCGGGGCGGCGGGGCGGCGGGGCGGCGGGGCGGCGGGGAGGCGGGGAGGAGCAGCCAGAGGAGCTGGGGCATGTAGGGACCCGCGGGGGTAAGATGAGGGGCGGGGGAGTGAGCTCTAGAAAAGGGGAGACGCATCTGCTCTGCAAACGCCGCGGAAGAAAGGACAGAGGGACCGGAGCAGAGCGCGCGGAGGACGCCCACGGGGCGGGGGGAGACCGGCAATTTACAAACCGCCGGGCTGCAGGTGCGGCGCCCAGGGGAAGGAGGTTAGAGGGAGCGGAGAAAAAAATAAGGGAAGTTCCCTCTTCTTCCCAAAGGGTCAAGTCTGAAAAAACGTAAAATCCCCAGCACCGGGAAGTTAAGAAGGCACTGGCCG
The DNA here is from genome assembly GCF_027406575.1 of Nycticebus coucang. Lineage (NCBI taxonomy): Eukaryota > Metazoa > Chordata > Mammalia > Primates > Lorisidae > Nycticebus > Nycticebus coucang. Next base: position 3,232,824 of record NC_069799.1, on the reverse strand, counting down.
CGTCGTAAAGGGATTGACAGGGGAATTGAGTCCTGTAATTTCTTCCTGCACTGGCCTCGGCTTGGTCTTGCTCAACTCTGGTAAATTACCCTCCACGTAAAATGAATTGGCCTTAGGAAAAGACCGAAGCTGGATTTCCTCCACCGTGGACTCCTCCCGAGCTACTGGTTTGTACGCTGGTTTATCTTTCTTTGGGAAAAGAAGGGGGGAGTAGAGATTCCAGGAACCCCAGTGCCGAAGAAACTACCCAGTTCATTTAAGTTCATTATTTTTTATTGCTTTTATTTTCATCGGAGGTTAGAGTGGGGGTTTTGGCACCCTAGAGATGTTCAGAACAGTTCTAGGTAGCATTTTTTTAGCAATAAAATTTATTTCATAAACAAACTAAAAAAGGAGGATGGCGAAACTGATGTGCCCGGGAGAGAGAAGCCTGTACGCGCTAACAGACCGTACCATCCAGCGCCCCTCCCCCGACAGCCCCAAGGAATCGGGAAAGGGTTCAGTTTACCCCAAGTGAGCGGGGCAGGGTGGTGGGAGGTGGAGGAGGCAGGGAGAAGCAAGGAGAGGCAGGGAGTGGGAAGTTGTCGGCAGCCCCAGGGACTGAGACCGACGCCAGCCAGGCGGACGCAGGCAGCCCCCTTACCTTTCTCTCTAAGCCCTGCTCGCACCTGCTTTGCAACCGTAAATACTTCGCGGTGTTTAGTATGCAGCCAAACGATGGCCGCCTGTTAAACAATCCTCCACGCTCCCTCCCCTTTTCCAAAAACAGGCTCAAAAGAATGTTAATACTGTGCTCGTTCTCCATGGGCTCCAACACATTCCGCTTCGGCGAGAGCAGAGCCGCAGACCGGGCGCCCGGGCACGCTAATGTGTATTTATATGTATGCGGCCGGCATGTAAACATATAGGCGTCCTCTGCGTGTGAATCCAAAAAGAAAAGCACCGCAGATGCTTCTGAAAGCGGGAGGAGATGGGGAAGAGCAAAACTTGGCAAGCCAAATGTATCCGAAGATTTCGTACCCGAGCCACCTGCTTCAACATGCAGAATTCCCGAGAAGATTTAAAGAGAGAAGAAAAAAAATTAAAAATAAAATACCCATGACACAACACTTGAAACTGGAAGACACCTATGATCGTGGAAATGAAGAGGATGAGATCTCCCGAAGCTTCAGATCCTTGGCTAAGTGAGCATTCGTCTCCGAAAATCATAGGCGGGGAGGTGGCTGCAGATGCGTCCCTGCTCCGGTCCCCGCCGCTGCCGCCGCCGTTGCTACCTGTAGACGCGCACACACACGCACACGCGCGCACACAGCAGCCTCCCCCCCAACCCCGATCTCCGCGGCGTTGCCGGGTGCAGGAGACTGAGTCAACCCAGACCGGTCCTCCAGCCCTCGTCCTGCCCACTCAGAGCCACGGTTTCCGCCCCTGCTTATCCCTCCCCGCCAGGTTGGGGCTCGGCCTCCCCTCCCCTGCACCCTCCCCGGGGTCGAAGCCACGGTCGTGGTGGGGGTGGGCCTCGGGGCGCGAGTCCCGCGGGGCAGAGGTGGCGCTGGTGGCGGTCCCGCCTTCTCCAAGTTCCAACCCCTCCCGCCCCCCATTCCTCCCGCGGCGCCCGCGGGGTGCAGGGCCCTAGGCTTCACGTGTGACGTTCACCAAACCGCTCCGCGGAGCGTGGGAGAGAACCAGCTCCGCCGCGGAGCCGCCAGGCCTCGGACGCGTTGAGTTCGTCTCTCCCCGTGGTTACTACGCTCCCCTCCCATGCGTTTCGCCTTGGTGACCGACAGCGCTGAGTTGGCGACAACAGCCTTTCCCTGTGCCTCTTCATCTATTGCTTTTGGTAGATCTCTGGCGACCAGACACCCTCCCCTTTCCTGTTAGCTCCAGCTACGGGCAGAGCCGTCTCCTAGTCAAAGCGTTGGCTGTAGCCCCGTTGGGGGGAGCAGTGCAGACGCAATGCCACCGCCTCTGGCCTCTCCCTCCTAGCTGCGCCCGCATCTTCTGCCTCTGGAGAGGTGATTTTTAAGAATTCATCACAGCTAATCTTGTTGGCTTTTGCAAAGGGTATGACTCATACAGCACTTTGTTTACACGTACCCACCTCCTCCTAGCCTCTCTGTGAATTTTTCAGTGAAAGAGAGTTGGGAGACAGAGCCCTGCCAGCAGAACCACTAAATTAATTGATGGCCACGTGTAATAATCATAGCAAAGAAAGAAAAATTCACGGATAGAAAATCACTGTGAAAAATAAATAACACATGAACTAGAAAAATGTTTTTTTCTTACCTATTAAGAGCAGCTTGTCAGTCTCATGTATAATTTCTAAAATCAGATAAAAGAAAAAAACACTTTAAAGTAAACATTTACAATACAGTTGCCCTAAAATATTACTCTTCTATTAATAATAGGAAATAGGAAATCCGATCTGATTTTTAAAAACAATCTTAAATAGGACATACTCCTTTGGAATTCAGTACCATATTTTATTACATAGTTTCAGGATTCGGTTGATCTTGTCATTTTTTTAAAGTAGCCTTTAGGTGATATATGACAAATCTAGTAGATTTCACTAATACTCCCAAGAGAATGAAATTTCATTCTACTCAAATAGGTATCTAATTTGTGTAAGATGTCTACCCTGCCCAAGTTTATCTAATTCAACAACCTAAAAAGTCTTTGGAAATGTCTCAGGAATTCCCTAGGAAAGTTAAGACATAGGTACCTATTCCAATATCAGTAAAAGTACCTAATTGAATACTTTTAACTTTAATGAGCTAAACAATGAAGATAATCTGATATAGCATATAATTTTGACAACTAAAAATATCAAACTTGTGAAAAAGAAATAAGAATGCCTATAGAAAGTTAGCCATTGTAATTTACATAATATATGTTCTTAAGCTCTCTTATATCCCAAAGCTGTGGACGCTACTTTCTATCTACAGTTGCTGATGTTAATATCAGAACCCTAAAGATAATAACTGAACATTTTTCATTTCTAGCATTTGCTATTTATAGGATAAGATTAATTTTAAATAGATTCATTGTGGGTTTTTTAAAAAATTCTTTTCATAGCTACATTTTATCAGCTGGGCATTATTACCTCATTTTTGTGAGTTAGTCTTACAAAAAGCCCATAAGTTCTAACAAAATGAATTGTCATGCAAACAGCATTTATCACAATCTACAAGTACATTCAAATGAGTAACACTTCTCTTGCATTTTTCTCCACTTTCCCAATCAATCCCCCTGAAGGAAATAAAGCCATCCTGTACCATTTGATCTCCAAAAACAATTACATAGCAAGAAGATTTGCTTTTCATTTTATTCTTTCATTGGTGGGCAGGTAAGAGATGGACACTAGAATCAGATTGCCTGAGTTTGAAACTTGAATTGGCACTTAATGTGTTAAGTGCATGGTGCCTAATCTCCTTAAACTTCCATTCCAACTCTGCAAAATGGGCATAATAATGGTTCCTACGTTGTAGGACTACGGTAAGCATTATCCAAAATAATGTGTGTGAAGTACTTGGCACACAAGTTAAGTACTTCTGTATTGTTTCTATTTTTATTATTTGGGGGGATATGTTTTCTCTTCTGATTCAACCAGTGTATGTGTATATAGGGTCATTTGGGCTTAGTGCTAAAAATTGATTATGCCAATTTGTTGTAATACATGGTATTTATAACCCTAAAGTCATTAGTGATTTAAGAGTAATTTCCAGGTCCTCCCTGCTTTCTATCCTCCTTATAAAATCTATCTTCTATTAATTTTTGTGTAGAAGATTATACTAAACGTGGATAACAAGATACAAAAGAAAATATTAAACATGTGATTAGGTAATGAAGTCAGTAAAAATGTAGGAAATTGGATTTAAATAACATTGAAAATCACATGGCCACTTAGGTTGTGACATAACTATGCTTGTGTTTACTGCCTTTCACCTCGTCAAGCACTGTTTGGAATGAATACTGGAATTCTCAGTAAAGTCAAATACAAATAAAAACCCTTGTGAAAGTCGCCCACACATGTCTGTTCATCTGTAGATTTGGAAGGAGACCTCAATATAACACATATGCAAAGTATTAGCACTTTCTGAAAATACTGGCTCAAAAGAGCCTTGGTATGAAAATAAATCTATTGGGTGAGAATGGGGAAAGAAATCACTAGAGAAGTAAAGAAATCAACTTTGGAAGTATATATGCATTACTTAATCATTGCGATGTTAAAATTTCCTTTCCCAGAAATGAAAATGAAAATAGTGGAAAAGAAAGGCTTGGGGGTAATAGTACATTGTATTCTTAGACACCGCAATACACTAGTATGTAGGCTCAGTCAGGAAGATCATTAAGTGGGAAGACTTTTCCCCCAGTAATTTAAGTAAAAAAAAAAAAAAATCAAAGAAAAAGCCAGAGTATTACTCATTCTTTGGAAAATCCCAAAGACCCATAGCAGGTGATTAGCACATATTATTTTTTTATTTTCCAAGGGACTTAGAAAGAAAAACTATTAATAAAATATTATGCTTAGATGAAATTTTGTTGAAAATTTTCTCTTAAATTATATGTATTTTACTTAAATGGAGTTAAATGTAAATGATATACTGAGATGGAGTTTATAGGGGCAATAACAGCTCACATTTCTGCTCTAAAAGAAGTTAAAGGTAAAGCCAAATAATCTGTTGAGTTGTGGCTTTGCCAAGTAGACCACCTGCTCCACTTCCGGGCAGTATTTTAATAGAACCTGGACAAAAAAAGGTAGATGTTATTAATAATAATAAGACAGGTGGTGCCCATAGCTCAATGGGTAGGGCACCAGCCACATACTCTGAGGCTGGCATGTTTGAACCTGGCCTGGGCCAGCTAAAACAATGACAACTGCAACAACAACAACAACAAAAAATAATTAGCCAGGCGTTGTGGCAGGTGCCTGCGGTCCCAACTACTTGGGAGGCTGAGGCAAGAGAATAGCTTATGCCCAAGAGTTTGAGGCTGCTGTGAGCTGTGATGTCACAGCACTCTACCCAGAGTGACAGCTTGAGACTCAGTTTCAAAATAATAATAATAATAACAATAAGACAAAAGCTGACTTCTGGGATCACTAGCATAATTTATAGTTAACCACAATCTACATGGTCTCCACCTCTAGTCTATTTATAAGCCATCCCTCCTAGACAGTCTATATAGTCTATAACTGTTTTTCTCTAGCCTTGAACAAGTCAAACCAGTTTGAAAATCTTCAATAAACCTGTAGTTCCTATTATGCATAATATGAAGTTCTTATGCTGGGATTTGAAATCCAACATGTTCTCAACCCCACGTATCTTTATTTAGTTTTCTCTTCCATTACACCTCTTCCTATTCTTTATATTTCTTCCAAAATATATTATTCACTTATCTCCAAGGACAATTCTAATGATTTATTCCCTTGTACTCTCTAAATTACCATCTCTACCTACTGAAAAACTACCAGAAATACTACCTCAAAGATCTCCTCAGCAGAAATTATTTTCCCTTTCTCTGAATGTCACTAACGTGCATCTCCCGTAACACAATTGACAGTCTGTCTCATGCTGTGGTCATTTCTGGATCTTTTGTTTCCTTTAACTTGTTTGTAAGATACCAAATAATCTCTCACCCAGAACCTTTGTACTTACCCATTCCTCTGCCCAGACCTCTCTTTTCCTTGATAGCTATAGATGTCTGCTCAGATGTTACTTTCAAAGAAGTTTTGCTGGGCACAGTGGCATCCTCCTATAGCCCCAGCTACTTAGGAGGCTACGTTGGGAGGATAGATTGAGCCTAGGAGTTAGAAGCCAGCCTGAGCAACATAGCAAAAAAATCCATCTCTAAAAAGATAAATAATAAATTAAAAAATAATAAAAAGTAAGTCTTCCCTGATGCCAATATCTAAATAGCATTCCCTTCCCCACTCATTATCTGCCTCCTTACCCTCTCATATTTGCTTCAAAGTACTTATTATAATCTGATTTTATTTTCTTCTGTTCCCCACCAGAAGATAAGAACTATGAGATCAGGGACTTAATTTAGTTTGTTTTGTTTACTGCTTTATGCCAACCACCTTGCAATATGCCTAACTCAGTTTGGTGCCCTATAAGTAGTTCATTGAGTGAACAGAGTCAGCTTGATTCACTAATAATCGATTTTAGGCATATTATAGACTATCTGTAATGTTGGCTAATAATTGAATGTAAATGCGTAAGAATTTACCCAGATATTCTCAGAAGACGGTTTTCTTTCTTTTCTTTTCTTTCTTTCTTTCTTTCTTTTTTCTTTTCTTTTTTTTTTTTTTGTGACAGACTCTCAGTCACCCTGGGGTTGAGTGCCTTGGGATCATAGCTCATAGAAACCTCAAACTCGGGCGGCGCCTGTGGCTCAGTGAGTAGGGCGCCGGCCCCATATGCTGAGGGTGGCGGGTTCAAACCCGGCCCGGCCAAACTGCAACAACAACAACAAAAAAAAATAGCCGGGCATTGTGGCGGGTGCCTGTAGTCCCAGCTACTCGGGAGGCTGAGGCAAGAGAATCGCGTAAGCCCAAGAGTTAGAGGTTGCTGTGAGCCGTGTGACGCCACGGCACTCTACCAAGGGCGGTACAGTGAGACTCTGTCTCTAAAAAAAAAAAAAAAGAAACCTCAAACTCTTTCTTTTTCTTTCTTTCTTTCTTTTTTTTTTTTTTTTTTGTGACAGACTCTCACTCATTCACCCTGAGGTTTGAGTGTCTTGGGATCATAGCTCACAGCAACCTCAAACTCTTTCTTTTTCTTTTTTTACATTGATTCCATTTGGTAGGTAAAATCCCAACTTCAAACTCTTGGTCTCAAGAGATCCTCTTGCCTCAGCCTTCCAAGTAGCTGGGACTATAGGTGCCTGCCACAATGCCTGGCTATTTTTGGAAACAGGGTCTTGCTCTTGCTCAGGCTGGTTTTGAATTCCTGAGCTGAGGCAATCCACCCTCTTTGGCTTCCCGGAGTGCAAGATTATAGGTGTGAGCCACTGGGCCAGGCCTGAAAAGACAGTTTCCTAAAACACATGTCTTAAAATGTATTTACACTATACTTAGTGGACACAGGCCCTACTTTTTTGAGATAATGTTAAGAATGAGCATATTTTAGTCCCTTTATTTTAGTCTCATAAAGCAATTATAGCATGTTTTCAAAGATACTTTGTTCATTTAAAAGCAATGGCACTTTATTATATAAGACTGAGATTCCACATTTGCTCATTTCCCAGAGTTTTACTATTTTATTTATTTATTTATTATTGTTAAATCATAGCTATGTACATTTGTGTAATCAAGGGGTACAATGTGCTAGCTTCCTATATAATCTGAAATATTCTCATCAAACTGTTCAATGTAGCCTTCATGGCATTTTCTTAGTTATTGTATGTAGACATTTGTATTCTGCATTTAGTAGGTTTCGCCTGTACCCATTCTAAGATGCACGGTAGGTGTGGCCCCACCCATTACTCTCCCTCCACCCTGACTTCCCCCCTTCCTTACCCTCCCTTGGCCCTTTCACCATATTTTTGTGCTATAGTTAAACTGTGTATCTAGGTGATGTTATTTTACATGGGTTCTGAAGTTCTTTTTTGGTAATTATTTAAGAATTTGAAATTTATAGAAACAGTTATTAAACCTAAAGTCAGTTTGATAATATAATATGTACATAGTTCTTAAGGAAGTTTAGAATGCTTTGTGTGTGTGTGTAAGTGTGTGCACATATGTGTGTGTGTTTGTGCTAGTAAAGTTTATTTACATTCCATTTTCTCATGTCAATCACATGAGAGAAGTCCTAGAAATTTGTATTTACCTACAGAATCCAGCATCCTCCTGGGGCATGTGATTCAGTAAGTGAGTTATTGCTTATCAAGTTTTTGAGAGCCTATCTGTACCTATTACTGCATAATTAAAGAAGCAAAAGAACTGTGAGACCTAGTCCCTTCCCACTCACAATGTACGGGTATCACTGAGCTAAGATCCTATCTAGGCCTTATGATGCCCTCATTCACAATAATAAAAGACTTCCCAGAGAAAATTATCCCAAGCAGAGGAATAGCATATGTAAAGATACGAGTGCCCTGGAGAGCACAATCTATTCCTAAAGACAATCAACTCAGTTCAGCTGGAGCGTAGAGAGGTGTGCAGGGTAGCAGCAAGAAATCAGCTTGTCTGTGAGCAGGATCAGATAATGAGGGGACTTGGGCATATCAGACAAGGAGGTGTGCACCTGACCTTTCAGGCAGTGTCAGCGGAGGGCTTTAAGCAAAGAAGTAGTATGATCGTATTTGCTTTTTAGAAAAGTCTGTCTGTAGCGCGTGGGGAGTAGATCGGAGATGGGGAGGGAAAAACCAAAGTCAGGAAAACCAGCTGTGAAATTATTGCAACAGTAAACAAAAGAGATGGGGAGGATGGTGTCTGAGCTATGTAGAAACAAAAATAAAACGAACTTGAATTCGTTCATTCATTGCTACTTGTCTTAAAATGCTGTATTCTTCAATTTCTTAGTAAAAATACAGACTACCTTTCAATATCATCTGTCCTCTTTACAAAGCAACTGACAGAAACTCAGCATAACCCCAATTAAGTCAAACAAGCAAATTCCCAAAAAGTAAATATGTAATTTATTGGGTTATCTGAGAAGTTGAGGGTGCATTTAGCTCTCACCACGACTGTATTCAGAGACTTGACAGAGGTCATTACGTTTCCTTTTCTCTCTTTGTTCACATCTTAGCTTGCTTCAGCTTTATTTTCAGAAAGGCTCTCTTCACGTGTGGGCCAGGATGCCTGTCAGCAAGTGCAGATACATCCCTGGGGAAAATTACCTTGTTAACTGCAGAAAAGAAATCCTATGGAGGACTTTAAATGATTTTGTCTGGGTCACACTTTTCTTTCCGTGATGGAGGTGAGGTTAATTTGCTTTACCAAGCCCAGGACACAGGCTCTCCCCCCGTACCAGGTGAGGTGGCCACCAGGATTCCCACATACAGCAAAGGCCAAGGTAGGAAAGGCCTCACCACCGGCAGAGATGAAACAAGCTGTTGGGCAGACTTAAACCACAGCAAGAACAGCAGCTCCGCACCTGTTGTGCTCAGTTCTTCTCCCATTAGCCTCTTTCCAGCTCCTTTAGTCTAGCAAAAGCACATTAGCAGATGCCACAAAACCATAAATTGTGGTCCCCACCTCTGACTCCTTGAGCTCCTTCTCTATTCCTGCCTGTTCAAATGGAAATTCTAGAAATTTATGCTTTGCATGTATTAGGTGCTTAATGAATGTTCATTGAATATAATTGTCTAAGTAATTGATTCAAGAAGCATGAAAATATACCTGGCAGAGAAGCTACCCTCAAAGAACTTTTTTTTTTTTTTTGTAGAGACAGAGTCTCACTTTCTGGCCCTCGGTAGAGTGCCGTGGCCTCACATAGCTCACAGCAACCTCCAACTCCTGGGCTTAAGCAATTCTCTTGCCTCAGCCTCCCGAGTAGCTGGGACTACAGGCGCCCGCCACAACGCCCAGCTATTTTTTGGTTGCAGTTCAGCTGGGGCCAGGTTTGAACCCGCCACCCTCGGTATATGGGGCTGGCGCCGCCCCCCTCAAAGAACTTTTAATTAGAAGATTAAAGAAAACGCCTATGCAAACAGCCAAAGTAGGAAACAAATAACACAAGTGAGTTTTTTTTTTTTTTAAAAAAAGGGCAATGAAAATTCAGAGAAGGAAAAGATCAAGGACTAAATAAAATTCAGTGCATATTTGTTTTGAAGAAATACAATGAACAAATGAAAGAAATGATGTAAACGAATAAACAGATAAAACATAAATTTAGATCATTCAGAAAGGAAAAAAGATTATACTTTTAACCAGAAAACATTCAAAAGTCAAGAGAAGATGATTTTTTTTTTTTAATTTAGAGGAGAACAGCATCTTGAAGAAGAGAAATATGTACTGGAATGTATTAATTTCATTAAGAAGAAAGATTTCGTCCAGTAAAAGGTGAGAAAAATGAGATTCAGAAAATAGAGTTCAAAGTCAACTCTTTTAAGTAAAAAAAATCTTAAAAAGATTTTTGTAAAAGAGAAATAAAATGCTATAGGAAAATGCCTTTTTAAAAATGACTGTCTTAGGCCAGGCACAGTGGCTCAGGCCTATAATCCCAGCACTCTGGGAAGCTAGCCAGGTGGATTGCTTGAGCTCAGGAGTTCAAGACTAGCCTGAGCAAGAGCGAGACCCCAGTTTCTACTAAATAGCAGAAAAACTAGCTGGATGTTTTGTCAGGCACCTGTAGTCCCAGCTATTCAGGAGGCTGAGGCAAGAGGACTGCTGAAGCCCAAGAGTTTGAAGTTACTGTGAGGCATGATGCCACAGCAATATACGGGGGGTGACCAAGTGAGACTCTGTCTCAAAAAAAAAGCCTAAATTTAAAGTGGCAAAGATTCAGTTCAGGGTAGATTTCCCTGTTTGTAATGAATACCCATGTTTTAAGTATGATCAATTATAATTTATGGACTACATTAGAGTAACAAAGTACTTCCTCATACAATACCAAGTGCCTATTCCTTAATAATCTACTTCAGTGGAAAGTAAAAAAAGGCATTCATATATAAATAGAGGTGCTAAGTGTCCCTTAAGGTATTAAGAAATCAACATAAATATTTAATACAAAGGAAACAAAAGATGATTTAAGTGCGTTAGGATTTAAGCTGGAGATAATTGCCCTCTCACATTTGTGTCTCATTTTCTTTCCTTTGGAGAAACAAATGTACTATGTTTGATACTAAAAATAATAGTTATTATTTTTAAATTTACAAATGAGAATTTAAGCCTGAAGTAGCAGGTCATATTTATTCTAGCACTCTCAAAATAGAAAATATATTAGAAGACATTGACATTTGTGATGTAATTATAAAAAGGAGGCTTTTAGAATTTACTTTAAATCCATGTTCTCACATGGTAAGGTTTCTGTTTATGTAATAGCCACTCAAAGCTAACTGAATCATTTTGAGCAGTGGAAGGTGCTAGATCTTTGCTCCTATGGGAGCAATTACAGGGAGGTAAAGTGAAGCCTGGAAGGATCCCCTAACAGAAATGTTCACTTTTGTAAAGAATTTAAAATATGGCCCTTTAGCTCTACTCAACAAATGCAGCACACAGAAGAGTGAAGAATGAGGGAATAACACTCCCTCATGAGTTATGGTAAGTGTTTGTTTCTCCCCTCCCCTTCCAATGAGCTCCTCCCAGCCCCCTCTCTGGCAGCCAGATGTGATGCCTTGCACACTATCTCACTGTGTCCTGTGTGAGTTTGACTGCAGAGGGGAGGATAGAGACAGATTTATAGCTGAAAAGGGAAACTGAGTCAGAGGAAGTGTTTTGGGTTTTGTTTTTATTATTAAGGACATTAATTTTGAAATGTTGATGAAAAGAGCCTAGTAGAGAGGGTGAGGTTGATGGTAACAGAGATGGGAAGACTGGTTAAGTTCCTCGAGAACATAGAAGAGCCTGGAAACTAAAACAAAGAGGAAGGAGATGAGCATAGGTATGAGTAAATGTGTCAACGTGTTGGGAAGTTTAAGGGGCTTCTGCCTCGTAGTTTCTATTTATTCAATGAGATAAAATTCAAAATCACCTATAAATGGTACATGTAAATGTATGCGTGTCTATCTGTGTGTGTATTGCATAGGTGTGTACTAAACATTGGAAATGACTAATCAATACTTAAAATGGCAAATACATATGTGTACAGTTTACATTACAATTGTCTGTGTATATATTACGCAGTAATCATTAAACTAAAAACTAAACAATGTCATGTTATGACATATTTTAAATTCCCTTTGCATGCGTGTCGATAAATGGACTTGATCGTCATTTCATAGATTTGGTCTACAAGGCTGGTGGTAACAAGCTTAGTGCACAGTGTTTGCAATTAAGGTGGTCCCTGTACTTCTAAAGAGAAGTACAGGGAAAAGCACAGATCACAAGGCTATGACTGCTTGTGTCTAACGTCTATGCTTTGCCCTAGGAAGAAGTGACTGAATGCATTCCATTTAATTTTTTATACAACCACAAATAATAATAGCATCAATAATTGACAGTATCTATTGAGAGCTTTCTTTGTGTGAGATACCATTCTAAGTACCTTACATGATCTTCACAATAATCTCATGAAATAAGGTACTATCTGATCTCTCTACTAGATAACTAGTATAACTAGAGAAATAACTAGTTAACTAGTTATCTACTAGATAACTAGAGAAATTGAGACACTAAGTGTAAAGAACTTGAACAATTTGAGGAGTCATGGATTACCACGTAGTTAGAAATTCCTGGGGCCACTATATATCCATATATAATAAATACATTCCTTCCTTTGAAAATAACATTTCATGCATCGTTATTAACTACACACTAGTGTGTATAGTTATCCAAATTATATCACTACATAGAAGTGTAAAATTGATTTGGTCTAAATTTCCAGTTAAGTTGGTAGTGGGAATTCAATATATATCTACAATTAAGATATATATTTGTTACCTTATTAAAAATTCCATGTATCATTATTAACCATACACTATTTAATGTATAGTTTATTCAAGTTATATTACTAAATAAAAGTGTAAAATTTATTTGGTCTGGATTTCCAGTCAAAATGACAGTGTGAGTTCAATTTTAAGTGATTCCTTCCAGATCAAACTTGTATCAGTTAAAATTTTTTTTTGTAATGAATGGAAGCAGGGTAGAGAGGATGGCTAACTTTACATATCAATTTGACTTGGCCACAGGGAGCCCTGGATATCTGGTTAAATGTTATTCCAGATATGTCTGTGAGGGGGTTTCTGCATGAGAGTAACATTTGAGTTTGTAGAATGAGTAAGCAGGTTGCTCTCCCCCATGCAGGTGGACTTCATTCAGTCACTGAAGGCTGGACTAGGACAAAAAGCTGGAGTGAGAAAATTCTTTTTCTCTGCCTACCTGCCTTCGAGTTGGGATGTGGTCTTCTGTCTTTGAACCCAGACTTAGACTGGAACTCACACCAATAGTTCTCAGGCCTTCAGACATGGACTGCAACTTGCTTTTCTCAGTAAATTTGCTAACTACAAGTCTTGGGACTTTTTGGTTTCCATAACTGCATGAGCCAATTCCCTATATTGATAATAAATCTCTTGTGTATATGTATACTGTTGGTTCTATTGCTCTAATGAACCGTCTATGGTAGCTGTTTTCAGAGACAAGATAAACATTTACACTGGTCCAAAATAGAAGAGAAATGCACAGTACTTGGTGCCTGTAACACAGTGGTTATGGTGTCAGCCAAATACAGCCAGGCTGGCAGGTTCGAACCCAGCCCGGGCCAGCTAAACAACAATGACAACTGCAACAAAAAATAGCTGGGTGTTGTGGCGGGCGCCTGTAGTCCCAGCTACTTGGGAGGCTGAGGCAAGAGAATCACTTAAGCCCAGAAGTTGAAGTTTGCTGTGAGCTGTGATGCCATAGCACTCTACTGAGGGCAACATAGTGAGACTGTCTCCAAAAAAAAAAAAAGAAAGAAAAGAAAAGAAAGAAAGAAAAAAAGAAAGGTTAAAGCTAAAGGCCTGTGGGATTCAAAGACTGTAAGAACTTAAGAAGCCATGGGATAGTCAACTGCTCCACATTAAAGAGATTAAAAGCATCCTACACACTGCCACGGATGATAGTTAGACTCCCCTGTGACATTAAGGATTAAGAATGATAAAAATGTTGACTTCTGCCTGGCTGTGCTCTGTGAGCTGAGTAAGAGGCCATTGTACAACCTGGGACGTGACAGGCCACCCACTGGCTTGAATATGAGATCTGAACTATGTCCACAAGAGGGACAGAGAGGTGATGGGAAGAGCGAGAGAGGGGCCAACTAATCAAGAAAGGCTGCAAACTAGCATGGTAAAGCATAAGCGAGAAACTGTTACTGAGAAAATCAATTAAAAACAATTACAATACTAGAGATGAAATTATTCCCAGTGAGCTGAAAATAACAGAGCAACATAAAAATCACTTTAACCTGTGTAATTTAATATTTTGAAGAGATAGAGGAAGAAATGGCATCAATAGTATATGAAAATTAGGAAATAAAAACAACCAAATATAAGTCAAGAACATGAAAATATGAAAAATAAGTAATCCTGAAAGGAAGCCATAATTAGTAAAAACAACTAAAACCCAGAAAAATTTCAAATTGGATAAAGTCACATAAAGTATTTAGGACCTTATTCAAGAGAGCTAAGTGCCTGAAATCCAAGTAAAGACATGAACTGCACCTGACCTACAGTCTTGCACATGAGGAAGAGATGGGTGCCAGGTGCTCACCAGCAGGTGCCAGGAGCTCAGCAGAAATGCTGACAACTTGCTGAAGGCCTAAAGTGAGTTTGGGTAGGAAAACGGAATCCATACCCACCCACTGTTGCTTCTCTAGAGACCTCCACAGGCCTCCAGAACAGGCCTGCTGACCACACAAAGCCTCCTGGCAGTGCAGGTCTGGAGGAAGGAGGAGATACTTTCTGCAGGAAAAGCAGAAGTCCAGCCAGGCCCTGGGTTTCTGGAACAAAAGCCTTCACCCACTGGACGAAGAGGGAGCAAACTGTTGCCCACAAACTCTTGCTCCAGTTGGAGATGACCTGTTGTGGCTGTGATACGGATAGGAAGGAACTGATTGTCCACACTGCAGAGGATGCCGGGTACAGGTCTGTCCGGATGCTGGCTTTTTCCCTCCGAGATCTCAGATTTTAGGTCATTGGCTTTTTTTTTTTTCATATAGCTATAATAATGTATAAAACTTAGGGACTGCTTGAATAAGTGAAACTTAAATTTATTTTTCATTTTTTTCTTGATTAAATCATGACTGTGTACATTAATACATATATGGGGTACAATGTGCTGAATTGATAAACAGTGTGGAGTGCTTACATCGAACTGATTCCCATAACCATCACCTTGCTTGCTTATTTGTTGTGGTAAGACATTTATACCCTATTCTTAATAGTTTTGAAATGTACCATTGTATTATGCACAGTAGGTGAGGTCCCACCAAATACCCTCCCTCCTCCTGGCCTCCCAGTAACTTAAAATTAGCTAACTAATAAAAGGCTAACCAGATTTTGCCAAGTGGCATTGTTATTAACCCTTCATAAGAGCCCTACTTCACTCTTGCTATAGAATTCTTCTGCCTCACTGCTGCTACTTTAAAAATTATCAGTGACTCTAATGTCTGTGCACGGCGCCCAGTTCGCTTCTCCTCGGTTTGAGTGCTGACCTGTTCCTGCTCTGCTCATTTCCTCTCTGTTCAAGGGTTTGATAAAATGACCCGTGATTTTCCTGTCCATGACAGTCAATTCCAACATTATAGCAAACTTCAACTTTCTCATAAACGACCATAACATTCTCAAAAATGTTTGCCATAATTGAAAATTCTGGGATAATGATATTTTCTAACAATTATACCATCAAACTTATAGAGTTCTGTAGCAGTATTACATTAAAAGATAATCAATCGTCTTTTTCTTTAAATATACTAAAATGAATAGCTTTAGTCCGCTTGTAAAACTTTTCAGCAGGTGACTGTGACTTGTGTGAAGTGCAGTTCCTTCATTAAAGGAATGAGCTGTGTGAAGTATTCATCTGCATGAAAATAGATGGATTAGTGTAGGATAACAGAAACCATAAACTACAAAAACAGTCCTATGCAGTATTCAAAAAACTATCAACCTATGAACACATAACAGAAATTGCATCGTGCCTGTGGCCTCCTGGGAAACACTGTGTTAGGGGCCAAGGTCTCGCTGTCTCCCGGCGCCTGATTCTCTCACTCTTCAGCTAGTGCTGCCATCTGCTGGCCACTCTGCATCCCACACTTTCTGTGTCCCACATTGAGTACAGCTGAGGTTGTTAATTTTAGTAGTAGAGACTTCTTGGTCCCCCTGGGTAGAGCTTCCTGACCTTCAGACTCCTTGGAGGCTTCATCAGAGGTATTTCTATAACATGTAGCTACTCCACAGACCTCACAATTCTGGTATTTAAGATTTATTCTTTTTCCAGAATCTCTGAAAAATGCCAGGCTCAGCGTCTTCTTGCCCGGCCTGTGTGCTCCTCTTCTCCCTCCGCTCCTGCGGCTCCTGGGCTGTGCACACCCAGCTTCCTGGAGCTCCCAAGCGAGCCCGGCTGCACAGAGACCCCTTCTCCGCACAGAAAACGTGGGCGCTGGAGCAATTGAGCTCCAGTTACCTGAAGTTTCACTGCTGTGCTGTCCGTGTTCACTTTCTGTAGCTACAGGAGGAAATGACTGGTGTGTAAAAGGAAAACATCAGGGTTCATAAAACTGAAATAATTGTTACAGGGAATGGAAAGTGATCTGACTATACTAGCATCATAGAGTTCCTAGGCGGTACTGAGCAAAGTTCATGAGAGACACAAATTTCAATTTAAAAAACTCTTGTTTGTTTTTCTTAAGCAAGGTTCAAGAAAACAGAACAGAAAAGCTGTTTAGTTGAGTTCACTCAGGTTTGCAGATTGGCCAGGTAAGTGGCAAGGGGGTGCAGGGCCCTGGTGAAAGGGCGTGGACTGGACACCTGACACAGATGAAACTGGCAACAGAATGTGACCGACAGGAAGCCGGCCGAGAGAGCTGCTGCCTGGGAAAACTGGGACTGGAAATAGCTGTCAGCTGATGGTAAGATGTTTGAATTAGTGATTTCACAAGTCCAGCCGTTTGAGGAAATACAAATGAAGACTGTGACCATGCAGGCTAGGTGGCTGAGGTGGAAAATCCCACTCTCTGAGAATCAAGGAGGCCAGAACCTACTGGCTCCCTGTTGGGCTTCCCTGTGGGCCATGCCACGGTCATGGAAGAGCAAGCTGACACTATGGAGAGGTTACAACCCTGAGGGGGAGAGAAAGGGAGCCAGCACCGAAGCTGCAAGCAGGGAGACAGAACAGTGGCCTAGAAGCAGCTCAGAGGATCAAGGAAGATGCCCAACCAGGACGTGCAGTGAGTGGGTTTTGAAAGTATCAGAGTTTCCAAGTGAGAGCTCTGCAGAACAACTGCTGCCCTCAAGGGACAGACAATGTTCAGTTAGGAAAGAAAGGTGGGGGAATATTATGAGAAAAAGTTCAGAAAATAAAGAAATATTTTGATCATAGAGAACCAGGGTCTCAGGAAAAGGAAGGAATGAAAGAAAAATTAAGTCAGATAAGTTCACACTTTGGGGGTAGCTTTCCTAATGAAAAAAAGTAGATGAAAAATACTAAGACTAGAGCCTTTTAGACAAAAACAGCCATGTTGGGAATGGCAATTTTACTGTTAGCCCTTGGTACAATTGAGAACACTTCAACCTAGCTGAATTCCATTGTAGCCCTTAATAAAGGCCTGAGCTCAGGGTGTAGGTCAAGGCATTTGTTCTCCACATCATCTGCCTTTTATGTCCCGGGCAGTATGTACTGAGTGCCTACTCTTGACTGCTCTGGGCAACTCGAGGGCAGCAGTAGGCCAAACAAGCAAGGGCTCCTGTTTTCACAGTGCTCGTATTCAAGAAGGGGAAAGTATAAAATAAATGATAGGCAGCTGTAAATAACACTGGAGAACATGACACAGTATGTTAGAACATGATGAGGGTGAAGGAAAGAGAAACTGGAGAGCCCAAAGGGTTGCCACGTGTGGCAGGAGAATGAATTGGGCCCTGTGTGGTGCTCAGGTTGGGCCTCAACCACATGGTTCTATTTGAACAAAACTTGGGGATGATGGAATTAACCACATGGACACCTGCGGGCAGAGGGCAGAGCCCGTGTGAAGGTGCTGGAGGGGAGTGTGTGTGCCTGGTATATTTTAGAAATATTCAGAAGCCAGACCGTGATGAACAAAGTGAGAAGACACAGGTCCGATCAGTGCTTCTCAGACTTAAATGTGCATACAAATCACCTGGGGAATGTGTTAAAATGCAGAGACTATGCATTTTCATTATCTCTACATTTTTTGCTCCCAAATGATAAAGATGCTGCAGACCCCTAGCCATACTTTGAGCAGCAAGAATGATTTTCATTTTGGAAAAGCAAGAGTAATTAAATTAGGGAAGCATAGTTGGCCATGCATTTTTTTTCCCCAATCACATTCAGCTGTACAGATACAAGAACAGAGTTGAAAAAGACTTGGACTAACCCAGGGTTGTGGTTTTTGCAGAGTGTTTATTATGAAGGAAGAGAGGCCAATGGAATCAAGCACGTTTACAAGGAAAGAACATAATGATTAGCTACAGAATTGAACATGAGTAATGACATGGTTTGAGAAAGCTGGGGGGACGATAATACACTGGGACAGGCTTTGTGGACCTTCACAGCTGACAGAGCAGTGGTCCTAAGCCATAGTTACTGAGCGTGTGATCTTGACTTTCACTGGGTCAAAAGAACATGTGATAGGTAGTTTAACAGCATTTAATGGAGAGAGAGCATTTTCAAGGCAATTTGGATTGAGATGCCAGTGGATGTCAGAAAAATTTCAGTGTTGATACAGATGCCATTCACACACACACACACACACACACACACGTGTGCGCACGTGCACGCACAGTGATGTCCTGCACTGTCAGGACGTGGAGATTTGGTGTTTAGGAAGTCCTCTATTGTCAGCATTGCATAGTGAACAGTGTGTAATGAATCTTGACTTTTACTTTTATTTCAGAATATTACAAGGGTACAAATGTTTTTGTA
The DNA here is from genome assembly GCF_027406575.1 of Nycticebus coucang. Classification (NCBI taxonomy): domain Eukaryota; kingdom Metazoa; phylum Chordata; class Mammalia; order Primates; family Lorisidae; genus Nycticebus; species Nycticebus coucang. Next base: position 3,214,088 of record NC_069799.1, on the reverse strand, counting down.
TATGGATTGCTTTTCTACTGCTTGAGTCAAAGTTATAAGTGTGCCCATCACCCAGATAGTGTGCAGTGTACCTTTGGGTGAGATTTCACCCATCCCCTCCTCTACCCTCCTGATTGCCGATGCGTATTACCCCCATCTGTGCATGTGAATGCTGATCAGTGAGTTCCAATTTAATAGTGAGTACATGTGGTCTTTATTTTTCCATTCTTGAGATACTTCACTAAGGAGAATGGTCTCCAGTTCCATCTAGATTGTTGCAAAAGGTATTAGTTCCTTTTTTATGATTGAGTAGTACTCCATGGTATACATATACATATGTATTGATCTACTCATAAAATGATGGTCACTTAGGTTGATTCCACATCTTTGCTACTGTGAATTGTGTTGCCACAAATATTCTAGCACAAGTGTCTTTTTGATAAAATAACTTTTTCTTTCATTTGGGTAAATACCCAGTAGTGGGATTGCTGGGTCAAACGGTAGGTCTGCTTTTAGTTTTTTGAGGTATCTCCATAAGACTTTCCATAGAGGTTGTACTAGTTGCATCCCACCGACAGGATGTTAAGAATTCCTCTCTTTCTGCATCAACACCAGCATCTATTGTTCTGGGCCTTTCTGGTGAGAGCCGTCCTCCCTGGGGTCAGGTCTGCCTCACTGTGGTTTGATCAGCATTTCCCTGATGGTGAGGACATTAGGAATCATGCCCTTTTGGTAGCTCTCCCTGCCCTGTCTGTCTACTGTCCGGGGTCTTCATTGTGAGTAAACCCAACACTAACTGCACACCAGGCTCGTTCTCACTGCAAAACAAGTCTGCTGACTGTAAAAACAATCCCCGAATGCTACTTAGTTATACACCATCTCTCAGAACTCGTCCACCCCTCACCTGGGTTCTCAGTTAGCTTCTGTTTCATCTCAGCACTGCTGTCCATACTGATTTTGATCTTGTCCCTTGGGGATGAGGCATTTTTCCTAATCCTCCACTCTTCTCTAGAATCTTGAAGTTGTTTTCTTCCACAGATTTTCTGGATTAGTTTGCTCCTTCAGCCTTATATTGCTTTTAATTAGGATTCTCTGATTTGATTACTGACCCTCTCCCCTTGGTCTCATTTTCCCCAACCTCGTAAGAGAATCAGATGCGTCTAATTCCATTTCTCTCCTCCTTCTTTCTGCTTTTCTCCCTTCCTGTCTCTTTGTTTCCAATTACATAAGGCATGCTACTATTTCTCTCACACAAAAGAATTCTTATTTTATCTAAACTTCATTTTTCCATTCTTCCTCCTGGTGAACTAATGAATTACAAACATGGGACTCTAACCTTGTGGTCGTCATTTTCTCTAAGATAGTTCCTTTGTTTATTTCAAATGGCTCTGGGAAACAAGTCTCTATGACAAAAACAAAACCCAATGGGCAGAGATAATACTATTTGTGCATGATTTTTTTTTTTTTCATTGTCTTCAGATCTGGAGCAAAGCCTAAGGTTTTAGGATGCCTGGTCTCCAGATAGCCAAGCTTTACTATAATAAGCAAATTGTACATAGAGATTAACGCTAATAGCTTCAGTGGGAAATAACATTAACTCTGCAATTGAGACAAAAACTTCATACACACAAGGAAATGGAAGGGCTCTTTATGGAATCATCCCATTTTTAGAACGAGATGACACTGAAAGATCCTGCAGACAAATTCTTAGATGAGAAAAATTAAATATGTTCTTATCAATTCATGTTGTCACCCTCATCACTTGGAGGCATTTTACCATCAGCTCTGTAGGAATGATGGAGTCAAGATACTAACTAACATGTGTCTGTTGATAAGGCTGTAAAATAACATTCACGTCTCTCTCTATTTTGTTTCCACAACACTTGGTTCACATCTTTATTATTCTGCTGCTTACGTTGTTAAGAGATGGGGTCTTGCTCTGTCACCCGGGCTGGAGTGCAGTGGTAGCATCAGAGCTCACTGAAACCTCAACTCCAAGAACCAAGCTATCCTCCTCCCTCAGCCTCCTGAGCAGCTGGGACTTCAGGTCCCACCACCACACCTGGATAGTTTTTCTGTTTTTAGTAGAGATGGGGTCTCGCTCTTGCTCAGCCTGGTCTTGGACTCCTGGGCTCGAATAATTCTCTTGTGTCAGTCTCCCAGTGTGCTGGGTTTATAGGCCCAACCCACTGTGCCTGGCTTATTTTACTTCTTGTTTGAGGCATACTTGGAACCACAAGAAACAAGACCTGTGGAAATAAAGTTTCCCATTGACACATCATTTGGGGGAAACAACGTCCCCCTGAAACCCCTAGCTCTAATTAAATCAGTAATAATAACCCATATAATGGAAATTTTTATTTTATCAGTTTCCCCCAGGACTCTTCAAGCCAAATAGCATCAGAGTCACAAGTGTTAGCTGTAGAAACAAACTAGGCTAAGACCCTGGTTCTTCAATTTCCTGGTCACAGGACCTCAGGAAAGTTACTTGGCCTTTACATGCCTCATTGTCTTTAAAATTAGGATGATATTTTCTGCCTCATAAACTTACACTGAGGATTAAATGAGCAAACACATAATTCATATTAAGCTCTATACAAGTCTATGAAACTATTCTTGACAATGAATAGAAGGAATGACATACAAAGGGAATCTGGACATTCTAACCATGGCAAAAAAAACATTTTAATAATTTATCCAGAGTGTTCAGAATTTAGTCATCATTTCCTTGTTTGAGAAGTTGACCATCTTCCCTGAGGACACAGATATGTCTCGATTCTGTGCATGCAAAGTGAAGGACAGACATTCTCTAGACTGCAAGTTGGCCCATGTCATCAACCTCTGTGAGGCCACTTGCCTGCTGACCTTTTCCCAGCTAACACTCTTCCATTTAATACTCATACATTCACATGATGTCATATTTCTTATTCACTTGTCTGCCTCCAAGGTAGATTCTGTGTTCCATGGGGCAGGAATCAGACTTATTTACACTGCTGTCACCACTGGGTAGTAGTGTTATTCTTGTATTTGAATAGATCTTGCATGTTGCTCTGAAATATAAATTTCTGCAGGTAGGGCCTATATCTGTTTGCAATACTAGCTCACAGTGGGCACTGTGTGGCTGTCCATTGAACCTAACTAAGTAAATGTTAAGGTTCTTTTATGATAAATCTGGACATAGTCCCAAGATTCTTAGGTGTAAGAGTCAGGATTTTCTCAATACTAATACGCAGCCAGCAGATGATCTAATGCATGCCCACATAAGAGGAAAGCTCATTTCAACTCAACTTGGGGGTAGGAGGAGTAAGGGAGGGGTAGAGGGGAGGGTGGTTGGGGACACTCCCTCTTAATGGGCACAATGTAGGGGGGTATGGCACACCTTCTGGATGGGGGACATAACTACAAGAGGGGCTCTACCTAACAAATTCAAATATTATGACTTGGTTGTTTGTATTCTCACATTAACCTAAAAAAGGTATATTTTAAAATAAATATCATAACCCCATTTATGAAGTATAAATTTAACAATGACAACAATATAAGAATTAGGGTTTTATAGTCTCATCTGATAAGAGCTCATTGGCACACAGCCCACTGGAGCAAGGTTAAAATTTTCCTTTTAAATAAAATTTAAAAAGTTTCATTTTCCTTGTTTCTATAAAAATAGTTTTTACCTGTCAATGCTTTTCTACCAAAATAAAATTATAGATTAAGGAAATGACATTTTATAAACTTCGTAAGTGAAGCGAATGTGTAGCACCAAGTGTCCCGCCGCAGCCCATCTTTGTGTCACATGCTCTAGGCAGAAATACATTTTCTAAGAGGCAAGAAACACAGGAAAAGGGGACGGGCCACTTGCACACAGTCCACACCACAGCTGTTTAACTCTGGTAACTTTGGTCCTCAGAATCTTCCAGCCCAAGTTCTGTTTCCTAATACGTGACTTCAGAACATTATCATGGATGCAGAACTCATTAGTCCTCCTTCACATATCACCAGGCGAAAGACCACAACCACCTCTGGCCAGGAATCGAGATCTGAGAGTCTCAGTGGAAGCAGCTTCAGTACAGACCTTCAGGACTGATATTGAGGAGAAGCAGAATGACCACTCCAGGGTCATGCTCAAGAACAGGTACATTTCTTCTTCAAGACTTGACTATACAAAAAGATGGACAAGGCAAGACCAAACTTCCATCCTGTGCCTGCTGGGTACGGTTCCCCAGACTATGCCCATGTTATTTCACAAATGCATGTAACAAAGACACGTAGGGACAGTTAATCCAGGCCACGGTGCAGCCTCTTTTAGTCTAGCATTTCTGAAGAGGTGTCATTGGTCAATATACAAAAAACTGAAGGCAGAAAAAATAGTTTACTATGCAAAGATACTTGTGTTTTTACATTCAGTTACTTTACTCCAAATATTTGAAACAAAGAGAGAAGTGAATATTCACTCAGGCAGAACCAGAGTGATTACTTCGGACCACTTCCAGCTGAAAAGAATTTTGCTTATATCTTGCAAGTTGAAAGCATGTTTTACTTAGGGATATGTGGTCCCAAATACAGGGTGCTATGCTAGAAGGTACTGTAATGGTTACCCCAAGGGTGTTCACATCCTCATCCCCAGAACTTGTGAAGATGTTACCATACATGGAAAAAGGGACTTTGCACATATGATTACATTAAGGTCCTTGAGATGACAATATTATTCTGGATTACCCAGGTGAGTACCCTATAATTACGAGGGCCCACATACAGGAAAGAGGGAGTTGGGAGAATCAGAGTCAGACAACAGATGTGGCAGAGAAAACAGAAGTTGTTGCAGCCAGGAGAAAAAAAATATAGGCAGCCTGTAGAAGCTGGAAAAGACAATGAGCAGATTGTCCCTTAGAGTCTTCAGAAGAAATACAGCTCTGCTAGCATGTTAGTTTTAGTCACACACGACCTATTTCAGACTTCTGGCTTCAAGAAAGATGACAATATATTTGGGTTATTTTAAGCCACTTACTTTCTGTTGATTTGTTACACTAGCAATAAAATACTAATACAGGTATTACAATTAATTTTGTGCACGTGCGTGCATGAGTGTGTGCGTGTGTGTGTGTGTGTGTGTGTGTGTGTGAGAGAGAGAGAGAGAATGTAAAACTAAGTTCCTGGGTGCTAAGAAGCCCTGGGAAAAATGGGGATACTCAAATAATCTCCCTGATAATAATGGGACACATTAGGCAAGCCTAGAATCTGAGTTTATGAAGCCAAGGGAAGACGCCAGGGCACATCGCTCCTGAGAAAAGTGCAGGGCACCTGTAAGAGGAAGGGGACATTGAGCTTTATTATTAATCATCCTTGTTCATGACTTTCAGTGATTTTTCTATAAGATGCAGGGAAAAAATTACTATTTATCAGCCAGAATGTTTGACTTTATAGAATATGCTCTAACCTACAAATATTTTATACCTACCATTGGATTATTTTTTTATCAGTCTCCATTCTTGGTTTGTCTCAAACAATGCATTCCTAAAATTACTTCTTGATTTGGTACAGGTCCAAAATGAGCACACAGATAAGAGTAAAATTGTGCCTTTGGGATTCAGCAACTTAAAATCTCAGAGAAAACAACACAAAAGATACAGAATTTTACTTTTGAAGAAACATATTTTTTAAAAGAATCATATATAAGCAACTGTGCCCAAATTACAGATAGGTTAATCTGGGCCTATGTCTTTTGTTACTGAATTTTCATATACAGACATGCTGAGGTTTATTTTGTCTTCCCCTATGTAAATTACAATGGTTAAGTGCACACTGTGAGTCAGTCAGCCTTGAGTTTACGTCCCACCTCTTGCACCTATACACACCTGGCTTATCTGCCCTGCATCACTTAATATCTCTATGCTTTAGTTTCTTCATCTATAATACAACAATGATAATGGTACCCAGCTAGTCATGTCGTTGACAGAAACCCAAGTGCCCATTAATGATGAGTGGATTAATAAAATATCATATATGTATACCATGGAGGACTACTCAACCATAAAAAAACAGTGATCTAATGCCTTTTGTAATAACCTGGATGAAACTGGAAATCATTCTTCTAAGTGAAGTTTTGCAAGAATGGAAAAACAAAAACCACGCATATTCATTGTTAAACTGGAACTGACACCCATGTGCACATTTGGTAGTTAAACTCAATGGAAAGCAAGCAAGTGGGTAGGGCCAGAAGGGAGGGATAAACTCACACCTAATTGGTACAGGGCACACTGTTTGGGTGAGGGGCACACTTGCAACTTTGACTCAAACTGTACAAAAGCAATTCATGTAACCAAACTATTTGTACAACCCCTGTAATATTCTGAAATAAAAACGAAAACAAATTGGAACTAATTATTGTAATTCGTAATTTACTCTTCTATAGAAAATATTATAATCCTACTAAGTTTCTTTGTTTTCTATTAAAACAACACTCAGTAGAGAGTTCATCGAAAAGCTCATTGAAGGGTAGTTTAAGCATTTTTATTATTAGCTATTTCATTGATATCAAGAAAAGTAAGTTACAACTATTTGCTATATTCTAGTAATAAATTACTAAGCAAGCATGTCTATAATACTTTTAATAAAAAGAACTCAAGTTATAAATGGGGGTCTTCTAAACCTTTCTTGCCCTTAACCTAATTAACTGGCCCAATACAAAACTAATGGAAATGGCCGGGCGTTGGGGTGGGCGCCTGTAGTCCCAGCTACTTGGGAGGCTGAGGCAAGAGAATCGCTTAAGCCCAAGAGTTTGAGGTTGCTGTGAGCTGTGATGCCGTGACACTCTACTGAGGGTGACATAATGAGACTCTGTCTCAAGAAATAAAAGTAAAAATTAAAATTAAAAAAAGGTAAGAATAGTTAGATTTGTATCCATGTTCCTTTCTTTGGAAATTTTTGGGATACCTCTGCGGCTCTGATATGTTTCCTTCTTTGCATTTTATCACAATTATTTGGTGCTTTTCCAATATGAGCCACATAAAAAATTCACTAGACAGATTTACTTTCTACCTGATTTGTATATTCACAGCTCACTTTTCATACTTTGAACTCTATTAGAAATTATGGTATTTACAAGTTGCTCTCCCAACTAAATTGCTTGTTCATTGAGAGAAGATGCTAATCTTACTTATTGTGAAATACTCTGCAAATATTAGGTTCTCCAAAATTTGTACATTTGAATAGATGAATGAGAATTATTTAAAAAAAAATTACTGAATTCTGAAGCATTTCCAGACCTAACTCCAGAATGGTGAACTGATAATGTTTGCTGCCTGACTGTGAACTAAATCTGAAATAGATTCTGTATCTTCTTTGAATTTCTCAGTAAAGGGTCTGTCCTCAGAACTGGTCATAGCTTGGGGCTAAACTGCATAACATACCTTTTGTTGCAAGTAGAGACAGAAATTAAGTGATAATTTACACAAAGCAATAAACAAATTCAGGATTCTCATTTTATTTCTTTTATGAGCTGATTATATACATTAAGAATATAGGCAACCCGTATTTTCATCATTCTCACTATAAAAATTAAATTAATAGATTTTCAGCACAGAGTCTATTCCTTCTCTGTTCTCAAACATCTTCCTTCCCCCATGCCCTTCCAAATCCTACTAGCCCAGATTCCACTGGACTGCTGTTTTTTCTTTTTTTTTTTTTTTTTGATGTGTTGTTGGATTCTGTTTGTTAGGATCTTATTGAGTATTTTAGCATCTATATTCATTAGTGATATTGGTCTATAATTTTCTTTTCTTGTTGGGTCTTTCCCTGGTTTGGGGATCAAGGTGATGTTTGCTTCATAGAATGTGCTGGGTAATATTCCTTCTTTTTCTATATTTTGGAAGAGGTTTAGTAGTATAGGTACTAGTTCTTCTTTAAATGTTTGGTAGAATTCTGACGTAAAGCCATCTGGTCCTGGGCTTTTCTTTTAGGGAGATTGTGTATAGTTAATGCTATTTCAGAACTTGATATAGGTCTGTTCAACATTTCCACTTCGTTCTGGCTAAGTCTTGGTAGGTGGCGTGCTTCCAGGTATTGGTCAATTTCTTTCAGATTTTCATATTTGTGAGAGTAGAGTTTCTTGTAGTATTCGTTAAGGGTTTTTTTGAATTTCTGAGGGGTCTATTGTTATTTCATCCTGACCATTTCTGATTGATGAAATTAGAGATTTTACTCTTTTTTTCCTGGTTAGGTTGGCCAATGGTTTATCTATTTTATTGATCTTTTCAAAAAACCAGCTTTTGGATTTATTGATCTGTTGTATAATTCTTTTGTTTTCAATTTCATTTAATTCTGCTCTGATTTTGGTTATTTCTTTTCTTCTGCTGTGTTTGGGGTTGAAGTGTTCTTCTTTCTCCAGTTGCTTGAGATGTTTCATTAAGTTATTAACTTCCTCTCTTTCTGTTTTCTTGAGGAAGGCTTGCAGTGCTATAAATTTCCCTCTTAGGACTGCCTTTGCAGTATCCCAGAGGTTCTGATAATTCGTGTCTTGATGTTTTGTTCCAAATATATGGTGATTTCCTTCTTAATCTCGTCTATAACCCATGTATCCTTCAGCATAAGGTTGTTTAGCTTCCATGTTTTTGTATGGGTATGCAGGTTCCTGTTGTTATTTAGTTCAACTTTTATTCCATGATGGTCTGAGAAGATGCAAGGAATGATTTCTATTTTTTTAAATTTGCTGAGGTTAGATTTGTGGCCTAGGATGTGGTCGATTTTGGAGTATGTTCCATGGGCTGATGAGAAGAATGTGTATTCAGTTTTTTGGGGATGAAATGTTCTGTAGATGTCTGTTACGTCCAGATGTTGAATGGTTGAGTTTAAATCTAAAATTTCTTTGCTTAGCTTCTTTTTGGAGGATCTGTCCAGCACTGCTAAAGGGGTGTTAAAATCTCCAACTACTATGGAAGTGGAGGAAATCGAGTTGCTCATGTCTGTTAGAGTTTCTCTTATAAATTGAGGTGTGTTGTGGTTGGGTGCATAAATATCAATAATTGAGATCTCATCATATTGAGTATTACCTTTAACAAATATGAAGTGTCCATCCTTATCCTTAAGTATTTTGGTTGGTTTAAAGCCTATTGCATCTGCGAACAGGATTGCAATGCCTGCTTTTTTCTGCTTTCCATTTGCCTGGAATATAGATGACCATCCCTTCACCTTGAGTCTATATCTGTCTTTCAATGTAAGATGTGATTCTTGGATGCAGCAGATATCTGGCTTGAGTTTTTGTACCCAGTCTGCCAACCTATGCCTCTTTAGAGGACAATTTAAACCATCCACATTAATTGAGAGTATTGATAAGCCTTTCAAGAGACCAGTGGACATTTTTAATCCTTTTGCGACTGTGGAAGTTGGAATTTGATCAAAAATTTTTTGGGTGGGTTTACTTTTGTGGTGGAGAATTACACTGGTCTTTATGGAGGATAGGTCTAAGAATGTCCTGGAGAACTGGTTTAGTTGTGGCAAATTTCTTCAACATGTGAATGTCGTTGAAGTATTTAATTTCTCCATCATAAATGAAGCTCAGTTTAGCTGGGTACAGGATCCTGGGTTGAAAGTTATTTTGTTTTAGGAGATTAAAAGTTGATGACCATCCTCTTCTAGCTTGAAAGGTTTCAGCAGAGAGATCTGCAGTTATTCTGATATTCTTCCCCTTGTAGGTAATGGTTTTCTTTCGTCTGGCAGCTTTCAGAATTTTCTCCTTCATATTAACTTTAGTGAAATTGATTATGATGTGTCTGGGGAATGTCTTATTTGGGTTCAGTCGTGCTGGAGTTCTGAAACTGTCTGCTATCTGAATTTCGGAATCTCTTGGCATGTCTGGAATTTCTCCTTCATAATCTCATGGAGAAGAGACTCTGTGCCTTGTGAAGCCACTTCATCACTTTGGGGGATCCCTATAAGACGAATATTGGTTTTCTTCAAATTATCCGAGAGCTCTCTGAGAGAGTGGTCTGTTTTTGCTCTCCATTTCTCTTCTTCTTTGAGGGTTTGGGAGCGTTCAAAAGCTTTGTCTTCAATGTCAGAAATCCTTTCTTCTGCTTGCTCCATTCTGTTACTGAGGGATTCTACTGTGTTTCTCAGATTTTGAGGGATGCAACTTCTTGTCTCAATGTGTCAAATTCTTTGGTCATTTGGTCTTTGAATCCATTGAATTCTTGAGATAACTTTTGGAATTCTAATTTGATCTTATTTGCTATCCAGATCCTGAATTCAATTTCTGACATCTCAGCTATTTATTTGGGCCTGGGGTCTTGTGCTGTTTCTGCCCCATTGATCCTTGGGGGAGTTGATCTACTCTGATTATTCATATTGTCAGAGTTTTTCTGTTGATTTCGCCTCATGATTGTTTTTCACCATTGCCTCTGGCTTTCCTCAGAGTTGGGGAGGTGTCTCTCCAAGATTAGACCCCAGCGGGATCACTCTATTGTTGCTGGATCTTTGTAGGGAGTAACCCTGTGTAGTTCCTCTGGGGCTGCTCTAGCTAGGGAGTTCTGGTTGTCTGGACTGCTGTTTTGAATGGTCATACTCTCACTTGTCAGAGAATAATCATACTTCAAGGTGATACTTTCAATAAGCAACCCAGTGAACAAAAAGATATATTTTAGCAATTGCCCTGTGAAATTGTTGAGCTATGGTTTTCCTCTGACATTACTCAAGTTATTTAAAAATTAACAAAAAATGCTTTTGCTAATTTATTGCCCAATGTCTATTAAACACTTCATTGTGAAGAGCCTGTGCTACTAAATATTTTTAAATAATTTTGCAAAAAGCACTAGGACCAATATGGTTTCAAAGCAGAGTTATCAATTACCCGTCAGAGTCTATTCTGTTTAATCACCCTATCTACACATTGATTCTTTTAGAGAATCAGTGAGCATGCAGCAACTTGCTAAGTGGAGGGAAAAATTGGAAAGTGAAAACCTTTGCATAAATATCTTTATTTTGATGCAGACAAGAAAGAAACTACGGTTGCTAAGGGCAAAATATATAAAATTGCATGTGGTTGAATGCATAATAGATTTAACAATGCCAGCTACTTAAATAACAACTTTGAAAACATGTTAAAAAGCAGCAGAAATAAAATATATATATATATATCCTGCCTCGAAAACTACCTAGATCACACTTTTCTTATAAAAACAGTAGAGGATGTGCCTCCAACAAAAATGAAAGCTTTGTTTCTTCTTGTTCGCATTTGGACTCTCCATTGATGAATAAAATATTTTGGGGAACAAAGCATGAGGGAGTCAAAATTACCAAGTTGGTTTTGTTCTCCAAAACAGTTTTCTTCTACTTTGTTTTGTAGTCTGCCAAACATAATACTTTTGGCATATATAAGGCAATCTCTTCTGAATCAGCCCCTTGAAGCTGGTTAGTGCCACTAACAGCCACTGGCAATACACATCAGAGACTTTTGTTATTGCTATGAATCAATAAGGTGAACTCATGTTTAGAATGTGCGTTTAAGAGGCCCAGTGACTCTCTCTATATACTCAAAAGATTTTAAAGATGTTGGGAAGATGTCTGAGAAGGACTCTCTGGTTTGTTGAAGGAAGATGGGATTTAGAATCAAAATCTCTTCATTGTTCTATCATTAATTCAGAGGTTGACAATATTTTTGTTTGTTTTTATAAAGGGACAGATCGGATTTTTGTGTCCTCCTCCCCTTTCTCTCTCGGCTATACAGAAACAGCCATGAGCTAGATCCGGCCCACAGATGGTGCTTACTGCCCCTGAATCCAAGTGTGCAACAGTGTTTTTAAGCAATATGGCCACTGCCCTCATGAAGCTTGAACTCTACCTGCAGAGACTGGGGATGTAAAAGCAGGGGTACCCAGGGGGACTATTGTGGCAGTTTCCTGTGGTGGGCACACCTGACCCAAACTTCAGAAATGAGGCGATTTGTGATTAAATGATTATTAAAACATAGACAGCCAAGGTGGGAAGTCTAGAGATGAACTATCTCTAAGGAGAGACGACAACCTGTAGATAGGCCCTAGAGGGAGAGAAAGCTTGGTGCAATTGAGGAGTCAGGCTCCTCTGCAGGGCTTGGAATGCTGAGAAGAGGGAGGGGAAAGGTGAGGAGAGACTTGGAATCAGTGCATGGAGGCTTTCACAGCCTCGCTAAGGAGTTTACCTCATGGGCAACAGGGTGCATTGAGGCAATTCAGGGAAGGACATGAAAGGAGCAAATCTGAATTCTTAAACTATCTCTTTGGTTACTGTATTAGTCCATTTTGTGATGCTATAAACAATATATCTGAGACCGAGTAATATATAAGGAAAAGAGGTCTATTTGGCCCCCGGTTCTGCAGACTGTTAAGAAGCATGACACTGCCATCTGCTTCTGGTGGGGGCTTCAGGGACCTTGCAGTTGAGGACAGGGAAGGGGCGCAGGTGTGTCACCTGGTGAGAGAGGAGGAGAGAAGAAAGAGGCGTCAGGCACTTTTAAACAACCAGCTCTCCTGTGAACTAATAAAGCGAGAATTCACCCCTTATCAGGGGAGAGCACAAAGCCACTCCTCAGGGACCAACCCCCAGCCTCAGACACCTGTTCCTCAGCCCCATTCAATGCCTGGCACCAGACTTCAGCCTGAGAATGGGAGGGTCCGAACACCCAAACCACAGCCTTGCCCAGGGGAGACTGAACGAGGGAAATTCAGGACAGAGGTCACAGCTGAGGATGCAGTGGTGGTGAAATAAGAGAAAAACAGCTAAATTTGAGGAGTCATAAAAACAACCACTCATCCTCTTGGCATCTACAAAACCAAACTAATGCTATTTCCTTACTGTTTGTCCCAGGAGGTTTCTGTGGGGCTCAAGTGAGGTGAGGCATGTGAAGGCAGCCAGCAGTGAGGAAGCGCTCACAAGTCACTTCTTCAGATAAGGGTAACAGTTTCCATTATTGTGATCACTTAAATTCAAATCATTAAACACTATAACTTTGACAACATTTGAGCTTGAATAACATTCACTGAGGCAAGTGGGCATTTGTCAACCCTATTTTTATCTCTTTTCCCTACACCTAGAGGCAGACAATTTGCTGGATCAGGATAGTCTGCTGATAATTTGGGGTCTTTCATAGGCCAATTCTATCTATCTGGCCCTCTTGTGCCCTCCCTAGATTTACTTTACAACTGGAAAAGTGGCAAGTAAATGATTATAAATATTCCCCAGCATTGATTCATAGGGCAAGAACTATCTTTGTTTAAGTTAGGAGAAAATATGGTAACTGCTTGGTGTAGGTTTCATGGGCATTCTGAAGGCCTGAGGGAAAAGAATGGACTTTGTTGTTTGGGCCGGGAAAAATGCTTTTGTCCTTCAGAGAGGAAAGGGAAAGGGAAGGAGATGAGTACATATGGAACAGAGAAGAGAGGATGCTGGGCACTGAAGACAGAGGAGGGAGCCAGGAGAGGAACCCAGAGGGCCACAGTTAATTCCAGCCTTAACGTGCTTACTGCAGGATAGGCCGAGACCTCCTCCCCTTCTCCTGTTTCTTGGGCTCTTTAGTACTTCCGGAAATCCGGCCTTTGCCAGCCACATTCACGAATGTTTTGGGAGGGATGGATGTTGCTGCTCATTATTTTGGTGTGGATAGAAACTGGCAAGGGACTTGGGTTTCCTGAAAGAGAGTAGCAAGTGGCAGCAGGAGCTGAAGGTGACAAAGGAGTTTGTGAACACTTGTAAATCTGCAGAGCTTGAGAAAGATCCATATTTGTGTCAACCTTGGGGTCAAGGTCATTTTAGTAACGTAGAGAACTTGGAAGAGCAAAGGACCTCTCAGCTGACATGTGGGTTGCTGATTTATCATAAATTATTAGGATGGCTCAGAATACAAGCCTTGTTTCAGATAACCAAGTCTACAGCTAAGAAGGTTTAAAACCACCTACTGATGTGGGGTGTTTGAAGATAACCGGCCAATACCTATGGTACAACTGAATTATCAGAGTGTCTATTCTTCACACTTTATTTATCATTAATATGATAGTATACCCTATTAAATGTCCAGATAAACCCAGTGTCCTGTCAGTCTGTGCTTTGTTTTTGAAAATTGTTTTATCTTTTTCTTGACATATAAAGCATAAGCAACAGATGGCATACTTTCCTTTTAGTAATTTCAGAATTACAAGTATGAACCAACATTCATGCAACTTCTAGGAAGATGATAGCTTATCACTATATTGATAGAGCAACGAAATGTATAAAATATGAATAACTGATATAACACAGGGATGCCCTTTCGTGCACACTGGAACTATAAACTATCTTTTGACATAAAAGATAGAGTACTATAATTAAACACTCATGATTTAATTACCAGGTCTACTACTACTACTAGGGAACTTAGGGAACTTATATAAGTCAATTTATTTCCCCAGGTCTTTGTTTTTTCATCTGAATAATGCAGAGTTGCCTGTATTATCCTTTAAATACCACAGGTCTATAATTTTATTTTTTATGAATTGCAATGGGAAGGCTAGAAATATGGTGTGTTCTTATGCTATTGTCTTAGTTACAGTCAGAAATTTCTAATAGCATCACAAGTTCATAGCAATATGGATAATATTACATATTAATCCCTATAAGCCCTAAGATTATAGAATAAAAGAGATGTAAAGACTCTCTTAGCATATTCTACCAAACCTCTAATCAGTATAATATGATCAATACACCTTTAATGGGGTCTTTTCTCCAGAACATCTCCCATAATAGAGAATTCATTAACATGTGACATGTATGTGCCTATTTGCTGGCATCAGGTCCGATAATTATTATAGATATAAAATATTGTACATCCATAAATAGGTCAGTAAGGTCAACTAAATCCAATGCTAATACAGAAGGAGCTGGCTTCCATCCATCTGTACCTAAAAATGCATTGACAATCAGAGCTGGATTCATACTTTTCTTTTTGTTGCTTCTAATGCAGTAGTAGATGAGAAAACAAGCATAAACACCTCAGTTTTAAGATAAAAAGAATCCCTAAAACAGCGCAGGCATTTGTCTTAAGGAAGATGTGTAAATAGCATGCTCTTATCTTTACATAGATAATACCATTCTGAAATGCCAAGCAACCCTTTTTAAGTACACTTTTGCAGCCTTTATGCATGAAAAAATTTCAGTAGCTGTAACTAAATAAAAGGCTTAAAGCTCAATACTCTCCCTCTCCCTCTCCCTCTCACTATCAGAGAAGTGTGGACTTGGATTCATTGTTCAATATGAGAGAGGTGCCAAATGCATGAAAGGACGAGCTCTGGGGGGAACAGTGCAGTCTGGGCAAGTTGCCTAAAGGAACACTTGTGTTAACCTTCATGTTGGAATTGAAAATATGAATAATTTTCTTTTCATTTTTCTTACAGATTTCAACATTAAAAACCGTCTTTGAACTTGTGTTACTGTTTTTTGTTTTTCACCAGAGCAGAAAGAGGAACAAGAGAGCAAGCTGTGGAGTCAGAAAGCCCAAAGCTTAAACCCGAGCTCAATGACTTATTTGCTATGATCATTGTGAAAATGCTTAACTAGTTTGGTTTTCAGATTTCCTACGTAAAAATTAGATATTAAAATAATAACTTCTTAAAATGAAATTCTGAGGATTAAACAAGAATAATTTCTGTAAAAGGTATATTATGTACCTTGTGTATAGATTGAATAAATTTGTTAATAAATTGAATCTATTATTATTATTATTCAGATATATTGAACACATTTAGTCAACTTTGTTGGATATATTAAGGAACCATTATATAAAATTAAGAGACTGAACTCCTAACTTTTAGATTTATAGTGCCCTCTATTTCAAGTAATATGGACAAGCAAACAGCCAAAATTACTTTGACATTATATATTTTCACAACTACGGAATTATAGGATAGTTAAGTTTCTTATATGTTGTGCAGTCCTTAGAAGCTTTAGAATAGAAAATGAGGCCACAGGACTTAGTAGTTTATTCACGGGAATGTCTGTTAAGGGCTAAGATAAAAATCTCTTTGGCCATTTATGCTGGATATTCTCTTTGCCCCTTCAAGTCTTCTCTCTGCCCCTTTTCACTCTGTTTTATATCCTGGAAAACCAACCTCAATTTTCTGTATTAATTGGTTTCCTTGTTCAATGATTTTGGCTTGAGGTCAAATATATAAAGTAGGGATTTCAGTCATTGAACTTCAGGACAGTGATCCCTGAGACGGGGACAAACACCAAGGTGAGGCCTCACATTTCCCTGTTTACTGCCACAGGAGGATTTCCAGGCTGTCCCGCTAGATGCAAACATTCCCGTGTGTGGAGGGGGATGGCAGTGGGCACCCATGACGCCCACCTGCTGGGGGAGCTGCACGGTGGGAGCTCACGGGAGGGGGCTGCCCTGAAGTCTTTAACTGAGCACCGAGAGAAGCCTAGCGGGGGATAAACAGCAAAGAAGAGTGGGCAGAATGATCTTCGGAGCTAATACAGTCTAGGAACAGTTTGTGTTTCTACCAGAGTAAAAAAGCCTCATAATTCATGGAGCATTAAATAAAGTACTCAAAATGGTATTTATTCAATAGTGAGATAAAATTAATTCTAAACAAAGGTTCCTCTGGTTCCAGCTAACAAAGCTTAAAAGCAAAGATCAAACCATATCCTAATAATTTAACTGCTCTCCAGAGGATTAAAAAAAAAAAATCCTCAAGAATACAGGAATGCAAAAAATAACCAGAACCTAACAAGGTAAAATTAAGAATATCTGCTAAGCATGAAAAAAAAAAACAGGAAAATATAAGCTATCAACCAAACAGTAGGAAGAAACTATCAAAAGATGTCAATGATAAAATTTATCCAAGGACATTAAAATAAAAGTTATTGTAGGTACAATCACTCTTCTATGGCCATGGTTTGTGCATGTGTGAGTTTAAAAAACCAAAGGTCAAAACTATTTGAGAAAAAAAATTTAAAATAACAATGAAAATATACAATTTTAAAAGAAACTCAGCACAATAACGATTTACATAGGATTTACATTGTGTTGGGTATTAGATTACTTAATTTAGAGATGATTTAAAGTGCCTGGGAGGGTATGCATTGGTTATATTGCACACACTATGCTATTTTATATAAGGAAGGAACTTGCATCTTGGGAATTGGACCTTGGATTCAAAAGATCTTGACATCAAAAGATGCTTATATGTTTCATGTTTTCAAGAAGGTAGAGAAGGTTAAGCAGGTTAGTTAGAGACATGGAATATATACATGTATACAACATGTACACATACACTGTATATATATAAAAACAGACTTCCATAGATAAAAAATATAATAGCTGACATGAAAACCGTACTAAATAGGACTGAAAACAGATTACATACTAAAGACGAAAAGATTAAGGAACTGAAGACACTACAATAGAAACAATACAAAATAAAACGCAAGGAGGAAAAGACTAAAAGTTCAATGAAAGAAAGTGTCTGTGAGCTGCAGGCAACTTCAAGGGGCCCATTGTATATGTAATTGAAGTCACTACGTAGAGAGCAGGAAAAAAATGAGAAAATAATGACTGAAAATGTCCTCCATTTGATGGAAACTATAAATCCACAAATCCATAAATCTTAACAAACCACAACTATAAGAAACTTGAAGAAAATTATACCAAGGCACATAATTTCTGAAAACTAGTAGTATCAGAAAAAAATTACAGTACGTAGAGGAAAAAGACCCACTATCTAACAGAAGAATAATATTATATGACAAAGAAGGCTTTAGCCCAAAATGAAAAGATTAATCATCAAAATTTGATCAATGTAAGTCATCTCATTAATGATATAATAGAGAAAAATTATATGATCTCAACAAATGCTGCAAAAGCATTTGAGTAAATTCAATTTATATTCATGAGAAAAACACTCACAAAATACAAACAACTAGAAATAGGAGGGGACTTCAATAAAGTAGAAATACACACAGAAGGGAAATTGCTCAATCTGAGGAAAAGCAAAAAGCTCTAGCTAACATTTACTGCTGAAAAACTGATTGTTTTATCCTAACATCAGGACCAGAATAAAGATATTCATTTATAGTATTTGTACTCAACATTGAATTAGAAATTCTAGCCATTATAATAAGACAAGTAACAGAAAGAAGTGATATAACTATTAGAAAGTTAAAAGCAAAAATATTGTTCTTCAAGGAGAAGTGTCTATATTTAGAAAATCTAATGGAATCCTCGAAAGAAAAAATAAAATGAACTAGAATTAGTAAATAAAGTTAGCTATGTTGCTGGATAGAAGGTCAATATCCAAAACATATTTTATCTTTACCAAATATCAATAAAGTCTTGAGCAATTCATCTTTAAAATATTGTTTATAATACAATAAGGAGTTGAGAAAATATGTGGAAAATCTACACACATATGTGATAAGTCAATAGTATTCAACTGGTGTGCCGTGGCACCCTGGTGTGCCCTGAAGGATCTTAGATGTGCTGTGATAAGTTTTAAAGATCATTAATTAAAATTATTGTCAAAAGTTAAAAGCAATATACCTATATTCATGTTTTTACTCCTTTTTTATCAACTTCATTTAAATGTGCCATGAGATAAAAAAATGTTGAAAAACACCGTGATAAGTTAAATTTTTCCAAAGTATGAAGTTAATGCAATTAAGGAAAGAGAGTTTTGTTTTGACAAATGGTGCTTAAATAATTAGATATTTCCAAGAAAAATAAATGATCTTTAATTCCTACCTCACTCTACAAGTAAAAATTATTTTGAGCTGGATCATAGACCTACTGGAAAAGCTATAATAATAAAGCTTCCACTATAAATTGTAGTGATTATCTTCATGATCTCGGAACAGGCAGAGATTTTGTAAGCAGATGGTTTGAGAGTTCCCAGCCCAGCCTCAGCAGCAGCACCAGAATGGCCCGGGTATAATAGTGCAACTGTTCTAGAAAAGTGTTCAGAGTTTTCTCATGAAATTAAACATAAACTTGCCCTATGATCCAGCATTCTACTATTAGATATTACTCAAAAGAAATGAATATAAATGTTTACACGAAGACTTATACAATAATATTGATAGCAGATTTAATAATAAAAGCTAATTCTAGAAGCAACCCAAATACCTATCAAGAAGTGAATGGATAAACTGTGACATATTCACAAAATGGAATACCACTTAGAAAAAATGAACTTGAATGAACTACTGATAATTCTACAAGAATAAATCTCAAAAATATCATATTTAATGAAAGAATCCAGACACAAAAGAATACATAATATTTGATTCTATTTATATGAAAAATTGAAATAGGCATAACTAATATATGGTATTTGAAGAATGATAGTTACCCCCTGAAGGTCCTAAACTGCCTAGGTCAGGGCACAGGGCAAGTTTATAGAAGAAAATTATCTCAACTTTTTCTGGAGTTGTAGTTGCACAAGTTTATTTGATTATCAAAACTCATCAAACTAGATGTTATATTTTACAACCTAGGCATTATATTTTGCCTCAAAATTGATAACTTGTTATACAGGTAAGTTTGAGAAAAGTCACATGATGCCAGAAATCCAGAGGAGATTTAAGAGTAGAGAACTATGGTCAAGGTCAAACATTTATGTCAGAGAAAAGGACACAAGGAAAAGGAAAAGACAATGAACACAATAGCACTTTGATATAGTATCAGTAAAAGTACACACCCTACTATAAAAAAAAACCCAAAACAACAGTAAAATCTTGCCATTAAATACAATAAATGAAAATTGGGAGAAACAAAGTAAAGGATAGATGAATAGGATCTAGGAGACTAAGACATTTTATATCTATCATCTATCTATCTATAGAGAGAGAACATGTTGGCATTATATATGTATTTTATATTCACATTATAAGAAAAAAGGTAAAAGAAAATAACTCTCCAGATATATATATATATACATATATATATACATATATATATCATGTATATTACGTAAAATGTAATTTTATATATTAGGATAGATATATATATAGGAGAGGGAAAGAGTCATTTTCTTTTCTCTTATTTTTTTGGAGTGATGACTCCTCAAATGTACTCTTTAGTGTTCATACTTGTTTTAAGAAAAAAATTTTTTTTTGTTTTTCCTGCTAGTTCCTCACCACAATAAATCATTGTGTAGTCATTTATGCTAAAATGGATATGTTAATTTTTTTGTTTGCATCATTTATGACACTCTTTCCCAGAAAGAGAAAAGCATCTTTACATTTGATTAAACACCTTGTGTGACTTAAGAGCAATCTTTAAGAGCATGCATCATGATACTATTTCTAGCAGTTCTGCTGATCCTGATCTCTTACATGTAAAAAGAACAAAAAAACTACAGAAGCTGGAAAGGAGGGTAGATTTGTGTTTTTGCAGTAATGTGTTTTTGAATCAATTGATAGGTATACAAAAAAATCACCATCTAAAATGAAAAACTTTTCTGCATTAAAACTGCATTTGTTATTTTGGTTTCTTGTTCTTTTTTTTTTTTTTTTTTGGCCGGGGCTGGGTTTGAACCCTCCATCTCTGGCATATGGGACCAGCGCCCTACTCCTCAAGCCACAAGAGCCACCCTGGTTTCTTGTTCTTTTAATCACCTAGACTTTCCCTTGCCTGTCACTGCACGACTGTAATGACTCAACATGAGCCAGTAAAACCCTTCCTAACATTATGGTTATGGGGTGGGGGGGCAGAAAGAGGGAAGGAGGGAGGAGGGTGGGGCCTTGGTGTGTGTCACACTTTATGGGGGCAAGACATGATTGCAAGAGGGACTTTACCTAACAATTGCAATCAGTGTAACCTGGCTTATTGTACCCTCAATGAATCCCCAACAATAAAAAAAAAAAAAAGATGGGGAAGGACATCAGTCATCCACCCTCCGCAAAAAAATACAAACTATTTTTCATAAACCAGAATACTCTATTGAGGCTTATGGGCCTATTGAAGAATTTGCAACAACATCAGGGAGCAAACATCAGAGAGTATCCATGTGATACTGGCAAACCTGAGGTGCCTGGAGATGGCTAGGACAAAAAAAAAAGGGTTAAGCTGTTGCTATCAGATACAAGGCAGTAAGCACTGTGGTCCCCACAGTCCTGCTCCACAGAGAACAATGGCATCTTTGGCCATTGAGGTTACAAATATCCATTTCTTCCAGAAAACTCTAGAGAAAGAGACAGAGTTACACACCCCTGCCTTACCCATGGATCAGATACTGGTGAACTACTTCAAGAAAGGAACCATCACCTCGCATAACCACAGCCACCCTACGAGTCCCCACACACCAGAGCTGAACTCTATGGGTATACCTGAGTGGGGAAGGGGAACGAACCAGAGCAGAAGAGATGGGGACTGAGGAAAATATAACACAAGGTGGGGTTGGGAGGTCTGACTCCGCTGATGGCTGCAGCCAGCCCCAAAACACAAAACCAGCTTTATTTCATAGTATCTTGGCAGGGTTATTTTTGGGGAAGTAACATAGACAAAAGACATATTTTTGGTTTTACAATATGATTGGAAAATGTAAATAACTTTAACAAAGGCAAATTATCCTGTTAATGGTTTCTACTCAACTTCGTTAATATATGTTAACAAGCAAAAAGGGAAAGATCACAAGGATTTCTGCATAGTTCCTAAAAGTTAACTACACAAAGAAAGATCTACTGACTTCTGGCAGAGGGAGCATGAAGAAAGGAACATGGTTGTTTTGGGAATGGAGAAGTAGTTGGGGAGTCATTCTCTGAATGCTCCCCAGGCTGTGGGGGCCCTGCCACCTCACAGCCTGCCCTGCACATACTGGGCCTGCCCATGACTCAAACACTGGAGCAATAATTCTGGCAAGCTAATTCGCACTGTGCATGACTGCACTCTAGTCACCAGCTCAGCTGCCGTGTACAGCGAGACCCCATTTTGACCCAAGAGCCACTCAGCCTGCACAAGCTTGTATACACATTACCAGGTCCCTGGCTGCCTAACAAGTATTCATTCCTCTCACATTGTTACCAAAGAAGAGTGGTTTGAGTGTTTGCGTCTCGGGCACCAGTGCCATTACTTCCTGGATCCATAGCCATAGTCCTTCCACATGTCATTGCTTCAGCCTTTATCTGGTCATGCTTCAGGCCTCAAGTCTGAACCACTCATCAGATATCAATTCCATTGCTACCACGAGCAGGCCTGAAAGTCAGACCTAGGGCCAAGAGGAATCTTCTCAGCTCTAGTTCCATAGTGGGAGAAAAAGTGATCAGAAGGACCTTAGCCTTAGGAGCCATCATCATCAAGAACTCAACAGCCCTTGCTGCCACTGCAGATATCCACTACATTGCTGCTATGGATGCCTGAAATCTTTGTTAGCACTGACCTCAGATGACAGAGCTATACAGAGACTATGCAGCTGTGCCCTTATTGGGGCCAGAACCTCTGCTCCATGCCCAGAAAGCATCCTCATATGCCCCCAGCATGGGTGGGGTGGGGGGGATTTTACATAGAGAAATTAGACTGTAAAGTCTAGAAGAGGTGACTATGGCACAAAATGTGCAGACATCAACGTAAAGTAACAAGAAACTTTAAAAAACAAGGAGCTTACAAGGGTATATGTGAAACTTAGTAAATGTGGAATGTAAATGTCTTAGCACAATAACTAAGAAAATGCCAGGAAGGCTATGTTAACCAGAGTGATGAAAATGTGTCAAACAGTCTATGAAACTAGTGTATGGTGCCCCATGATTGCATTAATGTACACAGCTATGATTTAAAAAAAAAAAAAAACAAGGAGCTATA
Source organism: Nycticebus coucang (assembly GCF_027406575.1). Lineage (NCBI taxonomy): Eukaryota > Metazoa > Chordata > Mammalia > Primates > Lorisidae > Nycticebus > Nycticebus coucang. Next base: position 3,191,317 of record NC_069799.1, on the reverse strand, counting down.
ACACCATTGAGAGACACAATAATTTTCCAGTAGTTATCCCTAAGGAAAGGGAGACATATAAACTGCCTAAACAATAAATCAAAACAATAAATGATTGTTTTAAAGAAGCTCAGGGCAGGGCCAGGTGCAGTGGTTCATGCCTATAATCCTAGCATTGTAGGAGGCCAAAGCTGGTGGATCACCTGAGCTCAGAAGCTTGAGACCAGACTGAACAAAAGTGAGACCCTGTCTCTAAGAAATAGCCAGGTGTTACAGCAGGCACCTATAGTCCCAACTACTTGGGAGGCTGAGACAAGAGGATCGCTGTACCCAGGAGGTTGAGGTCGTTGTGAACTATCACATCATGGCACTCTACCGAAGACTACAAAGTGAGCCTCTGTCTCAAAAATAAATAAAAATTAGCCGGGCATTGTGGTGGGTGCCTATAATCCCAGCTGCTCGGGAGGCTGAGGCAGGAGAATCGTGCAAGCCCAAGAGCTGGAGGTTGCTGTGAGTCCTGTGACGTCATGGCACTCTACTGAGGGAGGTAAAGTGAGACTCTGTCTCTACAAAAAAAAAAAAAAAAAGAAAGAAAGAAAGAAATGCTAAAGGAAAAACAAAAGGAAAAAACACATCTGTCAACCAAGAGTACTTTACTGGGGAAATCTGCCCTTCAGAAATGAAACAGGGATAAAGACTTTCTCAGGCAAACAAAAGGTGAGGCACTCAACACCTCTAGATCAGTTTTATAACAAGTGCTAAAAGGAGTCCTTCAAGTTAAAAGAAAAGAATACTAATCAGTAACATGAAAACATAGGAAAGTGCAAAACTCACTGGTAAAAGGAAGCACAACGGACCCTTGAACAAGATAGGTTTGAACTGCATTGGTCCAGATACATACATTTTTTTCAATAAATAGAGAAATTTTTGAAGATTTGCAACAATTTGAAACACTTGCAGATAAAGTATGTAGCTTAGAAATATTTTTTAAAAATAAGAAAAAGTTAGAAATGTCTCTCTAAATATATAGAGAGACACTAATCTATTGGTGTGTTAATTAACAGTTTATGTTTATTGGTAAGAAAGTAGGCAACAGCAGTTAGGCATTTGGAGAGTCAACAGTTACACACAAATTTCAGCTGTGTAGGGTGTGGGTAGCCCTAATCCCTGCATTATTCAAGGGTTCATTGTACACAGTCAAATTAAGAATGCTTTGACATTGTAATGGTGGTAAGGAAATCAGTTATATCTTTGTCAAAAGACAAAAGTATTAAAGTATGAAAAATAATACTAGGTATAATAATTTAAGGAGTATAAAATATAAAGAGATATTATTTTGTGACATCAAAAACATAAAATGTGGAGAGATGGAATAAAAGTGTGGAGTTTTTCTTTATGCAATCAAAGTTAAGTTCTTATCTGCTTAAATAACCTATGATCACTACGAGATGTCTCATGGTCACCACAAAGTAAAAATCTATTGTATTTGTACAAAAGATAAAATGTAAGAAATCAAAGGATACCAGTAGAGAAAATCATCTAATTACAAAGAATGACAGCAAGCATGGAAGTGAAGTAGAAACTTCCAAACACATTTTATTAGTCCAGCATTACCTGGATACCAATGCCAGGAAAAAAACTCTACAAAAATAAATAACTAAATAAAATTGCAGGCCAATATCTTGATAATTATAGATGCAAAAATTCTCGACAAAATATTACCAAATCAAAATCAATAGCACATTATAAGGATCAGTCATTTCAATCAAGTGAAATTGATCCCTGGGGTGCAAGGATGGTTTAGCATATGATAATCAATAAATATGAAAGCCTAGATTAACAGAATGAAGAACAAAACCATTTGATTACCTCAGTAGGTAAAAGGTTTTCAACAAAATTCAACTTCCTTTCATGATAAAAACTCTCAGAAAGCTAGGTATAGATTAGAAGGAACGTACTTAACACAACAAAAGCCAAATACCAGCCCGTATCTAACATTATAATCAACAGTGGAAAGATGAAAGCTCTTCCTCTAAGATCAGGAACAAGACAAGATACCCATTCTCATCACTTCTGAAAGCGGAAGTTCTTTTTAGAGAAATTAGGTAAGAGAAAGAAACAAAAAGTCATCTAAATCAGGAAAAAAGATGATAAATTTTCTGTTTGCAAAACATAATCTTATATATAAAAAACCCTAAACATGCCACCAAAAACTGTTAGAACTAATTAAGTTCAGTAAAGTTGCACGTTACAAAATCACATACAATGATCAGTAGCATTTCTATACACAAACATCAAACTATTTGAAAAAGGAATAAAGAGAAATTTCATTTATAATAGTTATTAAAAAATAACACTTTAGAATAAATTTAGCCAAAGAAATGAAAGATAATAGACCCTGAAAACTATAAAACATTGATGAAAGAAACTGAAGAAGGTACAAATAAATGAAAATATATGTTGCGTTTATGGATTAGAAGACTTAATAGTGTTAAAATGTCTGATATACGGGGTTCCTCCATTTAGGGCTGGACAGAGACCCCCATTTTCTAGGCCTGTATAAGCTCAGCAATCAGTCTCATCACAGGTCCCATCTTTAGGCACAAATAGGCCCTTTCTGGATGCATCCTCTGGGCTCCTGCAAGGTCATGAAAAAAGCATCCTGAGGGGTTCTGGGCAGTTCCTCCTGGAGTAGAGAGCACACACCCTGCTCCCTTTCCTAGGACAAGAACTGCAAAGACATTTCTTTGTTAATTTTAGGATAATTTTCTGCCCACAGACCTCTAGCCAGTTATGACATACTTTCCCAAATGCCCTGCACATTGGATAGGAAAAGCAGCGTTTACACCCCCAATACTGAAGACACAGGCTGGGAGTGGGGGGGTTCCAACTTGGGTTCCTTCATCTCCACTGCTCAAGGTTCTGTTCCCCTCTTTTGCCTGTCAATCTTTCCATCAATGAACACTGTCCTGTCACTTACTTCCATAGTCCGTGGGTTCATTCTTCAAATCTCTGAGATCTAAGGACTCAGCAGAGAGAAATTCCAGCAACATGTCCATACTATTCAAAGTGATCTACAGATTCAATATAATCCCTATCAGAATACCAATGGCATTTGTTTTACAGAAATAGAAAAAAAGTTCTAAAATTCACATGGAATCACAAACAACCTTGAATAGGCAAGGCAATATCAGGCAGAAAGTACAACACCAAAAAAGCATTATACTACCTGATTTAAAAATCTAATACAAAGCTATCATAATCAAAACAGCATAGTAACATGAAATTAGACACACAGACCAATGAAACAAAATAGAGATCTCAGAAATAAATCCATGCACTAATGGTCAATTGAGTTTTGGCAAATATAGTAAGTACACAATGGAGAAAACACAGTCCAATAAATTATGCTTGTGAAATTGAATATTCAAATACCAAAAAATTAAATTAGACCTTTATCTCACATCGTATACAAAAGTCAACTCAAAATGGATTAAAGACTTAAACAAAATACCTAAAACTGTAAAACTACAAGAAGAAGACATAGTGGAAAAGCTCCAGGGCATTGATCTAGAAAAGGACTTTTTGGATATGGCCCAAAAGGCACAGGCAACAAATGCAAAAACAGGCAAATGGAGTCACATCAAACTAAAAAGCTTTCACTCAGCAAATGAAATAATCAACAGTGTGAAGACACCATTTATGGAGTGGGTGAATATATTTGTGAACCATACATATGATAAAGGGATAATATGCAAAATATATGAGAAATTCAAACAACTCAGTGGTAAGAAAACAAATAACCAAATTAAAAAATGAGGAAAAGACCTGAATAGACGTTTCTTAAAAGAAGCCATACAGATGGGCAACAGGCATATAAAAACGTACTCAATTTCACTAATCATCAGGGAAATGCAAATTTAAACCACAATGAGATGTCACTTCACACCTGTTAGAATGGCTGTTATAAAAAAAGACAAATGGCTGTGCAGAAGTTTTTTAATTTGAGCAGGTCCCAGTAGTGTATTTTTGAAGCTGCTTCAATTGCCCCGGGGGTCCTCTTCATAAAATACTCGTCCAGACCGATTTCTTCAAGGGGTTTCCCTGCACTCTCTTCTAGTATTTTTATAGTTTCATGTCTTAAGTTTAAATCTTTAATCCAGTGAGAGTCTATCATAGTTAATGGTGAAATGTGTGGGTCTAGTTTCAGTCTTCTACAGGTTGCCAGCCAGTTCACCTAGCACCATTTGTTAAATAGGGAATCTTTTCCCCACTGAATGTTTTTAATTGGTTTGTCAAAGATCAAATAACAGTATGTAGCTGGATTCATCTCTTGGTTCTCTATTCTGTTCCAGACATCTACCTCTCTGTTTTTGTGCCAGTACCATGCTGTTTTGATCACTATCCATTTATAGTGGAGGGAGGGTGATTGGTGGGATTACACCTGTGGTGCATCTTACAAGGGTACATGTGAAACTTAGTAAATGTAGAATATAATTGTCTTAACACAATAACTAAGAAAATGCCAGGAAGGCTATGTTAACCAGTGTGATGAAAATGTGTCAAACTGCTTATAAAACCAGTGGATGGTGCCCCATGATCACATTAATGTACACAGCTATGATTTAATATTAATAAAAAAAAAGATTAAAGAAAAAAAGACAAATGGTGTGGGGCAGCACCTGTGGCTCAAAGGAGTAGGGCGCTGGCCCCATATGCCAGAGGTGGCAGGTTCAAACCCAGCCCCGGCCAAAAACTGCAAAAAAAAAAGAAAAGGAAAAAGACAAATGGTATGTGTTGGTGAAGATGTGGAAATGTAAATTGGTTATAATGTAAAATGTAAAAACAGTGTTAAGGTCCTGAAAACATTAAAAGTAGAACCACTACATTATCCAGCAACCCCACTGCTTGGTAAATATCCAAAGGATCTGAAATTTGTATGTTAAAGAGATATCGTACTCTCATGTTCATTACAGCCAGCATTATTTACAATAGCTGAGACATGGAGTCAACGTAAGCATCTGTCAATGGATAATGGAAATGTGACATATATATACAATAGCTACCATTCAGTGCTATAAAAAGAAGTGTTTGCATTTGAATCGACATGAATGAACCAAAAGAACATTAAGAGGAATAAGCCAAGCACAGAAAAAGTAATTAATGCTCCACAATCCCCAGAACTAATGTGTGGGGTTTACAGAAGAGTCAATCTCACAGACACAGAAAGTAAAATAGTGGTTACCACAGGTTGGGGGGAGTGAGGAAATTGAGGAGATTTTGGCCAAAGGACACAATTTTAGTTAGAGGGAAGAAGTTCAAGAGACCTCTTATACATCATGGTGACTATGGTTAATATTATGTTGTATACCTAAAAACTGCTAATGGTAGATTTTAAGTGTTCTCAGCACAAAGTAAAGTAATCCATTTTAAGTAAAGTAAGCATGTAAAGTAATCCATTTACTAAAGATCTTTTTTTAGTCCTTTCACACTGTATACATAAATGAAAACATCATATTGAATATCATAAATATGTATAATATTTAACTGGCAATTAAAAAATAAACGATAAGGGTTTTTTTTTCCTTTGCCAGTCCCTTCAATAAATTCAATATCAATAATGATATAGTTTCTATTACCTTATCATTGCAGATTCTTAATCTCAGAGCGAATGACTTTACTTTCCAAGTGTTAACTTTTGTGTATATTTCTCCTGACTTCCTTTGTGAAGATTAACTACATTTCTTATGTGTGGCAGTTATCACACTAAATTGCATGTAACTAATTATATTAGTTCCCACTGTTAAGCTATTACCAGTTGGAACTATTTAATTAGCAAAAATGCATATCCTCAAAAACATAGTGTCCATTTTTCCCTTCTAAGTCCACTTTTCATACTCAGAATTTCAGTCCCTCTCATCTCCCTATTCTTTTGATTTTTTTAAAATTAGAAACAAAGGGGAGGAGACAAGATGGCTGACTGAAGCCAGCTTTCCACAGAGGCTCTCATCCAGTAGGAGAGTTGGAGGACAGGAATTCCGCAAGTGGCCTGGTGGATTTGAGCTGCACTGAGAGAAAGGGTTGAGGAGCACGCGTCAACCCTGCTGAGGTGAGCTGCGAACACAAGGATGCAAGCAGGGGGTACGGAATCCATCACCAAGCGGACGGGAGTCCCCTCCCCCATGAGAATGGCTCGGAGTGCCCCAGGAACAATCAGGTAGAGTTCAGGGGTCCTCCCACTACACTCCACGGGAGAGACCCTCTAAAAACTTGACCTGCCTCCCCTACTAGGGTGCCATGGCGTCCTCCTGCCAGGCATAAAACTGTATAAACTGTATGTGGTCTCTGCCTGGAATTCTGAGCTCCCAGCGCTCCCCTTCACTCACACTGAGGTCTGGAGGCCAGTCCCAGTTGGCGAAGAGGAGACCTCACCGGAGTGGCGGTTCCCTGAGGCACAGTGCGACAGCTGTCTTTTGGTGACAATACGGCCAGGCATAAAACTGTGTAAAGCTGTGTGTGTTCTCTGCCTGCAACCCCAGGCTTGCAGCACTCCCGGCACTCCCCTCTACTCTCGCTCCAAGGTCTGGAGGCCTGTCCCCCAGGGGTCCAGACACTTGGGCGATTGCTCGAGGGGTGTAGACAGTGCTGGACTGCAGCCAGTCGGTGCAGACTCTGGGGTACGGGAGCGAAGAGAGGACAGTTGGCTTGAAGGGAGCTACACGGGACCAGCGGTTGCCTGAGCCATAAAACAGCAGCCCTCTTTTGCTAGCAATATGGCTCATTACCGAATATTCTGAAGCCACACCCCCTGTCTCCCTGGGCAACCAGAGACTCTGAGTATAGGATTTGCCTGAGGCAACTCCAACTTCCAAACTGGGGAAACTCCAAGGGTGGGGCTGACCCAGAGGTCCGCTTTACTGAACCCAGGACGCATCTGGCCCTCAGGGGATCGTCAGCCTATAGACAATACAAGAGCAGGGACAGGCTGTATTGGAACTCAATTCAGCTTCTCTTCTGCAGGGGAACCGCAGAGTTGTTCTGTTCTGTTCTGTCAGTAACATTGATCGGGGGAAAGAATGGACCTGAGTGAAGGCCCCCCAACCTTCATTGGGTGCCCGAGGTTGTCAGGCCTCACCTCCTCCTGCTGGAGAGAGGCAGAGTGCAGTGGCCTGGCAGACTTCCTTGTGATTCAGGCAGGTGCAAACTCCTGGAGTACCGATTCACTGCAGGCAGCTGGGATGGCCAGCTGCGGGGCTGTCAGTGACTGGGTGTGACAGTGATACAGGGTGGGGAAGGAGGCAGCAGCCTTCCCAGACTGATCTATTGGCTGGGTGGCTCCTCCTGACTCCATGCAGCACTGGAGCAAGCCACACCAGAGTAGTCACCAGACCCCTGTGGTCCAGTTCCCAGAGACCTCTTGAGCTCTCTCACCCAAGACAGGTGCACACTGAGACAGTTGATTTGGACTTTTTGAACTGAACCAATCACCTGAGGAAAAATCGGGTGGTGCCCTGGGTGCACAGTGGTAGGAAGGTTTTATTTTTCTTTTCCAATTGTTTGCCCGTGGGGGGTGGAGTGACTTAATTGCTGATATTTCTCCACAGCTGAGACTTCAATCCAGAGTGTCTGTTTCACTAGGGTGGAACAGAAACCAGCTGAAAATAAGACAGAACCACTTAGCCCCACCACACCAGACAGGGCCCCAGTTTCTCAGGTCACAACACTGTACAGGCCCTCGACAAAGTCCCAGGGGAAAAAATCAACCATGGGGTGGAATCAGTGGAAAAACTCTGGTAACATGAATAATCAGAATAGATCAACCACCCCAAGGAAAGATATGGCAGATGTAATTGAAGATCCCATTCATAAACAACTGGCTGAGATGTCAGAAATCGAATTCAGAATTTGGATTACAGACAAGATTAACAAAGTGGAAATAGGAATTCGAGGAGAAATTCAAAAGTTGTCTCAAGAATTTAATGAATTTAAAGACAAAACCACCAAAGACTTAGACACACTGAAGCAAGAATTTGCAGCCCTCAAAGATATGAAAAATATAGTAGAATCCCTCAGCAACAGAATGGAGCAAGCAGAAGAAAGGATTTCTGACATCGAAGATAAAGCCGTTGAATGCTCCCAAACTCTCAAAGAGGAAGAGAAATGGAGAGCAAAAATGGATCATTCTCTCTGAGAGTTCTGGGATAATTCGAAGAAGGCGAATATCCGAATCACTGGAGTTCCAGAAACAGATGAAGTGACCTCGCTGGGCACAGAGGCCCTTCTGCATGAAATTATGAAAGAGAATTTTCCAGACATGCCTAGAGATTCTGAAATTCAGATAGCAGCCAGCTTCAGAACCCCAGCACAACTCAACCCCAATAAGACATCCCCCAGGCATATCATAATTAACTTCACTAAAGTTAATATGAAGGAGAAAATTCTCAAAGCAGCCCGGCGAAAGAAAACTATTACGTACAAAGGAAAGAATATTAGAATGACGGCAGATCTCTCTACTGAAACTTTTCAAGCCAGAAGAGGGTGGTCACCGACCGTTAGTCTCCTAAAGCAAAATAACTTTCAACCCCGGATCTTGTATCCAGCTAAACTGAGTTTCATTTATGATGGAGAAATTAAATACTTTAATGACATTTACCCGTTGAAGAAATTTGCCATAACCAAACCAGCTCTTCCGGATATTCTCAGACCTATTCTCCATAATGAACAACCCAACCCTATACCACAAAAGTAAACTCACTCAGAAACTTCGGATCAAACTCCAATTTCCACACTGGCGAAAGGATTAAAAATGCCAACTGGACTTTTGAAAAACTTGATAACCTAAAACATCACCAGAGTTATCAATATTCTCCATTAATGTGAACTGTTTAAACTGTCCTCTAAAGAGGCATAGGTTAGCTGACTAGATACAAAAACTCAGGCCAGATATCTTCTGCATACAAGAGTCACATCTTAACTTAAACGACAAATACAGACTCAGGGTGAAAGGATGGTCATCCATATTTCAGGCAAATGGTAATCAGAAAAAAGCAGGTATTGCAATTTTATTTGCAGATACAATAGGCTTTAAACCAACAAAAGTAAGGAAGGACAAGAATGGTCACTTCATATTTGTTAAGGATAATACTCAATATGATGAGATCTCAATGATTAATATCTATGCACCCAACCAGAATGCACCTCAATTTATAAGAGAAACTCTAACAGACATGAGCAACTTGATTTCCTCCAGCTCCATAATAGTCGGAGATTTCAACACTCCTTTGGCAGTGTTGGATGGATCCTCCAACAAGAAGCTGAGCAAAGACATCTTAGATTTAAACCTAACCATCCAACATTTGGATCTAGCAGACATCTACAGAACATTTCATCCCAACAAAACTGAATACACATACTTCTCATCAGCCCATGGAACTTACTCCAAAATCGATCACATCTTAGGTCAAAAGTCTAACCTCAGTAAATTTAAAGGAATAGAAATTATTCCACGCATCTTCTCAGACCACCATGGAATAAAACTTGAGCTGAGTAACAACAGGAATCTGCATACTGATACGAAAACATGGAAGTTAAATAACCTTATGCAACAGGAATCTGCATACTCATACAAAAACATGGAAGTTAAATAACCTTATGCAACAGGAATCTGCATACTCATACAAAAACATGGAAGTTAAATAACCTTATGCGGAATGATAGCTGGGTCAGAGATGAGATTAAGAAAGAAATCGCCAACTTTTTGGAACAAAACAACAATGAAGACATGAACTATCAGAACCTCTGGGACACCACAAAGGCAGTTCTAAGAGGAAAATTTATAGCACTGCAAGCCTTCCTCAAGAGAATGGAAAGAGAGGAAGTAAACAACTTAATGGGACATCTCAAGCAACTGGAAAAGGAAGAACATTCCAATCCCAAATACAGTAGAAGAAAAGAAATAACCAAAATTAGAGCAGAATTAAATGAAATTGAAAACAAAAGAATAATACAACAGATCAATAAATCAAAAAGTTGGTTTTTTGAAAAGGTCAATAAAGTAGATAAACCTTTGGCCAACCTAATCAGGAAAAAAAGAGTAAAATCTCTAATTTCATCAATCAGAAACAACAAAGACAAAATAACAACAGACTCCTCAGAAATCCAAAAAATCCTTAATGAATATTACAAGAAACTGTATTCTCAGAAATATGAAAATCTGAAGGAAATTTACTGATACTTGGAAGCACATCACCTTCCAAGACTTAGCCAGAATCAAGTGGAAATATTGAACAGGCCCCTATCAAGTTCTGAAATAGCATCAACCATACAAAACCTCCCTAAAAAGAAAATCCCGGGACCAGATGGTTTCACGTCAGAATTCTACCAAACCTTTAAAGAGGAATTAGTACCTATATTACTCAACCTGTTCCAAAATGTAGAAAAAGAAGGAAGACTACCCAACACGTTCTATGAAGCAAACATCACCCTGATCCCCAAACCAGGAAAATACCCAACAAGAAAAGAAAATTATAGACCGATATCACTAATGAATATATATGCAAAAATATTCAACAATATCCTAACAAACAGAATCCAGCAACACATCAAAAAAATTATACATCATTACCAAGTTGTTTTATCCCAGGGTCTCAAGGCTGGTTCAATATACGTAAATCTATAAATGTAATCCAGCACATAAACAAATTAAAAAACAAAGACCAGGGCGGCACCTGTGGCTCAGTGAGTAGGGCGCCGGCCCCATATGTCGAGGGTGGTGGGTTCAAGCCCAGCCCTGGCCAAACTGCAACAAAAAAATAGCCAGGCCTTGTGGCGGGCACCTGTAGTCCCAGCTGCTAGGGAGGTGGAGGCAAGAGAATCGCGTAAGCCCAAGAGTTAGAGGTTGCTGTGAGCCGTGTGACGCCACAGCACTCTACCTGAGGGCGGTACAGTCAGACTCTGTCTCTACAAAAAAAAACAAAAAAAAAACAAAGACCATATGATTCTCTCAATCGATGCAGAAAAAGCTTTTGATAATATCCAGCATCCCTTCATGATCAGAACACTTAAGAAAATCGGTATAGAAGGGACATTTCTTAAACTGATAGAGACCATCTACAGCAAACCCACAGCCAATATCATATTGAATGGAGTTAAATTGGAATCATTTCCACTCGGATTAGGAACCAGATAAGGCTGCCCATTGTCTCCATTGCTTTTTAACATTGTAATGGAAGTTTTAGACACCGCAATTAGGGAAGAAAAGGCGATCAAGGGTATCCATATAGGGTCAGAAGAGATCAAACTTTCACTCTTCACAGATGATATGATAGTATATCTGGAAAACACTAGGGACTCTACTACAAAACTCTTAGAAGTGATCAAGGAATACAGCAGCATCTCAGGTTACAAAATCAACATTCATAAATCGGTAGCCTTTATATATACCAACAATAGTCAAGTTGAAAAAACAGTTAAAGACTCTATCCCATTCACAGTAGTGCCAAAGAAGATGAAATATTTGGGAATTTATCTAACAAAGGACGTGAAAGGTCTCTGTAAAGAGAAGTATGAAACTCTAAGAAAAGAAATAGCTGAAAATAGTAACAAATCGTAAAACATACCATGCTCATGGCTGGGAAGAATACACATTGTTAAAATGTCCATACTACCCAAAGCAATATATAATTTTAAGGCAATCCCTATTCAAGCTCCACTGTCATACTTTAAAGATCTTGAAAAGAACAATACTTCGTTTTATATGGAATCAGAAAAAAACCTCAAATAGCCAAGACATTACTCAGAAATAAAAACAAAGCAGGAGGAATTATGCTACCAGACCTCAAACTATACTACAAATCGATAGTGATCAAAACAGCATGGTATTGGCACAAAAACAGAGAAGTAGATGTCTGGAACAGAATAGAGAACCAAGAGATGAATCCAGCTACATACCGTTTTTTAATCTTCGACAAGCCAATTAAAAACATTCAGTGGGGAAAAGATTCCCTATTTAACAAATGGTGCTGGGTGAACTGGCTGGCAACCTGTAGAAGACTGAAACTGGACCCACACCTTTCACCATTCACTAAGATAGACTCTCACTGGATCCAAGATTTAAACTTAAGACATGAAACTATAAAAATACTAGAAGAGAGTGCAGGGAAAACCCTTGAAGAAATCAGTCCGGGTGAGTATTTTATGAGGAGGACCCCCCCAGGCAATTGAAGCAGCTTCAAAAATACACTACTGGGACTTGATCAAACTTAAAAGCTTCTGCACAGCTAAGAACACAGTAAGTAAAGCAGGCAAACAGCCCTCAGAAAGGGAGAAGATACTGGCAGGTTATGTCTCCAACAAAGGTTTAATAACCAGAATCCACAGAGAACTCAAACGCATTAGCAAGAATAGAACAAGTGATCCCATCACAGGCTGGGCAAGGGATTTGAAGAGAAACTTCTCTGAAGAAGACAGGCACATGGCCTTCAGACATATGAAAAAATGCTCATCATCTTTAATCATCAGAGAAATGCAAATCAAAACCACTTTGTGATACCATCTAACTCCAGTGAGACTAGCCTATATCACAAAATCCCAAGACCAGAAATGTTGGTGCGGATGTGGAGAAAAGGGAGAACTTTTGCACTGCTGGTGGGAATGCAAATTAATACATTCCTTTTGGAAAGATATATGGAGAACACTTAGAGATCTAAAAATAGAGCTGCCATTAAATCCTGTAATCCCTTTACTGGGCATATACCCAGAAGACCAAAAATCACATCATAACAAAGATATTTGTACCAGAATGTTTCTTGCAGCCCAATTCATAATTGCTAAGTCATGGAAGAAGCCCAAGTGCCCATCGATCCATGAATAGATTAATAAATTGTGGTATATGTACACCATGGAATATTATGCAGCCTTAAAGAAAGATGGAGACTTTACCTCTTTCATGTTTACATGGATGGAGCTGGAACATATTCTTCTTAGTAAAGTATCTGAAGAATGGTAGAGAAAGTACCCAATGTACTCAGCCCTACTATGAAACTAATTTAGGGTTTTCACATGAAAGCTATAACCCAGTTACAACCTAAGAATAGGGGGAAGGAGGAAAGGGAGGGGAGGGAGGGGGGGAGGTGGGTAGAGGGAAGGGGATTGGTGGGATTACACCAGCTGTGCATCTTACAAGGGTATATGTGAAATTTGGTAAATGGTCTGTGAAGCTAGTGAATGATGCCCCATGATTATATCAATGTACACAGCTATGATTTAATTAAAAAAATAAATAAATAAAAAATAAAAATAAAATTAGAAACAGAAACCTTGTAAAGGACGAACGAACATAAATAGGGAATCAGACAATTGCTACATCAAAATATTAAGCAATAACAATAATAATGCAAAGAAAGTAACATTCACATTGTCAAATAAGAGTATGTCTATTATAGAATGCTTTGACTCTGAGATTCAGTATGGAGTCATCAGTGAACTTCTTTTTTTTTTAAGTATCAAAAAAAAGACAACCAATATTTATAAATAAAAGTAAAAGATAATTTCAAAAAAACAGATCATGCTAAGTCTTGTAGACAACAGAAAAAAAAAGAAATAAATTAAATTCATTCTACTTGATCTGGATACCCCTGATATTAAAGTTGAAGAAAATATATTATTATAAAGGAGAAATTACAAACATATGTCACTTATAAATGAGGATACAATATCCTAAACAATATATTAACATGTTGAGTTAAAAATTAATGTTTAACTAATATACTTTGGTTAAAATTCATCTCCTTATTCTTTATAAGTGAGCCCCACTTTTACTACTACTATCCAATATGGATACAATTATTGTTAAAGGGAGGGACATCATGTGGTGTGGGAAAGTCACCTGAAGAGCAGGTCCCTCCTGCTCCATACTGGTGATACTGTTTTGGTGAATTCACTATAATTCAGTCACTGTTTCACTATGTTTAGTTTCAGAAACTTATCTGTTTGGGTTTATTAAACTGATCCTATCCAAATAACATCAAATCTACATTTACATTAATCTTATGTTTTTAACTATGGTCCCTGAGGTTGTATAGAAGATGCCTTCTATTAGTGGGTCTTTTTGTACCAAAAAGGCTGTAAAGCTAAGATCTCTTGCTTCTGCTATTAATAATAGTAACAGTAGTAATAATAATACTGCTATGATGATCCCTAGTCTTTATCTAGCAGTTTTTGGGCACCAGGCACTATTCTAAGCATTCAACATTTAATCCTCACAACAATATCATATAGTAGTGTCTAATAATTTCTCCATTTTACAAAGACTGAGGCACAGAGAGGTGCAATATAATGTACAGGTAGAATTTAAACCCAGAAACTTTGGCTTTCAGCTTCAAAGACTTAATCATTGTGTACAAATACCTCTTGATTGTATATTCTACCTCATGGATTAGGGTCAGAAATAAGGGCAGGACAGAGACAGAGCACATAGGAATCCATCGCACTGATGCAGATGACAGCAAGTGCAGTCAGCATTCCAGATTGGATGGTCCTCTGCAAGGGCAGTGGTGGTGTTACTAGCCCTGTGGAAACAATGTTACTCCCTGCCCCGAGAGTGGTCCCTAGAAGCTCACCGCAGTCTGCTTTTCTAGCTCTCTCACAGACTTGAACAAAGCTAGAGCCGTGTCTGTTTTTTCCTGATTTCTAACTGATACCACGAATTGGGAAATAGCAATTGAAAATGGCAGCAACATCAAGAAATAAGGTAGGTGTCTTACCACAGAAAATTCCAGGGACTGCTATGAACGATGGGATTAACGGTGTTGCTTTCCTACCAAAATTTATTTTCACAAATCACCTCAAAGTAGCTGCCTTTACCTGTAAAAGAGGGTTAAAGAACAGAAAAAAGCAGGAAAACTGTGTAAAACAATGATTTTCGTGTATTGAATATCGGGCAATGAAGAAACATAATCCCCGAAAAAGAGTTTACTGTTTTGAATAAGTTTCCAGCCTATTGCCTGGGGAAAAGGAGCCCTGTCAAAGCCTGATGGAGCCCCTTAGTTGAGGAGATGGAGTTGGGAGTCTGGGGAGACATAGGCTTCTAGTGTTACCAGGACAGACTACCGGAGGAGACAGGACTGTGCGAATAGAAAACCCTGGAGACCTTCAAAGGCTTACCCTTGAGTGTTCAGCTGAAGACTAACCAGAGCAGGAAGGAGGAAAGTGACAGAGTGAGGAAAGAACAACCATCAGGTTAAAAGTAACAGTGCCCAGCACAGGGACTGTTAACTTAAACACTTTAAATACAACTGTGCATTTAAATTTAAACAATTTTATACAATTTAAACAATAAACTGTTTAAACAATTTAAATGCAATTGTTTAAACACAAGCACTGGGAACAGTGCTTGTTTCAGGTCCATCTAGAGCACCTCATGCTCTCTAGAACACTGCATAGAGTACATGGAAGCATTTGGCCTCAGTAATAGAGAATAATTAAAGTGGACTGAGCATAGTTTAGTGATGCCTAAGAAGTCCTAAAAGCAAGGCCCCAAAGGATCAAGCTTTTCCAAATAATTGCATCCCATAAAAAGAAGCAATCAAAAATATTTCAAGTAAAACAAAATTATCAGAACCCAATATGATAAATTTCAGCGGATGGCATCCAATAAGAAATTATCAGTTATACAAAATAGCTGGAAAATACAACTCATAATAAGGAGAAAATTAATCAAAGCCATATCATATCTTGCACAGATACTATAATTAGTAGATGAGGATATTTAAACAGTGATTATGTTGTATTTCATATATTCAAAAACCTGTTGGAAAGGGAGAATATGTTCAGGAAAAACATAGAAGAGATAAAAGAAATTTAAATTGAATTTATAAAGATGAAAACCAGGGCACCTGAAGTTAAAAATACACTGCATAACATTAATGGCAGATTAGACACTGCAGAAAAAAAGTTAAGTGAACTTGAGGATGAAGTCATGTAAACTATTCAAAAGAAAACAAAAAAAGGTAAAAACATTTTAGAAATTAAGGGAGCATGAGCGAATTATAGGACAAGTTCAACCCAGTTATTAAACGGGTAAATGGATTTAATTACCATTACTCGTTTAATAACTGGGTTGAAGGAGGGGTCATAGAACAAAAATTTTTAATGACCATTTTTGTTTCTAAATTTAATGAAACTAAAAATCCATGGATACAAGAAGTCCAATCAATGCCAATACAAGAATATATATATATATATATATATCAAAGTACATCATACCAAAAATGGTAAGAGAAAATTTTAGAAGTAGCCAGAGGAAAAAAGACATTATATATAAGAGAAGCAAAGTTAAACAAGATAGCAGCAGATTTCTTGTAAACAATACAAGCAAGAAAAGGAGAGGAACATTTTTAAAGAACTGAAAGAAAGAAACTATAGAATTCTATGGCCAGTGAAAATATCTTTCAAAAATTAAGTAGAAATAACATTTTTTCCAGATGAACTGAAAGTATTTATCACAGACACAGACTACAAGAAATATTAAGGGTAGTCTTCAGTTAAAAAAGAAAATGAAAACGTGGAATAAATTTCTACATAAGAAATCTACAAAGGAAATTAGAAGCACTGAAAAAGTGGCAACTAAACAGATAAATATGTAATTTTTTATATTATGTAAACCTCTTCAAAATAAAATTGTTTAAACACAAATAATCACATAGTGTGTGATTTACAATATATGCAAAACTAAAATTTCTGAAAACAATAGGATAAAGATCAGGAAGAAACAGAGAAGTACACTGTTATAAGGTTTTAATGCTCTATAGAAAGTCGTATAATGTCACTTGAAAGGACACAGTGATAGGTTAAAGCTGCATACTGTAAACCTTAAGACAACAATTAACATTTTAAAAACACAAAGAATTATAGCTAGTAATTCAACAGGGAGATAAAATGAAATCATAAGGATATGCGATTAATCTCTAAAAAGAGATAAAGGAAACAAAGAACAGATGACAAACAGAAAAAAAACAGTGACTGATAGATTTAAACTTAACAGTATCAATAATTATATTAAAGGCAAATTGTCTAAATGTAAGCATTTCACATTGTATATCAAATCAGTACACTGAAACCCATAAATGCATCAATGCACAGTTATGATTTAATAAGAAAAAAATAAAATGTGAAGATTTGGTTTAAATAAATAAATAAAAATCAATATTCCAAATAAAAAAGAGAGATATTCAGATAAATATAAAGCAACTCCCTACTATATGTTGCCTACAAGAAATATACTTAATATACAATAAAAATGAGTTCAAATTAAACAGATGGAAAAACTGATATTATGCTAACATTAATCTAAAAAGGCCTGGAATAATTTTACTAATATCAATGTAGCCTTCACAGCAAAGAATAACAAGGATAAATAAAGTCATTTTATAATGATCAAGAGTTCAACTCATCAGGAAGATTTAACAAACCTGAATTTTTATGTACTTAGTAAGGGGGTTTCCAGATGCACAAGGCAAAAATGGAGAAAACTGCAAAGAGAAAGACAGAAATCTCAAATTATGGTTGGAGATATCAATAACCATCTCATAATAATTAACAAGCTTAATTAATAGAATAAGTAGGCATAAAGTCAGCAAGACAGACAGTAAGGATACGCAAAATTTAAGGATGCTATCAACTACTTTGACCTTATTAGCAATTATAGAAAACCCCACACAAACACATCAGAATATTCCTTTCTTCAAATAAATATAGATGATCTAACAAGATATTATCATATTCTGAGCAATAAAACAGTATCAACATACTTAAAGGATTCAAGTCATTTAAAGAAAATTCTGACAAAGTTCAAACTACTTATATAATAATACTTCAGTATTATCTGCCCTTTTTACTTTCATTCTTCTCCAGTTTTCTAGGATCCACATCATATGCGATATTGCTGCCGATTGAAGGCAGACGAAGATGCTAGATCCCAGCTGTCCTTTGTCAAGCCAGGCATGAAAAGTATTTTCAAAACATTAAAACAATAACACTCTTCCCACCAATATTATTTTGGAAAACGTGGGGCTTTTTAAAATCATACTAATTATGTTGACATATATCTCTTTTTAATTATTGTTTTAAATTACTCACTGTAGATTTATAAATATTTTTGTTTTAATTTCTAACTGTAAATCTTGATAGGTAAGACACATACATGAAAAGAAGGATTCTCTTTGGGAATTTTAGTGATTTTTTAAAGAGTATTAAAGATTTCTTAAGACCCCAAAAATTGAGATCCATAACCTGAAATCACCATTCAAACATTGTCACTCTTTGATTCAAAAAAACGGTACTTATTTTTCATCTGGGTACTGCCAGCTCAATGTGTCACTCACAACTGAAGTTGAATATGCTCAGGACCAACTCATCCCCCACTCCTACCACTCCTGTTCCTTCATTGACCTGTTTTTGTTAATGCTCATTTCTCTGAGTCACAAGCACTTGAAACTTGGAACAGATATAATTTTTTTCTTTTCTTATCCATTTTTTTTTCTAAATGCTTGTATTTTCTTAGTTTATTTGACACAGCTACCCACTAGATTATAAGTGCCCTGAGGCTTGAGTACATGCTACTAACCTTTTCTTTTTAATCTCTCCATAATATTAAGCCCATACTCAATAATAAACAAAATGTCTTTGTGGAATGGTTTACAATTCATTGTTTGATTATTATTTGTCATTTTATTTACTGTTGTTTATTTAAAGTTATTTAACATTGCAGACACAATATTACTTGTATAATCTGAGACATTTATATTTACTGGAACTAATTTGTTATTCAATACAAAATCATGAGACTGTTCATGAGCCTCTGGTGTTAATTAAACACAATAATGTGCTTGTAATTATCTTTGAATTTAACATCATCATAGAAGTGCTAATAGGTTAGGTATTGATAAAATATCTACCTGTTGGCGTGGCGCCCATAGCTCAGTGAGTAGGGCGCTGGCCACATACACCCAAGCTGGTGAGTTCAAGCCCAGCCCAGGTCTACTAAACAACAATGAGAACTGCAACAAAAAAATAGCCGGGCGTTGTGGCAGGTGCCTTTAGACCCAGGTACTTGGGAGACTGAGGCAAGAGAATCACGTAAGCCCAAGAGTTTGAGGTTGCTGTAAGCTGTGACGCCAAGACCCTCTACCGAGGGTGACATAGTAAGACTCTATATCAAGGAAAAATTGAGGGCAGCACCTGTGGCTCAAGGGAGCGGGGTGCCGGCCCCATATACCAGAGGTGGCGGGTTCAAACCCAGCCCCAGCCAAAAACTAGAAAAAAAAAAAAATGACCTGTTATTATATGCAGGGACTTCAGGATCCATAAAGACAGTGGTCCCCAACCTTTTTGGCATCAGGTTTCATGGAAGACAGTTTTCCCCTGAGGTGGGAGGAACAGGACAGGAGATGGAGGTCAGGCAGTGGTGGGAGCAGCAGGGAGCAGCTGCAGATACAGAGGCGGCTTTGCTGGCTTCTCAGCTGCTTCTCTCCAGCTGTGCAGCTCAGCTGTGCAGCCACAGTGAACTGTTACAATCCTTTATTAAAAACAATAATTTTTAATTGTTTTTGGCACCAGTGACCAGTTCCCTGGAAGACAAGTTTTTCATAGAAGGAGAATGGCGGGGATGGGACAGGTGTTGGGAGTTCCCAGTGACTGGGAATTCCTCAGTCACTGAAGAATGGATAAATTATAATCACATGAAGCAGTTAAATCAAACGTACCCACCTTCATTACAAATACAGATAAGACGATTGTACAACTTTTAAGTACTTTATGACCATCATTCCTTATATCTCAAAGATGGTAACAGTTTTCCTGTCTGGAGACCAGACCACTGTCCCCATCTATCCCTTTGCTTCTTGGTCCATCACTTTTACTTAATCCCAGTTTTGTCATCAATTTTGCTCATTCCTCCTAACATAGTGTTTTATAGTATTATTGTCTTAATTTCAAAATATTAAGGAGGTAAAATGTTTTTATTACATGGATACCTTGAATAATTCTTAATTTGGGGCTTTTAGTGTGCCCATCACTAGAGTAGTGTTCATTGTACCCCATAGGTGATTTTTACCTTCCCCCCCTTCTTGGTTCCAACCTCGTCCAGCCTGTGTATGGCCATCATTTACAGAGTGTACGTGGCATTGGTTCTTCCACTCCTGAGATACTCCTCTTAGGATAATGGTCTCCATTTCCACCCAAGTTGCTGCAAAAGGCATTATTTCATTCCTTTTTATCACTGAGTAGTATTCCATGGTGTATACCCCATTTTCTTCATCCACTTGTGAATTGACAAGTAGTTCTTGATTCTAAATATTTGCAATTGTGAATTATGCTATGACAAATTCACATTTGAATGCAGGTATTTTGTAAATAAAATGACTTTTTCTCCATTGGGCAGATACTCAGTAGTAGGGTTGGATCAAACAGTAGGTCTGCATTTATTTCTTTGTGGAATCTCTGTAATATTTTCGATAGATGTTGTGCTAATATGCAGTCCCACCAACAGTGTAAAAATATTTCTTTCTCACTGAATCCATGCCAGTATCTACTTTCTTTGACTTTTTAATAATGGCCAATCTAGACCCAGACCCATAATAAAGAAACTACCTACCTATAACCAACCGATCTTTGACAAAGCAAACAACATACACTGGGGAAAGGAAGTCTGCTCACCAGTGAACAAATGATGCTGAGAAAACTGGATAGTCACATGCAGAAGAATGAAACAGGACCCCTATCTCTCACCATATAAATTCAGGATGAATTAAAGACTTTAATGTAAGGCATGAAACACTAAAAATTCTAGAAGAAAACATAGAAAAAACTCTCCTAGACATTGGCCTAGACAAAGAATTTATGACAAAGACCCAAAAGGCAAATAGGATAATAACAAAAATAAACAAATGGGACTTAATTAAATTTAAGCTTCTGTACAGCAAAGGAAATAATCAACAGAGTTCACAGACAATCCACACAATGGGAGGAAATATTCATGAACTATACACCCTATTAAGGGTAGGTCCAGAATCTACAAAGAACTCATCAGCAAGAAAAAACGAACAACCACATTAAAAAGTGGGCAACAGGTATGAACAGTTTTTTTGAAAGAAGATACACAAATGGTCAACAAACATATGAAAAAATGTTCAACATATTAATCATCAGGGAAATGCAAATTAAAACCACAATGAGCTACCTTTTACAATATTGCTCACAGTAAACTATGCTTTCCCTCTGTGTGTTACTGAATCTTTATTTTTTATTCATTTATTTATTTTTGAGATAAAGTCTATCTCACCTTGTTGCTCTTGGTAGAGTGCTGTGGTGTCACAGCTCACAGCAACCTCAAACTCTTGGACTTACGCGATTCTCTTGCCTCAGCCTCCCAAGTAGCTGGGACTACAGGCGCCCACCACAGTGCCTGGCTACTTTTTGTTGCAGTTGTTGTTGTTGTTTAGCTGTTCCGGGCCGGGCTCAAACCTGCCAGCCTCGGTGTATGTGGCTGGTGCCGTACTGTATTGGGTTCCTTATCAGATTTCTATCTGCACTCACTCTTCTCCCCTTTCCTGGTGTGCTGTTGATCTTTCTGCTCCTCATTCCCTTGAACGTTCTGTTCATGCTACGGTTGCTTCCTTGGATGCTGTTTACCCACATTGCGGCTGACATGTCTCTATGCCCAGGACATAAAAACATCCATCTGGGTTTTTCTCTCTATGGTTTGCTTTTGCATTGATGATTTGGAAGGTAGAAAGGGCAATTCATCTGCCATTTAGAAAATTCCATCACTCTTATTTGAAGAGACAAGCATCCAGGCTGTATCATTAGAAAGGTGCTTGTTACAGGTGAGAAAACACTTTATTTCTGTGGTGTACCTGTTAGCCTGCCACCTATCAAGGACTCTCACTGAATTCAGAGACCCTGTGAAATCTGTAACTTCAATTTTAGTTCTTCATAGTTGCTGGACAAATAAACATGTGTGATTTTACAAGGAGATTTTTGAGAAACATTGAATGATTTCTAAATAAAGGCCCCTTTCATTCTATTTTTAACTCACCATGAGTGTAATCCAAAAAGTTCTGAGTATTTTTTGAGTGTAAGCTGAGCCAGAACTTCCTGGAATTGATCTTGATTGTAGGCATCTGGTTTATAATCTCAGCACTGCAAAGAGGTTCTGAGACTCCAACTCGAGCTGGCAAATCAGTCTCAGAGTCTGTCGGGAAAAGCCTGTCCTGTTGAGACAGCAAACCCTACAAGTTCTTTTGAAATTGAGTTGCTTTGTGAAAGGGGGCACTGACACACTTCACAGTTCCTTGGACTTGAAAATTCCAAGATGTGCTGTAGTCTTAGCTACTCAGGAGGCTGAGGCAAGAGAATTGCCTAAGCCCAAGAGCTGGAGGTTGCTGTGAGCTGTGACGCCACAGCATTCTACCGAGGGCAACAAAGTAAGGCTCTGTCTCTAAAAAAAAATTAAAAATTAAAAAAAATTTTAAAATTCCTAGATATGAGAGGCAATGTATAATAACTTTTGTTCATAGACTAGGAAAATTGAAAAACCACTGTAAATTTCAGAAGTTTTCTAAGTAATTAATGGATATGGGGTCATTGTGGTACAATATCTTATTATTGAGTGGTCTAATTAATCATTC
Source organism: Nycticebus coucang (assembly GCF_027406575.1). NCBI lineage: Eukaryota > Metazoa > Chordata > Mammalia > Primates > Lorisidae > Nycticebus > Nycticebus coucang. The sequence goes on along the minus strand of NC_069799.1, from coordinate 3,168,653 downwards.
TCATAAAATTGACAAGTAGTGTTTATTCCAAGAAAAATCTCTTTGGCTCATTGCACATAGATTTCTCTCTGTTCAAATGAGTCATTTTCGTGGGCTTGACGCACAGTAAACAGTAATAGCACATGTTCTGTTTGATCTATTGCAGGTTTACACAAGCTTTTTTTTTTTGTGGTTCAGAAGTCTACTATAAACATATGTAAAACAGAAAAAAATGAAATCACTCAAGTTGAAGAACAGAAAGTCTTTGGCCCCATCCACTCATCCTCCTTACCCCAATCCCAGAGGCACCTCAGCCAGAATTCCCAACACCTCGTAACATGAGATCAAAAATCTCCAAGCAAAAGAAACATGTCTCAGCACGTGTCAAGGCACCCCTGATTTTCAGTATTTTACTACCTTAACACTTGAAGCATAGTAATAAATGCAGGGATATTTACATTTTTAGAAAGTATTTTTACATGTTCTGTGCATTCTTGGTATTTTTCACATTTCTTTATAATTTTATAACACAGAAGTAATAAACATTAACATAGAACAATTAGAAAGAAAGTATAACAAATACAGAGAGAACAATAGCTATTATCTGAAGACCTTTTATAGATGATCTCAGGATTTATTATAAATGTCTTTGCATGCAATAAATTCTATGAAGTTGTTATTTTTAGTATTTCTACTTTACAGATAAGAGACAAAGGCAGACATAGGGTAAGTCACTTCTCAGTATTACATAGCTAAAAAATATTATTGGTGTCTAAATTTCTGTGTGTGCTTAGATAACCTCAGACCATATTGTTCTTTTTTACTTATTGATACATTTCCATGTTAATAAACATGCTGATAAATATTTCCATGTTCATAAATGTGCTGGTGATTCCATACACACAGGACAAGCTTTGCATAAATTGATCATTCAAAGAGGAATAACACACAGATTCATCAACACACATATTCTCCTTCTCACTCTTTTTCCACTTCTACCCCTCCTGCTCTATGGACTCCTTTTAGAGCAGTGGTTCTCAACCTGAAAATACATTGCCGCATTAGGATCGTTGAGAACCACTGTTTAGAGTGAGATGAGGGTATTGAAAGGGAAGCAGCCACCTCTGTTTAAGCCAGAAAAATTTGAATTTTACCAATTTTATAGAAAGAATTTTACAGATTTAATAAAAAGACAAAATTCAGTTTAGTCAACAGAGAAAACATACAGTTTATCAAACTGCTTCCCAACATTAACAAATAAAATTCCATAACCATATAATGTGAGATGCTAAAATTACTATCTCAGCAGCAGGCATCATATTTCAACTCCTATGGTCGATTAGGGTTTGCTGATAAGCAAAAGAAATCTCCTTGATGAAAAGTAGCATTAGTATGTCAGGCGAGAAGACTCAGTAAAATTGGAGATTATCATTAACTTAAACTAAAGCCGAGGCTTCACGGCTGAGGGAAAAGTTTAATGTAAAAAAATGGAAAGGGAGTTGGAGTGTGTGGTACATGGAAGGTTCCATGGTAATATTTCCATAAAAGCTAAAAGGGAGCACCTAATCAGATTGGTGTCGAAACGAGATTCTTTTTTTGAGACCTTGAGAAAGCAGCTAAAGTCAGGTATAAATATTTAAGCAATTACATTAGTATAAAAGGATAACATGATCCCACAAAGCAAATAATCAAGTTAATCACTGAACTGAAAAGATACAATACATAGTAAAAAAAATATGTCTAGGAAAAAGTCAGTCCAAATGAATGCATCAAAGTCCATTTCAAGAATTCTGGGGAAAATTCTGTCTTTAGAAAATTTGATCTAAAATCAAATTTTAGGCTGGAGAAGATGAGATATTTTCTCTTTCAGCTTTTAGTGTTAACGATATTCAATTATTGTATGTTTGAAAAATGAATAACCATTAAGAAAGAAATCAAGTGACATTGGCAAATTTACATTCATCTCCATGTGCTAAATGTGATGTGTAATGATGAAATGTAGCAAATTTCATATATTTACCATGGGAAACTATTTCTTGAAATTTTATTACTGTGAAGAATTATGACTTATAAATAATAATTTTAAAATGTTTGTGATGGAACAAAATCTCTGAGTAATTTAAAGAAGTCACTTTATTTTTAGCTAGTGGGCACATAATTATATATTTTTATATCTGCTGCTAATAATATTCCATTGTCAATTCACTTACAGCCTTTTTAATCCTATAACTCATTTTCTATAATTTTTCAGTCACTCAATGTACTTGTCATCCAAGACTTATCACATGAATTATAAATATTCCTGTCACAATCTTTGTCCTTAGCCCTCTAGAAATATAAGTGATAAAGGATGAAATAATAACTTTAAATATTTTGTCGGGTTTTGGTAAAGGAATTACATTAACTTGAAAAACGTAGTTATGGAAAACAAAATCAGACTGCAGTTTAATTCAGTAGTTGAGGTTATCTAGTGATTTGACTTGCTTGTCATATTCAAACAACAGGAATGGTATGGAATGAGTGTATGGTGGTTTACAACATGTCTTCCCACCATTACAGAATACATTCAAACTGCAGGTCCTTCTGATGGAGCGCAATATAGTTTCTTTTTTACAGATTAATCCTAAAAGAAACTTAATTGGGGGACATTTTTATTCACAGTAAATGGGAGTTCAAAGTAAATTTTAATTTTTAAGAAAAATTTACAATGCAATAGGATAATATGGCTTGACATACAATAAACAGTGTAGCATATCATGAGGAGACTTTGAACAGAATTTGAATGACACTTTTTTCATTTTAATGACGTGAAAAGTAAGTATGTGTACCAATGGACTAGGATCTTCTCCTGAAGGAGGACTAATATACTGAAGGATGTGTGCAAAGTCTTTTTAGCAAAGGACCTTTTCCTCCATATGTCTGTATGAGTATCTCTCACCTCCTGGATTTCTCATTTCTAAGCAATATTTATCTTATATCCTACATATTGGTCAATTTGAAATCAGCTAAAAATAATAAGCAGGTTAAAGTATGAGAAATATAAATTATAGCAGGCAAAAAGGTGAGAGATAAAGAAAGAAATCTAGGATTATAGCCCTCATCTGCTCATATTTTTACAAATGCTATAAATATTAAAAATAAAAAAATCCAGGAAATCCGATTGTGATAAATGAAACTGTATCCTTTAACAAAGTGTTTTCAACTTTTTTTTTTTTTAATCTCATGGCACACTTGAACCTATAGTTAAATTATGCTGATACAAAAAGAAAAGAAAACACTTACTATGCTTTAAACTTCTTATGAAAATAATTTAGTTAATGATCTTCAAAAATTTTCATGGCATACCAGTTGAAAATCACTGCTGCAACAGAAATAACTGAAAATGGAAGATTGTTTATATAGCATAATTTGAACAGGAAAATCCAATAATTTTGAAGACTATTGCTTTATAGTTTTATTTTTATCTGTCAACAGCTGCATGAAATAGGCATGAATTTTTATTAATTGTATTAATATTGGAATAACTGAAATAATTTACCTTGTTTAGTAGACAGTCATACTATAGCGAGTACAGTACACATAACACAGTGTTGGGCTGAATATGTTTCATTTGACTAGGTAAGGAAAAATTATGTCCTTGATTCATGTCTATTTTCAAAACAAAATCAATACCACCATCACCACATACATTTGCCATAATCATTGCAAAAAAGTGATGTGAGCACAGGAAATGATATCAATAATTCAAACAGATTCATTACAGAAATATAAATACATACCTACGTTAGAGGCATGGGAGATTACCAGGCGTTAGTGCTATGAGTTAAAGAAAAGTTAACACGTTCTGAACACAGCAGTCAGCAATAGCTCTGAACCTCAGCGTGTGTCCATGGTGGTACGCAGAGTAGTATCATCAACAAACCCTCCAACTTTGAGCTGAAAGAAAGATTTCAGGAATAAATTTATCATCTCATTGGTAGCCAAGAGCAGCTCTCAATAACATCTAAATATTCCTCACACTATTCCTGATGGTGGGAAAGGAAGCTGTCTCCTTAGGTGAAGCGTAGATGCTGTGACAGTTACTCTGAAGTATCCACTGACAGGACCTGCGTACGTTTGAGGCGGGGATTTTTAAATAATATTCACATTTTGCAGTTAAATTGGCTTAGAACTTAATAACTTTATAATGGCATTCATGAGCTCAATGTCCCGGAAAGAAGATAGTATTCAAAAATTAATGTTGGCTTTCAAAATGAATGCTTCTCCCAAGACAGATTATCTAAGATTGAATAATTGATTTTTCTATATTTTCTAAAGATTTCTTATTTGTGTAGTTGTGACAATATTGTCTGTTGTACAGGTAATTGTGAGGACTGAATGGCTGAACACGAGTAAAACGCCTAGAATGGAACTCGCCACTCCCTTAACTGTCTCGGCGACTCTGGCTGTTGTTCTCTCCCTGACCGTGGCAGAATGACCTTTCCCCCCATTTCCGCGGCTGCCCGCGAGGTCTCCCCCGGAGCTGACCTCCTTCCCCGCCACTCTGCCCCACGCGCTCTGCTGGTGCCTGGCCGCGTACCCTGCTGGAGCGTCCGGACACCGGGCTGCGCAGCCCCTGTCCACTTCCCAGCTGGGGTCACCTCGCCGCGCGCTCTCCCCAGACCCAGAGAGTCGCCTCTGCCCCGGGGCCCTTTCCAGCTCCCTACTCGAGCTTTGTTTTTCATTTATTTATTTATTTTTATTAAACCATAGTTATGTACATTAATATGATCGTGGGGCACCATACACTTGGTTCATAGATCGTTTGACACATTTTCATCACATTAGTTAACATAGCTTTTGTAGCATTTTCTTAGTTATTTTGCTAAGACCTTTACATTCCACATGTTTTTCACTGTGACCATCAGCGCTGTTTGCCATACCGTGCCTGGCTTTAAACACTTCTTTTTTTTTTTTTTTTTTTGCAGTTTTTGGCAGGGGCTGGGTTTGAACCCACCACCTCCGGAATATGGGGCCGGCACCCTACTCCTTTGAGCCATAGGCGCCGCCCGGCTTTAAGGACTTTTATAAAAGGTTGGAAAAATAAAGCAGGCAGGCCTAACGGTAGACAACCGTGCATGTTAAGTGCAATAGGGCCCTCTAAGATTCTTGCAATAGAATAAAGATGTTTAATTTCAGAGCATAATGAGCTAAATATACATGATGAAAATATAAAGGCAAATACTAAACAAAAACGAATTAGAATATAAAACTTTCAAGCAATAAAGATGAACGTGGAATAATGGCAATTAAGACAATCTAAAAGAAAGCAAATCACAGGGGAAAAGCATGAACGGAAAGCACAAGTGAAATTAGAATAAATGAATCGAATATATCATAAATAATAAAAAGTTAAAAATTTAATTTATCTTTTAAAAGAGATCATTTATATGTACATTAAATAAATATATATTACGTAAGTATTACACACATGTATATTTCATATAATATTTATAGACATATACCTAAAATTTGAGAATATAAATGCTAAAATTAAAATAAGATTTCATTTCGGAGAACTGCAGAAGGTAAGATGGGAAATGCTTGAAGCCCCAGATGTTTGGACAATGCAGAAAACTAAAGATAAATGAATGAATAAATAAATAAAATAAATATTGCATAATGTAAAATATCTAGAAGTCCTGGATTCAACAAAACCTTTTTTTTAAATGATTATTTTAGCTCAAAAAGAAATGGAACTCTCCAGGTGCTAAAAACAAAGATTTTGAACATCAATGTTGTGAACTGACACTAAGTTTGGGGCTGATTCTGATAATCCAGAACCTCGATTCTCACAGGCGCTTGAAGAAGAGGAGACAAGTCCCTGGAACACCCACGGAATAGACTTTAGCAGAACTGAATCTGTGACCATGAAAATGTCACACCTCAAAGACTGAGGGGAAAGTTACTTGCGTGGGATAGGCACCATGATCTCTACAAGCTCTGGAGGAGGTATTCAGCTAACATGGCAATGTGAGTGGCTCTGAGAGTGTGTAGCCCCTGGACGTGGCGGACACAGAAGGCATTTGAGCCGCTCAGTGCTGGTTTTCCATCAGAACCTCACTGGGATTCATGAAAAAGACTGAGGACGCAGCCGGTGCATTCATGAGAATGCACCTCTCATGATCTGGGGAGGAAAGCAGCAGCCCCTGGAGACGGGAGAGGTTATTCTAGACCAGACCACACGTTTGTCTCCTCCCCTGGGGCGGCCGGGAGATCCTAACCACCTGTGTGGTAGGAGGAGGACGGGCCTTTGGGAGGTAAATAGGTCACTACAGTAGAGCTCTCATGGTGGGATTATTGTCCTCAAAAGAAGAGCTTCTAAAGATTGTGCCTCATCTCTCTCTGCTCTCTTCATCCCGTGAAGATACAATGAGAACACAAAGGTCAACAAATCAGAGAAAAACGGCTTACCAGACGCAGTACTTCACAACACCTCCATGGACTCGCCGCCTCCCGGAGTGTGCTGCTTCTGCGGCTGGTCAGTAGTATTCTGTGACAGCAGCCCAAACTCACTAAGACAAAGGTCCTCCCAGATTCTTCCCTCCTACCTCTCCTATGGAGCAAAGCCTATATGCCGCTGAGAAGGGGGCAGGTATTTTGTCACCACCAGGCAACAGAGGAATATTTCTTACAACTACATGAAGGGAAGAGAAAAAATGTCTCTACCCAGGAGAAAGGGCCCCGCGGCTGAGAGGGTCAGGATCATTTAGATGACACCTGCCCCTCGCCAGCAGGTCAGCAGGTGTGAGACACCTGCCCTTCGCCAGCAGGCCAGCAGGTGTGAAGTGATGGTAGCCGTCTGCTCCTGGGAGAGGCGAGGGCATACGGGGAGGCTCTCTGAGGGGTAAGTGCAGAGAAAAAGCTTTGAGTTGAAAATGCAACCATGTATTAAGAAAAGCCCTCTGACACAGCAGGCAGCTCTCTAAGCACAACGTAATCACAGCACTGAGAACGTGTGCCCTGAGAGCAACCGCAGCAAAAGCCGAAACCCAAACCCAGTTCAGCTATGGGCCATGATGTGCTCCTCTTTTCCTCCACGGAATCTCAGCAAATCAGTATGGAAGCAGATTCAAGTTAGTTGGTAGATTTGGTGCTAGAAGTAGGAGAGATTTCCCTTCTAACAACTTTTATATTCCTGTCAAATTTAAGCTTATCTTGAGGTAGTAATGACATGGTACCTGCACAGAATTAAAGAATCACAAAAGTAGATTAAAAAAACAGACATATGTGTATACTCACTATTGAACTGGAACTAACTGAGCAACACCCATGTGCATATTTGGTATTAAACTTCAACAGAAACCAAGCAGGGGGAAGGAGGGGAGTGATAAATTCACATCCTGTGGGTACAGTGTACTTTGACCAGGGGAGGGACACACTTATAACTCAAACTGTACAAAAGCGACTCATGTAATCAAAATATTTGTACCCTCATAATATTCTAGAATAAAACAATAAAATAAATTAAAAATAAAAAAGCAAAGGGTGGCACCCGTGGCTCAAAGGAGTAAGGCACGGGCCCCATATACCGGAGGTGGTGGGTTCAAACCCGGCAAACCTCGGCAAAAAACTGCAAAAAAAAACAAAAAAGCAAAGTAAAAAATGTATGTAGAATTTCTGAAAATAGAATATAGAATGCTAAGTAGAGCTGGCTGCTCATTTGAATCAAGGATCGTGCACATACACAGATGCTAGTCTCTGTGATTTATTCTTGAAGAAAGTAAGCTACCTGGGTCAGGTGTTCTGAGTTGTGCTAGTCAAGGGCCACCCAAGGAAAGAGGAGAAAGGACAACAGTGAACTCTTGCTCTCTCCCACTGACCTTGGTAACGCGCTCTCTCTCTCATACTTAAATATACCTCCATAAATCAAAGGGGTTTTCACTTTAAAACTTAAAAATATTTGCAACTTTCATAATGAGCATCTCTCAAAGAAGTAAAATGGATAAAATATGGCTCCATAATCAGTTTACAAAATCATAAAGAGCTTGGACTTGGAAAGATAGGGCAAAATTCCTGGCTATTCTACTCACTAGCCACCCAACCTTGAACAAGGTGCTTTACCTTTCTGAGCCTTTATTTTCTTCATCTGTACGAGGAAAAAAAATAATAATATATATCATAATAATTGTGAAAAAGATTTATTGAAATGATGTGCAAAGAACGATTTAGTGCATATATAAAATTCAGTATATATTTAGTGCCTGCACATATGTGTGTGTATATTTAGTGGCTGTGTATATTAACAATTGTTACCATTATTCACTGAAAAAAGAACACCTGTCAAAGAAAGTCATTAACAAAATTAAACAAAAATCAAATTGTCAAGCATTTTTCAGGTGATCCCCCAAATGACCAGGTAGATGCACACACAGTTCTTTCAAAGAAATACACCAAGAAATGTATACCTCAAAAAACCTGCTTGATCATGATACATGCCATGCATGTAACAAATACTCACAGGTACCCTGTAATTATGTAAAATATTATGTACCAATAATAGAAAAAATGCACCAAGGAAAGTATGCTTTTGGGAAATAATGAATTCATTCTTTTGTTTTAATTGTTCTTTCATTTATTGCATAAATATTTACTTAACACATGCTCTATGCCCAGCCCTTTACTGAGTGCTGGGATGCAGTGCATGTCCCATGGGCTCCTGAAGCCATTCATATCCCCCTGCCATTTTTTTCAATCGACACTGAGTTTAACTCTACATGACTTTAAAAGTTTCACATGCAGAGAACAAGTTATCAATCCAGCTTCAGTTCTCCACTCTGCCCTTCCTTTAAGGAACTATCTTGATTATTTCAAGGACAAATAACTGCTCACATTGACTTTTCTGCATGACTTATTTTCCTCTGTTATAGAATCTGACATTTACCTGATATTTCTTTAAAATTAAGCCCTGCCTTCTGACTCTCTACACCCACTTTATGTTGGCATATGACAAATACATTCCTGCACCAAGTCGATTATAGATAGCAACACATCTAAGCTATCTCAGCCTAGTTGTCCGTAGAAATGCCTTTACTCAGTTATGATTCAATGTTATGAACAGGGATATTATCAAAGGCTGATAGGAGAAATAGCCATTTAAAAAATGTTACTCTATTTTCTGTAAAATGCGAGTTGAAGACATTATCCATTATTGTTATTCAACGTCCACACCATAAATTTCCTCTAGAACTTAGAAACAGGAAAGTATTTGTCTCACTAGATAAACCTTTATGTTTCCTATAATCTGACAAAAGTAGTATAGCACAGGAGTTAAGACGATGGCTCTGGAGTCAGATAGATTTGGATTTGACCACTAGTCCTAACTTTTTCTCCCTCAGGGGATTGTATAACTTTCTTAAGTCTTGTTTTTCTCATTTGTTTTTGTTTTTTACTGGCTTTTGTTTGTTTGTTTGTTGGGGGGTGTGTGTGTGTAAGGGATTTCAGTAAGATACTACATGTAATGCATTTTGCCATCTCTTGTATGTAGTGAACTCAATTCATACTATCTTCTGTTTACCCTGGAAGTATATAAACCCGTCTCTTTTCACATCTAACTTTTCCACTGAACTACAATAATAATCTCTTCCAAAGTTTATGGTAGAATATTTTTTTTGCATTCTTTCTTCTAAATATTTTAAATGTTCTTTTGCATGAATCTTTCTTTTTCTTTAATTTCATAAAAATGTAGGGATACTTTGTTTCACGGGTGGGTTTTATCATGCTGAAGTCAGGGCTTGCAAATGCAACCCTGGCCAGCATAGTGTGTGTCGGACCCAGTAGGTAGATGTTCATCCTTCACCCACTTCCCTCCTGCCCCCTTCTTAGTTTTCAGTGTCCATTATACCACTTCACGAGCATTGTACATGTCTGCATAAATGTATTCATCATTGAAGATGCCTTAATTTTTTTACATTTATGGATATAAAAATATCTAAAGAACAGAAAACCCTCTGAGAGATGCTATTTTGTATAAGATATAAAATTAAATTTATTAAAATGTTATTTCAACTAAGTAAAATATAATTTGATTCAATAGATAAGTGAGCTAGCTCCCTAGTCTGAATCTCATTTGTTTATAGGTGTATGTGTATATATGTAATTTTTTCGTCGTTCAGGGTTGTGCTAATCCTCTCTCTATTGTTCCAATTTTAGTATATGTGCTGCCAAATTGAGCACTATGCATACTTTTTAACTCTCCTTAAATACAGAATTAATTTGATTAATCAATTAATCTTAATAATCTTTGATTAATCGATTAATTAATTTTAACTGAATATCTAAAAACCTCGAGAGAAAGAATTTTTTCTAAAAGAACAATAGAAAAAAATCAATGCTACATAATTTTAAAAATTTAGTTTAGCAGCCAAAATTCTAAAAACATACATTACACGGCAGCACAGATCCTGAGAAAAAAATTTACAATAACCAACAAGTTTAGACTTATAATATTTACTCAAAAATATTAAAAAACAAATAAAAGGGGTTGCTATCAATCAACAAAAAGTGAGAATCCCCAATTAAGAAGAGGATAAACAATAATAAACAATTTACAAAAGAAATAAAGCAAATAGACAAAAATATAAGCAATGTCAAGTTTGATAGCAGTAAAATATGCAAACCAAGTGGAAATAAAATTATCGGATTAAAATACTGGAGGAGTTTTAAAAATTATTACACCTTCTATGCATCCTGGCATAGATTTTTATCACATATTGTCACTAAGAGCTCAAATTGCTAAAAGTTGACTGAAAGGAAATGTAGTACTAAGTATAACAATTTTGAAATATTTCTCTCTTTAACAAACTAATTTCTAATATAATTTTAATCCAATAATTTACCATTTAATATTTCATTCTAAGAATATAACCAGAATGTCTGGGAGTGATAGCTCACACCTGTAATCCTAGCACTTTGAGAGGCTGAAGCAGGAGGATCCCTTGAGCTCAGAAGTTTGAGAACAGCCTAAGCAAGAGTGAGACCCTGTTTCTACTAAAAATAGAAAAATTAGCTGGTGTCCTGGCAGATGCCTGTGGTCCTAGCTACTTGGGAAGCCAAGGTAGGAGGATCAATTGAGCCCAAGAGTTTGAGGTTGTCGTGAGCTAGGCTGATGCCATGGCTCTCTAGCCTCAGCAACAGAGTGAGACTCTGTCTTATAAAAAGAGAGAGAAAGAGAATATAATCAGAATTTTTTTTTTTTTGTAGAGACAGAGGCATCACATGGCTCACAGCAACCTCCAGCTCTTGGGCTTATGTGATTCTCTTGCCTCAGCCTCCTGAGCAGCTGGGACTACAGGCGCCCGCCACAACGCCCAGCTATTTTGTTGTTGTTGTTGTTGTTGTTGCAGTTTGGCCGGGGCTGGGTTCGAACCCACCACCCTCGGCATATGGGGCCGGCACCCTACTCACTGATTTTATATGACAAGATATTAATGTAAAATTTTGTGAGCAATGTAGCAATTTAAATTCAGAGATAATCAAGTTATTTACCAATAAGTGGGAAAATGCTAGAATATAGCATGTATGTCCATCAGCTTGAATCGTATGTGATCATAAAAATTATAGATGTTTAAATAATTAATAATATAAGAAAATATTCATGATATAATATTAAATGAAAAATAGAATACAATAGTAAAATGTACATTATGACCTCACTTATATATAAAAATATATACAGTATAGTAATATACACATAATGTTTTAAACATGTAATTATATATAATACATATTTTTAATTATATACTTAAAATATACATGAATATGAAGTTTATAAATATGTAAATACCTATCTATTATCTGCAGAGGGTGCTACAAAATGTACACACATTTTAAGAAATGAAAAAACTGTATTAAAATGATAATACTTTATATATGAATAACATTCGTTATCTTGTATATTGTATCTTGTATCTCCTGTAATAGCAGAAGTCAAACGTGACCTGAGTGTTACAATTTTAATATAGTTTCTCCTTCTTTAAAATATGTAACATTATTTTGTCACCCTCTATATTACTGATTAACTCAGTCAGGACAGGTACGCAAAAAATTAATTCAATGTCAATTCAAAGAACAGTGATAGAAGTCCTGCTTCTTGCCAAAATGGTAAGTTAGCGCGGGATGTTGGCTCCCTCTCTCCAAACAATCTCTGGGGAAAACCTATCAAAAAGTGAGGGACAAGCGGCACCTGTGGCTCAAAGGAGTAGGGTGCCGGCCCCATATGCCAGAGGTGGCGGGTTCAAACCCAGCCCTGGCCAAAAACTGCAAAAAAAAAAAAAAAAAAAAGTGAGTGAAAAGCGGTTTCACAGTTATTAAAAATACAAGTTGTGTCTGGGGAGCCAAAGTTATCATGAATTGTGTGTGTGAGAGTTTATGTGATGGCAGCCTGCTGTGGAGGCAGCCAGAGTTGTCTTTTCTTACTTATACTATTAAAAATAATAAACACACACATAGAAGAATGCATAAAACCAATAGATTACATTATTTAAAAGGAAACATCAGATAAACACTGCTCGGCTTACGAAATAGAGCCCTCCAACATTCTGGAAACCTAACCACACTTCTTCCCACACAAAGCTTCCCTGTCCTGCTCAACTCACCTGTATAATCTAACCACCGTCCTAACTTTCAGAGTTATCAATGCTATTTGGAGTAGAATCATCAACTATATGCTTTTCAAAACACTTCAATTTTAACATAAGTTTTGAATATGACAGTGAATAATGAGTTTCCTTGGTACCTTTTATGTTTAGAAATTGTTTTCAATTATATGTCTTTGGGAATTATACTGCTTTAGATTTCTCATTCATTCCTATGATCATTAATTCATTCATTTTTGATAAGTGTAAGAAAATACTTTTTAAACTCAATAAAATAAATTCATTTTAAGTGTACATACAGAAGGTTTATACACCCATTTAACTAACACAAAATCCAGATACAGAACATTTCCAGCACCTTGGAAAAGCTTCTTTGTGCTCTTCTCTGTCTAGTCCCTTCCCAATGCCCTCCCTGGACCCTGGACACCGCTGATTTGCTTTCTGTCAGCATATATAATATTTGGAATTTTTAAAGCATTGTCTGAATACAACTGTGCAGTGTACACATTTTTGTATCTGACTTCTTTTTTTTTTTTTTTGGTGGTTTTTTGGCCGGGGCTGGGTTTGAACCTGCCACCTTCGGCATGTGGGACTGGCGCCCTACTCCTTGAGCCAGAGGCGCCACCTGTGTATCTGACTTCTTTATCTCAGCACATCTATGAAATGAACCTGCCTGTTGCGCTCTGTTGCCACGTCCTCTGGGCAGACAATATTTTTACCCATTTACCTGTTGATAGACATTTATGAAGTTTACAGTATTCAGTTATTATAAATAATCCTGCTGTGAACAATTATGTTCCCTCTTTATCCCTGGCAATATACTTTGTTCTGAAGTGAGTTTTGTGCTGTTAATATAGTCAATCCATCATTTTGTATGTTTCACAGTATATATCTTCCATCATTTTCCTTTCAATATATCTGTTTTATGTCTAAAAAACAGATATATTTATGTCTATGAAATTAATTGCTCATAGATTACAGATAATGGGATTTGCATTTTTATTCAGTCTACTAATCTCTGTGTTTTAATTGCTGTGTTAAGACCATTTACATTTAATGTTATCACTGACATAGCTGGGTTTAAATCTACCATCTTGCCATTTGTTATCTATTTGTTCCATATGTTCTCTTCTTCTCTCCTTGTTTTTCCTGCATTTTTTTGGTGGGGGGGATTGAGTATTTTTCATCATCTTATTTTATCTTTACTATTGGTTATTTAGCTAAGACTACTTTTGATTATTTTCTTGAGTTTATCAAGGGTGTATAATATATATCTTAACTTAGCATAATCTACCTTTAAATAATATTACATTATTTCATGCATAAGATGCTTACAACAATGTATTAGTACTTATTCCTTCTGTACTTTGTGTTATTTTCCCATAGATTTTACATCTATCTGTGTTATGAAGACCACGACGAATTATTTGTGTTTTTTTTTTAAAGCAGTCAATTAGATTTTACAGAAATTTTAAAATGTGGAAATGTTTTCTTTTGTGTACAGTCAAGTTTTCTTCTGGTATTACAAAGAATTTCCTTTCATATTTCTTACACTATAGGTGTCCTGCAATAAATTCTCAGATATTATAATTTTCTGAAAAAATATTTGGTCCTTGTTTGTTTTGAAATGTATTTGATCTGGACAAAATTCTATGTGTTTCCCCCCTTCAGTACTTTAAGCATGCTATTCTTTTGTTTCCTGTTTTTTTATAGTTTCTCAAGGTTAAGTCTAGAGTCATTCTTATCTTTACTCTTACGCTTGTAATGTTTTCTCTGTTCTGGAATTTCATTTCAGCTTATGTTATGTTACTTTTTGTTTTCTCACACATCACTGGGGTTCTGATCATTCTTTTGCAAGTTTTTTTCCTCTTTATTTTGAATTCATTGTATTATTTTTGTCTTCAACCTCACTATCTTCTTTTGCAGCATCTAATCTGCTCCTAATTACTTTCGCTAAAACTGGTATTTTTGCTGTGCTAGGACTCCTAATCCATGAACAGCATGTGTCTCCTCATTTATTTAGGTCCTTGGTTTTTCTCCTCAGCATTTTATATTTTTCAGCATATAGATTCTCTAAGATGGTTGGCTACATGTTTACCTGACTTTATCTTTCGGGGAGTAGCTATTGCAAATTATTTTTAAAAATGTGTTTCTTACCGTTTATTGCTAAAAGAAAAAAAGAATTATAATTGACTTTTGTGTGTTTACCCTGTGTCTTGTAGCACTGAAAATTCATTGATCATATAAGGATTTTTGCTTTGTTTTTCAGAGTCCTTGAACTATATATAGACGATCTTGTTATTTGTGAATAAGGAGGCTCTTTTATTTCCTATATTTCTTTTTCTTTCCTTACTGCACTTGTATGGTGTTGAATAGAAGTGCTAATAGTGGATACCCTGTCTCCTGTAAGGAACAAAGCACTGAATGATCTTAAGAGAAAAGCATTCAATATTTCATCATTAAGTATTTTGTTAGCTGTTGGAATTTTTGGTACATGCCTTTTATGAGTCTTAGAAAGTCTTAGTTTCCCAAAAGTGTGAAAATGAAGGGATTTGAGGGGTTTTGTCAAATTATTTTTCTGTATTAATTTATATGATCATATGGTTTTCTCAATAGGGGATTATCATGATTGATTTTCCAACATTGAACCATCCTTACCTTCATAAAACCCATTTAGTCCAATGAGATTGCTTTAGAGAGAATTTATGTTTTATTTTGCCCAGTTTTCCAGAGTGCTAGAAGTATAGCATTATTTTCCATTAATTTTTCAGCTTGGGATTTTCCATGTCAGAAAATGGATAATGTAGATAGTTTAATGTTGAATACCAAACAGGCTTAAGAAGTTGGCAATTTACCACTTACCAAGATAATTTTCTTTTTTTCATTTAGATCCTCACCCCAAATAGAGGGATGTTTCCTTGTCTTCTCTCTTTCTTGGTGAGTTAGATTTTACTAGTCCACATTTTTACTAGGGGTCAAACCTATCAAAAATTCCACTTTATACAGAAAACTTAGTATCAATTGTCTCCTTATCCGGAACCAATAATTTTCTTCATACTTATGTAAAATGCTTTAGGGCTTTAATGCTCCCAGGAGTTTTTCAGCTCTCAGGTAAATTTATTCCTCTGGATTCAGCTTTTTGTATGCGCGTGCATGCGCGCGCGCACGTGTGTTTGTGTGTGTGTGTGTGTGTGGTCTGTTTTGTGCATTCTCGAATTTCTTGAGTTTTTAGACCTTTAATGGCTTTACTTTATTTTTTTTAATTGTGGAGATTTTCAAGATAATTAATGAAGTATAACAAAGGGGAGTCTATATTACTTGTGTATTCATTATAATAATTGACATGTTATCTTTATGTTCAGGCTCCATTGATTGCTATGTCATTGCCCTCTTGCCCATTGTTTTGGCTTTTTAGTTTTGTGCTTTTGCTTTTCTTAACATAGAGTTCATGCCAAAAACAGAAGCAGGGTAAACAGCAGCAGCAGGATAAAATGACAGTTTGACATCGTGCTTTACCAGAACCGAAGTGATAGAAGGTCACATCCAACATGGGTGGCCCTTGTCTAAGAGAGTCAGTTATTAAAACAAACAAAACAAAAACAAAAAGGCAAAACAAAGCAATGGAAAGCTCCAAAAACAATAATATTGTGCAGAGCTTAGGAGGAACCACAGAGGTCCCTGAAGCCCCATGATGCTTCCTTTGGGCCCAGAAACGCCTACTGGAACCTGGTGATCTCAGGACTCTGACCTTTCTTTAGCTTCATTTCTCTGATATATACTTGTTTTCTATTTTATGACATTTCCTCGGGGTTCTGCTGTGTGTTAATGAGTTTTAATAAAATGGAAAATACATCTATTGTGTTTGGGTAGCTAATGATTTACCCGGAAAATATAATGCCTTAACCTAATTAAAATGCATGTCTCCACAAAGCCCTCAAGGACCGATGTTAATGGTGGAAACTTCAGACATTGTGTCAGCCTCATGGGGATCTATTTTTAATTGTGAGGGAATTTGGCATCCTTTAAATTTTGCTGTCACTATATGGAAGAGCAAGTTATGCTTCCACCCTGTAGCCTGAGCACCCAGTTGATGTATAAGATAACATTTTTGCAAAAGTGAAGAAAATTGATCATATGCAATGAAATTTGATTTGTTTTGATTAGGGAAAATACTGAAGAGAATTTGGCCTATATGAGGGTGAGAATAAAATAGTTAAGTATAAAACTTTGAGTGGACACGTTTTAGTAAAACTTCACTTAATATTTATATTTTATTACCTTGTACATTAAGACAGAGTCCTTGATTAGGAAATACCTTTTCATTAATTTTTGTATTTTTAATTATTGATTAAAGTTTTTAAATAAATGATACATTTGCAGGGTTCAATATCAAAACTATGAGAGAGACAGAGTTAAGAATTAACATTCTGAAATCAGTTATTCTAACCAAGCAATTAACAGATTTTACCCAATATTTCAGAGGGAAAATTAGGTAAAATGGAGCCTGAAATATAGATTAATATCCAGAATAGCAGAAACAAAATTAATAAAATCTCTGCATTAATTTTTCATGTTGAATAGTGTCAGACTGAGTGGCTGGAAAATTTTTGTACTTATAATTAAATTGTGCTACATCAACACAGATACTCAGCTAATTATCTGCACAAGGATGTTTTGGGAAGCAATAAAAAATTATTACTAGAACCTGAATTGCCTGCAAAGAGAAAAAAAATGTCCTCAAAGAGGTGCCCTGGGATGTTTTAACAGAGAGACATTTCTCCTTTCTTTCTCTGCCAACTAAGGATTTTTCACCAGATCCTTCTCTTTGAAGAAGGATTAGAAATTTTTATTTGCACACCCTCGCATATATGTGTGCACATTCACATACAGACAAATGACTGAAGTTGGGGGGAAATGACATATTGTTATAGAACAGTATTGGGACTTGTAAGACTCACTTGACTATTATTATACAATTTCAAAATAGACTTTCTACTTAGGCATCACCCTTTCCAGAAGGTGCTCTATTAAAATTAATTTCTTACTGTTTATAGCACGTTACCTTATTTGAAGAATGATGTCAATGCTTATAAAATTCACTCAAACCCAAAAAAATCTATCCATGGCTTATATTTACATATAAAGAGTATCATAGAGAAGATAATAAAATCATAAAACATTAGAACTGGAAGAAACCTTAAGATAACAATGACAACAGCTAAACTCAAACGACATTAACTGTGTGGTGGACACTGTTCTACGTACTTTAAATATATTAAGTGACTTGATCCTGACAACAAAACAATTAGATAAATATTATTATTGTTTCCATTATACAGAGATGGGAATGGAAGCACAAAAATTCATTACTTGCTTAAGGTTTCGTAGCTTAGTAACTTTTGAGTTGGGATTTGAAATTGGCTTTAGAATCTGTGTTCATAAACCAAAATTAACTCCAAGGATATTTCCCAAATAAATGAAGGTAGACAGAATCACAATAAAGGTAAAAAAAAAACCTGGAATTGGTTTCACATGTAAGATTTTGACCACTGGAAAGAATTTGTCATCTATATTCTTAGTTTTTTGATTATTGCAATGTGACTGCACTTAAGAAAAAGAGATTTGGCTGTCCTTCTTGATTAGTATACACAATTATATACTTTTCTTTATCTCAAAAAATACCTGTCAAAGTCTATTAACTCAATATAGAATAATGGGGCTCATTTTTTTTATGGAAAGATAAAGGTTTGAGCCTGCCACTCTTATTCCTCAATGAATGTTTAACACTTAAAACTATTTTCACTTAATACAAAATGATTTTATTAGAAATAATTGGAGTAATTACTCCCAAATTGATCTATGCTTCCCACTGCTTCAGATTTCTAACTTTTTTTCCTTTGGAGCTTTTAATGTTTCGAATTTAAAGTGCTTTGAGACTTTTGTAAAAGATGCTTTTAAAAATACACATTGTCAAAGTGTTACTGAAAAACTCAGTTACATCAAGCACTGTACATATTAAAATGTGGAAGTGACTCATCGTAGGTTCTCTGTCATTTATATGACCTATACCATGGACATAAAAAACTTTCAACCAGATAAGAGGTTGTCACTCTTTCAGTAAAATGACCTTGGATAAATAAGTGACTTAATTTTCTAGATTCTTATTTATTTCTACCTTAAAGAAAACCTCTCTCTCTCTCTCCTCTCTCTCTCACCGCCCACATGCTTGAGATTAATAACATACATTGAGCTCTGGAGGGCTAAATGATATTAAAATGGTAAATAATGGCCTCAATCACTGGAATATAGATGTTATCTAAAATTCTTGAAACATAAAACAGGAACTATACATCAGTGTCTGAACTTAAACAAATGGAGGAGTCTGTTACTAAATGTGATTATTAGTTCTTCAAGTGTTTCTTTAAAGTTCTCAGTAATTTTGACTGGCCTCTAACCATTTTTTGAAAGAAAGAAACTTTGAAATGTTTGGGGAAAATACTGTATTATCTCATAATTTACAATATAGGCATTAACATGTAACCTTCTTATATCGGCGCACTTGTGTGAGTCACAGGAGCCGCATGTGGCAGAGCCTCCTAGCTCCTTCCCAAATCCATCTCACATCTCCATCCATATTGATAGAATTTTTAGCTGAGCACCAGACCACTCTCAGTAAGGCAGTATTTCCTAGATTCCTTTGCAATTAATTATGCACTGTGATTATGTTTGGCTAATGTAAAGAGAAGAGATGTGCTAAGGTGAGAAGGTAAGAAGCACCTGGTGAGAGCTTTGGGGAGTATTCCTTAAGAGACAACGCAATTCCACCACTTGCCTCCCCTCACTCTGTCCAATAGGGACAGAACCTTGAGATTAAGGCTCATTCTGAGTCCTCAATACCATAAAGTGCCACACTAGTTATGGAGTGAGAGATACACTTCAACTAAAAACAAAGTACTTTTCATGGCAAGGTCCTCGGTTTCCATGCCCTGGGCAGCCCTTCCCACTTCTGTTCGGGGCTTACCGTATGCTCTGCTTCAGCAAACATGGGATGGTAGCCAACATAAAACAAGCAGACTTGAAATGTGCTCGCACACATGGGCTTATCTTCTGGGGCACTTGGAACCCTGACACATGACCACGCTCAGGTGGCCTGCTGGAGGGTGAGGCATGTCAGCTGGTCACCACACACGTGCCCTTGTCAACAACCAGCCCTTCCACCACCACATCGCCTGGTTTTGGTCCATCATGCAGGACCTAGTCCATTCCAACCTGTTACTAACTGCAGGCACATGGGTGAACCAAACAAGATTAGCCAAACCCAGCTTAGACTGTAAGAACTTCAGCAGAATCCTGAGTTAAATAAATGGATGCAGTGAAGCCACTAAGTTTTGAGTGGTTTATAATAATAATAGGTAATAAGACAGTTTCTAATATCTTCTTCAGTTTTAAAATGTTATAAGTTTTGATTCTGTGTAATAAAGTTGCAAAACGTCATCTTTGCAGACAAAAAACCTGTGCAACACTTTCCTTTTGGGCAAACCTCTGAGCCCCAGTCTCCTGCTCTCACACACATAGGCCATTGATCTGATTGGCCCAGGACAGTCCCATTTTCCACTTGTTGTCCTAACATAATTCTTAATAGTGCTCTTTCTTGTATCTCAAAGGTGTTTCAGTTGGGTCAATAATTATACTGTGATCTTAATATATTTCATAAATTTGGAGTCAGAAAAAATGAGGTAATGTTGATTATTCCATCAGTCACTGATAAACAATCCATGTCCTTCCCAAGCCCATGTGAGGCCCTACTACAGGAGTTAAAGGCTGCAAAGACCAATCAGACGCGGCCCCCTTCTGTTCTCGCACACATCCATGCATGTAGATGTGTTCATGTGTTGTGTGACAAGCTGATTAAGAGAGATGGTTTTGGAGCCAAGCTGCTTGTGGTCAACATTCACATGAACACTGTGACTGTCTGTCTGTCAGATTTTTCATCTTGAATACAAGGTGATAGTGATAATTCCTAAATCTTAAAACATTATTTAGCATACAGTGCTATGTAAGTATGAGACACTATTATAGTTCTTTACTGCCTTACTTTTCTGCCTATAACAATATAAAAATCAAAATTCATTAATAGACTCTTACAAACTACGCACAAGCTTACTCATCACTTAATTGTGAACCCTCTTTGAGTTACAGTGGAGTCAACTCTCAGTGCTTGCACTCAATGAGGGATATGTTAGGTTCTGCCACTATTTAAATACCTCTTCCTGGAGCGGACCTGTGGCTCAGTGGGTAGGGTGCCAGCCCCATATACCGAGGGTGGCAGGTTCAAACCCAAACCGGTACAAACTGCAACCAAAAAATAGCCAGGCATCGTGGCGGACACCTGTAGTCCCAGCTACTCAGGAAGCTAAGGCAAGAGAATTGATTAAGTCTAGGAGTTGGAGGTTGCTGTGAGCTGTGATACCACAGCACTCTACCAAGGGCGATAAAGTGAAACTCTGCCTGTATAAAAAATAAATAAATAAATATCTCTTCCTCTCCTTTTCTGAGTTATTATAGTTTATTTTATCTATTTTTAATGTATGTCTGATGAAATATACCTGTGGAAAATACTTGTGTTGTCAAAACAAAATAATGATTTCTTTACTCAGATGATGAATGTTACCATTAGTATTTATTAAATTATTATAATAGTATCTGTTGAAGTTAAAATACTCATATGTTGCAGTTACATTTACTCTTTTGACTTCCAAACCAATTTAAACGTCTTTTAAGTTGCCAAAAATACTAATTTAGGACTGAAAAAAATCCCTATTGGTTAAAAAGTAATTCTCCAAAGTCTCAAAAAATAGACAACTGGGGGACGGACGCGTGGGCTGCACGGGCTCTGGGCAGCAGCAGCAGTAGCACCCTCTCTTTAATTTCCTGCCTTCCGTTTCTTTCCCTTCCTTCCCCTTCTCTCGCCTCCTCCCTACCCCTTCTTCCCTTAACCTGTGTTCCCCTCTCTGAGCATTAGCTCTTTGGTCCGTGAGCTGAGGCAGCTGCAACCACGGGTGCATCCCGGTTCTGCACCCAGATTTTATTGATCTGATTCAAAATATCTTATGACTTCTGACTGGAATTAAGCACATGAGTCACATGAGTCACAAAGTGCCTGTGCCCTGAGGTGACAAAATAGTCGAAACGTCATCCATCTGAAGCCCCGAAAAACCTGAAATGGATGCCTTGAAAATCTGCACCATCTCAAGGACCAAAACACAGAACTTCTTATTTCTTGACTCCTCAACTAGCCTTAAAATATAAAGAACTTGAAGGGGCAAGATGGCTGACTGGAAATAGCTTCTGAAAGAGGCTCCTATCCAAAAGGAAAGATAACATCCAGAAACAGCCCAATTAAGCTGAAGACTGGGAGCCCAGCCGAGAGAGAAATGATAACTATAGGTCACCTCTGCTGGGACAAGCTGTGACTCCAAGAAACCAACGTTCAGGTTCAAAATTCATCTCAAAGGAAAAGTGTCCATCCCTCCCCTAAGAAAACTGTGGGGTTTTTTGTTTTTCTGTCTCCTTTGTTTTTTTCTCTTCGTTTGCTCCTGCAGGTTTTCTACAGACAAGTGGTGTAGACTATGGACCTCTTGTGTCACCCTACAGGTGAGTGCTGTGAGAAGTGGGAACTACTTCCTCAGAGGGACCCTGCTGTTACTTTGAATACTCTCCTGCCAGGCAGAAAAATTGAACTAAAGTCTTCCCTGCCATTCTTAACTCCCAGTACACCCGTCCCCCCTTACCTGATGAACCAGAAGCCTAACCCCTTCTGCGACTGAGGGAGGAGGTCCTTGAGCAGTGCCCACCCCCCACCCCTGTCTGCCAGACCAAGCGCCCACCCACAAGAAACTCCAAGGGCTGTGCCGAGCCTCCCCCAAGCCCCCACCAGGGACTCCGCCAGCAATCATGTGCACTGCACCCACCAGGCCTCTGCATGCCCACCAAACCAGGGACACCCCCAGCAACCATGTGGCCTTGTGCCCACCAGGCCTCTGCATGCCAGCCCTGGCCATGGACTCCACCAGTAACTGTGTGGCCTGGTGCCCTGTGCACACTGAGCCTCTTCCCAACCTGGCCAGGAACTCTGGGAGCCACGCAACCAGCGTTCTCCTTCCTGTACCCTGCCTGCCTTTGCACCGGCCCTGCCTGTCTGGCCAGGGACTCTAAAAACTGTGTGAACCACACCCTCCCTCCAGAGCCCTCCCTGCCTCTGTGCAGAGCCCTCCTCCTGGCCAGACACTGCTGGAGCCCTGGGCTCTCTGTGCCAAAGTCACTGGGTACCAGTACTCAAAGAACTGTGTGCACCATCCCCTGCCCTGTTGCTGGATCTGGGTGTGTCACACTCCAGAGCTGTTCCCACAGCCAGAACACTCTGGCTGGGGCATTCCAGAAGAGCTACACAGGGTCACGCCCTACAAAGATCCAGCAACAATAGAGTTACTCCACTGGGGTCTAATCTTGGAGAGACACCTCCCTAACTCTGAGGACGGCCAGAGGCAATAGTGAAAAACAATAATAGGGTGGAATCAATGGAAAAACTCTGGCAATGTGAATGATCAGAGTAGAGGAACTCCCCCAAGGAACAACAAAGCAGACACAGCACAAGATCCCATGCAAAACAAATGGCTGAGATGTCAGAAATCAAATTCAGAATCTGGATAGCAAATAAGATAGAATTAGAATTGCAAGCAGCAATGCAAAATATACCTCAAGAATTCAACGAATTCAAAGAACAAATGACCAAAGATATTGACACATTGAGACAAGAAGTTGCAGCCCTCAAAGATCTGAGAAATACAGTAGAATCCCAAAGTAACAGAATGGAGCAAGAAGAAGAAAGGATTTCTGACACTGAAGACAAAGCTTTCAAATGTGCCCAAACTTTCAAAGAGGAAGAGATGGAGGTCAAAAACTGAGCACTCTCTCAGAGAGCTCTGGGATACATTGAAGAAAACCAATATTCGCCTTACAGGGATCCCTAAAAGCGATAAAGTGGCTTCACAAGGCACAGAGTCTCTTCTTCATGAGATTATGAAAGAGAACTTTCCAGACATGCCAACAGATTCTGAAATTCAGATAGCAGATAGTTTAAGAACTCCAGCATGACTCAACCTGAATAAGACATCCCCCAGACACATCATAATCAATTTCATTAAAATTAATATGAAGGAGAAAATTTTGAAAGCAGCCAGATGTAAGAAAACCATAACCTACAAGGGGAAGAATATTAGAATTACTGTAGATCTCTCTGCTGAAACTTTTCAAGCTAGAAGAAGATGGTCATTGACGTTTAATCTCCTAAAACAAAATAACTTTCAACCCAGGATCCTGTATCCAGCTAAACTGAGTTTCATTTATGATGGAGAAATTAAATACTTTAATGACATTCACATGTTGAAGAAATTTGCCATAACTAAACCAGGGTTCCAGGATATTCCCAGACCTATCCTCCATAATGACCAGTGTAATCCTCCACCACAAAAATTAATTCACCCAGAAACTTTTGATCAAATCCCAACTTCCAGTCGCAAAAGGATTAAAAATGTCCACCGGACTTTCGAAAGGCTCATCAATATTCACAATTAATGAGAATGGTTTAAATTGTCCTCTAAAGAGGCACAGGTTGGCTGACTGGATATAAAAACTCAGGCCAGATATCTACTGCATACAAGAATCTCACCTTACATTAAAAGATAAATATAGACTCAAGGTGAAGAGATGGTCATCTATATTCCAGGCAAATGGAAAGCAGAAAAAAGCAAGTGTTGTAATCATATTCACAGATATAATAGGCTTTAACCTAACCAAAATAAGGAAGGATAAGGATGGACACTTCATATTGGTTAAAGGTAATACTCAATATGATGAGATTTCAATTATTAATATTTATGCACCCAACCAGAATGCACCTCAAATTTATACAAGAAACTCTAACAGACATGAGCAACTTGATTTCCTACAGTTCCAGAGTAGTCAGAGATTTTAATATCCCTTTAGCAGTGTTGGATAGATCCTCCAAAAAGAAGCTAAGCAAAGAAATTTTAGATTTAAACTTAACCATTCAACATCTGAATTTAACAGACATCTGCAGAACATTTCATCCCAAGAAAACTGAATACACATTCTTCTCATCAGCCCATGGAACATACTCCAAAATCGATCACATCCTAGGTCACAAGTCTAACCTCAGCAAATTTAGAAGAATAGAAATTATTCCTTCCATCTTCTCAGACCATCATGGAATAAAAGTTGAACTCAATAACAACAGGAATATGCATACTCATAAAAACATGGAAGCTAAATAACCTTATGCTGAAGGATAGATGGGTCATAGATGAGATTAAACAGGAAATTACCATATTTCTGGAACAAAACAACAATGAAGACATGACTTATCAGAACCTCTGGGATACTGCAAAGGCAGTCCTAAGAGGGAAATCTATAGCACTGCAAGCCTTCCTCAAGAAAATGGAAAGAGAGGAAGTTAACAACTTAACGGGACATCTCAAGCAACTGGAGAAGGAAGAAAATTCCAACCCCAAACCCAGGGGAAGAAAAGAAATAACCAAAATTAGAGCTGAACTAAATGAAATTGAAAACAAAAGAATTAAACAACAGATCAATGAATCAAAAAGTTGCTCTTTTGGAAATGTCAATAAAATAGATAAACCTTTGGATAACCTAAGCAGGAAAAAAGGATTAAAATCTCTAATTTCATCAATCAGAAATGGTCAGGATGAAATCACAACAGACCCATCAGAAATTCAAAAAATCCTTAACAAATATTACAAGAAACTTTACTCTTAGAAATATGAAAATATGAAAGAAATTGACCAATACTTGGAAGCATGCCACCTACCAAGACGTAGCCAGAACAAAGTGGAAATGTTGAACAGGCCTATATCAACTACTGAAATAGCATCAACTATACAAAATCTCCCTAAAAAGAAAAGCCTGGGACCAGATGGCTTCACATCAGAATTCTACCAAACATTTAAAGAAGAACTAGTGCCTATATTACTAAACCTCTTCCAAAATATACAAAAAGAAGGAATACTACCCAACACATTCTATGAAGCAAACATCACCTTGATCCCTAAACCAGGGAAAGACCCAACAAGAAAATAAAATTATAGACCAATATCACTAATGAATATTGATGCAAAAATACTCAATAAGATCCTAACAAACAGAATCCAACAACACATCAAAAAAATTATACACCATGACCAAGTAGGATTTATATCAGGGTCTCAAGGCTGGTTCAATATACATAAATCTATAAATGTAATTCAGCACATAAACAAACTAAAAAATAAAGACCATATGATTCTCTCAATTGATGCAGAAAAAGCTTTTGATAATATCCAGCATCCCTTCATGATCAGAACACTTAAGAAAATTTGTATAGAAGGGACATTTCTTAAACTAATAAAGGCCATCTACAGCAAACCCATAGCCAATATTATATGGAACGGAGTTAAATTGAAATCATTTCCACTCAGATCGAGAACCAGGCTAGGTTGCGCATTGGCTCTGTTGCTCTTTAACATTGTAATGGAAGTTTTAGCCATTGCAATTAGAGAAGAAAAGGCGATCAAGGGTATCCACATAGGGTCAGAAGAGATCAAACTTTCACTCTTCGCAGCTGATATGATTGTATATCTGGAAAACACCAAGGATTCTACTACAAAACTTTTAGAAGTGATCAAGGAATATAGCAATGTCTCAGGCTACAAAATCAACACCCATAAATCTGTAGCTTTTGTATATACCAACAATAGCCAAGCCGAAAAAAACAGTCAAGAACTCTATTCCTTTCACAGTAGTGCCAAAGAAGATGAAATATTTGGGAGTTCACCTAACAAAGAATGTGAAAGATCTCTATAAAGAGAACTAGGAAACTTTAAGAAAAGAAATAGCTGAAGGTGTTAACAAATGGAAAAAATACCAGGCTCGTGGCTGGGAAGAATCAACATTGTAAAAATGTCTATATTACCCAAAGCAATATATAATTTTAATGCAATTCCTATTAAAGCTCCATTGTCATATTTTAAAGATCTTGAAAAAATAATACTTCGTTTTATATGGAATCAGAAAAAACCTCGAATAGCCAAGACATTACTCAGAAATAAAAACAAAGCAGGAGGAATCACGCTACCAGACCTGAGAATGTACTATAAATCGATAGTGATCAAAACAGCATGGTACTGGCATAAAAACAGAGAAGTAGATGTCTGGAACAGAACAGAGAACCAAGAGATGAATCCAGCTACTTACAGTTATTTGATCTTTGAAAAGCCAATTAGAAACAATCAGTGGGGAAAAGATTCCCTATTTAACAAATGGTGCTGGGTGAACTGGCTGGCGACCTGTATAAGACTCAAACTGGACCCACACCTTTCACCATTAACCAAGATAGACTCTCACTGGATTAAAGATTTAAACTTAAAACATGAAACTATAAAAATACTAGAAGAAAGTGCAGAGAAAACTCTTGAAGGAATCGGCCTGGGTGAATATTTTACAAGGAGGACTCCCCAGGCAATTGAAGGTGTATCAAAAATACACCATTGGGACCTGATCAAACTAAAAAGCTTCTGCACAGCTGAGAAAGTAATAAGTATAGCAAGCAGACAGCCCTTAGAATGGGAGAAAATATTTGCAGCCTATACCTCCAACAGAGGTTTAATAACCAGAATCCACAGAGAACTCAAACGTATGAGCAAGAAAAGAAAAAGTGATCCCATCTCAGGGTGGGCAAAGGACTTGAAGAGAAACTCCTCTAAAGAAGACAGGCACACGGCCTTCAGACACATGAAAAAATGCTCATCATCCTTAATCATCAGAGAAATGCAAATCAAAACTACTTTGAGATACCACCTAACTCCAGTAAGAGTAGCCCACATAACAAAATCCCAAACCCAGAGATGTTGGTGCGGATGTGGAGAAAAGGACACTTCTAAACTGGTGATGGGAATGCACACTAATACATTCCTTTTAGAAGGATGTTTGGAGAATACTCAGAAGACCAAAAACCACAATATAACAAAGACATCTGTACCAGAATGTTTATTGCAGCCCAATTCGTAATTGCTAAGTCATGGAAGAAGCCCAAGTGCCCATCGACCCACGAATGGATTAATAAATTGTGGTACATGTACACCATGGAATATTATGCAGCCTTCAAGAAAGATGGAGACTTTACCTCTTTCATGTTTACATGGATGGAGGTGGAACATATTCTTGTTAGCAAAGTATCTCAAGAATGGAAGAAAAAGTATCCAATGTACTCAGTCCTACTTTGAAGCTCATTTATAGCTTTCATGTGAAGGCTATAGAATATGGGGAAAGGGCCAAGGGAGGGGATGGAGGAGGTTGGGGTGGAGGGAGGGTAATCGGTGGGTCCACACCTATGGTGCATCTTAGAATGGGTACAGGTGAAACTTACTAAATGCAGAATACAAATGTCTTCATACAGTAACTAAGAAAATGCCATGAAGGCTATGTTAAACATTTTGATGAAAATATTTCAGATTGTATATAAAACCAGCACATTGTACCCCTTGACTGCACTAATGTACACAGCTATGATTTAATTTAAAAAAAAAATAGACAACTAAGGGTGGTGCCTGTGGCTCAAAGGATTAGGGCGCTGGCCCCATATACCGGAGGTGGTGGGTTCAAACCCAGCCCTGGCCAAAAACTTCAAAAAAAAATAGACAACCAATATTTATAAATAAAAGTAAAAGATGATTTCAAAAAACAGATCATACCAAATCTTATAGACAATAGAAAAAGAAGAAATACTTCAAAGTCATTCTACTTAATGTGGATACACCAGATATTAAAATTGGAGAAAATACATTATTATAAAGGGGAAATTACAAACATATTTCAGTTATAAATGAGGAAGCAAAGTCTCTATTTTTGAGACTTTGGAAAAAAATAATAAGAAGAAGTTAACTGATGACTCCATACTGAACCTCAGAGTCAAAGCATTCTATAATAGACATACTCTTATCTGACGATGTGAATGTTACTTTCTTTACATTATTATTATTATTGCTTAATATTTCGATGCAGCAATCTTCTGATTTCTTTTCTGAATGTATTTATTGTCATTCATTCTTTACGAGATTGTTGTTTATAGTCCTTATCTTAAACATTGTTATTGTTATTAAATTTTAAGCCTTTTTAATTCTGTGAAGGCAAAAGTGAAAACCTAATAAACACATGTATATAAACACATGTAAAAAAAAAAAAGTAATTCTTCAGCTAAAGAGAAAATATGTCAGTATAGGACATAATTGGGTAGCTCAGAGATGTCCACTAGGTGCATGACCTGAGGATACAGATTGATCTTCAGTAGGACAAAAACCTTCATTGCCACTTACATGCGTCTTTAAACATGATAAATGAATATTAAAAATAGTAGAAAATGCCTCTTACTTTTGGCTATTATTTGACTTTGCTTTCATGACTATGTGTTCTTTACTTATGTTATACTCAGTAAGTATTGAGCCGTACTCGCTGCCAGCTGCTGGTGATACCAGTGGTCCAGAGCAAGGCTGTGTGGTATGAATGGTGCTTTATGTTGAATGGTTCTTGTATTTCTCAGCCAAGAGAGGCAATGTTCTTGATAAGTTCAATACAAAAACTACCTGGCAGATTGGAATACTAGAAGGATAAGTTCATCAGAAGTGATTCCTCTCCCTGGACTGTCCCACTGACTTTAAAAAGACTAGCTGTTCTTTTTGGGTGCACAAACAAAGATCAAATCACTCTGCATGAACACAAAAGAGTTATATTTAGTTTGTGGCTTTGAATTTTAATAGCACAAAAAAAGAGGTATTAGGATTTGAATAAGACCTCTTTAATTATAAAAATAGCAAAAACAAATAAAAAAAAAACACACTTTCAGACATTTAAGACCCAAAACTTCAACATTTGCATTTGTTCTACAACAGTCACTATTTTTAGAAATGTCTTTGCATAACTCTTCAAGTAAAGGACAGAAAGTAGTTCCTCAAAACTTAGCATTTGATAAAAATGTCAAAAAAGCCCGGTGTGGTGCCTCACACATGTAATCCCAGCACTCTGGGACACAGAGAAGGGAGAATCCCTTGAGCTCAGGAGTTCAAGACCAGCCTGAGCAAGAGTGAGACCCCATCTCTACTAAAAATAGAAAGACTAAAAATAGAAAGAAAGAAGTGGTGGCAGGCACCTGTAGTCCCAGCTACTCAGGAGGCTGAGGTAGGAGGATCTCTTGAGCCAGGAATTTGAGGTTGCTGTGAGCTAAGCTGATGCCACTGAACTCTAGCCTGGGTGAAAGAATGAGATTCTATTTAAAAAAAAAAAAAAGTCAAAGAAGCTATAATTTTCATCCAGATAAGGTATATATATCCTGTTAAAGGTACTCTTTCAAATGCATAGTGTTTTTTATGTTTATTTCAGTGAGCTCATTTTGGCTTTAAAGAACAATTTTCTAGCCCACCACAGAGAATCATAATCTGAGTAGCAAAAACTAGAAGACCAACAAATACAAAATGAATTATTTTTTCCTGCGCTACCAACCTTAAATATGAATACAATAGCTTGTAAATGTAACTAAATGAATGTAGGAAAAATGATTACCTGATAGTTACAAATTGCCTGTTACACAGCAACTTACAGCAGATTTTTGCTTGAACACTTGATGAGTAGAGGATGAGAGCTGTGCCTTCAGAAAAGAAATAGTAAGATCAATGCAATGAATACTATCACAAAAAGTCTAATTGTATATTCAGCTGTACTAATGGACCAAGAAGTGGTAGTTCCTTTCTACCTTGTTCCGGACAAGAGGCTCCTGAATGATTATGATCAGGTGTAGATGCCATACTTAGTGTAATTCACCAACAATCATGAGCAGAAAGTAGCAACCAGGATGATTAAGAAATTCAGAACAATATTCAGTTTATGGA
This sequence comes from Nycticebus coucang, assembly GCF_027406575.1. Lineage (NCBI taxonomy): Eukaryota > Metazoa > Chordata > Mammalia > Primates > Lorisidae > Nycticebus > Nycticebus coucang. The sequence goes on along the minus strand of NC_069799.1, from coordinate 3,138,028 downwards.
CCTGTAGATGCTAAAAAGAAATGAAGAAGGAGAGACTCAATAGGTAAGGTAGACAGGTCACGATGGCCACATGCAAACACTTGGACAGGAGACAAGAAAAACCTCACTTGTTTTATGGCCCCCAATTTTTTCAGAGAGATATTTTGTTCAGTAATAAGAACATTCTAAAAGGTCAGACTCTCCAAAGAACAGATTTCCTTACAAGGTAATACGTTCCCATTCACTGAAGTATTGATTCAGATAACACAGATATTTAGCAGAAAAGCTATAGATTCAGTAATATAAAAATGAGCTATGTAATGTTCATTGTTCATTGTAAGCCTAGGGAGGCTTGATTCCAGGATGTTTAAATATACAATTAACTAAGACAAAATAAAAGTTATTTGTAACAAGGAATATTAGTGTCCATGAAAAAGGCTTGAACCGACAGGCAGAGAGGAAAGTTCACCTGACTACAATGTCATTCTTTTCTGACCTGAAATTTATTTACAAAGGAGCTCAGAGATTTACATTTAAAGAAATAAAAATTAGCATAAAAAAATTTTACATTAGAAATAAAAATAAAATTTTGAAAGTTAAAGTGAACATGAGGTAGAATTTCTGAGAAGCGTGAGTATTTTTTTTTTTTTAAGAGATAGTCTCACCTTGTCACCCTCGGTAGAGTGCTGTGATGTCACAGCTCACAGCAACCTCCAGCTCCTGGGCCTAGACGATTCTCCTGCCTTAGCACCCCAAGTAGCTGGGACCACAGGCCCCCACCACAATGCCCGGCTATTTTTTTGCTGCAGTTTGGCTGGGGCCAGGTTTGAACCCTCTACCCACCCCGATCACTGAGCCACAGGCGCCACCCTGAAGCATAAGTATATGCATATATGTATTTTTTTTTAATTCAGCTCATGCAGGAGGAGAAAAATGTGCACTGCCTTATTTATTTATTTATTTTTATTTTTGGTGAGGGAAGGCTGAATGCTCCTGGAAGAATGCAATGTTCTCAGTATTTTAAAATGTCCTATATGTGCCTAGGATCTCATAAAGTGCTTCTGTTCTCATGGTTTTCCAACCCGAATTGCTCTGTCTCTGTCTATTTCAGTGCGGCCACTGTCAGTGCCCAGCTGTTGTTTGCTGTGGTCCCCTGCACTGGAGGTGGGCTCAATCTCTGACCTGCAGACTCTTCAGCTACCTGGGCTCTCACTTGTTATTCCTTTACAGCAGCTCATTATAGATTCCAAAGGGATGGGACTTGAGACCCTTCTTATCTATATATTCCAGGAAGAGAATACCATTGCTGCATGTAATCTTAAAATATTCAAGGGGGACATAATTCAATAAAAATTTATTTCCAGTCTCACTTCTCATAGATGTCCATGTTACAGTGTAAAAAAAATCAATTTTGAATAATTTTGGTTGCTTTGTGAAGCAAATAATTTTGGTTGCTTTAGAAACTGTCTAAAAATTGTTCAAATTTACTATACCCTAAGGGCCATCCCCATACTGTTCTAAGAGGTGTACAAAAATCTCTTGAACAAGAGTACAAGATATGTCTTAAAATATTTACTGATTATTAAATTTTTCAGGCTAAGAATTCATTCTTTTTCACATTTTAAAATCATCCCAATGCTTTGTCATTCAAATTCTCAAATGCTTCACTGGATCTATGAGTATGAGACTCAATGTTTTGTCAGATCAATACATGTGAATGGAAATCAGAACAGTATTAACAATGTAAGTGGAATTTAAGTCAATAATATTAAATCATGTTCGGAAATGATAAAGGAACATCACTGAATCTCAGGCTGTGTGCATGTCACCATTTATAATCCAAGATTCAGGATAGAAGTCATTTCTGCGGTGTCCCCCACTGACGCTGATCTCGGCTGCATTTGAATCAGTCTCTGCAGCTGACGTGGATGGATTACTTACGCCTGCCGTGGGATGTTTCTGCTGCAAACTCATGCTCACACTCACCAGGTGAACTTTCACCCACACGTTAAAGTCTGACAGAGGCAACAGTTGGCTTCTTTGAAAGATGCGGGTGCTGATAGGAAAGAATAATGAGCATTTCCGGGTTGGAATCATCTTCCTTAGTCTTTTCAGTGTATAACCTGGAGTTTTGATCAAACACTTGACAAAGAACTTGTGTACTAAAAAATTACAAAAACAGGGCAGTGCCTGTGGCTCAAAGGAGTAGGGCGCTGGCCCCATATGCCAGAGGTGATAGGTTCAAACCCAGCCCTGGCCAAAAGCTGCAAAAAAAAAAAATTACAAAAACAAAAACATTTTAAGGGAAAATTTACCCTGAGTACATCTGTGGCAACTTATTGATGAGGCATAAAGTATTTGTAATATTTCTTCAACAATATAAATTTTTTTTTATTAAATCATAGCGGAGTACAATAATGCAATCATGAGGTACAATGTGCTGGTTCCATATACACTCTGAAATATTTTCACTGAACTGTTAACATAGCCTTCATGGCATTTTCTTAATTATTGTGTTCAAACCCTTATACTCTACACTTAGTAAACTTCATCTGCACCCTTCCAAGATGCACCCTAGGTGTGGACCCACCAATCACCCTTCCTCCACCCTCCCTCCCCCTCCCTTTCCCTCCCTTGTCTCCTTCCCCATGTTCTTGTACTGAGATTGAGTTATAGCCTTTGTATGAAAGCTATAAATTAGTTTCATATTAGGGCTGAGTACATTGGGTACTTTTTCTTCCATTCTTTGGATACCTTGCTAAGAAGAATATGTTCTAGCTCCATCCATGTAAACATGAAGGAGGTAAAGTCTCCATCTTTCTTTATGGCTGCATAATATTCCATGGTGTACATATACCACAATTTATTAATCCATTCATGAGTCGATGGGCAGTTGGGTTTTTTCCATGACTTAGCAATTATGAATTGGGCTGCAATAAACATTCTGGTACAAATATCTTTGTTATAGTACGATTTTTGGTCTTCTGGATATATACCTAGTAGAGGAATTATAGGATCGAATGGCAGATCTATTTTTAGATCTCTAAGTATTCTCCAAACATCTTTCCAAAAGGAAATTAGTTTGCATTCCCATCAGCAGTGCAGAAGTGTTCCCTTTTCTCCACATCTGCGCCAACATCTCTGGTTTTGGGATTTTGTGATGTGGGCTAATCTTACTGGAGTTAGATGATATCTCAAAGTAGTTTTGATTTGCATTTCTCTGATGGTTAAGGATGATGAGCATTTTTTCATGTGTCTGTAGGCCGTGTGCCTGTCTTCTTCAGAGAAGTCTCTCTTCAAGTCCTTTGCCCAGCCTGAGATGGGATCACTTGTTCTTTTCTTGCTAATACGTTTGACTTCACTGTAGATTCTTGTTATTAAGCCTTTGTGGGAGACATATCCTGCAAATATCTTCTCCCATTCTGAGGGCTGTCTGCTTGCTCTACTTACTGTGTTCTTGGCTGTGCAGAAACTTTTTAGTTTGATCAGGTCCCAGTAGTGTATTTTTGATGCAGCTTCAGTTGCCTGGGGGGCGGGGGTCCTCCTATAAATTATTCGCCAACTGGATTTAAGAAGATGCTAATAAAAATTGACTAAGATTGTTAAAACTGTTAAAATCATGACTGGAACAAATAGAATTAAAGAGTGCAAAGTCAAAGAAAGCATTATGAATACTTAACAGTTCTTTATTTTATTCTTGTTATCTATTTAGATGCTCAGAAAGTAATGTCCTTAGAATACATTGGTTTCACTGCCTAAACAACAAATGCCTTGAATTGTTTCTGTATTTTGCGCTTAGTTTTTTTTTTTAAGTTTTTGGCCGGGGCTGGGTTTGAACCTGCCGCCTCCAGCATATGAGGCTGGTGTCCTACTCTGTTGAGCCACAAGTACCTCCCTTTTGCGCTTAGTCTTAAACAAGGTTTAGGAGTTTACCATTTGATATACTTTCATTTATCTTGTGTGGATAACTTGTAAAATTGCCTCTTAAAGTACTAGATACACAGTAATGTTTGATAATAGTAAATAAAATTGAGAGAGATTGTATCCATATCACATTGTTTGCTAATACTTAACTCCAAGAGAACTAAAGAGATTTCTGTAGGAAATCTCCTATAGGTGCAATTAATCCTTTATGCTTGAATTCATAACTCTCCTTGGTTCTGTTTTAAGTTTTGTTCTGTTTGTTTCAGTGAAATACTTTAGCTTCCTGGAATAATTTTAAACCTTAATCTTGAAATACTAAATTTACTAAACTTCCCAGAATCCTGAAAATTTAGTAAGCCTTTCTCCCATTCTTTCACCCAAACACCGCTGACAAGAATGTCTTGCAGAGCCAAGGGTAGAATGCTGTGGTGCTCAATGGAGAGCTTTTCAAGGGAAAAGATTTTTTTGTGGGGGGAATGACAGCACAGCGAATTAATTCAATTCAGTTTTAGACCAAATGTGGCCATTCAGCATAATTTCTTAATTATGATAAAGATGAAAAAGTACTAGAAATTATTTTCAGACCAAACTAAACACAGAATGAAGGTACTGTGTAATCTACCTTATATCTATGAGAAAGTTGAACCTTTTCTATTAATCACATCTAATTCTTTGAACATCTCAGAAACATCATTTAAAGTCATAACTAGCACTAAATAGCAAGAGAGGATCACCAACTCTGAGGTCATGGGATGAAGTCAGAGTGTTGACATTGGAGAATACTAATGATATGTGCTTCAACAGAGACCACAGGTCTGATGTGTGGGGACAATGGGTACGTGGGTAGTAACTATGTGGTGAGATGAAGCAGCTTAAAATATGGCAAGCACAAGTGCAATGGCACATTGTGAGCAAAGGATGAAACTGGGACAGGTGAAATAGAATGGTAATTTGCAAATATGTGTGTGACTAGCAACTCCGTGTAAACCAAAAGGCAGATTCACAGAATTAGGGAAAAGAAAAACACCTTTTTAATTATAGTCAAAGATACCAATTGCTTGTGCTCATGTCTTCAAAGTAGTGTAAGAGATGTCAAAGACACAGAGATAGGTGGTGCACAACTACTCTGGGAAGTAGCTAAGCAGTGTCTATTATACCAAGGCCGAGGGCAGACCCTGCGACCCAGCAATTTTACTCCCAAATACAGACCAAACAAATGCACACCCGTGTTCACTGAAAGATGTATATTAGAATGTTCCTAGCAGCTTCAAACTGGAAACTACACAAAAGATCAACACGTGACTAGAACAAGTGTGATATAGTCACACAAAGGAACACTATTTACCAACAAAGACAAATGACCTACAGTTAAGGGTAATAATTTGGATGGCTCTCACTACCATAACATTAAACAAAAGAAAACAAACAGAAAAGAATATGTACTGTGGGATTCTATTTATATAAGGTACAGAAACAAAAGAAACTAAGCCATGCTGTTAGAAATCACACTAGCGGCCACCTTTGGAAGGCAGAGTATGGCAAGTAGAGGGAAGTGTGAGGTTTTCAGGTGCTGAAACAGTTCTGTGGTTAGACCCGGAGGCAAGGGCACAGGTTTATACACTTGTGAAAATTCATCAAGCCTTGTGCTTACATGTGCACATTTCTATACATGTATTATTCTCAGTAAAAAATTAAGCAACTATGGAGGGCTAATATTTGGTGTTTTGTTTCAACATATTTTTGATCTTTTATCCCCTGGCCTTCAGAAGACATAAGCACTCCAGGCCAGGCAGCAGAGAGTTCCCAAAAAGCTTCAGACCAAAACAAGTAATAGTTCCTCAGTGTCTGAATAAATGCCAGAAAACACATTGTTCAGAGTCATTATTAAAATTTATGCAATTTAAATGTTAATGTTTTAAGCATAACCTTCTGTTAGGGGAAGAATGCTCTATTTGTTATTTGTTTACAATATGCAAATTTAAAATTTACATAACGATATCCTAACATTTTCATATGAAAAATTGACTAAGTATAAGTCTTTTATATTTCCCTTGCTTATATGTATTTACCATATTGCTATCCACCCCCTCAACTCATTTCCCAGCACAGTAGACAAATACATTGCCACCGAGTGGTGACTCCAACTGCAGGGATGCTGTATGGGAAACCTCAGGAAGGTAAATATTATAGTAGGCGCTTCTTCACAGCTAACATACCTGACATACAAAATCACATTCACATTGTAATATTAGTTTTTAAATTTTTTTCTTTAAATAAAACTCTGCTTTACATAATTAAATTCTACTATAGATATTTGAAATAATACTGTATACATTTGGTTTAAAATTTATTGAGATGACTTAATCTTCATTTCAAAAGTGCACCGTCTGTTATCTATACCTGCTGCACTACAAGTGATAGCAGTTCTAAAAGGTTTAGTGGAACTTGGGATTATATGATCATTTTTTGATGAGATAAAAACATGGCCTTGTTCAGATGTTTTTTTTTCGACTTTTTGAGTTGCCAAATATTTTTATCACATTAAATGTACACAGTTTTCTGCCAAAAGACAACCTGACAATGCTTGCTAACATCACTCCTAACTTCATTCAGCTGCTGTTTAGACCTTAGTTTGCAAAAAGAGTACACTAATTGCCATAAAGGATTCATTTCCCTGAGTAGTGAACAGGTTAAATGTACTTTTAATTCTGTTTGCCCCTAAAGCCGGAACTCCAAAGACATGGTATTTCTTTCTCAAAACAGCAGGTGTCGTGACAGGACTTGTCAGCTCATTGTCCACTGCCTTTGGAAGGAAGCGCCCTGCTGGGACAAAACCTCCTTCCTGACGAAGAATCCCGGAAACAGTCTCCCAAATGGAGAGGGGAAGGTCCTATTTTTCATCCATCACTATTTTTGTTTCATGTAGTCAGATATTTGTGTGGGACCAGCGCGGTGGCTCATGCCTGTAATCCTAGCACTCTGGGAGGCTGAGGTGGGTGGATTGCCTGAGTTCGAGACCAGCTTGAGCCAGAGTGAGACCCCATCTCTAAAAGTAGCTGGGCTTGGGGTGGGCACCTGTAGTCCCAGCTACATGGGAGGCTGAGGCAAGGGGTCACTTCAGCCCAAAAGTATGAGGTTGCTGTGACTTGTGATGCCACAGCATTCTACCAATGGTGACAAAGTGAAACTCTGTCTCAAATAATAATAATAATAATAATAAACAGATATTTGTGTGGGTCATTAATGTTGATGCTCTCTAATCCCTCTGGCTTCACCCATTTCCTATCCTGGAGGACCCCTGCTTGGTGGCAGGTGTGAGTTTCCCTGCCCCCCTTCTCTCCTCTGTGTGAGTCTCTGTTAACTGCCAGTGACAGCAACAGGATAGAAAAATGATTGCAGTTTCTACCCTCAAAAAGCTCATAAGTTAATGGCCAGGACTGGCATTTTTGGAGAGTCAGAAAATCAATTGCAAAAGGTATCACGGATCAAATAAATATATTTCCCTGTATAACTAACAAGTATTAATTAAATGTTTTCTAAAACCAGTGCTCAAATATAAGGTTGCTCTAATTTCGGAACTTCACATCTGCACATAACCTGTTATTTAAACATAAACTTGCTGCAGCCTCTCTAGAATGCATGTTTCGATTGTAATCCTTAAATCTACTAATCATTTCATAGGAGAAGAAAGATAGGAGAGGCAGAGGGCTGTATCTGAGGGACAGAGAGCTCTTCCAGCATTCCTAAAACCAGCTGCTCAGGTCAGCCATAACAGCTTACAGCTAGAAATAAGATTAACAGTGTAAAATGATTTTCCTGCATATTAGAATCTACATTTGCATTAATGCAAAATACATATGTAGAAATGCTATTACTTTGACTGCAAATTAGTTTATGAGCATGGTGCAGAATGTTAAATTACTTTACAGAAGAAAAGTGTCTATTTTCTTTTCTATTCTCTTCTTGAGTATTTTATATATGTAGTCAAGTCATTGTAGAAATGAGTTGGTTTTCCAGTGATTTAAAAAACCAGAGGAGAACCTCTCTGAGTATTATTTGGTGTTCATACTCTCTTGAGTTAATTATGCCTATTGTTCCTAAAATCCATCCATGTTAGGACAATATTTCTCTGGCCTCAATTGGGTAAGGGTAATAATTATAATTAAAGAAGCACTACGCAAAATTGGGTAACTGTACCAAGTCACAAACATGTACAATTGCCAAATACATAGGGAAATGACTTATACGGAGTTATCAAAACATCAAAAAATGAAAAGACGTGTATTAGCTTAGGCAGCACTTATTTATCATCCACTATTTATGCTATTTTAGAATTTTAGAATAAAAATAATTATGATTGGCTGTCCTCTTTAAAGAACATAGTCCCAAGGGATGACAGACACACGCTCACAAACGCAGACTGTGGTACGTGGGGCAGAGTAGCCTGCCTGCCCCTTTCAGTTTCTTTTGTTGACTCCTTATCTTCTGATTTCTCCTTAAAATTGGATTTCTCTCTGAGTGAGGATATCCAGAAAAAGTGAGGTCTAGGAAAACAGACGTCTTCTCAGGGAGGCCCCAAGGATACACCGGTGAGGTCCTCCCTGTAGGAATTTGTAGAAACTTCACTTTCTGGGGCCTGGAAACGAATGCTTGCTTCTGCTTCTGTGAAAGCCTGAACTGCTTCTCTAGCTTGATTCAAACTGACCAACGAGAAATGTACCCGTGGGCCAGAACTTCTTGCCTGGAGATCAAAAAGAAAAGACTGAGCCAGTCTGGGAGCCCGGCCATGTTGAGACTCTTGTCAGCGGTGGAATAAAGCCCTTCCTTCCTCTTGAAACGTGGCGTCCGGGAGCCCTTCCTCTCCAATGGGCCTCCTCTTCCTGCCACACCTGGAATTCTTTTCTCTTCTTCTCACTAGACATTTTCCGTGGCAATTTCTTTCCTTATGATTGGCTTCAATTGTACCTTCTATTCTGGTGAGATGTCTCTTTTCGGTCCAGATGGCTCTTCCAATTCTCTCTTCAGAGACTACTGAACACTTCTGCCAGACATCCCACATCCACCTCAAAAACAACTTAACTAGAACAATTTATTGTCTTCTCCTTCTGTGCTATTTATTTATCCTTGCAAAAAATGGTGTCATTATGATGCCCCGGGACCCCAGCCAGAAGCCCAGGGGTCACGGGGGCTCCCGCCCATCTCTGTCAGCAACCAGGGGGTGCCATGGTCGCAGGCCTCCTGGCTCGCCTCGTAGCCTTTCATGGGAATGTTCTCCCTGCCTGTTAGGCTCTCGGCCATCCACGCATTCTTCCACTTATTCGGCAACTGTTTCTGAAGAGGGTTTTCCATTTCAGGCCTTCACCAGCGTGCTGCAGGCCATTGTGTGCCTCTAATATCATTTCTGCAAAACACCTTCCTTGTTTCTGTCAGAGCAATGACTCTAAAACACAAATGTGGTCCTATTTCTTCTCCACTTGAAGATTTGGCTTTTGCTGGTCATAAGATGCAGTGTTCACGTCCTATGGGGGGGCGGGGGGGCAGGGGAAAGAAGGAGTCAAGAAACTGTTGAAATAGCAATGCTCTCTGCAGCATCCAACCCTAACATACGGCTGATGTAGAATCAGGCATGACATGTAGGATCTGCTGTTCCCCTTCCATTCTACCAAAGCTTTAAGAGCAGTAACTGATGTCCTTCTTCTTTTCTGATACTAATTAAAGATGACAACACGTTTTCTCATATCCAGTATAATGCCTGGTATACATTTTAAAAATCACTTACCAAGGGGCAATGAAGAGCCTGCGGATGGCATATTTTCAATACTAAACTTCCCAGGACAAAAAACAAAGGTAGCGGAATGCTGTCCCCTCCATCTACTCTCAGGAGATTTTTCTCTCCACCTAGGTGATATCCCTAACTTTCATTTCGGTGAGAGTGGTTGAAAAGTTGTGGTAAAGGGGAACGGAATTGATGCAGAATAATATTGTTATATGACACTTCCATCTTCTGTCAGATTTAGCCCTAGGACAAGGTGGCACAAGGAATATCTGTCCAATAATATAGTCTAAGAGAGTTCAAGCCAAATGCTGTCTGTCTCAATTGCCCAAGAGCTAAAAGACCATGGAGATATTCCTTATGGAGGCTAATGATATGAAACCTTTCTTAAAATAGAAGTTCAATAAAGCAGATAAATTTGGAGTTGCTCCTCCTGAAGATGGATTGGAACCCCGCCTACTCCTCTGCCTGCCCCCATCCTATTCCACCTCCTGAAAGACCCTGCAGCTGCTGTTTTCGTCTTGGAGAGCCTGATCTTAAACCCATGAGCTCATGGAATATTTGTGCCCTTTAATGTGGCGGGCCAATCCTTGCAGTGTCCTGTTTCTAATTTTCTACTGTTTCTCTTACTTTGCACCACCCTCCCAGCCACCAATTAAACTCTCCGGCCTCTCCTCCCCAACACCCACCCCACCCCCTGCACCAGCTCATGGGCTATGCTCTAGGTTACCTCAAAAGGCCCCTTCCAAGCCTGCTCAGCCCTCACATTCCTGCTGCAGGGCTCAGCTGAGGGACCACTGTCCATTGGAAGTATTCCCAGGTCCTTCACTACTGCCTCTTTCCTAGTGCCTGTCCCACTGCACACTAGTCACATTTCTGAGGCATTGTCTATAAAATAGTATTGTATTGTGTATTTTTTTTTTTTAGATAGTCTCACTTTGTCACTCTTGGTAGAGTGCTGTGACATCATAGCTCACAGCAACGTCAAGCTCTTGTCATGGCTTGCGGCAGTCTTAAATTCCTGGGCTCAAGCCATCCTCTTATCTCAGCCTCCTGAGTAGCTGTGACTACAGGTGCCCACTCAAGCCCAGCTATTTTTAGAGAAAGAGTCTCACTCTTGCTCAGTCTGGTCTTGAAACCTGTCAACTCAGGCGATCCACCCACCTCAGCCTCCCAGAGTGCTGGGATTACAGGCGTGAGCCACTAGCCTGGCCCTTGTACTGTGTATTTCTTAATAAGGGAGGAGACCTGGAAAAAGTAGGTCAAGAGAACAGAGGTCTTTTCAAGGAGACCCCAAGAATAAACTTGAGAGGTCCTCCCCGTGGTGAAGCTCTTAGCTCTTATGAGTTTGTTAAAACTTATCTTCCTGGGAGTTAGAGGCTAACGCTTGCTTCCACTTCTGTGAAGGCCCCCAGTTGTGTAAAAGTTGTAACCTACTTCTCCAGCTTGATTCAAATGATTTCAATGAGAAAAGTGCCTGGGGCCTGGAACTTTTTGACTGGGGATAAAAAGGAGAAGACCCAGCCAGTGGGGGAGGGTGGCCCTTTTGAATTCTGCTGTGCTTCACTACTGGGGCTGAAATAACATGGTGTTTGGGTGCTCTTTCTCTCCATTGGGCCTCATTTTCCTGCAACATTACTAACTGGTTTCTTTTCAATATGTTGAATTTTTAAAATACAGAAAAGTACAAAGCAGAGAGAGTAAAATAACAAGCACTTTCACCCACAAGGTGTCACTTTTAAATTTTTTAATTGTTTTAATCTGTTATCTTTTCTTAAAGAATATCAGTTGTGTGTAAAAATGGATTTTGCTTATTGTAAATGAAATACTGCTAAAAATCAGGAAGATAAAATTTTTAAAAACTTTAAATTTTATTACACGGAAGTGAACTTTATCATACAAAGTACATAGATAGGATGAGAAAGTCAGGTAAGCTAACACTGATACAGGGCTCCCCTATTTGGGGCTGGAGAGGGACCTGCATTTTCTAGGCCTCAGTGAACTCAGAAATCAGTCCCCATCTAGTCTCCATCAGTCTCCAAATCACAGACTCCATCTCTAGGCACAAACAGGCCCTTTGCAGTCTGCATTCTCTGGGCTTCAGCAAAATCATGAAAAAATCAGCCTATTCAACATTGGTGGTTCATGCTGGAGTAGACAGCACACACCCTACTGCCTCACCTAGGGCAAGGACTGCAAGGACCTCACTCCTTCACTAATTTTAGAATTATTCTCTGCCCACAAGCCCCTGGCCAATTGTGACTTGTTTTGGACAGACATTCGGAGACTGCCCCCAAGATAGGAAAGACAGCACAGAGGCCCATGTGGGCACCCCCTCCATCGCCAAAGGTTCTGTTCCCCTCTTTCTGTTATCGACCTCTTTTATCTTTCAATAACCTCCGTCCTTCGCTTACTCACCCGGTCTGTGTTTCACCCTTCAAATCCTCATATTAAGGACCTGACACAGAGAAATTCCAACTATAACATTTTATTAAAATGAGATCACATTATACATATTTTTATGTGATTTTAACAGAAAAAAAAGGAGACCAAAATGCATCTGAAGGAACTCTTGCAAGTAAATTGTTTCTCAAGGTAAGAAAAGGGATTAAAGGACTCTTCTACATTTAGAAAACAAATGACAAAAACATTAGCATATGGGATTCAGATTGATTTTCTTTCCCAAGTACATTTAAGTTTTAAACATAATTATACATAATTAACTTCCTTTTATGGAACATGAAGACCTAAATACTTTTATAATTTTATCTTTTTATTTCTATTGTTAATTCTATTATTAACTTTGTATTATTCAAATGTTGATACTTTGTTTTTTTGACTTTTATTTTGGTATAATTTCAAACCTACAAAGAAGCAGAAAAACAGCAAAAGGAATTCTATTTTGCTCTATGCCTACATTCTTTAAATATTGCATGTTAGGGCACTTGTTTTATCATTTTATCTAGACTTTTTGTTCTATAACACGTGAGAGTAAGTAGCAGGTGTAAGCCCTCTTTATCTCTAAATTCTCATGTGTGTACTTCCTAAAACCTGGAAAATTCTCTTATGTAAATATGGTGCAATTACCAAAATGAGCAAGTTAACATGAGTGCAGATTTCCTCAGTTGTCTCACTAATGTCTTTTTCTTCTCCAGGGCAATCCAGGCTCATTCCTTGAATTTAGTTGTTGTGTCATTTTACCTCCTTTCATCCTTAACAGATGCTCAGTCTTTGTCTTCCATGACCATAATCTTTTTGAAGCTCAGACACAGGTTATTTTGTGGCCTGTCTCCACAGCAGTTCTGTATGTTTATGGGTGCACAGAAGATTTTCAAATCTTTGCCTTCTTGTCTTCTTTCTTTGATTTAAGAATAGCTAAATTTCCAGGTGCCTGTAGTCCCAGCTACTCAGAAGGCTGAGGCAAGAGGATCGCTTGAGCCCAGGAATTTAAGATTGCTGTGAGCCAGGATGATGCCACCATACTCTACCCAGGGCAACTGAGTTAGAAAAAAAAAAAAAAAAAAAACTAAATTTTCTTGAGTTCTCTGTCATCTGTCAGGTGAATGCCCTGGCTGCATGGGCTTGTATTTTCTTTCCCTGAGGTCAGCGGTTCTCAGGTGTATGCTGGTATGAACCAGGGTTCTTTGGGCTGGAGCTCCTCCTTCCATACACACCCTCAGAGTAGGCGGGGATGGGAGAAGAGCACGTGGTCAAGGCAGTTTTGTATTCTTGTCTGGAGTACTTGGGCTTTATCTCTTCTTAGATTTTGTTCATGCCATCTCCTCGGGTCAAAGAGTGCCCTATGCTTTCGATTATTCTGTAATGTGTACGTAGCTAAGGAGACTGTACTTTCTTAAGAAACATCTAACCGAGACAAGTCTCTCAATTCCACTAATTTCTGCCCAATTGCTGTTTTGATTATTCTCCAGTGAGAAGAATAAAAAGATGTGAGTGTCTGTTCATTTGCTTCTTCCCAACTTGGAGGGTATTAGTGAAAATCCAGAACACAGCATTCTGTTGGTCTACCTTATTCGAGGCTTTATGAAGCCTCAATGTTCCTCTCCAGATGTTGCTTCTTTCCATGGGTACTAGTTTTCAGAGCCGTTGGACCCATCTGTGCTCATTGCTGAATCTAGTTTCTCCTATTGACTTTGTTGTGGTCCTTGCCCTTGACATTTTTCTATATTGCCAGGTGTTGGGGAAAGGTGGGAATTATAACACGTTATCTTAACCAGAAAAGCACTCATGAATTTTTTTTAATGAACTATAAACCCCAGAAAGGTAAGTGTCTGTTTAGTTGACTCGGGGCCTGGCAGAGGGTCTGACACGTGATAATCGCTCAGTAAATGATTTTGAGTGATATTTTGTTTGAAAGTATAATAGAAAACAAATGAGGGAACACCTCAATCTACCAATTTAATCAAAACCTGGACTCTTCACTCATGTGTATGTTATCATGTACTTGAATACTGTTCATAATTTTATGTATTATTCTGCTATTTCTACTCTTATCTCAACCTTCATTGAACACCATTAAAATCTTGCACTTCCCATCCTTCCTCCCAGCTGTTCACTGAATAGAATAATGTCAGGCCAGTGGATAGCAAGTAGTGCTCAAAGGATTCCTAATATAGTTTTTGTTCTTCCCAGACAGATTTCTTAAAATCTACACCACCACCACCACCACCTCCCAAAACAAATAAAGATATCTTCAGTTTCTGAAGATTATGAAAACAGGCAACTTCTTTATTTTTATAAAAAGTTCTTTCTTGACAAAGTAAAAAACAGGTATTCTGTTCCTAATCTGTAATACAATGCCCCTTTGTAAAGCATCACTCTGTGCCACAGAGCGTTCCACTGTCAATGAACACAGCTACATATTCTTTTCTGTGTCATTTGGGCGGGGGTGGGGGTTAAGGTTTCATTAACGGAGGTGCTTGCCCTGGATGGGAGAGGCTCCCCAGCCTCCGTCACATTGTCCCTGAGTAGCAACCTGGATTTGCTATCACTCCCATCCTGTCATTTTGGTGATGTATTTATTGAACTTTTCGAATTTACTCTTTATTTAGCTCTGACACTGTCATTCTCTCTGGCAGCTTTAAAAGATATTCTTAAATGCATTTGAGGTATTTAAACTCAGGAATTTTGATAAAATTCAATAAATGTATAAAAACAAGATCTCTAGAAAAGGAGAAATGGATGTCAAACAATTAAAGATAAATATTTTATGTTATTTTAAAATTTAAAAAGGTTCAATTAATCCAACTCTTGGCTGTAGGGACTGGGACAAGGAGGCCAAGGCAGCACCTTGCAGGAAGCCACCATTTCTGGGCCACAGTCACCACACACAGTGCACAGACTGGCTTTACTCATCAGTAACATTCCAAAAATAAATTTTATGTCATTTTCTTTTTTTTTTTTTTTTTTTTTTGGCCAGGGCTGGGCTTGAACCCGCCACCTCTGGCATATGGGACCGGTGCCCTACCCGTTGAGCCACAGGCGCCGCCCTTATGTCATTTTCCATAATACTATTCAATAGGTGGAATAAAAGATTAAAAATTAGGAAAGAATAGAATAAAATACAAAAACTAAGTTATAATCAGACAGGTAAAATAATGTCTGGCAAGGATGTCAGTATTCTAATCCTGGGAACCTGTGAATATGTTACCGTTTATGGAAGGATAGATTTCATACGTGTGATTATATTAAATTGTTTGGGATGGGAAGATTATCCTGGGCTTTCCTGATGCTCTCCATATAATCTCAGGGATCCTTCTAAGAGGGAGGCAAGAGGCCCCAGGTGCTCAAAGGCAGCAAGGTGGAAGTGGAGGCTGAGTGATGGGCCATGACTGTGGGAGTGCAGCAGCCCCCAGAAGCTGGAAGAGGTGGTGAACAGAGCTGCCCTGGAACTTCCAGAAGGAAACGGCCCCGCAGTTGGTCTGATCCTTAACTTCTGACCCACAGAAGTGCAAGGTAATGACTGTGTTGTTTTTAAGCAAATAAACTTGTAGTAATTTGTTAGAACAATAATAGATGACTAATGTATGATTTTCAGTGTGCTCCATAAGGGCTTAAGTTATATCAAGAGGTAAATGACAAAAGCTAAATGCTAAAGCTAAAAATGGAAGACTTTCTTTGTTGCTTTCTTAAAATATGTGATTAAATTATTTATCTGGCTGGGTGCAGTGGCTCAGACCTGTAATCCTGGCACCCCAAAAGGCCAAGGTGGGAGGATCCCTTGAGCTCAGGAGTTTGAGAGTGGCCAATCAAAAGTGAGACCCTGTCTCTACAAAATAAATAACAAATAAAAATTAGACAGGTGTTGTGGTGGGTGCTTATAGTCCCAGCTACTTGAGAGGCTGAGGCAAGAGGGTAGGATGACTTGAACCCAAGTGTTTGAGGTTGCGGTAAACCAGGCTGTGGCCATGGCACTCTAGCCTGGGGCTAGAGTGAGACTCTCTGAGACTCTGTATCAAAAAAATACAGTGAGACTCTTGTCTCAAAAAAAAAAAAAACACATTATTTCTCAGTATTATTTTGTAAGGTTTTGGTGTTCTATCCAACTTTTAGAATTGTTTCATATTTCTATATGTAAATACACACAAGTGGGGAATTCTCCATAGTTCTCTGCAACATAAATTAATTTTTTAATAACACCTCTGATGCAATTGCATCTTATGGGCTTTATAATATAAAGTCCCATGATTGTAAAAGCAAGAATATTATTTGAAATATTTGTCTCTGTTATCAAGATATTTGCTACATCAAGGAAAAGCTACCAATTCCCAGAGAGTTTTCATGCCTGAAAATTAACCCAATTTGTTTTACAAATCTGTGTTATGCAAATTACAAAATCAGTCCCTACATAGAGGCCTCCTAACTAAGGATTTTCCAAAAGAAGTAAAGATTCCCTGCAGAGGTCATTTTCCTCAAATGTCCTCAATACAAATTCATACATTTTATAGTCTAGAGTGAGACTAGTTATTTAACACACGCTAAACTATATAATATATCTTGAAGTATTTCCCTGACATAGGAGAATGCTCTGGGCAATACCACGTGATAACAGTTTGTTTTTTTTAACAGTGTAGATTTTATGATTGTAGAGCACTTCAAGCAGATGTCATGGTTAAGTGTGCATCTCTGGAGCAGGATGGCAGGATCGATTCCCAGTGGAGGAAGGTTAATTGATTAATGTCTCTCTGCTTCATCAGGAAAACAAGGAAAATGATAACACCTATATCACCTGTTTTGAGGGTTAAATATGTTAAAGCATGTGAAGTACTTATTGATAGAATGATACATCGTACTGATAAACTCTCATTAAAGTCAGAAGAATAAAATAAAAATCAATCTCATACATGCACATGGAGCTCTCATTAGATAGTCAGCAAGTAGTTATTAGGGTCTGCCATGTTCCAGGTAGCATCGTTTATTATAAAATGAATCTTCCTCTCAGGCCTAGATGATAGCTCATCAGGTGCTCTTGAAGACCTCCCCAAAGCTAAGTGTATTTTAAACACATGGAATATTATCAAAGTTCAACACTGTGAGGTTCAAGAGCTGGGATAATGGCTCAAATGAAGCATATATCATGTTCCCCAAAAGGCAGGGTTCAGCCTAAACATGGCTGTGAGTTCACAACCCTAGGATCACAAAATGTTTCTTAGACAACACAAGGGGGAAATTGCTTTAAAAGAGAGAGAAATGGTGAAAAGCTCAGTGAAAGAAATTAAGTAGGGTATCATAGGGTCTCAGAAAATGTCATCCCAGAAAAGGAGGCCTCAAAAGCAAGAGCTCTTCCTCCAACCTTCTCATGTCCTCCTGCCTTGTTTATTTTCCAAGATGGTAGTGAAGGAAACATCTCTCTTCCCCAATGCAGGTCATAGAAACCAGAATTCCTTTTCCCCAAAGCCATCCTTAAACCCTAAAAATATTACTTTAACTTTTCCTCTGCTTGTCTGGGTAAAAACTGGCCACAAAATAATTATCTGACTTACCTCGTTTGATTGTAGGTCATGAGACCTCCCCTTCTAGCGAGGGTCCTGCCCCTCACCAGAAGGAAGAAGTATTCCACGAGGCCAAGAATAATCCAGACGGGCCAGCCTTGCTGGGTCTCCCACTCACTCTATTAGCGTCAGACCACGCCCTGCTGTCCAATCTTATTTCTCCACTGCTGCCCACTGACTTGAACCAAAGGATGAAAATGGGAAATTCCTCCTGTATCTTTAGGTCTTTACTGTGAGGCTCCTGTGTCATATAAAACTATGATCAAATAAATTCACACGCCTTTCCTCCTATTACTCTGCCTTTATGTCATTTGCAGTGAACCTCCATAGGGTAAAGGGAAAGTTTTTTTCTCGGTGCCTGCAGTTTAGAACAAGGGATAGAATTATAATTTCATATATTTAATATTTAGTGTAGGAATAGTTAATGATTGAGCAGAACTTTTAGTAGTCAAAGGAAAAAAATAAAAGAATAAGTTAGTCAAAAATTCAACTTCCCAGCTCTGTTTACCTGCAGAGGACACAGCATGTTCCACAAGATCATCATGCTCAGATGAAGGTGTATACTTAGTATAATAAACCACCCAGAGGTAACCTTGGCCACAGTAGTGGCTATTAATTTGCAACTGGGTTACAATTAAAAATCTGCAAAATTTATAATTGTTCATTTTCTTGAAATTAGCTTAAATTAGATGATAGCACCGTGAACCAGGTTTCAGGATTAGTCATTTGGTGGCACTTACCCTCATCTCGTGACAGAGTTCCATGGTCTCGTACACAGGGCCCTCTGTGTTTTCCTGCACACTCCAAGCCAGAGCGGCCCACTGACACCCCCTGGCTCTCCCTGCAAAACCCGAGGGCTGCTTCCCACATATGCCCAGGTAGAGGTGCAGCCATTCCTTTCTGAGATTTTCTGCCTCTCTTCCTGTTGCAATCAGGTGGAGAAAAACCCATGGATGGGTCCTGAGGCAGAAGCTCTTCATCTGGGATAAATTCTCTTCTTTGTTTCCTTGGTAGAACTTTCCCATTAGCCCATGCAAGTCCCTCATAAGAGGACACATGTCTCAGCTTCTTTAGCATTGGAAGTCACCATGTTACATTTTGACCAAGAGGATGTGGGAATTTATATTTGCAACTTTTAGGTATTATCTTTAAAAAAAAGCAGCCGCTGTCCCTCCACTCTTGTTTTCTCTGCCTTACAGAGCCTGGGCACGGTGCTAACAGTCCACCTTCAACAAGGCAGACACAGAGACACGCAAGGAACAGAGGAACAGTAATCGGGAAGAGACCTGAGTTTCCAGACGACCTCTGGAGCAGAGAGACACCGTTTCTGGATTGTCTGCCATCCTCTGCACTGCGGGGCAGACACTTCTGTCTTGTTCGTGCCAGTGTCTCCTGGGGTCTCTTCTAGCAGCATGGCAACTGTGGGAATTGGCAGCTAAGTAGGCCATTATCATATAAACCTTAAAATACACAACATTGGCTTGATAGTGGCACAGTGGGCACCAAGAAGATGGACAGTGTAGGCTGGAAAGCTAGGGACATTGGTCATGCTATGTCGCTTGAATAGCAAATGTTTCAAAATAAGAAAATCAAGTTGTGGAAACATATGCACAAATATATATTGTATTAGACTTTGTACTTTGAATGAAATTTTACATATTTGTTAGCCAGGCGTTGTGGTGGGCGTCTGTATTCCCAGCTACTCAGGAGGCTGAGGCAAGAGAATCGCCTAAGTCCAAGAGCAGGAGGTTATTGTGAGCTGTGATGCCACAGCACTCTACTGAGGGTGACAAAGTGAGACTCTGTCTTTAAAAGAAAGAAAGGAAGAAAGAAGAAGGAAGGAAGGAAGGAGAGAAAGAAAGAAAAAAGAAAGAGAGGGAGGAAGGAAGGAAGGAAGGAAGGAAGATTTTACATATTTGGAATACCTAAAACTTTTAAGCTAGTTGACCTTAAGTGAAATGTGAACGTAATAACTTACCTTTGGTTTCCCTAACATTATTTTCTTCAGTCTGTTGTTCTCACTGTCCACTCTAAAGTCTCTTTTGTGTTACATTTCTTCTGTCACCATACAGCTAACTAATTGCTAAAAAAAGCAGATTACATTTAAGATGTTATTTCTCCCAGAAATATTTCCACTTCAATAGGTTTCTCTTGTGGGTTAAATTTTCAAGACCCAAAGAAATAAATCTTGAGCCAGGATACAGGGGTATAAAATGATGAAAATGACAGGGGAAGTGATCAAGCACTTGGGCACCCAGGCTAGCGGAGGAAGGAAGCCCTGTGTCCTTCCCACCTGTTCTCGGGGACTTCCTTCCATCCAACTCACATGGCACTGAGGTCACGGAGACAAACAAGGGACGACACGAAGGTGAGGACAGGTCACATAACATGTCTCATTATCCTTCCTCCAAGTTGTTACTCAACCAATTCTGTATCCCTGTGTGAAGGGGAAAAGGTGAAACAATTTGAGTTTCATTTTGTTACTTCATTAAGTATAACTGCAACCGTATGAATTTCAAACCAAACATGAACATTCTGAAAGAGTATTCAAAGTACCAAAGAATGCTTCTTCATGTTTCTATCAACATTTATCATAATATAAGTAATATAATCCACAATGTCTATTTAATGTGAATATATTATACAATCTTCCTATGTAATGATTGGAATATTAAATTTAATTAAGGCAATTTAGTGAAAAAAATACAGTACTTTATAAAACTAGGCCAAAATGAACTATATACATCTGCCTGTGTGCAATACATTTTTTTAAATCTCATTTTATACCATTTTAAATGCTATATAATAAATGAGTATCTATATGTGTATACACACACGTCTATACATATATAGAGAGGATTATGCAAATACACTGCTGTACCTTCACTGCAGTTAAGATTTTTATCATAATTTTAATTTATGAAACTAATAAAGGAATACAAATTAGCAAAGCAAAAACTCAGGAAAACATTTAACTTTAGGGTAATTTAGGATTTTCTGTATCAAAACAGTGCATGAGCCTACTTACAAAGTGTAATTCGGCCCTTATACGTCCACAGACATGACCCAGCCTCACTGACGTTCAATCACTGTACCATTCACATCAGCAATCCTCACTTGGGTTCAACTGGGCTTCGTGTCCTAACCCCACAGAATTTCTTTTGCGGAGTCCTATTTAGAGTGATATCCTTAACTACTATCTTCCACCTGGGCTGATCCTGTTTGGGGATCATATGGGGCGGGGGGAGGCAGAGGACATTAATGCTTGTCTAGGTTCTACCTGTGCCTCTGACTCTGGATCTCTTTGTACAAGCACGCTCAGTTAGAAGAAAAAGAAGCTGTTTCCACGTCCCTCTCATAACTAGACCCCATCAACCTGAAGTGACTGGAAGAATCAGAATCCAGTTTATTCAAGTGAAAAGCTGGGAATAGCCACCCAGAAAACATGGATTCCAGAGAAACGAGGTCAGTGCACTGAGGTTATAAGTTAAGGTCTTGCTAATATAGGCAGAAAACAAAGAAATTTAGTAGATTACAACATTTTCTATATGAGACTTCTTTATGATTTACAATAATTTCATTGTAATTAATGAAATTTGCTTTCTTTCCATGCTGCTTGTTTCTGCTTCCTTTTCAATTCCTGTTCAATTGTGTATTTAACATTCCATCTTAGACAATAGTCAGGAAGTCTGACCTATAATCAGAGAATATGAAGGGTATGGCTTCCTAGATTACAGCTCACATTCTCTTAAGGCTCAAAATATTTTAAAGCTCCAACAGGTTACCTTTTGAACTACTTATCTTTGCAAGCCTAAGTTTTAATCAGCCTAACCCACTGCGTACACTGGGTTGGGCACAATCTCTGAGCCAGGCACACAGTACTGTGCCCAAACTGTGACTCTTTTTTTTTTTTTTTTTTTTTGCAGTTTTTGGCCCAGGCCGGGTTTGAACCCACCACCTCCAGTATATGGGGCCAGTGCTGTACTCCTTTGAGCCATAGGCGCCTCCCCAACCTGTGATTCTTTACATATTCATTTGGCATTTGTTTAAAGACAAGACTAATAAAATAGGAAAAAGGGATGTAGAAGAAAGAGCAATTTCTTAGTGCTTAGCCTGTCCTCTATTTCCCTGTAAAATTCTGCTTTGGTAAAAAATTCTCATACCATCCCTCAAACAAAATACAAACTTAGTAAACCAGATCCACCTTCCTTAGAAGCAAGTTATTGCCTATCGCCCATGAAGCACACCTCTTATAATCTCACCTTCAGTTCAAGGGGGCATCAAGATATTTTCATATGTTTACATTCTCGCTTCACCAGACCTATTCCAGAAATATACTTTTGTCCACTTTATAACTCTTAGAGGGCTTCGGAAGCATTCCCATCCCTGGGGCACCTCCAGAAGTTGCCCGGCAATATTTTCAGCAGTGTCTACTCAGAACAATACCTCGCCCACCTCCCGTTGACTTCACTGCACTGAGTTGCTCACGGGATACGGTCTCCACATGCCATTCCACACACACCTGTGGGACATGTGCACAGCAGGCCACAAAGTGGAGGTTTCATCTGGGAAGCATGATTTGCCATTCAGCATCTATTCAAGTCTGTGATGTAGGAGATGCAAAATGAATATAAAGTCTGGCTATCTCCTTCAATGCACAGTCTATTATGTCCACTGTTCTAAAAGGTAATTATATTGAGGATAATATAATTTCTAAAAGTAACTGTGGACATGATTCAAATTCACCAGGTGGTAGAATATATTTTGAACTTCTGAGTCTCAGAGGAACTATTGGTTTTATTACAGTAAGAGAGAGAGAGAAGATTAGGGGCAATGACGTGGCTTTCATAGATGAACAAAGACCGGGTAACCAACATTTTTTACTAGTCCTGTTAGGACTTGGGACAAAGATGCACCCCCACTTGTTGCTGCTGCCGCAACTCGATCCCACCCTGAGCAAATACCACTGCCGGAGAAAGGAGTGCCCTACAGGCCAGGCAGCCCAGGCACAGCAGAATGTGGACGGTGACCTGGAGTAATAGCCTGAGGCTAAATTATCCTGTCACTCAGTGTCCATCAAAAGCGTTCCATGGTGAC
Source organism: Nycticebus coucang (assembly GCF_027406575.1). Classification (NCBI taxonomy): domain Eukaryota; kingdom Metazoa; phylum Chordata; class Mammalia; order Primates; family Lorisidae; genus Nycticebus; species Nycticebus coucang. The sequence continues at coordinate 3,115,246 of NC_069799.1, read as the reverse complement.
ATCTGAACCATGACAAGAGCCCAGTCCAGACACTATAAGACAAGATCACAGGTCACAGCCAGAGCCTCTTATTATGATTTGGGGGCTACTCATCGTCTGTGGCAAATGCATCTTACTTTGCTCTATAAACTCATCTTGCTCTTTCTCAATAAACTTCATTTCATGCTTGCCTTACTTTTGGTGGGTCTGGTCACTCTTCAGCCAAAAGCATACCAAGAACTGAGGACAGACTCTGCCAACCCAACCCAACAGTCCCCATATTCAGCATATTTACATGAAGGGGAGAAACAACACAAAAGAAAACATCTGAAATAACACGTAGACCCTTGTCTCATTAGCTTGCTAAAAACTTGTTTTTGTAGGTGTTGTGGTTGTCTGCTTAGAATACAGCCTTCAACCTCACGTTCCATTGCCATTAACCTGGCTGCCTGTGAATGCTCTGCCAGTGGGCTGATTTTGAGATGGAAATTTTGGAGGAATCACATCAAATGCTGGAGAATGCACACGCATTTGGTATAAAATGATTATAATTAAACTTCAGTCATCCTCTCCTACAGAGAACATTGAATTAGAGTCAAAATTGGTTTCTATTATGTTTAAGTCTCTCAGAGGCACTGGGGGAAGATCATTAAGACACCAGAGCAAAGTGAAATCTGTAGGCAAATGTTCTATTTAGTATAAAGTGTGGGTGCAGTCAAAGCTGTCCCTAGCAGTAGGTGCCGAGGGCAGCCTCTAAGAGGATGAAAATGTAGCCTGCAGTGATTCTCACCCACATAACCCCACTGGAGCAGGGACTCTGGATCATTTAGCTGCAAAATCTCTCTATAGAGAGCCAGCTCTCTCTGCAGGAGAGAGAGAAAGAGAATCTTTGGATTCAAACTCAAGTTTCTTCTACCCACTTAACATCAACATAGTTTATAAAAGTCTACCCTTATTCTTACAAAATCCCCTTTCTTTGTGTCCTCTGTGAAGCAGAATTGAAAAGGAGGGAGCAAGACACCCCTCTTGTGCTGGCCTGGGAAGAACGAGCCAGGTCTTCCAGTTACTGCAATTCACTCTCGTCAAGCACCGTCAGCAGAGCAAAAGGATAAGTTTCACTCCTTCCCCTTCTACACATGACTTTCACTCTCTCCTTTTGTGATTTTTATTACTCCAGGGGAAGACTGATTTCTGACATTTTTCTTTTGCCCAAATTGCTTCTGTAGAGGCCTGTGGTTTGTGCCTACAAACAATAAAATCTCATTAAAAGGGTTTCATGTGGTTTACTTCCCAACCTGGTTCTGCTCTACCACCATTTAGACCCCCATCCTAACTCGAGCATCCTTGCAGACCCCCTTCTTAACCCAAGCATTCCTTTCCCCTGATGCCAGGTCTTCAGACAAAGCTTAACTCTGAGGTGGACAATTGTCAACTAAGAATTCCTAAGTCCCACCTACGGTTTGTAAGCTCATACTTCGAGATGCCCTGCCTTTTGGGGTTGAACCGATGTATGCCTCAATTTATTATTTTATCTGAAATTCTTATCCCCATGAATGTATAAAACCAAATTATAATCTGGCCACCTTGAGTGCATTTTTCTCAAGATCTCTTGAAATCTTATCCCTTGGGAAGCAGTCATACCATTCTGCTCACATAAAACTTTATAAATTATTTTAGAGTTTAGATTTTTCCTTCAACAAATGTTTACAATATCTACTTTATCATGATGTATTCTTCAGATATCAATTATACTAACCTAGAGACACAATAAAGAATTGATATGGTCTTCAGTAACAATAATAAGACAGTAGTCTTTGTCTTTCTACACACACGAACACGTACATATCTACGCATCCTGCCTCACATACAAAAACTAATGAATCTTGGTTCTTTCCATGTTTCCAAGTTTCCATTTAAGGAATTCCTAGATTCTTTTCACGTATGCTCCTAAATAACCTCAATTTCCCATTCATTATTGACTTGTGTTCTTTCATTCGATAGATAGTTTTTAACACATTGCACACAAAACACAGTCCAAAAAGACCATGAATAAATAATGCTCTTACCCCTCAAGGAGAATATAGTGTAGTGGAGGGAAGTACACAGATAATTATTACAGTATGAGCAGGGCTACAACAGAGATGTACAGCAAGCAATAGGAGTGCCTCACTCAGGCCAGAGGTGGTGGTTACAGGTGAGGACAGAGTGCCAAAACACAAACAGGAGTGAGTGGGCAAAAAGGAGGAAGACGGGTCAATGAGATGGAACAGATATCTTTGATGAGCAACTTCAACTCCGAGGACCCCAGTTTCTTCATATCAATGAGATAATATTCAGCCAGGGTCCACCAACATGTGGAGTGGGTGTATGTGTGTATATGTATGTGTGTATGTGTGTGTATGTTTTTGTATGTGTGATGTGCATATGTGTATGTGTATGTATGTATGTGTGTGCATATGTTTATATGTGTGTATGTATATATGTGTATGCATGTGCATATGTGTATATGTGTATATGTTTATATATGTGTATGTGTGTGTATGTTTATATATGTGTGTGTGTGTATGTTTATATATGTGTATGCGTGTGCATGTGTGTATGTATGTGTATGATGTCTATGTGTGTGTATATGTTTATATATGTGTATGTGTGTATGTTTATATATGTGTATGTGTGTGTGTATGTTTATATATGTGTATGTGTGTGCATGTGTGTCTGTGTATGTGTGGGTATGTGTATGTGTTTGTATGTTTATATGTGTGTATTTGTGTGTATGGGTGTATGTGTGTTTGTATGTGTGTGAGTGCGTCCGTTTTGATTGGCACCTTTACTGTCTCCTCAGCTAAACTCATTATGCATGTGTTGGTAAGAAGCTCAATTAAAATAGTGTATGTGAATATACAAAGAGATCTAGAAAATATAAATTCAATTTTTAAATCTTCCAGGATGACTTTGTTGCTTAAATCACATGTTGACTGAAAAAGGTACTGAAGGTAACAAGTGCAAAAAGCAGGAAGCAGAAAACTAACATTGATTGAATTTCTGTTAAGCACAGAATGAGCTAGGTCTTTAGACATATACATCCCCCCCCCCAAATACATAGGAATATGGTATTGAAGGAACCTAGGGATTTTCACCACGAAATGTGTACCATGCTATTCTGATCTTTTTTTAATGCTGGTTATTTGAAATTAAAGACCTTGAAGGCCAGCAGATGCTGGAAGAGGCTGTTCTCTGATATTCCCTTGTCTAACTAAGACTGGACCCATCAAAGAGAACACAATTGCCTTCTGTCAGCTACCTGAAAGAAATCTCATTGTCTATCACAGAGAAGAAGACTTAGGAATGTAACCAGGCCAGGACAGAGTTTTTCACAAGATAATTTCTGCCTCTGGGACTCATTCAAATTCCAAAGGGAATCATTTACAAGTTAATTTCTGTCTCCCAGGTCCATTTATTCTAATAATCACTTACTATCCCTCAAAAAAAAAATGTCTAAATTTCCCACCTCCCCTCCCTTATGAAGAAGGGTGTACAATCATCTGGACCTCACTGGGACTTTGGACTTTGGATCATACTCTTCTGATTCTCCCACATGCACATTAGCTACATGTTGTATGCATTTCTCCTACTAATCTGCTTTCTGTCAGTTCATTTTTGGTAAACCTTCAGCAGGTAGAGGGGAAGATTTCCCCCTTCCCCTACACAATCACTGTTTTCCAAATGAAAAAACTTAGAAAGTGTATATATTTTTCCCATGGTAAAACAGCTACTAAGTGGAAAATCCAGAAATTAAAGGCAATTCTGAGTCCAAGTTTTCACAGTTTTTACATCACTATGTGGCAGAGAGCAAATATTATGGGAGTACTTGTCCTTAACCCACAATCACTCATGAACCTGCCCTGATTCCAGAATATCAGTGAGGCAAGGACAGGAGTGGAAGTGTCTGGACTGTGCTAAATTAGGGGTGGACTGGGCCTTCTTTGGGCAGTGTTCCTGTTTATAAATATCTGTGAACAAGGTCATCTTCTCCATCCCACTTTAATCAAGAAAAAAAAGGAAGAAAAAGCCAAGGTATTACGATCAAAAAAAATCTTGTGAAGCCTCATTCCTGAAGTCACCTCCTGGGATTGGCCCTACACACTAGGAGATGAGTGTGTGCCCAAAGAATGCCGCGTGGGAATGTCAAAGGAGCAGAAAGGGCTCAAACACAAGCTGACATCTGGACCTGAAAGGATGGATGAGATTGCAGGTGGAGAGAAATACACAGAGGGGAGAATGTCAAGGTTACATCTGGACAATACCAGTAGTTCCAAGTTAGTTAGAAAACAAGTCCTGACCAGAAGAGAAACAGCAATCTGTCTCCCAGATACGACTCTGTCTCTTACCTCCAACGCCCCTTTTACCGTCTTCATTAAACCTCAGATATCTTGATATCAGCTGTCATTATTCTCTTGGGATGAACCACACACACACAAAAGTGGTCTTAAAACTATCTTATTCTAAATTTTACAAAAATATGAGACCATCTAATACTTTACTAGCAATCCTCAAAGACCTTAGACCACTAAGAAATGAGGGGGCCTGATGTTTAATTCATTAACTTCTTGTTAATCTTCCTCTAGGGCATTAAGGACTAAGCTGAAAGATAAAGAAGAAGAACGGATGATAAGTTACATCCTGAGCACACGCCAACTGCGAAGTTACCATAGGACAAGCTTGACCAATGACAAGAAATAAATATGACTGAATATTTATATAGAAAGACTAACTTTTATTCTGGAAATGACTATATTATCCTAAATCAACAAAATTAAATTTTCCATCATTGGTAAAACCGCTTTCTTTATATGATACTAATATATAACTATACTATATATTATACTAATATATTAATACTAAATATTAAACTAAGTTATTATCAAATTTGAAAGTTACATTTTTGCTCAAAGAAAAAAGTAAATACATAGTATTGGCCTCAGAAAACTAGAGAAACATTCATTTCTATAAAACAGAAAGGGTAGCATAAGCAAATTTAAGGAAAAAAAGACTTGAGACAAGAATTTTCATACAATAAAACAAGGATAACTAAAAAATTGAACATATTTGTATTGATCCATAAGTTCTTTGCTTGCCTTTAATATATCTCACACTAAATTGAATTATTGGAGGAAAAGAAATTATGCATCAAGGGAAAAAACAGTGTATTTACGCATAGTTTGATTTCTTGTTTTGAAAAAAAAAGTGGTGAAGAAGTACTCATAAATATGAGACACATATTGACTAAAGGCAGAAATAAAAAAAATTATGTCACTGTATCATATCACTATACAAATATCCTTAAAATTGCCATCTGTGTGACATATGAATTTTTTATAACATACAATTTTATTTACTTTCTACTATCTGACAAACCATTAACATTTTATTTATTTTTTATATTAACATTTTAGACATGTGTTTGTTAAACTAAACAAACTCACAGCAACAGATTCAAATTAATTGCAAAAGTCATCACTTGGCAACACGTAAAACTATTTGTCAAAATAAAGATAGAAACTTAGTAAAGAATGATGTAATGTCAACATAATATCATACATAACACCAAATAATATTAACTAGCTTTAATGGGCCTGAGAAACACATTTAAAAAAATTAAAATAGAAAAAGGTATTGAAGAATCAACTATCCTCATAACTATGAACTTTGGTCTTGATGTAGGTGTGGTTCTAATTTATTTCTTTATTTTAAAACTGATAAAGAATGATTTCCTCACACTATAACTCATGCCATAGAGGTGAATTTATAGATGAGATCGCCCTATAAAAGGATTTTTTTATGGTACTTGTTCTTGTGTCATTAAATAAATACATTTAGATTATATCCAAGATGGACTGTATCCTAGATGTCATCTTAACCACTCTGTAAACCAAGATTTTCATTATGAAAGCAAAATGTAGAGGCAATTTCTATCTTGCCAATGAGTTATACTCTAAAATACATTCGTAGGTGGCTGTTTGAATGCATTTTGTCAGACTCACAATGATTTCCATGGTGATATAGTCTCAGGTCATCAGAAAAATAAATTTAACCCATAATATACCAGAATTATTGAATAAATTATGGGAAGTATAATATGTCTAATAAGAACTCCCTGGGAACTACGGTTACTGATTTTTTCTTTCTTTCTTTCTTTCTTTCTTTCTTTCTTTCTTTCTTTCTTTCTTTCTTTCTTTCTTTCTTTCTTTCTTTCTTTCTTTCTTTTTTTTTAGACAGAGTTTCATTCTGTCACCCTTGGTAGAGTGCTGTGGCGTTACAGCTCACAGCAACCTCCAACTCTTGGGCTTAAGTGATCCTCTTGCCTCAGCCTCCCGAGTAGCTGGGACTATAGGCACCCACCACAATGCCCGGCTATTTTTTGTTGCAGTTGCCACACTGTTTTGGGGGGCCTGGTGCCCTACCCACTGAGCCACAGGTGCCGCCCCACAGTTACTGATTTTTTAAAAAATGTCAGGAACACACCCCATGTTTATTGCATTCAGATAGTAAATTTTCCTCCCAATTTTGTCCCTACCTTACCTGGAAGTTAGAATAAAGAGATCTTCAGCTTCAAACTAATGCAGAAATTTTAAGAGGTGGAGTTGAGTAAGAAAAATGGAAAAGGATGAGAACTGAGGTCCACTGTGGGACTTGGACACACTTCAGGGTTTTCATTTCACATGTATCTTTTTATTTGTTGTTTTTTTTTTTCTTCTGTCAACCCAAGGATAAGTCAGACTGTAAGATTTCTGACATCATAACCTTTGAATTTTGACCTGAATTTGTTCTCCCTCAGAAAAAGTTTCTTTTCTTCTATTTTACTTTTCCTAACATAAATACAAAAGGATATTCTAAAATGTTTCATTTTCTTTGAGTTTTATCTACTTAAATCAATTTTACTGCAACATACAATGAGGAAATTGGCAGAATTTCTTATGAGTCTTTCAATTTTTTCCTTTTCATGTAGACTCGGCTATCTTCCTATGTGGTGTTAATATGTTTATCAGAATCAGCTCTGATTGATGGAGAAATATTTTTGATTAATGAGAGCTTAATTATCAATGTTTCTATGTAGTTTTTGGAAATAAATTATAATGGATTGGAGGTTAGTCCTATAATATGTGCCCTCTTCCTTGAATTCTAATGTGTTTTTGTAAAGTGGGAGAGAAATTGCTGGGGCTGTACACATATAAATTGGGGACTGGACAGGGCCTACAGTCTACCAGCACACACATCAGATGTTTTGAGGGACAATGTGTAAAAAATGTTGAGAAACACTTTGGTAGAGAAAGATCAAATCTTTTAGATGAAAAGGACTAAAAAAAATATTTTCTGAGTTTCATAGAACGTGAAGTCCCTTGTTTCCCTGGGCATTTGATCAGACAACTGTCACAGAGTCTAAGGGAATGCAGTAACTGGCATGCGGTTGCTCTCAGCACTGAAATGCAGATTGAGGAGGGATGAAAAAGCAGGTCTTATTTTGTCACCACTCCACCCTGAAATCCCACCTCGCAGAACCTTATCTTAGATATCAGAAGCAAGAGGAGAAGCTGGATCCCTCAGTGTCCAAGTAGTAATTAAGAAGAAGTTTGGTTCAGAAGGAAAAGGATAGAAAGGGACAGAAAACACAAAGAATAGAAACATGAGTGAGTTCAAGGGTTTTCCCATAGGCGGGACATAAAACTCAAACCAACCTTTTTACTACGTTGCACTTTCAGAGGTAACTCGGGAGCCAGTGGAAGTGTGGTACAGTGCAGAGGTCAGCCAACCTTCTAGGGGAAGGCCAGGGAGTAAGTCCTTCAAGCTTCACTGGGCATCTGGCCTCCACTGCAGCTACTGAACTCTGCTGTCATAGCAAGAAAGTGGCCTCAGAAAACACATAAACAGTGGGTGTGACGACGTTCCAGTAAAACCCTGTTCACAGGAACAGTCATGGACCTGATTTGGCCTGAAGTGATGCTGTGGACTTCTGCCGGTCCTGCGTAGGAATGAGTGCTGAGCTTAGCTTGGTGCTGCCTGCTGGTTTCTGCAGTCTAGGTCAGTTTGCTTAGCTCGTCAACGTCTCCTTTTCTTCAGGCATCTCCTGTGCGTGATGAGTCCCAGTCGTCTCTGTGACAGTGTGTGCAGACCTATTACGCAGAGCACATTTGCAGAATACATCCAAAAATTTACAGTTTATTTATCCAGGTAAATAGTGCAAATACTGTAAAAGACAAATCCAGAGTCTCAGTTGCATACATTTTCTGAGCTTAATAGAAATGTCGGAGCTCTCCTTTTCCTAGGCGTTTGATCAGACACTTTATCACGAAGTCTAGGGAAATGCAATAATCGGCATTTGATTGACTTTATCAGTCTACAGCTTTGGGATGGGGGTCAGAAGAGATAGAAAAGCATGTCTTATTCCTTCACAACTTCACCCTGAAATCCTGCTTCCCAGAACCCTGTCATAAAAAAAGCAGGAGAAGCTGGATCCATCCATTTCCAGACAGCAGTTAAGAAATAAACACAGGAAAGCATATTTCTCACTCTCGTGAAGTCCAAAGCCTGTGCTCCTGGCAGGTGGCTCTCCAGAGCAGCTTTTCTACAGGTTGGGAATCTGAAGCCCAGATTCCACTGTGCGGTTCAACCATTCAAAGACTCACCAGGTTCCCACAACTAGCTATTGTAAATTGAGCTGACAATCTAGTACGAATATCTTTATGGTAGAATGATTTTTTTTTTCTTTTGAGTAGATGCCTAGTAATGGGATTTCAGGATGTACAAACCACCTAAATGCCAATCAACCCAGGAATGAATTAACAAACTGTGGTATATGTACACCATGGAATACTATTCAGCCATTAAAAAAGATGGAGACTTTATATCTTTATATCTGGATGGAGCTGAAACACATTCTCCTCAGTAAAGTATCACAAGAATAGAAATCCAAATATCCAATGTGCTCAGTACTAACATGAAGCCAGTAGAGGATCTAACACACACACGCCCATATAGGAGAAAAACTCAATTCAATTCAAGTTGGGGGTCGGAGGTGAGGAGAGTGAGGGAGGGGTGAGAGGAGGAGGAGGGGAGATTGATGTGCTCCTGCTCAGTGGGCACAGTAGTGTAAGGGTAGAGGGCACACGTCCTGGGGGAGGGACACAACTACAGGAGGGATGTGACCCAGCAAACCACAAATACTATAACCTGGTTGTTTGTACTTTCACATTACCCTGAAATTACAAAAAAAAAAACCAAACAAACAAACAAACAAAAAAAAAAACAAAGACACATCAGGTGGTGCCGCCAGCATCCCCATGGGAAGGGTGCATGAGGCTCCACACTCTGTGCTTCCCCGTCTCTTCCTGGAGGCAATGCCCCATTCCATTATTTACAGGAGTTATCTGAATGCAAGGGTGGGGGTGGTGGAAAATATCATCCCTGCAGAGCAGCCACTGTCCAGAAACAACCACACACTCTGCATGGCATGAACAAACAATGGTTAGTGGTCAGCTGGTAGTGTCTGCTACAGCCATACACACACAATGTGGAAACAGCTGTATGTGTTTGTGTATCCTACAAAAATATTCATTATGTGAATTTGCAGGAGCTTTTTCGGAAATATGAAGTAAGAACTCTGTGGAAAGTGAATAAAAAGGAATACATATATTTATGAAGTAACAGACATGCTGAAAATTTGACCAATTGCTTAAATTTTCCACAGTAAATCAAGTATGGGCTAAAGGTTCAAGTATAAGGGCTAAAGCCATGTACTCAAAGGTTTTTTTAATGCCTTTATAAAATTACATGTATAATGAATTAGAATTCCCACAAGCAGCTGGTTCTCACACCTACAAATGTATAACAATAACTGTTTCCTCCTGAAGTCCAAATGCAATTCTAGTTAGGCAAAGAAAGTTTCAGAGTCTGGAGATGAACCAAAGCAAAAGAATTAAGTATAGTTAAACAGATTTTAAAACATAGAAAGCAGTAGACTTTCGTCTTAGGGATTCATAATGGTAAGGAGATCGTTAGAAGAAGATTTAAGACAGTATTGCTGCCTTGCTTTTGATGCTGCAAAACTGTGTATCTCTGATCTTTATGCTGCCCCTTCTGCTCGGTCTCTATGATGCCTTTTAAGCACTGTTACAAACCAGGAGAAGCTGCTTATTCAATTGCTTACTCGAATCTTCCTGAATGCTAAACATGGCACACACTCCTTTCTTAAGAAAATAATTATTTTAAAGTGAGATTATCGGTGGCACCTGTGGCTCAAGGAGTAGGGTGCAGGCCCCATATACCAAGGATGGCAGGTTCAAACCCAGCCCCAGCCAAAAAACTGCAAAAAAAAAAGTGAGATTATCATCAAGACAGCTGACCAAACAGATAAAACAACTCTTTGAAAAGGATCAAGTGACTCACACGTACCCCTTCCACAAGGCTTCCACGTACCAAGGATGGTGCTGAAACAGTGTAGGCAACGGCAAGGACGGCGTGCCCTGCATTCCAGGGTTTAGAGTTGGGTGGGGAAGTAGAACATAAACAGGGAGAAAATAGGTCTGCAATCCCAAACTACAAAGCAGAAGGAGAAAACAAGCAGAGAATACCACGCAAAGGGTGACGCACTTGTAGAGAGCATACAGGACCTTTAACCTAAGACTTACGGAAAAAAGTAAAACAGCAAGTGAAAAAGATCTAAAGCAGGGAAAATCCTGGCAGGGATGAAAAAGGGAAGGAAGCCAGTGTGGCTCGCCCTGCTGAGCTGGAGAAGTACTGTGCAAAGAAGGAGCCCGACCAGGGCAGCCTGCAGTCAAAGTGTGCTCTTGGAATTTTATTCTGAGCTACAGAGGAAAATAATGGGAGATTTTAAAGCAGAGCTGAGACTTTTTTTATCTTATTTCGTAAACGATCATTCGGTACAGAATGATGCTATTCGATAGAGAACATATTAGGGTCTGGGCCATAAGAAAGGAGGAGGAAAAAGGAAAAGCCCCGGGACAAAAAATTGATAAAATTAAAGTCAAGAATTAACTTTAGTTTTGTTGTCTCACTTGAAGGTAGGAAAATCCTTTTTTTTGTAATTTGATTTTTTATTAATACATAAAAATTTATTAATACATAATACATAATTCCGGGGTATGAGTGATACTTTGATACATGTATGAAGTGCCCAATGATCTAATCAGGGCACTTGGGGTATCTATCATCGTGAACATTCACAGCTTGTTTGTGTTAGGAGCATTTCAACTCTTCTCTTCCAAAACATGTAATAAGTTATTGTTAAGGATAATCTCCTCACCACGTACTAGCATGTACTAGTACACCATGTACTAAGGATAATCTCCTCACTGGCACTCACTCCACCTGCCTACCTGTGTCTGTGCCCTTCCACCAGCTGCTCTCAGCCTCCCTCTCCGCCCTGCCCAGACTCTGGGGTCTTCATCCTACTCTCTGTCTCCACAGGATCCACTTTTTCAGCTCCCACATGAGAGTCAGAACATGAGATATTTATCGTGCTGTGTCTGGCTTATTTCACTTAGCACAATGGTCTCCAGTTTCTTTCATTTTGTTGCAAATGACAGGATGTCACTGTTTATGGCTTAGTGGTATTTCCACTGTGTATCTAAACCACATTTTCCATGTCCTTTTATCTGTTGATGGACACTTAGATTGATTCCATACCTTGCTGTTCTGAACAGTGCTGAAGGTGACCCTTTGATATGCTGATTCCTTTCCTTTAAATAGCCGGGTAGTGAGATTGCTGGATTATAGGGTAGTTCTATTCTTTCTGTTTTCGGGGAACTTCCATACTCTTTTCCATAATGACTGTACTAATTTATATTCCCACTAACAGTGTGTACGAGTTTCCTTTTCTCCACATTCTCACTAGCATTTGTTATTTTTCATCTTTTGGATAATAGAAAAGTGAGCAAATCTTAATTTTTCCCGACATGGGACAACAAAGCTATTCCAATGAAAACCAGTTAAATTGGAAAGTTGAGAAAATATGTATGCAAAATATTGTATACATAAAATTTTATTTCTGGGTGTTGTTTGACTCTGTGAGGATATTTTTACATATATGTGAGCTATAATGTTTTTGCTGCCTTGTCTCTTGCAGTACAAACACATCTAACACATACACGTATAGAAACACACAGTTTAAAACTGTATATGATGTATACTGAAGATACTTCTATAGAATGATATTTCCCAAAATTGGGGTACAGGAACTATACTACTGCTAGAAGCACAACATTAGGTAACAATTGTAAATGACATTTGATAATAGGACATAATAAAAATAATGTTAATTCAGATAGCAAGAACCTTATTTTTTTCCTTTCAAACTTAACAATATCAAAGAGGAAGTTTCAGTTTAAGCCTAAAAATTATTTAGCATCTCTCTAACAATTGCTAATTTTTTATTTACATTTTTAGACACAGGATCTCCCTCATGCCTGAGCTAGAGTGTAGTAATATCATCGTAGCTCACTGCAACCTCAGAATACCTGGGTGCAAGCAATCCTCCTGCCTCAACCTCTCAAGTAGCTGGGACTACAGGACTGTAGACCCATACTCAGCTAATTTTTTGTATAGAGACAGGGTTTTGCTCTTGCCCGGTTTTGTCTCACACTCCTGGCCTCAAGTGATTCTCCTACCTTGCGCTCCTGAGGTGCTAGGATTACAGGCAAGAGCCACCATACCCAGCCTTCTAATATTTACTTTTTAATCAGATCTCTAGCTCCCGTATTTGGAAGGCAATAACACACATGTATCTACTTATAATTTAATGATCTTTGTTTGCTTGAATTTTTGATTTAGTCAGCAATTTATGAAAAGAGGTATTGTTTTTAAATTTTGCTAATGAGATAAGGATTCCTTAACTAAAGTGTGGGAAAATGTAAGTTGATTTTTGTGATAAAAATATTAAAAATATAGTGGTTTCCAGGATGTTGTAAAAATCATAAAGGTAATTCATAAAATACTGAAGTTTAGGAAATATGCTTTAGAATAAATTTGCTTCAAAGTCAAAGAGTTATTCAAAAACTAATAAAAAGTATTTAATTATCTACACAAAAGTCTAGAAAAAGTTTCCAGGACATTATAACATTTGAGCGAGTCTTGTAATTGTCAACAAGCCACAGAGGACCACAATAAAGTGGCAATTGTCCAAAGGCCATTTAAGCCAACATCCATCCTCCTTTTCTGGGCATGGAGTTTTCAAAACAAGGAAAGTGATGGCAATCTTACTCAATTTTCTATGGCCTTTGTGGAAAGAATAAGAAATATATACACAATGAATACAGGATTTATAAATGAGTGATTGCTTTGCAGATCTTTATAATCAAGGAGCAAAAAGCAATATCAGAAACATCAACTAAATCTAATAGCCTCATGGAGGTGCAATGATTAAATCTCTCTAAGATCAGATACTTGATTGACTTAGGAATAAAGAATAAATATACTTCCTTGAGGTAATTCAAAATCATCACTATTATTATCCAGTCTGATTTAGACTCTTCTGCAAAATCTTTCTATTTATTAAACATAGTCATCTCAGAAGAAAATTTAATTCTATGCAAAACAAAACAGTGAATTTTGTATTGTATAAAATAAATAATAATTTCAGTCTTTGATTATCTTCATTGGGACATTTATTTTTCTGAATATACAGAAGGACCAGGTCATCTCTAATTATGCTGTCTAGCTCTGTTATCTAATCACATTATTAATCCATTGATTCCTTTAGCAAACACTGGTCAACTGCTAATTTTATACCTATTACAATGCTTCATTTTGGCTTTTATCAAAGCCAAATTAAACATGGTCTTTACCCTCAAAGAGCTTGGAATTTAGTAGAGGGACAGATTTATATGAACTACTACTATTGTGAGGTATCAGAAACTTTGTAGGTAAGTTTGTAATGTTCTCCAATGATTGCCTGAAATGTAGCCTTCAAGGACTGTGAATGGGGAAGATCCTTCCAGTCACAGGCCTGGAAGCTGCCGTACCAGCTGACCCAGCACACAGTTTTCTGCCATGACCATGATTTCTTCCTAGAAGAATTCTATCTCTCAGATACACCTGTGATGATCTCCTTTTTTGGTCCCATTCTTATTGTTTTTGCAGTAATCATATTCTTTATCCATCATTTTATATCAAGTATCTGGAGAATAGATAAATTTATCAATTATCCATACACATGAAACTATTAGGAGCATCCAGAGATCTTGACTTTAGCATTAGAAAAGAGTTCATTTGCGCTCCTTCCCCCCCCCCTTTTATTTTATTGTGTCAGGTTAATTTGAGGGTAGAAAGAATTAGGTTATAATCTTTGCATTTGTTAGGTGGAGGCCCTCTTATATTTGTGTCCCACCCCCAAGAGGTGTGCATATACCCTAACATTATGCCAAATTAAGAGGGGAAACACCTATCCCTGTCCCACCTCCCCTCTTCCTATTCCCTCATTCTCCTGCCCCCACCTTAAAATGATTTGAGTTTTTCTCTTATGTGGGTGTGTATTTGAAAGTTTGGCGGCTTCTTATTAGTATTGAGTATATTGGATTATTGCTCCTCCATTCTTGTGATACTTTACTAAGAAGAATGTTTCCACTCCATCCAGATTAATACAAAAGATGTTAAATCTCCATCTTTTTTAACAGCTGAATAGTATTCCATGATATACATATACCACAGCTTGTTAATCCATTCCTGGGTTGGTGGGCATCTAGGTTGTCTCAATATTTTGGCAATTGTAAATTGAGCTGTGATGAATAGTCTAGTGAAAATGTCCTTATGGTAAAATGATATTTTTTCTTCTGGGTAGATACCTATAAGTGGGATTGTGGAATCAAATGGGAGGTCTAATTTGAGTTCTTTGAGGATTCTCTGTTCTTCTTTCCAAAAAGGCTGAATTAGTTTGCATTCCCACCAGCAGTGTAAAAATGTTCCCTTCTCTCCACATCCATGTAGCACCTGCAGCTTTGAGACTTTGTAATGTGGGACATTCTCACTGGGGTTAGGGGATATGTCGGGGTGGTTTTGATTTGCATTTCTCTGATGTTCAGAGATGATAAGCATTTTTTTTTTCAGACATTTGTTAGCTTGTCTTCCTCAGAGCAGGTTGTATTTATATCTTGAGCCTGGTGGTAGATGGGATTGTTCACTCTTTTTTGTTGATTAATTTGAATTATTAGTAGATGCTTTTTTTTTTTTGGTAGAGACAGAGTCTCACTGTACTGCCCTTGGGTAGAGTGCCATGATGTCATCACGGCTCACAGCAACCTCTAACTCTTGGGCTTATGCGATTCTCTTGCCTCAGCCTCCTGAGCAGCTGGGACTACAGGCGCCTGCCACAATGCCTGGCTATTTTATTTTTTGTTGCAGTTTGTCTGGGGCTGGGTTTGAACCCGCCACCCTCGGCATATGGGGCCGGCGTCCTGCTCACTGAGCCACAGGCACCACCCTGTAGATTCTAATTATAAACCTTTTGTCAGATTCACACCATGAAAATATCTTTTCCCATTCCCAAAGCTGTGCATAAGCTTTTCATTTTAAGTCTCATTTGTTTATTTTTGTTGTTATTGCAATTGCCACTGAATTCTTCATCATAAAATCTTTCCCCACTCTGACACCATCAAGAGATTTTCCCACACCTTTTTCTAAGCTATTGTTTCATGTCTTAGATTTAAATCTTTTACTCATGGCTATCTCTTGATCCCTTGTGGGGGAGTTGCTCTATTCTCTTTTTCATGTTACCAGGATTTTTCTATTGGTTCTTCCTTATGAGTGCTTTCTTCTTATCCACTTTCTCCCCCTATTTTTTCCTTTCACTTCCTCCTTGTCTTTAAATTACCTTGTCTCTGGGTTTAGGTGTTCGTGTATCTTTTGGTACATGATCAAAAGAACAGTAGAGTGAAGAGCTAAAAGGGATAAATTACAGAAAAAAAAAGAAAAGAAAAAGAAAAGGGGAGTAAAAGGAAAGATTGTAAAAAAAAAAAAGAGAAGAACCAAAAGAGAGAGACTGGAGTAATGTGGTGCTCAGCAAGGTGCTTTGACACACACCCTCAATTCCTGGCCTCTGGTTGTCTCTGGAGATAGCTAGCTCCTTACTAGCCTGAGTAAACAAGACCCCACCTTCACCAAATAGAGAAGAAAAGAAGAAAAGAAAAAGGCAGTGTGCCACAGTGGGGATCTACTGATAGCATCCTTCCAAAAGCCAAAGCTAGAAGGATCCCCCAAATCATGGGATCAAGATCTCCTTGAGTCAGGCCAATGCTGTGGCACCCCAGCCCATGCCTCAGAGTGAGGCTCTGTCCCATAAATGGAATATAGATTTAAAAAGAATAAAACAGATTAGAAAAAAATAAAATAATACTAATGAAAGTATATAAAGAAAATTGAAAATAACATTACATAGGATTTAAAAAGGGGGTTACATCTTAGTTGCTATTTGAGAAATTTATGTTGGAAAGATAAGAAAAGTAAAAAAAAACTTCCAAAAGTTTTTTTTTCTCTCTCTCAAAAACAAAAAGAGAGAGCAAAGGAGAGAAATGGAAAGAAAGAATAAAAGGGGTAGAAAAACTGTAGCAAAAATGGAGCCCTAATTGTTAAAGAAAGTAAAATGGGAAAAATAAAAATATAACAAAACAAAACAAATAACCAAAAAATTCTCAAGGGATAAAATTGTAAAAAAAAGAATACCAGGAGCAGAAAAACTATAACAAATATGGAGCTCTTACTATTGAAGAAAAAACAATGAAGAATTATAAATACAAAAGAGAAAGAAAAAGGACAGAAAGAAAGAAAAATCTAGGGGAAATTTTTGAAAAAAAAAATATATAATGCCATATTTTACCTGGACAACATGTGACGTTCTGGTGCTAATTATGATGCTAATCATACTGCTGATATGGCTGTATAAAAGGGGGGATGAAAGCCACTATCTTATCAAGGAGACCCTGGTCCTGACTTCCTGATTTCCTTGCCCTCAATCCCTGCAGCATTGGGAGCCTGTAGCTCTCACCAACCTACTTAACAAACATGCCTCAACCTTTCCAAACAGTGTCCTTTAGCCACACAGTGGCTTTCCCAGCAAAGTGGGTTTCACTCTAGTCTCCCCAAAGTTGGCCGCCCAGTGCAGCAGGCATGCCAGAACCACTAAGACCCTGTGGGCCGTTCCTCCCAGGAAGCTTTCCCAAACTGGCTGCGCCCAGCCAGGAGCAAAAGTGTAGAAGCTCCGCCCCTCCCGATGGTTCAATCCTTCAATCCTGCAATCCTGCACCATGAGCGCTGTTCAATATCACTGGCTAGCCCAAGCTCTCTCAAGACAATTCCAGCAATTGTGCCCAGGTCTAAAAAAAAAAAAAAAAAAAAAAAAAACGCAGAGCTGGCCTTTTCCGTCTAAAAACCAATGCTGAACTAGCCCTCCTCTGCTCGCATGCAAGCACTCACATTCTTTGCCAGTTCTCCACTGCTCTCGGCCTCTTTGTTGGCTCCTGCATCTACTGCTGCCTCCCTGTACCCCCAAAGTGATGTTTATGGGCAGGGCCACCCAGCCACAGGTGGCTGGAATTCTTTCTGCCCAATCTCACCACAAGTGGCTGCAAATTAGACATCTCTTTCTCCTCCTCCCCCAACATTCCCCTGAAATTTAAGTTTTATTAGCTTCATGAACAACCTAGAAATCCACTTTGGTGGTGCTATTGGCAACTGGTATATAAAAATACTGACCTATTCCCCTTTGGGGACAGAATGAAGACATGAACATTTGTGGACACAGATTGAGAGAGAAAGATGTGAATAGTATATATAAATCTCAATTGTCAAATAATAATGAAAATACATTGTTTTCAGATATTATCTTCCCATATTTTCATGTTTTTGTCAGAGTCAGTGTTGCCCCTCTTTGGTGTATAAATTGTGGTATACTTTTAAATAGGAAAAAAATAAGTATTTTATCAAAGTAAGTATAGAAATAAGAGTTCTTTATCTATAACAATCTTCATCAGAAATCTATGAAGGCAAAGGATATCCCATATAATGTTTAAGATAATTTTACCATAATAGAGTTATTCTGAAGCAAAAGGAAAGAATTTATTTTTTGGTAATGAATGAATACTGTAGTTTCTGCAAAGTCTATCTGATTCTAATAGCCACATTCTTTCAATGTTCTACTCTGTCCATGACTAACATGTGTTGGAATTTTCTCCATATATGTTATAAGAAAATATTCAGGATAAGTCATACCAATATTCAGTGGCATGGAATCTTCTCTACTTTCCCCCCAAATAATTAATTTATTACACTCATAATATCCAGAGACCCATTGCAAATATGCTGTTGCCAACCCTCCTCTTTTTAGTTTCATTGCAAAAATATCTTGCTGGCATCCATCTGACAAACTAGATCTTCCAATTCGGAAAGTTCTATAAGAGAGAATCACTCATTTTTTCCACCAGCAAACATTCATTTAAGGCCTACTATGTACCAGTGTTTTGCTGAATACATAGTAACAAAAGTGAATTTAAAGGAAAAGAAATACATACCTCCTGCTAGATGAAGCTAACAATCAATTACAGAGAAGAAGATGTCTCATTTAGGAAATTCATGAAAAAACTCTCTTAGAAAAAGAATAATCTTAGTAACAAAATCAAAGTAAGTCAATAATTAAACAGAGAGTAGAGGAACCAAAGACTCAAACCATCATTTTTTAAATACTTTCTGTTGGCCAAAGGTTCTTCACTCTGATATATTTATTAGATAGTATAAAATAAGGTTGTGTTGAGACCAACTGGGAAAAAAATTGTTATCTTCAATATTCTCTTCTCCTCTCACTCTTTAGTTTACAAAGCCCTGGAAATACAGAACAGAGTTGCTCCTCGTTATCTAGAAATTGTTCCTGATTTATGAGGTTTTATTTTCTTTGAAATTTACTGGCTACACGTCATCCCTTTAGACATTAGTTGTCAGTTATTTAAACTTTGAAAATATATAATTTGAAGCACCCACTTCTGTGTTGGTTACAGTTAGCCACTCACTATTAGTTTTTTTTTTTTTTCTTTCAACCATATGTGATAAAACAATACATGTTTCAGTGGGAACTTTATGAAGAAGTCTTTAAAAACTAAATGGCAAACTTTGGCTTACAAAATGTAGTAAACTAAGTGACCTGACAAAACTTTTACTATAAAACATTTAGAAAAGTTGGATTAAATATAACAAGCATCTTTAAAAATCACATCTCATAATAAATCAATAAATAAATCTTCTATGTGAAGAGGCAAAAACCACAAAAACAGGGGAGATACTCTGAAAACTGGACCTCCTTACCCTACTAGGGTGCCATTGCACTCTCCTGCCAGGCATAAACTGTATCTCTACCAGAAATTCTGAACTCCCAGCACTCCCCTCCACTCTCACCCGAGGTCTGGAAGCCTGTCCACCATGGAGTCCAGATTCTTGGACATTTTCTTGAGAGGTGTGGAGAGGGCAAGGCCTGTTGCTGGTCTGTGCTGATTCTGCAGTGTGGGGGTAAGGAGAATATGGTCAATTGAGAGGGAACTATAAAGGAGCAGTGGTGCCCCAAGGCACAGAGCAACAGCCACAGTGGCGGGAACAATGGGGCTTACACCCCTGGGGATATTCCAGAGAGAAACTCACAGTCTCTCTGGGCAACCGGAGGAAGCCGGGCATCTTCTACAGTGACAGCCACTGGCCGAACAGATCTGGGACAGAAATGCAGGCCATGTGAGTAAAGGGTATGCCTGAGGCGTTACCTGCCTGAGTGGAGCATGGGGAATAGAAAATGCATGCACAGAGAGGGCAGAATCCCAGGGCAAGGCTAACCCAGAGGACTGCTTTCCTGAGCCTAAGACACAGCCAGCCCTCAGGGAGTCATAGCTTGGACAAAGGCAGACAGGCAGAGGCTGGAACTGACAGCTGAGTGTGAGCTCTAACCACACCTGCCCCAACACAAACTACAGCTGAGACCCAGAAGCGGCCCAGATCAGGGAAGAGTCGCAGTTTCTGTGAACTCAAACAGCGTCAGATCCATAGGGGAATATAGCCAGGACAGAAACAAATTCTGCGAAGTTGTTCTGTTCTGTCAGCAACATCAATCAGGGGCGGGGCTGGAACTGAGTAAACTGCCCCACACTCCATTAAGCACCTGAGGTTGTCAGGCCTCACCTCCTCCTGCCAGATAATGGCAGAGAGTGGTGGCATGGCTGAGGAGACATAAATCTCCCTGTGACTCAGGCAGGCGCAAACCCCTGGAGCATCAGCTCATTGGAGGGAACTAGGTCACAGCTCTGCAGGGTTACTAGTGACTGGGTGTGACAGAGGTGTAAGGTGGGGAAGGAAGCATAAACCTTTCCAGACTAATTTATTTGCTTGTTGGGTCGTTCTGACATTGTGGAGCACCAGAGCAAGTCACACTTGAGCTGCCAACAGACCCCTGCTATCTAGTTGCTGGAGACCTTTTGAACTCTCCCACCTGAGACTGGTGCCGACTGGGGAAATTTATTTGGACCTTTTGAATTGGGTGAATCACTGGAGGATATCCAAATTGGTACCCTGGGTATGTGGTTGTGGGAAGGTTTGATTTTCCTTTTCCAATTGTCTATGGGGGGGCAGGGTGACTTAATTGCTGGTATTTTCCCACAGCTAAGACTTCAACCCAGAATAACTGATTCATTAGGGTAGGACAGAGACCAGCTGAAAACAAGACAGAGCCACTTAGTCCCACCACACCAACCAGGCCCCCAGTCTCTTAGGTGGTAGCACTGTACAGGTCCTTTGCAAGGCTCTAGGGGAAAAGGTACAGACAGCAGTCCCAGATATTGGGCAAAGGGCTGGTTAATCACTACTCCTGGAGCCCCCAACACACTTCTCCTTATCTGCTCATCTAGCCAAATAGTGTAAAATAATCATGGGGCAGAATCAGTGGAAGAACTCTGCTAACATGAATAACCAGAGGAGATCAACCCCCCCACCCAAGGAAGGATATGACAGACACAACTGAAGATCACATTCATAAACAGATGGCTAAGATGTCAGAAATTGAATTCATAATTTGGATTGCAAATAAGATTAATAGATTAGAGGCAAAATTGGAATTAGAAATTCAAGGAGTACAGGGATGCAAGGCTGGTTTAACATACGCAAGTCTATAAACGTTATCCACCATATTAACAGAGGCAAAAATAAAGATCACATGATCCTCTCAATAGACGCAGAAAAAGCATTTGATAAAATCCAGCATCCTTTTCTAATTAGAACACTGAAGAGTATAGGCATAGGTGGCACATTTCTAAAACTGATTGAAGCTATCTATGACAAACCCACAGCCAATATTTACTGAATGGAGTAAAACTCAAAGCTTTTCCTCTTAGAACTGGAACCAGACAAGGTTGTCCTCTGTCACCTTTACTATTCAACGTAGTGCTGGAAGTTCTAGTCAATACAATTAGGCAAGACAAGGAAATAAAGGGAATCCAAATGGGAGCAGAGGAGGTCAAACTCTCCCTCTTTGCTGATGACATGATCTTAGAGAACCCCAAAGACTCAACCACAAGACTCCTAGAAGTCATCAAAAAATACAGTCATGTTTCGGGATATAAAATCAATGTCCACAAGGCAGTAGCCTTTGTGTACACCAATAACAGTCAAGATGAGAAGCTAATTAAGGACACAACTCCCTTCACCATAGTTTCAAAGAAAATGAAATACCTAGGAATATACCTAACGAAGGAGGTGAAGGACCTCTATAAAGAAAACTATGAAATCCTCAGAAAGGGAATAGCAGAGGATATTAACAAATGGAAGAATATACCATGCTCATGGATGGGAAGAATCAACATTGTTAAAATGTCTATACTTCCCAAAGCAATCTACCTATTCAATGCCATTCCTATCAAAATACCAACATCATACTTTCAAGATTTGGAAAAAATGATTCTGCATTTTGTATGGAACCGGAAAAAACCCCGTATAGCTAAGGCAGTTCTCTGTAACAAAAATAAAGCTGGGGGCATCAGCATACCAGATTTTAGTCTGTACTACAAAGCCATAGTGCTCAAGACAGCATGGTACTGGCACAAAAACAGAGACATAGACACTTGGAATCGAATGGAAAACCAAGAAATGAAACTAACATCTTACAACCACCTAATCTTTGATAAACCAAACAAGAACATACCTTGGGGGAAAGACTCCCTATTCAATAAATGGTGTTGGGAGAACTGGATGTCTACATGTAAAAGACTGAAACTGGACCCACACCTTTCCCCACTCACAAAAATTGATTCAAGATGGATAAAGGACTTAAACTTAAGGCATGAAACAATAAAAATCCTCCAAGAAAGCATAGGAAAAACACTGGAAGATATTGGCCTGGGGAAAGACTTCATGAAGAAGACTGCCATGGCAATTGCAACAACAACAAAAATAAACAAATGGGACTTCATTAAACTGAAAAGCTTCTGTACAGCTAAGGAGACAATAACCAAAGCAAAGAGACAACCTACACAATGGGAAAGGATATTTGCATATTTTCAATCAGACAAAAGCTTGATAACTAGGATCTATAGAGAACTCAAATTAATCCACATGAAAAAAGCCAACAATCCCTTATATCAATGGGCAAGAGACATGACTAGAACTTTCTCTAAAGACGACAGACGAATGGCTAACAAACATATGAAAAAATGTTCATCATCTCTATATATTAGAGAAATGCAAATCAAAACAACCCTGAGATATCATCTAACCCCAGTGAGAGTGGCCCACATCACAAAATCTCAAAACTGCAGATGCTGGCGTGGATGTGGAGAGAAGGGAACACTTTTACACTGCTGGTGGGACTGCAAACTAGTACAACCTTTCTGGAAGAAAGTATGGAGAAACCTCAAAGCACTCAAGCTAGACCTCCCATTCGATCCTGCAATCCCATTACTGGGCATCTACCCAGAAGGAAAGAAATCCTTTTATCATAAGGACACTTGTACTAGACTGTTTATTGCAGCTCAATTTACAATCACCAAAATGTGGAAACAGCCTAAATGCCCACCAACCCAGGAATGGATTAACAAGCTGTGGTATACGTATACCATGGAATACTATTCATCCATTAAAAAAAAATGGAGACTTTACATCCTTCGTATTAACCTGGATGGACGTGGAAGACATTATTCTTAGTAAAGCATCACAAGAATGGAGAAGCATGAATCCTATGTACTCAATTTTGATATGAGGACAATTAATGACAATTATGGTTATGCGGTGGAACAGAAAGAGGGAAGGAGGGAGGTGGGTGGGCCTTGGTGTGTGTCACACTTTATGGGGGCAAGACATGATTGCAAGAGGGACTTTACCTAACAATTGCAATCAGTATAACCTGGCTTATTGTACCCTCAATGAATCCCCAACAATAAAAAAAAAAAAAGAAAGAAAAAAAAGAAATTCAAGGAGTATTTCAAAAATTGTCTCAAGAATTCAATGAATTCAAAGACAAAATCACCAAATATTTTCACACACTGAAACAAAAATTTGCAGCCCTCAAAGTTCTGAGAAATACAGTAGAATCCCAAAGTAACAGAATGGAGCAAGCAGAAGAAAGGAGTTCTGACATTGAAGACAAAGCTTTTGAATGCTCCAAAACTCTCAGAGAGGAAGAGAAATGGAGAACAAAAACTAACCATTCTTCAGAGACCTCTGGGATAATTCTAAGAAAACTAATATTAGCCTTATAGGGATCCCTGAGGTGACAAAGTTGCTTCACAAAGCACAGAGGCTCCTCTTCATGGTATTATTAAAGAGAACTTTCCAGACATGCCAACAGATTCTGAAATTCAGATAGCAGACAGTTTCAGAACCTCATCAAGACTCAATCTGAATAAGACATCCCCCACGCACATCATAATTAACTTCACTAAAGTTAATATGAAGGAGAAAATTCTGAAAGCAGCCAGACGTAAGAAAACCATAATCTACAAGGGGAAAAATATTTGAATGACTGCAGATCTCTCTGCTGAAACCTTTCAGCTAGCAGAGGGTGGTCATCGACCTTTAATCTCCTTAAACAAAATAACCTTCAACCCAGGATTCTGTATCCAGGGACACTGAGTTTCATTTATGATGGAGAAATTAAATACTTTAATGACATTCACCTGTTGAAGAAATTTGCCATAACTAAACCAGCTCTCCAAGATATTCTTAGACCTATCCTCAATAATGACCAATGCAATCCTCCACCACAAAAATTAACTCACTAAGAAACTTTTGATCAAATTCCAACTTCCACAGTGGAGAAAGGATGAAAAATGTCCAGTGGACTTTTGAAAAACTTGATACCCGAAATTCTACCAGGCTTATCATTATTCTCAATTAATGTGAATGGCTTAAATTGCCCTCTAAAGAGGCACGGATACGAAAGAGGCATGGATACAAAACTAAAGAGGCACTGGATACAAAAACTCAGGCCAGATATCTGCTGCATACAAAAATCTCATCTTACCTTAAAAGATAAATATAGACTCAGGGTGAAGGGATGATCATCTATATCTCAGGCAAATGGAAAGCAGAAAAAAAACAGGTGTTTCAATTTTATTCGGAGATGCACCAGGCTTTAACCCAACAAAAGGAAAGAAGGATAAGGATGGTCACTTCATATTAGTTAAGGGTAACACTCAACATGCTGAAATTTCAATTATTAATATTTATGCACCCAATCAGAATGCGCCTCAATTTATAAGAAAGACTCTAACAGGCATGAACAATTTGATTTCCTCCAGCTCCATAATAGTCAGAGATTTTAACACTCCTTTGGAAGTGTTGGATAGATCCTCCAATAAGAAGTTGAAGGGCGGCGCCTGTGGCTCAAGGAGTAGGGCGCCGGTCCCATATGCCAGAGGTGGCGGGTTCAAACCTAGCCCCGGCCAAAAACCACACACACACACAAAAAAAAAGAAACTAGTTTCTGTGAAGCAATAAATTAACAAAAATCATTCTATAAAAAAAAAAAAAAAGAAGTCTGAATACACATTCTTCTCACCAGCCCATGAAACATACTCCAAAATCGATCACATCTTAGGTCACAAGTCCAACCTCAGCAAATTTAAAAGAATAGAAATTATTCCTTGCATCTTCTTGGACCATCATGCAATAAAAGACGAACTCAGTAACAACAGAAATCTGCCTACTCATACAAAAACATGGAAGCTAAATAACCTTATGCTGAATGATAGGTGGGTCATAGATGAGATAAAGAAGGAAATTACCAAATTTTTGGAACAAAATGACAATGAAGACAAAAATTATCAGAACCTTTGGGATACTGCAAAGGCAGTCCTAAGAAGGATATTTATAGCACTGAAAGCCTTCCTCAAGAGAATGGAACGAGAGGAAGTTAACAACTTAATGGGACATCTCAAGCAACTGGGAAAGGAAGGACATTCCAACCCCAAACTCAGTAGAAGAAAAGAAATAACCAAACTTAGAGCAGCATTAAATGAAATTGAAAACAAAAGGATTATACAATGGATCAATAAATCAAAAAGTTGGTTTTTTGAAAAGGTCAATAAAAATAGATGAACATTAGCTAACTTAACCATGAAAAAAAGAGTAAAATCTCTAATTTCATCAATCAGAAATGGTAAAGATAAAATAACAATAGACCCCCCAGAAATTCAAAAACTCCTTAATGAATATTATAAGAAACTTTATTCCCAGAAATATGAAAATCTGATGGAAATTGACCAATACTTGGAAGCATGCCACCTTCACAGACTTAGCCAGAATGAAGTGGAAATGTTGAACAGGCCCATATCAAGTTCTGAAATAGTATCAACTATACAAAATCTCCCTAAAAAGAAAAGCCCAGGACCAGATGGCTTCACGCCAGAATTCTACCAAACCTTTAAAGAGGAACTAGTACCTATATTACTCAACCTTTTCCAAAAATATAGAAAAAGAAGGAATACTACCAAACACATTCTATGAAGCAAACATCACCTTGATCCCTGAACCAGGAAAAGACCCAACAAGAAAATAAAATTATAGGCCTATATTACTAATGAATATTGATGCAAAAATGTTCAACAAGATCCTAACAAATAGAATCCAGCAACACAGCAAAGAAATTATACACCATGACCAAGTGAGTTTTATCTCAGGGTCTCAAGGCTGATTCAATATACATAAATCTATAAATATAATTCAGTACATAAACAAATTAAAAAACAAAGACCATATTATTCTTTCAATCGATGCAGAAAAAGCTTTTGATAATATCCAGCATCCCTTCATGATCAGAACACTTGAGAAAATTGGTATAGAAGGGACATTTCTTAAACTGATAGGGGCCATCTACAGCAAACCTACAGCCAATATTGTATTGAATGGTGTTAAATTGAAATCATATACACTCAGATCAGGCAAGGTTGCCCATAGTCTCCACTGCTCTTTAACATTGTAATGGAAGTTTTAGCCATCGCAATTAGGGAAGAAAAGGCGATCAAGGTTATCTATATAGGGTCATAAGAGATCAAACTTTCACTCTTCACAGACAATATGACAGTATATCTCACAAACACCAGGAATTCTATTACAAAACTCTTAGAACTGATCAAGGAATACAGCAGCGTCTCAGGTTACAAAATCAACACTCATAAATCTGTAGCCTCTCTATATACCAACAATAGTCAAGCTGAAAAAACACTCAGGACTCTATTCTGTTCACAGTAGTGCCAAACAAGATGAAATAATTGGGAGTTTACCTAACAAAGAACGCGAATGATCTCTATAAACAGAACTAGGAAACTCTAAGGAAAGAAATAGCTGAAGATGTTAAAAAAAATGGAAAAACATACCATGCTCAAGGCTGAGAGGAATCAACATTGTCAAAATGTCTATACTACCCAAAGCAATATACAATTTCAATGCAATCCCTATTAAAGCTCAACTGTCATACTTCAAGGATCTCGAAAAAATAATACTTTGTTTTATATGGAATCAGAAAAAAACTTGAATAGCCAAGACATTACTCAGAAATAAAAACAAAGCAGGAGAAATCACATTACCAGACCTCAGACTATACTCCAAATTAATAGTGATCAAAACAGCATGGTACAGGCACAAAAACAAAGAAATAGATATATGGAACAGAATAGAGAACCAAGAGATGAACCCAGCTACTTACCATTATCTGATCTTTGACAAGCCAATTAAAAACATTCACTGGGGAAAAAGATTTAACAAATGGCACTGGGTGAACTGGCTGGTGACCTGTAGAAGACTGAAACTGGACCCACACCTTTCACCATTAACTAAGATAGACTCTCACTGGATTAAAGATTTAAACTTAAGACATGAAACTATAGACATGCTAGAAGAAACAGCAGGGAAAATTCTTCAAGAAATCATCCTGGGCAAATATTTTATGAGGAGGACCCCCTGTGCAATTGAAGCAGCATCCAAAATGCACTACTGGGACCTGATGAAACTAAAAAGCTTCTGCACAGCCAAGAACACAGTAAGTAAAGCACACAGACAGCCCTTAAAATTGGAGAAGATATTTGCAGGTTATGTCTCCAACAAACGTTTAATAACCAGAACCCACAGAGAACTCAAATGTATAACCAAGAAAAGAACAAGTGATCCCATCTCAGCTGGGCAAGGGACTTGAAGAGAAACTTCTCTGTAGAAGACAGTTGCACAGCCTACAGACATATGAAAAAATGCTCATCATCTTTAATCATCAGAGAAATGCATATCAAAACTACTTTGAGATATCATCTAACTCCTGTAAGATTAGCCCACATCACAAAATCCCAAAACCAGAGATGTTGGTGTGGATGTGGAGAAAAGGGAACACTTCTACACCACTGGTGGGAATGCAAACTAATATGTTCCTTTTGGAAAGAAATTTGGAGAACACCTAAGAGAACTGAAAATAGACCTGCCATTCGACCCTACAATTCCTCTACTGGTATATACCCAGAAAACCAAAAATCACATTATAACAAAGATATTTGTACCAAAGTTTATTGGTACAAATAAACTTTCTATTTATTTAGAAAGTTTATTGTAGCCAAATTCATAAATGCTAAGTCATGGAAGAAGCCCAAGTGTCCATCAATCCACGAATGGATTAATAAATTGTGGTATATGTACACCACAGAATATTATGCAGCCTTAAAGAAAGATGGAGACTTTACCTCCTTCATGTTTACATGGATGAAGCTGGAACATATTCTTCTTAGCAAAGTATCTCAAGAATGGAAGAAAAAGTATCCAATGTACTCAGCCCTACTATGAAACTAATTTATAGCGTTCACATGAAAGCTATAATCCAATTATAGCTCAAGAATATGAGTAAAGGGGAAAGGGAGGGGAGGGGGCAGGATGGGTAGACAGAGGATAATTGGCCGGACCACACCTACAGTGCATCTTACAATGGTACATGTGAAATTTACTAAATGTATAGTATAAATGTCTTAACACAATAGCTAAAAAAATGCCATGAAGGCTATGTTAAGCAGTTTGATGAAAATATTTCAAATTGTATATAAAACCAGCACATTGTACCCAATGACTGCATTAATGTACACAGCTATGATTTAATTAAAAAAAAGAATTAAAGAAAATAAATTAAAAAATTAAAAATAAATAACAAAAAACATAACAACAACAAAAGATAGGCAGTGCCTGTGGCTCAAAGGAGTAGGGCGCTGGCCCCATATGCCGGAGGTGGTGGGTTCAAATCCATCCCCAGCCAAAAACTGCAAAGAAAAACCCCACAAAAACAAACCAAAACAAGAAAACACCCAGAGGATGTTAAAAAGCTACAGCACAGAGTAATAGCTACATTTCTTTATTTCAGTAACCAGGAGGCTCAGGTTTAGTGACATTAACAGAGATAGGCGAAAACATCATTTCCTGGATATTTAACTACTGATGTGGATATTTAAATATAGATCTGAATTTAACTACTTATGTGATCCAGATAACTTCAAAGCATAAAGAAGAAATCAACTGCACCTCAAAAAAATTTCCTAGTGGAGATACACACCTTCAAGCAAACCTCAGAGGATTCTTGTGGATAATGTCTCACCAAATATGAATTTACCTTCAAAGTCACATAACTCATGAGGAAACAAGTCACTCTGCAGGAGACCTATGAGGACACCAAATAATGAAATTGTTAGCTATAGAGTGTACAGTAGGTATGTGTAAAATGTGTAAATAATTACAAATGTTACTGAAAACAATACAAAAGAGCATACGATTAAAATAATGTCTGGCAGAATTAAGGAAAACAATACCAAAATGGAAGTTTCAGAAATAAAAATTATTACCGTCAAAGTTAATGGCTCTGTGAATAGGGTAAACGGAAGACTAGACACAGGTGAATAGGTAAATAGTAAGCTGGAAGATAGATCTGAAGAAATTAACCAAAATAAAGAATAAGGTGATGAAAAATATAAACCAAAGTAAGAGATCTGGAAAGTAGAATAAGGCAATCCAACATATTCTAAATTATGTTAAAGAAAAAAGGAATAGGAATAATGAGTAAAAGGCATAACCAGGAGTAATAGTGAATGAGAGTCTTGTAGAAATAGTAATTTTGGAATCATCTATTCAGAAATACCTATTAGCATAATTAAAAAGAATTACAAATGTAGACTTACTATGATATACTTCAGTATATCAAAGAGATGATCCTAGCAGCTGTTGTTGAAATACAGACAACCTACAATAAAAGACAGGCTAAAGGCAAATTTCTTAAGACTCAAGAAAAGTAGAAGACAGCTGAGTGATATCTTAAAGGTGTTGAGTGAAAATAATTATCAACCTGGAGTTTCATATCTGATGGAATGTCTAAAGGATTTATTCCACCAAGAAGGAAATTGAATAAAGGGTTGAAATTTAAAAACAAAAAATGAGGAAAATAAAATTAATAAAAGTGCATAGATAATGATAAAAAAATTATCTAAATGAAACAATAATAATAGCAATACTTACTTTAGAGGCTACAAATTAGAATGACATTAAAGTATGACAACAGTAACATGTAAGATGGGAAGAAATCAGAAGATCTCTGTGCAGCATTAGATACAGATGAGCTGATTCATTTTAGAGTTCATTAAGTGACATAAGCATAGACATTAAAAATTTAAAGGCAGTCATTAAAAATTATATGGAGTATATTAAAAAATCTGTACAGGTATAAAAATGGAATTAAAACAAAACAAATTTGAAATATCAAAAGAAAGAATAACAGAGAAAGAGAACAAAGAGAAAATTCACAATATATCGGGATTGACAGTATATGTAGAAACTTCACAGATCTTAAAAATAAAATTGCTTACAAGGTATGTAGGTATACCTGTCCCATATTATGGCACATAGATTGAATTAAAATGTTGAAAATATATACAGGGAAATTACTGGACAAGAGGAAGAGAGTATGGTTTTATAGATGTCAGACAAAATGCACTCTGAGGTCAAAAGCATTGTTATAAATAAAGAGATTTATTTCATAACTTTAAAAGGTGCATTTCAGTAGGAATCTATTACAACTCTAAATATGTACACCTTTAATAGTCTTTCTTAGTTATTTATGAAAAACTTGACTGAATTTTAATGAAGACAAATCCACAATCATTTATGAAAGGTTAACACATTTCTTTTGATAACTAAGAGCTCCAGCTATCAGAAAGTATCCAGCCACATACGTCTCTATTTTCCATATTACGAGGCTGGATACTTTCCAGGCAACCCTCACATATACATTATCAATAACAATTTGAACAATTAACAAACATAACATATTAGTCTGCTTGGGCTGCTATAACAAAATACCACAGACATTTATTTCTCACAGTATTGTACACCAAGAAGTCTAAGGTCAGGGCACTGAAAAGGCAGGCTTTACTCTGAGGCTTCTCCACTGGCAGACTGCCATCATCTTGCTGTGTGCTCACATGACATTTTTGTTTTTAAATAAGAGGCTTTTAAATAATTCATGGGTTCAAAGGAAGGTAGGGAAGATCTGAACTTGAAAGAGAACAAAAACACAGGTATTCTGAGTAACACCATACAGGTATCACCTATGAAACTTTGATTTCTACAAAATTCTCCACTGAAAATAACTATATGAGCTTATCAGCAGGATAGGCCTAAGGATATCACATCTAAAATCTACACAACTTTGTAACTACAGCACTAGTAAAAATAATTAATAAAAATAATAGAAATCCTAATAAAACAGCAAATATAAAACTTTATTTTCTAAAATATGTCAAACATAAGGAGAGGGTGCTGAATAAAGGGAAGGGTGAAATGCACAAACATAAGGAAATAATCACATAATAAGCAATTTCATGCTGGGAGAACGGGGACCAAAGACCCCATTCTTGGCAAAAGAAAGCACCCCCAGAAAAAGAGGAAAACTAAAAAGTAAGCTGAGTCAGAATAAAGAAAAGTCAGCTAGTGTTCATTTAAGCTAAACACTGCTAGCAAGCTTCTTGCCTTTTCTGAAATTCTAGCCTGTTACCTGGAATACAGCTTACAAACACGCAACTGGGTTTGTGAGCACTCTGCAGAGAGTAATGGCCATAGAAGAGATTATGGCAAGTCCTAGAAAAGGTACATCTTCAAGGGTGTTTCCTGCCAATTAAACAGGCAAAGCAGATACCCACTGAGGAGATTTGCATTTGCCTGGGGCAGAGAACAAGGGAGTAGCTCAAGCCCTGAGATATAGGCAGAAGAGCTTATATCCCTTATCACAGAGGTAAATCCTCTGTGGTGGTGATGAGAGGAAAATGCCTCCCTCCCACCAATCCCTCAGAGGAGATAGAGTAATAATGGTGGCATTTTACTCCACAGAGGACTAGAAGAACTTAACACCTCCTTAGAAAGCTATGTGTGTGACCTCAAGCAGGAGGCTTTCCCAATACAAGGCTCAGATTTCAGATTTCTGAGGGTAAGGTTAATAATAATAACAATAGTTGTTGATATGATCAGTCTGAGAAACTGCTGATGTCTTTGTTTCCTCCCTCATCTTACCCTCTGGGCAAATAGACTTCAATAAAATCAGAGTAGAGCAAACACTCTGGGCCATTGCCAGAGTCCCATGGTGGGCAATGGACCCCTGAGATCACACTTTTAATTCTATTCTATGTCTCTTGTCTTTCTTTACCATCATTTCTAATGCTATATTTCTTCATTTGATCCCTGCCAGTTTCCACGGGTCTCTGTGGACACTGCTCTTGGGGTGGGACCCTGACATTTCAAGAGAAAGCACATGATTAAGCCAAGGAGAAGATCAGGAAGTGAATAGTTTCACAAATAGTAGTGTATCCCACGTGGCTGGAGCACTGGGCAATATTGCTTGAAGCTCTGTTCCAATGTAGTGTTTCACTGCTATTACTTTTGGTAAGATAAAAACCTTTTTTAAGCTCAATTTGACCCTTTAGGTCAAATTTCTAAAAATGGAACTTCTACGAACAAATAATGCTCACTTTTAAAAGCTTTTGATATGTATTACTGCTTTGCCTTCTAATTTATAAAAATATTTTTACCAAGATAAAACATTAACATGTTGGCCTCTTAAAAATGTGAGCTGTGTGATGCCACAGCACTCTACTGAGGGCCATAAAGTGAGACTCTGTCTCTACAAAAAAATAAAAATAAAAATAAAAATAAAAAATAAATGTGTGAACCCAAGCAATATATGTGTCATGCAGTCATCATTCTCCCATTTACCAATCTTACATGAACTACTTCTTGACACAAAAACACTACCAGAAGAGTCTTAACATACATACAAATTTACTACTAGAGCAATTAATAGTCTTAAATATTTTTATTAGAAAACATGCTTAAGTTTATTTGGTATCTATATAGGCTGGTTCTAATCATAATAAAAGAAATCAGGAGAAGTTTAAAAGCATTTTGATTTAAACAATTATTAATTATGATAGCAAAGTTACCATAAAGATAGAAAAAGATTCAAGGCTGATGAAAGTGCCCAAGGAAAGGTAAACTTGAAAAGATAGTTCAAGGGATAAATTCACACTTAACTCATACCATGCACACTATCCAGGTGAGGGTCACACTTACAACTTTAACTCAAACTGTATGAAAGCAATGCATGTAGCCAAAACATTTGTATCATTGTAATATTTTGAAATAAAAAAATGAAAAAATAGAAATAAATAAAACCTTAAAAATCAAAAAAGATGACTCAAATCTTGTTGAAGAAAATGTGCTTGTAACCAATTAGATATCAATGACGTTTGCTACATTGCTAAGCAAGAGCTGGTCCCTAGTTGCTAGATAAGCAGGAATGACCCCCTGGAGTACAGACAAATTAAAGCTGAAAGGCAGGAATCAGATGGTGAGTTGGGGCATCACTATAGATGGGAAGAATAGTGATGGGTTTGCATCAGGAAAGCTGGAGTGAATAAAACTCCACAGCACAGAAAAGCTGGAGCAACAAGTCATCACTGAGAGGAATCAGGGAAGAATAGGGAGTTGGGCAGTGGGAAAATGAGGGTTGATGGGGTTGGAAGATGGGGAGTGCAGGGGGAAGGAGAGGATTTCTGGGGTTGCTACTGGGACCAGGAGGTACAGAATGTTCTCCTAGAGGAGCCTAGTACTCTTCTAGTATGCAGTGTGGATACGTGGTTCTGGGTCAGCTGTGAGAAATGAAGGTTGGGCCATTAAACAGCCAGCCCACTGGGGCCTCAAACATGGTGCATCTGGAACTGGGTCCAGGATACAAGGAGGGATCTTGGCCAAGGCACAGGCTCATGCTATCTAGAACTCTGAAATATGTTGCTGCTGCTCAAGTCAACAGTAGTAAAAAGCACACAGCAAGATACTGGGAAAAGCTGATCCCTGTAAGCACGCAGCCTAGGGATACTGTGCAGGCCAAGTGGTGGATGAAGAAGCACATTCTCCAGGAGTCAGGCGAGTGAGCCAGTCTAAAAGCAGAAAGAAAAATCCTGTCTCCCCCAAATCCCCTTAAGATCTTTTTGTTAGGCTAAAAAGAAATATTTATAAGACAAAAATCCTTTTAAAAAGCCTGAATTCGGAGCTGAGAAGTAGCATATCAATGATCATCTGAGTATTAAGGTTGGGAAGCTAGAAAAAGATAGGTCTGAAGGAAGGAACTGAAAAAGATAGAACTGAAGGAAGAAAACAAGAAGAAAGCAGCAAATTCAAAGAAATGAAAACACAGCAAAAGGATCAATAAACCAAAAACACTGGTTTTTGAAAAAGCAAATAGAAAAGACAAAGTTCTCTCAAGATTGATCAAGGAAAAAAATAATGAAGACTCAAAGAAAAGTCAGGATTGATAAGGTCTATAAAGGGAGAATTACAACAAAGACATACAAATAAAGTAACGCCATAAATATATTTATCCCAATACACTTGAAAACTTAAATTACTTTCTAGAAAAATAAACTTACAAAAATTAAGAAGAAAGAAAACATTTCTAAAATCACATATGATCATTTAAAGAAATTGATTCAGTAATAAATGTGTACCTTCCAACCCACAAAAACACTAAGAAAAATAGCAAAAGGACAAGCCCACATAGTTCTATTAGGGATTTGTTCCAAACTTTCAAAAAAGAAAAATAAAGAAAGGAAACACCTCAAATAATTTTATAAGACTAATGTAAATTTGAGGCCAAGTCAGAAAAGAACAATGCAAGAAAAAAATCGTAGGCAATTTCACTTATATATACAAAGGGGCTGGACCAGAAAGGTCTGATCCAAATTCAAAGACTGCCAAGAATGATGACTGAAATCTAATTCATGTGACCTTTTTTTCTGTCAAACCAGTGAACAATTAAAGCACAAAACATATAAATAAACACACAAGGGAGAATGTGGACACAGCTTCCCAGTTCCTGCTTATTTTCTCAGAGAGATTCTTAAGTTTTATTTTCAAGGCAAAGGGGGCAGAGTGAGAAACCCACCATCATAGGAGCCCAAGTCATTAGCTTGCTCCTCTTTATGCATTAGGAAGGAGAAGGGTCATGTAAACTTTAGAGGTTCTACCCACATACTATGTAGATCAGTTCTTTTCTACACTACAATCACACAAGTTTGTATTATTACTACATTACATTTTTAGACTCACAGCAGACTTGACCATAGCCTACTACAAATACATAAAAAACTAAAAATATATATCTGCAAATTTAAATCTGTAAACTATTTTAAAAATAACGGTATTTTAAAATAAATGTCCAGATCATACTGTAAGAGTTTTAAGTATGATATGATATTAAAAGTCTTAATAATATGAAACATAACATTAACAGATTAAAGGGAAAAGAGCAAAATTCTGGTACAAGCAGAAACAATCATATTCTTTAATAAGTCAACTGCAATTTAAGACTCAAAAAAAAATCTTCAGCAAAGTAGACATAGGAGAGAATTTTCTTACCCCATGTTTGATGAATTATTCAGACATTATGAGCTGGTTAATATAATACATACTTCTTCTAATACAACTTTCCCCCCAATGCTTTCTCTCATTATATAACTGAAAAGTTTAATGCTCATTACCCCAAACTTCTGAAATGGTGCTGGCCTGGGTAACTGGATTTACTGTAGTCATTTTGGAAACATAAAGTGCACATCTATATCTAGGCCTATTTTATCTGAGGAAAGCAAATTTCTATGGATTTGAGACACTAAACTCTTGTCATACTTTGTATTACCTGTTACGTATTTATAAAAATGCAGATAAACTGACAATGATCTACAGTGATTTCTATAATTAATGTTGAATTTCTAGCCACATTTTTTACCTTTAAAAATTAAGTTCTGGGAAAGAATGTCTGTCATTACTGCCTTGATTTATCATAATGTGAGTGGTCTTGTTAGTCCAGGATGACAAGGACAAGAAGTAAAATCCATGACATTGTGAAGAGAAAATCTTCAATTGTAGTTATCACAGCAAAAATTCCAATATTCATAAATATTAGAGAGTTATACAGGTGAATTATTACAATTAATAAGAAGAGTTCCACAATGATGTCGGATAGAAGATTAATATACAAAACTCAATTGAGTTTATATACTCCAGCAATAGTAAAATATGATTTTAAAAAAGTAATAATAAAACCTCTGTTTTCAGCAATGATAAAGTAACAGACTTTACAGTGAACATCTTACTGGAAACAACTAGGAAACCAGACCAGATACATAAAGCACTTATTTTCAGATAGTGGAAAATACGCAGTTTAAAACTATGATATTCCAAAAAAAAAAAAAAAAAAGGAAAGAGAGAAATAGGCTCTCCAAGCAGGATGGCTCTCCTCCTGAAGACACAATCTGGATTACAGTAAAATGAGAAGGATCACAAATAGAACATAGTGGTCTCAATGATGGAAGAGAAAAATATTTCAGTTCAAGGAGTCTAGAGTAGATAGAAATTTCAAAGCAGAGTCCCAGATAAGTAAATTATTCAAAAAAAGATCTCCAGAAACTTACATGTGAGTCTTGAGTTTGAAGCCAAGTATTAAAATGTACATGCCAAGTATTAAAATGTACATGCATGTAACAAAACTGTGTGAGGCCACCATAGGATAGTGTTCTGTAAGGTGCACACTTCCAAGAGGTCACACAGAGAATGACATCATTCTAACTCTGACCAACGGAGGTGGACATTTCTTGATAATCACCAGAGCCATCAGTAGAAACCCCAGAGAGCGATACATTAGTAGTAAAATGACAATATCCCTAAAGCCTACTCAATATCTACCCCATCAACATTTTAAAACAAACCTTGAAAATATCACATTACTCCACAATAATTA
Organism: Nycticebus coucang; assembly: GCF_027406575.1. Taxonomy (NCBI): domain Eukaryota; kingdom Metazoa; phylum Chordata; class Mammalia; order Primates; family Lorisidae; genus Nycticebus; species Nycticebus coucang. Next base: position 3,078,399 of record NC_069799.1, on the reverse strand, counting down.
ATCTGTCATCCAAGAAAAAAATCCAAAACATCATTAAAGAAAAATTACAATAGCAAAGCACTCAACAGCATAAAATCACAATAGCCAACAGCCAATAAAAAATAACGAAAAGGGGGTGGAGACAAGATGGCTGACTGAAGCCAGCTTTCCACAGAGGCTCCCGTCAAGAAGGAGAGTTAAAGGACAAAAATTTAGCAAGTAATCTGGTAGATTTGATCTGCACCAAGAGAGAAGGTTAAAGAACAAACATCAACCCCGCTGAGGTGAGCTGTGACTACAAGGATACAAACAAAAGGTACAAAATCCATCACCAAGAGGACAGGAGTCCCTTCCCCCATGAGAATGGCTCGGAGTGCCCCACAAACAAACGGGCAGAGTTCAAAGTTCCTCCCACTACACTCCACGGGAGAGACCCTCTAAAAAAAACTGGACCTACCTCCCCTACTAGGGTGCCATGGCATTTTCCTGCCAGGCATAAAACTGTGTATATTCTCTATCTGCAACTCTGAGCTCCCAGCACTCCCCTCCACTCTCACTCTGAGGTCTGGAGGCCTGTCCCCCAGGAGTTCAGATTCTTGGGTGATTCCTCAAGGGTCGTGAACAGTGCCTAAACTGCAGCTGGTCAGTGCTGACTCTGGGGCATGGGAGCAAGGAGAGGATGGTTGGCTGAGAGGGAACCACACCAGACCAACAGTTCCCTGAGGCATGGAGCAGCAGCCGTCTTTTGGCAGCAATACGGCCAGGCATAAAACTGTGTAAAACCATATATATTCTCTACCTGCAACTCTGAGCTCCCAGCACTCCCCTCCACTATCACTCTGGGGTCTAGAAGCCTGTCCCCCGGGAGTCCAGATTCTTGGGTGATTTCTCGAGGGGTGTGGACAGTGCCTAAACTGCAGCTGGTCAGTGCTGCCGCTGGGGCACGGGAGTGAGGAGAGGACGGTTGACTGAGAGGGAACCACACCAGAGCAGCAGTTCCCTGAGGCTTGGAGCAGCAGTCATCTGTTAGCAGCAATACGACTCACTCCCGGATATTCTAAAGCCACACCCCCGTCTCCCTGGGCAACCAGAAAAGGCCGGCAACCACCTGTGAGTAAAGGATTTGCCTGAGGCAGTACTTACTCACAGGCCTAGGGAGTTCCCAGGGCAGGGCTGACCCAGAGGACCGCTTTACTGAGCCTAAGATGCACCTGGCCCTCAGGGGATCATTAGCCTATAGACAAAAGAAGGCAGCAGGATAGAACTGACAGGTAACCAAATACAAACCTGCAGGAGCAAAGACAGGGCTTTGAAACTCAAAACACGTTCTTTTCTGCATGGGAATTTAGCAGGAACAGAAACAAAATCCTGCAAAGTTGTTCTGTTCTGTCAGTAACATCAATCAGGGGTGGGGCTGGACTTGAGTAAATACCCCCCAACCTTCACCAAGCCCTCGAGGCTGTCAGGCCTCACCTCCTCCTTCTAGATAGAGGCACAGTGCAGAGACCTAGCAGATTTCCTTGTGATTCAGGCAGGTACAAACCCCTGGAGTATCTGTTCACTACAGGCAACTAGGTAGCCAACTGCAGGGCTATCAGTGACTGGGTGTGATAGAGGTGCAAGGTGGGGAGGGGGCATCAACCTTCCCAGACTGATCTATTTGCTGGGTGGCTCCTCCTGACTCCACGCAGCACTGGAGCAAGCCATATCAGAGTAGTCACCAGACCCCTGTGATCCATTTCCCAGAGAACTCTTAAACTCTCCCACCCAAGACAGGTGCTGACTGAGACAATTGATTTGGACCTTTTGAACTGAGCCAATTGCCTGAGGACTATTCAGGTGGTGGCCTGGGTGTGTGGTTGTAGGAAGGTTTGACTTTCCTTTTCCAATCGTTGCCTGTGGTGGGCAGGGTGACTTAATTGCTGGTATTTCTCCACATCTGAGACTTCAACCTAGCGTTAACTGTTTCACTAAGGTCGAATAGAAACCAGGTGAAAACAAGACAGAACCACTTAGCCCCACCACACCAAACAGGGCCCCAGTTTCTCAGGCCACAGCACTGTACAGGTCCTCGACAAAGCTCCAGGGGAAAATTAAAGGGAATAAAACAATCATGGGGTGGAATCAGTGGAAAAACTCTGGTAACATGAATACCAGAATAGATCAACACCACCTCCAAGGAAAGATATGGCAGAGGTAATTGAAGATCCCATTCATAAATAACTGGCTGAGATGTCAGAAATCGAATTCAGAATTTGGATTGCAAACAAGATTAATAAAGTGGAGGAAAATTTGGAATTAGAACTTCAAGCAGCAATTCAAAAGTCGGAATTAGGAAATTCAAAAGTTCTCTCAAGAATTTAATGAATTTAAAGACAAAACCACCAAAGTCTTAGACATACTGAAGCAAGAATTTTAGCCCTCAAAAATCGAAAAAATATAGTAGAATCACTCAGTAAAAGAGTGGAGCAAGCAGAAGAAAGGATTTCTGACATTGAAGACAAAGCCTTTCAATGCTCCCATACTCTCAAAGAGGAAGAGAAATGGAGAGCAAAAATGGATCATTCTCTCAGAGAGCTCTGGGATAATTCGAATAAGGCTAATATCCGACTCAATGGAATCCCTGAAACCAATGAAGTGGACTCGCTAGGCACAGAGGCCCTTCTGCATGAAATTATGAAAGAGAATTTTCCAGACATGCCTAGAGATTCTGAAATTCAGATAGCAGACAGCTTCAGAACCCCAGCATGACTCAATCCAAATAAGACATCCCCCAGGCATATCATAAATAACTTCACTAAAGTTAATATGAAGGAAAAAATTCTCAAAGCTGCCAGGAGAAAGAAAACCATTACCTTCAAAAGGAAGAATGTTAGAATGACTGCAGACCTCTCTGCTGCAACCTTTCAAGCCAGAAGAGGGTGGTCATCAACTTTTAACATCCTAAAGCAAAATAACTTGAAATGCTGGATCCTGTATCCAGTTAAACTGAGTTTTATTTATGATGGAGAAATTAAATACTTTAATGACATTCATATGTTGAAGAAATTTGCCATAACCAAGCCAGCTTTTCGGGATATTCTCAGACCTATCCTCCATAATGACCAACCCAATCCCATACCACAAAAGTAAACTCACTCAGAAACTTTTGATCAAACTCCAACTTCCACAGTGGCGAAAGGATTACAAATGTCCACTGGACTTTTGAAAAACTCGATACCCAAAATTTTACCAGACTTATCAATATTCTCCATTAATGTGAACGGCTTAAATTGTCCTCTAAAGAGGCATAGGTTAGCTGACTGGATACAAAAACTCAGGCCAGATATTTGTTGCATACAAGAGTCACATCTTAACTTAAAAGACAAATACAGACTCAGGGTGAAAGGATGGTCATCCATATTTAAGGCAAATGGTAATCAGAAAAAAGCAGGTATTGCAATTTTATTTGCAGATACAATAGGCTTTAAACCAACAAAAGTAAGGAAGAACAAGAATGGTCACTTCATATTTGTTAAGGGTAATACTCAATATGATGAGATCTCAATTATTAATATCTATGCACCCAACCAGAATGCACCTCAATTTATAAGAGAAATTCTAACAGACATGAGCAACTTGATTTCCTCCAACTCCGTAATAATCTCCATAATAGTCGGAGATTTCAAAACTCCTTTAACAGTGTTGGATCGATCCTCCCACAAGAAGCTGAGCAAAGAAATTTTAGATTTAAACCTAACCATCCAACATTTGGATTTAGCAGACATCTACAGAACATTTCATCCCAACAAAACTGAATACACATACTTCTCAACAGCCCATGGAACTTACTCCAAAATCGATCACATCTTAGGTCACAAGTCTAACCTCAGTAAATTTAAAGGAATAGAAATTATTCCATGCATCTTCTCAGAACACCATGAAATAAAACTTGAGCTGAATAACAACAGGAATCTGCATACTCATACAAAAACATGGAAGTTAAATACCTTATGCTGAATGATAGCTGGGTCAGAGATGAGATTAAGAAAGAAATTGCCAACTTTTTGGAACAAAACAACAATGAAGACACGAACTATCAGAACCTCTGGGACACCGCAAAGGTAGTTCTAAGAGGGAAATTTATAGTACTGCAAGCCTTCCTCAAGAGAACGAAAAGAGAGGAAGTTAACAACTTAATGGGACATCTCAAGCAACTGGAAAAGGAAGAACATTCCAACCCCAAACCCAGTAGAAGAAAAGAAATAACCAAAATTAGAGCAGAATTAAATGAAATTGAAAACAAAAGAGGGGCGGTGCCTGTGGCTCAAGGAGTAGGGCGCTGGTCCCATATGCCAGAGGTGGTGGGTACAAACCTAGCCCCAGCCAAAAAAAAAAAAAAAAAAAATATGAAAACAAAAGAATAATACAACAGATCTATAAATCAAAAAGCTGCTTTTTGAAAAGGTCAATAAAATAGATAAACTTTTGGCCAACCTAATCAGGAGAAAAATTAAAATCTCTAATCTCATCAATCAGAAACAACAAAGACAAAATAACAACAGATTCCACAGAAATACAAAAAATCCATAATGAACATTACAAGAAACTGTATTCTCAGAAATATGAAAATCTGAAGGAAATTGACGGATACTTGGAAGCACATCACCTTCCAAGACTTAGCCAGAATCAAGTGGAAATGTTAAACAGGCCCATATCAAGTTCAGAAATAGCATCAACCATACAAAACCTCCCTAAAAAGAAAAGCCCGGGACCAGATGGTTTCATGTCAGAATTCTACCAAACCTTTAAAGAGGAATTAGTACCTATATTACTCAACCTATTCCAAAAGGTAGAAAAAGAAGGAAGACTACCCAACACATTCTATGAAGCAAACATCACCCTGATCCCCAAACCAGGAAAAGACCCAACAAGAAAAGAAAATTATAGACCAATATCCCTAATGGACATAGATGCAAAAATATTCAACAAGATCCTAATAAACAGAATCCAGCAACACTATAAACAAATTATACATCATGACCAAGTTGGTTTTATCCCAGGGTCTCAAGGCTGGTTCAATATCCATAAATCTATAATTATAATTCAGCACATAAACAAATTAAAAAACAAAGACCATATGATTCTCTCAATTGATGAAGAAAAAGCTTTTGATAATATCCAGCATCCCTTCATGATCAGAACACTTAAGAAAATTGGTCTAGAAGGGACATTTCTTAAACTGATAGAGGCCATCTACAGCAAACCCACAGCCAAATCATATTGAATGGAGTTAAATTGGAATCATTTCCACTCAGATCAGGAACAAGACAAGGCTGCCCATTGTCTCCATTGCTCTTTAACATTGTAATGGAAGTTTTAGCCACCACAATTAGGGAAGAAAAGGCGATCAAGGATATCCATATAGGGTCAGAAGAGATCAAACTTTTGCTCTTTGCAGATGATTGTGTATCTGGAAAACACTAGGGATTCTACTACAAAACTCTTAGAAGTGATCAAGGAATACAGCAGCATCTCAGGTTACCAAATCAATATTCATAAATCAGTAGCCTTTATATATACCAACAATAGTCAAGTTGAAAAAACAGTTAAGGACTCTATCCCATTCACAGTAGTGCCAAAGAAGATGAAATATTTGGGAGTTTATCTAACAAAGGATGTGAAAGATCTCTATACAGAGAACTATGAAACTCTAAGAAAAGAAATAGCTGAAAATGTTAACAAATGGAAAAACATACCATGCTCATGGCTGGGAAGAATCAACATAGTTAAAATGTCCATACTACCCAAAGCAATATATAATTTTAACGCAATCCCTATTCAAGCTCCACTGGCATACTTTAAAGATCTTGAAAAAATAATACTTCGTTTTATATGGAATCAAAAAAACCTTGAATAACCAAGACATTACTCAGAACTAAAAACAAACCAGGAGGAATCACACTACCAGACCTCAGACTATACTACAAATCGATAGTGATCAAAACAACATGGTACTGGCACAAAAACAGAGAAGTAGATGTCTGGGACAGAATAGAGAACCAAGAGATGAATCCAGCTACTTACCATTATTTAATCTTTGACAAGCCAATTAAAAAAATTCAGTGGGGAAAATATTCCCTTCTTAACAAATGGTGCTGGGTGAACTGGCTGGCAACCTGTAGAAGACTGAAACTGGACCCACACCTTTGCACCATTAACCAAGATAGACTCTCTCTAGTTAAAGATTTAAACTTAAGACATGAAACTATGAAAATGCTAGAAGAGATTGCAGAGAAAACCCTTGAAGAAGTTGGCCTGGGCGAGTATTTTATGAGGAGGATCCCCTGGGCAATGGAAGCAGCTTCAAAAATACGCTACTGGGACTTGATCAAATTAAAAAGCTTCTGCACAGCCAAGAACACAGTAAGTAAAGCAAGCAAACAAACCTCAGAATGGGAGAAGATATTATTTGCAGGTTATGTCTCTGACAAAGGTTTAATAACCAGAATCCACAGAGAACTCAAACGTATAAGCAAGAAAAGAACAAGGGATCCCATTGCAGGCTGGGCAAGGGATTTGAAGAGAAACTTCTCTGAAGAAGACACGCATGCAACCTACAGACATATTGAAAAATTCTCATCATCTTTAATCATCAGAGAAATGCAAATCAAAAGTACTTTGAGATATCATCTAACTCCAGTAAGACTAGCCTATATCACAAAATCCCAAGACTAGAGATGTTGGCGTGGATGTGGAGAAAAAGGAACACATCTACACTGCTGGTGGGAATGCAAATTAATACATTCCTTTTGAAAAGATGTATGGAGAACACTTAGAGATCTAAAAATAGATCTGCCATTCAATCCTATAATTCCTATACTAGGCATATACCCAGAAGACCAAAAATCACGTCACAACAAAGATATTTGTACCAGAATGTTTATTGCAGCCCTATTCATAATTGCTAAGTCATGGAAAAAGCCCAAGTGCCCATCGATCCATGAATGAATTAATAAATTGTGGTATATGTACACCATGGAATATTATGCATCCTCAAAGAAAGATGGAGACTTTACCTCTTTCATGTTTATATAGATGAAGCTGGAACATATTCTTCTTAGTAAAGTATCCCAAGAATGGAAGAAAAAGTATCCAATGTACTCAGCCCTACTATGAAACTAATTTAGGACCTTCACATGAAAGCTATAACCCAGTTACAGCCTAAGAATAGGGGGAAGGGGGAAAGGGTGGGGAGGGAGGGGGGAGGTGGGAAGAGGGAGGGGGATTGGTGGGATTACACCTGCAGTGCATCTTACAAGGGTATATGTGAAACTTAGTAAATGTGGAATGTAAATGTCTTAGCACAATAACTAAGAAAATGCCAGGAAGGCTATGTTAACCAGTGTGATGAAAATGTGTCAAATAGTCTATGAAACTAGTGTATGGTGCCCCATGATCACATTAATGTATACAGCTATGATTTAATAATAAAAAAAAAAACAGAAAGGCAAAGAAGCAAGAAATTGTGACCCAAAAGCAAAATAATCAGTTCCATAAATTCTCAGCACAGTAAGGTTAGAAAATAATTTCTTCAGCTTGATAGTGGACAATTATGTAATAAAATGCTACAACTAACACCTATTGTATATTGGAAAATTAATGTTTCCCTCAAGCTACAGAATAAGAAAAGAGTATTAAATTTCACTGCTTTATTCAAAAATGAATGAAAAGGCAAGCATGTTCAAAGGAAGAAATGAATTTATGTTCATTTACAGTTGTCACATTTGTAGTAAATGCTAATGAATCTTTTAAAAAAACTGTTCAAAATTATGAGTTTAGCAAAGTTACAAGATAAAAAGTCAATATAGAAATATCAATTGCCCTAATTTCTAACAATTGTAACTTGAAATTGAAAACATATCTTCTGCAATACCATGCAAATTTATGAAATATTTAGAATTATATATAATAACACAAGTATGATAAATCCATGAGAGAAAGTAAAAAGGGCCTAAAATAAATGTAAAAAAGAAATGAACACACTAAGTTCCACGAACTGGAAGTCTCAATAATGTTAATATGCCAATTGTCTTCCAATTGATAGATTTAGACCAATATCACCAAGTGTTTAAATTAACATACTGATTCTAATTTTGAAAAAACACAAATGACACAGAAAAGGCCAATTTGGGAAAGTAAAGCAAAACTGGAACACTTTATAGTACCTAAACTTAAAATCTACTAAAATGGTACAGTAATCAAGAGAGTTTAAAAGTGGCATTTTGGTTGACATATAGAATTATAGAAAATTATAGAATCCTCAGAAATAAATCCACACATATATGGTCAATTTTTATAAACTGTCAAAATAATTCAATGTTGAAAGAACAGTCATTTCAACAATGAAACTGAAAAAATATATATGTCTGTATAGAATATAATGAACATTGACCCTTATCTAATACCATACACAAAAATTATCTTGAAATGGTTTATGACCTAAATGTTAAATATAAAAACTACAGAACATCTAGAAAATTCTAAACTACAAAACAGCATTTTTTTTTCTTAGAAGAAAACATGGATATAGATATTTGTGACTTTGGTGTAGGCAAAATAGTAAGACACCAAAAACAAAGACTAAAAGTGAAAAAAATCAATTGGAGTTTATAAAAATTAAAAACATCCATGCTTCAAAAAGCACTCAAGAAAATCTAAAGGTAGGCCACAGACTTGGAAACAACACTTTTTTACATAAATGACAATGGAGTAAAAAATAAAACAACCCAATTTTTATTTTATTTTATTTTTTATTGTTGGGGATTCATTGAGGGTACAATAAGCCAGGTTACACTGATTGCAATTGTTAGATAAAGTCCCTCTTGCAATCATGTCTTGCCCCATAAAGTGTGACACACACCAAGGCCCCACCCCCCTCCCTCCATCCCTCTTTCTACTCCCCCCCCATAAACTTAATTGTCATTAATTGTCCTCATATCAAAATTGAGTACATAGGATTCATGCTTCTCCATTCTTGTGATGCTTTACGAAGAATAATAATGTCTTCCACTTCTATCCAGGTTAATACGAAGAAGGTAAAGTCTCCATTTTTTAATGGCTGAATAATATTCCATGGTATACATATACCACAGCTTGTTAATCCATTCCTGGATTGGTGGGCATTTAGGCTGTTTCCACATTTTGGCGATTGTAAATTGAGCTGCAATAAACAGTCTAGTACAAGTGTCCTTATGATAAAAGGATTTCTTTCCTTCTGGGTAGATGCGCAGTAATGGGATTGCAGGATCAAATGGGAGGTGTAGCTTGAGTGCTTTGAGGTTTCTCCATACTTCCTTCCAGAAAGGTTGTACTAGTTTGCAATCCACATCACAAAATCTCAAAACTGCAGATGCTGGCATGGATGTGGAGAGAAGGGAACACTTTTACACTGCTGGTGGGACTGCAAACAACCCGATTTTTTAAATGGGGAAAAAAAAATTCTACCATCATTTCACAAAACTATATACACACAGAGCCAATCAACACATGAAAAGATGCTTGACATCACTAGACATCAGAAAAATGCATATTGAAACCATAATTTGATACCAAGAAACACATTAAAATGGCTAAAATTCAAAACACTGACTACTCCATGTGTTGTTGAAGATGTGGAACAACTAAAACCCTCATATTTTGCTGGTGGGAATAAAAATTGATAGTTACTTTGGGAAATAGTTTGGCAATTCCTTAAAATGTTATACATACAATCTTATCACCTGACTATTCAATTACTATATGTTTACTCAAAAGAAATGAAAATGTAGTTAATCCAAAGACTTGTACATAAATGTTTTATAGTTTAATGGGGTCATTGTCATTTTTATTGTATTGCATTGTATTGTATGTCAGATTAACGTGAGGTGAGGGTACAATCAGGTCACAATATTTGAAATTGTTAGGTAAATTCCCTATTGTATTTGTGTCCTGCACCCCAAAGGTGTGCCAAATACCCCTACATTGTGCCCATTAGGTAGGAGTGTACCAATTCCCCCTCTTCCCCTCTACTCCCTCCCTCATTCCCACACCCCCCAACTTGAATTGATTTCAGTTTTTCACCTATGTGAGCATGAATTAGATCATCTACTGGCTTTACATTAGTTTTGAAAACATTGGATACTTGCCTTTCCATTCTTTTTTAATGGATGAATAGTATTCTATGGTTTACATATACCATAGTTTGTTAATACATTGTTGATTTGATGGGTATTTAGGTTGTTTCCACATCTTGGAGATTGTAAATTGAGCTGTGATAAACAATGTAGGACAAATTTCTTTATGATAAAATGATTTTTTTTTTATTCTGGGTAGATGCCTCATAGTATGGAGGGGTGTTCAAATGGGAGGTCTAATTTAGTTCCTTGAGGATTCTCCATACTTCTTTCCAAAGAGGCCATTTGCAGTCCCAGCAGTGTAAAAGTTTTCCCCTCTCTCCACATCCACACCAGCATCTGTGGCTTTGGGACTTTGTGATGTGCTAATGTCACTGAGGTTAGGCGACATCTCAGGGTTGTTTTAATTTGCATTCCTCTGATAATTAGGGACAATGAGCATTTTTTATATATATGTTAGCCAGTCATCTTTCTTCCTCACAGAAGGTTCTGTTCCTGTCTCTTGCTCAGTGATAGATGGGATTTTTTTGTTGACTAATTCGACTTCTCTATAGATGCTAGATAACAAGCCTTTGTCAGATTTGTAACATGAAATATCTTTTCCCACTCAGAAGGTTATCTATTTGCTTTACTTGTGTCCTTAGCCATTTTTGTTGTTGTGACTGCCGCTGAAGTCTTCTTCATAAAATACTGCCTCAGGCCAACATCATCAAGAGTTTTTTTCCACACTTTCTTGTAGAATTTTTGTCATTTCAGATCTTAGATTAAAATTTTTTATCCATCTTGAGTAAATTTTTTTAAGTGGTTAAAGGTGCGGGTCATACTTTTACATGCAGTTATCCAGTTTTCTGAGCACCATTTATTAAATAGGGATTATTTTCTTAAGTGTATTCTTTCGTTTGGTTTATCAAAGATCAGATGGCTATAAGAGACTTGTTTCATCTCTTGGTTTTATATTCTATTCCATGTGCATATGTCTCTATTTTAGTGACAATACCATGCTGTTTTGATTACTGCAGACTTGTAATATAAAGTCTGGGAGAATGATCTTTCCAGCTTTGTTTTTATTATTAAAAATTGCCTTAGCTATAGAAGTTTTTTTCTGGTTCCATATAAAATGAAGAACTATTTTTTCCAGTTGTTAAAAGTATGATGTTCGTATTTTAATGGGGGTTGCATTGAATCTGTAGATTGCTTTGGGTAGTATACAAATTTTAACAATATTGATTCTTTCCAGGCAAGAGCATAGTATGTTCTTCCACTTGTTAATGTCTTCTGTGATTTCTTTTCTTAGGGTTCATAATTCTCTTTGTAGAGGTTCTTCACCTCTTTAGCAACATCTTTCTGGTATGTTACCAGAACTTTCATTTTCTTTGAAGATACTGTGATGGGAAGTGTGTCTTTGATTAGCTCCTCAACTTGGATGTTATTGGAGTATACAAAGACTACTGGTTTGTGGACATTGATTTTATACCCTGAGATGCTACTATATTGTTTTCCTTCTTATGCAGGCCTGGGCCAGGTTTAAATGCACTAGTCCTCGTGCATAGAGCTTGTACTATAACCACTTAGCTACAGGCATCCAGTCAATTACTACATTTCCTGATACCTTCCAGGCATATAGTAGTTGAGTCTATGGAGTTCTCTAAGTATAAGTTTATATCATTTCCAAAGAACAAAAATTCGACCTTCTCAGCTCCCATTTGGATGCCTTTTATATCCTTCTCTTGCCTGACTGCATTGGCGAGAACTTCAAGAATTACGTTAAATAGTAGGGGCCATCCTTATCTGGCTCCAGTTCTAAGTGAAAAACCTTCAGTTTTATTCCTTTCAGTATGATATTAGCTGTGGGTGTGTTAAAGATGGCTTCAATCAGTTTAAGAAATGTGCTTGGGTGGCAGCTGTGGCTCAAAGGAGTAGGGCACCAGCCCCATATGCCAGAGGTGGTGGGTTCAAACCCAGACCCGGCCAAAAACTGCCCCCCCCCCAAAAAAAAAAAGAAAGAAAGAAAAGAAAAAGAAATGTGTCACCTATGCCTATATTATTAAGTGTTCTTATTAGAAAAGGGGATGCTGAATTTTATCAAATACTTTTTCTGCATCTATTGAGAGGATCATATGGTCTTTGTTTCTGCTTCTATTGATATGGCGAATTACATTTATGAATTTGCATGTATTAAACCAACCTTTCATTCCTGGGATGAAGCCTATTTGATCATGATCTATAATTTTTTTAATGGGTAGCTGCAATCTATTGGCTAAGATTTTATTGAGTATTTTGACATCAATATTCATTAGTGAAACTGGTCTATAGTTCTGTTTAGTTGGGTGTTTCCCTGGTTTTAATATCAGGTTGATATTTGCTTCATAGAATGTGTTGGGGAAGGTTCTTTCCTTATAATTATTTTAAAATGGTTTCTGCATTACAGGTATAAGCTCATGTTTAAAGGTTTGATAGAATTCTGGTGTTAAGCCATCTGGTCCAGGGAAATGGCAGTGCCTGTGGCTCAAAGGAGTGGGGCGCTGGTACCATATGCTGGAGGTGGTGGGTTCAAGCCCAGCCCTGGTGAAAACTGAAAAAAAAAAAAAGAAGATTAGTTATTGTTTCTGCAATCTCAGTGCTTGATATTGATCTATGCAAGAGATCTATTTCTTCCAGATTAAGTCTAGGGAGATGATGTCATTCCAAGTATTAGTTCATTTCCTCCACATTGTAAAATTTCTGGGCATAGAGTTTCTTATAGTAGTCAGAGTTAATCTCTGTATCTCTGGGGTACATGTTGTCATTTCCATTTTTTCATTTCTCATTAAGGTTATCAGAGATTTTAGTTTTCTGTTTCTGGTTAATCTGCCCAAAGTTTTATTGATTTTACTTACTTTTCACAGAATCCACTTTCTGTTTCATTAATTTTGTTTTCAATTTCATTTCTTTCTGATTTAATTTTGGTTATTTCTTTTCTTCTTTTTTCAGATTTTTTTTATTTATTTTTTTATTGTTAAATTATAGCTGTGTACATTAGTGCAATCGCCTGTAGGTTTGGGATTATATTGCTCTCCCTTTTTCATTTCCTTATGATGATTGATTAGGTTATTAATGGGCTCTCTTTTTTTTGGATATAGGAATCTAATGCAATAAATTTCCCTCTTAGGACTGCTTTTGTAGTATCCCACAGGTTGTGGTAACTTATAGTTTCATTTTTGTTATGTTAGAGGAATTTAATAATTTCTTCCTTTATCTCTTCCTTGACCCAACTGTCATTCAGCATACAGTTGTTTAACTTTCATGTCCTTGTATGGTGATGAAAATTTTTGCTGGAGTTGAGTTCCACCTTTATTGCTTTGCGGTCTGAGAAGATATAAGGTATAATTTCAATTCTATAACTTTGTTGATGTTTGATTTGGGTCCTAGCATATAATCTATTTCGGAGTATGTTCAATGGGCTGATGAGAAGAATGTCTATTCCTTAGTTTTGGGATTGTGTGTTCTGTATATGTATATTAAGCACAGTTGTTCTAGGGTCACATTTAAGTCCCTGGTATCTTTGTTTAGTTTCTGCTAGAGGATCAGTTTAAGTCTTTTAGAGGGTATTAAAATCCCCATGTACTGTGGTGTTATACAATATCATATTACTCAGATCAATTAAGATCTGTTTCAAAAATCTGAGAACATTTAATATGGTTGAACAAATAATTAGAATTGAAATGTTCTCTTGTTGTATTGTTCCCTTGACCAGTATGAAGTGACCATCTTTGTCTTTCTTAACTTTAGTTGCTTTAAATCCACATGTACCTGAAAATAAGGTTGTAACCACTCCTTCCTTCTGATTTCTATTTGCCTGAAATATTGATTTCAAACGTTTTACCCTTAGTCCTCAGTTGTCCTTCAAGTTGAGGTGTGTTTCCTGGAAACATCATGTGGATGGCTTGTGCTTTTTTATTCAGGTGGCCAGTCTGTGGCTATACAGTGGAGAATTCTATCCAATAATATTTAGTGAGAGTTGATAAGTGTGGTAGAGTTCTATTTATCTTATTTGGTGAGAGTCCATTGCTTCATTTTTGTCCTTTGAGCCATTGTGGGAACTAGGTTTTGTCCTTTAGTTTCAGAGTGTTTACTGGTGGTCCATTGTGATGTACAGTGTGGAGAATAGGTCTAAGTATCCTGTACTTAGAGCTGATCTTGTTGTGGCAAATTTCCTGAGTGCTTGCACATCAGGGAAAGAGTTGACTTCTCCATCTATTTTGAAGCTCGATGTAGCAGAATATAAGAATACAGAATTCTGAACCAAAAATTGTTTTGTTTAAGAAGGTTACAGGTAGAAAACCATTCTCTTCTGGCTTGAATATTTTCAGTTGAGAAGTCTGCTGTCACCCTGATGGATCTGCTTCTGTAGGTCAATTGGCACTTACTTCTGGTTGCATGCAGAATTTTTTTATTTTTTTGTCTTGACTTTGGACAAGTTCATGACAATATGTCTCAGAGATGCACTATTTCTGTTGAGATGACCCAAGGATTGATATTCCTCTAAAAAGAGTGTTTCAGAATCTTTAGTGAAACTTGGGATTTTTTTTTCTTTTTCTTTTTCTTTTTCTTTACTTTTTCTTTTCTTTCTTTTTTTTTTTGAGATAGAATCTCATTTTGTCACCCTTGGTAGAGTGCTGTGGTTTCATTGCTCATAGCAACCTCTAACTCTTGGGTTCAAGTGATTATTTTGCCTCAGCCTCCCAAGTAGCTGGGACTACAAGGGCCTGCCACAATGCCTGGCTATTTTTAGAGGTGGGGTCTTGCTCTGGCTCAGGCTGGTCTTGAACCTGTGAGCTTAGACAATCCACCTGCCTTGGCCTCCTAGAAGGCTGGGATTATAGGCATGAGCCACCATGACTGGCCTGGGATATTTTCACTTATATCCTCAGTAGCACTTACATTCATTTCAGACATTCTTCTTCCCCTTCAGGAATCCCTATAATTCACATATTTCATTATGAGAGTGATGTGAATCACTATCCCTTACTTTTTCCTTCTCACTACCTCCTTTGCTTTAAAGTGGCCATAAAGAGTGATAAGAGAAGAGAGAAAGAAAAGAAAAAGGTAAAAAGGAAAAAAAAGAAGGTGGGTGAAAGAAAATAATTGGAGAAATGAAAAGAAGAAGGACAGAAACAGAGAAAAAGAGTGACAGGATAAATGGTGGTGTTTGGCAGGTTGTTTTTACCACAGCTGCAAATCTAGGACTTTGTGTGGCTGCCCTGGGAGGGTTCCTTGAATTCAGGAGCTCTTTATCAGCCAGGCAAAAGCAAGAACCCACCTCTGCCAAATATAACAACAACAACAACAACAACAAAAACTCAGCAGTATGTCACAGTAGGGACCCACCAATACCATCTTTCCAAAAACCAATGTTAGAAAGACACTCTAGACCATGAGCTTGTGGCCTCTATGAGCCAGATTAGTGCTGTCACCTCCCCTAGCCAGACCAATGCCATGACCCCCCCATACCTTAGAAAAAGGATAAAGAAATACATAAATAAAAATAGATAAACAAAATAAAAAATACACTTATATAAGATAAAGAAAAGGGGTGATATGTCTTAGATGTTTTATGAGAAATTTATGTGTGAAATATGAGAAAGGTAGAAAAATCTCTAGCAAAAGAGATAAAAGGAGATAAATAAAAAGAAAGAAAGGATAAAAGGGGCTGAAAAAACTGTAAATAAAAACTGGAGGAGCCTTTGCTATTGAAGAAAGTAAAAATGAAAAAATAAAAATACAACCAAACAATTCCACGACCCAGAGAAACAGTATCATATATGACAACAAAAAGGAAAAAAGCTAAGGAAAAAATTGAGAACAGGAGCAAAAAATGAAAAGAAAATATACGTGTGTGTGTGTGTGTGTGTGTATTTATATCTGTATGATTATATATATATAGAGAGAGAGCAATATATTGCCTGGACACCAGATGGCCTTGTAGTGTTACCAGATGGTGAGCATGCTGGTTCTGCTGTATAAGATGAGGCTGGAAGCCACTCTCTGGTTGCACAGGAGATCTGGTCCTGTCTTCCTGACTTACTTGTCCTCAGTTAGGGCCTGGTTGCTTTGTCAGTATCCAGTCCCTAAAGGATTAGAGTCCTAATCTGGAGCTCTCACGTGATTTCTTAGGAGACACATCAACAGTGTCCCCTGAAGTTCTCAGAGGTGCAAGAGCTGCTCAGCTCACCCCAAGGCTGGTTGCCTGAGTTCATCAGGCATGCTAGATCTGGCCATGCACTAGGAACTGGTGGACTGATCCTCTCATGCAATCTTCCTACAATAGCACCATCCTGTTAGTAGCTAAGCTGATGGGAGATCCACCCCACCTGGTACTCAGTCCTGGCCACTTGATGCTGTTTGAGTCCACTTGCTCATTTAAGCCTTCCAATGTAGCTCCAGTGAGCAGCTCAGTCCAAAATCAAAAAATCGCAGAACAGATTTTCCCTGTCTCCAGTCCTCCAAGAGGTCTGGCCAGCCAGCCTCTGCCCAAATCCAGACATGTGCCTTCTGTACTGGACTTCCTCAACTCTAGACCTTTTTGCTGGCTCCTGGAGTCCCCCACTGTGTCACTGTGCCCCCACAGTGATGTTCCTGGGGAGGTTTCCCCAGCCAGAGGAGGCTGGTGTTCTCTTTACTCTGTTTCACTGCAAGTGGCTAGTAAGATTTCTCTAGTTCACCACCTTGCTTCACCCCTTCTGTTTATATTGTTTTAAAAAATAACAGCCAAAACTTGAGAATAACCAAAGTATTAGTAAACAGGTGAGAAGGTAGATAATTTGAAGTATGTGTATGTTTACCCTATGAAATACCATTTGAGAAGAACTGAAATCAGCAATTTTCAAATTATTGATACATGCAAAATCAGGGCTAAATCTCAAAAATATTATGTTGTGTGAAAGAAGCTAGAAATAAACAATAGATGCTATATGATTCCATCTGTATGAGACAACAGGAAAAGCAAATCTGATGCATACTTATAAAAGCCAAATCACTGGCTACCTGTGGCCAGAAGGGATGATGTTGTAGACCAATAGGGAGCACAAGGAATGCCTTGAAGTAATAAAAATTCTTTCTCTTAACTATAGCGGTGATTACAAGAGTGATACATTTTTTTCAAGGTCATCAAATTATGATTATGTCTTATGTTAATTTACCTCAGTAATGTTGACTTTAAAAATAATTATAATAGCCATGTGCATGTAGGGTACCTAGCTCCCAGATCTGTACTCTGAGCCCAGCTGGGTCATCTTCTAGTGGAGTCAGTGGACACTTACTGCTGAGTTGATGAGGACTAGGTCAGCTGGGCTGTGGATAAGGCTGTGCAGCTCTCTCCTTCCAAATAATTTGGGTTTCCCCTTACCACACAACCTCCTCACCCTGTCTCTCTAGTGGGATTTTCTTCCATGGTGGCTCAGGACTCTCAAACTCAAAAGTCATATCTACCAGGGCTTTTTGAGATAATAGGCCTAGAACATGCACAACTTCTTTCTGATACCTGGATAAAGAAAATGAGTTTTCAAATTAAAACTCATAATTAGACATAACTTTTTTTATCCTCAAGACTGACCATAGGTAGGCAGGCTTACCAAGTGTTAGGGATAATGTGAAACAGCAAGAATTCTTGCAAAATGCTGGTGAAAGTATGAACTGGCATCAGATTTTGTAGGTCAATCAGCCAGCATCTATTTAAAGTTTAAAAGGCATACAGTTTCCAAGCTAGCAATTTCACTGTTACATGATATAACTTAGAAAAAGTCTTGCATAGTTGCCCAAGGAGAAAAGTGTAAAGATATTCATAGTAGCTTTGTTTATAATAGCAAAAACTTGAAAGCAATCTAAACATATCAACATGAGAATGCACTGTGGTAAAGTCATAAAATGGAAAATTATACACCAATGAGAATAAAGAAACTAGAGCCACATGTATCAATCTGGGAAAAATAGTTTTAAAGTGTTGAGAAAAAGAAGTTTCCAGGACATATGTAGTATGTGATACTAAATTGTGCAAAATTATACTATGTACTATTTAATGATACACAGTTAAGTGGTAAACATATGAAAGTAGTAGATTAAACAACAAATTTAGGATAGTGGTTATCTTGAGGCATGATCTAATGTAGTGAAATCGTGTCACCGCACATAAAGAGGCTTCATCTTTATTTGTAATGCTTTCTTTGTTTCACTGCTTAGTAGAGCCACAAAAAAAAAAAGAGTAGTGTTATTTTTATATTTTTAGGTGTGTGCAAAATAGCAAATAAGTAAGCAAAATGAATAAAACACCCAAAGCTAACCACTAGATAAGAACAAAATGTATTGAACATTACGTTGCCTGCAGTGATTATGTTGGCTTAGTGAGACGTTAGAAAGATAGATCTTAGAAGAATCAATAAAAAGCCTTTCAAAAATAAATGGGGAAAGTGTTAGTCACTATTCATGAATCTTTCCCTATTTCTGCTAAAATGCCAGAAGCTTTTCTCTGAAGAAGACAATCAAACAGCTTATAAAAGAATATTTTCCTGTAGGTTTCTGTATTTTATCGATTAAAATAATCTTTTCTCTATCCATAATAAAATTAAATTCATAACAAGAGCTGGACCTTTCCTATTTCATCTAAGACCAACCTGGTATATAACAATATGATTATTTACAAATTGTGTATCTTATTAACAGATAAAAAGAGATGTGTGCTAGGGTATCGATTATCTTCTCTCCAAAACTGTGGAATGGAAATGTTTCCAAGCCAGAATATAAAGTTATTTCTCATTTAGAATGGACCCCATGGAGCAGGCATGATTCATTTTCTTCATTCCACGGAAGGGTTATTAGCTACAAATAAGAATCTGATACATAATGAGAAAAAGTGTCCAAAATAAATACAGACCACAGCCAATAGAATAGCCTATTACTGTGGCATGTTTTAAGAACATGGGCTCTTTTTGTTTAGAGAGAAAAGTGTGAGGAGAAATATGTAATTATGATATAATTACATTAAAGTGATGATCTAACACATAATTCCTACAATTTATTCTGACATAGACATTCAATAGGAAGAACCATCAAGGACTTCTAATGAATACGATGGCAAAGCCACATATTAAAAAAAAACACACAATTGTGTGTGTACATACGTATATAAGAAAGAGGAAAATGAAAAAAAAAGAAAGGAAGAAGAAATATCATAATTTCAGAATTTCTATTTCATTCTTCCTAAAACTTCCTAGAAGATAGGTGATCTAAAAGTAACCTACGCAATTAACTCCTACTTATTCTTCAAAATGGAGTTCAGGCAAAGCCGCCTCCTTGGAAAGCTTTCTCTGGCCATCTCCTTTCCAGTGGCTGAAATAGACGGCTCTCTCCTCAGCTTCATTCCCCAGGACCTCCTTCACTGTGGCACTGGCCTTCCTCCCCAGACCTGTCCTCTGTGTGTCCTCTCCCCACTGGGCCTGGGCACCTGCGGTCTGGCCTCTGTCAGCATCCTCAACCTAGCATCATGCTTGGCACTTGGTATTCACTCTGTGAGGGTACATGGCAATGAAGCACAAAAGCTCAGGATACCTGAGCCTTCAGATTGTAGTTTTGAACTTCTGATTTGTCTGAACCCCCAAAGTGCTGAGCTGGTAAAATTTCACGAACTTTCTAGTAGGAAGAGCCATCTAGGATGCTTATTAATGGAGTGGCTGCCCAGGCCCTTCTCCTGGAGAGTTGATTCTGTGTATTTGGGTGTGGTTCAGAAATGTCATTTTAACCAATCCTTGGGTGAGATGTAGAATTTGCAAGTTTGAGAAAGGCTGGTGTCACTTATTCTGATGTCACCGAGTACCCAAGGTCTGGATGGCTCACAGAAATGTAAGTGCACAGCACGTGGTCTCCCGCCTGGACTCACTCCTGCCTTCTCCGGGCAGCCAGCTCTGAGCCTCGTGCCTCTGCTGAGGAGTCACTACTGCACGGCCTTTAAAAAGTTAAAATCAAAGATTTTTCTTTCCTGAAAGTTTGGACCAAAAACATGGGTGCACATTGTACATGGAAGTGCATTATACACGGCAAAATACGGTATTCTGGAACTACCTTCCTACACATATCAAAGACCTTATTCTAACAGAGGAAAAAAGTGTTTCAAGCAAGGAGTAAGGAGAAAGTCACGCCACCTTCCCACTGTCCTGACTCTGCATTTTCATTGCACTCTCTTCCTGCTCCTCTAGCCGAGGATTTCCTGCCCCATCACCACAGATGACATTGCCAAAACAAACACCCGCCACTTTGCTACTTTCCAGAACACTGTGTTTAAAATGTGCTTTAAGTGAAGTTGTTGGAAGGTGCCTGTGATATAAGCTTACCTTAATGCACATCTTAGTGGCAGAGAAACTACTTTATCCAACATTCATTAAAATTTTATCTTGGATGATATTTGATATAATTTTCATAATACACTTGGATTTTTGTCACCAGTTTGTAGAGCTATACAATGAAACTCTCATTTTAAAAACTGGAATAAGGAATTGAATTATGTATTGGACAAAAAGAAGTGACAGATGGTATTATAGATCACGCTGGTATTTATACAATAAGCATTAAATATATTTCTCTAGATAAATGAGGTTATTTGCAGGTATGACGCACCTAACTCTGAAATAATGGTTTATTTTAGGTTTGAGCATCACACAGCTATTTTAAAGGCTGCAGCTGTCAGAATGAAACTGATGTGATACACAAATTTAAAACATATCAGAAAGGAACTCCAAGTACCCCTAGAAATGTGTAAACACAAAGTGAACAAGCCAAAGCTTATATTTCCTTGGTGAAAGGGGACAAAATTAATACTTGAACTTCAAAGAGAACTGAGGGGAAAGAATTTCAAGTCATCATGTTATCAAGTCATCAAACATCCCATGAATAAAGAACTCCACCCAAGTACAAAAAGCCTAAAAGACAGTAGAAGATTTGCAGTAATCTGTGTAATCAATATGATTTACTTTAATTATTAGAGACCAAGAGAAATCTCTCTAGTATGTCAATGATTGATCCTACAGAATCACTTCTTTTTGCCTTGTATTTGAAAACCCATCCTTAGGAAAAGCTAACGGAAATGAAAATAATCTTTTCAATATACATTTTGTTATTCAAGTCATTTCTCACCTCTGCTTTCAGTTATTTCTCTTCATGGAGGAAGTAAATTTTGATTTGCTAAAAAAAATTATTATTCAGCAGTTAGCAGTAAAAAGGATTGTTCTCAATATAAACCAATGACCAATTCACTTTTTTTTAAAACCCTTGGCCTTCACATGAGAATTCACTGTTTACGCACCTTGACAGAAGTAGACAGTACATTATACTGAGATACAGCCACCCTCTGCCTAGCAATGTTCTGATCAAGGACAGAAGACATACATGACAGTGGTCTCAAGATTATAACCAGCTATCCCCTGGTGATGTCTTGATGACCCTGACCTTGTGTAGGCTGAGACTAATGTATGTCTTTATGTCTTAGTTTTTAACAAAAGTTTAAAAAGCTCAAAAAGTAAAAATAAAAAGCTTATAGAATAAGGATGCAAAGAAAATTATTTATGTACAGCTGTATAATATATTTGTATTTGAAGCTAAGTACTATTACAATACAGTCAAAAAACTTTTTAAAAATTAAAGGATTTATAAATTAAAAACATTACAGTAAGCCAGGGTTCATTTATTATTAAAGAAAGAAAAATATTTTTCCATACATTTTGATAAATTTAGAGAGCTGAAGTGTACAGTGTTAATGGTCTTTAGTCGCGTATGATAACTTCAAAGGGACTTCAAATTCACGCACCAGTTGCTCACTGACTCACAAGAGCAACTTACGCCCTTGTGAGGTCAATTCATGTTAACTTCCCTATATAGGTGCACCTTTCTTTGATCTTTTCTATCATATTTTCACTGTACCTTCTCTTGCACAGGTAGGTAAAGACGCAGGTATGTAAAGACGCGCCACTGTGTTACAGTTGCCCCCAGCATTCAGGACGGTGACATGCTGTGTACTGTGCCACCCAGGAGCAGTGGGCTGGAACACACAACCCGTATGTAGAAGGCTGTACATGGAGATTTGCTCAGTACATTCTGTAAGGTCCACACAGTGACAAAAGTGCCTAATGACACATTCCTTAACATATATGCCCTTGTGTTATACACACAAGTAAGTGACACACATAACAAGAATGAGTTTTATTACATTCCTTAAGATTTCTGGATTTCAGGAACAGTTTTCCTTGACATAAGGTTCATTTTAGAGCTTCATTCAGTGCCTCCCTTGATACTATTCTGCCCTTGGACCCATCCCAAACTAAAGAACAGAATGGAGGGTGGAGCAAGATGGCAGCCGAGTAACAGCTTCCTTGCATCTGGGCACCGTGAGTCTGGGGATATAGGACTCCAGGCATCTCTGGCTGGTGGGATCTGCCTATCATCACCCCTGAGAGGATACAGGGAGTCAGCGAGAGACTTCTGGACCCCAAGAGGAGGACTAAAACAGTGGAAAACCGGCAAGTGGTCGCGTGTGTTCAATCCGCCTAAACCCGCCCGCAACTGTAAGTTCAGTAGCAGCGAGACTGCAAACCAGAAAGGCCTTACCTGTGAACTGTTTCGGTGTCTTTGGACTTGGCACTCAGCTGAACTGCCTTGGGGAGAGCCTGAGCGGGAGTGCGGAGAACTCTGGCCTTTGTCTAGGGCCCCAGTCTGAGCCGCTGAGCCAGACGGAGCTAATAGAGTTTGGCTCTGGGTCACAGGCAGACATTGTGAGCGATCTGCCCTGGCAAGCTCCGCCCTCAGGGTCGCACAGCTGGAATTGGGTGGGAGCTGGTAACCCAGTGACCAAGTAGCCTAAGGGCGGGGTCTGAGCCGCCTTGCAGCCCTAACCCTCGGGGGCAGAGGGAGACCAGTTTTGACACACAGGGTAAGTGGATAGCCACTTCAGCAGTGATTCCAGCAACAAGCACTTCCCTGAGAAAGCTTCTGCTCAGTAAGTGAACAAGTTCAAAGTGCCTTTTAAGTGGGCTGAAGAGAGATTTAGGGTGTCTACCTGCTGGGGTTTGCGAAACTAGCAGCCTCCAGTCGTATCAGAACTGTGATTAACATCTCATACCCCAGAAGACCACGTGTTGCCCAGACAATATTCAATTCCATATACATACTGCTTTGTTTTTGGTTGCGTGTGTGTTTTTTTTTGTTTGTTTGTTTGGTTTTTTTTTTGGTTTGGTTTGGTTTTTGTTTATTTTGACGTTCTAGATTGTTGTTTTGTTTTTTAAGTTCAACCTTTTCCATACAGATCCTTTTTCTTTCTCAATTTTTCTAGTTTAATTATAATTTCCCATTGCTGCCTATTTCAATAATCAGAACTTCATTTTTGTTAGTGTTTCTACCACTATTATTGGGTTTTTCCAGCCAATTTTATCCCGTAAAGTTTTCTGTTTGCTTGTTTTGGTTTGATTTATAGCATTTTTGTCTTTCCTCTCTACTTGGTGGAGGTGGGGTACTGTGTCTGATCAGGTTAGCAAAGAGCTGCTGACCTCAAGTGAACCACCCCACTTGGCACCCCCAGAAGGTGTTTCTTTTTTTAAGGTTGTATCAAAGTACCCTACTGTACACCTATATTGCTCTGTCTCCCTCTTTCTGTGCCTCTCTTCTTTTTGTCAATATTCCTTTCACCCAACCACTCTCCTTTCTCTATTTTTCTTTTTTTTCATTTTTTATTTTTTCTTATCACTCGGTCCTCATTTCTTTCATTGCTTTTTTGCTCTTAAACCTTCTCACCCTTCTGGTCCTGTAACCCTTAGTCCACAGGCACAAGAACTTAAAGAGCAAGAGGAATTGAAAGGAAAATTAGGGCAAGGAAACAGATAAAAGAAATCACCCATGAGGAAGAATCAGCAGAAAACTCCAGGCAACATGAAGAACCAGTCCAGAACTACCCCGCCAAGGGACCATGAGGTAGCTACTGCAGAGGATTCCACCTATACAGAAATGTTAGGAATGACAGAAAGGGAATTTAGAATACACATGTTGAAAACAATGAAGGAAATGATGGAAACAATGAAGGAAACTGTTAATAAAGTGGAAAATAACCAAAAGGAAATTCAAAAACAGAATCAAATAAGAGATGAACGATATGAAGAATATAAAAAGGATATAGCAGAGCTGAAGGAAATGAAACAGTCAATCAGGGAACTTAAAGATGCAATGGAAAGTATCAGCAACAGGTTAGACCATGCAGAAGAAAGAATTTCAGAGGTAGAAGACAAAGTTTTTGAGATAACTCAGATAGTAAAAGAGGCAGAAAAGAAGAGAGAGAAAGCAGAACGTTCACTGTCAGAATTATGGGACTTTATGAAGCGTTCCAACATACGAGTTATAGGAATTCCAGAAGGGGAAGAAGAATGCCCCAGAGGAATGGAAGCCATACTAGAGAATATTATAAAAGAAAATTTCCCAAATATCACCAAAGATTCTGACACACTGCTTTCAGAGGGATATCGGACCCCAGGTCGCCTCAACTCTAACCGAGCTTCTCCAAGACACATTGTGATGAACCTCTCCAAAGTCAAGACCAAAGAAAAGATTCTGCAAGCTGCCAGGAGTAAGCGCCAGTTGACCTACAGGGGCAAATCCATCAGATTGACCGCGGACTTCTCTAATGAAACTTTCCACAAGAAGACAATGGTCATCTACCTTTAATCTACTTAAACAGAACAATTTTCAGCCCAGAATTCTGTACCCTGCTAAGCTAAGCTTCAAAATTGACGGAGAAATCAAATCATTTACGGAAATACAAACATTGAGGAAATTCGCCACAACAAGACCAGCCCTACAGGAAATACTTCAACCTGTTCTGCACACTGACCACCACAATGGATCAGCAGCAAAGTAAGAACTCAGAAATTAAAGGACAGAACCTAACCTCCACACTGATGCAAAAGATAAAACTAAGCAATGGACTCTCACAAAATAAGACGAATAGAATACTACCACACTTGTCAATTATCTCAATAAATGTTAATGGCTTGAATTCCCCACTGAAGAGACATAGATTGGTTGACTGGATTAAAAAACACAAGCCATCCATTTGCTGTCTGCAAGAAACACACCTGGCTTCAATAGACAAATTAAAGCTCCGAGTCAAGGGTTGGAAGACAATTTTTCAGGCAAATGGAATTCAGAAGAAAAGAGGAGTTGCAATCTTATTTTCAGACACATGTGGATTTAAAGCAACTAAAGTCAAAAAAGACAAAGATAGTCACTTTATATTGGTCAAGGGAAAAATACAACAAGAAGACATTTCAATTCTAAATATTTATACACCCAATTTAAATGCTCCCAGATTCTTGAAACAGACCTTACTAAGTCTGAGCAATATGATATCTGATAATACCATCATAACAGGGGACTTTAACACTCCTCTTACAGAGCTGGACAGATCCTCTAAACAGAAATTAAACAAGGATATAAAAGACTTAAATGAGACTCTAGAACAACTGTGCTTGATAGACGCATATAGAACACTCCACCCCAAAGATAAAGAATATACATTCTTCTCATCACCCCATGGAACATTCTCCAAAATTGATCATATCCTGGGACACAAAACAAATATCAACAGAATCAAAAGAATTGAAATTTTACCTTGTATCTTCTCAGACCATAAGGCACTAAAGGTGGAACTCAACTCTAACAAAAATGCTCGACCCCACCCAAAGGCATGGAAATTAAACAATCTTCTGTTGAATAACAGATGGGTGAAGGAAGAAATAAAACAGGAAATCATTAACTTCCTTGAGCATAACAACAATGAAGACACAAGCTACCAAAACCTGTGGGATACTGCAAAAGCAGTTCTGAGAGGAAAATTCATCGCTTTAGATGCCTACATTTGAAAAACTGAAAGAGAGCACATCAACAATCTCACAAGAGATCTTATGGAATTGGAAAAAGAAGAACAATCTAAGCCTAAACTCAGTAGAAGAAAAGAAATATCCAAAATCAAATCAGAGATCAATGAAATTGAAAACAAAAGAATCATTCAGAAAATTAATGAAACAAGGAGTTGGTTTTTTGAAAAAATAAATAAAATAGATAAACCATTGGCCAGACTAACGAGGAATAGAAAAGTAAAATCTCTAGTAACCTCAATCAGAAATGATAAAGGGGAAATAACAACTGATCCCACAGAGATACAAGAGATCATCTCTGAATACTACCACAAACTCTATGCCCAGAAATTTGACAATGTGAAAGAAATGGATCAATATTTGGAATCACACCCTCTCCCTAGACTCAGCCAGGAAGAAATAGAGCTCCTGAACAGACCAATTTCAAGCACTGAGATCAAAGAAACAATAAAAAAGCTTCCAACCAAAAAATGCCCTGGTCCAGATGGCTTCACTCCAGAATTCTATCAAACCTTCAAGGAAGAGCTTATTCCTGGACTGCAGAAATTATTCCAAAAAATTGAGGAAGAAGGAATCTTCCCCAACACATTCTATGAAGCAAACATCACCCTGATACCAAAACCAGGAAAAGTCCCAAACAAAAAGGAGAATTTCAGACCAATCTCACTCATGAACATAGACGCAAAAATTCTCAACAAAATCCTAGCCAATAGATTACAGCTTATCATCAAAAAAGTCATTCATCATGATCAAGTAGGCTTCATCCCAGGGATGCAAGGCTGGTTTAACATACGCAAGTCTATAAACGTTATCCACCATATTAACAGAGGCAAAAATAAAGATCACATGATCCTCTCAATAGATGCAGAAAAAGCATTTGATAAAATCCAGCATCCTTTTCTAATTAGAACACTGAAGAGTATAGGCATAGGTGGCACATTTCTAAAACTCATTGAAGCTATCTATGACAAACCCACAGCCAATATTTTACTGAATGGAGTAAAACTGAAAGCTTTTCCTCTTAGAACTGGAACCAGACAAGGTTGTCCTCTGTCACCTTTACTATTCAACATAGTGCTGGAAGTTCTAGCCAATACAATTAGGCAAGACAAGGAAATAAAGGGAATCCAAATGGGAGCAGAGGAGGTCAAACTCTTTGCTGACGACATGATCTTATACTTAGAGAACCCCAAAGACTCAACCACAAGACTCCTAGAAGTCATCAAAAAATACAGTAATGTTTCAGGATATAAAATCAATGTCCACAAGTCAGTAGCCTTTGTGTACACCAATAACAGTCAAGATGAGAAGCTAATTAAGGACACAACTCCCTTCACCATAGTCTCAAAGAAAATCAAATACCTAGGAATATACCTAACGAAGGAAGTGAAGGACCTGTATAAAGAAAACTATGAAATCCTCAGAAAGGAAATAGCAGAGGATATTAACAAATGGAAGAACTTACCATGCTCATGAATGGGAAGAATCAACATTGTTAAAATGTCCATACTTCCCAAAGCAATCTACCTATTCAATGCCATTCCTATCAAAATACCAACATCATACTTTCAAGATTTGGAAAAAATGATTCTGCGTTTTGTATGGAACTGGAAAAAACCCCGTATAGCTAAGGCAGTTCTCTGTAATAAAAATAAAGCTGGGGGCATCAGCATACCAGATTTTAGTCTGTACTACAAAGCCATAGTGCTCAAGACAGCATGGTACTGGCACAAAAACAGAGACAAAGACACTTGGAATCGAATGGAAAACCAAGAAATGAAACTAACATCTTACAACCACCTAATCTTTGATAAACCAAACAAGAACATACCTTGGGGGAAAGACTCCCTATTCAATAAATGGTGTTGGGAGAACTGGATGTCTACATGTAAAAGACTGAAACTGGACCCACACCTTTCCCCACTCACAAAAATTGATTCAAGATGGATAAAGGACTTAAACTTAATGCATGAAACAATAAAAACCCTCCAAGAAAGCATAAGAAAAACACTGGAAGATATTGGCCTGGGGAAAGACTTCATGAAGAAGACTGCCATGGCAATTGCAACAACAACAAAAATAAACAAATGGGACTTCATTAAACTGAAAAGCTTCTGTACAGCTAAGGAGACAATAACCAAAGCAAAGAGACAACCTACACAATGGGAAAGGATATTTGCATATTTTCAATCAGACAAAAGCTTGATAACTAGGATCTATAGAGAACTCAAATTAATCCACATGAAAAAAGCCAACAATCCCTTATATCAATGGGCAAGAGACATGAATAGAACTTTCTCTAAAGACGACAGACGAATGGCTAACAAACACATGAAAAAATGTTCATCATCTCTATATATTAGAGAAATGCAAATCAAAACAACCCTGAGATATCATCTAACCCCAGTGAGAATGGCCCACATCACAAAATCTCAAAACTGCAGATGCTGGCGTGGATATGGAGAGAAGGGAACACTTTTACACTGCTGGTGGGACTGCAAACTAGTACAACCTTTCTGGAAGGAAGTATGGAGAATCCTCAAAGCACTCAAGCTAGACCTCCCATTTGATCCTGCAATCCCATTACTGGGCATCTACCCAGAAGGAAAAAAATCCTTTTATCATAAGGACACTTGTACTAGACTGTTTATTGCAGCTCAATTTACAGTCGCCAAAATGTGGAAACAGCCTAAATGCCCACCAACCCAGGAATGGATTAACAAGCTGTGGTATATGTATACCATGGAATACTATTCAGCCATTAAAAAAATGGAGACTTTACATCCTTCATATTAAGCTGGATGGACGTGGAAGATATTATTCTTAGTAAAGCATCACAAGAATGGAGAAGCATGAATCCTATGTACTCAATTTTGATATGAGGACAATTAATGACAATTATGGTTATGGGGGGGGAAACAGAAAGAGGGAAGGAGGGAGGTGGGTGGGGCCTTGGTGTGTGTCACACTTTATGGGGGCAAGACATGATTGCAAGAGGGACTTTACCTAACAATTGCAATCAGTGTAACCTGGCTTATTGTACCCTCAATGAATCCCCAACAATAAAAAAAAAAAAAAGAACAGAATGGGCTACTCTGTCATTCATCAATCACTTACTGCCACATGCTTTCTTTAAAATAAAAGCAAAATGCTAAATTAGAATAAAAATGCTTCTCTGAATTTGTGAAATATTTTGGCAACACAAATGTACAGGTGCCATTATTTTCTTTTAAGCATTATTTAAGCTTTATGAAATGTTTATAAATATATGGGTGAATAATATCTTCAGAACAAAAAACATTATACAAATGTCAACTTACATGTTGCCAAAGGACAAAAAGTTTCATGTTTTCACCTTGGTTATTCTGTTTAAATACAGGAATGCCTCATTTTACTTAACTTCATGTCTCTGTGTCACACTTTGGCAATTCTCACAATATTTCAAATATTTAAAATTATTATATCTGTTATGATGATCTGTGATCAGTGATCTTTCATGTTGTTATTGAAATAGTTGCAGGACACCACAAGCCTCATCCACCTTAGACACCAACAACAGCAAATGTTGTGTGTTCTGACTACTCCATGAAACAGGTCCCCACCTCTCCCCCCTGCTCAGGCCTCACTACACCCTGAGATGCAACAACATTGAAATCAGGCTGGTTAATAGTCCCATGATGACCTTTAAGTGTTCAAGTGAATGGAAGAGTTGTCCTCTGACTTCCAATCAAAAGCTAGACGTGATCAGGCTGAGTGAGGAGGCATGTCAAAAGCTGAGACAGGACAAAAGCTGGCATCTGTGCCGGTCAGTCAAGCTGTGAATGCAAAGACAAACTTCTTTTGTGGTTTTTGGCCAGGGCTGGGTTTGAACCCACCACCTCCACCATATGGGACCGGCGCCCTACTCCTTGAGCCACAGGTGCCAAAGAAAAACTTCTTGAAGGAAGTTAGAAGTGCTGCTCCAGAAAACACAGGAAAGTTAAAGTGAAAGAGCTCGCTGAGATGGAGAAAGTTTTAGTGGTCTGGATGCAAGATCAAATTAGCCATAATAGTCCCTTAAGCCAGTGTTTTTCAATCTTTTTTTATCTCATGGCACACTTGAACCTATGGTTAAACTTCCACGGCACAGTTAAATTTATATAATAGAGTAAAAAAATAATATACTTACTGTGCTTTGAACTTCTTTTGAAAATAATTTAGTTAATGTTCTTTAAAATTTTCACAGCACACCTGAGATCCTCTCATGGTACACTGGTTGAAAATTACTGTCTTAGCAAGGCCCTAACTCTCCTCAAATCTGTGAAGCTGAGAGAGGTGAGTAAGCTGTGAAGGAAAGTCTGAAGCTAGCAGAGACTCACGAGGTTTACGGGAAGAATCCGTCTCTGTAACAAACATGCAAAGTGAAGCAGCAGGGGCAGATGGGGACACTGCAGCAAGTCACCCAGAAGACGCCTCTGAGATGATCGGCCAAGGTGGTTGCACTCACAGGAGGCTGTCAGTGCAGATAAAATGGCCTTCTGTGAGAAAAGATGCCATCCAGGGCTCCGTAGCCAGAGAGGAGAAGTCAGTGCCGGGCTTCAAAGCTTCAAAGGACAGACTGACTCTCTTGTTAGGAGCTAATGTGGCTGGTGGCTTGAAGTGATCAAGTACAAAGGACAAAACAATTCTGGAAGATTTAACAGCAATATCTGAAACAGAGGCAAGTAGGTGGGGAAATTACAAACCACAAACCAGCCACTTCTACATTGTTAAGACTTAAACAAACATCAGATACTGCCCTCAAATACAGTTGGTTTGCATTATCTAATGCTTTTAAAAATGGATATTTTATATTCTGATTATTTTTGAAAAATCGGAACACTAGTTAGGTGGCCCTATGGCAATGATTCTCAAATATCAGTCCCTGAGCCAGCAGCATCGGCTTCAACTAGGAACTTGTTAGAAATGAAGAAACCATCTTAATGAAAAGCAAACACGAACCCTTAAATAAAATACAGACTCCGACCAGAAACCCAGGGGAGCAGCAGCCAGCTCTCCCTTTGTCCCACTTCCTCACAGTTATTGACACCTGTCCTGTAGCTCCTCTCCTCACAGCTGCTTAGTGCCAAGTCTTATAGCCCCTGTCACAAGGCACTGACTTCCCTTAGTTGTTTCTATAAGGTGATACCTCTAATGTTAAGAAACCTCAAGTTTCCATATGAGATGTTTTCCAGATCCTGGATTCCAGTGGGTCTTCTGCTGCCAGCCAGTCTGAAATCCCCTCCAAGAAACTAACTCAATGCACAAGAAAACAGCTTTCATGTCTTTACCATTTCATCCCCCACACTCCAGCCAGATGGCAACCCAATCCCTCATCCCTTACCCATCAAATTCCCTTAAAAATCCCAGCACAAGAGCCCTTGGGGAGGTGAGTTTGAGTTCCCTCCTACCTCCTTATCTGGTGGCCATCTGATCTTTCGGGGCAGCTGCACCCACTATTTGTGTGTACTGGTCTGTTACAGCTTAATGGGTGCACATCTAGCTGTTTCCTCCCAACCCCAGGTTCAACAGTCCCCTGCCCAAAGGAAGCCAGTACACTGAGACAGCAGAGGACAGGGAAGGCAGAGCTCAGTGCCCCAGGGTGCGGAGCTGGGGCATCTCCAATCCCATTCCCTGAGAATTTGGGGGCCAGGAGTTTTAAAAATAGTTTGGCAAAGGGCTAGGGAATTGGGTCTGCTGATTGGCTTGGAATGAATAGGGGTGGCAAGCAAAAATCCTTCTTCTTGTGCAGATTCAGTCCCTAGGTAGAGGTCACAGAACATCTTGCATCAGTTTCTAAGTCTGGCCACTGGTCCACCCATAGGCAAAATCTGGAAAATCTCCCAAGATAAGCTTTAGGTTTTGCAATGGTGATGTTTTCTCTACAAGAGATGAGGAAGTTAGATATCTTAGACAGCCAGGATGCCTCCTAAGCAGTAAGCAACAAGAGGGAGGCAAGTTATGTGATGACGGCTGGTGAACTCCTACTTGAACCTGTGCTTCCATAGAAATCAGACCGCCGCCACAGTCCCACCTGGCTGCCCTCATGAAATTTATAAGGGGTGGTTCTATGGTGAGCCTTGTCCCAGATCTGCTGAATCAAAAATGCTAGGGATGGGGCAGAGCACTTTTAGAAGTTTTTGAAGTGTTTTTAGAAGCTTTCTAGATTATTTGGATACACACTAAAGTTTGAGAATCACTTCTCTGAAGTAGCAAAAGGCAAGGAGTGTGTTAAAATCACCCACTGATTTGTCTTCTTGATACCGGAATTTCACTCTTCAGTAGGTCCTTGGTCTTGGGGATTCCAGAATGAACCCACAGATCAGTGGCAAGACAGGATTTTTATTAGAAATTAGAAAGAAATACAGAAGTAAAAAGCACCAGAGCTTGTAGAAGGGGGGAAGAACTAAACTGGGGATTCCCTACATGGGCTCTTTTATCTAGGGGTATTAGGTCTTTTAGAGAATTACATTTGGCCAGGATGCAGTAGATGGAAAAACATCTTTTCAAAGTTAATGAGTGCACTAACAAATGAATGAATGTAGTTCTTCCTCCACTAAGGCAAGGTTAGGTCCTTTACAGTTTTTGTCTCTGAGAAAGGATTAGGATGTGTGCTCCCTACTCAAGGTGGAACCCCCCAAAAAATCATCTCAGGCTGCTTTGTTCATGATCTTATTAGAGCCCAGAGAGTGTGTTCTGAGCTTACCTGGGCCTAGAGAATGGGGGGCTCCCTGTCCAGCCCTGAGTGGTGGAATCCTGTATCATTCTTACTTCTGCCCACTATTCATTTTATCCTAAGGCAATGTTTTAAAGTACATAAATTTTTAGGATTTTTATATTTTCTTATTTTTTTTAAATAGGGAGCTATCTCTTATTCTCAGCCCTGCTTATTATTTCTCATCCTGACATTGCTACCCTTGCTCCTGTCAGCCGTTGTGAGTGCCACCTTCTTCTTTATTAAATGTTCTGCTTCATGATTTAGACAGGACTCCTGTAAACTGTGGGGAAGTGTATTCAGAATTTTTAAAATTCCAGTGTGAGATTTTCTCATATCTGTTTTTTCCATTGCCTATGCCTTTTAACTTTTCTCTTGTTTTAAAAATCCTATTCTGTCTCATATTTTTCAAATTTACTAATCTCTTTTTTCTTATGTATGTTTGAAAATCATGTTGTTATTATTATATTGTTACCCTTTATAAGTTATAATATGTAATTTTATCTTCTTTCCAATAAATATAAAATATTTAATTACAGAGACAAACCATAGGTATTTGTTTAATAATGATCTAACTGTTACCACTTCTGGTGCTTCTAGTATTTGTGCTTATTGATGATAGAAAAGTCTAACATATTTCATATGTTTTATGGTCATTTGTTTTTCATACAATGTTGATATATTTTCTCTATTTTTCTGTATTGTTAGTCTTTTTTCTGAATTGAATGAGTTCTTTACATTAAGAAATTTATTCTAACATATTCTATCATATTTTTTCCAATTAAAAAAATTTAATGATGAAGTTACTAGAGAATCTTTTAGATATTATATAACTTTGGAAAGAGCTAGCACATTGAACATGCTTTGGATTGGAATGTACTATTTTGAGCAAATAACTCCATTTGATGTTTGAGCCTTTTGTAAGATGGATGAGTAAAGATCCAATGCTACGTGTTATGGACAGAAGAAAGAATTCTGTGGTTTCCAATGCAGGTGAATATGCTTCCAGGAAACATAACTGCTCGATTATAATGCCATTGAACATTCAATGGTGGATAATTTGTACTCATCATGAGTAGGAATTAATCCCAGTGGCACAGAAATGATTTGTGGAAGCTAACTACTAATATATCAAGTACAAACTTCCTTAATATTTTAAATCTTTATGATAATAACAAATTTCATACTCATCACAGAAAAAAGAAATCAATCTAAGTTGAGGAGTCAGAACTTGGAATGCCAGCATAAATGTAAAAATGGATGTTGAGAATCGGGTATATGGCAGCAGACTGATTATTGTTTCTGAATTTCCATTTTATCCCTCCTCCTTCAAGCATTAAGAACACTTTCACCAAAAATGGCCATCCAGCTAGATACTCTTTTAGAGCTAGGTCTCGTAAAGAAGCATGCATGCAAGCTATATGAACAAT
This sequence comes from Nycticebus coucang, assembly GCF_027406575.1. Taxonomy (NCBI): domain Eukaryota; kingdom Metazoa; phylum Chordata; class Mammalia; order Primates; family Lorisidae; genus Nycticebus; species Nycticebus coucang. The sequence goes on along the minus strand of NC_069799.1, from coordinate 3,044,168 downwards.
TTCTGGGTCATGGCATAAGGACAGAGTTGCTAGTAATCACTTCTTCTCTTTTCTAACAAATGGGCATATGGCCAGGTGTGAGCTGACTTGAACCATATTGACAGGAATGTTTTCCAGGATTAACAGAAGAACAAAGCAAACTCGAGTGGCTGGTAAACTCATGGAGCAGAGCTACACTGCCTTGGACAACTTCCCTACACAAACTTTCATGAGTGACTATAAAAAAAAAAAAATCTCTTTACTCACTAAGCCAGTTACTTTTTATTGCTGAGGCAGCCAAATCACTATTCTATTCTTTTGGCCAATTCTTCAACAGGCCTGGAAGTTGAGGAAAAGGTGAACAGATAAAAGAAGTCTGGCTCGGAAAATAAATATAAATATCTAGATGTAGAAGGCATTAAACCAGGTAATCATCTTGAGAAAATGTATCAGGCCAAAGAGCAAGGGGAAAGGTTCAAGAACATTGGAAGAGGAAAATATGGGAACAAAACAAAAAAAATGGAAGAAAGGCCAGAAAGACTGAAAGCCACCCATAATATTAGAGTGTACAAGGCTCATTTAATAGCAAAACGTGAAACATACACTTTTTTATTTCATCCTTTTCCTTATAAATGTCTTAAATTCTTGAACAGAAATGATGTCCATTTCTGGTGTTATTCTTACTAACCTGCTCATATAAAAACAAGAATAACAGAGAAAATTCCATATAATTCATAAGAATCTACTTAGTAATTTAGTAAACCAAGTGCTAAGTTGTTTCTTTAAAGTACTGTGCAAGTATTCCCTGCTTCGCACATGATCTGGTACCATAAAAACGATCGTGCAGGCTGAGAACACACAAAGCAATCTTAACAGCCAATGAGAAAAATTGTAACTGTGGCCTTTAAAAATCTTTGTCAGAGCATCAAAAACTGTCTGCTTATTAGTTGTAAATGTATACAGAAATTTTAAAAATAGTAAATCTAGTGTATATTTAGTACACAGTAATTTAAAAAGACACACTTTCATTCTTTGTAAAAAATTATTAAGAGTCATTCAAGCAGTGGCTGAACTTGAGGATATTTTTATAGTTTAGGAAAAATTCACATTTTATTTTCTGTAAACTCTGCCTATTTGTATGGATATCTTATTTATTTGCAAAAGACTTTTCTATATTAGGGGATAGCTAGTTTTTTGGGGGTTTTTTTTTTGTTTGTTTGTTTGTTTATTTAGACAAAGTCTTACTATGTCACCCATGGTAGAGTGCTGTGGCATCACAGCTCACAGCAACCTCAAACTCTTAGGCTTAAGTGATTCTCTTTCCTCAGCCTCACAAGTAGCTGAAATTACAGGTGCCCACCACAATGCCCAGCAATTGTTTTTGTTGTTGTGGCAGTTGTTGATGCGGGCTGGGCTCAAAACTGCCAGCCCAACCCACTGACCTATGGGTGACACCAGGGAATAGCTAGTTTTCTGTGATACATAGTATAAGCCAAAAATATTTTCCCTAATTTATTACTTACTTTTTGGATTTCATGCAGTGAAATTATCAAAATATTTTTAATTCCTTCTGAGCTTTAGGTCATAATTAATAAGAACTTCTTCAGGGTAAAATAATTTTTAAATATCTCTCCTGGCCACCCAACCAGAATGTGCCTTAATTCATAAGAGAAACTCTAACAGACATGAGCAACTTGATTTCCTCCAGCTCCATAATAGTCGGAGATTTCAACACTCCTTTGGCAGTGTTGGATAGATCCTCCAATATGAAGCTGAGCAAAGAAATTTTAGATTTAAACCTAACCATCCAACATTTGGATTTAGCAGACATCTACAGAACATTTCATCCCAACAAAACTGAATACACATACTTCTCATCAGCCCACGGAACTTACTCCAAAATCGATCACATCTTAGGTCATAAGACTAACCTCAGTAAATTTAAAGGAATAGAAATTATTCTTTGCATCCTCTCGGACCACCATGGAATGAAAGTTGAACTCAGTAACAACAGGAACATGCATACTAATAAAAAAACATGGAAGTTAAATAACCTTATGTTGAACGATAGCTGGGTCAGAGATGAGATCAAGAAGGAAATTGCTGAATTTTTGGAACAAAAAGACAATGAAGACACGAATGATCAGAACCCTAGGATACCGCAAAGGCAGTCCTAAGAGGGAAATTTATAGCACTGCAAGCATTACTCAAGAGAATAGAAAGAGAAGGTAACAACTTAATGGGACATTTCAAGCAACTAGAAAAGGAAGAACATTCCAATCCCAAACCCAACAGAAGAAAAGAAATAACCAAAATTAGAGCACAATTAAATGAAACTGAAAACAAAAGATGTATACAACAGATCAACAAAACAAAAAGTTGGTTTTTTGAAAAGGTCAATAACATAGATAAACCTTTGAATAACCTAACCAGGAAAAAAAGAGTAAAATCTCTAATCTCATCAATCAGAAACGACAAAGACGAAGTAACAACGGACTCCTCAGAAATTCAAAAAATCCTTAATGAATATTACAAGAGACTTTATTCTCAGAAATATGAAAACCTGAAGGAAATTGACCAATACTTGTAAGCACATCACCTTCCAAGACTTAGCCAGAATCAAGTGGAAATGTTGAACAGGCAAATATCAAGTTCTGAAATAGCATCAAACATACGAAATCTCCCTAAAGAGAAAAGCCCGGGATCATATGGCTTCACTTCAGAATTCTACCAAAACTTTAAAGAGGAACTAGTACCTATATTACTCAACCTGTTCCAAAATGTAGAAAAAGAAGGAAGACTACCCAACACGTTCTATGAAACATACATGACACTGATCCCCAAACCAGGAAAAGACCCAACAAGAAAAGAAAATTATAGACCAATATCACTAATGAATATTGATGAAGAAAGATTCAACACGATTCTAACAAACAGAATCCAGCAACACATCAAACAAATTATACTTCATGACCAAGTTGGTTTTATCCCAGGGTCTCAAGGCTGGTTCAATATACGTAAATCTATAAGTATAATTCAGCACATAAACAAATTAAAAAACAAAGACCATATGATTCTCTCAATTGATACAGAAAAAGCTTTTGATAATATCCAGCATCCCTTCATGATCAGAACACTTAAGAAAATTGGTATAGAAGGGACATTTCTTAAACTAATAGAGACCATCTACAGCAAACCCACAGCCAATATCGTATTGAATGGAGTTAAATCGAAAACATTTCCACTCAGATCAGTAACCAGACAAGGCTGCCCATTGTCTCCATTGCTCTTTAACTTTGTAATGGAAGTTTTAGCCATCACAATTAGGGAAGAAAAGGCCATCAAGGGTATCCATATAGGGTCAGAAGAGATCAAACATTCGCTCTTTGCAGATGATATGATTGTATATCTGAAAAACACCAGGGATTCTACTACAAAACTCTTAGAAATGATCAAGGAATACAGGAGTGTTTCAGGTTAGAAAATCAACACTCATAAATCAGTAGCCTTTATATATACCAACAAGAGTCAAGCTGAAAAAACAGTTAAGGACTCTATTCCGTTCACAGTAGTGCCAAAGAAGGTGAAATATTTGGGAGTTGATCTAACAAAGGACATGAAAGATCTCTATAAAGAGAACTATGAAACTCTAAGAAAAGAAATAGGTGAAAATATTAACAAATGGAAAAGCATATCATGCTCATGGCTGGGAAGAATCAACATTGTTAAAATGTCCATACTACCCAAAGCAATATACAATTTTAATGCAATCCCTATTAAAGCTCTACTGTCATACTTTGAAGATCTTGAAAAAATAATACTGTGTTTTATATGGAATCAGAAAAAACCTTGAATAGCCTACTCAGAACTAAAAACAAAGCAGGAGGAATCATGCTACCAGACCTTAGACTAAACTATAAATCGATAGTGATCAAAACAGCATGGTACTTGAACAAAAACAGAGAAATAGATGTCTGGAACAGAATAGAGAACCAAGAGATGAATCCAGCTACTTACCATTATTTAATCTTTGACAAGCCAATTAAAAACATTCAGTGGGGAAAAGATTCCCTATTTAACAAATGGTGCTGGGTGAACTGGCTGGCAACCTGTAGAAGACTGAAACTGGACCCACACCTTTCAGCATTAACTAAGATAGACTCTCATTGGATTAAAGATTTAAACTTAAGACATGAAACTATAAAAAGACTAGAAGAGAGTGCAGGGAAAACCCTTGAAGAAATTGGTCTGGGACAGTATTTTATGAGGAGGACCCCCTGGGCAATTGACGCAGCTTCAAAAATACACTCCTGGGACCTGATCAAACTCAAATGCTTCTGCACAGCCAAGAACACAGTAAGTAAAGCAAGCAAACAGCCCTCAGAATGGGAGAAGATATTTGCAGGTTATGTCTCCTACAAAGGTTTAATAACCAGAATCCACCGAGAACTCAAATGTATAAGCAAGAAAAGAACAAGTGATCCCATCGCAGGCTGGGCAAGGGACTTGAAGAGAAACTTCTCTGAAGAAGACAGGCGCATGGCCTATGGACATATGAAAAAATGCTCATCATCTTTAATCATCAGAGAAATGCAAATCAAAATAGATGGAGATGCCATCTAAGTCCAGTAAAATTAGCCTATATCACAAAATCCCAAGATCAGAGATGTTGGCGTGGATGTGGAGAAAAGGGAACCCTTCTACACTGCTGGTGGGAATGCAAATTAATACATTCCTTTTGGAAAGAGAAATGGAGAACACTTAGAGATCTAAAGATAGATCTGCCATTCAATCCTATAATTCCTCTACTAGGTATATACCCAGAAGACCAAAAATCACATTATAACAAGGATATTTGTACCAGAATGTTTATTGCAACCCAATTCACAATTGTTAAGTCATGTAAAAAACCCAGGTACCCATCGATCCATGAATGGATCAATAAATTGTGGTATATGTACACGATGGAATATTATGCAGCTTTAAAGAATGATGGAGACTTTACCTCTTTCATGTTTACATGGATGGAGCTGGAATATATTCTTCTTAGTAAAGTATCTCAAGAATGGAAGAAAAGGTATCCAATGTACTCAGCCCTACTATGAAACTAATTTATGGCTTTCATAGGAAAGCTATAACCCAGTTATAACCTAAGAATATGGGGAAGTGGGAGATGGAGGGGAGGGAGGGGGAGGGCGGGCAGAGGGAGGGTGATTGGTGATGTTTACACCTGCGGTCTTACAAGGGTACATGTGAAACTTGGTGAATGCAGAATATGATTGTCTTAACACAATAACTAGAAAAATTCCAGGAATGCTATGTTAACCAGTGTGATGAAAATGTGTCAAACTGTTTATAAAACCAGTGCATGGTGCCCCATGATTGCATTAATGTACACAGCTATGATCTTATACTAATAAAAAATAATATCTCTCCTGGACTATTCATGTACTCTTACATTTTCTTTTGACACATAAATTATTGAACTATGTAAAATGTATTTGAATCTGAATTTATTTAATGTTTAAATGTGAGGTTTAAGTTCAAATTCCTTTTCCTACATAGTCAATTGTCCCAATGCTCAATGGCAATACTTTAAATCAGTGATGAAAACAACATTGATTGCTTTTACTAAGTACTAAATTTCCAGATATACTATACTCTCTATTCTGTCCCACAGCTCTGGAAATTCAAGGACAAGTACCTCACTGTCTAAATTCCAAGAGCATTGAAAGTGTTTTATTTGGGGGTGGAGGCAAGATGGCCGACTGAAGCCAGCTTTCCAGAGGGGTGCCCATCCAGAAAGAGAGATAAAAGACAGAAGTAGAGCAAGTAAGCTGATGGTTTGGAGCTGAGCCAAGAGCAAAGTTTGAAGAATGCACATCAACTCTGCTGAGGCAAACTGCGAGCCCAAGGAAACAAACAATAGGTACAAAATACATCACCAAGTGAACAGGAGTCCCCTCCCCCATGAGAACGGCTCACAATATACTCTATACAAACAAGCGAGCAGAGTTCAGATCCCCTCCTATTTTATCCCATGGGAGAGACCCTCCAAAAACCGGAACTTCTTCCTTAGAGAGGACTTATGAATGTGCCATGGCACTCTCCCACCAGGCATAATTTGGAGAATACTCAGGGATATAAATGTAGACCTGCCATTTGATCCTGCAATTCCTCTTCTAGGTGTATATCCAAAGGACCAAAAATCATTTGGCAATAAAGATATTTGCACCAGATTGTTCATTGCAGCTCAATTCATAATTGCCAAGTCATGGAAGAAGCCCAAGTGCCCATTGACCCATAAATGGATTAATAAATTGTGGTACATATATACCATGGAATACAGAAGGACTGCTTTAGTGAGCCTAAGAAGCACCTGGTCCTCAGGGGATCATAGCTGAGACAAAGGCAGGTGGACAGAGGCTGGAACTGGGAGCTGAGTGTGAGCTCTAACTATACTCACCCCAACACAGACTTCAGCCAAGACAGACATGCCAGCTCTGAGCAGTGGCACAGACTGGGGCTGAGTCACAGTTTCTGTGAACTCAAACAGCATCTGGTCCACAGGGGAATATAACCAGTACAGAAACAAATTCAGAAAAATTGTTCTGTTCTGTCAGCAGCATCAATCAGGGGCAGGGCTGGAACTGAGGGAACCACCCAGCCTCCATTAAGCACCTGAGGTTCTCAGGCCTAAGCTCCCCCTGCTGGATAGTGGCAGAGACCAGCGACCTGACTGAGGAGACATAGATCTCCCTGTGACTCAGGCAGGTGCAAACCCCTAGAGCATCTGCTCACTGAAGGGAACTGGGTCACAGCACTGCGGGGTTACCAGTTACTGGGTGGGACAGAGGTGCACACCCCCAAAAGTGGGGAAGGAAACATCAACCTTCCCAGACTAATTCATTTGCTGGGTGTGTCCTTCTGACCTCATGGAGCACTAGAGCAAGTCATACATGAGCTGCCAATAGACCCTTGCTATCTAGTTGCCAGAGACCTTTTGAACTTTCCCACCTGAGACTGGTGCTGACTGGGACAATTGATTTGGACTTATTGAACTGAGCCAATAACCCAAGTGCCATCCAAAGTAGTACCCTGGGTATGTGGTTGTGGGAAGGCTTGATTTTCCTTTTCCAGTTGTTGCCCATGGGAGGTCAGTGACTTAATTGTTGATATTTCTCCACAGTTGAGACTTCAACCCACAGTAACTGATTCACTAGGGTAGGACAGAGACCAGCTGAAAACAAGACAGAGCCACTTAGCCACACCACACCAAGCAGATCCCTAGTGTCTTAGGCCATAGCACTGTACAGGTCCTTTGCAAAACTTTAGGGGAAAAGGTAGAGACATCAGTCCCAGACCTTAGGCAAAGGGCTGGTTAATCACTACTCCAGGAGCCCCCAACCCAACTTCACCTTATCTGCTCATCTAGCCAAATAGGGTAAAATAATCATGGGGTGGAATCAAAAGAAAAACTCTGGTAACATGAACAACCAGAGTGGATCAACTCCCCCAAGGAATGACATGGTGGACACAACTGAAGATCTCATTCATAAACAAATAGCTGAGATGTCAGAAATCGAATTCAGAATTTGGATTGCAAATAAGATTAATAGAATGGAGGTAAAGTTGGAATTAGAAATTCAAGGAGCATTTCAAAAGTTGTCTCAAGAAATCAATGAATTCGAAGACAAAAATCACCAAAGACTTCGACACATTGAGACAAGAATTTGCAGTCCTCAAAGATCTGAGGAATACAGTGGAATCCCTCAGTAACAGATGGAGCAAGCAGAAGAGAGGATTTCTGACATTGAAGACAAAGCTTTTGAATGCTCCCAAACTCTCAAAGAAGAAGAGAAATGGAGTGCAAAAATGAAACATTCTCTCAGAGAGCTCTGTGATAATTTAAAGAAAACAAATATTCATGTTATAGGAATTCCTGAAGGCTATAAGATGTCTTCAAAAGGCACAGAGGCTCTTCATCATGAGATAATGAAGGAGAATTTCCCAGACATGCCAAAAGATTCTGAAATTCAGATAGCAGACAGTTTCAGAACCAAGCATAACTCAACCTGAATAAAACTTCTAATAGGCCTATTATAATTAACTTCGCCAAAGTTAAAATGAAGGAGAAAATTCTGCAAGCAGCCAGACATAAGAAAACCATAACATACAAGGGTAAGAACATTAGAATGACTCCAGATCTCTTTACTGAAACCCTTGAAGCTAGAAGAGGGTGGTCATTGACTTTTAATCTCCTAAAATAAAATAACATTCAACCCAGAATCCTGTATCCAGTGAAACTGAGTTTCATTTATGATGAAGAAATTAAATACTTTAATGACATTCACATGTTGAAGAAATTTCCCATAACTAAACCAGTTCTCCAGGATATTCTTAGACCTATCCTCCATAAAGACCAGCACAATCCTCCACCACAAAAGTAAATTCACTTAGAAACTTTTGATCAAATTCCAACTTCCACAGTGGAGAAAGGATAAAAATGCCCACTGGACTTTCAAAAAACTTGATATCCAAACTTCTACCAAGCTTATCAATATTCTCAATTAATCTGAATGGCTTAAATTGCCCTCTAGAAAGGTACAGGTTTGCTGACTGCATACAAAAACTCAGGCCAGATATCTACTGCATACAAGAATCTCATCTTACCTTAAAAGATAAATATAGTCAGGGGGAAGGGACGGTCATCTATATTTCAGGCAAATGGAAATCAGAAATAAGCAGGGGTTACGATTTTATTCACAGATACAATAGGCTTTAAACGAACAAAAGTAACGAAAGATAAGGATGGTCACTTTATATTTGTTAAGGGTAACACTCAACATGATGAAATTTCAATTATTAATATTTATGCACCCAACCAAAATGCTCCTCAATTTATAAGTGAAACTCTAACAGACTTGAACAAATTGGTTTCCTCCATCATCATAATAGTCAGAGATTTTGACACTCCTTTGGCAGTGTTGGATAGATCCTCCAATAAGAATCTATGCAAAAAAATTTGAGACTTAACCATTCATCATTTGGATTTAACAGACATCTATAGAACATTTCATCCTAACAAAACTGAATACACATTATTCTCATCAGCTCATGGAACATACTCCAAAATTGATCACATCTTAGGTCACAAGTCTAGTTTCAGCAAATTTAAAAGCATAGAAATTATTCCTTTCATCGTCTCAGACCATCATGAAATAAAAGTTGAACTCAATAAAAAAGGAATCTACCTACTCATACAAAAACATGGAAACTACATAACCTTATGCTGAATAATACCTGGGTCATAGATGAGATTAAGAAAGAAATTACCAAATTGGAAGAAAATGACAATAAAGACACGAATTATTAGAACATATGGGATACTGCAAAGGCAGTCCTAAAAGGGAAATCTCTGCAAGCCTTCCTCAATATAACGAAAAGAGAGGAAGTTGAAAACTTAATGGGACATCTCAAGCAACTAGAAAAGGAAGAACATTCCCATCTTAAACCCAGCAGAAGAAAAATAACCAAAATTGGAGCAGAATTAAATGAAATTGAAAACAAAAGTATTATACAATAGATGAATAAATCAAAAGGTTGGTTTTGTGAAAAGGACAATAAAATAGATAAACCTTTGGCTAACCTAACCAGGAAAAAAATTAAAATTTCTAATTTCATCAATCAGAAATGATAAATATGAAATAGCAACAAACTTCTCAGAAATCCAAAACATGCTTAATGAATATTACAAGAATCTCTATTCTCAGAAATAGGAAAATCTGAAGGAAATAGACCAATACTTGGTGGCACACCACCTTCCAAGACTTAGCCAGAATGAAGTGGAAATGTTGAACAGGCCTATGTCAAGTTCTGAAATAGCATCAACTATACAAAATCTCTCTAAAAAGAAAAGCCCAGGACCAGATGGCTTCACATCAGAATTCTACAAAAACGTTAAAGAGGAACTAGTACCTATATTACTCAACCTGTTCCAAAATATAGAAAAAGAAGGAATACTACCCAACACATTCTATGAAGCAAACATCACCTTGATCCCCAAACAAGGAAAAGACCCAACAATAAAAGAAAGTTATAGACCAATATCACTAATGAATATTCATGCAAAAATATTCAAAAAGATCCTAGCAAACAGAATCCAGCAACACATCAAACAAATTATACACCATGACCAAGTGTTTTACCCAGAGTCTCAAGGCTGGTTCACTATAAATAAATTTATAAATATAATTCACCACATAAACAAATTAAAAAGCAAACATCATATCATTCTCTCAGTCAATGCAGAAAAAGCTTTTGATAATATCCAGCATCCCTTCATGATCAGAACACTTAAGAAAATAGGTATAAAATGGGCATTTCTGTTTTTTTTAATTATTAAATCATAGCTATGTACATTAATGCGATTATGGGGCACCATACACTGATTTTAAAGACCATTTGACATATTTTCTTTTCTTTTTTCTTTTTTTGTGGTTTTTGGCCGGGGCTGGGTTTGAACCCGCCACCTCTGGCATATGGGACCGGCGCCCTATTCCTTGAGCCACCAGCGCCATATTTTCATCACACTGGTTAACATAGCCTTCACGGCATATTGACATTTATAGTCTACATTTACTAAGTTTCACATGTACCCTTGTAAATGAACCATAGGTGTAATCCCACCAATCACCCTCCCTCTGCCCATCCTCCTCCCTCCCTATCCTCCCTCTCCCCTTCCCAATATTCTTAGGTTATAACTAGTTTATAGCTTTCATATGAAAGCCATAAATTAGTTTCATAGTAGGGCTGAGTACATTGGATACTTTTTCTTCCATTCTTGAGATACTTTACTAAGAAGAATATATTCCAGAAAACGGGAAGATGGCGGACTGAAGCCAGCTTTCAACAGAGGCTCCCATCCAGAAGGAGAGTTAAGGGACAGGAATTTAGTAAGTATCCTGGTGGACTTGAGCCACACCAAGAGAGAAGGTTGAAGAACACACATCAACACCTCTGAGGCAAGCTGTGATCACAAGGACGCAAACAAAAGGTACAAAATCCACCACCAAGCAGACGGGAGTCCCCCTCCCCCATGAGACCGGCTCAAGAGCCCCACAATTAAACAAACAGGCAGAAATTAAAGGCCCTCCCACTACACTCCACAGGAGAGACCTTCTAAAAACTGGACCTACCTCCCCTACTGGGGTGCCGGGGCATTCTCCTGCCGGGCATAAAACTGAATAAAACTCTAGCTTCCCCGCTGAGCGTCCAGCACTCGCCACCACTTTCACTCAGGGTCTGGAGGCCTGTCCCCCAGGAGTTTGGATCCTTGGGTGATTTCTCAAGGGGAGTGCACAGTGCCCGAGCTGCATCGGGTCAGCACCAACTCTGAGACAGGCAAGCGAGGAGAGGACGCTCTGCTGAGGGGGAGTCAAGCCTTGGCTGCACATCCCTGTGGTGGGGTGCAGCAGCCCTCCCTGGGCAACAATACGGCCAGGCACAAAACTGAACAAAACTCTAGCTTCCCCGCCGAGCACCCAGCACTCCCCCCGACTCTCACTTGGGGTCTGGAGGTCTATCCCCCAGGAGTTCGGATCCTTGGGTGATTTCTCGAGGGGAGTGCACAGTGCCCGAGCTGCGTCAGGTCAGTGCTGACTCTGAGACACATGAGCGAGGGGAGGGCACTCTGCTGAGGGGGAATCAAGCCTTGGCGGCACTTCCCTGTGGTGCAGTGAAGCAGCCCTCCCCGGGCAACAATACGGCCAGGCATAAAACTGAATGAAACTCTGGCTTCCCCCCCACTCCCACTCGGGGTCTGGGGGCCTGTCCCCCAAGTGTTCGGATTCTTGGGAGATCTCTCGAGGGCTGTGGACCCAGCATAAACGGCAGCCGCTCAGTGCTGACTCTGGGGCGCGAGACAGAGGAGAAAAGGGTTGGCTGAGTGCCCACACCAGAGCGGCAGTTCCCTGGAGGCAGATCAACAGCCGTTTTTTCTTTAACGGCAGAACAGCTCAACTCTGGATATTCTGAGGCCACACCCCTTGTCTCCCTGGGCAATCAGAGGAGGCCACCAGTGAGCGGGGGATTTCCTGACACTGCTCACAAATCCGGGAAGCTTCCAGGGCAGGGCCGACCCAGAGAGGTGATCGGACGCAAACCTCCAGCAGCAAAGATGTTTGAACTCAGAACAGCCCGTCTGCTGTAGGCGATTTTGGCAGGAACAGAGACAGAACCCCACAAAGTTGTCTGTTCTGTTCTGTTCTGTTAGCAGCATCAATCAGGGACGGGGCTAAGCCTGAGTGAACACCTCCTTCCCATCACCTGCATCAAGCACTCAAAGATGTCAGGCCCCATCTCCTCCTGCTAGATAGCGGTAGACTGCGGGGGCCTGGCAGACTTCCTTGCGATTCAGGCAGGTGCAAACCGCAGTCTGTTCACTGCAGGCAACTGGGTTAGCCATCTGCACAGATGCCAGTGACTGGGTCCGACGGATGGGGAAAGTAGGGAAGGAGACGTCAACCTTCCCAGACTGCTCTGTTTGCTGGGTGGCTCCTCCTGACTCCACGCTGCACTGGGGTGAGCTGTGTCAGAGGAGTCACCAGGCCCCTGTGATCCAGTTCCCAGAGACCTCTTGAACTCTCCCACCTGAGACAGGTGCCAATTGAGACAGTTGATTTGGACCTTTTGAACTGGGCTAATAGACTGAGGACTTTTCAGGTGGTGCTCTGGGTGTACGGTTGTAGGAAGGTTTGGTTCTCCTTTTCCAACTGGTGCCAGAGGTGGGCAGGTGGGGTGACTTAGTTGCTGATTTTTCCACACAGCCGAGACTTCAAGCCAGAGTAGATGTTGCAATAGGATCGAACAGAAACCAGCTAAAAATAACACAGAACCACTTAGCCCCACCACACAAGACAGGGCCCCAGTTCCTCAGGCCACAACACTGTACGGGCCCTTGATAAAGCGCCCGGGGAAAAATCAAAGGGAGTAAAATAACCATGGGGCGGAATCAGTGGAAAAACTCTGGTAACATGAATAACCAGAATAGATCAACCCCCCCAAGAAAAGATACGGCAGATGTGATTGAAGATCCCATTCATAAACAACTGGCTGAGATGTCAGAAATCGAATTCAGAATTTGGATTGCAGACAAGATTAATAAAATGGAATTAGGAATTCAAGGAGAAATTCAAAAGTTGTTTCAAGAATTTAACGAATTTAAAGACAAAACCACCAAAGACTTAGACACACTGAAGCAAGAATTTACAGCCCTCAAAGATATGAAAAATACAGTAGAATCCCTCAGCAACAGAATGGAGCAAGCAAAAGAAAGGATTTCTGACATTGAAGATAAAGTCCTCGAACGCTCCCAATCTCTCAAAGAGGAAGAGAAATGGAGAGCAAAAACGGATCACTCACTCAGAGAGCTCTCAGATAATTCGAAAAAAAGCAATATATGAATTATTGGGATTTCTGAGAATGATGAAGTGGCCTCCAAGGGCAAAGAGGCCCTTCTGCATGAAATTATGAAAGAACATTTTCCAGACATGCCTAGAGAATCTGAAATTCAGATAGCAGACAGCTTCAGAACCCCAGCATGATTCAACCCCAATAAGTCATCCCCCAGACATACCATAATTAGCTTCACTAAAGTTAACATGAAAGAGAAGATTCTCAAAGCAGCCCGGTGAAAGAAAACTATTACGTACAAAGGAAAGAATATTAGAATAACTGCAGATCTCTCTGCTGAAACTTTTCAAGCAAGAAGAGGGTGGTCATCAACTTTTAATCTCATAAAGCAAAATAACTTTCAACCCCGGATCCTGTATCCAGCTAAACTCAGTTTCATCTATGATGGAGAAATTAAATACTTTAATGACATTCATATGTTGAAAAAATTTGCCATAAGTAAACCAGCTCTTCAGGATGTTCTCAGACCTATCCTCCACAATGACCAACCCAATCCTATACCACAAAAGTAAACTCACTCAGAAACTTCGGATCAAACTCCAACTTCCACACTGGCGAAAGGATTAAAAATGTCCACTGGACCTTTGAAAAACTCCATACCCAAAATTCCACCAGACTTATCAATACTCTCCATTAATGTGAATGGCTTAAACTGTCCTCTAAAGAGGCATATGTTAGCTAACTGGATACAAAACCTCAAGCCAGACATTTGTTGCATACAAGAGTCACATCGTAACTTAAAAGACAAATACAGACTCAGGGTGAAAGGATGGTCATCCATATTTCAGGCAAATGGTAATCAGAAAAAAGCAGGTGTTGCAATTTTATTTGCAGATACAGTAGGCTTTAAACCATCAAAAGTAAGGAAGGACAAGAACGGTCACTTCATATTTGTTAAGGGTAATACTCAATATGATGAGATCTCAATTATTAATATCTATGCACCCAACCAGAATGCACCTCAATTTATAAGAGAAACTCTAACAGACATGACTAACTTGATTTGCTCCAGCTCCATAATCGTCGGAGATTTCAACACTCCTTTGGCAGTGTTGGATCGATCCTCCAGCAAGAAGCTGAACAAATAAATCTTAGATTTAAACCTAACCATCCAATATTTAGATTTAGCAGACATCTACAGAACATTTCATCCCAACAAAAGTGAATACACGTACTCTCATCAGCCCACGGAACTTACTCCAAAATTGACCACATTCTAGGTCACAAGTCTAACCTCAGTAAATTTAAAGGAATAGAAATTATTCCTTGCATCTTCTCAGACCATCATGGAATAAAACTTGAATTGAGTAACAACAGGAATCTGCATACTCATACAAAAACATGGAAGTTAAATAACCTTATGCTGAATGATAGCTGGGTCAGAAATGAGATTAAGAAAGAAATCGCCAATTTTTTGGAACAAAACGACAATAAAGACACAAACTATCAGAACAACTGGCACACCGCAAAGGCAGTTCTAAGAGGGAAATTTATAGCACTGCAAGTCTTCCTCAAGAGAATGGAAAGAGAGGAAGTTAACAACTTAATGAAACATCTCAAGCAACTGGAAAGGGAAGAACATTCCAACCCCAAACCCAGTAGAAGAAAAGAAATAACCAAAATTAGAGCAGAATTAAATGAAATTGAAAACAAAAGAATTATACAACAGATCAATAAATCAAAAAGCTGGTTTTTTGAAAAGGTCAATAAAATAGATAAACCTCTGGCCAACCTAATCAGAAAAAAAAGAGTAAAATCTCTAATATCATCAATCAGAAACAACAAAGACGAAATAACAACAGACTCATCAGAAATAAAAAAAATCCTTAATGAATATTACAAGAAACTCTATTCTCAGAAATATGAAAATCTGAAGGAAATTGACCGATACTTGGAAGCACGCCACCTTCCAAGACTTAACCAGAATCAAGTGGAAATGTTGAACAGACCCATATCAAGTTCAGAAATAGCATCAACTATACAAAACCTCCCCAAAACAAAAAAGCCCGGGACAGATGGTTTCACGTCAGAATTCTACCAAACCTTTAAAGAGGAATTAGTACCTATATTACTCAACATGTTCCAAAATGTAGAGAAAGAAGGAAGACTACCCAACACGTTCTATGAAGCAAACATCACCCTGATCCCCAAACCAGGAAAAGACCCAACAAAAAAAGAAAATTACAGACCAATATCACTAATGAATATAGATGCAAAAATACTCAACAAGATCCTAACAAACAGAATCCAGCAACACATCAAACAAATTATACATCATGACCAAGTTGGTTTTATCCCAGGGTCTCAAGGCTGGTTCAATATACATAAATGTATAAATGTAATTCAGCACATAAACAAATTAAAAAACAAAGACCATATGATTCTCTCAATTGATGCAGAAAAAGCTTTTGATAATATCCAGCATCCCTTCATGATCAGAGCACTCAAGAAAATTGGTCTAGAAGGGACATTTCTTAAACTGATAGAGGCCATCTACAGCAAACCCACAGCCAATATCATATAGAAGGGAGTTAAATTGGAATCATTTCCACTCAGATCAGGAACCAGACAAGGCTGCCCATTGTCTTCATTGCTTTTTAACATTGTAATGGAAGTTTTAGCTACCGCAATTAGGGAAGAAAAGGCAATCAAGGGTATCCATATAGGGTCAGAAGAGATCAAACTTTCGCTCTTCGCAGATGATATGATTGTGTATCTGGAAAACACTAGGGACTCTACTACAAAACTCCTAGAAGTGATCAAGGAATACAGCAGCGTCTCAGGTTACAAAATCAACATCCATAAATTGGTAGCCTTTATATACACCAACAACAGTCAAGTTGAAAAAGCAGTTAAGGACTCTATCCCATTCACAGTAGTGCCAAAGAAGATGAAATATTTGGGAATTTACCTAACAAAAGACGTGAAAGATCTCTATAAAGAGAACTATGAAACTGTAAGAAAAGAAATAGCTGAAAATGTTAACAAATGGAAAAACATACCATGCTCATGGCTGGGAAGAATCAACATTATCAAAATGTCCATACTACCCAAAGCAATATATAATTTCAACGCACTCCCTATTAAAGCTCCACTGTCATATTTTAAAGATCTTGAAAAAACAATACTTCGTTTTATATGGAATCAGAAAAAACCTCAAATAGCCAAGATATTACTCAGAAATAAAAACAAAACAGGAGGAATCACACTACCAGACCTCAGACTTTACTACAAATCGATAGTGATCAAAACAGCATGGTATTGGCACAAAAACAGAGAAGTAGATATCTGGAACAGAATAGAGAACCAAGAGATGAATCCAGCTACTTACCGCTATTTGATCTTTGACAAGCCAATTAAAAACATTCAGTGGGGAAAAGATTCCCTATTTAACAAATGGTGCTGGGTGAACTGGCTGGCAACCTGCAGAAGACTGAAATTGGACCCACACCTTTCACCATTAACTAAGATAGACTCTGATTGGATTAAACATTTAAACTTAAGACATGAAACTATAAAAATACTAGAGAAGAATGCAGGGAAAACCCTTGAAGAAATTGGTCTGGGTGAGTATTTCATGAGGAGAACCCCCCGGGCAATTGAAGCAGCTTCAAAAATACACTACTGGGACTTGATCAAACTAAAAAGCTTCTGCACAGCTCCGAACACTGTAAGTAAAGCAAACAAACAGCCCTCAGAATGGGAGAAGATATTTGCAGGGTATATCTCTGACAAAGGTTTAATAACCAGAATCCACAGAGAACTCAAACGCATCAGCAAGAAAAAAACAAGGGATCGCATCACAGGCTGGGCAAGGGATTTGAAGAGAAACTTCTCTGAAGAAGACAGCCGCACGGGCCTTCAGACATATGAAAAAATGCTCATCAACTTTAATCACCAGAGAAATGCAAATCAAAACTACTTTGAGATATCATCTAACTCCAGTGAGACTAGCCTATATCACAAAATCTCAAGACCAGAGATGTTGGCGTGGTTGTGGAGAAAAGGGAACACTTCTGCACTGCTGTTGGGAATGCAAATTAATACATTCCTTTTGGAAAGATATATGGAGAACACTCACAGATCTAAAAATAGATCTGCCATTGAATCCTGTAATTCCTCTGCTAGGCATATACCCAGAAGACCAAAAATCACAACATAACAAAGATATTTGTACCAGAATGTTTATTGCAGCCCAATTCATAATTGCTAAGTCATGGAAAAGTCATGGCCCAAGTGCCCATCGATCCACGAATGGATTAATAAATTGTGGTATATGTACACCATGGAATACTATGCAGCCTTAAAGAAAGATGGAGACTTTACCTCTTTCATGTTTACATGGATGGAGCTGGAACATATTCTTCTTAGTAAAGTATCTCAAGAATGGAAGAAAAAATACCCAATGTACTCTGCCCTACTATGAAACTAATTTGGGGCTCTCACATGAAGGCTATAACCCAGTTACAACCTAACAATAGGGGGAAGTGGGAAAGGGAGGGGGGGTGGTCGGTAGAGGGAGGGGGATTGGTGGGATCGTACCTGTGGTGCATCTTACAGGGGTATTTGCGAAACTTGGTAAATGTAGAATGTAAATGTTTTGGCACAGTAACTAAGACAACGCCGGAAAGGCTATGTTAACCATTGTGATAAAAATGTGTCAAATGGTCTATGAAGCGAGTGTATGATGCCCCATGATCATATCAATGTATACAGTTATGATTCAATAAAAAAAATAAAATTAAAAAAAGAAGAATATATTCCAGCTCCATCCATGTAAACATGAAAGAGGTAAAGTCTCCATCTTTTTTAAGGCTACATAATATTCCATAGTGTACATATACCACAATTTATTAATCCATTTGTGGATTGATGAGCACTTGGGCTTTTCCATAACTTATCAATTATGAATAGGGCTGCAATAAACATTCTGGTACAAATATCTTTGTTATAATGTGATTTTTGATCTTCTGGGTATATACCTAGTAGAGGAATTAAAGGATTGAATGGCAGATCTATTTTAGATCTCTAAATATTCTCCAAACATCTTTCCAAAAGGAAATTAGTTTGCATTCCCACCAACAGTGTAGAAGTGTTCCCTTTTCTCCACATCCATGCCAACATCTCTGGTCTTGGGATTTTGTGATGTGGGCTAATATTACTGGAGTTAGATGATATCTCAAAGTAGTTTTGATTTGCATTTCTCTGATGATTAAGGATAATGAACATTTTTTCATGTGTCTGTAGGCCGTGTGCCTGTCTTCTTCAGAGAAGTTTCTCTTCAAGTCCTTTGCTCAGCCTGCAAAGGGATCACGTGAAGATTTAAACATAAGACATAAAACTATAAAAATACTAGAAGAGAGTGCAGGGAAAACTCTTGAAGAAATCGGTCTGGGCAAGTATTTTATGAGGAGGATCCCTGGGGCAATTAAAGCAACTTCAAAAATACACTACTGGGACTTGATCAAACTAAATAGCTTCTGCACAGCCAAGAACACAGTAAGTAAAGCCAGCAGACAGCCCTCAGAATGGGAGAAGATATTTGCAGGTTATGTCTCTGACAAAGATTTAATAACCTGAATCCACAGAGAACTCAAACGTATAAGCAAGAAGGGGCATTTCTTAAATGGATAGAGGCTATCTACAGCAAACCCACAGCCAATATCATATTGAATGAAGTTAAATTGAAATCATTTCTACTCATATCAGGAACCAGGCAAAGTTTCTCCTTGTCTTCACTGCTTTTTAACATTGTAATGAAGACTTAGCCATTGCAAT
The DNA here is from genome assembly GCF_027406575.1 of Nycticebus coucang. Classification (NCBI taxonomy): domain Eukaryota; kingdom Metazoa; phylum Chordata; class Mammalia; order Primates; family Lorisidae; genus Nycticebus; species Nycticebus coucang. The sequence goes on along the minus strand of NC_069799.1, from coordinate 3,024,938 downwards.
TAGGCATGAAAAGGCAATCAAGGGTATCCACATAAGTTCAGAAGAGATCAAACTTTCACTCTTCACAGATGATATGATTGTATATCTGGGAAACCTGAGGTATTCTACTACAAAACTCTTAGAAGTGATCAAGAAATACAGCAGCATCTCAGGTTACAAAATCAACACTCATAAATCAGTAGCCTATATATACACACCAACAAGAGTCAAGCTGAAAAAAACAGTCAAGGACTCTATTCCTTTCACAGTAGTGCCAAAGAAGATGAAATATTTGGGAGTTTATCTAACAAAGGACGTGAAAGATCTCTGTAAAGAGAACTATGAAACTCTAAGAAAATAAATAACTGAAGATGTTAACAAATAGAAAAACATACCATGCTCATAGCTGTGAAGAATCAACATTGTTAAAAAGTTTGTACTACCAAAAGCAATATACAATTTTAATACAATCCCTATTAAAGCTCCACTGCCATACTTTAAAGATCTCAAAAGAATAATACTTTGTTTTACATGGAATCAGAAAAAAACCTTGAATAGCCTAGACATTACTCAGAAATAAAAACAAAGCAGGAGGAATCACACTACCAGACCTCAGACTATACTCCAAATTGATAGTGATCAAAAACAGAGTGGTACAGGCACAAAAACAGAGAGGTAGATGTATGGAACAGATTAGAGAACCAAGAGATGAACCCAACTACTTACCATTATTTGATCTTTGACAAGCCAATTAAAAACATTCAGTGGGGAAAAGATTCCCTATTTAGCAAATGGTGCTGGGTGAACTGGCTGGCAACCTGTAGAAGACTGAAACTGGACCCACACCTTTCAGCATTAACTAAGATAGACTCTCACTGGATTAAAGATTTAAACTTAAGACATGAAACTATAAAAATGATAGAAGAAAGTGCAGGGAAAACACTGGAGGAAATCAGCCTTGGAGAATATTTTACGAGGAAGACCCCTTAGGCAACTGAAGCAACACCAAAAATACACTACTGGGACCTGATCAAACTAAAAAGCTTCTACACAGCCAAGAACACAGTAAGTAAAGCATGGAGACAGCCCTCAGAATGGGAGAAGATATTTGCATGTTATGTCTCCAACAAAGGTTTAATAACCTGAATCCACAGAGAACTCAAATGTATTAGCAAGAAAAAAACATGTGATCCCATCTCAGGGTGGGCAAGGGACTTGAAGAGAAACTACTCTGAAGAAGACAGGCACACGGCCTACAGACATATGAAAAAATGCTCATCATCCTTAACCATCAGAGAAATGCAAATCAAAACTACTTTGAGATATCATCTAACTCCAGTAGGATTAGCTCCACATCACAAAATCCCAAAACCAGAGATGTTGGAGTGAATGAGGAGAAAAGGGAATACTTCTACACTGCTGGTGGGAATGCAAACAATACAGTCCTTTTGGAAAAAAGTTTGGAGAATACTTAAGGATCTAAAAATAGACCTGCCATTTGATCCTGCAATTCCTCTACTAGGTATCCAGAAGACCAAAAATCACATTATAACAAAGATATTTGTACCAGAATGTTTATTGCAGCCCAATTCATAATGGCTAAGTCACGGAAAAAGCCCAAGTGCCCATTGATACACGAATGCATTAATAAATTGTGGTATATGTAAACCATGAAATGTTATGCAGCCTTAAAGAAAGATGGAGACTTCACCTTTTTCATGTTTACATGGATGGAGCTGGAACATATTCTTCTTAGCAAAGTGTCTGACGAATGGAAGAAAAAATATCCAATGTACTCAGCCCTACTGTGAAACCAATTTATAGTGTTCATATGAAAGCTATAACCCAATTATAGCCCAGGAATGTGGGTAAAGGGGAGAGAGAGGGGAGGGGAAGGGGGAGGATAGGTAGAGGGATGGTAATTGGTGGGAACACACCTATGGTGGATCTTACAAGGGTACATGTGAAATTTAGTAAGTGTAGAGTATAAATGTCTTAACACAATAATTAAGAAAATGCTGTGAAGGCTATGTTAACCAGTTTAATGAAAATATTTCAAATTGTATATAAAATCAGCACATTGTACCCCATGATTACATTAATGTACATAGCTATGATTTAATAAAAATAAATAAATAAATAAATAAATAAAGTGTTTTATTTCTAGGAGTCCTAGGTACCCTGCATTTCCATTGCTTTTTGTTGTTGTTGTTATTGTTGTTGTTAAAATTCTCCTGACTTTTCTTGATTAATCATTTGAATTTAAGAAGTAACTTATCAGTTTAAAAATACCTTGCTAGAATTTTTATTAAAATTTAATTATGTTTACCATATTAATTTAAGAAGTAAATTGTTCCTTTATATTAGTAGCAATATTTACATTTTCCACCTAAAAATTTTTTATCTTAGTCTCTTTTGGGCATCCCTCTGAGAAATGTTAGTGTACATATATATTCACACATACTTGCATGTGTATGTATGTGTCTATGCATACATATATACAAGCACATGTACATAACATATATACATACACTATCTTTTTTTGACTGTTCTCATTCTAGGTCTATATTCATTGTCTTGCTTTTATAAGTGAAATATTTCTTCTTTTAGATTACCTAACTGGTTTTGATTATCTAATTAAATTCATTGATTTTATATACTAAATCTTTACATAGTCATCTCCTAATCTTTTACTTATAATAGTTTCCAATTTATTCTTTTAAGGTTATCAAAATGAATGCAATAAATACCTCTGAGATATTTGTGAATGACCCTCAAGTGTGTGAAAGGAAATGTTTCCAGGGTACTTTGATAAAATAGCGATAGATGGGTATTTTCACAGTGTGTTAATATTGGAATAGATGGGACTTTCAGAGCTGTGGGGAAAAAAGAGTATTACACTTTAGAACTATAGGTACAAGTAAGATAAGGATATCTACCACCATCTCTATTATTTAACATTGTAATGGTGCCAATGCAATTAGTTAAGAAAAGAAAGGAGTAGGTATAAAGGTAGAATGTAAAAGGGATAAATGTTAGAGGAGTACAAGAGTTTGAGTGTTTACCCATAAACATAGTAAAATTTCAGGATCTACAGATCACATTATTTTTCTCTTTTGATATATCACTTTTAAAAGTTTGGTAGAAAGCCAGCCATGGTGGCTCATGCCTGTAATCCTAGCACTCTTGGAGGCAGAGGCAGGTGGATTGCTTGAGCTAGGAGTTCAAGACCAGCCTGAGTCAAAGCCAGAGCCTGTCTCTAAAAATAGCCAGATGTTGTTTCCAGGAAGTTGAGGCGAAAGAATAGCTTGAGCCCAAGAGTTTTGAGGTTGCTGTGAGCTGCAATGCTATCGCACTCCACCCAGGGTGAATCAGACTCTGTCTCAATAAAAAAAGATTTTTTTTTTTGATAGAATGTCTTTTTAGCAATACCCACTCTGGAAGTCTAGAGGCTTTGGGGAATAGGTCAGAGGACTTTGGATGAGTTTTTTCTTTTGTTGTTGTTGTTGTTTTTTGAGATAGAGTCTCACTATGTTGCCCTCAGTAGACTGGTGTGGCATCACAACTCACAGCAACCTTAAACTCTTGGGCTTAAGCGATTCTCTTGCCTCAGCCTCCCGAGGAGCTGGGACTACAGGTGCCCACCACAATGCCCGACTATTTTTGTTGCAGTTGTCATTGTTGTTTTGCTGGATTCGAACCTGCCACCCTCGGTGTATGTGGCTGATGCTGTACACACTGTGCTATGGGCACAGAGCCTGGATAAGTATTTTTGATCCTCTGAAACTTTATTTTTACTGTAGCAACTATCCTATCTGGGTTACATAACTTTCCTTGAATTAGTTCTGAGATATTTGTGAATGATCCTCAAGTGTGTGAAAGGAAATGTTTCCAGGGTGCAGACAGTTATTTGTACTTTGTGTGAAAGGAAATGTTTCCAGGGTACAGACAGTTATTTGTACTTTGTGTGAAAGGAAATGTTTCCAGGGTACAGACAGTTATTTGTACTTTCTGACTATGTTATTTAGCTCATGCATAGACAGTGACCTGGCAGGTGAAATAAATTTCCTACTACTACTGTATTTCTTTCTTCCATTGTATTATTAGCATACCTTAAAAAAAAAAACTGTTGTTTTTCTTCCTTCAAATGTTAAATAATTTTTTCACAGATTTTGTTTCACTTGTAACATGGAATTATTCTCTCTACCACATTTGAAGATGCAGGTGTTGGAAGAACCACCATTTTATAATTTTATAATTGTTCTATGTTCATAGAATGTTTTATAATTGTTTTATGATGTTCTTTTTTAAGTGTCTATCATGAGTCTATCATGGATTATTCCAAAGGGAAAGAGTGATTTCAATTATAAAAAAAGAAAATTCATTATTTTTTCTAGACGTCCTAGTAATTCAGGTAACTACTTTTACAAATAGTTCATTCTTCATATTCAACATGTGTCCACTGACTGTTCCCTCTCAACCCACTCAGACAGGATCAAGTTCTGCCAACAACCTAGTTGATTGGTACCTATGTATAACACATAGGTAGCTAATTATGAGATTATGAGTTAATCCTAATGAACAGAATTACACACCAAGGAATTATTTGTTGCTAACAACCCACATTCCATGTTAAACATAAATATATTCGATTAATTTTTATTTTAAAATTAATTTTAATTTTTTATTGATTTCCTGAGATGTTATATGCATTTCCCTTAGCTTGGCCCAGAAATTACGGCAGTTAACTTCCTAGGTATGCTTCTTATAATCACATGACTGATGTTCTATGCCCTATTTCTCTATACTGAGCCTTTTCGTTTGGTGTTAAATCCTCCTGGACTTTTAGGAATGGAAAATCACCACCCTTGGTCAGCTTCCTACCACCTCCCTACAATTGCCACATTATGTGAAATCTTTCTTATCTCACATAGATGGGCTGTTACCTTCTTTTCTTCAATGCCATTGTCTCCTTGTCTCTACATAGATCAGCAGCCAGCAGAAATACTTGTGACAAAAATGTTGAAAGCCCAACTGCACAAAATTTCTGTTGCATTTAATTGTGACTGTATTTTTAAAAATCTAGAATCCCTTTTCTGTCCTAGTCAGCCTTTCCATCAAGCTGTTTGTCAATCTATTTTCAGTTTATAATTAACAGTACTTCTTGTGAAAATTTCTTTACATAAATATTTTCTTTCCTAATTTTGTGCCAGAGTTTTCTCCTTATTTCTTTTCTAAACCCCATTTCTCAAATGGAAAATCCCATTCTAGTGTGGCACAATAAAGACAATTCAACAGATGCTGCACCCATCACTCGATGTCTTCTGTTTTTACACAAGAATAGAAAAATTGACTGAGCAAGTAAGTTTCTGTTGGTTCTCACTTAATGCCAGTACCATCAATGCCTTCCTCAACCATTGCTTGCGATCCAGCCACCTCGCTGTAAGCAGCTGTTAGAAAAAAACTAACTTATCTCATTCCACCTGCTACTTTTATTTACATCCTTTACCTGGTCAAACTGTACAATAACTATTCTGTTCTTTCACAGTGTAAATGTCTAAAAATATTGTCACTGGATTTCTTTTTTATGTTGTAGGGTATTTTTTTTTTTTTTAACCTTTGGTATTCTACAATAATTCCCCATAGGGTCTTTTTCCAGACAGTAGACTTTTCTGAAATAGAAAATACAAATCCTGAGGAGAAATAATTCCTGGTTCAGAATTTTCCCCACATTAAACTTGTGCAAAAGCTTCATAATAATATTTATAATTCTGTATATACTCAGTATTTATATTTTTATAGTAAAGATTCTTTTTCAGTTTAATGGTATGTATGAGAGCAACTAAGCATCTGGATAAACACAAATTCAACTTAGCAGGTGTTTTCTTGGCCAAGTCACTAAACATCTACATGATTACATGAATTATTTCACATCACTCAACACATTTACTCAGCTGCTATTCCTTGCCTTGCACTTTATAGTTGGGCACTTGGGGAACAGGAAGGAGCTGTAAGATTACTGCCCCACAAGTGCCCAGGCTCTTAGTCAGGGATACATAAATGACTGAGTTGCAGACAACCAGAGATTAACATTTACTTGTTTAGATATTTATATAAGGAAGATTCTCATCCCAAGGAAGTAAAAACTATGATTTAGTTGGCCAAAGACTATCATTCACCAGTTTTAGGCCTAGTGTGTCGTTCAATACGAAAAAATGAGATGTAGTATAAAATGCCACTCTTCTTTGTCACTAGCACAATACTGTTTGAATAATCAATGTTCTACAAACATCGATGAATGAAAAAATGATCAAATGAATGTTATTATAATTTAGATATCATTGTTCTACCCATGTCCTAAAAGAATCTACAAAATTGTCATTCACAAAAACTGTTTCAAATATATGAATTAAAGTTTTACCTTCATCATTGTTTTGAACCATTCAATTAAGAACAATAAAAATGATCCCTAATTTAAATACTTTATATAATCAGATGATTCACGTTCAAAATAATGTGCTTGTTTTATAACCAGCTTAGTGACTTTAATTTAATAAAATTACTCTTAAACTAGGCCTGAAAGTTCAATAAAAATTACTTTCAGATAGAAATACAGAAAAAGAAGTCTCTTAAGAACTCTGTCAATTTTTAATGTGTAAACGTATAGGAATTCCAACTTTTGGAGAATTTATCTATCCTTGCTAAAGCCAAGAATGTCGGGAGAAAAATCTGGGTATGCACTTTAAACTTTTCAACTATGAAATGTAAGTCATTTGCATGATAAGAGTGTTCACTTATTTGTGGACCTTAAATCTCTTAAGGATTTATTATATTAGTGGTGTTTATAAGAATTAACACAGCATCTTTCTAACACAATACGTGTATAAATAAATCTTGCAGAGTGGACGAGATTTTAGCTGCACTCTACCTAAAGGCAGGGCTAAGACTGGTTTGTTAGATTGTAAAGGAGAATCACTGGGTTTTGGAAGCAAACCTTATACACAAAAGGAAGCCATGATGCTAATGGAATAAATTGTGTTTTATTGCCATAGCACTTGGCTGGAGCTATTGAGCAGGAAGACTCAGCCTTTTTTTTGTTGTTGTTTTTGTTAAAAGGAGATTTCTAATTAAAAAGTAATAGAATGTAACATAAAACCTGAAATATTTCCAGACTGTGACTGGATAATTAATTGAAGAAATGACATTAAGAAGATTCCTTCTAGTGGGTCAGATATCGGACTTCTTGGGTGATCTCCAAGCACCTGTGGTAGTTAGATAGCCCTCCCCTTTCATTGGAGTCACATTTGTACCCTTGAAAACATTTTAATTTAGACAATATCACTTAATTTTTCAGGGGATAAAGGATCAACACAGTCAGAAAAATTGGGTGCCTTCAGAATTAGAAAAGTTGCTCTTGGTTACAGATTGTACTTTTTATCTAGAAAACAGCCTTCAAATGTACACAATTAAGATGCTTCAAAAAATACCTGTTTACATTATTGAAAAGAAAATCCAAATTACATGCTGCATTGATAATGACATCTTAGTGGGGCTCAATGGTTCACACCTATATTCTCAGCAACTGAGATGCTGAGGCAGGAGGATTGCTTGAACCTAGGAGTTGGAGGCTGCAGTAAGCTATGATTTGCCATTGCACTCCAGCCTGGGTGGCAGAGCAAGACCCCATCTCTATAAAGAAAAAAGTGGCATCTTCAATATGAGTCAATTCAACAGTAATTTAACATATACTTATTTTTAAAATAGAACAAAAATAACCACCCATCAGGGAATTTTTATTCAGTTGGAGAGTCAACAAAAATCTAAAAAAATAAGTAGTACGTTGCATAACGTGTTAATGCATGTGCTATGGAAAAAATAAAATAGAGCAGGTTCACGAGGATTGTGAGTGCCAGGGAGTGAGTTGCAATTTCAAATGAAATCTCAAAATAGGTCTCATTGAAAGAACAACATTCAAATAAAAACTTGCAAAGGAGAGAGTTAACGATGCAAATATCTTGTAGAGAATGTTCCAGGCAGAGGCAAAAGCCAATGCAAAGGTCCTAGGGCAGAAGCTTCCTGGCTAGTTCCAGGACGCAAGACCAGTGTTGGCAGAGCTAATGAAGCAAAATGGAAGGCCGGTACTGGAATGTGGTAAATTCAGAGATGCAGCCAGAAACAGGCCTTGTGAGCCGTTGAAAGAACCACTGATTTTACTCTAACGATGAAAGCAAACCATTGTGACTTTTTGAGAAAGGGAATCCCTTCATCTCACTTGCTTTTTAAAGGGTTTGGCTGGCTGCTGTGTGTAGAACCAGCTCCTTAAAATATCCATTATTGTACATGGCTAATAACTAAATCCAAAATCCAATACCAAGCCCTTAGTCTACTTGATTTTTTCACATCACTAATCACATTTAAACATTGTCTGGAGCCTGGAAGGACCCATATGGCAAACTGATGCACAGGTATTAAAGGCACTATTTACAAGATGTGGGCACGGGTAAATGAAACTACCAGTCACAATATCACCCAAGGTGAGAAATAGCAGGGAGGTCCTACCACTCCCAGGTCTGAAGGGCAAGATGAATGGTGGTTAGCAGGACCCAGAAATAAGTTCTGTAGAATAGGAGACACGGAGCAAAACTTTTGTTGCCAAAGTATAAATTTGTTTCAGTGCTATTGATCTGTTACAGAACAATTTGGGTGTAACCAAATTCGATGTTTGCTTATGCACAATTTCATCTGTGAGGAATACTAGGGGAACAGAGAAAACTGCATAGTTGAACCACACTTGGTAGGAACACACAGCACACGTACATTCACATCAAAGACCTACCGGCAACCTCAGCTCACCGTGCCTGCTATAGGCCCATCCATTCACATCTGCTGTCACACGTCTTCTGATTTGAGATAACCTGCTTTCTATCACTTCACGGTAACTCACAGCCTATCATCTTCCCAATGCCCACAAGCACACTTCAGGTTTTTTCCCAGGGTAAAGTGCCATGTTTATTGTAGTATTTTTATGTGTTTTTAACCACTTGCCATGCATAAAGCTGTGTTGGCTAAGTTACCTAGCTAGTGTTGGCTAGGTTACCATCTTTGAGTGTGCGTGCACGTCACTGACAGAGTTTCTGAGTGTGTGCCTCTAAAACCATTTTCTCATTCCTCTGCGGTTTTGCCTGCAAGGTTTTGCACACTGTAGCGATTTTCAGAAACTCACATGTCTGTGTCCTGTTATAGTAAAACTGATTGTAAACACCCAGACCTCCGTCACATCCCTCTTCCAGTTACAGCTGATGAATCTTATGTGATAACTAAAATCTGCAGCAAATGAGGCAAAGAATCCCACTGTCACGGTCCATCCAGGAAGACCTCCCGGGCATGCTGCAAGATGCAGAACGGCGGAGAGTAGACGTGAAAAGCCAGTCCGATAGCAGGCAGCACAGAAACGGGTTTCAGCTTAAAAAATCCTCTCCTCGGACAGCCTTGCTGTGCACAACGTGGTCCAGGGCTCCACAGCGTTTGCGTCTTGGGAGGGCGGGTTAGACATGCCGCACGTTGCGCCTTCACAGCGCTGCGAGATCCTTTCACCTTCCGCAGAACAGACGTCTCCACCAAGGAAGCGTGGCCCTCGGAGGCCGCGGCCTCCAGCGTCTCCCGCCTCTGCTCCCGCTGCGGCGTCTCCCCTTGCTGCCTCTTCTCTTCTAACTCTGCACTAGTTTCAGAGTTTTCACGGACCACAACTGACTGTAAGGGGAGGAAACTCCAAAAGTGGATGAACTTTGGTTTCAAAGACATCGTTTTCCTCTTAGTAGCTAGCCCCAAGAAGGTTACACAGAAGTAGAATAACATCTGTCCCCAGCACCAGCTCACAGTCCGTGAAGTCAAGCTTAACTAACTTATGCTGACGCAAATGCCAAATATTGTCTATCAGCTTGCAAGAAAAATAAAATGAGCTGCCTAAGCCATTATAATTGTGAATTAATAGTTGTTAATATCGATTTTTTAACTTGATAAACTAGCCATACCTAAGAAACTTAGCGGATTACAAATTCCGCGCTGATTCAATTTTGTGACTTTACCTTCACACCTAACTTGCCACACTTTCCAATTGAAAATAGTGTAATCTTTACATTCTCTTTTCTCCATCTACTCGTCCAGAAGACTCTCCCAGTCACTATTTTCAAGTCTCTAGAATTGTCTTTGACTCATTTCTTTTCCTTGATCTCATTTTTGAAAGTGAAATTAATCACGGAATCTTAACAATTCTTTTTTCTGAATGCTCCATACTTTTTTAATCCTTTCCATTCCCATTTCTGATTTTCTAGGTAACATGCTGAAGGAGCTAAGGAGAGTTGACCCCCAAATATGAGTTCCTGGTTTAAAGAATACTTTGAATTGAAGACCATGCTTGGCCAAGAAACACTGGAGTGAGCTTCCCCCATCTGCTACATTGGACTGGCCTGCTCAGAGGATCAAAGGGGAAAACTGACCCCCTTCCCTTTCCTGTTATCTCAAAATATTTCAGGAATGAGGGTCAGGAGGGTAGGTGGACCTAGTCCAAATCTTCTGGGTCATAAACCCCTGTCTCCCAGGTTAATCTACTAGTCAGTCTTTCTCCCCATTCATTCGTCCTCCCCAGCAACCATTAGTCACCCTATGCTCCCCAATTTCCCCCTTTCCCTTCTAATAGGACTCTATAAAGATATCTGAACTCCTTTGGAAAAGTGGGTTCCCTATGATTTCTCACTGTGTGGATGGTAAGTAAATCCTTTCTCTTACTGATCTGCCTCAACTGTCAGTTGATCTTTCAGTGAACTTTTGGGGAAAGGGCAAGTTTTCCCTTACCACTTCAATCCCTATTACCACTCACTTTGGGACACACAAATAACCTCCTACGTGGTTTCAATGTATTATTCTAAATGTATTATTTCCTCACATCAGTTAGTTCCATCTCAGTCTCCAGGAGATCATCACTGCCTCTATAGCAAATTAAAACACATGATAGTCCCCAGCTGAAAATTCAAAATTCCTGATAACTTGGTCCCAAATTGCACTCTGACTTGAGCTGCACGTGGGTATGATGTCCTTAATAGCTCCATCTCCACCCACAGATGAGGCCACAGGCCTCTGCAGCTGACCACGTATGACAACCCTTTGGAAAACTCCTCAACCTCTGCCTGTTCTATGCTCATCTGAATTTGTTACCTTTATCCTGCTGTCCTTAAAGGCATCACTTTTACTTCAGACCTGGTTTTCTGCGCTGAGCAGTTTGTTTCCACTTGTTTTTGCCTTTGGAGTTATTTTTGAGATGTCCCTTACTCTGGGCATCACAGCCACAGGTCATCTCTTCCCCCTGCAGGCACCCTCACCAACCTCAGCCTATATCAGTGCACCAGGACCCCTTTTTGGATTGAGAAAAGGATATAGAAGCCTTATCTCTAGATGTTTCTAATTCTCTATTTCTCCAACCAAACCAGTTTCTTGAATAGACTTTGCCCCCACTTTATACTCTATGTGCTGAGCCAGCTTCCCTTCCTCTCTGCACACTTTATACACACTTTCCAGGAACCAGTTGCTTTACTTTCTCCTTAGGGACAGAATTTTGCACCACTTCAGCTACATCCATTATCCCTCCTTTCTTTGCCTCAGGCTCTTTTTGTTTTTTATATCAGTCTTTTTCTTTTCAGTTAAAATTCCTCTTGCTGAATGACATTGGGTGAACCTTTCTTGAATTAACTCATGTGATGCCTTAGCTCCCTTTCAAAGCCAAGGTCAAGGTCTAATTTTCTTTACATGCCTTAGACTTTAGCTTGTGCTCAATAATATTTGTTGATTGGCTCCATAATAATTCCTCTCATTTGTTTAATAGCAAAAGATAACATTTGGTAGATCCTGGACACCAAATTCAAATACTACATTCATTCAAATACTACAAATAGTAGTATTTGACAGATTAACAATACTTTTAAAAGTCACTCTTAAAGATCCAAATTCAAGTCCACTAACCATTAAATTTCAATCCCACTGCAATTTCCTTTTCCTGTCCATATCCATTCTCAGTTACATTGTCTCCATAATGCTATTTTTAACTTAACTAAACAGCTTAAAACAGACTCATTAATTAAATTGACATCAAAAAATTATTAAGGCTGCTTTTTGGTGTAACACTTTCTGTGTTAAATGTATTAAATGTGTCAATCGCTTGTCTGCTTTAGTGAATTGTTCATAACTTTTTCCCACTATATTATTTAGACATACAAGTAGATGTATATATATTTTATATGCATATATAGATAATTATATACGGTGTGTAAATAAAAAACCAATTGCTTCTGATAAGTTATGGTAAGTTTTAATATAAGAAATGTTACAAATGAGTTTACAGCTTTAAAATTTAATAAACTTAGAATGAGCCTATAAATTTATATGAGTGATTAAAAAGAATGCAAAGGGAATGCCATTACTATCCTCACCAATGGTTTAGAGTTTAGAAGGTTGAACATGCAGGGAGACTTTAAAAATCACTGAGAAAAAATGCATTTTACATGTAGAAAGTGAAACCTGTAAAAACATTTTTGACATCTCTAATAAAGAAAAAAAGAAATGAATGAGATGGACATGGTTTTTCAGTTATTAAATTAAAAAGAACTTTAAAATATGGTACATTCAAGACTGGTAAGAATATCTTCAATAGAGTGACAAAGACTTTCTCCTTGACCAAACTTTCTGGGCCCCTATGTTTGACAGACATGCATAGCATAGTTTTAACAAGAATCCTGCTAAATCAGTTTATAGAGAATCTCCTCTAGCCTTACTATTTCAATATGCAAATGTATTATTCGCCTCCCTTGATAATCTGACCATCACTCAGCAGGAATCCTGGTAGATCAGTTTATTAGTCTGGATCCGCCCGAGAACAGAAACAATAGAAGGTAGGTAGATAGATAGATAGATAGATAGATAGATAGATAGATAGATAGATAGACAGATAGATAGATAGATAGACAGATAGATAGATCTGGAAAGTCCAAGATCTGCAGTTGACAAGTTGAAGACCTGGGAGACCCAATGATTTAATTCCACTCTGAATCCAAAGGCCTGAAACTCAAGAGAGTCAATGGTGTAAAGTTCCAGTCCAACTCCAAATCCAAAGTCAAGAGAAGACTGACATTCCATTTTAAAGATAGTCAGCCTGAAAAAAAATATTGTTTCTCACCCTAATTTTTTTTTTATTAAATCATAGCTATGTACATCAATGCAATTGTTGGGTACAATGTGCTGGTTTTATATACAATTTGAAATATTTTCATCTAACTGGTTAACATAGCCTTCATGGTATTTTCTTAGTTATTATGTTAAGACATTTATATTCTACATTCACTAAGTATAGAACACCCAAATTTTTATTCCATTCAGACCTTCAACAGATTATATGAGGCTCACTCTGCTGGGGAGGGCATTTTTCATTACTAGCCTGCCATTTAAATCTCAATGTCATCCATAAAATCCTACAGAGACACACACCCTCTGGCCCAGTCAATCCCACACATACAATTAACCATCACGGTCAGTCTAGCAAGAATTGCCCTACCCTTGATGTTTTCTCTTAGTACTTTTCCACCCACCAGCTGCTGCTGGCTACAGATCTCAGCCCAATCTGGCTGTGTTGGGAGTCAAGCCTCTTTGCCCTCCTGTTGTCACAGTTTCAACATCTATTGCAATATTCCTAAATGAAGTCGGCCTTAATTCTTAAACAAGTGTCAGGATATTTTTTTCTTTAACAAATGTAAAATTTAACTTTATAGTAGTAATTCAAAGAAAAGCACAAATTTAAAGGAAATACTAGTCTGTTTGTCAAATAAGCAAATATTTTAAAATATCATAACATTCAATTCAGTAAGATATATACTCACATAAACTTTGGGTAAGACCCTAACTTAGAATTTAATTTGTCAAAATATGTCAAAAGACTAAATTATATTTAAAATATGAAAATTGTTGGTTTCAATTCTACAAATCTTCCCTAAAAAATAATGGGGGATGAAGTCAGAGAGAGATGTTTGACCTACAAGGCAGGAAGGTGATTAAATAAATTTTGCACATTTGGCGTCACACAGCTCACAGCAACCTCCAACTCCTGGGCTTAAGTGATTCTCTTGCCTCAGCCTCCCAAGTAGCTGGGACTACAGGCGCCCGCCACAACACCCGGCTATTTTTTGGTTGCAGTTTGGCTGGGGCTGGGTTTGAACCCGCCACCCTCGGTATATGGGGCCGGCGCCCTGCTCACTGAGCCACCTTTAAAGGATTACAGAACCATTTAAAAAATGGGTGCAATTAATTTAATAAGAAGTGAAAAGGCAAGAAACAAAAGAGGAGGTCCAGGGTAATCCAAATTATTTGATAAATTATGCATCATTTCATTATATCCCTAAAATATGTAAATACATATTTATGTATATGTACATATTTACATGAAAAAATATTTTTCTTTAGGCAGAGTGAATTTTATTTTCTTTAAAATCTACAATAATTTTAAGAAAATAAACATTAATAGTTTATAACAAAGCATTTTGCAATTGATTTTATTTAATTAAAAAAATCTTGCATAGCATTTACAATAGGCTAGACATTGTTCAAACTTCACAAATATTAACTCATTTCATTCTCATAACAATGACATGAGCTAAGTATTATTATAACACCTACTTTACAGATGGGGAAATTAGGAACAGCTTGTTCATGGCAAAAACAGGATTCACACGGATGCTGTTTGCCTCCCGTTTGGGCTTTTATCCTGCTGCCTTACATCCTGCTGCAGAATATGAAAGAATAAAATAATATTATTGGATATTTTGTGCATGAATATAAATTTAAAATATTCCTCTTTCTATATATAAGATTATTTTTCTATATATGAAGCACCACATATCAGAATATATAAACTTGACACTCAGGACAGACCCCAAAACTTGCCTTCAATTAACTTAGAGAATCGTGTATTTTCTAGTACACTTCTCCTGAATTTTATTTATACTTTCTGTGAAATTTTATTTTTATTTTAAATGTTGTTTTACCAACAGAACCTCTTCTCCTATATGAATTTGAGTACATTTTAATAATGGTTCATCCATTAAATTTAATTTTTATGTTTACCAAAGTGGTAACATGTACATAATTAGAAAAGTTAAAATCTAGGAACATTTTAAATGTTTATATTTAAGTATTCCCTTACCTAACCATTGATTTCCATCTCTAAGAGGCAGCTATTTTCAAATGATTTTAACTACTTCTTTTGGAATTTACCTCATTTAACCTGACTATTCTTTCTTTTTTGGTTTTAGGTATTACCTATTGATTTATACAGATGAATAAAGTCTGCTGCTAAATGGACAGACTTGAGGCCTGGCAGGATTTGTTCTAAGGTAATATGGAAGTTGGCAGTATTATTGGGGGGACCACTATAAATGGCATCTACAGTATTTTTACTCTTTTATTTTGTTTATTCAAGGAAAATCCTCTAATCTCTAATGGAGGTGAGGTAAATGAGGAGTGGAATGAGATTAATAGCATAAGTGGCCACTAAAAGAATGGCAGTTGGAAAGTTTCATTGTTTACAAAGCAGAGTCTTCCATTTTCAGTAGAGCACCAATTTGTCATCCGGCCTAATGTCAAAGAGTCCAGACTCCCTCCCTATCAACCTCTTTGAAGTGTAAACCTCCAGTTCACTGCCAGTGATGAAGACGTCACCTAGATATGTTGGGAACCTGAGTGTCTTGGAAAATGAAAGAAAGAAAGAAGGTCCCATCACATTGGGAAGAAAACTAAACTAATTATCAAAGTGGTTTTCTAACCAATCTATAGCAGATTTGAATCTATTATAGATCTGAATCTATTACAGATCTTATCACTTCCCCTCTCTCTTCCCTTCCCACTTCATCCCTCACCCCCTTCCTTCCCCCCTTAGTTGCCCTCCCTATGAGGATATAAACTTGTGGGTTCTTATTATAACTCACTGCATCCACAGTACCTAGAATAATGTGTGCTCTCATTGCACAGATGCCAGTTTCCCGCCCTATCCCGCTTGACTAGAAAAAATGAACTCCAACTTCGTCACCCTGTGTCTGTGCCTGTGGGAGTGGTCTGTGCTGGGTGGGCGTCTTTGCTGGGTGGGGGGGTCTGTGCCTGTGGGAGTGGTCTGCGCTGGGTGGGTGGTCTCCACTGGGTGGGGGGTCTGTGCCTGTGGGAGTGGTCTGTGCTGGGTGGGTGGTCTCCACTGGGTGGAGGGTCTGTGCAGGGTGGGTGGTCTCCATCTTCCCTCAGCCTGGGTTTGTCAAACAAGGTCCTGGCTTGACCTGCTCAGTTCTTGACCCTTCCCAGGCCTCTAAGGAATTTCTGCAATAACCAAATGAGTTTTTTTGTTGTTTGTTTGTTTGGATTTCAACACTGAAGAATTAGAAGAAACAGTCAAGCCATAGTATATGTTATGTTTGCTGGTAAATTGTAGAAGAAAACACAGTGAGAATAAGAGAGGAACCATGTTCTTTTGCAGTGATAGTAAAGATGGAGAATGAGGGGAAATTGAGTTTAGGAGAATTAGTGAGGGAGAATCTGTATTTAGGGTGAGAAGGAAAGAAACAGATAAAATGTCATTAGTGAAGGAAAGAGTCCTTAAGTTGACTTTGAATATAACCAATATTTACCAGGTACAGTGAGCAACTTAGTAAACCTCACTTATTCCCCATAATGACCCTCAAGGAGCTAACCCAGAAAGGAGGGGTTTTAGAGAATAGCCAATTTTTATATGCTTTTCCATAAAACATGGCTCCCTTTCCTACATTTGTCTGGATCAATGAAGAAACAATGAAATTCTTGTTTTATTTGTGTGTCTCTGAAAAAGAAGTCATTCTGAGGTTGACTTGTGGGTTACAGTTTCAAAAAATAACATTCATAATTATACATAGATTTCTCATTGTTTAGTATCAGCTACGAATACAACAGACTTTCTCTTTGGTATTCAACATGGGAAATTCCTTTGCTATATAGGTGTGAAATGTCTAATCTTAAAAACCTCTAAAGACAAAAGCATCCACAAAACTGTATCAAGAAAATTCTATCCAGGAAGGCTATGTTAACCAGTGTGATGAAAGTGTGTCAAATGGTCTGTGAAGCTAGTGAATGATGCTCCATGATCATATCAATGCACACAGCTATGATTTAATAAAAAAAAAGAAAGAAAATTCTAATAATTAAGCCTTAGTCATTCTCTAATTGGCACACAAATTAAAGCAATCAGAATGCTTCTTTCCCAATCACTTGGGAATATATTTATTAAACCTAGAAGAAATACCCCATATTTTAAAAAGAAACCACACATGGTATTTATATTTTATTTCAAATTATGAATTTTGAAAAATCTGTATTGGAATTAAATTCATTTTTATTTAACTTCTTTTTTATTATATTATGTGTAGCTCCTGAAGATAAACTTTACTTTGTTAATCATAATTATTTTGTTTTAAAAATATTGTGCTTTGATAACAGTATGGGTAAGTGGGTTTGAATTCTGTAAACAAACAGATTTATACTCATTTCAGAGAGCCAGAAAAATATACCCTTAAAAAAAAAAAAAATCCTTGTATGCTTGTCTAGTGAGGGGTCCTTTGTGCTCTAGCTACCCACAGGTTGTCTTGCTTACAAGCTTTATTTTCATTCTTTTCTTTAATTGAGGGCGTAAAAAAGCCCTAGGAATTTTCAGGGGACACCTATATTTTGGCCCATATGTTATCTCATTATGTTTGCTTTTAAGTATGTTTAATTTTCCTTTTCATTCCAAAGGCAAACTTCTATCTCCTTTGATCTTTGAAATCATGTTTCTGAACAATTTTAATTCATATAAACATAAAAATGACTCCATTTATTGCACCATTTTCAGGTTATTGAGTATCTTTCTACCAGTTGTCTTTTCAAAATAATAACAAAAACAAAACCACAGATTTGCATAACACTCACAGTTTCAAATCACACCCTGTCGCATTTTCTCCTTCCAAAGCTTTATGAGGTATGGAAGCTGGTATTATTTTCCACACATTACAGATAATGAAACTCAGGTACAGAGTTGAACGTACTTGCCCAAGGCATATATCTAATAAATGACAAACCAGAACTGCAACCCAGGATTTCTCTATTCTGCTCTGCAAAATAATGAGTCATGTTTGTTTTTTCAAGCCTTAATTTCTATTGTAACAGAGCATTACTATTAGATTGGCCCAAATATTTATCCCTTTTTACGATGATTAACAGTACATTCTAACTGTGAGCCAAACTCTGGATTGAGGGTTGCCTCAATTTTTTTGCTTGTAAAAGGAAGATAATAATAAAATCTAAGTTGTTCCAAGATTATGAGAATGCAACAAGTGAACACAAGGAATAGAGCCTCCCACGTGAACCAGCTTTTATTAAAATTCAGCTCTGTCATACTAGCTGTGCAAGTCTGGGCAAGTGACTTCGGCTCCCTGAACTATAAAATGGGAATAATCCAGCTTGCAAGCTCTTGAGGGAACTAACTGCACATGCAAAGCTACAGGACAGTTCACACACTAGGGAGGTAGCTGCCGCTGCTGCTGCTACCATTGTTTTCCTGGGGATAAACCCCTGTCATTGTCATCACTTGCTTTATTTTACTTTGCTTGTTATTAAATTGTGTGATTTGGGATTTCACTCCATAAATCACTTAATTGATCAATATACTTTGGATACTTAAATATAGTAGTCCAACTAGATATTAAAGCATTTAATTTTTCACCCACTTTTTCCCCAACTTGCCTGTTGGATATGGTGAGATATTTTTCACAGGCTTTAATAAAAATAAACCAAGCTGTCAGACTTTTCCACTGGATTCCCACAGCACTTGGTTTGTGCCTCTGTAATAGCATTTTCTTATGATAAGTTTCTCTTTTTACTTCTATCACCTTAATAGTAAATAAGAGGAAGCTGTGGCACTGTGGGTCCAGCCAGCAGTGTCCCCCAAAATGGGATTCTGCCTAGAATTTCGAGACTTTGTGCCCCTGCTGGCAGCTCAGAGAAAAGGCCAGTCACCTGGCAGCCTGTTACATGGTTACACAGCCTACTGTCTGCAGGTGGCTGACCTAATCCAAATGGTATAAAGAGAAATATTTGGCAGAGACCAAGATCTTAATCTAAGTTGGTCAAGAACTGATGGATGAGAAACTGACGGAACATGAACTGATGAATGAGAAAATTCAAAGTTTATGAAAAGAAGGTGAGGCTGGAGCTTTCTCTGAGATAAAATTCAGGCTGTATCTAATCAGACTTTGTAGCTGGCTACTGGAGGCAGTTATGAGAGACAAAGGAAAGAACAGCCCCACATCCACTCATTCCCGGGTGGGGATGGAGGGCTGCCTCTGTACCACGGTAAATCTTTTTGCTCCAGGGTATTAACATGATTCTTCCATTGGGGGAAACCTGAAAGTCTCCTTTTGTGTATTAGTGGGAAAAGGGCACACCTTCTTCAAGTAGTCTTAACATACTCCAATAAAGAAAACCTATAATTGGGCTAAAATCTTCATGGTCGATAGGTTTTTTCCATGTGCATTGTGATGCTGTAACTGTTTTCTTTTTCACTTTGAGTTACAAATTTCCATTCACAAATCTCTTCTCAAAGATTTCCTCTCCTCCCATACCTAGCTTACCTCTGCCAACCTATCCAAAATTTTAATAAAAGAATGTTTGCAAAAGGCTTCCTTTGGGCTTTTCCTGCAGCATGGAGATGAACTTGCATTCACTGCACACATCGCCAATGATCGTCCAAGGCAAAAACACACGCAGGGCACATGAGCTGCACATCACTGGGCAGACGCCATCATGCTCAGATTTCATGGGTCTCAAGAGTAATTCTTTAGCTCCCCTGATATATTTCTTCATAAAAAATTGCTGCAGGAATTGACTCTTTGCAGTTCCAGTTCTTATTCCCAGAGAAAAAAACTACTTATTATTTACTTAAGACCTGTCCTCTCTTACTTATTAACCTGCAAACCTGCTATAGGAGGCCAGCTTCAGACAGTTTCAAGCATATCTCTACTAGCTTTACCCTCAGAGGACACACCATGGTGTGCAGCACAGAACCACCCAGGCCCCCTCTCTTTCTGGCATTTGATCTGAAGAGTCATATACAGCCCTGCTTTCCTGCCTTGATAACATGTTGTTTCTCCTTCATTATATGGAATTGGGGACTAGAAAAGATTGTTGGTAAAGGAATAAATAGGTTATAGTTTGGGTGAGGGGTTGCAAAAGAGAAATGGTATGATTCAAACACCTTGTATGCATTGAAGCATGAGGTTGAGAGAGAATGGTCCTGAAAATAACCCCAGGGTTTTATGTTAGGGAGACTAAGAGGACGGAGACCACATGATGCTGAGTGTGTTTGAGTATTATTCTAGTCATCCCAGAGCCCTAAACCTCCTAACCTCAGCTGAGGAGTACAGTGATGTGTGAAGGAAGATACAGCAGTCTCAGCCATGGGGCATCCAAAATGAGCAGCTTAATCCAGGATAGTTTTCCTAAGAGTATTTAAAGTACTTTTTTGTTAATTTTATATTATGTCATACAACAGAAAAATCATACGAGCTATGGATTTATCAGCTGGTCTGCTGATTAATTGACATACAGATGGGTATAGACAGAGGTATAATCTACAATCTCTGACTCTAAGTGGTGCCATAAGGGAAATTCCCAGATCACTTAATTCTGAAGTCTTCTAATTCTCTCTGACCTTCCAATTTGTCTTATATACCTTGTACATCTTCTACTCCTAATGTATTGAGAGCAGTGTTAGTTACAGTTAGTAGTTTGAAGACTTTACCTTTCTTTGTTTCATTGCAGATTAATATCAGGGTACATACAATAAGGTTACATTGTTTGGTGGGATTGATGACTTTGTTTTAAAACTCAGAACACTTTCCCCTATTGTCTGAAATTTTTTTAAGTGACAAGCACTGGTATTTTCTTTCTTTATGGTCTTCAGTTATTCTTCTCTCCTCCTCTTACTCTCTTTCTCTTTCTGTTTGTCTTGATTCACTTTCTCCTGCTCTAACAGAATCCCCCATACTGGGCAATTAATAAAACACAGAAGTTTATTTGGTTCATAGTTCTGGAACTGAGAAGTCCAAAAGCATGGATGGCGCTGGCATCTGGCAAGTGTTGTCCCGTGGTGGAGGCAAGCAAATGAGACAGATGGAGATGCAAGGTCAAACTTCTTTACTTATCAGGAGCTCCTTCCCTCATAACAGCATTAGTCACCTCTTAAAGGCCCCACCTGCCTCTATCATTCCATTGGCAATCAAATTTCAACATGAGTTTTGCAGGGGACGCTCCAACCACAGCACCCTTTATTCTTACCCCTCATCTCCCACCACCAACCGCTTCGGCTCCTAAAGACAGCAGTGAGTTTTCAACCACAAATGTCCACTGAGAAAATCTCAGCATCACTATTTCCAAACTAGAAACTCTTGCTTTCCTTTTATGATCTTAAGGTACAAAGAAAGAAATGGTGCAAGTTTAGCTAAAACTATAATTAACTGAGTGCTGGAAAACAATTACTGCTTTACAAATATTACCCATAATGTGCTAACATAAATAAAGGAAAGGAACCACTTTCATATCTAAATAGTCTTCTTATAACTCAAAACTAATGCTGGCTGATGCTATTAGGTAGCTACTTACTAAGTGCTTGCTGTGTGTCAAGAATTGTGTTAAGCAAAATAAACCATTTTGCTTAATTCTCATGATGATGTATTGAGAGCAATGTTAGTAGTAGTATTGCTGAAGTTTCTAAAACGAGAAAATTTAGATTTCGGACAACTAAATAATTTTCCCAAAGTCAAAATGCTATTGACAATGTAAAATTGAAATTCATATCAGATTCACCTTAAAACATAGTTTTAACTTCTTATTCGTATGCCTCCAGATATTTTTAAGGAGATTTCAAAATATATTTAGAGGCAAAGATGAAACTCAAATTCTTGATCAAATGAAATAATAGACTTCTTTGGCAAACCCCAGGTTACAAATGGAGCACGTATCTACTCCTTGTCTTCTCAAAGATAGTGTTCAATGAAAATAATGAAAAAATTACTTTTTTAGGTCACATATTTAAAGCAAATTTCTATCTTCTCATTACTAACTAATTTTGTAAGTATATCTACAAGATATAGACATTTTATCCCATAACACTACTGTCATACCTAAGGAAATTAATAGTGACTTTAATATAGAATAACCAGCCCATACACAGATTTGTTTTGGAAATAGAAGGAAGAGTTCTACTCTAATATTTATAAGACCCAAGGCCAAAATGAGACTCACGTACCATAATTAAATATTTAAAATCTGTTCTTAAATATTTAACCATTAAACATCTAAACATTTGAAATCTAAAATCGTTAATAAGTTATTAGATAAATTACATTGACAAATTATATTATGTTGACAATTACTTTGACAAACATGCCTTCACATAATAACAAAGTTTGAAAAGTATGTGTACAAGTCATTTTATATACTTGAAAGTTTAAAACATAGCAAAATATAATTAAATTTAACTACCACTGAACATGTCTTGCTGTTTTTTAGATAGCTAGTAATGTTTTGAATGTTTTATAAAATAACAGATAAGCAGAATTCATATTACTGTATACTACAAACTAGAGTTTATTTTTCTTGATTTCACTTCTACAGAAAGACTGGTTTTTATTATTATGAACATGGCATAACATAGTTTGTGCTCTATTAATAGTAATAACTTAAATAATGTAAATAATGCAATTGTTTCCAAAAGTATACAGAATTTGAATATACTTGGACAAATGTTATTTGTCAAATTTTTTAATTAAAATTATTTCAATGAAACAATTGTCTGATTCCTTTTCTGAATGTATTTATGTTCCTTCATTCTTTACAAGGTTTTTGTTTCTAATCCTTATCTTAAACATTGTTATTGTTATTAAATTTTAAGTCTTTTTAATTTTGTGAAGGCAAAAAAAAGGAAACCTAATTAACACATGTATATGTAAAAATAAAAATAAAAAAATGAAAAATAAATAAAATTATTTCCGTATCTTCTAAAAAAGTTATTTTCTCAGAAAATATTCTAAATCAACTATTAAAATTATAAAATATATATTAAATTTAATGAATGTTAAAATTTAAGTCTATTAATTAAAGTCTGATATTTGCAATTAATTTTTTGAAAATTTAATTAAATCATTACTTTTTATTTTTATTTTATTTTTTTTAAATCATTACTTTTTAATAAAACTACAACTATTCTTAATTCTGGCACTAATGTTCATTTCATTACCAATGTAAGCAATTGGTATCATACTTCATCAAAATTCACTTAAATTACTTCTAGGTCCGCATATATACAAATTTCAAAGTAAGTATGAATGATTTCTTATTCATAAAATTTCTTAGCCATTATATGCACCTGTTACAAATTTCATATTATTTCATTAGTGTCTCCAGAACCATGAATTAGAACAGAAAAATAAGCAAAATAAAGGACTCTCACCACTACTGGGAAACAATATTTCGTTTACTGCAAAATCTATTATAGTCATGCTATCTGGAGGGAAGTATTTTTTCAAGTCAGCTAATGTGTCTTTTCTCTTGAGTGAGGCTACCTGGGAAAGGTGAGGTCTAGGAGAACAGAGATCTTCTCAAGGAGACCCTAAGGATATACCTGCAGGGTCCTCTCCATGGTGACTCAGCTCTGGGAAAGACCAAGCCAGATAGGGAGTGTGGCCATTTTGAATTCTTCTATGCCATTTGCTTTATTCCCTGAAAAAAAGCAATTCCTCTTATAAACATGGTGTTTGGGTGCTCTTTCTCTCCACAGGGCCTCATCTTCCTGCAACACTCTCAGAGAAGCACTTCTGCCCCCCAATTTTTCCTCTACTATAAAGTAACTTCAATTTCTGATGTTGATGAAGGCATAATCTCAAATCTTCACCAGCTTGGAGGATGTCTCCTGTGATGTCTATGGCATAAGACTACAGAGATGGGGGAGCTTCCCACACCTCAAAGACTGGGTTGGGGGAAGCTGGAGCGAGAAAGCATGGGGGTGGGCAAGAGGGCAGATAGTTGTCGACCATCTCAGAAAACAGGAAAGTTTGGGGTGAAAACAGCTTAGCTCAGGTGTAATTTTGAGGCAGAAGTGCCAGAGCCTATCAGAGAGACCACAGGAAGAAGTTGGGGAGCAGGACTGAAAAGGAGCGAGATTTTGGCAGAAATCAACCGCTGAGGACTGGAGCCCCATGGAAAGGGGAAGCTGTTTCTCCTCCCTCACACCTTGCAGACTGTAGGCTCCTGAGCTCCTCTACTCTCGCAAACCCAAATGCTTCTGCAGCCAGTGAACTGGGGGCTTCTTGAGGATGGAACACCAGGCTCCCAGCCCCTCAAGTCACTTCCCCCCACCAATCCTAGTCAGGGAGGTGAGAACCACACTGCTTTTCTACCCACTGTGCACCTGTGTCCCCCTTAAGGAGCTTCAGCCCTTCAGTTTTTTCTCACTGCTCCCCACAAAAACATTCTCAACTCAGGCCCAGACTACAGTGGCCATAGGGGGTTAGAGGGTCCCAGGGGAATTGTGTGATCCCAGACCATGGACCTTCAGGCAGGCTGCCTTCAGGGGAGAGGAGAGTGCAGTAATCCTATTCAGACTCCTCTCCTTCCCCTGTACTCACAACCCACCACCAGCTTCCAAGTGGCAGATCTCACATGAGTCAGCACAGGTTCCCTGAGGGACAATAGAACTGGGCTCTCAGGACTGGCTGCTTCCCCTCTGTTGCTGTGCCTAACACACTATGGCTTCCACAGAGAGTGGGGCTCATACCTTTCCACTTCAAGACCTGCAGTGAGCCAAGATGTGCTTGGACTGTAATATCGTAGTTGCAATTTCTCTGTCAGGTTCTTGATCTCAGGGTTTGAAGAATGAAACTGTGGACCATGCAAATAAGTGAAAGGACAGTTTATTGAAAGATAAAAGAGATAAAAGAAATAAGGGGAACAGAATCACCGGCAACAGAGGGGAGCAGGTGGGCAGCCACATGGGCCTTCTGTCTAGGGCTTTATATACTGCTTTTCCTAGGGGAAGGGGTGGTTTGGAAAGATTGGTCCAGAACATGTCACAATTGGCCAGGAGCCGGTAGACAGAAAATAATCCCAAAAATTACAAAGGAATGAGGTCCTTGCAGCCCTTGCCCCAAGGTGTGTGCTCCCTACTCTAGGAGGAACCTCCCAGATGAGATGCTGATCAGCTGCTTTTTTCACGACCCTGCTGGAACACAGCCTGTAAAGGGCCGGTTTGTGCCTAGAGATGGAGTCTGTGATGAGATAAATTTCCAAGTTCACCCAGGCCTAGAAAATGGGGATCTGTGTCCAGCTTTGAGCAGAGTACCCTGTATCAATATCCCCATTTGCAGACCCTCCCCAGTGCTGCTTGACCTACTTCTCCTGCAGAGCAGAGCACACTGCAAAGCAGAGGCACATTCAGTCTGCATGAGCACCCATGGGCAGCTCAGGGCCAGCATGCTGCATGGTCAGGGATTGAACTTGGGGGAACAGAGGACAGGCCTGCAGGCCAGACCCTGCACCCAAGGACTCAGTCATGTTGCTCAGAGGCACAGAAAGGGGAATGTGAACTAATCTTGGGAGGAGAGGGAGCCTATGTGGGCAGAATTGTAAGCGGAGTGTGGTGCGGCTCTGAGCCACAGGCGCACTCGTGAGCACACCCCCCCAACAGGAAAGCCACAATTTCAGTCTCAGGCAGGATCTTGGACAGGGACACTCCCAGCCGGCATTGTCACTGCCAGTGAACCCAGCTAGTGTGGGCTGTTGCTTGTGGCCAGACACCAGGAGATAGGCTAGGGAGGAGAGGATAGAAACAAAATGCACTACTGACAGGTGGACTGTGAATCCAGGGATGCACATCCCCGCCAGCAGATGTTTGGCATGGAGGGACCCACCCAGGCCCCTCTATGGAGGGGTACCAGCCCCCCAACGAAAGCAAGTGACATGGCCTCATGTGCTCCAGGAGGAACGTTGCCCTAAGATGGAAAAACTTTTTTCTCTGTGGACATACCTGGGCTAGTAAGAATAATCAGTTAAATGTTCACAGAAAAGAAAGTTACTGGAGGGCTTCACACGGTTGCAGCTGGGGGCTGGGCGCCTGCAGAGGTTAAGGGAAGAAGTACTCTGTTCTATTCTCCTTTTAGCAAATTATCCTTTCTGAAGTTTTAGGGAACTAATCAAACAGAATAGACAGCAAGGCGCCATTGTGGTTAAGCCTTGAGCAAAGTGTTGAGCAAAGTGTTCTCAATTTAAATTAAGTACGTATGTGTCCAGCAGTATGTGTGCTGAACAAAAAATATTTTGGCAGTCTCTATGATTTCACCATTATTTGTTCTCTTTTCTATTTGTATACCTTTTTTTTTTTTGACTAGTGTTATGTATAAAAAACACCCAATAAATGTGGGTAGGCACTGAGTGCCCAAGCGAGCCTCAGTCTCCCTTTCATAATATTCATTTTGTCTGCAGTGCTTTCCTTTGCATCTCCGAGCATCTAGTTCCGAGGGCAACAACACCTCTATCCTGGGTTTCCACAGCAGCCTGGAGCTGACCCTTGGCCCTTCCCAATGCAGGTCTTGTGCCTGCCTTTGAAGAGACTGAACAGAGGCTCATCTGACCCAGCCCTGCCCAGCCTCTGTGCTCTTCATACCTCTGCTGTGAGGTGAAGAGCAGTGAGGCTGGGCAGGGCTGGAGAAGTCCCCAGGGAACTTCAGGGCTCTGTCCCCCACTTTGGGCATCTGAATGTTTCTATTGATTGATTAGAGGTAATCACAGGTCTCCAAAACACCAGGGTAGCTGGCTCCTTCCTGCAAGCCCCACCTACTTACTGGGAGGGAGGACAACTTGTACAGCTCATGACAGCTTCCACAGACTCAGTCATATAGGATGTGGCTGACTCTAAACCACAAACGCAATCTGTTGATTCAGAGATTAAAGTAGATGCCCAGTATAATTCATCCTGTTAAAAAGACTAAAGGGCTAGAGAAAGAAAAATGATTGCAAAGGTTTCCATGTGCCCTTGTCAACGACAGGGAAACTACCCACTCACATAGTGTAGACCCCCTACAAGTAGCTGGCAATGGAAAACACCACCACACCAAGGATATCTAGAACTGTTGCAGGAAGATGAGGCCGAATGGAGAGAAAGAGCACCCAAACACCATGTTTATAAGAGAAAGTGCTTTCTTTCAGGGGGCAGAGCAAACAGCATAGAAGAATTCAAAATGGTCATGCTCTGCATCTGGCTTGGTTTTTGATCTTTCCCTTTTTATTTCCAGTCAGAAAGTTCCAACCCACAGGTACCTTTCTCTTTGGTCAGTTTGAATCAAGCAGGAGAAGCTATTCCAGCCCTCACAGAACTACAGGATTTCACAGAAGTGGAAATTTCCTGGTCCCGGGAAGTTAAGTCTGCAAATTACTAAGAGCTGAGTCACCATGGAGAGGACCCTGCAGGTGTATCCTTAGGGTCTCCTTGAGAAGCCTCTGTTCTCCTAGACCTCATCCTTCTCAGGTATCATCTATCAGAACCAAGGTCTCTATCCAGAAACTATACATCCATCAAAGCACCCACAAGCAAAATCAATGGTTCTACCCAACATATGCTGCAGACACATCCTTAAGAGTGAGGATTAAAGAACAAGACCCAGGTAAACAAATGGAACCCCCCAAATAAGAAAGAACATCTGCTCCAGATGAGAAAGGGTCAGTGAGGAACCCAGAAGTCTGAAAAAAATCGGAGTGGAAGGACACTCCCAAAGGTGCACACAAGGGCACGCCAGTTCTCTAGCAATGGATCTCAACCAGAATGAAATACTGAAATGGTAGATAAAGAAATCCAGGTATGTGTTGTAAGGAAACTCAATTAGATCAAAGAGAAAAGAAAAACGAATTCAAATAATTCAGGAAATGAATAAAGAGATAACTATATTTTTACAGAAACCAAACAGAATTTTGGAAATGAAAAATTCATTTAGGAAAATACAAAACACAGAAGAAAATTTTAAAAAGAGATTAGACCAAGCAGAAGAAGGTCTTTCAGAGACTGAATGCAGCGCTTTCAAATTAACCCAGTCAAAAATAAAGAACAAAGGATCAAGAGTAACAAACAGAGTCTATGAGAAATATCAGATTATGTAAAACAGCCAAATCTAAGAGTCATAGGCATTACTGAGGGTGGAGAAAAGAAAGCAAAAGGCCTAGGAATTCAATTGGGGGAATAATTCAGGAAAACTTCCCTGGTCCTGCTAGAGATGTAGACATCCAGGTACAAGAAACTGAGCAAACACCTTGGCCATTCATTACAAAATGGGAGTCAACAAGGTGTATGGTCATCAGACTGGCCACAGTCGACACAAAGGAGGAGATTCTATGAGCTGTGAGGTGAAAACCTCAGTAACTTACAAAGGAAACAGCTGACTTCTCCAGAGAAACATTCCATGACAGAAAGGAAAGGGGTCCTGTTATTCATCTTCTGAAACAGAATAGCTGCCAGACAATAATTGTGAATACTGCTAACTAATTTCATAAATAAAGGAGAAATAAAGTCTTTCCTAGAAAAACAAACCACCAGGGAATTTGCCACTACCAGACCTGCCCCATAGAAAATGCTCAGAAGTGCATTATATATGCAATAGCACCACAGATACCCACCAGTGTAAAAACTCCCCCAAAGCTTTAGTACAAAACACAAGATGGACAACAAAACAATAAGATATTATCCAATATTTTGAACAGAACAGCATCTTACATAACAATACTAATACTCAATGTGAACAGTCTGAATGCCCCACTTAAAAAACATAGACTGGCTGAGTGGATGAGAGAACAGAACTCAAGTATTTTCTTTCTCCAAGAAATGCAGCCAAACTACAAGGACTCATCTAGACTCAAAGTGAAGGAATGGAAAAAATATTCCACTCAAAGTGAGCAGGCAAAACCATCCTCGTATCTCATAAAATAGATTTTAAATTAACAATGGTTAAATAAAAAGACAAAAATAGTCATGATGTAATGGTACAAAAAGCAATTCAACAAGGAGACAAAACAATCATAAATATATATACTTCCTAACACAGGAGCTCCCAGAGTCATAAAGCAAATTCTTCTGAATCTAAGCAAAGCATTTAACGGTAGCATATTGATTGCCAAGGACTTCAACACTCCACTGACGAATTGGACAAATCATCAAAGTACAAATGAACAAAGAAACATTGAACTTAAACCAGTCTCTAGAACAAATGAACCTAACAAATCTTCCAGAACATTCTTCTGTTTTCTTATCAGTGTGCGGGATACATTCCAAAACTGACCATATATTAGGCCATAAGACAAGTTTCAGCAAATTCAGAATTAGCAAAGTAATACCTTGTATCTTCTCAGACCACTGTCGAATAAAAGTAGAAATTAATCCCAAGAGAAATGCTTAAATCTACCCAAGTCATGGCAATAAAACAACCTACTGCTGAATGAGCCTTGGGTCAATGAAGAAATTAAGAAGAAAATAAAAAATTCTTCAAACTGAATGACAGAGTGGACACAAGTTTTCAAAATATATGGGATACAGTGAAGGCATCCCTAAGGGTTTAAAGTTCATAGCCTTAAATGCCTAGCATCAAAATCACAGACAGATCACAAATTAACAACCTAATTTTACATCTAAAGGAACTAGAAAAAGAAGTACACACCAAAATCAAGCCAGTAGAATAAATGACAAAGCTCACAGTTGAACTAAATGACACAGGAACCAAAAACACAATATGAAGGATCAATGAAATAAAAAGGTGATTCTTTGAAAAGATGAAATTGATAGACCACAGCCAGATTAAGCAGAAATTGAAAACAAAAGACTCTAAGAACTTTGATCGGAAACGAAAAAGAAGATATTATAGCAGATAGTGCAGAAATACAAAAATATCACAAATACTACGAAAACCTCTATGAAAACAAACTAGAAAACCTAGAGAAAATGGTACTACTATGGAAGAAGAGACACAGGGCAAGAGTGCAGATTAAAGACCCTAGAAATAAAATAATTTACCTCTAATGAAATGATCATCAATAAAGCAGACAACAATATACAGTGGGGAAAGGAAGCTCTATTCAGTAAATGAAGCTGGGAAAAGTGGATATCCACCACACAAAAAAATTAATTCAAGATGGATTAAAGACTCAAATGAAAAACATGTGATCATAGAAATTCTTGATGAAAATATAGGAAAAACTCTTCTAATCATTGGATGAGGGAGAGTTTATGACTAAGACCCTAAAAGCAAATATAGTAACAAAAAAAAACATTTTAAAAGGGGCTTAATTAAATTGAAAGTCTGCTGCATAGCTTTTATTTTTTTCTGCAACAAAATAATCAACAGAATGAATAGACAACCTACAGAATGGGAGAAAATATTTGCAAACTGTACATCCAACACAGGGCTAATATCCAGAATCTCTAAAAGAACTCAAACAAATTGGCAAGGAAAAAAAAATCAAAAAGTGGGCAAAAGACATTAACGGAAGTTTTTTGAAAGAAGATAGACAAATAGCCAAAAAATACATGAAAAATTTTTCAACATCAACAATCATCAGGGAAATTAACATTAGACCTACAATGAGATACCACCTCACCCCCATCAGAGTGGTCCTCATTAAAAAGTAAAACAACAATAGATGCTGGTGTGATTGCAAAGAGAAAGGAACACTTATACACTGCTGGTGGCACTACAAATTAGTACAATCCTTATGGAAAATAGCACAGGTATTTCCAATTGAAATAAATGTAGACTTGCCATTTGATTCAGCAATTGCACTGCAGGTATCTACCCAAAGGAAATGAAGTTATGTTATCAAAAGGATACCTGCACCTGAATGTTTATTGCAGTATAATTCACAATTGCAAAGATGTGAAACCAACCTAAATGTCCATCAATTCATGAGTGGATAAAGAAAATATTGTCATTTCTTCTATTGCCTTGAGTTTGGTTTCTACTTCTTTTTTTAGTTCCTTGAGATGTAACATTAAGTTGTTAATTTGTGATCTTTCTGTGATTTTGATGTAGGCATTTAAGGCTATGAACTTTACCCTTGGGGCTGTTTTGCTGTATCCCACGTATTTGGAAAACTTGTGTCCACTCTGTCATTCAGTTTGAAGAATTTGGCTTAATCAGGACTTCCATACATG
This sequence comes from Nycticebus coucang, assembly GCF_027406575.1. Lineage (NCBI taxonomy): Eukaryota > Metazoa > Chordata > Mammalia > Primates > Lorisidae > Nycticebus > Nycticebus coucang. Next base: position 2,993,635 of record NC_069799.1, on the reverse strand, counting down.
TACTATGGAGTACTACTTAGCCATAAAAAAGAATAAAATAATTTTATTTAAAATAACATGGAAGAAAGTGGAGACCATTTTCATAAGTAATGTATCTGAGGAATGAAAACCGAACACCATATATTCTTGCTAGTAAGTGGGAGCTAATAGCTAAGTACAAATGGTCACAAAGAGGTGCATATAAAGGAGATGAGAAACTAAGAAAGAGGGAAGGTGGGAAGGGCATGTGAGATAAAAACTTACCTGTTGGGTACAATGAACAGGATTCTACTGACAGGCACTTTGGAAGCCCTGACTTAAGCATTACATAAGGCAGATTTCAAGTGTCACAGTGCTCTTCTTTGATTTTGTCTTTGTTGTATATGCTGTATAGTTTTATGTATGTTCTTGATATGCAGGAGTATCTAACATGCTGCCCCAGGGAAAGGTGCTCTACCATCCAGGTCTAGAATTTAGGGTCACAGGTTATTTTCAATGTCAAAGAAGCATCTGTTGACAACAAAGCCAGTTCCAAAAACTTGGGAAAAAGTCTCTCCATGTTCTTAAAGTTTGGCTTAATCAGGACTTCCATACATGGTTTACTTCTGTCCAATTTGTTTGGCAACAGTATACAATATTTCAGATCCCATCTGTGCTTAGCTAACCAAGAAGAATAAATCAGCTGTGCAGCGGAGTGTCCACTGGGTCCCATCCAGCACTGGACAATCAGACTAAAATATACTCATGATATTTAAAAAAAAAAAGAAAGAAAGAAAGCAGCTCATCAGTATTTCTATGCAATTTTATTTTCCATTATACCAAGAATACTCATCAATATAAAACCAATAAAAGAAATTTTAGGAATGGGAATTACTCTGAAGATTTTGTAAGCCAATGCTTAAAAAAAAAAAAGTAAAATAAAAAAAGACATCCATTCTCCAATTCAAGAAAGGGAGATGTATATGTACCAAAGGAAAACAAATGTGTGTCAAATTGCTACTTAATCCGTGTCCAGGCAGAATTCAATCAGGGCAAAGTGGCTGAACAAATTGCCATGATGATCTATTGAAGTTATAAATAGGACAATTCCCACAACAGAAAGAAAAATAGACTATCAATATACATAAGATTATATGGATATTGAACATGAGAAACAAGTTACAAAACTGTTTTGTTTCAGAATCTGAATTATATTAATGTAACACAAAAGCTTTGTATTAATAAATTTTGTTAAAATATGTGTATGTGTATTAAATAATATACAGTAGAACCTCTGTAAGCTGACTGCTGGTCAGCACAGAGGGGTGGTCAACATAAAGAACTAGGCCTGCTGTACTGATACATACATGTGTATGTCCAGTCTGTGAAAATTAGGTCCAATCAAAGAGGTGGTCAGTGTGAGGAGGTGGTCAGCTCTGGAGGTTCTACTGTACGTACACACATACCCGGTGTGTGGATGCTTGGATAACTATGCCAGAAGTCTTAGGTAATCAACATGGATTGCATTCAGGTAGCAGTGAATTAAGCAAATAAAGGCACTGATTTATAAGAATATACTAAAATAGGTAAAAATATGAAGTTTAGAAGTAATAAGATTAATAGCGTAGCTACCTTGAGCAATATCTGGGAAAATGCGGCCACGAATGTGGAGGACATCTTAATTTCTATTTATTTATATTTTTTATTAAATCATAGCTGTGTACATTAATGTGATCATGGGCCACCATACACTAGTTTCATAGAACGTTTGACACATTTTCATCACACTGGTTAACATAGCCTTCCTGGCATTTTCTTAGTTATTGTGCTAAGACATTTACATTCCACATTTACTAAGTTTCACATATACCCTTGTAAGATGCACTGCAGGTGTAATCCCACCAATCACCCTCCCTCTTCCCACCTCCCCCCTCCCTCCCCTTCCTTTCCCCCTTCCCCCTATTCTTAGGTTGTAATAGGGTTAAAGCTTTCATGTGAAAGCCATAAATTAGTTTCATATTAGGGCTGAGTACATTGGATACTTTTTCTTCCATTCTTGGGATACTTTACTAAGAAGAATATGTTCCGGCTCCATCTACATAAACATGAAAGAGGTAAAGTCTCCATCTTTCTTTGAGGATGCATAATATTCCATGGTGTACATATACCACAATTTATTAATCCATTCATGGATTGATGGGCACATGGGCTTTTTCCATGACTTAGCAATTATGAATAGGGCTGCAATAAAAATTCTGGTACAAATATCTTTAGTGTGATGTGACTTTTGGTCTTCTGGGTATATGCCTAGTAGAGGAATTATAGGATTGAAGGGCAGATCTATTTTTAGATCTCTAAGTGTTCTCCATACATCTTTCCAAAAGGAATGTATTAATTTCCATTCCCACCAGCAGTGTAGAAGTGTTCCCTTTTCTCCACATCCACGCCAACATCTCTGGTCTTGGGATTTTGTGATATAGGCTAGACTTACTGGAGTTAGATGATATCTCAAAGTATTTTTGATTTGCATTTCTCTGATGATTAAAGATGATGAGCATTTTTTCATATGTCTGAAGGCCGTGCGCCTGTCTTCTTCAGAGAAGTTTCTCTTCAAATCCCTTGCCCAGCCTGCGATGCGATCTCTTGTTCTTTTCTTGCTTATATGTTTGAGTTCTCTGTGGATTCTGGTTATTGAACCTTTGTCGGAGACATAAACTGCAAATATCTTCTCCCATTCTGAGGGCTGTTTGCTTGCTTTACTTACTGTGTTCTTGGCTGTGCAGAAGCTTTTTAGTTTGATCAGGTCCCAGTAGTGTATTTTTGAAGCTGCTTCAGTTGCCGGGGGTGTCCTCCTCATAAAAAACTAGCCAAGGCTGATTTCTTCAAGGGTTTTCCCTGCTCTCTCTTCTAGTATTTTTATAGTTTCATGTCTTAGGTTTAAATCTTTAATCCAGTGAGAGTCTATCTTAGTTATTGGTGAAAGGTGTGGGTCCAGTTTCAGTCTTCTACAGGTTGCCAGCCAGTTCACCCAGCACCATTTGTTAAATAGGGAATCTTTTCTCCACTGAATGCTTTTAATTGGCTTGTCAAAGATTAAATAATGGTAAGTAGCTGGATTCATCTCTTGGTTCTCTATTCTGTTCCAGACATCTATTTCTCTGTTTTTGTGACAGTACAATGCTGTTTTGATCACTATCGATTTGTAGTATAGTCTGAGGTCTGGTAGTGTGATTCCTCCTGCTTTGTTTTTAGTTCTGAGTAATGTCTTGGATATTCGAGGTTTTTTCTGATTCCATACAAAACGAAGTATTCTTTTTTCAGGATCTTTAAAGTATGTCGGTGGAGCTTTAATAGGGATTGAGTTAAAATTATATATTGCTTTGGGTAATGTGGACATTTTAACGATGTTGATTCTTCCCAGCCATGAGCATGGTATGTTTTTCCATTTGTTAACATTTTCAGCTATTTCTTTTCTTAGAGTTTCATAGTTCTCTTTATAGAGGTCTTTCATGTCCTTTGTTAGATAAATTCCCAAATATTTCATCTTCTTTGGCACTACTGTGAATGGGATAGAGTCATTAACTGTTTTTTCAACTTGACTATTGTTGGTATATATAAAGGCTACCAATTTATGAATGTTGATTTTGTAACATGAGACGCTGCTGTATTCCTTGATCATTTCTAAGAGTTTTTGAGTAAAATCCCTAGTGTTTTCCAGATATACAATCATATCATCTGCGAAGAGTGAAAGTTTGATCTCTTGTGACCCTATATGGATACTCTTGATTGCCTTTTCTTCCCTAATTGCAGTGGCAAAAACTTCCAATGTTAAAGAGCAATGGAGACAATGGGCAGCCTTTTCTGGCTCCTGATCTGAGTGGAAATGATTCCAATTTAACTCCATTCCATATGATTTGGCTGTGGGTTTGCTATAGATGGCCTCTATCAGTTTAAGAAATGTCCCTTCTATACCGATTTTCTTAAGTGTTCTGATCATGAAGGGATGCTGGATATTATCAAAAGCTTTTTCTGCATCGATTGAGAGAATCATATGGTCTTTGTTTTTTAATTTGTTTATGTGCTGAATTATATTTATAGATTTATGGATATTGTTCCAGCCTTGAGACCCTGGGATAAAACCAACTTGGTCATGATGTATAATTTGTTTGATGTGTTGCTGGATTCTGTTTGTTAGGATCTTGTGAATATTTTTGCATCAATATTCATTAGTGATATTGGTCATAATTTTCTTTTCTTGTTGGGTCTTTTCCTGGTTTGGGGATCAGGGTGATGTTTGCTTCATAGAACATGTTGGATAGTCTTCCTTCTTTTTCTACCTTTTCAAACAGGTTGAGTAATGTAGGTACTAATTCCTCTTTAAAGGTTTGGTAGAATTCTGACGTGAAACCATCTGGTCCCGGGCTTTACTTTTTAGGAAGGTTTTGTATGGTTGATGCTATTTCAGAACTTGATATGGGCCTGTTCAACATTTCCACTTGATTCTGGCTAAGTCTTGTAAGGTGATGTGCTTCTAAGTATTGGTCAATTTTCTTCAGATTTTCATATTTCTGAGAGTAAAGTTTCTTGTAATATTCATTAAGGATTTTTTGAATTTCTGAGAAGCCTGTTGTTATTTCGTCTTTGTAGTTTCTGATTGATGAGATTAGAGATTTTACTCTTTTTTTCCTGATTAGGTAGGCCAAAGGTTTATCTATTTTATTGACCTTTTTTAAAAAACCAACTTTTTGATTTATTGATCTGCTGTATAATTCTTTTGTTTTCAATTTCATTTAATTGTGTTCTAATTTTCGTTATTTCTTTTCTACCACTGGGTTTGGTGTTGGAATGTTCTTCCTTTTCCAGTTGCTTAAGATGTCCCATTAAGTTGTTAACTTCTTCTCTTTCTGTTCTCTTGAGGAAAGTTTGCAGTGATATAAAATTCCCTCTTTGGACTGCCTTTGTGTTATCCCAGAGATTCTGATAATTCATGTCTTCATTGTCGTTTTGTTCCACAAATTTGGCAATTTCCTTCTTAATCTCATCTCTGACCCAGCTATCACTCAGCATAAGGTTATTTAACTTCCATGTTTTTGTATGAGTATGCAGATTCCTGTTGTTATTCAGCTCAACTTTTATTCCATGGTGGTCTGAGAAGATGCAAGGAATAATTTCTATTCCTTTAAATTTACTGAGGTTAGACTTGTGACCTAAGATGTAATCAATTTTGGAGTAAGTTCCATGGGCTGATGAGAAGTATGTGTATTCAGTTTTGTTGGGATGAAATGTTCTGTAGATGTCTGCTAAATCCAAATGTTGGATGGTTAGGTTTAAATCTAAAATTTCTTTGCTCAGCTTCTTATTGGAGGATCGATCCAACACTGCCAAAGGAGTGTTGAAATCTCCGACTATTATGGAGCTGGAGGAAATCAAGTTACTCATGTCTGTTAGAGTTTCTCTTATAAATTGAGGTGCATTCTGGTTGGGTGCATAGATAGTAATAATTGAAATCTCGTCATATTGAGTATTACCCTTAACAAATATGAAGTGACCATTCTTGTCCTTCCTTACTTTTGTTGGTTTAAAGCCTATTATATCTGTAAATAAAATTGCAACACCCGCTTTTTTCTGATTACCATTTGCTTGAAATATGGATGACCATCCTTTCACCCTGAGTCTATATTTGTGTTTTAAGGTAATATGTGACTCTTGTATGGAGCAAATATCTGGCCTGAGTTTTTGTATCCAGTCAGGTAACCTGTGCCTCTTTAAAGGAGAGGCAGTTTAAGCCGTTCACATTAATGGAGAATATTAATAAGTCTGGCATAATTTTGGGTATCGAGTTTTTCAAAAGTCCAGTGGACATTTTTAATCCTTTCACCAGTGTGGAAGTTGGAGTTTGATCAAAAGTTTCTGAGTGAGTTTACTTTTGTTGTAGAGGATGGGGTTGATCATTATGGAGGATAGGTCAGAGAATATCCTGAAGAGCTGGTTTGGTTAAAGCAAATTTCTTCAACTTATGAATGTCATTAAAGTATTTAATTTCTCCATCATAAATGAAACTCTGTTTAGTTGGATACAGGATCCGGGGTTGAAAGTTATTTTGCTTTAGAAGATTAAAAGTCGATGACCACCCTCTTCTGGCTTGAAAAGTTTCAGCAGAGAGATCTGCAGTCATTCTAATATTCTTCCCTTTGTAGGTAATGGCTTTCTTATATCTGGCTGCTTTGAGAATTTTCTCTTTCATATTAACTTTAGTGAAGTTAATTATGATATGCCTGGGGGATGTCTTATTGGGGTTGAGTCATGCTGGGATTCTGAAGCTGTCTGCTACCTGAATTTCAGAATCTCTAGGCATGTCTGGAAAATTCTCTTTCAGAATTTCATGGAGAAGGGCCTCTATGCCTAGCGAGGCCACTTCATCAGTTTCAGGGATTCCAATGAGTCAGATATTAGCCTTCTTCAAATTATCCCAGAGCTCTGTTTTTGCTCTCCATTTCTCTTCCTCTTTGAGAGTTTGGGAGCGTTCAAAGGCTTTGTCTTCAATGTCAGAAATCCTTTCTTCTGCTTGCTCCACTCTGTTACTGAGGGATTCTACTGTATTTTTCAGATCTTTGAGGAATGTAAATTCTTGCTTCAGTGTGTCTAAGTCTTTTGTGGTTTTGTCTTTAAATTCATTAAATTCTTGAGATAACTTTTGAATTACTCCTCGAATTCTTAATTCTGACTTTTGAATTGTTGCTCGAATTTCTAATCCAAATTTTCCTCAACTTTATTAATCTTGTTTGCAATCCAAATTCTGAATTCGATTTCTGACATCTCAGCCAGTTGTTTAACAATGGGATCTTCAATTACTTCTGCCATATCTTTCCTTGGGGGGGTTGATCTATTCTGGTTATTCATGTTACCAGAGTTTTTCCACTGATTCTGCCCCATGATTGTTTTACTGCCTTTGATTTTTCCCTGGAGCTTTGTCGAGGACCCATACAGTGCTGTGGCCTGAGAAACTGGGGTCCTGTTTGGTGTTGTGGGGCTAAGTGGTTCTTAGTGTTTTCAGCTGGTTTCTGTTCTATCCTAGTGAAACAATTACTCTGGGTTGAGGTCTCAGCTGTGGAGAAATACCAGCAATTAAGTCACCCTGTCCACCAGAGGCAACAATTGGAAAAGGAACATCAAACCTTCCTACAACCACACACCCAGGGCACCACCTGAATAGTCCTCAGGCGATTGGCTCAGGTCAAAAGGTCCAAATCAATTGTCTCAGTCAGCACCTGTCCTGGGTAGGAGAGTTTAAGAGGTCTCTGGAAACTGGATCACAGGGGTCTGGGGACTACTCTGATATGACTTGCTCCTGTGCTCCGTGGAGTCAGGAAGAGCCACCCAGCAAATAGATCAGTCTTTAAAGTTGATGCCTCCTTACCCACCTTGCACCTGTGTCACTGATAGCCCTACAGTTGGCTGACCCAGTTGCCTGTAGTGAACAGATACTCCAGGGGGTTGCACCTGCCTGAATCACAAAGAAATCTGCCAGGCCTCTGCGCTCTGCCTCTATCTAGCTGGAGGAGGTGAGGCCTGACAGCCTCAGGTGCTTGGTGAAGGTTGGGGGGTGTTCATTCAGGTGCAGCCCCATCCCTGATTGATGTTACTGACAGAACTGAACAAAACTGCTAAATTCCCCCGTAGAAGAGAAGCTGTTTTGAGTTCCAAAGCCCTGTCTTTGCTCCTGCAGGTTTGTTTTAGGTTACCTGTCAGTTCTATCCTGCTGCCTTCCTTTGTCTATAGGATGACAATCCCCTGAGGGCCAGGTGCATCTTAGGCTCAGTAAAGCAGTTCTCTGATTCAGCCCCACCCTGGGAGCTTCCTGGGTCCTTGTCTCGGTACTGCCTCAGGCAAATCCTTTACTCACGTGTTGTTGCCGGACTCCTCTGGTTGCCCAGGGAGACAGGGGGTGTGGCTTCAGAATATCTGGGAGTGAGCCATATTGCTGCTAAAAGAAGGCTGCTGCTCCGAGCCTCGGGGAACTGCTGCTCTGGTGTGGTTCCCTCTCAGCCGACCATCCTCTCCTCGCTCCTGCACCCCAGAGGCAGCACTGACCAGCTGCAGTTTAGGCACTGTGGACACCCCTCGAAAAATCACCCAAGAATCTGGACTCCTGGGGGACAGGCTTCCAGACCTCAGAGTGATAGTGGAGGGGAGTGCTGGGAGCTCAGAGTTTCAGGTAGGGAATATATACAGTTTTACACAGTTTTATGCCTGGCCGTATTGCTGCTAAAAGATGGTTGCCGCTCTGTGCCTCAGGGAACTGCTGCTCTGGTGTGGTTCCCTCTCAGCCGATTTTCCTCTCCTCGCTCCCATGCCCCGGAGTCAGCACTGACCAGCTTCAGTTTTGGCACTGTCCACACCCCTCGAGAAATCACCCAAGAATCTGAACTCCTGGGGGACAGGCCTCCAGACCTCAGAGTGAGATTGGATGGGAGTGCTGGGAGCTCAGAGTTGCAGGTCGAGAATATATACAGTTTTATACAGTTTTATGCCTGGCAGGAGAATGCCATGGCACCCTAGTAGGGGAGACAGGTCCAGTTATTAGAATGTCTCTCCCGTGGAGTGTAGCGGGAGGACCTTTGAACTCTGCCCATTTGTTTGTGGGGCACTCTGAGCTGTTCTCATGGTGGAGAGGACTCCCATCCACTTGGTGATGGATTTTGTACCTTTTGTTTGTATCCTTGTGGTCACAGCTCACCTCAGCGGGGTTGATGTGCATTCTTCAACCTTCTCTCTTGGTGCAGCTCATATCCACCAGGATACTTGCTAAATTTTTGTCCTTTAACTCTCCTTCTGGATGGGAGCCTGTGTGGAAAGCTGGCTTCAGTCAGCTGTCTTGTCTTCACCCCTAATTTTTAAAGTAAAATAAAAGCAATAAATAAAATTACAAGTCCTCTTCAAGTATCAAAAATATTTCTTGGAAGTTAGAGAAGTAGGAAATAGAATTCAGGAGAAAAAAATCTTGGGGAATGAGTCAGTAACAATTAGGGTCCTATACACACAGCCACCAGTTCAGAGCACCAAAATATTTCTGGCAATATATTTCTAAATTTGAATGTCAATAATCCAGGAGATCATTAGTCATTGAGAAATATGACAAAATCCAGGTTACTGAACTCAGAGGACCAAAAAAAAAACTAATTTCCTTTAAACATTTTTGATTGAGAATAAAGGACTGTAATTTTCTGACCTCTGTGTTGTACATGACATTTGCACCTATCTCAGAGATCTCATGCACAATGGGGCATTTCAAATTAATAACAACAATAATATAATAGATGGAGTTTTTTCTCCAATCAAGTGAAAAAGTTGCAGAAGAGTGTCACTCCTACCCAAACAACAATTACAAACATCCAGATAAGCTATAAAAATTGTAGTTTGTAAAACTCATCAGAGAGTTAAGGACATAATGAGACCTAGAACAAACTAAAATTCAGGAAGTGTCAAGGCCTTTATAAAAAAAGATAGACTGCTGGCGGAAAGAATGTGGTGAAAGTCAGGTGAGGGAAGACAGGGAGGAAGGAGGATGTCAGACACAGATGTTAGGAGTTGTTAAAAGCTACATGCGGGTGACTGAGATTTAGAAGAGACCCACCTACAGAGCCATCTGAACACATTTTTCAACTTTCCCAGACACATTCACCAAGTGTAGGGAGTAATGCATCAAAAGCGAGGGGGGTGTCAAAGAATGAGAGCTAGAGATCACCCCACTGAGGTAGCCACCAACTCGTTCAAGTGCAAAGCTCCTTCAGAGGAGGTCATAGCAGGGCAGAGAAGGAAATGGAGATAAATTTATCATCTAAGGAAGGTTGGGCATGGTCATAAAGACATTTCTCTCTCTCTCTCTCACACACACACACCCACACACAATCACAACTTAACTTTCAGTTACCTATGACTGAGGGCTAGTCAGTGAAGCTCTAGACCTCTTCAAGACACCTATGTCTTCGTGCTCCATCCTGTAAACCAGGGAGAGGTACTAGGTCTGAAAGAGCTCTTCCAAAGTGCTAAAGTGTTGGGCAGGAATGGAAAGCCAAGAGAACGCTTCAGAAACTCAAACACATGTGAAGCAGCCTGCACCCTGCCTAGGGAGAGAGATGTTCACAGTTTCAAAAGCTGGCAGCTCAGCATGGAAACGCTGGGTGTCTTGGTGCTCCAGTTCCAAGCCTTGAAGAAGGAAATGTGCTGATTCAACTCTCCAAACATTTGAAGACAATGAAAAATTAAAGTTGAAATAAATTACAAAACCAAATTATTGAATACATTATGTTGAAATTACAAACCCAAATTATCAACTACATTATATTGACTCTATCTTGGGCAACAGAGTGAGACTCTGTCTCTAAAAACAAACAAACAAACAATCCTCAGGGGAAAAAAGCAAAGAGGCCTGGGGAAATAAAATGTGTGTTGTGAACACAAAGTGTATTTTTAGTTTGTGTGTTTATGTGTGTACACATGAAATATCTTTATAATTGTTTCTGAATTTGGGCGGTGCCTGTGGCTCAGTCGGTAAGGCGCCAGCCCCATATACCGAGGGTGGCGGGTTCAAACCCAGCCCCGGCTGAACTGCAACCAAAACATAGTTGGGCGTTGTGGTGGGCGCATGTAGTCCCAGCTACTCGGGAGGCTGAGGCAAGAGAATCGCTTAAGCCCAGGAGTTGGAGGTTGCTGTGAGCTGTGTGATGCCATGGCACTCTACCGAGGGCCATAAAGTGAGACTCTGTCTCTACAAAAAAAAATTGTTTCTGAATTTATTTAAAGGCTTATGAACTTGGACTATACAAAGCAAAAATGGAAACAATGTATTATTGTATTATCGGATTGTAGAATAAATAGCAGTAAAGTATAAAGCAACAAGTCCCCAAAGGGTAGAAGAGAGTAAAGGAAATTATTTGATGTAAGGTTCATTAAGTAATATAAGATCATTTCCATGTGCTACAGCAGTGTGATGCCTACTGTAATGTCTACAACAATCCTCTGAAATAATACAAAGAGTTGTAGCTAAAAAACACATGCATGAGATAAAATGACATTCTAAAACACACAGCACACACACCCCAGACCCAAAATAAATCAGGAAGTAGGAAAAGAGAAGGAGAAATGAAGATGAGAGATTTGACTAAATAATAACTGCATTAAATGTAAGTAAAATAAACACTCTGAATAGAGTACCAGACTTGATAAAAAATTTCAAGAAGAAATCATATTATGTTTAAAGGAAACATACTTGAAAACAAGGACACAAGTAAGCTGAAGGTGGAAGAATGGAAAAAATATAAGTTACACCAACCATTAAACATAAGAATATTGAAGTGACTATATTAATATAAATAGACTTCAGAAAAAGTATTAAGACAGACAAGAACTTTTATAAAGGCAAAACAATCAATTTTCTAACATACAATAACCACACTGCTGGGCACAGTTGTGCATGCCTGGAGTCCCTCATACTTGGGAGGTTTAGGTTATAGGAGAGATTCAGCCCAGGAATGCATGACTAGCCAGGCAACATAGCAAGACTTCATTTCTGAAAAAACAAACTACCCTCCACCAAATATATAATACACCTCACAATAGGCTTTGAAGTATATGATCATAAGTTGTTATATCTAAAGGCAGAAATATGCAAATGTGCAATTGTAATTGGAGATTTTAAGAACCCAGTATCAACAATTGATTTTTTTCAAGTACAAAAGAATGCATAAAGATATGTCTGATCTGGACACTACCAAACCAGTAATCCATTAGACCTGATAGTTATAGAACACCATACCCAGCATCTATAGAATATGACTCTTTTCAAGGGCACATGGGACACTCTCCTAGATCAGCCTTCCTAATTCCTTTGCCTCCCAGAGGATGTTTATGAATATCTGAAGATATTTTTGATCATTACAACTGTGGAGGAGAAAGTAGCATCTAATAGGTACAAACTAGCAAGTCTGCTAAACATTCTAAAAGGTAAATAGCAGTCCCCCCCCCAAACAAAGCTTACTATCCAGTCCAATACATTAATACCAAAGTGGAGAAACTGTGAGCTAAATAGACCATGTGGTGATCTAAGTCCCAATAAACACCAAAAAATGTAAGTCACTCAGAGTATATGCATAAGCCACAATAATATGATACCATAAGTTGTATAGAGAATCTCTTTTTTTTTTTCTTTTTCTTTTTTGAGACAGACTCTCACTATGTCACCCTGGGTAGAGTGCTGTGGCAGCACAGCTCACAGCGACCTCAAACTCTTGGGTTTAAGCAATCCTCTTGCCTCAGCCTCCAAAGTAGCTGGGACTACAGGCACCAGCCACAACATCCAGCTATTTTTGTTGTTGTTGTTGCAGTTGTCATTGTTGTTTAGCAGGCCCGGGTCAGGCTTGAACCTGTAAGCCTTGGTGTATATAGTAGGCACCCTACTCACTGAGCTATCAACACCAAACCCTGAAAATCTCTTAATATGTGAAAATAAACCAACATAATTCTAAATAAACCATGAGTCAAAGAAATCAAAGTGAAAAACAAAATTTTAAGTTGTAGTAAATTATAAGAAAAAAATTAAAATTAATTAAATATAAAAAGGTAGTTAGAGGAAAACTTTGAAAAGAAAAGTGAGTAAAATCTATGTGCTGTTCTCACCTTATGAAACTAAAAGAATAGAGACCATGTTGAAACCAAAGTAAAAAGAACTAAAAACAATAGAAATAGAAAAAGAAAATAAGTTTAATGTGACACAGACAAATATTAGAGATAAATGCACAGAGTCAGAAGTTAGGTCTTAGGAAACATTTATAAACATCAGAAATGAAAACAGAGGCATCACTATAGATCCTATAGATGATACTAAACATAACTTCTTCATGCTGGCTAATTCAACAATTTAATAAACTTCCACTTTTCCCTTATAAACATTTATAAACATCAGAAATGAAAACAGAGACATCACTATAGATCCTATAAATGATACTAAACATAACTTTTTCATGTAAGCTAATTCCCAACAATTTAATAAACTTCCACTTTTCCCATTGTCCATTTTCTTTTACACCATGCATTTTTAATAACTCCTTGCAAAACAAGCAAACACAACTCTGATTTGAGTATCAATCAACAATTCTGTTCATTTATGTCTCATAACTCAAAAGACAAAAAACATGAAGCAGCAATCTAATACATTCTTTAGTGGCCCTATCATCAAGCATATAGATAAGAGTAGATTGTGTCTGAAGAGCACTTGCACAGCTGGAAAATTTTCCTGTCTCACCTAGAGTCAATTATGGATCAGGGAAGGAAAAAAGAAAGGCCATTATTAGTAGATAGAAAAGTGGAAAAACTCCATTGTATTCACAGTCAATAAACATTTCTTGATTAATTTGACAACTATCTATGTCCATAATATTACCCACTATTTGTTTCAAGTTAGTCTTATTTAGAATTTAGACATACGATGTACTAAAATAGAAATGGCAATTTTCTTCCCTTCCCAGGCTTATGGAACAAAATCACTGGACTGTATCCTGCTGAGCCATGTGTAGCATCAAGATCTTACTCACCATAGCACCTGAGACAGCCACTCCCAATCAACTGATCATGGGGGAAGAAGCAAGATGGCTGACTGAAGCCAGCTTTCAGCAAAAGCACCTGTCCAGAGGGAGAAATAATGGCTAGAAACAACCCAATAAAGTGGAAGATCAGGAGATGAGCTGAGAGAGAGGATCGATAGGTTCACATCACTCCTGCTGAGGCAAGCTGAGACTCCAAGGAAGCAAATTTATGGTACAAAACCCATCTCAAAGAGGATGGGAATCCTTCCCCTAGCCCCTTCACAAGAACGGCTTGAGGCAGTAGAGAACAGAGGATTTTGTTTCACCAAAGGGGAGAGAACACTGAGGGTGGGGACTCCCTCCATAGAGAGAAACTGCTGCAAGCCCAGGCAGTCTCTTGCCTGGGTTAAAAGTTGATCTAATATTCTCTCTACCTTCATGAACTCCCAATCCACCTATCTCCCCTCTCCTGGGAGTCTGGAGGTCTACCCCCTGGAAAATCCAGAGAGTTTGGCAGATTTTTGCTAGGGCAGAGAGCATCTCATGAGCTGTGGGGCAGTTGTACTGAAACTATAATTTTAATGGAGGTGAGGAGTCACAAGAGGAGACAGACTTGCCCTTTGTTGGAAAGAGCATAGAAGGACCTGTGTCACCAACCACCGGGGACTGCTGTGAGTGCCACCAGCACCCCACCCACTTCTGCTACCCACAGAGCACTGCCCACTGGCTCCCTAGCTTGGCAACCTGTGGCAGGCAGCTCGGCTCCCCGCAGGGCCTCTGTAACCCAGGGCTGGAAACTCCAGACCAGCTCCTGAAACCCATGCAGCCCACAGCTGGCAACTCCACCCTCTGGCTCCCAGCCAGCTCCTGCGACTCATGGCTCACTGGCAGGCGACTCCCACTGGGTTCCTGCAACCCACAGCCAAGGGATGGTGACTCCCGCCCAGCTCCTGTGACCCAAGGTGTATGGCCAGCAACTCTGGCCTTCAGTTCCCTGCCTGGTTCCTGTGACCTGCACACAGCAGTACCCCAGACTGGCAGCACCACCCCCGACAGTGGCGGCTCCACCCCTAATAGTGGTGGCGTCTCTTCAGTCCATCCCATTGGGGTCAAATTTGGGAAAGACACCTCCCCAATCCTGTGAAACTTGGAGGGAACCTGATCTGACCTGCAGGGGTGCCAGAGGTTGAGTGTGGCCAAGGTAGAGGCATGATCTCTGAGGGAGAGAAACATACTCCTCCACAGTAACCCCTGGCTGGGCACAGACGTGGGTGGAAAACTCCCCAGTTTCCAGTGATCACCAGAGGGAATCAGGTCTGAACTACTCCCACCTGCAGGTCACACAGTGAGACTGCCCAGTCAAGGAGGCATTGTCTCCTCTTTGACTTAGGTGCAAATACCTAGCGTACTTGAGTATGAGAGATAGCATGGCTGTAGCCCTGCAGAGTAACCAGTGACAGGGGGTAACGGTGATGCAAAGTGGAAAAAGAGGCCAACACCCCTGGAATAATTCTTTTGCTCAGGGGGACTTTCTGACGCCACAGAGCATGGGAGCGAGTCACCCTTGAACTGCCAGTGGACCTCTGCTGTCCAGGTGCTGGAGACCTTTTGAACTCTCCCACTTGATCTGTGTTTGTGCTCACAAAGACAATTGGTTTGGAAATCTTGATCTGGGCTAATCACCTGGGGACTCCTCCAAGGTTATACCATGGTTGTGTTGTACAGGGAGAGTCTGATTATCCTCTCCCAGATATTGCCAGTGGAGGTCAGCGTGTCTTAATTGCTTGTATTCCTCCACAGCTGAGATTTCAACCCAAAGTTACTGATCCACTAGGATTGGTCACAGTCTAGCTAAATATAGCACAGACCTGAAGGAGCAGAGGCAAGATGGCCAACTGGAGCCAGCTTTCCACAGAGGCTCCCATCAAGAAGGAGAGATAAAGGAAAGAAGTTTAGCAAGTAAGCTGACAATTTGGGGCTGAGCCAAGAGAGAAGATTGAAGAACACACATCAACCCTGCTGAGTCAAGCTGTGACCCCAAGGAACAATAAGTACAAAACAATAGGTACAAAATCCATCACCAAGTGAACGGGAGTCCCCTCCCCCATGAGAATGGCTCACAATATACTCTATACAAACAAGTGAGCAGTGTTCAGATTCCCTCCTATTATATCCCACTGGAGAGAGCCTCTAAAAACTGGAACTCCTTCCCTAGAGAGGACTTACGAATGTGCCATGGCACTCTTCCACCAGGCATAAAACTATATAAAACTGTATACATCTCTACCTGCAATTCTGAACTTCCAGCATTTGCCTCCACTCTCACCCCGAGGTCTGGAGGCCTGTCCCCCATGGAGTCCAGATTCTTGGGCATTTTCTCAAGAGGTGTGGACAAAACATGGATTGTTGTTGGTCTGTGCTGATTCTGCAGCACAGGCGTAAGGAGAAGATGGTCAACTGAGAGAATCATATGGGAGATGGAGAGGTACAGAGCAGCAGAGGCAGCAGGGGAACAATAGGGCTCACACCCCTGGAGATGTTTCGGAAAGGCACCCCCTGCCTCTCTGGGCAACCAGAGGAAGCCAGGTATCTTCTTCGGTGGCAGCCACTGGTGGAACAGATCTGTAATGGAAACACAGGCCTCATGAGTAACAGGTATGCCTGAGGCAGTACCTCCCTGGCAAGGTGCAGCAGGGAGGGAGACAAGAAAATGCGTGCAGAGATGGAATACTCCCAGGGTGGGGCTGAGCCAGAAGGACTGATTTAGTGAGTATAAGCAGCATCTGGGCCTCAGGGAATCATAACTGAGACAAAAGCAGGCAGGGAGAGGCAGAAACCAAGAGCTGAGTGTGAGCCCTAACTGCACCTGCCCCAACACAGAGTGCAATGGAGACAGACACGCCAGCTCTGGGCAATGTCACAGACCAGGGCTGAGTTGCAATTTCTGTGAACTCAAACAGCACCGGGTCTTTAGGGAAACATAGCTGGGACAGAAACAAATTCTGTGAAAAATATAAATGTCAGCAACATCAATCAGGGGTAGGGCTGGAACTGAGTGAACCACCCCAGCTTCCATTAAACACCCAAGGTTGTTAGGCCTGACCTCCTCCTGCCGCATAGTGGCAGAGAGCAGAGGCCTGGCTGAGGAGACATAGACTTCCTGTGACTCAGGCAGGTGCAAACCCCTGGAGCATCTGCTCATTGGAGAGAACTGGGTCACAGCCCTGTGGGGTTACCAGTGACTGGGTGTGACAGAGATACAAGGTGGAGAAGGAGGCATCAACCTTCCCAGACTAATTCATTTGCTGGGTGTGTCTTTATGACCTCATGGAGCACTGGAACAAATCATACTCAAGATGACAGCAGATCCCTGCTATCTAGTTGCTGGAGACCTTTTGAACTCTCCCACCTGAGACTAGTGCTGACTGGGACAATTGATTTGGACCTCTTAAATTGGCCCAATCACCAGAGGACTATCCAAAGTGGTACCCTGAGTTTGTGGTTGTGGGAAGGTTTGATTTTCCTTTTCCAATTTTTGCATGTGGGGGCAAGTTGACTGAATTGCTGGTATTTCTCCACAGCTGAGACTTCAACCCAGAGTAACTGATTCTACAGGGTAGGACAGAGAACAGCTGAAAACAAGACAGAACCACTTAGCCCCACCACACCAAGCAGGTCCCCAGTGACTCAGGCCATAGCACTGTACGAGTACTTTGCAAAACTTTAGGGGAAAAGGCACAGACACCAGTCTCAGCTCTTCAGCAAAGGACTGGCTAACTACTCCAGGAGCCCCCAACCCAACTTCACCTTATCTGCTCATATAGCCAAATGGTGTAAATAATCATGGGGCAGAATCAGCAGAAAAACTCCAGTAACATGAATAACCAGAGTAAATCAGCTCCCCCAAGGAATGACATTGCTGACACAACCAAAGATCTCATTCATTAAAAAATGGTGAAAATGTCAGAAATCGAATTCAGGATTTGGATTGGAAACAAGATTAATAGAATGGAGGTAAAGTTGGAATTAGAAATTCAAGGAGCATTTCAAAAATTGTCTCAAGAAATCAATGAATTCAAAGACAAAATCATCAATGATTTTGACACATTGCGACAAGAACTTGCAGCCCTCAAAGAAATACAGTAGAATCTCTCCGTAACAGAATGGAGCAGGCAGAAGACAAAGCTGACATTGAAGACAAAGCTTTTGAACACTCCCAAACACTCAAAGAAGAAGAAAAGTGGAGAGCAAAAACAGATCCTTCTCTCAGAGAACTCTGGGATAATTTGAAGAACACTAATATTTAACATATAGGAATTCCTGAAGGCGATGAGGTGGCTTCGAAAGGCAAAGAGGCTCTACTTCATGAGATAATGAAGGAGAAATTCCCAGACATACCGAGTGTTTTTAAAATTCAGATAGCAGACAGTTTCAGAACCCCAGCACTACTCAACCCGAAAAAGACATCTCCTAGACACATTATAATCAACTTCGCCAAAGGGAAAATGAGGGATAAAATTCTGCAAGTAGCCAGATGTAAGGAAAACATAACCTACAAGGGGAAGAATATTGGAATAACTGCAGATCTCTCTGCTGAAAATTTAGAATCTAGAAGAGGGTGGTCATTGACTTTTAATCTCCTAAAACAAAATAACTTTCAACCCAGGATCTTACATCCAGCGAAACTGAGTTTCATTTATGATGGAGAAATTAAATACTTTAATGACATTCACATGTTGAAGAAATTTTCCATAACTAAACCAGCTCTCCAGGATATTCTTAGACCTATCCAGCACAACGCTCCACCACAAAAGCAAACTCACTCAGAAACTGTTGATTGAATTCCAACTTCCACAGTGGCAAAAGGATTAAAAATGTCCTCTGGACTTTCAAAAAACGTGATACCCAAAATTGTACCAAGCTTATCAATATTTACAATTAATTTGAATGGTTTAAATTGTCCTCTAAAGAGGCACAGGTTGGCTGACTGGATACAAAAACTCAGGCCAGATATCTGCTGCATACAAGAATCTCATCTTACCTTAAAAAATAAATGTTGACTTGGGGTGAAGGGATGGTAATCTATATTCCAGGCATGTGGAAATCAGAAAAATAGCAAGTGTTGTAATTTTATTCACAGATACAATAGGCTTTAAACTAATAAAAGTAAGGAAAGATAAGGATGGTCACTTCATATTTCTTAAGAGTAACACTCAACATGATGAAATTTCAATTATTAATATTTATGTACTCAACCAGAATTCACCTCAGTTTATAAGAGAGACTCTAACAGACCAGAGCAACTTGATTTCCTCCAGCAACATAATAGTTGGAGTCTTTAACACTCCTTTGGCAGTGTTGGATAGATCCTCCAATAAGAAGCTAAGCATACCTGTGGTGCATCTTACAGGGGTATTTGCAAAACTTGGTAAATGTAGAATGTAAATGTTTTGGCACAGTAACTGAGATAATGCCAGGAAGGCTATGTTAACCATTGTGATGAAAATGTGTCAAATGGTCTATGAAGCGAATGTATGATGCCCCATGATCATATCAATGTATACAGTTATGATTTAATAAAAAAAGATTAATAAAAAAAAGAAAAAATACAAATATAAAAAAAAAGAAGCTAAGCAAAGAAATTTGAAACTTAAACTTCACCATACAACCCTTGAATTTTACAGAGATCTACAGAACATTTCATCCTAACAAAATTGAATACACATTCTTCTCATCAGCCCATGGAACATACTCCAAAATTGATCACATCTTAGGTCACAAGTCTAACCTCAGCAAATTTTAAAAAATAGAAATTATTCCTTGCATCTTCTCAGACCATCATGGAATAAAAGTTGAACTCAATAACAACAGGAATCTGCATACTCATACAAAAACATGGAAACTACATAACCTTATGCTGAATAATAGCTGGGTCATAGATGAGATTAAAAAGGAAATTTCCAAATTTTTGGAACAAAATGTTAACAAAGACATGAATTATCAGAACATATGGGATACTACAAAGGCAGTCTTAAGACAGAAATTTACAGGACTGCAAGCCTTCCTCAAGAGAGGGCAAAGAGAGAAGGTTAAAAACTTAATGGGACATCTTAAGAAACTAGAAAAGGAAGAACATATTCCCACCCCAAACTCAGTGGAAGAAAAGAAATAACCAAAATTAAAGCAGAATTAAATGAAATTGAAAACAAAATGATTATACAACAGATCAATGAATCAAAAAGTTGGTTTGTTGAAAAGGTTGAAAAAATAGATAAAACTTCTGTTAACCTAACCAGGAAAAAAGAGTAAAATCTCTAATTTCATCAATCAGAAATGGTAAAGATGAAGTAACAACAGATCCTCAGAAATTCAAAAACTCCTTAATGAATATTACAAGAATTTCTATTCTCAGAAATACAAAAATCTGAAGGAAATAGACCAGTATTTGGAAGCATGCCACCTTCCTAGACTTAGCCAGAATGAAGTGAAAATGTTGAATAGGCCTATGTCAAGTTCTGAAATAGCATTAACTATACAAAATCTCCCTAAAAAGAAAAGCCCAGAACCAGATGGCTTCACATCAGAATTCTACCACACCATTAAAGAAGAACTAGTTCCTATATTACTCAACCTTTTCCAAAATATAGAAAAAGAAGGAATACTACCCAGCATATTCTATGAAGCAAACATCACCTTGATCCCTAAACCAGGAAAAGACCCAACAAGAAAAGAAAATTATAGACTAATATCACTAATTAATATCGATGCAAAAATATTCAACAAGATCCTAACAAACAGAATCCAGCAACACATCAAACAAATCATACACCATGACCAAGTGTGTTTTACCCCAGGGTCTCAAGGCTGCTTCAATATATGTAAATCTATAAATACAACCCATCACATAAACAAATTAAAAAACAAAGACCATATGATTCTTTCAATTGATGCAGAAAAAGCTTTTGATAATATCCAGCATCCCTTCATGATCAGAACACTTAAGGAAATTGGTATAGAAGGGACATTTCTTAAACTGATAGAGGCCATCTACAGCAAACCTACATCCACGTTGTTTAGGTCAGTTTTTTTTTTTTTTTTTTATTGTTGGGGATTCATTGAGGGTACAATAAGCCAGGTTACACTGGTTGCATTTATTAGGTAAAGTCCCTCTTGCAATCATGTCTTGCCCCCAGAAGGTGTGGCACACACCAAGGTCCCACCCCTCTCCCTCCTTCCCTCTCTCTGCTTTCCCCCTCCCACCCCCATGACCTTAATTGTCGGACATACCACCCTGAACGCTCCTGATCTCGTCTGATCTTGGAAGCTAAGCAGGGTCGGGCCTAGTTAGTACTTGGATGGGAGTTTAGGTCAGTTTTAAAGTAAAGTACAGTTTGCATGAGCATTTCTAAGGACATTTGGGCAGTGGATAAAATCCCTTTCCCTCTACAGACCCAGAGCTACTCTTTGAGCTTACATCAGAGCATTCCTAGGAAAAGAATTACTTGCCTGGAATATTTTGATAATTAGAAATGACTTGCCAAAAATAAAGTACTGCACCCATATTCTTGGATCTCTGATTCATTTATAGAAGTCGATTTGTTATATGAAAGGCAGAACTTACTTGAGAACACAGATGTGGCGAGAATAATCCAGGCTGAGCACTTCACCTAGGATGTGCTGTTGGAATGCATCTCCCCTAAGAAGGCAGAAGCCCACCTGCCGGGGCAGCGTCAGTGTGCACTCCCAGAGGGGGAGCAGAGAGCTTCTCCATGGTGAGACGGGACCTGAAGTCCTGCTGCTACATCATTTTAGATAAAGAAATATGGCTGCTCACGTTTTCCCGCTCCATACTGCATTCAGGCTCCCTGCTGCCCTTTCGAGATTTCTTCTTTGGGATTGGACTTAACATTTACCTAAATCTCTAATTATAAGATTATAAAACAGTGAATAAGACGCCAACTGATGTTTGCAAAAAGATCCACAACCATGCGACCAAATTCACCCTGGCTTGGCAGATACGGATTTCTCATTCCTAACATATTGTTTGGGAAACCAAGGACCCTCCATGTCTCCTAGCAAAGAGTTAACAAATTCACGTAAAATTTAACATATATTTTCCAGGAGAAAATATAGCTCCTTCTTTGCAAGTGAAGTCTATGTTATATAATAAGATGGCTGAATGTCACCTATTTATTGCCACATTTCTGGAGTTGGCTATCTGATATCTTATCCGCCAAAGCTTTTCTCTGGTTAGAGTTATGTCTATCAAACCTCTCCCTTCTCTAACACTTGGGGAGGTAATGACAGACAAGAGTTGCCCAGCCTAGTGCAGCTTCCTTCCCAAATTCTTCTACTTCATTTAAGTGAATCTGAGTCAGCATCTGTATTTTCTGCTTTCTTTTGTCTGGTCTTTTCACACACTTCGCCTATTTATCATTTCATTGATAGTCTACCCTACTGAGCAAAGTAAAAAGAAAATATAATAAAATAGATTTAAGTAATTATAAACTCTATCTCTTTCCAGGTTCATAGCTCATACAGAGGCTACCTCTATATTTACCACTCGCCACCTGAGCATTCTTGCTTCTGGTAAGACCTTAAATAAGAATGGGACCCAGAGCTTGTAGGGAGGGGTCAGAAACAGTGAGAACATGGGTCCAAAAGGTTTTGTGCACCTCTCAGAGTACTGGCATTCACATCAAGGTTACTTTTCTTTAAAGATGTCAAAAGATGTGAAATATTGCTCTTTCCCTAACCTCAAGAAAAAACATATTATCTGCAAAATGATACCTGTTCTTGAGCCCTTCAGAGAGCTGAGGTCATAAGTTACCTTAGTACACTAGGGCTGCTATAACAGAATTCAATTCACTGCATGGCTTAAACAACAGACTTTCACTTCTCCTGGTTCTGGAGGCTGAGAAGTCCAAGCCCAAGGTGCTGGCATATGAGGTTTGTCCAGCAAATATCCTGACATGTAATATGGAAAATAGAAACGAGGTACTTTCCAGACAGCCCTTGTATATAGTCCGTGGTAAGAAAACCCTTTCTGGTTGGTGGAAGGCCCTTGTGTTGTCTCCTCACATAATGGAGAGTGGGAGAGCAGATTGTCTTGTGCTGTTGTGTTACAGTGGCCCAAATGGACTAAGACATTGACAGCAGGGCACACTCCTAATGAAAGGAGGCAACAGAAAGCAGAGTTTGGCTGCCACAGAAAAGTGGAGGAAAAATGTAGATAAACCTCCACCCCTGAGGCCCAGATACACAAATCCTACCTACAACTGACCAGAAAAACAAAAAAGAAAAAGCCATTTCCTATTACAAATGCACCACTGGTCGACAGCCAGGAGAGCAGCTCCCTGTGTAGGTACTACCAAAGCTTGAGTGTGAAACTACAGCCCTGAGAGGTTCCCCAGCTCCCAGACACCACACTAGGCCCAGCTGACGGGAGCCAGCCCTGGAAGAGGTGGAGCCTGTGCTACAGCAGGACAGCATCCTCAAAGAGAAACCCAGGCCCAGCTCGGGTTAAATCCATTTCCTGTGCTAAGAACTTGACTTGTAATAGTCTCAATACTGCTTATCTCAAAGGCCAGTGCTTTTTTATCCTTTATATGTACCTTGTTCTTTCCTTGGATCTCTAATTTCAGAGTAGGGCTGAACAGGGCTAAGTTTTCTTCTCAAATCATTCATGGGCTCCAAGCAAGGTGCTAGATTTTTGAGCCAAAAAGCAGGTTTCTGGTAACTGTACCTGGGGAAAGCAAAGCTGTGTGGGAAAGGTCCCTTTAGTGTGCTATCTCCCTCACTCCTGCTCCCTCCAGTTTCTCAGGTGTTCTAACAATCACTTCTTAAGCACTGTTCTTCCTTGGATATAATCCTACTAACATGCTCTCTACAAATTCACAATGTATTGCTAATGTAAAAAAAAGTTTGACATTTATGATCTCATAAAAGTAGAAAGTAGAATAGTGGTAACAAGAGGCTGGGAAGGATGAGTGGGACTAGGGAGAGGTTTGTTAAAGGATACAAAAGTACAGCCAGATAGAAGAGGAACAGTCTAGCATTCTACAGGGCTGGAGAGGACCACAATCAACAATAACTTATTATATTTTTTTCAAATAGCAAGAAGAAAAGACTTTGAATGTTCCAGATGCAAGAAATGATGAACATTTGGGACAATGGATATGCTAATTACCCTAATTCGATCACAACACATTGGGTATATTAAAATATCACTATGTACCCCATGTATGTCCATTATGTGACAGTTAAAAAAATAAGTTAACAAAAAATTTCAGTGTCCAGAACAAAAATTATTGCTTTTGTGACCAATTAATCATCTCTAAGATTAATATTCTTTGCCTTTTTGAAATACAGATTCTTTCTTCTCTTCTCTAAAGTGACTGGTGTTTACTAAATTGTAATAGCTCTCCAGTGTTCTTAACCAGAAACAATCCTTTGCTGCAGATCAGTTACTGAGATCAATAATCTTTAAATAAGAGTGCAGTTGCTGTCTGTGTAGATAAAGTGGAAAAGTCAAGTGAGATTGATACAGAGTCAGAGAAAGCAATAATCAGAGGAAGGACGAATATTTCTCCCATTCACATATTTTAAAAAATTGTTTCAGTGAGTATTCAAGCAAGAGATGAAGGGGCTCCTCCTCCTTAGGTACTCTGACAAATGTTAACAGAAGCCTCTTTGTTAGATATTTTACCTCTAGAATCCAGAATTTAAGACATTGTGGTGTTTTCAGACTACAACAATGAATACTTCCAGATTTCTCTTGCCTCATTCATTATAAATTGAATTTTAATACAATTAATTTAACTCAAATGGATACCAAGTTATAAACAAGATCTAAGGCCATACAAGGCAAGGATTAAGTCACACCTTACAATCCATAAAATCTAGTTAAACAGGCCTTCCCCCCCCCCACTGGCATAATATCACATGATGGATAACAGACTCCTTTATCTTAACTTCAACATTGCTTTCTGCTGACTCCACGTTTTAGGTAGAGCCTTGCTCCTTTCACCAATTATCAGTACAAACTAAACAATCTCTAAATCTGCCTATGACCTGTAAGTCCCCACTTCAAGGTAGCCCCAGTGGAGGACAGACCAAAGCAGCCTTCCATGTACTGATTCATGTCTTCACCTATAACTCCTGCCTCTCTGAAACGTGTAACACCGAACTGTAATCTGACCGCTTGGGGCTGTATTTCAACGTATCTTGGGTTTGTGTTTTCCCCAGCTTGCAGTCACTCATATTGGCTGGGAATAAACCTCTGTGAAATACTGTACTTTACAAGAGTCTGCTTTCAGCACACCATGTTCTGGGCCACGGAGACCATCTATGACCCGTTTGCTTCCAGGTCTCCCGCTTTTCCCCGACCATCTCTGGGCTGCACGGACCCTGGCGCCTGCAGGCTGTCTTCCCCGGGCCGTTTGTAAGTGAGAACTACTGGAGGAAGATTGGGAGGCAGGCAAAAGAGAAAGATCAGGACAGCACTGACACCGGTGGCTACTTCCCTGCGTGGCTCCAGCTCCCGCCAGCAGCCCCATCGTCATCGCAGCTGCCGGTACGTGACAGGGCCCAGATTCCGGGACCACAGCCTCCCCAGGTCCAGGAGGTGACGGCCTTCTGATATTCCTAATCTCTAAGGAGTCTTACTGCTCGCCAGCGTGTTTACTGCTTATATAATTAATTTCCTATATCAAACTTTTCATAACCAGTTCTTTATTTTGGATTCTTAAAGCAGTTTCCTTCTATCTGGATGGGCCTGATGGATTGCACCCTATTCCTGAGTGGCGACCACCGCAACAGGGGTGAAAGTGGCACAAGCCATCTTCCTCTAAACTCTCAAATGTGATCCCACTCCTTTACTCCTGTCCCTGGATGATGAGGACTTAGAAAGAGTCCTTACCCCACTGGTACTCATTATATTGTGACATGAGCAAGAAATGAACCTTTATTAAGTCTCTGCATTTTCAGAATGTACCAGTTACACTCTGCACTGTGTGGCCTTGTAACAGGTGTTTCTTGTTTCTCCGGCCCATGGGTCTTGGGTCTCTGTACTCTACCAAAAATTTTTTGGTAGAATTTTTTCCTATAATATTCAAAATTATAATTCAGTAATGTAATTTTTGGATAGATCCTTCATAGGTCTACTCCCAGGACAAATCATTAAAAGTTGAAGTTAAACTTGGGAGAAGCTCTGAAGCTTCCTCAAACTAACAGAGAAAGGTTATTCTACCTAAAATATGTTTACTTAAACAAAATAAAATATTTTCCTCATATTTCAGTGAGTGTAGATGATTCAGCATTAGCAGGATAGCTTGGTGATACCAGGGCATTTTCTTTCATCTTATTTTTCAGTCCCCTTTTCTTTGTCCTTGGGTACATTGTCAAAGATGGCCTCCAACCACAACTGCACTTTAGTCTCAGGGAAAAGAGAAAGAAAGAAGGTAAAGGGAGAGAGGTGGAGGAAATTCATTTTAATCTAGATACACAAGCCAGCAATTGTGAACATCACTCCTGCCTACTTCACATGGGGAAACCCAGTCATGTGGCCCCACCCAACTTCAAGGGAGGTTGAAAACTTGTCAAGCCCAACTTCCATCACTATGGAAAGGGGGCAAAGGGGGGTAAGACAGCTGCTGCTTCTGTCTTAGGGATCTACATAGCAAATTAGATCAGGCTATTGTACGGTTTTGGACAGAAACTTAAAAGAGAATTCCTTATAATGCTAAAATGAGGAAGCTTGAAGATC
The DNA here is from genome assembly GCF_027406575.1 of Nycticebus coucang. Taxonomy (NCBI): domain Eukaryota; kingdom Metazoa; phylum Chordata; class Mammalia; order Primates; family Lorisidae; genus Nycticebus; species Nycticebus coucang. The sequence continues at coordinate 2,967,331 of NC_069799.1, read as the reverse complement.
TTACTGAAGAGGTAAAGGCAAATTATAAAATACATATTTAAAATTTGTATTTTATTCACTCTAAAAATCTATCAATTAGCTAATGCAATAATATTTTTAACCACTAAGAAAGAAAAGATGTTCCTAATTAAACTATAGCACCATGATTTGTTATTATTTAGAATTTTTATTTTATACTCATTGCAGTAACTCTGCTAGATCCATTTACACGTACATTTGAGCACATGTCATACTGTTCTATTTCTTGTCTATGTATACAATAACACTGTAATGTTTCTGGGGCATAATGCACTTTTCCTGATGATGTTTTAAATGGCAATTAAACTCAGTGTATGCAGTGGCAACAATGTGCATCATTCAATTGCAATTATGATATAATGAGCATCTACAGTTCAGTTTTCACATGAGCAGGCAGGAACTGTGAGATCATTACCCCTTCCTGGCCAGCGGTGATTATAAGATGCATCCCAAACTGAGAGATGTCCAAATGTTAAAAACAAAAAGTGCATCTTCAAATGAATGATATGCAGGAATTATGGTGTATTACATGTACCCTACCATTCTCTCTCCTCACCTTCACTTATTTCCCTTAGCTGTGTTTCTTTCTGAAAAGCATAGATTTTGTGATGCAGACTCATATCACCTTCTTTTGAAGAGTTAAAGTCACTTTGGTTTGCAGTAAACACGTGATTTTATATGCTGACCATTGTTTGCATTTAGGTGCCACTCAATAAGAAAGCATAGCAAGGAAGACCAGTAACATTGGAATGGAACAGTAAATAAATAGTAATAACCTTGACAACAAAAATACAAAAATACGGTCATGAGCAATTGAGAATTGAAGGAGAAAAGGAAGATGACAGAATATCTAAGGGCATGAACCTTCAACTTACCCTGTGGAAATGTAGACAGTGCTGTCTAACATGGAAAGATCAGTGGAATAGAGGCTTAATGTATTAAATGAACGTTTAATTTAACCAATACACTGAAATACAAAGGCATGACTAGCAGAGATCTTGGGACAGGGAGACAGGGGAAAAGAAAGTATAGACCAAGTGAACTGACTTCTTCTTCTATAATGGCAAGAAATCAACAGATGCAATAGAAAGCTGTTCTATTAGATAGAAATTAGATAGAAAAGATAGAATTAGATAGAAAACAGGAGGGAAAGATAGAAAGGAGAGGAGGAAATTAGATAGAAAAGATAGAATTAGATAGAAAAGAGGAGGGAGGAGGGGGAGACAAGATGGCGGACTGAAGCCAGCTTTCAACAAAGGCTCCCGTCCAGAAGGAGAGTTAAGGGACAGGAATTTAGTAAGTATCCTGGTGGACTTGAGCCTCACCAAGAGAGAAGTCTGAAGAACGCACATCAACACCGCTGAGGCAAGTTGTGATCACAAGGACGCAAACAAAAGGTACAAAATCCACCACCAAGCGGACGGGAGTCCCCCTCCCCCATGAGACCGGCTCTAGAGCCCCACAATTGAACAAGCGGGCAGAAATTAAAGGCCCCCCACTACACTCCACGGGAGAGACCTTCTAAAAACTGGACCTACCTCCCCTACTGGGGTGCCGTGGCGTTCTCCTGCCGACATAGGGCTGAATAAAACTTTGGGAATCCTTTGCCGGCAACCCTGAATCCCCGGCGCTCCCCTCCCACCCACTGAGGTCTGGAGGCCTGTCCCCCAGGACTTCGGATCCTTGGGTGATTTCTCAAGGGGAGTGGACAGTCCCCGAGTTGCGACTGGTCAGCATTGACTCTGAGGTGCGCCGAGTGAGGAGAGGGCACTGGGCTGAGGGGGAGTCACGCCTCGCGGCACTTCCCTGCGGTGCAGTGCAGCAACCCTCCCCGGGCATACGGGGCCCAAGACTGAATCAGACTCTGGCCTCCCCGCTGAGAGCTGAGAACCCCTACTCTCACTCGGGGTCTGAGGGCCTATCCCCCAGGAGTTCGGCTCCTTGGGTGATTTCTCGAGGGGAGTGCACAGTGCCTGAGCTGCGTCAGGTCAGCGCTGACTCTGGGACACGTGAGCGAGGAGAGGGCACTCTGCTGAGGGGAAATCAAGCCTTGGCGGAACTTCCCTGCGGTGCAGTGCAGGAGCCCTCCCCGGACCGTAGTATTGCGTGAAACTGAATGAAACTCTAGCTTCCCCCCGCCCCACTCCCAATCGGGGTCTGGGGGCCCATCCCCCAAGAGTTCTGATTCTTGGGGGATCTCTTAAGGGGTGTGGACCCAGCACAAACTGCGGCCGCTCAGTGCTGACTCTGGGGCGCGGGACAGAGGAGAAAAGGGTCGCCTGAGTGCCCACACCAGAGCAGCAGTTCCCTGGAGGTAGATCAACAGCCGTTTTTTCTTTAACGGCAGAACGCTCACTTCTGGATATTCTGAGGCCACACCCCCTGTCTCCCTGGGCAACCAGAGGAGGCCACCGGTGACACAGCTCACAAACCCGGAAGCCTCCAGGGTGGGGCCGACCCAGAGAGGAGTTCAGACGCAATTCTCCAGCAGCAAAGACGTTTGAACTCAAAACAGCCCGTCTCCTGTAGGCGACGACAGGAACAGAGACAGAACCTCACAAAGTTGTCTGTTCTGTTCTGTTCTGTTAGTAGCATGCATCAGGGACGGGGCTAAGCCTGAGTGAACACCTCCTTCCCATCACCTGCATCAAACACTCAAAGATGTCAGGCCCCATCTCCTCCTGCTAGATAGCGGCAGTCTGCGGGGGCCTGGCAGACTTTCTTGCGATTCAGGCAGGTGCAAACCCCTGGAGTGTCTGTTCACTGCAGGCAACTGGGTTAGCCATCTGCAGAGATACCAGTGACTGGGTCCGATGGAGGGGCAAAGTGGGGAAGGAGACGTCAACCTTCCCAGACTGCTCTGTTTGCTGGGTGGCTCCTCCTGACTCCACGCTGCACTGGGGTGAGCTGTGTCAGAGGAGTCACCAGGCCCCTGTGATCCAGTTCCCAGAGACCTCTTGAACGCTTCCACCCGAGACAAGTGCCGATTGAGACAGTTGATTCGGACCTTTTAAACTGGGCTAATAGACTGAGGACTCTTCAGGCGGTGCCCTAGGTGTGCAATTGTAGGAAGGTTTGATTCTCCTTTTCCAACTGGGGCCAGAGGTGGGCAGGCGGGGTGACTTAATTGCTGATTTTTCCACACAGCTGAGACTTCAAGCCAGAGTAGAAGTTGCAATAGGATCGAACAGAAACCAGCTGAAAACAAGACAGAACCACTTTGCTCCACCACACCAGACAGGGCCCCAGTTTCTCAGGCCACAACACTGTACGGGCCCTCGATAAAACCCCAGGGGAAAAACCAAAGGGAGTAAACCATGGGGCGGAATCAGCGGAAAAACTCTGGTAACATGAATAACCAGAATAGATCAACCCCCCCAAGAAAAGATACGGCAGATGTGATTGAAGATCCCATTCATAAACAACTGGCTGAGATGTCAGAAGTCGAATTCAGAATTTGGTTTGCAGACAAGATTAATAAAATGGAATTAGGAATTCGAGGAGAAATTCAAAAATTGTCTCAAGAATTTAACGAATTTAAAGACAAAACCACCAAAGACTTAGACACACTGAAACAAGAACTTACAGCCCTCAAAGATATGAAAAATACAGTAGAATCCCTCAGTAACAGAATGGAGCAAGCAGAAGAAAGGATTTCTGACATTGAAGATAAAGTCTTCGAACGCTCCCAATCTCTCAAAGAGGAAGAGAAATGGAGAGCAAAAACGGATCACTCACTCAGAGAGCTCTCAGATAATTCGAAAAAAAAACAACATAAGGGTTATAGGAATTTCGGAGAATGATGAAGTGGCTGCCAAGGACACAGAGGCCCTTCTACATGAAATTATGAAAGAAAATTTTCCAGACATGCCTAGAGAATCTGAAATTCAGATAGCAGACAGCTTCAGAACCCCAGCACGATTCAACCCCAATAAGCCATCTCCCAGACATATCATAATTAGCTTCACTAAAGTTAACATGAAAGAGAAGATTCTCAAAGCAGCCCAGCGAAAGAAAACTATAACGTACAAAGGTAAGAATATTAGAATAACTTCAGATCTCTCTGCTGAAACTTTTCAAGCAAGAAGAGGCTGGTCATCAACTTTTAATCTCCTAAAGCAAAAAAACTTTCAACCAAGGATCTTGTATCCAGCTAAACTGAGTTTCATCTATGATGGAGAAATTAAATACTTCAATGACATTCATATGTTGAAAAAATTTGCCATAAGTAAACCAGCTCTTCAGGATGTTCTCAGACCTATCCTCCACAATGACCAACCCAATCCTATAGCACAAAAGTAAACTCACTCAGAAACTTCGGATCAAACTCCAACTTCCACACTGGCGAAAGGATTAAAAATGTCCACTGGACCTTTGAAAAACTCGATACCCAAAATTCCACCAGACTTATCCTTACTCTCCATCAATGTGAAAGGCTTAAACTGTCCTCTAAAGAGGCATAGGTTAGCTGACTGGATACAAAAACTCAAGCCAGATATTTGTTGCATACAAGAGTCACATCTCAACTTAAAAGACAAATACAGACTCAGGGTGAAAGGATGGTCATCCATATTTCAGGCAAATGGTAATCAGAAAAAAGCAGGTGTTGCAATTTTATTTGCAGATACAGTAGGCTTTAAACCATCAAAAGTAAGGAAGGACAAGAATGGTCACTTCATATTTGTTAAGGGTAATACTCAATATGACGAGATCTCAATTATTAATATCTATGCACCCAACCAGAATGCACCTCAATTTATCAGAGAAACTCTAACAGACATGAGTAACTTGATTTCCTCCAGCTCCATAATCATTGGAGATTTCAACACTCCCTTGGCAGTGTTGGATCGATCCTCCAGAAAGAAGCTGAGCAAAGAAATCTTAGATTTAAACCTAACCATCCAATATTTAGATTTAGCAGACATCTACAGAACATTTCATCCCAACAAAACTGAATACACATACTTCTCATCAGCCCACGGAACTTACTCCAAAATTGATCACATTTTAGGTCACAAGTCTAACCTCAGTAAATTTAAAGGAATAGAAATTATTCCATGCATCTTCTCGGACCATCATGGAATAAAACTTGAATTGAGTAACAACAGGAATCTGCATACCCATACAAAAACATGGAAGTTAAATAACCTTATGCTGAATGACAGCTGGGTCAGAGATGTGATTAAGAAAGAAATCACCAATTTTTTGGAACAAAATGACAATGAAGACACAAGCTATCAGAACCTCTGGGACACTGCAAAGGCAGTTCTAAGAGGGAAATTTATAGCACTCCAAGCCTTCCTCAAGAGAACGGAAAGAGAGGAAGTTAACAACTTAATGGGACATCTCACGCAACTGGAAAAGGAAGAACATTCCAACCCCAAACCCAGTAGAAGAAAAGAAATAACCAAAATTAGAGCAGAATTAAATGAAATTGAAAACAAAAGAATAATACAACAGATCAATAAATCAAAAAGCTGGTTTTTTGAAAAGGTCAATAAAATAGATAAACCTCTGGCCAACCTAATCAGGAAAAAAAGAGTAAAATCTCTAATATCATCAATCAGGAACAACAAAGACGAAATAACCACAGACTCATCAGAAATCCAAAAAATCCTTAATGAATATTACAAGAAACTTTATTCTCAGAAATATGAAAATCTGAAGGAAATAGACCGATACTTGGAAGCACGCCACCTTCCAAGACTTAACCAGAATCAAGTGGAAATGTTGAACAGACCCATATCAAGTTCAGAAATAGCATCAACTATACAAAACCTCCCTAAAAAGAAAAGCCCAGAACCAGATGGTTTCACGTCAGAATTCTACCAAACCTTTAAAGAGGAATTAGTACCTATATTACTCAACCTGTTCCAAAATGTAGAAAAAGAAGGAAGACTACCCAACACGTTCTATGAAGCAAATATCACCCTGATCCCCAAACCAGGAAAGGACCCAACAAGAAAAGAAAATTATAGACCAATATCACTAATGAATATAGATGCAAAAATATTCAACAAGATCCTAACAAACAGAATCCAACAACACATCAAACAAATTATACATCATGACCAAGTTGGTTTTATCCCAGGGTCTCAAGGCTGGTTCAATATACGTAAATCTATAAATGTAATTCAGCACATAAACAAATTAAAAAACAAAGACCATATGATTCTCTCAATTGATGCAGAAAAAGCTTTTGATAATATCCAGCATCCCTTCATGATCAGAACACTCAAGAAAATTGGTGTAGAAGGGACTTTTCTTAAACTGATAGAGGCTATCTACAGCAAACCCACAGCCAATATCATATTGAATGGAGTTAAATTGGAATCATTTCCATTCAGATCAGGAACCAGACAAGGCTGCCCATTGTCTCCATTGCTTTTCAACATTGTAATGGAAGTTTTAGCCACCGCAATTAGGGAAGAAAAGGCGATCAAGGGTATCCATATAGGGTCAGAAGAGATCAAACTCTCGCTCTTCGCAGATGATATGATTGTGTATCTGGAAAACACTAGGGACTCTACTACAAAACTCCTAGAAGTGATCAAGGAATACAGCAGCGTCTCAGGTTACAAAATCAACATTCAGAAATCGGTAGCCTTTATATACACCAACAACAGTCAAATTGAAAAAGCAGTTAAGGACTCTATCCCATTCACAGTAGTGCCAAAGAAGATGAAATATTTGGGAATTTACCTAACAAAAGACGTGAAAGATCTCTATAAAGAGAACTATGAAACTCTAAGAAAAGAAATAGCTGAAAATGTTAACAAATGGAAAAACATACCATGCTTATGGCTAGGAAGAATCAACATTATCAAAATGTCCATACTACCGAAAGCAATATATAATTTCAACGCACTCCCTATTAAAGCTCCACTGTCATATTTTAAAGATCTTGAAAAAACATTACTTCGTTTTATATGGAATCAGAAAAAACCTCGAATAGCCAAGACATTACTCAGAAATAAAAACAAAACAGGAGGAATCACACTACCAGACCTCAGACTTTACTACAAATCGATAGTGATCAAAACAGCACGGTATTGGCACAAAAACAGAGAAGTAGATATCTGGAATAGAATAGAGAACCAAGAGATGAATCCAGCTACTTACCGCTATTTGATTTTTGACAAGCCAATTAAAAACATTCAGTGGGGAAAAGATTCCCTATTTAACAAATGGTGCTGGGTGAACTGGCTGGCAACCTGCAGAAGACTGAAATTGGACCCACACCTTTCACCATTAACTAAGATAGACTCTCATTGGATTAAAGATTTAAACTTAAGACATGAAACTATAAAAATACTAGAGGAGAATGCAGGGAAAACCCTTGAAGAAATTGGTCTGGGTGAGTATTTCATGAGGAGAACCCCCCGGGCAATTGAAGCAGCTTCAAAAATACACTACTGGGACTTGATCAAACTAAAAAGCTTCTGCACAGCTAAGAACACAGTAAGCAGAGCAAGCAGACAGCCCTCAGAATGGGAGAAGATATTTGCAGGGTATAACTCTGACAAAGGTTTAATAACCAGAATCCACAGAGAACTCAAACGCATCAGCAAGAAAAAAACAAGGGATCCCATCGCAGGCTGGGCAAGGGATTTGAAGAGAAACTTCTCTGAAGAAGACAGGCGCACGGCCTTCAGACATATGAAAAAATGCTCATCATCTTTAATCATCAGAGAAATGCAAATCAAAACTACTTTGAGATATCATCTAACTCCAATGAGACTAGCCTATATCACAAAATCTCAAGACCAGAGATGTTGGCGTGGATGCGGAGAAAAGGGAACACTTCTGCACTGCTGGTGGGAATGCAAATTAATACATTCCTTTTGGAAAGATATATGGAGAACACTCAGAGATCTAAAAATAGATCTGCTGTTCAATCCTGTAATTCCTCTGCTGGGCATATACCCAGAAGACCAAAAATCACAACATAACAAAGATATTTGTACCAGAATGTTTATTGCAGCCCAATTCATAATAGCTAAGTCATGGAAAAAGCCCAAGTGCCCATCGATCCACGAATGGATTAATAAATTGTGGTATATGTATACCATGGAATACTATGCAGCCTTAAAGAAAGATGGAGACTTTACCTCTTTCATGTTTACATGGATGGAGCTGGAACATATTCTTAGTAAAGTATCCCAAGAATGGAAGAAAAAATACCCAATGTACACAGCCCTACTATGAAACTAATTTGGGACTCTCACATGAAAGCTATAACCCAGCTACAACTTAACAATAGGGGGAAGTGGGAAAGGGGGGGTGGGTAGAGGGAGGGGAATCGGTGGGATCACACCTGTGGTGCATATTACAGGGGTATTTGCGAAACTTGGTAAATGTAGAATGTAAATGTTTTGGCACAGTAACTGAGATAACGCCGGAAACGCAATGTTAACCACTGTGATAAAAATGTGTCAAATGGTTTATGAAGTGAGTGTATGATGCCCCATAATCATATCATTGTATACAGTTATGATTTAATAAAAAAATTAAAAAAAAAAAAGAAAAGAGGAGGGAAATATATACTGTTATTATAAGTGTAAAAAAGTTGCTATGTGTATCAGTTTCAATGACTGCATTTTAATATTCTTTTTCATTCTTTTAAAAGAACAATGGATAGTTTTTAAGGATTATTTATTGTTTGCTCATTTCATATTCCACTTTTAATTTATTCACACATTCCATAAATGTTTAACTTGTACACTTTTTGGATAGTTCCGATAACTGAAGTCCTTGATAATTAGTATCTGTACTTCACTTCACCTTATGGTTGCCTTTTTCTTTTTGTTATTGTTTTTATGTTAATTGTGAGTTCAAATGTTCATTATTGCTTTTATTTTAATTGTAAGGTCAAATTTTTTCATCTATCATTTTTGGAGGAAGATCCTACAAGCCTGAACTTGGGTATGCTTTCAGGGACACTGTGGACTTGGAACTTCCTTAGCCCAGTTTAAGGATCTCTTATCTCCTATGTCTCAGTGAAATCCAGGCTTGGTGCACTATTCCCAAGAATGAGTCACATTGACCATAGGGTAAGTTTTCTACTCACAGGCTTCAGTTTATTTCATTCTGGGAATTCTCTTCTATTTTTCATGGTTCTAGTTATTGTAAAGCATTAAACAGTATATTTTAGTTTGAATTTTGTTGTGTGACAGTGAAGGTGTCTCTCATAGTATTCGGTCAGCTGTACTGATGGCAGCAGAATAATATTTAGTTCTGTAATGATGCATTTGTTGTCTATTGCTCTGTAACAACTTATTTCAAAACTTAGTGGCTTGAAACCATAATCTTTCTTTAGCTCAGAGTTTGTATGGGGTCAAGAATCCGGGTGTGGCTTAGCTGGGGCCTCTGGCTCCAGGTCTCTCCCAGGGCTGCTTGCTCCAGCTCCAGTCACTTCCAGGCTGGACATGGCCAGGGGACACCTGCAAGCTCATTCTCTCATGGAGGTCTCCTTTGCCTGTTGACCAGAGCCATCTGTTCTCTGACACACATGCTTCTCCAGAACAAAATGCAGAGCAAACCAGCAAGACAGCCAGGGAGGATAAGATGGAAGCCACGATTGTTTTTGTAACTTAATCTTAGAAATGATGTCTCTTATTGTTTCTCAGTCTCTTCATCAGGAGAGAGTCTGTGAGTCCAGCCCATGGTCAAGGGGAAGAAGCCACACAGGGCTGGCAGGCAGGGTCATTAAGGACCATCTTATAGGCTGGTCACCACAATGACAAAGATAAGCAACTTTGGGGGAGTAAGTTTAGCATTTAAACAAATCACTTGCCAATATCATAGCATATGTTTCCTTGAGTCATTATTATTATTGTATTATTTTACTCGAGTAACTGTATTTAGGAAATACCATTACATTATACTTTTTATCTTACCATCTAGATAAATAAATAAATAAATAGTCCTCCCTCATTGGTTTTGTTCACACCTTTATTCTCTTGCTCAGAACTGGTCTCTTTCCACGAGTCTCTTCGATCTAGTTTACCTTGTATATATTTTAAATTATTTTTTTCTCCATAAAGACATTTTATTGGGAAATTTTTCTTTCATTGGCCCCTTATTTGTGCTTTCTCCTTCTTCCTACTCCATCCTACCTGACCAGCCAGAGAAGCGTTTTGTCCCTAGGATTCCCCTTCTTCTTGAACCGTTCTGGACCTTGCCACTTCTCTGCCTTTACTCAGGTTACAACACATGCTGCATGGTGCTCCCCATGTCTAACTTCCTGGTCTAGTCCTCACCACTTCTCTGCCTTTACTCAGGTTAGGACACTTGCCTGCGTGGTGCTCCCCATGTCTAACTTCCTGGTCTAGTCCTCACCACTTCTCTGCCTTTACTCAGATTAGGACACTTGCCTGCGTGGTGCTTCTGATGTCTAACTTCTTCACAAATGCTCTCATAGCCCCTCGAGGTCTACCTCACAGATCGTGTTCTACCCAGGCTTGCTCTGCTTCCCAGCTAATGGAATCACATTCTATTACCAATAACCCTCCTTTGATAGTTAATCAGACACTGTTTTGTGACATCTCTGATGTGAATATAGCTTTCAATATTAACTAACATTTAATATAAATGTAATGTTTCTTCAGCCAGGTTATTAGCACCTCAAAAAAAAAATGGTTTTCCAGAACACTTAAATCATTCGCTATGCCCCTAGCATATAGCTATCACCCAGAAAACTGTCCCAAAGATTGACTTCTGCAGAAGTAAAACCAAAAGTTTTGCTTTCAAATCTACTTTTAACCTACAAGCCTCTGAGTTCTCACTTACTCAATCTATTAATGCTCTTTTTTTTTGTATTCCAGTATAATAAAACTTTCCATTGAGTATTCAAAAACATTTTGTGTCAAAGGAAAAAAAATAATTAAAATCTATAATGAATAAAAATCAATGATAACTGAGCTGCAAAGTTCACATGGAATTAGAAAGAAACTTAAGAGAACCAAATTTAATGACCAACTTTGCAATCTCAGCATTCACAACTGTGAATGTCTAATTATCTGACTGCAGACATTCCTAAAAGATGTGAGTGAGTTAGTCACAAAGGATGAGGAACATGAGTAGGAAAATAACCATAGAATGTTCTAAATTATTTAAGAATCCTAAAAATGAAAACTGTGGTTTAATCCTATCATGAAGCAAAGCTTAGGTAAAAGGCTGGAGTCAATTTCCCTTTGCTGCCCAGGGAGCCAGGGCTGTAGCCCCATGCAGTGTCAGCAGGGATGGCTGCATGTCACCTCGTAGGATGACCCAGGATAAGAAAGTGATGTTAGCCGTGCTCCAACTTCAGAGATGCTTTTTGAGGAGAACCTTGCACTACATCTAGAAACCTTTCTGTCTTATTTCTGTTGCAGACGATGCTTGAACAAGCCACAGCAGGAGACCTGGGATCAGAAGTACCACCTTCAAGAGAAGGGGCATCAGTGAGGAAACTAAAGTTTCCTCTTTTCAAACACAAGTCTTGTTTTTTAAAAAGGAAAACCTTACTAGGTTACGGTGTGTTAACTGAGGTGTCCAAGGTCAGAGAATGACTCAGTGGCAAAGCTAAGAATAAAATATGGGCTTTACACCCTAGAAAACTTGTATTTAAAATAAAAATTAAGATCTCATGTAACTGAAAAAGTGTTCTTATAAATTTCTAAGTGTTTAATGAAAAGCTCTCCTTTCCTTCTTTCTCTCTTCTTCCTCTCTCTCTAATTTTAAAGTAAGCACTTGCAAAAGTCTCACATTAAGTAAGATGGTATTAACCTTAAGATTAAAAGGCCTTAAATACATAGAGCTGAATGAAGGAGAAATGAAAGTGGAAAAGAGAATTAAATGAAGTTCAAATTCGTGACTTTGCTATAGTTGGACTAACAGGGATTTCTTTGAAATGACATTGTCACATTGCAGAAAGAGTCGACGTTTTAAGAGCAGATACTATCAGTTTGAATCTCTGTACTGCCCCTGAAGACCTGGGCAAGTCACTTAAAAGTCCTTATTTATAGTTTGGGTTATTTGTGCAGTGCCAAAAAGATACTGTATTTCTAAACTCTAAAGCTTACATAAATGCTAATTCATATTTGACTCCCAAGCTTTTTCATTGCTCTCACCTAATGGTGAAAGACTAGAGACACCAGTGGCCGGGCATGGTGGCTCACACCCACGATCTTAAACTCTGGGGCACTGAGGTGGGAGGATGGCTTGAGCTCAGGAGTTCAAGATCAATCTGAGCAAAGCGAGACCCCATCTCTACTAAACACAGAAAAACTAGCCAGGTGTTGTGCTGGCACCTGTAGTCCCAGCCATTTGGGAGGCTGAGGCAGGAGGATCACTTAATCCCAGAAGCTTGAGCTTGCGGTGAGTGAGACTGACCCATGACCAAGGCACTCCAGCCCAGGCAACAGGTGAGACTCTGGCTCAAAAGAAAAAAAAAAAAAAAAAAAGAAGACAATAAAAGAGAGGCTATCTCTAGGCTACACTACAAAATAGACCCAATTAATATCACCTCCTCCATTTTCCATATTTATCCACTTCATGATTTCTTATCTACATCTGCCAAGATCTCATCTGCCATGGAAATACAAATTCCCTGTCCCTGCTGTCATCTTTTCCACACTCGACCAAGAGGAGAAGAAAACATCCCTGTCTCTGGGGGTGAAGGCTTCTGGAAGAGCTTCAGATGCCCCTCTCTCCTGGTAGCATTTTATCAGTGGGCTCATAAAGACAAGGTCTCCATCCCATGCCAGACATGTGCTACCATGATGTGGACTGTGGGTCATGTGAGGCAGGGACACATCACAGCAGAACAAGAGGTATCTGAGGAAAGTGACAGGCTGTGTAGTAGCACTCACGGAGTAGGACACCCACCACTGGCATCATAGGTCCTACATCTACTTTCTGTTTTCCAAAACTGCTTAAAGATAATTTCTGGGCACATGGCTGCATTAGTAGTTCAACACTAGTTTATTAAGGCAATCATGAAACAAAGCTGCCCAACACAAATAGTAACCATATCATTTTCAAAACAGTATCATGTCGCATCCTGGAAGTGGTCAGGAACCATTCGTTTTTACACATCCCTGACCCCCCACCCCACTGCCATTCAACTTAAACATGGAATTCCATGTCGTATTAAACAGCAATTGAACTAAAATATAATTCAGATAGATTTACATTCATAGCTGAATGACTGGCAAGGTGTGTTTTCAAGTATTTTGTCCTGAAGATATTCCAAATATCTGCAATATGTGTTTTCTGCAATATGAAAAATAATTAATTGAAATGGTGAAAAGGAGCCCAATCAGAGTGGCTTATCCTAGTGGTGCTGAGACCTAAGCAACTGCAGATCCTCAAGTATTTTTTGTTGTTGTTGTTGCTGGTTTTGGCCAGGGCTGGGTTTGAACCCACCGCCTCTGGCATATGGGGCCAGCGCCCTACTCCTTTGAGCCACAGGCGCCACCCCCTCTAGTATTTTTTGATCATCATGTAAAATACATTTTAATATTCAGTAGAATAACTACACTGTGCAGCTATGGCTTTTGTGCTGTTCTTGTCCTGAGAAATTTAATACTAGTATTTATATGGACTAGAGGATTTAGTGATGTGTCTTTATCTTATAACATGTTACTTCTAAAACCACTTCCTTCTAACCTAGAATATGTATACTCTTGACATTAGTGACCCTGCTTCTGAATGGATCGCTATTAATAGCATATATTTTAATATTGTCAATGTTTGTTTTTTAATTTTTCATGTGCCATTGAGTAACCTATTTTCATCCAACTTCATAGATCCCAATAAATGTTTATGCATACAAATAAATCCTACAGGTGATAAATGACTTCAACATTGCTTATGAATTATCACTGGTTTATTGACTTTTAATAGTTGTTTTGCATACATTCAAAAAAACCTGTTTCCTATTACCTATAAGATGTGCCCTTTCGTTATGAAAATGCTACATCTGTACCCTTCTAAAAGATATTTATGTGCAATAAATTCCCTTTGACATTATGGCAATGTTCATTTTCAAGTAATAATTTATAGTCATGTAATATTTCAAATATAATGAATTGTCATAATTTAGAATTAATTTATTTCTAACTTTTAAAAATTTCATAAGAAGTCTTTGCAGACCAAACTGGAATCTTATTTCCAGGTGTGGAGGTCCCCTTCTCCCAGTCCCTCAGTCCTCAACCCTCAGTTCCTCATCTTCTCCACATCCCCTCAGATCTGCCGCTCTGGCCCAGAACCCCTTGCCGTTTGTGAGGCTGTCCAGCACACACAGCCTTGGATCAATTTCACTGCCTGCTTTCTCAGCTTCTATATCAGTGTTTCTGTGCTCTGATGGAGAAAACCACACAACTGCTTGGATAGATTTCAATCTCACAGATTTCAAACTCACAACTGCCTGGCAAGACTTCTGTGTCTCCCTGGGCAGCCTCTCTCTCTCCCAGTTTCAAATGGCAGTTGGAGCTCCCCCACCCTCCTGCCTCCTGCACTGTCCCCTAATCTGTCACTCTGCACACTAGGCCTCTGCTACTCAGGGAGAGTGTCCCTCTGCGCCACCAGTGTCTGGGACCACAGGACTCTGTCCCCTCAGAGAACTTGCTCTCGCACTCAGCCCATCTCTCTCCCGCTTCTACAATGCCCTCTTCTACCTGCCATTTCCTTTCCACCAGCACTTACCCTTCCCAACTCTCACCCATGTTAAAATAAACATTCTTGACCTTTCCCATACTAGTCACATTCACTTACTGACCCTACACATCCCTCGCTTCTGCGCATCTGGTTTCATCTCTGAACTACTGAAACTATCCTTGTCAAGCCACCAGTGATCTCCTTTTACTGAATGGAATAAATACTTATTAATCCCATTCTTGACCTTGGGTCCACCTGAAACTTCCAATTCATCTTCTTTCTTAAGGGAGGGTGGTGGGTTGATGGAGGGAGGCTTAGTAGGGGGACCACACCTATGGAGCACATTGCAAGTACAAGTTGGATCTATCTGTTGTAGAACACAAATGTCTTAATGCTGTAATTGGGTAAATGAGGTGAAAACTATGTTGATTAGTAGGATGTAAGCACTCCAATTTGTACAAATAATCAACACATCGAATCCCATAATGGCCTAAATGTATTTATGATCTATGTGCAAATGACTTAAAAAAAAAAAAAAAGTCCTCCCTCCCAGTGCATCCTCTGAAGCTGCCCTCCACTGGGCGTGTTTCTCCCCTTGGTGTCCCTGCTCTTTCTTGGTCTTTAGTAAAGCTACTCTGACTCCTCATTTAAGGCAGGCATGGAGAAGTCCACCCTTAGCCTGCTT
This sequence comes from Nycticebus coucang, assembly GCF_027406575.1. Taxonomy (NCBI): domain Eukaryota; kingdom Metazoa; phylum Chordata; class Mammalia; order Primates; family Lorisidae; genus Nycticebus; species Nycticebus coucang. Next base: position 2,951,985 of record NC_069799.1, on the reverse strand, counting down.
CTCCTCTTACAGTAAAACTTTTCCCGGGATGATTTTATCCACCTCCAACATCATTTACCATCTCTGTGTTTATAACCTCCAGAATTATAGCCTAGACTTCACTGCTGAAACTCAGACCCATATAAACAATTGCTCAGGGGATTTCTGCACTGGGGCAGGCAGTGCCCCATCTAGCCTCTCCTGGTTCTCCTTGATTTTCTCTAGCTTAGTAAACAACACCCCCAATTCTCCCAGCTTCTCAAGCCAGAAACGTGAATGTACGTGTGTCTGTAATTATGTACAAATCGAGTGAGATATGCATACAGGTATGTGTACGTGAGTATAGATACTGTCTTTCTAACATCGTTTCACTTTAAACACAAAGCTGCACGATTCTTCCTCCTCAGGCATCCTCTCGCCTCCATGCCCACCGCTCTTGCCTAATTCTCGCTCCTGCAACCACTCTCCTAGGTTCCTCTGACAGCTTCTCACTGTCCCCTGCCTCCCATGATGGCCGTCCTCCGCACTGCACACTGCAGCCAGAGTGGTCGTTTTAAAGCACAAATCTCCTTTTCAAGTGCTTCAGTATCTCCCATCACACTCAGAGTTTCTAACTTCCTGAGCATGACGGTCAAGACCATGACGGTCCAGTCCCCTCTGAGCCCGGCCCCTCATCTGTGCCACTGCCAGCTCCTTTGCCCACTTTCCCAGTCACACCAAACTTCTCAAAATCCCTGTAAGAGCATGCTTTCTTCTGGAGCCTAGCGCACATTGACAACTCTGTCCAGAACATGCATGTCTACCTACTCAGCCTGCCCTTTTCCTCTGTGTGAGGCTCCGACTTCCCAGCCTTAAGTCAGAGGTTAGCAGTTACAGGAAACCTTTCTGCTAAGCCTTCTGCCCTCCATAGTTTCTCTTCACTGTGGTCCCTCATTACCCTGTGCTTTATCCTTTAATTACCATATACACTGCATCACTATTTTCCATTGACCTGTGTTTTCTTCTCTTGCAAGGCCAGAGGAAGTGTTAAGTAAACAGTTTTGAATGAATGCAAGTCAAGGTGTCCTACAGACAGGTATTTGCTGTACAAGTGTTTATGCCTTATACATGGCTCCTTTCCAGGAAATATGGACAAGAAGGAAAAATTATGTTCTCCTTAGGAGAATAAGTACATCCATTTTAAATAAGGAATCAAGCGTGATAACCTCTCAGCACACGGGGCAGACAGGGTATAATGGTATAATGGGTATAATGGACCCTGGGTGTGATTTTAAGGCTGCTCTACCCCTTTCAGCAGGTCAGGGGCTGGGGCACCCCTTTCTTCCTGTCAGTAATGAGGTGCACCACCAGTGGCCTGACAGCAGAAGCGTCAGCAGAGCAGTTCACTAATGTGAGGCTCATGCTGTCTCATCCATAGACTTTATCTGAGCAGTGATGCATGACGTTATTTTTGCAAGCAGCTGAAAATTAATACTAGAAATAGCATCCCAATTAAATGTTGCACTTAATGCTTATTAAACCTTTAAAAATCTTTTATGAGTATTTTTCTTTCTCCTTTGTAACATACAAACTATAAAGTTATTCATTCAATTCCTAACCTGGATACAATTTTAATAATTTTTGCTTTAAGTAAAAAAACCTAATAGGCTTCTTTTTTGTCATTTTCTTCTTCTGGTAACCTACCTTCCCTATCTGCAACTCCATGTAGCATCCTCAGGTCTATTTAGGGATTAGCCTGATGATTTGTGCCAATACTAAAATGTCACATAATTTTTTTATCATAGAAGTGGTATTACAACCTGAGCAAAAAAAAGAAGTGACACCTTTTGCACCTCATGTTGCATAGTTAGCAAACAAACTACCCAGCCTCTGTCTTTACAAACTGCCGTTCCATTTTCCACTATGATGCCCTACTTGTCCAGCCCAGCAAGTCAAGAGAGAAGAGATTATCCACCATTACGTTGGGCTGCTGAATAAAATACAGAACACTGACCAAAATCTGAATTTCAGATAAACAACAGATAATTTTTAGTATTAAGTGTGTCCCAAATATCACATGGAATATATTTATACTAAAAATTACACATTGTTTATCTAGCATTCAAATTCAACTGGGCACCCTGCAATTTTATTTGTTAAATCTGGCATCCCAGCTGTGAAGGTTGTTGCCAGGATGTATTATCTCAAAAATCACTTTCCCTTCCTAGTCAGCAATATTCCACCATTCTTACCTCTGTCTCATCTTTACCTGAAAAACTCTGGTATGAGAGTTGCTACTCAGAGATGCAACAAAAACATGCTTAACAGTCTGAAACAGTTTAGATATTTGTCCTCTCTGAACCTTGTATTGCAACTTGATCCCCAGTGTTGGAGATAGGGCCTGATAGAAGGAAGGCGTTTGGTCATGGGGTCATGGTGGTGGGTCTCTCAAGAATGACTTGTCTTTATGGTAATGTCTGACTTCTTGCTCTATTAGTTCCTGCAAGATCTGATTGTTACAAGGAGGGTGGAGCCTTCTTCCCTCTCTCTTCCTCTTTCTCTTGCCATGTCACACCCTGCTCCCCTTTCTCCTTTCTCCATTATTAGAACCTTCTTGAGTCTGTCTCCAGAAGCTGGTGCCATGCTTCTTGGACATCCTTCAAAACTGTGAGCCAAATAAATTCTTTTCTTTAAATATTATCCAGCCTCAAGTATTTGTTTATAGCAATGTAAAAGGAACTAAGACACAATCTAATCCAAGTTCAAGCTGAGTCTCCTCATTTGCTATAGAGGAAACAAAAGATCAGAGTTCAGTGGCTTGAACAAGATCACACAGTAATGGGATAGAGGAATGGAAGGGGTCCCGGTTTTGCTGTTGATATTTATTAGCTACAAGCTCAGAATTCTATTAATTACTTAAAGGTCTGAGACGATGAAAAACAGGATCTTTTTTTTTTTTAGGATGCCACTGACAAAAAGTAACTGAGCTTGCTTGAGTGGGAGGTGGAGCTTGGTCTTCTCTCATGCAAACACCAACCCATTTGAAAAGCATGCAATAAAACACACACAACCCAATGCTGAGCAAATGAATGGCTCACCGAGGAATGAGGATATTGGCACAGATGTGTAGCAAAAGGATATGAAAAAGCAAGCTATTAATAGTAGTTGATGGTCTACATGTCCATGAAACCAAAGACACCCCTAGTGACCCTAGTGGATTGTCTTCAGGCCAATACAGAAATCTCTCTACCCCAGGGACAGGCTACGTGCAGTCACCTGATCCCAGGGTAGAGGCACAGCTAACAGTGACCCATGTAAAAAAAAATGCACGTGCACCCACACACGCAGCTTCCTTGTGCTAGAAGACATCTGCCTTGATGGAGCCACAATCTAGACCTATTCTCCTCAAGGGCTCTCACGCTGCTCCTCCACAATAGCAAAGGTAAAGCCTCCACCTGCATGACACCTGTTCTGTTCTCCTCATGTATAATGTGATTTTAACATTGTACAGTCGCCCTTTCTGATAATTAACTTTGTGTGTCAACTTGACTGAAACTCTCACAAATTTAGTTTAAGATTGTCTGGTATGTCTGTGAGGTTCTTGTGGAGGAGATTAACATTTGAATCAGTGAATGAATAAAGCAGTTTGAGGTCCTCATGCTGAGAGTCTGAATAGAACAAAAGACTGAAGAGGAAAGAGGACACTTGGCTGTGTCTGAGCTGGGACATGAGTGGTCTTCTACTCCACTCCCTTAAAATGGAATGAAAACATTCTTGTGCTTTAAGACAGCAGATATAAACCTCCATACTTACGTTGAGTCAATTTCTTATAATAAAGCTCATCTATCTATCTATCTATCTACCTAGCTAGCTAATCTTCAATTGGTTATGCTTCTCTGGAGAGCTCAGACTAGTACAATTTCCCTTGCTCTCAGCTCCTAAAGGATAAAGTTACCAAGTAAATTAAGGAAAATCATACCTGAGGGAAAAGAAAGGCATCGTCATGTGTGAAAATCAGGACTTGTCTGCTGTCTGCCCTGAAAGTGAGCTTAAAACTGGTGGCTTTCCTTAATCAGGAAGTGGAAACCTAGCAGGTGGCCATGCTCTTTGGAACCAGAAGGAGTAATAGGCATGCATTGTGTTGGTGGCTACACTGACCAAAGGTAAACACATTCAGGAGAAGGGTGGCATCACAAGAAGGGTGGTAGGGTGGTGTCATGAGAAGGGTGGTATCACGAGAAGGGTGGTGTCATGAGAAGGGCAGTAGGGTGGTGTCACGAGAAAGGTGGTAGGGTGATGATATGAGAAGGGCGGTGTCCGTAATAAAAGGGACCCAGGTACCACACAGACTATGCGGAGAACCTGACTTTGAATTAGAGAGCCAACCAAAAAGAAGGTTCCATCTATTTGCAAGTGTAATTTATAAAAATTAAAGAAGACAGATAGAAATGAACTAGGGGCAAAAGCCATAGAGACATTTAAGATTGAAACCAGGTTTCCACAAAGACAGATGCATGTGGTGTGCTGGAACCAGCCTTTGCCTGCCCTGGAGAACCAACTGTGTACCTCTCCGCCTCACTCCATGCACAGTGACCTCATGGCAACAGCTTGAAAGTGGCCGTAGTATTAGAAATACACAGAAATTAGCAAATGCTGCAAATCAGTGCTTCTTCTTCTTTTTTTTTTTTTCTTTTATAAAGCTGGTTTACAACCAGACCACTGCCCACTGCCTAAAACCCAGTAGAGGAAACATGACACAGCAGAAACAGAACAGGACCAGCTGGCCAGGCCCAGGATTGCTTTGGGTAGGCACAGGGAGGTGGCCCAAGGCCAGCAAATGTGTTCTTGGAAGCAACAGACACAGCCCCAGAAAGAGAATTGAAAAGAAAGGTCTGACATAATTTCCCCAGACCTAGAAGTCCTACCCTATCCAAATCTAATTCAGAATAGAAACCGAAAACATTACTCAGAAATTATTTTGGGGCAGAGGAGAGGAAGGAAGTATTCTCTCCGCTGTGATGTTAGAGATCAATGTTCTCTATACATGTTTATTTTTATTTTTATTTTCATTTTCTTGCTTTCTGAATTTTCTTCTGAAAAATTCAAATTCTAACTTTGCTTTTCAAAGGAATATTATTTCTAAAGTTTGGTCATGATAATCCCAAATGCGGTTGCCAAAGTAAATACAGGGAAAAAAAGAGTCAAAAGAATGTAGTTAAACTTCGCTCACTTCTAAATAGAAACTAATAGCTATTTGACCAAGAACAGCTGTACCTGAAATTTGCAAAATATATCAAAACAGCTGTACCAAAAATTTGTATCCATTGGACAGCCACACACCAGTGAAAATTCCAAATGTAATAAGGAGGGCTTCAGACCACACCCTCAGCGACAGCCCCTGAATTTGCTCAACAGTATCAGAGTTGCCCATTAATTTGCTTTCTCTGTACCTTCAAGACAAGGACAAACCCTAAACAATCTGTGTTTGCACGGGCAAGGGGATAATTGCTTTAGCACTTTAGCAGGAGGTAATTGCTAAATTTATTCCAAAGAATAGGACATTTCTTGCATTTTCTGAACCAGTTCTGCTGACCCTGACAAAGAACTTCGATTATAAAATTGCCCTGCATGTGCAAGACTGAGCATTCATCGCTTTGGCTTTGATAAGAAACTATTTCATTTACTATTGCAAATGTAATAGTCATTGTACAGGATATATAAAAGACTGATCAGTGATAATGTCAGAAATAAGTGTATTTGTGTATGTTGGTTTTTCTCCTTTACCTTATGTAAAAGCCTTCTTTGGTATTTGTTCTAAAATATCTATAGATCATTATAATTCAAGAGACTATTGATTTTAAAGTAGTTATAAACAGTTTTAGAACAGAAAAGTTACTTTAGAAATCAATTAGTGCAAAGCCTGAATGCTACAGATGAAGAAACGACCAGTTTATTGATAGAAAAGCTCAAGTCCAATGTCCTGACCCTGAATCCATTGTCCTTTCTGATTCTATGATACACCCTTTCCAGAAAAAAAAAAAAATTAACCCACTACCGATTGACTGAGGTATACAAAATATTAAAGTATATGCTATAGTTAGCATATCAGGTGAAGGGAGGGTGAAGCAGACCTAACTGAAGCAAACACTGTGATTTCTGGATAACCCTGTCTTTTATTTTCATTCAGCAACCCAAGAGAAGCTTAGCTGGGAATCTCAATTAGGGCCACCGGCAGTAATCTCCGGTCCTTCCCCCTAAATTCAGGCTGAGTAATCCCAACTGGTAACTGCAAGACAAAATGGTTTCTAAAATGCCTTCTACCTGTAAGGTGTTCATTTCTAACCCATCTATCCATTGGAGCACTTTACTGTTCGCTGGTTCAGCAGATAATTCTGCTGCCCACGTTAGAGAATCTGAGCTGCTTTTGCCTGTTTCAACTATATTTCTACAAGTGTAATCTTGCTTTAATTTTCTTGCCCTTAATATTATTTCACGTTTTCTAGAACATTGATCCTCGCTTAGTACATCAAATTTTTGTATCAATTGTTTTGACACTAAAAGCAAACTTCAGGTGGATTCTAATCCATCATCACTTATGCTATTTCTAGTTCACACTGCCCTGTATCTGAAAAACATTCGCAATTATATATGTTAAATCAACACAAAGTGGAAGCTGCTGCCTGTGATTATACAGGGTGGCTCTGCCAACTCCCAGGGCCAGCCATGCCATTCTGGGTGTGGACAGCACCCTCTGGAGGCATACACACAGCCATACGGCTATGAGTAGTGTCATCTCCCTTCAGGCCTCATGTTTCTGTAAATATTTAGGGAATATGAGAGCCTAATCGCATGTGTTTGCTGTTTTCAGCAACCACTTACTTTTTTTTTTTTTTTGAGACAGAATCTCACTTTGTCATCCTCAGTAGAATGCCGCAGTGTCACAGCTCACAGCAATCTCCAACTCTTGGGCTTAAACAGTTCTCTTGCCTCAGCCTCCCAAGTTGCTGGGACTACAGGCACCCACCACAACACCTGGGCATTTTTAGAGATGGGATCTCCCTCTTGCTCAAGCTGGTCTGGAACCTGTGAGCTCAGGGCAATCCACCCACCTTGACCAGCCAGAGTGCTGGGATTACAGGCATGAGTCACTACACCCAGCCAGCAACCAGTTACTTGCTTCTCTTTTCATGAGTTTTTTTTTTTTTTTTTATTGTCGGGGATTCATTGAGGGTACAATAAGCCAGGTTACACTGATTGCAATTGTTAGGCAAAGTCCCTCTTGCAATCATGTCTTGCCCCCATAAAGTGTGACACACACCAAGGCCCCACCTCCCTCCCTCCAACACTCTTTCTGCTTTTCCTGACCCCCCCATAACCTTAATTGTCATTAATTGTCCTCATATCAAAATTGAGTACATAGGATTCATGCTTCTCCATTCTTGTGATGCTTTACTAAGAATAATGTCTTCCACTTCCATCCAGGTTAATACAAAGGATGTAAAGTCTCCATTTTTTTTAATAGCTGAATAGTATTCCATGATATACATATACCACAGTTTGTTAATCCATTCCTGGGTTGGTGGGCATTTACGCTGTTTCCACATTTTGGCGATTGTAAATTGAGCTGCAATAAACAGTCTAGTACAAGTGTCCTTATGATAAAAGGATTTTTTTCCTTCTGGGTAGATGCCCAGTAATGGGATTGCAGGATCAAATGGGAGGTCTAGCTTGAGTGCTTTTGTCATGAGTTTTTTAAAACTCTTCTCTTGAGTTTCAAATATATAGATATACTACCATTTGATTTGTGGTGATGGAGGGAAAACTTTTGGTCCAAGACTATCAAAAAGAGAAATCTCTTAAGTGAAAAGAGCTAAGTTCAAAATTCCTGTTTAGTAATCTGAACAGATCATTTACTGATGCTGAGCCTCATTTTCCTCAGTTGTAAAACAATAGCAGTAGAGTCTGATTTATCTCACTGTTACCGCAGTGATGAAATTAAGTTCAAATTAGCCAGCACAGTGCTTGCATCTGTAAGGGCTCAAGAGCTATGAAGGAATGAATTCCTATAATAGTCCTAAGATCTTGGCCAGTCATTGACTTAAGGACTGCTATTTGCTCATGTTAGCCTAAAGGAGGCTGTCCACTCATGGAGAAATCGATGTCAAAATGTGAGAAGACTGGGAAAAAAAACACATAAACTATTCACAGCCAGACAAATACAAATTAATAATAAGCATGTATAATCAGCCTCCTCTATAATCAAAGGAGTGCAAATGTAAACAACAATGAGAAAACATTTCTCACCTATCAAATTAACAAAGATGAAAATAATTAATCTTGAGGATGTTAAAATGAAATACCATCACACACCACAAAACAGTAAGACAGCAGGACACAGGACCATTAAAAAGTTAATGCTCTTTGACTTAGAAATTCCACTTGTAAGAATAATCCTAAAGAATCCAGAGATGTACATGAAAAGGTATACATGAGAATAAATACACATGGAAAAATTGGCAAAAAACATCCTTAACACTTTATACATCCAATAAAATCATAGTGCATCCATTTAACAAAAATATTATTCAGAAACTAAAGTAATTTTGTAGCAGAATGTTAATTAACAAGCAAAAATGCATCCTCCATGAGTTAAGTGAGGAAAGAGTAGATTTCCAGTGGGTGTAATATGGCAGCATAGGCTTTCGGGAAAATACCCCTGATCCAGCAAACCTAAAAATGCCAGATAAAATAGAAAAAAACATATAATTTAATGCATGCTGAACTGGCAAGAAATTAAGGGGATTAATTAATTAGAAACTAGAAAAAAGAAGCAAATACACCCCACTAAAGCAAGTGAGACCTGAGCTTACATTTTCCTTGCTCTCTCTACTATGTCTAGAAACTATGTTCTACTGGACCATGGATGCTCGAGTCAGGAAACAAAGCCTGGGTTCTCACAGGGGTCAGGGAAAACAGAGCCTGGGTCCTTGAAGGGGTCTGGGAAAACAGAGTCTGGGTCCTCACGGAGGTCAGGGAAAACAGAGCCTGGGTCCTCACAGCGGTCAGGGCAAACAGAGCCTGTTTCCTCACGGGGGTCAGGGAAAATAAAGCCTGGGTCCTCACAGGGTCAGAGGCAAGCAGGAGACTTCTGCATCACTTTAAAGATTGCATTTTCAGGGAATAACCCACAGAAAAAGGTGCCCTTCAAAAAAGATCTGTAGAGAAATTTACTTTCTCTTCAAGAACAGGGAGGAAGAAAGGAGGGGACGTGTTCTGGGGCACACAAGCCTCATCCACCTTAGACACCAACAACAGCAAATGTTGTGTGTTCTGACTGCTCCATAAACCAGGGCCCCCCTTCTCCCCCCTGCTCAGGCCTCACCACACCCTGAGATGCAACAACATTGAAATCAGGCCTGTTAATAGACCCATGACAACCTTTAAGTGTTCAAGTGAATGGAAGTGTTGTCCTCTGACTTCCAATCAAAAGCTAGACATGATCAGGCTGAGTGAGGGAGGCATGTCAAAAGCTGAGACAGGACAAAAGCTGGTGCCTGTGCTGGTCAGTCAAGCTGTGAATGCAAAGAAAAACTTCTTGAAGGAAGTTAGAAGTGCTGCTCCAGCAAACACAGGAAAGTTAAAGTGAAAGCGCTTGCTGAGATGGAGAAAGTTTTAGTGATCTGAATGCAAGATCAAATTAGCCATAATAGTTCATTAAGCCAAAATTTAACCCAGAGCGAGGCCCTAACTCTCCTCAAATCTGTGAAGCTGAGAGAGGTGAGTAAGCTGTGAAGGAAAGTCTGAAGCTAGCAGAGACTCACGAGGTTTACGGGAAGAAGCCGTCTCTGTAACAAACATGCAAAGTGAAGCAGCAGGGGCAGATGGGGACACTGCAGCGAGTCACCCAGAAGACACCTCTGAGATGATCGGCCAAGGTGGCTGCACTCACAGGAGGCTGTCAGTGCAGATAAAATGGCCTTTTGTGAGAAAAGATGCCATCCAGGGCTCTGTAGCCAGAGAGGAGAAGTCAGTACCTGGCTTCAAAGCTTTAAAGGACAGGCTGACTCTCTTGTTAGGAGCTAATGCAGATGGTTACCTTAAGGTGAAGCCAGTACTCAGCATTCTGAAAATCTTAGGCCCCTCAGAATTATGCTAGATCTACTCTGTTTGTGCTCTATACATGGAGCAATTAAGCCTGGATGACAGCACACCTCTTTACAACATGGTTTAATGAATCCTGTAAGCCCACTGATAAGGCCTAATGCTCAGGGTAAAAACAAAAAAAAAAAAGAAGCCTTTCAAGATATTACTGCACACTTGCTCACCCAGGAGCTCTGATGGGGATGTGCAGGGAGATTGAGGCTGCTTCGGTGCTGTTGACACAACATCCACTCTGCAGTCCATGGATCAAGGAGTAATTTTGACTTTCTAGTCTTATTATTTAAGGATATATTTTGTAAGGCTATATCTGCTATAGAGAGTGATTCATCTGTTGGATGAGAAAGTAAACTGAAAACCTCCCAGAAAGAATTCACCATTCTGGAACTATTAAGAACATTAGAGATTCACAGAGAAAGTCAAAATAACAGGAAGTTTGGAATAAGTAGATTCCAGCCCTCATGGATGACTTTGAAGGGCTCAAACTTCAGTGGAAGAATTAACTGCAAATGTGGTGGAAACAGCAAAAGAACCAAAATTAGAAGTGGGCCCTGAAGACGTGACAGAATTGCTGCAGTCTCATGATAAAACTGGAGTGGCTGAGGAGTTGCTTCTTACAGATAATCCCAGGAACTGTTTTTTTGATGGAATCCAATCCTGGTGAACGTGCTGTGGGTATTGTTGAAATGAAAAGGGCCAGGCAAGCTGTGGTCTCAGCTACTTAGGAGGCTCTAGCAGGAAGATCACATGAACCCAAGAGTTTAAGACCAGCCTGGGCAACATATTGAGATACACCCCTCCATCTCTAAAAAAATAAAAGTAAAGTTTAGTTGGTAAAGCAGTGGTAAGGTTTAAGGGGATTGACCATAAATTTGAAAAAAGTTCTACTATGGGTAGAACTACAGAGACATCTTTTATGCAAGTAGAGTCAACCCCTGTGGCGAACTTCATTAGTGTCTCATTTTAGAAATTGCCATAGCCGGAGGCGGAGCAAGATGGCGGCCGAGTAACAGCTTCCTTGCATCTGGGCACCATGAATCTGGGGAGATAGGACTCCAGGCATCTCTGGCTGGTGGGATCTGCCTATCATCACCCCTGCAAGGATACAGGGAGTCAGCGAGAGACTTCTGGATCCCAAGAGGAGGACTAAAACAGTGGAAAACCGGCAAGTGGTCGCGTGTGTTCAATCCGTCTAAACCCGCCCACAACTCTAAGTTCAGTAGCAGCAAGACTGCAAACCAGAAAGACCTTACCTGTGAACTGTTTTGGTGTCTTTGGACTTGGCACTCAGTTGAACTGCCTTGGGGAGAGCCTGAGCGGGAGTGCGGAGAACTTTGGCCGTTGTCTGAGCGGGAGTGTGGAGAACTTTGGCCATTGTCTGAGCCGCTGAGCCAGACGGAGCTAATAGTGTTTGGTTATGGGTCACAGGGAGCCATTGTGAGTGATCTGCCCTGGCAAGCTCAGCCTTCAGGGTGGCAGAGCTAGAATTGGGTGGGAGCTGGTAACCCAGCGACCAAGTAGCCTAAGGGCAGGGTCTGAGCCGCCTTGCAGCCCTAACCCTCAAGGGCAGAGTGAGACCAGTTTTGGCACACTGGGTAAGTGGATAGCCACTTCAGCAGTGATTCCAGTGACAAGCACTTTCCTGGGAAAGCTTCTGCTCAGCAAGTGAACAAGTTCAAAGTACCTTTTAAGTGGGCTGAAGAGAGATTTAGGGTGTCTACCTGCTGGGGTTTGAGAAATCAGCAGCCTCCAGTCGTATCAGAACCGTGATTAACATCTCATACCCCAGAAGACCACGTGTTGCCCAGACAATATTCAATAACATATACATACTGCTTTGTTTTTGGTTGTGTTTTTTTTTTGTTTTGTTTTGTTTTTTGGTATGGATATTTTTTTGTTTATGTAGATGTTGTTGATGTTGTTGTTTTTTTTGTTTTTTAATTTTTTTTTGTTGTTGTTCTTTTGTTTTTTAAGTTCAACATTTTCTTTTTTTTTTTTTTTTTTATTGTTGGGAATTCATTGAGGGTACAATAAGCCAGTTACACTGATTGCAATTGTTAGGTAAAGTCCCTCTTGCAATCATGTCTTGCCCCCATAAAGTGTGACACACACTAAGGCCCCACCCTCCTCCTTCCATCCCTCTTTCTGCTTCCCCCCCCATAAACTTAATTGTCATTAATTGTCCTCATATCAAGATTGAGTACATAGGATTCATACTTCTCCATTTTTGTGATGCTTTACTAAGAATAATGTCTTCCACTTCCATCCAGGTTAATACGAAGGATGTAAAGTCTCCATTTTTTTTAATAGCTGAATAGTATTCCATGGTATACATATACCACAGCTTGTTAATCCATTCCTGGGTTGGTGGGCATTTAGGCTGTTTCCACATTTTGGCAATGGTAAATTGAGCTGCAATAAACAGTCTAGTACAAGTGTCCTTATGATAAAAGGATTTTTTTCCTTCTGGGTAGATGCCCAGTAATGGGATTGCAGGATCGAATGGGAGGTCTAGGTTGAGTGCTTTGAGGTTTCTCCACATTTCCTTCCAGAAAGGTTGTACTAGTTTGCAGTCCCACCAGCAGTGTAAAAGTGTTCCCTTCTCTCCATATCCACGCCAGCATCCACAGTTTTGAGATTTTGTGATGTGGGCCATTCTCACTGGGGTTAGATGATATCTCAGGGTTGTTTTGATTTGCATTTCTCTAATATATAGAGATGATGAACATTTTTTCATGTGTTTGTTAGCCATTCGTCTGTCATCTTTAGAGAAAGTTCTATTCATGTCTCTTGCCCATTGATATAAGGGATTGTTGGCTTTTTTCATGTGGATTAATTTGAGTTCTCTATAGATCCTAGTTATCAAGCTTTTGTCTGATTGAAAATATGCAAATATCCTTTCCCATTGTGTAGGTTGTCTCTTTGCTTTGGTTATTGTCTCCTTAGCTGTACAGAAGCTTTTCAGTTTAATGAAGTCCCATTTGTTTATTTTTGTTGTTGTTGCAATTGCCATGGCAGTCTTCTTCATGAAGTCTTCCCCCAGGCCAATATCTTCCAGTGTTTTTCCTATGCTTTCTTTCAGAATTTTTATTGTTTCATGCCTTAAATTTAAGTCCTTTATCCATCTTGAATCAATTTTTGTGAGTGGGGAAAGGTGTGGGTCCGGTTTCAGTCTTTTACATGTAGACATCCAGTTCTCCCAACACCATTTATTGAATAGGGAGTCTTTCCCCCAAGGTATGTTCTCGTTTGGTTTATCAAAGATTAGGTGGTTGTAAGATGTTAGTTTCATTTCTTGGTGTTCAATTCGATTCCAAGTGTCTATGTCTCTGTTTTTGTGCCAGTACCATGCTGTGTTGAGCACTATGGCTTTGTAATACAGACTAAAATCTGGTATGCTGATGCCCCCAGCTTTATTTTTGTTACTAAGAACTGCCTTAGCTATACGGGTTTTTTCCGGTTCCATACAAAACGCAGAATCATTTTTTCCAAATCTTGAAAGTACGATGTAGGTACTCTGATAGGAATGGCATTGAATAGGTAGATAGCTTTGGGAAGTATACACATTTTAACAATGTTGATTCTTCCCATCCATGAGCATGGTATGTTCTTCCATTTGTTACTATCCTCTGCTATTTCCTTTCTGAGGATTTCATAGTTTTCTTTATAGAGGTCCTTCACCTCCTTCGTTAGGTATATTCCTAGGTATTTCATTTTCTTTGAAACTATGGTGAAGGGAGTTGTGTCCTTAATTAGCTTCTCATCTTGACTGTTATTGGTGTATACAAAGGCTACTGACTTGTGGACACTGATTTTATATCCTGAAACATTACTGTATTTTTTGATGACTTCTAGGAGTCTTGTGGTTGAGTCTTTGGGGTTCTCTAAGTATAAGATCATGTCGTCAGCAAAGAGGGAGAGTTTGACCTCCTCTGCTCCCATTTGGATTCCCTTTATTTCCTTGTCTTGCCTAATTGTATTGGCTAGAACTTCCAGCACTACGTTGAATAGTAAAGGTGACAGAGGACAACCTTGTCTGGTTCCAGTTCTAAGAGGAAAAGCTTTCAGTTTTACTCCATTCAGTAAAATATTGGCTGTGGGTTTGTCATAGATAGCTTCAATCAGTTTTAGAAATGTGCCACCTATGCCTATACTCTTCAGAGTTCTAATTAGAAAAGGATGCTGGATTTTATCAAATGCTTTTTCTGCATCTATTGAGAGGATCATGTGATCTTTATTTTTGCCTCTGTTAATATGGTGGATAACGTTTATAGACTTGCGTATGTTAAACCAGCCTTGCATCCCTGGGATGAAGCCTACTTGATCATGATGAATGACTTTTTTGATGATAAGCTGTAACCTATTGGCTAGGATTTTGTTGAGAATTTTTGCGTCCATGTTCATGAGTGAGATTGGTCTGAAATTCTCCTTTTTGTTTGGGTCTTTTCCTGGTTTTGGTATCAGGGTGATGTTTGCTTCATAGAATGTGTTGGGGAAGATTCCTTCTTCCTCAGTTTTTTGGAATAATTTCTGCAGTACAGGAATAAGCTCTTCCTTGAAGGTTTGATAGAATTCTGGAGTGAAGCCATCTGGACCAGGGCATTTATTGGTTGGAAGCTTTTTTATTTTTTCTTTGATCTCAGTGCTTGAAATTGGTCTGTTCAGGAGGTCTATTTCATCCTGGCTAAGTCTAGGGAGAGGGTGTGATTCCAAATATTGATCCATTTCCTTCACATTGTCAAATTTCTGGGCATAGAGTTTCTGGTAGTATTCAGAGATGATCTCTTGTATCTCTGTGGGATCAGTTGTTATTTCCCCTTTATCGTTTCTCATTGAGGTTATTAGAGATTTTACTCTTCTATTTCTAGTTAGGCTGGCCAATGGTTTATCTATTTTATTTATTTTTTCTAATAACCAACTCCTTGTGTCATTAATTTTCTGAATGATTCTTTTGTTTTCAATTTCATTGATCTCTGATTTGATTTTGGATATTTCATTTCTTCTACTGAGTTTAGGCTTAGATTGTTCTTCTTTTTCCAATTCCATAAGATCTCTTGTGAGATTGTTGATGTGCTCTCTTTCTGTTTTTCGAATGTAGGCATCTAAAGCGATGAATTTTCCTCTCAAAACTGCTTTTGCAGTATCCCACAGGTTTTGGTAGCTTGTGTCTTCATTGTTGTTATGCTCAAGGAAGTTAATGATTTCCTGTTTTATTTCTTCCTTCACCCATCTGTTATTCAACAGAAGATTGTTTAATTTCCATGCCTTTGGGTGGGCTTGAGCATTTTTGTTAGAGTTGAGTTCCACCTTTAGTGCCTTATGGTCTGAAAAGATACAAGGTAAAATTTCAATTCTTTTGATTCTGTTGATATTAGTTTTGTGTTCCAGGATCTGATCAATTTTGGAGAATGTTCCATGGGGTGATGAGAAGAATGTATATTCTTTATCTTTGGGGTGGAGTGTTCTATATGCGTCTATCAAGCATAGTTGTTCTAGGGTCTCATTTAAATCTCTTACATCTTTGTTTAATTTCTGTTTAGAGGATCTGTCCAGCTCTGTAAGAGGTGTGTTAAAGTCCCCTGTTATGATGGTATTATCAGATATCATATTGCTCAGACTGAGTAAGGTCTGCTTCAAGAATCTGGGAGCATTTAAATTGGGTGCATAAATATTTAGAATGGAAATGTCTTCTTGTTGTAGTTTTCCCTTGACCAATATAAAGTGACCATCTTTGTCTTTTTTGACTTTAGTTGCTTTAAATCCACATGTATCTGAAAATAAGATTGCAACTCCTCTTTTCTTCTGAATTCCATTTGCCTGAAAAATTGTCTTCCAACCCTTGACTCGGAGCTTTAATTTGTCTTTTGAAGCCAGGTGTGTTTCTTGCAGACAGCAAATGGATGGCTTGTGTTTTTTAATCCAGTCAGCCAATCTATGTCTCTTCAGTGGGGAATTCAAGCCATTAACATTTATTGAGATAATTGATAAGTGTGGTAGTATTCTATTCGTCTTATTTGGTGAGAGGCCATTTCTTAGTTTTATCTTTTGCATCAGTGTGGAGGTTAGGTTCTGTCCTTTCATTTCTGAGTTCTTACTTTGCTGCTGATCCATTTTGGTGGTCAGTGTGCAGAACAGGTTGAAGTATTTCCTGAAGAGCTGGTCTTGTTGTGGCAAATTTCCTCAATGTTTGTATATCCGTAAATGATTTGATTTCTCCGTCAATTTTGAAGCTTAGCTTAGCAGGGTACAGAATTCTGGGCTGAAAATTGTTCTGTTTAAGTAGATTAAAGGTAGATGACCATTGTCTTCTTGCTTGGAAAGTTTCATTAGAGAAGTCTGCGGTAACTCTGATGGATTTGCCCCTGTAGGTCAACTGGCGCTTACTCCTGGCAGCTTGCAGAATCTTTTCTTTTGTCTTGACTTTGGACAGGTTCATCACAATGTGTCTTGGAGAAGCTCGGTTGGAGTTGAGGCGACCCGGGGTCCGATATCCCTCTGAAAGCAATGTGTCAGACTCTTTGGTGATGTTTGGGAAATTTTCTTTTATAATATTCTCTAGTATGGCTTCCATTCCTCTGGGGCATTCTTCTTCCCCTTCTGGAATTCCTATAACTCGTATGTTGGAACGCTTCATAAAGTCCCATAATTCTGACAGTGAACGTTCTGCTTTCTCTCTCTTCTTTTCTGCCTCTTTTACTGTCTGAGTTATCTCAAGAACTTTGTCTTCTACCTCTGAAATTCTTTCTTCTGCATGGTCTAACCTGTTGCTGATACTTTCCATTGTATCTTTAAGTTCCCTAATTGACTGTTTCAGTTCCTTCAGGTCTGCTATATCCTTTTTATATTCTTCATATCGTTCATCTCTTATTTGATTCTGTTTTTGGATTTCCTTTTGGTTATTTTCCACTTTATTAGCAATTTCCTTCATTGTTTCCATCATTTCTTTCATTGTTTTCAACATGTGTATTCTAAATTCCCTTTCTGTCATTCCTAACATTTCTGTATAGGTGGAATCCTCTGCAGTAGCTACCTCATGGTCCCTTGGTGGGGTTGTTCTAGACTGGTTCTTCATGTTGCCTGGAGTTTTCTGCTGATCCTTCCTCATGAGTGATTTGTTTTATCTGTTTCCTTGCCCTAATTTTCCTTTCACTTCCTCTTGCTCTTTAAGTTCTTGTGCCTGTGGACTAAGGGTTACAGGACCAGAAGGGTGAGAAGGTTGAAGAGCAAGAAAAGGGGATGAAAGAAAGGAGGACCGAGTGATAAGAAAAAAAAAGAAAGAGAAAGGAGAGGGGGTGGGTATAAGGAATATTGACAAAAAGAAGAGAGGCACAGAAAGAGGGAGACAGGGCAATATAGGTGTACAGTAGGGTACTTTGACACAACCTTAAAAAACCCCACCTTCTGGGGGTGCCCAGTTGGGTGGTTCCCTTGAGGTCAGCAGCTCTTTGCTCACCTGATCAGACACAGTACCCCACCTCCACCAAGTAGAGAGGAAAGACAAAAATGCTATAAATCAAACCAAAAGAAGCAAACAGAAAACTTTACGGGGATAAAATTGGGTGTAAAACCAAATTATATCGGTAGCAACACTAGCAAAAATGAAGTTGAAGTTATTAAAAAAGGCAGCAATGGGAAATTATAATTAAACTAGGAAAATTGAGAAAGAAAAAGGGATCTGTGTGGAAAAGATTGAAATTAAAAAAACAGAAGAACATTAGCAACGTCAAAATAAACAAACAGAAAAAACAGCCAAACAAAAAAAAAAAGAAAAAAATACACAACCAAAAACAAAGCAGTTTGTATATGTTATTGAATATTGTCTGGGCAACACGTGGTCTTCTGGGGTATGAGATGTTAGTCACAGTTCTGATACGACTGGAGGCTGCTGATTTCTCAAACCCCAGCAGGTAGACACCCTAAATCTCTCTTCAGCCTACTTAAAAGGCACTTTGAACTTGTAAACTTGCTGAGCAGAAGCTTTCCCAGCTTTCTCGCTGGAATCGCTGCTGAAGTGGCTATCCACTTACCCAGTGTGCCAAGACCGGTCTCACTCTGCCCCTGAGGGTTAGGGCTGCAAGGCGGCTCAAACCCCACCCTTAGGCTACTTGGTTGCTGGGTTACCAGCTCCCACCCGTTTCTAGCTCTGGGACCCTGAGGGCGGAGCTTGCCGGGGCAGATCACTGACAATGGATCCGTGTGACCCACCGCCAAACACTATTAGCTCCGTCTGGCTCAGTGGCTCAGACTGGGGCCCTAGACAACGGCTAAAATTCTCCGCACTCCCGCTCAGGCCTTCCCCAAGGCAGTTCAACTCAGTGCCAAGTCCAAGGACATCAAAACAGTTCACAGGTAAGGCCTTTCTGGTTTGCAGTCTCGCTGCTACTGAACTTACAGTTGTGGGCGGGTTTAGACGGATTGAACACACGCGACCACTTGCCGGTTTTCCGCTGTTTTAGTCCTCCTCTTGGGGTCCAGAAGTCTCTCGCTGACTCCCTGTATCTTCATAGGAGTGGTGATAGGCAGTTCCCACCATCCAGAGATGCCTGGAGTCCTATCTCTCCAGACT
The DNA here is from genome assembly GCF_027406575.1 of Nycticebus coucang. Taxonomy (NCBI): domain Eukaryota; kingdom Metazoa; phylum Chordata; class Mammalia; order Primates; family Lorisidae; genus Nycticebus; species Nycticebus coucang. The sequence continues at coordinate 2,933,303 of NC_069799.1, read as the reverse complement.
CACGGTGCCCAGATGCAAGGAAGCTGTTACTCGGCTGCCATCTTGCTCCGCCTCGCCCAAGTTCAACATTTTCTATACAGATCCTTTTTCTTTCTCAATTTTTCTAGTTTAATTATAATTTCCCATTGCTGCCTTTTTCAATAATTAGAACTTCATTTTTGCTAGTGTTTCTACCGCTATTATTTGGTTTTCTTCCCAATTTTATCCCGTAAAGTTTTCTGTTTGCTTGTTTTGGTTTGATTTATAGCATTTTTTGTCTTTCCTCTCTACTTGGTGGAGGGGGGGTACTGTGTCTAATCAGGTTAGCAAAGAGCTGCTGACCTCAAGGGAACCACCCAACTGGGCACCCCCAGAAGGTGGGGTTTTTTTAAGGTTGTGTCAAAGTACCCTACTGTACACGTATATTGCTCTGTCTCCCTCTTTCTATGGCTCTCTTCTTTTTGTGAATATTCCTTTTACCCACCCCCTCTCCTTTCTCTATTTTTCTTTGTTTTTCTTATCACATGGTACTCCTTTCTTTCATCCGTTTTTTGCTCTTAAACCTTCTCACCCTTCTGGTCCTGTAACCCTTAGTCCACAGGCACGAGACCTTAAAGAGCAAGAGGAAGTGAAAGGAAAATTAGGGCAAGGAAACAGATAAAAGAAATCACTCATGAGGAAGAATCAGCAGAAAACTCCAGGCAACATGAAGAACTAGTCCAGAACAACCCCACAAGGGACCATGAGGTAGCTACTGCAGATGATTCCACCTATAAAGAAATGTTAGGAATGACAGAAGGGAACTTGGAATACACATGTTGAAAACAATGAAAGAAATGATGGAAACAATGAAGGAAACTGCTAATAAAGTGGAAAATAACCAAAAGGAAATCCAAAAACAGAATCAAATCAGAGATGAACGATATGAAGAATATAAAAAGGATATAGCAGAGCTGAAGGAACTGAAACAGTCAATTAGGGAACTTAAAGATGAAATGAAAAGTATCAGCAACAGCTTAGACCATGCAGAGGAAAGAATTTCAGAGGTAGAAGACAAAGTTCTTGTGATAACTCAGATAGTAAAAGAGGCAGAAAAGAAGAGAGAGAAAGGAGAATGTTCACTGTCAGAATTATGGGACTTTATGAAGCATTCCAACATACAAGTTATAGGAATTCCAGAAGGGGAAGAAGAATGCCCCAGAGGAATGGAAGCCATACTAGAGAATATTATAAAAGAAAATTTCCCAAATATCACCAAAGATTCTGACACACTGCTTTCAGAGGGCTATCGGACCCCAGGTCGCCTCAACTCTAACCGAGCTTCTCCAGGACACATTGTGATGAACCTGTCCAAAGTCAAGACAAAAGAAAAGATTCTGCGAGCTGCCAGGAGTAAGCGCCAGTTGACCTACAGGGGCAAATCCATCAGAGTGACCGCAAACTTCTCTAATGGAACTTTCCAAGCAAGAAGACAATGGTCATCTACCTTTAATCTACTTAAACAGAACAATTTCCTACCCAGAATTCTGTACCCTGCTAAGCTAAGCTTCAAAATTGACGGAGAAATCAAATCATTTACAGATGTACAAACATTGAGGAAATTTGCCACAATAAGACCAGCTCTACAGGAAATACTTCAACCTGTTCTGCACACTGACCACCACAATGGATCAGCAGCAAAGTAAGAACTCAGAAATTAAAGGACAGAACCTAACCTCCACACTGATGCAAAAGATAAAACTAAGCAATGGACTCTCACCAAATAAGACGAATAGAATACTACCACACTTATCAATTATCTCAATAAATGTTAATGGCTTGAATTCCCCACTGAAGAGACATAGATTGGTTGACTGGATTAAAAAACACAAGCCATCCATTTCCTGTCTGCAAGAAACACACCTGGCTTCAAAAGACAAATTAAAGCTCCGAGTCAAGGGTTGGAAGACAATTTTTCAGGCAAATGGAATTCAGAAGAAAAGAGGAGTTGCAATCGTATTTTCAGATACATGTGGATTTAAAGCAACTAAAGTCAAAAAAGACAAAGATGGTCACTTTATATTGGTCAAGGGAAAAATACAATAAGAAGACATTTCCATTCTAAATATTTATGCACCCAATTTAAATGCTCCCAGATTCTTAAAACAGACCTTACTCAGTCTGAGCAACATGATATCTGATAATACCATCATAACAGGGGACTTTAACACTCCTCTTACAGAGCTGGACAGATCCTCTAAACAGAAATTAAACAAAGATATAAGAGATTTAAATGAAACCCTAGAACAACTGTGCTTGATAGAAGCATATAGAACACTCCATCCCAAAGACAAAGAATATACATTCTTCTCATCACCCCATGGAACATTCTCCAAAATTGATCATATCCTGGGACACAAAACAAATATCAACAGAATAAAAAGAATTGAAATTTTACCTTGTATCTTCTCAGACCATAAGGCACTAAAGGTGGAACTCAACTCTACCAAAAATGCTCGACCCCACCCAAAGGTGTGGAAATTAAAGAATCTTCTGTTGAATAACAGATGAGTGCAGGAAGAAATAAAACGGGAAATCATTAACTTCCTTGAGCATAACAACAATGAAGACACAAGCTACCAAAACCTGTGGGATACTGCAAAAGCAGTTTTGAGAGGAAAATTCATCACTTTTGATGCCTACATTCGAAAAACAGAAAGAGAGCACATCAACAATCTCACAAGAAATCTTATCGAATTGGAAAAAGAAGAACAATCCAAGCCTAAACTCAGTAGAAGAAAAGAAATCTCCAAAATCAAATCAGAGATCAATGAAATTGAAAACAAAAGAATCGTTCAGAAAATTAATGAAACAAGGAGTTGGTTTTTTGAAAAAATAAATAAAATAGATAAACCATTGGCCAGACTAATGAGGAATAGAAAAGTAAAATCTCTAGTAACCTCAATCAGTAATGATAAAGGGGAAATGACAACTGATCCCACAGAGATACAAGAGATCATCTCTGAATACTACCAGAAACTCTATGCCCAGAAATTTGACAATGTGAAGGAAATGGATAAATATTTGGAATCACACCCTCTCCCTAAACTCAGCCAGGAAGAAATAGAGCTCCTGAGCAGACCAATTTCAAGCACTGAGATCAAAGAAACAATAAAAAATCTTCCAACCAAAAAATGCCCTGGTCCAGATGGCTTCACTCCAGAATTCTATCAAACCTTCAAGGAAGAGCTTATTCCTGTACTGCAGAAATTATTCCAAAAACTTGAGGAAGAAGGAATCTTCCCCAACACATTCTATGAAGCAAACATCACTCTGATACCAAAACCAGGAAAAGACCCAAACAAAAAGGAGAATTTCAGACCAATCTCACTCATGAATATAGATGCAAAAATTCTCAACAAAATCCTAGCCAATAGGTTACAGCTTATCATCAAAGAAGTCATTCATCATGATCAAGTTGGCTTCTTCCCAGGGATGCAAGGCTGGTTTAACATATGCAAGTCTATATACGTTATCCACCATATTAACAGAGGCAAAAATAAAGATCACATGATCCTCTCAATAGATGCAGAAAAAGCATTTGATAAAATCTAGCATCCTTTTCTAATTAGAACACTGAAGAGTATAGGCATAGGTGGCACATTTCTAAAACTGATTGAAGCTATCTATGACAAACCCACAGCCAATATTTTACTGAATGGAGTAAAACTGAAAGCTTTTCCTCTTAGAACTGGAACCAGACAAGGTTGTCCTCTGTCACCTTTACTATTCAACGTAGTGCTGGAAGTTCTAGCCAATACAATTAGGCAAGACAAGGAAATAAAGGGAATCCAAATGGGAGCAGAGGAGGTCAAACTCTCCCTCTTTGCTGACGACATGATCTTATACTTAGAGAACCCCAAAGACTCAACCACAAGACTCCTAGAAGTCATCAAAAAATACAGTAATGTTTCAGGATATAAAAATCAATGTCCACAAGTCAGTAGCCTTTGTATACACCAATAACAGTCAAGATGAGAAGCTAATTAAGGACACAACTCCCTTCACCATAGTTTCAAAGAAAATGAAATACCTAGGAATATACCTAACGAAGGAGGTGAAGGACCTCTATAAAGAAAACTATGAAATCCTCAGAAAGGAAATTGCAGAGGATATTAACAAATGGAAGAACATACCATGCTCATGGATGGGAAGAATCAACATTGTTGAAATGTCTATACTTCCCAAAGCAATCTACCTATTCAATGCCATTCCTATCAAAACACCAACATCGTACTTTCAAGATTTGAAAAAAATGATTCTGCGTTTTGTATGGAACCGGAAAAAACCCTGTATAGCTAAGGCAGTTCTTAGTAACAAAAATAAAGCTGGGGGCATCAGCATACCAGATTTTAGTCTGTACTGCAAAGCCATAGTGGTCAAGACAGCATGCTACTGGCACACAAACAGAGACATAGACACTTGGAATCGAATTGAAAACCAGGAAGTGAAACTAACATCTTACAACCACCTAATCTTCGATAAACCAAACAAGAACATACCTTGGGGGAAATACTCCCTATTCAATAAATGGTGTTGGGAGAACTGGATGTCTACATGTAAGAGACTGAAATTGGACCCACACCTTTCCCCACTCACAAAAATTGATTCAAGATGGATAAAGGACTTAAATTTAAAGCATGAAACAATAAAAATCCTCAAAGAAAGCATAGGAAAAACACTGGAAGATATTGGGCTGGGAAAAGACTTCATGAAGAAGACTGCCATGGCAATTGCAACAACAACAAAAATAAACAAATGGGACTTCATTAAACTGAAAAGCTTCTGTACAGCTAAGGAGACAATAACCAAAGCAAAGAGACAACCTACACAATGGGAAAGGATATTTGCATATTTTCAATCAGACAAAAGCTTGATAACTAGGATCTATGGAGAACTCAAATTAATCCACATGAAAAAAGCCAACAATCCCATATATCAATGAGCAAGAGACATGAATAGAACCTTCTCTAAAGAAGACAGACGAATGGCTGACAAACACATTAAAAAATGTTCATCATCTCTATATATTAGAGAAATGCAAATCAAAACAACCCTGAGATATCATCTAACCCCAGTGAGAATGGCCCACATCACAAAATCTCAAAACTGCAGATGCTGGCGTGGATATGGAGAGAAGGGAACACTTTTACACTGCTGGTGGGACTGCAAACTAGTACAACCTTTCTGGAAGGAAGTATGGAGAAACCTCAAAGCACTCAACCTAGACCTCCCATTTGATCCTGCAATCCCATTACTGGGCATCTACCCAGAAGGAAAGAAATCCTTTTATCATAAGGACACTTGTACTAGACTGTTTATTGCAGCTCAATTTACAATCACCAAAATGTGGAAACAGCCTAAATGCCCACCAACCCAGGAATGGATTAACAAGCTGTGGTATATGTATACCATGGAATACTATTCAGCCATTAAAAAAAATGGAGACTTTACATCCTTCGTATTAACCTGGATGGAAGTGGAAGACATTATTCTTAGCAAACATCACAAGAATGGAGAAGCATGAATCCTATGTACTCAATTTTGACATGAGGACAATTAATGACAATTAAGGTTATGGGGGGGAAGAAGAAAGAAGGATGGAGGGAGGGGGGTGGGGCCTTGGTGTGTGTCACACTTTATGGGGGCAAGACATGATTGCAAGAGGGACTTTACCTAACCATTGTAAATCAGTGTAACCTGGCTTATTGTACCCTCAATGAATCCTCAACAATAAAAAATAAATAAATAAAAAGAAATTGCCATAGCCATCCCACCTTAAGCAAACACAGTTTATCTGTCAGCAGTCATCAATACCGAGGTCAGATTCTCCACCAGAAAAAGGATGGTAAGTCTCTGAATGCTGAGAAGATCCTTATCATTTTTTAGCCATAAAACATCTTATAATTAAAACATGTACATGTTTAGACATAATGCAGTTGTACACTTAATAGACTATGGCACAGTATAAACATAACTTTTATATGCACTGGGAAACCAAAAATTTGTATGATTTTCTGTATTATGATACTCAGTGGTCTGGAACGAAACCTGCAAAATCTCACTATGCCTGTGTTTAATAATAATGGTTTGGAAAACTCAATTATTAAGATATCAGTCTTCCCAAAATTGATCTATAGATTTTAACACAATTCCAATCACATTCCAGCAAGATTTTTTTAAAACTCATCAATCTTATTCTAGAATTTACATAGAAAAGCAAACAAACTATAATACAAAAAACGGTTTTGAAAAGAACAAATGTGAAGGACATACATCATCTGAAATTAGATAATGCTGTAGTCACCAGGACAGTGTGACACTGAAGCTAAAGTAAACATGCAGATCAATGGAACAGAACAGAGTCCAGAAATAGACCTATTTATTGATTTTTCAACAGAGGTACAAAGGCCATCAGCCAAGAAAGGATAGTCTTTTTGATGACTGGTGCTGTAACAACTGGACATCCATTTGCAAAAAGAGATTAATCTCAACCCATAATTTACACCCCCCATACACAAATATTAACTCAAAAAGGATTATATCCTAAATGTAAAACATAAAACTATGAAGCTTCCAGGTGAAAACTTAGGAGAAAATCTTTGTGACCCTGCTTTGGAAAAATATTCCTTACATACAAAATCAAAAGCATGAGCCACAGGGAAGGTAAATGAACTTCATCAAAATTAAGACCTTCTGCTCTCTGGAAGGCCCTGCTAAGAATGAAGAGACTGGCAATAACTGGAGGAAAATACTTGCAGAACATATAACTGATAAAGGGCTTTAAAACTCAGAATAAAACAATACACACAGCTCAGGAATAAAACAATCCATTTGTTCAATGAGCAAAAGCTTTGACTAGTCCCATCCCCGAAGAAGATATGAATGGCAGACAAGCACATGAAAAGACATCAGCACCGTTGGTTACTGGAGAGATGGAAACTAGAGTCACAGGTAAGGAGGTATTACTTTAAAATGAGAAAGAAAAAAAATACTGGCAATGTCAAGTTCTAATGACAGTGTGGGAGTAACTGAAAATAATCAAAACTCTCAGAACTGCTTACTACGTTAAAAAATGTAAAGGAGACAGGTTTGGAAGCAGGCGAAAGACCCGCCAGGGATGGTGGCTGAGGTGAGCTGGTGTGGAGAACGTCACTGCTTCAGAGGGACGGGAAAGCCTGCTTATTACGCAGCAGATACTTCACACCTCCTGTCAATTGATCCTTACACTTTACCTTCGAAGGTAGTTTCCCTGTTTTTGCAAAAGGGTAGGAGAGAGTGGAGATGGTAATATCTGAGTTGGATGACTTTGTTCCCCTTTTTCTCCAAGAGGTGAAATTTAGTCAAATACCAACGCAGGGCATGAGGGACGTGAAGAAAACAGTGTCTGACCCCATCATCCACTGATACACGGCTGCATTAATCTTTCTGGATGTACTTTGTAAAGATAGCTGTGATCAATGGCAGTGTAAAGCAGCAAACCATGGCAGGACTATTTTTTTAAAGCACAAAAGGAGACAGAAATAAACTATAGTGTTAGAAGCTAGGAAATAAGAGGGATAGAGATTAGAAGTGGCTTCTTGGATGACAGAAACGTTTTATACTTTTACTGGGGTGGACACTACCCTGGATGCTCTGTGCTAATTCACTGAGCGCACTTGTAGTTTGCTCGCTTTTCTGTGTGTACACCATATTTCAACAAAAGTGATGCATATATGATTTGTTCCACTGTAAGGAAAGCAAGGGACGTCTGTCATGCAAGTCTCAATAGTGGTCAGGAGAAGGATACAGTCCTTAGGGGGACATAAGTTTCTTCAAATTTATCAATTGTCAGTAACTTTCTGCCTAAAATGTGTGAAAGACAGATGGTTATTCTTTTTAAAAATGTTTATTTTGAAATATACATAAGATTTATAACCCCCTATATATGTATGTTTTAGAGAAAAAAAGTAGTTTTAAAATATTTTCCTTTAAAAAAGAAAAGATACAAAAACGTTTATAAAGTGTATCAATAAGGTGGATATCCTGTCTGTGTGTTTGTGAGTGAAAGAGCCAAATAAGATGCACAGTCTATTTATTTCTAAAATTTATTCATAGTAAAGAGATGCCAAGGTTATCGCTAAAAGGTTCTTCATGCTTGTCTTTGGAATAAAGGTAAGTTTTGTTTTTATGTACATCTTTCTTTATTTTCCAAATTATTTTAACTTCCATATTACTTTCAGTACCGGAAAGGAAAAATTAAAACCTATCTTGATTTTATCATGGCGACCACCAGGTGCAAGGCAGGAACAGGGAGGGGTCCATAGCCCCGGCGACCTGCGGCGCGAGCCTGTGGGGCACAAGACCCCACCGCGCACAGGGACCGCGCGCCCGGGGGTTGGGACGTTTGGAGCCGGTGGGCGGCGCGGCCGCGGGGAGGTGTCGGATCTGCGCCCACTCCACCTGCTGAGCAGTCACTTCTAGGTAGGAGGAGGAGCAGGTCTGTGGGTTTAAAATGTTTTCAGCTGAGTGGCTGCTGGGAAAGAAGGGAGTGGACCCGCAACGTTCCTGGTTCTTCAGGGGGGAAGGAAGGAGCTCCTGTTTTCCCGAAAGCTTGGGGAAAGCTCGAGTAAGTCGGGAAAACAGGAGCTCCTTCCTTCCCCCCTGAAGAACCAGGAACGTTGCTGGTAGATCGTGGCCGAGAAATGGTCTCCTGCGGGGCAGGTAGAAGGTGGCGGCTCCAGGGGCGCTGCACCTGCACAGCCTGTCCCAGGGCCACAGGACCAGAAAGAAAAGGCTAAGATCCCACTTGGTTTCCAAGTAACGGTGTTTTCTGTTTGTTTTGCTTTATACTAACTTGTATTTTTTAATAAAGTGTATACTTTGAGATCTACTTCTGCTCAAGCGAGAAAGGATGCCAATTCATGATTCAGATTTTATTTATCACTTGTTATTTGAGCTGTTGTCTCCTTAACTCACGATATTACAGCAGATTGAAGACCCTGAGTGTGACAGAGGGGGGCTTTAGGAAGAGAGAGAAAGTAAGTTCTTCTCCGTAGGACCCAGACCTTGTCGTCACCTTGATATCCTAAGCTCTTGCCTGTCATAAAATGTGTGCTGAGGAATGTTTGATGTGTGAATGAATGAATGTCTTTCCACAAGGACCCTGCCTTTCAAAGGTGCTTCAGCATGAGCAATTAAAAACAGCTATAGTTTGGTTTGAAATTTGCATTTCCTATTTCTTACCACCACCACCACCCAAATACAGGCACAAGTAAGAATCTCTATTTTCAAGATACCAGGAAGTGTTTGCCATTTTTAGTAAGCCACTAGTTTGAAATGTGTATAAAAACTTATTTTGTATTGATAAGTATTTTTAGTTAACCTCTTAGTATAAACTTAAGGAGGGGTCTGGATCTTACACTAACAATATCATAACAGAAACTGCCCTGAGTTCATGAAGTTGTTCATCTTCTGAGAGTTGTTCACCTTCTGGGCAGTGAAACCAGCATCTTGTAAATTGATTATAGCTTAAAAGAAGACAAAATTGAGCATGAGTCATGAGATAAGAACCTTAAAATGATCTCCAGTATAAACCTACAGTTTATTCCTTACTGCAGAACTTATTTTTTAATAAGTCATTTGTACATAGATCATGAATACATTTATGCCATTATGGGATTCAATGTATTGATTATTTGTACAAATTGGAGTGCTTACGTCCTACTAACCAACATAGCCTTCACTTCATTTACCCAATTACAGCATTAAGGTGTTTGTGTTCTATACCTGATAGATCCAATTTGTGCATACAATATGTTCCTGCAGAACTTTGTCTGAGATACAAAATGACTAAAGCTATATCCCTCCACATAGAATCTAACTGCAAATTGTTATTTTTTTCTCATTTTGTATGAAACATCAGTTCAAAATAGATGAATAGGTACCCCAAAGATGGTAAGACATGGTAGCAAGAGTAATACAAACACCATATGCTCAGGGGGTTTAAATCCTTTTACATCAGGGAGCTGGGAATCTTGTCTCTCAACTAGTGTAGAATACATTGAGTCATCTTCTTGGAAAGTAACATTCAAGTTGTAACACTTTGCACTCATGAAGAGCCTTGCTGAATTTTTTCAGGGATGTTATAAAATAATATATTACAACAGTCTAGCTTAAAGAGCACCAAAATTGAGATTTGAATTTATCACAGTTCTGGCTAAATATCAAAACATACACAATGAATGAGCATGAGCCATCTGTCCAATAGAAAGAGCATTTTCCTAATTGTCTAAAATTGCTGAGCAATAATAAAAATAATGATAATGATGGAATAATAGTTAATATTTATTGAGCTCTTAACTGTTATCAGGCAACATTACTCTATTACTCTTCCCAACAACTACATGAGGTGGATCAGATATTATTAGCCGCATTTGTAAACAAGAAAACTGAGTAGCCAGTGGCTGTAACCCATAGCAGCAGCATTCCAAATACTCTGTGCGTTGAAGAAAATTATTATAAAATAACTTGAGGGTGAAGCTTTATCTGTACATTTAAGCATGGCTTCAGGGGTAAATTTATTTACATATGATATGATATGATATAGCTCTGTGTACATGTGTGTATAGCTGTTTTGAAATGTACAGAAAGTATTTGAACTCCTAATCTTTCACAATTTGGGCAGTTTAAAAAGGAATTGAGCTGATTTGACACAAAAGTAATTATTAGAATGTGTCTCTTTAACCTAAAGCTAAAGTCACACTGCAGTCTAGAATTACATGACAAATAGAAAATTGATGTGGTTTTAAGTAAGACCAAATAAAAGGAAATGTGGTCAGGAAGACTAGTATTTCATGTTATAATTACTAAATACAAATCAGCTCTTCATTTCAAGTTCTTTTCACAGATTAGTTAGTTCTATCTTGCTATTTATTTTAGATTTACTTATATAAGTTGTACATCTGCCAAAATTAAAAAAAATAATTTCCCTTGTACAGAGGAAAGGAATTGCATGTAATTATCTGATATTTTTAAAATGCATTTGAAACTATAGGTCTTACTTTCTTTCAGACACCTTTGCCTTCTTTTTCATTAGGATAACAGCTTCATGAGCTAGTTTAAAAGTTACTGCACTCAACTCAGTCTCTGTTTCTTTACTAGAATAATGTTCCTTAAGAAATCCACATGGGTGCTCTCCCATCAGTTCTCACTTAGATTCCTGCTGTGCTCAGGCAGAAGAATGCGGTGCTATCTTAAACCTGGTATATAGCTTGAGAAAACATTGTATTGTCAGCCCCCCTTCCAAAAAAGTGTGCATTTAAGTTGATAGTAATCAGCTCAATTTTATTAACTTAAAGGTATAAGGAGCAAACCTTGTGTTTAAATCTCTTTGAATAGACAATTAAAAACTAAGTTTAAGATGTAGGTCTGGAAGCCTACAGAACCCAGAGCATCTGGTGGTTTCTAGCTAGAGCGGAGATCTCATGGGCTGAGAAGCAGGTACATTGAAACTGTAACTCTAGTAGAAGCAGGGAATTGCAAGGGGAGGGGAACTTGCCCCATACTGTGAAAGAATGTACATAGCATGGGGACCCACACATGGTACCTCTGACCCACCTGGGCTGCACCTCCCACCTGCAACCCACGGTGCCACTCCTGATTGTGGTGGCTACTCCACAGACCCTCAGCAGTGCACTCTTGTGGGGATCAAATTTGGGAGAAACACCTCCCCAATTCTGTGGGCCACCAGAGGGAGCCAGACCTCACCCCAGGGGTTCCAGAAGAGTGGTGTGGCCAGGCCAGAGGTTTGGTCTCTGAAGGAGAGAATCACCCACTGCCATGGTAACCTATATGGCAGAATAGACACAGATGGAACACTCCCCAGTTTCCATTGAGCATCTGAGTAGTCAGACTTCAGCTCCCCCTGCTGGCTGGTGGCAGAGTGCAGCGGCCTGGCCAAGGAGGCATTGGCTCCACTTTGATTCTGAAAGGTGCAAATCTCTGGCACATTTGCTCATTGGAGGAAACTGGGCCACAGCCCAGTGGGGTTACCAGTGACTGGGTGTGACAGAGGTGCAAGGTGGGGAAGGAGGCACCACCACCCTGGACTAACCCTTTTGATGGGCGGGCCATTCTGACTCCACAGAGCACTGAGCACCAGAGAGAGTCACACTTGAGCTGCCAGTGAACCCCTGCTGTCTAGGTCCTGGAGACTTTATGATCTTTTCCACTTGATCTGCGTTTGTGCTGACTGGGACAATTGGTTTGGAACTCTTGACCTGGGCTGATCACCCTGGCTGTGTTATAGTGGGAGGGTTTGATTCTCCTCTTCAAGTTATTGCCTGAGGGGGCAGGATGTCTTAGTGCTTGTATTTCTTCTGACCTGAGATTTCCACTCAAAGCCACTCATTCACTAGGATTGGATAGAGACTACCTGAATGCAAGACAGAGCCACCTAGCCCTAGCACATCAAGCAGGACCCCAGTGTCTCAGGCTGCAGTACTGAATGGGACCTTTGTAAAGCTGTAGGGGAAAACCCACAGTCACCAGTCCCAGTGCTTTGGTAAAGGGCTGATTAATTACAACTCCAGGAGCTCTGAATCCAATTTCACCTTACCAACGTCTCTAGCCACATGGTGAAAAACAATCATGGGCAGAATCAGCAAAAAAAAATATCTGGCAACATGAATAATCAGAGAAGATCAACTGCCCTAAGGAATGACAAAGGAGACACAACAGAAGACCCCATTCATAAACAAATGGCTGAGATGTCAGAAATTGAGTTCAGAATTTGGATGGCAAATAAGATGAATAGAATGGAAGTAAAGTTGGCATTAGAAATTCAAGGAGTAATTCAAAAGTTGTCTCAAAAAGTCAATGAATTCAAAGACAAAATCTCCAATGATTTTGACACATTGAGGCAAGAAATTGCAGCCCTCAAAGATCTGAGAAGTACACTAGAATCCCTCAGTAACAGAATGGGGCAGGCAGAATAAAGGATCTCTGAAATCAAAGACAAAGCTCTTGAATGCTCCCAAATGCTCAGAGAAGTGGAGAGAAAAAACAGATCACTCCCTCAGAGAGTTGTTAGACCATTCCAAAACAGCAAACATTCACCTTACAGGAATTCATGAGGGAGAAGAAAATGTTCCTAAAGGGACAGGGGCTCTACTCCAAGATATAATAGAGCAGAATTTCTCAAGCATGGCAAGAGATACTGAAATTCAGATAGCAGACAGCTTCAGAACCCCAGCAAGACTCAATCCAAATAAAGTGTCTCCCTGACACATTGTAATTAACTTTGTCAAAATTAACATGAAGGATAAAATTCTTCAAGCAGCCAGACATAAGAATATTGTAACCTACAAGGGGAGGAATATTAGAATGACTGCAGATCTCTCAGCTGAAACTTTTCAAGCAAGAAGAGGATGGTCATCGAACTTCAATCTCCTTAAACAAAATAACTTTCAACCCAGGATCCTGTACTCAGCTAAACTGAGTTTCATTTGTGATGGAGAAATCAAATACTTTAATGATATACACATGTTGAAGAAATTTGCCATAACTAAACCCACTCTTGAGGATATTCTTAGACCCATCCTCCACAAAGACCAGCATAATTTTCTACCACCAAATTAAGCTCACCCAGAAGTTTTTGATCAAAACCCAACTTCCACAATGGTGAAGGGATTAAAAATTTCCACTGGAGTTTCAAAAAATTTGACATCTAAAACACTACCAGGTTTATCAGTTCTCTCAATGTGAATAGTTTAAATTGTAGTCTAAAGAGGCACAGATTATCTTACTGCATACATAAACTCAGACCAGATATCTGCTGCATATAAGAATCTCATCTTGTGTTAAAGGATAAAAATAGATTCAGGGTGAAGGGATGGTCATCTATAATTCAGGCAAACAGAAATCAGGAAAAAAGCAGTGGTTGCAATTTTATTTGCAGATACAATAGGCTTTAAACCAATAAAGGTAATGAAAGGTAAGGATGTCACTACATATTTGTCAAGGGATACACTCAACGTAAAGAGATTTTAATTATGAACATTTATGTACCCAACCAGAATGCTCTTCAATTTATAAAAGAGACCCTAATAGACATGAATGATTTGATATCTTCCAGCACCATAATAGTCAGAGATTTTTAACACCCCTTTGGCAGTCTTGGATAGATCCTTTGTTTAGAATAAACTAAACAAAGAAATTTCAGACTTAAATATGACCCTAGAACAAATGGACTTAGCAGACATCTACAGAACATTTCATCTCAACAAAACTGAATACACACTCTTTTAATCAGCCCATGAAACTTCCTCCAAAATTGATCACATCGTATGTCACAAGTCTAAATTCAGCAAATTTAAAAGAATAGAAACTATTTCTTGAATTTTCATACTCCTGAAAAGACATGGAAGCTAAATAATCTTATGCTGAATGTTAGCTGTGTCATAGATGCGATTGAGAAGGAAATTAGCAAATTCTTAGAACAAACTATAATGAAGACATGAATTATCAGAACCTGTATGGTACTTCAAAGGCAGTTCTAAAAGGGAAATTTTTAGCAATGCAAGCCTTCCTCAAGAGAACAGCAAAAGAGGAATGGGCCATCTCAAGCCACTGAAAAAGGAAGAACATTTCAACCCCAAACCCAGCAGAAGAAAAGAAATAACCAAAAATTAGAGCTGAATTCAATGAAATTGAAAACAAAAGAATCATTGAATAGATCAATGAATCAAAAAGTTGTTTTTTAGAAAAGTTTAACAAAATTGATAAACCATTGGCTAATCTAACCAGAAACAGAAAAGTAAAATCTCTAATACCATCAATCAGAAATGACAAAGGTGAAAAAGCCATAGACACCTCAGAAATTCAAAAAATTCTTAATGAATGCTATAAAAACTCTATTCTCAGAAATATGAAAATCTGAAGGAAATAGACCAATAACTGTAAGCACATCATCATCCTAGACTCAGCCAGAAAGAATTGGAAATGTTGAATAGACCTATATCAAGTACTGAAATAGCATCAACTATATGAAATCTCCCAAAAAAGAAAAGTCCGAGACTAGATGGATTCACATCAGAATTCTACCAAACCTTTAAAGAGGAACTAAAACCTACATTACATAACCTTTTCCAAAAAATAGAAAAAGAAGGACTATTTCCCAACACAGTCTACAAGCAAATATCACCTCTAATCCCCAAAGCAGGAAAAGACCCAATAAGGAAAGAAAATTATAGAAAATATCTTTAATGAATATAGATGCAAAAATATTTAATAAGATCCTAGCAACCAGAACCAGCAATACATCAAAAAAATCATATACCATGACCAAGTTGGTTTTATCCCAGGATCTCAAGGTTGGTTCAACATATGTAAATCTATAAATATAATACACCACATAAACAAAATGAAAAACAAAGACCATATGATTCTCTCAATTAATGCAGAAAAGGCTTTAGATAATATCCAGCATCCTTTCATAATCAGAACACTTAAGAAAATAGGCATAGAAGAGACATTTCTTAAACTGATAGAGGCCATCTATAGCAAATGCACAGCCACAATCATATTGAATGGAGTACATTTGAAAACATTTCCACTCAGATAAGGAACCAGGCAAGGTTTCCCATTGTATCCACTGCTTTTTAATATTGTAATGGAAGTCTTAGCTATCTCAGTCAGGCAAGAGAAGGCAATCAAGGGTATCCGAATAGGGTCAGAAGAAATCAAATGCTGACTCTTCACAGATGATATGATCTTATACTTGGAAAACCCCAGGGAATCAACTACAAAATTCTTGGAAGTGATCAAGGAATACAGCAGCGTCTCAGGATACAAAATCAGTACTCACAAATCAGTAGCTTTTATATATACCAACAACAGGAAAAACACACAAAGACCCCATTCCTTTTATAATAGTCCAAAAGAAGATAAAATATTTGGGAATTTGCCAAACAAAAGACATGAAAGATCTCTATAAAGAGAACTATTAAACTCTGAGAAAAGAAATAGCTGAAGATGTTAACAAATGAAAAAAAAATACCATTCTCATGGCTGGGAAGAATCAACATTGTTAAAATGTCCATCCTACCCAAAACAATCTACAAATTTAATGCAATCCCTATTAAAGCACCGTTGTCATACTTTAATGACTTAGAATAAATAGTACTTTATTTTATATGGAATCAGAAAAAAACCTCCAATAGCCAAGACATTACTCAGAAACAAAAACAAATCAGGAGGAATCATACTACCAGACGTCAAGCTATATTATAAATCTATAGTGATCAGTGCATGGTGCTGGCACAAAAATAGAAAGGTATATGTATGGAACAGAATAGAGAACCAAGAGATGAACCTAGCTACTTATCATCATTTTATCTTTGATAAGCCTATCAAAAACATAAATTGGGGGAAAGATTCCCTATTTAACAAATGGTGCTGGGTGAATTGGCTGCCTACTTGTAGAAGACTGAAACTGGACTCACACCTTTCACCATTAACAAAAATTGACTCTCGCTGGATAAAATATTTAAACTTAAGACATGAAACTATAAAGATTCTTGGAGAGAGTGCAGGGGAAACACTTGAAGAAATTGGCCTGGAAGAATATTTTATGAGGAGGACCCCCTGGACAATTGAAGCAACACCAAAAATACATTACTGGGATCTGATCAAACTAAAAAGCTCTGAACAGTCAAATACACAGTTAAGTAAAGCAAGCAGACAGCCCTCAGAATGGGAAAAGATATTTGCAGGTTAAGTTTCTGACAAAGGTTTGATGACCAGAATCCATAGAGAACTCAAACTTATTAATAAAAAAACAACAAATGATTCCATTTCATTGTGGGCAAGAAACTTGAACAGAAGCTTCTCTGAAGAAGATAGGCGCATGGTCTACAGACACATGAAAACATGCTCATCATCTTTAATCGTCAGAGAAATGCAAATCAAAACCACTTTGAGATATCATCTAACTCCAGTAAGATTAGCTCACATCACAAAATTCCAAAACTACAGATGTTGGCCTGGATGTGGAGAGAAGGCAACACTCTGCACTGCTGGTGGGAATGCAAACTTAATACGTCCCTTCTGGAAAGAAGTTTGGAGAACACTTAGGGAACTAAAAGTAGATCCACTGTTCAACCCTGCAATTCCCCTACTAGGTATATATCCAGAAGATCAGAACTCACTTTACAACAAAGACATTTGCACAAGAATGTTTATTGCAGCCCAATTAATAATTGCCAAGTCATGGAAGCAGCCCAAGTGTCCTTCCACCCATGAATGGATTAATAAATTGTGGTAAATGTATGCAATGGAATGTTATGCAGCCATTAAAAAAGATGTAGACTTTACCCCTTTTATGTTTACATGGATGGAGTTGGGCCATATTCTTCTCAATAAAGTATCTCAAAAATGGAAAAAATATACCCAATGTACTCAATACTATTATGAAATCAATATACCCACACTTTCTTATGAAAGATAAAACACAATTAAAGAGAAGAAGAGAATGAAGGGAGGGCAGGGGGCTATGGGTAGAGGGAGGGTGATAGTTGGGACCTCACCTACTGTGCATATTGCAAGTGTACATGTCAAGTATATTAATAGTAGAGTATAAATATCTAAACATAACAAATAAGTGAAGTAAATGGTAGGTTAATCAGTTTGATGTAAATATTCCAAATTATATATAAAATCACATTGTACCCCATAAATGCAGTTATGATCTAATTTAAAAAAAAGAAAAAAGAAAGGCTTCTAAATCTCAAACACTAGGGCTGAGGCTTAATTAGCAACTTTCAAAAGTTCAGGTATCTCAGTTAATTTCCTCATCTATTATAATTACTAATGTACTTAATATCACTTTATATGTGTGGGTCATTACAAGAAATACATTAATATTGAGATCATTTATGAATTTAAACTTTTCAGCCCAACAAGCTACATACAGCATGCCATCAAGATGTGCCCGGTGCATTCATTGGCCAATTCCATGAACACAAAATGCAGAACAATCTGTGTAGAAGCTTTATCTGCTGCAGTTGCCATGTCTTTTCTCATGTTCCTCCCCCTCTGTCTGTTGTCACAGAATTTGTTACACCAGCAGCTACACTAACCAGGTCATCTGGTTTTGTTTTTATCTTTCAATGAATGGTTGGTGACTACTTCTGTTCCCTCCCTAACTCGTCACATTTTTAATTCTTCCAGGAGTGTCACATCTACATGTGCTCTTAAGATAATGGGGTGGCTTGTGTTATGAGATGAGGCAAGGTTATGAGGCAAGTGCCACTTGCAAAAGCCCTTCAAAGAGCATGATTCGTCCTCTACCCCTTGACACCTGCTCCAGGCTTGAGAGTGCTGCTTCTGTGCAGGACCTTCACACCTGGAGATACTGCCCACCGCTGGTGTTGGCAGAGGCAGACAGAATTTATTTCTACAGCAGAATTCATCGAGCTTTGACCCTCTTTTTACTAATGTTGGAATGTGGAGATGGGGAGAGGGAGGGGGCCTTCCCCCTCCTCCTTTGTTCCCTCCTTCCCCCTCTCCTCAGCTTGAATTGAATTGAGTTTTTCTCTTGTGTGGGTATATATTAGTTCATCTACTGGCTTCATAGTAGTATTGACACATTGGATATTGGTTATCCATTCTTGTGATACTTTACTAAAGAGAATGTGTTTCAACTCCATCCAGGTTAACACAAAAGAAATAAAGTCTCCATCTTTTTTATTGCTGAATAGTACTCCATGGTATACATATACCACAGTTTGTTAATCCATTCCTAGGTTGATGGGCATTTAGGTTGTTTCCACATCTTGGTGATTGTAGATTGCACTGTGATAAACAATCTGGTGCAAATGTCTTTATGATAAAATGACTTCTTTTCTTCTAGGTAGAAGCCTAGTAATGGGATTGCAGGATCAAATGGGAAATCTAATTTAAGTTCCTTGAGGATTCTCCACACTTCCTTCTAAAGAGGCTGGATTATTTTGCATTCCTACCAATAGGGAAAAAGTGTTCCTCTCTATATACATCTGCAACTTTTGGGACTTTGTGATGTAGGCCATTCTCACTAGGGTTAGGTGATATATCATGGTGGTTTTGATTTGCATCTCTCTGATGATTAGAGATGATAAGTATTTTTTATATGTTTGTTAGCCATTTGTCTTCTTCAGTAAAGTTTCTATTCATGTCTCTTGCCCAGTGACAGTTGGGATTGTCTGCTCTTTTTGTTAATTAATTTGAATTTTCAATAGATCCTAGTTATCAAACCTTTGTTGGATTTGTAATATGCAAATATCTTTTTTATTCTGAAGTTTGTCTATTTGCTTTTATTGTTGTGTCCTTAGTTGTGCAGATGATTTTCAGTTTAGTTAAGGGTCATTTGTTTATTTTTGTTGTTGCAATAGCCACTGAAGTCTTCTTCATAAAATCTTACACCAGGCCAACATCATCAAGACTTTTTCCCTACACTTTTGTCTAGGATTTTTATCATTTCTAGTCATAGATTTAAATATTTTATCCATCTTGAGTAAATTTGTGTAAGTGGTGAAGGGTTAGGGTCAATTTTCAGTCTTTTATGTATGGTTATCCAGTTCTCACAGCACCATTTATTGAATAGGGATTCATTTCCTGAGTGTATGCTTTTGTTTGGTTTATCAAAGATAAGATGGCCACAGAGCTTAGTTTCATCTCTTGGTTTTCTATTTGATTCCAAATGTCTATGTCTCTATTTTTGTGCAATATCATGCTGTTTTGATCATGGTGGACTTGTAATATAACCTAAACTCTGCTATAGTTATGCCTCAGGCTTTGTTTTTATTACTAAAAATTGCCTTGGCTATACAAGCTTTTTTCTGGTTCCATATGAAACAAATATTCTTCTTCAAAACAATGTTGGTATTTTAAAGGGGATTACATTGAATCTGTAGATAGCTTTGGGTAGTATAGAAATTTTAACAATGTTGATTCTTCCCAGGCAAGAACATGGAATGTTCTTCCATTTGTTAATGTCTTCTGGTATTTCTTTTCTAGGGTTCCATAATTCCCTTTGTTGAGATCCTTCACATTTTTTGTTAGGTGTATTACTAGATATTTCATTTTCTTTGAAGATACTGTTAAGAGAATTCTGTCTCTGATTAGCTTCTCAACTTGGCTGTTATTGGCATATTTGTGGACATTAATTTTATACCCTGAGACATTACTATATTTCTTGATCACTTCCAGAAGTCTTGTGGTTGAATCTCTGGGGTTCTCTAAGTATAAGATCATATCATCAGCAGAAATTGAGTCTTTGACTTCCTCTTCCCCCATTTGGGTGCCCTTTATATCCTTCTCTTGCCTGATTGTACTGGCTGGAACTTCCAGCACTATGTTGGATAGTAGTGGCGATAGAGGTCAACCTTGTCTAATTCCAGTCTAAGTGGAAAAGCTTTCAGTTTTACTCCATTCAGTATGATATTAGTTGTGGGTGTGTTGAAGATGGCTTCAGTCAGTTTAATAAATGTGCCATCTATGCCTATATTCTTAAGTATTCTTGTTAGAAAAGGATGCTGAATTTTGTCAAATGCATTTTGTGCATCTATTGAAAGGATCATATGGTTTTTGTTTTTGTGTCTATTGATACAGTAAATTACATTTTTGAATTTACATTTTTTTTGAGATAGTCTCACTATGTTGCCCTGGGTAGAATACTGTGGTGTCACTGCTCACAGCAACCTCAAACTGTTGGGCTTAAGCGATTCTCTTGCTTCAGCCTCCTGAGTAGCTAGGACTACAGGTGTCCATCACAATGCCTGGCTATTTTTTTTTTTTTTTTGTAATTGTCATTGTTGTTTTGGCAGGCCCAAGCTGTGTTCGAACCCACCAGCTCTTTGTATGTGGCTGGTGCCCTAGCTGCTGAGCTATAGGTGCCGAGTCAAATTTACATATGTTAAACAAGCCTTTTATCCCTGGAATGAACCCTACTTGATCATGATATATAATTTCTTTAATGTGTACCTTTAATCTTTTGGCTAAGATTTTACTGAGTATTTTTGCATCAATATTCATTAGTGAAATTGGTTCTCCTTTTTAATTGAGTTCTTTCCTGATGTTGGCATTAGGGTGATGTTTGCTTCATAGAATATGTTGGGGAAGGTTCTTTACTTCTTAATGTTTGGCAAAAGTTTATGCAGTATAGGTACAATCTCTTCTTTGAAGGTTTAATAGAATTTTGGCATAAAGCCACCTGGTCCAAGACTTTTTTTTGTTGGAAGTTTTTTTTTCGTTTGTTTCTTCAATTTCAGTGCTTGATATTGGTCTGGTCAAGAGTTCTATTTCTTGGTGATTAAGTCTAGAGAAATTGTGTTATTCCAGGTATTGATACATTTCCTCCACATTGTTACATTTCTGGGCAGAGAGAGTATTCAGAGATAATCTCTGTATCTGTGTGGTATCTGTTGTTATTTTCTCTTTTTAGTTTCTTATTGAGGTTATTAGAGATTTTAGTTTTCTGTTTCTAGTTAATCTGGACAAAAGTTTTCTATTTTATTTATCTTTCTGAAGAACAAACTTTTTGTTTCATTAATGTTCTGAATGACTCTTTTGTTTTCAATTTCATTTCTTTCTAATTTAATTTTGGTTATTTCTTTTCTTCTGTTAGGTTTGGATTGGATTGCTCTTCCCTTTCCATTTCCTTAAGATGACTCATTAGGTTGTCAATGTGCTCTATGTTTTTTGGATGTTGGCACCAATGAGATAAATTTTTACCATGAAGCTAAATTATAGCTTTCACATGAAGACTATAACCCAACCATAGCACAAGACTATGGGGAAAGGGCCAAGGAAGGGGAAGGGAGGGGGGGAGGTTTTAGTGGAGGGGAGGGAGGGTAATGGGTGGGGCCACATCTATGGTGCATCTTAGAATGGGTACAGGCGATTGCACTAATGTACACAGCTATGATTTAACAATAAAAAAATAAAAATAAAAAATAATAATAATAAAAAAAGACTGCCTTTGCAGTATCCCACAGGTTTTTGTAATTTGTAGCTTCATTTGCGTTGTTTCAAGGAATTTAATAATTTCTTCCCTTATCTCTTCCTTGAAAAAACTATCATTCAGCATAAAGCTGTTTAACTTCCATGATGCCTTTGTGTGGTGGTGAAAGTTTTTTTGGAGTTGAGTTCCACCTTTGTGGCCATATGGTATGAGAAGATACAAGGTACAATTTCAATTTTTTAATTTTGTTGAGGTTTGATTTGTGTCCTAAGATCTGATCTATTTTGGAGTAACATATATTTCTTGGTTTGGGGATGATGTGTTTTGTATATGTCTATTAAACACGGTTGTTCTTGGATTGTATTTAAGATCCTTGTATCTTTGTTTAGTTTCTGTGTAGAAGATCAGTTCAGTTCTGTCAGAGGGGAGTTAAAGCTCCCAGCTGTTATGGTGTTATGAGATATCATATTGCTCAGACCAATCAAGGTCTGTTTCATAAATCTGGGAGCATTTAAGTTGAGTGCATAAATATTTAGGATTATAATGTCCTCTTGTTGTATTGTTCTCTTGACCAGTGTGAAGTGACCATCTTTGTCTTTTTTAACTTTAGTTCTTTAAATCCACATGTATTTGAAAATAAGATTGCAACCCCTCCTTTCTTCTGATTTCCATTTGCCTAAAATATTGTTTTGCAACCCTTTATCCCAAGTCTTGTGTTGTCCTTTGAGGTTACATGTGTTTCCTAGAGACAACATATGGATGGCTTGTATTTTTTTTCTTTTATCAAATTGGTTATCCTGTGCCTCTTCAGTGGGTAATTCAAGCCATTAAAAAATATTAAAAGAATTGATAAGTGTCATAGAGTTCTATTTATCTTATTTTGTGAAAGTCCATTGCTTAGTTTTATCCTTTGTGTCACTGTGGAAGCTAGGTTTTGTCCTTTAGTTTGTGGGTGTTTATTTTGCTAGTGGTCCATGTTGATGTTCAGTGTGGAGAATGGATCAAAGCATTTCCTATAGAGCTTGTTGTGACAAACTTCATCAATATTTACTTATCAGTAAAAGATTTAATTTTTCCATTGATTTTGAAGTTTAGTTTAGCAGGATACAGAATTCTGGGCTGAAAATTCTTTTAATTAAGAAGCTTAAAAGTAGGTGACTATTCTTTTCTGGCTTGGTAATTTTAGCTGAAAAGTTCACTGTCACCCTGATGTATCTGCCCCAGTAGGTCAATTGGCACTTTCTCCTGGTTGCTTGCAGAATTTTCTCTTTTGTTGACTTTGGACAGGTTCATGACAATGTGTCATGGAGATGCTCTGTTTGTATTGAGAAGACCTGGGGTTCGATATCCCTCTAAATGGAATGTTTCAGATTCTTTGGTGATATTTGGGAAATATTCATTTGTGATATCCTGAAGTAGGGCTTCTATTCCTTTGGGATGTCCTTTTTCCCCTTCGAGAATACCCATAATTCATAGTTTTAATACTTTGTGAAGTCCCATAATTATCTGAGTGAGTGTCCTGTTTTCTCTCTCTTCTTTTATGCCTCTATAACTGCCTGGGTTAGCTCAAGAGCTTTATTCTCTAGCTTTGAGATTCTTTCTTCTCCATGATCTAATCTGTTGTTGATACTTTCTACTGCATCTTTAAGTTCCCTGATTGACAGCTTAAATTCCTTAAGGTCCGCCATATCCTTTCTATATTCTTCATATCTTCGATCCACTTTTGGTTCTGTTTTTGGATTTCCTTTTGATTATTTTCTACTTTCCCCTTAATTCTCTTTATTTTTTCTATCCATATTTTAAATTCCCTTTCTGTCATCTCCATTAAGTCTTTATAGTGGAATCCTCTGTGGTAGCTAACTCATGATCTCTTGAAATGGTTGCTTTGTTTTGAATTTCTGTGAGAATTTTTTTCATGGATCCTCCTCCTGTGTGTTTTCTTCTTGTTCACTTCCCTCTCTTGCTTTTTCATCTCACTACCTCCTTTGCTTTAAATTACCTTGGCTCAGGGCTTAGGTGTTAAAGTGGCCTTTTGGTATAATGCCAAAAGGAAGAGAGGGGTAAACAGTGAGAATAAAGGAAAGAAAAAGATAAAGAAGAAAAAAATGGAGGAGGTAAAAGGAAAGAAATTATGAAAAGAGAAGAAGGTCAGAAAGAAAGAGAGCAACAGGAGAAATGAGCAGGGTGCTTTGGCCCACACCTGCAACTCTAGGATTTTGTGAGTCCTGGGTGGGTGGATCCCTTGAGGTCAGCCTGGGAAAAGCAAGACCCCACATCAGCCAAATATAGAAAAATATCAGCAGTGTGTCACAGTGGGGACTTACTATTGCCATCTTTCCTAATGCCAAAACTAGAAGGACACCCTAGACCTTGAGCTCATGACCCCCTCAAGCAAGGCCAATGCTGTGAACCTCAGAAATACCACTGCTCTGATCCTGCCAGAACTCAGAGAAAAGGAAAAAAAAAAACATTAAAACAGAAAAAGAAAATTTTAAATACAATTATATAAGATGAAGGGAAAAAATGTTGTATAAAAAATTTATGTGGGAAATATTAGAAAGGTATAAAAATCTCTACCAAAAGAGAGAAAAAAGGAGAGAAATAAAAAGCAAAGAAAGGATAAAGGGTGTTGAAAAAACTAAACGGAGAAACCTTTGGTATTGAAGAAAGTAAAAGCGAAAACATAAAAATACAATAAAACAAAACAACTACAACAACAATAACAACAACAAAAAAAAGAAAAAATGATAAAAGGAGCAAAATTGGAGGAAAAAAACCATATATATTTCAATCTATTGCCTGGTCACTAGATAATCCTGTGGTATTAGGAGATTTTGCTGTATAAGATGTGGGCCAGAATTTACTCTCTAGTTGCAGAGGAGATCCAGTCCTTTCTTCCTGACTTATTTGCCCTCAATCAGGGGCTGGTCATTTTATCAGCATTTAGTTCCTGCCAGATTAGGGTCCTGAAACTCTCACCATATTTCTTAGGAGGCACATTAAGCAGTGCCTCTGACAACATAGTGGCATTCCTGGGTGTGTGAACCCTTTCATCTCACCCCAAGGATGGCTGCCTGAGTTCAGCAGGTGTGCCAGAGCCAACTACACACTAGGATCCTATGGACTATTCTTCCAATATGGCCTTCCCACAGGGGTGGTGCCTTGTCTGTAGCCAAGCTGTTGGGAGTCCCACCCCTCCTGGCACTCAATCCTGGCCACCACAGGCTGTTTGAGTTCATTCGCTTGTACACTCCCCTTCAAGGCAGCTCCAGGGACAAAATCAGACCAAAATCAAAAAACTGCAGGACAGCCCCTTCCTGTCCCTAGCCTTCTGTGGACTGGCTGGCTGGCCTATGCCCATACCCAGGCACTTGCCTTCTATTCCAGTCTTCCTCAGCTCCACATCTCCTGGTTGGCTCCTGGAGTTTCCTACTGTTTCTCTGTGCCCCCAGAGTGATGTTTCTGTGTAGGTTCCCCCAGCCAGAGGTGGCTGGAGTTCTGTCTCTTATCTCACTGTGAGTAGCTGGTAATAAGTTGTCTCTACTTTGTGCTCCATCCTTTGAACAGAGCCCGAAGTCAACAATCTGGTCATTAGGGCACTGTATTTCCCAATTAATATCACAAACAGCTACAGGGAAGTCAGATTGTGAGAAAGAAGGTTTTCTTCCTCCCTCTTCTGTAACTAAATAATTCTGGCAATGAAAGTGAGTAACTTCTGCATGTCCATTGCTATTTTGGAATCTTCAGTAAGGTAGTCAGGGAATCTCTTCCAGTCTTCCCACCATATACCATTTGGTAATTTCCAAGTCACTCATGTGAACTGCATTTCATCTGTTTTATATGGCTTTGCCCTCCTGTAGAATTTTTTCTTTCTTTTTTTTTTTTTTTTTTTTTTTGGATGGGGAGAACCCTGACTTTCAAATTCTTACCCTGTCTTCTTGCTCATATTCTCAGACAATGCAAAGATTGCAGCAAGGGACATGTGTTTAGGGAGGACCCGCCTTAGATAAATGCAAAGTCTTTGATACATGAAATTTCAAGCTGTTCTGATGTGATTTTTTAATGTACATCTTTGTATGTGTGTATAACATACATTTAGTAAAATACACTAATTGTAAGTGGACAGCTGAGTGATTTTTTTAATCAAGGTAACACATTCGTGTAACCAGTTCTAAGATGCAGAAGTGGTGGAAATTGGTAATGTGTAAAAGTTCCAGGTGTGCCTTATACTTGCCACTATTACCTGTCTTCTCAATTTTAGATATTCTCCTGTGGTTTCAATTTGCAGCCCCTTGATGACAAGTGAAGTAATAATCTTTTCATGAGTTTACTGGGCTATCTGGAGATCCTCTTTTGTGACTATTACAAATTTCATCTTGTATTGGCCCATTTCTTCACTGGGTCTTTTTCATCTATCTTCTTTCATAGAAGTTCTTTATGTATTCTGGATCTGAGTCCACGTCAAATATAGTTATTACAGATATTTTCTCAAATTCCATCAATTGTCTTTTTATATTTTGGTTTGTTTTGATGAAAAAATTATTATGCATAATATAAGCCAATGTATTATTTTTTATGTTTAGCTTAAGAAATTTTTGCTACATCATAAAAACATTCTGTTTTCTCCTTAAAATATTAACTTTTTATATTAAGTTTTATGATGCATTGGAATTGATCTTTTTTCTTATGCATTATTTAAGGCAGGCATCAAAATTCATTTTTGCATTTGACTTAGGCCAGCACCATTTAGATAGATCACTACAAAAGTTTTGAGATACTTGTATTAAAAAGAACATAATTCTATTTTCTGACTTAGTCTAATTTTTGTTGCTATAACAGAATACTTGAGACGGTGTAATTTATAAAGAAAAAAGATTTTTTTTAGTCTATGATTCTGAAGGGTGGGAGATCCAAGAAGCATGGTGCTGGCATCTGCTCAGCTTCTATAGGGACCTTGTGCTGTGTCACCAAATAGAGAAGCAGAAGAGGAAGCAGGTGTGTGGAAAAGGAGGGCAAACGCAAGAGCATCCTTGCTTTATAGTAACTTGTTCTTGCAGTAACTAATTCAGTCCTACAAGAGCAAGAATTCACTCGGCATTCATCAAGTTGCAAGGGACCCAAATGCTTCCCCATGGCCCTCACTCTCAACACTGCCTCACTGAGGTGAGGATAGGCTTTCTCCACATGAACTTTTGGGGCACACACTCATAGCACCCCCAACGCAGGGCAAGGTAACTTGTCATAGATGCAATGATAATTTAAATGTGGGTCTATTATTGGACTTTTTAGGCTACTTGGGTGGTTTAATTGTTTATCCTTCCATAAAAAACATGCTGCCTTAATTACTGCATCTGTATTTATAATAATTCTCAATACCTGGCAAAATCCTCCTTCTTTGTCCCTCTTCAAGATTAGCATGACAATTCTCAGCCCTTTGTATTTATACATGAATGTGGAGTTTGTTGTGACTTTACTCATGAGTGAGCCATGGCCAACTATGGTAGAAGTTTAAGGTGAACTTGACAAGAATGCATGCACACTCTGATGCTGTCTGGGGCAGAGTTCCACACAGGTCAGAAAGTCAGGTTTGCACCTTGCATTGCACAGAGCTTCTGTGTTCTCGAAAGCTTTTTTTTTTTTTCTTTCCTTCCTTCCTTCCTTCCTTCCTTCCTTCCTTCCTTCCTTCCTTCCTTCCTTCCTTCCTTCCTTCCTTCCTTCCTTCCTTCGTTTCTGGTCTGAAATTCCATCAGTCATTAACAGAGATGTGTTAAAATTTCCCACTGTGACTGGAGATTTGTCAATTTTTGCTTTATGTATTTTAAAGCCATGTTATAGACTGAATACAGGTTTTAAATTGTGCTATCAGGATGAGCACAGCTGCTCGTGCCTATAATCCTAGCACCCAGGGAGGCTGAGGTGAGGTAATCACTTGAAGCTAGAAGTTTGAGACTAGCCTGAGCAAGGATGAGACCCCATCTCTACAAAACAATGGAAAAATTAGCTGGGCATGGTGGCACATGCTGGTCATCCCAGCTACTCAGAGGGTGAGTCAGGAGGATATCTTGAATCCAGGAATTTGAGGTTGCTGTGAGCTGAGCTGACAGACGGCACTCTAGCCTCTCAAAAAAGAAAGGGAAGGGAAAGGAAAGAAAAGGAAGGGAAGGGAAGGGGAGAAGAGGGGAGGGGAGGGGAAGGAAGGGGAAAAAAGGAAAGAAAGAAAAAGAAAGAACTATATTTTCCTTTTATAGAGCCCTTTTATTATAAAATATCCTTCTACATTCATTAAGGTACAATCAAAAAACAAAAACAAGATTAAAGAGATTTATAAAGAATTGTTAACTGGTTAAAAATTAGCTAACTACTTACTAAAAAGGATAGAGAGGGACTGAAGGCTTATAGACATAGAGCCTGCAGCACCATAGGCATGAGGAGACATGGACAGGGAAGTAACCTGAACCCCAGAGGAGTCGCGCAAGGCTATGGCAAGGAGAGAATGTGGCCACTGGGGGAACTCGCTAAAATGGGATTCACAGGCCTAAGAACAGGGAGTGTCTATGATGATATGAAACTTGGCTATAGTCACACCTCCCCTGGTCTGTGCAGACCACCACTGCAATGGGTAGATTCTACTTGGGTCCCTACAAATCAACACACTTGCTGCTGGCTTGAACTGAACGTTAAAAGAAGAAAAAGTCACTTCTTGCTCCTCCAGCTTTGCAGTGTGTCTCCGGTACCCTCTATTGGCAGAGTCAAAATTTCAGCCAACCAGAAAAGTAAAGAATGTAGTCTGCAGAGTTCAGCTCCAGTATCACAGTACAGAGGGATTTGTAGGCTTGGAGCTGAGGACCATAATTAATAACTGGCACACCTTCTTAATTTCTGTAATGCTTCCTTCCATACAGTCTACTTTTTCTGATATGAGGGCTATTGTCTAGTTGATTTTATTTATTTATTTATTTATATGAATTTATGGGGTTCAAGTGCAATTTTGTTATATGCACTCGATGATCAAGTCAGGGCTTTGAAAGTACCCATCATTAAAATCACATATGTTATGCTTAATAAGTAATTCCCCATCATCCATGCCCCTCCTGTGCCCCCACCTTCTGAGTCCCTGTTGCCTCTCATTCCTCTGTCTGTACCCACATGTTCCTCTTTAAGCTCCTCTTGTGAGGTCTTTCTTTGCCTAACTTGTTTAACATAAGATAATCGCCTCCAGATCCATTCATTTTGCTGAAAAAGACACGATTTCATTCTTTTCTATGTCTGAGTGTTACTCTTGTTTTGTATGTAGTACATTTTCTCTATCCAGTTATCTGTTGGTCGACACTTAGGTTGATTCCACACCTTTGCTCTTGTGAATAGTGCTGCAGTAAACATGAGAGCAGGTATCTTTTTGATGTATTGATTTCTTTTCCTTTGGATAGATAGTGGGATTGCTAAATTAAATGGTAGTTCTATTTTCAGTTCTTTGAAAACTCTCCATACGATTTCCATAGAGGTCGTACTAATTTGCATTCCCATCTACAATGTATAAGCAATCCTTTCTCTCCATATCCTTGCCAACGTCTGCTATTTTTTTATCTTTTAATAATCATTCTGACATTCGCATTATGGTTTTAATTTGCATTTCTCAGATGATTAGGGAGCATTTTCTCATGTAACTATTGGCCATTTATTTGTCTTCTTTTGAAAAATGTCAGCTCATCTTCTTTGCCCACTTTTTAATGGGATTATTTAGGTTTTTTATTGTTGTTGTTGTTGTTATTGTTTTGTGTATCCTGGAAAATTGTTTATCAGATGAATAGTTTGTAAATATTTTCTCCCATTCTGGGGGTTTCCTGTTAATTCTGTTATTTATTTATTTCTTGTCGCTGTGCACAAGTTTCTTACTTTAAATACCCATTTGTCTCTTTTTGTTTTGGTTACCTGTGTTTTTGAGGTCTTAGTCATAAATTCTTTGCCTAGACCAATGTCCAGAAGAGTTTTCCCTAGATTTTCTTCAGTATTTTTAAAAGTTCGGGGGGTGGGGCCTTGGTGTGTGTCACACTTTATGGGGGCAAGACATGATTGCAAGAGAGACTTTACCTGACAATTGCAATCAGTGTAACCTGGCTTATTGTACCTTCAATGAATCCCCAACAATAAAAAAAAAAAAAAAAGTTCAGGTTTTGCATTTAAGTCCTTAATCCATCTTGAGTTGATTTTTGTATGTGGTGAGAGATATGGGTCCAGTTTTACTCTCCTGAATATGGCAACTGAATTTCCCCAGCACCATCTATTGCAAAGGGTGTCCTTCCCCAATGTATGTTCTTGTCAGTTCTGTCAAAGATCAGTTAGCTGTAAATGTGTGGCTTTATTTCTGGGTTCTCTATTCTGCTCCATTGATCTGTGGGTCAAAACACCAGACCATGCTGTTTTGGTTACTATAGACTTGTAATTTATTTTTTTTTAATTTTTTTATTAAATCATAACTGTATACAATGATATGATTATGGGGCATCATACACTCACTTCATAAACCATTTGACACATTTTTATCACAGTGGTTAACATAGCCTTTCCGGCGTTATCTCAGTTACTGTGCCAAAACATTTACATTCTACATTTACCAAGTTTCGCAAATACCCCTGTAATATGCACCACAGGTGTGATCCCACCGATTCCCCTCCCTCTACCCACCCACCCCCTTTCCCACTTCCCCCTATTGTTAAGTTGTAGCTGGGTTATAGCTTTCATGTGAGAGTCCCAAATTAGTTTCATAGTAGGGCTGTGTACATTGGGTATTTTTTCTTCCATTCTTGGGATACTTTACTAAGAAGAATATGTTCCAGCTCCATCCATGTAAACATGAAAGAGGTAAAGTCTCCATCTTTCTTTAAGGCTGCATAGTATTCCATGGTATACATATACCACAATTTATTAATCCATTCGTGGATCGATGGGCACTTGGGCTTTTTCCATGACTTAGCTATTATGAATTGGGCTGCAATAAACATTCTGGTACAAATATCTTTGTTATGTTGTGATTTTTGGTCTTCTGGGTATATGCCCAGCAGAGGAATTACAGGATTGAATGGCAGA
Source organism: Nycticebus coucang (assembly GCF_027406575.1). NCBI lineage: Eukaryota > Metazoa > Chordata > Mammalia > Primates > Lorisidae > Nycticebus > Nycticebus coucang. The sequence goes on along the minus strand of NC_069799.1, from coordinate 2,902,222 downwards.
TCTATTTTTAGATCTCTGAGTGTTCTCCATATATCTTTCCAAAAGGAATGTATTAATTTGCATTCCCACCAGCAGTGCAGAAGTGTTCCCTTTTCTCCGCATCCACGCCAACATCTCTGGTCTTGAGATTTTGTGATATAGGCTAGTCTCATTGGAGTTAGATGATATCTCAAAGTAGTTTTGATTTGCATTTCTCTGATGATTAAAGATGATGAGCATTTTTTCGTATGTCTGAAGGCCGTGCGCCTGTCTTCTTCAGAGAAGTTTCTCTTCAAATCCCTTGCCCAGCCTGCGATGGGATCCCTTGTTTTTTTCTTGCTGATGCGTTTGAGTTCTCTGTGGATTCTGGTTATTAAACCTTTGTCAGAGTTATACCCTGCAAATATCTTCTCCCATTCTGAGGGCTGTCTGCTTGCTCTGCTTACTGTGTTCTTAGCTGTGCAGAAGCTTTTTAGTTTGATCAAGTCCCAGTAGTGTATTTTTGAAGCTGCTTCAATTGCCCAGGGGGTTCTCCTCATGAAATACTCACCCAGACCAATTTCTTCAAGGGTTTTCCCTGCATTCTCCTCTAGTATTTTTATAGTTTCATGTCTTAAGTTTAAATCTTTAATCCAATGAGAGTCTATCTTAGTTAATGGTGAAAGGTGTGGGTCCAATTTCAGTCTTCTGCAGGTTGCCAGCCAGTTCACCCAGCACCATTTGTTAAATAGGAAATCTTTTCCCCACTGAATGTTTTTAATTGGCTTGTCAAAAATCAAATAGCGGTAAGTAGCTGGATTCATATCTTGGTTCTCTATTCTATTCCAGATATCTACTTCTCTGTTTTTGTGCCAATACCATGCTGTTTTGATCACTATCGATTTGTAGTAAAGTCTGAGGTCTGGTAGTGTGATTCCTCCTGTTTTGTTTTTATTTCTGAGTAATGTCTTGGCTATTCGAGGTTTTTTCTGATTCCATATAAAACGAAGTAATGTTTTTTCAAGATCTTTAAAATATGACAGTGGAGCTTTAATAGGGAGTGCGTTGAAATTATATATTGCTTTGGGTAGTATGGACATTTTGATAATGTTGATTCTTCCTAGCCATGAGCATGGTATGTTTTTCCATTTGTTAACATTTTCAGCTATTTCTTTTCTTAGAGTTTCATAGTTCTCTTTATAGAGATCTTTCACGTCTTTTGTTAGGTAAATTCCCAAATATTTCATCTTCTTTGGCACTACTGTGAATGGGATAGAGTCCTTAACTGCTTTTTCAATTTGACTGTTGTTGGTGTATATAAAGGCTACCGATTTATGAATGTTGATTTTGTAACCTGAGACGCTGCTGTATTCCTTGATCACTTCTAGGAGTTTTGTAGTAGAGTCCCTAGTGTTTTCCAGATACACAATCATATCATCTGTGAAGAGCGAGAGTTTGATCTCTTCTGACCCTATATGGATACCATTGATCGCCTTTTCTTCCCTAATTGCGGTGGCTAAAACTTCCATTACAATGTTGAAAAGCAATGGAGACAATGGGCAGCCTTGTCTGGTTCCTGATCTGAGTGGAAATGATTCCAATTTAACTCCATTCAATATGATATTGGCTGTGGGTTTGCTGTAGATAGCCTCTATCAGTTTAAGAAAAGTCCCTTCTAGACCAATTTTTCTTGAGTGTTCTGATCATGAAGGATGCTGGATATTATCAAAAGCTTTTTCTGCATCAATTGAGAGAATCATATGGTCTTTGTTTTTTAATTTGTTTATGTGCTGAATTACATTTATAGATTTACGTATATTGAACCAGCCTTGAGACCCTGGGATAAAACCAACTTGGTCATGATGTATAATTTGTTTGATGTGTTGTTGGATTCTGTTTGTTAGGATCTTGTTGAATATTTTTGCATCTATATTCATTAGTTATATTGGTCTATAATTTTCTTTTCTTGTTGGGTCTTTTCCTGGTTTGGGGATCAGGGTGATATTTGCTTCATAGAACGTGTTGGGTAGTCTTCCTTCTTTTTCTACATTTTGGAACAGGTTGAGTAATATAGGTACTAATTCCTCTTTAAAGGTTTGGTAGAATTCTGACGTGAAACCATCTGGTCCCGGGCTTTTTTTTTAGGGAGGTTTTGTATAGTTGATGCTATTTCTGAACTTGATATGGGTCTGTTCAACATTTCCACTTGATTCTGGTTAAGTCTTGGAAGGTGGCGTGCTTCCAAGTATCGGTCTATTTCCTTCAGATTTTCATATTTCTGAGAATAAAGTTTCTTGTAATATTCCTTAAGGATTTTTTTGATTTCTGATGAGTCTGTGGTTATTTCGTCTTTGTTGTTTCTGATTGATGATATTAGAGATTTTACTCTTTTTTTCCTGATTAGGTTGGCCAGAGGTTTATCTATTTTATTGACCTTTTCAAAAAACCAGCTTTTTGATTTATTGATCTGTTGTATTATTCTTTTGTTTTCAATTTCATTTAATTCTGCTCTAATTTTGGTTATTTCCTTTCTTCTACTGGGTTTGGGGTTGGAATGTTCTTCCTTTTCCAGTTGCGTGAGATGTCCCATTAAGTTGTTAACTTCCTCTCTTTCCGTTCTCTTGAGGAAGGCTTGCAGTGCTATAAATTTCCCTCTTAGAACTGCCTTTGCAGTGTCCCAGAGGTTCTGATAGCTTGTGTCTTCATTGTCATTTTGTTCCAAAAAATTGGTGATTTCTTTCTTAATCTCATCTCTGACCCAGCTATCATTCAGCATAAGGTTATTTAACTTCCATGTTTTTGTATGGGTATGCAGATTCCTGTTGTTACTCAATTCAAGTTTTATTCCATGATGGTCCGAGAAGATGCATGGAATAATTTCTATTCCTTTAAATTTACTGAGGTTAGACTTGTGACCTAAAATGTGATCAATTTTGGAGTACGTTCCGTGGGCTGATGAGAAGTATGTGTATTCAGTTTTGTTGGGATGAAATTTCTGTAGATGTCTGCTAAATCTAAATATTGGATGGTTAGGTTTAAATCTAAGATTTCTTTGCTCAGCTTCTTTCTGGAGGATCGATCCAACACTGCCAAGGGAGTGTTGAAATCTCCAACGATTATGGAGCTGGAGGAAATCAAGTTACTCATGTCTGTTAGAGTTTCTCTTATAAATTGAGGTGCATTCTGGTTGGGTGCATAGATATTAATAATTGAGATCTCGTCATATTGAGTATTACCCTTAACAAATATGAAGTGACCATTCTTGTCCTTCCTTACTTTTGATGGTTTAAAGCCTACTGTATCTGCAAATAAAATTGCAACACCTGCTTTTTTCTGATTACCATTTGCCTGAAATATGGATGACCATCCTTTCACCCTGAGTCTGTATTTGTCTTTTAAGTTGAGATGTGACTCTTGTATGCAACAAATATCTGGCTTGAGTTTTTGTATCCAGTCAGCTAACCTATGCCTCTTTAGAGGACAGTTTAAGCCATTCACATTGATGGAGAGTATTGATAAGTCTGGTGGAATTTTGGGTATCGAGTTTTTCAAAGGTCCAGTGGACATTTTTAATCCTTTCACCCATATGGAAGTTGCAGTTTGATCCGAAGTTTCTGAGTGAGTTTACTTTTGTGGTATAGGATTGGGTTGGTCATTGTGGAGGATAGGTCTGAGAACATCCTGAAGAGCTGGTTTACTTATGGCAAATTTTTTCAACATATGAATGTCATTGAAGTATTTAATTTCTCCATCATAGATGAAACTCAGTTTAGCTGGATACAAGATCCTGGGTTGAAAGTTTTTTTGCTTTAGGAGATTAAAAGTTGATGACCAGCCTCTTCTTGCTTGAAAAGTTTCAGCAGAGAGATCTGCAGTTATTCTAATATTCTTACCTTTGTACGTTATAGTTTTCTTTCGCCGGGCTGCTTTGAGAATCTTCTCTTTCATGTTAACTTTAGTGAAGCTAATTATGATATGTCTGGGAGATGGCTTATTGGGGTTGAATCGTGCTGGGGTTCTGAAGCTGTCTGCTATCTGAATTTCAGATTCTCTAGGCATGTCTGGAAAATTTTCTTTCATAATTTCATGTAGAAGGGCCTCTGTGTCCTTGGCAGCCACTTCATCATTCTCCGCAATTCCTATAACCCTTATGTTGTTTTTTTTCGAATTATCTGAGAGCTCTCTGAGTGAGTGATCCGTTTTTGCTCTCCATTTCTCTCCCTCTTTGAGAGATTGGGAGCGTTCGAAGACTTTATCTTCAATGTCAGAAATCCTTTCTTCTGCTTGCTCCATTCTGTTACTGAGGGATTCTACTGTATTTTTCATATCTTTGAGGGCTGTAAGTTCTTGTTTCAGTGTGTCTAAGTCTTTGGTGGTTTTGTCTTTAAATTCGTTAAATTCTTGAGACAATTTTTGAATTTCTCCTCGAATTCCTAATTCCATTTTATTAATCTTGTCTGCAAACCAAATTCTGAATTCGACTTCTGACATCTCAGCCAGTTGTTTATGAATGGGATCTTCAATCACATCTGCCGTATCTTTTCTTGGGGGGGGTTGATCTATTCTGGTTATTCATGTTACCAGAGTTTTTCTGCTGATTCCGCCCCATGGTTTACTCCCTTTGGTTTTTCCCCTGGGGTTTTATCGAGGGCCCGTACAGTGTTGTGGCCTGAGAAACTGGGGCCCTGTCTGGTGTGGTGGAGCAAAGTGGTTCTGTCTTGTTTTCAGCTGGTTTCTGTTCGATCCTATTGCAACTTCTACTCTGGCTTGAAGTCTCAGCTGTGTGGAAAAATCAGCAATTAAGTCACCCCGCCTGCCCACCTCTGGCCCCAGTTGGAAAAGGAGAATCAAACCTTCCTACAATCGCACACCCAGGGCACCGCCTGAAGAGTCCTCAGTCTATTAGCCCAGTTCAAAAGGTCCGAATCAACTGTCTCAATCGGCACTTGTCTCGGGTGGAAGGGTTCAAGAGGTCTCTGGGAACTGGATCACAGGGGCCTGGTGACTCCTCTGACACAGCTCACCCCAGTGCAGCGTGGAGTCAGGAGGAGCCACCCAGCAAACAGAGCAGTCTGAGAAGGTTGACGTCTCCTTCCCCACTTTGCCCCTCCGTCAGACCCAGTCACTGGTATCTCTGCAGATGGCTAACCCAGTTGCCTGCAGTGAACAGACACTCCAGGGGTTTGCACCTGCCTGAATCGCAAGAAAGTCTGCCAGGCCCCCGCAGACTGCCGCTATCTAGCAGGAGGAGATGGGGCCTGACATCTTTGAGTGTTTGATGCAGGTGATGGGAAGGAGGTGTTCACTCAGGCTTAGCCCCGTCCCTGATGGATGCTGCTAACAGAACAGAACAGAACAGACAACTTTGTGAGGTTCTGTCTCTGTTCCTGTCGTCGCCTACAGGAGACGGGCTGTTTTGAGTTCAAACGTCTTGGCTGCTGGAGAATTGCGTCTGAACACCTCTCTGGGTCGGCCCCACCCTGGAGGCTTCCGGGTTTGTGAGCCGTGTCACCGGTGGCCTCCTCTGGTTGTCCAGGGAGACAGGGGGTGTGGCCTCAGAATATCCAGAAGTGAGCGTTCTTCCGTTAAAGAAAAAACGGCTGTTGATCTACCTCCAGGGAACTGCTGCTCTGGTGTGGGCACTCAGGCGACCCTTTTCTCCTCTGTCCCGCGCCCCAGAGTCAGCACTGAGCGGCCGCAGTTTGTGCTGGGTCCACACCCCTTAAGAGATCCCCCAAGAATCAGAACTCTTGGGGGATGGGCCCCCAGACCCCGATTGGGAGTGGGGCGGGGGGAAGCTAGAGTTTCATTCAGTTTCACGCAATACTACGGTCCGGGGAGGGCTCCTGCACTGCACCGCAGGGAAGTGCCACCAAGGCTTGATTTCCCCTCAGCAGAGTGCCCTCTCCTCGCTCACGTGTCCCAGAGTCAGCGCTGACCTGACGCAGCTCAGGCACTGTGCACTCCCCTCGAGAAATCACCCAAGGAGCCGAACTCCTGGGGGTTAGGCCCTCAGACCCCGAGTGAGAGTAGAGGTTCTCAGCTCTCAGGGGGGAGGCCAGAGTCTGATTCAGTCTTGGGCCCCGTATGCCCGGGGAGGGTTGCTGCACTGCACCGCAGGGAAGTGCCGCGAGGCGTGACTCCCCCTCAGCCCGGTGCCCTCTCCTCACTCGGCGCGCCTCAGAGTCAATGCTGACCAGTCGCAACTCGGGGACTGTCCACTTCTCTTGGGAAATCACCCAAGGATCCGAAGTCCTGGGGGACAGGCCTCCAGACCTCAGTGGGCGGGAGGGGAGCGCCGGGGATTCAGGGTTGCCGGCAAAGGATTCCCAAAGTTTTATTCAGCCCTATGTCCGGCAGGAGAACGCCACGGCACCCCAGTAGGGGAGGTAGGTCCAGTTTTTAGAAGGTGTCTCCCCGTGGAGTATAGTGGGAGGGCCTTTAATTTCTGCCCGCTTGTTCAATTTTGGGGCTCTAGAGCCGGTCTCATGGGGGAGGGGGACTCCCGTCCGCTTGGTGGTGGATTTTGTACCTTTTGTTTGCGTCCTTGTGATCACAACTTGCCTCAGCGGTGTTGATGTGCGTTCTTCAGCCTTCTCTCTTGGTGAGGCTCAAGTCCACCAGGATACTTACTAAATTCCTGTCCCTTAACTCTCCTTCTGGACGGGAGCCTTTGTTGAAAGCTGGCTTCAGTCCGCCATCTTGTCTCCCACCCTCAGACTTGTAATTTAACTTGAAATCTGATAATATGATGCCTGCAGCTTTGTTCTTTTTGCTTAGGATTGCTTTGGCTATTCATACTCCTGTTTTGTTTCTTATGAGTAGGATTGTTCTTTATAATTCTGTGGAAAATGTTGGTATTTTGATAGAGATTTATTGAATTGTAGATTCTTTTGGACAATATGGTCATTTTAATATTAGTTCTTCTGATCCATGAGCATGGGATGGGATGTCTTTCCATTTGTTTGTGTCATCCCTGCAATCTCTTTCATCAGCATTCTATAGTTTTTCTTGTAAAGATCTTTTACCTCCTTGGTTAAATTTATTCCTAGGTATTTTTTGTGGCTTTTATGTATGGAATTCCCTTCTTGAGTCTCACCTATATCATTATTGGTACACAGAAACATTGATTTTGGAACCTGCAACTTAACGAAATTCTTTTATGAAATCTAAGAGATTTTTGAGGGCAACATTAGGTTTTTCTAGATATAAGATAATATCATCAACTAACAGGAATAATTTCACTTCCTCTTTTCAAATTTGAATGTCTTCTATGTCTTTCTCTTGCTTGATTCTTCAGTCTAGAAATTCCAATGCTACGTTCAATAGGAGTGGTGAAAGTGCACACCCTGTCTTGTTCCAGTTCTTAGAAAAAAAGTACTTTCAACTTTCCTTTATAATGTATGAAGCTGACTATGGTTTTATCCATAATTTTCATGGTTTCAGTTCTTGCATTTAGGTCTTTAATCCATTTTCAGTCAATTTTGCATGTGGTGAAACATAGGGGTCCTATGTCATTGCTCTGCATGTCGCTATCCAGTTTTCCCAGCACCATTTATTGAATAGGGCTTCCTTTCCCCAGTGGATGTTTTTGTTTGCTTTGTCAAAAATCAGTCGTGACTAATATAATTTTATTTCTGGGTTCTTCATTCTGTTTCATTGGTTTATGTCCCTACAATTATACCAGTACCCTGCTGTTTTAGTTTCTGTAGCCTTGTAGTATAATGTGAAGTCAGGTAATGTGACGTCTCTAAATTTGTTCTTTCTGCTTAGAATGCTTGGGTTAGTCAGGCTTTTTTATTTGTTTGTTTTCATATGAAGTAGTTTAAGATAATTTTTCTGAGATCTGTGAAAAATGACATTGGCATTTTGATAGGAATTGTGTTAAATCTGTAAATCACTTTGGGCAATATGGACATTTTAACAATGTTGTTTTTTTCTATTTGTTTTTGTCATCTATGATTTCCATCATCAATGTTTTGTAGTTCTCCTTGTAAAGATCTTTCACCTACTTAGGTATATTCCTAGCTCATTCATTTTCTTGGCAGTTATTGTAAATGGTATCATGTTCTTGATGTGACATTCACCTTAACTGCTATTAGTATATGGAAATACTACTGATTTGTGTACATTCATTTTGTAACCTGAGACTTATTTATTTATAAATTCCATAGTCTTTTGGGGGAGTCTATAGGGATTTCTAGCTAAAAGATCGTATCATCAGCAAACAGGGATAGTTTGACCTCCTGTTTCCCAATTAGAATTCCTTTTATTTCTTTTTCTTGCCTGATTTCTCTAGGCAAGGACTTCCCTCATTGTGTTGAATTGATTCATTTCTCATAAAATAATGACTGTCTTTGTTTTTTGTTTTTTTTTTACCATAATTGAGTTATAGTTTATCTGATATGAGAATAAGTACTACTGCTCACTTTTTTTTTTTTTTTTTTTTTTTTTTAGGTAGAGTCTCACTGTATCCTCCTCAGTACAGTGCCATGGTGTCATAGCTCATAGCAATATCAACTTCTTGGGCTCAAGCAATCCTCTTGCCTGAGCCTCACAAGTAGCTAGGACTACAGGCACTTGCCACAACACCCAGCTATTTTTAGAGATGGGGTATCACTCTTGCTAAAGCTGATCTTCAACTTGTGAGCTCAAGCAATCCACCCACCTAAGCCTCCCAGAGTGCTGGGATTACAGGTGTGAACCACCATGCCTGGTCTTACCCTGCTCACTTTTGGTTTCCATTTGCATGAAATATTTCTTCCACCCCCTTTACCTTAAATCTATGAAAATCTTTGTGATTTAAATGGGTTTCATGAAGACAGAATATATTTGCGGTGTATATTTTGTCCATCCAACCAATCTACATCTTTTAAGGCTGTTCAGTTTCAACATTAGTATTTATATGTGAGATACTTTTCTGGTCATGATTTTGATTGTTACCTAGTTGCTTTGCTCTCTCCCTTATGTTACGGTTTCATAAGAGCTTGTGAGTTTTAACTTTCAAGTTTTTATTTTTACAGTGGTGATGGATATCAATTCTGTTCCATGTATAGAACACTTTTAAGTATTTCTTGTAGGGCAGGTTTAGTTGTGAGAAAGGCTTTATTTCACCTTCATTTATGATACTTAATTTAACAGGAAGAAGCTCCTATTTCACTGGAGGCAATAGCTTTTGGATTTGTGAGGGTAGATAAGCTCTCCAACAGTTTGGGAGCCTTCAGTCTGCCAGTGGTGTGAGGGGACATAAAAGAAGCACCCCCCCCCACCTACACTTTCCATGGGGCTTCAAATTCCTCAGGGGTTGATCTCTGCTGAAATCTTGCTGCTTCTTATTCTGCACTGCAACTTTTCCCATGGAATCTCTAGTAGGTTCTAGTGCTTTTCCCTCAGAATTACACCTGAGTTGTGGTGGTTATTTTTTTTTTTTTTTTTTTTTTTTTGTGGAGACAGAGTCTCACTTTATGGCCCTCGGTAGAGTGCCATGGCCTCACACAGCTCACAGCAACCTCCAACTCCTGGGCTTAAGCGATTCTCTTGCCTCAGCCTCCCGAGTAGCTGGGACTACAGGCACCCGCCACAACGCCTGGCTATTTTTTTGTTGCAGTTTGGCCGGGGCCGGGTTTGAACCCGCCACCCTCGGCATATGAGGCCAGTGCCCTACCGACTGAGCCACAGGCGCCGCCCGAGTTGTGGTGGTTATTTTTGTTTTGTTTTTGTTTTCGGGGGGGGGGTTGTTCTCATTTAAAACTCTTCCCTTTTTTTCTGAGATGACCTGGTGACTGACATCTCTAGCCAACCATCTTTTGATTTGTATTTTTTAAGTGGAACATTTAATTTATTTACATTCAAGGTCAATACTGATGTGTGTGGTTTTGTCTTCTCATATTTTTAACTATTTTCCAGTTGTTTTATAAATTCTTTCTTTCTCTTTGTGGTTTGGTGGAATTCTGTAGTAGTGTGATTTGATGACTTTTCTCCTTTCTGTGATTGCTTTATCAGTGAGTTTTATACTTTCACGTGTTTTCATAAGGCTGAATATTACCCTTTTGCTTTTAAGTATAGGACTCCCTTGAACATTTCCTGCAGTGACAGTCTAGAGGTGATGAATTCCTTCAGCATTTGTTTGAGAATGAATTCATTCTTCATTTAGGATATAGAATTCTGGGCCAGCAGTTTTTTTCTTTCAGCAGTTTGAATATGTGCTCCTACTCCCTTCTCACTAGTAAAATTTCTGCTGAGAGGTCTGAGGTTATTCCAGTGGGGTTTCCTTTGTAGTTTACTAGATGTTTTTCTCTTGCTAGTTTTAAAATTTGTTCTTTCATTTTCGTGCAAAAAAGATTTTAAAGTAGTGAAGTCCTTTTTGTGTTGTGTTTTCCTGGGAATCATTAAGCTTCCTGTATCTGAATGTCTAAATCTTTTGGTAAATTTGGAGACTTTTCATCTGTTATTTCCTTAAAGACTTCTTGAAGTCTATGTTCTTTGGTTTTTGTTTGTTTGTGTTTTGATGACTGAGTGCATTATTTCAAAGGACTTGCCTTCGAGTTCTAAAATTCTGTCTTCTGGTTGGTATAGCCTATTGTTGAAGCTTTCAAACAATCTCCTTCATGAATTTTTATCTCCTTCATGAATTTTTCGGTTCTAGAATGTCCACTTAAAATAAAAAATTATCTATCTCCTTGGCAAATTTCTCATTCATGTCCTGAATTGATTTTATGAGTTCTTTGTATTGTTTTTCAGCATTCTCTTGCATCTCATTGAACTGCTTTAAAATCAATATTGTGAATTCTTTGTCTGGAATTTCAATAATTTCTTTTCAGTTAGGACTCCTTTGAGGGTGTCATATTACCTAGGTTTTTCATGTTTCCTGTGTTTTTGTGTTGGTTTATGTGCTTCTGGTGTAAGAGTCACTTTTTTTCTTATTTTTGAATTTAATTTCATGGGGGAGATACTTTTTTCTTGAAGATGTGACCATGATCTTCAGATCATAGATGTGGCTTTGCTTCCAGGTGTGTGCAGTAGTGAAGACTGCCGTTATTTTTAATTCTACATATATTTTGAACTCTGTAGAGATATTTCTATTACTGTTTTATGTATTGAATTTACACCAATTGTATTTATTTCTATGCACATAATCTCACATATTTACCTTATTATTACTCTTAATTCTCTCTTGCTTCATTCCCACTTTATGCTTCCTCTGAGGCTCCAACTAATTTTTCATCTCTTCACTATATTTCACATGACTCTGATTGTTATCTTGAGGTGTTTTATGCTTACATGTTTAATAATCTTCTATTAAATTCTGAATATTGTAGACAGAAAATTGGAGCAGGTCCAGATCATGTATCTTCCTCTGTGGGCATATAATGTAGTAGTTTGTTGTAATTGAATCAGGGATTGGTCTGTGTCAATGCTGAGCTACAACCTTCAGAAGAGCCTAACCTTTGTTCATGCTCAAGTTTCTACAGAAAGTCTAGGATTTCTCCAGAGTTCTTTCTCCTGCAGGTCCTTGTCTTATAAGGCTGAAAAAATTTTACTTTTCTTCGAGAGGCTTTCCATCCTGCCCCAGGTAGCCCCAGAAATTGGTATTCTTTCCTGATGGTAAAACAGCTCTGTGCTCGAGGCCCCCAAAATTCTACCTAAAGCTGTGTTAGTTTCGTCATTGCTCAGAGGTGCTTCTTCTTCAGTGAAATGCTGAGGTACCCAGGCTCCTCCCATGGCTACAGCTGGTAAACGCCCCCAGAATAAAATAGCTGTGAAAGTGAGCTCACCTTGATGAGGAGGTTAAATTCTCTACCTTGCCTCCTGGCTCAAACACACCATGTGGTATCTTATCCTGCTTTTTCATTTGTTCCCTCCTGTAAGTAGAAGTGTAACGTGTAAGGGTTTGAATGATGTATATTTTTCAGGTTCACTTTGCCAAGACAGTTACTTTTAAAGTGTGGCTTTCAGCACTTTTTTCCAAACAATTCATTGGTTCTCTTTTACTAAGATCAATTGGGAAAATATTAGTGAATGAATGATTAGCTCTCAATATTATTCAACTCCATGAATGTGTAAATCTTCATTAAATGTAATTGAAATATGATTGAAAAAGTAAAAAAAAAAAAAATCTCAACTATTTTTAAATATCTTCTATCTTAATTACAAAGTTAATTTCTTCCACTGTCAAATGCATTTCCACAGAGTATCATTACTACTTGTCCTAGAAAATAATTCAGAAGAATCTTGAAATAGTAATGTTAAAAACTATAAAAGTAAGAAATTTTATTTTTCTTTTTATTGTTGGGGTTTCATTGAGGGTACAAAGAATTAGGTTACAGTAATTGCATTTGTTAGGTAAAGTTTCTCCTATAATTGTGTTCCACCCCCAAGAGGTGTGCCATACACCGTGACCCCTCCCTCATCCTCCTGCCCCCACCTTGCATTAGATCACATTAGAAAGAAATTTTATTATTTTTACACCTAGGATAATATATATAAAATCTAAATAGTTCTGCTTGAAAGTACTTCATAATTATCTTTAGTAAAATATCAAACCAAGAATCTTGCAAAGAATCAAGTGAGGTCTTCTTTGGTCTTAGCTGTTTATGATGTGAAATGGCTTGGCATGCACATGTAGATCATTTTTTTATCTCTCTCCGCCCCCAGGTTCTGTCATGTTTCACAACATTGCTCCATTCATCGTTAGGAAAATCATATGGAAAAATTATATTCAATATTTTCTCAAATGTTAAAATTGATATTTTATTCTTCAACTTTGAAGGAGGAGGACAGTTCAGGGATAAAAATGCATTGTAAATAGTATAAATATTAAAATGACATCAGTGAAATGAATGACATCAGTATGCATCACATACTATGCAGCATGTTTGGAGATTATGGGGTTACTATATTCACCCTCTGCCTGTCTCCACCCCACTTCAAAAGATACTTTGTAGTAATTTATAATGATCTCAGATAAATTAAACATCTAGTTCAACCTCAGAGGAAAATAATTTAGGAGCAGTCTCTTCATAATGCCTCAGGTTTTATTTGTGAAGTAACAATGGAAAATATTAATTATTCATTCATTACCCATGGTGTTCCTAAACCAATGGATCATGCACCATTTGATCGATATGTATCATAATACTGGAAAGTATTTAATAGATCAGCTATCTCTGTTTGTGATGGATGTTTCTTCTTCAGACTGCCCTCTGGGGTACAAAATCCTCAGAAAAGAAAAATCTTAGTTCTATTTTATGTAAAATATTAATTGCCAATACATTGAAATTTAGGAGGAAGAATTACTTACAAGTATATATATGTAAACAGAATTTCACAGTATAAAACAAAGCACCAATAATTGAACATTATTATCATGTTTTATGCATGAATATTATACAGAATATATAATTTATATATTAAATATATAAAAATTTATACCTGACATATTAAACACTGTAATAGTCGCCTCATGTGACAGTTGATGCATTAGTTCTGAATATATGTTGTTTTGTCAATCCTTCAAACATTTCTATGAGGAATGAGTTAGTATTCAGGGTTTTTTTTTGCATGAGGAAACCAGACTCCATCAAAGTTAAGTACTTCTGAAAGTTTCTTTAGCAAAGAAGAGACAGGGTTAGCATTTGAGCTCATACCTCTCTGGGTTCAAAACCTGTGTCCTGTCTTCTGTGCTACTTGAATTCTAGGCTACTTTAATCTTCAAACACATACCCACCCCCAAGAAAGATAGATGGTATCTCTGAACTCTTGCACCCAAGCTCCTATAAAGCATAATCCATTTTGTTTATTTTTATAATCTCCCAGGAATTATTTTTACCTAGTAGGAACTCAAGTATTTATTGATTAAATAAATGGATGAATAAACGTCGACCAATACTGCATCTTTTTAAGCTTATTTTTCAAAAAGGTAGACATGTAGACTTTAAAGTGTCTCTTTAGCATCAATAGCTCAGGCAGCCTCTGTCTTCCTAGCAGATTGCCTCACCAGGACAAGCCACAGTGCCAGTTTAACCTCAGCAAAATAAAGCAGGTGAGTGCATTGACCTGGGACCAGCAAGCCCACCAAGTCCCTCATATCAGAGTAGGCTAACCGTGAACATACTTGTGTCCCCAGAAAAGTAACATTACCAAAAAATAATTTCCTGGGAGAATATTCTCTAGTGTTTAGTATTTCAAAAGAAGCTTGAAAATATAATAACTATAATGAGAATGTCTGAACCTTGCCAGTTTAAAAATCTTATTTTTGGTTTTGTATTATTTTTTACTAATATTTTTAACATGAAGTGGTGAGGGCTAGAGAGGGAGGGTCAACAGGTGGTGCACACATCATAATCGTTTGAACACTTTGGCCTCTGGTGTTTCCATGACAACCCTCCTCTGACCACTAAACCCAAAAATTCCTGTGCATCATCCCAGACTTGTTGAGTCAAAACATGCGGGACCTGAAATCCAGGCTATCTTGGGGGATTCGGACGCATACCCATGCTAAAGAAAAATCTCCCACGGAACTGTAAGCTTCTGGTGGTTATAAGCATTCCAGTACTGACATAGTCATGGCCAAGAAGTTGCTTAGTAAATTGTACATGACTGATTGATGAATTAATAAATCTTTTTTTTTTTTAAGACAGCATCTCACTATGTTGCCCTTGGTAGAGTGCTGTGCCATCACAGCTCACAGCAACCTCCAGCTTTTGGGCTTAGGCAATTCTCTTGTCTCAGCCTTCCAGGTAGCTGGGACTACAGGCACCCGCCACAACACCCAGCTATTTTTTTTGTTGCAGTTTGGCCAGGGCCTGGTTCGAACCCACCACCCCTGGTATATGGGGCTGGTGCCCTACTCAGTGAGCAACAGGCGCCACCCTGAATTAATAAATTCTTAAGAAAAAGAGGATTTTTAAAAGTCACTACTATATATAATCTACCCTTATCCCACCTACTCTATGCCACAAATTTTTGCTGCTAACTGCTGAGGATATTATGCTTTTAACAAATAAGGTTTGATTAACTTTAAAACAATGTCTGATGAAAACCTAAGCTGCAGGCCAATCTTCATGCCCACCACTGCCGCCAAGCCAGAATGTGGTCCTCTGTCATCTCTATGCTCCATCAATACCGTCCAATGCTGAAAATTTTACTTTTTTTATTTAGCGATTTGTTTCAAACTACTAGTGACTGTTATTTAAGTAATGTTTTAGTGTGTTTTTACTTAATTTGTGTTTCTGGAAAGCACAGATTTTACTTTTAAAAAAAATTGAGAATACATAAAGTCAAGAAACAGTAAAATATGACCCCCCCCACCCCAAAAAAAGAAAAGACAGACTACACAGGTCTTTTAGCAGGCACTTTAATAGTGGCCATCCCTCCATCTGAGCACTCTAATGAAACATGAGCTCGGGATTGGTGGGATTACACCAGCGGTGCATCTTACAAGGCTATATGTGAAACTTGGTAAATGTGGAATGTAAGTGTCTTGGCACAGTAACTGAGAGAATGCCAGGAAGGCTATGTTAACCAGTGTGATGAAAGTGAGTCAAACAGTCTGTGAAGCTAGTGAATGATGCCCCATGATCATATCAATGTACACAGCTATGATTTAATAAAAAAAAATAAAAATAAATAAATAAATAAATAAATAAAAAACATGATCTCGGAAAGGTAGAACCTCCATTTTTCAATTATCAGAGCTTAGTTTGGTTCAGACAAGAATCATGAAGGTTGCAAAATCCAGGGAGGAAAGTGTGAGGAGGAATAAGGATAATTGCATGGTCTCAACGTGTTTACCCACAGACTTCCTGCAAGTTGCCAGGGAAAAGTCTGAGTTTCTGTGGAAACTAGATAGCACCTTGATCAAGTGGTCGAAATTGACATCATCAAAAGAAAAAAAGAGAGAGAGAGAGAGAGCAAGTGGACATTGTGTGCCTCTGAGTGAGGTGCCCTGAGGAAGACACCTGGACACCATCTTGTTGTGTTCTGGCTGAGGCCACTCAGAAAAACCCAAATTCAGATAGGTTTTATAAAATAACTGGCTCATACCCTTCAAAGCTGGCAATGCTCTGGAACAAAAGAAATGCTGAAGAACATTCCAGAGAAAGAGACTAAAGAGCAATGACAACTATTTGGTCTGTGTTATCCAGGACTCAGTATTATCCTGGAGAAAACTACTAAAAGCACATTATTTAGATAACTAAAAAAATGGGAATAGGAACTGTAGATTAGACAATAGTATTGTATCAATGTTAACATACTGTGTAACGTTACAATAAGGACATAGCCTTTATCTTGGGAAATGTGTGCTGAAGGGTTAAGGGTTCATAAGGCATAATGTATGTAGCTTACTTTCAAGTGGCTTGGAAAAATAAATAATATATTCTAAATGGATATGTTCATGTGTGTGCATGTCCAAACATTCCTACACACATACATATCAGGGAAACAAAATTATAGATATTATTAAAGATGTTTAGAATTGGCAAATATGGGTAAAGGGAAGTTATGAGTGCTTCACGTTATTCTTACAACTTTTCTGTAAATTTAAAATTATTTCACATAAAAAGTTGTACTCTTTTTTAAAGATGAATTTCCCACCTCTGGGGAGATTTAACTTTGAAACATTTTTGAGAACAATTAGATAAGTAGACAATGTCTTCATAGTTTGTCCATTCATTTTGTGAGTCTCTATAGACAAAGCACTGAACTGTCCAATACATGTTTCTTCATTTGGAAATGGCAACTGTGAGAACCATTTACCTTACAAATTGTGATGGAAGTTTGTGGAGGTGTGGTTATGGAGCACTGATTTAAGACATGACAGCATCAAATCATTTCACCTGCCTAACACTCTATTCATCCACAAAATAAAGAGATTAGAACGTCTTAAAAGACTTTTCATCTCTATCCTTCTACAATTCTTGAGTTACAATTTAAGAAATGAAATGTGAAAGTCTAGGAATTAAGAAATTTACCAATAGAATTAACAACTTGACCAAAGTTAAAGGAAAATTTATTTTTACCTGTCTATACAGCCTCTTAAGTAAATAAAAACTTGGATCACTTTTATCCATGGACACAGCTACGTTTGCGGAGAAATAGAACAAGATTCGAACTTCCTCTCCGGACGTGCATGAATTTGGCAGGCTGATTGCATTTATGTTAAGAAGAAACGTAACCAGATGTCTCTAAAGTACAGTGAAACATCATTTCTCCTACTCCCATGTCCCTGCCACAGCAAATGAGTTATAGTTTTCACAAATTAGATTAAGGATTTTGGAGAAGTGTAATTGTATCCTTATGGACCATTTTAACCTCTCTTATTTTTCTGAAGTTTTAGTTCTGGCTGAGCCACTCTTTAAGTCAATAAAGAATCATGGAAATTATTTACTCCCCAACAAAGCCTAAAATAAAAAAGACCAGGGTCGGTGCATCGTAAATATTGTTGACTTGGCTTGGACTAACGAACAATAAAAATAAGGAAGCCAGGAAAGGGCACCGTGGTGCCTGAACAGGTTTCCATGGTGAAGCCCATTCGTAGAAAGCTAGGTTACATTTAGGAGACTCCCAACCACACTGCCAGATTTTGTAAAGTGATTTAACAAAAACAAAGACCCTTTTGAACTTTTCATTAATTGAGTAAGATACAATCATTCATTTGTCCAGTCGACGCTGGACACGCTGGGCACCTCCTGGGTGCTGGGTGGCCCCGAAGGCGCATCGCGAACCACACGCCGCGGGAAGGATTCAGATTTGAATGAAATATGGATGAGTAAATACCACTGTGATAAGTTGTATGGAGAGATTTAAAATAGGCATATGACTGGATAGGGTGGTTACTCTAGTTGATCAGAGAAGGCTTCTTTGGAAAGAATAACATCTTGCGCTCTAGACGTTGGGGGCAGCCGCTGGGAGATTGAAGCGAGAAGCGAGTGGGGCCGGATCTTCATTTAGAAGCGGACGTGGGAGGAGCTGCCTTAATAACCAGGCCAGAGACTACAGGGCCTGCAGGAGGGCGTCCCTCAAGGATATGGACGGAGGCAGACCTTGGAGTGAAAGAGTGAACAAAACTGAATGCTGAATTGTAGGAGGGAGGTTCCCTTAAAGAAGAGTCCAGAATGGTTTGTGAAGCCCGAGCCCGGCCGACGGGGTGGGGCCGGGGGTGTGAACTGGGATGGGAAGGAGGGGAGAGGGGCAGTCTGAGAGAATGGGGTAAAGAGGTCCTCGTGGTATTGTTAATCTTAAGATGTATATGAGGCAGCCCAAGTAGAGATGTTGCATAGGAAGTTGAAAACACAATTTTGTAGTTTGGGGAGTATATAAAGACAGGAGCTGTGACCCAGAGAGTTAGGAGAGTACGACCAGGTCTGAAGCCGTAAGACTAGACAGGGTCGCCTAGGGAGAGGGTGTAGTTGAGGAAAAGAAGACCTATGTCTTGGTCATGTTCGATTTTCCCCACATTATGTAGCCCAGCACCTTGCTCATAGTAGGTACTTAAACGTTTATTGGATTGGAAAAATATATTTAGTTTTTTTGTTTTTTCTTTTTAATATTTAAAAGTACTGGTAGACTAACAAGCAGGTGTTTTTCCACATAATGTCTCTCTGGTTACATTTAACAGCAAGTTAAAATTAGATCTTTTTTTAAAGGAAAGAAAACCATAGCAACAGTGATATTGAATGTTTCACAGAGAACATTTTTAAGGATCCTCTTTTCCTGAATTGCCCATGTTTGAGCTACCAATTTCTATCAAAATTCTAATAAATGATCTGTGGTACTAATGGCCATGTAAAGCACTGATTGCATCTATGAAGTAATAGGACTCCCACATAGAATGGAATAATCCAAGGGAAAAGATAAATGTGTTGAAAATCCACTGAATAAATTTAAAATGGTTACCCCCTGTAAATGATTGAGTATTAACCTCTCTTTGTGTCTTGTACTTGTATTTATTATAAAACCTTGGAGACTGTTCTAATGTTTCATATCAATATTTGCCGGAGATCTTTTTGTTCAGGCATGTTTCTATGAGGAAATCAATTCTACAATCTGTCTTTTAAATTAAAGGATGAGCATTTTATAGAACTTTATCAGCAAATACTTCTTTGACATACATAATGATTGTCTAATAATTTTCTCTAAAAGTATTTTTATTGAAGTAATGATTAAAGTGAAGTTCAGTGCCTCAGGAACACTGACTAATGTCATGTTAATCAACTCGATGCTAAAAAAAAGTGAAGAGGTTGATAGTTTAAATCTAGCTGGTGCATGATTCACTCGAACTATCTGAGAAGAAAATGTACCTTACCCAGGACCAAATTTAAAACAATAACAATGACAACAAAAATCCGGCACGACCTCTCGGAAACAACTTTTTGAAAGCTACAGACCAAACCTCTAGAAAAAAAATCCAAGTTTGTTTCTCTTAAAGTATGCAAATTAGCCTTTGATTCACAGCTTTCATGTCTGTCAACATCTACCGAATGCCTGCTCTGTGCACAGGACTGAACTAATGTCAAGATAAGTAGACCTTATTTCTGGTTTTGGAGCTAAGTCACTCAGGCCTAACTGTGATGTGAAACCTAAGTGCTCTCCATGCCATCAGCATTCTGTGGAGGTAGAAATGGATAACTCCTGGCTAGGTCTGGACAGGTAGAAGGAAGTGGAAACAGAAGGATGGGGGATTCTTTGTTGATAGACCGAAAACCGGCATCTTTTGGAATTAGCAAATAGTTCAGGAATTTATAAGTAGAGTATTAAATAAGGCTCAAAACAAAAATTGGGTTAGGTAGTAAAAGGCTTTGAATTCCAGATTATTTAAATGGAGTTTTGTAATTTTAAGAGCTATAGATAGGAGCTTCCATAACTCTTCTGTACATGTACCACAATTTTTGTAAATAATAGGCTCTAAATCTGAGATTGAAGTCAGCTGATCTGCAACCAGCACTAAAAAATATTGGTTAGATTTGGCCAGGCCTTTTCAGTCTAGAAGACTTTTAGACATTGATGTATTTATTCTGAATTTGTAGGGGAAGAGGCTGAGTTATTATCTTTTGGATAAATTTGGAATAATTGATTTTCTAGATGTCTGAAAGCTAAACATTTGCTTACATATTTGCTCCCACGGAGGGCTTGCTCTACAAATGTCACATATGCTTTTTTTCCTTCTGTATTATTGTTTCTTGTATAAAATTACACTGAAAACTAAAATGATGTTTAAGGACTGATGCAGAAGTATTCAGAAGCCTATTTCTTAAAGACAGTAAGACCTTTCTTCTTGCAGAGAGAGAAAAGCTTTCGGTGGGACACAGCTGAGAGTATGACTGGGGTCAGGGGAGTTTGGAGAAAAAATAGAGGAGGCGTGAGTAGTAGGGAGGGAAATAGAGAGAATTTATCTTCCAGAGGAACTGGTAACAAAGAAAACTTTAGATACATATTTGTGTCCAAGAAGTGTGAAACATAGGAGATGGGTGCTGCTGCTGTCGATGCTGGAAACATTACTGCCTACAACAACTGCAGATGCTCTGATGCATCCCACCTCTGGTGCTTCACGTAGAGACGGAATTTAGATACCTGGGAGATGCCATGCGAATTTTGAAGCAGCTCACAAGCCATTTCCTGTTTATGTTTTTACAGTGTATTCTGACCTTTAAACGAGTTTTGAGAGTAGCGGCTCTGATGCTGAAAGAAATTTTTTGGCCTGCACGCATACCCGTTAGCCAGAGGTCTTCACTGAAGGATTTAAGCTAATTTTCACTCAGTCCACACGCAGCACAAGAGCAAACAACAAGATGGGAGTGATGGCCAGGACAGTGTTCCCTGGCCACTCGGAGTAGACACATTAGTGATCCCAGAGATAAATCTGATGGCAGCGATGATTCCAGGAGAGGAAAGGGGAACAGGGCCTTGCCTGAATTGAAGCAGTACTGGTGGCCTGTGGCTTACCGTGCTGTCTGCTGCCTTCAGTGGTGAGTGTGATGGATCCCCAAATGCAGGCTCTGCTGCCTGCCACCCGAGAGCAGACGAAAGGCGGTTTACTTAGCTCCAGCGGCCTGCCATGGCAGCCTGTTGTCTCAGAGGCCATCTCATCTCTTCTGTTCACTGAGCAACTTAGAAAAGGAAGGGGCTGAGGGCCAGTGGCAGAATGCACATTGTGTGCAGCCATCACGCCTTGTCCCATAGTCGCCAGCAAGGTCATCAGGTGGGCCTTGTCCCCAGCAGTCCATGCTTGGCCTGCTCACAACTCTTGATCTGGATCTCCTCAAAGTAGTTTTTCAATCTTATGGCTCTCAGGTGTGCAAGCAAGTAGCAGGTTGATTGTAAACTTTTAAGACAAAAAAAATCAAATACATACTGGAAGCAAAACTGCTTCCCTTTACCTGCCCCCGTGTAGTCTGAGTGAGCCTTACACACAGACTGACAAAAATTACAACTTTTAAATGATTTCACTTCATAAAACCACAACTCTTAATATGTTCGTATAAATCACCAGGGAAATATTATCTTAGTATTTGACTTTTGCAAATTAATAACCAAGATAGCTGTTACTAGAATTACTGGAGTGTGATCTTTCTTATGAGGTAGTGAACTGTCACAGCAGACTCCTTGACACCTCCACACGTGACCTGAACCCTCTTCTCTGATGCACATACACACTGGTAGACAGAGGAGAGCTGCCCTAAGTACAGATTCATTTCCTCCTTCATTTCCTTGATGCTATACTGGGTCACAGTGCAGGGTTTTGAAATCTTCTGTAGGCAAACTGCTGTCTTTCAAGCAAATGAAAATCATCAACAACATCAACACAATCGTGAGCTTAGGCACTGTCCTTGCTGATGAGAAGCAGCACAGAGGTTAGCTCTTGTCTGGTTGTTGGCATTGTGAGTAGTCCTCTCTACTGATGCTCTCTCCACTCTTTGTGGTTTGAGACAAGTCTGCTGTTAGCTGTGCTAAACAGTGGCTCCCCGCAGAGGGAGTGCCCGGCTCAGAGCTGGGGAGTGGCAGTCTCAGGGAGGAAACAGCAGTCTGAACAGGCAATTCCCACTAACAAAGGGCAGTGCGACCTTGGGCAAGCACCTTGACCTCTTTGTGCCTCATGTCGTTGCAGAAATGTCATCCTTGTTCCTACATACCCAACAAAATTGTTTTTAGGACAGAATGTGATGTGATAGGTGAAAGAGTCCAAAATGTAGAAACCAGCCATACGAAATAATTTTTAGATTTTAGGACATTTTACTTTTTGAAATAAATGTAGAAGTAGATGCAGGATGCAGAAACTTTGGAACTAAAGGACTATTAACTATATGTTTTGAGCATTAGTGCTTTTGGAAAGGGCCTCATGTTTATGTCATACAATATGCAATGCTAGTCCTACCACTTAAAAAATATTAATACAGGAGACCCAGATGAGTATGTGGCCGCATCAGGGTGAGGCCGAGGGCACGTTCCTCTGCTCTCAATCTGTTCTGAGCACTTGTTGTCTCTAAAGGCATCTGAAGTTGAGATTTTAATTTTTAGTAGAAGAAACAAATTGAAGTACATTGTGCCCACAACGTTTTTGAAGCTTTTCAGGGGAAGCAGCTGTGGTTCCTTTGGACTCCCAAGTCTATTCTACAGGCTAGTAGTGTATTTTATAATGAATTCTAGACCACCTGCCTTCCTGAGGAAATTAATATCAAGATGGCTTTTGGGGAGGGTATTTTTTGTCTATAATAGCTATGTATAAGATTTTTCTATTTAAGGGGTTTGGACACCCTATAAAAATATTCATTCAATGTTGTTCAGCTATAGGTGATTAATTTTTAAGGTAATGTCTAAATATGTTTTAAACAAGTTCTTATTTCTGGATTCTGAGATGGAAGCATATCCTGCCCTAGTGAAATGCTCAGCAGATGATGTGAACGCAGTTGCACTTCCAAGGCAGCAAATACCTACAATGAATAAAACAGTGTTTTAAGTGAATTTGGCTATAGTCCAAACCACTGAGATTTAAAGTGTTACTTTAATTGTTTCCCCTCTTCTCACCCACAGGAGTGCCACCAACATCAATGGATACTGGAAGCAGCAGGAGCTTGGAAAACGCAGGGAGTCGGACCCTTCACAACCAGCTTGTTCTGACGACAAACACAAGCAAGAAAATGTCCACCTTCGCAAATCCACCTCACATCCTGGAGGTGCCACAAGACATCAAGAAAAACTGTGGAGATAAACAGGTAGAAATCACAGTTGAAAGAATAA
Source organism: Nycticebus coucang (assembly GCF_027406575.1). Lineage (NCBI taxonomy): Eukaryota > Metazoa > Chordata > Mammalia > Primates > Lorisidae > Nycticebus > Nycticebus coucang. The sequence continues at coordinate 2,879,029 of NC_069799.1, read as the reverse complement.
AAATGACAAAGAGTATCAAAGAAAAACAAAGCAATGATTTAGAGAAAGTGGCCTTTAAACGGAAGGCAGAAGGTGAAGAAAAGCCAGCTGGAAAGAAAGAGGCAAAGATAATGGAACTTGACAGTCAGTTAATCATCATGCCTCTGCCACACATCCCCTTAAAGAACGTAATGGATGTGGAGATGAAGCTGGTCTACGTTGATGAAGAGGACGTGAGCTATGAGTTTGTAGAGTCCTTCCCATCTGCTGGGACTCAGCCAACATGCCGAGCAGCTGAAATAGCAAACCCTTTGAGTGCACCTAATTTTAGACTCCTGCCTCAGATGGACAAATGGCTTCAGGTGGCCTTAAAGGATGCCAGCTCTTGCTATCGACAAAAGAAATACGCTGTGGCAGCAGGACAGTTCAGAACAGCACTTGAGGTATGGGGTTAAAGAAAATACAGATTGGTGACAGAAAGCAGTGAAATGGGAAGTTGCAGTTACAGTGAGTGGTTCTGGCCGTCCTGTGCTGGACGTAATGATGGTGTTGGGATATGCAGGCCCCAGTTTACATGTAGTTCATGAGCTGTGCCTGCAAATTAACATGTCTGTGTGTACTTGACATGCAGAAATAACCCAAAAGCATACCTCAGGTTTTTTCTCTGTTAACACACCCTCCAATGAATGGTAACATATATAAAAATGCAGTTGTTTCACTTAGATGTATACTGTAAAAGCTATGCAATTTTAGCACAGTGGTGATGGGTATGGTATAGATTCTCTAAAAATAGGTGGTTAATGAGTATGTACATTGCCCAACTTGGGTATTTGGTCTTCATAATTAAACATAACCATCTTTACTTTTAAGCATGGGCTGATAATTTATACATGATATTTAGTTAAAACAAAAGGACACTTTATTTTCTTTCCTATTCTAGAATGCCTTATAAATAATTCTTTTTCTTAGCAAATATTTTGTGCCAAGGTGAAGTGTCCACAAGGAGCACACACTAAGGGGTTCAAATAAATCTGGAATAAAAGTTTGCTTAGTAATTATAATAAAGTAATTTTGATAAAATCCATAAAGGCAGAAACTCTAGCATATCACCTCTTGGTATCCCAGTATTACTTTTCATCTTGCCCTGTGAGAGAAGAAAAGCAGTTGGTATACTTCTGACTGCAATCAATAAATAGTAGATCATTCAAAAATAAAATAAAACAAAATAATTATTTTTCTGTTTGTTAAGCAGGTCAATTTGTCAATATCTTGGCATAAAAAATAGTCCATGGACTAAAATAAACTTGAGAATCACCACCAAAATGCAAACCAGTAGGGGAAATTGCTTTATCACATGACTCTCTGAACACACAGAACAGCAATTTTCAACCTGTGTGCAGTGAGAGGATCTTAGGTATGCCTCAAATATTTTTAAAGATCGTTACTTAAATTATATTTGAAAACAGTTCAAAGCACATTAAGTATATTCTTTTTTTCACTTTTTTTTTTAATAAACATAATTTAATTGTGCCACAAAAGTTTAACTCTGGGTTCAGTGTGTCATGAGATTAAAAAGGTTAGAAAATACTGGTGTAGGAGGACGGACCAATGTCGCTAGAGCCCCTTTGGCCTGGTGTTACTAACTGCCTATTTCATTAATTACCAAAAAACCTTTCAAAAAGCTGTTTCAGCTCTTGCACACATACCTGCTTGACACTGGTGAAGACGTGGTTCCTCCCCTCCAGCCATCTGAGGAGGGCCAACCCGTGAAGGTTTAAATGCAGATGCCATAGGAGTAGCTGACCTGCCCCGGTCAGGGGGCAGGAGTCCATGTGAGATGTGGTGGTTGAGTAAAGTGTTATTCCCACTGTCACTCACCAGTCAGTGAAAATGACTACACACACCATGAATTATTAATGGACAATGCCAGACAAGGGAGCCCCAAGGTATTGAACAACAGGCTAAGCACAAAAAAGGAGGCCAGGAGAGACATGAAGAGATTATGTGGCACAGGAATAGGTTTATCTGTAGACTTTTTCTTCCTCATAAAGGGCCATCTGCACAAGGTATAAGGTACTACGTGAACTTCATACCATGTAATAAATGCTGGAAAATCTAGTTATCCATAAGTCACCAAGAGAATCCTTTGCTGTCCTTTGAGCTAAAGCCCAGCAACCACCAACTAAGGCAGTGGTTCTCAAACTTCCTAATGCCGCAGTGTATTTTCTTTGTTAAAAAGGGGTCTCAATCCACAGGTTGAGAACCACTGATAAGGAAAGGATGCTAATGAAAGACTCCATGAGCTGCCGTGTCACCTTGGGTGGAGTGCCTGGCATTACAGTTCACAGCAGCCTCAAACTCTTGGGCTCAAACAATCTGCTTATCTCAGCCTCCCCTCTGGAGCAGCTAAGACTACAGGCATCTGCCACAACACCCAACTAGTTTTGCTATTTTTAGTGGAGACAGGTCTCACTCTGCTCTCTCTGGGGCTGGTTGAACTAGTCTGGGCTCAGGCTGGTTGGGCTGGTCTTGAACTCCTGACCTCAAGTGATAATCCTCCCGCCTTGGTCTCCCAGAGTGCTAGTATTACATGAAACACTGTGCTGGGCCTTCCAGGGTCATTTTCACCTGGACTTTTCTTCCCAGTTGGGGGAGGGTTAAATGTAATTTTATAGACAAAGAAAAATAATCATTTTCACAATGAAAAAGAAAAGCATAAAATAAAATAAAAATTCTATGAAAGCTTTAAAATAGGTCTAGATGAAAGCCAAAGGTACCTGCATTAACTGGAACTAACAGCCAGTTTTTCATAAAATCCAGTGCTCAAATTTGAATCAAGTTTTATTAACCCCAAGACACAATCATACTGGAAAGTGCCTGTCTTCTCTCCTCTTTTTCTTTCTCTTTCCCTCCTGCTTCTCTCTCTTTCCCTCCCCCAGGATTTTCAGGAAAGTTCCCAATGCTGACACTAATTACCAGTAATTAACAAAGGTAATTATTTAGAGGACAAGACTTAGCTTAGACATCTGGCCTAGCTTTTGTCCAATTATCTTGAGAGTTAACTTTGAAATCTTACCTAAAATGTCACTTAGTAAAATAAAACTACTGCAAAGAGAAAAGATGTGTGGTTTCTTTAACACTTCTTTTTCTGAATTTACCTTCCAAATTTAACTCCTTCAGTGCTGAGTGCTTTCAGGTACTATTTCGTGCATCTGTCCCTTTCCCTTAGGTCCCAACACAGCTTTGAGCGACGTAAATGGGTGGCAGAAACTGAGGCATGATGACAGTGAAAAAGGCAGATGTGTGAGGGTGTGTGACTAGGGTTAGGTTTGTCTGCAAGTGTCGGGAAACCTGGACTGAGGGTGTCTGCAGGGAGGAAGCATATTTCTTCCTCCCATGAATGTTGGTGGTCGAGACTGGCACAGTCTGACAGGCAGGTGCCACCAGTATACTTTGTTCCTTAAAAAGTGGCTTTGACTTCTTGATCCAAAATGACTGCTCCTACTGGTGTCATCACATCCATGTCTGGCTGCAAAAGGGAGGAAAGGAAGAAGAGGCACCCTGTGTCACTATGAGCACGCTGCACAGAAGCTGTACCCACAACTTCCGCTTTTCCCCATTGACCAGAATATAGTTGGCAACCACACATCCCTGGCAAGGGGGCAGGGCCCTGCGGCCTCCATTCTGGACTGCCCTGACATTCCTCAGCCTGAGGAAGCAGGAGAGCATAGACAGGAGACGATGCCTACTATTGGGGAGCTGTGGTGAGGCATTGAACATGCTTGTCAGGCGGCTGTATGAAGTCAGTTACAGGCATATACAGAAGAGGGGTATGGCTAAAAGTAAGACCACAAAAAAGAAACACAAATGTAAGAACTGGACAAGGCCCTAGAGAGCTGCAAATACTTATTGATCAGCACGGTCATTGCCAATATACCTTACAAACCCATTAGGAATATTCTATTTGTGTGTATTTTCCTTTTGCTTTTGATAAAATATTAACTCCTTTTGTTTTCACAACATAGTCATTACCTAGATGAGAAAATTTATAGTAACATTTCATAATCATTAAGATAAAATGGTGTGCAGTGATTCAGAAGACAATACAGTTTAACTTTCGAAGAACAGATGACTTTAGTTTTTTTGGATTTCATAACATTTCAGGCATTTATTTAAATGTGTTTGATGAAATAAATTATTTCTGTATCCTTTTTTTTTTTAACTAAAGTTGAACCAGGTATGTAGGTAAGACTAATCCTTAGCTCTCTGTCCAAATCATCACTCTTTCCCAAGTTTCACTAAAATCATTTGCTCTTGTGTTTGTACATATCAGAAGCCACGCCAATGGGGCAAAGGGTAAAAGTAAAGACAGAAACACAAATTCATAGTATGGCATATTTTCATGCCTTGATGCTATTCTCTGTAATTTTTAAAAAACAGCTATTCAAATTCACCCACCACAACAACAGTAGGGTTTCTAAGAAGAAAAATATAAGACTAACTTAATGCAGTTGTATTTGCATATTAGGCAATACACACTGCTCTTTAATAAATTGTTTGGCTATCGATAAAAAGTAGGGAAAGATTAATAAATTAGGAAAATTTAAAGATCGAAGGAGATAGCATGCCATTTATAGGGGAAAAAACCTCAACAATATTGTCAAACATTCTTCTAAGTGTGTGGCATGCAAGCTAAACAGTAATACCATCTGAATCTTCATAACGGATCTTGGTAATTGGGAGGCTTCCACATTTTGAATGAGAACAAATCTATATGCCCCCTTTATTCATTGCTTTTTTTTTACTTATACATATTTAATTAAAATATAATAGACATAAACCAAACAGCTTCAAACAATCCCAAACCAACAGCTTCAAGCAATCCCACTGAACCTATCCCTCACCACCCCAAACCCCGCTGCTTCACCATGTAGCAGCACCTGGAGGTGCTAATCCTTTTCCAATATCTTGTGCTCCAGTCCCTGATCTGTGAAGTTAAAGTCATAACTCACATTTATGGAGCTCTTTCTATGGGTGAGGCACTGTATTTTATGTTCTGGGAATATTTATATTCATTATTCCATTTTGTTCTCACAACAAGCCTCTGAGGACGGACGATTGCTACTTTGTTATAATGAGAGAACTGAAAGAAAGAGACAGGTTGAGTGACTTGTTCAAGGGGTGCCAGCTACAAGTGCTGGAACCAAGATGTGAACACGATGGGCAGAGCCACCAGCATAACCCCTATGTCTTGGCTTTGCTTTCCAGCTGGTTGGAAAACATGCTGCCAGCCCCGCAGAATCGGAATGTGCATTTTAACAAACCCCAGCTGACCCCAGTGCAGGCCGCAGTTTGAGAAGCACCGTGTACTGTTATGTGCATGCACAAAGCAGATTTGCCCTCCAATTAACACGTCGTTGCTTTGTCTCCCTACATTTTATAATTTAAAATGTTCTCTGTCTGATACTTATTTCATAGGAAAGGATTTCCCTTTACACAGATGTTTCTATTATAATAATTCAGAATTTTTGGATTTCAAGAACCTATATATATATATTTTTTTTTTTTTTTTGCGTGAGTGAGGGGAGTGGATTGACATTGCATTTGTATTGTAGAAGAACAGCATAAAAATTACCGTGTGTTACCACCATGAATTCATTAAATATGGAGCAGTTGAACTCTGAAAAGGTAGAAAGACGATAGAAAGGTCATACACTCAGAACGAAGGAAATTTTAAAAATGATTTTCTTAAAATTTTATTAAAAGCTAAGTTGTTTTATTTTTTATGTCCCCTTGGGTCAGTGAAGCACTGGTCTGAGAACCAGCTTTTGGGAAGCACTGTTCTAGTACACATTCCCTTTATGGTAAACATTAGGTATCCAGCACAGTTGAACCGCACCAGAGCCTTCTTATGAGATTATTTCCAGGATAATGGAATTCCGTATGAGGCAGGTCCATTTCGGAGCCCATTCAAGGGGGTTTATTTAATGAAGTAGAAAATATATCTCATTATAGGGCAGCCTCACCTATAATTGATCTGCTGAGAATAATTCTGTAGCAAATCTCTAGGGCATAAAAATGTGGATATCCCAGAAAGCCTAATTTAAATGGCTTTAACACAGGTATTTCTGTGATGCAACATAATATGGAATGTGAGAGTTCAGCAAATCCTCCAAGTGCCTGAGCTATCTTATCATAGATTTGTGGATTTGCATATGAATTTAGTAGGCATTCCTTAAACTTACCCTGCTGGGTTCCAGACATTTTTATTCATATAATCATTAGAGTAATGTCCTATCCCCATTTTACAGAGAAAAATCTGGTGCCTCCCAAAGTTAAATGACTGACTTGCAGTGACATAGCCAGTTTGTAGCATGGCTGAGACTGAATTCAGCTACCCTGATTTCACATTCACACTTCTTTATACATCATCACTTTACATATTTTAAGATGCATAAAGACACAGAGGAAGCTTGGGAAAAATGCAGATTCAGAGTCTGTGGCGGGGCACCAGATGTCACAGACATCCATGCTGCTAGTCTGGGGCCAAGACTAGCCAAGATTAATGCTGAACTCGTAGCAGGTTCTCAGATGCCGGCCGCTGCCTGGAGCAGGTCAGCAGTAGCACTTAGGTCCACTCAGCTCACACAGTCCAGGGGCCACACAGGTCTGGGACTCTTGACTGACAGAGCATTGAATTTTAATGAATGAATTTTAATTGAATTTTAACAGGTGGGAGATCACCTGTGTTTGATGCTTTATACACTATAATTTTAAAATGTTAAATTATAATGTAACTTAACAAATGGCACCTAATTGCCATTTGACTTTCAGCAACTTCCCAACCCCTCAAACCACTGTCAAGCAGGAATTATCATAATTCATGTAGGATGTCAAGAACTGCTTATTGAAAAACATGCAGTCTAGCTTTATGTACAAGTTGCCATGATGTTCCTCAAAGGCCTCATTTCCCTCTATAGTTTCTGTTTAATTTAAAACTTTAACACGCGAAAGGACTTTGCCCAACTCCATGTTTATCATCATTGTGTAATCCTTAGCCTTTTCCCCTTTGATTAACATTAAAAATTTATAGCCTTTTAATGATGTTTAAAATTCAAATCAAAGGCCAACATAATGCATTGTTCTCTATTTTATTTCTCTTTGAGAAGCAGTGATCTACATCAAACATCATTTGAACTATTAACTGCTACTCATAGAAATACTGTATAAGTCTAAACCTAGATGCAAAAACTAGGGGACAGTCCATTGTTATGCTAGAACCCATTGCTTCTTAGGTGCTGTGTACAAACTGACTGTGGAACTCCATATGTTCAGGATTAAACATTTCAGTTTTTGTTGCTGTCGTTATTGGGGTTTGTTTTGTTTGTTTGTTTTTTGAGACAGTCTCATTATATTGCCCTCGGTAGAGTACCATGGTGTCACAGCTCGCAGCAACCTCAAACTCTTGGGCTTAAGTGATTCTCCTGCCTCAGCTTCCCAAGAATCTGGGACTTGTAACAGGCACCCACCACAACGCCCAGATATTTTTAAAGATGACGTCTCACTCTGGCTCAGGCTGGCTCAGCCTGGTCTGGAACCTGTGAGCTCAGGCCATCCACCCACCTTAGCCTCCCAAGTGCTGGGATTACAGGCGTGAGCCACTGTGCCCGGCCCTAATAGTTGTCTATTTTAAATCACACATGAACTTTATAGCACACTGTATAAGACAAATTTTTAGAACATTAGAATTTGCCATTATAAGAAAAAGTGTGAATACCAATACCACTAAGATTTACCAGCTATGTTGGCCTGACATAATACCAGATGCTGGGAATACAAATATAAATAAAATGGTGGTTTGTATCCTAAAGGAGTCAGAGTTTAGAGACAAGGAATTCCTGCTGCCTGAATTCCAAGATGTCATTTGTAATTTTTGGTTATTTATCTTTTCTTTTTAGTTTAGTGTATTATTTATATATTTTTTTGTTTGTTTGTTTTTGTTTTTTGAGACAGAGTCTCCTTGGTCACCCTCAGTAGAGTGCTATGGTGTCCTAGCTCACAGCAACCTCAAACTCTTGGGCTCAAGCGATCCTGTTGCCTCAGCTTCCCAAGTAGCTGGGACTACAGGTGCCCACCACAACTCCCAGCTAATTTTAGAGACAGGGGTCTCACTCAGACTCAGGCTGGTCTGGAACCTGTGAGCTCAGGCAATCCACCTGCCTCAGCCTTCCAGAATGCTGGGTCTACATGTGTGAGCCACCGTGCCTGGCCCTATTATTTGTATTTTGAAAGTTTTTTTTCCTCTAAAAGTGGACATTTACAAAGACTTCCTACATATTTTAGTGTAGTATCATTTGGGGGTCATCTGGTGGTCGTATCTCAACTCCAGAGAAATAAAAGATTTAAGATACACAGAGAAGAACTGACTATTGCTTAATGTAATGAAATATTTTTCACACTGAATATTATTAGAAAGAGATGGGAAATAGGAGGGACATCTGAGGCAATTCCTCAATTCAGTATCACTACCGAGGCCCTGTAGCCTGCTGACATCCCTCCTCTGGCTCGCCTGGTGCATGCTGAATCCCTCCTCTCCCGTCCCTGCCCACCACAAAAGCAGCCATTGACACACCGGGGAAAGCAGCCCCAATTCCTACTGGTCTGCAGCACCCACAACACAGGGAGCTCGTAGGGAGGGTTGTGGGGACAGAGAGAGTGGACAAAGCAGCCAGGTGGGGGCCGAGAGGTCAGTGTGACTGTCTTAGGGAGAATGGAGTTTCCCATTACTAAGATGGTGGTAGAATGTACAGGTGGGTAAGTAGGAGAATTTTCAGTAAATATGACTATACTGTAATTTGTAACACTTTACAAATGATAAAATAATCACATTCCATATTAAAAAAAAATCATTAATCTCAGGTCTGTGAGATGTAATGACAGGGAAACATCTGAGAACGATACTGGCTCAGTGCAAACCGTGTGGAGGGCACTTAACAAAGCCAGCCCAGGAGGGCGGCTGCTGCACTTGTGGGCCATGTGCTATGGCCTTTTGTTTCCAGGCTGCAAACCTACACGGCACGTTACCGTGGGTGGTGCTGAATGCTATAGGCAGTTGTAGCACAATGCTAAGTATCTAAACATAGAAAAGATAGTCAAAATATGGTATAAAAGATAAAGCATGGTAAAACCTGTATGGGGTGGCTCCATTATAATCTTGTGGAATTATTTTCATATATATAATTCTGTTATTCAAAATGTTGTTATATAGCACATGACTACATTGTATAATTCCAATCACAGGGGGAGCTATTAAATGCAGAGGAGCCAAAAATATGTATACAGATCTTAAGAAAGGAAAAAACTATATTAAAATTTTATTACTCAAGCCGTGTTTGCTGCAATTACAAGAGATATAAGACATAATATATGAGTTAACAAATGTTACTGGTATGTACTGAGTATTATAATTTTAGTGCAGTTTTTTCCTTTTTAAAAATGTGTATTACATTTTGGGGCACTCTTTGTGTATATGGATATCTAAACCCAATCTCGTCAGAGTATGTTATGATTCTCTGGGTTCTAGACAATGATCATGGCTGGCTCATTGGTATTTGTAAATTTTCAGGTCAATTATTTAGCAGTTCAAGGTTGGGAACTACTAGCATAGAAAATGCTCATCATTTCCTTCTTCAAAATCACCTAAAATTAGTGTTAATCCATATGTAGCTTTTTAAAGGTAATTAAGAGAAGTAATATATAAACATTCAAGAGCTAATAAAAAGCATTACAGAAAAATGTAAATGTCTTTGTCATGAAAAATTACTTTTTGGAAATTTACACTAAAAACAATCCTCTCATACTATTTTATTTTATTTTATTTTATTTTATTATTGCTTTTGGAGACTGAGTCTCAGTGTCTTGGAGTTGAGTGATATGGCATCATAGCTCACAGCAACCTCAAACCCTTGGGCTTAAGCAATCTGCTTGTCTCAGCCTCTCCTCAAGCGTAGCTGAGACTACAGGCTCCTGCCACATTGCCCAGCTATCTTTTAGAAATGGGGTCTCACTCTGGCTCAGGCTGGTCTCAAATTCCTGAGCTCAATCAATCTGCCCACCTTGGGCTCCAAGAGTGCTAGGATTATAGGCATGAGCCACCACACCTGTCCCCTCTCATAATCATTTAAAAGGAAAATTAACATAATGACTACTTTTCTAATAATACTTAAAAATTAAAATAAAAAAAAAGATCAATACTGAACTCTGGCCAGTGGCTAGTTAGAAGATGTCTCTGAAATATTAAATTCATCCCATGAGTGAACACCTCACACAAAGAGAACAATGGATCCGAAGGGAGCTGTGGCAGACGTTTTCATGAGCAGGACCATGCCCATAGTTTACAGGTGGTGACCATGTGTTTGATTCAAATAATAGTAAGTGCTAATGAAATTTGTAAATAGAGTTAACCCTATGATTGTTGTAAATCAAAACTCAACCAATTCAGTCATGAAGTTTTACACAAGCCTAAATTGCAATCGATTTGATGATTCACACACACAAATGAGAATTCTGACTGAAGTATGGGATAATGTTGCCAAACATTTCCTCCACTATCCAATCTTATGAGTTTATTGCAGGGATACCAACGCCAAATAAAAGTAAAGCTGCAATCCTCTCTGTCTTTCCTCTATTCTCCTCCCCATTCCAGGCAGAGAGAGGTTATGGTTACCCTTTTTGATTCATATTATCTAAAAAAAGTTAAAGGAAAACTTTGATTTCTACTCCTCACTTGTTCAATTCTCTTTCTGCCTCACTTGACCTTTATTACAATGGAGAAGCCTTCATTTCCACCCAGGAGATGATTCTGTTCCCATAGTGAACAGGCTGCAGCTAAGCAGGGAGGGATAAAAACAAGAAATGGACTGATTTTCATTTTCCTGTCTCCAGCTTGTTTCCTTGTTTGGTAGAAATGCTATGAATACCTAGAATACTGGATTTATACATACTTAAATGACACTACACAAATATTTTTATACCTAGAAATAAATAACTTCTGGAATGCTTGTTTTGGTTGAAGATGATTGGGCTACTCGTTAATAAATAATTGATGGTTGGCTTTGTGGATCACACTACACCAAGAAACCAACCACAAATTATTAAGTGACAACTTTCTCACAACAAATAATTGCCTATAAACTTGCTAGATAGGAGTGGGGTAAGAAGACATTATATGGCAGAGTTTGGCCCTCAAGGAGCTTAGAGTCAAGTTATAGACAGAAGCCCTACAACTCTAAGGCTGTTAGAAACCTGTCAGGTGTTCAGGGCTATACAGTGATGGGGAAATTCAGTAGAACTGACAATTTGCATTTACCAGCAGCAACTGTGTGGCTGTCACTTCATCGGCATTAACTCAAATAGTTTTCACAACAACCTAGGGGTTTAGCCACTTTTATTATCCCCTGGATATAAAAATATATCAAGGACTCCTGGAAAAGACAATGGGATCTTTGAACAGGACTTCAAAACATAAATAGCTAAGGGAAAGTGAGGTAGGAGTGGGGATGGAAGATGAGTGTGGTATGTGAGAGAGACATTACCAGGAGGACGGAGAATTTGAAGAAAGAAGCATAAAACAGAAGGACCGCAGAGATGGGCAGGCCAGAGAAAGGCATTATTATGACATACAGCTGGAAAGATACAGCCAGATTCTGGAGGGTCTTAAAAACCAGGAAGAGAAAATTGAAATTGGTGTAAATGGCAATAAATGAATTTGTGGACAGAGAAGGGATAATGTAAAAAACAGATTCATTGGGAATCAGCAAAGGACACAGAAATATTTGTTGAGTAGGTGCTATGTTAACCTTATACTGGCTGCTACAAGAGCTACAGGGAAGCATAAGATTTCAACTCCACTGTTACAGCTCTTTATCCATTCTTCACTTATGTTTGAAATATAATTATACTCTGCTCATGGTAGACATTTTATTTACCAAAATCCAAGTGCTGATTTTAGGGGAAAACAGCCAAAAAGATGAAGGTATAATAGAACTAGAGAAAAAAATAATTAAAAACAAAACAAAACCAACAAACAAAAAATAAAACAGAATACCAGGGTAAGATAGGAAGGAGTTTGATGTTGCTGAGGCAGTAAGTGTAGCAAGAATGAACAGGGAGAAAGAAGCTGAGGAATAGTGCAGGTTGCGGGGCCCATGTGAGCCTTGTTGAGATCTCAGAGGCCTCCGGAAATGATCCATATGGCAACTGGTGGAATCTGACTTTTATTTTGCACTATATCACCTTAATATATAGGGACAGAAATTATAGTATTTAGTCTCTGGATTCTGACCCATTACTGAGTTGTGAAATTAATTCAATGGGTTGTGGCCAACATTGTGTTTAATTGAAATTGTAGAATGAAATAGAATAAGAATATAATTTAAAAAATCAGAGATCAATGAACCCTGGAAAATTGCTTTTGTTATGTATCCAGGCAAATCTATATCTAAGTGGACATATAGATAGAAATATATGGAAGAAGACAGGAAGGAAGGGGACGGACTTGAGCGGCAGGTGAGAAGAAAAGCAGCCTTACAACATAAGGACTGGAGTGCCACTGGATCAGGAAAAGAGCACCTGGCGAGGCAAAGCCAGGGAGCTGGTGTGTATTGCCTGGAGGCTGGTGGCGAGCCCAACTGGAGCAGCACATTTGTTGGCTAGAGGCTCAAAGGAAGCGAGGGGAGAATTCACAGCCAAAGATAGACGTGGAGGACTTGCCAGGACCTGACGCCATGTGAATTATAAAAAGGAAAGAAAGATGAGGAAAGAATTTAGGAGGAATTTGAATAATTAGGAAAGGCATTTTCTCAGATTAACAAATCATGAGATAAAACTAATTAGCAAGGACCTGCAAGAGGTTACTTCTTACAGACTGGAGGCTTCCAGTTACAAAGTTTCTATAAAGTAGCTTTAGGAGGAAAGATCACGTCTGCGATTCCAGCACTCTGGGGAGCCGAGGCGGGTAGATAGCTTGAGCTCATGAGACCAGCCTGAGCAAGAGTGAGATGCAGTCTCTACTCAAAATAAAAAAATTAGCTGGGTGTTGTGGCCAGTGCCTGTTGTCCCCGCTACTCAAGAGGATCACTTGGGACCAAGAGATTGAGGTTGCTGTGAGCTATAATGTCATACCACTATACCCACAGTGACAGAGTAAGACTCTGTCTAAAAAAAAGTAAAGAATAACTAGTTTGGCTGTCAAGGATCTTTGGAGAAAATAATTTTATTTCTTTTTTATTTAAAAAATTAAGTGGGTACAGATGTTTTTCTTACAAGGATAACTTTTATAATGCTTTAGTCAGGGCTCTAAGTGTGCTGGTCACCCGCACAGTATTTATTCATCGTACCTATCGGGTAGGTTTTTAACCATCCCATCCTCCTCTCTCTCTCCTTCTTGATTTCCAACAACTTTTACTTCTTTTTATGCTCATACAGCCATCATTAGTTCCAAATTATTAGAAAGTATGTGTAGTGTTTGTTTTTCCAATCTTGCAATCCTTTACCTAGGATAATGGACTGCAGTGACAACCAAATTGCTTTAAGAGACATTAATTCATTTCTTTCTATGGCTGAGTAGTACTCCATGGTATATATGAGAAAAAGTGCTACAAACCTCATTGTTGAAATCACAATGGTCATCGCTGAAGTCTCCCCTTGGGAACCTAAGTACTTACGCCAGAGCTTAGCGATGCTTCAAAGCACTTGTTCTAGGATGAGTTCATGAATTTAATTGTCATATTTTGTATGACGATAGCTCTAATGGCCATTCCAGAAAAAAAGTTCCAAAATTGTTGAATATCAGCAATGAGGTATGTAGCACTTTTTCTAGAATAAGTTTGCAAACTTAATTGCCAACCTTCATATGTGTATACTACATTTTGCTAATCCACTCATGGATTGATGGACACTTGAGTTGATTCCACATCTTAGTAATTGTGAATTGTGCTGCAATAAATATTTGACTGCAGGTGTCATTTCGATAAAATGGTATCTTTTTCCTTTGGGTAGACACTCAGTAGTAGGATTGCTGGATTGCATTGTAGGTCTACTAATTTGCAGTCCCACCAACAGTGTATAAACACTCCTTTCTCTCTGCATCCATCCCGGCATCTATTATTTTTGGACTTTTTTTTCCTTTTTTTTTTTATTTATTTATTTTTTTTTTATTAAATCATAGCTGTGTACATCAATATGATCATGGGGCATCATACACTTGTTTCATAGAATATTTGACACATTTTCATCTCATTAGTTGACATAGGCCTCCTGGCATCATCCTAGTTACTTTGTCAAGACATTTACATTCCACATTTGCCAAGGCTCACATGTACCTTTGTAAGATAAAAGACATTCTAACAGAGGGAAGGTGATATCTCATTGTGGTTTTAATTTGCATTTCCCTGATGATTCGTGATACTGAGCATTTTTTCCACATGTCTGTTGACCATTTGTCTATCTTCTTTTGAAAAGCTTCTATTCATGTTTTTTGCTCACTTTGGGGGGCATTTTCTTGCTTATTCTTTGTCTATTTCTTATATTAACACTCTATCAGATATATAGCTTATGAATCTTTTCCCCATACTGTAGGTTGTCTATTTGCTCTGTTAATTATTTCCTTTGCTATTCAGAAGATTTTTTATTTAAATCAAGTTCTATACATTTATTTTTGTTGTTACTGTAATTGCCTTTGGGGTCTTAGTCATAAATTCTTTGCCCAAGCCAATATCTAGAAGAGAAAATAAATTTAGTGATTATCTATGCAACTCAGCCAGGAAGACTTCTTTCTCAAGAAGGGATTTTAAACATTTTCTAGTTTGACAAGCCTAAGGACGAAATATTGTGAACTTGAATAGTTTTACTGATCATGTTAACCATGTATTTAGGATGTAAACCAAAAACTAGCAAGCATAATATTTACTTTAAAATTTCATTTATTGGCACAATTAGTGTTTACACTCATTTGTGGTAGAACATATGATCTAGTTTCAATGATCTCTGTTGAAAGAATAAACAACCAGCTAAAACTAAAAGAGGATTTTATTGCTTGTGATTAAGGGAAAATTGCAATTGTAGGGCACAGCCTTCTTAAACAAAGCCAATTTCCATAAGCAGAGGTGAGACTAGAAAGAGAAGTGAACAATGAATCCAATAAATTGGCCTCAAAAGCAGAAAGGGAGATGAGGGAGCAGCCCAGGGGGCTTGCAGAGCAGGAGGCTGATTTGCCTGTAGAGAAAAAGGATGAAAATAAAAGATGATTGAAGGTGTGAGATGTCCAGGGATGTGTAAAAGGATGGGGATCTGGAGGCAGGTGGAAAGATAGGATGTGAACACATGGGAGCCTGTTCCATTGAGATGGGAGAGATTTATGGGAAAAGAATAAGTTGAGAGAATTCTTAGCTTAGGTTTGTTTTAATTAAACTGAAATCATTGAAGAATTTGAGACTTGAAACTAAAAATTGGGCAGACTCCAGAGACAAATTAGACAAGGGTTGTTTATGACAAGAGGGAGGATCCAGAGCCTCTCTGACCACTGTGATGACAAACTGCAAAGATGAGTGGTTTTTCCCTAAAGGGTCTCTTGAGAATTCAGAAGTTTTGGTTGAGTCAGACTTGAAGTTTGGATGAGAAGAGTGCAAGGGCAGAGCGCTGTGATGAGTGACGAGAGGGACTGCAGTGACAAGGTGGGTCTGAGCTTCGGAGGGAAGAGCCGTGAGAGTCATCTGGTCGAGTGTGCACAGTGGTTCAGGGACTGAAGATCTAAGAAAAGATGTGGAAGACAGGAGAGTGAAAGAGCTGAGGCTAGGAGTTTGGGCCAAGGAGTAGTCATCTGTAGTACAGGACTGGCACAGTTGAGCAATTCCGTGGGATTGGACTGGTAGACAATAGCTGAGCAGTTGAAAACATAAGAGACCAAGATATGAGCAGACTCCACACACACACACACACCCCACACAACTGGAGGTCTGGACTCACTGGGGATGATGCTGGAATATAGAGCAAAGGGGTTCCTAATCCCAGTGGCACGCCTTAGTGAATGTGGAGTATCTAGGTCAGCAGTTCTCAACCTGTGGTTTCAACCCCTTTTTTACAATGAAAATACATTGCGGCATTAGAAAGGTTGAGAACCACTGCCCTAGGCGATGTGGTGTTCTGCAATGTTGTGCTAAGGGCAGGAAAGGCAGAGGCCTTCCTATGACAGAGACTGCAAGGGCTGTTGGCTTCTTGCAGGACCAGCTTAAGTTGAGAAAGGTGGGGAGAGCATTCAACCTTTTGATTAAGGATGTGGGGTGATTTGTTTTCAGTGGACCAGTACATAAAAATGAGCAGCAGTGAGAGGAGAGATTCCGACCCCAGTTGGCACGAGCTTTGATTGTCTTACCCAAAAGAACTTCCCCTTTTAATTTGTGTTCATAATTGCAGGGGAACCCAGTTACCACCCAAGAGCAGGAACCAGTGCTGACTCAGCACCTCTTCCTTGCAGTCTGAAGTAACTGTCTCCAGAATGAAGTACGTGTACATATTTTCAAGAAATGGGATAGTAGCTAAGTAATAATAGTTATAAAAATATTTTCAGTCTATAAAAATCAGAAAGCCCTTTATTAGTAATTTTCTTGAGTGAAAGTATTATTTCTTTTATATTGAGAGACTAGAAAATCTACAAAGGCTACTTTAGCAATTTAGGAATGATTTTTTACTAGCGATTTTACATTTTAGATTTTGATATTGTTGCTAATGCACCAAGTCTAATGTTGCCATGTCTCCCAGAAAATCCTTAGAGAAAAACCAAATATGGTAGAACTTAGTAACTAGAAAGAGGTAGATTTCATCTGCAATATTTATCTAATGACACATTTTAGAGTACCATGTGGTAGCAGAGTTCTACTAATTCTTGGTGAATATTTCCTTGTTAAATTTTGTTGAAAATATTATATTTTAATTTCTGGTACAAACCATTGATTTCAAGTATGAAAATAGTGTGATTCCTCCTACTGCATATTAACTCTAAAACAAGAAATACAAATACTGTCAATGACACCTCAATCAAATACCACACCCATACATGGAATGCCCTCTGACTGGGGAGATGACTGACAGAAGAACAATGCTAAACTTGGAACACATATTGCTGTAAAAAAAAAAAAAAGGTTCAAGTTTATAGATAGATGACAGATACATAGGTCTATCATTCTAAATTATTTCTATTTATTCTTAATCTCCAAGATGAAAGGAAGAATATCATCTCTAAGATGAAAAAAAGAATAGAAACTTTTCTTCACTTTCTTAAAAAAAAAAAAAGCCATTCCTGACCTGAGTGCCCATTTCTTACAGTGTGACATAATTGTCTCTTCACACTCCTGAAGTGTGTTTTCATATTTTCACAAAATGGGATGATAGTTAAGCAAAAAATTAATAGTTGTCTACTATTGTCCAGTAGTTGCTTTTATTCAAGTACTTGGAGATACAGTTTTGAACTGTGCTTTTGTTTGTGCACTTGCCAGCAACCATTGAGTGTTTGTGTATGCCAGCACTTAGCTTACTATACCTCCTTCAATTCTCACAGCAACTCAGGGAAGTGAGATGATCAACAGCCCCATTGTGCAGATGAGAAAACTAAGGCTCAGGGAATTAAAACAACTTTCTTAGGACCTCCCCACCAGTAAGTAGCAGAGCTACCACTTCAACATAGGCCTATGTGGTCTCAAACTCGTGGTAACCATAACCACTATGAAATACTGCCTATTTAGCAATTGAGCCCTTTTCAAATAAAATCTTACTTAGTACCATGAGTGATTTTCAAAATGTTTTATATTCAAAACAGCCTCATCACAGAACAATCATAAAAAAGGCACACACTATCCTGAACAGATGCCTACAACCAGTTGCTGAATATAAGCTCAATACATTTAGAAAGATAAAATGGAACTGCCCAAAGGCTTACCCTTGGGGTCTGCCCATTGTGCCCTTTTGGAAGAAGTTTCTTCCGTCCCCGTTCCCCTTCCCAACCCTTATGACACAGAATCTAATGCAGTGGTTCTCCACCTTCCTAATGCCGCGACCCTTTAATACAGTTCCTCATGTTGTAGTAACCCCCAGCCGTAAAATTTTCATTGCTACTTCATACTGTAATTTTGCTACTGTTATGAATCATAATGTAAATATCTGATATACAGGATGTATTTTCAGTGTTACAAAGGGGTTGTGACCCACAGGTTGAGAACCACTGCCATAAAGCCTCATACAATTTTCACTAATCCATGATCTAACAGCAACGCTTACATGCCTCATCTTATATTCTTCGGGAATATGTAGAAATAAAGATACAAGTTAATCTAAATGCCTATAAACTATCTTTCAACTAAACTTGACCTAAGTCTGACTTTGCTGGTATCATTTCATAAGAAAACCTTTCTTGTGCAATTTAGCATCCACCTGCTGGGAAATATATGTCTGTCCTTTGTGGTCATTTACTGAATGTTCACAACTATATGCTTTGAAACTCACATTGAGCTCAAAATTACTTTTCTATTTAAAGCATTATATAAACAATATCATGTCCAAAGAGGATTTGGCTTTCAAGATTTATGATTCGTTTATTTAAATAGTTACCAGCAAACTACATAGTGGGAAGATGATCTCTGGGTGTTCTTACAGGAAGAAAATTAGACAAAGTGTAGAGGAAAGAGTGTAAAACAAGCCTAACAATTGTGAAAACTTGCATATCTGGGCTTCAATCTACCAGCGATTGAGCCAGGTACAACTGTAAATTTTTTTTTCAGAAAGTACTTACTTATGTAAGAGTTAAAGGGACGCAAGAAAAATGGTAATTAAAAAGAGGAAGGGGCAGAGAGAGCAGGTTAGGACAGAAGAAAATCAGAAAGACCATTTGGTTCTCCATGGCATTCCACTTAACTAATTTAAAGGAATACTGACCCATGAAAAGAGATAGTCTTTTATTAGGACTGAGCTCTAGAATAATTTTTTATAGAGGACTTGTACACAGAGCTGTAGTATCAGTATCTTTTGAGATTATCTATTTTGAGATATAAATATAATTTTAGGAGCATGTTATAGGCAAAAGCAATGGCTCCATTTTTTGTCTCAAATGAATGAATAACTTCTGCAGGTTTGTCTTACAAGTTCTTGGGGTATTTGCATGATGAATATGATTTTAATCCTTATAGTATCATCATATACCTAGTAATTTTGTGGAAAGCTTTATTCCCTAAGTCAATGTCATTCAAATTTTATTTTTCTTTTTTTTTTTTTTTTTTTTTTGTCTGCCTGTTCTGTGCCAAGCACTGTGCTGGGCTCTGAGGTTGTAATCTAAAACAGTCGTGTGTTCTCACTTCCCAAGGAATAGAGTTCAGAAATGACAATGCAATGAAGATAAGATATGGTGTGTGTCCCAGCAAAGGCAGAGAAAGGTGCCCTGACAGTGGGCAGAATCTGACAGTCTAGAGCTGTGCTCCCCCAATTTTTCATTCCATTAGTCAGTACAATTTTTTAAAATGGGAATCAACACAGGTTGTGAACATTTTATTATTAAAGAAAAGACACGTTTCACAAAAGGAACTAAATTTCTTCTAAAAACATCATTTCATTTAAAGGATATTTTAAATTAAAAAACATGTAAGAAGAACATACTCTTTGAATGAGGGGCAGACTTTCACCCCAAAAGACGAATTGTCATCAGTTTTAATTGCAGAAAAATGACGACAAAACCTCATTTCAATTACAATTTATGGAAAGAGCTACAAAAAGTAAATATAGAACAATGGTAGAGAATAGCAGGAGGGAACTGCTTCAGAAAGAGGACAGGAACTCTCCTCAGAAAAGGTAGAATATTTGCGCTGAACTTCAAATGATGAGCATGAGCCAGAAAGGCAACAAGACAATGAGGAAAACCTTCATCTGAAATGTTTCACACTTTCTCCTCTGTATTAGTTGTCTGGGGTTATTGTAACAAATACCACAAACTTTGTGGCTTAAATGACACAATTCATTATCTTACAGTCCAACATCACTCTCACTGGAGTAAAATCAAGGTGTCCACAGAGTTGAACTCCTCAGGGAGATTCCAGGGGAGGATCTGTGTCCTTGTCCTCCCCATTTTCCAGAGACCACCTGCATTCCCTGGCTCATGGCCTCTCTCTCCATTTTCAGAGCCAAGAGTGTAGCATTTTCAAATCTCCCGCTGACTCTGACACTAACCCTTCTGCCTCCCTCTTTCACATTCGGAGAACCCTGTGATTACACTGAGCCACTCACGTAATCTGGGATAACCTCATCTTACAGCCAGCTGATTAGCAATCTCAAATCCATCTGCAGCTGTAACTCTCCCTTTCCATGTCGCATTACCGAGTCACAAGTTCCAGGGAGCAGGATGGAGACCTCTTTGGGAAGCTATTATTCTGCCAACCACACCCTCTGACTATTGAACACGGTATGCTGAATTGCTTCCTACTCAACTACTGGCTTATCCAGCACTGTGAAGGGGATAAGATATTACTTTACTTGCAACCTAACACAGTAGCTCACTAGTATTCATGGACAGCGGTAGAGGGTCACAAAGGACTTTATGATGGCACATAAGAACTATGAGCATCAGCAGATTTACAGCAATCCTCCTCTTGCCCAGATGAGGCAAGATGATACAGGGTGATACAGATGAGGCAGATGATGATACAGATGAGGCAGATGATGTCTGCCCACACCAAGAATTGTGTTACAGGAGAGCAACTTCAAGTTTAGGGAGGAGCCTGACTCTGGTAACTGGCAGGGAGCACTCTTGCCCTTATTTTCCAGAGGGAGACACTACTTGTCTCTTTCAAGGCTATTCTCTGTGTGAACATCCTTAAAAAGATAACCCAGATCAAATAGCAGTTACTGCCTTGCAAAAATGGTAGAAACCCATAGAAAATTATGCTGAATTTGCATCTCATAAATAACCTGGTGTACAGTTTTGTTTTGTTTTTTCTTTTTTTGTAGAGACAGAGTCTCATTTTATGGCCCTCGGTACAGTGCCGTGGCATCACACAGCTCACAGCAACCTCCAACTCCTGGGCTTAAGCGATTCTCTTGCCTCAGCCTCCCAAGTAGCTGGGACTACAGGCGCCCGCCACAACGCCCAGCTATTTTTTGGTTGCAGTTCAGCCGGGGCCGGGTTTGAACCCGCCACCCTCGGTATATGGGGCCGGCGCCTTACCAACTGAGCCACAGGCCCCGCCCCAGGTGTACAGTTTCTTGAATGGAGGGGCTAATTCCTTGAAAATCATTCGAAAATCAGTTGGCTTTAAATTTAAAAACCTCAGTTCCACTTTTCAAATACCATTTTTCAGCTTCTTATTCGATTCAACTTCAATTTATTTACAATTTTTATTTAAACATTCATCTAAGAGCTTTTCTTGTGATTGTCTTGTTACTCTCTTATCATCAGATAATTCTGTATGAAAGCATGTTGACTTTTTGGCTAATTTAATAAACAAATAACTAATGCAAAACTCATCTTGACCTTAGCTCACAATGAGGAAGCAAATATTAGCAAACTCACTAATTAGAGTCCTGATACAAACAGATAATTATGAAGCAAAACCAGGTGCCAATATTCTCTTCTTGTAAAATGTCACTGAGAAATGGAAAGCAGAAACAATCATTCTTACATATTAAACCTAAAGCCATTGAAAGAACAAGTAATGACTAAAAAAGGTAAAAAGACACAGTGAAACAAATAAGTGATTATATTTTACATTAGAAGTATCAACTACATCTGAAGTTGCTAGTGGGTCTATTCCCTCTGCTAAGTTAAAGCTGTGATTACATATGTTTTAGTTTTAAGGGAAAATAAGGTTATAAGAAAAAAATGTTAAGCTATCCAATGACACTAGGAGTGGGGTCAGAAGAAAAAAAGAAATATAAAGAAATATCCTATCTTCTTTGTGCTGTCTTAGGCATGTATCAATAAGACACATTCTGTGAGCAACATTTTCCCCAGAAGCTGTAACATGAATTGTCAATATCCTCCCACCTAATAGTCCTGAGACCTACATTAAAATGTCAGACCCAGGGAAAGTTGGCAGTCTTTATCCAAAACAGACAACTTCTACAAGTACAGTGATTACATACAATCTTTCCCCTCGGTCCCATTAAGTTTGGAAGAAGTGAGGTAAAGCACTGTCCCTACTTTGATCAGATCCTCGTGCTGATCATCGATATGCTATGTTAAATATATCAATTTGAATATACCGACAAAAGAGGCATTCAGAAGTTGCCAAGGAATATGACAAACTGTCCCAGCTTTCTTTGACAGGTAAAACGTCACAGCAATGCAGGGAAGGAGTCGCCTTTAGGAGTCGCCATCAGAAAGCTACAGTTTCAGTCTGCTCCTCCCCATCTGACCTTCGTGAGCCTGACGCTTCAGTTTCCTCATCTGCACAGAAAGGACAGAAACGTGCTGCCCTGTGTCTGCTGTCAGGGTGCAGTCGTGCGGGGCCTGTGGGGGCACCACGCTCCTGCCCCACACCGCAGAATTTTCATCCTGTTTGATTTCATTTCAGAATTCTTTGGCACCTGTTAAAGAGGTATCCAGCTGAGAAACAAGAAGTGAGACTGTGACCCACAGTTGACGCCTCCGCCCTGCCTTCCAGGAAGGGTGGACTACAGGACTGTCCAGGAGGATCCACCCCTTCCTCCACCTGGCATCCCAAGCCCTTGCCTCTTAACTAGCTAGCATTTTCCCTAAGTGCCTTCCTCTCCGTCACTCTCAGCAGAGCTCGCCGTAATACACCCCGACTGTGACAGCTTTTCATCCTTGCCTTTCACGTTCCTTACACAAACTGTCACCAGTGGTGTTGGGATCCCCTCCACTGGCTCTGCTCACTTCCCTGCAGCAGCTGATAGGCCCTTGTCCTTGTCTTCGCTGATTCTTGTGACCACATGAGCAATCTGCGCTCCACCTGAGCTGGTCACACCTCCAAGTCACTACTTCTCCCTTCCAGGTCTTTCCTGAAGCTCCTTTTCAGGCACAGACTTCCTCAGCTACCTGCGGATGAGAACATGTCAATAACGGAGCTGAGAGGACCCTGTCCAGGTCTCCTCCAGAGTAGAGTGCCAGCACCGAGGCAGGCGTCCACATCAGCGTGCTCGCATCGCATGCTCGTGTCAGCACGTCACGTCAGCGTGTCACGTCAGCACGTCACGTCAGCCTTTCTTCTGCTTTCCAGTCACAACTAAAAGCGAATGGTCACCCTGAAAGTAAGAGCCTCCCTCGTGTACAAACCAGTTCTCTGAGGATGTATTTTGAGCCGTACTTTTACTCTTTGATCTTTGTTAGAGAATTTATGCTATTTAGGCATGAAAAATAGGAAGTTTCAAAGTTCAAAGGTCACCTGGTCCGACTACACGTCCGCTTTTTGAAATGTCCTCGACGCCAGTGGGTCCCCAGGCACTTCATCCAGGGAGGTCTGTCCGTCCTTGGACGGCTCTGCTGGAGACAAACGTCTGCCCTCCCGTAGGGTCTCATTGTCCGGTCCGGCTTCCGCGGTCCGCCCCGCGGTCGCTGCCTCCTGCCTGCTCACGTCCCCGCAGCGCCGTGGGCTCCCTGGAAGCGCCAGCCGCGCCCCACAGGACCCACACCCACCCAGGACGGACGGTGCGCGGGGCCAGGTGCCCCAGGCCCGCAGTGCTCGGCCTGGCTCGGTTCTCACCAGGAAGTTCCGAGTTTGACACCAAGCGGTTCCTTTCTTTTCATCTTGTTCTAGCGCGTCAAAATTCATCTGGGTAAACTTTAAGGAAAATTAAAAAAACATTTTATATATGCACTTGTCTGTAACCATACATAAATGTGTGTGTCAAGTTCCAGTAATCCACTTTTTTAAATAAATAAAACTACATCAAAGTATAGAGTATGAATAAACAAAAACTAATCAAGAGCAGTCTCATTAACTTATAAAAAATATACTTGGTTGGGTGGCGCCTGTGGCTCAAGGAGTAGGGCGCTGGCCCCATATGCCGTGGGTAGTCGCTTCAAGCCTAGCCCCGGCCAAAAACCGCAAAAAAAAAAATAACCATATTTTATATATATATGCACATATATATTTGGCACTCTGCAAATCTACTCACAGCAAGGTGGTTTAATTTAGTATTTTTAAATTAATGTTTATTTTTGCACAAAGGCTCTGTTACATAATATTAAACTATGTATCAAAAGAAAAATTTGAGCCACAATTCTACATCCTACCACAGCTGTTAGCACTTTTCCCTATCTTGTCCATACATAAAAATAACTAAGTTATTATAAATATATGGCCCATCTTGTGCATTATACTGTTTTTACTTGAAGTTGTACTAGACAGTCTTTTCATGTTATCATTAATCTTTATTATTATAATTTCAATGGCTTAATAGTACTCCATCAATTAGATATAACTATTTCCCTCACTTACAGAAAATGTTAGGAATATTAACATACATGTAGATTTTCTTCCTAAATATCTTTCCATAATTTTAAATCTACTCTTCATTATCATTTAAAAGGATTTTTCATTTTCAAAGTGGATGACTTTTGTTTATATGCATGCCATTTATTTCCGATTTTATATCAGTGTAGTAAAAGGAAGCCTATAAAACTTTGACTTTTAATTAAAATAATTCATTAATCTCTAAAACATAATTTTTATGACGCATGTACTTTAAAAGATACTGTCCCATTTAAAATGGTTAGCATTTATTTTATTTCATGACTATTTACAAACACCTCACAGATGCCCAGCACTGAGCTGGGAACTGGTGATGCAGGAATGAACACACAGGCCCTTGCCTGTGTGAAAATGAACTGTGATGTAAGGAGTGGATGCTCCAGGGCACAGCTACCCTTAGATCCAGGCAAAAACGCATCTTTGCTCTTGGCTCCATGTTTCAAAGAACTTCTGCTGGCCTTCCCTGAGTGATTTCCATCCTCAGGAGGCAAAAAGACAGGGTAGGGGTATCTGTGGGGCATCCTGGGCATGCCCACTGGAGACCACAAGCCAAACAGACCTACCTGTAGGTACCAGGGAGACATAATTCCCTGCTCAAGCAGTTCAAATCCACTTCCAGGGTCGAACAGACTTTTTCACCATCCTGAAGATGGACCTTGTTGTCTGAATGTCCACCAAAGGGTGACTGTTCAGGGGAGATTGTGAACAGAGCTGTCCAAACACGTGCAGGAGAAGGCCCTCCTCAAAGTTCTGGATGGAGGCAGTGATGGGAAGGGTAGGATGAGGGGCCACAGACTGAAGACAAGGGCTGGGGCCCTCCTCTTGGCAGTCATGTTCCTGTACAGAACTCCAAGGAGTCTGAGAATTCTAAGTTGAACCAAGTTTTCCAGGTGGTTTTGAGGATATTTTTGTCCAGGTAGGAGGATGGAACATATTTTATGTAGTGGTTTGTTAGCTTGATTTATAGTTTTAGACTATTTAAACATATGGGATGTGGGCCTTGCTTTGTATTCTTTCCCTAGCTCCTGCACATGCTGAGGCAAGCTGAATACTATATGTCACAGGCCACACCTAACAGGCATATCTAAGCCTAGGTGAGGGAGTTGCAAAAGGCCTCTTGAAGCACATCATACCTCTGCAGATAAGTTCAGCCATACGACATGCTGCTCATGTAATCTGCCACATACATAGTCTAAAGATGGACAAGTTATGCTTTTCTTTTTTGAGACAGAGTCTCACTATATCCCCTTCAGTAGTCTAAAGATGGACAAGTTATGCTTTTCTTTTTTGAGACAGAGTCTCACTATATCCCCTTCAGTAGAGTGCTGTGACATCACAGCTCACAGCAACCTCAAACTCTTGGGCTTAAGCAATTCTCTTGCCTCAGCCTCCCAAATAGCTAAGACTACAGGTGCCTGCCACAATGCCCGGCTATTTTCTTGTTGCAGTTGTCATTGTTGTTTAACCCAGGCCGAACTCAAGCCCGCCAGCCTCAGTATAAGTGGCTGGTGCCCATAACCACTGCTACAGGCGCTGAGCTGATGCTTTTTTTAATAAATGTCAAAAAAGCATTTGATGAAATTCAAGAAATAGTTGCATTCAAAGTAACTTAATGATCTAGAATAACAGCATATTTGCCACAATAAATGATGTCTACTAAATACTGGCATCATACTTAAATGGTAAATACTAGCAGCTCCCTTTAAATTTAACCAAAGACTGGGATGTAATAAACTTTCAGTTATTTAACAAGGGTCTTACATTTCTAGCCAATTCATTTCAGCTGATATCAATTTCTTTTTCCTTTTCTGGTGATGGAGGAACAGTTTTAAGTGAGAAGACCTAAGTTTTCATTACTATACCACTTTTTAAGTCCTTCACCTTGTTCTGTCCCATTACCCTTGTTGTTTCTGGTCCACACTCCCTTTCTAAGACAGGTGTTCCATAAAATTGCCCCCTGCTTGTTAAACACTCTTTGATTTATCACAGACTTTCCTCTTTCAACAAAAGCCTCAGTGTGGCTCTTTATAATTTTGTATGTGAGTGTTCAACCATTGCCGGGAGCTGGTACTTAGACCAGGAAACTATTTTTTGTTCTCCCAAATGGTCCCTGGGTCTCAGACACTAATATGCATCAGCTGGAGGCAGATAGCACATCCACCCCCTCCCTTGTTAGCAGTAATCAGGAACTTGGCATAGGACAAGAAATTGGTGGTGACGGTTCTGGCCTGGCTGACTATGAGGAACAAGCAGTTAATCTAATATAAACAAGTCATATGGCATTTTTAATTTGAGTAGGAATATAAGCTTATTTTAAAGTTGTTTGCTTGGTCACTGCTAGGCATCTGTTAGCTACTGACACAGCTTTCTCTCTTCCTTCCTTCCTTCCTTCCTTTCTTTCTTTCTTTCTTTCTTTCTTTCTTTCTTTCTTTCTTTCTTTCTTTCTTTCTTTCTTTCTTTCTTTCTTTCTTTCTTTCTTTCTTTCCTTTTCTTTTCTTTTCTTTCTCTCTCTCCCTCTCTCTCTCTCTCTTTTCTCTCTCTCTCATTTTCTTTTTCTTTTTTTTTTTTTTTGTAGAGACAGAGTCTCACTGTACTGCCCTCGGGTAGAGTGCCGTGGCGTCACACTGCTCACAGCAACCTCTTAACTCTTGGGCTTACACGATTCTCTTGCCTCAGCCTCCCGAGCAGCTGGGACTACAGGCACCTGCCACAACGCCTGGCTATTTTTTGGTTGCAGTTTGGCTGGGGCTGGGTTCGAACTCACCACCCTCGGCATATGGGGCCAGCGCCCTACTCACTGAGCCACAGGCGCCGCCCTCTCATTTTCTTAAGTTAGAAATTTTCAGAAAAAATTTTGACATTTTGATAATAGGGTTCAAAGAGTTGCTATTACACCAGGGCCAGAGAAAGGCCATGTTTTTTGAAACAGCAGTTTGAGTGTTGCCATGGGTCCCTTTCACATTTTGGGTTGAGCACTTGAGGCTGGGATGCTGCCTGTTAAATGCATCTTATCCCAAGCCTGTGTAAGATATTCTTCTCTGGTTCAACAACTTAGGAATTATGATAACTTTTTAGACATGAAGCATATTTATGCAGAGTTCTCCTACATTAAGTAGAAGGTGGGACTTTCAAAAAAGGGCTTTTGGTCTTCCCTCTATTGTGTTAAATTCATAAACCAGGCAATCCATTCAGAATTTGTCCAGTGTGCCATGTTCTCTTAAACTCAGAGCCTTGACAAGATCAGATATTGCCTAAACCTGTTTTTTCCATTAGTCATCAAATTTAATTTTGACAAGAAAAGGGATCTCTGAGATAACTCTGTCCACAAAATCCCCAACAGGGGCCCACCTATACTTCTTAGAGCCTCATTCCCCATGACCCTGGACCTGCTTCCCCCCATCTCCATCACACTCACAGCTCTAAGTTTCGGAAGGGACAGCTTCGAGATAGGTGAAGAGCACAGAAACGGCTTCACCCAGCATCTAAACAATTATTTACTGTTTATCTAAAATTCAATTTATCTAGGCATTGTATATTTATTTGTGAGAGCTAGCAGCCCTATTACAGCTCTTATCCTGACAGGCTGGTTTTCTTTTACATATACTATCACTAATAATCCTAATTTTTTTAAAATAAAGAAGCAGTAAAAAAGCATTTCAGAAATCATTTTGCTTAGGAAATTGTAACATTTTTCTACTCATGCACTGATGGAAAATTTTATCTCTTTCCTTAATTGATTAGTAGTATGTTAATGAAGAAAATTAGAGTGATTTTAGTTTACATTTTTGTGTTGTTGATTGGGAGTTAAAGCTTCAATGTGTACTAACCGGTTAATCAGTGCCTACCAATTATTTCACTTCACTCTGAATGCTATGTGATGATAGAATATTTTCATTTAAAAAACAGATAAAGTTGTCAAAAAATTTACTCTAAATCAAAATTATAATTATCAATAACAATAAGATCAAATAGTAAATGTAAAATTAGTCAAACATTAACATAAAGAAGATGTCAAGCTGTTCTAAAAAGATAATAAGAAACTGAGATAGGAGGAAGCGGGCAAAGTTGACTAATAACCACCACCCTCCGGAAGCGGAACGTTAAAACATAACAATACATGATAAATCACACTTGTAAACGCAAAGATAACCCGCACACGTAAGCAAAAAGATTGCATTATGTAAGCTCTGTAAAAATGTATAAATACCAACATGTATACCCAATAAATTCACAGCTGCTTCCTTCATCACATGCTGTGTGGCAGTCTGTCATTTTTCCTGCGCCGACCTCTCAACTTTCCTCGTTCCTTCTCCCTGCACTCCCTCGAACTGAAACCCACCGACAGAGCGGTCCGTAGCATTATAATTATCACATGTCCTCAGGGTATTTTTTCCTCACACATGACTAGCCAAAATATTAAGGTAGAAATATGTTTTCCCTTCATACATTTCCTCCCAGAGCTGCCCCTTTCAGTAGCAAATTAGCAAAGGGGAGACCAGCCTGAGACCAGGGGAGTTGGGAAGTGATGTCTCCAGGTGAACCTGTATTTTCTAAGCATGGTCAGTACAGACAGTCAGTACAGACACCGTCCTGGTGAATCTTTCCCCTTCTTCAGAAAGGGAAAACACTTTACAGAACCTTTAGGAGATTCTGATAGGACAGTATTAGTTGGTGGGAGAAAAAGCAATCACTGACTTCTCTGTGTTCTCAGACTGAGTCATGAAAGTAAGTTAACAGCTGTTCTCATATCCCTTGAACAACTGATTAGTTCTCAAGCAAAAGTCCTCCTCCTTTCTGTCATGTCTCCCACCAGCTCTGGGAAACAGCATGCCTGCTTTTACACTGAAACTTCAAAAGTTGTGCTTTAAATAAAGTCGTATGCTCCTAAGGAAGAATGACTTGAATGTACACAGAAAGTTAGTTTTTTCTGCATAGATCCATAAATATGGCTTGGAATTCCCTTTCACTAGATCAGATCTTATTGTTATTACTATTATTGTTTTTTGTTTTTGTTTTTGTTTTTGTTTTTTTGTGAGACAGAGGCTCACTTGTCACCTGGGTAGAGTGCTGAGGCCTGCATAGCTCACAGCAACCTCAAACTCTTGGGCTCAAGCAATCCTCTTGCTTCAGCCTCCCAAGTAGCTGGGACTACAGGCGCCTGCCACAACGCCAGGCTGGTTTTAGAGACAGAGTCTCACTCTTGGCTCAGGCTGGCCTTGAATTCATGAGTTCAAGAAATCCCCCTTCCTCGGCCTCCCAGAGTTCTGGATTACAGACGTGAGCCATAGTGCCTGGCCTCAGATCCTCTTACTATTGCTTTTCTGCCTCTTTTTCTCCTAAAGTATTCAATGTGAAAACAAAAGCTTTTTCTAAACTACCCCCTTCTACCATTTTCCAACTAAAGTCATGAGAGCAAGGAAGTCTAATTTATAAGATGAGCTATACATACTTGGAATCAGAAAATAAACCTTTGAACAAAATACCTCAGGAAGAAATGTACAAAGATCTGAGGAAAGCACTGAATTTGAAATCAGAAGAATTATTTTTAGTTTCTTCCTTGGCTTTTTATGAACTATGTGACCTTGGCCAGATCATTAGATCTCTCTGAATCTAATTTTATTACTCACAAAATGGGAGTCTCCTGCTTGCCTCTTCAGCCTCAATGAAGAGAAGGTGAGAGGATGTATGTAGAAGTGTCACAGCAATTCCAAAGTTCCTCTCAAATATTTTTAGTAGTACAGGATTAATAGTTCACCTGCTTTTCAGAAACTCTCTGAAGGTTCTGAAGATTTGCTGCCTTTTATCATCATGGACCATGCACTGCCTGGCCATGTTGGGGGGACTGGGGTTCACTACAGCAGGGCATCATAAACTACATTATCTACCTTTGAGTTTCAGGATATAGTGATAAGAAAGAAATTATTCAAAAACACACTGACATTTTACCTAAAAGATAAGAGAATAATTTTTCTTTATCCTATTTTTAAGAGCAAACTCTTTTAAAAAGTCACAATATTGACTAATATATTCCCCTTGTCTACATAACATATTATCTTCTTCAAACTTTTTATAATCCCTGAATGACTATTAAAATGTCAGCTATTTAACATTTTTTTTTTCAGATATACCATTCCATAAAAATTTTAGGTGAGAAAAATATTTTCTACTGAGCCAAAACTGTTCCAGCCTCATGGATGTTTAAAGAAACTGTTATTCACCATAGCACAGCATCAAGGTGTTGATTTAAACAGGCATTATGAGAGGAAAAATATACGTTGGCATTGCTGATTTTTAAAAAATCTTACACTAAAGCAGGATTTTACACACGATCTATGATCTGTGATGTCACCTGTGACAGCAGAGATTAAATGGCCTCCCAGAACTCTGTTATTCCTGGGCCTAGAAATAGAAATCCTTGGACATTCACAAACATTAATTGCTGGTATTCTTTATACATGCTCATAAACATCTCTGAAATGCTAAAACGAGAATTTTATAGATAAAGGGATATGCCTGGATTGACTGGCTTGAAGGTAATGTGGGCTACATATAAACTGAGATATGGTCAACTAGCTCATCAGTAATGGGCTTATGACGGCTTGTGATAAGATGAGCCAGACCTGCTTCTTCTTCAGCATACATTCCTTTCAGAAATATTGACCTCAGAATTGAACTACTAACTAGATGCCAATGTCATTTAGACTAAGAAACAAGAGAGATGGAAGTTGCCTTAAGGAAATACTTCCCAACATGAATTCCACAAAACCCTAGGGTCTTAAGGGCTTCTTTAAGAAAAAAAAGTGAGTTTGTTGGAGGAATCGGATCCCCTGGTCAAATAAATTTGTGGAATGCTGTATGCTGTATCTTCTTCTCAGACATTCATAATGCACATTAAGTAAGTAGTTTTAGTGGCCCTACAGTGAAGAATATCACAAGCATATCTGAGAAACATTTTTGATACAATAACTCCTTAAGTCTGTATAACAAGTAATTTCAGAAATGTTTCTGTCCTGAAGAAGTGGTGATACTAGAAGAAAATGAAGAACAGTGTTACAGAGACCCAGACTTTTTTCTGGAGTCATAACTGACACTCACACCTTCATAAGAGGGTATGTGGGTGAGGAATTATTTGGACAAAACATTTTTAGAGAAATAGATTTATTTATCTGCTTGTACAAGACTGGGAATTATTGGTCCCAATTCTTCCCCATCCTTCTTCCAATGAGTCACAGCATTGTACATCCTCACCCTGGCCGTCCTCTGGGGCCTTGACTTCGGGCATGGCCATGACCAATGGGATGTTAGTGGACCTAGAGTGAGCAAAGCTATAAATGTGCTTGCACAATTATCCTAGACTCGTGATTTTCCCATGAGAAGAACATGGCTCATAAGATACACACATCTACTGTCATATGTCCTAGTTAACTTGGAGTTACTAACACGTGGGAGCTAAGCCTAGCTGAACACAGCCCAGATCACCCAACCTTAGCCTAACACAGCCTAGACTGCCCAACCTTAGCCTAATGGCAGATATGTGTGTAAGACTGTGAATTGTCGGGTGTCAGTGAGTTTTGCAGTGGTTTCTTTTGCAGTGTTTTCACAATTGCTAACTGCTATACAGCTGTACAGGGAGTTTGCTCCAGAATAATTAGTACTATATAAATGTCCATGATGACTGAAAGAAAACACAGGACTAACATCAAGTGATGCATCTTAAGGCATAGAATTTGCAGATAGTTAGTTTTTCTTAATTCCCTCAATTCTTATGTTCTTAAATACTATGCCCTATCAAAGAGGCAGTGAGAGGTAAAGCATATAACTTTTTGATACTTCTAAGGAAAATATGCCCTTTCAAATAGCCTGGTTTTTCCCACATAAACACAACGGGGTAATGAAAAACATTTAACAGATAGGAATATAAATTTAAAAAGCAGCAAAACATAGTTTGTGTATTAATGCGAGAGGTGCCACAAATTTTCAGTTATTATTAAATGCCCTCAAAATACTAAATTTCACTTTACCACTATTCAACAAAGGAGATAAAGGAATAGACTAGAAACTCTCTTGCCGAGGATGCCATGGCTCCAGCATGACAGCCATTGGCCTTCCTGGCTGCTCTCTGCTACCAGCCAAGTCTGCCATCATGAGGCCCGGCAACCTTAATAAGACCTGTGCTCCTTTTCTTCCTACAGCACCTCCACCGTCTATTCTTTTTCTCACTCTCATCTACCTTGTGGTCCTTCTTTCCACTTCTACATGTTTTAGCTTCCTCTGCTTCTTGAATTATTCATCTGCCCATTTCATCCGTAAAAGAGGAGATTTATAGGAATTAAGTGATTAATGCATGTAGAAAAAAAAGTCTTACCTAGTTTCTCAACAGATGGTGCCTGTCTCTTTTTCTGCCTATCCTACTATTTCCTTAATGGTTGTCTGGTGATATGATAGATATAAATAGTTACAAACAGATATAGATAGAGATGGAGACAGAGACAGAGATAGAGAGATGGAGGTGGAGATGAAGATGGAGAGGGGGAGAGAGAGATGAACTGGTCATGAATTAAGAAAGCATTGTTAGTGATAGTTCTTGGATTCATATTGGTCTCTCAGGATGTCATCAGAGAAGCAGCAACCACATACTACCTAAAGAACATAGCACCTAAATGAGACAGCAGACCCGAATTTGAATCATAGCTCCAGCACTTAACTGTCTTGTAAGTAGTGCCCTCTATTAAACCCAACTTCCTCATCAGAAAACTGAGAGTAATAATATTTATTAGGAAACCACTTATAAAGAATAGCATATAATAGGACACTGGACTTAAGCACATATAATAGGATAAAGGACTTAAGCACAATGCCAAACACAGTCCATACTCAATAAATGCTGGCTGTTAGAACTTACAAGATCTAAGTCTGTATGTGATAATGTATTTACCTTACGATATGAATAACTACCTTAAAATAGGCATGCTGTTAACATCTTTACATTAAAGTCATTGATGTTATGAGTTAAAGTGCAGGGGCAAGGAGAAGGGAAGATTTATAGTATTAATTCATCTCTCCTGCCATGTTTCTAATCTGCTTTTACCCAGTAGATGGCCAGAGTTTAGGGGTATCCCTGAAAAAAAAAAAAAAAAACTCCCGAAGGTTAATGTGTGTCATCTGCAGGCTTCAGAGCATACGCAAATTACTGGCTGGTCAGATCAAGGTGAAACACAGTGAATGAACCCACTGTGGCCACACCTGTATTTTAAGGCTACCTGGCAAAAAAAAAAAAAAAGAAGACTGAAGCAAAGTTATTTTAACAAATAGGAGTAGAAGTGATTAACTACTTTATCCTATCATTCAACAGCTTGTCACCCAGGGAGTAACCTCATTTCCCACAAATTTAATAGAGGTCACATCATGGCCTACTTGGCTGAAAACCATTGCTCCTGAAGCCCTGACAGTACTTTTAAGTCCACTGATGTGTGAACAAAATTCTCTGCATCTCAGCCCCACATCCTCTGTCTCTTCCAGGGGACATTCAGTAGATCTGTGTGGCACCATGTGGAAAGTTACAAGGAATGATCTCTCTGATTCACTCTTCTTTCATATCACAAAATGATAGAAAATTTAAAACCGATGTGAGTTATTCTACAGTGTAGAGCTTCTTTCCTCTTTGTTAAAGGAGTATAAAAAGGTATTTGTGAAAATGAAAACTATGAGTTGCAACTTTCAGTCTTGAACATTTAATTTGGTATCTGATAGAAATTTTAGAGGCCCTGCAGAGGAATGTGCAGGTTGGACCCTAATAATTGGGCTTAATTTTCATCTCTCCATATACATGAACCCACAAAAATAGATTTTTTTTAAAGTAGGATAGCTGCAAAAATCTACCAGACAACAGTTAGCATTTTCAAAACACAAAGGCCCAAGGAAGAACAACAATAAAAAGTAGATTGTTACTCAAACCTGTTGCATGCCCAACTCAGAGACATAAGATGTTTTGCAACTAGAATGCCAACAGTCTCCACTTTCTGCTCAGGACTCATTTCTGGGGCTTTCAGTGCTATTTCACCCCCTCATTCCAGTATTAGTACCTTTCTGTGTATCCATGTATAAAGGTCAGTGTCCAAGGAGGAAGTGGACAAGCATTCCCACATTTATATTAACAATTTCATTTGCTCACTGCTTTGAGTTTAAGATGTTTTCCATAATTTATTTTTAGTTCTTTGCAATTTCCATTATTTCCACCAATTCCCCAATTTCAATTAATTATTCAAAATAACCAGAAGACTCCTGGCTTTCAGAGTGATTCTTCATGTCTTGATCCAAGACAACATCTTCAGGGTTCAGTGTTGAGCCATCTTCAGCTCTGTTCCTTCTACACTGGCTTCACTTCCAGATGTGTCTCTGTCTCACATAGCAAAGAAGGTCCCTCAGCCCAGGCGTCTGTGCATAACACCTGTGCCTGAGAAGGGCTGCTGCAGAGTGAAAGGCATTTCTCCAGAGGAATCCAATTCTGCAGGACTGGAAAAGAAACGCAGAACATGGCAAAACCCCACACTCCCATGACTGAACCACAGAAATTAACAATCACAAAAAAACATTATTTTTTTCTTTTTTTTTTTTATTAAATCATAGCTGTGTACATTAATGTGAGCATGGAGCACCATACACTACTTTCATAGACCGTTTGACACATTTTCATCACACTGGTTAACATAGCCTTCCTAGCATTTTCTTAGTTATTCTGCTAAGATATCTACATTCCACATTTACTAAATTTCACATATACGCTTGTAAGATGCAACTCAAGTGTAATCCCACCAATCCCCCTCCCTCTGCCCACCTTGCCCCTCCCTACCCTCCCTTTCCCCCTTCCCCCTATTCTTAGGTTGTAACTGGGTTACAGCTTTCATGTGAAAGCCATAAATTAGTTTCATAGTAGGGCTGAGTACATTGGATACTTTTTCTTCCATTCTTGGGATACTTTACTAAGAAGAATATGTTCCAGCTCCATCCATATAAACATGAAAGAGGTAAAGTCTCCATTTTTCTTTAAGGATGCATAATATTCTGTGGTGTACATATACCACAGTTTATTAATCCATTCATGGATCGATGGGCCCTTGGGCTTTTTCCATGACTTAGCAATTATGAATATGGCTACAATAAACATTCTACTACAAATATCTTTGTCGTGATGTGATTTTTGGTCTTCTGGGCATATGCCTAGTAGAGGAATTATGGGACTGAATGGCAGATGTATTTTTAGATCTCTAAGTGTTCTCCATACATCTTTCCAAAAGGAATGTATTAATTTGCATTCCCACCAGCAGTGTAGAAGTGTTCCCATTTCTCCACATCCACGCCAACATCTCTGGTCTTGGGATTTTGTGATATACACTAGTCTTACTGGAGTTAGATGATATCTCAAAGTAGTTTTGATTTGCATTTCTCTGATGATTAATGATGATGAGCATTTTTTCATATGTCTATAGGCCGTGTGC
Source organism: Nycticebus coucang (assembly GCF_027406575.1). Lineage (NCBI taxonomy): Eukaryota > Metazoa > Chordata > Mammalia > Primates > Lorisidae > Nycticebus > Nycticebus coucang. The sequence continues at coordinate 2,843,031 of NC_069799.1, read as the reverse complement.
CTGTCTTCTTCAGAGAAGTTTCTCTTCAAATCCCTTGCCCAGCCTGTGATGGGATCACTTGTTCTATTCTTGCTTATACATTTGAGTTCTCTGTGGATTCTGGTTATTAAAACTTTGTCAGAGACATAACCTGCAAATATCTTCTCCCATTCTGAGGGCTGTTTGCTTGCTTTACTTACTGTGTTCTTGGCTGTGCAGAAGCTTTTTAGTTTGACCAAGTCACAGTAGTGTATTACTGAAGCTGCTTCAATTGCCCAGGGGATCCTCCTCATAAAATACTCACCCAGGCAGATTTCTTTAAGGGTATTCCCTGCACTCTCCTCTAGTCTTTTTATAGTTTCATGTCTTAAGTTTGAATCTTTAATCCAGTGAGAGTCTATCTTAGTTAATGCTGAAAGGTGTGGGTCCAGTTTCAGTCTTCTACAGGTTGCCAGCCAGTTCACCCAGCACCATTTGTTAAATAGGGAATATTTTCCCCACTGAATGTTTTTAATTGGCTTGCTAAAGATTAAATAATGGTAAGTAGCTGGATTCATCTCTTGGTTCTCTATTCTGTTCCAGACATCTACTTCTCTGTTTTTGTGCCAGTACCATGCTGTTTTGATCACTATCGATTTGTAGTATAGTCTGAGGTCTGGTAGTGTGATTCCTCCTGCTTTGTTTTTATTTCTGAGTAATGTGTTGGCTATTCGAGGTTTTTTTCTGATTCCATATAAAACGAAGTATTGTTTTTTCAAGATCTTTAAAATATGACAGTGGAGCTTTAATAGGGTTTGTGTTAAAATTATATATTGCTTTGGGTAGTATGGACATTTTAACGATGTTGATTCTTCCCAGCCATGAGCATGGTATGTTTTTCCATTTGTAAACATTTTCACCTATTTCTTTTCTTAGAGTTTCATAGTTCACTTTATAGAGGTCTTTCACGTCCTTTGTTAGATAAACATCCAAATATTTCATCTTCTTTGGCACTACTGTGAATGGACTCTATCCTTAACTGTTTTTCAACTTGACTATTGTTCGTATATATAAAGGCTACGGATTTATGAATGTTGATTTTGTAACCTGAGATGCTGCTGTATTCCTTGATCACTTCTAAGAGTTTTTGAGTAGAATCGCTAGTGTTTTCCAGATATACAATCATATCATCTGTGAAGAGCGAAAGTTTGATCTCTTCTGACCCTATATGGATACCCTTGATTGCCTTTACTTCCCTAATTGTGGTGGCTAAAACTTCCATTACAATGTTAAAGAGCAATGGAGACAATGGGCAGCCTTGTCTGGTTCCTAATCTGAGTGGAAATGATTTCTATTTAACTCCATTCAATATGATATTGGCTGTGCTTTTGCTGTAGATGGCCTCTATCAGTTTAAGAAATGATATATTGATATTGGCCTCTGTACCAATTTTCTGAAGTGTTCTGACCATGAAAGGATGCTGAATATTATCAAAAGCTTTTTCTGCATCGATTCAGAGAATCATATGGTCTTTCTTTTTTAATTTGTTTATGTGCTGAATTATACTTATAGATTTATGGATATTGAACCAGCCTTGAGACCCTGGGATAAAACCGACTTAGTCATGATGTATAATTTGTTTGATGTGTTGCTGGATTCTGTTTGTTAGGATCTTGTTGAATATTTTTGTATTTATATTCATTAGTGATATCTGTCTATAATTTTCTTTTCTTTTTGGGTCTTTTCCTGGTTTGGGGATCAGGGTGATGTTTGCTTCATAGAACGTGTTGGGTAGTCTTCCTTCTTTGTCAACCTTTTGGAATAGGTTGAGTAAAATAGGTACTAATTCCTCTTTAAAGGTTTGGTAGAATTCTGACGTGAAACCATCTGGTCCCGGGCTTTTCTTTTTAGGGAGGTTTTGTATGGTTGATGCTATTTCAGAACTTGATATGGGCCTGTACAACATTTCCACTTGATTCTGGCTAAGTCTTGGAAGGTGACGTCCTTCCAAGTATTGGTCAATTTCCTTCAGATTTTCATATTTCGGAGAATAGAGTTTCTTGTAATATTCATTAAGCATTTTTTGAATATCTGAGGACTCTGTTGTCATTTCGTCTTTGTCATTTCTGATTGATGATTTTAGAGATTTTACTCTTTTTCCTGATTAGGTTGGTGAAAGGTTTATCTATTTCATTGGACCTTTTCAAAAAACCAACTTTTTGATTTATTGATCTCTTGTATAATTCTTTTGTTTTCAATATCATGTAATTCTGCTCTAATTTTGGTTATTTCTTTTCTTCTACTGGGTTTGGGGTTGGAATGCCCTTCCTTTTCCAGTTGCTTGAGATGTCCCATTAAGTTGTTAACTTCCTCTCTTTCCATTCTCTTGAGGAAGGCTTGCAGTGCTATAAATTTCCCTCTTAGGATTGCCTTTGTGGTATCCCAGAGGTTCTAATAACCCGTGTCTTCATTGTCATTTTGTTCCAAAAATTTGGTAATTTCCTTCTTCATCTCATCTCTGACCCAGCTATCATTCAGCATAAGGTGATTTAACTTCCATGTTTTTGTATGAGTATGCAGATTCCTGTTGTTACTTAGCTCAACTTTTATTCCATGGTGGTCTGAGAAGATGCAAGGAATATTTTCTATTCCTTTAAATTTACTGAGGTTAGTCTTGTGACCTAAGATGTGATCGATTTTGGAGTAAGTTCCGTGGCTGATGAGAAGTATGTGTATTCAGTTTTGTTGGGATGAAATTTTCTGTAGATGTCTGCTAAATCCAACTGTTGAATGGTTAGGTTCAAATCTAGAATTTCTTTGCTCAGCTTCTTATTGGAGGATCGATCCAAAACTGCCAAAGAAGTGTTGAAAACTCCAACTATTATGGAGCTGGAGGAAATCAAGTTGCTCATGTCTGTTAGAGTTTCTCTAATAAATTGAGGTGCATTCTGGTTGGGTGCATAGATATTAATAATTGAGATCTCATCATATTGAGTATTACCCTTAACAAATACGAAGTGACCATTCTTATCCTTCCTTACTTTTGTTGGTTTAAAGCCTATTGTATCTACAAATAAAATTGCAACACCTGTTTTTTTCTGATTACCATTTGCCTGAAATATGGATGACCATCCTTTCACCCTGAGTCTGTATTTGTCTTTTTAGGTAAGATGTGACTCTTGCATGCACAAAATATCTGGCCAGAGTTTTTGTATCCAGTCAGCCAACCTATGCCTCTTTAGAGGACAGTTTAAGCCGTTCACATTAATGGAGCATATTGATAAGTCTGGTAAACTTTTGGGTATCAAGTTTTTCAAAGGTCCAGTGGACATTTTTAATCCTTTCATCAGTGTGTAAGTTGGATTTTGATCAAAATTTTCTGAGTGAGTTTACTTTTGTGATAGAGGATTGGGTTGGTCATTATAGAGGATAGGTCTGAGAATATCCTGAAGAGCTGGTTTGGTCATGCCAAATTTCTTCAACATATGGATATCATTAAAGTATTTAACTTCTCCATCATAAATGAAACTCACTTTAGCTGAGTACAGGATCCAGGGTTGACCACCCTCTTCTGTTTGAAAAGTTTTGGCAGAGAGATCTGCAGTCATTCTAATACTCTTCCCTTTGTAGGTAATGGCTTTCTTCTGTCTGGCTGCCTTGAGAATTTTCTCCTTCATATTAACGTTAGTGAAGTTAATTATGATATGCCTGGGGGATGTCTTATTGGGGTTGAGTCATGCTGGGGTTCTGAAGCTGTCTGCTATCTGAATTTCAGAATCTCTAGGCATGTCTGGAAAATTCTCTTTCATAATTTCATGGAGAAGGGCCTCTATGCCTAGCAAGGCCACTTCATCGGTTTCAGGGATTCCAATGAGTCAGATATTAGTCTTCTTTGAATTATCCCAGAGCTATCTGAGAGAATGATCCGTTTTTGCTCTCCATTTCTCTTCCTCTTTGAGAGTTTGGGAGGGTTCAAAGACTTTGTCTTCAATGTCAGAAATCCTTTCTTCTGCTTGCTTCACTCTGTTACTGAGGGATTCTACTGTATTTTTCAGATCTTTGAGGGCTGCAAATTCTTGCTTCAGTGTGTCTAAGTCTTTGGTGGTTTTGTCTTTAAATTCATTAAATTCTTGAGATAACTTTTGAATTTCTCCTCAAATTCCTGATTCCAACTTTTGAATTGCTGCTTGAAGTTCTAATTCCAAATTTTCCTCCACTTTATTAATCTTGTTTGCAATCCAAATTCTGAATTCGATTTCTAACATCTCAGCCAGCTGTTTATGAATGGGATCTTCAATTGCATCTGCCATATCTTTCCTTGGGGGGCGGGGTTGATCTATTCTGGTTATTCATGTTACCAGAGTTTTTCTGCTGATTCCACCCCATGATTGTTTTACTGCCTTTGATTTTTACCCTGGAGCCTTGTCGAGGACCCATACAGTGCTGTGGCCTGAGAAACTGGGGCGCTGTTTGGTGTGGTGGGGCTAAGTGGTTCTGTGTTGTTTTCAGCTGGTTTCTGTTCTACCCTAGTGAAACAGTTATTCTGGGTTGAAGTCTCAACTGTGGAGAAATGCCAGCAATTAAGTCACCCCGTCTACCACAGGCAACAATTGGAAAAGGAAAAGCAAACATTCCTACAACCACACACCCAGGGCACCACCTGAATAGTCCTCAGGCAATTGGCTCAGTTCAAAAGGTTCAAATCAATTGTATCAGTCAGCACATGTCTCAGGTGGGAGAGTTTAAGAGGTCTCTGGGAACTGGATCACAGGGGTCTGGTGACTACTCTGATATGGCTTGCTCCAGTGCTGCGTGGAGTCAGGAGGAGCCACCCAGCAAATAGATCAGTCTGGGAAGGTTGATGCCTCCTTCCCCACCTTGCACCTCTGTCACACCCAGTCACTGATAGCCCTGCAGTTGGCTGACCCAGTTGCCTGTAGTGAACAGATACTCCAGGGGTTTGTACTTGCCTGAATCGCAAGGAAATCTGCCAGGCCTCTGTGCTCTGCCTCTATCTAGCAGGAGGAGGTGAGGCCTGACAGCCTCGGGCACTTGGTGAAGGTTGGGGGGTGTTGACTCAGGTCCAGCCCCACCCCGATTGATGTTACTGACAGAACAGAACAACTTTGTGGGATTTTGTTTCTATTCCTGCTAAATTCCCCTACAGAAGAGTAGTTGTTTTGAGTTCCAACGCCCTGTCTTTGCTCCTGCAGGTTTGTATTTGGTTACCTGTCAGTTCTATCCTGCTGCCTTCCTTTGTCTATAGGCTGATGATCCCTGAGGTCCAGGTGCGTCTTAGGCTCAGTAAAGCAGTCCTCTGGGTCAGCCCCGCCCTGGGAGCTTCCTGGGTCTGTGAATTGGTACTGCCTTGGGCAAATCCTTTACTCACGGGGTTGTTGCCAGCCTCCTCTGGTTGCCCAGACAGGGTGTGTGGCTTCAGAATATCCGGGAGTAAGCCATATTCTGCTAAAAGATGGCTGCTGCTCCAAGCCTCAGGGAACTGCTGCTCGGTGTGGTTCCTTCTCAGCCGACCATCCTCTCCTCGCTCCCATGCCCCAGAGTCAGCACTAACCAGCTGCAGTTTAGGCACTGTCCACACCCCTTGAAAAATCACCCAAGAATCTGGACTGTTGGGGACAGACTTCCAGACAACATTATTTTTTAACAATTATTTTATAAAGGAATGGAACAGATAATCCATAAATGATGAAACATAAACAACTAACCTATATACAAAAAAAGGTTTAGTCTTAGAAGTAATTAAGCAAAGTAGGTTAGTAAAGTTTTACAGAATAATAAACCCACATTTTCTAACCTAGCTCTTCGTAAAAGACATGAGAAGAAAAGCTATGATTTTTTTCCTAAGTGAAACACAGAAACTTACTTGAATACTTATATAATTTATTTTATTTTTTGTGTTTATATACACACAGACAAAAACTAAAATAAATGTATATATATTTATATACATATATACACATATATAGATATACACACACACACACACATATATACAAAAACTAAAATAAATGAATTAAGTATTCAAGTAAAAGAACTAAAAAAGAACCCCAAAAAAAGCAAAAGAAAAAGAAAGTAAGAAAGCCACGATAGTAGCCAAAATTAATGAATTTGAAGCAGAGTAAGAGAAGAAATTAACCTAAGAATTTGTTGCTTTAAACAAAACACATTACAAATCTCTGGAACTCTAGTTAAGAAATAAATAGGGTAAACGAAACTACTTAATACTGAGAATGAGTCAGGAAATGAAACCACTCACACATAGGCATTTAAAATGTTCTAAGAAGATAATGTTCCCCACTATAATGACAGATTTTAAAATCTGGATGAAACGGATAATTTTCTAGGAAAATATAAATTAACAAAACTGATGAAAAGCATAGTAAATCTGAACTAAACAATAATCAAGGAAGGAAAAAGCAGAGGTGAAGGAGCTTGGCTCAATTTTTTTTTTAACTATTTATTTCAAAATGCTCCAGAGCATTGAAAAAAATGAGAATCTTTCTAGCTTGTTTTATAAAGCTAGCATAAGCCTGATACCAAAACATGATAAACTCATAATAAATAAAATTTTTCAAAAAAATTGAATTGTATATTTTCTAAATGAAAATTAGTCATTAAAAATTATAGGAACAGCCTCATTTAAAGAAATTAAATTCATGAGCAGTGTGGCGCCTGTGGCTCAGTGAGTAGGGCACCGGCCCCATATACCAAGGGTGGTGGGTTTGAACCTGGCCCTGGCCCCAGACAAACTGCAACAAAAAAATAGCAGGTGTTGTGGCCATACCCTATAGTCCTAGCTACTCAGGAGGCTGAGAAAATCACCGAAGCCCAAGAGCTAGAGGTTGCTGTGAGCTGTGATGCCACAGCACTCTACCAAGGGCTATAAAGTGAGACTGTATCTAATAAATAAATAAATAAATAAATATGAAATTGAACTAATTATTCTTGGCCTTTTGGCTAAGATCAAGTGTAATAGATTGAACCAATCAGAGTAAGGTGATGTGTCATTTTTGCCCATCTGATTATGAAAAAAATAAGTAGATTAAAACATAGTCGTTACCTAGTGTGTGTGCATCAGTGTGCAGAAGTGAGAACTTTAATATCTTGTTGGTAAAAGTTTAAACCTTCTGGAGAGCACTTTCATGACGTACATTGTGAAGTTCTTTCTTTGTTCAGCTATGTGGCTCAGACTAAGTAACTAATTCTAATATGTAAGAATACTTTGCAACATAAAATATAACAATTTGAAAATGAGCATATTTTAATTTACATGTTTTAGTTTCCTAATTAAAAAAAGAAAATGAAAAAGCAATATAAAATTACATATGGTTTATCCTCTATTATGATACAAAACCAGAAAAAGTACAGAAAAAATATGGCAAACATTAGTGGCAATTATATATGGTGATAGGGTTATGAATACCATTCTCCTTCCCCCAGTTTGTTTATAATTTCCAAAAATAATATATAAAATTTTTTTAAAATACTGATTAAATGATGATAGACATTTGATAACTCAAATAGTGCCATGTATATAAAGATTTATTGTTCTCTTTTAAATTGTCAGGGATCACTCAAAATTATATGCAAGAAAAAGAGTGATAAAACACTCTTCAAACAGTATTTAATGAACCTATTAGCAATATAATCTTGCTAATGATGAACCTAATTAAAGAAAAATGTGTGGTTGTATTTTTAAGAAAATGACCCACAATAAAATATTTACTATTATTTTGAGATGGTGGGTGAGGAGTTGGAATCTAGCCCACTGTTGTGGATAACCTCCCACTGTTACTGGTAAGCCCTTGCCCGCCCCAAAGAGACAAAGATGTGGAAATAAGGGAAAGGAGAAGTCTCACTGGTGCCCTGGGGCCTTACAAAAACAGGACAAGTGACTCAGTTGTTTTAAAAATATTTTTTGCTTAGCTAGTTGACCTGAAAGGTCGACACTCGACTGGCAGAGATCTCACACACCACCAAGGCTTGTATGAAAGGTCTTTATTGGCGAGGGAGGGATGCTGCAGAGCAGCACCAAGGAGGAGAGAAAAGAAGAGGGGGAGGAGGAAGAGGGAGAGAAAAGAGAGAGAGAGAGAAGAGACCAAAAGAAGAGCGGTATCTTTATATAGGTTCAGTTAGGGGAAGTCTTAGAATGGTGACGGGATGGTAGAATAGCCAATAAGGTGTTACTGCTCTGGTGGGAAGAGCCAGTAGGGGCAGGCCATAAGTTTGAAATTTTCAGCGGGTAGCTGTAACTTTAAGAGTGAGACAGCTAGTCTTGGTCTGTTGAAAGCAGAAAGGAGCTTTCTGGGGAAGGGGCTTTTCTAGGGAAATTATCTAAAAACAGGGGTTGGCCTTGGGAGAGGGGATGTCAAGTTCTTTTCTGTAGCTTCTTCTTGCTGAGAGGGGCACGTAGTTTCAATTGGCCAACTAGAAGACAATTATCATCTTTTTCACAGGAAGGATATAAGTTTTTGCTTTCAGACTGCCCTTTTAGTGATGGCTGTTTAGAAGTGGTGTTCAGGAAAGTCTTGTGGCCTGGAGTAAAGTATAGTCCATTCACGAAGAACAATTTCTTTTTGTTGTAGGTTGGGAGCTGTATTGGGCGTGTAGGTTTGGAGCACCAACTGAGTAGTTACTTGTTGAGATAACTTTGAGAGTTGAGTTTGAATAAAACGAGTTATGCCACAGCCACCAGCCCAAGGATGACAACTATAGGGGTGAGGAAAAGTAGAAGTGCAACCCAGAGTGTGTTTTGAGTGAACCAAGAGGAAAAGTCTAATGACTCTGATTCACGTTGCTTTTTTTGGAGTTCGAGGCCTTTTTGGAGTGATTGGACTTTGTTAGTGATGATTCCAGACTCACTAACAAAGAAAAAACATTCCTCTTGGAGTGCCAAACAAAGTTCCCTAGCCTGGTGAGTTGGAAAGTGTAGGAGGCAAGACTTTGTTTGTGGGTTGGAGCGTTGGCAGATCTCACAGGATGATGTAAATTGATTTAGAAATTCTGAATCTATCTGGGAGAAAGGAAAGAAAGGTTTGATAAATTATAGTAAAGTCTGAGATTTGGGGTGAAACAACTTGTGGAGATAGATTACGAGGTCACGAGTGGGAGGTTGATTTGTTTCCTTTACTGTAGCAGCAATAGGAGCCAAAATAAGTAGGAGGTGAGAGGAGGTGTCAGGATATGAGTGTTGGAGAGCAGCTGCACGTGCTGCACAGTCAGCTCGCTTGTTACCCTTTGATATAGGTGAGTGGTTAGATTGATGTGAATGGCAATGGACAATGCCTATAGTCTTAGGCAATTTAGAAGCTTTTAGTAGTTTAATAATAAAGTGAGAGTTAAGAATAGGGTTACTTTTGGTGTTACATAAGTCTCCCTCTTTTTATATAGTTGCATGTGATAATAATATGTGGAATGCATACTTAGAATCAGTATAGTGAGAGATTTATCTCATGCTAGGGTGAAGGCTCTGGTTAGTGCTATTAGTTCTGCTTGTTGGTTAGTGGTGTAAGAGGGAAGAGAGTGTGCCTCGATGATCTCATTGGAGGACACAATTGCATAGCCTGCTCTATGAGTTCCCTTATACATAAAAGAATTGCCATCTGAAAACCAGAGGAGATTAGTATTAGGAAGAGGTCCTTCTTGTATGTTGGAGAGGCAAGGAAGAAGAGTGTCTAGTGTTTGAAGGCAATCGTGAGTGAGTGATGAGTCAGAGGGAGTAGGCAAGAGGGATGCAGGATTTCGTGTGGGAAATGTGTTAAAAGATAATGATAGGGTTTTGAAGATTTTTGTAAGTCAAAAGATCAGATAGAGAATGAGGGGACAGGACAGTAGTAGGGGAACCAAAGTGAGTTTCTTCAATTCTTTTTTTTTTTTTTTGCAGGGTTTTTTTTTTTTTTTTTTTTTTGGCCAGGGCTGGGTTTGAACCCACCACCTCTGGCATATGAGGCTGGCTCCCTACCCCTTTGAGCCACAGGCACCACCCTTCTTCGATTCTTGTATTAGACTAACTGTGGCTGCCAAACTCTAATAGTGTGATCTGTTTTGAGAGATAAGCAATTGGAGCAAAGGTGGGGCCTAGCTGATGTCCAAGCATACCAAGAGCAAGCCCACAGTTTTCTGTGACATGTAGGAGGAAGTGGTGAGAAAGATCAAGAAGGTGGAGGGCTGGAGCTTCTAATAAAGCACACTGTAGAGATTCAAAGGAAGTGGAAATGGAGGTTAGGAGAGGCTCATGAGGGTCACCTCGAGTAGCATTATATAAAGGATCAGCTAGGAGACAAAAGATGGGAATTCATACTCCAAGGTATCCAGCTAATTTTAAAAAGGAGAGGAGTTCTCGTTTTGTGGTGGGTAGAGGAAACTCATGAAGAAGGCTTTTTATGTCTATGGTAATAGCTTTGAAGCCTGGGGACAAAAGGAAACTAAGGTAAGTGACTTCTTGTCGGAATAATTGAATCTTTGAGGGAGAGACCCAATATTCCCTATCTGCAAGGAAATTAAGGAGGGAACAGGTGTCTCGCTTAGAGTCATGTAAGATGGGACTATAGAGCAGGAGGTCATCAACATCCTGAACCAAAGTTGAAGGAGAGGGATCATAGGACTGGAGGTCTCGTGATAATATCTGGTCAAATAAGTGCAGGCTGTCACGAAATCCCTGGGGGACTAGAGTCCAAGTAAGTTGGGAAGAAGTCTGAGAAGTAGGGTTAGTCCACATGAAGGCAAATATGTTTGGCAATTAGGGTGTAAGGGAATGGAGAAGAAGGCATCTTTGAGATCTAGCATAGAGAAATAAGTGGTCCAAGCTGGGATAGTTGATAGGAGGGTGTATGGATTAGGGACTACTGGGTGTATAGGAATGACTGCAGAGATGATGAGTCTTAAGGATCTTGTACTAAGCGATAGGGGCCATTAGGTTTTTTTAATTGCTAGTATGGGAGTATTATATGGTGAGTAGGCAGGTCGCAAAAATTCTTTTTTTAGGAGATTCTGTATAATAGGTTGAAGTCCCAGGAGACTGGATTGGGTAAGTGGATATTGATGTTGAGAAGGAAAAACAGAGGAATTTTTTAGCTTAGTAAGAACTGGAGAGCAGGAGGCAATTGAGGGGGGTTTAATATCTCAAACCTTAGGATTTACTTGCTCTCGTGGAATGGGCCAGGGCAACGAGTCTTTGATGGCTTGGGAAAGGATGAGGCAGAGTGAGGCAGAAGGAAATGGGTCAGCATCTATCAATTTAAGATCAAAAGTGAGGGTGGTACCTAATTTGGAAAGTATGTCACATCCCAGAAGGGGAACTGGACAGGAAGGCAGCACCAAAAAGGAATGTATAAATGAGAAATTGCCAATCATGCAGTGTAAAAAAGAAGTTTGATGTGGATGGTGGGAAAAACCCTCTACTCCGACAATGGAGGTAGGCAACAGGGAGGTAGGACCACTGAATTCTTTAAGAACTGAAAATCTAGCTCCTGTGGTCTACTAGGAAGGTGATCATTCTACCTGCCACCATCAGGGTTACCTTTGTCTCCGCAGAGGTGATCTTCATTGGGTGAGAGAAGCCAGGGTCTCATTGGTCTTCAGAAGAAGCAAGCCCCACAAGTCTGCCATAGGTGCCACAGGTTGGATGGCCCCATGTCCTCTCTGGGCCAAGAGACAGTCAGCCTTCCAATGGCCCTTTCTTTTGCAGAGAGGGCATGGGCCTGGCGGAGGCCTAGGATTGGGGCAATGTCATACCCAGTGGTCTTCTCCACCACATTTGTAGCATGGTCCATGTGGTTGAGTCATGAAGCAGCCTTTGGCCCCTGATGACTTAGGCAGGTTAGGAATGATGGCCTCAGTGACACTGTTTGTAATGTTTTGAGCTAGCATTTGATAATCTTGGGTTTGAGATTTTTTATTTTCCCTTCAGAAAACATCATCTCGTCCTGTGTAAACTGTAAAGGCTGTGTCTACGATCATGGCCTGGGGTGTTAAGGGTCTATGCTCCAAGCGCTTTAACTTAAGTTTGATGTCAGGGTAACTTTGGTTAAAGAAATAAGTCATGAGAACGTTTTTTCCCATCTATTGTTTCAGGATCTAAGTTAGTATACTTAGCATAAGCCTCAGTAAGGTGTTGGAGGAAAGCTGAAGGATTCTCAGACTTATCTTGTATGACTTCCTGTAATTTATCATAATTGATAGCCTTTTGGGCAGAAGCTCTAAGTCCACAAAGAATGTAGGTAGTAAAAATGTCTCTACTTTTTCTCCCAGCCTTATCATTATAATTCCAATTTGGCTGGGAGTTAGGGACTGTGATGTCACCTATAGGATGCTCATTGTTTGACATATGAAATTGATCTGCTGCCTCTTTCACCCTCTCCTACACTCATTTGTGCTCATCAGAGGTTAGGGTATTGACTAAAATAACAAAAACATCATGCCAGGTAAGTTGATAGGACATAGTAATAAATTGAAACTCTTGAGTAAAATGAGAAGGATTAGAAGTAAAGGAACCTACTCTAACCTTAAGGTGTGTGAGTTCAGTCATGGGGAAAGGAACATAAACAGAGACTATGCCATTGACTCCAGCTACCTCGCAGAGAGGGGCCAGGAAGTGAGAGGGAGGTGAAGGTCCCTCTAATTCTGGAGACTGAAAGGAGTGGGAGTGAGTGAGGGGACCAGAGGGAAGTGAAGGGTGAGTAGTGGATGTAGTAGAATTAGTTTGCAATTTGTCTACAGTTGTACACCATAGCACTGTAGGACCATTATATGGAGGAGCTGGAGTAAGAAAGGGGTAAAGAGGTCTGGAAGTGTTTCTTGGAGCAGTCGGTGGTGGACTAAGAGACAACATGGAAGAACTCTGAGGGGAGGAGTTAGGAGACTCAGATTGGTTGACGGGAAATTAGGAGAGACAGGGTGGAGGCAACTGTGTGGTTGAGGGAAGAGCCAAATGTGGTGGAGCCAGAACAGGAATTACTCTGGTTTCAGACCCAGTGGCCTCTTACCTGAGCAGCAGAGGTTCATCTGCTGGGTCAAATAGGTTTGATTCAGGGAGATAGAGAGTAGAAGAGTCCTTTGTTACAAGAATTTTGGAATCACCCGAACATAAATTAGGCTTGGTTCTAAGCTATGAGACGCCCTGAACATAGGGACCTTGCTCCATTTGCCAAGGCACTCGCAATAGTTATAAAAGTGTGTCAAATTAAAGAAAAATCAAATGAACTATAGTTTGGTCAGATACTTTGATTGTCTAGTTTGTAAAGTGGCCAAACCTGAGTAGAGAGCTTAATTAATTTTTTTGGCTTTAAGTCTAATCCTAATTCTACCAGGTGGTATAATAAGCACCCCAAGGGGGAGTTAGGTGGGATAGAATGGCCTGCACCCATGGTGTCTCAGGAATAAAGCATGAGCAGAATCACACAAGGACCAGGACAAAGGGTGAACACCTCCACTGATTTGTTGCTAGCTGTGAAGATGAGAACCCAGTCTAGGACAGCCATCATTGTACCCCAGATCATTGTCAGACCCTTGGGGCCAAGGAGAGCTCGAGACCTGGCACCAGGAATTTTCATGTGAGACATGGAAGCCCTGGGCTAAGCCACGCAAGGTCAATGGGAATAAGGAACTCAATCCTCAAGAAATGGGTGAATTGTCAGGAATGTAAGCAACCCAGCCCATGATTAGAGAAAACTCACTCCCATAGAGATACTCACCAAGTCTGAATGAGGCCGGTGTTAAGTGCTGGTTAGAGCGCCTTGGCGGATGAACACAAGCCAATGGAGTGGTGAGCAATGGGAGTGTGAGAAGAGGATAGGGAGCCCCCAGGAGCTAAAACCCCACGGAAGGGGTGGAAACTACCCTTGGGAGAGTTCCCTAATTAGATCCCACTTCTGACACCAGATGAAAGGCACTCAACCAGCAGAGATCTCACAGACCAACAAGGCTTGTATGAAAGGTCTTTATTGGTGAGGGAGGGATGCTGCAAAGCAGCACCAAGGAGGAGAGAAAAGAAGAGAGAGAAAGAAATAGAGAGAGAGCTAGAGGGAGAGAGAGAGAGGGAGAAAAGAGACCAAAAGAAGAGCAGTATATTTATATAGGTTCAGTTAGGGGAAGTCTTAGAATGGTGACGGGATGGTAGAATAGCCAATAGTTATTGCTCTGGTGGGAAGAGCCATTAGGGGCAGGCCATAAGTTTGAAATTTTCAGTGAGTAGCTGTAACTTTAAGAGTGAGACTGCTAGTCTTGGTCTGTTGAAAGCAGGAAGGGGCTTTCTGGGGAAGGGGCTTTTCTGGGGCAATTACCTAACATGACCAGTAACCACAAGTGCCATGAATCTGCTTCTGTACATACCAGTGGTGAAATCCAGTTGTTTGCTTGCTGGTTTTGTGCCTGCATCATTAACCCTATAAAAACACTGTTTCCAGGGCGGCACCTGTGGCTCAAAGAGGTAGGGCGCTGGCCCCATATGCCGGAGGTGGTGGGTTCAAACCCAGCCCTGGACAAAAAAAAAAAACTCTGTTTCCAAACTGGTCGGGACTGCACTTCTGATTTCAGAAGGCAATCGGACAGCCAGTCTTAATAAAAACTCCCATTGGCATTTTATAATTAATTTGTCTGGTGATCCTTCTCACTTGTGCCATAACATTTGGCATTTGGAGATCCCAGCGTGATCCCTGGGTCTTACCCAGGCCACGGTCACAGGCTGCAGCTGAATGTACAAGCCAGCCTCCACCCATGGTACAGCCACTGAGAGGCGTTCCTCAGCCCCAGATGAGAGACTGCTCCTGCATCCCGGCCCCAACCATCCAAATTGATTGTCTAAATTTGGATACCCAAGTGGAGTCATCAGGTCTGGGTACTCGTCGGTGACTTTGTTTCTGGAAACACTTCAGAGGCTGAACGCAGCTATAAAATCTTGAGTATTAGCCTCTGAGCACCAAGTTGTAAAAAGCTGAGGCTCCGGGCTTCTGGTTTCAGGTGTCAGCCTCCTCTCAGAGGCTGTTCTGGTTTCTGTTCCTGACACAGTGCATAAGGTTTCTGTTCCTCAGTGCATGAGAGAGTAAGTTTGGATGTGATTCCATGGCCCCTGAGGCTACAGAGTCCCAGTGGGCTTTCACCCGTGGTTCTGGTTTATGTTCGTCTGTTTATGTTCCTTTCTGTCTGAATCTTCATTTGGGGCCCTTATCTCTTCTGTTGGTTTGCATATTTCCTGCTGGTGCCTCCTAGAGGACACTACCCACCCCCCTTTACTGTAATTTTAATCATTTTGATCCACTTCTCTGGATAACTGACCTCTTTTATCAGGGAACTCTCCAGGAATTTCATCCTGTGGAAAATAGCCTTTTGCCTTCTTTCTCTTATGTCTCCTATGTCTCCCATGGCCTTTGACATCGCTTTCCAGGTCAGAATCGGACTTTTAACTATTGTCTTTACTATTGGACTGTAGAGTGTTTCTCCAGAATCTTAGTCTGCTTGACAGTGTGCTGCGCTTACTGGCTTCCATCTTTCTTGCATGGCCCTTTTGTACTTCCTCATTTTTTATCTTGACACTGTGGTGTAAATAACCCACTTGCATTTGGGATCCTCTCTTTTCTGGCAATTAAAGAGTTAATATAAAGTTTTTTAAAACTGTTTTTCCATCTTTTTGCCTGCTAAAAACTGCACTTGCTATGTTATGCATAGCCTTGACATAAGGTAATGGCACTCAGCAGAAGACCCAAGGTTAATTACTCATTTGGAACTGAAAAAAAAAAAAAAAAGAGTTCTCTTTACTTTTTGAAACAGCAGCCGCTTTTCTCTGTCTGGCTCTTATTCTGCTGATCCTCAAGCAGCCTCCAGGAGGGGGGAAGGCTGTGGTCCCTCTGAGGGGAGGTGCCCCCTGGAAACATCCCAGGGCCCCTGGAGAACCCAGAGCCCTCAGGAGACCAGCTGATGATCACTCCTAAATTCACCTGTGAGTCTGCCTCTGGAGGTAAGCCACTTTAACATCTATTTTTGGCCAGTGTCTGCAGACGTTAGTGTAACTATTGATGCTATTTTTGTTGTGCTTATTTGTTCTAGATTGTTGTAAAGACATATAACTATTTGTTGAATTCATTTGTTGTAATTTGTGAAGAGCCTTTAGGAACCTCTGAGGGAAGGCCAAAGAGACAGGAACTCTGGACAGGGACCCCAGGTTGCCAGCCTATTGGCCTGTCAGAAGCTCTCAGAGACATGTGTCAGTAGAACAACCTGACCAGTGGGGAGCCTCAGTCCTACTGGCCTGGCAGGGGCTCCCAGAAATATGTGTCAACACCCACCACCAGAAACACCATTGGAATGAAAGCGGGAGTCCAATTAACCCCCAGGTGTGAGCTCACCCACAGGCCTGTTAAAAAATGTATGAGAGTGTGTGAATATAATATAACTAAAAAAAAAAAACCTAAGGGAGTGTTAATTTGCCTCCTATGACTAAGTAGCAATTCCAGTGAAAAATCAAGGCTACCCAGATTAAGAAATGAGTTGAAATGTATGCATGTGAGTGGTTGGAGACTGACTGAGATAAATAACGATAGATGGAATTTCACCCTCCCCATTACAAAATAGAACAATTCAGTGATAAAATAGGATTTTGTTGAACTGCGGGGCACACTGAGGGAGTGGAGAGTGCTAGAGCTATTGACAGAGAAAGCATGCCTTGGAAAGTGTTGCAGTTCGGGCAGTCCAGTAGGCTCTGGATAGTCCTGAAAATCTGGGAGAGAGAGAGTGTAAATCTCATGCCAGGCAGGGCTATACTCATATCCGCAGCAGGTCTCCAAGGTAAACAGCCTCTGGGGAGAGGAGGCCCAGGTCAGCAGTCTCCTGCATAAGTCCTTTATCTGGGGGTAAATAATTAGCCCTGAAAGATATTTTAACCAAAATTTAATACATGGAAACATACTTTTACAAACTGGGTATTCTAACAAAAGAATGAATGCAGCCCCTCACTTTGGACAAGGTTGTTAGGGAGTACACACCCTAATTCTGGGAAGGGAATTAGGGTGTGTACTCCCTACTCAGGGTGGAGCCATCCAAAATGTTTGAGACTACTTTATTCATAACCTTGCTAAGACTTAAAGGTATGGCCTGCAACATGTTTGTGCCTGGAGATAGGAGTCTAATGTCAGAGCTCACCTGGGCCTAAATAATAGGGGTTCCCTGTCCAGCCCTGACTGGGAAAATCCTATATCAATGCTGCATTTCATAAAATGAAATGTACTTTTTGTTATTTTTTCTATGTTTTTAAATAAACTTTGAAATTTGTGTGCCCAATTTCTAAAACCAAGTTAAATATTTGTTTCTTAAAATAACTTTGCAATAGTGAATTGTGCTGCAATAAACATTTGAGTGAAGGGTTTTTTTTTTTTTTTTATAAAATGACTTATTCCCCTTTGAATAGTGGTAGGAATGCTGGATCAAATGCTAAGTGTACTTTTAGTTCTTTCAGAACTCTCTGTGCCATTTTCCTCAGAGGTTATACTAATGTGCAGTCTCACCAACAACATAGACGCACTCCTTTCTCTCTGCATCTACACCAGCATCTACTGTTTTGGGACTTTTTAATAAAAGCCATTCTACCTCAAAACACTTAAAATATACCTTCCAAATAATCCTACAATCCAATTACAAGGTATCTATCTACCCAGAAGAAAAAAAATATTTTATCCTGAGAACACTTGCCCTAGATCGTTTATTGCAGCTCAATTCACAATTGCCAAGATGTGAAATCCACCCAGGTGCCCATCAACCCATGAATGGACAAATAAACTGTGGTATATGTATACCACGGAGTACTATTCAGTCATAGAAATAGATGGAGACTTTACATATTTTGTATTAACCTGGATAGAGTTGAAGAACTTTCTCTTTAGCAGAGTATCACAAGAATGGAAAAGTAAGTATCCAATATATTCAATACTAATATGAAGCCAGTAGATGAACTAATACACAGCCACACAAGAGGAAAAACTCAATTTGATTCAAACTGGAGGAAGAGGAAAGAGGGTAGGGGAAGTGGGGTTGGTGTGCTGTCATCTAATGGGCACAAAGTAAGTTGTGAGGGAGTGGCACAACCACAATAAGGACCTCACCTAACATATGCAAGCATTGTAACCTAATGAATTGTACCCCCATATTAATCTGAAATTTCAAACACAAATAAATAATAAAAGTCATTATAATGGAGTAAGGTGATAGAACTTTGAGAAACCTGAAAAGTGATTTTTAACTTCAAAGTGTAACTATCATGTTATTTTCAGAAAATGATCTAATTTTTTTGTAAAATACATATCTTCTTATTAAAATATGAGGTTATGATTCTAATTTAGCACTGAAATCTCATAGTAGTGTCTCATTTTAACAATAGCTAGACTTATAAGAATTTGGCTGCATTTTTCCTTACATTAATATTCCACTTTTAATTTGTCCATACTGAATTCAAAAATATTATAAGGTTCATCTTTGAAACAGACAATTAACACCTCACATTAATTTTTCCTAATTAAAAATCTTCTCACTGATATACTAGTACTGTCAATTTAAAAAATTTTTATTCTTTAACTCCATAACTTATTTAAAGTACGTAGTTTTAGACAAATATAAATTTAACAAAGCCACCCTTCTTACATTCCAAAAAATTCACACTACATTAAGGTCTTGATCTTCTGGAGAATTAATTTCTTAGTGTGTATAAAGTCTACATAGACATTTTTAAATTCTGTAAAATATTTGGAATATTCTTCATGCTCCTGCCTCCAACATTTTGTCTACAGGTACCTATAATTCTACCTTTAACATCAACACATTTAACGGTTTTCCATATCGCAAAGATTATTTTAAAGATGTACTATTTTGGAAGAGAATAAAGCACTCTTCAAATGATCATTTGATTGATTGTTTTTATCCCTTTTCTGGCCTCCAATCTTATACAAATAGAGACTTTTGCAGACATTAGAAGATCAGGCATTTATTCTTCACTTTCTATCAGTTTATAAACAAAACCTTTAATGTTATAAAATCTGATGGCTGCTTCTGTCCACCACCAAGGAGCTGAACATCCTCATACGGAAGCTGTCCCATGAATGACCTCTACATCCATCCCACAGACAGAGTGCTAAGAAAGAACAAGGAGCACATGGGTGGCTTGTTCCTTTTTTTGTTTTTTTAAGATTTTACGGGAAGAGGAGTTTGGGGTATTTACAACTTGGGGGAAAATGTTGATTTCATTTAAAAGAATAAAATAATTGAGAAGGTCTAGAACTTTATTTAATAAACGAAACTATAAAATTTCTACTAATTTTGTGTCCCACTGATTTGTGGTTTATAGTTATGTCATACAAAAAAATAGTTTATTCCAGATAACTGTATGCTTAGGTATTTGTGGGTCCCGTGGGATCAGATTGGTAGAAGAGAGAAACTATGCCATGTTAGCATGTTCATACTATAACACCTCTTCATATTATATTTTAAGGGCTATTTACTACCACATTGACTGGGGTCTGATACTCAGGAATCATCTACATCTGCATTAAATAATTTCCCTCTTTTATTACCAAAGTTGTCAGGTGATCTTTATGAAGCTACCCAAACTTAACACTGACTAAAGTAGTTTTGAATGTATCTTCCACAAAATAGTCTTTGCTTTTTTTGTCAAAATAATCAAGAAAAGTGTTTTGTAATATTCACTTTGGAGAGCCATTTTAAAACATGGATAAAAGTGAACACTTTTCTGAAGGATGATTTGGGGGCATTTGATTAGATACCTAGTATGTATGGTTATTACCAGAAAATAAATAATAGCTTATAGATGTAAATAGCTATTATAATTAATAAGAAAAAGATTGACATGCTGATAGAAATAGGTAAGAAATAGGAAACAAGTTTATACAGAGCTAAAAATAGCCAAAATTTATGGGGAAAACCCTAATTAATTCAAAATAAAATGTGGAGGCAGCAATCTTATCTGGAACATAGTATAGATAGTCAATAAATATTTATTGAGGGAGTGAACAAAGTAATATTTTTCACTCATTTCAACTTGCAAAAGGTTTTAAAAGTAATATGACTCTCCAGAATGAGTAGTATACCCAAGCAAATAACTGCCAACTCAGACTCCGGGCACTCAGCACCTAGAGTCTGTATTATTTTTTAGCTTATAGTTTGGGGATGAAATAAAGAAGGGCGATACATCTTAAAACAGAATATCGCCACACTTAAACAACTCGCACTTTTACAAAGTAATTGATAATAGTGTTAATGGCAAACCAGTCTCAAGCTGATGAAACAAAAATTATTTTAAACTATATCATTTAAACTGGATTTATGATAAAAGAAATTTCATATTAATATTTATAATTATCACTATCTCCGGTGAGAAAGTCTTTCCTGGTGCACGCACATTCCGGGGTGGAGAGGGGCAGAGAAGCAGGTGCCCTGCGCAGGCGCTGCCCAGCAGCTGGGGCCACTACCCTCCCACTCACCTCAATTCCAAGGAACAGTACCAACTTGGGGGGGAGGGGAGGAGGGGGGAAGGGCCCATCTACCCTTGTCATATTATTGACACTTTTTAATGTTTGGGGTTCTCACAAAAAAATTAATTATTTTCTTCCTCTACAGTTTATCTCTGATGCCCAGAAACCATTGACTTCCTGGAATTTATATTAAGAATTCCACATTCTTGACATGTTTTTCAGATACTGAGGCCTCTCTCTGCCAATAAATTCTAATAAATGTTCACTTATTTTCTTTCAATAACATCCTAAAGAATATGATTCAGACTCAAATTAGTCACTGATCATGTTAATGGCTCCTAGGAGTTTATTTCCGATACCCCTTATTATATTAAATCAAACTCTATAGTGTGCTGGAGCATTGCTTGGCTGGGTTTTCATAAAAGCACTGGTATTTAATATGATTTATGCCTGGCTTTCTGTTAATATCTTTGCTTATTGTGTGCTTTATTTTTAAAACAGACATTCTTAGCAATTGGCACTCTTTTAAAATCTATCATACTTTTAAAACATTTTACAGGAAGCATTGTAGAGTAACATGTGTCTCTTGTTTTATATTATAGTCCATAACAGTGATCAGGAACAATTTATTTAATTTACAATCAAAACATTAATATTTTACTTGTAGTTTGGAAAAAGTACATGAACATATACATATTTTGCTTCTTTAAAAGATAAGTTATATGACAAGGTTATTAGGAAATTAAAAATACTGTATTTTTTTAAGCTTTGCAGCAAAGGGGCAGCTCTGGGAAAACCCTTTGAAGCGCCAGCTGAAGACATAGCTAGTGTGGCGAGTTTCATCGAAACAAAGCTTGTTACCTGCTATCTACGGATGAGAAAACCTGACCTTGCCTTGAATCATGCACACAGGTAACTGAAATACTATTAGAATCAGCACAGCTGATGCTACCTGAGCTTGCCCGATCCCCTTCCATCTCATTTCAATTTAAAGATGAAATAAAAAATATTTATTTACTGCTTGATTTATGTCCAGTGAGGTAATTATAAAGACCACAAAGAGAATCTGAAAACCTAATGGAAGAAACAGACACATAAGGAAACTCTGATAAAGCCTCGCAAAGTGCAAAGGCAGTTGACTGCAGCAGCACGCTGCTGCAGGAAGGAAGGAGGGGGAGAATAGGGCAAGGAGGAAGGCGGCATCAAAGGGTGAGAAGGATCCCCAAATTCCAGAAGAGATGGGGTAAGTACAGGGCATTTCTGACTGTGAAGCATGACACACGACTTGAAAGTGGTGGATTATTTAGTGACAGTACGGCTGATTCAAAGGATGTCAGTACCCTTGCACGACAGCTTTGATAACACTTCACACCTATGTCCATAAAATTTTTCTTTTTATGTTTCTGTTCTTCCTTAGACCTCCGCATCATTATTTTACCATATGACTTCCTAGAATCCCCAGGGTTTCCCAGGCCTATCTTTTCTTCTATAAAAATGCACCTCTCCTGTGTTTTATTTTCTAAAAGTCTTGTTCTCAAGGGTAACAATCAGTTTTAATCTACAGCACAGATAAGCGATTACGTTATGCCATTCAAAGAACTCTTTGAAATTGTAATGTCTTTGTCCCTTCCTGCCTGCCTTAGAGCAGTTTACCTAGAACTTTTGGGTTGTTCGTTTTCTTATCTCACATCCTGTATTTCTATTGGATATAAATGGCAAACCTCATATCAATATGAAAATATGATTCCTGATTTGTTAATAACCCTGGGAAACATAATTATCAGTTGTAATAAGACCCATGTAAGTGAGAGATTTGTCAACACGTAAAAGTCACTTACAAACCCACATCCACTAGGAAGCTAAAGTTCTTTCTACTGGAGATTTTTCACAGCCCAGTAGTGGGCTTGAGCTTGACCCACAAGCAAGTAAATAATTTTGAAATTTACAAAATGGCCTACTTGAAGAAACTCTCCTGCTTAAGTAAACTACAGAAACTAAAAACAGATTCCCTTTATAATGAAAAGAAAATTCTACACTCGATATTATCTGGGAACATTTTATGCAACCATAGGTTCCAAATCCAGTATCAAGAGATATGGTTATCAAAGAATTTTATTCCATTTCCATTTGAAAAAAAAAATATATATATATATAGGGAAGGTAACATGTATTTTAGTATGTCAAAATATTGCAATTTCTGGGTTACTTGGGTGACTTGTGGGCATAGAAGAAAAAATATTTGAAATTGGGACTAGCTCAGAAATTTTATGAGCATATTTAAACAACTAATTGAGATGCACTGAAAGTAATTATATGCTACCTTCTCCATGGCCTTCATTACATATAAAGAAAATATTTTCTTGATATTAGTATGTGTTTGATGGGCATTTCAATTGTATTTAATAAGAAGAAAATTCCAAATATCAAGGACAAGTCAAAATTCAATTCAATGTTATTAAAAATAAGTTATAGGAATGAAGCATCAAAACTCTACTTATGGCTCAGCGCCCATAGCACAGCGGTTACGGCGCCAGCCACATACACCGAGGGTGGCAGGTTTGAACCCACCCAGGGCCACCTAAACAACCACAACTGCAACAACAAAAAATAGCCAGGCATTGTGGTGGGCGCCTGTAATCCCAGCTTCTTGGGAGGCTGAGGCAAGAGAATCGCTTAAGCCCAAGAGTTTGAGGTTGCTGTCAGCTTGACGCCACGGCATTCTACCCAGGGCAACTTAGTCAGACTCCGTCTTAAACAAACAAAAAACAACTCCACTGTAATCCTAGTATAAGAATATTAAGGTGCTATAATTTTTGAGAATATAAGAGTAAGTTTCAATAGGATCACTTTCTAGAATTGGGAAACTTTTGTCCTAAAACTAGTGGTGCTCTTTCAAGATCTGTAAAGTTACTGAGGGGAACAGACGCAATGATGAGTAGTAAACGATCTTCCCTATTAGTTTAGAATTAATTTTGTGCATTCTTTCCTACTATAATTTTTTCTTCTGTTTCCAAGTTGAACATTAAATAGGATATGCAAATCAATAAAGGTTAAACAGTCAATTTATACCATTGAAAATACAGCAAGCGAAGTAAGTAATTTTGCTGTTCTCCTCATAAGGCAGAACTGCAACAGTCAGTGGGTATGTTTGTAATATTAAGACATTTTTTAATGTGTTGAAAAAAGACTTTGAAATATGAATCAATAAATAGATTTTCAAAAATGAATTGATTAATTAATCAGGATACTTGATCTATAAATAACTCACAGCCATTTGTTACACACTGAATGCAGGATTCTGCTTTTGTACTATTATCATAAGGTGATGGTTGATACTAATCATGAATCAAAATTACAATACTCCTTTTTTGCATTTATTTGCATTTGCTGAAGCACCTTTAATTTTATGTAAATGTGAGGTCTACTCCATATTTTTAGGAGACTTGTTAACACAAAATTAACTTAAAAATCATCATGTAGTTTTGCTTGATAAAAATAAATATATATTGTTTTGTCATACAGAAGATGATAGAAACTACAACTTACGGTTTACGATCAATAGTTATATTTTGAAATTATTATTTTTTTATTTTTATTAAATCATAGCTGTGTACATTAGTATGATCATGGGGCACCATACACTTGGTTCATAGACCGTTTGACACATTTTCGTCACACTAGTTAACATAGCTTTCCTGGCATTTTCTTAGTTATTTTGCTAAGACCTTTACATTCCACATTTACTAAGATTCACATATACCCTTGTAAGATGCACCGAAGGTGTAATCCCATTAATCCCCCTCCCTCCACCTACCTACCCCCACCCTCCCCTCCCTTTCCCCCTTCTCCCTATTCTTAGGTTGTAACTCGGTTATAGCTTTCATGTGAAGGTCCTACAATAGTTTCATAACAAGGGTGAGTACATTGGGTACTTTTTCTTCCATTCTTGAGATACTTTACTAAGAAGAATATGTTCCAGCTCCATCCATGTAAACATGAAAGAGGTAAAGTCTCCATCTTTCTTTACGGCTGCATAATATTCCATGGTGTACATATACCACAATTTATTAATCCATTTGTGGATCAATGGGCACTTGGGCTTCTTCCATGACTTAGCAATTATGAATAGGGCTGCAATAAATATTCTGATACAAATATTTTGTTATGATGTGATTTTTGGTCTTCTGGGTATATGCCCAGTAGAGGGATTACAGGATTGAATGGCAGATCTATTTTTAGATCTCTAAGTGTTCTCCATATCTCTTTCCAAAAGGAATGTATTAATTTGCATTCCCACCAGCAGTGCAAAAGTGTTCCCTTTTCTCCACATCCGCACCAACATCTCTGGTCTTGGGATTTTGTGATGTAGGCTAGTCTCACTGGAGTTAGATGATATCTCAAAGTAGTTTTGATTTGCATTTCTCTGATGATTAAAGATGATGAGCATTTTTTCATATGTCTGAAGGCCGTGTGCCTGTCTTCTTCAGAGAAGTTTCTGTTCAAGTCCCTTGCCCAGCCTGCGATGGAATCCCTTGTTCTTTTCTTGCTAATGTGTTTGAGTTCTCTGTGGATTCTGGTTATTAAACCTTTGTCAGAGACATAACCTGCAAATATCTTTTCCCATTCTGAGGGTTGTTTGCTTGCTTTACTCACTATGTTCTTGGCTGTGCAGAAGCTTTTTAGTTTGATCAAGTCCCAGTAGTGTATTTTTGAAGCAGCTTCAATTGCCCGGGGGGTCCTTCTCATAAAAAACTCGTCCAAACCAATTTCTTCAAGGGTTTTCCCTGCACTCTCTTCTAGTATTTTTATAGTTTCATGTCTTAGGTTTAAATCTTTAATCCAGTGAGAGTCTATCTTGGTTAATGGTGAAAGGTGTGGGTCCAGTTTCAGTCTTCTACAGGTTGCCAGCCAGTTCACCCAGCACCATTTGTTAAATAGGGAATCTTTTCCCCATTGAATGTTTTTAATTGGCTTGTCAAAGATTAAATAATGGTAATTAGCTGGATTCATCTCTTGGTTCTCTATTCTGTTCCAGACATCTACTTCTCTGTTTTTGTGCCAGTACCATGCTATTTTTATCACTATCGATTTGTAGTATAGTCTGAGGTCTGGTAGCGTGATTCCTCCTGCTTTGTTTTTATTTTTGAGTAATGTCTTGGCTATTCGAGGTTTTTTTCTGATTCCATATAAAACGAAGTATTGTTTTTTCAAGTATGACAGTGGAGCTTTAATGAGGATTGCATTGAAATTATATATTGCATTGGGTAGTATGGACATTTTAACAATGTTGATTCTTCCCAGCCATGAGCATGGTATATTTTTCCATTTGTTAACATTCTCAGCAATCTCCCTTCTTAGAGTTTCATAGTTCTCTTTATATAGATGTTTCACGTCCTTTGTAAGATAAACTCCCAAGTATTTCACCTTCTTTGGCACTACTGTGAATGGGATAGAGTCCTTAATTGTTTTTTCAACTTGACTATTGTTGGTATATATAAAGGCTACCGATTTCTGAATGTTGATTTTATAACCTGAGACGCTGCTGTATTCCTTGATCACTTCTAAGAGTTTTGTAGTAGAGTCCCTAGTGTTTTCCAGATATACAATCATATCATCTGTGAAGAGCGAAAGTTTGATCTCTTCTGACCCTGTGTGGATACCCTTGATTGCCTTTTCTTCCCTAATTGTGGTGGCTAAAACTTCCATTACAATGTTAAAAAGCAATGGAGACAATGAGCAGCCTTGTCTGGTTCATGATCTGAATGGAAATGATTCCAATTTAACTCCATTCAATATTATATTGGCTGTGTGTTTGCTGTAGATGACTTCCATCAGTTTAAGAAATGTCCCTTCTATTCCAATTTTCTTAAGTGTTCTGATCATGACGGGATGTTGGATGTTATCAAAAGTTTTTTCTGCATCGATTGACAGAATCATATGGTCTTTGTTTTTTAATTTGTTTATGTGCTGAATTACATTTATAGATTTACGTATATTGAACCAGCCTTGAGACCCTGGGATAAAAACAACTTGGTCATGATGTATGATTTGTTTGATATGTTGCTGGATTCTGTTTGTTAGGATCTTGTTGAATAGTTTTGCATCTATATTCATTAGTGATATTGGTCTATAATTTTCTTTTCTTGTTGGGTCTTTTCCTGGTCTGGGGATCAGGGTGATGTTTGCTTCATAGAATGTGTTGGGTAGTCTTCCTTCTTTTTCTACCTTTTGGAACAGGTTGAGTAATATAGGTACTAATTCCTCTTTAAAGGTTTGGTAGAATTCTGACATAAAACCATCTGGTCCCAGGCTTTTCTTTTTGGGGAGATTTTATATGGTTGAGATTATTTCTGAACTTGATATGGGCCTGTTCAACATTTCCACTTGATTTTGGTTGAGTCTTGGAAGGTGACGTGCTTCCAAGTAACGGTCAATTTCCCTCAGAGTTTCATATTTCTGAGAGTAAAGTTTCTTGTAATAGTCATTAAGGATTTTTTGGATTTCCGAGGAGTCTGCTGTTATTTCATCTTTATTATTTCTGATTCATGAGATTAGAGATTTTATTCTTTTTTTCCTGATTAGGTTAGCCAAAGGTTTATCTATTTTGTTGACCTTTTCAAAAAACCAGCTTTTTTATTTATTGATCTGTTGTATTATTCTTTCGTTTTCAATTTCATTTAGTTCTGCTCTGATTTTGGTTATTTCTTTTCTTCTACTGGATGTGGGGTTGGAGTGTTCTTCCATTTCCAGTCACTTGAGATGTCCTATTAAGTTGATTACTTCCTCTCTTTCTGTTCTCCTGAGGAAGGCTTGCAGTGCTACAAATTTCCCTCTTAGAACCACGTTTGCGGTGTCCCAGAGGTTCTGATAATTCGTGTCTTCATTGTCGTTTTGTTCAAAAAATTTGGCAATTTCCTTCTTGATCTCATCTCTGACCCAGCTATCTTTCAGCATAAGGTTACTTAACTTCCATGTTTTTGTATGAATATGCAGATTCCTGTTGTTACTCAGCTCAAGTTTTACTCCATGATGGTCCGAGAAGATGCCTGGAATAATTTCTATTCCTTTAAATTTACTGAGGTTAGACTTGTGACCTAAGACGTGATTGACTTTGGAGTATGTTCCGTGGGCTGATGAGAAGTATGTGTATTCAGTTTTGTTGGGATGAAATGTTCTGTAGATGTCTGCTAAATCTAAATGCTGGATGGTTAGATTTAAATCTAGAATTTCTTTGCTCAGCTTTTTGTTGGAGGATCGATCCATCACTGCCAAAGGAGTGTTAAAATCTCCAACTATTATGGAGTTGGAGGAAATCAAGTTGCTCGTGTCTGTTAGAACTTCTCTTATAAATTGAGGTGCATTCTGGTTGGGTGCATAGATATTAATAATTGAAATCTCATCATATTGAGTCTTACCCTTGACAAATATGAAGTGACCATTTTTGTCCTTCCTTACTTTTGTTGGTTTAAAGCCTATTGTATCCACAAATAAAATTGCAATACCTGCTTTTTTCTGGTTACCATTTGCCTGAAATATGGATGACCATCCTTTCACCCTGAGTCTGTATTTGTCTTAAGATGTGACTCTTGTATGCAACAAATATCTGGCCTGAGTTTTTGTATCCAGTCAGCTAACCTATGTCTCTTTAGAGGGCAGTTTAAGCCATTCACATTAATGGAGAGTATTGATAAGTTTGGTGAAATTTGGGGTATTGCGTTTTTCAAAAGTCCAGTGGGCATTTTTAATTCTTTTGCCATTGTGGAAGTTGGAGTTTGATCAGAAGTTTCTGAGTGAGTTTACTTTTGTGGTATAGGATTGGGTTGGTCCTTATGGAGGATAGGTCTGAGAATATCCTGAAGAGCTGGTTTGGTTATGGCAAATTTCTTCAGCATATGAATGTCATTAAAGTATTTAATTTCTCCATCGTAAATGAAACTCAGTTTAGCTGGCTACAAGATCCGGGGTTGAAAGTTATTTTGCTTGAGGAGATTAAACGTTGATGACCAACCTCTTCTGGCTTGAAAAGTTTCAGCAGAGATTTGCAGTCATTCTAATGTTCTTCCCTTTGAAGGTAATAGTTTTCTTTCACCTGGCTGTTTTGAGAATTTTCTCCTCCTTATTAAATTTAGTGAAGTTAATTATGATATGCCCGGGGGATGTCTTATTGGGGTTGAGTTGTGCTGGGATTCTGAAGCTATCTGCTATCTGAATTTCAGGTTCTCTAGGCATGTCTGGAAAATTCTCTTTCATAATTTCATGCAGAAGGGCCTCTGTGCCCAGTGAAGCCACTGCATCTGTTTCAGGAACTCCTGTTAGTCGGATATTTGCCTTCTTTCAGTTATCCCAGAGCTCTCTGAGAGAATGATCCATTTTTGCTCCCCATTTCTCTTCCTCTTTGAGATTTTGGGAGTGTTCAAAGGCTTTATCTTCAATGTCGGAAATCCTTTCTTCTGCTTGATCCATTCTGTTGCTAAGGGATTCTACTGTATTTTTCATATCTTTGAGGGCTGCAAATTCCTGCTTCAGTGTGTCTAATTCTTTGGTAGTTTGGTCTTTAAATTCGTTAAATTCTTGAGACAACTTTTGAATTTCTCTACGAATCCCTAGTTCCATTTTGTTAATCTTGTTTGCCATCCAAATTCTGAATTCAATTTCTGACATCTCAGCAAGTTGTTTGTGAATGGGATCTTCAATTACATCTGCTGTATCTTTCCTTCCGGGGGTTGATCTATTCTGGTTATTCATGTTACCAGAGTTTTTCCACTGATTCCACCCCATGATTGTTTTACTCCCTTTGATTTCTCCCCTGGTGTTTTGTCGAGGACCCGTACAGTGCTGTGGCCTGAGAAACTGGGGCCCTGTTTGGTGTAGAGGGGCTAAGTGGTTCTGTCTTGTTTTCAGGTGGTTTCCATTTGACCCTAGTGAAACAGTTACTCTGGGTTGAAGTCTCAGCTGTGGAGAAATACCAGCAATTAAGTCACCCCACCCACCACAGGCAACAAATGGAAAAGGAAAATCAAACCTTCCTACAACCACACACCCCGGGCACCACCTGGATAGTTCCCAGGTGAGTGGCTGAGTTGAAAAGGTCCAAATCATTTGTCTCAGTCAGCAGCTGCCTCGGGTGGGAGAGTTCAAGAGGTCCCTGGGAACTGGATCACAGGGGTCTGGCGACTGCTCTAATATAGCTTGCTCCAGTGCTGCGTGGAGTCAGGAAGAGCCATCCAGTAAATAGATCAGTCTGGGGATATTGATGCCTCCTTCCCCACCTTGCAGCTCTGTCACACCCAGTCGCTGCTAGCCCCACAGGGCTGTGACCCAGTCAGTTGTCTGCAGTAAGCAGATACTCCACGGGTTTGCACCTGCCTAAGTCACAGGGTAGTCTGTGTATGCTCATCTAGGCCGCTACTCTCTGTCTTTATCCGGCATAGGGTGGTGTAGCCTGTCAACCTTGGGCACTTGGTGGAGGCTGGAGGTGTTCACTCAGTTCCAGCCCCACCCTTAGTTTATGTTACTGGGTGAACGGAACAACCCTGTGGGAGTTTCCTTCTGACCCTGCTAGATTCCTCTGCAGAGGAGAGGCTGATTTGAGTTCCCAGAACCTGTGCCTCAGGCCTTGTCTTTAGTACTGCGGGTTTGTATTCGCAGCACGATCAGTTGTCGGCTGTAGCCTCTTGGCTTCCTTTGTCTATAGGCTGGTGATCCCCTGAGGGCCAGGTGCATCTTAGGCTCGGTAAAGCAGTCCCCTGGATCAGCCCCACCCTGGGAGTTTCCTGGCTCTGCAGGTGTGTTTTCTAGTCCCCGTGTTCCACCCAGGTCAGTGCCGCCTCAGGCAAACCCTTTAATCACGGGGTTTCAGTCTCAGATCGTTTCCGTGGTGGTTGCCATCTGAGAAGATGCTCGGCCTCATCTGGTTGCCCAGGAAGACAGGAGGAGAGGCTATGGGATATCTGGGGGTGGGCCTTGTTATTGCTGAAGACAGCTGTTGCTCTGCAGCTTGGAGCACCACTGCTCCAGTGTAATTCCCTCTTAGGTGACCGTCGTCTTCTCGCTCCTTTGCTAAAGAGTCAGCACTGGCCAGCTGCAGTCCAGGTCCTGTCTATACCTCTCGAGAGTTCACCCAAGAATATGGACTCCTGGGAGTGCAGGTCTCCAGATCACGGAGTGAGAGTGGAGGGTAGTCCTAGGAGCTCAGAGTTGTAGGTTGTAACACCAAGCTCATTGAGACCAAATGAACAAATAAACTGATACAAAGGTTACCGGGCACACGGGCCCATAGATACAGAGACAGACGGAAACACATAGACATACAAGCAACAGCCACAACAACAGCAATACAAGAACAAATGCAATAAAAATAGTGATAATCGTAAAATAATTGAAAGAAAGGGTTAAAAAAGAGAGAGAAAAGTGGTGTTAGTAGAAATATTAAAAGAGAAGAAGGAAGAAATTAAAATTAGAAAACATAGAAATAAAAATATACCTATATAAAAAAATAAAAATATACCTATATAAAAAGTAATAGTAAAGGCGGAGCAAGATGGCAGCCGAATAACAGCTTCCTTGCATCTGGGCACCATGAATCTGGGGATATAGGACTCCAGGCATCTCTGGCTGGTGGGATCTGCCTATCATCACCCCTGAGAGGATACAGGGAGTCAGCGAGAGACTTCTGGACCCCAAGAGGAGGACTAAAACAGTGAAAAACCGGCAAGTGGTCGCGTGTATTCAATCCGTCTAAACCCTCCCGCAACTGTAAGTTCAGTAGCAGCGAGACTGCAAACCAGAAAGGCCTTACCTGTGAACTGTTTTGGTGTCTTTGGACTTGGCACTCAGCTGAACTGCCTTGGGGAGAGCCTGAGCGGGAGTGCGGTGAACTTTGGCCTTTGTCTAGGGCCCCAGTCTGAGCCGCTGAGCCAGACGGAGCTAATAGTGTTTGGCTCTGGGTCACAGGCAGACATTGTGAGCGATCTGCCCTGGCAAGCTCCGCCCTCAGAGTCGCAGAGCTGGAATTGGGTGGGAGCTGGTAACCCATCGACCAAGTAGCCTAAGGGCAGGGTCTGAGCCGCCTTGCAGCCCTAACCCTCGGGGGCAGAGGGAGACCAGTTTTGACACACAGGGTAAGTGGATAGCCACTTCAGCAGTGATTCCAGCAACAAGCACTTCCCTGAGAAAGCTTCTGCTCAGCAAGTGAACAAGTTCAAAGTGCCATTTAAGTGGGCTGAAGAGAGATTTAGGGTGTCTACCTGCTGGGGTTTGCGATACTAGAAGCCTCCAGTCATATCAGAACTGTGATTAACATCTCATACCCCAGAAGACCACGTGTTGCCCAGACAATATTCAATAACGTATACATACTGCTTTGTTTTTGGTTGTGGTTTTTTTTTTTTTTTTTTTTTGGTTTGGTTATTTTTTTTGTTTATTTTGATATTGTTGATTGTTGTTTTGTTTTTTAAGTTCAACCTTTTCCATACAGACCCTTTTTCTTTCTCAATTTTTCTAGTTTAATTATAATTTCCCATTGCTGCCTATTTCAATAATTAGAACTTCATTTTTGTTAGTGTTTCTACCACTATTATTTGGTTTTTCCAGCCAATTTTATCCCGTAAAGTTTTCTGTTTGCTTGTTTTGGTTTGATTTATAGCATTTTTGTCTATCCTCTCTACTTGGTGGAGGTGGGGTAATGTATCTGATCAGGTTAGCAAAGAGCTGCTGACCTCAAGGGAACCACCCAACTGGGCACCCTCAGAAGGTGTTTTTTTTTTTAAGGTTGTATCAAAGTACCCTACTGTACACCTATATTGCTCTGTCTCCCTCTTTCTGTGCCTCTCTTCTTTTTGTCAATATTCCTTTACCCACCCCCTCTCCTTTCTCTATTTTTCTTTTTTTTTTTTTCTTATCACTCGGTCCTCCTTTCTTTCATCCCTTTTTTGCTCTTCAACCTTCTCGCCCTTCTGGTCCTGTAACCCTTAGTCCACAGGCATGAGAACTTAAAGAGCAAGAGGAAGTGAAGGGAAAATTAGGGCAAGGAAACAGATAAAAGAAATCACCCATGAAGAATAATCAGCAGAAAACTCCAGGTAACATGAAGAACCACTCCAGAACAACCCCGCCAAGGGACCATGAGGTAGCTACTGCAGAGGATTCCACCTATACAGAAATGTTAGGAATGACAGAAAGGGAATTTAGAATACACATGTTGAAAACAATGAAAGAAATGATGGAAACAATGAAGGAAACTGCTAATAAAGTGGAAAATAACCAAAAGGAAATCCAAAAACAGAATCAAATCAGAGATGAATGATATGAAGAATATAAAAAGGATATAGCAGAGCTGAAGGAAATGAAACAGTCAATCAGGGAACTTAAAGATGCAATGGAAAGTATCAGCAACAGGTTAGACCATGCAGAAGAAAGAATTTCAGAGGTAGAAGACAAAGTTTTTGAGATAACTCAGATAGTAAAAGAGGCAGAAAAGAAGAGAGAGAGAAAGCAGAACGTTCACTGTCAGAATTATGGGACTTTATGAAGCATTCCAACATACGAGTTATAGGAATTCCAGAAGGGGAAGAAGAATGCCGCAGAGGAATGGAAGCCATACTAGAGAATAATATAAAAGAAAATTTCCCAAATATCACCAAAGATTCTGACACACTGCTTTCAGAGGGCTATCGGACCCCAGGTCGCCTCAACTCTAACCGAGCTTCTCCAAGACACATTGTGATGAACCTGTCCAAAGTCAAGACAAAAGAAAAGATTCTGCAAGCTGCCAGGAGTAAGTGCCAGTTGACCTACAGGGGCAAATCGATCAGAGTGACCGCAGACTTCTCTAATGAAACTTTCCAAGCAAGAAGACAATGGTCATCTACCTTTAATCTACTTAAACAGAACAATTTCCAGCCCAGAATCCTGTACCCTGCTAAGCTAAGCTTCAAACTTGACAGAGAAATCAAATCATTTACGGATATACAAACATTGAGGAAATTCGCCACAACAAGACCAGCTCTACAGAAAATACTTCAACCTGTTCTGCACACTGACCACCACAATGGATCAGCAGCAAAGTAAGGACTCAGAAATTAAAGGACAGAACCAAACTTCCACACTGATGCAAAAGATAAAACTAAGCAATGGACTCTCACAAAATAAGACGAATAGAATACTACCACACTTATCATTATCTCAATAAATGTTAATGGCTTGAATTCCCCACTGAAGAGACATAGATTGGTTGACTGGATTAAAAAACACAAGCCATCCATTTGCTGTCTGCAAGAAACACACCTGGCTTCAAAAGACAAATTAAAGCTCCGAGTCAAGGGTTGGAAGACAATTTTTCAGGCAAATGGAATTCAGAAGAAAAGAGGAGTTGCAATCTTATTTTCAGATACATGTGGATTTAAAGCAACTAAAGTCAAAAAAGACAAAGATGGTCACTTTATATTGGTCAAGGGAAAACTACCACAAGAAGACATTTCAATTTTAAATATCTATGCACCCAATTTAAAATGCTCCCAGATTCTCGAAACAGACCTTACTCAGTCTGAGCAATATGATATCTGATAATACCACAATAACAGGGGACCTTAACACTCCTCTTACAGAGCTGGACAGATCCTCTAAACAGAAATTAAACAAGGATATAAGAGATTTAAATGAGACCCTAGAACAACTGTGCTTGATAGACGCATATAGAACACTCCATCCCAAAGATAAAGAATACACATTCTTCTCATCACCCCATGGAACATTCTCCAAAATTGATCATATCCTGGGACACAAAACAAATATCAACAGAATCAACAGAATTGAAATTTTACCTTGTATCTTCTCAGACCATAAGGCACTAAAGGTGGAACTCAACTCTAACAAAAATGCTTGACCCCACCCAAAGGCATGGAAACTAAACAATCTTCTGTTGAATAACATATGGGTGAAGGAAGAAATAAAACAGGAAATCATTAACTTCCTTGAGCATAACAACGATGAAGACACAAGCTACCAAAACCTGTGGGATACTGCAAAAGCAGTTTTGAGAGGAAAATTCATCGCTTTAGATGCCTACATTCGAAAAACAGAAAGAGAGCACATCAACAATCTCACAAGAGATCTTATGGAATTGGAAAAAGAAGAACAATCTAAGTCTAAACTCAGTAGAAGAAAAGAAATCTCCAAAATCAAATCAGAGATCAATGAAATTCAAAACAAAAGAATCATTCAGAAAATTAATGAAACAGGAGTTGGTTTTTTGAAAAAATAAATAAAATAGATAAACCATTGGCCAGACTAACGAGGAATAGAAAAGTAAAATCTCTAGTAACCTCAATCAGAAATGATAAAGGGGAAATAACAACTGATCCCACAGAGATACAAGAGATCATCTCTGAATACTACCAGAAACTCTATGCCCAGAAATTTGACAATGTGAAGGAAATGGATAAATATTTGGAATCACACCCTCTCCCTAGACGCAGCCAGGAAGAAATAGAGCTCCTGAACACACCAATTTCAAGCACTGAGATCAAAGAAACAATAAAAAATCTTCCAACCAAAAAATGCCCTGGTCCAGATGGCTTCACTCCAGAATTCTATCAAACCTTCAAGGAAGAGCTTATTCCTGTACTGCAGAAATTATTCCAAAAAATTGAGGAAGAAGGAATCTTCCCCAACACATTCTATGAAGCAAACATCACCCTGATACCAA
This sequence comes from Nycticebus coucang, assembly GCF_027406575.1. Classification (NCBI taxonomy): domain Eukaryota; kingdom Metazoa; phylum Chordata; class Mammalia; order Primates; family Lorisidae; genus Nycticebus; species Nycticebus coucang. Next base: position 2,807,883 of record NC_069799.1, on the reverse strand, counting down.
AACCAGGAAAAGACCCAAACAAAAAGGAGAATTTCAGACCAATCTCACTCATGAATATAGATGCAAAAATTCTCAACAAAATCCTAGCCAGTAGATTACAGCTTATCATCAAAAAAGTCATTCATCATGATCAAGTAGGCTTCATCCCAGGGATGCAAGGCTGGTTTAACATACGCAAGTCTATAAACGTTATCCACCATATTAACAGAGGCAAAAATAAAGATCACATGATCCTCTCGATAGATGCAGAAAAAGCATTTGATAAAATCCAGCATCCTTTTCTAATTAGAACACTGAACAGTATAGGCATAGGTGGCACATTTCTAAAACTGATTGGAGCTATCTATGACAAACCCACAGCCAATATTTTACTGAATGGAGTAAAACTGAAAGCTTTTCCTCTTAGAACTGGAACCAGACAAGGTTGTCCTCTGTCACCTTTACTATTCAACGTAGTGCTGGAAGTTCTAGCCAATACAATTAGGCAAGACAAGGAAATAAAGGGAATCCAAAGGGGAGCAGAGGAGGTCAAACTCTCCCTCTTTGCTGACGACATGATCTTATACTTAGAGAACCCCAAAGACTCAACCACAAGACTCCTAGAAGTCATCAAAAAATACAGTAATGTTTCAGGATATAAAATCAATGTCCATAAGTCAGTAGCCTTTGTGTACACCAATAACAGTCAAGATGAGAAGCTAATTAAGGACACAACTCCCTTCACCATAGTTTCAAAGAAAATGAAATACCTAGGAATATACCTAACGAAGGAGGTGAAGGACCTCTATAAAGAAAACTGTGAAATCCTCAGAAAGGAAATAGCAGAGGATATTAACAAATGGAAGAACAAAGCATGCTCATGAATGGGAAGAATCAACATTGTTAAAATGTCTATACTTCCCAAAGCAATCTACCTATTCAATGCCATTCCTATCAAAATAACAACATCGTACTTTCAAGATTTGGAAAAAATGATTCTGCGTTTTGTATGGAACCAGGAAAAACCCCGTATAGCTAAGGCAGTTCTCTGTAACAAAAATAAAGCTGGGGGCATCAGCATACCAGATTTTAGTCTGTACTACAAAGCCATAGTGCTCAAGACAGCATGGTACTGGCACAAAAACAGAGACATAGACACTTGGAATCGAATTGAAAACCAAGAAATGAAACTAACATTTTACAACCACCTAATCTTTGATAAACCAAACAAGAACATATTTTGGGGGAAAGACTCCCTATTCAATAAATGGTGTTGGGAGAACTGGATGTCTACATGTAAAAGACTGAAACTGGACCCACACCTTTCCCCACTCACAAAAATTGATTCAAGATGGATAAAGGACTTAAACTTAAGGCATGAAACAATAAAAATCCTCCAAGAAAGCATAGGAAAAACACTGGAAGATATTGGCCTGGGGAAAGACTTCATGAAGAAGACTGCCATGGCAATTGCAACAACAACAAAAATAAACAAATGGGACTTCATGAAACTGAAAAGCTTCTGTACAGCTAAGGAGACAATAACCAAAGCAAAGAGACAACCTACACAATGGGAAAGGATATTTGCATATTCTCAATCAGACAAAAGCTTGATAACTAGGATCTATAGAGAACTCAAATTAATCCACATGAAAAAAGCCAACAATCCCTTATATCAATGGGCAAGAGACATGAATAGAACTTTTTCTAAAGACGACAGACGAATGGCTAACAAACACATGAAAAAATGTTCATCATCTCTATATATTAGAGAAATGCAAATCAAAACAACCCTGAGATATCATCTAACCCCCGTGAGAATGGCCCACATCACAACATCTCAAACTGCAGATGCTGGCATGGATGTGGAGAGGAGGGAACACTTTTACACTGCTGGTGGGACTGCAAACTAGTACAACCTTTCTGGAAGGAAATATGGAGAAACCTCAAAGCACTCAAGCTAGACCTCCCATTTGATCCTGCAATTCCATTACTGGGCATCTACCCAGAAGGAAAGAAATCCTTTTATCATAAGGACACTTGTACTAGACTGTTTATTGCAGCTCAATTTACAATCGCCAAAATGTGGAAACAGCCTAAATGCCCACCAACCCAGGAATGGATTAACAAGCTGTGGTATATGTATACCATGGAATACTATTCAGCCATTAAAAAAAATGGAGACTTTACATCCTTCGTATTAACCTGGATGGACGTGGAAGACATTATTCTTAGTAAAGCATCACAAGAATGGAGAAGCATGAATCCTATGTACTCAATTTTGATATGAGGACAGTTAATGACAATTATGGTTATGGGGGGGGAAACAGAAAGAGGGAAGGAGGGAGGTGGGTGAGGCCTCGGTGTGTGTCACTCTTTGTGGGGGCAAGACATGATTGCAAGAGGGACTTTACCTAACAATTGCAATCAGTGTAACCTGGCTTATTGTACCCTCAATGAATCCCCAACAATAAAAAAAAAGTGAAAAAGAAAAAAAAGAATACATGGTATATATAAATAATAGAATAATATTCAGTCTTAAAAAAAAAAAAGAATTACATATCTTTATTATACTGGGTGCTCATCCACAAACATAAGATCTATTTCAATTCATTTAACATTCTTCAGTGGTCTTCAATAAAGTTTTCTAGTTATCTCCAAAAAAAAATAAAGTAATAATGAAAAATTATCGAAATCTCCTCCAAGAAAATGGTGAGGAAAAAGCAGACAAAAACAAAACAAGACAACAAAAACCCCACGAAAACCAAACCAAACAGAACAAAACAAAAAAAAAGGCACCAACTACAAAAATATTCTTGCTTGTAGAATTATACCTATATATATTCATATGTCTGCTGTAGGGATCAACTTTCGTAGGAATATATTTATACTGCAATATACTTTCTGGACACCAGGTGGTGCTGTGAGTGGTTCCAAGGCTTATACCTGATTTACAGTTTATACTGTTACCATGGTAACCACCTTCCATAACCGATTGCGATTTTGGAATTTCTGTAAAAGTTTGTCACCTAAGAATTGTGTAACCTTGGCTGTTCTTTTCCAGAAAGCACTTGTGACAGACCTTCCCACTCAGTGCATGTGTCCATGCTTCTTAAGTCTTTCCACTCTGTTCCCAGGTTCTCCTGCAAACTGGTGACTGCAATCGACTGTAGGGGGAGTGGTGCTGAGTTCACGCGGTCGTTGGCGGGTTTGCGGTTTTAGCTGCTGTAGCTAGTTCCAGGGGCTGAAGCCAAGTTCGCTGCTTTAGCAGCTAAAGCCGGGTCCGTGGCTTCAGTAGCTGTAGCCAGTTCCCATGGTTGGAGTGTTCAGGGGGACTTATTCTGAGTTTTATGATTCAGAGTTTCCCTTTTGGATCGGCGCCCACCAGTTCACAGCACAGCCTGAACTTCCAGCCCCCTCCAACACCTGGGGGAAAGGTGCCCGCCTTTTGGGTAGTTCAAAATGTCTGTTTCCCGGGCAGGATCCCTTCCCTTCAATTGTCCAACAGTTTGCCCAGCTCCCGGTGGTTTTGAATGGCTCTCCTTTTGGATGCTTCCCTCAGTTCAGGAATAAATATTTGTCAATTGGGTTTTGTCAGCTGCTGACCTCTGTAGGGGAGGGGCCTGCTGGCCAGCATGGCCAAGCAGGGAAGAATCTCTACAACAGAGTCTGTGGTTTTAAATTACCCCTCATATATAGCAATCTGCCAGTTCACTGGGCATCTCCAGCTGTCTGTCCACTCCAATAATCCACACACAGGGAAGGTCCAGACCGCCTTTCCTCTCATCTGATGGCTTGGGAGAGGTGGGCTATATTTTGAAATTAATCAGCTAAGCATTGACATTTAAACAATAATAATAAGTGATATAAAGTCTCTATATACAACTATTTTCAAAATGGCCTTCTTTTTTTTTCTCATAACATATCCAAAGTGAAAAATATGAATATAGTTTTTTACTTCAACCAAAGTAATACTTATACTCACCAGTCAAATATATAACTATCAGTTCAGTTCATCAACAGAGGCATTTTGTCAGTAGGTGTTTTGAATATTTCTAAAGACTAATTTCTAACTCTATCTTATCAAGAGTAGAAATCATGCTATAACTATCATATAATTGTATTTTGATGTACATAATTGTAAATATTTTAATGATCCATACTAGCTTTTATATAAGTCACCCCTTTAGAATTTTTGTTTATTTTTATTGCAGAATTGAAGGTCTAAAGTACCAAATATGTGGGAAAATATCCTGTGTTTGTTTTTTTTTTTACTTAATCTTTATTAAATCATAACTGTATACATTTATGGGGTATAATGTGACGATTTCCTATACAATGTGGAATGCTTAAATCAAACTAATTAACATAACCATCAACTCACTTATTTATTTTTGTGATAAGATATTTATAATATGCTCTTAGTTGTTTTGAAATGTACTCATGCATTGTGTACGTTAGGTGAGATCCCACCAAATACCCTCCCTCCACTCACCGTTCACCTTTCTGTCCCCTCTTGTAAGGTCTCCCTCTTTTTTGGCTGCATAGTATTCCATGGTATACACATACCACGATTTGTTTATCCATTCATGGGTTGATAGGCATTTAGGCTGCTTCCATGACTTGGCTATTGTGAATTGGGCTACAATAAACATTCTGGTGCAAATATCTTTGTAAATGATTTTTGTTCATCTGGGTAGATACAAGTAATGATATTGCAGGATCTAAAGGGAGGTCAACTTTTAGTTCCTTGAGAATTCTCCATACTTCTTTACAATAAGTCTGTATTAGTTGTAGTCTCCTAGTAGTATAGAAGTGATCCATTCTCTCCATATCCACGCCAATATCTGCAGTTTGGGGATTTTGTGATGTGGGTTAATCTTACTGGAGTTAGGTGATATTTCAAAGTGGTTTTGATTTGCATTTCTCTGGTGATTAAAGATGATGAGCATTTTTTCATGTGTTTGTAGGCCATGTAACCTGTTGTTTGTCTTCAGAGAAGTTTCTGTTCAAGTCTCTTGCCCACAAAGAAATGAGATTGTTTGTTCTTTTCTTACTGATTAATTTGATTTCTCTGTGGATTCTATTTATCAGACCTTTGTCAGAAATACAACCTGCAAAAATCTTCTCCCGTTCTGGAGGCTTGTTTTATTTACTGTGCTCTTGCCCATGCAGAAGTTTTTAGTTTGATCAGATCCCAGTAAGACATTTTTGGTGCTGCTTCAATTGCTGGGGAGGTAGGGGGAGCGTCCTCCTCACAAAATATTTTCCCAGGTGGATTTTTTTCAAGCATTTTCCCTGCAGTCTCTTCTAGTATTTTTATAGTTTCATGTATTAAGTTTAAATCTTTTATGCAGTGAGAATCAATTTTTGTTAATGGTGAAAGGTGAGTTTTTTGTCTCCTACAGGTTGCTAGCCAGTTCTCCCAACACCATTTGTAAAATAGCGAATCTGTCCCCAATGTATGTTTTTGTTAGCATTATCAAAGATCAAATGACTATATGTACTTGGGTTCATCTGTTGGTTCTGTATTCTGTACATACATCTACATCTCTATTTTTGTGCCAGTACCATGCTGTTTTTGATCACTATAGAATTAGTGTAATCTGAAGTTTCATAATGTGATGCCACCTGATTTGTTTTTATTTCTGAGTAATATATTGGCTATTAAAGGTTTTTTTCTGAGTCCATATAAAATGAAGTACTATTTTTTCAAGTTCTTTAAAGCAGGACAATCGTGCTTTAATAGGGATTGCATTAAACCTGTAGATTGCTTTTGGTAGTGTGGACATTTTAACAATGTTGATTCTTCCCAGCCACAAGGATGGTATGTTTTGCCATTTGTTAAAATCATCTGCTGTTTCTTTTCTCAGGGTTTCATAGTTCTCATTATAGAGGTCTTTCACTTCCTTTGTTAGATAAATTCCCAGGTATTTCTTTTGTGTGTGTTGTTTTTTCTTTTTCTTTTTTTTAATTAAATCATAGCTGTGTACATTAATGCAATCATGGGGCACCATAGCCTGGTTTCATAGACTGTTTGACACATTTTCATCACACTGGTTAACATAGCCTTCCTGGCATTTTCTTAGTTATTGTGTTAAGACATTTACATTCTACATTTACTAAGTTTCACATATACCCTTGTAAGATGCACCACAGGTGTAATCCCACCAATCACCCTTCCTCTGCCCACCTCCTCCCTCCCTCCCCTCTCTTTTCCCCTTCCCCCTAATCTTGGGTTATAACTGGGTTATAGCTTTCATGTGAAAGCCATAAATTAGTTTCATAGTAGAGCTGGGTACATTGGATACTTTTTCTTCCATTCTTGAGATACTTTACTAAGAAGAATATGTTCCAGCTCCATCCATGAAACATGAAAGAGGTAAACTCTCCATCTTTCTTTAAGGCTTCATAATATTCCATGGTGTACATATACCACAATTTATTAATCCATTCATGGATAGATGGGCACTTGGGCTTTTTCCATGACTTAGCAATCATGAATTGGGCTACAACAAACATTCTGGTACAAATATCTTGGTTGTAATGTGATTTTTGGTCTTCAGGGTATATACTAGTAGAGGAATTATAGGATTAAATGGCAGATCTATTTTTAGATTTCTAAGTGTTCTCCAAACATCTTTTCAAAAGGAATGTATTAATTTGCATTCCCACCAGCAGTGTAGAAGTGTTCCCTTTTCTCCACATCCACGCCAACATCTCTGGTCTTGGGATTTTGTGATATAGGCTAATCTTACTGGAGTTAGATGATATTTCAAAGTAGTTTTGATTTGCATTTCTCTGATAATTAAAGATGATGAGCATTTTTTCATATGTCTGTAGGCCGTGCAATTCCCAGGTATTTCATCTTCTTTGGCACTACTGTAAAAAGAATAGAGTCCTTGATTATATTTTCATCTTGACTATTGTTGGCATATATAAAAGCTACTTATTTGTAAGTATTGATTTTTTATCCTGAGACACTGCTATATTCCTTGATCATGTCGAAGAGCTTTTTAGTTGTGTCCCTGGGGTTTTCCAGGTATAAAATCAAGTGATCCACAAAGAGTATGTTTTTATCTCCTCTGATCCCATTTGAATACTTTTGATCCCCTTCTCTTGCCTGAATGTAATGGCTAAGACTTCCATTATTATGTTGAACAGCAGTGGTGACCACAGGCATCCTTGTCTAGTTCCAGATTCAAGTGGAAATGTTTTCAATTTTACTCCATTCAATATATCGGCTGTGGGTTTGTGTAGATGGCCTCTATCAGTTTAAGAAATGTCCCATCTAAACCTATTTTCTTAACTATTCTGATCATGAAAGGATGCTGGATATTACCAAAAGCTTTTTGTGAATCAACTGATAGAATCATATGGTCTTTATTTTTTATTTTATTTGTGTGGTGTGTTATATTTATAGATTTATGTATGTTGAACCATCCTTGTAACCCTGGGATAAAACCACTTGATCATGGTGTATTTTTTTTTTTTTTGATGTATTGTTGAATTCTGTTTGCTAGGATCTTACTGAGTGCTTTTGCAATGATATTCATTAATGATGATGAATATCATTTCTTTCTTTGTTGGGTCCATTCCTAGTTTGGGGATTAAGGTGATATTTGCTTCATAGAATGTGTTGGGGAGGATTCCTTCTTTTTCTACATTTTGGAAAAGGTTATGTAATATAGGTACTAGTTGCTCTTTGAAGGTTTGGTAGAATTTTGATGTGAAGCTATCTGGTCCTGGACTTTTCTTTTTTGGGAAATGTTGTATTATTGATGATATTTCAGTGCTTAATATAGGTCTATTCAAAATTTCTAATTATTTCTGGTTGGCTTCCAGGTATTGGTGAAGGGCTGGACCACCATTCTGTGGTGGTCCAAGAAGATACCAGGAATAATTTCTGTTATTTTAAATTTGTTGAGATTAGACTTGTGTCCTAAAATATGATCAATTTTGGAGGATGATCCATGGGCTGATGAGAAGAATGTGCATTCAGTTTTATTAGGATGACATGTTCTGTAGATGTCTGTTACGGCCATTTGTTCTACGGTCAAGTTTAAGTCCATTATTTATTTGTTTAATTTCTTCTTGGAGGATCTATCCAGAACTGATGAAAGTGTGTTAAAATCTCCAACTATTATAGTGCAGGAAGATATCAAATTGTTCATATCCATTAGTGTTTTCTTTATAAATTAAGAAGCATTTAGGTACAGGGCATAAATGTTAATTATTGAAATCTCTTCATGTTGAGTGTTTCCCTTGACAAATATGTAGTAGTGTCCATCCTTGTCTTTCCTTATCTTTGTTAGTTTAAATCCTATTGTATCTGCAAATAAAATTGCAAACACTGCTTTTTTTCTGATTTCCATCTGCCTATATTGTAGATGTCCATCCCTTTACCCTGAGTCCTATTGTATCCTTTGAGGTAAGATGCATCTTTTGTAGTCAACAGATACCTGGCCTGAGTTTTTTTATCCAGTCAGCCAACCTGTGCCTCTTTAGAGGACAATTTAAGCCACTCATATTAATTAAGAGAATTTATAGGTATGGTAGTGATTTGGCCATCATGTTTTTCAAAGGTCCAGTGGATATTTTTAATTCTTTCACCATTGTGGAAGTTAGGTTTTGTTTGATAAATTCTGGGTGAATTTACTTTGGTTGTAAAATTATGGAAAATGGGTCTGAGTATTTACTGGGGAGCTGGTTTAGTTATGACAAATTTTCTCAACATGTGTATGTCAGTAAAATCTTTGATTTCTCAATCACAAATGAAACTCAGTTTAGCTGGATATAGGATCCTGGGCTAAAAGTTCTTTTGTTTTAGAAGATTGAATGTCAATGACCATCCTCTTCTGACTTAAAAAGTTTCAGTTGAAAAATCTGCAGTCATTCAGGCAGAGTCTGTGGCTCAAGGAGTAGGGCGCTGACCCCATATATCAGGGGTGGAGGGATCAAGCCCAGCCCCAGCCAAAACTGAAAAAAAAAAAAAAAGAAAGAAAGAAAGAAAAGAAAAGAGGTCATCTAAGACTAAAGAAAAACCTTAAAAAAAAAAAAAAAGATCTGCAGTCATTCTACTATTTCTCCCTTTGTAGGTACTGCTTTCCTTACATCTGTCTGCTTGCAGGATTTCCCCTTCATATTAACTTTGGCAAACTTAATTACAATGTGTCAAGGAGGTGCTTTATTTGGACTGAGTCTTCCTAGGGCTCTGAAACTTGTCTACTATCAGAATTTCTGTATCCCTTGCAATGCTTGGGAAATTCTCCTCCATATATGTTGGAGTGGAGCATCTGTGCCTTTGGAACCATCCTCTTTTCCTTCAGGAATTCCTATAAGTTGGATATTTGATCTTTTGAAATGATCCCACAACTCTCTCAGGGTATGATCTGTTTTTGCTTTCCATTTGTTTGCCTCTTTGAATGCTTGGAATTGTTCAAAAGGCTTGACTTCAATTTCAGAGATCCTTTCTTCTGCCTGCTCAACTATTACAGAGGGATTCTACTGTATTTTGAAGCTCCTCAAATAACTTTCTCATTTCCTTGAGCTCTGCTATCATTTTTCTCATTATGTCCATATCCTTGGTGATTTTGTCTTTAAATTCATTCATTTCTTGAGACAAATTTTGCACAACTCTTTGGATTTCTATTTCCATCTTTTCCTCCATTCTATTCATTTTATTTGCCATCCATCTTATGAATTCTATTTCTGGCAATTCAGCCATTTGTCTGTGAATGGCATCTTCTGTTGTATCTCTTTTGTCATTCCTTGGGGGAGTTGATCTACTCTTATTATTCATGTTGCCAAAGTTCTTCCACTGGTTCCACCCCATGATTACTTTTTACAGATTGGCTAGTAAAACTAGTAGAGTGAGATTAGATTGTGGACCTCAGGAAGTGGAGCTAACCAGCCTTCTACCAATGAGCTAGGGCTGGTGATGGTGGCTTTTCCCTTACAGCTTTACATTGGTCCCCTTCGGACTCCAGCCAGAGACTCTGAGGACCTGCTTGGTGTGATAGCCTAAGCTGGCTCTGTCTTGTAGTCAGCCAGCCTCTATCCAATCCTAACAAATCATGGTATCAGGCTGAAATCTCAGCTCGGGAGAGATATAAGCAACTGTGGTGCCCCACCCCCAGCAGCAAGAGCTGGATGAAGAGAATCAGTCCTTCCCACTACAAAATAACCACCACTCAACTTTGGAGCGTTCCCAGATGGACAGCCCAGGTCAAGAGTTCCAATCCAATTGTCATAGGCAGTACAATCAGTGCTCAACAGAGAGAGTTCAAAGGGTCTTCAGTGACCTGATAGTAGAGATCCACCAGCAGTTCTGTCCAAAAAACCTGAGGGGATGGAGTTTGGTTCCCTCTGGTGAGCAATAGAGTCAGAAGGTTTACCCTGCCAAAGAATCAGTCCAGGGATGTCAGCACCTCCACCCCGTGCCACACACCACTGCTGACAACCCTGTGGGGCTGGAGCCTGCTTCCCTCCAGAGAGCAATGGAGTAAGGGAGGTGCACCTGCTAAAGTCAAAGGGATGTCAGCACCTCCAACCCCACCACACTCTGCCATTGACAACCACAAGGGGCTGAAGCCTAGTTCCCTCTGGTGAGCAATGGAATCAGGAAAGTGCACCACTAAATTCAGACCAGAGGTATCAGTGCCTCTGCTCCCTATGTACCATCGTGGCATGTTTCATTCTCCTGCACAGTCAGAGCCTCCACCCCCACTGCACACTGCCACTGGCCACCTCGAGGGGCTGGAGTTTGGTTCCCTGTGGTTAACAAAAGAATAATGAAAATGGAAAATCAAAGTATGACCCTGCTGTCAGCACCTCTGCCCACCATGCACCATTATAGCATGGTGCATCTCTCTCTCACGTGTCCCTCTCTCCCTGCACCACCACCCTCAACTTCCACTTGAGTCACCATTTCCATTCTGCTACCAGTGGCCCACACAATGCCCAGGCCTCTCAAGGGATTGCCAAACACTCTGGGCTCTTCAGGGGCAGGTCTTCAGACCACCAGGAGAGGGGGAAAGGTAGACTGGGAGTTCAAAATTGGAGGGAAAATATTTGTTCAATTTTATGCCAGGAAGGATGATGCTTAGCCTCACAAGAGGGACCTCCCTGGAGAAAGGAGGCCCAGTGTTTAGCAGATTTCTCCCATGGGGGTAAAATTGAGGTCCTTTGTTCCCTGCTTACTTGCAAAGAGCACACAGCAAGCCTCCAGCTTGGGTGAAGGGTCTATTGTCTATCATCCTCTTGGTGATGGGCTTTTTACCCGGAATTTGTTTTCCTGGAGTTTCAGCTTACCTCAGCAGAGATGATGTGCACTTGTCTATCTTCTTTCTTAGTTAAGCCCCCCACCTTCAGCTTCATTGAGTCCATTCTGTCCATTGTCTCTCCCTCTGGACAGGAACCTCTGTTGAAAGCTGTCTTTCATTGTCCATCTTACTTCCTCCCCTGAAAAATATCCTGTTTTCAAAATTGTTTTATAGGGGCAGTGTCTGCATTTATTTTTTCATTCAACAAATATTTATTGAATGCCCACCAAGAGCCTATTTCTGTGCTAGGCAGGTAAGAGGTAGTTATAAACAGGAAATACGTGATGCTTATATACCACCAGAAGTGGCAATGTATAAAAAAATTAATAGTCATTAGTAAATACATGACATAAATATAGAATTTAATAAGTGCTGTGAAAGAAATATTATAAATACCATAGAACCTCCATAGTTGACCACCTCTCTACTTAGACTGCCTACTTAATTTGATCTAATTTTCAAAGACCAGAAATGCACATCACATACTCAAATAGAAAACTTACCTTTATATATTGATCACCTTATAAGTTTTATCTTGACCACTTGGACTATAACACACAATATTAATTTTCCCTCTATAATTTGACCAGTTGAATCCACTCTACATCAAGAGATAGAAGGTTTTGGCTTTTCCCCTTAGTCGTATTATTGTTTCCTTAGTATCAGTTCTTCTTTTCTGTTTTATTATCACCATGTGTTATACTAGGCCTAATGTACTACTGTTGGTCAGATTACATAAGATTTTTTCAGCATGAAGGACTGTTCCGAATTATGGGTACATCCTACAATTACTGAAAATTTTTCTAGGTAATTGAGACACAATAGCCCAAAGGAAAGAACTCAAAGAGCTGACATTGAAAGAAAAGGTTGATCTTGTATGTTTTCTGTAAGCGGCAGCTGAAGAGAGACAGTGGAGCATTTTGGTGTTAGCAAGACAACAGTTAGCAACATATAAAAATGAAAACATGAGTTCTTAGAGAGAGATGGTAAGGAAAGTGGAGACCTATAGCAGAAAAGGAGGAAAACTTCCCTCAAATCAATGAAGTCTCATTTATCTGGTTCTAATATGTGTAGTTAGAAAATCTCTAGGCTGATGAGTCAAAAGTTGCTAAAAAATTCATGCAGGAACTTGGGGTGGCTGATTTCCAAGCATGAAGTGATTGGATCAAGAAATTTAAACTGCAACATGAGCTCTCCTAGAACAGAGGTTCTCAACCTTCCTAATGCCGTGAACCTTTAATACAGTCCAAAGGGGTTGCAACCCACAGGTTGAGAACCGCTGTCCTAGAAAGTCCTGTGTGGTGAATCCAATTATGTTCCAGTAGAAGTTGGTGAAGAGTTTGCCAAAAAGTTCCCAGAATTCACCAGAGGCTTCAGAGATCATGACATCTTTAGTGCAGAGGATTGTGGACTCTTTTCCAAGGTGATGCCTGACAGGAGCCTCGCCATGAAGGGTGACAAATGTAAGAGCCAAAAACTTTCCAAAGAGCATTTCACAGGTCTGCTCTGCATTAAGTCAACTGGACAGAAACCCTTGGTGAGTGGTAGATCATCAAAGCCACATGCATTTAAGAACCTGAAGCACAAAGACCTCCATGTTACTTGGCGATCAAACAAATGGGCATGGATGACAGATGCCCTATTTAAGAGTGGGTAAACACCCTGAGAAACAAAAAAGAAACAGTCTATTCTACTGCCAAAAGACAACTTCCCTGGCCACCTGCAAGTGAATCATCTCACAAACATGACACTGAAATTTCTGCCTCCAAATACAACTTCAAAAATCCAACTTCTTGATGAAGGCATCATCAAAGCATTTAAAATGCATTACTTCCCTGCTCCAGCAATGGGTCATCACTGAAATACAGCCTGTGGTCCACCTGTGGAAGCAACTTCATCTGCTGCATCAGTTAACACTCTGGATGTTGTCCTCTGGGTCAGTTCTTCTTGGAATACATTTCAGCCAAAAAAGACACAAAAAAGTGTTTCAAGAAAGTTGGATTTGTCACAACCCAAGAGCATGGTGTTTTGGCCCCAACAGACAGTCCATCTCCCATGGCAGAAGTAGAAGGAGTAGATTTTGAAGGTTTTGTTGCAATGGATGAGGAGGTGTCAACCTGCAATTAACTTCACCCAGAGACAATTTTCCATGTTATATTGACTGAAGTATAGACTAGCATAAAAGTGCATGAAGCAGCCTGCCAAAAATGCCAGATTATAGAGTAGTGACCAAAGAAAAGTTAGTTGTTTGAGAGGGTGTGGGACAGAAGTCTGCATGAGAATTCACTGGTGTTTAGCAAGATCTGAGCCATGCATGTAAGGAAGGAGATTCCACACTGCAGACTGCCCGTGGAAGAGCTAATGCTGAATGGAATCCCAGAGGTCCTGCAGTGCTAGAAAATGCTAAAACACCAGGCTGGAGAGACATCTCTGAGCACCTCATGCCTTCAGTTGAGACCCCAAAAGGCCATGCTTAGAGAGTAAGGACAGTGACTTCACAAAAGGTCTACACCTTAGAATTTCACTCAAAACCAAAATAGGCCTTTCCTAAAAAAGATAAAAACCCATCTTGATTTAAAAAAAAAAAAAAAGCATTTGCCATTTGATTTTCAGAGAGGAGGGGACAAAAAAAAAAAAACAGCTTCAACATATTTTCAGGCAAGAAGTCATAATTCAGATTCTTTACAATATCTTACCCAAAATGTCCAGCATAAAATTAAAAACTACCACAAATGCAAATAAGTAGGGAAATGAGGCTGAGAAAATAAGCAGTCCATAGAAATGGGTCCCAGGTGACTCAGTTGTTGGAATTGACAGTCAAGGATTTCAATAAGGCTGTGAAAATGTGTTCAAAGATCTGAAGGTAAAAACAATCATAAGAAGTGAAGAGATGGAAATCCTAACAGGGAGATAGAAATGATAGGAAGAACCAAATGGAGATTTACATAGAGTGATAAAATATCTAAAATGTACCTTAATATCAGATTGTAGAAACCTAAAGAAAGGATTAGTGAACTCGAAGACAAATCAATAGAAATTATCCCATAAAAAGAACAAAGAAAAAAATATTTAAAAAATTAACCAATGCTTCAGTGACCTATTTTCAGAGATAGGAACAAGGAATCTAACATATATGTAGTTTAAGTCTCAGAAAAAAGAGAAAGAGAATACGGAGCATATAAAATACTTTTTGGAAACTTCCCAAATTCAGTTATAAAGAAAGACAGACAGAACCCCCTAAGAGTGTTAACTGGAATAACCCCCCCAAAAAAAATCACATCTAGGGGCGGCACCTGTGGCTCAAAGGAGTAGGGTGCTCGTCCCATATGCCAGAGGTGGCAGGTTCAAACCCAGCCCCGGCCAAAAACTGCAAAAAACGAAAAAAAAAATCACATCTAGAAATATCATAATCAAACTGTTGAAAATCCAAGATGAGGAGAGAATTTTAAGCGCAGGCAAAGAAGAAGAGCACATCACACAGAGTGACTTTTCCTCAGAAACTGTGGATGCCAAAACATGGTGCAGCAACAACTTGAAGTGCCCAGAGAAAAATGTCAGATGAGAATTCTATTTTCAGCAAAAATACTCCTCAAAAATGAGAGCTAAATAAAGACATTTTTACATAAATAAAAGCTAGAAAGTGACCATCCGCATATCTGCACTTGGAGAACGCAAAGTACACATTTCATAGGCAAGGAAATGGGAATGGGTTGAAGCCTGATGCTGCAGAAGGGAAAGGGGAGTGCCAGAAATGATGAGTAAACAGAAGACAGCTTTCCTCTCAAAAATGTCTTTAAAGGTGCATTTGAGAGGCAAATACCAGCACTTTATTGTATTATCTAAGTAAAAATAATGAATCATAGAATTACATATGTTGATATAAAATATTTGACAACACCATGACAACACCACAAAGCCCAAGGGAGGGAAAACAAGTGGAATTTCACTAAGTAAGGTTGATACATGAAGTGGCACAATGTTAACTCCAAGTAGACACTGATCAATTAAGGATGCATGTATATTGTCTAGAGTAACCATCAAAAAGAATAAACAATAGTTATGGAGCCATATAATGAATTTAAAGTTAAATACTAAAGAATACTTAATTAACTGAAAGTAAGTCAAAAAAGGAGAAAGATGGGGCAAAACATAACTGAAACACTGTTGGCAGATTCAGCAAAACCATATCAATAATTACATAGAATATTTAGACAGTTGCCTTGACATTCCAGTTAAAGAGCAAAGACTGTCAGCCTGGACTGCACTGCAAGGTTCAAATATGTGCTGTTTATGAAAACCATAGGTTGGAAGTAAAAGAGTGAAAAATGATACACCGTACAATAAACATAAAAGGCTCTTTTTAAGATAAATTTTGCTATGTTATTATCGAAGTAGACTTCAAGTAAGGGCATTTTACCAAAGATAAAAATAAGACTCAATAAAATTTTGAAAACTTATAGAGCTTGTTCTCAAATCACAATTGAATTAAATTAGAAATCAGAAAGAGTAAGATATCTAGAAAATCCCTTCAAATACTTGGGAATTAAGCGAAATACATCTAAATAACGCATGGGTCAAAATTTGAGAAAGTGAGACAACCAAAGGCATAGATTTGCCTCTGCTTCATCGCTAAGTAGCTTGTACATAAGCAAGCAACTACCCTCTGCTTCTGGTTTCTCTTCTTTAAATCCTTGTCAACTGCTTGAAAAACAGTTCTGAAGTTCAATCTTACCACCAATAATACAGATTGTTTTCAATGGTTGTATTAGTAATAAACTTTATATTGTCACAGAGGATACTATTATTTCTAAACTGCCCTTTTGAACCTAATAGATACTCCATAGATGATTTAGAAACTTCCATGAAAATACAAATTTGGGAGTGTCATTATCCACATTTTGGAGGTTAATTATGCCTGAAGTGATATCATCTTAAAGCATTATAGATCTTTATGAGTTTTGTTGTTGTTGTTGTTTGTTTGTTTGTTTGTTTTTGTTTTTTTGCAGTTTTGGCCAGGGCTGGGCTTGAACCCACCACCTGTGGCATATGGGGCCGGCGCCCTACTCCTTTGAGCCACAGGTGCTGCCCAGATCTTTATGAGTTTTAAAATGAATTGGTTCATAGTAGAAATAACAATTTTACAAATTTCTTTCAGATCTCAAGAAGTGAACTATTTCAAAGACAATGCTCTCTTGTTTATCATAACTACAAGTTTAAAATTTGACTATTAAATCCAACACATCAGTAGCATTAGATGAAATAATGCTCACATTCTTAGAACTTAAACAAAACTACAATACCACAATAAACAAAAGGAAACTTCTGGTGTCAGCTTCTTGATATAAACAAATGTATAGGCTATTAAGCATTAGTACTGGTGATACATTGATACTACTTGTAATGACAACTGGGAACACAAAGGGAAAGGGTATAATCCTACCTGTATGGATATACAATCCTGTATACCACCCAGTGTCTTGCTTTGGGGAAATATTATGATGGATTGTTTTAGCAATACTTACATTCATTTCCAAAAGACATGTTATCTAGACTTATTTTCATCAACTCTTAAAGCAAAGGTTCAAGTCATAAAATCCCTATTTCTTCTCTTTCTATGATCCCTAGATCACTGAATGTTCCTTTTGATTTAATGAAATAAACTCAATCTATACATGTTTGAGTGCCCATGTGTTCATATTTGTATGAACTTACAAGTCTGGAAAAAGTAAGAGGAAATCATGGCATTGCTGCTTTCAAGATATCTAGCTTGACTTTTTGCAGTTCAGGCACTTTGCTTCTTTGAGGAGTGAGGCATAGTAAAATGCTCCACTTTTATGTCTCTTGCTTTTATATATCCATGAAAACAAATCCACTTATAAAAGACTGCTTCCAGGGCGGTGCCTGTGGCTCAAGGAGTAGGGCACCATATACTGGAGGTGGCACATTCAAACCCACCCCTGGCCAAAAACTGCAAAAAAAAAAAGGCTGTTTCCAGCCAGGCATACAGCTCATGCAGTAATCCCAGTAATTTGGAAGACTGAGACAGGAGGATTGCTTGAGGTTAGGAGTTCAAGATCAGCCTGGGAAACAAAGAAAGACAGTTAGCTGGACATGGTGGTGCATGTCTATAGTCCTAGCTTCTTGGAAGGCTGAGCCAGGAGGATTGCCTGAGCACAGGAGTTTGAGGGTGCAGTGAGCTATGATTACAGCGCTGCATTCCAGCCTAGGCAATAGAGTGAGGTCCTCACACACATACCCCCATCAAATGATGCTTCCACTGAAAATCACCTTCATCACTTCATGTTTTCTTTTAAACCCTGGAGAAGAAAATATGACATGCGAATTTCTGTGGAAGGATGAAGACTGTTTTCACTTTAACATACTATAGAAAGCAACCACAATGCCTTCTTGCATGCACAGGTGACCACATTAAGAAATAGTTCTCAAGCAGGAACAAGAACAAGCATTTATTACTTACCACATAGCAGGTGCAAATTAGGTTCTTCTAGGCTTCTCCCTTACTCTTGACAATAACTTCCTAAAAATGTTTTCTTATTACCATTTTTCATTTGAAGAAACAGTATCCCAGCAAACCTATGAGATCATTGTCATTCTTTCTCCTAAATATTACGGCTGTCATCCCATTTCATCCTGAAAATGATGAAAGTTATTAATATCTGGAGGAATTCCATACAGGTCAGGGTAGCACTGGGTGTAGGAGACATTGACCATGAAATCATAAAACCTTGATTCAACTACAGCTTCACTCATTGTGTTGAAAAGCCTTGCTTTCCTCATATGTTGTTCATGAATAATACCATTTAGCAAGTCTAGTTTATAATATTGGTGCAACACGACTTTTAATTCACAAGATCCTACAAGGGGTTTCCAGAAAGTATCCATCCACGTATTATGAAAAAGAGTGCCAATGAAGGCGGGATACTTTCCTGACAGCCCTCATGTGTTATTACCACTGCACTCCCTCCCCTTGCTTGTACCTGATGCCTCAGCTCTTCTTTGTAATTATCACATGGATGAATAGCTTTGCACAATAAACACACAGCTTTATCTGTACCAAAAAAGGGGGGGGAAAGATAATTAAGATTAAAAGCAAACAAATTTCAGATAATAATTAAACAAGGCCATTATTATCCAAAGAATAAAAATGGCTAAGTGTCTAAGGGTCATCACTTGTGTATCTTAGTAAGAACACAAGAAACAGGATCCAGATGGCTCAGACATCTTGTGAGTTTCTTTTTTGTAAAGAGGAGGAGGAAAGAAAAAAAAAGACAATGACTTTGTCTAATAAGAGAGGGAAACTAAAGACAACAAAAGACAATGACTTGTCTAGTAAGAGAGGAAAATTTGACAACAAAAGCAGAAAACGACAGATTTCCCCCCCACCCTTAGCACTTTCAATAATAGGTTCTAAAGTCGTATCAGATTCTTTGAGGAACCCATGTTGTCAAAGTCCAAATCCAGCCTCACACACGTGATGTGCAACTGAAGGGCAGCACCGTGACACGGGTGCTCAGAGAAAAAGGAAGATTTATTCTGTTTGGCCAAAGTAAGAAGAAGGGAGAGCAAGATCTCCCAGCTCCATCTTGAGAAGAGGACAGAGTAGTGGTATTGTCTGAGGCTAGGAGAAAGGAGGAGCTTCAGGAACCACATGGGGAGTCTGCTGCTTTAAACCCACAGACAGAAACTTGAGTAGTTACACCTAGCTAGTCACAGCTTTCTCAAAGGCATTCATTTCTTCAGCAAAACAAACTCATAGATTTTCCTGGTTACCTGGGAGTTGTCTCTTCCTCCTCCTTGACAGAGAAACAGCACATCAGCAGTGAATAGTTACTGTGAGAACAGGGGTGCTAGGCAGGAAGAGAGCAATTACCATGTCCAGGCAAACAAGGTCCTAGTCAAATGTTACAGTTTCCAGTCATTTAAAAAAAAAAAAACACCAAGCTACTAAAATCTCAAGGGCCCTGGCTACACCTGTCCAAGTTGCATAAGATGTGATAAAGGGATCATTCTCTATTCTTATTAAATATATTTACCACTTTTCAAATGCTTATAATTTTTTCATTACAGTGGAGCTTGTAATAGATTAATTACAGTAGCTGTGCTGCAGCACCCCCTGGCCCTGCACCCACACATTCCATCCTTCACCCATGTACTCAAGTTGATTGCATTTTAATTTATAGTCATCTTGCTTGATGTTTCATTTCTTACCCTAGCTTTCACTTTTTCTCTTCTTACAATTAGGCTAGAGTCTTAACTCTGAGTCAGTTTCCATTCTCCCCCCCCACCCCATCTACCTAGAGATGTGAAAATTGTTCCTAAATGAGGAAGCAGTGCATGAACATGATGGAGCACATCCATCATTCGGGGGTGCTCTGTGGAGTTTACTAGCTACTCATTTGTCCCCTGCCTTTGATTTCCATGTCTTGGAAAACAGAGCGGGGCGTTCCCATTCTAATGCAGTGTCTGTTTTGAGTGCTGTCCTTGGGAGAGGCTTTCATTTTGATACTGAAGCTAGCAGAAAGGCCATACAAACACTTCTGGGTGAGTTTATTTGTATGTTATTTTACCATGATTCTTTTATATTTGTTTCCCACTTTCTAATATATGGGCTCTGCAATCCATCCTGGTGGACTGAATAGGTCACTTAGGCTTTCTGCAACCCTTTCCACTGTAAATCCTCACTGGGATATTAAAAGTATTTTTGTACTTAAGATTTTGAGGAACATTCTGGTTGGGCACATAAATGTTAATAATTGACATCTCATCATGTTGAGTGTTTCCCTGAACAAATATGAAGTAACCATCCTTGTCTTTCCTTACTTTTGTTGGTTAAAGCCTAGTGTATCTGAAAATAAAATTGTCACCCCTGCTTTTTTCTGATTTCCATTTGCCTGGGTTATAGATGCTCATCCCTTCACCCTGAGTCTATATCTGTCCTTTAAGGTAAGATGAGATTCTTGTATGCAACAGATATCTGGCCTGAATTTTTGTATCCAGTCAGTGAACCTGTGCCTCTTAAGAGGACAGTTTAACCTGTTCACATTAATTGACAGTATTGATAAGCTTGGTAGTATTTGCGGTGTCAAGTTTTTCAAAATTCCAGTAGACATTTTGAATTTTTTCATCACTGTGGAAATTGGGTTTTGGTCAAGAATTTCAGAGTGAGTTTACTTTGGTGGTAGAGCATTGTGCTGGTCATTATGGAGGATGGGTCTGAGGATATCCTGAAAAGCTGGTTTGATTATGGCAAATTTCTTCAATGTGTATATGTCATTAAAGTATTTAAATTCTCCATTATAAATGAAGCTCAGTTTAGCTGGATACAGGATCCTGAGTTGAAAGTTGTTTTTTTTTAGGAGATTAAAGGTCGATGACCATCCTCTTCTGGCCTGAAAAGTTTCAGCAGAAAGATCTGCAGTCATTCTAATATTCTTCCCCTTGTAGGTTATGATTTTCTTACATCTGGATGCTTGCAGGATTTTCTCCTTCATATTAACTTTGGTGAAGTTAATTACAATGTGTCTAGAAGATGCTTTATCTGGGTTAAGTCATGCTGGGGTTCTGAAACCATCTGCTATCTGAATTTCAGTGTCTCTTGCCATGCTTGGGAAGTTCTCTTCAGTTATCTCTTGGAGTAGAGTGTCTGTGCCTTCGGACCATCCTCTTCTCCTTCAGGGAGTCCTATGAGGTGAATGTTTGCTCCTTTGGAGTGGTCCCACCAGGCTCTCAGGAAATGATCCGTTTTTGCTCTGCACTTCTCTTCTTCTTTGAGCTTTTGGGAGCATTCAAATGCTTTGTCTTCAATGTCAGAGTTCCTTTCTTCTGCCTGCTCCATTCTGTTACTGAGGGATTCTACTGTATTTCTCAAAGATAGGCACATAGCCTACAGACACATGAAAAAAATGCTCATCTCTTTAATCATCATATAAATGCAAATCAAAACCACTTTGACATATCATCTAACTCCCGTAAGACTGGCTCACATAACAAAATTCCAAAACTACAGATGTTGGTGTGGATGTGGAGAAAAGGGAACACTTCCACACTGCTGGTGGGAGTGCAAGCTAATACATCCCTTTTGGAAAGAAATATGGAGAATACTCAGGGATCTAAAAGTAGGCCTGCCATTTGATGCTGTAATACCTCTAGTAGGTATATATCCAAGACACTCAAAATCATTTTATAACAAAGATATTTGCACCAGATTGTTCATTGCAGCTCATTTCATAATAGCCAAGTTATGGAAGAAGCCCAAGTGCCCATCAACTCATGAATATTGGAATATGAAATATTATGCAGTCTTGAAAAAGATGGAGACTTTACCTCTTTTATGTTAAATGGATGGAGCTGGAACATATCCTTCTTAGTGAAGTAGCTCAAGAATGGAAGAAAAAAAATATCCCATGTACTCAGTACTATTATGAAATCAATTTACAATCACTCACACTTTCATATGAAGAATTGATCACAACTATGGCCCAAGATGAAAGAGGAAGGAGGGGCGATAGGAAGGGAGTGGGGAAGTCAGATCAAGGCAGGGTGAATTGTGCGATCACACCTATGATGCATAATGCAAGGGTAGGATCTGTAAGTATAGAGTATAAATGTCTTAACATAATAACTAAGTAAACGAGATGAGGTATACATCAGTGGTCCTCAAACTGTGGTCCATGGCCACATGAGGTGGTGTGATTGTATTTGTTCCCATTTTGTTTTTTACTTCAAAATAAGATATGTGCAGTATGCATAGGAATTTGTTCATAGTTTTGTTTTGTTTTTTTAACTATAGTCCGGCCCTCCAATGGTCTGAGAGACAGTTAATTGGCCCCCTGTTTAAAAAGTTTGAGGACACCTGGTATATATTAACTAGTGTGATGTAAGCATTCCTAATTCTATATGAAATCAGCACATTGTACCCCATAAATACACCTATATGTCTCTGATTTAATAAAAAAAATAAAATAAAATTCTAGCTAAGTGAAAAAAAAAGATTTTGACATATTCTAAAACAGGGGAGTGGTGTGGCCTTGGGTATGTATGGAAAATGAAAACAGAAGAGATATTTTTGTTTCTACTTCCTGAGAGATATAAAAGAAAAGAAAAAACAATTTCTAGATTGTCAAGGATTAATTCCATAATTACAAATAAAGAGAGGAGCTGTGAGTTTCCTTGTAAAGTGGGAAAACAAGCTTCAGCAACCAAGGGCCTGAATCTGAATCCCTCAATATCACTGGCTGGTCTTAACTTTCACAAGTCACTTAATTTTCCTGTGCTTCACTTCGTACAGCGCTCAACAGGAATAAGGACAACATCTCCCTCAATACTTATGAATGAAGTCAAATGACATTGTTGGTGTGACAGTATTTTGAAAATGGAAAACTTAGCCTTAAAGTCACCACTATGGTTCTGACACTCAGGTGACCAGCTTGAAATTTTACAAGAGTCTAGAATCTGCAAGTTCCTTTCATTGGCTCATTTTCTCTGGCTAACACAGTGAATGTCCAGCTTTACTAATATTTACCAAGAAGGAGAAAATGATTCTGATGGTCCCCATGGGGACAGGTTTGTTTGTTGCCTCTACACACAAAAGATTTCCAGGCAAGCAGTTAAAAACGGAAAAGTTAAGGACCAGAACTAAAAGTGAAGCAATCTACGAAACACAGGGAGTTGATGGATAGCAGACATCCAAAAACGTAACAAAAGATTTACTTAGAGAAAAGCTGGGAGAGTGCTCACGTTTCCAAATTTAGCCAACACATTTCAAGGGACTAAAGCTCATTCCCACGGATCAGCCTCCCCTGCGTCTTGCTCTTCAGGAACCTCCCCTCGCAGTTTCACTCCCTCTTAGTGCTAGTGTCTTCTGGGACACTGACCTGGAGAAGGTACTACAGAGGCTGTTGTATGCAGGGTTACACGTAATAAGAGACACACTTGGATCAAAGTGGTTTTTATTTGAGCAGGTGAAAAACAAGGCTCAGAGTCCAACCCTATGCCTTGCAGAGCTCTTGCCAGCCTGTGTTTGATATTTAACTTTTTCTCTTTACTTCCTCTCCAGATAGAAATCTCTCGGGCATGCCCAGCTTGCTTTAACCCTAATCGTTTGCCTTAGAAGCGCTGACAACTTCACAAGTAGAGATGTCGCTCTGCTACACTTGGACTTTTCGCAATTCAAGAATGTATATTTCATGTATGTGCATGTTTGTGTGGATATTCCACTGCTATCTTCCCTCGTGGGCAGCATGGGCTTAGCCATAGAAAGGATTTTGCACATCTTGGAGTGACGCTGCTCCTCCTGTCTTTCCTTAAACTCGCCCGTATTTCCTCTTCTGTTGCTATGACAAAAATCCCTCATATTCATCCTCTCTTGGGCCTGTGACCTTTTCTTGCTTTTCATAGAAGTCTGAAGAGCAACCATATGTTAAGTTATAACACCTTTAGTTTGAGAAGAAATGTCTCCTTGGTGGCATTACCTTAACTTTGCTTGTAAGTCACAGCTGTGACATACACCTTTCTTACAAATCGTCCTCACTGAAGAAAATGCAGATTCTGGTCTTTCCTAGCTCACCCAGGCAAAGTAATTTTGTAATTGAATATAGATGATATTACCAGTCATTAAACTTTGTTAGAAAATGTGATTTTGACACAGAAGACAGTGGAATTCACAGTAGTGTTTGATTTTTGAGTATTTAACAGTAAGAGATTAGCAGATAAAAAAAGTCTAATATAGAATTCACGCTACATTTAACTTCATCAATGTGCTTTTTTTAGGTGTCTTGTTCCAATAAGCTCTCCTTGTGGAACCTGTTCAACACACAGGTTTTGAGAAAGTAGTTCTGGGTTTTTGTGGAAGGAATATAATGTGAGAATAACACTGAAAAGTCACATGTACGTATCCAAAAAAGAGTGGGAGAGTATTTTAGTCTAAGAAAGAGGGCAAAAGGATGGGGTAATGTAATTCAAACTGTCAGACAAGTGTGCTCATGCACCACTTCATCTTCAGCCTCACAGCAGGAGCCTTCAGCCACATTTTTACTGTTTACTTCCATAGGGGATCTGATGACCCCATTCCATTTTTAAACATCATTGAGGCTCACAAAGAATTTTTGCATGTGTGATTCTTACCTGTGAATACTTACCATATAGAAATTACAGCTTGTAAATTTAAAAATATTTATTTATGTGTGCATTTAAAAAATGACAAAAATCCCATTACATGTTAGCATCAATGTATAATTTGTGAAAAATAGTTGTATAGTTTTTTTTAAACACACACACATGAGAGCAGTGGCATTGTTTTACATTTTTGGAAATCTATGTGATGCCTGGTATCATGAAATAAAGCTGAGAAAAAAATTTAAAAAAAGAAATTTGAGTTCTCATCTCATATCTGGTTCTGCATCCAATCTGTTGCAATATGGTTGAATTATGTGAACAAAATTCAGTGTCACATAAGGTATGTAGTTTGGAAAGGAAAGATAATTTTAATAGCCTTTTCAGATAATCTTGAATATTCTTCTGTGATATTATACCAAGACTTGACAGTGGCAGTTTCTTTTTTGAGACCATATCAATCAGCTTTTGTACCATGTACTTTGAGTGGATTGTTTATCTATGCATACATATTGGTCATTTGGAAAATATTATGCAGATTTCCAGATGCTGACACACTTCGTTATGCATTAGCAAATTTAAAAATTGTATTTTTTAGCACACCAATCTTATTAGAAAAATCTGTAAGCATGGGGTAGCTGTCAAACTCACAATGACAGATGTAAGCTTTCTAAAATTCTAATTTTTACTTGAAAGCTCAAATTTTTATCACTGGCAATAAATACTGTCAGTTGTATTCCTTTAAGTGACAGGCACACATTTCATTTTCAAGAAAATGTCTGCCAAATTCCAAGTCTGATAATCATAATTTGTTCTTCCAAGTAAAACATGGTGTTCCACAGAAACAGTAGCTAAATCAGCTCACAACTGTAAACAATGGCACAAGTGCAAAAGAACTTTTTCCTCAAGACAGCCATCATGTTTTGGTATGCAGAAGTGTCTGATGCCTACTTCCTACCTTGTCATACCAAATACTAAACAGCCATGTACTCAAGGATTGAGATTTAGGAAAAACATTTTGGGGGGGGGGGGTACCTGCACATAAGGGTGAAGAATGCACACAAAGACTAGTAGAACAATTCGGTGCCATTGCTTTGATTCCTGCAGAGATGTCAGCAGTTTTCCCCACCATGGTTTTTGCAACTTAAATGCAAACATCAACAAAGTGGAAAAGGAAAATAATATATTAATATTATTATAAAACAATTTGACCCTGTAGGCCCCCTGAAAACATCTGGGAACCCTTGGGAATTTGCAAGCCACACTTTGGAACCACTATACAAATTCACAGCACCCTTAGTATCCTTTCATCTTTTTTCAGAGTAGTTACAATGAATGTCTTCTTTAAAAGTGATTCCATCATGTGCTTCCTTGGGATTCCTTGAAGCATTAGTAATTTATTTCTTAAAATTAAAAATTCTTTTACTAATGAACGCCTTAAAATAGATTCCCCGCTTCCCCTGTGATCAATATGTTGCTTCAGCCAAGCAAATTTTAAGCTGTATTAAAAAATGGTAGTTTTTAATACAGCTTAGCAATCTTTATCACCAAACCAGTTTTAAGCCACTCTCCCAATTTGGATTTCTTTACCTTTCTTCCTAAATATGATTATTTTAAAAGCAGCTCAAAATTTAACTTGTTTCTGATTTCTTTCCAGATTATATCCTTTTGAGTTACAAATTTTTCTAGCATTGCAAATCCTTTTCCTAAACCTTTTGTTTTTTCCATGTGCTTTGTATGCACCCTACAATTTAACTGTTTCAAGTTATAGTTTGTTTATACCTAGTTAGATATATATTTTTACAATTTTTCACATTGACACTAATACTTTCATTTGAGGGCTAGTCACTTGTTATGATTTTTTTAAAAAATAATATAATAGACATTGTTGTCATTATATTCAAAGAAATAACAGTACCTCTAAAAATATCTGGAAAATGCGTAATATGCTTGACACTCTGTTAGGTACAAGTCACAACAGGGTGAGATGCCATACATTGACCCAGAGGATAGGATAGCAAATGGAAGATTCAGCCATCTTTGTTAATAAAGAAAGGAGTATATATTTCAAAGAGAAAACATTAACATTAACACGTATAATATTGGTAGTTAATAGACTTCCATAATTGGGACTACTTCGAGTAATGATAATTTGATCTATTACTAAACATTTAATACAATGATGACAGCTTTTCCCACATCAAAGTCTACATTAAATTCAAATTTTGGCTTTAATATTTCAAACTATAATATATAATCTAGGGATTCGTGGACAGTATATAAAGAAATACAATGCCCACAAATTCTGTTAACAAAGGAACATTACAGATGATTGTCAGAAATCCTAACAGTTCATAAAGCATAGGAGTAACATTCAATATTTCCTTTTCGGTAGAAAAACTAAAATATTATTGTCTGGATACAATTTATTAGCCCACAAACTAAAATATTAAATTGTTAAAGTATTTTAATGCCCAATATATAAATGGCTTTGATTTTTCTATCAAAAATCCCTCTAATTCTGATTCTAAAGTCAATTTCCTTCTGAAAGAAATAAGCATCACATTTCATTATTCTGTAAAACTATAATGAAATCCACTGTAATGTGTCTCAGTTTAATTTAAAGATTCTTGGATAATTTCTTATGTGGTCACAGAATGCAGGCTGAAGTCCCTTTCCACACAGTGCTCACATCGGTTGAATTTGTACTTGCCCTTCTGCACAGTGTCTAGAACATGGTTTATGCTCAATAATTGTTGCTAAATGAATCATAAATAATTTCTGGGGGTTAGAACAGGGAATTTATTAAATGTACTTTTCAAAGTAATCATTCTAAAATGCATCCCACCCCAGTAATGCTAAAAATAAAAGAACGAACTATGAAATCTGACACACTACTCTTGAACCATGACCATCTCTGTTCCCCACCTTCTACTCAGTCGTAAACATGCGTGGATAGGGCTCACAGCCACATCTTTGGTTTCTGACCCCTGATAGCTTTTCTAAACAAGCCTTGATAGCTGATATCTGGTTCACAGGCACTGAAGAAAAGATAATAAGACCAATGCTGTATTATTTTTTAAGAGAAAATGTCAAGAACAAAAAATGAAAATGTCAAAATTTAGGTTGATATACTGTATTACTTAAAGACTGGTTTGTTGGGGGAACTGACCAAGTGATTTACCAACAGATTTCACCAGTCTTGGATTACAATGTAGATGAAAAATCAATGGGAACACATGCTATGTTTACTTATCCAGGCATTTGACAGATGGAGAAAAAACGGAGAGACACAATTGTAGTCTACAAAAATGAGTTTCAAATTTCAAAATATAATTTTGTATTGAGAATTTTTTTCAAATGCCCATGGCCAGCACTGCCTCTATCTTATCATCACACTAACTGCCCTTCCTTCTTGATCACATCTGCCTGTAGGTAGGAATTGTGAGGTTATGTACATTTGATGTTCAACTGGGAGATAGGCACAGAAGTCAGTGGAGAATGGTTCTTGGTGTATTCAAGTCACAAAAGATGTGGATCTCATGGGTCATGGGTGAATCTTAGATAGGATTGGGTTCTATGGTGGCTCCTAAAAAAGAGAGTTGTTCGGCATTCAGTACCTCATCAATATCGCCTTTTTTTTTTTTTTTTTTGAGACAGGGTCTCACTCTGTCACCTGGACTGGAGTGCAGTGGTGTCATAGCTCACAGAAACCTCAAACTCTTAGGCTCAAGAGATCCTCCTGCCTCAGCCTCCAGAGTAGCTGGGACTATAGGTACCCACCACTGTACCTGGCTAATTTTTCTATTTTTAGTAGAGACTGGGTCTCACTCTTACTGAGGTTGGTCTTGAATTCCTGAGCTCAAGCAATTCCCTCCAACCTCCCAGAGCATAGGATTACAGGCATGAGCTGCCACCCATGGCCAGCACTGCTTTATTCTGTGAACATTTCTTCAGTGCCCATCCTGTGCCAGGCATTCATTAAGTAACACATATGTAAGATGAATAATCGTGATCATTACTTCTCATTATGAAGAAATCTCCAGTGAATAAAGAGTAATCAACTAAGTTAAAAAACAAAAGTCAAAGAAACGTAGAAAAAAAGAAACATTCTCCATTACTCAAAAAGGCTTTCATTGAAGGCTTTTAATAATACAGCAGAGTATTATACTTATTTTTTGATGGTTATTTGATACTTGTTAACTGATAATACTTATTTGAATAAAGACTATGGGAGATGTGAAGCCCTAGGAAATCTTCTGAAAATTTCTGTTTCTTGGTGTTGATGATCCATTAAATTTGTGATTTGAATACCTTAATCCTAATTTTGTCTTTCTAAAAAAGATAATCTCATACTCAAATTCTAATGTAAAATATACTTCAGCTTAAATCCTCTTCATTGTTTAATGTTTCTTCATTACTAGCTCTATAAAGAAAATAGGTAATATAATATTTCCTTTATGGCTATATATATATACATATACACATATATATGTATATATACATATATATTTTAGTGTTGTAACAATATAGCAAAAATTTTTTTTTTGAGACAAAGTCTCAAGCTGTCACCCTGGGTAGAGTGCTGTGGTATCACAGCTCACAGCAACCTCAAACTCTTGGGCTTAAGCAATTCTTTTGCCTCAGCCTCCCAAGAAGCTGGGACTACAGGCGCCCGCCACAACACCTGGCTATTTTGTTGTTGTTGTTGTTGCAGTTGTTATTGTTCTTTTAGCTGGCCCAGGCCGGGTTTGAGCCGACCAGCCTTGGTGTATGTGGCTAGCACCCTACCCACTGAGCTACAGGCACCACCAATATAGCAAATTATTTAAGGAATTATTTCATAAAGTCTTTGTATTTGTTGCTTACTTGAAATAATTCCTTGACTCAATATTTTCCGATTTTAATTTGTTGAATTAATTGTAATTTAAAGAGGGGGGTACAAAACATGAGAGATATTTGAATTATTCCCCTGTTTGGTATCCCCTCTAAAACTCATTTTCTTCTCTTGTGCCATGCTCAAGCTGAAGCTTAAGCTGATTCTCAAGAAATATTTGAGAATCAGTTCTTCTTGCTTCCCTGACGTTAGGTTTTACTTTCTTGCTTTTGCAACAACATCCTCTGCTACTGTTTTGGCAGAGCTATATGCTTTATTTGTCAATGATCTATTGCAGTTTTCTTATTTCAAACCCCATGCCTTTATTTGTAATTTTATGCTGTAGTACAGCAGTTCTCAACCTGTGGGTCGTGACCCCTCTTTTCTGTTTGTAACAATGAGGCAATTAGGAAGGTTGAGAACCACTGCTCTAATACTTCATAAAATAGTTCTAATTTTCCTTTGTAAATTAAATTGTTATTTCATTTTTCTGTTTTGGTGGTCTATGGAAGATATTTAAACTAAGTACATAATTTTTCAGTTCTCAAAAACTGGAGGACTGTTATACTTTACTTTTGATTCTAATTATGGATCTTTTGTAGCAAACCAAATGGCCAAATAAGACACGATTACTAAGATTTCACTAAATCCCTGTGTAGTGATAGAAGTATCATATAAGTTTTCTTTCTAGTCTCCCTTTTTCCACCTGCCCCAGAATTATTAGTTTGAAATTTAGTTCTATGCCAGTGGTCCAGGTTGGAAGAGGTTTACTATGAAGCAACAATATGGAACACTTGCTGGTTTTTCTGTAAATCTGTTACTGGGGACACAGATTGTTACATTATAGAGACTTACATTATTGTTACGTTATAGAGTGATCTTCCTGATTGTACTAAAAGAAATACTTGAATTGAGCAACTGGCTTATTTAAAATGGACTATGCGTCCCTCTTTTTATTGACTACCAAAAAATCTGGAACATGTATAGTCCATCTCAACCAAACTTTTAGGATCTTAAGACATAAGTATTTGTGTAGTAACACTGTCCAGGCTTCATTTTAACTCCTCTGCTTTCAATCTTTCTTTCCTCATTCAGCAAGTTTTTGTCTCTTTTAATTGTAATAAAATACACATAATAAAATTTACCATCTTATCAAAGTTAAGTGTATAGGTCAATAGTGTTAAGCACATCCATACATGAGTGTAATAATCACATAGCATTTGTCTTTTTGTGTCTGGCTTATTTCACTTAGCACAATACCCTGAAGTTTCATCTGTGGTGTAGCAGGCATCAGAATCTCCTTGCGTTTTACAACTGAATAATATTCCACTGGAGGGACACATCACATTTGGTTTATTCATTTATACATCAATGGATACTTGAGTTGCTTCCACTTTTTGACAATTATGAACAGTGCTGCTTGAAACATTAGGATAAAAATATTTATCTGAGAACTTCCTTTAATTTTTTAAGGTACATGTCCAGAAGTGGAATTGCTGAATGTTACGGTAATTCTATTCTTAACTTTTTAAGGAACTGCCATTTTTTTTCCCACAGTAGCTACATCATTCTACACTCCCACAAACAGTGCACAAGGTTCCAATTTCTTCATATCCTCGTGAATACTTCTTATTTTCTGAATTTTTGATAGTAGCTATCGTAGTAGGTGTGAGAGGACATCACTGTGGTTCTGATTTGAATTTCCCTAACAATCAGTGATACTGATCTTTTCAGCAGCATCACTCAAGTGTTCATTGGCCACTTGTTTATCACTTTGGAGAAATATCTTTTAAAGTTCTTTGTCCTTTTTCCTTATTACCTCCTGAGCCATAGGAGTTCCTTGTATATTGTGGATACTAACCCCTTGTCATATACATGTTTTTCAAGCATTTTCTCCCATTGACTTTTAATTCTTTTGATAGCATCCTTTGTTAAACAAATATTTTTAATTTTGATGTAAGACAATTAATCTGTTTTTTTACTCCTTGTGAGTTACTTTTACTTTGATTTAATCTCATTTTATAAGCTGTCTTAAAGCTCTTCTCAGCAAAAATTATAAATGTATACCAATGTAACCACATCTAATATTAGGCATCTGGTTACCTTCCTATGATATCTTTATTTTTTTCCTTATTATAAACTCTAATTTGTTAATGGTATGAAGATAACAAATAGTGCTTATACATCTGAACGAAAGCTATCTAGGCAGGGAGACAATTTTTCATACCTCTCCTGCATTTCTGCATGTCTTGTGACCATGGTACTCACTGACCTTTGCTCTATATTCTTTTTTCAAAGATGGTCATATAGCAAATAGCCTTCGTAGGAAAGACAAGTCTGCTTATAGCCTCTGAAGGTGGAGATGATTTTTTTCCACCAAAGCTGAACACAGGCATGCTTACCCCCCAGTATGAAAGACACACTCCCTAATTTAAATTTCTTTCCTGTAATACAACACACTTCATGTGAAGGAGTCACGGGTCTTCCTTGCATCATAATCTGGCAATTGTGGTTCAGGGGACCCATACAAGAGAAGACACAGCCCAGGCCATCTACTGCTGCACAGTAGTAACAAAGGGAGACACATCTTCCATCAACATCCATGAAGCTATTTCGAGCTAATTTTTAGTTTGCAAGTAGGAAAAGAATCTCAGATTCTTCTCAGTGACAGATAATGTATTATAATAATTTTTTTTGAAAATACTTGCAAGTTATTTAGCCTAATCTCCCACTCAGCAAGAAATTTCTTCTACATGCTCTGACAGATGGCATTCTAAATATTACTTAAATGTTCCCAATAAAAGGGAACTCTTCTCAAAGCCTGTTGTATCACGGGTCACATTGAAGTGAGCTGTCCGTGACTCACTGGTTTTTGCCTAGCCTCACCTGGTATGATGTTGAATAATTATTTCCCCACGGAAGGCCTTTGAGTATTTGAACATACTTATTGAGTCCCTGACTGATACTATTTTACTCTGTAAACATATTGATTTCATTTGATACTCTTCACATACTATGTTTTCCAGATCACTCAATTTAGACACACTTCAAGATGGTGGTGATCTTCACAGATGCTGAGAACTATAGACAAATTCAAGAGACTATGTGTCTAAAGCACAGTTCAGTGAGAACATCACACATTATTCAGAAACAATTCTATTGATTTAACACAAAATGTTATGAGCAATTTTTAACAGCTCTGTTGTCACATCACATTTAGCTTGTAGTTAATATATTCGCTTTTTCTATATGATCAAACTCAAGCCATGATTACATTTGCAAAACCAATTTTTATAATAGTTCATAATATAAGCTTTTCTTTTTATTTTGTTTTTTATTTTTCCCCCTTTATTAAATCATAACTGTGTACATTAATGCATTTATGGGATACAATGGGCTGATTTGATATATAATGTGGAATGCTTACATCAAACTGATTAACATAACTATCTCCTTGCTTACTTAATTGCTGTAGTAAGACATTTATACTCTATTCTTACTAGTTTTGAAATGTATCATTGCTTTAAAACAGTTCTTACTATTTTGAATTTTGCTTCCATCATCAGTGATATTAGTCCCCGATTAGGTAAAATTGATGCCATCTGAAAATTTTATAGACATTCTTTCAATGTATTGATTTTAGTCTCTAATGGAAATATTGCCCACAAAAAACTCTAAGGAAAAGCCGTTAAGTTTCTTTTTCAGTATAACACAGACTATACTTCAATAGTACGTGTATCAGTCAGTTATTCAACGAGTTATAATCTACTGAATAATGCTATGATCCAGCATAAATGTTACCATCTTATCCATAAGGTTTTCATGATTTGCTGAAATTAAAACATTCCATGTTCCTGGAATCCCCAGGTCTCCCAACTATTTTTTTCAAAAATGTCAGCACTTTATTAGAGGAAAAGAGGGGTGTGCTCTCCAGAAGATGGAGCCATCACTGCATTGCTCATGATTAAGCAGACACAGCCACCCAGAGAAGAAATTGTTTCCCTTTATGTCTATCTCATATGAAGCTAGAGACGTACGTGCCTCTTGCATTAATAGCGAGCATTCTGGTTCTCAGACCCAAGGCGAAAACCACAGCTTCTGGTGGAAAAGTGGAGCGAAACACATCCACCTTGGAGTAATCTTACAAAAGAACATGTACAAAGGGCGGCGCCTGTGGCTAAATGAGTAGGGCACCGGCCCCATATACCAAGGGTGGCAGGTTCAAACCCTGCCCTGGCCAAACTGCAACAGCAACAACAAAAATAGCTGGGTATTGTGACAGGTGCCTGTAGTCCCAGCTACTGGGGAGGCTGAGGCAAGAGAATTGCCTAAGCCCAAGAGCTGGAGGTTGCTGTGAGCTGTGATGCTACTGCACTCTACCGAGGGTGACAAGTGAGACTCCGTCTCAAAAAAAAAAAAAGAACATGTGCAAATGGCCTATACCCGTATGAAAAGACCTCAGAATTATGAGTCACTAGGGAAATGCAAACTAAAGCCACAATGAGATACCACTCTACATCTATTGCAGTAGCTAAAAATTTGAACACATACATATATACAGTCTGCCATACCAAGTTCTAGTGAGGGCACCAAGCAACCGGAACTCTCTGGCTTTGCTGGTGGGAATGCAGAATAGTATAACAATGTTGGAAAGAGGCTTAGCTGTTTCTTGTGAGGTTAAACATATGCTTAGCATATCACCCAATATTCTCACTCCCATGAGAAAGGAATACTTATATCAAAAGACTTGTACATAAATGTTTATAGCACCTTTGTTCATAATCACCACTAGGAGAAACAACCTTACTGTTCATCAATTGGTTAATGAATAAGCAAACTGTGGAACATGCCAATAATTAAAAAGGAAAAATAAGAGGAAACTATTGGTATGTGCAACAATATGGATGAATATCAAAAGCATTCTGCTAATTGAAAGAAGCTTTACCCATAAGGCTATCCACTATGATTCCATTTATGTGACATTCTGGAAAAGGTATAACAAGGAAGTCAAAAAATAGATCAATGGTTGCCAGGATTTAGACAGGAGGGAAGCAAAATTAAAAGGAAAATGAGGAAACATTTTAGTATAGACATTTCTCTATCTCTATTGTGGTGATGGCTATACAATTGTCAAAATATATAAGACTAATTTACCTTAACAAGGCAAAATTGCATATAAATTATACCTCAATACTGACAAAAATGTTAGAAAAACAAGTTAATTTTCAAAAGAAGTACAGAAAGAATATAAATGATGAGAACAAAAACCATGAAATTAATATTGCCTTTAAAAATAAGCTTAAGTTTTAAATGATAATAATCACTTTAAAATTTAGTTCCAGAAAGATCCCCAAAGAATTTGAATTAAAGGTATCTATTTAGAAGCTTCATTTAAGTCATTGAAAATTTTATAAGGTCACTTCCAGTGGTTTAGGACTAACAATATAGTACAAATGAAGAATATATTATTTCTTCTACATATCATTAAAATATTTTCAACACTCACTTATTAATATGTGTCAAAAGCAGAAACTGTATAAGACATTATCTATTTACATAGTAATAAAATAAGAAATTAACAATAAATGTTATAAGAAAAAACTAACCACTTGGAAATAGAACAATGCTCTCCTAAATAAATCCTTAGTCAAAGAGGAATTAAAATCTATAATTAGAAACTTTTTATTTTAAGAAAAAAACATAATGGGAATGAAATACATTCTATTATTCTTATAGCCAAAGCTAAAATCAGTAAAATAAATACTCAAAACTCTGGGTGCTTTCTTTAGAAAGAAAATGTAACTTTTCTATATGTTAAGAATAAGAGAAATAATAAACTCCAAAGAAGACAAGAATTGGTACATTTCTATAAAAGTAGAAATTAATCAATTCAAAACAACAGAATGGTAAATCTAAGATTGATTCAAACGAACAGACAAAAAATATAAAAATTCTGGCAACTCAATAGTAGTACAAAATATTATATGATATGATTTTGTAAAAATCATAGTATAATTTTAAAACTTATTTTTATGTTTGTTCATTTCTTTCCTGGTTTTATGTGTATATGTGTACATATATACATATACAGATGGTGCCAAAAAATGTATATACATTTTAAGAAAGGAAAAACTTGTTTTAAATTTGTAATACTCAGGCAGCACCTGTGGCAGTGAGTAGGGCGCCGACCCCATATACCGAGGGTGGCAGGTTCAAACCTGGCCCCGGCCAAACTGCAACAAGAAATAGCCAGGCATTGTGGCAGGCACCTGTAGTCCCAGCTACTGGGGAGGCTGAGGCAAGAGAATCACCTAAGCCCAGGAGCTGGAGGTTGCTGTGAGCTGTGATGCCACGACACTCTACCAAGGGTGATAAAGTGAGACTCTGTCTCTACCAAAAAAAAAAAAAATTGTAATACTCAAGTCACACTTCTGCAATTACAAGAGGTGTTCACATGATTTGTAGTCATCTTTTGTTATCAGCATACATTAAGTATTACAATTTTAATACAGTTTTTCCCTTCTTAAAATGTGTATACATTTTGATAGCTTCTGTATATTCTGATGTATAATTTTAAAACTTAAGAAGTAACAAGATATTAGCAAAACTTGTACTTTTAAAAAAGAAAAAGTTAAAATATTCCTGAGAGAAACAAATGAATATTTGAATAAAGAAGAGAAATACCATGATAATAGTATTAAAATGTCTATTCCTCCAAAAATTTAATCTAATGCCATTGGTTTAACACCAATAAAAACCACCAAATGAGGTTTCTGTAGCTTAAAGAAATAAAGATCATGAAGTTCATCGGTGAAAAACAAATATTCCACATTAGTAACAAAGTAAAAAGTTCTTTCTAGAAATTAAAATGTATTATAAAGTAACATTAAACCATTTTCTGTCACTGAATTAGACAGATCAAAAGTGTGGGATATAAAGTTCAGTCACTGACCCAAGTGTGCATGTAAACTTTCTATGTAATGAAGGTGGCATCACAAATCATTGAGACAGGTTAGGAACAAGATGGAGGACTGAAGCCAGCTTCCCACAGAGGCTCCCGTCCAGAAAGAGAGTTAAGGGACAAAAATTTAGCAGGTAACCTGGTGGATCTGAGCTGCACCAAGAGAGAAGGCTGAAGAACACGTATCAACCCTGCTGAAGTGAGCTGAGACCACAAGGACGCAAACAAAAGGTACAAAACCCATCGCCAAGCAGACGGGAGTCCCCCCTCCCCCATGAGACTGGCTCAGGAGCCCCACAAACAAACAAACAGCAGAAATCAAAGGCCCTCCCACTACACTCCACAGGAGAGACCTCCTAAAAACTGGACCTACCTCCCCTACTAGGGTGCCATGGCATTCTCCTGCTAGGCATAAAACTGTATAAAACTGTAAATATTCTTTGCCTGCAACCCTGATCTCCCAGCACCCCCCTCCACTCACACTGAGGTCTGGAGGCCTGTCCCTCAGGAGTCCGGATTCTTGGGTGATTTCTCCATAGGGTGTGGACAGTGACTGAGCTGTGCCGACTCTGGAGCACATGAGTGAGGAGAGGACAATCAGCTAGAAGGGAACCGCTCCAGAGCGGCAGTTCCCTCAGACGCGGAGCAGCGGCTGAAGGAATCGCTCCAGAGCGGAGGTTCCTTCAGACGCAGAGCGGCAGCTGTCTTCTGGCAGTGGTGCAGCCGGGCATAAAACTGTGTGGAACTGAGTGTGCTTGCTACCTACAGCTCTGGGCTCCCAGCACTCTCCTTCCCCTCACTCTGAGATCTGGAGGCCTGTCCCCCAGGAGTCTGCATTCTTGGGTGATTTCTCCGTGGGGTGTGGACAGTGAATGAGCTGCACCGACTCTGGCATGTGTGAACGAGGAGAGGACAATCAGCTAGAAGGGAACCGCTCCAGAGCTGAGGTTCCCTCAGATGCAGAGCAGCAGCTGTCTTCTCGCACTGGTGTAGCCGGGTATAAAATGTGGAACTGAGTGTGCTGGCTACCTACAGCTCTTGGCTCCCAGCACTCTCCTTCCCCTGACTCTGAGACCTGGAGACCTGTCCCACAGAAGTCCGGATTTTTGGGTGATCTCTCCAGGGCTGTGGACAGAGCATAAATTGCGGCTGGTCAGTGCTGACTCTGGGGCAGGAGAGCCATTTTTTTTTTCCTAACAGCAAAACAGCTCACTCCTGATATTCTGAAGCCACACCTCTGTCTCCCTGGGCAACCAGAGGAGGCCACCCGAGTAAAAGATTTGCCTGAGGCTACTCACAAATCTGGGAAGCTTCCAGGGCCGCCGACTCAGAGAGGCAACTGAATACAAACCTCCAGCAGCAAAGAGGTTGGAACTCAGAACAGCTTATCTTCTGCAGGCAATTTTACCAGGAACAGAGACAGAATCCCGCAAAGTTGTTCTGTTCTGTTCTGCTCTGTTCTGTCAGTAACATCAATCAGGGGCAGGACTGAGCCTGAGTAAACACCATCCCCCACCCACACCCCCACACCCCCACACCCTGACCTTCATCAAGCACTGGAGGATGTCAGGCTTCACCTCCTCCTGCTAAATAGCAGCAGAGTGTAGAGGCCTGGCAGATTTCTTTGCAATTCAGGCAGGCGCAAACCCCTGGAGTATCTGTTCACTACAGGCAACTGGGTCACCCATATGCAGTGATATCAGTGACTGGGTCCGACAAAGGGGCAAGGTGGAGAAGGAGGCATCAATCTTCCCAGACTGATCTATTTGCTAGGTGTCTCCTCCTCACTCTACGCAGCACTGGAATAAGCCACATCAGAGTAGTCACCAGACCCCTGTGACCCAGCTCCCAGAGATCTCTTGAACTCTCCCACCCGAGACAGGTGCCGACTGAGACAACTGATTTGGACCTTTTGAACTGAACCAATAGACTGAGGACTTTTCAGGTGGTGCCCTGGGTGTGCGGTTGTAGGAAGGTTTGATTTTCCTTCTCCAATTGGTGCAGGAGGTGGGCAGGGTGACTTAATTGCTGGTTTTTCTCCACAGCTGAGACTTTAACCCAGAGTAAATTTTTCACTAGGATTGAACAAAAACCAGCTGAAAACAAGACAGAATCACTTATCCCCACCACACCTGACAGGGCCCCAGTTTCTCAGGTTACAACACTGTACTGGCCCTCGACAAAGCCCCAGGGGAAAAACCAAAGGGGGTAAAACAACCATGGGGCGGAATCAGCAGAAAAACTCTGGTAACACGAATAACCAGAATAGATCAACCCCACCAAGGAAAGATATGGCAGATGTAATTGAAGATCCCATTCATAAACATCTGGCCGAGATGTCAGAAATCAAATTCAGAATTTGGATGGCAGACAAGATTAATAAAGTGGAATTAGGAATTTGAGGAAAAATTCAAAAGTTGTCTCAAGAATTTAACGAATTTAAAGACAAAACCACCAAAGACTTAGACACACTGAAGCAAGAATTTGCAGCCCTCAAAGATATGAAAAGTACAGTAGAATCCCTCAGCAACAGAATGGAGCAAGCAGAAGAAAGTATTTCTGACATCGAAGATAAAGCCTTTGTATGCTCCCAAACTCTCCAAGAGGAAGAGAAATGGAGAGCAAAAATAGATCATTCTCTCAGAGAGCTCTGGGATAATTCAAAGAAGGTCAATATACGAATAATTGGAATTCCTGAAACCTATGAAGTGACCTCGATGGGCACAGTGGCCCTTCTGCATGAAATTATGAAAGAGAATTTTCCAGACATGCCTAGAGATTCTGAAATTCAGATATCAGACAGCTTCAGAAATTGAGCACGACTCAACCCCAATAAGACATCCCCCAGGCATATCATAATTAACTTCACTAAAGTTAATATGAAAGAGAAGATTCTCAAGGCTGCCAGGCGAAAGAAAGCCATTATGTACAAAGGGAAGAATATTAGAATGACTGCAGATCTCTCTGCTGAAACTTTTCAAACTAGCAGAGGGTGGTCATCGACTTTTAACTCTCCTAAAGCAAAATAACTTTCAACCCCGGATCTTGTATCCAGCTAAACTGAGTTTCATTTATGATGGAGAAATTAAATATTTTAATGACATTCATATGTTGAAGAAATTTGCCATAACCAAACCAGCTCTTCAGGATATTCTCAGACCTATCCTCCATAATGACCAACCCAATCCTATACCACAAAAGTAAACTCACTCAAAAACTTTGGATCAAACTCCAATTTCCACCCTGGCGAAAGGTTTAAAAATGTCCACTGGACCTTCGAAAAACTCGATACCCAAAATTTCACCAGACTTATCAATATTCTCCATTAATGTGAATGGCCTAAACTGTCCTCTAAAGAGGCATAGGTTGGCTGACTGGATACAAAAACTCAGGCCAGATATCTGTTGCATACAAGAGTCACATCTTAACTTAAAAGACAAATACAGACTCAGGGTGAAAGGATGGTCATCCATATTTCAGGCAAATGGTAATCAGAAAAAAGCAGGTGTCGCAATTTTATTTGCAGATACAATAGGCTTTAAACCAACAAAAGTAAGGAAGGACAAGAATGGTCACTTCATATTTGTTAAGGGTAATACTCAATATGATGAGATTTCAATTATTAATATCTATGCACCCAACCAGAATGCACCTCATTTTGTAAGAGAAACTCTAACTGACAGGAGCAACTTGATTTCCCCCACCTCCATAATAGTCGGAGATTTCAACACTCCTTTGGCAGTGTTGGATTGATCCTCCAATAAGAAGCTGAGCACAGAAATTCTAGATTTAAATCTAACCATCCAATATCTGCATTTAGCAGACATCTACAGAACATTTCATCCCAACAAAACTGAATATACATACTTCTCATCAGCCCACAGAACTTACTCCAAAATCGATCACATCTTAGGTCACAAGTCTAAGCTCAGTAAATTTAAAGGAATAGAAATTATTCCTTGCATCTTCTCGGAACATAAAAGGAATAAAACTTCAGCTGAGTAACAACAGGAATCTGCATACTCATACAAAAACATGGAAGTTAAATAACCTTATGCTGAATGATAGCTGGGTCAGAGATGAGATTAAGAAGGAAATTGCCAAATTTTTGGAACAAAACAACAATGAAGACACAAACTATCAGAACCTCTGGGACCGCAAAAGCAGTTCTAAGAGGGAAATTTATAGCGCTGCAAGCCTTCCTCAAGAGAACGGAAAGAGAGGAAGTTAACAACTTAATGGGACATCTCAAGCAACTGGAAAAGGAAGAACATTCCAACCTCAAACCCAGTAGAAGAAAAGAAATAACAAAAATTAGAGCAGAATTAAATGAAATTGAAAACAAAAGAATTATACAACAGATCAATAAATCAAAAAGCGGGTTTTTGAAAAGGTCAATAAAATAGATAAACCTTCGGCCAATCTAATCAGAAGAAAAAGAGTAAAATCTCTAATCTCATTAATCAGAAACAACAAAGACGAAATAACAACAGACTCCTCAGAAATCCAAAAAATCCTTAACGAATATTACAAGAAACTTTATTCTCAGAAATATGAAAATCTGAAGGAAATTGACCAATATGTGGAAGCACGTCACCTTCCAAGACTTAGCCAGAATCAAGTGGAAATGCTGAACAGGCCCATATCAAGCTCAGAAATAGTATCAACCATACAAAACCTCCCTAAAAAGAAAAGCCCGGGACCAGATGGTTTCACATCAGAATTCTACCAAACCTTTAAAGAGGAATTAGTACCTATATTGCTCAACCTGTTCCAAAAGGTAGAAAAAGAAGGAAGACTACCCAACATGTTCTATGAAGCAAACATCACCCTGATCCCCAAACCAGAAAAAGACCCAACAAGAAAAGAAAATTATAGACGGATATCACTAATGAATATAGATGCAAAAATATTCAACAAGATCCTAACAAACAGAATCCAGCAACACATCAAACAAATTACACATCATGACCAAGTTGTTTTTATCCCAGGGTCTCAAGGCTGGTTCAATATACGTAAATCTATAAATGTAATCCAGCACATAAACAAATTAAAAAACAAATA
Organism: Nycticebus coucang; assembly: GCF_027406575.1. Classification (NCBI taxonomy): domain Eukaryota; kingdom Metazoa; phylum Chordata; class Mammalia; order Primates; family Lorisidae; genus Nycticebus; species Nycticebus coucang. The sequence goes on along the minus strand of NC_069799.1, from coordinate 2,766,548 downwards.
CTATATGATTCTCTCAATCGATGCAGAAAAAGCTTTTGATAATATCGAGCATCCCTTCATGATCAGAACACTCAAGAAAATTGGTATAGAAGGGATATTTCTTAAACTGATAGAGGCCATCTACAGCAAACGCACAGCCAATATCATATTGAATGGAGTTAAATTGGAATCATTTTCACTCAGATCAGGAACCAGACAAGGCTGCCCATTGTCTCCATTGCTTTTTAACATTATAATGGAAGTATAGCCACCGCAATTAGGGAAGAAAAGGCGATCAAGGGTATCCATATAGGCTCAGAAGAGATCAAACTTCCCCTCTTCGCAGATGATATGATTGTATATCTGGAAAACACTAGGGACTCTACTACAAAACTCTCAGAAGTGATCAAGGAATACAGTAGCGTCTCAGGTTACAAAATCAACATTCAGAAATCGGTAGCCTTTATATATACCAACAATAGTCAAGTTGAAAAAACAGTTAAGGACTCTATCCCATTCACAGTAGCGCCAAAGAAGATGAAATATTTGGGAATTTATCTAACAAAGGATGTGAAAGATCTCTATAAAGAGAACTATGAAACTCTAAGAAAAGAAATAGCTGAAAATGTTAACAAATGGAAAAACATACCATGCTCATGGCTGGGAAGAATCAACATTGTTAAAATGTCCATACTACCCAAAGCATATACAATTTTAGTGCAATCCCTATTAAAGCTCCACTGTCATACTTTAAAGATCTTGAAAAAACAATACTTCATTTTATATGGAATCAGAAAAAACCTCGAATAGCCAAGACATTACTCAGAAATAAAAACAAAGCAGGAGGAATCACACTACCAGATCTCAGACTTTACTACAAATTGATAGTGATCAATTTGGTATTGGCACAGCATGGTATTGGCACAAAAACAGAGAAGTAGATGTCTGGAATAGAATAGAGAACCAAGAGATGAATCCAGCTACTTATCATTATTTAGTCTTTGACAGGCCAATTAAAGACATTCAGTGGGAAAAAGATTCCCTATTTAACAAATGGTGCAGGGTGAACTGGCTGGCAACCTGCAGAAGACTGAAATTGGACCCACACCTTTCACCATTAACTATGATAGATTCTCACTGGATTAAAGATTTAAACTTAAGACATGAAACTATAAAAAGACTAGAGGAGAGTGCAGGGAAAACCCTTGAAGAAATCGGTCTGGGCGAGTATTTTATGAGAATGACCCCCCCGGGCAATTGAAGCAGCTTCAAAAATACACTATGGGGACTTGATCAAACTAAAAAGCTTCTGCACAGCCAAGAACACAGTAAGTAAAGCAAGCAAACAGCCCTCAGAATGAGAGAAGATATTTGCAGGCTATGTCTCCAACAAAGGTTTAATAACCAGAATCCACAGAGAACCCAAACGCATTAACAAGAAAAGAAAAAGGGATCCCATCCCAGGCTGGGCAAGGGATTTGAAGAGAAACTTCTCTGAAGAAGACAGGCGTGCAGCCTTCAGACATATGAAAAAATGCTCACCATCTTTAATCATCAGAGAAATGCAAATCAAAACTACTTTGAGATATCATCTAACTCCAGTGAGACTAGCCTATATCACAAAATCTCAAGACCAGAGATGTTGGAGTGGATGTGGAGAAAAGGGAACACTTTTGCACTGCTGGTGGGAATGCAAATTAATACATTCCTTTTGGAAAGATATATGGAGAACACTTAGAGATCTAAAAATAGAAACGCCATTCAATCCTGTAATTCGTTTGCTGGGCATATACCCAGAAGACCAAAAATCACATCATAACAAAGATATTTGTACCAGAATGTTTATTGCAGCCCTATTCATAATTGCTAAGTCATGGAAAAAGCCCAAGTGCCCATCCATCCACAAATGGATTAACAAATTGTGGCATATGTACACCATGGAATATTATGCAGCCTTAAAGAAAGATGGAGACTTTACCTCTTTCATGTTTACATGGATGGAGCTGGAACATATTCTTCTTAGTAAAGTATCTCAAGAATAGAAGAAAAAGTACCCAATGTACTCAGCCCTACTATGAAACTAATTTAGGGCTTTCACATGAAAGCTATAACCCAGTTACAACCTAAGAATGGGGGAAGGGGGAAAGGGAGGGAAGGGAGGGGGCAGGTGGGAAGAGGGAGGGGGATTGGTGGAATTATACCTGCGGTGCATCTTACAAGGGTATATGCGAAACTTAGTAAATGTGGAAAAACGGTCTATGAAACTAGTGTACGATGCCCCATGATCATATCAATGTACACAGCTATGATTTAATAAAAATAAATAAATAAATAAAACAAATCATTGAGACAGAATGGATTATTTGACAAGTAAATTGGAAAACTTGGAATAATTACTTGAAATAGATATATTCTGGCTTCACCTTATTATAAATTTAGGAATTAAGAAAATATTCATAAACACACATCAAATTATGTGGACTTTAATATAAGAGTTACATTTTGAAGAATCCACAAATAGAAATCATAAAAAGCACATGATATATCACAGGCAACAAGCTGATTTTTAAAAAGAAACTGTATTGTAATGTTTATTATCTTACATGATTCCCATTCTCTGAGACCGGGTAATCAATGGAGTGAGCAATCATTGCTTGTTACTCACTCCATTCTTCTGACTAAAATTCAATGACTTCTGTCATGTAGCTATTCTAACATGGTGTTGATTTTCACCAAAAGCCCTATCAACATAATGAATCAGACTTATTTCCTCTGTGATGAAATCAGGCCAATCAGCAGAGATCTCTCTCTGATTACAGTTGTAGTTTTTTGTTTGTTTTTTTACTATAGCTCTAATGCGATTATTCGTGTTGGTCACAGACTGCCTCCCACAGCTGCACAAATATTATCATTCCCTCTGTATGTTGCACACAACATAAAGTATATCCTTAAAAGGGGCATGCCATTTTAGCAAACATCAATAAATTAATGAAAGTACAAGAACTAGGCTTTAGAACTATCACTAGCATTTCCACCAAATAATACCCAAAGGGGGCATATTATTAACTACATCTGACTGTCAAATATAATATTTATCCTAAATTTCTCAATATTCTCTTATAATTATGGCTTTAGGGTCTGGGTCTTCTCCGAGTCCTTCTCATAAAGCTCTGACTCATGTGGTTTAGAGCAGGGTGGTGTTAAGGTTAAAAGAACCCAGCTCAATCTAGCAATGGCGATTTCCAAACTCATGTCCTCTACTTGTATTTCTTCAACACCATAAAGAGGACTTGTGTTTTTTAAAAAAATTCTATCCTTTTTAAAAATCACATTGAAATTGTCTCATAGTATCTGTGTCCCTGAACCCTGAATCTTCTCTACCTTCATCCAAAGCTATGTCCACACCCCCCGCTCTGCCTTCTCCCTGTCTTTTGTTAAACCCTCTTCTCATGACTCCTACCCACTGCACTTCATCCTTCTCTCCAATCTAATCTAATTTTGTCAAAATAACTTACCTGTTAGAACAAGATTCTTAAAGAATAGCTCAGCAAAGCCAGCGCACTACATGATAGACAGAGGCCAGAGGCATGCGTGCAGTGAGGATCCTCTCACCACATATGCAGGTGCTGACTTAAATATGCACTAGTGAATGAAGAATTCTATAGGAATAGGGCAGAATTGGCTGTGATGTAGAAGAAAAGTGTTGGGTCACAATCAGAAAATCCAGTCCCTAGACAGAGAGCTCTGCTCTTTGCCTTTATAAAATTGTTTTTATGGGAATAAAATACATAAATATGCTTTATAAGTATACTCTTCTTTTGAAGTAGTAAAAATTATTAGTGGTGGCTATTAGTAGTATTCTTTTGATAACAAGTGAACCCATGTAATACTTTTGAAAGTTCCAACATTTTAATCATAACTCACCAAAGCAAACGCCCTGGGCTCTCTGGATATTAATGTATTCATTTGCACAAATCATTAGTAAAAGAGTACAGTAAAATCTCATTAACTCAGACCCCTCTAATTCAGAAGTCATCATAGGAGATGCAATATGGTATAATATTAAACTCAGTGGCTAGAGATAAGAAACAAGAAAACAACAAAAAAAAAGACAGCTCTTTGACTACATGATTTTTCCCTCAGCCTCTGGTTTCCGTTCATTTGTGTTTAAATCACCTAACTGATACAGTCAATCCATCTCATCATCACAGAATTGTGATTCTTCATAGCCCAGATAGAAATTTTTCCACTTTATCCCTTCCATATGCAATATTTCTGGGAATGGAATTTTTTTTTTGTCTGCATGTTTTTTAACTTGGAGTTCATGAATGGCCTTGAGGGGTTCATGTGAGTTCCTTAAATTGGGGCAATTATGATTATGTACATTTTTCAGGACAGAAATTCATAGCTTTCATCTGATTCTCTAAAAGCTCCGCAAATCTCTTTTTTAAAAGGTTAAGAGCCAATTGTGCATACACTGAGTTTTTCAAGGGGCGGGTAAAAAAAAAAAAAAAACAAGAATGACTTAGTTCAGTAATGAACTAATTCCAAATAATTCTCATCGATTTGTAAAAACAAGCTCACAAAATGTTGCTTAATAATGCTGTATTGATTCTGTAACCTATTATATCCCACATGGATTGATGTAGCAGAAACCCCATTTCAAACTTTTACTGATGGCTGGCCCCCACTCCCAGAAGCGGCGTGAATGTCTGTCCTGTTCTCCTCCTTCTGCCAAACGCCTGGAGAAGCAGGGCCTAGCCTAGCCGGGCTCTCAGTGAAGCCAGGAAGGAAAATGTGCTACCAGTTTACCCCTGAGGGAAGAAGGCCCGTGGATGACAACCTTCCCATCTGGATTTGGACTAACCTAGGAGATGATAGAAGAGTAAGGACAGATCATCTTATCCACAACTCAGACGGAGAAAACAGAGGCCCAAAGTGAAGAAGGGCCTTAAAAAAATTGCCAAGCCAAGGGTCAAGGCTTTTTCTGTGCCACTACATCGTCCAGCTGGAAGACACAAAATCTAATTATGGAATTCAAATGAGCATATCACTCAGATTCCAGGTCCTTCCTTTTAACTAAATCCAACAACTAATGGCCTCCTCCTTCATTAAGAGCTTACCATAAATAACCTATGGTTTTTGCCTGATTTGTTAACATTAGCACATACAATAGCACCACATCTTACATGTAATATAAATTGAATTCTAATTATTTGCCACCATCATATCTATAAAAATATCCAGTCCTATAGCTAAAATTGTGTTTACAATGCAAACTTAGTTTTTCAAAAATGCTTATTTATCTGCCTCAACTGACAATTACAGGGGAAAAAAGGGCTTCCTTTATTAGTATCTTTTAAAACAGATAGTATATAAAACTGAATGCATGTAATTTCATTCCTATAAACTGGTGATTGTCTTTTAAAAACCTAATAACATTTGCATTTCTTTTATCTTTTTTACAGGAGCATCCTTTTAAATCCAGCCTATTTCCGAAATCATCTTCGTCAAGCGGCAGTGTTTAGATGTCTGGAGAGATATTCAGAAGCTGCCCGGTACATTTGTTACAACTTTTGTGAAGATTTATTTCAAGTTAAATTAATTTTATTCTCAGATTCTGGTAATAGCATAATAGAACTTTCCATTTCTCTCATGGAATATGAGTCTATCTAAATTATTGTCTATAAACGTCAAACTAACAATTATTGACTATCTTTTTTTTTAATTAAAGCTATGCCATGTTCGTAGCTCTTACAAAAATTCAAACTTCCAGCCATGAGGTCACTGATAAGGATGGAAAGATTTCCACAGGATGATAGAAATGCATTTGACCTCTTGCTCTTGGAGATATTCCTAGTCTGGGTTGCAGTGGCACAATTCTTGACTATCTTTCTCAAGTTCTGGAGATGAAATCCACTCACATGAAAAGGCTCCCAGAAACCCATTCCTCAATTATAGAACAGGATGGGTTGTTAAAGGGATTTCAAGTATTTTTTTGTTGGACCCCATGTGTTTTTAAAAACCTAATGAAGCAGTCCCTAATATCTGCATCCCCAGAATATAGATTCATAGTGAAGAACTTTGCAACAGCTTCAATGCTACACTCAGAACTGCTTCTCACCTGTGACAAGGAATTTTCTCCCTAGGTCAAGCTCATCTTCTTTTCTTTGATGAATTCTCTCAAACACTTTTCCCCATTTCCCCATTCCCAAACAGTACCCACTGTTACATATTCAACAACTTTATTACCCCAGGAATTTAGTCAGAATGTATGATTCTATATTTCCTCCAAGCACAACTCCTCAGGGTAAATCTGCAGTAACAGAGATGAAGTTCCTGGATTGCAGGTGGCTACTATCTCTAGAACATTTGTAAATGATACTTCTTTAAAATTAGAAGCAAGTGTTTGAGTGGATAATAACATGGTTTCACAAAATTGACCCTATGGAGCTGACATGAAATCCATTTGTATATTCCAGGAGTTGCCCGAACTCAGTCAAATCAATATGAAAGGCAGGATTAATCTCAGCCACTCTCACTTTGTACTCAAACAACCAATACACTACAGTATGGTTTTACCTGTGTGTTAAAGTCTGTTTTGAGTCACTTTTAAAAGGTCTTTATTACTGTCTTTTTTTGCATAACATTTTTTCCTGTACTATTTCTCCAATGTGTTTTATCTAATGTTATCCACGTGTGACTTCTTCCTACTTTTTATTTTCCCCTCTTTTCCCACTTCTCATGTGTCAACACAACACACACACATACCATTTTCCACTACCTTCATGAGATATTATAATACAAGGAAAAACACTCAGATACATAAAAGCCAAACTGACTATGTTGTGAGGAGAACAAATGACTCTTGGCGATCTAATGTCCTGGTCTCCTTCATCTCTGTGCAATCAGTGACCAACACAGTGTCCAAAATGGACTGAGCACCCCTGGGGGGCTGTGAATTAAACTAGCTAATTTTCAAGTCTATGGCAGTATGCAGTTGAAAACCATTCAACTGCATCAATAAGATATTACATGAATTATTAATGGAAGCCTATGTGAAAGATAACTTGCAGCATGTACATAGTGGTTCAAATCACATGACAGCATGATAACTTCTGTACTAAAGGGTCATATAGCAAAAATCACGTAATCCTGCACAGCCCCCATTGTGTAACCCACGCCAGGTAAGGAGAGGCAAACTAAAGGAGAAAACTCAAGGAAGCCTCCTTATCCACCACTGGTGAAGAATTAGCTGTATATTCCTACATACATGAACTAGACCAGGAATACTAAAACAAAACTTACACACAAAAATGTTTACAAAGCCCAAGAATATGACGTGTGTAGTAAGCCGATTATAAGATAAAAGAGTGTTCTGTGAACTACAGTGAACTGGAGACCAATAACTAGAATAACCACATAATTCATCTTTCAATGTGACAGTGAAAGAGGACTATTGAAAATCATGCGAAGAAAACAAAGGCATGAACCAGCACTGTCACCAGCACATTGGCCATGTGGGAGGAGATCTCCTGACTTTCAAATGCTGACAATTACTCCAGTAGCCCTAAACATCACAGAGGCTTAGCAGTCAAAGCTGAGCTTCCTCCCAGCAGCACAAGGACTCCTTCCCATGTCAAATTTTGTGCTACATCATTTTGGGAAAAGCTTTAGTCTAAATCCACCAGTCCTCTGCCATTAGAAAAAGATATATTTTATAGTTCTCAAGTCACTAGCTTTAATAAATTCATTATCAGCAACAAAGCCAATCTGCCTTCCCTTTTATTCGGTATGGCTATTATATGCTATCATGTAACATGCAATATTGTGAGAAATAGATTACATAATAAAATAGGCAATGTAAAATTTTCTTACATTTGCCTTTTGTGTGTGTGTGTGTGTGTGTGTGTTTTGGCCAGGGCTGGTTTTGAACCCGCCACCTCTGACATATGGGACCAGCGCCCTACTCCCTGAGCCAAAGGCGCCACCCTACATTTGCTCTTTTTAAAATAATGTACTAGCAGAGAGGGTGATACTGGGGTCAGAGCTGTTTTACATTACATATAACTTTCAGGATAAAAAAAAAATGGCAAAATGCCACTAAATTATACCAGTCGTATATTGCCACTCTGTGACTTTTCTCCTTCAGAGCTAATTCTTGGCTTCCTCTCTGGCACCTGGCCTCTCCAGAGTCTTTTTGTTTACTCCTGTTTTTCCATCTGGCTCTCTGCTACTCCTGTTTGTCTTCTCTGCACTTGTTTCTCTTCTGTTTTATGCCTCTCCTTTGTTTCTCCAAAATTTCTCCCTCCCTTCTAAGGATTTGGCAGACAAAGATCAGCATAATTTTCCATTGTGAGCATTCCCTGCTTCTCGTCTCTTAATAAGCCTTCTCCATGAATCTCATTGAGTCTATAAGCCCGTGGTCCTCCTTGGTGATGGCTGTTATTTTACATGATCAGTGATTACACCTGCTTTTGTTTTATTTTATTTTGATGCCCTGAGTTTGAGATTACTTGAGATATTTGAATTTTCTGGGAATCTGCTTTCTGGATGGGTGTACAATGAAAACCTCAGAAGAGAAGTGCCTCGAAAAACAGATTCCTTTGGAAATTAATGATCAGCTATACTTAAGATGGCTGACAATTTTTGAATAAGAATTACTATTTCAGGTTAGGGTTGTAAGATATCACAGAGTTGGGGTTTGTTTTTTGTTTTTGTTTTTTTTTGCCAAGTAGTATGCTTCCATTAAGCCAAATCAAGTCACAATTCCTTAGGATGCCTTCGTCATGGAAACCCTTGGTGGGAGAGTTTAATAGAGGTGGGAGTAGGAGGATATCTTGAGAATAGCCAGCAAAGGAGTCGGGGAATAGTTTCTTCTTTTTTCTCTTTTTCTTTTCTTTTCTTTTTTTTTTTTTTTTTTTTTTTGGCTTACAAAACTTAATACTGCAGAAATAAGGTATACATAAAACACAATCTTCGAAAAGAGAAGAGTGATCCAAAATAAATTGAGGTCTTCAGAAATCTAATAACATAAAACAGTGGCATTGCTGCAGATAGGTAATCACTCAGGAGAAGCCCTACACAGCAAGCAGGAAGATGCTGTGTCAGCTTATTTGGTGACACAGAACTCTGATTTTAAATGAGATTATTATGTATCTTTCAAGGGAGGAGAATATTCTGACAGACTAAAGACAAGTGATTCTGAAGAGGTGATAGTAGTGTTGGAAGTTTAACTTAGCTCTGATTCATTTAGAAGTGTAAAATCCATTCATACACCAGGTGAGAAAAATACAGAATAGATATTTTTTGGTTAAAATGAGTTCTCGTTTCAGACCTCAAATAGAATAAATGAAGCCTATAGGTTAGTTTTTATTCTTAAATTGGCCATATGCCCAAAAGGCTTTCTCTCTCCTTACGGGAGGAACGTCATCATTGCCAGAGTAGCATCAGTGTGGTCTGGGGCTGGTCATATGCAACAGACATCTGTACACGGAAAAATGAACAGGATCATTCCATCACTAAGTGACTTCCCTGTTCCCTTGTTATCATAAAGCCATGTAAACCCTAAGCATTATAAAAATGTTACATCTTGGTATATGATGTCTAAAACAGACATAAATAAAAAGACAGATTTAGTCATTTGCCATGACTTAGATCAAGTATCTGACTTTAAGACTATTGCTCATCCAGTATTTAGGTAAGTACTGTAGGTATAGTGTTTATAATTTCAAGGAAAAGAGAGAAGATTAAGATGTAGTTAAGCCTCAAGTTCATAACCATCTCTTTTGTTTAAGGATTTAAAATTACAAGATTATTAATGTCTAATCTTATAACAATAATATTAATTTTAAGGTTGCAGTGACAACAATTGGTTAAAGAAAAGTTAGGTGGCCTTAAGGACAGCTGGTCTTTTAGAAATGTTTCAAAGTAAAAGTAAATAATGGCAAGGATACATAATCTTTTCTATAAAAATATAGAAAAAACTTTTTAAACATTCAGGCTGTTGGTAAGGACTTCTAAAACTTCATTAGAAAAAAACAAATATTGCCTGACTGTGAGTCTTTCTGCCCTACACTGATGCTCACTGAGGTGCAGGTTTTGAATGATATGCATTTTCATTGTCCCCAAACATTTCTAGAATAATTTGGAAATGCCATGTTCTTGGACTATATGCACTTTCTGTAAATATCAGGCTAGAAAACTTATGGCAGAGTACAGGGAAAGATTTTTTTCTCTTTGTTTTAGATCTAGTCTTTCACCTTAACACCTTAAAAAACAAAAAGTGGGTGGGGGAAAAGAAAATCACATCAGCGGAAACACAGAGAAACCTCAAGATGGCACATTTTAAATGTAAAGAAACAAAGATCTCTTCCCTCCCTTTCACCCATCAATCAAATCTCTACCAAACTCCACCTTTTCTACAAAAATGTAGACAACCAATTAACATCGAAATGTGTAACCCAAATAGGCTGTGCTTTAACTTGAAGAGTTCTGTGCTATTTTCTTGCAGCTAAGCATAGCCAAAAGAATCCCCTCATGCTTCTGGTAGAGGGAAAAGAAGACAAACCATTTTGAAATACACAGAACTCTGTTCTTCTTAACAAGGCCTGCCCTCAGGAGAAATGATTTAACCAGAGCAAAACCTGCTGAGTTTTATCAGAGCCTCATTTACCTGGGAGAACTGAAATACCCAACGTCAGCCCTTTCTAACCATCCTGTTGCATGTAGGGGTGAAAAAAACAACCAACTAAAAGCACTGGTGAAGTTCACAGTCCAGGGTCACAAGCTCACTAAAAGACTGAAGCCTAATCATAGGACTAGAGAGCACTCACCCTTCCCCCATGCTTTATCACTGCATCACTAAATGCCTGTCTACAGTAGCTCATTTTACCTAGTCCACCATGTACACCTTACAATGAAAAATTTCAAGTCACACTAAAAGACTGAACCACATGGTTTGAAGAGAAAAACTGAACAGAATCAGATATGACAGGAATGCTGCAATTATCAGCTCAAGAATTTATGATTAATTTACTAGGGATTTAATTGGAAAAGGCAGGCACAAATGAGTAATATAAGCAGAGAAACGGACATTGTAATAAAGGACAAAAAAGAAATTCTAGAGATCAAAACACTGCAGCAGAAATGATAAATGCCTCTGTTGGGCCCATTAGTAGACTGGACTTGGCTGAGTAAAGAATCTCTGTGCTTAAAAATATGACAATAATGGGCGGCGCCTGTGGCTCAGTCGGTAAGGCGCCGGCCCCATATACCGAGGGTGGTGGGTTCAAACCTGGCCCCGGCCAAACTGCAACCAAAAAATAGCCGGGCGTTGTGGCGGGCGCCTGTAGTCCCAGCAACTCGGGAGGCTGAGGCAAGAGAATCGCTTAAGCCCAGGAGTTGGAGGTTGCTGTGAGCCGTGTGACGCCACGGCACTCTACCAAGGGCCATAAAGTGAGACTCTGTCTCTACAAAAAAAAAAAAAAAAATATATGACAATAAAAACTTCCAACCCTGAAAGCAAAGAGAAAAAAGACTTTAAAAAAAAAATAAAGCACAACAGAATATCCAAGAACCATGGGACAACCACAAAAGATGTGACATATTTGTAATGGGAACACCAAAACGAGAACAGAGAGAAAGGGACAGAGATGATTCAGCGTCTGAGGAAAGTCTGCTTCTCATAGATAGAACCCACTGCATCCTCACAATGTAGAAAGGGCAAAAAAGGGGGCAAACTCACTCCTTTAAGCCCTTTTATAGAAACAATAATCCCATTCAGAAGAGTGGAGCCTACATGATTTAATCTTTCCCCAAGGGCCCCACCTTTTAACACTATTGTTAGAGCAGTGCAATAGCTGGAGATTGTCACCAAAATAATTGAAGAAAACAAGTAAGGTTTTAGTAAGCAAACAAAAAAAGAAAATATTTATTAATGACTTGCATGGCAAGCCAGGCCCCATCCTAGCAACTGCAGGCACCATGGAAAGCACAGCCTCTAAATTTTATACCCAACTTTGAGGAGTATTGCTGCTTCCTAGAAGTCTCCCAGCGTCTTAATTAACACCAACCTGCAAGGTCTTAATAACCCACCTGCAGGGTCTTGATCAGACTTATTCCCAGAATAGTTCAAAATAGCCTAACCTTATCCATCATCTGCCCTGCTCATATCTAGCTAGCTACCTAACACATTGGGAATTAAGTTCTAGCATGAACTATAGTTGGAGACTTCAACACTTCCCTATAATTATTTTTATATATTGTTGGGTTATCAAGTGAGATTTACTACACATGAGCAAAGTTAATTCAACAGCTAAAAATAAATAGATACAACCCATCACATTAATAAGCTAAAGATTAGAAATCACATGATCATATCAACAGATGCAGAAAACGCAGTCAACACAATCCAACAAATATTCATGATACCAATTCTCAGCAAGCTAAGAATAGAAGGGAACTTGCCTAACTCGATTAAAAAAAAAAAAAAGAAAGAAAAAAAGAAACTACAAACACATACATTTAATAAATTTAATGGTGAAAAAAATTGAAACTTCCCCACTATAATCAAGAAAAGGAATGTATGTCACCTCTCATCACTGCTTTTCAATATGTTACTGGAAGTTCTGACTAATACAATAAAACAAGAAAAGGAATCAAAAAGTATACACATTTGTAAGGAAGAAATAAAATTATCTTTGCAGATGACATAAACATCAACATAGAAAATCCAAAAGAATCAAAATAAATTCCTAGAACTAATAAGTGATTAAACCAAGATTGAAGGATACTCACTTAACTACATAAAATCAATCACTTTCCTATATGACAGAAATAAGTACATGGAACTTGAAATTAAAAACACATTACCATTTACAATCGCACCCCAAATTGAAATAGTTAGATATAAATGTAATAAAATATGAGCAAGATCTACATGAGGAAAACTACAAAGTTCTGTTGAAAGAAATCAGAGAAGAAATTTTTAAAGGAAGAGCTATTCCATATTCATGATTAGGAAGACTCAACATTGTCAGGGTGTCACTTGTCCTGTAGATTCAACACAATCCCAATCTAAATTTCAGTGTTGAGTGTATACCAACAAAATGATTCTAAAGTTTATATTAAAAGGTACAAGACCCAGAATAGCCAACTCTATATTGAAGAAAAGCAAATATCAGCCTGGCATTAACTTACTTCCAGCCTTACCACAAAATGGAGACACACACACCACAGGTCCTCACTGTTAAATTGGAACTGCCCAATGAGCACACACGTGCATCAAGGGAAGTAGGACTCAGTGGAAATCAACCTGGGTAGAGGGGGCAAAGGGGAGGATCAAAACTACCTAACAAGTACTGTGAACACGATTTGGGTGACACCTTTAGCTGGGACTCAAGCATTATAGAAGTGATCCATGTGACCCAAAACATTAGTACCCCTTCAATATTTTGAAATAACAAAAGACTTACTATCAAGCTACATCATCCAGTGTAGTATTGAGGAAGGGATAGATCAATATACCAGAACAGAACCTAGAAATAGTCTCAGGTAAGTAGAGTCAATTGATCTTTTAACAAAAGCACAAAGGCAATACAGCAGAACAGAGATAGTCATCTCAACAAACAGTGCTAACACCTAGGCACACACATGTGAAAATGAGGGATGGCAACCCAGACTTTACTCTTTTTACAAAAGCTAACTCAAAATGGATCACAGACCTAAGTGTAAAATGCAAAACTATAAAACTCCCAGAAAATAACATAGGAGAAAATCTTGCGTATAACAAGATCTTTTTTTTTTTTTGCTAAGACCTTTACATTCCACATTTACTAGGATTCACATATACCCTTGCTACAAAAGCTATGTTAACTAGTGTGATGAAAATGTGTCAAACGGTCTATGAACCAAGTGTATGGTGCCCCAGGATCATACTAATGTACACAGCTATGATTTAATAAAAATAAATAAATAAAAAGAAAACAAGATTTTTTGACTTTTTAGATACAATACTAAAGGCATAATACATGAAATACATAATTTCATGAGCTGATGAGCTGAACTGTATTGAAATCAAATTTTTATGTTCTGCAAAAGACAGTCAAGAGAATAAAAGGAGAAGACAGCACAAAAGCATATCTAATAAAAGGCTATCATCCAAAATATATTAAAAAAAAAAACTTAAAATTCAACAATAAAGAAAACAAGCAACCTGGGCAAAGACCTTAGCATTAGCAGACAACTCAGCAAAAAATGCACCATTGTCAAGTGAGGAGAGGGAAGACCATGTGTATCATATGTCATCAGGGAAATGCAACTTAAAACAATGAGATACCACCACACACCTGTTAGAATAACCAAAATCCACAAGACCGATAATACCGAACAGAGGCGCATACATGGAACAACGGGACTCCCGTGTCACTGCCGGGCGGGGAGGGATGCAAAAACTGCACGGTATGGCAGTTTCTTACCAAACTGAACACACGCTTGCCATACAATCCAGCAATCATGCTAACTGGTATTTACCCAAAGGAGTTGAAAATTTATGTCCACACAAAAACCTGTAGACCGATGTTTACAGCAGCTTTATTCATAATCGCAAAAACATGAAAGCAGCTGAGACGTCTTCAGATGGTTCCAGGGCAGCAGGGGATCGGCGCTGAGAAGAAATGCACTGTGACGCCTTGAAAGACGCGGGAAACTCCACCCCTTATGGTTAAGAAAAGCCTCAGAGGCCGCGTGGGGACTCCAGCTACCTGACGGTCCGGAAAAGGCAAACGGCAGAAAAATTCGTGATCACCAGGGGTTCACAGGACCGAGGATGAACAGGTTGGCACGGAGGACATCCAGGGCAGAAAACTGCCATTTGGCAATGCAGCAGTACCTGCTGAGACAGAGTGCGAGTCCTCACATGCTTGTCAGACCCTGCCGAACAGCAGGATGACGCAGAGAGCAGCCCAGCAGGAGATGCAGTCTTGCAAGAGCCCAGTGCCGGGACGAGACCAGACAGGAAGAGACCAGACTGGAGGAGTGCAGATGAGACCAGATTCTGCGCCTGGCCATGCACCACCACCACCACCCCCACCCCACCACCCCACCCCCACCCTCCGGCAGGACACAGGTCAGGGCGGGCCTTGTGTGGGAACTCTCCATACTTCACATTTGGTTTGCTTCAAAACTAAAGCTGCTCTAAAAAATTGTTTATTAATTTAAAATCAATACAATCGGGCAAAAGTCTGGGAAATATGATATGCGCATTGTCTCAAAATAGCTTTTTCAATCATATATCAATAACCAGGAACAAATGATAGTAACTTTTTGGTGAAGAAACGCAGCAGATATGGCCTTGATAATCAAGTGATATTTGACATTTGACAACAACAATACATGACCAAGCAATCAATGTTAATTATCCTCCTAATGAGGCATCAGCCTCACACACCCAGACAGTAAGTGATGAAGACATGTGTCATTGCTATGGGATTCTCACCTGAAATGCATAATTTTTTTTATTTATTTTTTATTTATTTATTTATTTTTTTTTTTTAGACAAGAGTCTCAAGCCATCTCCCTCAGTAGAGTGCTGTAGCATCATAGGTCACAGCAACCTCCAACTCTTGGGCTTAAGTGATTCTCTTCCCTCAGCCTCCCAAGTAGCTGGGACTATAGGCACCTGCCACAATGCCTGCTATTTTTTGTTGCAGTTGTCATTGTTGTTTAGCTGGCCGGGCTGGGTTGGAAACATGGGCGCCAAGCCATTAAATGCATAATTTTAATCTAATAATGAGAAAGCATCAGACAAAACCAATTTTGAAGACATTCTACATAATGACCAGTCAGTACAAATTAAAACTGTGGAGGGAAAAATGAAGAAACGTCAAAAATTGCAGAAATTGGGGGGCGGGGACAAGATAGCTGACTGAAGCCAGCTTTCCACAGAGGCTCCCGTCCAGAAGGAGAGTTAAAGGACAGAAATTTAGCAAGTAACCCGGTGGATTTGGACTACACCAAGAGAGAAGGTTGAGAACGCACATCAACCCCAATGAAGCGAGCTGTGAGCCCAAGGATACAAACAAAAGGTACAAAATCCATCACCAAGGGGAATGGAGTCCCCTCCCCCATGAGAATGGCTAGGGGTGCCCCACAAACAATCCAGCAGAGTTCAAAGGTCCTCACTAAATCCAGGAGAGACCCTCTAAAAACTGAACCTACCTCCCCTACTAGGGTGCCACTGCGTTCTCCTGGCAGGCATAAAACTGTATATATTCTCTACCTGCAACTCCAAGCTCCCAAGCACTCCCCTCCACTCTCACTCTGAGGTCTGGAGGACTGTCAAACAGGAGTCAAGATTCTTGGGTGATTTCTCAAGGGGTATGGACAGTGCCTAAACTGAAGCTGGTCAGTGCTGACTCTGGGGCACGGGAGTGAGGAGAGGATGGTAGGCTGAGAGGGAACCACATCAGAGCAGCAGTGCCCTGAGGCACAGAGCAACAGCTGTCTTTTAGCAAAAATAGGGCTCACTCCCAGATATTCTGAATCCACACCACTGTCTCCCTGGGCAACCAGAGGAGGCTGGGCATCTACTCAGGTGGCAACCACCATGGAACAAATCTGGGATGGAACTGCAGGCCCCATGAGTAAAGGGCTTGCCTGAGGCGGTACTGACCTGGATAGCGCAGGGACTACAAATGCACTCTGAAGACCCAGGAAGCTCCCAGGGTGGGGTTGACGCAGAGGACCGCTTTACTGAGCCTAAGATGCACTGGCCCTCAAGGGACAGTCAGCCTATAGACAAAGGAAGACAGGAGGCTAGAACTGCAAGGTAACCGAATACAAACATGAAGGAGCGAAGACAGGGCCTGAGGCTCAGGCTCTGGGAACTCAAAACAGTTACTCTGCTGCAGGGGAATTTAGCAGGGACAGAAACAAATTCCCTCAAAGTTGTTTTGTTCTGTTCTGTCAGTATCATCAATCAGGGGCAGGGCTGGAACTGAGTGAACACCCCCCAGCCTCCATAAAGTGCCGGACGTCATCAGGCCTCACCTCCCCCTGCTAGATAGAGGCAGAGCGCAGCGGCCTGGCTGAGCAGAAATAGATTTCCTTATGATTCCGGCAGGTGCAAACCCCTAGAGTATCTGTTCACTACAGGCAACTGGGTCAGCCAACTGCAGGGCTATCAGTGACTGGGTGTGACAGAGGTGCAAATGGGGGAAGGAGGCATCAACCTTCCCAGACAGATCTATTTGCTGGCTGGCTCCTCCTGATTCCACACAGCACTGGAGCAAGCCATATCAGAGTAGTCACCAGACCCCTGTAATCCAGTTGCCAGAGACCTTTTAACTCTCCCACCTGAGACAGGTGCTGACTGAGACAATTGATTTGGAACTCCTGAACTGAGCCAACACCCAAGAACTATTTAGGTGGTGCCCTGGGTGTGTGGTTGTAGGAAGGTTTGATTTTCCTTTTCCAATTATTCCCTGTGGAGGGCAGGGTGACTTAATTGCTGGTATTTCTCCACAGCTGAGACTTCAACCCAGAGTAACTGTTTCACTAGGGTTGAACAGAGACCAGCTAAAAACAAGACAGAACCACTTAGCTCCACCACACCAAACAGGGTCCCAGTGTCTCAGGCCATAGCACTGCACAGGTCCTCGACAAAGCTCCAGGGGAAAGATCAAATGGTGAAAAACAATCATGGGGTGGAATCAGTGGAAAAACTCTGGTAATATGAATAACCAGAATAGATTACCGCCCCCCCCAAAGGAAAGATATGGCAGATGTAACTGAAGATCCCATTCATATACAGCTGGCCGAGATGCCAGAAATTGAATTCAGAATTGGATTACAAACAAGATTAATAAAATGGAGAAAAATTTAGAATTAGAAATTCAAGCAGCAATTCAAAAGTCAGAATTAGAAATTCGAGGAGAAATTCAAAAATTGTCTCAAGAATTTAACAAATTTAAAGACGAAACTACCAAAGGTTTTGATGCACTGAAGCAAGGATTTGCAGCCCTCAAAGATCTGAAAAATACAGTAGAAGCCCTCAGTAACAGAGTGGAGCAAGCAGAAGAAAGGATTTCTGACCTTGAAAACAAAGCCTTTGAACCTTCCCAAACTCTCAAAGAGGAAGAGAAATGCAGAGCAAAAATGGATCATTCTCTCAGAGAGCTCTGGGATAATTCAAAGAAAGCTAATATCTGCCTCATTGGAATCCCTGAAACTGATGAAGTGGCCTTGTTCCACAGAGGCCATTCTCCATGAAATTATGAAAGAGAATTTTTCAGATCTGCCAAGAGATTCTGAAATTCCGACAGCAGACCGTTTCAGAACCCCAGCATGACTCAATCACAATCAGACATCCCCCAGGCATATCATAATTAACTTCAATAAGTTAATATGAAGGAGAAAATTCTGAAAGCAGTCAGACAAAAGAAATCCATTACCTACAAAGGGAAGAATATTAGAATGACTGCAGATCTCTCTGCTGAAACTTTTCAAGCCAAAAGAGGATGGTCATCGACTTTTAATCCCCTAAAGCAAAATAGCTTTCAACCCTGGATCCTGTATCCAGCTAAACTGAGTCTCATTTATGATGGAGAAATTAAATACTTTAATGACATTCATATGTTGAAGAAATTTGCCATAACCAAACCAGCTCTTCAGGATATTCTCAGACCTACCCTCTATAATGACCAGCCCAATCCTCTACCAAAAAACTAAACTCACTCAGAAACTTTTGATCACACTCCAACTTCCACAGTGGTGAAAGGATTAAAAATGTCCACTGGACTTTTGAAAAACTCGATACCCAAAATTTGACCAGACTTATTAATATTCTCCAGTAATGTGAACGGCTCTAAAGAGGCACAGGTTAGCTGACTGGATACAAAAACCCAGGCCAGATATTTGCTCCATACAAGAGTCACATATTACCTTAAAAGACAAATATAGACTCAGGGTGAAAGGATGGTCATCCATATTGCAGGCAAATGGTAATCAGAAAAAAAACAGGTGTTGCAATTTTATTTGCAGATACAATAGGCTTTGAGCCAACAAAAGTAAGGAAGGACAAGAATGGTCACTTCATATTTGTTAAGGGTAATACTCAATATGATGAGATCTCAATTATTAATATCTATGCACCCAACCAGAATGCATCTCAATTTATAAGAGAAACTCTAACAGACATGAGCAACTTGATTTCCTCCAACTCCATAATCGTCGGAGATTTCAACACTCCTGTGGCAGTGTTGGATCGACCCTCCAACAAGAAGCTGAGCAAAGAAATTCTAGATTTAAACATAACCATCCAACATTTGGATATAGCAGACATCTACAGAACATTTCATCCCAACAAAACTGAATACACATACTTCTCATCAGCCCACGGAACTTACTCCAAAATTGATCACATCTTAGGTCACAAGTCTAAACTCAGTAAATTTAAAGGAATAGAAATTATTCCATGCATCTTCTCGGACCACCATGGAATAAAACTTGAGCTGAGTAACAACAGGAATCTGCATACTCATACAAAAACATGGAAGTTAAATAACCTTATGCTGAATGATAGCTGGGTCAGAGATGAGATTAAGAAGGAAATTGCCAAATTTTTGGAACAGAACAACAATGGAGACACAAATTATCAGAACCTCTGGGATACCGCAAAGGCAGTCTTAAGAGGGAAATCTATAGCACTGCAAGCCTTCCTCAAGAGAACAGAAAGAGAGGAAGTTAACAACTTAATGGGACATCTCAAGCAACTGGAAAAGGAAGAACACTCCAACCCCAAACCCAGTAGAAGAAAAGAAATAACCAAAATTAGAGCAGAATTAAATGAAATTGAAAACAAAAGAATTATACAACAGATCAATACATCAAAAAGTTGGTTTTTTGAAAAGGCCAATAAAATAGATAAACCTTTGGCTAACCTAATCAGGAAAAAAAGAGTAAAATCTCTAATCTCATCAATCAGAAATGACAAAAACGAAATGACAACAGACTCCTCAGAAATTCAAAAACTCCTTAATGAATAGTATCAGAAAATTTATTATCAGAAACATGAAAACCTGAAGGAAATTGACCAATACTTGGGAGGACGTCACCTTCCAAGACTTGGCCAGAATCAAGTGGAAATGTTGAACAGGCCCATAGCAAGTTCTGAAAGAGCATCAACCATACAAAACCTCCCCAAAAAGAAAAGCCCGGGACCAGATGGCTTCATGTCTGAATTCTACCTAACCTTTAAAGAGGAATTAGTACCTATATTACTCAACCCGTTCCAAAAGGTAGAAAAAGAAGGAAGACTACCCAACACGTTCTATGAAGCAAACATCACCCTGATCCCCAAACCAGGAAAAGACCCAACAAGAAAAGAAAATTATAGACCAATATCACTAAAGAATATAGATGCAAAAATATTCAACAAGATCCTAACAAACAGAATCCAGCAACACATCAAACAAATTATACATCATGACCAAGTCGGTTTATCCAAGGGTGTCAAGGCTGGTTCAATATCCATAAATCTATAAGTATAATTCAGCACATAAACAAATTAAAAAACAAAGACCATATGATTCTCTCAATTGGTGCAGAAAAAGCTTTTGATAATATCCAGCATCCCTTCATGATTAGAACACTTCAGAAAATTGGTATATAAGGGACATTTCTTAAACTGATAGAGGCCATCTACAGCCTCTACAGCAAACCCACAGCCAATATCGTATTGAAGGGAGTTAAATTGAAATCATTTCCACTCAGATCAGGAACCAGACAAGGCTGCCCATTGTCTCCACTGCTCTTTATCATTGTAATGGAAGTTTTAGCGACCACAATTAGGGGAGAAAAGGCAAACAAGGGTATCCATATAGGCTCAGTAGAGATCAAACTTTCGCTCTTCGCAGATGATATGATTGTATATCTGGAAAACACCAAGGATTCTGCTACAAAGCTCTTAGAAGTGATCAAGGAATACAGCAGCGTCTCAGGTTACAAAATCAACATTCATAAATCGGTAGCCTTTATATATACCAACAATAGTCAAGCTGAAAAAACAGTTAAGTACTCTATTCCATTCACAGTAGTGCCAAAAACGACGCAATATTTGGGAGTTTATCTTACAAAGGACGTGAAACATCTATATAAAGAGAACTATGAAACTCTAAGAAAAGAAATAGCTGAAAATGTTAACAAATGGAAAAACATACCATGCTCATGGCTGGGAAGAATCAATATTGTTAAATTGTCCATACTCCAAAGCAATACACAATTTTAGTGCAATCCCTATTAAAGCTCCACTGTCATACTTTAACGATCTTGAAAAAACATTACTTCATTTTATATGGAATCAGAAAAAACCTTGAATAGCCAAGACATTACTCAGAAATAAAAACAAAGCAGGAGGAATCACGCTACCAGACCTCAGACTATACTACAAATCGACAGTGATCAAAACAGCATGGTACTGGCACAAAAACAGAGAAGTAGATGTCTGGAATAGAATAGAGAACCAAGAGATGAATCTAGCTACTTACCGTTATTTGATCTTTGACAAGCCAATTAAAAACATTCAGTGGGGAAAAGATTCCCTATTTAACAAATGGTGCTGGGTGAACTGGCTGGCAACCTGTAAAAGACTGAAACTGGACCCACACCTTTCACCATTAACTAAGATAGACTCTCACTGGATTAATGATTTAAACTTAAGACACGGAACTATAAAAATACTAGAAGAGAGAGCGGGGAAAACCCTTGAAGAAATTGGCCTTGGCGACTATTTTATGAGGAGGACCCCCCGGGCAATTGAAGCAGCTTCAAAAATACACTACTGGGACCCGATCAAACTAAAAAGCTTCTGCACAGCCAAGAACACAGTAAGTAAAGCAAGCAAACAGCCCTCAGAATGGGAGAAGACATTTGCAGGTTATGTCTCCGACTAAGGTTTAATAACCAGAAACCACAGAAAACTCAAACGTATAAGCAAGAGAACAAGTGATCCCATTGCAGGCTGGGCAAGGGACTTGAAGAGAAACTTCTCTGAAGAAGACAGGTGCATGGCCTATAGACATATGAAAAAATGATCATCATCCTTAATCATCAGAGAAATGCAAATCAAAACTACCTTGAGATACCATCTAACTCCAGTAAGATTAGCCCATATCACAAAATCCCAAGACCAGAGATGTTGGCGTGGATGTGGAGAAAAGGGAACACTTCTGCACTGGTGGTGGAAATGCAAATCAATACACTGCTTTTGCAAAGATGTTTGGAGAACACTTAGAGATCTAAAAATAGACCTGCCATTCAATCCTATAATTCCTCTACTAGGTATATACCAAAAAGACCAAAAAATTACATTACAACAAAGATATTTGCACCAGAATGTTTATTACAGCCCAATTCACAATTGCTAAGTCATGGAAAAAGCCCAGGTGCCCATCGATCCACGAATGGATTAATAAACTGTGGTGTATGTACACCATGGAATATTACGCAGCCTTAAAGAAAGATGGAGACTTTACCTCTTTCATGTTTACATTGATGGAGCTGGAACATATTCTTCTTAGTAAAGTATCTCAAGAATGGAAGAAAAAGTATCCAATGTACTCAGCCCTACTATGAAACTAATTTATGGCTTTCACATGAAAGCTATAACCCAGTTATAACCCAAGAATAGGGGGAAGGGGGAAGGGAGGGGAAGGATTGGGGAGGTGGGCAGAGGGAGGGTGATTAGTGGGATTACACCTGTGGTGCATCTTACAAGGGTATATGTGAAACTTAGTAAATGTAGAATGTAAATGTCTTAACACAATAACTAAAAAAATGCCAGGAAGGCTATGTGAACCAGTGTGATAAAAATGTGTCAAACAGTCTATAAAACCAGTGTATGGTGCCCCATGATCACATTAATGTACACAGCTATGATTTAATAAAAAAAAGTCAAAAAAATTGTAGAAATTAAGGAGACACAACTAGATTGGAAACTGAAACCAAAAATTGACAATAAGGGAAAACTGGTAAAATTTGAAAGAATGTGTAGTTTAGTTAATATTAATGTACCAATATTAATTTCCTGGTTTTGTTAACTGTACAGAACTACGATTACGTAATTTTTTTACTCAGATGAAGAGATGAAGCTGGGTGGAAGAAAATATGTTAACATCATATTGGTTTTTGTAACTTTCCTGTAAATTTAAAATTCTTTCAAAGTAAAAAAAATTTTTAAAGCAAGCTTTTAATGTTTGTTTTCAGTCCATTGTGTTTAAGAGTGTCAGCTGTACTAGGAAAATCATCTTATTCACCATATTCTCAAATTTGAAAGCCAAGCCTTAACATTTTCAAGACATTTTTATCAACTTTCTCTCCTAACCTATTTTGGGATATCCTTCTTTGCCTGCTTTAATTTAAGAACATGTTCTTTTTCTATATATTATATCTCCTACAGATTCCAACTTAATTTTAGCTTCTGAACCTTATTCTGCTATTCTTTTATACTTGCCTTCTTTAATTACCTGAATCAGAAAATCCATTGCCGTTAAAACTGAAGTTAGAATATCAGGATTAGCAGTCCAGTTTCATCACTTACAATCATGTTAGTCTCAGCAGAAGGACAATAATAATCATGGTAGTACCTAGTCTCACCTCCCCAAAAGCTGTTATGAGAATCAGCCCTCTCTTTTCGCCGCATTCCCTTACATCATACTCTATGGATTATTCCCTACTGTCTTGACTCTTCCTTCCCAATTTCTTATTCCTCAACTCACTGCCAAAACATCAGTTGTTACAAAGGTTCCACCCCATACTCTTTTTCTTTTTTCAAAGTTTTATTACTTTTCTTTTGCTAATAAAAGACCATTAGTCCCCTCTCCTGACTTTAAATAATCCACATACTTGATTATTTTTTTTTTTTATTGAATCATAGCTGTGTACATTGATATGATCATGGGGCATCATTCACTAGCTTCACAGACCATTTACCAAGTTTCACATATACCCTTGTAAGATGCACCGCAGGTGTAATCCCACCAATCCCCTTCCCTCTACCCACCTCCCCCCTCCCTCCCCCCCTTTCCCCCTTCCCCCTATTCTTAGGTTGTAACTGGGTTATAGCTTTCATGTGAAAACCCTAAATTAGTCTCATAGTAGGGCTGAGTACATTGGGTACTTTCTCTTCCATTCTTGAGATACTTTACTAAGAAGAATATGTTCCAGCTCCATCCATGTAAACATGAAAGAGGTAAAGTCTCCATCTTTCTTTAAGGCTGCATAATATTCCATGGTGTACATATACCACAATTTATTAATCCATTCGTGGATCGATGGGCACCTGGGCTTCTTCCATGACTTAGCAATTATGAATTGGGCTGCAATAAACATTCTGGTACAAATATCTTTGTTATGACGTGATTTTTGGTCTTCTGGGTATATGCCCAGTAGAGGGATTACAGGATTGAATGGCAGATCTATTTTTAGATCTCTAAGTGTTCTCCATATATCTTTCCAAAAGGAATGTATTAATTTGCATTCCCACCAGCAGTGCAGAAGTGTTCCCTTTTCTCCACATCCGCGACAATATCTCTGGTCTTGGGATTTTGTGATATAGGCTAGTCTCACTGGAGTTAGATGGTATCTCAAAGTAGTTTTGATTTGCATTTCTCTGATGATTAAAGATGATGATCATTTTTTCATATGTCTGAAGGCCACACGCCAGTCTTCTTCAGAGAAGTTTCTCTTCAAATCCCTTGCCCAGCCTGTGATAGGATCCCTTGTTCTATTCTTGCTAATACGTTTGAGTTCTCTGTGGATTCTGGTTATTAAACCTTTGTCGGAGACATAACCTGCAAATATCTTCTCCCATTCTGAGGGCTGTTTGCTTGCTTTACTTACTGTGTTCTTGGATGTGCAGAAGCTTTTTAGTTTGATCAAGTCCAAGTAGTGTATTTTTGAAGCTGCTTCAATTGCCCGGGGGGTCCTTCTCATAAAATACTCGCCCATCCCGATTTCTTCAAGGGTTTTCCCTGCACTCTCTTCTAGTGTTTTTATAGTTTCATGTCTTAAGTTTAAATCTTTGATCCAGTGAGAGTCTATCTTAGTTAATGGTGAAAGGTGTGGGTCCAGTCTTTTACAGGTTGCCAGCCAGTTCACCCAGCACCATTTCTTAAATAGGGAATCTTTTCCCCACTGAATGTTTTTAATTGGCTTGTCAAAGATTAAATAACGGTAAGTAGCTGGATTCATCTCTTGATTCTCTATTCTATTCCAGACATCTACCTCTCTGTTTTTGTGCCAATACCATGCTCTTTTGATCACTATTGATTTGTAGTATAGTCTGAGGTCTGGTAGCGTAATTCCTCCTGGTTTGTTTTTATTTCTGAGTAATGTCTTGGCTATTCGAGGTTTTTTCTGATTCCACATAAAACGAAGTATTGTTTTTTCCAGATCTTTAAAGTATGACAATGGAGCTTTAATAGGGATTGCACTGAAATATATATTGCTTTGGGTAGTATAAACATTTTAACTATATTGATTCTTCCCAGCCATGAGCATGGTATGTTTTTCCATTTGTTAATATTTTCAGCTATTTCTTTTCTTAGAGTTTCATAGTTCTCTTTATAGAGATCTTTCACGTCCTTTGTTAAATAAATTCCCAAATATTTCATCTTCTTTGGCACTACTGTGAATGGGATAGAGTCCTTAACTGTTTTTTCAACTTGACTGTTGTTGGTATATATAAAGGCTACCGATTTATGAATGTTGATTTTGTAACCTGAGACGCTGCTGTATTCCTTGATCACTTCTAAGAGTTTTGTAGTAGAGTCCCTAGTGTTTTCCAGATATACAATCATATCATCTGCGAAGAGGGGAAGTTTGATCTCTTCTGACCCTATATGGATACCCTTGATCGCCTTTTCTTCCCTAATTGCAGTGGCTAAAACTTCCATTACAATGTTGAAAAGCAATGGAGACAATGGGCAGCCTTGTCTGGTTCCTGATCTGAGTGGAAATGATTCCAATTTAACTCCATTCAATATGATATTGGCTGTGGGTTTGCTGTAGATGGTCTCTATCAGTTTAAGAAATGTCCCTTCTATACCGATTTTCTTAAGTGTTTGGATTATGAAGGGATGCTGGATATTATCAAAAGCTTTTTCTGCATCAATTGACAGAATCATATGGTTTGTTTTTTAATTTGTTTATGTGCTGGATTACATTTATAGATTTATGTATATTGAACCAGCCTTGAGATCCTGGGATAAAACCGACTTGGTCATGATGTATAATTTGTTTGATGTGTTGCTGGATTCTGTTTGTTAGGATCTTGTTGAATAGTTTTGCATCTATATTCATTAGTGATATCAGTCTATAATTTTCTTTTCTTGTTGGGTCTTTCCCTGGTTTGGGGATCAGGGTGATGTTTGCTTCATAGAACGTGCTAGGTAGTCTTCCTTCTTTTTCTACCTTTTGGAACAGGTTAAGTAATATAGGTACTAATTCCTCTTTAAAGGTTTGGTAGAATTCAGACGTGAAACCATCTGGTCCTGGGCTTTTCTTTTTAGGGAGGTTTTGTATGGTTGATTCTATTTCCGAACTTGATATGGGCCTGTTCAACATTTCCACTTGATTCTGGCTAAGTCTTGGAAGGTGACGTGCTTACAAGTATTGGTGAATTTCCTTCAGATTTTCATATTCCTGAGAATAAAGTTTCTTGTAATATTCATTAATGATTTTTTGGATTTCTGAGGAGTCTGTTGTTATTTCGTCTTTGTTGTTTCTGATTGATGAGATTAGAGATTTTACTCTTTTTTTCCTGATTAGGTTGGCCAAAGGTTTATCTATTTTATTGGCCTTTTCGAAAAACCAGCTTTTTGATTTATTGATCTGTTGTATAATTCTTTTGTTTTCAATTTCATTTAATTCTGCTCTAATTTTGGTTATTTCTTTTCTTCTACTGGGTTTGGGGTTGGAATGTTCTTCCTTTTCCAGTTGCGTGAGATGTCCCATTAAGTTGTTAACTTCCTCTCTTTCCGTTCTCTTGAGGAAGGCTTGCAGTGCTATAAATTTCCCTCTTAGAACTGCCTTTGCAGTGTCCCTGAGGTTCTGATAGTTCATGTCTTCATTGTCGTTTTGTTCCAAAAAATTGGAGATTTCTTTCTTAATCTCATCTCTGACCCAGCTATCATTCAGCATAAGGTTATTTAACTTCCATGTTTTTGTATGAGTATGCAGATTCCTGTTGTTACTCAGCTCAACTTTTATTCCATGGTGGTCCGAGAAGATGCAAGGAATAATTTCTATTCCTTTAAACTTACTGAGGTTAGACTTGTGACCTAAGATGTGATCGATTTTGGAGTAAGTTCCGTGGGCTGATGAGAAGTATGGGTATTCAGTTTTGTTGGGATGAAATGTTCTGTAGATGTCTGCTAAATCCAAATGTTGGATGGTTAGGTTTAAATCTAAGATTTCTTTGCTCAGCTTCTTGTTGGAGGATCCATCCAACACTGCCAAAGGAGTGTTGAAATCTCCGACGATTATGGAGTTGGAGGAAATCAAGTTGCTTATGTCTGTTAGAGTTTCTCTGATAAATTGAGGTGCATTCTGGTTGGGTGCATAGATATTAATAATTGAGATCTCATCATAGTGAGTATTACCCTTAACAAATATGAAGTGACCATTCCTGTCCTTCCTTACTTTTGTCGGTTTAAAGCCTATTGTATCTGCAAATAAAATTGCAACACCTGCTTTTTTCTGATTACCATTTGCCTGAAATATGGACGACCATCCTTTCACCCTGAGTCTGTATTTGTCTTTTAGGTTAAGATGTGACTCTTGTATGCAACAGATATCTGGCCTGAGTTTTTGTATCCAGTCAGCTAACCTATGCCTCTTTAAAGGACAGTTTAAGCCGTTCACATTAATGGAGAATATTGATAAGTCTGGTGGAATTTTGGGTATCGAGTTTTTCAAAAGTCCAGTGGCCATTTTTAATCCTTTTGCCAGTGTGGAAATTGGAGTTTGATCTGAAGTTTCTGAGTGAGTTTACTTTTGTGGTATAGGATTGGGTTTGTCATTATGGAGGATAGGTCTGCGAATATCCTGAAGAGCTGGTTTGGTTATGGCAAATTTCTTCAACATATGAATGTCATTAAAGTATTTAATTTCTCCATCATAAACACATACTTGATTATTGAAATGACTCCCAAACTTATACCTACATGCTCAGAGCTTTGCCCCAAGCTCCACATTTGTATATTCAAGCACCATGTGAATATCCCCACTTGGGTATATTAAAAGCATCTTGAGCAAAACATGCTCTAAACTGAGCTTTTTATTGCTTTCAAAAGTTAACTGCAATATCTTAATTGTCTGACATAGGGGATTTATTAATTAAATACTGAAAATACTCACAGAATGCAATGTAATCATTTCAATTAATGCCGTAAATGAATATTTACTAATGTGGAAGATATCTTCACCATACTGTTAATTTTTAAAAGCAAGTTAAACAACAATATGTGTAGTATGCTTTAGGTGAAGTACAAATTTGAACACAACTCACTACAGACTAATTACTTTAAATGACTCTCCATAATTTACAAAATAATTCTGGGCCAAAAAAAAAAATGTTTAACTTTCCTATAATTAAGACCTGTTTATCTCTCCGGCCTCCTCACCCCTTCTCTTCTTCCCCTCCCCTCCCCTCCCTTCTCTCCCCCCTCCCCTTTCCACTCTCTCTCTCTCTCTCTCTCTCTCTCTCTCTCTCACACACACACACACACACTCTTGCAGTATTAGAATACTCCCCAGAACCACGTACACACATGCGTCTACACCTATGCCATCTTCTTTGCTCAAAGTAGCTTTTTCCTCTTTGGTCACCTCTGAAAACCCTCTTAGGCCCCACAAGCTCCGGGAAGGTTTCTCTGACACCACTTTCTCCAATAGAATTAATTACCCTTATTTTTGTGCTATTTCTGTGCCTTATCTATACAGCTATTAGTTCATATTTTGTACTATAGTTATTTCCTTCAATGCCAATTTATCTTAAAAGACCATGGGTTTCTTGAGAATGGAAAACTGACCAATTTACTAATCTTACCCTCAGCACTTGTCTTTGTGACTCAGTCACATTAGTGACAGTGTAAATAGTTGTGGAACTGAAATTAGAGGGCAGATAAAAGTATCTGATATACCACAGAAAGAGAGCTCTGAAATGAAAGAGAGTCATTGCTATTTACATTCCTGGAATAACATACTGACATTTTAAGTCAGCATCATGAAGAACAAACTCTTTAAAGGGGGTTCCTTACTTAGATTTACATAGTCCAGGTATCTAAATCTCTTTAATACAATAGCAAAGTAAGATCTTTTAAGAACAGGTGTCTATGTATAAACATAGAGCTCCTTATTCCAGACTCCTGTAAAAATTAACAGAAGTATTTATTAGGAATTAAGGACTCTGTAATGAAAACTTCACAACATTTTTTAATTTCAGATTAATATGAGGGCACAAATGTTTAGGTTACATAATTTTTGTTTCTAAAGTAAAGTTCAAGTTGTACTTTCTACCTGAACCCTTCACCCAAGGGTATACTGAACACCCTCACAATGCACACTTAGATGAGAACTTGTGATTTTTATTCTCATCTTACATAACTGGAATTTTCCTAAAGTTTAAATCAAATCATAACTACAACTTAACACACTAGCTTGTATCCACCAGTATAATACTCATATTATACTCCACCCCTCAACAAACTTCTGAAATTCCTGAGGGCTGGCTCACATGCGCTCCATGCAGAGTGGAACAGTGTGAAGCATGACATGGACAGGCTGGTTTTCAATGTCAGCATCTAAAGCAAAACAAAAAAAATGACAGTATCATCAGAAATGCCTTTATGCGTTTTGTACTGACCACTGCCATATGTGTGGTTTTGTGTATACAACCCAGGTACAAATATGCTCACACAAACATTTCATGTGTATTACAATTTTCAGTGTGTAATTCCACCTGAAGACTATATTCAGAGATTGTTATTCAGGAATTCCTCTGCTTAGAACATTTCAGCAAATTAATGAATATTCTATCCTGTTGGCCCTTCATGTTCATCTTTGTCCTTTCATCGTCCATGGAGGTTTTCATCTGTTCAGCTAACTCTCCCTGGGCCCTCAGTTAATTATTTCCCCTCCAGGAGGCCCAGAGGACCACTCATTTCCCTGGAAATATTTTATTTCTGCCATTGATCAGGGAGCCCTTAACATCTTTCCTACATGTTTAAAATAAGTTTAAACTTGCAATAATCACTGTTGACTTGAGTAATTCTGTTCATTGCTCTGGGGCTTAAGTTTAATGAGTAAAATGGTAAACTGGCACTTGCTACTATTTAAATTTTTGTCTTCCCTTTTGTTTTTTCACCAATATTTTTAGCCATGTAGAATACATGCATAAGTAGCCTTACTCTTCCCCAACTTTTCCTATCAGTCTTCAGCCTCCAGATTCCTGGTTAGATAAGCCCCAACCTCTGTTTCTAGGTTTGCTGTGTTTTAAGCCCAATAACTCAACAGATTGTCTTGGAACTGTCTCTATCAATTGATTTCTGTGAAAGACTGCTTTCTTCAAATAAATTGTATAAAATCTCAGCCATGACAGTAGATTCCTAAATCTCTGCCTCTTCCTAGAGCATTGTCTATTTAGGGATGCAAGCTGTGATGCTTTGGTGGAAGGAATCCTTTGCTAAATCAGGAAGAGCTGAAACAAATTCCATTTGGAGAGCCTTGAGACTTCCTATGTCCACCCTTGATCTTCCCAGGGTAGTAGTGGCCACTGAGAAATACATTAACAAGGTCACTATTAAATCCCTTCTGCCCAAATCAAGCAGATTATATGGATGCAATAGAATCAGGGTCCCCTATATACTCGTCATGAGCATTTTTCCTTGAATGTATCTAAACTCCAAGCCCTCGCTCCTCCCTACCCCCACATAAACCCTGGGCCTCTACCTGCCTTCAAGGAACACACTTAATTCTTTTCAGTTCTTTGTGAAATTTAGAATTTTGTTAAGAGGCTCTTGCTGCACTGTCTACCCTTCTGTGAACTGATAGGGTTTGCTTCGTCATGCCCAAAGAGCTATTTATTTCCTTCCTTAAAAATAACTCACATGAAGAAATTCTTGCCAGCTGTTTTTGCCTTCCATAATTATTTATTTTATATTTTAATTTATAAATATGCTATCACTACTTAGTGCCTCTGAGCACATTTGCAAAATTAAAAACACAATTTAAAAAATATATATCTTGAAAACTGTGGTTTTTTGTTTTTTTTTAAAGAACATCGACTCTGTCTGCCTTAAACCCCTTCAAGCAAAACCTCTACATAAGCAGATGGTCATTGTACTGCATCATGAAAGGAACTTAGAATTTCCCTAAAATCAGTGCCATGAACTAGTTCAAGGAGGAAAAGCTCCTGGCTGAGAGGAAAGAGGTGATAACCTTGTAAATTCAACAACTGTGGTGCTAGAGTCTGGCCCACCCAGTTTCTAAGTATTCCATGTATTTTGTCTCAAAAGCTCAATAATATAAATGCTACTCATACGTGACTTGTAGAGTGAGCACTCTATAAACAAATAGTGATCTCCTTTCACTATGCCCACCATTTAATTCCCAGCACTCCAAATTCATTTACTCTGGTTACCATATCTGGAATCCCTCTTTTTCTTCTTCAGCCTTGCTTGTGTTCTCTTTTTTATCTAAGAAACAGATATAGAAAAACTTTCTTCTGTTAGTGTACTCATGTGTGTTGGATAATCTGTAAAGTTGTGAAAATATATCTGAGCGTTTATTAGCCAGGTTTTCTGGTTCAAGTGTATACATTAAAAGCTATAAATGTTCATTTGGAAAGTACAATGTATGCATAAAAATTAAAGTCCCTGTGGATTATATCTGATAAATCCTATGAAAAGTCATACAACAAGTTCAGCTGACTGAAGAGAAATACTGGTTACCTCTGAGAAAATACATACATCTCTTACAGCAGGAAAAAGTGCATATGTGCATCCACTTTCCATAGACTCTTAAGTCAGGGTAAAAGTTCAACATGATTTTCTAAGAATTTACTGTAGCTATTATATAATCAGCTTTCGTTAGAAAAGACGAATAGAAGAAGCAGAAAATAAGATTTCTGCCCCTGAAGAGCTTTTAATCCTACAGAAAGTACATATGATTCTCTTCCCAGAGTATTAAGCAGGTGTATTTAACTTGGATTGTGGCTCTGACACACGCGTACCTCCCTGAAACGCCTCTCCTGAGAGAATAATAAGAGTGCACATAGTTACCACCTGAACCTGGACTTCAAAACAGGGATGAACCCAAACTGTCCTGGACAAACCCTGGCTTATGGTTACCCTTAGCACAAATATCATAGTGAGTCCCTCTCTCCCCTGAGGTTTGCTCCTGCATGGAACAACCCAGCAAATATACCCTGAAGGTGTTTACCCAAGCAGCCTACAGCTAATAGGAGGATGGAGGAGAGGGGACCTTGAGGGAATGGCGATTGCTTTGTTTTTCTTTTCCATTTTTCTCCTGCTGCTGACTGTTTCTCTTTTGAATGTTCTAGTTCATAGATGTGTACTTCTAGTTGTGCATGTTTTGACCAAAATTTTTGGACTGGGTGATCCACTGGTCTCTAAAACCCAATGCCCCACCCTTGTCCAAATAGAAAAAGAGAACAAGATCACCTGGGCCTGCCCCTTGATTGGAGGCTGGAGCAAAGCAGCTTTTCTTAGGAGTGGACTACCTGAGACCATCACACTTTATTCACAGTTGGCAAGAGCATCTTTATTCCAGCTACTTAGAAAGAAGTTCTATGATCAACATGGTCACATATCTTTTCCTGTCTTATGCCACCTGCCATCAGCCCTGGTGCCTTTCGTAAAGCAAGTAGTCAATAGCATTTGGATAAATGCATAAGGCAGTAGCTATGGCTAGAGACAGAAGCTATGGACACCAACTGTCACTACCCCCACTCAGAGAAATATCCCTCAAAAGAGCAAGCCAATTTCCAACCTTTGCTTATAACCCTAAAGCACATTGTTTTCTTATGTGTCTCAAAATATTTAATGTAATCAGTGAAAATTTTGATTTAATGCATAGCATCCCATTTTTACTTCATAAGCACATCTGTGCCTTCCTTCATTTAGCAAAATCATTTAACAAATACTTATTCACCTACCGTGTGCCAATCACCATTCTAGATATTTGGGGATAGATTCGGCAATGAGCAAAACATGGAAACTCGCTGGCCTTATGGAGCTTACAATTGTGCATTCATTTTATAATCACAAAGCAAGTGCCCACATGAGTGATTTTCAACCAGTGTGCCATGAGAGGATCTGAGGTGTGCCAGGAAATTTTTTAAAGATCATTCATTAAATTATTTTCAAAAGAAGTTCAAAGCAAGGCAAGCATATGTTTTTCCTTCTTTTTGATCAACATAATTTCAGTTTGCTGTGGGGGTTCAACTACAGGTTCAAGTGTGCCGTGAGATAGAAAAGTCTCTCATGAATTTGTCATGAGTGAAGTGTGATCCCCAACCTTCAGAAAGTTAGACTCTACTGAAGATGCCTTTAAAGAATATCAGTAACCAATCTACAGAGGGCTGCAGGAGAAGATGTAAGCAAAGTGCTCTGACTGTGGAAGACAAGAATATCCGAGGGTGATAAGGGTTCAGGAAGGATGCGCCAAAGAAGTGGCATTCTCCCAGGAGGCTCACAAACCTATACTCTCTGTGAGTGTTATAAGCTTCTGTAAGTTTTGTAGGTGGAAGAAAAAACTTTAATGAAAATTAGAAAATAAATACACTTTTGAAGCAGTCTAAATAAGCCTTTTTGGGTATGAGCTTCTCAACAAAGTAGCATGCATTTCATTTTCCTAACCATCCGTGTTAGCCCCTGGCTGGGATACGAACTGGTAAATTCACACTGTTTCCTGAGTTTCAGGCTGTGCTGTATAAGCATCATGTATAACAGCATTTAATCTTCCTGACAGTCTTGTGAGGTTGGTGACTATTATTAACTACATTATAATATGATATAATACATTATAATATATAATGTATATTTATATTAATGTATATTTATAATTATATAATGTATAATTATAATAATGTGTATATACATTATATATTATACATTATAATAATGTGTATATACATTATATATTATACATTATAATAATACATTATAATATATAATGTATTATAATAATTACATTATAATAATATTACATTATAATAATACATTATAATATATAATGTATTATAATGTATAATATATAATGTATATACACATTATTATAATGTATAATATATAATGTATATACACATTATTATAATGTATAATATATAATGTATATATACATTATTATAATGTATAATATATAATGTAATATAATACATTATAAAACTGAGGCATGGAGAAGTTAAACTAACTTGTCCAAAATCATACAGCTAGCAAATGACAGAGCTAGGATTCAGTCAGTCTCGCTCCCAAGTCAGAGGTTTCCTCTTCTGTGCTGTGTTGTCTCTCTGTTAATATGATGAAAAACAATTTATTGAGAGGTAGTAATGAGTGATAATGCTTTCACCTTCCAATGAAACACAAATGTGAAACAGCAGGAAGGAAGTAAATGAAGCATCATCTTGCAGCAGTTGAGTCACGGAGGAAGACACGTGTGGGGTGAGGTATTTTTTGATGCCTCTCACATTATCTACTATCTCCAGATGTATGGTCTCCCTGAAAACATGAGGTGCAGAACAGATGTGCTCAAATGAAGGCTTTGGGAAAAGAAAAGGTTGAATCCTGTAATGCCATGGTGAGCCCAGGTGTGTGAGCTGCACCACAGCAGATCCTAGTGGCCAGGACATAAACAGAACACTCTGGAGAGTAAGGGAGGAGGTGCCAGAGCAGATGCACAGACCATCCAAAAGGGTCTGGAAAGTGCTGGAAGCTATCTGAGCACCTCGTAACTTTGCCTAACGTCCACTTTAAATATATATCACTCGTTAAAATCAGCAAATGCTTATAGGTTACCTATAAAGGCCTCTGCTATCTTGGAAGGTTGAGCCAGTCTCCCACCCGAACCCCCAGGGAGCTACTAACATTTGGAGAACAGACTCTTTGTTGGGTCTTTGTGGGATTTTCCACAGGGAGATTCTAGTGGTGGTGAAGGTGGTGGTGGTGGTTCTCCTAGTTGGATTAAATTCAGAATACTCCATATTAAATTGTTTTGAAGATTCATTTTCTTTGGGTCACAAGTGTCCTGGATAATAACTTTGACCATATTAATATGAAAACATTCCCCAGGTGTGAGCTACCTCTCTCCAGGTATATGTTCCAGGGACATATACCATATTAATACAAATATTTGTATTACCCAAAAGACTTCATGGGTATGCCTGGAGAGAGATAGCTCACACCTGGGGAATGTTTTTGTATTAATATGGTATATGTCCCTGGAGAGAGGTAGCTCTCTCATCATAACCTCCCTTCATATTATTCCTGTTTTTCAGTACAGAAACTAATCTTGACTGAATTGGGAACATCTGCTCAACTTCTGATCCTCCCATCTCTGCATTCACCATCAGAATACAACAATAATATTGATAATAATGGTATCAACTTAAAATGTGTAGACTTTATAGACTTCAAATTGCTTTATAGATATTATTAATTACACACACATGCACACCCCTCCAGAATATAGATATTATTACATCGTTTTTCTAGAGACATCCCAAAGAATATTAGGACAAAGGCTTGGAATAAGCGTGTTGTCCAAGGTCAAGCATAGCACAGAAGAGTAGGAGGCCTGGCGCCATTGCCTGGGTTCAGCCTTTCCCTAGAACCATGCAAATGACACTTTTGCCTTTCATTTTTTCTCTCCTAATTTTGGTGATTAGTTCATTCTATCTCAGGGAACCTTTTCTAAAATATATATTCTCTTCCAGTACCAAGCAGTTTTCTTCTGGCATTTTTTGTTTCATTTGGAAGCCCCAAAATTATCCTTTTCAAGACTGATAAGAACAATGCTTCGGATAATAGTTCCACTAAGAAATGTTATTAACTCAACATCAAAATGTTAATGCTATGTTTTGTCAACTTTTAAAGTGGCTCCCTCTCATAATTTCCATAAATATCTCATCTCTAAGCAGCCCTCAGCCCCTTCCCATCTCTTGGAAAGTGAATGAGGGTTGTCAGTGTAACTGTCGAGCACTGTTGACAGGTAGAGGGGGTGACCAGAAGTCAGCTATCCACAGCACAGTCCCACAGCCTAACATTGCCAAGAGTGACCACACTTGGCAATTGAAAACACTAAAAAGGAAACCTGATCCTACTCAGTTAAATAGTTCAGAAGCATCGGGTCACTTACCTCACTCTTTCACTTGGTTTTATGTCGTTGGTAAAACATTACATAACTGTTAAATGTGTATCATTTCAGTAAACTTTGTTTTAAACAGGTGCCTGTAGGCTGCCTTGGCAACCTCACCACTGTTTGTGCCTCCGTGGCACCCTGTTACCTTTGCGTGCCACCATGGCACCCCATCACCACATGAATGAAACAGCTGGGACACGGATTAGAAGTACAAATGCTTGCAAAAGGTACAGGGAAGCCCTGAGTAACCTCAGTCATGGCCTTTTATTGAGCATTATACAACAGGTGTGGGGGCCCACGTATGTGCTTAATGATTCCCATGTGCTCTTTCCCCACGGGCTCAACTCCCACCCTGATGCATCACAAATATTCAAGGTCCAACACCTGCTTGCTAACTAGTGACTGATCTTACCTCATTAAAGCACTCAGTTGCTTGAGGGCTTATCTCCCGGCTGCAAAACATCTCCATGCTGGCTGGAAGATTGTCCCGCTCCCAGCGCCTCCCTCAAGAACCGGTGACCGCGCCTACACGCCTAGTGCTCAGTCTCCTACACCACCACAGGGTGTATTATTCTTTGCTTCTACTTGAAAATGGATTCCGAGTCTCAAACACCCAGCTGACCACTTTGCTTGCTTCTGCTGCTGACCACTCTTGCCCTCTCTCCCTCTTTGCTGCAGGCCTCAGAAACAGGCTCTGAGTTTGTGATGGGTTAAGCTGATAAATAATTAAGATCAGACTATCTAATGCATATAGGCTGAGGGATTTTTTTTCCCGCCCAAGTGGACGTCAGGAGATGCAGTGGCAAATTCGCCCTCAACTTGCCATAGGTTAGAAGACTCTACTTTGATTCCTTTCCTTCCAGGCCTGGGAGCACAGTTAGTTCTGGCCATCTTCTCTGTAAGCTGTTCCTCTGCTGTGAATGGGTTTATTTTTTGCTCTAAGTACTTTTACTTCCCACTGCTTTACATTTTATTTTTGCTCCAGAAACTGCTGGTGGAAACTACCGGAAGCAAAATTAAACCCAGGACTACCTATTTTTGTACAGCCAGACTGTCCTCTAGCTCTTGTCCCCTTGTAACCTAATATGACATTCTTCATTTTTTCCTAATCATTCCCCTTCCTTTGATTATAGAAGAAGCTGAACAAAACTTTAGGATCGATTTTAAATTTGAGAAAAATACATTCTGGATGTTCATTCATACCAGAAGGTGAGGGTGCCCTCTGCTGGTGAGGAAGCGCTCCACAACCGCTCAACTCCATCACCTGGAGCTGCCGGGGACGCGATGGGACAGGAGACACGTCCCCCAGGGAACACTTCCTGGGAGAATCGCCAGGAGGAGCCTTTAAGAACGAGTGCTAAGGAAGCTTCCCCCACGGCTTCTCAGGCCCTCCATCAGCACACCTTAGACTCAGGGCAACAGATAATTTAACTTGATTGCTGGCCTGTGATACC
This sequence comes from Nycticebus coucang, assembly GCF_027406575.1. Taxonomy (NCBI): domain Eukaryota; kingdom Metazoa; phylum Chordata; class Mammalia; order Primates; family Lorisidae; genus Nycticebus; species Nycticebus coucang. The sequence goes on along the minus strand of NC_069799.1, from coordinate 2,728,680 downwards.
AGTCAGCCTCCACGAAGAGTCACACTGTTGACTTCAGGCCAAACCCTTATTGTTTTGTCATTATTTATGCTTTCCTTGAGAATTAGATATTAGTTCATCCATCTGGAGAAGGCAAGAAGTCATTTTGGGGTTTTCTTTTCCTTACAAGATGGAATATCGGTAGGAGCAATAATCTTTTCAACGCCTAATTCCCTATGAAAACTGCCCCTAGTCTGAAATGGGTCACCTGGGGCCTGGAATGTGCCATATTTAAGGTCTTAAATGCCCTCTCCTCACATTCCTTATTATTTGTCCTTGTCCTTTGTGCTGGTATCTCAGTTTCCTATCCTATAGTCACTGCCCTAGTTCAGGCTTGTCTGTCGTCTTTCAGAAGAACGCCTACAACCACCCCCACCTGCAGTCTTCTCACACTCAAATGCCTCTGCCAAAGAGTTTCCAAGATTCTCTTTTTAACCACAGGACTTCCCATGCTACTCCCTACTTAAAACCCTACTGCTGTCCCTCATTACCCACAGGATAAAATCCAGGCTTCTCCACACTTCCCACTACCCTCTGCCCTGCTCTAAACTCAGCAAGATGATACTGTTGGGGTTTCCTGTGGTTTCTCCCACTTCTGCTTCTGTGCTATGTTCAAGTTGTACCCTACACCTAGAATGCCCTTCTCAGCCTTAGACTCCCTTTGGTTGCTTGGCTAACTCCTTCTTATCTTTTTTTCCTTTTGAGACATAGTTTCACTCTATGCCCTGAGGTCATAGTTCACCCAACTTCAAACTCCTGGGCTCAAGTAATCCTCCTACTTCATTCAGCCTCCCAAGTAGCTGGGACTATAGGTGCCTGGCACAAAGACCAGCTAATTTTTCTATTTTTTGTAGTGATGGGGTATCACTCTTGCTCAGGCTGGTCTCGAACTCCTGAGAACCAGGGATCCTCCTACTTTGACTTTTAAGTGCTGGGGTTGCAGACATGAGCCACCATGTCCAACCTCCTACTTATCATTCTAAGCTGACCCAGATCCCCTGCCTGAACACCACCAACCCTCTCAGCTGCATTAGTACCACTGCAATTGATTATTACAGTTCATTCACTGTGATATAATTATCTTTGCCTCCTTATTAGACCTTAATAATAGGAATGTTTTATTCATCTTAGAATCTCCATCTTTGTGAAATGGATGAATTCATGAGGTGTGCAACTATGAGTCCAATACTCATCAGTACCACAGCTCTTCCTAAATCTATATCACCCCAATCAGGACTCTGGCTCCCCAGATCATCCTCTTCACCCCAGAGAGTAACTGGAGTCTGGATATCAAGGGACACTATTTATAAAACCACGCCTAAGAAGCAAAGTAGAGATACTCCTGGACTGCTCCGTACGACTAGAGGCTTTCACTGCCTCTGGTAAACAGAAGCCTTAGAGAGGTCCTGGCGGGTAAGACCTCCTTCCCATCATGGAATCCAGACCAGCAGTAGCAGAGATTTTAAGACAAGAAGTACCTGTGTTACTCTTTCTGCCAAAAAGTCTTCAATAGTTCCCTGACACTTCTAGAACAAAGTTCAAATTCACCTGCCTAGAGTTTAACATCATGTATTTAACATTTGCATTGTTCTTTACGGATATAAAATATCTTATATTTTAGTTACTTCTTCCAAACATGGGTACCATGTTGATAGTCTAATTGAAAGCTTACAAAGGTCAGTATCATGTCCTTATAATTTTGCATGTCTCCCTGACTTCAAATCTTGCCTATTATCGTAAACATTTGCTGATTTGGGGGCTCAATACAGGAAAAAAAATCAAAATAAAACCAAATCTTCATACTTTATCTGAAATGAGTTCTATTCATCCATCTTCTTCAAAAAAACATATATTTTTGTGTTGAAGTAATACCACCTCTCTTGACATAGCTAGGAAGGGAAAAATTGACTATGTCAGATTAATAAACCAGAACAAAGCAGCAGCCATGTTGGCTAGTGAAACAAGGTTGGGAGGATATGGGGAACAGGACCAGGCATTAACAGGCAATAGTATGATCACACTATTCAATCAGCTGTAGGAATATGCGTTTTAGAGACAGCACCAACAGTCAATAGTTTGGCATGAAATTAGCATTAGCACCCAATATATCTGGTTGAAGCCTTACTCTGCCATCTTTTGGTAAAGAAACCTCCCTAAACCTCAGTTTTCTCAATTCTTAGCTTGTTTGTAAGAATTAAGTGAGATTTTAAAGTTTTTGCAATGTCGGTGGTTAGCACTCAGAGAATACTGGTTGCTGTTACAAATGGTAATAGCAGTTCTGTTGCTGTTGTTTGCTGTTACTGATTGAGAATCTAGGAACAGGCAATATTTGAAATTCCAGACCGGGAAGCAGGCAGTGGACTTCAGGAAGAACTGTTCTCCATTACTGGACAGTCTTGCAGGAGTGAGCATGGTGAGAATCCTAGTAATAGAATCTGGAACTAGAATAAAGGCAGGAACCTGTTAACTAGATTTGGGCTGCAAAAGGTAGCGATTTGGTCTCAGAAACAACCTCCAGGTATTAGAATTAGGCAATTAGGAATGGAGGTAGATTTGTCCCAAAGGTACAGAGACCAAACAGTAACTTCTTCAGTGCTGGTCAACTACTGAGGGCACACAAACCCTCAGTGTGGTGGGACCAAGCCCCTTTCCTGATAAACACCAAACACCTGGGGGCAGGGGGTGGGGTAAGGAAGAGGGATAAAGCCCAAACATAAGCATATATAAACTATTGAGAACCCAAATAGACACAATTTTAATTAGAAATTATTGAGCACCTGCTGTTTTACCAGTTTTTGTAGGAGTCGCTGCAATGGTAGGTGCCTGTAGCTTTCTATCTAAATCAGCACCATCCATCAGGGCCCCCAGAGCTTGGGGGTATTCTGTGATGCTGGGTACCTGAACTGTGCCTATGAACCTGAGAGGCTGAATTTTAAATTCTATTTTTTATTCACGTAGGTATAAATAGTGGTATATGGCTACTTGTTCCCATATTGAACAGTGCAGGTCTAGAGAAAGAAGGCAATGAACAAATCAACAAGCAGTAACAAAATGTGAAGCTTATTTAAGAAAAGGATAATGTCTGGTCATGGCATGGTAGAAAGGAAAACTTGGCAGGAAGGGTATGCAAAACGTGCTAAAGAGGAAAACCGCCGATGAAGAATTGTAGGCCTCCATTTGAGGTGATTTTATCTTTACATTTTGAGAAAGAATGCTATGACTGGCTGCTGTGCTGGAAATATGTGAGCCTACAAACAGATGCTTCCCGTGTATGTGTGTGTATGTGTGTACATGTGTGCAGTGTGTGCATGTGCGACTTCTAATACTTAATCTGTCCATGTACCTGTGCATGTGTGTTTGTTTGAATGAATTTCCTAGTTCAGCTCCTCTCCCCACCAGAATATCAAGTCTTCCATATTGGCGTATATTTACAATTTTAATAACTTACACATTGAATCAATGTTAACTCATCTAAAATTAATGACCTATATATACATATGTTCTTGAGCTTTTTTAAGTATGGGAGAAAGGAAAAACTTCCTAAGTATCTGTTAATGTGAAAGCATTTTGTAGCACACACACTTCTAAGAAGCGCTTGTACCAGTTACGTAACTACGCTGACGCGCAGGAGGAAGGAAGACCGGAAGGCGTAGATGGTCCAGAGACCCCGGGGCAGGTCGGTTTCCGGTTGTCTACTGGAACAAGAGAGACAAGTGGAAAAGGCATCCCCGAAACTGACTAATGGCAAGAAAAGAAGACCCACGGAGGAAGATTAAAGCACCTGGGGCTAATTAACTAACGTAGGGAAAGGAACTTTAATAAATTGTTGGGACAACATTTGAACGCGTTCGAGGGCGCGGAAGCCTCTGCCCAAACCCGGCAGAAGCTGTTTATCGCTGTGCGACTGTGGAACCAGGAAGGGAGCAGTGTCCTTCTGCGGAGGTCTTTAAAAGAGAATAGATTCTCATCAGTCTCATCTGAAAGGTTTAAGTGTGATCCTGCCCAAAGGCAAGGTGATGAACGGGATGACTTTTCAAGGTCTCAGCCAGTCAGCCCAGCGAGACCACACAGCCGGCTGTGTACTGTCACTTCCCTTTGTTTACCGATATCTTACTGTTTTACACCACCATGTGGCCACGCCGAGTAAAAATGTTATAAATTTTGAATCTGAACATAGGCCTTGAAATGCGTCAATAGTATATTCTCACTCTCTTAGAATCTCACAATCTGTTTGGAAATACTCAATCTGTTAAAGCATCAACATACATGTGCTTATAGTCACGATCCTTTTGTGATATTAATTTGGAAAATGAAAATGGTGCTTATTGTATGAATAATATGTTATTTGCCAATCTATAGGAACAGGATTTGATTCACAATAAGCTGAGTTCCTGGCATTAAAACCTTTTATATGTATGTATATTTAAAGACCAGATGCGGCCTTTTTACTTTTAATGAAATAAAATGTGAAGATTTACTTGCAAGGGAGCAATAATTGTTGACATACGACTTAAGGTATCGTGTTAAAAATAATTCTAGACGCAACATATTAGGCCAATGCATTTCCTGCTACCTTTCCTCTTCATTTATGCCATTGCCATAAATTCATCAGCATCTATTAGCATTTATTGAGGTCTCGTATGAGCTAAATGCTGCATTGGTTTCTTTATCAGACAAATTAGATTGACAAAGCCCACTCTGTGGCTCTATTACTCTGCCATCTTCACTAAAAAAGGATTTTCTTAAATATGGAGAATGAGAGAGCAATCGGGCCAGATTGCTTGTGTTAGAATCCTAGCAAGCTATGTGACTATGCAGTAGCTTCAGGTTCTTAAATATAGAATTAATTTTTAGTTTAAATAAACATACGATAACATGCGGTTAATTCAATGAACATTTTTTTGTGTGCCTACCAGTTTATACTCCAGTAAAGAGACAGATAGGAAATATTTTAGGCTTTGTGGGCCACAGACTCTCTGTTGTAATTATTCAGTTCTGCTGTTGTAGCAAAAAAGCATCGTAGACAATATGAAACAATGCAGAAATGAATGTTTATTGCTGTGTTTCATTAAAGCCTTATTTACAGACACGGGTGATGAGTCGGATATGACTCACAGACTATAGTTTTCTGACCCCTGCAGTAAAGGAAAACAGCAAAACTAATGAAAATAAAACAAACATGATGTTTGGTGGCAATGAGCACCATGTAAGACAGCCCAGGGCACGGAGAGTGCAGGAGAGTGGTTAAGGCAGTCCTCGCCAAAAAGGAAACCTATGAAGACCTGGAGCAGGTGAGTGGGATGTCTAGGGAAAGAATTTCAGGAGAGGGGCTGCCAAGTGCAAAATCCTAGAGGCAACAGTGTGCCTGCCTGTCCTTTTTGAGGAATAGCAGGATGGACGGTTTGTCTACAGCAGAGTGAGTTAAGTAGGAGGTGAGATCAGAGACACAACGTGGGACTGTATGGCCACAGGTCCAAATGCCATTATGAAGAGTTCAGTCTTTACTCTGAGATGGAAGTGTTGTTGTCTTGACCTGTTCTGGCACCCTAATTTTAAGGGCCTCACTCAGACTGCTGTGTTAAGAATAAACAAATGGGGGAGCAGGGAGCCTGGTCTGAACCAGATGATGCTACTGGAGTCAGGAGAGACAGCAAGTTCTAATGCAGGTTAAAGACAGATGGACCAGAACTCTGTTTTGGATCAGAGGGACAATGTGAGAGAAAAAGAGTCAATGGTGTCACTAAGAATTTTTTGCCTGAGAACTTGAATAGAGATTGAGGATCAGAGTCTCCGATGTGTGTATGGCCAGTTTGGCTCCAATGAGATACTGTAAGTACAGATATCGTGAACACAGCTTCTACCAGATTCTGGAGACAGAGGAAAATATTTAGGCTCAGGGAATAATCAGAACAGTTGTCAACATACAGATGCTATCTAAAACCATGAAATTGATGAATTCCCCAAGGGAGGGAGTATAGAAAGAACCAGAAGAGGTCCAAGCAATGCACCCCAAAGTTAGGTATCCAGGGAGAGGAGGACACACCAGCAAAGGAGACTGAAAAGAGCACCCAGCAAGGCAGGAGGACGTCTGAAAGGGTGGAGTAGTGAAAACCTGGTAGGAAGAGTGTGCTGGAGGAGAGCAATCACACTGGCGCCTGAGTGTGGGTTGAACGTGAGGGCTGAGAGGGGCCTTTGCGACTTGGAAATCACCAGTGGAAGTGACAAGAATCCCTTCAGTGCAGAGGTAGCAGTGGCAGTTCTGCTACAGGGAGTGCTGGAGACAACAGGAAGAGAGAAATTATAGACAGGGAGTGCACATGGCATTTTCAAGGAGATTTTCTTTTTAATAGTGGAGGAAATAATTAAGATAATAATTGGGGGGAGAAGTAGAGCAAGAGAGGCTTTGTGCATGTTTTGTTTTAAGATGGGAAAACAATAGCATTTGTGTGTGCTGGCAGAAAAGCTCTAAAAGAAAATGGAAATGTGAAAGAGAGACAGGAAACCAGAAAAATGGGTGGCCTGGTAGAGCAATTTCCCTGAGCCAGCATAGCTGTATGAGATCGGTGGGCAGGGTTTACACTTTGCTGCATAAAGCTGGTACCATTGCTTCATAAATGCTCCAGACTGACAGATATTAAACCACTAGTTTTCAATTAAAGGGTTTAGTTAATATGATCTTACAGTTGCAGTGCAAGTATGACATTCAGTAGATGAATGAAAGTAAGGTGAATAGAACCACAATGATGAAACAAAGACAGTTGGAAGCGAGAGGAATCCCACTGGCTAGCCCCCAGGGTATCGGGCTGGTGGTAAACAGGTACCTGAAGGAGAGTAGGGAGAATGATGGGTTACTGTTCACATTTGCTTCATGGGGTCGTCTGGCAGAACCAGGATCTCATATGGTGACTTAGACTCCTTACAGATGCTCAGCGGGTTGACTAATTAATTTTGTCCTGCTCTTTATGAATTCAGCATGATGAGAAACCCATGTGTCCTGCCTCACTGCTATTTCATGGCATCATGGTATTTCTATGCTTTTTCATTTTCTTCCACTGATTTTTTACTGATTGATGAATGCTGAGCTATAGGGCAGAGCCATGATAGGAAACCATATAAAGGAAGGTGGCTGGCAGAAGCACAGCTTGCCATCTCCACTAGGAAGAAATGGGGTTGGAATAACCACAGTCTGAATTATGAGCATATAGCTCTATATACTTATGGAATATATTTCAGCAAACACAAACTTTCAGGAAACCACATTTTGTATCTTAATACTAATAACCTTTTGCTCCCGTAAGATTGTTCTTCACTGAGGATGGTAGATAACAAATTTGAATGCATCTCAATTCTTCACTTGTTTCTTTTTTCTTTTTTTTTTTTTTTTTTTTGGCCAGGGCCAGGTTTGAACCCACCACCTCTGGTATATGGGGCCGGCACCCTACTCCTTGAGCCACAGGCGCTGCCCTTCTTCACTTGTTTCAATATAAATTTGAAGCTGTTTTCTTTCAAACAAAGACTTGAGCCCCTAGGTGTAATAAAAACACACTTTAGAATGTAGTAAACAATTTAACAATATGTCATTACAGAAAAAAACACTTTCAGAAAATATTAATAAAAATACTAACAATTCTAATCCTACAATGATGATGTCAAAACAAAATCACCAAAAGCATTAAAAAGTGGGAAAGCCCTGGGAACCCACTGGGGTGATCCACCTTCTTCTCTCTCACAATTGTTCTAACGCAAGAATGACAATCACTAACACCATAGAAACTCTATCAATTTAGCTTTTACTTAACTCAATCCCCTGTTTCTACGATCCAAGATTACCTTTTACAATTTTTGCATTTTTCAAAATGATAAAACTTAGTTCTGAACTCCACTCAGTAATGTTAGTGCAATGTGTCATGCTGTCCCTGTATTATACCAATGACCGCCACGGGTGGATCAACCTGAGAATTAATTTATCTGAGAGTTAGGCAGCTACCCCAAATCTGGCCCATACATGGTTTTGTTGTAAATAGAGTCTTGCTGGAACACAGCTACACTCATTTGCCTATCACTGCTTCTTCAGGTAAAATTGAGTAGCTAGTTGTGAGATCATGTGTTTCACAAAGCCTAAAACCTGACCCTTTACAGGAAAAGTCTGTCCACTCTTGGTTTAACTAATGACTGGTGTACTTGTTAACCAATGTTCATAGGACCAAATTTACAAATTCAAATGCTAATGGTGGGAGGAATCAGAGTGCAGACCACATTGTCACTCAACAGTACCTAACTCATATATATACAACAGTACATGTTAACCTTGAGAGTCAAATATTTATATTTCCTATTGATTTTGTAAATTCAAATTTTAGCAAATGAATTTCTATTAGGTAACAGGCACCTACATGCTAAATAAACTTCCTTTCTTGGCTGTCATGAGAACAAGTGCTTCTATGCACTTGTATCAGACTGCAACTGTTGGGAATACACTTTTGCTCCTGTACAGACTATGACAGTGTTTTACAAACTTTTTTTTTTTAATCTCATAGCACATTTGAACCTAAAGTTAAACTTTCATGGTAAATTATGTTGGTCAAAAAAAATGTAAAAAAGAAAAAATAATATACTTACTGTGCTTTGAACTTCTTTTGAAAATAATTCAATTAATGATCTTTAAAAAAAAATTTCTCAGCACACCAGTTGAAAATCACTGGTCTGCACTAAAAGCTTGGACATTTTCCGGCTTTCTGGAGTCTTCATTTCTCAATAACTTTTAAGCAAAGGTCCCATCTATTAGGGTACAGGACTGAAGGCCACAACCTTGGCCAGACTGTAAGCAAATGATTCTGAGAAAACTACTTAAAAAAGCATGTGCGTATAGTTGGTGTGAACTTTAACTTTGGTATTTTCCCTAACTGGTACTCCAAATTCAATAGTACTTAGCCTCCTGTATACCTTCTTCTTGCTAATTACCTTAATATCTGCATACTCTGGCAATCCAGTTTTTAAAAGCAAATGGCTATTCAAATATTATACAATTCCAGTTCATTAGTGTGGACTCTTGTTCAATTTCCCTCCTACTTACAGGACAAATTATGAATTTATAATCCCCCAACACCACTTTTTCTTGAGAAATAAATTATTTTTTCTGAAAAATTAAGTTTAGAAAAAAAAAATCACTGGTCTATGATTTTTATAACCTGCTAATGCCCCATTCATATCCACAAAGTACCAAAACATTCTGCCTCTGTGTTATCATAAAGGGCTTTGGAAAATATTAAAGAATTCTTAAAAGACTAATTATTCTTATATCCTTATCATTTATTTTGAAATGTCAGTGGGCAGCTTCTTTCCAATAATATGTGTGTGAAAAACAATACTGAGTTGAATAATCCTCCAATTGCTTCCACCATTACTTTTTAAAATCCTAATTTTTGTCTTTCCTGAGCAAGAATGTAAACATTTAAATTTTTTTTAACAGAGTAAGTTTATAGCTGCTGTGCCTTAGACAACCTATATTTAGGGAAGGGAAATTTCTAATTCAATTTACAATGATGTCAAGAAACAACACGTATCTGCAGGCAAAGATAAGAAAAACATTCCAAGCTACACAGCGATAGCTTTGCTTAAATAAATGAACTTTGGGTACCAGTGATTAGGTACACAGGATTATTATGTATTTAATTGGCTAATGTGACAATTTGGAATTACTTCTAGTCACATTTAATTGGATTTGGAATCTCTGGAGAAAAGAAATAGAACTAGTAGAGAAACAGTCATAAAAGTAAACTGTTTGTCCAAAGGGTGCTAAGTAATGAATTAATATCCATTGCACAATAGTTTTTAATATTGCCTCAGCTTAATAAGACAAATGCAGTGGTGCACACACTGGTTACTGAAACCAATTCAATTAGACACAAAGCGTGGGGAGGAGAGTTTTTCATTGTCCTGGAGATTTTTTATTTTCAATGCTAAGATGGCTAATTTAATCAGAGGTGAATAAGCTTTAACCTGGGTAAAGTCTGAAATTTGCTTACAAACCAGTTAGCTATTGCTATGCTGGGTTTGGAGGCATCTGAAAGTCCATAAAATCTGTGTTTACTCTATAAATGCTTTGAGTATTTGAGCTTAATACCAAGCAACAAAACAAAGCATTCCCTCAAAATTTTAAACATTTTTACACGTAGGTACCATACAAATAAAAAACCATCTAGAAGACAAATGGCACGTTTCTTCTCTCTTCTGATTTTAGTTTAACTACTACCCCGCCCCCAGAATCCTACTTTCAACATTTTAAAATAAACCTTGTGTTTTGCTTTATATTAGTCTAGTTAAATTTATACATTACAAAACCATCTTCCTCAGCATGTTTATATATTGTCTGTTAAGGTGTTTTCGTAATATGTTGTTTTTTTTTTTAACCTGTCCTTGTTCTTAGGAGTGCCATGATTGCTGACCACATGTTCTGGCTCGGTGGAGGAAGTGAGCAGAGCATAAGCAGGCTCATCAGACTGTATTGGCAGGTAAAAATTTATGTCCCAACTAGGGAAGAGAAGCCTGTCTCACTTTGAGAACCAAAATAAAGGATTAGCACTTAAAAGACTGCTGAAAGAGGCACCTCTGGGCATATCAATCAGCAGGACACTGCAAAGTAGTAATGTATTTATAATAAAGTAGGCTTTCTGAGACTAATTTTAAGGGTAAAATTCAGGGTTGTTAACCCTTGGCCCATACTTCAGTTTTACAACCCTATATAAATTTTAGAGAGATCCCAGGAACTATATTTTCAGGCATGCTGCTATAATGATATGATTCTTTAAAATACGACCAATGTATTTAAAGAATCATATCATTTGGTTGATCTATTACCTACAAAACCAGATGCTAGAAGTAATATCAAAAGAAAAATGGAAAGAGCAGATGTATTTGTTGGGTAGAATTTACTATTTGAAATAATTAAGCGATAGCAAACTGCAGCTCTTCTTTTTCATTTATTATTAAAAATGGCAGCAAGAAATCCTACCAAAGGTAGATGTCAGGAAGATAGTGGTAACTTTCTGGAATTATGAGGGGACTGAACAAAGTACCATGGACCAAGTGGAAACTCATTTCCAAATGAATTTTTTTCAAATATTTGAAAATCGACTACAAAAGCCATCGCTCTCCTCCCTATCTTCCCTTCTCCAAACTTTGTGGAGTTTTTTCCTTATATTTTAATTTATTGAATATGAGCATTTGGGGGTTTGCAGGGTTTTGTTTCTTTGGGTTTTTTTGCTTGTTTGTTTCATTTGAGACAGAGTCTCATTATGTTTTCCTTGGTACAGTGCCGTGGCATCACAGCTAACAGCAACCTCAAATTCTTGGGCTTGAGAGATTCTCTCGCGTCACCCTCCCAAGTAACTGGGACTACAGGCGCCCACCACAACACCCAGCTATTTTTTTGTTATAGTTGTCATTGTTGTTTAGGAGGCCCCGGCTGGGTTCAAACCCACCAGCCCCAGTGTATGTGGTCGGCGCCCCAACCATTGAGCATGGGTACTGAGCCGAATATGAACATTTTGGATCAAGTAGAATAACAGCTGCTAACCCACTGATTGGAAAGAAAGAAATAATCATTTTCAGCCTTCTGATGCTTCCTGGTTCTTTCCCCAAATTTTCACCATTATATCTTGGCCTTTATTTGTTTTTTTTTTTTTCCTTGAGTCATAATGGTCCTTTTTTCTTTTATCTCTGAATATCATTATCTTTATTAGAGAGTAAATTATTTAGTTTACTATATAAAATTCCCAGTAATTTACATGTTACTATCTAAATATTTGAAGTTCAAATAATTAATGTTAAAAATATTTAAATTCTACTATACTTTAGACCTGTGATTATTTTAAAATTTTTTTAAAGTTTATCTTTAGACAAAATTTTAATGGGAAAATTTACTATTTCTCTAATAATTTTGCAATATTCTTAAGGAAATCTGGAACATACAAACAGTAGTAGTTGCTTACAGGCATATAACTAAATAGTTGTAAAGAATTGCTAGGTGGAAAACATGAGCAAATAATGTGGGCTATACATGAATAAAAAGGAAGAAGACTTTCTTTTTATTTTACTTAAAGAATTTCAAAATCTTCTTGAGAGAGGTGATAAAAGAGTGAGTCTTAAGGATTGGACAATATTCCGCAGGCCTAACCTATCCTAGGTCTCCTATGAATGTTAATTTATTCATTCATTAAACAAACATCTATTGAGTACCTATTATGTTTTCTACATTGAACTAGGGAAAAAAATAAATCCAACATTGGTATAACTTAAGGCAAGAGCTTGGAATAGTTTATTTATTTATTTATTTTATTGTTTGGGATTCATTGAGGGTACAGAGAATTAGGTTACAGTGATTGCATTTGTTGATAAAGTCCCTCTTATATTTGTGTCCCACCCCCAAAAGGTGTGCAATACACCATGACCCCATCCCCCTCCCTCCTCCACTCTCCTGACTCCCTCATTCCCCTACCCCCTCCCCCACCTAGTATTAGCTCACCTACTGCCTTCATTTTAGAATACAGTACATTGGATTGTCACCTCTCCATTCTTTTGATGTTTTACTAAGAAGAATGTGTTTCACCACCATCCAGGTTAATACCAAAGATGTAAAGGCTCCATCTTTTTTAGTGGCTGAATAGTATTCCATGGTATACATATGCCACAGCTTGAGAGAGGTGGGAAAAATCCATTCCTGAGTTGGTGGGCATTAAGGCTGTTTCCACATTTTCACAATTGTATATTGAGCTTCAATAAACAGTCTAGAGCAAATGTCCTTATGATAAAACAATTTTTTTTTTCTTCTGGGTAGATGACTAGTAATGGGATTTCAAAATCAAATGGGAGGTCTAATTTGAGTTCTTTGAGGATTCTCCATACTTCCTTCCAAAAAGGTTGTATTAGTTTGCAGTCCCACCAGCAGTATAAAAGTGTTCCCTTCTCTCTACATCTATACCAGCATCAGCAGCTTTGAGATTTTGGGATGTGGGGCATTCTCACTGGGGTTAGGTGATATCTCAGAGGAGTTTTGATTTGCATTTCTCTGATTAGGGATGATGAGCATTTTTTTTTTTTATATGTTTGTTAGCCATTCTCGTCTGTCTTCTTTAGAAAAGGTTCTATTCTTCTCTCTTGCCCAGTGATTTATGGGATATTTTTGTTGATTAACTTGAGTTCTCTATAGATCAGTGGTTCTCAACCTTCCTAATGCTGCAACCCTTTAATACAATTCCTGTAGGTCATGACGCATAGGTTGAGAACCACTGCTATAGATCTTAGTTATCAAATTTTTGTCCTATTCATAATATGCAAGTATCTTTTCCCATTCTGAAGGCAGTCTGTTTGCTTAGGTTCTAGTTTCCTTAGCTGTACACAAGTTTTTCAGTTTAATTAAGTCCCATTTGCTTATTTTTGTTGTTGTTGCAATTGCCATGTAAGTCTTCTTCGTAAAATTTTTCCCCAAGCTGATATCTTCCAGTGTTTTCCCCTACTCTTTCCTTGAGGATTTTCATTGTTTCATGCCTCAGATTTAAATCTTTTGTCTGTCTTGAATCCATTTTTGTAAATGGTGAGAGGTGTGGGTTCAGTTTCACTCTTTTACATGTGGTTATCGAATTCTCCCAGCACTATTTACTGAACAGAGATTTTTTTTTTTTTTTTTGCAGTTTCTGGCTGAGACTGGGTTTGAACCTACCACCTCCGGCATATGGGGCCGGCACCCAACCCCTTTGAGCCACAGACGCCACCCTGCAAACATACAAAACAAGGAATTATTCTTTCCAAATCTTGAAAGTATGATGTTGGTATTTTAAGGAGGATTGCATTGAATCTGTAGATTGCTTTGGGAAGAATAGACATTTTCACAATGTCAATTCTTCCCAGCCATGAGCATGGTATGTTCTTCCATTTATTAATATCTTCTGGTATTTCTTTTCTTAGGGTTTCATAGTTTCCTTTATAAAGGTCCTTCACCTCTTTTGTTATGTATATTCCTAGTTATTTCATTTTCTTTGAAGCTACTGTGGAGGGAATTGTGTCTTTTGATTAGCTTCTCATCTTGGCTGTTATTGGCATATACAAAGGTTACTGATTTGTGGATATTGATTTTTTATCCTGAGACATTGCTTTGTATTTTGATCAGTTTCAGGAGTCTTGTGGTTGAGTCTTTGGGATTCTCTAAGTATAAGATCATATCATCGGCAAAGAGTGAGTTTGACCCCCTTTGCACCCGTTTGGATGTGTTGGCTACAACTTCTAGGACTATGATTGAATAATACTGGCAATAGAGGACAATCTTGTCTGGATTCCAGTTCTAAGTGGAAAAGCTTTCAGTTTTATTCCATTCAGTATAAAATTGGCCATGGGTTTGTTGTAGATGGCTCTGATTAGATTAAAAAATGTGCCACCTATGCCTAAATTCTTAAGTGTTCTAATCAGAAAAGAATGCTTTTTCTGCATTTATCAAGAGGACCATATGGTCTTTGTTTTTGCTCCTGTTGATATGGTGAATTATGTTCATGGACTTGAATATGTTAAACCAGCCTTGTATCTCTGGGATGAAACCTACTTAATTGTGAGGGATGATTTTTCCCTGAGACAGAGTATCACTATGTTGCCCCTCAGTAGAGTGCTGTGGCATCACAGCTCACAGCAACCTCAGACTCTTGGGCTTAAGTGATTCTCTTGCCTCAGCCTCCCAGATAGCTGGGACTATAGGTGCCTGCTACAATGTCTGGCTATTTTTGTTGTTTTTGTTATTGTTGTTGTTGTCATTGTTGTTTAATAGGCCCCGGCTGGGTTCAAACCCGCCAGCCCTTATGTGGCTGGCACTCTAACCACTGAGCTATGGGCAGTGAGCCAGAAATAATTTTTTTAATTGGTAACTGTGGTCTATTACTAGGATTTTATTGAGAATTTTTGCATCTATATTCATTAGTGAAATTGGTCTGAAATTCTCCTTTTAAGTTGGATCTCTTCCTGGTTTTGGTATCAGAGTGATGTTTGCTTCTTAGAATGTGTTGGGGAAGATTCCTTTCTTCTCAATTTTTTGGAATAATTTCTGCAGTCTGGATATAATCTCTTCTTTGAAAGTTTGATAATTCTGGTATGAAGCCATCTGGATCAGGGCTCTTTTTTGTTGTCGGGGTTTTTTTTTATTGTTTCTTTGATCTCCATTCTTGAAATTGGTTTGTTCAAGAGATCTATTTCTTCTTGATTAAGTCTAGGGAGAGGGTGTGATTACAGGTATTGATCCATTTCCTCCACATTGTCAAATTTATGGGCATAGAGTTTCTTGTAGTACTCAGAGATGATCTCTTGTATCTGTGTGGCATCTGTTTTTATTTCTCCTTTATCATTTCTGATTGAGGTTACTAGAGATTTTGGTTTTCTGTTTCTATTTAATCTGGCCAAAGGTTGATTGATTTTATTAATCTTTCAAAAAACCAATTTTTTGTTTCATTACCTTTCTGAATGATTCTTTCTTTTTTTTAATTTCATTAATCTCTGATTTAATTTTGACCATTTCTTTTTTTCTGCTGGGTTTGGGTTTGGATTGTGCTGCTTCTTCCAATTTCATAAAATGGTTTATGAGTTTATTGATGTGCTCTCTGTCTGTTTTTGTTTGTTTGTGTGTTTGTTTTTGTATCCCACAGGTATTGGTAACGTGTGTCTTCATTGTTGATATGGTTGATTTCCTCTTTTATCTCTTCCTAGATCCAACTATCATTCAGCATAAGGTTGTTTAATTTCCAAGTCTTTGTGTGGGGATGAACATTTTTGTTGGAGTTGAGCTTCACTGTTATGGCCCTGTGGTCTGATAAGATACAGGGTATAATTTCTATTCTTTTAATTTTGCTGAAGTTTGATTTGTATCCTAGGATGTGGTCAATTTTGGAGTATGTACCATGGGCCGACAAGAAAAATGTATATTCCTTAGCTTCCATTCCAGTGTTCTGTATATGTCTATTAATCCCATTTGTTCTAGGGTCACATTTAAGTATTTTGTATCTTTGTTTAGTTTCTATTTAGAGGATCTGTCCAGTTCTGTCATAGCTGCATTAACGTCCCCAACTATTATGGTGTTATGGGATATCATGTTGCTCAGACCCATCAAGGTCTGTTTCATAAATCTGTGAGCATTTAAGTTGGTACATCAATATTTAAAATTGAAATGTCTTCTTGTTGTATTGTTCCTTTGACCAGTACAAAGTGTCCATCTTTATTTTTCTTAATTTTAATTGCTTTAAATCCACTCATATCTGAAAATAAGATTGCACCCCACCCCCACCCCTTTCTTCTGCTTTCCATTTTCTTGAAATACTGTTTTCCATCCCTTAACCCTGAGTTTTGATTTGTCCTTCAAGGCTAGGTGTGTCTCCTGTAGACAGCATATGTATGGCTTGTACTTTTTTTTATCTAATCAGCCAGTATATGCCTGTTTAGTGGTGAATTCAGTCTATTGACATTTATTGAGAGAATCAATAAGTGTGTTCTATTCATCTTATTTTGTGAAAGTCCATTGTGTAGTTTTATCCTTTGCACCATTGTGGAAGCTAAGTTTTGACCTTTAGCTTCTCAGTGTTTACTTTGCTGGTGGTCCATTCTTGTGTTCAGTGTTGAAAATAGGTCTAAGTATTTCCTGTAGAGCTTGTCTTGTTGTGACATCTTTGTCAATTTTTGCATATCAGGAAAGGATTTGACTTCTTCATTGGTTTTGAAGCTTAGTTTAGCACAGATACAGAATTCTGGGCTAAAAATTGTTTTATTTAGGAAGGTTGATGACCATGCTCTTCTGCCTTGGGTTTCAGTTGAAAAGTCTGCTGTCATCCTAATGTCTCTGCCTCTGAAGGTCAGTTGGTGCTTACTCCTGGCTATTTGCAGAATTTTTTTTCATTCATCTTGACTTTGGACAGGTTCATTACAATGTGTCTTGGATAGGCTCTCCTTGAGTCGAGATAAGCTAGAAGTCGATATTCATCTGAAAGGAGTGTGTTGGGGTCTTTAGTAAAACTTGGGAAGTTTTCATTTATGATAGTCTCGAGTAGGGCTTCCATCCCTTTGGGACAATCTTTTTCCCCTTCAGGAGTCCCTATTATTCATGTGTTTGAACACTTCATGGAGTCTCATAGTTCTGCTTTCTCTCTCTTTTCTGCCTCTTTAACACCAAGGGTTAACTGGAAAACAATCCTCTAGCTTTCAGGTTCTTTCTTCTCCCTTCTCCAATCTATTTTGATACTTAATTTTTTTTTAATTAAATCATAGCTGTGTACATTGATAAAATCATGGGGCATCATTCACTAGCTTCACAGAGCATTTGACACACTTTCATCACACTGGTTAACATAGCCTTCCTGGCCTTCTCTCAGTTACTGTGCCAAGACACTTACATTCCACATTTACCAAGTTTCACATACACCCATGTAAGATGCACCGCAGGTGTAATCCCACCAACCCCTTCCCTCTACCTACCTCCACTCTCCCTCCCCTCCCTTTCCCCCTTCCCCTATTCTTAGGTTGTAACTGGGTTATAGCTTTCATGTGCAAGCCCTAAATTAGTTTCATAGTAGGGCTGAGTACATTGGATACTTTTTCTTCCATTCTTGAGATACTTTACTAAGAAGAATATGTTCCAGCTCCATCCATGTAAACATGAAAGAGGTAAAGTCTCCATCTTTCCTTAAGGCTGCATAATATTCCATGGTGTACATATACCACAATTTATTAATCCATTCGTGGATCAATGGGCACTTGGGCTTTTTCCATGACTTAGCAATTGTGAATAGGGCTGCAATAAACATTCTGGTATGAATATCTTTGTTATAATGTGATTTTTGGTCTTCTGGGTATATGCCCAGTAGAGGGATTACAGGACTGAATGGCAGATCTACTTTTAGATCTCTAAGTGTTCTCCATATATCTTTCCAAAAGGAATGTATCAATTTGCATTCCCACCAGCAGTGCAAAAGTGTTCCCTTTTCTCCACATCCGTGCCAACATCTCTGGACTTGGGATTTTGTGATATAGGCTAGTCTCACTGGAGTTAGATGATATCTCAAAGTAGTTTTGATTTGCATTTCGCTGATGATTAAAGATGATGAGCATTTTGTCATATGTCTGAAGGCTATGCGCCTGTCTTCTTCAGAGAAGTTTCTCTTCAAATCCCTTGCCCAGCCTGCAATGGGATCCCTTGTTCTTTTCTTGCTAATGCGTTTGAGTTCTCTGTGGACTCTGGTTATCAATCCTTTGTCGGAGACATAACCTGCGAATATCTTTTCCCATTCTGAGGGCTGTTTGCTTGCTTTACTTTCTGTGTTCTTGGCTGTGCAGAAGCTTTTTAGTTTGATCAAGTCCGAGTAGTGTATTTTTGAAGCTGCTTCAATTGCCTGGGAGGTCCTCCTCATAAAATACTCGCCCAGACCGATTTCTTCAAGGGTTTTCCCTGCACTCTCCTCTAGTATTTTTATAGTTTCATGTCTTAAGTTTGAATCTTTGATCCAGTGAGAGTCTATCTTAGTTAATGGTGAAAGGTGTGGGTCCAGTTTCACTCTTCTACAGGTTGCCGGCCAGTCCACCCAGCACCATTTGTTAAATAGGGAATCTTTTCCCCAATGAATGTTTTTAATTGGCTTGTCAAAGATTAAATAATGGTAAGTAGCTGGATTCATCTCTTGGTTCTCTATTCTGTTCCAGATATCTACTTCTCTGTTTTTGTGCCAATACCATGTTATTTTGATCACTATCAATTTGTAGTATAGTCTGAGGCCTGGTAGTGTGATTCCTCCTGCTTTGTTTTTATTTCTGAGTAATGTCTTGGCTATTCAAGGTATTTTTCTGATTCCATAAAAAACGAAGTATTGTTTTTTCAAGATCTTTAAAGTATGACAGTGGAGCTTTAATAGGGATTGGATTAAAATTGCATATTGCTTTGGGTAGTATGGACATTTCAACAATGTTGATTCTTCCCAGCCATGAGCATGGTATGTTTTTCCATTTGTTAACATTTTCAGCTATTTCTTTTCTTAGACTTTCATAGTTCTCTTTATAGAGATCTTTCACATCCTTTTTTAGATAAATTCCCAAATATCTCACCTTTTTTGGCACTACTATGAATGGGATAGAGTCCTTAATGTTTTTTCAACTTGACTATTGTTGGTATATATAAAGGCTACCGATTTATGAATGTTGATTTTGTAACCTGAGACGCTGCTGTATTTCTTGATTACTTCTAAGAGTTTTTTAGTAGTGTCCCTAGTGTTTTCCAGATATACAATCATATCATCTGCGAAGAGCAAAAGTTTGATTTCTTCTGACCCTATATGTGTACACTTGATCGCCTTTTCTTCCCTAATTGTGATGGCTAAAACTTCAATTACAATGTTAAAAAGCAAAGGAGACAATGGGCAGCCTTGTCTGGTTCCTGATCTGAGTGGAAATGATCCCAATTTAACTCCATTCAAAATGATGTTGGCTGTGGGTTTGCTGTATATGGCCTCTATCAGTTTAAGAAATGTCCCTTCTATACCAATTTTCTTAAGTGTTCTGATCATGAAGGGATGCTGGATATTATCAAAAGCTTTTTCTGCATCGAATGAAAGAATTATATAGTCTTTGTTTTTTAATTTGTTTATGTGCTGGATTACATTTATAGATTTACGTATATTGAACCAGCCTTGAGATCCTGGGATAAAACCGACTTGGTCATGATGTATAATTTGTTTGATGTGTTGCTGGATTCTGTTTGTCAGGATCTTGTTGAATAGTTTTGCATCTGTATTCATTAGTGATATCCGTCTATAATTTTCTTTTCTTGTTGGGTCTTTCCCTGGTTTGGGGATCAGGGTGATGTTTGCTTCATAGAACGTGTTTGGTAGTCTTCCTTCTTTTTCTACCTTATGGAACAGGTTGAGTAATATAGGTACTAATTCCTCCTTAAAGGTTTGGTAGAATTCTGACATGAAACCATCTGGTCCCAGGCTTTTCTTTTTAGGGAGGTTGTCTGTGGTTGATGCTATTTCCGAACTGATATGGGCCTGTTCAACATTTACACTTGATTCTGGCTAAGTCTTGGAAGGTGACGTGCTTCCAAGTATTGGTCAATTTCCTTCAGATTTTCATATTTCTGAGAATAACGTTTCTTGTAATATTCACTAAGGATTTTTTGGATTTCTAAGGAGTCTCTTGTTATTTCGTCTTCGTTGTTTCTGATTGATGAGATTAGAGATTTTACTCTTTTTTTCCTGATTAGGTTGGCCAAAGGTTTATCTATTTTGTTGACCTTTTCAAAAAACCAGCTTTTTGATTTATTGATCTATTGTATTATTCTTTTGTTTTCAATTTCTTTTTATTCTGCTCTAATTTTGGTTATTTCCTTTCTTCTACTGGGTTTGGGGTTGGAGTGTTCTTCCTTTTCCAGTTGCTTGAGATGTCCCATTAAGTTGTTAACTTCCTCTCTTTCCATTCTCTTGAGGAAGGCTTGCAGTGCTATAAATTTCCCTCTTAGAACTACCTTTGCGGTGTCCCAGGGGTTCTGAGAGTTCGCATCTTCATTGTCATTTTGTTCCAAAAAATTGGAGATTTCTTTCTTAATCTCATCTCTGACCCAGCTATCATTCAGCATAAGGTTATTTAACTTCCATGTTTTTGTATGAGTGTGCAGATTCCTGTTGTTACTCAGCTCAAGTTTTATTCCATGGTGGTCCGAGAAGATGCATGGAATAATTTCTATTCCTTTAAATTTACTGAGGTTAGACTTGTGACCTAAGATGTGATCGATTTTGGAGTAAGTTCCGTGGGCTGATGAGAAGTATGTGTATTCAGTTTTGTTGGGATGAAATGTTATGCAGATGTCTGCTATATCCAAATGTTGGATGGTTATGTTTAAATCTAGAATTTCTGTGCTCAGCTTCTTGTTGGAGGATCGATCCAACACTGCCAAAGGAGTGTTGAAATCTCCGACTATTATGGAGTTGGAGGAAATCAAGTTGCTCATGTCTGTTAGAGTTTCTCTTATAAATTGAGGTGCATTCTGTTTGGGTGCATAGATATTAATCATTGAGATCTCATCATATTGAGTATTACCCTTAACAAATACGAAGTGACCATTCTTGTCCTTCCTTACTTTTGTTGGTTTAAAGCCTATTGTATCCGCAAATAAAATTGCAACACCTGCTTTTTTCTGATTACCATTTGCCTGAAATATGGATGACCATCCTTTCACCCTGAGTCTGTATTTGTCTTTTAAGTTAAGATGTGACTCTTGTATGCAACAGATATCTGGCCTGAGTTTTTGTATCCAGTCAGCTAACCTATGCCTCTTTAGAGGACAGTTTAAGCCATTCACACTAATGGAGAACATTGATAAGTCTGGTGAAATTCAAAAGTCCAGTGGACATTTTTAATCCTTTCGCCAATGTGGAAGTTGGAGTTTGATCCGAAGTTTCTGAGTGAGTTTACTTTTGTGGTATAAGATTGGGTTGGTAATTATGGAGGATAGGTCTGAGAATATCCTGAAGAGCTGGTTTGGTCATGGCAAATTTCTTCAACATATTAATGTCATTAAATTATTTAATTTCTTCATCATAAATGAAACTCAGTTTAGCTCTATATAAGATCCGGGGTTGAAAGTTATTTTGCTTTCGGAGATTAAAATTCGATGACCACCCTCTTCTGGCTTGAAAAGTTTCGGCAGAGAGATCTGCAGTCATTCTAATATTCTTCTATTTGAAGATAATGGTTTTCTTTCTCCTGGGAGCTTTGAGAATTTTTTCCTTTATATTATCTTTAGTTAAGTTAATTATGATATGCCTGGTGGATGTCTTATTGGGGTTGAGTTATGCTGGGGTTCTGAAGCTGTCTGCTATCTGAATTTCAGAATTTCTAGGCATGTCTGGAAAATTCTCTTTCATAATTTCATGCAGAAAGGCCTCTGGCCAGCAAGGCTACTTCATCGGTTTCAGGAACTCCAATGAGTCGGATATTGACCTTCTTTGAATTATCCCAGAGCTCTCTGAGAGAATGATCCATTTTTGCTCTCCATTTCTCTTCCTCTCTGAGAGTTTGGGAGCATTCAAAGGCTTTATCTTCAATGTCAGAAATCCTGTCTTCTGCTTGCTCCATTCTGTTGCTGAGGATTGTACTGTATTTTTCATATCTTTGAGGGCTGCAAATTCTTGCTTCTGTGTGTCTAAGTCTTTGGTGGTTTTGTCTTTAAATTCGTTAAATTCTTGAGACAACTTTTGAATTTTTCCTCAAATTCCTAATTCCACTTTATTAATCTTGTCTGCAGTCCAAATTCTGAATTCGATTTCTGACATCTCAGCCAGTTGTTTATGGATGGGATCTTCAATTACATCTGCCATATCTTTCCTTGGTGGAGAGGGGGTTGATCTATTCTGATTATTCGTGTTACCAGAGTTTTCACACTAATTCCACCCCATGATTGTTTTACTCCCTTTGATTTTTTTTCCCCTGGGGCTTTGTCGAGGGCCTGTACAGTGTTGTTGCCTGAGAAACTGGGGCCCTGTCTGGTGTGGTGAGTCTAAGTGGTTCTGTCTTATTTTCAGCTGGTTTCTGTTCCACCCTAGTGAAACAGATACTCTGGATTGAAGTCCTGGCTGTGGAGAAATATCAGCAATTAAGTCACCCCGCCCACTACAGGTAACAATTGGTAAAGGAAAAGCAAACCTTCCTAAAACCGTGCACCCAGGGACCACCTGATTTGTCCTCAGGTGATTAGTTCAGTTCAAAAGCTCCAAATCAATTGTCTCAGTCTGCACCTGTCTCTGGTGAGAGAGTTTAAGAGATCTCTGGGAACTGGATCACAGGTGACTATTCTGATGTGGCTTGCTCCAGTGCTGCGTGGAGTCAGGAGGAGCCACCCAGCCAATAGATCAGTCTGGGAAGGTTGATGCCTCCTTTCCCACCTTGCACCACTGTCACTCCCAGTCACTGATAGCCCTGCAGTTGGCTGACCCAGTGGCTGTAGTGAACCAGTACTCCAGGATTTTGTACCTGCCTGAATCACAAGGAAGTCTGCCAGGCCGCTGCGCTCTGCCTCTCTCTAGCAGGAGGAGGTGAGGCCTGACAACCTCAGGCGCTTGATGAAGGTTGGGGGGTTTTCACTCAGGTCCAGTCCCACTCCTGATTAATGTTACTGACAGAACAGAACAGAACAGAACAACTTTGCAGTTCCCCTGCAGAAGAGAAGCTGAATTGAGTTTCAAGTCAGCTTGTCTTTGCTCTTGTATTGTCCATAGGCTGACGATCCCCTGAGGGCCAGGTGCGTCTTAGGCTCAGTAAAGTGTACCTATGGGTCAGCCCCACCCTGAGAGTTTCCCCGGTTTGCAAGTTGGTGCTGCCTCAGGCAAATCCTTTACTCACAGTCTCTGGTTGCCCAGGGAGACGGGGGGTGTGGCTTCAGAATATCTGGTAGTGAGCCGTATTGCTTTTGTTTGTATCCTTGTGGTCGCAGCTTACCTCAGCGGGGTTGACGTGCATTCTTCAACCTTCTCTCTTAGTGCAGCTCAAATCCACCAGGTTACTTTCTAAATTTTTGTCCTTTAACTCTCCTTCTGATGGGAGCCTCTGTGGGAAGCTGGCTTCAGTCAGCCATCTTGTCTCCTCCCCTATTTTGATACTTTCTAATGCATCTTTACATTCCATGATTGTCTCCTTCATTTCCTTAAGCTCCACCATATCTTTTCTATGTTCTACATATCTCTCATCCAACTTTTGGTTCTGTCTTTCCATTTTCTCATCCATTCCTTTTATTGTCTTTATCATCCATATTTTAAATTCCCTTTCTGTCAAGTCCATTAATTCTTTATAGGTGGAGTCTTCTGCAGTAGCTGTCTCATGGTCCCTTGGGGGAGTTCTTCTGTTTTGGTTTGTCTGAATTTTTCTGTTGGTTCCTCCTCATGTGTTCTTTCTTCTTGTTCACCTCTTGTCCTCCTTTTTCCTTCTCACTGCCTTCTTTGTTTCAAACAGAAGTCCTTGTTTTTGATGACAGTATTTTACAATATGTCACCAAGACACCAGGTGGTGCTGTGGTTTCTTAGGAGACAGAGGTTGCTGCACAGTCAGCAACCTCTATGGTCCTTATTCCAAACCTAGTTGCCTTTAGTGATTGCCTGATTGTTTCCTCAGCATTCAGACCCTATTGGGTTGGGATCTTAAAGCTCACAAGAATCCTTCAGGGGCAGGTCTCACAGTGCCCCCTGACTCCAGTTCCTGTGGGGTGCAGGAATCTCTCAGCCTGTCCCAAGAGTGGAATTCTGATCTCAGCAGGAGGCATTAAAACGGCCATGCTTTAAGTCCCTGCTAAGACCTTCTCATGAACTTCCCACAATGGCAGCTCCCTGGCCACCAAGACCTTCCCAGTCTGGCTGCCTCACCAGCCACCAAACCTATGGCAAGTCTACTTCAACTGGCTTTCAAATCTGGTTGCTGTATACTAGTCAAGTCTGCCCACACTTCTAAGGTTTCCACATAATGTGCAGCTTCCCCCAACAACTGTACACTCCGGAAGGGCTTCCTCCCATCCTGGACCTCCATGGTGGGGCTAGGTGATCCCAGCTGGTTGCAATCACTTATCTAATTCATCAGATTTCCATTGTTCTGGATCACACACTGTATACACTGTACCACCTCCATGCTGTGCTCCTTGAGCTATGACTCTGGGTAAGGTCCCTATGCCAGGTATGGCTGGGTTTGCACTTTTTCCCCAGTTACTCTAAGAGAGCTCAGCTGAATGATCCTTCTCATCTGCCATCTTCAAGAGCTTGGAATTTTTGTAAATAATTTGTGTGTGTGTGTGTGTCTTATCAGCATGATCATTGGGTTTTCACACACAAGTGTGGGATGTACCTCCTTCAAACCTTGTTACAAACATCAGCACTTACCAATCTGATGTGAAAAAATAATTTTTTCTGTTTCCTTTAGCTTTCAAAGAACATTATTATCCATACTTTATTCAACTCAATCTAAGAAAATAATCTCCACTTACCAATACTTGTGTGTTTGCAGTATAAAATTGAATAAAATAAATACTTTATTTTACTATTCTGTATTAATAAAGGATAAGAAAATCATAGCTCTCTTTATGTTTTCTTTTTCTCCTTTTTTTTTTTCTAAGAGACAGAGTCTCACTTTGTCAACCTTGGTAGAGTGCTGTGGCATCACACCTCACAGCAACCTCCAGCTCTTGGTCTTAGGTGATTGTCTTGCTTCAGCCTCCCAAGTATCTGGGACTACAGGCACCTGCCACATCACCCGGCTATTGTTTTGTTGCAGTTTGGCTGGGGCCAGGTTCGAACCTGCCACCCTCAGTAAATGGGGCCAGTGCCCTACTCACTGAGCCACAGGCACCACCCTTCTTTTTCTCTTTTAATTTGAAGTAACTTGGTATAGTGAGAAAGAGTTGTTGTCTAGAAGTCAAGTCTGATTCAGCACAAGCTAGTGATCAGGCCAAGGGCAAGTTAGTCTCTCAAGGATCTCTAAGTAGAAAGTAAGGATGACGGGCATAAAATGTTTGAGCAGGTCTATTCTTGAACTTGGTTTAGCACTAAAATCCATCCAAAATTCTGTGCACATCCAAAAATGATGTCACAAATTTAAAGGAAAAAAGAAGCAACATAATTAGAAATTGCATCCTGCAGAAAAATTCTGTCAACTAAAGCCCTCTATCCAGCCCCAACATCAGCACATCACTCTGTGCTCTCACCAGCCATGAACTTCCTTCTGCAAGCCAGCTTCTCCCTGGTCTTGATTCAAATGTATACATCTTCCTTCCTAAACTTGATTCTGTTTCAGAACAGAAGGAAGGTTTTAAACTTGTCCAGGAATTACTTAGTCCATGCCATCTTTAAATCCATGGATGCCCCACTACTTAATCTACCTTAGCAATTAAACTAACGACTTTAAGAATGTCCCAGACTAAATATTGTATCTGCATGCATATTTGTAGACATCCATTAAGGTTGAATAGACAGGTGCTATTTTCACCACCTTTGTAAGACATCACTATACAGTGTATCTTCCTTTTTAAGCACATGAAATGCCTATCATTCTAGTTGGTCATTCTTAAACAAAAAATGGAAAATTTTATAATGTAAAAACTGTAATAACCAGTGTACAACTTGGTTCAGAGACTGTCAACTTATAAACTCACAGATGCAAAACCCCAGATCTCTTGTTTGGTGAACATGAGAACACCTTTCAATTGTGTTTAAAACATTTTTCATATCAACAACCTAACAAGGGATAAAAAGGCATAAAGCTCTACATTATATGACAGCCCACACTGGGATATATCACTCTGAATAAGTGTTTGCACATGTTATTCTGTGATAGCATCACCTCTTCAGAGCTAGTGAGGGCTGAAAATAACTTGTCAGGACTGTCCGTGCACCCAATGCCTCTGTCACCTGATGCCCCCTCTTCTGTTATCAGCCATTCTCCATGAGAACACCTTTAAGACCTCACCACATTTTGAACTAATTAGCAAAATAGAAAGTACTAAGTCAGGCTGAGAATTACCTCTTCTTGAAGCAGCTACCCTATGGTATTTGCATATTGATCCTAAGATAATGTTATGACAAGACCTTCATGTAATAGTAAACTCTACTCCATCTCCCAAATCTCCTGTGTCTTAGGCCAGGGCTGGCCTTAGTAAGACAAGGAACAAACAAACAAGCCTCCTTCTTCCCTCGCTCCCATGTCCTCTTCTCCCACATGGACTTCTAGCCATGTGCTAAGCCACACAGGTTTTCTTGTATGTGGCTTCACCTCCTATAATGTGAGTAACAGTCCAACCCTGGTCTCTACTACTCAGCCAAGTAGGCTTAGAAAAGGTAGTAACACCCAATTTTTCACATAACTTCCTTAAAACAAGTGCAAAGGACCCCTACTAAACAGGGCAAGTTGTCTGATCAGCACCTTCCTTGCCTTAATGGTTCCTTGCTTTCTTCCTTCTTTCCTCCCTTCCTTCCTTCCATCTTTCCTCCCTCCCTCCCTTCCTTCCTTTTTCCAATTACAGGTCCCTCCAGAAATTTAATTCAATATACAAACATTCACCTAAAACAATACACATAAACACAAAAAATGTGCTTACTATTTCTCTCATTGTATTGGGAATTAATCTTCTATACACACAAATGGTCAGAATACCAAAGCAACATTTATATAGAATTTGGTTTTCTCACTCTTGTGAGAAGGTTGTAGTTTTTCTTGAATAATAAATTCAAATATTTGACATTGCATCAAATACAAAGTTTCATTTCAATGGTGATGAGAAAGAAAACCCTGATTCACAAAGTCTGTAATAGTAAATGTAGTTAGAGCCCTTATACCTCACAATATCTCAGTGTGCATCTAGAAATACCAAAACTTTCTGTGTGAATTTATGTTACATCATTTCCTTTGTCCTCTAGTCTTTGAGATCATCTCCCTTAGGTTTTATACCATCAAGGCTATCTATGTCAGCAATCTGTTATAATTTTAAGGCTGCCCGGGGGAAAAAAGTGACAGGCATAAGAGATAAGCCATTTGCCAAGTGCCTGTAAATTTTTGTCCCAAGAAATCCTCCAGACTTTGCAGTCTCCCCTTAGTGTATGAAAATCAGGAACAGTATTTGACTCCAGCCACCTCTGTTAGCAGAGCTGCTTGGCCAAAAGGAAGCCATACAGTATTTCAGTAGCACCTCTAGCGAACATTCAATCAAAAGAATCGCTCATTCGTGGGACCAAGATACCAGCCATTACAAAGCTGGTCTTGGAAGTTCTCACTATCAAATTGTTTTAAGAAGAGGTTTTCTTTTTTCTCTTAAAATATTGTAAAGAATTAACCAGACTAGATCATCTCTAACCTCTTCTCTGGACTATCAAGAAAACTTCTCTAAAAGGAAAGAATCTCATGGCATGCTCTTGCATCTTGACAAAGATCTCTTGAAAAGGCACTAATTTAAGCTCTTGGCTGGAGGAAGTTGAGGACTTTCACAGAAGCAGAAAGGCCTCTTTGCTACTGTTGGAAGTGCTGCTGACACAGGCCAGTGCAGGGAGCCTGGCATGCAGCACGTTCGGCAGCAAGGCAGCACAGGCTGCAGTGGCACCAGTTTCACAGGCCTCCATCTGTGCAGAAAGCACCAAAACTCCTCTCAGATGCAGTTTGTGTCTGGCATGGAACTACTCCCCAAATCAAAGCTATCCATGGCCTTATTGTTTCCGGAGGTAGCTTACCAAGAAGCAGCATTTCTTTGGTATTATTAGTCTCATGCTCAGGGAGAACAACTCAGAGCTGGCAGAACTGAGACAAAAGGTTTTCCCCCATAATACAAGAGAAGGGGCACTTCTCTTTTGCCCCAGAGAAGTGAGGTGTGATGTGTGGGCCTCATAAAGCTTCCCGTGGACTTGCAGAGTTCACAGATCACAGGTGAAGACTCCTGCACTCCTTTTGTTCACATGATCCTCACTTTCACAATGACCCCTCTTCTCTGTGGTGTTGGGCCTTAGCAGGAGAATTCATTACTTCCAACACTCAAAGCAAAAAATGGCACAAAAAACGTTACCATGATATACTGCCTCCATAAACAACCTACAGTCATTTAAGCTCAAAAACTTTCTAATCCAGTGTGTCCAGACTCTTCTTATGTTAGTGGATTCTGTTCTTTACTCTCAAATTGTGTTTCTCCTTCATACTCATTCAACAATTACAGTAGCACTCCACAGTTGACCTCTTTAAACTGACATTGACCCCCTCCATTAAGTTGACCTAATTGTCATAAACAAGACATGCACCAGATATACGTATCAGTACAGTAGATCTTGGTCTTTATGTTGACCACCTGTACATGTTGACCAGTTTGTTATAGTCCCTCAGTGGTCTACTTGCAGGGGTTCTACTGTATTTATTTAGGGACTGCATATAAAGTCTGGTATGTGTTAGAGACACAACAGTGAACAAAATAGACATATCCCTGCCTTCGAGTAACATATATTCCAGCACAAAATATTTACCAGGGAAAGCTATTGGACTGTAAGGTCCTTAAATTACACACCACTATTTGTTAATCTGTTTTACTTCCCTGTTGCCATCAAAGTGCACCACATAAAGTAGCTCAACAAATATTTGTTAAATCAATCATCCAGACTAAATATTGGTTTAACTTGGAGCTTGAACCAATAATGTCTGACATTAGTATACTCTGGCACAG
Organism: Nycticebus coucang; assembly: GCF_027406575.1. NCBI lineage: Eukaryota > Metazoa > Chordata > Mammalia > Primates > Lorisidae > Nycticebus > Nycticebus coucang. Next base: position 2,699,432 of record NC_069799.1, on the reverse strand, counting down.
TCGTCTTATAATTTAAAAGTAGTGATTATGAATTCAGTGAATATTTTTCCGTGTATGTGTGCATGTATTTTAAGTTCACAATTGTGGACAATTTTTGTGCTTCACTTGAGTTTAGGATCCATCAGAATTTTTAGAAAAGGTTCCAGATTTCCAATAGAGTCTTTTGGCACATTGGTTTCTGTGCTCACAGGTGTCTCCATGCAAGCACCAAGGTCTTAGCTCTTAGCTCCTTTAAACATGGCAACCAATGCAGCAGCAAGGAGCAGGTTCCTGTGCACTGACCAAAGAATGATGTGGGGTGAGTTAACACAGAGCTTAGGGTGACCCCTTACACCAATAATGAAAACGAACATTCTTCTCTTATATATTATCCCAAAGTTTAGGCGTTTACATAGTAAAAATTCATAATATCTCAAACCTCAAATAAAAACTAAAATCTTTAATATGAAATTATAAGCAAAGTAAGGTCAAGGAACCAAAATTATATTTCTTTTATCTTTAACGAAACATTCATATTTTCTGGAGAAGAAAAATGTGTTTTCTCAAAAGATTTGCTTCCATGTGAAAAATTCTTCTATAGAAAGGTACCAATTAGAAGCACCATATGAACTTTCTCTTAATGGCCTGTATGTATGGTCTGTTTATTTATTCACTTATTATTCGGCCTTGTCACAGAGAATCTATACAGTATTTAGACAAGGAGTGTCTGAAAGTACCCAGGCCCTATAGTATTTAGATTAGATACAATTTGATAAATACTAAAGCCACAGAACCAAAAATATTTCTCCTATCAATAGCCACTCTTTGGCACTGAGTCTCCAGCCAGCCCTGGGTCACGTGCAAAATAATTTTTTATCTGTAAGTGTTTAACTCTGTAAAAGGTAACTTCTGAATACAATTGTGAAAATTAATTTAATTGAGATTTCTTTTTTTTTTTTTCTTTTTCATTGTTGGGGATTCATTGAGGGTACAATAAGCCAGGTTACACTGGTAAAGTCCCTCTTGCAATCATGTCTTGCCCCTATAAAGTGTGACACACACCAAGGCCCCACCCACCTCCCTCCTTCCCTCTTTCTGTTTCCCCCCCATAACCATAATTGTCATTAATTGTCCTCATATCAAAATTGAGTACATAGGATTCATGCTTCTCCATTCTTGTGATGCTTTACTAAGAATAATGTCTTCCACGTCCATCCAAGTTAATACGAAGGATGTAAAGTCTCCATTTTTTTTAATGGCTGAATAGTATTCCATGGTATACATATACCACACCTTGTTAATCCATTCCTGGGTTGGTGGGCATTTAGGCTGTTTCCACATTTTGGCGATTGTAAATTGAGCTGCAATAAACAGTCTAGTACAAGTGTCCTTATGATAAAAGGATTTTTTTCCTTCTGGGTAGATGCCCAGTAATGGGATTGCAGGATCAAATGAGAGGTCTAGCTTGAGTGCTTTGAGGTTTCTCCATACTTCCTTCCAGAAAGGTTGTACTAGTTTGCAGTCCCACCAGCAGTGTAAAAGTGTTCCCTTCTCTCCACATCCATGCCAGCATCTGCAGTTTTGAGATTTTGTGATGTGGGCCATTCTCACTGGGGTTAGATGATACCTCAGGGTTGTTTTGATTTTCATTTCTCTAATATATAGAGATGATGAACATTTTTTCATGTGTTTGTTAGCCATTCATCTGTCATCTTTAGAGAAAGTTCTATTCATGTCTCTTGCCCATTGATATATGGGATTGTTGGCTTTTTTCATGTGGATTAATTTGAGTTCTCTATAGATCCTAGTTATCAAGCTTTTGTCTGATTGAAAATATGCAAATATCCTTTCCCATTGTGTAGGTTGTCTCTTTGCTTTGGTTATTGTCTCCTTAGCTGTACAGAAGCTTTTCAGTTTAATGAAGTCCCATTTGTTTATTTTTGTTGTTGTTGCAATTGCCATGGCAGTCTTCTTCCTGAAGTCTTCCTCCAGGCCAATATCTTCCAGTGTTTTTCCTATGCTTTCTTGGAGGATTTTTATTGTTTCATGCCTTAAATTTAAGTCCTTTATCCATCTTGAATCAATTTTTGTGAGTGGGGAAAGGTGTGGGTCCAGTTTCAGTCTTTTACATGTAGACATCCAGTTCTCCCAACACCATTTATTGAATAGGGACTCTTTCCACCAAGGTATGTTCTTGTTTGGTTTATCAAAGATTAGGTGGTTGTAAAATGTTAGTTTCATTTCTTGGTTTTCAATTCGATTCCAAGTGTCTATGTCTCTGTTTTTGTGCCAGTACCATGCTGTCTTGAGCACTATGGCTTTGTAGTACAGACTAAAATCTGGTATGCTGATGCCCGCAGCTTTATTTTTGTTACAGAGAACTGCCTTAGCTATACGGGGTTTTTTCCGGTTCCATACAAAACGCAGAATCTTTTTTTCCAAATCTTGAAAGTACGATGTTGGTATTTTGATAGGAATGGCATTGAATAGGTAGATTGCTTTGGGAAGTATAGACATTTTAACCATGTTGATTCTTCCCGTCCATGAGCAGGGTATGTTCTTCCATTTGTTAATATCCTCTGCTGTTTCCTTTCTGAGGATTTCATAGTTTTCTTTATAAAGGTCCTTCACCTCCTTCGTTAGGTATATTCCTAGGTATTTCATTTTCTTTGAAACTATGGTGAAGGGAGTTGTGTCCTTAATTAGTTTCTCATCTTGACTGTTATTGGTGTATACAAAGGCTACTGACTTGTGGACATTGATTTTATATCCTGAAACATTACTGTATTTTTTGATGAGTTCTAGGAGTCTTGTGGTTGAGTCTTTGGGGTTCTCTAAGTATAAGATCATGTCGTCAGCAAAGAGGGAGAGTTTGACCTCCTCTGCTCCCATTTGGATTCCCTTTATTTCCTTGTCTTGCCTAATTGTATTGGCTAGAACTTCCAGCACTACGTTGAATAGTAAAGGTGACAGAGGACAACCTTGTCTGGTTCCAGTTCTAAGGGGAAAAGCTTTCAGTTCTACTCCATTCAGTAAAATATTGGCTGTGGGTTTGTCATAGATAGCTTCAATCAGTTTTAGAAATGTGCCACCTATGCCTATACTCTTCAGTGTTCTAATTAGAAAAAGATGCTGGATTTTATCAAATGCTTTTTCTGCATCTATTGAGAGGATCATGTGATCTTTATTTTTCCCTCTGTTAATATGGTGGATAACGTTTATGGACTTGCGTATATTAAACCAGCCTTGCATCCCTGGGATGAAGCCTACTTGATCATGATGAATGACTTTTTTGATGATAAGCTGTAATCTATTGGCTAGGATTTTGTTGAGAATTTTTCCATCTATATTCATGAGTGAGATTGGTCTGAAATTCTCCCTTTTGTTTGGGTCTTTTCCTGGTTTTGGTATCAGGGTGATGTTCGCTTCATAGAATGTGTTGGGGAAGACTCCTTCTTCCTCAATTTTTTGGAATAGTTTCTGCAGTACAGGAATAAGCTCTTCCTTGAAGGTTTGATAGAATTCTGGAGTGAAGCCATCTGGACCAGGGCATTTTTTGGTTGGAAGATTTTTTTATTGTTTCTTTGATCTCAGTGCTTGAAATTGGTCTGTTCAGGAGCTCTATTTCTTCCTGGCTGAGTCTAGGGAGAGGGTGTGATTCCAAATATTGATCCATTTCTTTCACGTTGTCAAATTTCTGGGCATAGAGTTTCTGGTAGTATTCAGAGATGATCTCTTGTATCTCTGTGGGATCAGTTGTTATTTCCACTTTATCATTTCTGATTGAGGTTACTAGAGATTTTACTTCTCTATTCCTCGTTAGTCTGGCCAATGGTTTATCTATTTTATTTATTTTTTCAAAAAACCAACTCCTTGTTTCATTAATTTTCTGAATGATTCTTTTGTTTTCAATTTCATTGATCTCTGATTTGATTTTGGAGATTTCTTTTCTTCTACTGAGTTTAGGCTTAGATTGTTCTTCTTTCTCCAATTCCATAAGATCTCTTGTGAGATTGTTGATGTGCTCTCTTTCTGTTTTTCGAATGTAAGCATCTAAAGCGATGAATTTTCCTCTCAAAACTGCTTTTGCAGTATCCCACAGGTTTTGGTAGCTTGTGTCTTCATTGTTGTTATGCTCAAGGAAGTTAATGATTTCCTGTTTTATTTCTTCCTGCACCCATCTGTTATTCAACAGAAGATTGTTTATTTTCCATGCCTTTGGGTGGGGTCAAGCATTTTTGTTAGAGTTGAGTTCCACCTTTAGTGCCTTATGGTCTGAGAAGATACAAGGTAAAATTTCAATTCTTTTGATCTGTTGGTATTTGTTTTGTGTCCCAGGATATGATCAATTTTGGAGAATGTTCCATGGGGTGATGAGAAGAATGTATACTCTTTATCTTTGGGATGGAGTGTTCTATATGCATCTATCAAGCACAGTTGTTCTAGGGTCTCATTTAAATCTCTTATATCCTTGTTTAATTTCTGTTTAGAGGATCTGTCCAGCTCTGTAAGAGGAGTGTTAAGGTCCCCTGTTATGATGGTATTATCAGATATCATATTGCTCAGACTGAGTAAGGTCTGTTTCAAGAATCTGGGAGCATTTAAATTGGGTGCATAGATATTTAGAATTGAAATGTCTTCTTGTTGTATTTTTCCCTGGACCAATATGAAGTGACCATCTTTGTCTTTTTTGACTTTAGTTGCTTTAAATCCACATGTATCTGAAAATAAGATTGCAACTCCTCTTTTATTCTGAATTCCATTTGCCTGAAAAATTGTCTTCCAACCCTTGACTCGGAGCTTTAATTTGTCTTTTGAAGCCAGGTGTGTTTCTTGCAGCAGCAAATGGATGGCTTGTGTTTTTTAATCCAGTCAGCCAATCTATGTCTCTTCAGTGGGGAATTCAAGCCATTAACATTTATTGAGATAATTGATAAGTGTGGTAGTATTCTATTCGTCTTATTTTGTGAGAGTCCATTGCTTAGTTTTATTTTTTGCATCAATGTGGAGGTTAGGTTCTGTCCTTTAATTTCTGAGTTCTTACTTTGCTGCTGATCCATTGTGGTGGTCAGTGTGCAGAACAGGTTGAAGTATTTCCTGTAGAGCTGGTCTTGTTGTGGCGAATTTCCTCAATGTTTGTATATCCGTAAATGATTTGATTTCTCTGTCAATTTTGAAGCTTAGCTTAGCAGGGTACAGAATTCTGGGCTGGAAATTGTTCTGTTTAAGTAGATTAAAGGTAGATGACCATTGTCTTCTTGCTTGGAAAGTTTCATTAGAGAAGTCTGCGGTCACTCTGATGGATTTGCCCCTGTAGGTCAACTGGCACTTACTCCTGGCAGCTTGCAGAATCTTTTCTTTTGTCTTGACTTTGGACAGGTTCATCACAATGCGTCTTGGAGAAGCTCGGTTACAGTTGAGGCGACCTGGGGTCTGATAGCCCTCTGAAAGCAGTGTGTCAGAATCTTTGGTGATATTTGGGAAATTTTCTTTTATAATATTCTCTAGTATGGCTTCCATTCCTCTGGGGCATTCTTCTTCCCCTTCTGGAATTCCTATAACTCGTATGTTGGAATGCTTCATAAAGTCCCATAATTCTGACAGTGAATGTTCTGCTTTCTCTCTCTTCTTTTCTGCCTCTTTTACTATCTGAGTTATCTCAAAAACTTTGTCTTCTACCTCTGAAATTCTTTCTTCTGCATGATCTAACCTGTTGCTGATACTTTCTATTGCATCTTTAAGTTCCCTAATTGACTGTTTCAGTTCCTTCAGCTCTGCTATATCCTTTTTATATTCTTCATATCGTTCATCTCTTATTTGATTCTGTTTTTGAATTTCCTTTTGGTTATTTTCCACTTTATTAGCAGTTTCCTTCATTGTTTCCATCATTTCTTTCATTGTTTGCAACATGTGTATTCTAAATTCCCTTTCTGTCATTCCTAACATTTCTTTATAGGTGGAATCCTCTGCAGTAGCTACCTCATGGTCCCTTGGCGGGGTTGTTCTGAACTGGTTCTTCATGTTGCCTGGAGTTTTCTGCTGATCCTTCCTCATGAGTGATTTCTTTTATCTGTTTCCTTGCCCTAATTTTCCTTTCACTTCCTCTTGCTCTTTAAGTTCTCGTGCCTGTGGAAGTTGCGGGCGGGTTTAGACGGATTGAACACACGCGACCACTTGCCGGTTTTCCACTGTTTTAGTCCTCCTCTTGGAGTCCAGAAGTCTCTTGCTGACTCCCTGTATCCTCTCAGGGGTAATGATAGGCAGATCCCACCAGCCAGAGATGCCTGGAGTCCTATCTCTCCAGACTCACAGTGCCCAGATAATTGAGATTTCTTAATCTCCTTTGAAAAGTAAAACCAGAGCCCTAAACAAATAAGATGGAGAGAAAGGTGAGCTGTGATGGGGAAAGCTGAGGAGTGCAGGCCAAGCAGAAGGGCCCTAGAAAGAAAAGCAAGGATATCTGTGCACAACTCTGTGAAGGAAAGGAAGCAAAGGAAAACAAGCAGTGTGGAACAGCAGAAAAAAGTTCAGGCCCAAGTTTCTGGAAATGTAACTTAGAACTCAATTTTGGATAAGTCCCTTCATTTCTGTCATAGTCAGCTACTGGCTTCAAAGATACTGTGTAATAAGCTGCTCTAAAACTCTGTGGTTTACAACAATAGACAGTTTGGCTCAGATTCGACCAGCTAAGGTCTTGCCTGGACTTGGCTAGGTTTAGTTCCAAGCTGCAGAGGTCTAACTGTTCTCTGCATGGTTTTTACCGTCCTTTGGCCAATGATTACCTGACATATGTTCTTCTCATAGCATGATTCCCAAGAGAGAAAGCTAAACCATGTAAGCCCCTGATCATGCCAGGCTGGCTAATACCCCACTAGCCAAAGCAAACCAATGGTCTACCCCAGGAGCAAAGGGTAGATGCTCCCACCTGCTGCAAAGCCGTGCCAAAGACATGACTGTGACACTGCTGCAGGTAAGGGAGCATTGGAGACCAATAACTCAGTCTACCACAAGTGCTCTAGGCCTTCATTTCTGCTTCTGTATTAGGCAGAAGTGGGCCTCGGTCAGTGGTTCTTAAATGCTGGTCTACTGGATGATTGCCTGATAGTCACTGGAGGAAACATTTCAAATCCTAGTTTCCCTGAGTTGAGTGGGGTACTGAAAACTCTATTTTTATGTCCCCCCAACCAGATGATTCCAATGCACAATCACTGTGGTAGATGTCTGAAAGTTCATTTCCAATTTTTTAAGTTAATGACCAATGTAGCCTACCACAGAGTTTATCTGGGACTGCCTTACATGCAAAAGTAGGAGATAGTCTTCATAGGTGAGCTTCCTACCTGACGGTGCAACTGACAGAGTTGCCTAGACTCAGATCTCCCCTCCCTTCATCTCTCCACTTAGAAAACTTGTATTCCCATCTTTGAAGGTTAATAATGGCTATGCCTTCTCACTCCAGTTAAGTCAGATTTTTCCTGCCCACTCCCAAAGCAAACTGTCTGGTTGTTTCAGTATCCTTCCCTGAACTGAGTGTTACATCCAGACAATAATGGGCATTGCTGAGGAAGTGGGGAGAGGGGAGGATGGAGGAATCTGGGGGTCACGGTGTACGGCACGTCTCTTAGGGGTGGGACACAAGTATAAGAGGGACTTTATCTAACACATGCAATCAATGTAACCTAATACTTTGTACCCTCAATGAATCCCAAACAAATATACATATATATATATTTTTAAAAGAATTTAAAAGAACTTTTATATTTAAATCTCTTTGCCTACAAAGAGATTTGTCTATTAAACCAGGCAATATTAAAATTCCTATTTTATGAATCCTCATGTTTTTCAATTAGAAGACAGGCTAAAGAGGAAATGTCCAGATTGAGGCAAGAGAGAAAAGAGAGCTTCATCTCCTGGGTCTTGGAAAAAAGATAAATGTAGAAATGAATTTCTCGTCATCTAATTATTCATTCCTGTTTATATATTCTTTAATGATATGTTTCCATGGTTACCAGCGCTGTTAAATGCTGCCTGTGTTTCACTTTGTTTTGATGCTATTTGAGGTAGTATGCCGGGAGAAGTTCACTTTTAAATGAAAGATGTAAGTGAGGCATGTATTTGATCCAAGGTTGAGTGTCTCTGTGAAGAAGTGACCGTGACATTATGTGCTGGTTGTGTAGCTTTGTATAGTTCTTATATTGACGTTCTATGAGTGTCCAGGCGTCAGGAAGGGAGGGGGACAGGAAGGTGAGAAGGGAGGAGGGACGAGGAAGAAGCTGCGGCATCACGTCTATAATGTATGGATTTGTTTCAGTGCCACTGTCTGTAAGCAGCACTGATTAGCCAGACTGCCATGTAGGTAAGGCTGCTTTCTAACTGACCCATCCCTGTCTCCTCACACTACCACCCTCCTCGGCCAGGAGCCAAAGCTTTCTTTCAAAAATGGGTCTAATCTTCAATTACTTCACAGTGTGAATATCAGTAAAAGAACCACCCCCTCTCTAGAGTTTTTTTTGGGGGGGGGTTGTTTTTTGTTTTGGGTTTTGGTTTTGTTTTTTTTCTTTTTGAACTTTGAAGCCCTAACTTTCACTGCAGAATAATCAGCTTCCTCACCTGCTGCCATAGCAATCTCAGACATGCAGATCATATGAGAATTTGGGGGCAGGAGTCCCTGTGATGCCTCAGAATGTGCCCTGCAGGGAGCAGCATCCTTCACCAGCTCATCAGCCCTCTGCACACACTCAGAATTCAGGCTTGCTAGAAAATTCAGGTGTCAGAGCCGGGCACAGTGGCCCATGCCTATCATCCCTGCTACTCAGGAGGCTGAGGCAGGAGGATGGGCTGAGCCCAGGAGGACCTGGAGGCTGCCGTGGGTTGTGATCATGGTCACGCCTGTGAACAGCCTCTGCACTCCCAGCTGGGAACAGAGCAAGACTTCATGTTTAAAAAAAAAAAAGATTGTTTAATTCTAAATAAATAAGCAGACAAACTAGAAAATGTAGGCATCATATCAAGCAAGAAAATTAATCCTCAATCACTCCTGAGCAGTATTTACTTTGTGTCTTCTTTATAAATGCCTGTTGTTAAAAAAAAAAAAAAAAAAAAACTGTTGCTGGTTTGGTTTTGTAGTATTATCAGGAGGTGATGGAGGACCCCCTCTCCCTTCCTGTTCAAATAAAGTCAGCTCTTCCTTTTCTTTCTTTGCCTCCTAAAACGCATCATGGGTTTGTGACAGTTCTTAAGGGAGGAAAATAGAAACTTCTAAATTTCATTTCATTTTCTCTCATTGGAGAATGATATGGGTTTTGAGATTTAAAATAATTTGGGCCTTTTTTACTTGAAAAAATTGAGATCTAGCTATTTATTTCTAGAACACTATTCTGCTAGGTTACCAGGAGGTCACTGTATTTTCAGAGATTTTTGCCTTCCAGTTTAAATTTACAAACATATTGGTTCCTTCTTTGTTTTTGTTTGCATCTGAAAATCAAAAATTATTATGAGCAAAACCAAATTTAGAGGGGTTTATGGTTATCTTTTATATTTCCCATAGATTTTTATGGGTTATTGATTTACAAGCTTGCAGAGAAATTGAGGTCACTTTTTTTTAGCAGTTGGAAATGTGGAATAACTATTCCGTGAAATCATGAAATTTTTTAAGCTGTGTTCACCTCGTGTTAAGATAATCTGCAAAGCTCAAGACTGTTAATATCTGTATTTATATGCAGCCACTATTTGGACAGTATTGCACACCAATTAAAAACAAATTCTCTTGTTTTGAATCTATTCGATTGTATTTTCCTCACTAATTTTTGAAGACTGCTCCTCACTGATTTTTGAAGACTGCCTACTCTATCTGTACCTGGGTTGAATCATTTTCTTTTTCATGATAATTTTGCCTCTTCCAAATAATGAACACTTGGCATTTTAAATGTCAACCTTTAACATGTGGCATGATTTAGTTTTTCTCAGGATTATAAAGTAACTTGTAAGCTAACCTATTTTTATCCAAGAGGATAGGTGCTATTATTTTTAGTACAGCCTAAACCAGGAGCAAGTGACCTCTGAGGGACAAAATCCTCCAGAAACCATAGGACAATTTCAAGCCCAAACCCAAAGGCTGGAAGATATCTTAGTAAGCACGGCACGCAGCCCAGACTTCCCTTTCATTTATCCTTCTCCAGGTGGAGGTTGGCCTGAGGTAATAAATATGATGCAAATCAGAGATGGAAGCACAGATAATTTGGAAGTATAGTGGCAGGGCTCTTGATGTTAGCTCTTTGTTTCATTCCATTTCATATCACCTGAAGTTGTGAGTGGTTCCTATTGTCACAGAGCACATAGGAACACACACACACAATTATACATTTTTCTTGACAAATCCATGGCATTTCTCACAGGTGCAATTATCCCTCTCTGAGACATCTTGATGTTAGGATGAGATAGGAAGTCATGTACAGAAGGCCACCTGCCCCACAGAATCATCCTCCTGCAATCTGCTGCCTTTTAAAATATAAAGTCTTCTGGAACTGTGGGAGGGGCCACAGCCTGGAAGAGATTCATTGCAGACAAATGAGAGAAAAATATGAAAAAGAAGAAATGTCTGGTTGCCAGACAAAGCTGAAACTTGAAGAAGAAAGTAAATGATGGGAAGGGAAGGCTAGAACACCAAAGACAAACTTTAGGAAAAATCTGTGTGACACAGTCATCACCTCTGCTGGATCCCACAGACTATCGTCCCTCCTGGCCTGCACACCACCAAGGTCACAGAACCACTGGCCTTCAGGATGAGCAATCCCTCTGTAGAAGACTCTGACAGAACATTCTCCTTTCTGCTAAGGATCTGACTTCTGCCCTCTGGAGCTCTTTGCAAGAATCCTTCACATGTTTGGAATCCTGTTCTAGTGCTGGACAGGGCTGAAAGCCTCATTTACAAATCAGCACAACGCACCAGCTTGGAATACGAGACTCCAAGGAAGATGTAACTGCTTTGAATTCCTGCTCTGTCAGAAGTTAGCTGTGTGAACCATATCTTGTTGTGGAATCTCTATAAAGACCGAGATTTCCTTACCTGTAAAATGGGGCAATAAGGTCTGCTTCTCAGCCTGTTTTAACACACTAACAGAATAGTTCCTCCATAGCACTTACACAGTACACAGTGAACACTCATTCAATTAATGAATGAGTTGGACAGATTTGTCAATAAGTTGAATGAAATCCGCAGATGCAAGTTAAAGAACACATTGCTATCTTGCTATCAAATGACAGAAAGTTAGTCTCGGCAACATAAGTTAAACATCCCCGAATCTTTTCGATTTCTTCCCCAATATATATTCCTGCAAGGGCATCCCTGACCTTTCTTCTCACATGTGCCCAAGAGATAAAATAAACACCAGGTAGAAAAAGCAGCAAAAGTTAAAGAACTAGGTCAGCAGGTCTGTGTCCGAATCCTGCCATTAATTAGCTGTGTGCATTGACAAGGCATTCCTCAATCTGAAACCACCAGCCAAGAAAGGCAGTCAAAAACTAGCATACAGTTAAGAATAGGAATACTTACCTTCACATAACTAAATGAAACACAAAGATGAAATACACAACGACAAAATAGCATCCCAAGCTATGTTGCTATTCACCACTGAACACAGAGGCTAATACACAGCTGTACTTATGAAATAATTGCAGGTAATGTAGCTATTTACTCCTATGAGACCCTTTGGTGATGTATTTAAAATCATCAAGAATAAAAGCTCTGTGGCATCCTAAAGAGTCTGGAGGCTGCTGAAACCCACACTTGTAACTCTGAATTTCCATCAGCTGGTGTTTCTCTAATGTGCAAGCAGAAAGTTATTCAGGATATTTAGAATAAGAGCATACTTTAAATTCTATTTAGAAATTTTATACACTTTGCATTAAATAACCTAGACTAACCTAAGCATATTATTATTTAAGCTCCCCTAGCAAGAGGCCTTTCATTTAATTTTTGGAAATGTTTGTCTCTAACATGAGCATGTTAGTTGATAACACGTCCTGAATCTATTGAGAAGCCAATGGACAAACAGTCCCACTTGTGGCCAGTGTGAATGATAAATATTTTTGTAAGGATTGCTATGAAGAGAATCCTGACTCAGTTACAGTTCAATGTGGTCAATTCGTTGCTTTGTTAGAGTCAAATTCTGGCTGTGGTTGGAGACAGGTATGATAATACTGGAAAAGGGAAAATGAAAGTCTACTTGATCTTAAATTTGCCATCTCAAATCTTTGAAATTCCATGCAGGGTAGGAGGAAGCATTGGCTAAGGGACATGAGCACTCATCTCACTTCCACCTCGAATTTTGTAAGCTCAGATGAATCGTAAGAGCTTATGAAACCTTAGTTGCCTTGGTTATTAATTCTAGCAATTATAAAATAATGTCTTAGATCCTTCTATCTACTTAGTTCTATGTTGAAGGAACACGGAAATGAAATTTTTTTCTGAAATATAAATGAGTAAAAGTAATGCAAGGTAAATTTTAGTCATTAAGTATTGAAGTTAATACACTTAATGGAGGCATCATATATAATTGTTGATGCAGAAATAGTTCTAACCCTGATCCTAACCAGACTGGCTGGTACACAGTAGTATATATGGCAGACGTCCGGAAAGTATCCAGCCACATAATATGGAAAAATAGAGAAATACATGGCTGGATACTTTCTGGACAGCCTTCATATTTACTATACATTTACACACACACGTATATGTTCACATATGTATGTTCTAAAATCCCACAGTCCTCAAATAAACCACAAAATTAAAGTAAATTAAATACTATAGAATTTAAAAACATATATATTAAAACTGGTTTTAAAAGGAAGAGTTGCAAAGTGGTGAATTCACAAAAGCTACATAAAAATCTGTTTATCTTGGTGCAAGTAACCTGTTCATACAATCTTTAGTAATTTTCAGACAATGCAAATAAAACTTAAATATCTTTTCTTAAACTGCATGAAATATTTATAACTTTCATATCACTGAGCTGACAGAGGTGACAGCAAAGCTGCCAAACATACTCTTATGTTAGAAAAATATAGAATTTACAGTGAATGTTGTATCGTAAAAAACTCCCACAAACCCAGAAAAAATATTTCAGCTTCAAAAATGTTGATCATTGAGACAGGGGTGAACAATCAGTTATTACGTATTTTATTTTGACATATCCTTACATTAATGAAATCATCATAAAAATATAAATCCTGGCTATTGTGTAAATGATACAGTGAGTGGGTCTGTAGGGAAGTCTCGAAAGAAGATACGTAGGAATATCTCTTCTTAAAATTGTGTCAATTTCAAAAAAAAAAGTTGAAATCTTCCAAATTAAATCAGTCTATATTTACAGAGATTAAGTTTGAAAAAGATTGCTCACAATATATTATTTTTCCATTTTCTAAAAATTTACTGCCATTTAAAATTGCACCATTATTAATGTAATAGCAAAGAGTTTATTAGCCGCTAAAGACCCATCCCAGTCATTTATAGCTTGCAAGTACAGCATTGCTTCCTTGAATTTAATAATGTTAACTCTGAAAATAAAAATAATACCACCATACTATTCAATCACCAGTAATACCTACCTAGATGAATTTTATGAGGATTAAAGGAAATAGCATATATAAAAGCATTTATCACACTGCTTAATGAAAGGTTTTTTGTTTATCTCTTAAAATGCCATGTTTTCTTTACTCTTTTAATAATACAAAAGTCTTAGTAGATGAAAATGGAGAGAGTCCAATGTTCACTTACTGTTGTTAGCGTATCAGGGTAGGCTAACTATTGCAATAGGCAGCCCCCCAAACTTGAGTAACTTAAAATACACTCATGAGAGTCCAGGGAGGGTGTTTCTGATTGGTCAGCAGCTTGGGGATGGACTGCTCCCACGGTGCAGCCTCAGCACTGCCTCCTCTGCATCCTGGGAGTCCCCTTCTTCAGGCAGCTGACAGGAAAAGAAAATAGAGAATCACAGCATGCAGAGTTTTATGGACCAGTCTTGGAAAAACTTAATATCACCTTGGCCTCATTCCTTTGGCCCTCTCTCGGCCTCAATTTACTACAAGGGACTCTGGAAAATGTCCACCATGTACCCAGGAGGTAAGCTTTCAAAAAAAAGTGAAATATAATATTTGACACTCTTATTCTAAATTATATAAAGTGAAAAAACTGTACATCCTTAGAAAAGTCACTTAACCTCTCTCAATCTCCATGAAGCAAGCTTGAAAATTCCTAAGGTTCCATCTAGATCCAATCTTCTAAGAAAATCAATTTACTGCAATTATGGTCAACCCTACTATTGAGAGCAATAAAGGAATAATTTGATAATAATCTATAATAATTTGATCACATTTTCTAATTAGAAGTGATAGGATTTCCACTTGCTGAACTACCATCACCAGACATGTAGGTAAAAAAAGTTACAATTTGTCCAAGTCCTCCAGCAAAAAAAATAGAAAGAAAAATTACATGATCCTATCATCCTGAAAATGTTTGAGGTTTATCATTTCTGCCAGCTTTATTCTGGCCACCTTGAGTGCTCTTAAAAATTTACTGGGAGATTGCACTAATGTACACAGCTATGATTTAACAATAAAAAATAAATAATAAATGAATAAATAAAAAGAAAGAAAAAAAATTACTGGGAAAAATCAACCCTCTTGAGTTTAGATAAGGGATATGAATTTTCTTTCTTTTTCGCTACCATCTGTCTCCCTCTGCTTTTACTGCTTTCCTTTTACTCTTGATGGAGTATCTCTCCTCCTTTCTCTCCCACAGTCTCTCTTCTTGTACAATTATCCTGGGCGAGTGGATGTCTAAGGTAGCAAGTGGTTCTTTTTACATAGCTGAAGTACAAAGAGAAATTATTATAAGTTACTGTTTGTAGAGAAAATGAGCTGCCCACATACACTCTTGGGTTATGTAACTATAATATAAGCTTTAAACCTTGATAAATGTGAAAGTAACAACCTTGATAAATGTGAGAGTAACGATACAGAGTTATTAGAATTCCCAGATGTATACACTTAATTTTAAAGCTTATTTTTTGAGTAGCAGCAGAGAAAGCATAATTAACAAGAAGGTACATGTAACAACAGGACATATGGACTGATTGTTTTTCCCATTTTCTGCACACTTGCAACATTTACTGACATCAGAAAAATTCACACATTGGAAAAGAATGATTCAATTGCAGGATCCTTATGTCAAATTATAAAGTATCATTTAAAATGTACCTCCATTTTTAGTACAGCTTACTTTTTACAACCGGTAATTCCTCATTTGATCTCTTCCTTTATTTTCACAATCAAGGAAAATATTTGACTGCTCATAAAAAGTAAATTAAAATCTATATTTCATATTTTATTGTGTATGATTATTTCAAAATATTATAGTTTTTTAAAAATCCTTAAATGTAAGTTTGTAATTTTCATGTATGAAATTCTTTATGAAGAACAAGTCCAACTGTAAATTACCGAATTACCATCACAAAATTAAAATCTGTTATGTTTGGTGTCTAAAGCCAAACAGTCAAAAAGATACAGAGGCTAAATTGTTTTCTATATTGCTTCACTATGAGTTATTCAATAATGTACAGAAATGATAAATATATTTATATTTAGCAATATATAGATAATTACTTTATTCCTTTACAACAGCACTATGAGACAGGTTCTAAGCCTCAAGACCGTCTATCTTTAGAAAAACAAAAAGTGTTAGTACATTAAACACAGCAAGGGTGTTTCAAGATCTAGTGCAAGGGTAATCTGTATTCTCATTTCTACTCTATGTTGTAATATTTCTTCCTGGGACTATAATAATTTCCCTTTCAGAGTATCTCTCCATGGAGAATTGAAGTTGTATTTGTAAATTGCATACTCACTGTATTCACTCATTCACGTCCTTATCTATCTTCAGGATGGAGAACCCATCTCTATTGGTTCTCAGCAGGGAGACAGGGAGGCCACTCTCCAACACGTGCCCTCCCGTGTGAAGGCTCAAACGCAATGCCTTCAGCATCAAGCCAAGAGCACAGATCCCTCAACCAGCAGATCAAGCTGCCACATGAAAACCACACTTCTGTCGCTTATAAAAAAAAAAGCTGGTGTAGGCTCCTGGGCACGAGTCTTACCATCTCCACTGTGAGCCAGCATCACTCACTCTGCCAGCAGTTGGAAAAGAAATGGGGCAGTGAAAGCATTTTCTTCTATCCTGGCCTGACTAGGAGACTGCTAATGTCTTTCTGGAAGCAAAATGGAGGGATAGATACCTTTACTAAATTTTTGTTCTAGAACTGAAAGCAAAATACCCTCCAGCAAGATATTCAGAGAGACCATCAGAAAAGCTGTTTATGTATTAGGAACTGTTAGGGGCTGAATTCTTGTGTTGATCATAATCCCCAGTGCCTCAGAATAAGATGATATTTGGAGGCAGGGTATTTAAAACGGTAATTAAGTTAAAATAAAGTCTTGGAGGGGGGAGGAGCGCTAATTCAGTATTGCTGGAGAAAGGGAAGATTTGGACCCACGCATGCGTACAGGGATTACCATGTGAAGACACGGGGAGAGGATGACCATCTACAGGCCGAGGAGAGAGGCCTTCAGGAAAAAATACCCTTGCTGACATCTCCCCCTTGGACTTGTAGTCTCCAGAATTGTGAGAAACACTTGTGTTGTTTAAGCCGCCCAGGCTGCGCTGCTTTGATGTGGCTACCCGGGTGAGCTAACGCAGGAGCCAGCGGCTGCTGGGAGCTGAAGTGTGGAGCAGCTTGGTAGCTCAGCAGAGCGCGCCACAGCCTCAGGTGCGACTCCGCAGGTGTAAAGGGTGTGTAAGCGCCAAGCTGAAGAAACTATTTCTCCATAATATGAAGGAATTTTATTTTTGCTGGAGCGCCTGGTGCCTAGACACCTTGTCTGAGTTCTGGACTTGCTGGAAATCCTGGTTAGGTTTCCAAAGCCAGCACCCAGGCCTCGTCTGGACTCACCATCCATCACCAGCTCAGTCTGAGGGCCAGCTCCGGTTTTGGCCTCACAACTGTATTCTTGATTCCCCTTTCATTTCCTTGAATTTGGAAATGACACTGTTGTAGGCAGTGTAAGTTCTGTCATTCAGTCATTCCAAAGTTTGTTGAATTTCATTCAGAAGTTTGCCCACTATTAGTTTCTGCATAATTTTTTAAAGTTGGTCTCAGAGAAAGGAGGATGCTTTGCATCCAAAAAATCCTCACAAAGCGACTTTTTTTTTTTTTTTACAGACAATGCAGGTGATTGTAGAGACCATTTGAAGTCACTAAGGAATAGAGTAGGCAATAAACAATTTCCATTAGAATTCTCAGTTTAAAATCAACTTGTATTGCTTTTAATATCAATAAAAAGTTGTTTAAAAATATAATTCTGGCAATAATATAAATTGTTGTTTGTTAAGGATTTTTTTCTCAGTTGGAAAGTTCATATCTGTTATTTCTCCTTATTGATTATTGTCAACTGTTATCAGACAAAAAATTATCCTCAGATATAAATATGAATTGTTTAATAATATGCTCTGATGTGGCATATAAAAATATGCCATTTTTATAAAAGGAGATAACCACAGATACTTCCACTTTTTATTCAACATTCAAGCCTTGTTATAGTAGAAAGAAAAGTTGTAGGAAAGGAATAAATTATTTTTAAAACTTCACATAACTTTCTTTCTGGTCTGTTATAAATAGTAAGGATCTATTAAAATAGGAAGCTCAGGGTGCTGGCAAGGTTTTATCAAGAATGGTACATGAACAAAAATAATTTAAAGATATTCTTAAATAGCCAAATCTATCTTAAGTGGCTCTTGTGATCCGGAGGGAAGGGAAGCTTTTCTGGGAGTAATTTGAGAAGTTTCTCTTATTCCAAAATCTTTCCTAGGCAATATAAGAAGAAAAAAAAAATGTCATCTATCTAGTTTGCCATATTATGTATAGAAAATATTTAGATTTGTTTCATTTAGTTTTTTAAGAAAATCTCTCCTTTTACAAATTGTTCAGCAACGTCTGTGCAAGAGTAAGTTAACTATAATGTTAGAATTAAGAATTGGACTTCTAAGCAAGGAGGGGCCAGATAGCTGACTAGAGACATTGGTTTTTTTCTTAGATCATCTCAGAAAAAAGGAAAAGTATTAGATGAAAAAAAAAAAAAATAGCTCAGGCATAATTCTGAGGAACAAGTGCCAGAGCCCACCAGACATTCCATGGGAGGAAACTATAGAGCAGAACAGGAAAGCGGAAGCTCTCAGCAGAGATCCAGCCCTGAAGAACTGGGGCCCCATAGAAGGGGGGTGTTCTGTTTCTCCTCTTTACACCTCCAACAGACTGTAGGCTCCTGGGCTGCTGGAGAGCTTCTCTAGCCTCACAAACCCAAAAGCTGCTGTCACCAGTGAACTGGGGACTCCTTGAGGACAGAGCAGCAGTCTGCCTGTCCACTTGGGATCACTCCCTGACCCACCCTGCACCACAGATACGAGTCACGGTAGTGGGCACCACACAACTTCTCTGCCCACAGTGTGCCTGTGTCCTCCCCAGGGACCTGCAGCGCTTTGGTTTTCTTGTCACTGCTCCCCACACAAACATTTCCCAAATCCTGCCCAGACTTCAGTGGCCACAGGGGCTGGAGAGTCCTGGGGAACTGAGCTCTCTGTTTACAGGCTCTCCCGAGTGCTAGTTGCGAAGCTGCACCAGCAAAGCCCAGCACACCTTGAAGAGGAGGGACATCAAGCTTGTTTGAGCATTCCATTTGGTAGACCAAGACACAGGCCTATAGGGTGAATCCCATACTCCTGGACTTTGCTGCTCAGGGCACAGAAGGGAGATTTGTAAGCTCATCTTGGAAGGATGAGGGAGCCGTGGCAGAACTAAAGGCACTTCAGATCCCAGCTGAAGGGCACTTGCGAAGAGCCCTTCCCCAGAAGAAAGTCCCACTTTCAGTCCAGCAGCCTCCTGGGTAGGGAAGTCTGGACACCTGGTATACTCTGCTAGGTTAGGCTGCTGCTCGCAGCCAGGTGCTGGAAGGAGGCACTCAGGGCAAGGGAGTGGGAGAGGAGAAGCCTACTCCCACCTGTCAGACTGTGAGTCCAGATGGCCCCATCCTCACCAGAAGATTTGCTGGCTTTCTATGGCCACTTCAGCCACTTCCTGTGGCTTTCCCCAGCAGCCTGTGAGCTGACCCTGGACCTCTGCTGAGGCAGCTTCTGTGCCTGCCTTTGCAGAGCCTGTATGAAGGCAGACTCACCCAAACCAGGTCCCCCCAACTCCCTCCTCCTGCCTCAGTCGTTGTGAAGAATGAGCAGTCCCCTGCAGATGCCAGGATCCCACCTACTACCTAGGACATCCAAGTGCTTCTGATCAAACAGAGACAGTCACAGGCCCCAACACTACTGCAGCTGGCGCCTTCCTCTAGGCACCACCTACTGCAGGGAGGACATCTTGCACAGCCCTTTACTTCTGTAGCCCTTCCTACAGCTTCTACTGACTCAATCACACAGGGTATGGCTGACTCTACCAACAAATGCCACCTGCTGACTTAGAGATTAAACCAGGTGTCTCAGTATAATTCACCTGTTAAGAAGACCATAGGGCTGGGGAAAGAGAAAGGAGTTCAAGGACCTCCACCTCCCCTTGTCAACAAGAGACAGGAATTGTGCCCACAAACATGGTATAGCACCACTACAGCCTTTGCATAACTAGAAATAGAGAAAATTGCCACACTAAGGCTATTTATAACCAAGGTGTCTGTTCAGAATCTACATCCTCATCAAAGTGCTCCCGGCAAGGCCAAAAGTCTTTTTTTTTTTTTTTTTTTTTGTAGAGACAGAGTTTCACTTTATTGCCCTCGGTAGAGTGCCGTGGCATCACACAGCTCACAGCAACCTCCAACTCCTGGGCTTAGGCGATTCTCCTGTAGCCCGGGGACTACAGGCGCCCGCCACAATGCCCGGCTATTTTTTTGTTGCAGTTTGGCCGGGGCTGGGTTTGAACCCGCCACCCTCGGTATATGGGGCCGGCACCCTGCTCACTGAGCCACAGGCACCGCCCAAGACCAAAAGTCTTTAGCCAACATATGCTACAAATAGATCTTTAAGAGTGAGGATGAGTAAAAGCCCCATCTAAACAAGAGAAATTTCAAAACCAAGAAGCAACAGCTCCTCCAGATGAGGAGGAATTGGTGCAAAAACTCCAGAAGTATGAAAAATCAGAATGAAAAGACATCCCCAAAGGAACACACCAGCTTTCTAACAATGGATCCCAACCAGAATTAAATACTGAAGTCACATATAAAGAACTCCATATGTGGATTGTAAAGAACCTTGGTGAGATCTAAGAGGAAATGGAAAACTAACTCAAACAAGAAAAATAATTGAAGAAATGAATGAAAATTTTACTAAAAGAGACATATATATTTATCTATATACACACACTCACACACACATACACACACATATATGTGTATCCAGCCTGGGCCTGCCAAACAACAATGACAACTATAACCCAAAAATAATAATAATAATAATAGCCACGTGTTGTAGCAGGTGCCTGTGATCCCAGCTACTTGGGAGGTGGAGGCAAGAGGATCACTTAAGCCCAAGAGTTTGAGGTTGCTGTGTGATGCCACAGCACTCTACCCATAGCAACAGCTTGAGACTATCTCAAAAAAAGAAAAAAAGAAATATGTTTATATGTAAAAGGGCCAAATATAAGAATCATAGGCATCCCTGAGAATGAACAAATGAAAGGAAATAACCTGGAAAAACCTCTTTCAGGGAATAATTGAGCAAAACTCCATGGTCTTGTTAGAGATTTACACATCCACATATAAGAAGCTCAATGACTATGTGAGATATTCACTGCAAAAATGGCATCACCAGACAATGTGGTCATCAGACCAGACAAAGTCAACAAAAAGGAGGAGCTCCTATAAGCTGAAAGGAAAAAAACATCAATTAACTTACCAAGGAAAACTCATCAGACTAACAGCAGACTCCTCAATCCAGAGAGGAATGACTAGTCTCCATAAACAGAATAACTTCCTGCCAAGCATTTTGAACCCTGAGAAGCTAAGTTTCATGAATGATGGGGAAATAAAGTCTTTCCCAGACAAGTAAACACTAAAGATATTTTTTCTTTATGAGACCTCAGCTACAGAAAATGCTTAAAAGTGCATTATACATGCAACAGCACAATAGATATTCATCTGTGTAGTTTATAGCTCACAGCTCTTTAAAAAACAACAGCACAAGATGGAAAACAAAGTGGTAAGGTATCATCCAACATGTTGAATAGAACTGCATCGCACATACCAATACTGACTCAACATGGGCAGTCTGACCACCTCACTTAAAAGACATAGACTAGCTGCGTGGATGAAAAAACACAACCCATATCTAGATAACCCTGCTATCTATGAGGAAAATATCTAAACCATAGAGATCACACAGACTCAGGAAATGAGATGGAAAAAATAGTCCATACAAATGGAAACCAAAAGCAAGCAAGTGCAGCCATTCTCATATCAGATAAAATAGACTTTAACAATCATTTAAAATGGCAAAGATGATCATGATATAGTGGTAAAGGGAGCAATTAAACAAGAAGATGTAACAATCCTAAATACATATGCACCTAACATAGAGGCTTCCAGACTTATAAAGCAAATTCATCTAGATCTAAGCAAAGAAATAAACAATGTGATCTTAATTGCTAAACACTTTAGCACTCCACTGACAGAACTGGACAGATCATCAAAGCACAAAATTAATAAAGAAACACCAGACTTGAACAAGACTCTAAAACAAATGGATATAACAGACATTTATAGAACACTCTACTGAAAACTACCATCAACACCTGGGACATTTTTCAAGATTAATTATATCTTAGGCCATGACAGAAGTCTCATCAAGTTAAAATATAAAAATCATACCATGTATTTTTTCAAACCACCATGGAACAAAACTAGAAATCAATTCCAGGAGAAACACTCAAATATATACTAAAGTCATGGAAATTCAACAACCTATTGCTGAATGATCCTTGATAATGATGAAATTAATATGGAAATCAAACCCTTCAAACAGAATGACAAAGGGAACACATGCTTTAAAAAATCTGTGGGGTGCAGAAAAAGCAGCCCTAACAGGACAGTTTATAGTTTTAAATGCCTACATGAAAAAGACAGGAAGATCACAAATTAGCAACCTAATATCACATCTCAAAGAACTAGAAAAAAGAACAAACAAACCAATCCAAACAAAACCAAGCTGAGAGCAGAACTAAACAAAATGGAAACAAAAAATACAAAGGATCGATGAAACAAAAAGTTAATTCTTTGAAAATATGGGCAAGATTGATAAACCATTAGCCAGATTAGCCATAAATACAAGAGAAAAGGTTCAAATAAATTCATTCAGAATTTTAAAAATGAAACATTATAACTGATATTGCAGAAATACGAAATATCATCCACAAATATTAGGAAAACCTCTACATAAACAAACTAAAAACGTCGAGGCAATGGATACATTCTTGGAGATACAGACCTCCCAAGCCTGAATCAGGAAGAAATAGAATTCCTGAACTGACCAATAAAGAGCAGGGAGATGGAAGCAGTAATGAAATAATCCCTCCCACCACCCAAACAGTCCCACACGTGATGGAGTCACAGCCAAATTCTAACAGGCCTACAAAACACTGGTACCTCTCTTACAGAAACTATTCCATAACACCAAGAAGGAGGAATCCCCCTACCTCAATCTGTGGAGCCAGTATCACTCTGATACCAAAGCCAGGAAAGGACACAACAAAAAAAAGAAAACCACAGACCAATATCCCTTATGAATATGGACACAAAAATCCTCAACAAAACTGAATTCAATAGCACCTCAAAAGGATAATCCATTGTGATCAAGTAAATTTGATCCCAGGATTGCAAGGAGAGTTTAACATATACAGTTTGATAAATGTGATTTACCACATAAACAGAAACAAAAACAAGGACCACATGATCATCTCAGTAGATGAAGAAAAAGCTTTCAACAAAATCCAGCACCCTTTTATGATTAAATAAAAAACTCTCAACAAACTAGGCATAGATTATTGCAAAACATAGTTTTTTAATGGCTGAATAGTACCCTGTGGTGTATGTGTGTGTGATATATATATATCACATTTTATTAATCCACTCATGAACTGATGGACATTTGTGTTGATTCCACATCTTTGCAACTGGGAATTGGGATACATAAAAATTTGACGGTAGGTGTCTTTTTGATGAATTAGAGACCATTATCATGAATGAAGTATCTCGAGAATGGAAAAGCAAACACCATATGTACTCACTATTAAATTGGAACTGACCAAAGAGCACACATCTGCACAAAGGGAAGTAAAATGCAATGGAATTTACTTGGGGGGGGGGGCAGTAGGGCAATAAACCAACTTCATGGATAATCTGAAAACAATCTGGGTGATAGGCATACCTGTAGTTGATTCTTACACATTACAGAAATGATCCGTGTAACCTAAAATATTTGTACTCTCTCAACATTTGGAAATAAAAAAACAAGACACAAAGGGGACATAACTAAAAATTAATTATATAAACCATACACGGACAAGCCCACAGCAAACATTATACTGAATGGGGAAAAGTTGAAATTATTGCTCTTAAGAACTGGTACAAGACAAGGGTGCCCACTATTAACACTTCTATTCAGCACAGTATTGAAAGTTTTAGAGAGAGCAATCAGGCAAGAGAAAGAAACAAAGGGTAACCAGATTGGAAAAGAAAACCTCGAACTATCCCTGTTTGCTGACAATATGATCTTATATATAGAAAATCCTAAAAAAAAAAAAAAAAAAAAAAAAAGAAAGAAAATCCTAAAGACTCCACCAAAAGATTTCTGGAATTGATAAATAAATTCAGCAAAGCCTCAGGTTACAAATTCAGTGTATACAAATCAGTAGTATTTCTATACATTAATGAATTCAAACAGAGAGTCAAACAAAGACTCACTATCATTCACAACAGCTACAAAGAAAATAAAATACCTAAGAGTTCACTTCATCAAGGGGTGAAAGACCTCTACAAGGAGAACTCCATATTGCTAAGGAAAGAAATCACAGATGAGACAAACAAATGGAAAAACATGCCAGGTTTATGGATTGGAAGAATCAATATCATTAATATTTCATACCACCCAAAGTGATTTACAAATTCAATGCAATCTTCATCAAAATACCAGCTTTATATTTCACAGATCTACAAAAATAATCCTAAACTTCATTTGGAACCAAAAATGAGCCCAAATAGCCAAGGCAATTTTAAGCAAAAAGAACAAATCTGGAGACCTCACATTACCTGATGTCAAATTATACCACAAGCAATAACATGGTACTTATATATAAAAGTAGAGCCAGTGGAACAGACTAAGATGTAGACCAAAGAAACAGAACAGAGGACCCGGAAATAAAACCATCAGCCTACCACCAACTGGTCTTTGAGAAAGCAGACAACAACATACAATGGGGAAAGGAAACTCTATTCAACAAGTGGTGCTGGGAAAATGAATAGGCACACGCAGCCTATTTCTAGTCATGTATAGAAATTAATCCAAGATTGTTTAAGGACTTAAATGTAAGGCATGAGACCATAGAAATTCTAGAAGAAAACATAGGAAAAACTTCTCCAGATATGGGCCTAGGCAAAGAATTTATGACTAAGTCCCCAAAGACAAATATATCAGCAACAAAAATAAATAAATGGGACTTAATTAAATTAAAACATTTCTGCACAGAAAGGAAATAGACAACACAGTCAATAGACAATATACAGACAGGAGAAAATATTTGCAAACTATACACCTGACAAAGGGCTAGTATCTAGTATCTACGAAGAACTCAAATCAATCAGCAAGAGGAAAGCAAAGAATTCCATCAAAAAGTAAGCTAAAGAAAAGATGAAAAATGGCCAAAAAATGTATGAAAATTGCTCAGCATCACTAATTATCAGGGGAAAGTAAATTAAAACTACAATGAGATACCACATTATCCCTGTCAGAATGGCCGTTATTAAAAAGTCAAAAAACAATAGATGCAGCATGAACACAGAGAGAACAAATGAACACAAAGTAACTCTTACACCCTGTTAATGGGACTGTATGTTAGTACAGTAGAGTTTTCCTCTATGGAAAACAGTACAGAGATACCTCAGGGAAATAAGTGTAGACCTACCATTGGATCTAACAATCCCACTGCTTGGAATCTACCCAAAAGAAGCCAAGTCATTTTATCAAAAAGACACATAATTGAAGAGACATGGAATAAACCTATCTGCCCACTACTTCATGTAGATAAAGAAAATGTGGTACATGTATACCATGGAGTACTACTCAGCCATAAAAAGGAATGAAGTAATATCATTGCAGCAACATGGAAAAAACTGGAGACCATTATCCTAAGAAGTATCTCAGGAATAAAAAGCAAACACCATATCTTCCTACTAATAAGTGGGAGCTAGAGATGGGCACACACAGGAGTAAAGTGATTGAAGGGCATCAGAAACTAAGAGAGGAGGTGGGTGTGAGTAAAAACTTGCCTATTGGGGGCAAAGCACTATTCTGGTAATGGGAACACCACAAAGTCTGACTTAAGCATTGTACAAGGTGTGCATGTAACAAGAACACTTATATACCCTTAATTAATATTTTGAAGTTTAAAAAGTAAAAAAAGTTAAAAATTAAGAATTTGACTTTTAAAATCTAGTTTAAAAATGACACCTCAGAAAATAGAATTTTTACTACAAGTTTAGTTTAGAAGTGCCTGTTTGCAAACTTTCTTCATTTAATTGGTTTTCTTAACATGAAATAGTATTTCCAGAACTAATTAAAATTTTGTTCTAATGAATATTCAAGACCAAAATATGTTATCTTCACAGTACAGTATATAGATTTTTAAATCATCCATAAAGGTAATTATATTTTTTACATTCTTAAAAAGTCACATATTGCTGTTGAAGCCAAATGGGTTGTTTATTTCCTCTCAGGCTATGATTGAAGAAGCCATCACCAGAGCTGAATCTTTCTCAGTTATGTACACACCATTTGCAACAAAAATAAGAGCTGATAAAATAGAAAAAGTAAAAGAAGTTTTCACAAAAACCCATCCTGCCTACGTGGAGTATATCTACACAGGTAAGACTGAATATCCTCAAGTTATCAGCTCATACTTTATTTCCATGAAAACAAATGAAGGGCCCTTTCTGGTCTGTTTATTTATTATTTCTGTTTTAGAAGTATGTTGTTTTAATTAGATAAGTTGACGTGAAGTTATTTGTAAGGTTCTACGTAGGGCTAGCCCTATAGGCCCAGCACTATACTTCTTACAACTTAATGTTTCTGTATTTTAAGAAGAGGAGGTAAAACCTAGAAAATCTGAGACTTAAAAATAAGAAGGATATAGGCTAGTCTTACTGGAGTTAGATGATATCTCAAAGTAGTTTTGATTTGCATTTCTCTGATAATTAAAGATGATGAGCATTTTTTCATATGTCTGTGGGCCGCGCGCCTGTCTTCTTCAGAGAAGTTTCTCTTCAAATCCCTTGCCCAGCCTGCTATGGGATCACTTGTTCTTTTCTTGCTTATATGTTTGAGTTCTGAATGTAAATGTCTTAGCACAATAACTAAGAAAATGCCAGGAAGGCTATGTTAACCAGTGTGATGAAAATGTGTCAATCAGTCTATGAAACTAGTGTATGGTGCCCCATGATCACATTAAGGTACACAGCTATGATTTAATTAAAAAATAATAATAATAAATAAGAAGGAATGACCTTTAGTAAAATTTCCCTGTCTTTCATCAGAAAATCAGGTGGTTGTAGTATTTTCCAGATAATGGATACTGTTTCTACCTTCCTTTTACCATTTCATAGCTCAGCTCTTCTTTTTACCTTATGTTCTTGAATCACTGGTATCCAAATGAGATCTGGATAGCCAAGGGTCTCATAGAGGAGGTCCTTTTCTCCTCTTTGTCTTTGGAAGTTTCTTGCTCTAATTCATTCATCAAAAATATGTTTTACTATCTACCGTATGTCAAGTACTATTTCCAATTAAGAGGAAGATTTTTTGTTGTTAAGAGTCACTCAACAATGACTACCATATTAAACATAATCTCTACATGCACACACCTAATATCACATCCTTCTAATAAGTCCCCTTCATTGCTTATTTGGAGATCTGAGGATGAGGCACTAGTTTATAAATTAATAATTTACTCCATGATAGATCACTTTTAAAGTGCAAGATACTCTACGTTCATTATTTCATACTGTTCTCATAATTAAGAGGTTGGGTGTTTCCCATTTAGGAACAAGAAAACAGTAACCAGAGAAAATAAATACCTTTTCCAAAAATGCACAGCAAATTAGTGGCAGCAAGATTTGAATTCATTAACTTGCCATGGAGCTACACTATTTCCACATGACAGAAACATTAAATTTAGGTCCCACTGGGCCAGGCACAGTGCCTCACACCTGTAATCCTAGTCCTCTGGGAAGATGAAGCAGGAGGATCACTTGAGCTCAGGAGTTCAAGACCAACCTGAGCAAGAGTGAGACCCTGTCTCCACTAAAAATAGAAGAATTATTCAGGCATTGTGATGGGTGCCTATAGTCCCAGCTATTCGGGAGGCTAGAGCAGGAGGATCACTTGAGCTCAGGAGTTCAAGACCAGCCTGAGCAAGAGTGAGACCCTGCTAAAAATAGAAAAATTAGCCAGGCATTGTGGTGGGTGCCTAAAGTCCCAGTTACTCAGGAGGCTGAAGCAGGAGGATTGCTTGAACTCATGAGACTGAGGTTGCTGTGAGCTGGGCTGACACTGATGCCCTCTAGCCTGGGTAACAGAGTGAGACTCTGTCTCAAAAAAAAAAAAGAGAAATAGATCCTACCTTTTTCTACACAATTCCTCCAGCTCTTCAGACGAAAGATATTAAATAAATCCAACTACTGATGATTGAATAGTACATTCCTAAGGAACAATGGAAACTTGAGGGTAGAGGAAGTAAAAAGATTGAACAATACATGCTGTAATGATCATTTGTGATGATTTACTTAGTGTGAGCATTTCATAAAGAAGTAGGTAAAAACATCTCAGAACTCAGCCTAATTGTTTAAATTATTCGTTATGTTTATGAGTATTTAAGGGAATGTTTTTGGAGGGAGCACTCATAGCACATGAAAGGCAGACAGTACTAGGTAGTATCATGGGAAAATGAGTCAGATTCAGCAACTTCCATTTCTGCTCTGAGATCCCTTGGTAATGAAGAGAGTCATTGAGACCACCAATTTCCCAATTCTTCTGGTGAAATACGTTTAGTTACATTTTACCTTCTTCACAGTGAAGTTGTGAAGATTAATTAATACTTTGGAAGCATTATTGCTGCTGAGAGTTTAAAAACAATGATAACATTAATGAAGCAGACTCATGTCTCATGAAGCTCCATCAGACCTGTGATCAAGATGGATTATGATCTGTTGGCAAGACAATTCATGCTAAAGGTGCTTACACTTCAGAAGAGAAGATAATTATAAGTTACTCATGATTGTTTCTATTATTTTATAATTACTAATTGCTAGAGTGTGGCAATGTTATATGAGAACTTACAGAGAAAAGACAGAGCTTCTGGAAGTGAGCTTGGGAAGTATGGAAAGAGTCTAGAATTTAAATTTAATTGAGACTGATGCGTTTCTTTGCTCCGTGGAACCTGTGCCTTGGGCTAGCAAGGCTGCTGCATTGGTGATACTATTTACCTCTGTTACAAATGATTAAAGGGTTGCGCCCAAAAGCCATCGCGAGGATGTTGGTGAAATAACTGTCACCAGCTGTATGCACACACTTGGAGAGGTATAGTTTCTTTTCCCTCAGGCAATTCCAAGGTGAATGAGGGCACAGTGGATGGGAAGAGGGAAGCATTATTTTTAGCATGCAGACATCTCTTTCAGGAGGTGCAGAGACACCATGAGAGCAGTGATCAGTAGCCATGGGAGTAGCTAGAAAGTAACACAAGGAGACAGAGGGCTTAGAACAGTCACTAATTTGTTTTCTTGGTA
The DNA here is from genome assembly GCF_027406575.1 of Nycticebus coucang. Lineage (NCBI taxonomy): Eukaryota > Metazoa > Chordata > Mammalia > Primates > Lorisidae > Nycticebus > Nycticebus coucang. The sequence goes on along the minus strand of NC_069799.1, from coordinate 2,670,311 downwards.
CTTCCTCCAAACCAGAATCCTTTTATCCTTAATCCTTGTAGATAGAATTTAAGCTGCTTCTATCCTGACAAAAATGTCTTTAGTTATTTATGTCAGCAAATACTCATATGCCAACTATGGCTAGACAACCACAGCAGATGTGTACAAATATAAGACTGTGCTTTTTACCTACCTATTTTCTTCTTTGCTCTGCCCTGAGCCAAAAATATACTCTATCCCATCCCAGGGCAGCCAATATCATTCAATCATCTCTTCAGGAACTATCTAATCACATTCTCCAGTCTCCATATCATTTTCATGGGTTTTCTATTCCCAGGGATCTGATTGCAACTTCCACAGAGCTCCAGCATACCCCCATCCCAAGTGGCCAGTGCATACTGAAAAGGGGTTCTCTTTGAAGTCCAGAGCAGGCTGCATAGTTGCTGACCCCATGGCTAGTGCCCCTGGAGATCAGCTCTGCTGGCTCTGGCAGGACCTGATGTGCTCATTTATGTGGCACATGACAGGACCCAAGGCAGTGATAGGGGTCTCCCTCTGCTGTCTGCTGATGTATTTTCTTCTTTATGTTCACACCAATCACCCCTACAACATCAGTCAGCCCAAAGTAGGGCCACTCTTGGAGATCCCCTCTTCCTGCTGGAATGCTGGGTTATGAATTCAGCCATTTTCTGAGTCTTACTCCAGAAATTCCCTCCACTCTGCAGAAGACTGTAAGCAGTTATAGCCTTTCCTCATATTTGCTACACTACTCTGCCATCGCTCCCTTTCTCCAGGCCCCAGCACTGCAGGGTCCTTAGAACAAGAAGAGGACATCAGTGTTCATCTACTCACTTATTCAGCAATCATTCATTGAGCAGGTGTATTCTGAACACTGTTCTAGGTGATGCTGAGAATACACCTGCTCCTAAGAAAGGGCTTGAGTTTCACAACTTTATACATCAGGGTGCATCTTGGACTCTATTTTTCCTCTCTCCTAGAGAATATTTCCAAGCAAAACCAAAACTCTAATTGTGGAATGGAAGGCTAACTCTAATTAAAGGGATGATGGGGGCGGGGGGGAAGAGAAAAGTTGAAGCACCATTTGGAAATAGAGGTTCTTGCTGCCGAATGTAGTGAAGACTGGTTTGTTAGTTGTTTACCAGGCCTTTCTTTTTCCCTCAGCCACACAACTAGAATCCATTTCCAGCCTCTCTTACAGTCAGAAGAGGTTTTGTGACTGAGTGTAATGGCCAATGGAATGTGGACAGAAATAATATATGCCACACCCAGGCCTGGCCAATAAAACTCATCTATGCAAAAATCTTTTTCCATAGGCACTGCCTGAGTGGTGAGGGCTGTGGGACTAAAGGAGCCACAAGACAGAAGCAGCTTGATTCCTGAATGACTGTGTGTAAGGCCACTCACTAAATACCCATCTGAAAAAAAAATCACAGTTCTCTCACTTTAGACCACTGAGATTTGAGGATTCTCTGTTAAATCTAGTGTCTTTCCACTAATGCATTTAGCCACCTTATACCATAACAAGCGGACAGCTTCTTACTCCATCTACAGCGAGAACAAATTTTTGCTACCTCAGTGGTTGAATAAACACGCCTCCATGTGCACTCCGTCCTCAAGCACTCACCTCACACTCAGGCACCCTTCCACGGACAGCTGCCAGTAGATGCTATCATAAACGTGTGTTTGTACCACCCACAGAAAGATACTATCTCAGGAGAGATACTGATGCCCCATGGGACATAAAACACAATTAGTAAATTTTCACTGCAGCAAGAGAAATGGCGGATAAATGAAAGAATTTCTAAATTACATCAGTCATCTAAATTAATGATCAACAGACAAAGGTCGAAAATAGTACATACAATCTGTACCTTGAAGGTCTTGGATAAGGAGTCTACCTATCAAAGTTTTGCTGGAGTAGTAGTTATAATCATTAAAACTTGGAGACTATCACATTTAATTCTCCGAGTGGCGGCTGGCAAACAAAACTCCAACTCAAACTCTGCCCAACTCCAGGTCGCCTTCATCAAGCCCACAGCGCCCGGAGTTCCTTATTCTCTGGTCACGTGACAGGGCAGCAAGCCCAGCAGAAGCTGGCGGGGGTGCACAGGGCGCGCGTTCAGGTACCCGGAGGTCCTCCAGGCAGCTGTCCTAGCCAGCCCCCAGTCACAGCATCCTTGTCAGGGAGGGCCATGTAAGAAACAGACGCAAAGGGGAAAGATAATAAAATTATCTCGCTTTGAAATCTATTAATGTCTAAATGTTTTTAGATTGTTGTTGAATAAACCAACTAAATTAGAAATTAATTTTACAATGATTTGTTTGTCTAGAGAAAACCCATTCACCTTCAGTGGCAAATGGTAGGATTATATTGTCTTTATGATTTCCATAAGCCTGGGTATTATGTGTTAAAATTCAAACCTGCTTTGTAGGATAACCAGGCTTATACTTGCTGAGGAACTTTCTGTGCCTCCTTTTCAGCTTCAGGGGTATGGTAAGACTCACCAACATCTTAAAGTCTTATTATAATCGCGCTATCTTGTATTATGTTTCCTGGAGAAAAAAAATTACTGATTTTTTTCTTTGTAGCACCGCAATTCATTTTTCTTATTTAAGGAAAAATCCAGTTTGATTCATGCAGAGTAGTCAGGGCATATGAAACAAATAATAATTTACCAGCCTCAGAATTATTATGAAGAATCATTTATAAAGATTTTGCTTAGAATTTTTATTCATACATTCCAATGAAATAATGCAATTCTACACAGTTCTTATTCTTTCATGGCTGTATTTTAATAATAATAAAGTAATACAATAAACATATCCTGTCTACTCTTGATAGAAATATGAAGATTTATTTGCTAAATAAATAAATATTCATAATGGGTCTGTCATTAGGAATGTTTAATAGAAAATTTTTCTGGATCAGATATCAATTACTTTAACACTTATGTGAATATAGTCATATTTTGTCTTTCCAATGCAATTTAAATCCCAAGAGTAAATATGTATGTTCAGAAGAATAATATATTGTTTTAAAAATAGATCTTTAAAAACTACTTTCCACTGAAATTTATAACCTTGCTCTTGTTCAGTCAACATTTACCAGTAAGGATAATACATTGCTATGTTCTCTAAAACATGAAGTTTAAATTTCTCATTGTATTCTTTCTTCTTTAAATTATTATAATTTTATCACGATCAAGAGTTTTCAAGATCAGACTATTTTCCTCTTTTTTTTTTTTTTTTTTTTTTTTTGTAGAGACAGAGTCTCACTGTACCGCCCTGTGGCGTCACACGGCTCACAGCAACTTCTAACTCTTGGGCTTACGCGATTCTCTTGCCTCAGCCTCCCGAGCAGCTGGGACTACAGGCGCGCGCCACAACGCCCGGCTATTTTTTTGTTGCAGTTTGGCCCGGGCCGGGTTTGAACCCGCCACCCTCGGCATATGGGGCCGGTGCCCTACTCACTGAGCCACAGGCGCCGCCCTATTTTCCTCTTTATAACTAGCTTTTTCAAATAGAAAAAGTTATAGAATTAGAGAGCCTGCATCCTCAATGTTTATCAGAGGGCTACAGCCAGGTTGATTATAAAGAAAATAAACCATCTCATACTCAAACCACAGAATTCCTCTTAGAATCAGAAAATATTCCTAAAATAAAAAAGAAATCCCTCGCATATGGGGCTAAATTCTCTGTTGTTAAGATACTAAAACGTTGGTCTTTCTGATGGAAAGCGTGGTGTTCTGGCCCTGCTCAGTCTGACGGAAGTAAACGCTTCTCCACCAGCAGCAGAAGTAAATGCTTCTCCACCAGACTCGTCCTTACAGCGGCAGGTTACAGCGCTGTTTGCCTCTGGTCTCCATCCCCCACTGAGCCTGAACCTACCTGAAGCTATAAAGCTTCTTGCTTAGTTTGTTCTCTTATGGATTCTAAGGGAAGGCAGCAGATGGGGTTGCATTTAAAGAAACATCAGTCAATAATACAAAAATAAGTGGAAGCCCTGTACATTTTTACTACAGCCTCTCAAGAAAAGCCCGTGGTGGGGGGCAAGATGGCGCATTCGGAATGGATGTGGCAGGAAGCAGGCAGGCATTGCAAGTATTTGTCTTACTCTGTGACAGCTATAAAGGAATACGCAAAGGCTGGGTGATTTATGGAGAGATTTATTTGGTTCACAGTTCTGCAGCCTGGAAGATTGGACATCTGGTGGAAGCCTCAGACAGCCTCCTCTGGTGGAGGCAGGCAGAGGGGAGCTGGCCTGTGCAGAGATCACACGTGGAGAGAGGAAGCAGGACCAGCAGGAGGTGCCAGGGTCACGTGATAACCACCTCTCCCAGGAACCAGCAGAACAGGAGCTCCCTCACCACCGCTGATTAACCTGTTCCTGAGGGATCCGCCCCAACAAACCGCCTATAGGCCCCAACGTTGGGGATTAAATTTCAGCATGAGACTTAGAGGGAGACAGTATCCAACTACCTTGTTATATGGCCACATACATAAACACAAACAGGCAAGAGTTCCTTTCCAACTCCAAATTCTCCAGATACATGCCCTAAATTTATTCCCTCGTGAATAAGTGGGTTCCCTCCTGTCAATCATGGTAGTCTTACAAGTTTCTCAACTTCTTGTCCAGGGCTACTCACCCCAGCCTGCATAGGAAGCCCACTGATCCCTCCTAAATAAGCAGAATTAATCTTAGCAGGTGAGGAAATAGTGAGGTAAATACACAAATGTTAACACTGTTTTTCCGAAATTGCTCACTTCTGCTAACTAGCCTCTCTGCAATATTATAGCTAACCTTTAGTAACTGCCACCCAATAGAGTATGCAGCTGAGCACTAAAATCCCTAAAAGTTGGATTCCATTCATGCCTCAGTATAAAATAACTTTGAGCTGAGACATTTTTTCTTTTAATTTTTAAAGTCAATTTTCCACAGAATTAATTTTTTTTATTTTTGTGGTGTTACCTTTTTTTCTTTAGTTAGCTTTTCATGTTCAGCACTCAAATGCTATTTGTTTCTCCTTGAATACTTGGCTCACAGGGAACCACACCTGAGGGGCATGACCATTTCTTGATGATCTTGCCATCCACAGATAATCACTATGTTTCACAGCTAAAATAGAGTCCCATCTAACCCACTTGTATTTTTTCTTGCTTTTGCTTTTTGCTATGAAATATCGCACACATATAAAATGCATTTAAAAATATACAGTTTGGGGGCAGAACATTATGGCCATTGGGAAGGAGGTTTAGCTGAGTCTTCCTAGAGCAAAAGGGCAGGAGGAAAGGGCTGGATCAGTCCTGGTGTGGAATATTGATGTACAGCGGTGGTTCAGAACGTGCAGTGTAGCGTGAGGTGAATCAGCTGGACTTGGCTGGAGCTGCAGAGAACTAATAACACACTTGGGCAAGTTTCTGCGAGCATGCCCAGGCTGGGGCAGCAGTGGGAAGTCCCAGAAGGAATTTCTCTCAGTTTGCAGAGCTTGGGAGAAGCTAGGTGCTCTCCTGAGCAGAATTTGGTGTCCAGATTTGAGTGCTGGCTGAAGCTGCTTTACCACGGTTTGGCAACCAGTGAAGCATCCATAGGAGGAAAGTTCCTGGACAGAGGGAAGCCAGAAAAGCTAAATAAAAGCTAAAATTAAAAAAAAGAGGAAAACAAAAAGCAAAAACCAAAAAAAAAAAAAAAAATTTACACACACACATATATATGGAGTATTTTAGCTTATATTACTTATATTAAGTACAAGTAAAGTTACCCTTTACTGGTAAAGGGCACCAGTAGCCTGTGTAGGAGGGCCTCTTACTGGAGGCCGATGGCACTGCAGTCTGAGCTTTGCCTGCAGGAAGCAGACCTTTGCTCTTGTCAGGCTCAGGGACTCTGAAAAGATTGGAGAAGTAAGGACTCCTGAGCGGAATTTGAGGGCCAGTTTGAGGTGCTGTCTGGAGCGGTCCTACTGTAGTTTGGCAGTGAGTGAAACATCTGCATGTGGGAAAGTTCCCAGTCAGGGACTGCCACTGTGGAGAAAACACTAGAAGCCTATGCAGGCAGGTCTCTTGTTGGGGGCCTAAGGTGCTGCAGTTTGAATTCTGCCTGCGGGGAACAGTCCTTCACTCAGGACAAGCCCACGGACCCCTGCTCTCCATGGGAATGGTTGCAGGGGTAATCTGTGAGACTTGTCTCTGAAGAATTATTGAGAACTGTGGAATCCCAGATCTGTGGGAGCTGAGCACTAAGGTGAACAGGCAACCACCAGGAACAAATAAGCTGGCAAACTGCTCTAAGGCTGAGAACCAGAGAGAGGTTAACAGCTGTGTTGTTTGTCCCCCAAGTCCACAGGCAACCTGGTATCCATGAAGTATACTGCAGCATAAATATATTCCTGCAAAAATCGAATCCCTACGCCATATATCTGTGTGTGTAAATTTTTTTGGTTGTTTCTTTTTGTTTTCCTCTTTTTTTATTTTAGCTTATATTATTATTTTTTCTTTCTCTTCTTTCCTTCCTCAATTGATTGCTGAGATTGCTTACATCAGTCTATCTAACCATTTCTTTCTTTTATTTTTATTTTTTTTTGTTTTGTTTTGTTATTAAATCATAGCTGTGTACATTAAAGCAATCACGGGGCACCATGAACTGGTTTTATATACAATTTGAAATATTTTCATCAAACTGGTTAACTTAGCCTTCCTGGCATTTTCTTAGTTATTGTGTTAAGACATTTATATTCTATATTTAGTAAGTTTCACATGTACCCTTGTAAGATGCACCATAGATGTGGTCCCATCAATTACCCTCCTATCTAGGTGTTTTTTGTTGTTATTGTTGTTTGTTTGTTTTTTCTTTCATCTTGTTTCAATGTGCTTTGCTTTTTGCCAAGTTGTATGGTTAGATTTTGTTCAAGCTTCCATTTTTACATTCATCAAGAGCAAGGACTTCTGTATTTTTAAATTTCTTTTTCTTTTTTTTTTTGGTTGCAGAATTTTAGCTTGAGTTATTCTCTCACCCTAGTACACTTACTTCTCTGCATTCTCTCAGTTGATAGAGACTCTTCTATTCATATCATCTCTCCCACATAAAGTGCTTCAGCATCAGCTGAGATACTCCACCAACATCATTTCTTGTTTCTTCTTTCTCTTTTTCTTGGATTGTTGCCTTTCTTCTTTCTTTCTTTCTTTCTCCCTCCTCCCTCCCTCTCCTTAATTTAATTCAATGGTACATTTCATTTTCCTTTATCTATACATATCTTTTTTTTCTTTTTTCTTTTCTTTCTTTTTCCACCCTTTCTTTGCTGAGGGAAGGGGTGAAACAGTGGTGGTCTGGCAGGTAGACCACAGCAGTAGAGGCCAGGAGAACTTTCTACTCTTGGCCCCAAGAAGAAAGTAGTAGGAAGATCACTCTGCAGAACTTTTCTATTTTTCTTTCTTTATTTTTGTTCTTTCTTTTTTTCTTCCTTATTCAATTTTGCCTTCTTAGTTTTTGTGTTTGCTCTTTTTCTTCTCTTCCTATTTTTTGGCTGTGGACAGACAAGTAAGGAGTGCCAGACTTTGAAGAACCCACCAGCTTAGCTCCTCACAACCCTTGAGTTATAGACATGGCCTTAGCACCATGCTGAACAATAACATCTCTTCTATCACTCCCAACCTCCTGTCCTCCATCTCACCTGTTCTTCAATTTTTTCCCTTCTCCCCTTTATTTGCCTTTCTTTCTCTTCTCTTTCTTTCTTTTGTTCTCCTCCTCCTCTCCCCCTTTTTATTTTTATTTTTTTCTCTTCTTTTTTCTCCTTTCCTCTTGCTTCTCTTTGCTTGCTGTAACACTTCTCTGCCTTCTAACTCCATACCAAGAGGCCTCTTCCTCACCTAAACTCTGAGACAAAGTAACTTGATGGAAACGAGGAAGTGAGTAGGAAAAAGGTGCACAAGGAAGTGAACAAGAAGAAAGCACACATGAGGAGGGACCAAAAAAGAAATTCAGGCACCACGAATAACCAAATTAGAGCAACTCCTCCAAAGGACCATGAAGCAATTTTTAAAGAAGATTCTTCCTATAAAGAATCAATGCATTTGGAAAGAAAGGGAATTTAAAATGTGGATGATAAAGACAATAAAGGGATTGGGAGGGAAAATGGAAAGACAGAACCAAAAGTCAGATGAGAGATATGTAGAATTTAGAAAAGATATGGGTGAGCTTAAAGAAATGAAGAAGACCATCAGGGAATGTAAAGAAGCAGTAGAAATATCAAAAATAGACTAGACCATGGAGAAGAAAGAACATCAGAGTTAGAGGATAAAGTCTTTAAGTTAACATAAGTAGTAACAGAGTAAGAAAAGAATAGAAAGAAAGCAGAGCAGGCACTTAGAGAACCATGAGACACCACGAAGCATTCAAACATATGAATAATCCCTGAGGGGGAAGAAGATTGTCCCAAAGGTATGGAAGCATTCCCAGAGACTATCATAAGTGAAAACTTCCCAAGTGTCACTAAAGATTCTGACACACTCCTTTCAGATGGATATCAAACCCAAGATCATCTCAATTCTAACAGAACCTCTCCAAGATACATTATAATGAACCTGTCCAAAGTCAAGATGAAAGAGAAAATCCTAAAAGCAGCTAGAAATAAGTGCCAATTGACCTATAAGGACAGAGCCATTAGGATGACAGCAGACTTTTCAACTGAAACCTTCCAATCCGGGAGAGCATAGTCATCTACCTTCAACATCCTTAAACAAAATAATTTTCATTCTAGAATCCTGTATCCTGCCAAACTTAGCTTCAAAATTGATGGAGAAATAAAATTGTTTGCAGCTATACAAGCACTGAGGACATTCATCACAACAAGAACAGCTCTATAGGAAATACTTAGACCTATTCTCAATACTGAACACCACAATGAACCACCATTGGATTAAACTACCTCACAATAAGATGAATAGAATTCTACCACAACAGACCATTCCCTGATGGTCTGATGGTACATTCTCTGATGCCACAGAGATATCCCTGATGGTACATTCTCTGATGTCACAGAGATACAAGAGATTGTCTCTGAATACTACAAGAATCTCTATGCCAAAGTAAACATCTAGAAGCCAAAGGCCAGAATTTAGTTTCCACAATGGCACAAAGGATTTAACTACCTCACAATAAGATGAATAGAATTCTACTACAACTATTGTCACTTTCAATAAATGTCAATGGATTGAATTCCCCACCGAAAAGACACAGGATGGCTGATTGGATGAAAAAACACAAGCCATCCATATGCTGTCTCCAGGAGACACATCTAGACCCGAAGGACAAATCAAGACTCAGGATTAAAGGATGAAAAAAATAGTGTATTAAGCAAGTGGAAATCAGAAGAAAGGAAGGGTTGCAGTCTTATTCTCAGATACAATCAGATTCAAAGCTACTTTAGTTAAGAAAGACAAAGATGGACACTTCATACTAGTCAAAGGAACAATACAACAAGGAGACATCTCAATACTAAACATATACACACCTAACTTAAATACTTCCAGATTCATGAAACAGACCTTGGGGGGTGTCTGAGCAATATGATATCCCATAACTCCTTAATAGTTGGGGACTTTAACACCCCTCTGACAGAACTGGACAGATCCTCTAAACTGATACTGAACAAAGGTACAAAGGACTTAAACATGACCCTGGATCAAATGGGATTAATAGACATATACAGAATATACCATCCCAAAGTAAAAGAATATACTTTTTTCTCATCAGCTCATGGAACATACTCCAAAATAGATCACATCCTAGGATATAAATCAAACCTCAGCAAAATTAAATGAATAGAAATTATACCATGTCTCTTCTCAGACCACAAGGCCATAACGGTGAAGCTCAACTCCAACAAAATTATTCATCACCACACAAAGTCTTGAAAACTAAACAACCTTATGCTGAATGATAGTTGGGTTCAGGAAGAGATTGAATAGGAAATTGTTAATTTCCTCATACACAACAACAATGAAGACGCAAGTTACCAAAACCTCTGGAATACAGCTAAAGCAGTCCTGAGAGAAATATTTATCACTTTAAATGCCTACCTTTGAAAAACCAAAAGTGAACACATCAGTACACTCACAAACCACCTTATGGGATTGGAAAAAGAACAATGTAACCCTAAACCAATCAGAGAAATGAAATAGCCAAAATTAAACCATAGATTAATGAAATTGAAAACAAAAAAAATCATTCAGGAAATTAACAAAACAAAAAGGTAGGCTTTTGAAAAAGTAAAGAAAATAAACTCTTGGCCAGACTTACTAGAAACAGTAAAGTAAAATCTCTAGTAAACTCAATCAGTAATGATAAAGGGAAAAATAACAACAGATGCCACAGAGATACAAGAGATTATCTCTGAATACTACAAGAAACTTTATGCCCAGAAATATGACAGTGTGGAGGAAATGGATCAATACTTGGAATCCCGCCCTCTCCCTAGACTTAATCAAGATGAAATATAACTTCCAAACCGACCAATTTAAAGTACTGACATCAAAGAAACAACAACAAAAAAAAAAAACTCCCAACAAAAAAAAATGTCCTCGTCCAGTTGGTTTTGCACCAGAATACCACCAAACCTTCAAAGACTAGCTTGTACCCATACTGCTAAAATTATTCCCAAAAAATGAGGAGGAAGGAATCGTCTTCAATACATTCTATGAAGCAAACATCACCCTGATACCAAAACCAGGAAAAGATCCAAGAAAAAAGGAGAACTACAGACCAATTTCACTAACGAATATAGATGCAAAAATTCTCAATAAATCCTAGAAAATAGATTACAGCTTATCATTAAAAAAGTTATACACTACAATCAAGTAGGATTCATCCCAGGGATGCAAAGCTAGTTTAACATATGCAAACATAAATATAATTCACCATATCAACAGGAGCAAAACCAAAGACCATATGATCTTCTCAATAGATGCAGAAAAAGCATTCAATAAAATACAACTTCCTTTCCTAGTTAGAATGCTGAAGAATATAGGCATTAGCAGCACATTCCTTAAACAGATCGAAACCATCTATGACAAACCTACAGCTAATATTATACTGAATGGAGTAACTGAAAGATTTTCCACTCAGGACTGGAACAAGACAAGGATGTCCTCTATCGCCACTACTATTCAACATAGTGCTGGAACTTCTAGTCAATACAATCAGGCAAGAGAAGGAAATTAAAGGCATCCAAATGGGGGCAGAGGAAGTGAAACTCTCCCTCTTTGCTGATATGATCTTATACTCAAAGAACCCCAAAGACTCAACAAAAAGACTCCTGGAAGTAATCACAAAATATAGAAATGTGTCAAGATATAAAATCAATGTCCACAAATGAGTAGTCTTTGTATATGCCAAGAACAGCCAAGATGAAAAGGAAATCAAAGACATAATACCCTTCTCTGTAACTCCAAAGAAAATGAAATACCTAGGAATACGCCTCACAAAAGAGGTGAAGGACCGTTATAAAGAAAACTATGAACCCCTAAGAAAAGAAATAGCAGAAGATATTAACAAGTAGAAGAACATTCCATGCCCACAGCTGGGAAGAATCGACATTGTTAAAATGTTTATACTTCCCAAAGCAATCTACAGGTTCAATGTTATCCCTATTAAAATACCAACATCATACTTTCAAGACTTGGAAAAAATAATTCTTCGTTTTATATGGAACCAGAAAAAAAACCCATGTAGCCAAGGCAATTCTTAATAATAAAAACAAAGCTGGGGGCATTGGCCTACCAGACTTTAGGCTATACTATAAGGCCACAGCGATCAAAACAGCATGGTATTGGCACAAAAATAGAGACATAGACCTTTGGAACCAAATAGAAAACCAGGAGATGAAACAAACATCTTACAGCCACTTAATCTTTGATAAATCAAACAAGAACGTACACTGGAGTAAAGAATCCCTTATTCAATAAATGGTGCCTGGAGAAATGGATATCCACATGTAAAAGACAGAAATTGGACCCTCACCTTTCTCCACTCACAAAAATTGATTCAAGATGAATAAAAGACCTAAATCTAAGGCACAAAACAATGAAAATCCTCAAAGAACGTGTAGGGAAATCACTGGAAGCTATTGGCCTAGGGAAGGACTTTATGAGGAAGACTTCCGTGGTAATCACAACAACAACAACAAAAATAAACAAATGGGACTTAATGAAATTGAAAAACTTCCGTACAGCTAAGGAGACAACAACCAAAGCAGACAGACAACCTACACAATGGGAAAGGATATTTGCATATTTCGATTCAGAAGAAAGCTTTATAACTAGGATCTACAGAGAACTCAAATTAATGCACATGAAAAAAGCCAAGAATCTCTTAGATCACTGGGCAAGGGAGATTAACAGAACCTTCTCTAACGAAGACAGATGAATGGCTAGTAAACATATGAAAAAATGCTCATCATCCCTAATTTTTAGAGAAATGCAAATTAAAACCACCCTGAGATATGATCTAACCCTGGCAAGAATGGCCCATATCACAAAATCTCAAAACTGCAGATGCTGGCGTGGATGTGAAAGAGATGGGAGCATTTTTACACTGCTGGTGGGACTGCAAACTAATACAACCTTTTTGGAAGGAAGTATGGAGAACCCCCAAAGAACTCAAGCTAGACCTCCCATTTGATCCTACAATCCCATTACTGGGCATCTACTGAGAAAAAAAAAATCCTTCTACCACAGGGACACTTGCACTAGACTGTTTTGCAGCTCAATTTACAATCACCAAAATGTGGAAACAGCCTAAATGTCAACCAACCCAGGAATGGATTAAAAGGCTCTGGTATATGTATACCACGGAATACTATTCAGCCGCTAAAAAAGATGGAGACTTTTGTCTCCATCTTTTGTATTAACCTGGATGGATGTGGAACACATTATTCTTAGTAAAGCATCACAAGAATAGAGAAATAAGAATCCAGTGTACTCAATTCTGATATGAGAACAATTAAGGTCCTAGTACATGGTGGCGGGTAGGGGATTGTGAGAGCTAAGAAAGGGAAGGAGGGAGGAGGTGGGGGGGCAAGGGGTGTGGTACACCTTTGGGGGCAGGACACAATTACAAGAGGGTCCTTATCTAACAAAAGCAATCATTGTAACCTGGTTTCTCTGTACCCTCAATGAATCCCCAAAAATAAAAAAAGAAATAAAATATAAATTCATCCATGTTGCAAAAAGCATTAGTTTATTCATTTACATTCCTATATAATACTCCATATTAAGAAAGCCCATAGTTTGTATACATATTCTATTCGTTATAAACATTTGAGTCATTTCTAGTTTGTAGCTATTATAATGCTTTTATGAACTTTCTTACATGTTTTCTGTTACACTATATCTGAGATCAGAATTGCTTTGTCATATAGAACGTGAGATAGATAGACAGACAGACAGACAGAAGCAAATTTTAGTAGATAATGTTATGCTGGTTTTCAAAGAGATGTACCAAGTTAAACTTCCCCAGTCATATACATGTCTTAAATTTCCCAATATTATACATCTCACTATCATATAAAACTCTCTCATTAATTTTATGTAGAGTATTAAAAATTATACTTATTACAACAGCCACCAATCTGAGGAATTGCTGAGAATAAGACATTCCCCTGGCAAGCCTGGAAATCTCTTATCACTTGGAGGCAAGCCGCCAAGTAACTCAGTAATCCCATAGGAGCAAAGATCAATCCTGTGGTAGTAAGGCTGATGTTAAACACTAAGGATTTTATGGCAGTTCCTTGAAGGATTAGTGGAGAAAAATTGCATGTAGCATTTTGGAGATCATTTCCCTTACCACCCTTGAAGATCATTTCCTTGAGTACATACTCTTTCGGTACCTATCAGGTCATTTCCCTGAGCACGCAGCCCCTGCATGTCTTTGCTTAGTAATCTTTCCACCTATTATGTATCTTCTCAATAAAAGGACTCTGCGAGAAGTGCTCTGCTATCCTGCTCCTATGGTTAGCCTCACCTCTTGCAATGTGTGCTGTCAATCCATGTCTCGTGTGATCATTTATGCCAGTAGTGACATCTGGCACAGAAGGCAGGACCTGAACCGGGTCATGGACCAAAGGGGAAAAGAACACTGGGGGTTAAGTGAAGCCTTGGCAAGCACAAGAGGGAGATTACGGAAAGCAATGGGTAATTCTCCGTCCATTGAATCACAGTATCTCTGGCTTTTAAAAACATTATTAAAGTAGACCAGACTGAAAGTGAAACAAAAAGTTTTTGAAGAATTATTTAAACATGTTAAGAAACATTGTTATTGGTTCCAGCCTACAGGAAGGGCAGTTCTTAATGTAAAGGTTTGGAAACAGGTTGTGAGAGCTCTCCATAGAGCTCATCAATTAGGGGACATGATACCATTACAGGTATGGCCCCTATGTAACTTCATTACTTTATCATTGCAACCTCTTCAGTCAGAAACTGATGAAGAATGGAATGCTATAGTGCATAAAACTCACACAGAGAAAGACAGTAAAAAGCAAGTAAAAACTCCGAGAGGCTTGTGAGCCTACTGACCCTGTGCCTTCTTGCCAGTTGCCTCCTTCACCTGTTAATGAGAGACTAGGGGATGAGGAGAATGCAACAGAAAAGGAGGGCCATAGATCTAATGGAAACTCTTCTGATTTCTCCTCAGAGGAAGAATTAAGTAGCAGAAACATAAGGAAAAGGGAAGACACAGCTGTTACCATTATGGCCACTCAAATCAAACAGTTTGAAAGTAGATTAAATAACCTAATAACAAAAAACACCACTCCTTCAGCGCCTCCATATCCAGACAAGCCCTCAAACCCAGATAATTCCTCTATGACATCTGTCATGAAGGCTTTACTAGAAGGCAGAAAAACAGGAGATTCTACTTTTTAGGATACTTTGGGACTTTTTCCTGTTGTAACTGATATTCCACCCAGTCCGCAGTATCCACAAGGGGGACAACCATATGACCATCATATGATTACCTTCAAAATTTTAAAGGACTTAAAACAGGCTATAACCATATGGCATGCAATCCCCTTTTTCTAGATTCTTGTATCTATTATACATACAATATATTGTCTCATTATGGATTTAACTTATAGTGTCTTGATTATTGGTGAGATTGATTATTTTTCCATATGTTTAGTCGATATTTTTATTTTTTGTTTTGTGAAATGGATATTCAAATGTCTTGCCCATTATTCTAACTGGTTATCAACATTTTGCTCGTTAATTTGCAGCTCTTTATACGTTTTAGATAAGAGATACGTGAGTTATGTGTGTTGCAGATTGACTTCATCTCCCACTAGTATCTGTTGATAAATAGGAATTCTTAAACTTTAACTTATCATCATGATCCCTCATAACTAGTGTGTGTGGTTTAATTTTTAAGAAATTTTTTCATAAACTTCGGTCTTGGAAGTATTCCCTCTTTTACTTTCTAAAAGCTTCATTGGTGTGCTCTTCATATTTAGGTCTACAATACTTTTGGAATAGATTTTGCATATGATATGAGGCATGAGATCAAGTTTTACTTTTTTCATACCAATTTTTAAGTACCCCAGCATGTTTGAATTGAAAAGATCATCATGTGCTCTATAATGTCACTTCTGTCACAAATAAGTGGATATGTTTATGACTGTTTCCAGCATTTCTATTCCGTCTTATCTTTCTGGTTTTGTTTTTTTTTTTTTTGTAGAGACAGAGTCTCATTTTATCACCCTGCTAGAGTGCCGTGGTGTCACACAGCTCACAGCAACCTCCAACTCCTGGGCTTAAGCGATTCTCTTGCCTCAGCCTCCCAAGTAGCTGGGACTACAGGCGCCCACCACAACGCCCGGCTATTTTTTTGTTTGTTTGTTTGTTTTTTGTTATTGCAGTTTGGCCGGGGCCAGTTTTGAACCCACCACCCTCGCCACATGGGGCCAGCACCCTGCCAGCTGAGCCACAGGCGCCACCTCAGGGTTTTTTTTTTTTATTCTTGTGCAAAACTACATTGTCTTATTTACTACAAATTTATCATTTGTCTTGATATCCCACAATACAGGTCTTTCAACTTTTTTTTTTTTTTCCTTTTCAAGAAACTCTTACCTGTACTTAGCCCATTGCATTTCCATGTGAAATGTATAACATGTTATACTGATATCCGTCACAAAAAAAAACTATTGGGGTTTTAATTGCAATTTTAATCTGTAGAACAATTTGGAGAAAATTGACATCTTTTTAATTTTAAGTCTTACACTTAATGAATATATCTTTCTACTTATATGTTGGTTTTTCTTACAATAATGCCTTACAGTTTTCTGAATAGAGAAAAAGATGAGCATTATTTTTGCTCTATCAAAGATGATATTTTTATTTAGTTTTTTCGTTTATTGCTGGTACACTGAAATGCAATTGATTTTTATATTATGATATTCAGTAAACTAGTACACTCATTAATTCTTATCTTTTATCTATATATTCTCTTATTATTTTCTACATTTTATCTGTGGATTTGTTTCTTAATTTCTAATTTTTAAAGATTTTATATTTTTCTTTGACTTCATTGAATTGAATGGAACAAATACAAATAAAAAGTGTTAGAAAGCAATCTTATTTTTGTTCTAATTAAAAAAGAAAGCTTTTAACTTCACTCAATATAATATTATTTAACTTCACTCAACATAAAATTTTGTATTGTGGGAAAATGTATGCAACATAAAATTTACCATTTAAGATGTTGAGTGTACAAATCTGCTTTAGGATTTTTATAGATACGCTTTTAACAGATTAGCAACCAACTCCCAGTTTTTTAAGAATTTTTTTGTCATTTTCCTTTTTTATATTTATAGAGAGGATCATATTATTTTCTCCTTTAATCTGTTAATTAAATCTATGTGATAAATTACATTGACTGATTTAAAACTAAATTAATTAATTTGATAAATTGCATTAACTTATTTTTTAATTTTTTAAACCAAAAATTTGATTTATGCTGGTTTTGCCATCCTGGCATGAACTAAATTTTATATGATCAGTTATTCTTTTTAGAAATTGCTCATAAACAAAATGTTACAGGTACTTTGTTCAGGATTGCTGCATCTATGGTCATGAAATTGATCTAAATTACTAAAAATGGATTAATTTACCTTCATTGCTGATAATGAGTATGGCTTAATTAACCCTGGCTCACCTGTGCTCCTTGGGTGCAGAGTGGGCAGCCACTGCCTGCCATGTTTTCCCTAAGCAGTATTCAATGGCTGAGTTTTCATTAACATCAGAAAATGCCCCCCACAAAAGCAACACCAAATATTTTATATGTCTCTTTAGACAGCTCCCTTCCCCATGTCTCTGCTAAATAATTCTTTACCATCTTATTAGCTCTCTGATAGTTTTAGAAAGATTTACTTTTAGATTTCTAAATCTAGGAGTATCTGTTAGTCTTCAGAAGGCAAGTTGTTCTAAATTGAGATTACAAGAACTAGAAGCTTTCATTTCTTAGTTATGTAATATTTGAAATTTATTAAAAGACATAAAGATCAATACAATAAACACGTAATTACCACCTTATGTAGGAGATAGTGTTAAAAGTTCTGTATAGGTGAAGTTCCCAAGATGTTCCTCATCCCAGTTGCCTTCCTCCCCTCCAGAGAGAACACTATCATGAGTGATAATGTTTATTATTTTTTATTGTGGGAAAATGATTGCAACATAAAATTTACCATTTAAGATGTTGTTGAGTGTACAAATCTGCCACACTAACTGCATTGGCTTCATTGTGCAACCATTACTACCACCCATCTGCAAAATTTTTCATCTTCCCAAACTGAAACTCTACTCATGAAATAATAAATCCCCATTCCCTTCTCTACCCACATCCCCTGGCAAACATTACTTTACCTTCTGTCTCCACTGATGTGGCCGCTCCAGGGACCTCATCTAAGGGAATCATACAGTAGTTTTCTACTTGTACCTCTCTAGCTTATTTCACTTAGCACAGCGTCTTCAAGTTTCATCCATGTTGTAATGTGTGAGATTTTCCTTCTTTTTAATGCTGAATAATATTTCTTGGTATTACATAGATGTGGGTCACTATACAGTCTTGAGACAGACTGTGTTATGGTTCATAACCATAACATATGGTTCCACACCCTAGAAACATGGTCAACTGCATCCTTTCTGATTCACCTGTGCAAGTTTCAACTTGCTCAGCTTATTCGTGTTGCTGGAAGAGCTTCATTTGTTTCCATCCACACAGATTTTACATTTCTTGATTTTTGTGTGTCTCAAAACTTTCATAATGACCCATGTGAGTGTCTACACACATACATACCTACCACATTTTGTTTGTCCATTTATTCATCAGTGGAAACGTGATTTGCTTCCACCTTTGGGCTACTGTGAATACTACTGAATGTGCAAATATTACCCTGCTTTCAGTACTTTGGGTATATACCTATAAATGGAATTGCTGGTTCATATGGTAATTCTATTTTTAATATTTTAAGGGACTGCCATATCATTTTCTGTAGTGTCTACACCATTTTACATTTCTGCCAAAAGTGCACAAGTGTCCTAATCTCACTACAACC
Source organism: Nycticebus coucang (assembly GCF_027406575.1). Taxonomy (NCBI): domain Eukaryota; kingdom Metazoa; phylum Chordata; class Mammalia; order Primates; family Lorisidae; genus Nycticebus; species Nycticebus coucang. Next base: position 2,651,718 of record NC_069799.1, on the reverse strand, counting down.
TAATCTCACCAGAACCTACTGTTTTCTATTCTTTAATAATCTGTTCTGTTATTAATTATCTATTCTGATAATAGGCATCTAATAGGTATGAACTGGTGGTACCTCACCGTGGTTTTGATTTGCATCCTTAGTGATGCTGAGCATCAGTTTGTGTGCTTATTGATTTTTTTATATTTTTTGAAAAAATATCTTTTCAAGTCCTTTCTCATTTTTAACTAAGTTTTTTTTATTTTACTGGTATTGAGTTGTAGGAGTTCTTTCCATATTCTGGATATCAACTTTTTGTCAGGTATATGATTTACAAATATTTTTTCCCAATCCGTAAGTTATTTTTTCATTCTGTTGATAGTGTTTTTGGAGGCATAGAAGTTGTTATTTTTTTTTTTCCTGCAGTTCAATTTATCTATTTTTTCTTTTATTGCCTATGGTTTTCATGTCATGTGTAAGACATCATTGTCAAATCAAATATTGTGAAGGTTTTACTCTGTGCCTAAGTATTCTTCGAAAAGATTTATAGTTTTATCTCTTATGTTTAATTATTTGATACATTTTGAGTTAATGTTTATCTATGTATAAGGTAAAGGTCAAACTTCATTATTTTGCATTGGATATCCAGTTTTCCCAATACAACTTGTTAAAAAGACTGCCCTTTCTCCTTTAAATGGTTTCGGTACTCTTTTAAAAAATTATTTAGCCATATATCCAGAGTTTATTCCTGATCTGTTTTATTCCATTGGTCTGTATGTCTGTCTTTATGCCAGTACCACCCTGTTTTTATTACTACAGCTTTATAGTAAGTCTTGAAATCAGGAAATGTGAGGCCTCCAATTTTTCCATCTTTAAGATTGATTTGGCTGTTTGTGGTCCATTAAGATTCCATATTAATTTTCAGATAACTTTTTCTATTTCTGCAAAGTACTTTCCTTGAGATTTTGACAGGGACTTCATTGAGTCTATAGATTGCTGTGAGTACTATTGATTTTTTTTAACAATATTGAGAACTGAGTACATAGGATTCTTGCTTCTCCATTCTTGTGATGCTTTACTGAGAATATTGTGTTCCACTTCCATCCAGGTTAGTCAAAGGACATAAAGTTTCCATCTTTTAAAATGGCTAAATGGTATTCCATGGTATACATATACCACAACCTGTTAATCCATTCCTGGGTTGGTGGGCATTTAGGCTGTTTCCACATTTTGGTGATTGTAAATTGAGCTGCAATAAACAGTCTAATGCAAATGTCCTTATGGTAAAAGGATTTTTTTCCTTTGGGGTAGATGCCCAGTAACGGGATTGCAGGATCAAATGGGAGGTCTAGCTTGAGTTCTTTGGGGGTTCTCCATACTTCTTCCAAAGAAGGTTATATTAGTTTGCAGTCCCACCAACAGTGTAAAAGTGTTCCCTTCTCTCTCACATCCATGCAAGCATCTGCAGTTTTGAGATTTTGTGATTCTCACGGGGGTTAGACAATATCTCAGGGTGGTTTTGATTTGCATTTCTCTAATAAATAGGGATGATGAGCATTATTTCATATGTTTGTTAACCATTTGTCTGTCTTCTTTAGAGAAGGTTCTATTCATGTCCCTTGCCCAGTGATATATGGAATTGTTTGGCTTTTTCATGTGGATTAATTTGAGTTCTCTGTAGATCCTAGTTCAAGCTTTTGTCTGATTCAAAATATGCAAATATCCTTTCCCATTATGTAGGTTGTCTGTTTGCTTTGGTTGCTGTCTCCTTATCTGTACAGAAGCTTTTCTGTTTCATTAAGTCCCATTTGTTTATTTTTCTTGTTGTTGCACTTGCCATGAAAGTCTTCTTCAGAAAGTCTTTCCCCAGGCCAAGATCTTCAAGTGTTTTTCCTATGCTTTCTTTGCTTTCCTTTCATGCCTTAAATTTAGCTCTTTTATCCATCTTGCATCAACTTTTGTGAGTGGAGAAAGATGCACGTACAGTTTCAGTCTTTCACATGTGGATATCCAGTTCTCCCAGCACCATTTATTCAACAGGGATTCTTTCCCCAAGTGTATGTTCTTGTTTGGTTTATTGAAGATTAGGTGGCTGTAAGATGTCAAAGAATCTCTTGTATCTTTCTGGCATCTGTTGTTATTTCCCCTTTATCATTTCTGATTGAGGTTACTAGAGATTTTACTTTTTTATTTCTAGTTATTCTGGCCAAAGTTTTATCTATTTTATTTATTTTTTCAAAAAACCAGCTCCTTATTTCACTAATTTTCTGAATGATCCTTTTGTTTTCAAATCATTAATCTCTGGTTTAATTTTGGATATGTCTTTTCTTCTGCTGGGTTTAGGCTTAGATTGTTCTTCATTTTCCAATTCCATAAGATGGCTTGTGAGTTTGTCGATGTGCTCTCTTTCTGTTTTTCACATATAGATCTCTAAAGCAATAAATTTTCCTCTCAGGACTACTTTTGCAGTATCCCACAGATTTTGGTAGCTTGTGTCTTCATTGTTGTTATGCTCAAGGAAGTTAATGATTTTCTTTTATTTCTTCCTGCACCCAATCGTCATTCAGCATGAGGTTGTTTAATTTCCACAGCTTTGTGTGGGGTTGAATGTTTTTGTTGGAGTTGAGTTCTACTGTTAGTGCCTTATGGTCTGAGAAGATACAAGGCAAAATATCAATTCTTTTGATTCTGGTGAGCTTTGTCTTGTGTCCTAGGATATGATCAATTTTGGAGAATGTTCCATGGGTCAGTGAGAAGAATGTATATTCTTTCACTTTGGGATGGAGTGTTCTATATACATCCATCAAGCACAGTTGTTCTAGGGTCTCCTTTAAGTCCCTTATATCTTTGTTTAATTTCTGTTTAGAGGATCTTTCCAGCTCTGTAACGAGAACATTAAAGTCCCCTATTATTATGGTGTTATAGGATATCATATTGCTCAGATTAATTAAGGTCTGTTTCAAGAATCTGGGAGGATTTAAGTTGGATGCATAGATATTTAGAACTGAAATGTCTTCTTGTTGTATTTTTCCCTTCACCAATATTGAAGTGTCCATCTTTATCTTTTTTTACTTTAATTGCTTTAAATCCACTTGTACCTGAAAATAAAATTGCAACCCCTCTTTTCTTTTGAATTCCGTTTGCCTGAAAAATTGTCTTCCAACCCTCAACTCTGAGTTTTAATTTGTCTTTTGAGGTTAGGTGTGTTTCCCACAAACAACAAATGGGTGGCTTGTGTTTTTTTATCCAATCATCCAGCCACTGCCTCTTCAGTGGGGAATTCAGGTCATTAAAATTTATTGAGATAATTGATAAGTGTGGTGGAGTTCTATTCATCTCATTTTGTAGAAGTCCATTGCTAAGTTTTATCTTTTGCATCATTGTGGAAGCTAGGTTCTGTCCTTTAATTTCTGTGTGCTTACTTTGCTGGTGGTCCATTGTGATGGTCAGCGTGTAGAACAGGTTGAAGTATTTCCTGTAGAGCTGGTCTTGTTGTGGCGTACTTTCTCAATGTTTGTATATCAGTAAAAGATTTTATTTCTCCATCAATTTTAAAGTTTAGTTTAGCAGGATATATAATTCTGGAAATTGTTTTGCTTAAGTAGATTAAGGGTAGATGACCATTGTCTTCTGTCTTGAAAAGTTTCATTTGAGAAGCCTGCAGTTACACTGATGAATTTACCTACCCAAGTAGGTCAATCAGCACTTAACTCCTGGCAGCTTGCAAAATATCTTCTTTTGTCTTGACTTTTGACAGGTTCATCACAATGTGTCTTGGAGCAGCTCTATTAAAGTTGAGGCAACCTGGGGTCCAATATCCCTCTGAAAGGTGTCAGAACCTTTGGTGACATTTGGGAAATTTTCATGTATAATATTCTCTAGTATGCCTTCCATTCCTCTGGGGCATTCTTCTTCCCCTTCTGGGATACCTATAACTCATATGTTTGAATGCTTCATAAAGTCCCATAATTCTGTCAGTGACTGTTCTGCTTTCTTTCTGCCTCTTAACTATCTGATTTATCTAAAGAGCTTTGTCCTCTACCTCTGAGATTCTTTCTTCTGCATAGTCTAATCTGTTATTGATACTTTCTACTGAATCTTTAAGTTCTCTAATTGACCGCTCAATTCCTTTACCCCTGCTGTGTCCTTTCTGTATTCTTCATATCATTCATCTCTTATTTATTCTGTTTTTGGATTTCCTTTTGGTTATTTTCCACTTTCTCAGCAATTTCCTTCATTGTTTTCATCATATCTATTTGAAATTCTCCTTTTGTCATTTCTAACATTTCTTTATAGGTGGAATCCTATCAAGTAACTACCTCATGGTCCCTTGGGGGTGGGGGCGGTTCTCTGCATTGGTTTTATTGGTTTTTCATGTTGCCAGAATTTTTCTGCTGATTATTCCTCATGAGTGTTTTCTTTTATCTGTTTCCTTTCCCTAAGTTTCCTCTCACTTCCTCTTGCTCTTTAAGTTACCATGTCTCTGATGGAAGGTTTTGATGAGTCCTTTTGGTACAGGACTAAAAGGATGAGAAGATTTAAGAACAAAAAGAGAGAAAAGATTTAAAAAAAAAAAAAAGAAAGAAAGGAAAAGAGGTGAGTGAAAGCGAATATTGACAAACAGAAGTGAGGCACAGAAAGAGGGAGACAGGAGTAATAAAGGTGTATAGTAGGGTTCTTTAACCCACACCTTAAAAACCGCCAACCTCTGGGGGTGCTGGGTTGGGTAGTTCCCTTGAGGTCAGCAGCTCTTTGCCAACCTGAGCAGACACGGTACCCCCCCCCTTTACCAAATAGATAATAAAAACAAAATTATATTAAATCAAACCAAAATGAACAGAAAACCTTACAGGATAAAATTGGGGGGAAAGCCATATAACAGGGGCAGAAACAGTAGCAAAAATGAAGTTCTTATTAGTAAAGAAGGCAGCAATGGAAAATTATATTTATGCCAGAAAAATGAAGACATAAAAAAAAAAAAAGAAAAATCTAGGGGGAAAAGTTAAAATTAAAAAGGAAAAAAGAAAAAAAACAAACCCAAAATCAAAGCGATATATTTATCTTGCTGAATATTGTCTGGTCAACAGGTGATCTTCTGGGGTATGAGATGCTAATCACAATGCTGATACAGCTGTATAAAATAGAGACTGGAGGCCTCTGTTGACTTCTTTGCCATTAAACTCCACAGGGTTGAGAGCCTGAATCTCTCCTCTGCACCCTTAAATGACACTTTAAACCATTAACCTTGGCTAAGGAAAAGCTTTCCCAGGAAAGCATGTGTTGCTGGTATGTCTCCTGAAGTGGCTGCCCGCTTACCAAGTGTGCCAAAACTGGCCTCACTCTATGCCCTTGAGAGGTGAGGCTGCGGGTTAGCTCTCCTACTTCCACACACTGAAAGCTCTGCTGTTACTCTCCATCTCAGTCTTGACCTTTGGCCCTGTTCATAGTCACTAGATCACTGGCCGAAGGTGTCCCAGCCCAGGCCTCACTCTGCAACCCTGAGGGCAGAGCCTACAGGGCAGCTCTCCCAGAATGGCTGTGAGCTGCCCACAGTTGAACAATGATAGGTCCCTTCTGGCCCAGTGGCTCATTCCCAGACCCTAGACAATGCTTAAGGTCACCGGCATTCTCACCCAAGTTCTCCCAAGGTAATTCAACTGATTGCCCAAGTCCAAACAAATAAAATAACCTTCAAGGAAGACCTTCCCTGTCTGCAATCTCACTGCTATTGTAGGCATAGCCACAGCAGGCACCACAACCTCAGGCCTAATTAATACAATCAATTGCCACTTCTCCACTGCTTTTGTTCTCCTCCTGGGGTCCAGAGGTCTCTTGCTGTCTCTCTGCATTCCCAAAGGGATGTTTCTGGACAAAACCCACAAGCCTGAGGTGCCTGGAATCTTCTCTCCCAAACTCATCACACCTGGTTGCAAAGAATCTGTTACTCAGCAACCAACTTGCTCCCCACCTCTCCATCATGCCTTTCAAATTCATGTATTGTCTTTATTATTTGCATATTTCTGCAAGTTTCTTTTACTGTTCAGTATTATAAGATTCCTCTTTGTTTCTACATTAAGCTCCAATTATTTTCAGTATTTGTGTGAATTTACCAAAATTTATAGATGGAATCTAATGTTGCTGGTCATTTAGATTGTTTCCAATGTTTTGTTATTATAAACAAGGGTAATTTGAATATTTTTGTATGGTCTTCTGCATATGTGTAAAAGATTCTCTGAAGCATACTCTAAAATGTAGAATTAAAATTGATACCTGTGTAAGTACCTTTAAATATTGGGCATTACCAAGTTGCTCTTTGAAAGGCTCTGCCATTTTGCCATCCAAACACTAGTGTACAACAGCATCTGTTGTTATATGTCACCATCAATCTGATATGCCAGGCTTGTAAAGCCTTTCCCCATGGGTGGAAAACAGTATTGTGTGTGGTGCGTGGATATGTGTGGGTGTTTAATTTGCGTTTTCTTGATCATTAATCAAGTTAAAAATTGTTGTCACTATTTGCCCTGTGGTTTTTATGCCCTTAATGGATATATATAATTGTTCTCAAAGTGTTTGAAATTTATAAAAATAGTATTTTTTCTACTTATAGCATGTTTCTACTCTTTTCTTGGTAGAGTTTCCTGAATAGTTTTCGGGAAAACTGAATAGTTTCCTGAATAGTTTTATTGTTCATAAATAATAGTTTTATTGATTTATTGGAGTATTTTATATTTTATTCCAATAAAAGGTTTTTCCTTCCTATCATGTCTTTTAGCAAATTAAAGTTTAAATTTCAATTTGTGATTTTATGTTTTGTTTAAGAAATTAATCTCACTTTTTTTGTTATTCTGCTGTTCTGGCTAGGACCACAACACAATGCTGCATAGAGGAAGTGGTGGTGTCCACACATCATGCAGTGTTAAAAGACTTTGAAATTCCACCACTGAGTGTAATGTCTGCTGAAGATTTCTGATAAATATTCTATATTAGGTTAAGGAGTTCCCATCTCTTTATATTATGCTCCATGTTTTGACATCACTGAACCTTTCTATTGTATCTTTTTTCTTATTTCTCATTACTTTCTACTCATATTTATTACTTTCTTAATTTCATATTTTGGGAACTTATTCTATTACTGCTTAATTTTCTACACTGGATTCTGAGCTCATTAATTTTTAACTCCCCAGCCCCCACTTTAATAAAGATTATAAATTTCTCTGCAAAATTAATTTTGGTTGTGTGCCACAAATTTTGAAAAATATTTTCTTCAGATTTCATCTTAAAATATTTTCTAAGCTCCATTAAAATATTTTCTAGGTTCTTTGAGCCAGGGCTTACTCAGGTATGCAGTTTTCAATAACTATGTATAGAAATTTTTAGTTATCTTTGTTATTAATTTTAACATAATTGCATCATATTCAAAAACATAATCTAAATCATGATAATTCCCAAAATTATTAAGGGTTGATTTATGACTTAGTGGTCAACTCTCACTCATATTCCATGTATGTATGAGAAGGATGTATTTTTCCCATTGTTAGATGCAGCGTATTTTGTGTTTTCATTAGATGAAGGTTGAAAATTACCCATGTCTTTCATGGGTGTCCAACCTGTCACCCAAGGCTACCTGCTGACTTTGTGAGGACGTTTTTTGCTTATCTATGGCAATAGATAGCACAAAAAGTAAGCACAGACCTTTTTCTGATAATGACCTTTAGTTAGTGTTTGTGTGTTTACTATGTGGCCCAAGATGACTCTCATTTTTCCAATTTGCAGTAGAAAAGAAAAAAGGTTGGGCCCACCTTCATAATGCTACTAGCATTTTGTCTGGTTGACATCAGTTTATGAAGGAAAAGATGTTCAAATAATCTACAATAGTGGTGGACTTGTCAATGTATTCTTGTAATTTTGTCAACTTTATGTTTTATGTTTTGTCATCAAGGTGCCTATATGTTTAAGATGACAAATTGTATGTTATCATTATGTAATAAGACTCTCTGCCTTAATATTGGTAATGTTTTTGTATTACAATCTATTTTGTCTGATTTTAATGTAAATACTCTATTTTTATTCTGACACATATTTTTCTGGTATTTATTTTCACATCCTTTTATTTTCAACAATTGTGCCTTTATGTGGAAATGTTGTTTTAAATACATATAACACATAGCTGGCTTTTATTTATTTACTTACTAATTTATGTACTCAATCACTATCCTTCAACATGTGAGCTTATTTTAATTGCTAAGTTTCTTGAGTTGTTCTGCCAGAGTACAAGTTCCTGAAATGTAGAAATCCTTGTCTATTTTATTCACTGATGTGTTCCTTGGCTTAAGTACTACCTGACAAATAGGAAGTGATAAATAGATACTTGTTGATTTTGTTAGTTTCATAGTTGTCATATTACAGGCTTTTATTCCATGGTCTTTTTTTCTCCTTCAAACTTGCCTCCTTTTATATTCTTTTTTTTTTTTTCAGGGTTTTGAGATACTTTATTTATTTTTATTTTTTTAATTAAGTCTTTTGTACATAGATCATAAATACATTTATGCCCATTTCAGTGTGTTGATTATTTGTACAGATTGGAGTGCTTAAATCATACTAATCAGCATAGCTTTCATCTCACTTATCCATTTATAGCATTAGGACATTTGTGTTCTACACATGATAGAACCAACTTGTACTTGCAATGTGCTCCATAGTTGTGGACCCCTACAATCCCCTACTATCCCTCCCACCCCCTCCCCTTCCTTCTTTCATCATAGACTAAAGTTGGGTTTCATTTTTCATATGCAAGTGTGAGTTATTATAAATTGATTTCACAGTAATGCTGAATACATTGGATACTTTTTTTCCATTCCTAAGATACTTTGCTAAGAAGAGTATTTTCTAGCTCCATCCATGCAAACATAAAGGAGGTAAAGTCTCCATTTTTTTTACTGCTGCATAATATTCCATGGTATACATATACCACAATTTTTTAATCCATTCTTGGGTCGATGGGCACTTGGGCTTCTTCTATGACTTGGCAATTATAAATTGAGCTGCAGTGAACAGTCTGGTGCAAATATCTTTATTGCCAAATGATTTTTAGTCCTTTGGGTATACGCCTAATAGAGGAATTTGTAGAAGACTGAAACTCGACCCACGCCTTTCTCCTCTAACAAAAATTGACTCTCACTGGTTAAAGGACTTAAACTTAAGACATGAAACTATAAATATTCTTAGAGAGAGTGCAGGGGAACCGCTTAAAAAAATTGGCCTGGGAGAATACTTCTTGAGGAAGACACCTTGGGCAATTGAAGCAACATCAAAAATACATTACTGGGATCTGATCAAATTAAAAAGCTTCTGCACTGCCAAGAACACACCAAGTAAAGCAAATAGACAGCCCTCAGAATGGGAGAGGATTTTTGAAAGTTATGCTACCAACAAAGGTCTAATAACTAGAATCCACAGAGAACTCAAACTTATTACTAAGCAAAAAACAAGTGATCCCATTTCATTGTGGGCAAGAGACATGAACAGAAGCTTCCCTGAAGAAGACAGGCACATGGCCTACAGACACATGAAAAAATGCTCATCATCTTTATTTTTTTTATTTTTATTTTTTTTTGTAGAGACAGAGTCTCACTTTATGGCCCTCGGTAGAGTGCCGTGGCCTCACCCAGCTCACAGCAACCTCCAACTCCTGGGCCTAAGTGATTCTCTTGCCTCAGCCTCCTGAGTAGCTGGGACTACAGGCGCCCGCCACAACGCCCGGCTATTTTTTGGTTGCAGTTTGGCCGGGGCCAGGTTTGAACCCGCCACCCTCGGTATATGGGGCTGGCACCTTACCGACTGAGCCACAGGCGCCGCCGCTCATCATCTTTGATCATCAGAGAAATGCAAACCAAAACTACTCTGAGATACCATCTAACTCCACTAAGAGTAGCCCACATCACAAAATCCCAAAACAACAGATGTTGACATGGATGTGGAGAAAAGGGAACACTTCTACACTACTGGTAGGAATGCAAGCTAGTACATTCCCTTCTGGAAGGAAGTTTGGGGAATACTCAGGGATCTAAATGTAGACCTGCCATTTGATCCTGCAATTCCTTTTATATTCTTTAAAGATTTTTTTTTCTCCATTTTGTCCTCTACAGTTTTAAAGATTATAAATTTCATTTCTATTTAATAAGGTTATCATGAATATTTTTATATACATAGATATCATAACAGAATTGAAATTTAACAAGGGTCTTAGAATACTTTAACTAAAATCACCCCCTAATATTATAGATCCTATATTCTTATCCCAACTTGTTATTTTCCTTGGCCCCCCAATAGTGATTATGACAATAGTCAACATTTATCTATATTTATTTTATATATACATCTACCAATTTTTCTTTTATTTCAATCCTTCTGAATTTTATTTTCCTGTTTCTAAAGTATATCGTTTGCAAGTTACTAAAGTGAGAATCTGTTGAAAGTATACTCTCATCATTTCTGATTTTCTAAAATGTCTCTAATTCACCTCAGTTCTTGGATAACAGTTCAAGAGGGTCTAAATTTCTAAGCCAAAAAAAAAAATTGGCACTTTGAAGATATTATTTCACTGTCTTCTGACTTGTATCACTGCTGATGGGAAGTCAGATTTTATTCTTTTGTAGAGAATCTTCTTTGATCACTAATGCTTTTAAGATGGTGTCTTTATTTCATGTTTTACAATTTAACTAAGATGTGTCTAGGTGTAATTTTTTTTTCTTTTTTTTTTTTTTAATTTTTTTTATTAAATCATAACTGTATACAATGATATGATTATGGGGCATCATACACTCACTTCATAAACCATTTGACACATTTTTATCACAGTGGTTAACATAGCCTTTCCGGCGTTATCTCAGTTACTGTGCCAAAACATTTACATTCTACATTTACCAAGTTTCGCAAATACCCCTATAATATGCACCACAGGTGTGATCCCACCGATTCCCCTCAATTTTTTTTTTTCTTAACCAGCTTGGTCACTGAGTTCATAACCTAAAGAATCATGTCTTTCATAAATTCTGAAAAACTATCATACATTTCTTTTTGAATATTCCCTTTCCTAAGTCTTTCTATCCTCTCGTTTAAAATTTTTAACAGAATATTTATTATTTCTACTTTCTGTCCTCCCTATCACTGAAGCTGCTAATTTAATTTTCCATGTCTTTGTCTCTAGCCATATTTCAAAATTTTCTCAGATTTACATTCTCATCCTTCCATTAGCTCTATCCAGATTGCTTTTTAATATAATCATCAAGATTTCAAAAGTATGTTTTTGCACTCTTAAAAGTTCTATTTAGATCTTTTTCAAAGCAATTTTAATCCAGTTTTCTTCTCATAGATTTTATTATATTTTAGTACTTTGAATACATTTTATATTCTGTATCTGACAGTGTTGTTTCTGCAGGTGGTGGAAAGCTAACTCTGCTATATGTTATTTTGCCACGTCTGGAGTGTTTTCTCTGAAACCAACCAATTCTCTCATTTTCCAACACCAGCTGCATAACAATTCAATTCGATTCAATTCTGATAACAATTTATTAATAGAATCTCTAGCTTCTCTCCCATCCCCGGAAATGCTTCCAAACTTCTAAATAAGGCTTGGTTTTTCTAGGGACTGGCCCTCATCCTAAAGCTACCTAGGGGCTCACCAAAAGTTGCCTCAATAGAAAAAAAGACACTCCTTATCACTGAGGAAATTCTCAGTCTTAAGAGCTTTGTGCGGGAAGTGGGACAAAAACCAAGTATCTATGACACCACAGTACCTCTCACTCCTTGTGGATTGTGTCTCTGTGTGTTTTTACTCTCGGATGTAAACCATTACTTAATGAAGCTTGTCTGTGAGAACCCTGTGCAGTCTTGGTTCATTTTGCATTTAACCATAGAGGATTTTCTCTTGCTTTTTCTGCAGCATGTAGTCTAATCTAGACAAGATTTCTTAAACCTGATAGCATAAACACAGACTTTATCTCACATGCCCATTCCCAGAGGAAAAATAAATTCTAGTCTAGACCCCAGACAAGTGAAAAAAAGTTTATTTTCCCTTTGCCAATTGTTGGAATTTTTATTGTTTTATTTTTACGTTTTATATGTTTTTTAAATTCAGATTAGTATGAGGACACAAACCATTATGTTACATTGTTTACATTTTTTTTCCTTTTTTTAATTTTTATTAAATCATAGCTGTGTACATTAATATGATCATGGGGCACCATACACTTGGTTCATAGATCGTTTGACACATTTTCATCACACTAGTTAACATCACAAAATCCGAAGACCAGAGATGTTGGCGTGGATGTGGAGAAAAGGGAACACTTTTGCACTGCTGGTGGGAATGCAAATTAATACATTCCTTTTGGAAACAGATATGGAGAACACTTAGAGATCTAAAAATAGATCTGCCATTCAATCCTGTAATCCCTCTACTGGGTATATACCCAGAAGACCAAAAATCACACCATAACAAAGATATTTGTACCAGAATGTTTTTGCAGCCCAATTCGTAATTGCTAAGACATTGTTTACATTTGTTAGGCAAAGTCCGAGTTGTAGATGAGCCCTTCACCCAGGAGGTGTGCTGAATACGTTCACGTTTTACCCATTAAGTGAGAGCACACCAATCCCTCCTCCTCCTCCCCACTCCTACCCACTTGCATTTAGTTTTTCTTTCATGTGGGTATGTAGTTGTTTTTCTATTGGTTTAATATTTGTTTTGAGTACATTGGATACTTGCTTTTCCATTCTTGTGACACTTTACTAAAAAGAATATGTTTCAGCTCCATCCAGGTAAATACAAAAGATGTAAAGTCTCCATCTTTTTATGACTGACTAGTACTCCATAGTATCCATATACTACAGTTTGTTCATCCATTCACGGGTCGATGGACACTTGAGTTGTTTCCACATCTTGGCAATTGTGAATTGAGCTGCAATAAACATTCTAGTGTAAATGTCCTTATGGTAAAATGATTTTTTTCTTCTGGGTAGATACCTAGTAATGGGATTACAGGATCAAATGGAAAGTTTACTTTTAGCTCTTGGAGGCTTCTCCGTATTTCTTTCCAAAGAAGCTGCATTAGTTTTGTTTTTGTTTTTGTTTTTTATTGAATCATAGCTGTGTACTAGTTTTCAGTCCCACCAACATTGTAAAAATGTTCCCTTCTCTTCACATCCACACCTACATCTGCAGCTTTGGAACTTTGTGATGCAGGCTATTCTCACTGGGGTTAGATGATATTTCAAGGTGGTTTTGATTTGCATTTCCCTGATGAGCATTTTTTTCACTTGTTAGTCATTCATCTGCCTTCTTCAGAGAAGGTTCTGTTCATGTCTCTTGCCCAGTGATAGATGGGATTGTTTGCTCTTTTCTTGTTGATTAGTTTGAGTTTCCTGTAGTATGTAAATATATTTTCCCATCCTGAAGACTGTTTGCTTTAGTTCTTATACTCTTAGCTGTGCAGAAGCTTTTTAGTATGATCATGTCTCGTTTATTTATTCCTGGCATTGCTGCAATTGCCAAAGGGGTCATCTTCATAAAAGCTCTTCCCAGGCTGATATTGTCAAAAGTTTTTCCCACACTTTCTTCTAGAGATTTTCTGTCTTAAATTTAAATATTTTATCTAGCGAGAGTCAGTTTTTCTAAGTGGTAAGTGGTGCGGGTCCAAATGTTGGAATTTTTAAATCTCCATCGTTTTACTGGTACCCCAATCACATCTTCATTTAGGAATGTATTGTCCAGTATTATAACCAACTGTTTAGTAGAGTACTGCAGGTACCAAATGGTAAGCATCATCATGGCATTCATTATCTTGCATTTTTTACCCTAATGCCTGACACATATTTGCAGATTCTTGTATGGAGAATTAGTTAAATTAACTAATAAATTCTCTAACTAAATTATTGTTCTTATTAAGATTATTTCTAATATTTAATGGGTTTTGTTCCTATTATGGATTAAATCATTGTTTTCATTATATTATAGTATAATATTTTATTATATATATATGTGTGTGTATTTAGCTTAACTTTTTGGGGGGTGGATAGCATCTCACTCTATCACCTGGGTTAGAATGCAGTGGCAACATCATAGCTCACTGCAATCTCAAACTCCTGGGCTCCAGCAATCCTTCTGCCTTGGCCTCCCAAGTAGCTGACAATACAGGTATGTGCTAACAGGTCTGGCTCATTTTTCTTTTTTTTTTTTTTAAGAGATGGGATTTGGCTCTTGTTCAGGCTGGTCTTGAACTTTGGGCCTCAAGCAATTCTCTCTTCTTGTCCCCCCAAAGTACTAGGAATTACAGTCATCAGCCACCATTAAGCAAGCCACTGGCCTTGCTTAACTTTTGAAATTTTACATGATGTTTATTGTCTGTGCTGTTTAGTTTGAGTTCTGTTTTTTTATTTTTTGTTTATTGGGGGGTGGGGGGGTTGAGATGGGGTCTCACTATAGTGACCAGGCTGGAACACAGCTGCTGCTCATAGGCATGATCACTGCACACTGCAGCCTTGAACTCCTTACCTCAAATGCTGCTCCCCCTTCAGCCTTCCAAGCAGACATACACATCAGCATGCTTACATGCTTCGCTATAAATCTTACATATTTATGTTCAGTTTTGTATATTTTCTTTTTTGATTCTGCAATGAATTGTTGTCTATACTAATTGATCTTCGATTTATCTTCTTGGATTTAAAAAAAAACTTTTTTTACAATCATCTATTTTTAAGTAATAATATTATTATTTCTTCATTTCCAATATTTATATCCCTCATTTTTATTTCAGGTCCTATTACTTTGTCCTGAACTTCCAAAGCTGTAGAGAATGATAATAGTGGTCAAAGACAGTTATTTTGTTGCTGAGCTTAACAGGAATAAAACACATTAAAGGTAGTTTCATCCTCTTTTATGTTTACATGGATGGAACTGGAAAATATTCTTACTAAAGTATCTCAGGAATGGAAAAAAAATCCAATGTACACAGTACTACTATAAAACCAATTTATAATCACTCACAACTCACATAAATCACAACTATAGCCCAGGTCGAAAGAGGGATGGGGAGAAGAGTGGGAAGAAAGGGGGGTGGTTCGATAAAGGGAGGGTTTATGGTGGGACCATACCTATGGAGCATATTGCAAGGGTACAAGTCAAGTCTATCAAGTATTGAACACAAATGTCTTAACACTGTGATTAAGTGAATGAGGTGAAAGCTATGTTAATTAGTAGGACGTAAGCACTCCAATTTGTTCAAATAATCAACACATTGAATCCCACAAAGGCATAAATGTATTCATGATCTATGTATATATGACTTAATAAAAAAATTAAATATTAAGTTAAAAATAGTATGTCCAACTTCTCTGATGTACATTATAATAATGGACCAGAAGAAATTACACTAACTGTTAAAAAAAAAAAAGGTAGTTTCATCACAACCAAACTGACTACTAATTGTGAATAGTGGATAGTAACCTCTAATATCTAATAATCAAGATGTCTCTTCTTTTAGACCTCCAGACATAAGCAACATCTTACCAAGTCCTAAATCAAAGCCTTGATGACTTTCAAAGGTTATGTTAGCTATAGGAAATTCCTGAATAATTACATAAGATCATTCTCTTGTGAGTCATGATAATTCATGAATAATCATAATTTTTATACATGATTTTTTGGAGGTTTTGAATTATCTTTGATAATTGAGCTTATTCAATACTAAGTAAAAAAACTAAGATGGAGGGGTCACATTGTCTGACTTCAAATTATATTACAAGGGAATGGTAATAAAAAATAACATGATATTGGTATAAAAATAGACACATAGATCAATGGAACAGAATAGAGAGCCCATAAATAAAGCCACATACTTGTAACCAAAACATCTTTGACAAAGTTGACAAGAACATACACTGAGGAGAGGACATCTTTTTAAATAAATTGTGCTGCAGAAATTGGAATGCCCCTATCTCTCACCACATACAAAGATCAATTCAAGGTAGATTAAAGATATAAATATAAGGCCTGAAAATACAAAAATAGTAGAATAAAACCTAGAAAAACTCTTCTGGACGTTGGTGTGGGTAAAATATTAAATACTTGAATTAAAGACTTGAATGTAAGACCTGAAAATATAAAAATACTAGAAGAAAATCTAGGGAAAACTCTTCTGGACTTTAGTGTAAGTAAAGAATTTATGACTAAGATCATTCTGCCAAACAACAATGACAACTACAACCAAAAAATATCCGGGCATTGTGGCAGGTGCCTGTAATCCCAGCTGCTTGGAAGGCTGAAGAGTTGGAGGTTGCCTTGAGCTGTGATGCCACAGCACTCTACCCAGTGACAGATTGAGGCTCTGTGAAAGAAAGAAAGGAAGGAAGGAAGGAAGGAAGGAAGGAAGGAAGGAAGGAAGGAAGGAAGGAAGGAAGGAAGGAAGGAAGGAAGGAAGGAAGGAAGGAAGGCTAATATAGTAAAAAGAAACCAACCCTCCTAGGTTAATCACAATAGCAAACATATAGAATGCCCTAAGTGTCCAAAAGAGGATTAGATTTTTTTTAATGTAGTAAATGAGGTCAGGCAATTAAGAGTGCTAAAAGTACTTTTCTTATGATGAGTTCTCAGACTTAATCTTCAGGCCTCATACAACAAGAGCTCTGATGGCTATTCCAGAAAGAGAATTGCAAAAGAATTGCTTTAAAGGGTGAACTAGGCATTAGCGTCAGTGCGTACCTTCCCAAGAAGAGCACTTTGAACTGACTTTTATTGTGCATTTTTAAACTCAAGCCAAAAATCACGTCCTGTGAGATGTGGAATGTAACCAAAGTTTGAAAAATAATAATTATAATATATATCAAGAAAAATACATTAAATGTTTATTATTTTTATTATTCTCATAAATTTAAGTCTATCAGTTATAATAATGTTATCATGATAATGGCATCACCGAGATGTATTCAGTTGTGCTACCTGTAACTAATTGTGCTAGCTAAACCCCTGATTCAGAAATCTTTGGTTTTGAGCAGTGAAAATCACAGCTCAAAGTGACTTCAGTATATTTAAGTTCTAAAAGGACAGAGGAGGCATGAAACACATTGATTTGCATAACTGAAAGATCTAGGGTAAGACCTTTATACACATCTGAGTGGTCCAGCAGCTTAGCTTCACTTGCTGCTTAGACTCTGCCTCTCTGCTTTTCTACCTTCTGCACTTTGCCCTCAAAGTGCTTGGTTATTGAACATGGTAACCAATTTCTCAAATGCTATTAAACATCTCAAATCACACTGCCCCAAGGAACAGAAATGGAGTGTGCCCAATACTTAGAGTGCATTTTTGGGCATTGTCCCAAATCACATCACATGCTTATTATTGAGTAGAGTTGATGAAAAGTAGAAAGAGAGTGGGAGGATTCCCAAGGGATTGAAAGTAAGAGAGGGACAAATGCACACCTGGGAGGGCAGGTGACCCACCAATAGCCATTCCAATCCCCACACAGTACAAAAGACAGCAGTTTACTGGAATTAAAACAATGATGTATGGTTTCACTGGTGGTGTATCTGGTAAACATTGAAGGAATAGCAGTATCTTTAATGTTGTATTATCTCTAATCAACGTTGGTATGGGTGAAATTAAGGAACCTCCATAAAAAAGCCCAGAATAAAGACCCAATACAGCTGAATAAGCACAAACTTTGGAATCAGTGAGAATTCCAAATGAAAGAGAAATTAACTCTGTATAAAAATCCTGTGAGATTATTTGTCTTACTACATTTTTTATATGATTCATGAGAGGAAACTTATATATGTTGATCTTAGAGAATTGGACCTGAATCAGCCTGAAGTGAAAATTAGGAATCTTGGGAGTAGAAATCAATTATTTCACTTGCATCTATAATTCTCAAATTATAATGAAGGTCAAAGGGGCAAATATAATTTAGCATGCAAAGATTCATTATGCACAGAGCTTTCTCACACATCAAATGCAAAAATAAAAGAACACCATCTATGTCTATGTTGTAGAGATCATGTTATTACTTACAGGGACAGTTGTGATGATCCCTGCCAAATTGCTGCTTTTTGCTATTTTCTTCCTGATGTGAATGTGTGGATAACTTCCAAGATAGAAAGAAGTATTGGCATTAAGGGGAGTACAAGATAAAACTCAGACAATGATTAAGAAAGAAGCACTGACAAAGTGTTGGCGTTCTGAACATGCTATAGAAGCTGAAGTCTGAAGCTGACCAGTAAGAAAATGCCGTGCAAAACTTACATGGTCCCATCTCACATTGAACACTTGGGACCTTTTATAATGAAATTTTGCTCTAACCTAAATGTCAGAACATTTGTTCTGGACAAAGGGCAGAGAAATGACTCAGACACCAGAAAACAGAGAATTAAATTAAATTAAATTAAACTTAAAGAAAAGTAATGACAGAACACTTAACAAATTTGCTTATTTCTAAATGAGTTTTAAAATCCATATGGTTGGGGAGGGGCAAGATAACCAACTGGAAACAGCCTCCAACAGAAGCTCCTATCCAGAGAGAAGGATAATGTCCAGAAAATATCCAATTAAGCTGAAAACAGGGAGCCCAGACAAGAGAGAAGTGAGATAACTCCAGGTCACCCCTGATGAGACAAGCTGCGACTCCAAGACAACAATCTTCAGGTACAAAACGCAACCAAAAGGAAAAGTGCCCGATCCTTCCCCCAAGAAAGCTGCGGGTTCTTTTTTCCTTTTCCTTTCGCTCCTTGTTTGCTCCTGTGGGTTTTCTACAGGTGAGAAGTGAAATGAGGATCCCTTGTCTCAACCCATGGGTGTGAGCAATAGGAAGTGGGGACTACTTCCTCCAGAGGGACCCTGAGGTGACTCCGAACATTCTCTTACCAGGCAGAAAAAATCAAACTAACATTATCCCTGCCATTTTACCCTCCCAGGATAAACCAGATCCCTAACCCCTGCAGAGACTGAGAGAGGAAGCTCATGAAAAGTGCCTCCCTCTCTGAGCTTGCCTGATCAAGTGCCCAGCCCTCCACCTGGACTCACCTAGATCCCTGCGGCCGCACCCTCCCCAACCCTCCCTGTCTCCAAGCTGCACCATGGGTCCCAAGCAGTGTGCCGCACACTGCCCGGCTGGAGACCCGCTGAGGCTACGTATTGGGCCTGCCCTGTCTCCATGCCAGGCCCCTGCCTGACCAGAATTGCCAGTGGAGTAGTGTTCTCCCTGCTAAAGTCACTGGGCTCTGGACACTGCCAGAATTGTGTGCAGCATACCCTTTCTGCCAGATCTGTGTGCAGCACACTCCTGGAGCTGCTCCTACAGCCAGAATTCTCTGGCTTTGACAGTGGCAGAGGAGCTGTGCAGGGGCACATCCCACAAAGATTCAGGAACAATAGAGTGATCATGCCTGGGTCTAATCTTAGAGAAACACCCCCCACCCCAACTCTGTGTACTACAGAGGAAACCAGAACCCACTCTATAGGGATACTGCTGCTGCAGAGTGGCAGGGGCAAAGGCACGGTGGCTGAGAGACATAAGCATTTGCTGGCCTGGTACCCCCAGCATTAGACTGAGCCCAAGTGGAGCACTCACCAGTGGCTATTGAACACCCAAGGCAGGCTGGCCTCAGCTCCCCCAGCTGGCTGGTAGCTGAGGGCAGTAGCCGGGCCTTGGGGGCATTGACCTTCCTTTGACTCTGACAGGTGCTAAGCCCCAGCACTTCACATTATTAAAGGGAGCAGGACTACAGCCCTGTGGGGTCACCAGCGATTGGGCATGAAAAAACAACAAAGTGGAGAAAGAGACTCAGCCACCTGGTCCTACTGTGCTACCAGACAGGCCTTTCTGACTCCATAGAGCACCAGAGAGAGCCAAATATGAGCAGCCAGTAGACCTCTACTATCTAGCTGCTGGAGACCTTTCAAACACTCCCACCTGAGAGTTTGTGCTGACTGGATCAATTGGTTCAGAACCCCTAATGTGGGACAAGCACCCAAGGACCCCCTCAGGTGATACCCTGGTTGTATAGTAATAGGAAGGGTCGATTTTCCCATTCCATTTGTTGTCTGGGGAGGTGAAGTTCCTTAATTACTTATATTTCTTCACAGCTAAGACTTCACCAGAGTCACTGATCCACCAGGATTGGACAAGAACCAGTTGAATACAAGACTGAGCTACCTAACCCCACCACACCAAGCAGGTTGCCCCAGTCCCAGACTGTAATACTGTACAGGTCCTTTGCAAAACTAAAGGGGGAAAAGTTGCAGTCATCTGTCCCAGATCCTTAACAAAGGGTTGGTTAACCAAACTCCAGGAAACCCCAATCCAATCTCACCTTACCAGACCACCTAGCCAATGGTAAAAAACAATCATGAGACGGAATCAGTGGAAAAACTCTGGCAACATGAACAATCAGAGCAGATCAACTTCCCCAAGAAATGATAAAGAAGACACAGCACAAGGTCCTATTCATAAACAAATGGCTGAGATGTCAGAAATCGAGTTCAGAATTTAGATAGCAAATAAGATCAACAACATGGAGGAAATGATGAAATTAGAATTTAAAGCAGAAATTCAAAAGATGTCTCAAGAATTCGAGGAATTTAAAGACAAAATGACCAAAGATTTTGACACATTGAAACAAGAATTTGCAGCCATCAAATATCTAAATAATACAGTAGAATCCCTCAGAAACAGAATGGATCAGGCAGAAGAAAGGATCTCTGATATTGAAGAAAAAGCTTTTGAATGCTCCCAAACACTTAAAGAGGAAAAAAAGTAAAGAACAAAAACGGACCATTCTCTCAGAGAGCTCTGGGATAATTTGAAGAGGTCTAATATTCACCTTATAGGAATACCTGAAAGTGATGAGCTTGCTGTGAAGGATACAGATGTTTTGCTTCATGAAATAATTAAAGAGAATTTTCCAGACATGCCCAGAGAGTCTGAAATTCAAATAGCAGAGAGTTTCAGAACACTGGCACAACTGAAACCAAATAATAATTCTCATAGATACATTATAATTAATTTTGCTAAAGTTAATATGAAGGAGAAAATTCTGAAAACTGTAAGAAGTAAGAAAACCATTACATACAAGGGGAAGAGCATTAGAATGACTGCAGATCTCTCTGCTGAAACCTTTCAAGCTAGAAGAGGGTGGTCATCGACCTTTAATCTCCTTAAACAAAATAACTTTCAACCTAGGATCCTGTACCCAGCTAAGCTGTGTTTCATCTATAATGGAGAAATTAAATACTTTAATGACATTCACATGTTGAAGAAATTTGCCATAACTGACCCAGCTCTTCAGGATATCCTCAGACCTATCCTCCATAATGAACAACACAATCCTCCACCACCAAAGTAAAATCACTCAGAAACTTTTGATAAATTCAAAAGGATTAAAAATGTCCACTGGACTTTGGAAAAACTTGATACCCAAAACTCTGTCGGGTTTATCATTACTCTCAATTAATGTGAATGGCTTAAATTGCCCTCTAAAGAGACACGGTTTGGCTGAGAGGATACAAAAACTCAGGGCAGACATCTGCTGCATCCAAGAATCTTACCTGACCTTAAAAGATAAACATAGACTCAGGGTGAAGGGATGGTCATCTATAATTCAGGCAAACGAAAATCAGAAAAAAGTAGGTGTTGCAATTTTATTTGCAGATACAATAGGCTTTAAACCAATCAAAGTAAGAAAAGACAATGATGGTTGCTTCTTATTTGTTAAGGGCAACGCTCAACATGATGAGATTTCAATTAACAACATTTATGCACCCAACCAGAATGCACCTCAATTTATGAGAAACTCTAACTGACATGAGCAACTTGATTTCCCCCAGCACCATAATGTTGGAGATTTTAACACTCCTCTGGCAGTGTTGGATAGATCCTCAAAAGAGAAGCTAAGCAAATAAATTTTAGAATTAAACTTAACCTTTAAACATTTGCATCTATTAGACATCTATAGAACATTTCATCCTAACAAAATCAAATACACATTCTTCTCATCAGCCCATGGATTATCCTCCGAAATTAATCACATCTTAGGTCACAAGTCTAACCTCAGCAAATTTAAAAGAATAGCAATCATTCCTTGTATTTTCTCAGACCACCATGGAATAAAAGTTGAACTTAGTAACAACAGAAATTTCCACACACATATAAAAATATGGAAACTAAATAACTTCATGCGGAATGGTAGCTGGGTCATAGATGAGATTAAGAAGGAAATTACCAAATATTTTGGAACAAAACAATAATGAAGAAATTAACCATCAGAACCTCTGGGATACAGCAAAGGCAGTTCTAAGAGGAAAATTTATAGCATTTCAAGCCTTCCTCAAGAGAACAGAAAGAGAAGAAGTCAATAACTTAATGGGACATCACAAGCAACTGGAAAAGGAAGAACTTTCCAACCCTAAACCCAGCAGAAGCAAAGAAATAACTAAAATTAGAGCAGAACTTAATGAAATTGAAAACAAAAGAATCATACAACAGATCAACCAATCAAAGAGTTGGTTTTTTGAAAAGGTTAATAAAATAGATAAACCATTGGCTAACCTAACCAGAAGTAGAAGAGTAAAATCCCTAATTTCATCAATCAGAAATGATAAAGGCCAAATAACAACAGACACCTCAGAAATTCAAAAAATCCTTAATGAGTACTACATAAAACTCTACTCTCAGAAGTATCAAAATCTGAAGGAAATAGATCAATACTTGGAAACATGCCACCCTCCTAGACTTAGCCAGAAAGAAGTGGAAATGTTGAACAAGCCTATAACAAGCTCTGAAATAGCATCAACTATAAGAAATCTCCCCAAAAAGAAAAACCCGGGACCAGATGGCTTCACATCAGAATTCTACCAAACCTTTAAAAAGGAACTAGTACCTATATTACTTAATCTTTTCCAAAACATAGAAAAAGACTGAATACTTCCCAACTCATTCTATGAAGCAACTATCACCCAGATACCCAAACCAGGAAAAGATCCAACAAGAAAAGAAAATTATAGACCAATATCTCTAATGAATATTGATGAAAAAATATTCAATAAGATCCTAGCAAACAGAATCCTACAACACATCAAGCAAATTATATACCACAACCAGGTGGGATTCATCCCAGGGTCCCAAGGATGGTCCAATATATGTAAATCCATAAATATAATACATTGCATAAACAAATCAAAAAAACAAAGACCATATGATTCTCTCAATTGATTCAGAAAAAGCTTTTGACAATATCCAGCACCCTTACTTGATCAGAACACTTAAGAAAATAGGTATAGATGGAACATTTCTTAAACTGATAGAGGCCATCTACAGCAAACCCACAGCCAATATCATAGTGAATGGAGTAAAATTGAAATCATTTCCGCTCAGATCAGGAACCAGGCAAGGATGCCCACTGTCTCCACTGATTTTTAACATTGTAATGGAAATCTTAGCCACCACAATTAGGCAAGAGAAGGCAATCAAGGGGATTCAAATAGGACCACAGGAGATCAAACTGTCACTCTTCGCAGACGATATGATTATATATCTGGAAAACCCCAGGGAATCAAGTACAAAACTCCTAGAAGTGATCAAGGAATATAGTAACATCTCAGGTACAAAATTAACACTCATAAATCTGTAGCCTTTATATACACCAACAATAGTCAAGGGGAAAAAACAATCAAGGATTCTATTCCCTTTACAATAGTGCCAAAGATGATGAAATATCTGGGAGTGTATCTAAGGATGTGAAAAATCTCTATAAAGAGAACTATGAAACTCTGAGAAAAGGAATAGCTGAAGATGTTAACAAATGGAAAAATATTCCATGCTCATGGCTAGGAAGAATCAACATTGTTAAAATATCTATACTACCTAAAGCAATTTACAGATTTAACACAATCCCTATTAAAGCACCTCTCTCATATTTTAAAGACCTGGAAAAATTAGTATTTTGTTTTATATGGAAACAGAAAAAAAACCTCAAATAGCCAAGACATTACTCAGAAATAAAAACAAATCGGGAGGAATTATGCTTCCAGACTTCAGACTATATTATAAATTGATAGTGATCAAAACAGCATGGTACTGGCGCAAAAATAGAGAGGTAGATGTATGGAACAGAATTGAGGACCAAGAGGTGAACCAAGACACTTATCGCCATTTGATTTTCGATAAGCCTATTAAAAATATAAATTGGGGGAAAGATTCCCTATTCAATAGATGGTGTTGGAAGAATTGGCTGCCAACTTGTAGAAGACTGAAACTGGACCCACGCCTTTCTCCTCTAACAAAAATTGACTCTCACTGGTTAAAGGACTTAAACTTAAGACATGAAACTATAAATATTCTTAGAGAGAGTGCAGGGAACTGCTTAAAAAAATTGGACTGGGAGAATACTTCTTGAGGAAGACACCTTGGGCAATTGAAGCAACATCAAAAATACATTACTGGGATCTGATCAAATTAAAAAGCTTCTGCACTGCCAAGAACACACCAAGTAAAGCAAATAGACAGCCCTCAGAATGGGAGAGGATTTTTGAAAGTTATGCTACCAACGAAGGTCTAACAACCAGAATCCACAGAGAACTCAAACTTATTACTAAGCAAAAAACAAGTGATCCAATTTCATTGTGGGCAAGAGACATGAACAAAAGCTTCTCTGAAGAGACAGGCGCATGGCCTACAGACACATGAAAAAATGCTCATCATCTTTAATCATCAGAGAAATGCAAACCAAAACTACTCTGAGATACCATCTAACTCCAGTAAGAGTAGCCCACATCACAAAATCCAAAAGCAACAGATGTTGGCATGGACGTGGAGAAAAGGGAACACTTCTGCACTGCTGATGGGAATGCAAGCTAGTACATTCCTTTTGGAAGGAAGTTTGGAGAACTCTCAGGGATCTAAATGTAGACCTGCCGTTTGAGCCTGCAATTCCTCTTCTAGGTGTATATCCAAAGGACCAAAAATCATTTGGCAATAAAGATATTTGCACCAGATTGTTCATTGCAGCTCGGTTCATAATAGCCAAGCCATGGAAGAAGCCCAAGTGCCCATCCACCCATGAATGGATTAATAAATTGTGGTATATGTATACCATGGAATACTATGCAGGAGTAAAAAAAAAAATGGAGACTTTACCTCTTTTATGTTTACATGGATGGAACTGGAAAATATTTTTCTCAGTAAAGTATCTCAGGAATAGAGAAAAAAATAACCAGTGTACTCAGTACTACTGTGAAACCAATTTACAATAACTCACACTTGCATATGAAAAATGAAACACAATTTTAGCCCAAGATGAAGGAAGGAAGGGGAAGGAGAGGGATAGGGAGGAGGTGGGAGGGATAGTAGTGGATAGTAGGGGGACCACAACTATGGAGCACATTACAAGTACAAGTTGGATCTATCATTTGTAGAGCACAAGTGTCCTAATGTTATAATTGGGTAAATGAGGTGAAAGCTACATTGATTAGTATGATGTAAACACTCCAATTTCTACAAATAATCAACACACTGAAATTGGCATAAATGTATTTATGATCTATGTGCAAAAGACTTAATAAAAAAATAAATTAAAAAATAAATAAATAAAATCCATATGGTTTTTCCTTTTAAAGAAATTGCTTTGAAATTTTCCTTCTTTATCTGT
This sequence comes from Nycticebus coucang, assembly GCF_027406575.1. Classification (NCBI taxonomy): domain Eukaryota; kingdom Metazoa; phylum Chordata; class Mammalia; order Primates; family Lorisidae; genus Nycticebus; species Nycticebus coucang. The sequence continues at coordinate 2,626,062 of NC_069799.1, read as the reverse complement.
TGACTGTGGTTATGATGAAGTGTCCAACAGAAAATACAGATGATAGTGATATCTATGTCTCTTACTTTATTACCAGAGAGTTCAAATTTTATTTTCTAGATGTTTAACTGCATAAAAAATACAGCAATACCTCACATATATAGATGAGTCTGTTCACCCACAGTCATATTTCATGCCTTTGCAAATGCTTCTCTGCTGCTGCCAGTGGTTCTACAGAGCCAGATCTCTCCACTAGTCCACTCTTCCCTTGTGACTTACCCAGAGAACAAGCTGTAGAGACTCACTGTGAAACTAAGATTTCCCTCCTGGCACAGCCACTCCGTTCATTTGGACATCTGCTCCTCTGAGTTAATGGTACAGATTATCGCACCTCACTCTTCATAAGAATACAGCCCGTTCTGGGTTTAGCAAAATGAAGAATAAAGACACCGTGATTTTTTTTCTAAGTTTAATGACAGAAAATAAATCATATCTCAGAAGATCTGTACACTTCATTGGTTCTGTTTTTTTGCACTGCTATTCTCATTTGGACCATTAAAAATTCAAGATTTGGAAGTTTGTTTTCAGATTCAATTCAAGTATTGTTTGAGCACCTCCTACACTTAGGACATGAACACAACTTAAAGAAGACTTGATCTTTTAGAGGTCTGAAATTTGTTAGGTGTTAAGACATGCTTCCATGAAGCAGGAGATTCACTCCAGAGTGATGTTAAGAGTCTACAAAGAAGACGCTGAAATATTCAGGAAACCATTCATGGGCAACAGCTAGTATCTACCGACTGCTTATTTCTATCTGCCCCTGTTCTAAGATTTTTGTGTGCATTGTCTTTTTAAATTTTCACAATAACTTCACAAGACTGGTGCTATTGTCCTCATTTTATGAATAGTTGAGGGGCACAGATGGGAAGTGACTTCCCCAAGAAACAGCCAGAAAGTGGGCAGAGAGGGTCCACCCTGGAATGGAAATTAGACACATCTGAAAAAACAAATTTTTCATTGATAGATAAAGAAAAAACAGGAAAATCAAAAACAAAAGTTCTGAAGCAGGGGGGCGCCGGATAGCTCAGTGGGTAGGGTACCGGCCACATACACCGAGGCTGGCAAGTTGGAACCCAGCCGGGGCCAGCTAAAACTACGATGACAACTGCAACCAAAAAAAAAGCCCAGCATTGTGGCAGGCGCCTGTAGTCTCAGCTCCTTGGGAAGCTGAAGCAAGAGAATCGCTTAAGCCCAAGAGTCTGAGGTTGCTGTGAGCTGCGATGTCACAGCACTCTACCCAGGGCAACAGCTTGAGACTCTGTCTCAAAAACAACAAAAAAAGTTCTGAAACAGGATAAGCAAAAGATGGTGCAACTTAGGGACATCAGCAGAACTGGCTGTACAGGTTTATGCTGGAGGTTCAGATTGTGAAGCAGATGCCCACAGTAAGGACAAGAGTTCTGAAAGAAAAGTCACAATAACAAAAGCAGGCGGTGTTTCAAAAATATTCACTGGATGGTGGTGGAGATGGATTAGCATGAAATGGTGCTGGTGGCAGTGAGAAACTCTGTAATCCAGATGTTATGTGATGAGACATTTGACCAAGACAACAGCAATGATATTGAAAAGAAAGAGCTGGGAGCGGTGCCTGTGGCTCAGTGAGTAGGGCGCCGGCCCCATATGCCGAGGGTGGCGGATTCAAACCCAGCCCCGGCCAAACTGCAATGAAAAAATAGCCGGGCGTTGTGGCGGGCGCCTGTAGTCTCAGCTGCTCGGGAGACTGAGGCAAGAGAATCGCGTAAGCCCAAGAGTTAGAGGTTGCTGTGAGCTGTGTGAGGCCACAGCACTCTACCAGAGGATGGCACAGTGAGACTCTGTCTCTACAGAAAAAAAAAAAAAGAAGAAGAAGAAAAGAGGAATACACGATGACAATAAAAATTACAAGAGTTGGGGTGGCGCCTGTGGCTCAAAGGAGTGGGGCGACAGCCCAACATGCCGGAGGTGGCGGGTTCATAACCAGCCCTGGCCAAAAACTGCCAAAAAAAAAAAAAAAGAAAAAGAAAGAAAAGCTGTTGTGAATTATTGCAGTGGAAGATTTAATTAGCTTCTGAGACTCATTAAATGTTAGAAGGAAAGAAAAGTCAATAATGGCTTCAAATTTTTAAGATAGGACAATTGGGTGAATAATAGCTATCCTCATAATATGCTGGCAAAAAAAATCAGGGAAAAGGGAAGCTGGAGAGATCATAAAATATGACTTTTGAGGAACATTTTGGCTGTTTGAAGTAACTTTTACAATGATGAGCAAATAGCAATGTTCCCATATATATGTGGAAATTGGGTATGCTGAAATTGGGTGAAATTTTTGATCTCCAATTTTTTTGTTAAAAATAATAGCTAAAGCCACAAGACCAGAGTAATTCTCAAGGGTGTATTTCCCAAAGAAAACGTCAGTGTGAACCAAGAGCAGCCTCTAGGAACACAGAGTGAGAAGCAGGAGGAGAAAGGGAGAAAAAGAAACCTGTGTGTTTGTGTGCGTGTGTGTGTGTGTGTGTGTGTGTGTGTGTGTGTGTGTGAGAGAGAGAGAGAGAGAGAGACTGAACTCCAATGAGGTGATTTTAAGAAGGGGATGGAGGAGCAGCAGTGCAGAGAGTTTACAAAACTAGAATAGCTTGAGCACTTGAAAACTCATCAAGTCAACAAAAATAAAAACATTTTTAAAAGAGAACTCATCAATTGCACACTTGCATTGTACAATAACATTTCTGATAAAGGGAACACTATTCAGCTCGTCTATGTTTCTACACAAAATTTAATCTGCATAATCAACCTTTGGTATTATTTCCTTAAGCATACACTTCCCTAATGAAGAGAATTGAAACTGCATCATACCTACAAACTAATTTTTTTAATCGTAAATTCAGTTCTACTCACCTAAATTTCATCTTCAATTGTAATGAATTGTAAAGGAATGTATCAAAGGATTTATTTCTCTTAAGTTTCTTTCCACGTGACAGGAGCAAAGGAGACATTTTTTTGATCAATTCCCCTTTCCTGAGAAAGGACAATTTAATCTGGCTAACTTTCATACCCATCAGAGGCACAGGGCTTTTCGGACGTAGGTGGAGGTTTATGAGCACAAAATTGAGAACAATTAGCGCTCAAATTAATGTTACATGAGATTCAACATCTGGTAAGTGTGTCGTTATTTTGGGTCATAGACCACCTGCTAGGCTGAATGTTCATATAATGGCAATTTACTCTGCATACAAATGGAAGGAAATGATGCCTGAAACAAAATTTCTGAACTTAACAGTGTGCACGTAGGGGCCTCTCACATTTTAAAACTTCAACTGAAAGTTAATAATGGATCAAATATTAGCAGAATGAAACATATAGAATCAAAAGAAATAAAAAAATTCTTTAAGTTTTGCAAGTACATTTTGTAATAAATTAGCTATAGTACTAGCATTAGTTTTTAATCTATCTAGTCATTGCCAGCATTAGTATTGGTCTCCTCTTTGCCCACCAGGTATTTAAGGTAAGAGGTCAACTTCACAGAGTTTTTATGTCATCTGTAGAACACAGTCCTCCAACATCTGGCTGGTTTTGGCAATAGTCTTCACCAGAAAATGCCAAATCTCAAGGTTTCTCAGTTGCCTCTTCACACAATCTGTTTATTGGCAACTTCACTAAAAGGCTAAACTCGTCTCTGAGGAACACTTGAGCAAGACAGTACACAGTATCAGCCTGCAGACAGAGCATGTGTCTGGAGTCATCTGTAGCGCATTTCAAAAGCAAAGGAACTGAGTGGTGCCTGTGGCTCAAAGGAGTAGAGCACTGGCCCCATTATACCAGAAGTAGCGGGTTCAAACCTGGCCCCAGCGAAAAACTGCAAAAAAAGAAAAAAAGCAAAAGAACTACCTGCTCTTTTGAAATTGAAATAGGAGGAATCACGTTTTTATCTTATTTATAAAAATGAACCATCCTTTTTTTTTAAAGGAGGTATTTTATAATACAAACACAAACTAAAGAAGCATCTTTTTGTGCAACCTGCATGTTGAAATGTCTAAAAGTTACCTGCTTAGTTGTGAGAATCTTGAATGGTCATGTACTTTTCTAGATGAGAGTTTGCTGTCTGCTCACAGGCACTGACATGCTTGTCGGGGGTGGTTCCCAGCAATTTCCATAGCCATGATCCTAGATTCCTGGGGATAGTTTGGCTTACTTCTTGAAAGTCATCCGGCTGCCTGACTTTCAACTCTGGTCTCTATTTTTGCTCTCTATGTGATCTAGGGCAAGCTTGTAACCTCTTGAAACTCTAGTTTTTATTATCTGTACGGTGGGCCTGATAATATATCCTGCCACTCACGAGTGAAAAAGGTGACCCTAATGATGTGTGTGGCACAGCAATGCCAGATAGACATCAACTTTCATTAACATTAAGTCTTTCTTTGGTGACTTGACCTGACTCCAAGTCACCAAAGAAAGACTAAAGCATGTTTAGCCTGTCTTTTGTTCCGTGTTGGTGTTTCAAAGGTATTTTGTGGTACTTTAATTCTTTACTTAATCAACATACCTGTTAACTCTGTTGATAGACATATGCTATTTACTTAACCAAACTGTGCCAAAGAACTTACCACAATGTTTTCCAAACTGTACTTTGAAAAACTGGGGTTCTGTGAGAAAGCTCAAGGTGGCTATTGTGTGGGGGGCACAGAATGGGGTGCATTGGTGAGGGTGGGTGGCCCAGAACATCTCTACTTTTTATTGGCTTTAAATATTAGGCTTATCAAAAAGTTTTAGTTTGAACAAAACTAAATATTGGGCTTATCAGTAAGTTTTAGTTTGAACTTCAAAAAAGGGCTAGTGGATAAAAGACATCCATGGTATACTGTTTTTGTTTTTTTTTAAAGAAATATTACAGATAAATAGTAAAGTATATATTTGAGCAATTACCATTTGAATTCTAATCGTACATTAATAATTGACCTTAACTAAATCATAATTCAAGGACATTTGGGATTTCATCTTTTCCCCTTTGTGGGTAGTGTTAACCGAGGAGAGCTTATTAAACCTCTCTGTCCATCATCCTTCATTTGAGAAGTCTATTATATTAAAATAAAGCCTTTTTACTCAATATAAAAATGAATTAAGTGAATCTTGTCTCCAAGGCCCACAACTGACATTTATGCTGACCTCCAAAATTATCCAGAGCCAAGCAATCCTGGAACAGAGTGCAGTGGCCGGGCTGAAGCACCTGGCATCAGGTGGCCAGGGTGGACCCTCTCTGCCCACTTTCTGGCTGTTTCTTGGGCAAGTCACTTCCCATCTATGTCCCTCAACTATTCATAAAATGAGAACAATGGCACCAATCTTGTAAAGTTATTGTGAAGATTTAAAGACAATGCACACAAAAATCTTAGAACAGGGGCAGATAGAAATAAGCAGTCAGTAAATACTAGCTCTAGCGTCTTCAGAAATTGTATGTTTCAGGACTATTTTCATGACACTTGAATTATTTCCAAGTCTAATGACATTAGCCAGTGCGTTTATCATTTTAAATTTCTTCTGACAATTATAGGAATGATGATAACTAAATTAGTCTTATATTTTAATTCTCAGTAATTTTTCTTTACTTTCTTGTAATATTATTTCCTTACATCTTAAACAATGAAGAAAACAATCAAATTCTCTTGAAAGGAATCAGAGAGAAAACTATTAAGCCCTCAGATGGTCTTGCAGGTCTGTCATTTGAGGATGGGGAAGATGGTCGTGTAACCCAGTCATATTTTATTGCTGTGTTTTCTGGGTATTTCAATTACTGAGAAAAACATAAATAATGAAATATAGTCTTGATACATTATATATTTGACCTTCAAATACACATAATTTTACTTTGTTCCTTTAATGTTTGCATTTATCATTTTTTTCCAAGTATAATTCCTGAAATCTTAGGGGGTAGAATACCCTGAAAATAATAAAACCTTAACAAAATCCCTTGGTTCTTTTTCTATTGTATTTCAGATCTTCAAGGACTCCACGTGCTGCCTCAGACAGTGGACTGGTCATCTTTTCCTCCCCAGCAGTATCTCCTAACTCTGGGGTTCAGAAACAAGGAAGATGGGAAATTTTTGGAAAAAGTATCAAGTAGGAAGCTGCCAACATATACAGGTAAATCATTGGGACTTACTATTATCTTGCATTATGAATATGAGGCAGAGCCTGTGTGGTGTTCATCAAGTCCTACTTATCACAGGACCTAGCAAAGAGTAGGGTCTGGGCCTTCAGAATGTCTGTTGGGTTAAAATTAACTCATTCCAATCCTCTTTGTGTGTTAGTTGACAATGTCTGGGTCCAGGAAAGCTACCCCACAAGAACACACACGATCCTGGAGAGCCTGTTCCCTCACGCCACCCACTGCACCCCGACCACCACCATCACCAGGGCCTCATCACAGGGCACCTGAAGAATTTACACTGTTATCATCATCAATTAGCAAACACAGAAGAAAATTATCAACATAACTATTATATGAAAACAAAAATATAGCCAATGACAAACTTAAATCACCTGTATTGCCAGCTATTGTATTAATCTGTTGTCTCTCTTACGCAATTAGCCAATAGCTTCAATCTTCTGATCAGTATTACAGTTAAATGGTTTTCAGTAATTCTACTTGAAACTTTTAGGAACTGAGGGAGGCATCCGAAAGGAGAGCCACTCAAAACTACAGGGAGCTGGGCAAACTGTTGGACAATTGAAGGGAAGGGATCCGGCCCGGGAAACAGACATTTTGAACTACCCAAAAGGATAGGCACCTTTCCCCCAGGTGTTGGAGGGGGCTGGCGGTTCAGGCTGCACAGCGAACTGGTGGGCACCGATCCAAAAGGGAAACTCTGAACCATAAAACTCAGAATAAGTCCCCCGAATGCTCCAACCACAGGAACTGGCTACAGCTACTGAAGCCACGGACCTGGCTTTAGCTGCTAAAGCCGCGAACTTGGCTTCAGCCCTGGGAGCCAGCTACAGCAGATAAAACCGCAAACCCACCAACGACCGGATGAACTCAGCACCACTCCTCCTACAGCCGACTGCAGTCGCCAGTTTGCAGGAGAACCTGGGAACAGAGCGGAAAGACTTAAGAAGTGTGGACACCTGCACTGAGTGGGAAGGTTGGTTGCAAGTGCTGTCTGGAAAAGAACAGCCGAGGTTACACAATTCTTAAGCAACAAACATTTACAGAAATTCCAAAATGGCGATCAGCCATGGAAGGTGGTTACCATGGTAACAGTATAAACTGTAAATCAGGTATAAGCCTCAGAACCACTCACAGCGCCACCTGATGTCCAGTAAGTATATTGCAGTATGAATATATTCCTACAAAAGTTGATCGCTATAGCAGACATATAGATACATATGGTTATATTTCTACACGCAAGAATATTTTTGTAGTTGGTGCCTTTTTTTTTGTTTTGTTTTGGGTTTTTTTGGTTTTCGTGTTTTTGTTTGTTTGTTTGTTTGTTTTGTTTTTGTCTGTTTTTTTCCTCACCATTTTCTTAGAGGAGATTTCGATAATTTTTTATTATTACTTTTTATATAGATATATTTTTTATTTCTGTCTTCTAATTTTAATTTCTTCTTTCTTCTCTTTTAACATTCCTACTAACACCTCTTTTTCTCTCTTTTTTTCCCTTTCTTTCAATTATTTTATGATTATCACTATTTTTATTGCAGTTGTTCTTATATTGTTGTTGTCGTGGCTGTTACCTGTATGTCTATGTGTTTCCGTCTGTCTCTGTATCTATGGGCCCATGTGCCTGGTAACCTTTGTATCTGTTTATTTGTTCATTTGGTCTCAATGAGCTTGGTGTTATGACCTGCAACTCTGAGCTCCTAGCACTCCCCTCCACTCTCACTCTGTGATCTGGAGACCTGCCCCCAGGAGTCCAGATTCTTGGGTGAACTCTCGAGAGGTGTAGACAGGACCTGGACTGCAGCTGGCCTGTTCTGACTCTGTAGCAAAGGAGCGAGAAGATGACGGTTGGCTAAGAGGGAATAACACTGGAGCAGTGGTGCCCTGAGGTGCAGAGCAACAGCCGTCTTCAGCAATAACAAGGCCCACCCCCAGATATCCCATAGCCTCTCCTCCTGTCTTCGTGGGCAACCAGATGAGTCCGAGCATCTTCTCAGATGGCAACCACCATGGAACAGACCTGGGACTGAAACACAGGCCCCATGAATAAAGGGTTTTCCTGAGGCAGCACTGACCTGGGTGGAACACGGGGACTAGAAAACAAACCCGCAGAGCCGGGAAAATCCCAGGGTGGGGCTGATCCAGAGGACAGCTTTACTGAGCCCAAGACACACCTGGCCCTCAAGGGATCACCAGCCTATAGACAAAGGAGGCCAAGAGGCTAAGCCGACAACTGATCATGCCGCGAATACAAACCTGCAGGAGTAAAGACAGGGCCTGAGGCACAGGTTCTGGGAACTCAAATCAGCGTCTCCTCCGCAGAGAAATCTAGCAGGGTCAGAAACAAACTCCCACAGGGTTGTTTCGTTCACCCAGTAACATAAACTAAGGGTGGGGCTGGAACTGAGTGAACACCTCCAGCCTCCATCAAGTGCCCAAGGTTGAGTGACAGTCCACACCACCCACTGCTGGATAAAGACAGAAAGTAGCAGCCTAGACGAGCAGACACAGACTACCCTGCAACTTAGGCAGGTGCAAACCCCTGGAGTATCTGCTTACTGCAGACAACTGACTGGGTCACAACCCTGTGGGGCTAGCAGCGACTGGGTGTGACAGAGCTGCAAGGGGGGTAAGGAGGCATCAATCTTCCCAGACTTATCTATTTACTGGGTGTCTCTTCCTGAATCCACGCAGCACTGGAGCAAGCCATATTAGAGCAGTCACCAGAACCCTGTGATCCAGTTCCCAGGGACCTCTTGAACTCTCCCACCCGAGGCAGCTGCTGACTGAGACAAATGATTTGGACCTTTTCAACTCAGCCACTCACCTGGGAACTATCCAGGTGGTGCCCTGGGTGTGTGTAGGGAGGTTTGATTTTCCTTTTCCATTTGTTGCCTGTGGTGGGTGGGGTGACTTAATTGCTGGTGTTTCTCCACAGCTGAGACTTCAACCCAGAGTAACTTTTTCACTAGGGTCAAATGGAAACCACCTGAAAACAAGACAGAACCACTTAGCCCCTCTACACCAAACAGGGCCCCAGTTCCTCAGGCCACAGCACTGTACAGGTCCTCAACAAAACACAAGGAAAAAATCAAAGGGAGTAAAACAATCATGGGGCGGAATCAGCGGGAAAACTCTGGTAACATGAATAACCAGAATAGATCAACCCCCCAAAGAAAGATACGGCAGATGTAATTGAAGATCCCATTCACAAACAACTGCCTGAGATGTCAGAAATCGAATTCAGAATTTGGATGGCAAACAAGATTAACAAAATGGAACTAGGAATTTGTGGAGAAATTCAAAAGCTGTCTCAAGAATTTAACAAATTTAAAGACAAAACCACCAAAGACTTAGACACACTGAAGCAAGAATTTGCAGCCCTCAAAGATATGAAAAATACAGTAGAATCCCTTAGCAACAGAATGAACCAATCAGAAGAAAGGATCTCCGACATTGAAGATAAAGCATTTGAATGCACCCAAACTCTCAAAGAGGAAGAGAAATGGAGAGCAAACATGGATCATTCTCTCAGAGAGCTCTGGGATAACTCGAGGAAGGCAAATATCCGATTCATAGGAATTCCTGAAACAGATGAAGTGGCCTCGCTGGGCACAGAGGCCCTTCTGCATGAAATTATGAAAGAGAATTTTCCAGACATGCCTAGAGATTCTGAAATTCAGATAGCGGACAGTATCAGAACCCCAGCAGGACTCAACCCCAATAAGACATCCCCCAGGCATATCATAATTAACTTCACTAAAGTTAATATGAAGGAGAAAATTCTCAAAGCGGCCAGGCGAAAGAAAACTATTAACTTCAAAGGGAAGAATATTAGAATAACTGAAGATCTCTCTGCGGAAACTTTTCAAGCCAGAAGAGGGTGGTCATCAACGTTTAATCTCCTCAAGCAAAATAACTTTCAACCCCGGATCTTGTACCCAGCTAAACTGAGTTTCATTTATGATGGAGAAATTAAATATTTGAATGACATTCACATGCTAAAGAAATTTGCCATAACCAAACCAGCTCTTCAGGATATTCTCAGACCTATCCTCCAAAATAACCAACCCAATCCTCTACTACAAAAGTAAACTCACTCAGAAACTTCTGATCAAACTCCAACTTCCACAATGGCAAAAGGATTAAAAATGCCCACTGGACTTTCAAAAAACATAATACCCAAAATTTCACCAAACTTATCAATACTCTCCATTAATGTGAATGGCTTAAACTGCCCTCTAAAGAGACATAGGTTAGCTGACTGGATACAAAAACTCAGGCCAGACATTTGTTGCATACAAGAGTCACATCTTAAATTAAAAGACAAATAAAGACTCAGGGTGAAAGGATGGTCATCCATATTTCAGGCAAAAAGTAACCAGAAAAAAGCAGGTGTTGCAATTTTATTTGCGGATACAATAGGCTTTAAACCAACAAAAGTAAAGAAGGACAAAAATGGTCACTTCATATTTGTTAAGGGTAAGACTCAATATGATGAGATTTCAATTATTAATATCTATGCACCCAACCAGAATGCACCTCAATTTATAAGAGAAACTCTAACAGACATGAGCAACTTGATTTCCTCCAACTCCATAATAGTTGGAGATTTTAACACTCCTTTGGCTGTGATGGATCGATCCCCCAACAAAAAGCTGAGCAAAGAAATTCTAGATTTAAATCTAACCATCCAGCATTTAGAGTTAGCAGACATCTGCAGAAAATTTCATCCCAACAAAACTGAATACACATACTTCTCATCAGCCCACGGAACTTACTCCAAAATTAATCACATCTTAGGTCACAGGTCTAACCTCAGTAAATTTAAAGGAATACAAATTATTCCATGCATCTTCTCGGACCATCATGAAATAAAACTTGAGATAAGTAAAAACAGGAATCTGCAGACTCATACAAAAAAATGGAAGTTAAATCACCTTATGCTGAATGATAGCTGGGTCAGAGATGAGATCAAGAAGGAAATTGCCAAATTTTTGGAACAAAACAACAATGAAGACACAAACTATCAGAACTTCTGGGACATCACAAAGGCAATTCTAAGAGGGAAATTTACAGCATTGCAAGCCTTCCTCAGGAGAACGGAAAGAGAGGAAGTAAGCAACTTAATGGGACATCTCAAGAGACTGGAAATGGAAGAACACTCCAACCCCAAATCCAGTAGAAGAAAAGAAATAACCAAAATCAGAGAGAACTAAATGAAATTGAAAACAAAACAATAATACAACAGATCAATAAATCAAAAAGCTGGTTTTTTGAAAAGGTCAACAAAATAGATAAACCTTTGGCCAACCTAATCAGGAAAAAAAGAGTAAAATCTCCAATCTCATCAATCAGAAATAACAAAGACGAAATAACAACAGACTCCTCAGAAATCCAAAAAATCCTTAATGAATATTACAAGAAATTTTACTCTCAGAAATATGAAAAGCTGAAGGAAATTGACCATTACCTGGAAGCACGTCACCTTCCAAGACTTGCCCAAAATCACGTGGAAATGTTGAACAGGCCCATATCAAGTTCGGAAATAACATCAACCATACAAAATCTCCCCCAAAAGAAAAGCCTGAGACCAGATGGTTTTACTTCAGAATTCTACCAAACCTTTAAAGAGGAATTATTACCTGTATTACTCAACCTGTTCCAAAAGGTAGAAAAAGAAGGAAGACTACCAAACATGTTGTATGAAGCAAACATCACCCTGATCCCCAAACCAGGAAAAGACCCAACAAGAAAACAAAATTATAGACCAATATCACTAATGAATATAGATGCAAAAATATTCAACAAGATTCTAACAAACAGAATCCAGCAACATATCAAACAGAATCCAGCAACAAATCATACATCATAACCAAGTTGGTTTTATCACAGGATCTCAAGGCTGGTTCAATATACGTAAATCTATAAATGTAATTCAGCACATAAACAAATTTAAAAAAAAAGAGCATATGATTCTCTCAATCGATGCAGAAAAAGCTTTTGATAACATCCAACATCCCTTCATGATCAGAACACTTAAGAAAATTAGTATAGAAGGGACATTTCTTAAACTGATAGAGGCCATCTACAGCAAACCCACAGCCAATATCATACTGAATGGAGTTAAATTGAAATCATTTCCACTCAGATCAGGAACCAGACAAGGCTGCCCATTGTCTCCATTGCTTTCTAACATTGTAATGGAAGTTTTAGTCACTGCAATTAGGGAATTAAAGGTGATCAAGGGTATCCACATAGGGTGAGAAGACATCAAACTTTCGCTCTTCACAGATGATATGATTGTATATCTGGAAAACACTAGGGATTCTACTACAAAACTCTTAGAAGTGATCAAGGAATACAGCAACGTCTCAGGTTACAAAATCAACATTCATAAATCGGTAGCCTTTATATATACCAACAATAGTCAAGTTGAAAAAGAAATTAAGGACTCTATCCCATTCACAGTAGTGCCAAAGAAGATGAAATACTTGGGAGTTTATCTAACAAAGGACATGAAACATCTATATAAAGAGAACTATAAAACTCTAAGAAAAGAGATAGCTGAGAATGTTAACAAATGGAAAAATATACCATGCTCATGGTTGAGAAGAATCAACATTGTTAAAATGTCCATACTACCCAAAGCAATATATAATTTCAATGCTATCCCCATTAAACCTCCACTGTCATACTTTAAAGATCTGGAAAAAACAATCCTTTGTTTTATATGGAATCAGAAAAAACCTTGAATAGCCAAGACATTACTCAAAAATAAAAACAAAGCAGGAGGAATCATGCTACCAGACCTCAGACTATACTACAAATCGATAGTGATCAAAACAGCATGGTACTGGCACAAAAACAGAGAAGTAGATGCCTGGAACAGAATGGAGAACCAAGAGATGAATCCAGCTAATTACTGTTATTTAATCTTTGACAAGCCAATTAAAAACATTCAATGGGGAAAAGATTCCCTATTTAACAAATGGTGCTGGGTGAACTGGCTGACAACCTGTAGAAGACGGAAACTGGACCCACACCTCTCACCATTAACCAAGATAGACTCTCACTGGATTAAAGATTTAAACCTAAGACATGAAATTACAAAAATACTAGAAGAGAGTGCAGGGAAACCCTTGAAGAAATTGGGTTGAGCGAGTTTTTTATGAGAAGGACCCCTTGGGCAATTGAAGCTGCTTCAAAAATACACTATTGGGACTTGATCAAACTAAAAAGCTTCTGCACAGCCAAGAACACAGTAAGTAAAGCAAGCAAACAGCCCTCAGAATGGGGAAAGATATTTGCAGGTAATGTCTCTGACAAAGGTTTAATAACCAGAATCCACAGAGAACTCAAACGCATTAGCAAGAAAAGAACAAGGGATCCCATCGCAGGCTGGGCAAGGGACTTGAAGAGAAACATCTCTGAAGAAGACAGGCGCACGGCCTTCAGACATATGAAAAAATGCTCATCATCTTTAATCATCAGAGAAATGCAAATCAAAACTACTTTGAGATATCATCTAACTCCAGTGAGACTAGCCTACATCACAAAATCCCAAGACCAGAGATGTTGGCGTGGATGTGGAGAAAAGGGAACACTTTTGCACTGCTGGTGGGAATGCAAATTAATACATTCCTTTTGGAAAGAGATATGGAGAACACTTAGAGATCTAAAAATAGATCTGCCATTCAATCCTGTAATCCCTCTACTGGGCATATACCCAGAAGACCAAAAATCACATCATAACAAAGATATTTGTATCAGAATATCTATTGAAGCCCTATTCATAATTGCTAAGTCATGGAAAAAGCCCAAGTGCCCATCGATCCACGAATGGATTAATAAATTGTGGTATATGTACACCATGGAATATTATGCAGCCTTAAAGAAAGATGGAGACTTTACCTCTTTCATGTTTACATGGATGGAGCTGGAACATATTCTTCTTAGTAAAGTGTCTCAAGAATGGAAGAAAAAGTACCCAATGTACTCACCCTTATTTTGAAACTAATGTAGGACCTTCACATGAAAGCTATAACCCAGTTACAACCTACGAATAGGGAGAAGGGGGAAAGGGAGGCAAGGGAGGGGGGAGGTAGGTGGAGGGAGGGGGATTAATGGGATTACACCTGCGGTGCATCTTACAAGGGTATATGCGAATCTTAGTAAATGTGGAATGTAAAGGTCTTAGCAAAATAACTAAGAAAATGCCAGGAAAGCTATGTTAACTAGTGTGATGAAAATGTGTCAAACAGTCTATGAACCAAGTGTATGGTGCCCCATGATCATACTAATGTACACAGCTATGATTTAATAGAAAAATAAATCAATAAACAAATAAAAATAAAAAAATAAAAAGGAAATAGAATAGGCTGGAATGGAAAAGTGAGTGTGTTCTCTGGGGCCCTACTGGGAGTTAGGAGAACAGAAAGTTCAGATATGGTCAAGGGCTAGGATGGGAGGAGACAAGATGGCTGACTGAGCCAGCTTTCCACAGAGGCTCCCATTCAGAAGGAGAGTTAAAGGCAAAAAATGCAGCAAGTAACCTGGTGGGTTTGAACTGCACTAAGAGAGAAGGTTGTAGATCACACGTCAACCCCGCTGAGGTGAGCTGCGACCACAAGGATACAAACAAAAGGTCCAAAATCCATCACCAAGCGGACGGAAGTCCCCTCCCCCATGAGAACGGCTCAGAATGCACCATAAACAACCAGGCAGAGTTCAAAGGACCTCCCACTACACTCCACGGGAGAGACCATCTAAAAACTGGACCTACCTCCCCTACCAGGGTGCCACGGCGTCTTCCTTCCAGGCATAAAACTGTATAAATTGTATATAGTCTCTACCTGGAATTCTGAGCTCCCAGCGCTCCCCTTCACTCACACTGAGGTCTGGAGGCCAGTGCTGGTCGGTCGGCGGAGAGGGTACTGCACCAGAGTGGCAGTTCCCTGAGGCACAGTGCGACAGCCGTCTTTTGTTGACAATATGGCCAGGCATAAAACTATGTAAAGCTGTGTGTGTTCTCTTCCCACAACCCTAGGCTTCCAGTGCTCCCCGCGCTCCCCTATGCTCTCACTCCAAGGTCTGGAGGCCTGTCCCCCAGGGGTCCCAACTCTTGGGCAATTGCTCGAGGGGTGTAGACAGTGCTGGGCTGCAGCCGGTCGGTGCAGACTCTGGGATACGGGAGCGGAGAGAGGACGGTTGGCCGGAAGGGAGCTACACCGGAGCAACGGTTGCCTGAGCAATAAGGCAGCAGCCCTCTTTTGCTAGCAATACGGCTCACTACAGAATATTCTGAAGCCACACCCCCTGTCTCCCTGGGCAACCAGAGACTCTGAGTTTGCCTGAGGCAACTAAAACTTGCAAACCAGGGAAACTCCCAGGGCGGGGCTGACCCAGAGGTCCGCTTTACTAAACCTAAGACGCATCTGGCCCTCAGGGGATCGTCAGCCTATAGACAATACAAGAGTAAAGACAAGCTGATTTGGAACTCAATTCAGCTTCTCTTCTGCAGGGGAAACGCAGAGTTCTGTTCTGTTCTGTCAGTAACATTAATCAAGGGTGAGACTGGACCTGAGTGAAAACCCCTCAACCTTCATCTAGCACCTGAGGTTGTCAGGCCTCACCTCCTCCTGGTGGAGAGAGGCAGAGCGCAGGAGCCTGGCAGACTTCCTTGTGATTCAGGCAGGTACAAACTCCTGGAGTACCAATTCACTACAGGCAACTGGGTCAGCCAACTGCAGAGCTATCAGTGACTGGGTGTGAAGTGGTGCAAGGTGGGGAAGGAGACAGCAACCTTCCCAGACTGATTTATAGGCTGGGTGGCTTCTCCTGACTCCACACAGCACTGGAGCAAGCCACACCAGAGTAGTCACCAGACCCCTGTGATCCAGTTCCCAGAGACCTCTTAAACTCTCTCACCCGAGACAGGTGCAGACTGAGACAATTGATTTGGACATTTTTGAACTGAACCAATCACCTGAGGACAAATCAGGTGGTGTCCTAGGTGCACAGTGGTAGGAAGGCTTAATTTTTCTTTTCCAATTGTTTGCCGGTGGGTGGCGGGGTTACTTAATTGCTGATATTTCTCCACAGCTGAGACTTCAATCCAAAGTATCTGTTTCACTAGGGTGGAACAGAAACCAGCTGAAAACAAGGCAGAACCATTTAGCCCCACCAAACCAGACAGGGCCCCAGTTTCTCAGCCCACAACACTGTACGGGCCTTCACAAAGCCCCAGGGGAAAAAATCAGAGGGAGTAAAACAACCATGGGGAGGAATCAGCGGGAAAACTCTGGTAACATGAATAACCAGAATACATCAACCCCCACCCCCAAGGAAAGATATGGCAGATGTAATTGAAGATCCCATTCATAAACAACTGGCTGAGATGTCAGAAATCGAATTCAGAATTTGGATTACAAACAAGATTAACAAAGTGGAAATAGGAATTCGAGGAGAAATTCAAAAGTTGTCTCAAGAATTTAATGAATTTAAAGACAAAACCACCAAAGACTTAGACACACTGAAGCAAGAATTTGCAGCCCTCAAAGATATGAAAAATATAGTAGAATCCCTCAGCAACAGAATGGAGCAAGCAGAAGAAAGGATTTCTGACATCGAAGATAAAGCCTTTGAATGCTCCCAAACTCTCAAAGAGGAAGAGAAATGGAGAGCAAAAACGGATCACTCTCTCAGAGAGCTCTGGGATAATTCGAAGAAGGCGAACATCTGAATCATAGGAGTTCCAGAAACAGATGAAGTGGCCTCGCTGGGCACAGAGGCCCTTCTGCATGAAATTATGAAAGAGAATTTTCCAGACATGCCTAGAGATTCTGAAATTCAGATAGCGGACAGCTTCAGAACCCCAGCACGACTCAACCCCAATAAGGCATTCCCAAGGCATATCATAATTAACTTCACTAAAGTTAATATGAAGGAGAAAATCCTCAAAGCTGCCAGGAGAAAGAAAACCATTACCTTCAAAGGCAAGAATATTAGAATGACTGCAGATCTCTCTGCGGAAACTTTTCAAGCCAGAAGAGGGTGGTCACCAGCTTTTAATCTCCTAAAGCAAAATAACTTTCAACCCCGGATCTTGTATCCAACTAAACTGAGTTTCATTTATGATGGAGAAATTAAATACTTTAATGACATTCATATGTTAAAGAAATTTGCCATAACCAAACCAGCTCTTCAGGATATTCTCAGACCTATCCTCCATAATGACGAACCCAATCCTACACCACAAAAGGAAAACTCACTCAGAAACCTCAGATCAAACTCCAATTTCCACACTGGCGAAAGGATTAAAAATGGCCACTGGACTTTTGAAAAACTCGATACCCAAAACTTCACCAGACTTATCAATATTCTCCATTATTGTGAATGGCTTAAACTGTCCTCTAAAGAGGCATAGGTTAGCTGACTGGATACAAAAACTCAGGCCAGATATCTGTTGCATACAAGAGTCACATCTTAACCTAAAAGACAAATACAGACTCAGGGTGAAAGGATGGTCGTCCATATTCCAGGCAAATGGTAATCAGAAAAAAGCAGATGTTGCAATTTTATTTGCAGATACAATAGGCTTTAAAAGTAAGGAAGGACAAGAATGGTCACTTCATATTTGTTAAGAGTAATACTCAATATGATGAGATCTCAATTATTAATATCTATGCACCCAACCAGAATGCACCTCAATTTATCAGAGAAACTCTAACAGACATGAGCAACTTGATTTCCTCCAGCTCCATAATCGTCGGAGATTTCAACACTCCTTCGGCAGTGTTGGATCGATCCTCCAACAAGAAGCTGAGCAAAGAAATCTTATATTTAAACCTAACCATCCAACATTTGGATTTAGCAGACATCTATAGAACATTTCATCCCAACAAAACTGAATACACATACTTCTCATCAGCCCATGGAACTTACTCCAAAATCGATCACATCTTAGGTCACAAGTCTAACCTCAGTAAATTTAAAGGAATAGAAATTATTCCATGCATTTTCTCGGACCACCATGGAAGAAAACTTGAGCTGAGTAACAACAGGAATCTGCATACTCATACAAAAACATGGAAGTTAAATCACCTTATGCTGAATGATAGCTGGGTCAGAGATGAGATTAAGAAAGAAATCGCCAATTTCTTGGAACAAATCAACAATGAAGACACGAACTATCAGAACCTCTGGGACACTGCAAAGGCAGGTCTAAGAGGGAAATTTATAGCACTACAAGCCTTCCTCAAGAGAACGGAAAGAGAGGAAGTTAACTACTTAATGGGACATCTCAAGCAAGTGGAAAAGGAAGAATATTCCAACCCCAAACCCAGTAGAAGAAAAGAAATAACCAAAATTAGAGCAGAATTAAATGAAATTGAAAACAAAACAATAGGGGCAAGATGGCAGCCGAGTAACAGCTTCCTTGCATCTGGGCACCGTGAGTCTGGGGAGATAGGACTCCAGGCATCTCTGGCTGGTGGGAACTGCCTATCATCACTCCTATGAGGATACAGGGAGTCAGCGAGAGACTTCTGGACCCCAAGAGGAGGACTAAAACAGTGGAAAACCGGCAAGTGGTCGCGTGTGTTCAATCCGTCTAAACCCGCCCACAACTGTAAGTTCAGTAGCAGCGAGACTGCAAACCAGAAAGGCCTTACCTGTGAACTGTTTTGATGTCCTTGGACTTGGCACTGAGTTGAACTGCCTTGGGGAAGGCCTGAGCGGGAGTGCGGAGAACTTTGGCCGTTGTCTAGGGCCCCAGTCTGAGCCGCTGAGCCAGACGGAGCTAATAGTGTTTGGCGGTGGGTCACACGGATCCATTGCCAGTGATCTACCCCGGCAAGCTCCGCCCTAAGGGTCGCAGAGCTAGAAACGGGTGGGAGCTGGTAACCCAGCAACCAAGTAGCCTAAGGGTGGCGTCTGAGCCGCCTTGCAGCCCTAACCCTCAGGGGCAGAGTGACACCGGTTTTGGCACACTGGGTAAGTGGATAGCCACTTCAGCAGTGATTCCAGCGAGAAAGCTGGGAAAGCTTCTGCTCAGCAAGTTTACAAGTTCAAAGTGCCTTTTAAGTAGGCTGAAGAGAGATTTAGGGTGTCTACCTTCTGGGGTTTGAGAAATCAGCAGCCTCCAGTCATATCAGAACTGTGACTAACATCTCATACCCCAGAAGACCACGTGTTGCCCAGACAATATTCAATAACATTTACAAACTGCTTTGTTTTTGGTTGTGTATTTTTTTCTTTTTTTTTGTTTGGTTGTTTTTTTTGTTTGTTTATTTTGACGTTGCTGATGTTCTTTTGTTTTTTTAATTTCAATCTTTTCCACACAGATCCCTTTTTCTTTCTCAATTTTCCTAGTTTAATTATAATTTCCCATTGCTGCCTTTTTTAATAACTACAACTTCATTTTTGCTAGTGTTTCTACCAATATATTTGGTTTTTCACCCAATTTTATCCCCGTAAAGTTTTCTGTTTGCTTCTTTTGGTTTGATTTATAGCATTTTTGTCTTTCCTCTCTACTTGGTGGAGTTGGGGTACTGTGTCTGATCAGGTTAGCAAAGAGCTGCTGACCTCAAGGGAACCACGCAACTGGGCACCCCCAGAAGGTGGGGTTTTTTAAGGTTGTGTCAAAGTACCCTACTGTACACCTATATTGCCCTGTCTCCCTCCTTCTGTGCCTCTCTTCTTTTTGTCAACATTCCTTATACCCACCCCCTCTCCTTTCTCTATCTTTCTTTTTTTCTTATCACTCGGTCCTCCTTTCTTTCATCCCCTTTTTTTGCTCTTCAACCTTCTCACCCTTCTGGTCCTGTAACCCTTAGTCCACAGGCACAAGAACTTAAAAAGCATGAGGAAGTGAAAGGAAAATTAGGGCAAGGAAACAGATAAAAGAAACCACTCATGAGGAAGAATCAGCAGCAAACTCCAGGCAACATGAAGAACCAGTCTAGAACAACCCCAACAAGGGACCATGAGGTAGCTACTGCAGAAGATTCCACCAGTATAGAAATGTTAGGAATGACAGAAAGGGAATTTAGAATACACATGTTGAAAACAATGAAAGAAATGATGGAAACAATGAAGGAAATTGCTAATAAAGTGGAAAATAACCAAAAGGAAATCCAAAAACAGAATCAAATCAGAGATGAACAATATGAAGAATATAAAAAGGATATAGCAGACCTGAAGGAACTGAAACAGTCAATTAGGGAACTTAAAGATGCAATGGAAAGTATCAGCAACAGGTTAGACCATGCAGAAGAAAGAATTTCAGAGGTAGAAGACAAAGTTCTTGAGATAACTCAGACAGTAAAAGAGGCAGAAAAGAAGAGAGAAAGCAGAACGTTCACTGTCAGAATTATGGGACTGTATGAAGCGTTCCAACATACGAGTTACAGGAATTCCAGAAGGGGAAGAAGAATGCCCCAGAGGAATGGAAGCCATACTAGAGAATATTATAAAAGAAAATTTCCCAAACATCACCAAAGATTCTGACACACTGCTTTCAGAGGGCTATCGGACCCCAGGTCGCCTCAACTCTAACCGAGCTTCTCCAAGACACATTGTGATGAACCTGTCCAAAGTCAAGACAAAAGAAAAGATTCTGCAAGCTGCCAGGAGTAAGCGCCAGTTGACCTACAGGGGCAAATCCATCAGAGTGACCGCAGACTTCTCTAATGAAACTTTCCAAGCAAGAAGACAATGGTCATCTACCTTTAATCTACTTAAACAGAACAATTTTCAGCCCAGAATTCTGTACCCTGCTAAGCTAAGCTTCAAAATTGACGGAGAATTCAAATCATTTACGGATATACAAACATTGAGGAAATTCGCCACAACAAGACCAGCTCTACAGGAAATACTTCAACCTATTCTGGACACTGACCACCACAATGGATCAGCAGCAAAGTAAGAACTCAGAAATCAAAGGACAAAACCTAATCTCCACACTGATGCAAAAGATAAAACTAAGCAATGGACTCTCACCAAATAAGACGAATAGAATACTACCACACTTATCAATTATCTCAATAAATGTTAATGGCTTGAATTCCCCACTGAAGAGACATAGATTGCCTGACTGGATTAAAAAACACAAGCCATCCATTTGCTGTCTGCAAGAAACACACCTGGATTCAAAAGACAAATTAAAGCTCTGAGTCAAGGGTTGGAAGACAAATTTTCAGGCAAATGGAATTCAGAAGAAAAGAGGAGTTGCAATCTTATTTTCAGATACATGTGGACTTAAAGCAACTAAAGTCAAAAAAGACAAAGATGGTCACTTTATATTGGTCAAGGGAAAACTACAACAAGAAGACATTTCAATTCTAAATATTTATGCACCCAATTTAAATGCTCCCAGATTCTTGAAGCACACCTTACTCAGTCTGAGCAATATGATATCTGATAATACCATCATAACAGGGGACTTTAACACACCTCTTACAGAGCTGGACAGATCCTCTAAACAGAAATTAAACAAAGATGTAAGAGATTTAAATGAGACCCTAGAACAACTATGCTTGATAGACGCATATAGAACACTCCATCCCAAAGACAAAGAATATACATTCTTCTCATCACCCCATGGAACATTCTCCAAAATTGATCATATCCTGGGACACAAAACAAATATCAACAGAATCAACAGAATTGAAATTTTACCTTGTATCTTCTCAGACCATAAGGCACTAAAGGTGGAACTCAACTCTAACAAAAATGCTCAAGCCCACCCAGAGGCATGGAAACTAAACAATCTTCTGTTGAATAACAGATGGGTGAAGGAAGAAATAAAACAGGAAATGATTAACTTCCTTGAGCATAACAACAATGAAGACACAAGCTAACAAAACCTGTGTGATACTGCAAAAGCAGTTTTCAGAGGAAAATTCATCGCTTTAGATGCCTACATTCGAAAAACAGAAAGAGAGCACATCAACAATCTCACAAGAGATCTTATGGAATTGGAAAAAGAAGAAAAATCTAAGCCTAAACTCATTAGAAGAAAAGAAATATCCAAAATCAAATCAGAGATCAATGAAATTGAAAACAAAAGAATCATTCAGAAAATTAATGAAACAGGAGTTGGTTTTTTGAAAAAATAAATAAAATAGATAAACCATTGGCCAGACTAACTAGAAATAGAAAAGTAAAATCTCTAGTAACCTCAATCAGAAACGATAAAGGGGAAATAACAACTGATCCCACAGAGATACAAGAGATCATCTCTGAATACTACCAGAAACTCTATGCCCAGAAATTTGACAATGTGAAGGAAATGGATCAATATTTGGAATCACACCCTCTCCCTAGACTCAGCCAGGAAGAAATAGACCTCCTGAACAGACCAATTTCAAGCACTGAGATCAAAGAAACAATAAAAAAGCTTCCAACTAAAAAATGCCCTGGTCCAGATGGCTTCACTCCAGAATTCAATCAAACCTTCAAGGAAGAGCTTATTCCTGTACTGCAGAAATTATTCCAAAAAATTGAGGAAGAAGGAATCTTCCCCAACACATTCTATGAAGCAAACATCACCCTGATACCAAAACCAGGAAAAGACCCAAACAAAAAGGAGAATTTCAGACCAATCTCACTCATGAATATAGACGCAAAAATTCTCAACAAAATCCTAGCCAATAGATTACAGCTTATCATCAAAAAAGTCATTCATCATGATCAAGTAGGCTTCATCCCAGGGATGCAAGGCTGCTTTAACATACGCAAGTCCATAAACGTTATCCACCATATTAACAGAGGCAAAAATAAAGATCACATGATCCTCTCAATAGATGCAGAAAAAGCATTTGATAAAATCCAGCATCCTTTTCTAATTAGAACACTGAAGAGTATAGGCATAGGTGGCACATTTCTAAAACTGATTGCAGCTATCTATGACAAACCCACAGCCAATATTTTACTGAATGGAGTAAAACTCAAAGCTTTTCCTCTTAGAACTGGAACCAGACAAGGTTGTCCTCTGTCACCTTTACTATTCAACATAGTGCTGGAAGTTCTAGCCAATACAATTAGGCAAGACAAGGAAATAAAGGGAATCCAAATGGGAGCAGAGGAGGTCAAACTCTCCCTCTTTGCTGATGACATGATCTTATACTTAGAGAACCCCAAAGACTCAACCACAGGACTCCTAGAAGTCATCAAAAAATACAGTAATGCTTCAGGATATAAAAATCAATGTCCACAAGTCAGTAGCCTTTGTATACACCAATAACAGTCAAGAAGGACACAACTCCCTTCACCATAGTTTCAAAGAAAATGAAATACCTAGGAATATACCTAACGAAGGAGGTGAAGGACCTCTATAAAGAAAACTATAAAATCCTCAGAAAGGAAATAGCAGAGGATATTAACAAATGGAAGAACATACCATGCTCATGGATGGGAAGAATCAACATTGTTAAAATGTCTATACTTCCCAAAGCAATCTACCTATTCAATGCCATTCCTATCAAAGTACCTACATCGTACTTTCAAGATTTGGAAAAAATGATTCTGCGTTTTGTATGGAACCGGAAAAAACCCCGTATAGCTAAGGCAGTTCTTTGTAACTAACATAAAGCTGGGGGCATCAGCATACCAGATTTTAGTCTGTACTACAAAGCCATAGTGCTCAAGACAGCATGGTACTGGCACAAAAACAGAGACATAGACACTTGGAATCGAATTGAACACCAAGAAATGAAACTAACATCTTACAACCACCTAATCTTTGATAAACCAAACAAGAACTTACCTTGGGTGAAAGACTCCCTATTCAATAAATGGTGTTGGGAGAACTGGATGTCTACATGTAAAAGACTGAAACTGGACCCACACCTTTCCCCACTCACAAAAATTGATTCAAGATGAATAAAGGACTTAAATTTAAGGCATGAAACAATAAAAATCCTCAAAGAAAGCATAGGAAAATCACTGGAAGATATTGGCCTGGGGGAAGACTTCATGAAGAAGACTGCCATGGCAATTGCAACAACAACAAAAATAAACAAATGGGACTTCATTAAACTGAAAAGCTTCTGTTCAGCTAAGGAGACAATAACCAAAGCAAAGAGACAACCTACACAATGGGAAAGGATATTTGCATATTTTCAATCAGACAAAAGCTTGATAACCAGGATGTATAGGGAACTCAAAGTAATCCACATGAAAAAAGCCAACAATCCCTTATATCAATGGGCAAGAGACATGAATAGAACTTTCTCTAAAGACGACAGACGAATGGCTAACAAACACATGAAAAAATGTTCATCATCTCTATATATTAGAGAAATGCAAATCAAAACAACCCTGAGATATCATCTAACCCCAGTGAGAATGGCCCACATCACAAAATCTCAAAACTGCAGATGCGGCGTGGATGTGGAGAGAAGGGCACACTTTTACACTGCTGGTGGGACTGCAAACTAGTACAACCTTTCTGGAAGGAGGTATGGAGAAACCTCAAAGCACTCAACCTAGACCTCCCATTCGATCCTGCAATCCCATTACTGGGCATCTACCCAGAAGGAAAAAAATCCTTTTATCATAAGGACACTTGTACTAGACTGTTTATTGCAGCTCAATTTACCTTGCCAAAATGTGGAAACAGCCTACAAGCCCACCAACCCAGGAATGGATTAACAAGCTGTGGTATATGTATAACATGGAATACTATTCAGCCATTAAAAAAAATGGAGACTTTACATCCTTCGTATTAACCTGGATGGAAGTGGAAGACATTATTCTTAGTAAAGCATCACAAAAATGGAGAAGCATGAATCCTATGTACTCAATCTTGATATGAGGACAATTAATGACAATTATGGTTATGGGGGGGGAAGCAGAAAGAGGGATGGAGGGAGGAGGGTGAGGCCTTAGTGTGTGTCACACTTTTCGGGGGCAAGACATGATTGCAAGAGGGACTTTACCTAACAATTGCAATCAGTGTAACTGGCTTATTGTACCCTCAATGAATCCCCAACAATAAAAAAAAAGAAAACAAAACAAAACAATAATATAACAGATCAATAAATAAAAAAGCTGGTTTTTCACAAAGGTCAATAAAATAGATAAACCTTTGGCCAACCTAATCAGGAAAAAAGGAGTAAAATCTCTAATCTTATCAATCATAAACAACAAAGACGAAATAACAACAGACTCCTCAGAAATCCAAAAAAATCCTTAATGAATATTACAAGAAACTTTATTCTCAGAAATATGAAAAGCTGAAGGAAATTGACCAATCCTTGGAAGCACATCATCTTCCAAGATTTAGCCAGAATCAAGTGGAAATGTTGAACAGGCCCATATCAAGTTCAGAAATAGCATCAACCATACAAAACCTCCCTAAAAAAAAAGCCCGGGACCAGATGGTTTCACGTCTGAATTCTACCAAAACTTTAAAGAGGAATTAGTACCTATATTACTCAACCTGTTCCAAAAGGTAGAAAAAGAAGGAGGACTACCCAACACATTGTATGAAGCAAACATCACCCTGATCTCCGAACCGGGAAAAGACCCAACAAGAAAAGAAAATTATAGACTGATATCACTAATGAATATAGATGCAAAAATATTCAACAAGATCCTAACAAACAGAATCCAGCAACACATCAAACAAATTATACATCATGACCAAGTCAGTTTTATCCCAGGATCTCAAGGTTCAATATACATAAATCTATAAATGTAATTCAGCACATAAACAAATTAAAAAACAAAGACCATATGATTCTCTCAATCGATGCAGAAAAAGCTTTTGATAATATACAGCATCCCTTCATGATCAGAACACTTAAGAAAATCGGTATAGAAGGGACATTTCTTAAACTGATAGAGACCATCTACAGTAAAAGCACAGCCAATATCATATTGAATGGAGTTAAATTGAAATCATTTCCACTCAGATCAGGAACCAGACAAGGCTGCCCATTGTCTCCATTGCTTTTCAACATTGTAATGGAAGTTTTAGCCACTGCAATTAGGGAAGAAAAGGCGATCAAGGGTATCCATATAGGGTCAGAAGAGATCAAACTTTCACTCTTCGCAGATGATATGATAGTATATCTGGAAAACACTAGGGACTCTACTACAAAACTCTTAGAAGTGATCAAGGAATACAGCAGCATCTCAGGTTACAAAATCAAATTCATAAATCGGTAGCCTTTATATATACCAACAACAGTCAAGTTGAATAAACAGTTAAGGACTCTATCCCATTCACAGTAGTGCCAAAGAAGATGAAATATTTGGGAATTTATCTAATAAAGGACGTGAAAGATCTCTATAAAGAGAACTATGAAACTCTAAGAAAAGAAATAGCTGAAAATATTAACAAATGGAAAAACATACCATGCTCATGGCTGGGAAGAATCAACATAGTTAAAATGTCTATATTACCCAAAGCAATATATAATTTCAATGCAATCCCTATTAAAGCTCCACTGTCATACTTTAAAGATCTGGAAAAAACAATACTTCGTTTTATATGGAATCAGAAAAAACCTCGAATAGCCCAGACATTACTCAGAAATAAAAACAAACCAGGAGGAATTACTCTACCAGACCTCAGACTATACTACAAATCGATAGTGATCAAAACAGCATGGTATTGGCACAAAAATAGAGAGGTAGATGTCTGGAATAGAATAGAGAATCAAGAGATGAATCCAACTACTTACCGTTATTTAATCTTTGACAAGCCAGTTAAAAACATTCAGTAGGGAAAAGATTCCCTATTTAACAAATGGTGTTGGGTGAACTGGCTGGCAACCTGTAAAAGACTGAAAGTGGACCCACACCTTTCACCATTAACTAAGATAGACTCTCACTGGATTAAAGATTTAAACTTAAGACATGAAACTATAAAAATACTAGAGGAGAGTGCAGGGAAAACCCTTGAAGAAATCGGGATGGGCGAGTATTTTATGAGGAGGACTCCCTGGGCAATTGAAGCAGCTTCAAAAATACAGTACTGGGACTTGATCAAACTAAAAAGCTTCTGCATAGCCAAGAACACAGTAAGTAAAGCAAGCAAACAGCCCTCAGAATGGGAAAAGATATTTGCAGGTTATGTCTCCGACAAAGGTCTAATAACCAGAATCCACAGAGAACTCAAACGCATTAGCAAGAATAGAACAAGGGATCCCATCGCAGGCTGGGCAAGGGATTTGAAGAGAAACTTCTCTGAAGAAGACAGGCGTGCGGCCTTCAGACATATGAAAAAATGCTCATCATCTTTAATCATCAGAGAAATGCAAATCAAAACTACTTTGAGATACCATCTAACTCCAGTGAGACTAGCCTATACAACAAAATCCCAAGACCATAGATGTTGGCGCGGATGTGGAGAAAAGGGAACACTTTTGCACTGCTGGTGGAAATGCAAATTAATACATTCCTTTTGGAAGGAGATATGGAGAACACTTAGTGATCTAAAAATAGATCTGCCATTCAATCCTGTAATCCCTCTACTGGGCATATACACAGGAGACCAAAAATCACATCATAACAAAGATATTTGTACCAGAATGTTTATTGCAGCCCAATTCATAATTGCTAAGTCATGGAAGAAGCCCAGGTGCCCATCGATCCACGAATGGATTAATAAATTGTGGTACATGTACACCACGGAATATTATGCAGCCTTAAAGAAAGATGGAGACTTTACCTCTTTCATGTTTACATGGATGGAGCTGGAACATATTCTTCTTAGTAAAGTATCTCAAGAATGGAAGAGAAAGTACCCAATGTACTCAGCCCTACTATGAAACTAATTTAGGGTTTTCACATGAAAGCTGTAACCCAGTTACAACCTAAGAATAGGGGAAAAGGGGGAAAGGGAGGGGAGGGAGGGGGGAGGTGGGTAGAGGGATGAGGATTGGTGGGATTACACCAGCGATGCATCTTACAAGGGTATATGTGAAACTTGGTAAACGGTCTGTGAAGCTAGTGAATGATGCCCCATGATCATATCAATGTACACAGCTATGATTTAAGAAAAAAAAAAAAAGAAAAAAAAACATCAAGGGCTTGGTAATTCCCACTAGCTGAAGGAAAACTTTTAATGACCACCTAGATTCTGAAGTTCACTTTCTGATATAGTTTAACTTAGCAGACCATACATCTCAAACGGTGACTTGTAATTCCTAATTAATACACATAAATTACTTGCCAAGAGAATCACTTTACATCCTGGAGAGTGACTTGTTGCTCCTCTGGGCACATCAAATGGATGCATGATAAACAAGGTCATTGAGGCAGCCAGGAACAAGGTGATGGGTGTCCGGTGGGAGAAGTTCTGCCATCCGTCCCTGATATACAGTCATTGCTGGTCAGACCCAGACCTTCCAAAATGCCTCAGTGTCTCAGGGAAGCCACCTGCCTATACTGAGGATTCTGCACACTCAGCCTTGGGAATCACAGGGAGGTATAAAGACCTTTTCAATGTTCCTGTTCCCATGCTATGCTTCCTTACAGAGACTTCAAATTTTAATATATTTGTAGTTATGATATACATATATTTGGTTCTTTCTTTTTTCATCATCATTATCTCTTTTTTCTTCCACATATGAAGTTTTTACTCCATTCTGTCAATTCTTTTATATTTTAATATCTCTTACAGCTCTTTCAAACTTACCTTGTCTAAAATCAATTTAGATTTATGTTAAAGCAGAGTTACACTTTCTTCATTGCAGTTTGACCTTTTGGCTTACTATTAAGGGCTCAAAAATTCCATTCAATTCCATGTACATGAGTAGATTATATACCTCATGGTCTATGATTTTTTTCTCAATGATTTATTTACATTGGAAATAGTTATCATTTTATTTTATGTCTCTTTTTTTACTCTATATATTCTTAATTTATTTTTTTGAGCATCCTTCTGATTTATAGGTAGCACCTTTTATTTCAGATAATGTATGCCCATTTAAATTTTAAAACATTTCGGTAACATTTACATTAATTTATATTGTATGGTTTTTACACATTATTATCCTAACCTCACTATTTTTATGCTACTTAATGATATCAACTCTACATTGTGTTTTAAACATTTTTTTATGCTGTAATTTAGAAATGAAAATGATTATTATACCTACTTTTGTCTCAGTACTCCTGAGAAATTTACCTTAAAAAGTTTGGTTAAAAAGAAGTTTAATCGATACTGTACTTTTTCTTTTTAAAATTTAGATATGCTGTCAATAATATACAATGGTGTTACTTTGTTCATTCAAATTATTTTGAATTTTATTTTAATCTTTTTTTACAATAAAACTGTACCAAAGATATGAAGAATAAAAGTAGTGAGAGCAGATAAATTTATTCATAATCAACGATACAGGAAAATATTTCATTATCTAACCACTGTTGATGCAGTAATTTTTCTTTGAGTAATGTTCATCTTTTCTATTGCTACATGATTAAAATATTAACCATTGATAATGTTTCATAAAGTTCTATGTATCTATTGAATTGATTACTGATTTTCTCCCTCAGCCTATGACTGTGTTTATTCACACCAATAAAGTTTTACGTTAGTTTATCTCACAAAAAAAAAAGAAAGAAACTTTTAAAAATCACGAAAATACTTACATTGAGTTGAAATCTCTGACTTATGGGCTGAATTCAGGGTCAGATTGAATTTATTTCTTCATCTCTAACCACATAATTAAGAACTTGTGTTTTGTTTGGTACTGCATACCCTGAGGCTTATCTGAACTTTGAGCTACATTCAAAGTCAATTGGATCCGCACACTTGAATGATACCTGGGAGGAACAAGACAAGAATCAGACACATTGATGACAACATTTTTTCACAATTCAGAAAAAACATACTCTAAAGAGAAAGGTGAATTGTTACATGTTGTCTCTTAGATCTCTCATTCGAGAAACAGCACAAAATGAATAAATGATAGTCTCTAAAGGGCACTGTCTCCTCTGTTTCCTTCCTCACAGATCTTTTCTTGTTATATTGCTGGTCTGGGGATGGGACTGGTTTCTATACCAAAGATTTCGTATCTGTTAACATTGAGATATCTGCTTATAGCTTGCCAAAGAAAGAATTTTGAAATAGAAGTCTGGGAAAGATGGCATAAAAGATTATTGTTACACTTTTTAGAACATAAGACTCCTTTCGGCGTGCTGACCAGAGAAGACGCAGGGAGACACATGGAGACACTGGGCAGGCGGGTCTTGCCAATACTGGACTTTATTAGAAGCACCCAGCTGAACGTAGGTATCCTTCCTACTTGTCCAATGTACAAATATTGGAAAGCTTATGGTACAAGCAATGCAAGTGTCAGGGGATGCTAGAAACATTCACGGTACATCTCATTTGCAAAACCAAACAATTTTTAGCTAATGGTTTTATTCCTTTTATACTATAAAACATGTAACAATGCTGCGCTTTTCAATTTCAAGCATTTATTAGGCTAGTGCCTCTTTAAAGAGCCTTTTCTTTATACCCTCCTCATATCTAATTTAAATCTGCAGTGAATTTCTCACTTCAAATAAATAACACAAGGTTAGCAAGCACAATATTTTCCCTGTTTCACTTATTGAGCTATTGGATCAAACTCTCTTGTTACCTACACAGGATTCAGAGCTTGTCAAACTGGTACCTCCTCGCCACGGTGATGAATCAGATGCGTCTCTAAACATTGGCAATGGGTCTTTGTATAGCTGTAAGGAAAAAAACATTATCTAATTCCTTTCTGTGATCCAGGGAAAATATGCCTTTTCTACTTTTCAGTCTTGAAGGGCCTGAAATAAGATCTAAATTACTGTGCTATTTTACAAAATTTAAGCCATTGTATTGGAAGTACATAACGAGAACTTCTTACTAACAGCCTGTAAAGCCTGCAGATGTCTCCCCTTTTAATATTTTTCAAAAGACCTGTAAGTTGGAAATTTTAAAGAATTTTCTTCTTGCCTCCTCATCAATTTGATGTTCTTTCCTTACAAGGGAAACCAAGGGTGTCATCACAAACAGCCCTTTCACATCTGTTCAGCAGTTTATCTGCTCAATAACATTATTCAGCATTTTAGAAAAGCCATAAAACACCTAATCTATTTGCATGATTTGTAATTCTATGCATGACAAATACAAAAGCACATTTATACTAATTTTCCTGCCACCAGCTTCCCCCTCTCTATAACCACGTTGCACTCAATTATTTCCGCATATTTCTATTAGGAAGAAACCCACCTCTGTGTTATCTGACTTAGGCTACCACACCAAAATACTGTCCCAGAGACCCACTCACATCACTGTCACCATCAATGGGCCCTTGTAAGCAGTGGAAGCTTTGCTAATGAGGACAACCCCCCACCCCAATCCCCGGGCACCATCTCCTCAGGATAGGCTGCCCTCTAGAGCCAGCATGCCGGCGTTGTGGGGTGACCCGCCTGCGCCCTGCTTCTGGAGGCAGTGCCTACCTTACCCTGTTACCTGTCAGGAAGTAAGACCGGCCACCCCGTCTGTGCCAGTCGAGAACATAGTGTGAATGTAGGTTGGGTTGGACCTGGTGCAATTTTTTGATGTTCATAAGTCATTTGCTTCTCATCTGTCACAGGGCATTCTGGACAGTTGGAAATTTGTATCTGCATCTGTCTTTGTGTGTCTATAAAGGAAATTTTAAAACCCTAATTAATGGGATTCTTAGCATCCAGTTCATAACTCGATTGTCTTGAGATTGAGTCTTAGTACAACTTTGCTAACTGCAAGAAATTTCATCAACTTTCCTACATTCTCTTCCATGATAAATAACAGTTTTTGGAAGATTATCTCAAAGAGTTGTAATGAAGTGGAAGCGAATAAGCCTGAAAATACCCAGGGACCACAGGTTTATCTAAATTTTGGTTCCAAGTATTTTCTTATTTACCCAGCCATAGCTTCAGGAAGCAGGATTGAATAAAACTGGCTGCAAAGGTAGCCTAGTTTAATGAAGCAAGTAATGAGGTGAAGACTAGAAATCATTCCTACATAGTACCATTAGCTGGGCCCCAAGAAGTCCTCAAGAGTATTTTTAAGATCCTTCAGGTATGTTTTCTTCAGACAAAACATGCTATCCCCCGACAGGAATGCACTGTCCTCACCGTTTATCACCCTGGTTGGTGATGCCTGTGGAGATGGACTTGCCCATGGTGATGCTCTGATGCGTGTGTGACGCCAAAGAAAGCCCCTGACTGCTAAACTGCTTTTTCTCATTTTTTAAAATAAGCTGACATCTGCTAGGCCCACCTCATGGCCCTGCTGTGAGTCCATGTTGAAGCACTCTGTGCCGAATTATTTCTATTGGTTTATTTTCTTTTTAATTTCAGGCTAATGTGATGGTATAAACAACTAGATTACAATGTTCACATTTGTTAGGTAGAGTCCTTCTTGTAGTTGTGTGCTGGACCCAGGAGGGTGCCATATACCCTGACATTGTGCCCACCAATCACACAATGAGAGCTCACCAATCCCCTCGCTCCTCTGGCTCCTTCCTCCTTCATTCCTCGTATTTGTATTGGGTTTTGCTTGCTTTGACAAGAAGAATATTTTATACACCTTCCTTTTACGTTATACAAGCTGTACACTTTCATATTACATATTTTTCTTCTAATATAAAGATTGTGCTAGTGTCCTGGGGATTCTTTTTTTTTTTCTTTTTAGACAGAGTCTCAAGCTGTCACCCTGGGTAGAACGGCATGGCATCATAGCTCACAGCAACCTCCAACTCTGGCCAAATGATCCTCTTGCCTCAGTTTTTCTATTTTTAGTAGAAACAATGTCTTGCTTTTGCTCAGGCTAGTCTTGAACTCGTGAGCTCAAGCAATCCACCCACCTCAGCCTCCCACAGTGCTGGGATTACAGGTGTGAGCCACCACGCCTGTCCTGTCCTGTGGATTTTCAAGTCTTTCTTTAGATCACTCATTTGCTTAGACCTTTCACTCAGGTGGGGTTTGAGACATCATCTCTAGGAATGGACTGGACTCAGAGCTGCAGTGTCTAACCAGTTAGCCTCAATTGTCTGGGTAGAACACAACCAACATCCAGTACATTTCCATTAACTGAAAGTGACCAGTCACTTGGACAAGATATTTATCCTAAAGAATTTTAGACTTTTCAATTACAGTAGAACCTCTGTAAGTTGACCACCCAAGGGACTGTAACAAACTGGCCAACATACAGAAGTGTCAACATAAGCAATGAGGCCTACCGTACTGATACATAAATGTGGTGCATGTCTGGTCTATGAAAATTAAGTCAACTTAAGGAGGTGGTCAGCTATGGAGGTTCTGCTGTGCTCTTAATACTGGTGACTGAGGCTTGGTTTTACTTTTCTACCAGGGTAAAGAGTTATCTATATGTAACATCCACATTTTCTTTTTTTTTTTTTTTTTTTTTTGTAGAGACAGGGTCTCACTTTATGGCCCTCAGTAGAGTGCTGTGGCCTCACACAGCTCACAGCAACCTCCAACTACTGGGCTGAAGCGATTCTCTTGCCTCAGCCTCCCGAGTAGCTGGGACTACAGGCGCCCGCCACAACGCCCGGCTATTTTTTGGTTGCAGTTTGGCCGGGGCAGGGTTTGAACCTGTCACCCTCCGTATATGGGGCCGGCGCCTTCCCGACTGAGCCACAGGCGCCGCCCCAACATCCACATTTTCATTCAGGCCTAATGGCTAAGAAATATATGTTGAGTCATATATGTTCAAAGATTTTTAATTCATTTTGACAGTGTTTTCAGTGAAAACGATTTTTAAGACCAGTAGTGCTTGACATAATTCTATGACCAGAATCAGTTACACAATATTTAAGTATTACAACATTTATATTAAGTTACAGAAACAATGATAAGTATGCAGATTTTTAAATAATGCTTAGATGGTGCCAAGCATTCTCATGATCTCTCCTTCAAGCATTTTGAATCACCTAGTAAATATTAGTTTTATAATATCTAATTTTACCTAAAATCTAATTAGGAAAAAAGTCCACCTGGCGACATAGTAAGTTGCAATGGCACAGGGAGTGTTTATTGGCTGCTCCAACTTTCAAGTTCCCTTCACTGAAATAAAAGATACATGTCTTTGTTCTCCACAAATTATACATGAAGAAATAGCATAGCAATTTACCCTCAATAGAAACATTTTAAGTATAAAATAGGCTTAAAAATTGTAAAAAAATAAATAAATAAATTGTAAAGCTAACAAATTACTCTTGCTTTTAAATTCCTGAAATATTTTATAACGAAGAAATTTTGTTAACTCTAACATATTAGAAAATAAATCCAAAATAGTCTTGGTTATTAACTAGATGATTGTATGCAGAAAGTTCCACTTAGGAACTAGGGGTTTAAAATGTAGAAGCGCAAGCATAGCACTCTGAGATGTAAAAGCGTTTTCCTTGACATTATCTGATTCCGTCCTCACAACTTGGTAGCATTGTGCCCCCTTCATTTTACCCAGGAGGAAACTGTAACTCAGAGCAGTGATGTGTCCCAGTTCACACACCTAGAGGACTGGGAGCTAGAGCTCAAAGTCAGAGCTTCAGACTCCAGAAACTTTTCAGTAAGACATACAACATCTCTTTTAATTAAATGTACAGACCTTGCTAGAGGCAAAACACACATAAAACAACACAGGAATGACTCCATAGCTAGATTCAATTTTTTAAAAATGAACATGTAAGTGTACAATGATTAACTGTGAAAAACTTCCTAGAGAACATGAATTTTCACCTCTTTGCATGAGGCAGTAGACACAGCGGGCAGAGAATAACTTTTCTGATCTGCGGGAGATTTCCATGTCTTAGACAGTGATTCCTCTTATACTTCTGACACTAGTTTCCTTATCTTTATAGATTGTTCCACTAGGCACCCAACACATGGCCAAACAGGATGACTCTAGCACTTTACGAGTTATAGTCTAAATATGCTACCACCTTCCTGCAGGCTGATAATTCTACTGCGCCCCACTCAGCCAGCAGCCCTACTGTAACGGTATTTTTCTTCTCTGGATTTGTGTCCTAATTCTTTCACATGCTGCTGGGCACGCTCTGCTTTTCCATTCAGTAACTTTATTGGCTGCTGTCAGTTTCAAATCTTATGTACTGTGCTTCCCAGGCTAAATGTTAAAGAGTTAAAATAATAAAATCTCTTGCCATGCATGAAGCCTCCTTCACAGCCTGACTTACCAAAAAGTGACCTAACCGTGTTTTTAATACCTCATTAACTTTACTTTTAATTTCGTCCAGCTGAAACATAGAAAATGTTTACATATGCACATTTGAAATGAACATGATTATTATGATTATTTCCTGCCTCTGTTTTTGCAATGTTTCTATATGTAATCCCAAATGGAGATACATTCTAAATACTATGAATGTGCTTTTTAGCCATACCAGATATTTGCCAAATATTCATCCATAACTGCTATTAAACCTTGACAATCCTCTGATGGAAGCCTTCATTTGAACTTGTTATTTGCCTAACCTTCATTGTGCCCTGGTGAGACTTTAGCTGAGCTTGTGGCCACTTTATCACACTTTCTCCAGCAGCTAAGAGCCCTTGGATGGCTCCCGGTGTGCCCCGGCAGGGCTACCCCCACTGTAGATTTAGCCTCTGCTAAGCATTAGATGTTTAAGCTAATTTCTTCAGTTTTTATTATTTCCTTTATTTTCTTAAAGCAGCAGCATTAAAACATTTCTGCTGGCATTAGATGTTGCTTTTTACTTCTTTTTCACTTTGTCTTTCAGAAACCCCTATCTTGTACACACAAAACATTAATCTGGAGTTTTCTGGTAACCAAAACTGCTCTTGGCTTAGGGAAGGGGCGGGTGGGTGACTATCAGCCCCAACCGTGTCCTGCCCCTCACGGCTCACTCCCTGTTCTGCTATGGATCCAGCAACCAAGCTAACAAAGTACTGTTGCCTTCCACTATTTTCATTTTCCTGATGTTTTGAAAAATCACACTGAGAGATCATGTTGCCAAGCAAGCTTGGCTCTTTGGAGTGGAGTACTACACCACTTTCCTGTAACTGCTCCATTGTTTATTTTGAAGAAGGACAAAGAAAGCAATTTTTCTTCAGAAAGAAAATCATTTCTCCTCCAGCTCCTTGTGCTGTATTTGACAGAGGCCATTGTTTAGCTGTGTGTTTAAACTCAATGGGTAGGCCAGCTTTGTCATCTGTTCAGAGATGGGACCCCAAATCCACCACTTGCAATTATCACTCTTACAGGGTTATAGATTTTTCAGATAAATGATCAGGAATAACAAATGAGTGTGAATAAAAAGACCTTAGTTGGACAGCATAGGTAGGTGTTACAGAGGAATAAAGAAGCTGCAATGCCATAGTGCCCACCCGTCATGTATTTGCAAGACTCTAGAAAATGCCAGCTTACAGAGGTGCTGCCCATCAAAACATGAGCATGGCATTTCAGAAAGGACTGATTTAAAGGTCTTCTTTAATGATATTCTTTCTAACAGCTTTTCTCTTTAGAGTCATCTCTTTTAAGAAAGAGAATCATATGTCTGCCTTCTCTAATTTCTGGAAGAGTTTCTGTTTCCTAAGTATGCACAAATTAAAGTAGTCTTTACTCAGATACTAAGCTTTTTTTTTATTATTTAGTCATTTTTACCTAGATCATAAATACATTTAGGCCATTATGGGATTCGATGTGTTGATTATTTGTACAAATTGGAGTGCTTACATCCTACTAATCAACATAGCTTTCGCCTCATTTACCCAATTACAGCATTAAGACATTTGTGTTCTACACCTGATAGATCCAACTTGTACTTGCAATGGGCTCCATAGGTGTGGTCCCCCTACTAACCCTCCCTCTATCGACCCACCCCCCTCCCTTCCCTCCTTCATCCTAGGTTATAGTTGTGTTTTATTTTTCATATGCAAGTGAGTGATTATGAATTGGTTTCACAGTAGTACTGAGTACATTGGATATTTTTTTTCCATTCCTGAGATACTTTACTAAGAATATTTTCCAGCTCCATCCATGTAAACACAAAAGAGGTAAAGTCTCCATTTGTTTTTCAGATACTAAGCTTTAAGACAGTGGTTTGTTATCAAACAGAAGCTTGAATATTTGGGGAGGTGTCTGAAATGCCTATTTCTAGGGCAACACATCAAGAGATTGTGATTCACTGAGTGAGGCCCAGAATTCTGTCTGCAAATGAGCACAGTGACTCCAGTGTGTGTGGTCCACTAGGAGCCCTGCCATTAAGCCGGACATTGGTCCCCAGCCTCCCCGCCAAGCACTACGGGGGAAGTGCAGCTGGGTCCCCTTGCGACTTCTCCTTGCTTACCACACTGCAAACAGCAAAAACCCAAGGCTTCTATTTTAACCTTATGTGCCCCCTCAAATCAGAATTACTTTATCCTAAAGATAAATATGAGAATTTCATGATAAACTTTGTCTCTCCTATAAAGTGTTACAATTTGTAGTAAGCCTTTTAGATAAAGCAATATCTCCTTTTTTTTTTTTGCAGTTTTTGACCGGGTCTGGGTTTGAACCCGCCACCCTCCAGCATATGGGGCTGGTGCCCTACTCCTTTGAGCCACAGGCACAGCCCAGCAATATCTGCTGTTTTGTGAGTGATGCTCACAAGGGCCACAGTGATTCTAAATGTGCCTATCTTAAGAAAGCCCCAAATAGCAGAGGTTCCTGGGGGTTGGAGGTCCTCATGGATGTTCAGAGTAGTCATGTCTGTTGTTGGGACAGGGCAAAACAAAGCCTACAAGAGAGGACCAAGGGAGCCCAGAGGAGAAAGCAGAGCTGGAGGGTGACAGTCGCTGAAGGGGCCACCTCACACATCTTTCAGGATTCAACTGGCATGAAGACGTTTGTTTTATATAAAAGAAAGACAGGCAATTCTTAGCTCTTGGGATGCTTTGGTGACCAGACACAGCCATGTGTGGTCACATAGGGAGTGCGGGTTCCGTCCCCTCTCCACCCTCAGCCTGGCTCCCTATGCAGGACAACCAGCAAACCCATCTCAACAGCTCTGCAAAAAACTCCTTTTCTGGTGTATTCACTTACTTGAAAAAGAGGTTATAGACAGTGCCTAAAGTGATAGAAGGGGCTGCAGGTGGTAGCTCATGCCTGTAATCCCAGCTCGCTAGGAGGCCAAGGCAGGAAGATCCTTTGATCTTGGGAGTTCGAGACCAGCCTGAGCAAGAACAAGACCCTACCTACCCCCCATCTCTACTAAAAATAAGAAAAAAATAAAAACTATCCATTGCTATGTGGGCACCTATAGTCCCAAGTACTAAGGAGGCTGAGGCAACAGGATCACTTGAACCCAGGAGTTGGAGGTTGCTGTGAGCTAGGTTGACACCACTGTACTATAGCCCAAGGCAATAGGGTGAGACTCTGTCTCCAAAAATAAAGAAGTAAATAAAATGATAGAAACATTTATTTGTGCTAGATACCATTGCTTCAAAAGATGTAAATATATTGACAGGCCCTGAATTCCGTCCCCCAAGAGAGGTCTATTTCTGTGGTTTCTTCTAATCTAAAACCTTGCCTTGTGCGGGAGACCAGGGGCGCTTCCGAGCATGTGCAGGTGTGACAGAGAAGCTGCAGTATGCCAGCCTCCTCAGCCAGCTGCAGAGAGTCAAGGAGCAGTCCCAGGTGACCCACCAGGCGCTGGCAGAGCTCGCGACCATCCCCTACCTACAGGACATCAGTCAGCAGGAGGCAGAACTGGTAAGTCTTTATTTTTCTTGGTTTAAGGCTTTCACAGGCCCTGAGCCAAAGTGATACAGTCTGAGGGAAAAAAATGTGATAATAAATGTAGTCCAAGGGAAAACTGCCCACCCCTCCCGCAGCACTCTAATGGTTGCACGGGGAAAATGCAGGGAGGCGCATGTCTGCTTTTCATCTGCTCTCACTTTTCTGGCAAAACTTTGTGACACGCGAAAACATAGAAAAGGGCTGATTGTTCATATTGTGTGTCAGACTTTTTAAGTAAAGCAAGATTGTAACAAGTGGATTCTTAAACCCCAAGATATGTAAATGTGTGATACTCTACTACGAAAAAGTGAGAGGACAAAACAGTGATTTTTTTTTTTATAGAAAATGACCCTACCAAATAATCTTTAGAGTTTTCTTAATCACTACTGCTGCTATGAGGTACATTGGCAATGCCAACACACACACAGTCGTACATTTAGATAAATCAACAAAACAGTTGTTTAGTTGAGGGGAAAATGTAGTTAGTCAAAATTGCTGTTTTCTAACTGAATTGACCAGTTAGCTAAGAAAACCAGACACTTTATCCTTACACAGACCCAGTCAAAAAACTAGTTGAAGGAAATGTCTCATAGAAACAATATTTGGACAGATGCATATATCATAACCGTAATTAATACTAGAAGTGATTGGACCTCGTCTGGAAAGCAGTCCCTCCCTGATCAGTGTGCTGCCCATTCTAGGAAAGGTAAAATTTCCTCTACTTGGAGATCCTATTATGGGGGAGGCTCTTTACTGTGAAGCTTTAATTGAGAGTAGCTAAAATTTTTTTTTTTTTTTTTGGTTGTAGTTTGGCCGGGGCCAGGTTTGAACCCACCACCCTTGGCATGTGGGGCCGGCGCCATACCGACTGAGCCACAGGCGCTGCCCTGAGAGTAGCTAAAATTAATTACAGACCTGAATGGAATTCACATAGTAAGGATGAGAACAGCCCAAGCTGATTACCTATAATTGTCAGATAACTAAAGGAAACCTCCCTCTTTGAGCTTTTAAAGATGTAATCAAGAAATGAGCTGCCAACATTTATAATGTTCATCTAGACCTGTTAGAAAGTGTGTTCAGTAAATACTGATGTTCAGAGTAAGTATATGAAATTGTCTGACTAACCAAATAACAAAATAATACAAACTAAAAATGAAAACTATGAAATTTCTACTAATCCAGGAATTACCAAGTCAAAACTGGCAATAATACTTTCTAAACCTTTATGGCTGTATGCAGAAGAATGGCGTCTAAAAGGCTGAGTGTTTATCCCGCCATTCACAAGGCATTCAGGAGTGCAATGAGTATGGAGCTTTCAAAGTGCATCTTACAGCCAATTTTAGATGATTAATGGTCCTCCGAGATAACAGGAAGCAAAGAAAATGTTAATTTAAGCAGCCATAAAAATGTTGATCCTGTCTTCCTGCAAAGCACATTCAAAATTTAAGTGAAAAATACGGGGGAATTCTCTGCCCTTACGTCTTCTTAAGCACACATCTGTAGGGTTTCTTTTCCTGGAAATAGTTATTTTTCAAAATATACACAAAGAACACCAAACTAGCATTATTGACACCCCTGTCTGATGTGTAATCTCACTATCTGAAACCTTAGGAAATGGAATTCTTTGGGATATTTTCACATTATATGCCCACTGGAAATAAAATTAAATATATGTTTATGTATATGTGCGTGTATATGTGCATAATTTAGAAATTATGTATGTTACGAGATTTCATTAATACTTTCCAACTTCCAAAAATGAGTTAAGCTAGAAAATCAGTCCTCGCAATACCTTGTATGGTGCTGTTTAAATAGCAAGTGCTCGATAGAAGACCGTCCAGTGACCCCACCGTGTCCTCCTCCTGAAGCTCGTAATGTCTAAACCACAGGACAAATATCTAAGGCCCATACTTTAATGCTAAAGGGAACTGAACTGGTATTTGCTCTTTTTTTTTCAGAAAATGTTTTTTAAACTTTAGAATCTCGCTGGCTTTGCTGCAGTGTCTAACTTTGCGATCACATATGCACTGTGTGTACAGATTGCTTTAAATTGGAATGTGGCAGGTTCCCATTTGGGGCAAAGAGTAGAGTGTTTAAAACTTGCCTTCCACTGGGACCTAAAAAAGAAATACTTGGTTATTTCAAAATTTTAACAAAGAAAAGAATAGCAAAAGAAGTAAAATGAACTAGATTCTTTAAGAGGCAGTAAAACAGCACATTCATAGGATTGTCCTCGGGCTTTCGCCATGCCTGGGATGGTCACGCATCAGCCTCAGGAGGGAACCCTAAAACGCTCTCAGGTACTACTTGCCGTTTCCCAGAGAATTAACGGCTGCCTTCATTCTTTACAACCCAAACCTGTTTTTAACAAAACATCAACACTTACTACATTAAAATCCGTATGTTTTCTACAAATTTTCAAGAAGAATTTTTCATTGTTTCAGTATTTTATGTCAGCAATAATACTCGGCAAAAATGACAGGCCAGGATGAGGTGGCAATGTTCACTGCGGGAAAGATGAGTAATAAAATCATCAGCGTACGAATGATTTTTTAATTAGGTTTTAATCTGTGTATTTAGAGAAGCTATTTCTGTGTGAATTCCACACTGATAATTTTTATCTTGGTGCCACAGCTGCAGTCGCTAATGGCAGATGCTATGGACACCCTTGAAGGAAGAAGAAACCATAAAGAACGTGTGTGGAATACAATCCAAAAGGTAAAACTGGAACTGAAGGAAAGAGACCTATCGTTCTCAAAGAAATGTCCATCTTGGGTCAAATCAATTGATGAGATAAAAGCCAATGAAAGCTCTCGGGCTGTTTTTTGTTTGTTATCTTTTTTAAATGAATGCAGCTATCTCTGTGGAAGTGTGACGGAAAGCAAGCATGGATTTATTTAATCTGTCCCCTGAGGTCTGCTCCTTCTGCACCGAGTGTGGCCGTGTGCCTCTGTGACTCTTCCTCACCGTCATGCTCACCTTCATGTTCAGTGCACTTCCTAGCTCCTCCCCCGCTTGCGTCACTTGAGGAATACCGGCTACCTTTCAGGGAACTACAGAGAAACCAGCACATTGATATTTTTGATGCTGATTGTTAGAAATAGAGGAACATTCCTTCAGTGGTACTGGAGTTTAGATGTACTGAGGTGTTCCTGGCCCCAGGTACTCAGGAGACTTGCCAGATGGTACTTGCCATAGGACCATCTGAAAATGGAAAGTTAGTAATGAGGAGTCTCCATTCCAGCTCAAATCAGTACATTCTGATTAGTCTACTCCCCTTTCAGCTTCCTCCAATCTCTATAAGAACCCACAAAAGGGGGCCAGGCTTGGTGCCTCACATCTGTAATGTGAGGCTAGGGCAGGTAGATTGCTTAAACTCAGGCATTTGAGACCAGCCTGAGCAAGAGGGAGACCCCAACTCTACCAAAAATAGAAAAACTAGTCAGGTATCATTGCAGCATTGCAGTCCCAGCTACTTGGGAGACTGAAGCAGGAGGTTGCTTGAGCCCTAGAGTTTGAGGTTGCCGTGAGATAAGATGACTCCATAGCACTCTACCCAGGGCACAAAGTGAGACTCAAAAAAGGAGAATGGTATCAGGAGATATGAGATAAGCCCAAAGTGCCAAAGTTGAGAAGGTGACAACCAGCCTCAAAGGATTCTGGTACATCTGAGGAAACATGTGTCTTTTGTAATCAGCCTAGAGGCCCAATGATATACATTTGACCCTGAAAGGTGCAGGAGTCAGGGGTGCAAAGGAAAATACTTCACTAATAGCCTACTTTTTACCGGAAGCCTTACCAATAACACAGTAAAATCACACATATTCTGTTTACGTTTTATCTGACCACAGAAGGACGGGTTTGGGATGGAGAGGCTGTTGGTTAATACCAGGCACAAGAGTACACTGAACATAGGTGTGACGAGGTATCCAGGGGAAATACAGGAGTGCCGAGTGCCAGATAGAACGCTGAATGACAGATTTCTTAGTTAATGGCAAGTTGGTGTTAGTTGAGATCATTTGAGGGGGTGGCATGGCTGACAAGGAGCACATGGAGGGAGAAGAACCCTGAGGGGACATTTCAAACTTGGGAGGCAAAGCCTACAATGGGGACTAAAAAGGACTGGCAGGTAGGATTGGAGCTGGGACCAGCCGAAGCTAATGCCCATGAGGCCTGAGTTGTATAAGCAATTGTCTCTGTTGGCTATAGAGATAATCGTTTAGAACAGATGGCAGCACACTATGGTCTACAGGTTAAATCCAGCATGCCACCTATTCTATCAGTAAAGTTTATTCCACACAGCCATGCCCTCCATTTACATACCATCTGAGTCAATC
Source organism: Nycticebus coucang (assembly GCF_027406575.1). Taxonomy (NCBI): domain Eukaryota; kingdom Metazoa; phylum Chordata; class Mammalia; order Primates; family Lorisidae; genus Nycticebus; species Nycticebus coucang. The sequence continues at coordinate 2,582,795 of NC_069799.1, read as the reverse complement.
TGCCTGAGCTGAACAGTTGCTACAAAGACTAGAATGGCTTTAGAATTGCCCTACACAGAGCAAGTTTTCTGTACTCTGGTTAGAGCATTGTCCCTCCTCCATATTTTGCATATGTACAGTAAATATTTATATTTACGGGTCCAAATGGTAAGAGAACAGTTTAATTACTAAATTCTAGGGATCAGCTAAAGACGTGGAAGAGAGACTGGTACCTATTCTCACAGATAACCACTAAGTCCAGTCACTCTAAGCTAGTATGTTCTTTGATGCCTACATTCACAGGAGCGCTTTTCCTGTGGTTTCTTACTTTGTCTCTATCGCAGTTACCTATTGCTGTGTTACCAACCACACCAATGTAGCAGTTTAAAAATAACTTATTGTGGTCTGACAGTTATGTGGGTTGGTGGTCCTTGTGCAGTGCCTCTCATGCAGTGCACTCAGATGCTTTCTGAGCACGGGGCTCAAGTCATCCGCAGGCTGACCCAGGCTGGACTTACAATGGTTGGCTCCCATGGCTGACAGCTGACACAAGGCAGCTGAGGCAGTGGCCTGGACTGTCTAAATGTGGCCTCTCTGTGTGCGTTAGGCTTCAAACAGCATGGCAGCAGGGTTCCAAGAGGAAATATTTTAAGGGAAAGAAAGTAAAAACTATCAGTCCTCTTAAAGTCTGGGCCCAGAACTGGCACAGCAACTTCCGCTTTATTCTGCTGATGGAAGAAGTCCCAGTCCAGCCTCCCTACAGTCAAAGGGTTGGAGCAATAGCTTCCACCTCCTGTCAATGGCAGAGCGATATGTGCGTTCAGTGAGAGCATAAAATGATAGCGACCATCTTGGAAACAGGTTCATTAGTGAGATGGTTACCCTGTGGCCTGTGCTAGAAAACTAACCTCCAAACAGGCAGGAGGCTGGTGAGGTCAAGGACTCCACGCTGGTGACACAGCAGAGCCCCCACCACTGGGCGTCTAGAAAGATTCAGTGGTGAGCAGCCAGTCTTTCTGTATTAAAAGCCCCAGTAATGATCCTAGCTTTCCAAATGGAAGCCCCTGAGAGGTCTTTAGGAAGATGTGAACAGGAAGGAGTAGGGTGCCAAATTTTTCCCAAGGGCTTTTAATCTGGTTAATGTGAATTCTAGAAAAGATGATTGTATCACGTTCAGACCATTCAGTAGCAAGTAAGTAATTTCCTTTTACTGCTACAGAGTTAATTTGCGTGTGCAGAAAAAAATAATTAAAAAAAGACCTAATTGTACAAGCTACACTGTGTTCTGAGCCCACTAGAAGTTGATATCAGCATCACCACCTCTGCGATCTGTTATCTGTAATAGAAACAGCTGTTGTACCTAATGAAAACACTCGAAATCTCCATCTGAAGTAGCAGAGTTTCAGCAGCGCCTCCTCATGCCACACAGTCATGGGGCTGTCAGGACGCCCATTACCCAGCACAGTGCAGGACTCCACTTTGTTACAGGTCTATAAAAAGGCTATCGAGATGAAATCTGATTCATGAGCGCTGACCTCTGGTCTGCATCTTGTTTTCTTTGAAGTTTCTCTTAGCACCCAGAAAGAGAGAGAATAAAAACAGGTATGTTTTTACTGATTCACCAGAACTAAGATATATTCTTAAAGTTTTAAGGAAGTGTTTTGTTTGGGCTTTGCAAAATATTTCATTTCCAGCAATTAACTCAAAAAGATAGATCCCTGTTTGTTTAGCTATGCATACACAAGTATGAGCAGATTATGTTAAAAAATACATAAGTACATTTTCTCTTGTTCGAAAGCCCCACGCCACAGCATATTTAATGAAGGATGCCCCACTTTGCTTAGTTTTATTCTCTGATAAGAACGCCTAAGGAAGCGCCCTTTTCACACACTGCTCATTCACACATTCAGCAGATCTTTACTGGACACCTCCCGTTTTAGACCCTGTGTTAGACTTTGGAGACACAGCTATGAAAAAGTCGGGTCCTCATAGCAACTCCACTCTACTAGCAGACAGCACACTGCCTAAGGAGACACAGAATACGGCCCCGAGTCATAACTGCAGGGCAGGAGGAAGCCCGACTGGAAAATGGGAAGTGCCAGATGAGGGAGCAAACTGTGTGCGTGTCTGGTGGAAAGCATTCCAAGTAAAGGAAACGGCCCTCAGAAAACCTCAAGACTGGAATGTGCCCAGCATGAGCAAGGAACAGCAAGAAGGCAAGGACTGGACTGGATGCAACTAGCCAAAGGTTAAGGAAGAGAGGGTGTAATGATTTACAAGGACAGGCTCTGAGCTGCTAGGTTGAGAATACATTGAAGGGGACAAGGGTAGACTAGCAAGATTAGTTGGGAGGTTCTTGCTGTGTTCCAGAAGAGTAATAATAGTGGCTTGAACCTTGAGACCAGGTGATGTGAGTGGTCTGCTCAGAAGAAGAGAAAAGGCCTGGGTGGCACCTGTGGCTCAAAGGAGTAGGGTGCTGGCCCGATATACCGGAGGTGGTGGGTTCAAACCTGGCCCCAGTCAAAAACTGCAAAAAAAAAAAAAAAAAAAAAGAAAAAGGCTCATTTACAGGGAGGCTAGAGTATGATAGAAAAAAAGACAAACAAAAAACTCCCACCCTGAAGCAGCAAGTGGGAGACCAACTTTTTTACAAGTTATGTCAGAAGCCATTTCTTTTCCCTTCCTGGGCCTCAGTTTTCTCCTCTGTAAAATAAGCATATTGGACTAGAGGGTTCTAAGTTCCCTTCTAGGTCTACATGAATGGGTCTTATGAAAGCCAGACCATCAAAATGGAAAGGTAAGAGTTTACTGAGGCCTTAATATGTGCTAACACTCTCCTGTTTACATCTCACACGACAACTCACTTATCCTCACATGGGGCAAAAAGCATAAGTTATTAAACAGAGACATTTAGCAGTTTCCTAAAGTTATACAGCCATCAAGAGGCAGATCCAGGACTTGAACTCATCCTAAACCTAAACTCTTTTTTTTTTTTTTTTTTTTGCTTAGCAGTCCCTGGCCAGGTTCAAACCCACCACCCCCAGTGCACAGGGCTGGCGCTCTCACCATTAAGCAACAGGTACCCAGTACCTAAACTCTTTCTTGATAGAAGCCCAAGCTGCCTGAAAAGCCTGCATGGCCAACATTTCTGAATGCACGGCTTAGCAGTGAGGCTTGAAGACTAGTGGGATTAAGGTAACCTCCAACCAAAGTGTAGTTTGCCACAAACTAGCCCAGTTTGTCTTCAGTTCTCAAAATAAAGTTATCTCCACCTGAATCAAGGACATTACTAAGGAATGTTTGGCTTAGTCTGCCTTCGTAACCCACTTGTATAGCATCTTCCTTCTCCATTCCTTATAGAAATCTACAACCAGAAAGAATGCAGAGCCTAACCTGAAAATCATTGCCCACTAATACCACGCCCACTCATGGGACCCAGGGTGCAGCCTTCTGAGAAGTACAATGTTGTCATACCCCGACAGCTTTCACATCCTTTGATATTGTTACCACTGAACCCTAAGGTCCACTGGGGTTTTAAGAACAAGCCCTGAAAATAAATAGAATAGGGGATCTTGGAAAAAAATGCACCAATTCTTATGTTGGAACATTGCTATTTCTTCTCACCAGAGAGTCAAACAGGTAAGCAATACTCTGTGTACAGCTCAGAAGAGAAAGTTATGCTCTTCATTTAAAAATTCTGACACTGAAAGGATCAGACTGTAACCTCATATAAAGTATTGTTTTGTCCTGGTATAAAGAGATGCCTCTGGATCAATGATTTAGGGACAATGAGGAAAACAAAACTTCGTTATTTTAAAAGTAATAAAAGATACTCTAGCTTATAATTATGAATCTGTGAGTTTTCATGAGGATAACTTTAAAGTTCCCCCTGATATTAACACCACCATGCATCACAAGCTTCAATGAACCCAACCAATGGAGTATAGGTAGATAGCTTTAAGCCATCCGTATGTATTTATTCAAAATTAGTTAGCTTGTTACGGTCCTTTTTACCTCAGAATCTTAACATATAAATCATACTCACTGTCACTATACAGAAATGGCATTTATTGATGTACTAATTTAGTCTTTTAAAATGAAAACGTGGTAGAGATGTATGTTACTTAGCAACTCTGTTCTGTTGGAGACTGTTGGTGTCGGCTAAACAAACGAATGAGAGAGAATACAGATTTGGGAGATGGGGCAGGGGCAGCTGGTAGAGGAGGGAGAGGAAAGAGGAAATGGGAACATTGTATTTACTTTCCACAATAGCATTTAAACCCGAATCCTTCCAGAAACTCTTGTGAGAGAGACTGTACATGTGACATGGTCACTCATGGGCCAGGCATTTGAACTAATATGTGGTTAGATTAGTATTTCTGAGAGCACTGCTGTCTTCAAAGATTCAGCAGCTGCACCACTCATTTGCAAAGCAGTTTTCCCAGCAATCGGGCTTTTCTCATGTGCCTTCCTCTTTAAGGAGCCTCCACAGATTTGTTGCCATTCGACTGTGGACCTTCTACCTTTCGGTTATGGGCTTCCTCCTCAGCATATCCCAACTTCCCTTACAGTGTGGGCCCAGGCACCACTGTGCAGTTCTGGCCAAGAGGCAGTTCAGATCAGGCCGGGAAACCTGAGTGCTCTTCTTGCTGGCCATGCTGGGGAGAGGCCATGCTATTGCTCTAGGTTCTGAGCTCAAGCAGCAAGGGCATAACACCAAGGTGCTAGGGAGAGGAGGCAAGGCTCTGAGAACAAGAAGCAACAGCACAAGACCAACGTGCTGGCAGCAGCCAGGTTCCTGGGGTTCCTGGACAAATGAGTCTGTGTCAAGCAGTCTCCAAGTAGGCGGCTGTCACAAAGGAGCCTTAACCAAAGTCCTAGCAGAACCCCATGTCTGTGGCCATGGGCTGATCCCTGGGGCACTCAAACCTTGGAAGGGAAGACCTCACCCTCACATGTGACACAGCAAAGCCCAAGGATAGCTTGGGAGTAGAGAAAGCTGAGAGCCAAGGTTTGGCCATCTTCCCCTCACAGTGCAATGCTCCAAATTCAGATGGTGAATTTCGATTATCATTTAAACCAACAACTTCCTCCTCCAACTTGAAGGAAAAAGTATGGGGTTAATTTGTTTAGTGTTTTCAGCAGCTGCATTTGCTAATCACCCACTTCTCACCTGCTCTTGGCCTTGCCTCCCAAACTGGAAACATCTCTTTTATATACTTTGTTGGCTCATCATCTAAAACTTTGATGACTTGACAGGAAATTCTGCAGCAAAAGTATTTCTGTGTAGGAGTCAAACCCTAGCATGGCCCTCATCTAGGGAGCATATATCCCAGTGGTTCTCAGCCTTCCTAATGCCGCGACCCTTTAGTACAGTTCCTCATGTTGTGGTGACCCCCAATCATAAAATTATTTTCGTTGCTACTTCATAACTGTAATTTTGCCACTGTTATGAATCATAATGTAAATATCTGATATGCAGGATGTATTTTCATTGTTACAAAGGGGTCATGACCCACAGGTTTAAAACTGCTGATATATCCAGAAGCATGGTCATTTTGTAAAGAAGAATCTACTGGGGGTAGACAACACTAGTCTGCCAGCACTCACAGGTACACACCTGTTATAAATAACACTGTGTTACTCAGCAAACTGCCAAACTGTTAGCCTGTCTGAAACTTGCGTATAAATAATTAGAGCAATTAGACCAAGCCATAGAAAAATTTATTTAGATAAATAGTTAATAATGACATTGGCAAATACCAGTGACTATCATTAATCTCTTAGTATGTGCCAAGCCCCTCCTGTGTTATCACATTTAATGACTGTAACAACCCTCTGAGAAAGACATCACGTTATCTTTACTCTTAAAATGAAGAAAATAGCTATGTAGAATTAACAAGAAAACAAGCCAGAGTTTGCAGTGACATGCAATCAGAGTTTTGAGTTAGATGTGTTTAGGTCAAAAGCTCTGGGGTTCTTTTGTTTTGGGGGGTTTTTGGTTTTTGTTTTTTGTTTGTTTGTTTTTGGGACTGAGTCTCATTCTGTCGCCCTGAATGGAGTACCATGGAATCATGGCTCACAGCAACCTCAAACTCCTGGGCTCAAGCAATCCTCTTGCCTCAGCCTGCTGAGCAGCTGGGACTACAGGCACCTGCCAACCCACCCAGCTAGTTTTTCCATTTTTAGTAGAGATGGGGTCTCGCTTTGCTTAATCATGTTCTAGAACTTTCCTGTTAAACCAAATAAGGTAGCTAAAAGTCAATGGCACAAAGAACACTGCCCAACCACAGTTCAGATTTTTCAAGATAGACAGCAAGACAGCCTTCCAGTCTGCTTTTTGGCAGTTGGTAGGATAGAAGCATCAGAGGCTGCTATGGGCAACCTTTGTCCTTCTCTGGGTCACAGCCTCCTGCCCATCTGGAGACTTGCCCACACTGCCTCATGGTGGCTGCCTGAACAAATCTGAATGCTGGCACCCACTAACCTTCCCTAGATCATGCTGCTCTTACTGCCCTCCCCACTGCCCCAACCATCCTTCCCTTCAACATTTTCCATCTTCCTATAACTTCAGAACATCAAGAAAACAGCTTAGAAGTCTAATCATTTCTGTAATGGACTTACTGTTGCTCTGAAGGTCACTCTCTAGTGAATTATCCAAATTGGCATTCTGGGATGCTGGAGGCTTCAATAGTGATTGAATGTTACAAAAACATATTGACACAACCCTTTCAAGTTCTACCATCACAGCACAGAGAGTCTTTGGGCAAAGGCTGGGCCAGTGCAAAGTTCACCTTGGTCTCTGCCTGCACTTTCTCTTTGCCTGACCCACCTATGAGTTCCTATGAGGCAGTAACATAAAACAAAAATTCGAAATGCTTCTATTATTCCAAACCTTTTAGTAGTGTTTTTATCTTCGTAAAAGCTTTTTAAAGTTGAAAGCATCTGTTTAAAGTTCAGCATTATATTCTGTGGAGGGGACGCCCAGCATATTTCTCAATTGTATTTTAAACCAAGAGTAAGTTTGCAGTTCATTCTACAAGTTCCTTCCTTTAAATTACCAAAACGGTCTTCTCTGCTTGACAGCCCAGAATTTTATTGCATGTCTTTTATGCATTAAGTTTTTCAATCCTTTATAATTCTGGAGAATAACAGAATAACAGCTTATGCCACTTTGTAGGTAAATGAACCATGGGACATCTTCCATTCTACTCTGAAAGTGGGATTTATACAGAGTTCAAAGCAACTGACTCATTCAGTCATTTATAGTATACTCAGTACATGTTTCATCGTTGGGAGAAGGGCAGAAATAAAAGTGCCTTTACGTGCAGCTTTAAAGGAAGGTATGGATCATTTATCCTTCTGATTTTGACTCTTAAAATAAGTATATGTAGAGAAGAGGACAAGACTGTAATCTGAAACACACACAGATTTCATAACCAAAATATACTCATGTCTCTCAGCATCATCCAAACTGTGTAGAAATAAGGTTCAGGGCACTCAGATGGCTTTCTGCTGGGAAGACTCTGGAGACCCTTTGAGTGAGGGCTGAGCCAGTGAGACAGCTGGTGCAAAGTGACTGCTAGACTTATATTGGAGAGAACCTAACCTAGAGATAGGATAAAGTTAAGCCCATATCATTTTGGAAGAAATTTGAGAGGCTTTTAACTTCTCCAAACCTCTTACAAAGCAAAGACCTCTTCAGCATTACAATGGGTGATTCATTTTATCATTATTGATAACAATATTCAGAAGCAGCTGGGCATGGAAATGAAAGCACATCTTCTTGAGGTACAAGGGCAAAAAGTTCATTCTGAGAAACCCACGATGGAATACTTCCACTTCTGATAAAATGAAGTGAGTGTGCTTTCTCTGTTTTCATCTCATTACGTGCAACCAAAAACCCCGGGGATTATATGTGTAAAGCAAACACAACAATCTAAAAGGTAGAATGAAAAGGGCAGACAAACCAGGGACCTAAAGAACAACACCATAATGAGTTCACTGGAATTTCTTTTTTTTTTTTTTTTTGGCCTCATACATCCCTATTTGGAGCTGAAGAAAGTGATAACCCAAAAACACCAACAAGCACAAACCAAAAACCCCCAACCAAAGCCCTTTCTCTTTACCCAAAGGACGAGGGAAAAAGCAACCTGTCCAGAGATGCTGGCGTGGATGTAGAGAAAAAGGAACACTTCTACACTGTTGGTGAGAGTGCAAACTAATACATTCCTTTTGGAAACATGTTTGGAGATCACTTAGGGATCTAAAAATAGACCTGCCATTGGATCCTTCAATTCCTCTACTACATATATATCCAAAAGACCAAAAACCACATTATAAGAAAGATATTTGTACCAGAATGTTTATTGCAGCCCAATTCATAATTGCTAAGTCATGGAAGAAGCCCACGTGCCCATTGACCCACGAATGGATTAATAAATTGTGTTATATGTACACCATGGAACATTATGCAGCCTTTTAAAACAATGGAAATTTTACCTCCTTCATGTTTACATGGTTGGAGCTGGAACATATTCTTCTTAGCAAAGTATCTCAAGAATGGAAGAAAAAGTATCCAATGTACTCAGCCCTACTATGAAACCAAGTTATAGGTTTCATATGAAAGCTATATGAAGGGGAGGATGGGTGCAGGGAGAGTAATTGGTGGGACCACACCTATGGTGCATCTTACAAGAGTACATGTAAAATTTACTAAATGTAGAATATATATGTCTTAACACAAAAACTAAGAAAATGACGTGAAGGCTCTGTTAACCAATTTGATGAAAATATTTCAAATTGTGTATAAAACCAGCACATTGTACCCCACAATTGCATTAATGTACACAGCTATGATTTAATAAAAAATAAATAAATAAATCAGAAAACTTTCAGACAATAACCCTCTACTTCAACCAAATACCACAAGACAAATGATGGTCCTACCCCCACCTGTGTCAGCTGTGGCCAAGTAGGAGATTCAACTTCTAGCCTCCACAGTCTTCCCATCCTGACAGGATGTCAGAGAAGACAAAGTGAGGAGACTGAATTTTATCTCCAGAAAACATAAGCCTCCACTTTCTTCCCCCCACCCTTGCCACTAAGGTCAGAGGATGACTAGCAGAGTCAGGGTTTTTACCACCCAGCAATGGTAATGAGTCTTCTCTCACAATGTGACATCTATGAAGGCCACATGGAGATCAGTGATGAGGCATGCCTATCCCTGAAAGCTGGTGAGGTCTCAGTGGAAACAGTAAAAAGATTAAACTCAGACTGCCTCCCAGAAAACATGAGGAGCCCTTCCCTCAGGTGCCAGTAAGGCTGAGTTGGGAACCCGAATGTCTCTCCCCATCAGGAAGTACCAAGGCAGTGCCCCTCTCTTCTCCTCCTATATCAGTGTCAAAAAAAAAAAAAATCCAGCTAAACCAGGAAATTTAAATAAGTTCTACAGTTTCATAACAGAATACCTAAAATGCCCAGATTTCAATCAAAGGTCACTTGCTCATAGGGAGCTCTCAAAATGAATGAGGAAAGACAATCAACAGATGCCAACACAGAGATGTTGGACATAATAGAATTATTTGACAAAGTATTTAAGGCAGCCACCACAAAAATACTTCCATGAGCAATTATAAACATATTTAAATGAAAAATAGTGTCCATAAATAAATACAAAAATCTCAGCAAAGAAATAGAAAATATAAAGAAGAACCAAATAAAAATTTTAGAACTGAAAAATAAACAACAAAAAAAAATTGGTTGGGCTCCTTAGCAGAAAGGAGGAAGCAGAGAAAAGAATCAGTGAAAGGAAAATAGGTTAATACAAATTATCCAATCTTACAAAGAAAGAATAAACAGGAGGGAAAAGCACAGAGCTGAAATAATGGTAAAATTTTTTTTAATTTGACCAAAAGACATAAAAGTAAAAATTCAAGAAGCTAAGTTGAATACCAAACAGAACAAACCAAAGAAATTCACACCAGGATATATCACAGTCAAACTAGTCACAATTAAAGACAAAAAATATTGAAAGCAGCAAAAAAGAAATGATGCATTAATTATAAGGGAAAAAAACTCAATTGGCAGTGGCTTTCTCATAAGAAAACATGGAGGCTAAAAAGGAACATAATATTTTTCAATAACTAAAAGAAAACCCAGAGTGCTATACACAGTGAAAATATCTTTTATAAATGAAGAAATCAAGACATTCTCAGAGGAAGGAAAACCAAGAGAATTCATCAGCAGCAGACCTACACTAAAAGAATGGCTCAAGGAATTTCTTTAGATACACTTGGCGCTTGTAGCACAGTGGTTATAGTGCCAGCCACATACACCAAGGCTGGTGGGTATGTTTAGCCTGGGCCAGCTAAACAATAATGACAACTGCAACAAAAAATAGCCAGGCATTGTGGCAGGTGCCTGTAGTCCCAGCTACTTGGGAGGCTAAGGCAAAAGAATCACTTAAGCCCAAGAATTTGAGGTTGCTGTGAGCTGTGATGCCACAGCACTCTACCAAGGGTGACATAATGAGACTCTGTCTCAAAAAAAAGAAAAGAAGAAGAAGAAATTTCTCTAGATAGAAAAGAAATAATAAAAGAAAGACCTAGAAGTATCAAAAAGGCCAAAAGAACACACTAAGCAAAAACATGAGTAAAAACAATAGACTGTCTCTTCACTATGTTTGATGGGGGAAGCAAAAAATAATAACGTGTAATGTCTAAATGTATATAAAAATGAAGATAATTATAATTGGGGGAGGATGAAGAGACATTAAAGGAAACAATAATTCTTTACTTTAATAAAATTTAAAATGAAGACACCAATAGACTGTGATAAATTATTTATATATATTTAAATTATATATATATACACACACACACTAGGTATATATATCAATGCCTAGAACAACTGCTAAAAAAGCTATACAAAAGTGGACCAATGTAATACCAGCACTTTGGGAGGCTATGGTGGCAGGATCACTTGAAACCAGAGTTTGAGACAAGTCTGGGCAACATAATGAGAACCTATCTCCATAAAAAACTTAAAAATTAGTCAGGCATGGTGGTACCTGCCTAGAGTCCTAGCTACTTGTGAGGCTAAGCCAGGAGGATCACCTAAGCCCAGAAGTTAGAGGTCGCAGTAAGCTATAGTCATGCCAATATACTCTAGCCTGTCCAACAGACTGAGATCCTGTCTCATATGTGTAGTATATATGCCAAAACACTCTAAGTAAATCAAAATGAAATGCTAAATACTATTTGAGTATCCTCAGGATGTAGGGGGAAATAAAAGCAAAAGCAAAGAAAAAAAGTAAAATGGCTAACTAAAAATTAACATAACTACATTAAATGTAAATGGCCTAAATATGCCAATTAAAAGACAGAGATTAACAATATTTATATAAACGTATGATACAACTATATGTTGTCTACAAACTCACTTCAAATATGATGACCTAGGCAGGTTAAAAATTAAAGGATTTAAAATGTATATATCATGCAAAAATTAATAAAAGCTATAGTAGCTATATTAATATCAGACAAGATAGACTACAGGGCAATGAAAATCACCAGAGACAGAGAGGGATAACCTGTAACAATAAAAGGATCAATACCCCTAAAAGACCTAGGAATTGTAAATGTATGTGCACAAGCAAAAGGGGCTACAAAATATATAAAGCAAAAACTGATAGGATAAAAAAAAAAAAATACTGGGCAGTGCCTGTGGCTCAAAGGTGTAGGACTTCAGCCCTATATGCAGGAGGTGGCAGGTTCAAACCCAGCCCTGGCCAAAAAAAATAAATACTATCCACAATTACAGTTGGAGATTTCAGCTTTCCTCTCTCAACAGTTGATAGAACAATTGAATACAAAAACAGCCAGGAGATGCAGGAGCTCAACAGCACCATCAACCAACAGGATCTAACCAGCATTTATAGAACAGTTCACCCATCAAGAGCAGAATACCTAATTTTTTCCAGTACCAAGACAGACCATATTCTGGATCATAAAAAAAAAAAAACCTTAATAAATCTCTAAAAATTAAAATCATAAAATTGTGTTCTCAACTGCAATGGAATCAAACTAGAAGTCAATATCAGAAAGGCAATAGGAAAATCTCCAAATACTTAAATAGTTCATGGATCAAAAGAGAAGTCTCAAAGGAAGTGAAAGGATATATTAAACTTAAGGAAAATGAAATACATCTAAAGCACTGAGAAATTTATAGCACCAAATGTATATGTTAAAATCATGAAAAAAATCTCAAATCAATAATTGAAGCCATACTTCAAAAACCTAGGGAAAAGGGACAAATGGACAAAATAAACACAAAGCAAGCAGAAAGAAGAAAATAAAGATGAGACTGGAAATCAGTGGAAATGAAAACAGAAAACTAGAGAAAATCAATGTGACAAAAAGCTAATTCTTTGAAGAGATCAAAAAAATTTTAAAACATCTAGCAAGACTAGTGAAGGAAAAAAGGAAGAAGACACAAATCACCAAAATCAGGAATGAAATGAAATGTCATGGCAGACTGTGCTGATGTTAAAGGACAATCAGGAATACTTTGAATAATTTCTACATATGTAAATTTGACAATTAGGTGAAATGCACCAATTCCTTGAAAAACCCAAATTACTACAATTCATCCAATGTAAAATAATTTGAGTAGCTCTAGACCTATTCATAATTAGACTCCCAGAAAGGAAATCTCTGAACTCAGCTGGTTTTACTAGATAATTCTACCATGTATTTAAGGAAAAATTAACATTAATTCTACACAATTTCTTTCAGAGAATACAAGAGTAAGAAACACATTCCAATTCTTTATGAACCTAGTATTATCCTAATACCAAATCAGACAAAAACTGTACAAAAAAAGGGGGGGAAATCTACAATCAATATCTCTTAAGAATATAGAGGAAAAAAAATTATTAGTAAACAGAATTCAGCAATAGGTAAAAGGAAGTATGTACCATAATTAAGTGGAGTTAATTCTACAAATGTAAGTAAGTAAGTTTGAATATTTGAAAATTGTTGTAATCTTCCATATTAACAAGCTACAGAAGAAAAATGACATCATATCCATTGATGCAGAGAAAGCATTTGACAAAATTCGATCATCACTGAAGATTTTCTAAAAATTCTAAGGAAACTAAGAATACAGAAGAATCTTCTCAAATTGTGAAAGTGTCTACAAAAATTCTACAGCTAACATTGCACTAAATACTGAAAGAATGTATTATTTCTCTCCTAAAATGAGGAATGAAGCAAGGACCTCAGCTCCTAATACTCTTTTTCAATATAGTGCTGGAAATTCTAGCCACTACAGGAAGATAAAGAAAGGAAATAATATTCCTAAGAACTATAAAAAAAATCCTTATTATTAATAAGTGAGTGCAGCAAAGTTATAAGATATGAAATAAATGTAAAAACCTCAACTGTATTTATATATGTATATATTTAGCAGTGTTTTAGGATCAAACAGGGACAGTGAAATTTAAGGCACTGTATTATTTACAATTGCTCAAATAAATGAAATACCTTGGTATATTGTGAATCCAGCAAAACGTATAGAACTTGTAAGATGAAAACTACAAAATGGTGTTCAATCTAAGATCTATATAGATAACATGAAAAGATACATTGTGTTCATGGACTGGCAGACTCGACATAGTATAGAAAGCAATCAAAATTGATACACAGTTTAACATAATTCCTATTAAAATCTCAGCAAGATTTTTCATAGATTCAGCCAAAATTATTCTAAAATTTACATGCAAAGGCAAAGGAAACAGAATACTTAAAATGCTTTAGAAAAAGTATGAAGTAGGAGGAATCAACATACTCAATTTAAGGACTTTTTTAGATTGCTACAGGAGTTGGGACACTGTGTTATTGGTGCAGGGATGGATACATAGCTCAATGAAGCAAAACAGAGAACCCAAAAATAAACCCACATAAATATGCTCAACTGTTTTTTGTTGTTTTTTTTTTATAAAAGTGAAAAAGCAATTGAGTGGAAGAAAGGATATGTATGGGAGGTGGGAAGAAAAAGCCTTGATCTAACCCTCACACTTCATACAAAAAGTAACTCAAAATAGGTCATAGACTGAAACATAAAACGTGAAACCATAAAACTTTTACAAAAAATAGAAAATCGTTGATGTCTTGGACTACGTAGATTTCTTAGACTTGACACTGAAGACAGAATCCACAAGTCTAATCAATAAATTAAACTTTATAGAAATTTACAGCTTTATTTATGAAAGACTCTGTTAAAGATGAAAAGACAAGCTCCAACTGAAAGAAAATATTTGCAAATCCCACATTCAACAGAGGACTAATACTGTATGTAGATTGTGTAAAGAGCTCTCAAATTTAACAATAAAACAGCCATTTGATCCAATTTGAAAATGGACTAAAGATGTGATCACACATTTTATCAAAGAGAATGATAAGCAGGCAAGTTAACATATTTTCAGCATCACTGATAATTAGAGAAATGCACATTAAAACCACAAGACATCACTACATATCTCAAAGTTGCTAAAATGAAAAATAGTGGCAACATTAAATACTGATGAGGTTGGAGAGAAATTGGATCACTCATATATTGTTAATGATAATGTAAAATGATGCAGCTACAGTGAAAACAATATGGCAATTTCTTTGGGGGGAAAAAAAGCCTAAGTATGCAACTACCTAGCAATTGAATTTCTGGGCATTTAATTCCAGAGGAATTAAAACTTAGGTTCACACAAAAACCTGTACACAAATGTTTATAGTAACTTATTTCACAATAGCCCAAACTAGAAATAATCCAGATAGCCTTCAAAGGGCAATTGGTCACACAAATCGTGGTACAGTCATGACATGGAATACTACTCAGCAGTGAATAGGGACTGTTGACACAGCAATCTGAGCAACTCTCCAGAGAAGTAAGGAGTTATATAAGAGCCTATTTAAATAACCTCTTGCAATGACAAAATTTTGAAAATGGAGATTTGATCAATGGTTACCAGGGTTAAGGAGAGAATAGAGCCAGGCGAGAAATGAGGTGGCTATAAAAAGGTAACATGAAAGATATTTGCAGTGATGGAACTGTTTGTATCTCAACTATATCCACATCAGTACCCTGACCATGATATTCTTCCATAGTTTTTGCAAGATATTAATATTGACAGAAATTGGGTAAAAAGTACACAAGTTCTTCCTGTATTACTTTTTAATGATGCCCATGAGTCTATCATTACCTCAAAAGTTTAATAACAGATAGTAGGCTCAGCAACCGTAGCTCAATGTTTAGGGTGCCAGCCATATACACCAAGACAGGTGGGTTTGAACCTGGCCCGAGCCAGCTAAACAACAATGGCAACTGCAAAAAAAAAAAAAAATCCGGGCATTGTGGTGGGCGCCTGTAGTCCCAGCTACTTAGGAGGCTGAGGCAAGAGAATCGCTTAAGCCCAAGAGTTTGAGGTTGCTGTGAGCTGTGACACCATAGCACTCTACCGAGATCAGCATAGTGAGACTCTGTCTCAAAAAAAAAAAAAAAGTAACATATAGTATATTCAGATGAATCATACCATTATATATTAAAAATATGAATCTTTTAAAAACCTTGGTATATAGTCCCTTAGGCTGCTCAGGCTAACTGTAACAAAATATGATAGACTTGGTGGCTTAAAAATAACACAAATTTACTCCTCATAGTTCAAATGGATGGGAAATCCAAGATCAAGATTTATATTTCAACACATGAATTGGGGGTTCGGGGCCTTAGACATTCAAACCATAGCACATTGTTTTTTGCATAAAATGATAGCATAGTTTTATAATAAATTTTTAACACTATGTTAAACGTAAAAAGTGTTATCATTATGGACATTTTCAGTCAAGAGTTAGTAGTATACTTTGGCATATTTATTTCATGTTTTGTGAAATCCCCAGCATAGGTACCCCAGATTTTCATGTTGTACTCTTATAACTAACATGCCAAATAATATGTCATATTCACTAAATGAAAAAGGAGAAATATAGGGCCTTGTCTGTCTGTTTGAATACTAGCCAAAAACTAAAGAAAACTGATATATTAGGAATGGTAGTTCTTAGTTTCTGTTTCAGAAACTAAGTTTATTGTGGAAATTAATTTCAAGCCTGTTTGAAACAATTGTAATTCTAATAAGAATTCAAATTCAAACTATTTTGGGTGATAAATATTTAAAAGCATTTGGTCTGGAAATTAAACTGGAGCAGAGCAAAGAAACTGTTATCAAATTCACCGTGGTGGGGTAAATGTCTGTTTTGCCGAGAGGATTTTGGTCTGAACTGCTAATCACTAAAAACACATTCTACTCAGATATAATAAGCCCGATGTTTATTCCCAAAAAGTTTGATTATTTCCTTGACTTTCTTCTAAAAACATATCTTTTAAAGCTTTATTTTTCAAAAAAGATCTTTGAGCACTCGATTACGAAGACGTTAATGTGCACAAGCAAACCCACATCGACACGCCTCGTTCTCTGTCAATGATTCAAACAACATGAAATTCAACAGAGATCCCCAAACTTAAGGCCAGCATCTTCCTTCTCATTAGCAGGAGCCCAATCTAGTTCCCAAAGTAAGCTCAGGTAGGGAAGGATTAAAATCATGCTTGATGGGAACAGTGTAACTTAATTTCACTTCCTTTCATTTTATGCCTTAGTGGTTCTTTCCATTTGCTAGAGCTGCCATAGGGAAGTACCACAAACTGAGGGACTTAGCTAACTATTTCACAGTCCTAGAGAAAGGCGTCTGAAGCGAGTCTTCAAGGGTGGTTCCTTCTGAGGTTGTGAACACCTGCTCCCTCCCTCGCCCAGCTCACAGAGGTGCACTGACAATCTGTGTGGTCTTATAGGAGCATCACCCTGTGTCTGCCTTCATCTTCACAGGCATTCTTCCTGTGTATGCACCTGTTTCCAAATTTCCCTGTTGTTTAGGAACACAAGCCATTTTGGATTAGGGCCCTCTCTAATGACCTCATTTTAACTTGATTACCTTCGTTTAAAAAAAAAAAGTCTCCAGAGCAGGTCACACACATTCTAAAGTCCTGGGGGTTAAAACTTTAACATATAAATTGGGGGGGGGGGTGTCAGTCAGTCCCATAACAATACCCATAATAATAGTGTTTGAATATGAATGGAAAGGCCTTGCAAAATGAGTTGATGACAATTCCATTACTCATTGATATGGACTATGACCAACAGCCATGTTAAAGTTCAGAACCTGCTGTCCTACTAAGATCTTTAGTTCCCCTCAGTTACCAGACATCACAAAATTCTCCTCAAGATTTTGGTCTAATGTCCATATCACTGTAATGTCAGTTCAGCAGTGGCACATATAAACTCAAGAAAATGTTATCTCCCCATTTTGCAAATGGGAAAATTAGACCTGGAATGACTTTGTAGCCTGATACAGCTAAGTAGATTCTGTACCAAAAAGGATGTCGAATAAAGCCTCTGCTCCAAAAACTGGCTCATTTCCTTCCTTACATATTTACATAGTTCTTTGTGTTTTATTTTCCTAAGGGCTTTACAGAAATTTCTATCATTTGCAATCTTTTTTTCTAGTTATATGTATCTATTTTCTCTTCAACCAGCATTTTTCTTTTCTTGACTTAAAAAAAGAAAATAAAGAACCAGTTTTACTAAAAACAAGTCACAGCTCTCCTACACTTCAGTAAGTACAGAAGCTCAAATTGACTTACTTCTCTGCGGATCATGTCACTCCTCTAATGGTATTATCTAAGGGAATAACCTCTGATTTGAAAATGGGAGTACTCATCTTTAGCACTGGACTATTAGATCTCATGTCAGGGTAAGCCATGGAATTTTATGACTAGGTGTATCCTTGGAGATTATCCAAGCCAACTCTGTTCTAATAAAAATGGTGGTGAAAACTGAGGCTCAGAGAGGCCAAGTGACTCCCCTGTGCTGGTGGAACACAGTTATGAGCCACTCCAGGGGCAGAATGCAGCACTGCAGCCAATACCTCATCCAATGCCCTTTGACAGTCTCAAAACTAAGCGATGATAATGAAATAAGTAGTGCTTATTTAATTATTTATGTACTCCATACCAAGCATTGCTTTTGAGTGTGGAAAAACACAGCTTTCTGAATCTCTCCAATGAATTTATCAGAGAACAGGACATTGTATGGTCTGCCATGTCTTAAATTCTGGAGCGCTCACCTCCCACCTGTACGTTCACTCGCACATGTGGGAGGGGAGTGCAAGGTGGGAAGCGAGCACACAGGCCAGGTGTAACATGCACATAGTGTGTGCTTTATTCTGCTTAGTTCAGCAGAACTGTTTATTCCAGTGACATACCTTGTGTTTATCTTTGTGTCTCTTTTATGAAAGGCAACCCAGTTAGTCAACACTGCTCATAATAAACACAATTTAAAAAAAAAAAAAAAAGAGCAGTTACCTAACGGATATTTTAAAACAATTATTTTTCTGTTTCATTGAAGGAAGCCTTTTTGCTGTATTAGGATTGTAATGTTAAATTGTTGTTTGGGCTAACTGCAAATATTCTAGTTGTAAAGAGCTTTGATTTAAATAATACATCACCAGCACAAATAATGTTAATGAATCATTGACTCAACTATTGAAGTAATGATAAAGTGCCATTCGTTGTAATTGTGTTGATTGCACATGGTTAATTTTTTAACTTATTATTTTACTGAAATTGGAGATAGGGTATGTGTATATATATGTATGGAATGTATAGAATACTGCATTGGCTTTATGAAAGGATCCAAAAATATGCTGTCAAATAATTTTTGTTTGTCTTGCAATGATCAGAAATCATAAAGGGCAATGTGCTTTTGTGGTTCAGTGAGTAGGGCACCGGCCCCATATACTGAGGGTGGTGGGTTCAAACCCAGCCTTGGCTAAACTGCAACCAAAAAGTAGCCGGGCGTTGTGGCAGGCGCCTATAGTCCCAGCTGCTCCGGAGGCTGAGAGCAGAGAATCACGTAGGTCCCAAAGCTGGAGGTTGCTGTGAGCCGTGTGACGTCACGGCACTCTACCGATGGAGGTACAGTGAGACTCTGTCTCTAAAAAAAAGTGCCTTTGAATAAATTTACCTGAAGTACTTTTACAAAGCTTTTCAAAAAGAATAGTTTTCATATAAATAAATTATCTTGTTTTCTCAAGGAAACCAGTAGACAGTTTACATGACTGGTGTGATATAAGACCTAAGCATAACGTACAGATGAGTGTCACCATTTATTATTCTCTGTTTGACAATATGAATTATCTCTTGCATATTACCCTGAATAATAAATCAAGAAATTTAAAAGTATAACTCAAAATTGGAAAATTGAAGTTATAAGTGTTGTCTTAAGTAGATGATATGTTCCTGTATCTTGAATAGTAAGTGCTCTATCTTTGAGCTAACTTTATAGTATTGAGCTCTTCAGTGAGTAACATTAAGCTAATACAATATGTAAGTCCTGGGAATCAGGGTTAAGTATGAATTGTTATATCTACTGACTTTCATGAGAGCCTAATTCAGTATTATATAAACTATGACTCTACATTTTTTTCTGACAAACAGTATAATACATTCCATCAACTGCCATTGAATAACTAAGTTTTCTTTAAAGAAAGACTAATTTTTTCCATAGTTATTATTTTATATAACATTATTTTACCTTATTTTCTGGAGTGTAAAATTTTTTTTAATAAATGTGTTTTTTTCAGAACTTCCTTTTGGTTTAAAGGAGAAATGATGTTTGCTCAATGTGGCATATTCATTTTCTCTCATTTTGCTAGGGACATGCAAATGCTGGAATCACTGGCTTTGATGGGGGTATGTTTGTTTGTTTTCATACTTGTTTTTTATAACAGAAACAGAGAAAGGGCTTACCATGGCTTAATGTTTCACTATGCTCTTCCTTTTGGAATGCCTGATTTTACTGACCATTAAAAACAGCATGGCGATGGTGATAATCTCCATTTCCGTTCTGAGTATGGCAGACTAAGTGATAAAGCAAACTCTTGCATATCTGGTTCACATTAGTAAACAGAGGAACCTGAAATGGAAACAGAAGGGGGCTGTTATGTTTAACTATTTCTGTTTCTGCCAGTTCTGTTCCAATATGGGCTTGTATGTGCCATTTAATTTTAAATACCTCACCATTTTCGTAAGTACACAAAACCCAGGAAATCAACAACAAATCTTGTTGTTATCTGTTTATTTCTTACAGGTTGGACGAATTGAAGATTTTCTATACCAATTAGAGGACAGTTTCTTAAAAACTAAAAAACTGAGAACTGCTCGAAGGCAAAAAACAAAAATGAAACGGCTTCAAAGTATGCAGCAAAGCTAGTCACTAGGGAACAGGCACTACCACCAACATGTCCCAGAAGAAAAAGGAAAGGCATCCACCCAATCTGACTGTGACAGCTGGACACTCAGACCAGCATGAGCTTGCATGAGCTTGTACTCCTCTCAGCTCATCTTTAGCAAAGACATTCTATACTACACTAATCTCAACTGGTAGCAATAAACGTTCCCAGCAAGTTTGATTTGAGTCTTATTCAAATTTGTCTTAATAGTTAAACAGTTATATAAAATAACCATTGCTGCCTCTCTCTCCTGCCTTCTTCTTTCATAATTGACTGGTATATTAGGTTTACCCAAGTATACTTACAGTATACATCTATAATCATGTGTATTCTTTAAGAAGGACATTGAGGTAACTTGATATCCACATGAAGAAGAATGAAAATGAACAACTTATTCCACTCTTTACACAAAAATCCACTCAAAATGGATTAAATACTTAAACATAATACCTGAAACTATAAAACCACTAGAAGAAAACACAGGGGGAAAGCTCCATGACATTGGGCACTAATTTCTTGAGCAAGTCCCCAAAAACACAGACTATGAAAGCAAAAGCTGAAAATAAAATGTCATTAAACTATAAAGCTTCTTTATAGCAAAGGAGACAATTAACAGAATGAAGAGACAACCCACAGATTGAGAGGAAATATTTGTAAATTATACAAAGGGCTAGTATCAAAAGATTACTAGTAATTCAAACAATTCAATAACAAGAAAACAAATAACCCTATTTTCAAAAAATGGGCAAAGGACCTAAACAGACATTTCTCAAAGGAAGACATACATATGGCCAACAGATGTATGAGAACATTCTCTATGTCTCTAAATATCATAGAAAAGCAAATTAAAACCACAATGAGATATCACCTAATACCTATTCTCAAAAAATGATACATGTAAGTGTTGTCAAGGATATAGAGAAAAGAAAACACTTATACATGATTGTTGGTATTGTAAATTAGGACAGCCTCTTTAGAAAACAGTATGGAGGCTCCTTGATGTAAAAATTGAATTAGCGAGGGGAGCAGGGGGGAGGACAGTTCGTGATGCCTGACTGGTACAAACCTTGTCCACAAAGAATCAGAATAATGAGTAGATAGGAAACGCTGGAGCAAGATGGCGGCTGAGTAACAGCTTCCTTGCATCTGGGCACTGTGAGTCTGGGGAGATAGGACTCCAGGCATCTCTGGCTGGTGGGATCTGCCTATCATCACCCCTGTGAGGATACAGGGAGTCAGTGAGAGACTTCTGGACCCCAAGAGGAGGACTAAAACAGTGGAAAACCGGCAAGTGGTCTCGTGTGTTCAATCGGTCTAAACCCGACCGCAACTGTAAGTTCAGAAGCAGCGAGACTGCAAACCAGAAAGGCCTTACCTGTGAACTGTTTTGGTGTCTTTGGACTTGGCACTCAGTTGAACTGCCTTGGGGAGAGCCTGAGCGGGAGTGCGGAGAACTTTGGCCATTGTCTAGGGCCCCAGACTAAGCCACTGAGCCAGACGGAGTTAATAGTGTTTGGCTATGGCCACAGGGAGCCATTGTGAGTGATCTGCCCCAGCAAGCTCCGCCCTCAGGGTCACAGAGCTAGAAATGGGTGGGAACTGGTAACCTAGCAACTAAGTAGCCTAAGGGTGGGGTCTGAGCCGCCTTGCAGCCCTAATCCTCAGGGGCAGAGTGAGACTGGTTTTGGCACATGGGGTAAGTGGATAGCCACTTCAGCAGTGATTCCAGTGACAAGCACTTTCCTGGGAAAGCTTCTGTTCAGCAAGTTTACAAGTTCAAAGTGCCTTTTAAGTGCGTCGAAGAGAGATTTAGGGTGTCTACCTGCTGGGGTTTGAGAAATCAGCAGCCTCCAGTCGTATCAGAACTGTGATTAAGATCTCATACCACAGAAGACCACGTGTTGCCCAGACAATATTCAACAACATATACATACTGCTTTGTTTTTGGTTGTGTTTTGTTGTGTTTTGTTAGTTTTTTGTTTGTTTGGTTGTTTTTTCTTTATTTTGATGTTGTTGATGTTGTTTTGTTTTTTAATTTCAACCTTTTCTGTACACATCTTTTTTCTTTCTCAATTTTTCTAGTTTAATTATAATTTCCCATTGCTGCCTTTTTCAATAACTAGAACTTCATTTTCCTAGTGTTTCTACCACTATTATTTGGTTTTTCACCAAATTTTATCCCGTAGAGTTTTCTGTTTCCTTGTTTGGGTTTGATTTATAGCATTTTTGTCTTTCCTCTCTACTTGGTGGAGGTGGGGTACTGTGTCTGATCAGGTTAGCAAAGAGATGCTGACCTCAAGGGAACCACCCAACTGGGCACCCCCAGAAAGCGGATTTTTTTCAAGGTTGTGTGAAAGTACGCTACTGTACACCTATATTGGTCTGTCTCCCTCTTTCTGTGCCTCTCTTCTTTTAATCAATATTCCTTTTACCCACCCCCTCTCCTTTCTCTATTTTCTTTTTCTTTTCACTCGGTCCTCCTTTCTTTCATCCCTTTCTTGCACTTCAACCTTCTAACATTCTGGTCCTGTACCAAAAGGACTCAATGAACCCTTAGTCCAAAGGCACGAGAACTTACAGAGCAAGAGGAAGTGAAAGGAAAATTAGGGCAAGGAAACAGATAAAAGAAATCACTCATGAGGAAGAATCAGCAGAAAACTCCAGGCAACATGAAGAACCAGTCCAGAACAACCCCACCAAGGGACCATGAGGTAGCTACTGCAGAGGATTCCACGTATAAAGAAATGTTAGGAATGACAGAAAGGGAATTTAGAACACACATGATGAAAACAATGAAAGAAATGATGGAAACAATGAAGGAAACTGCTAATAAAGTGGAAAATAACCAAAAGGAAATCCAAAAACAGAATCAAATCAGAGATGAATGATATGAAGAATATAAAAAGGATATAGCAGAGCTGAAGGAAATGAAACAGTCAATCAGGGAACTTACAGATGCAATGGAAAGTATCAGCAACAGGTTAGACCATGCAGAAGAAAGAATTTCAGAGGTAGAAGACAAAGTTCTTGAGATAACTCAGATAGTAAAAGAGGCAGAAAAGAAGAGAGAGAAAGCAGAACGTTCACTGTCAGAATTATGGGACTTTATGAAGCGTTCCAACATACGAGTTATAGGAATTCCAGAAGGGGAAGAAGAATGCCCCAGAGGAATGGAAGCCATACTAGAGAATATTATAAAACAAAATTTCCCAAATATCACCAAAGATTCTGACACACTGCCTTCAGAGGGCTATCGGACCCGAGGTCGCTTCAACTCTAACCGAGCTTCTCCAAGACACATTGTGATGAACCTGTCCAAAGTCAAGACAAAAGAAAAGATTCTGCAAGCTGCCAGGAGTAAGCGCCAGTTGACCTACAGGGGCAAATCCATCACAGTGACTGCAGACTTCTCTAATGAAACTTTCCAAGCAAGAAGACAATCGTCATCTACCTTTAATCTATGTAAACAGAACAATTTCCAGCCCAGAATTCTGTACCCTGCTAAGCTAAGTTTAAAAATTGATGGAGAAATCAAAATATTTACGGATATACAAACATTGAGGAAATTCGCCACAACAAGACAAGCTCTACAGGAAATACTTCAACCTGTTCTGCACACTGACCACCACAATAGATCAGCAGCAAAGTAAGATCTCAGAAATTAAAGGACAGAACCTAACCTCCACACTGATGCAAAATATAAAACTAAGCAATGGACACTCACAAAACAAGACGAATAGAATACTACCACATTATCAATTATCTCAATAAATGTTAATGGCTTGAATTCCCCACTGAAGAGACATAGATTAGTTGACTGGATTAAAAAACACAAGCCATCCATTTTCTGTCTACAAGAAACACACCTGGCTTAAAAAGACAAATTGAAGCTCCGAGCCAAGGGTTGGAAGACAATTTTTCAGGCTAATGGAATTCAGAAGAAAAGAGGAGTTGCAATCTTATTTTCAGATACATGTGGATTTAAAGCAACTAAAGTCAAAAAAGGCAAAGATGGTCACTTTATATTGGTCAAGGGAAAAATACAACAAGAAGACATTACAATTCTAAATATCTATGCACCCAATTTAAATGCTCCCAGATTCTTGAAACAGAACTTACTCAGTCTGAGCAATATGATATCTGATAGTACCATAATAACAGGGGACCTTAACACTCCTCTCACAGAGCTGGACAGATCCTCTAAACAGAAATTAAACAAGGATATAAGAGACTTAGATGAGACCCTAGAACAACTGTGCTTGATAGACGCACATAGAACACTCCATCCCAAAGATAAAGAATATACATTCTTCTCATCACCCCATGGAACATTCTCCAAAATTGATCATATCCTGGGACACAAAACAAATATCAACAGAATCAAAAGAATTGAAGTTTTACCTTGTATCTTCTCAGACCATAAGGCACTAAAGGTGGAAAACAACTCTAACAAAAATGCTCGACCCCACCCAAAGGCATGGAAATTAAACAATCTTCTGTTGAATAACAGATGGGTGAAGGAAGAAAAAAAAACAGGAAATCATTAACTTCCTTGAGCATAACAACAATGAAGACACAAGCTACCAAAACCTGTGGGATACTGCAAAAGCAGTTTTGAGAGGAAAATTAATCACTTCAGATGCCTACATTCGAAAAACAGAAAGAGAGCACATCAACAATCTCACAAGAGATCTTATGGAATTGGAAAAAGAAGAACAATCTAAGCCTAAACTCAGTAGAAGAAAAGAAATATCGAAAATCAAATCAGAGATCAATGAAATTGAAAACAAAAGAATCATTGAGAAAATTAATGAAACAAGGAGTTGGTTTTTTGAAAAAATAAGTAAAATGGATAAACCATTGGCCAGACTAACGAGGAATAGAAAAGAAAGATCTCTAGTAACCCCAATCAGAAATGATAAAGGGGAAATAACAACTGATCCCACAGAGATACAAGAGAACATCTCTGAATACTACCAGAAACTCTATGCCCAGAAATGTGACAATGTGAAAGAAATGGATCAATATTTGGAATCACACCCTCTCCCTAGACTCAGCCAGAAAGAAATAGAGCTCCTGAACAGACCAATTTCAAGCACTGAGATCAAAGAAACAATAAAAAAGCTTCCAACCAAAAAATGCCCTGGCCCAGATGGCTTCACACCAGAATCCTATCAAACCTTCAAGGAAGAGCTTATTCCTGTACTGCAGAAATTACTCCAAAAAATTGAGGAAGAAGAAATCTTCCCCAAAAATTTCTATGAAGCAAACATCACCCTGATACCAAAACCAGGAAAAGACCCAAACAAAAAGGAGAATTTCAGACCACTCTCACTCATGAATATAGACGCAAAAATTCTAAACAAAATCCTAGCCAATAGACTACGGCTTATCATCAAAAAAGTCATTCATCATGATCAAGTAGGCTTCATCACAGGGATGCAAGGCTGGTTTAACATACGCAAGTCTATAAACGTTATCCACCATATTAGCAGAGGCAAAAATAAAGATCACATGATCCTCTCAATAGATGCAGAAAAAGCATTTGATAAAATCCAGCATCCTATTCTAATTAGAACACTGAAGAGTATAGGCATAGGTGGCACATTTCTAAAACTGATTGAAGCTATCTATGACAAACCCACAGCCAATATTTTACTGAATGGAGTAAAACTCAAAGCTTTTCCTCTTAGAACTGGAACCGGACAAGGTTGTCCTCTGTCACCTTTACTATGCAACGTAGTGCTGGAAGTTCTAGCCAATACAATTCAGCAAGACAAGGAAATAAAGGGAATCCAAATGGGAGGAGAGGAGGTCAAACACTCCCTCTTTGCTGACGACATGATCTTATACTTAGAGAACCCCAAAGACTCAACCACAAGACTCCTAGAAGTCATCAAAAAATACAGTCATGTTTCAGGATATAAAATCAATGTCCACAAGTCAATAGCCTTTGTGTACACCAATAATAGTCAAGATGAGAAGCTAATTAAGGACACAACAAACTTCACCATAGGTTCAAAGAAAATGAAATACCTAGGAGTATACCTAATGAAGGAGGTGAAGGACCTCTATAAAGAAAACTATGAAATCCTCAGAAAGGAAATAGCAGAGGATATTAGCAAATGGAAGAACATACGATGCTCATGGATGGGAAGAATCAACATTGTTAAAATGTCTATACTTTCCAAAGCAATCTACCTATTCAATGCCTGCATTTTGTATGGAACCAGAAAAAACCCCGTATAGCTAAGGCAGTTCTCTGTAACAAAAATAAAGCTGGGGGCATCAGCATACCAGATTTTAGTCTGTACTACAAAGCCATAGTGCTCAAGACAGCATGGTACTGGCACAAAAACAGAGACATAGACACTTGGAATCGAATTGAAAACCAAGAAATGAAACTAACATTTTACAACCACCTAATCTTTGATAAACCAAACAAGAACATACCTTGGGGGAAAGACTCCCTATTCAATAAATGGTGTTGGGAGAACTGGATGTCTACATGTGAAAGACTGAAACTGGACCCACACCTTTCCTCACTCACAAAAATTGATTCAAGATGGATAAAGGACTTAAATTTAAGGCATGAAACAATAAAAATCCTCAAAGAAAGCATAGGAAAAACACTGGAAGATATTGGCCTGGGGAAAGACTTCATGAAGAAGACTGCCATGGCAATTGCAACAACAACAAAAATAAACAAATGGGACTTCATTAAACTGAAAAGCTTCTGTACAGCTAAGGAGACAATAACCAAAGCAAAGAGACAACCTACACAATGGGAAAGGATATTTGCATATTTTCAATCAGACAAAAGCTTGATAACTAGGATCTATAGAGAACTCAAATTAATCCACATGAAAAAAGCCAACAATCCCTTATATCAATGGGCAAGAGACATGAATAGAACTTTCTCTAAAGATGACAGACGAATGGCTAACAAACACATGAGAAAATGTTCATCATCTCTATATATTAGAGAAATGCAAATCAAAACAACCCTGAGATATCATCTAACCCCAGTGAGAATGGCCCACATCACAAAATCTCAAAACTGCAGATGCTGGCGTGGATGTGGAGAGAAGGGGACACTTTTACACTGCTGGTGGGACTGCAAACTAGTACAACCTTTCTGGAAGGAAGTATGGAGAAACCTCAAAGCACTCAACCTAGACCTCCCCTTTGATCCTGCAATCTCATTACTGGGCATCTACCCAGAAGGAAAGAAATCCTATTATCATAAGGACACTTGTACTAGACTGTTTATTGCAGCTCAATTTACAATTGCCAAAATGTGGAAACAGCCTAAATGCCCACCAACCCAGGAATGGATTAACAAGCTGTGGTATATGTATACCATGGACTACTATCCAGCCATTAAAAAAAATGAAGACTTTACATCTTTGTGTTAACCTGGATGGACATGGAAGACATTATTCTTAGTAAAGCATCACAAGAATGGAGAAGCATGAATCCTATGTACTCAATTTTGATATTAGGACAATTAATGACAATTATGGTTATGGGGGGGAACAGAAAGAGGGCAGGAGGGAGGGAGGTGGGGCCTTGGAGTGTGTCACACTTTATGGGGGCAAGACACGATTACAAGAGGGACTTTACCTAACAATTGCAATCAGTGTAACTGGCTTATTGTACCCTCAATGAATCCCCAAAAGAAAAAAAAAATTGCAATCAGTGTAACCTGGCTTATTGTACCCTCAGTGAATCCCCAACAATCAAAAAAAAAAAAAAAAAAGAAATGTTAGGAATGACAGAAAGGGAATTTAGAATACACATGATGAAAACAATGAAAGAAATGATGGAAACAATGAAGGAAACTGCTAATAAAGTGGAAAATAACCAAAAGGAAATCCAAAAACAGAATCAAATCAGGGATGAACGATATGAGGAATATAAAAAGGATATAGCAGAGCTGAAGGAACTGAAACAGTCAATTAGGGAACTTAAAGATGCAATGGAAAGTATCAGCAACAGGTTAGACCATGCAGAAGAAAGAATTTCAGAGATAGAAGCAAAGTTCTTGAGATAACTCAGATAGTAAAAGAGGCAGAAAAGAAGAGAGAGAAAGCAGAACGTTCACTGTCAGAATTATGGGACTTTATGAAGCATTCCAACATACAAGTTATAGGAATCCCAGAAGGGGGAGAAGAATGCCCCAGAGGAATAGAAGCCATACTAGAGAATATTATAAAAGAAAATTTCCCAAATATCACCAAAGATTCTGACACACTGCTTTCAGAGGGATATTGGATCCCAGGTCACCTCAACTCTAAACGAGCTTCTCCATTGTGATGAACCTGTCCAAAGTCAAGACAAAAGAAAAGGTTCTGCAAGCTGCCAGGAGTAAGGGACAGCTGAACTACAGGAGCAAATCCATCAGAGTGACCGCAGACTTCTCTAATGAAATTTTCCAAGCAAGAAGACAATGGTCATCTACCTTTAATCTACGTAAACAGAACAATTTACAGCCCAGAATTCCTTAACCTGCAAAGCTAAGGTTAAAAATTGATGGAGAAATCAAATCATTTACGGATATACAAACATTCAGGAAATTTGCCACAACAAGACCAGCTCTACAGGAAATACTTCAACCTGTTCTGCACACTGACCACCACAATGGATCAGCAGCAAAGTAACAACTCAGAAATTAAAGAACAGAAGCTAACCTCCACACTGATGCAAAAGATAAAACTAAGCAATGGACTCTCACCAAATAAGACAAATAGAATACTACCACACTTATGAATTATCTCAATAAATGTTAATGGCTTGAATTCCCCACTGAAGAGACATAGACTGCCTGACTGGATTAAAAAACACAAGCCATCCATTTGCTGTCTACAAGAAACACACCTGGCTTAAAAAGACAAATTAAAGCTCTGAGTTGAGGGTTGTAAGACAATTTTTCAGGCAAATGGAATTCAGAAGAAAAGAGGAGTTGCAATCTCATTTTCAGATACATGTGGATTTAAAGCAACTAAAGTCAAAAAAGACAAAGATGGTCACTTTATATTGGTCAAGGGAAAACTACAACAAGAAGACATTTCAATTCTAAGTATTTATGCACCCAATTTAAATGCTCCCAGATTCTTGAAACAGACCTTACTCAGTCTGAGCAATATGATATCTGATAGTACCATAATAACAGGGGACTTTAACACTCCTCTTACAGAGCTGGACAGATCCTCTAAACAGAAATTAAACAAAGATATAAGAGATTTAAATGAGACCCTAGAATAACTTGTGCTTGATAGATGCATATAGAACACTCCATCCCAAAGATAAAGAATAGACATTCTTCTCATCACCCCATGGAACATTCTCCAAAATTGATCATATCCTGGGACAGAAAACAGTTATCAACAGAATCAAAAGAATTGAAATTTTACCTTGTATCTTCTCAGACCATAAGGCACTAAAGGTGGAACTCAACTCTAACAAAAATACTCAAGCCCACCCAAAGGCATGGAAATTAAACAATCTTCTGTTGAATAACAGATGGGTGCAGTAAGAAATAAAACAGGAAATCATTAACTTCCTTGAGCATAACAGCAATGAAGACACAGCTACCAAAACCTGTGGCATACTGCAAAAGCAGTTTTGAGAGGAAAATTCATCGCTTTAGATGCCTACATTCGAAAAAAAGAAAGACAGCACATCAACAAAATCACAAGCCATCTTATGGAATTGGAAAAAAAAGAACAATCTAAGCCTAAACTCAGTAGAAGAAAAGAAATATCCAAAATCAAATCAGAGATCAATGAAATTGAAAACAAAAGAATCATTCAGAAAATTAATGAAACAAGGAGTTGGTTTTTTGAAAAAATAAATAAAATAGAAAAAACATTGGCCAGACTAACGAGGAATAGAAAAGTAAAATCTCTAGTAACCTCAATCAGAAATGATAAAGGGGAAATAACAACTGATCCCACAGAGATAAAAGAGATCATCTCTGAATACTACCAGAAACTCTATGCCCAGAATTTTGACAATGTGAAGGAAATGGATCAATATTTGGAATTACACCATCTCCCTAGTCTTAGCCAGGAAGAATTAGAGCTCCTGAACAGACCAATTTCAAGTACTGAGATCAAAGAAACAATAAAAAATCTTCCAACCAAAAAATGCCCTGGTCTAGATGGCTTCACACCAGAATTCTATCAAACCTTTAAGGAAGAGCTTATACCTGTACTGCAGAAATTATTCCAAAAAATTGAGGAAGAAGGAATCTTCCCCAACACATTCTATGAAGCAAACATCACCCTGATACCAAAACCAGGAAAAGACCCAAACAAAAAGGAGAATTTCAGACCACTCTCACTCATGAATATAGATGCAAAAATTCTCAACAAAATCCTAGCCAATAGATTACAGCTCATCATCAAAAAAGTCATTCATCATGATCAAGTAGGCTTCATCCCAGGGATGCAAGGCTGGTTTAACATACGCAAGTCTATAAACGTTATCCACCATATTAGCAGAGGCAAAAATAAAGATCACATGATCCTCTCAATAGATGCAGAAAAAGCATTTGATAAAATCCAGCATCCTTTTCTAATTAGAATACTGAAGAGTGTAGGCATAGGTGGCACATATCTAAAACTGATTGCAGCTATCTATGACAAACCCACAGCTAATATTTTACTGAATGGAGTAAAATTGAAAGCTTTTCCTCTTAGAACTGGAACCAGACAAGGTTATCCTCTGTCACCTTTACTATTCAATATAGTGCTGGAAGTTCTAGCCAATACAATTAGGCAAGACAGGGAAATAAAGGGAATAAATGGGAGGCGAGGAGGTCAAACTCTTCCTCCTTGCTGATGACATGATCTTATACTTAGAGAACCCCAAAGACTCAACCACAAGACTCCTAGAAGTCATCAAAAAATACAGTCATGTTTCAGGATATAAAATCAATGTCCACAAGTCAGTAGCCTTTGTATACACCAATAACGGTCAAGATGAGAAGCTAATTAAGGACATAACTCCCTTCACCATAGTTTCAAAGAAAATGAAATACCTAGGAGTATACCTAACGAAGGAGGTGAAGGACCTCTATAAAGAAAACTATGAAATCCTCAGAAAGGAAATAGCAGAGGATATTAACAAATGGAAGAACGGGCGGCGCCTGTGGCTCAGTGAGTAGGGCGCCAGCCCCATATGCCGAGGGTGGTGGGTTCAAACCCAGCCCCGGCCAAACTGCAACAAAAAAAAAAAAAAAAGAAACAAATGGAAGAACATACCATGCTCATAGATGAGAAGAATCAACATTGTTAAAATGTCTATACTTCCCAAAGCAATCTACCTATTCAATGCCATTCCTATCAAAATACCAACATCATACTTTCAAGATTTGGAGAAAATGATTCTGTGTTTTGTATAGAACCAGAAAAAACCCCATATAGCTATGGCAGTTCTTAGTAATAAAAATAAAGCTGGGGGCATCAGCATACCAGATTTTAGTCTGTACTACAAAGCCATAGTGGTCAAGACAGCACACTACTGGCACAAAAACAGAAACATAGACACTTGGAATCGAATTGAAAACCAAGAAATGAAACTAACATGTTACAACCACCTAATCTTCGATAAACCAAACAAGAATGTACCTTGGGGGAAGACTCCCTATTCAATAAATGGTTTTGGGAGAACTGGATGTCTACATGTAAAAGACTGAAACTGGACCCACACCTTTCCCCACTCACAAAAATTGATTCAAAATGGATAAAGGACTTAAATTTAAGGCATGAAACAATAAAAATCCTCCAAGAAAGCATAGGAAAAACACTGAAAGATATTGGCCTGGGGAAAGACTTCATGAAGAAGACGGCCATGGCAATTGCAACAACAACAAAAATAAACAAAAGGGACTTCATGAAACTGAAAAGCTTCTGTACAGCTAAGGAGACAATAACCAAAGCAAAGAGACAACCTACACAATGGGAAAGGATATTTGCATATTTTCAATCAGACAAAAGCTTGATAACTAGGATCTATAGAGAACTCAAATTAATCCACATGAAAAAAGCCAACAATCCCTTATATCAATGGGCAAGAGACATGAGTAGAATCTTCTCTAAAGATGACAGACGAATGGCTAACAAACACATGAAAAAATGTTCATCATCTCTATATATTAGAGAAATGCAAATCAAAACAACCCTGAGATATCATCTAACCCCAGTGAGAATGGCCCACATCACAAAATCTCAAAACTGCAGATGCTGGCGTGGATGTGGAGAGAAGGGAACACTTTTACACTGCTGGTGGGACTGCAAACTAGTACAACCTTTCTGGAAGGAAGTATGGAGAAACCTCAAAGCACTCAAGCTAGACTTCCCATTTGATCCTGCAATCCCTTTACTGGGCATCTACCCAGAAGAAAAAAATCCTTTTATCATAGGGACACTTATACTAGACTGTTTATTGCAGCTCAATTTACAATCGCCAAAATGTGGAAACAGCCTAAATGCCCACCAACCCAGGAATGGATTAACAAGCTGTGGTATATGTATACCATAGAATACTATTCAGCTATTAAAAAAATTGAGACTTTACATCCTTCGTATTAATCTGGATGGAAGTGGAAGACATTATTCTTAGTAAAGCATCACAAGAATGGA
This sequence comes from Nycticebus coucang, assembly GCF_027406575.1. NCBI lineage: Eukaryota > Metazoa > Chordata > Mammalia > Primates > Lorisidae > Nycticebus > Nycticebus coucang. The sequence goes on along the minus strand of NC_069799.1, from coordinate 2,549,770 downwards.
GAAGCATGAATCCTATGTACTCAATTTTGATATGAGGACAATTAATGACAATTAAGTTTATGGGGGGGAGGAAAAGCAGAAAGAATGATGGAGGGAGGGGGTTGGGGCCTTGGTGTGTGTCACACTTTATGGGGGCAAGACATGATTGCAAGAGGGACTTTACAAAACAATTGCAATCAGTGTAACCTGGCTTATTGTACCCTCAATGAATCCCCAACAATAAAAAAAAAAAAATAGAATAGTGAGTAGATAATCACACTTCAGATAAAGCATGTATGAGAGGATGCTAAATTCAACAGAGAAATGGTGAGAAACACTGAAAGCAAGGAAGGAGGGTGAAGGGAGGTACCCCACTTGGCCAGGATTGGATGGGAGCTTGGAGAGAATACCCAATGCAGGGAAAGAATAAGTGGCAGACCCCCCACATTCTCACCACAGATTCTTGGAATTCCAGCCACAGAAGAGCCACTCAATCCTCACAAGCCCAGAAACTAACCCAGAGACCATGCAATGGCTTCACTCCAAAAAGGGAGCTCATGCTGAATCCCAACCAGCTACACCACAGTGCCATTTTTAGAGCCCTGCCCCTGCCAGGCTGCGCCCTGCCCCTGCCAGGCTGCATCCTGCCCTGGGGCCCAACAATTCCAAAAATCTCCACATCCCTGGAGCCCCATTGACATCCATCTGCAGCTGCTGCTGCTGGGACCAAGATGGGAGCTGCTGGCAGTACCTGCCTAATCCCATCAGAGAGGTGGCTTTATATGTTTACATGCCCCAAGGAACAAATTCCATCACCAACAGGTGCAGGCTGCTATGAAGCCAAAGTAAGAACAAAGTGCACCCTCTAGCCACCTGCCTATGACTGTTTCTACTACAGCAACCCTACCATCCCCAGTAACAGAGCCACAGCCCAACCTCAGCTGCCTACCTCAGCCAGCAATTACATGCACCATCAGGGGTCCTGCCAAGCCTGGCTCCACCCCCACAGTACCAGAGCCTGGGGGCACCTGAGCACACTTTCTGGGGTCCCACTCCATCTGTGGGACTGGGAGCTTGGTCATCCAGCCCACCACAGACACCGCCAACACCTATGTGGACTACTTGGGTCCCAGATGGTTGTCCTAAATCACCCATGTTATGCCCATTTCTCAGGGGGCTACCTAGACCTACCCAGTCCATGTATGGCATTTCTGGCAGCTGACCAAGCCACACATAGGCCCCCAAGAACTGGACTGCCTGGATCCACTAATACTGGTGCCAGCATATTCTTCCCTGAAGCCCAAAGACAGGCATACTCAGGCAACTGCTATCACCAGTGGGGTCCAGAGATGTGCCCACACTGCATCCCAGTTTCCAACAAAACTTTACTAGAGCTGCCACTAATAATCACAACCTAAGCCACCAAGAAAATCAAGCACCAATGAAGTTATTTACAGCTGAAGAAATCATACAGAGTCTACACTACACATGCACTCAGATAAAAGTCAAATGCTCTACCAGACCACCACCATAGATTCAACTTTTCGAACAGTCCAAACCTATGATAGCAAATACAAAAAATTAGAAGAAGTGACTTACACCAGATGCCCAGATATCAACATAAAGACGTCAGAAAAAGGAAGAAGCAAGGAAATATGACACCTCCAAAGGAACAGAATAATTCTTCAGCAACATATTCCAGTGAAAAAGAAATTTATGAAATCTCAAAGAATTCAAAATAATTATACTAAAAAAAGCTTGGTGAGATACAAAAGAATTCTGAAAAAGAATACAAAGAAATCAGAAAAACAATTCAGGATATAAATGGGAAATTTAGCAAAGAGATAGATATCATAAATAAGAACAAAATAGAAATTATGAAACTTAATTTATTGAATGAAATACAATATATATTCAAAAACTTTCACTAGATCAAGAAGAAAGAATCTCAGAACTTGAAGACAAGTCCTTTGAAAGAAAAGAAAGAATGAGCAAAGCCTACATGACATATGGGACACCAAAAGGTGGTCAAATATTCAAATTCTTGGTGTCTCAGAAGGTGAATAAGAAACCTATTTCATGAAATAATAGATAAAAATTTCCAAGTCTAACAAGAGATTTAGATATTCAGATACAGGAGCCTCAGAGATCACTAAATAGATATAATCGAAAAAAATCTCCACAGCACATTATAGTCAAACTGAAAAGTTAAAGACAAGGAATTCTAAAAACAGAAAGAGAAAAGTATCCAATCGTTTATAAAGGAATCTTCATAAGACTAACGTCAGATTTGTCAGCAGAAACTTTTATGGCCAGGAGGGAAAAAGTTGATACGTGTATTCAAAGTGCTGAAAGAAATAAATTTCCCACCTTTACTATGGCCAGCAAAATTACCCATAAATGAAACAAAAAGTTAAATCTTTCCCAGACAAGGGAAAGCAAAGGGAATCCATTACCACTAAGCCAGCCATACAAGAAATGCTAAAGGTGGCTCGGTGCCTGTGGCTCAAGTGGCTAAGGCACCAGCCACATACATCTGAGCTGGTGGGTTCAAATCCAGCCTGGGCCTGCCAAACAACAAGGACAACTGCAACCAAAAAATCACCAGGCATTGTGGTGGGTGCCTGAAGTCCCAGCTACTTGGGAGGCAGAGGCAGAAGAATCCCTTGAGCCCAGGAGTTGGAGGTTGCTGTGAGCTGTGATAAGACAGCACTCTACCCAAGGCAATAGCTTGAGGCTCTGTCTCAAAAAAAAAAAAAAATGCTAAAGGGAATCTGACACCCAGGAGTGAAACAATGATAACTACCACCTTGGAAACACAAAAATTTAAAAACCACTGATATAACAAACACAAAATCAAGAAAGAGAAAAGACTCAAATGTACCACAACAGAAAACAATCAAATCACAGTTATAAAGAAAAAAAGAGAAATAAGAGAACAATGGATATAGAAAACAACCAGAAAGCAATTAATAAAATGATAAGAACAAATCCTCACACATTAATAATAACCTTGAATGTAAATGTATTAATACTTAAAAGATACAGAATGGCTGAATGGACAAAAATATATATATATGACACAAGGGGAAGGATGGGTGGAGGATAAGGGACCAAAACTACCTATCAGGTTCAATGTATACTATTCAGGTGAAGAGTACATTAAAAACCCTGACTTCAGCACTAAAACATTAATCCATGTAACAAACAAACAAACAAACACTTGTACCCCTAAATATATTGAAATAAAAAAGTAAATCAAATATACCCTCCAAAACCAAACTATATGCTGCTTACAAGAAACTCATCCCACCTATAGAGACAAATATAAACTGAAAGTAAAGGGATGGGGGAAAAAACATTCATGTGAATATAAACCAAAGCAAGGAAAAGAATCTATACACATATCAGATGAGACAGAGTTTAAGTCAAAAACAGCAAAAGAAGACAAAGAAGGACATTATGTATCAATTCAGCAAGAGGATATAATAATTTTAAACTTATATGCACCTAACTCTGGAAAACCCAGATATATAAACCAAATATTATTAGATCTAAAAATAGAAATAGACTCCAATAGTAGTTGGGGCCTTTAATTCCCTACTCTCAGCATTAAACATTATCCAGGCAGAAAATAATGAAAAGTTGGATTTAAACTACATGTTTGAAAAAATAGATCTAATCGACATTCATAGAACATTTCAATTAACAGCTATAAAATACACATTCTTCTCAACAAGTGGGACATTCTCCAGGATAGATCACATATTAGAACACAAAACAAGTCTAAACAAACTTTTTAAAAATGAAGATCATGTCAAGAATCTTCTTAGGCCACAGTGAAATAAAACTAGAAATCATTTACAGAAGGAACTTTGGAAACTGTACAAATACCTAGAAATTAAACATAATATGGGCGGCGCCTGTGGCTCAGTCAGTAAGGCACTGGCCCCATATACTGAGGGTGGTGGGTTCAAACCCGGCCCCGGCTGAACTGCAACCAAAAAATAGCCGGGCGTTGTGGCAGACACCTGTAGTCCCAGCTACTCAGGAGGCTGAGCCAAGAGAATCGCTTAAACCCAGGAGTTGGAGGTTGCTGTGAGCTGTGTGATGCCATAGCACTCTACCGAGGGCCATAAAGTGAGACTCTGTCTCTACAAAAAAAAAAAAAAGAAATTAAACATAATATTCTTAAATAAGAATATTAATTCAAGGAACAAATTATGGAAGAAATAAAAAAAATTCTTGAAACAAATGAAAAGAAAAATTACAGCATACCAGAACCTTTGGGACACAACATAAACAGTGCTACAGGGAATTTTACGGTAATAAATATCTACATCAAAAAGCGTAACATGTTCACCTAAACAATCTAGTGCACCTTAAAGAACTAGAAAAGCAAAAACAAACCCAATTCAAAATTAGTAGAAGAAAAATAATAATAAAGATCAGAGAAGAACTAAAGAAAATAGAGACTAAAAGAAAAATAAAAACTATCAACAAAATGAAAAATCAGCTTTTCAAAAATAATTTATCTTTTGAAAAGATCACAATCAAGTGATTTTGATTTTCTAGAAACTACTTGCTAGACTAACCAAGAAAAAAGGAGAAAATCTAAATAAGTAAAATCAGAACTGAAAAGGGAGACGTTACCACTGACACCACAGAAATTCAAAAGTTCATCAGACTATTATGAATTTCTAAACCTTAACTGGAAAACCTAAAGAAAATGGATAAATTACTGAACACCTACAACATACCAAGATTGATTTAGGAAGCAATAGAAAACCTGAAAAGATCAATAATGAATAATGGATTCAATGAGTAATAAAGTCTCCAACAAAGAAAAGTTCAGAACAGGATGTCTTCACTGCTAAATTCTACCAAACTGTCCAAGAAAAATCAATGCCAATTCTCAAACTATTGAAGGAAAAGGCAGTTCTTACTACTTTATGAGGCCAGCATTATAATATACCAAAACCAAACAAGGACACTACAAAGAAGATAACTACCAACCAATATTACTGATGAACACAGATACAAAAATTCTCAAAGATACTAGCAAACCAAATACAGCAGCACATTACAAAAATAGTGCACTGTTATCATGTGGGATTTACCCCATGGATGCAAGGATAGTTCCACGTATGCAAATCAATAAATGTGGACATCACATCATGTAGGATGAAGGATAAAAAGTATACAACCATCTCAATAGATAAGAAAAAAGAATTTTATAACATTTCTAACATCCCTTCATGATAAAAACTGTCAACAAACTAAACATAGAAGGAGCATACTCAACACAGTAAAGGCGATATATTACAAACCCACAGCTATCATACTAAATGAAGAAAACCTGTAAAACTTTCCTCCAAGAACTAAAACAAGACAAGGATGTCCATTTCACCATTCCTTTTGCCATAAAGTACTGGAGTCCAGGGCAATCAGGCAAGAGAAATAAATAAAAGACTTGTGAATTGAAAAAGATGTCAAATTGTTCCTCTGTGCTGATGCTATGTTTTCATATCCAGGAAAAAAAAAAAAAAAAAAAAAACTAAAAACTCCATCCAAAAACTCTTAGATCTGATAAATTCAGCAAAGTTTCAGGATACGCAATCAATATGCAAAAATCAGTAGCATTTCTAAATACCACTAATGAACTAGCTGGTAAAGACAGAAAGACAGCAATCCCACTTACAATAGCCACCAAAAAATAAAACACCTAAGAATTGGTTTAATCAAGAAAACAAAAGGTTTCTGCAAGGAAAACTATAAAACACTAAGGAAAAAAGTTGGAGATGCACAAGCAAATGGAAAAACCTCCCATCTTCATGAATGAGATGAATGGCATGAATTCTTCTTCATGAATGGGATGAATGGAATGAATTCTTCTTCATAAATCAGAATTATTATCATTAAAATGACTACACTGCTCAAAGCAATCTACAGCTTCAATGCAATCCCTATCAAGATATCAATGTCATTTTTCACAGAAATAGAAAAAACAATCCTATACAGAATAAAAAAAGAGCCAGAATAGCTAAAGCAATCCTTAACAAAAGGAACAAAGCTGGAGGCATCACCGTACCTTACTTCAAAATATAAACGGCTGGGCATGGTGGCTCATACCTATAATCCTAGCTCCCTGGGAGACCAGGATCACTTGAGGAAGATCACTTGAGTTTAGGAGTTCGAGACCAGCTTGAGCAAAGTGAGACCCCATCTGTACTAAAAATAAAAAGAAAAATTAGCCAGGCGTGGTGGTACACACTTGCAGTCCCACCCACTCAGGAGGCTGAGACAAGAGGATTGCATGAGCCCAGGAGTTTGAGGTTGCTGGGAGCTAGACTGAGGCCAGGGAACTCTAGCCTGGGTGATAGAGCAAGAATCTGTCTTAAAAAAAAAAATACTATATATAATATATATATGGACATATATGTGTGTGTAGACACACACATATATGTATATATATACACACATATATGCATGGTATCCATGTAAAAACAGACTCCTATCTCTCACTGTCAACTCAAGATAGATTGAAGACATAAATATAAGACCCAGAACTATAAAACTACTAGAAGAAAACATGAGAAAAACGTTTCAGAACATTGTTCTAGGTAAAGATTTTATGACTAAAACCTCAAAAACAGAAAACTAAAATAAAACTAGACCAATGGGACTATATTAAACTAAAAAGTTTCTGCATAGCCAAGGCCAGAATTAACATTCAATGGCATGTTGAACGGGAGAAAATATTTGGACATTATTCATAGGTTAATTCATAAGCTAATATCTAGAATATGAAAAAAAAAAAACTATTCAAGGGTTAAAAAAAATCCTACTGAAAAATGGGCCAAGGATATGAATAGACATTTCTCAAAAAAAAAGACAAATTGACAGAAGGTATATGAAAAAATGCCAAAATTTTGAAAAATGCCATTTATGAAAAATGCCATTTTCCTTGGGAAAATGCAAATCAAAACCACAATGAGATATCATCTTATCCCAATTAGAATGTCTATTGTTAAAAAGACAAAAAATAACTTGCTGGAAAGAATATGGAGTAAAGGGAACTCATATATACAGTATTGGTGGGAAAATAAATTATTAGTACAGCCACTAAGGAAACAGTATGAAAATGTCTACATGAACTAAAAATAGAAATGTCATTTGATCTGGCAGTCTCACCACTAGATATGTATGTAGAGCAGCAGTTCTCAACCTGTGGGTCGCGACCCCTTAGTAACAATGAAAATACATCCTGCATATCAGATATTTACATTACGATTCATAACAGTAGCAAAATTACAGTTATGAAGTAGCAGCAAAAATAATTCTATGATTGGGGGTCACCACAACATGAGGAACTATATTAAAGGGTCATGGCGTTCGGAGGCATTAGGAAGGTTGAGAACCACTGATCTAGAGGAAAATAAATCAGTGTATCAAAAGGGACACCTGTGCTCACATGATTATTGCAGCTCTGTTCACAATAGCAAAGATATAGAATCAACCTAAGTATCCATCAATAGGTAAGTAGATACAGAAAGTGCAGCATATATACAAAAGGGAAACTGAAAATCAGTAGGTTAAGTGACATAGTCCAGGCACAGAAAGACAATATCAAATGTTCCCATATGTTGGAGCTAAAAAAGTTGATCTCATGAAAGTAGAGAGGAGAATATCTGACAGAGTCCAGGAAAGTTGGGGCGGTGGTGAAGGGAGGTTGGCTAATGTGTAGCAACATACAGCTAGAGAGAAGTTTTAAGTTCCAGCATTCAGTAGCAGAGTAGAAGGACTATGGTTAGGGAATATGTAAGCAGGGGAACCTCTGTAAGTTGATCACCCAAGGAGCTATAACAAACTGGTCAATATATGGAAGTGGTCAACACAAGGAATTAGGCCTGCTATACTGATATGTACAGGTGGTGCATATTTAGTCCCTGAAAAAGTAAGGTCAAGTTAAGGAGGGAGTCAAGGTAGGGAGGTGGTCAACTATGTATTTCAAAACAGCCAGAACAGAAGCCTTGAAATGTTCACATAGAAATGACAAATACTCAAGGTAATAGATACCCCAAATCCCTTGAATTGATCATTACAAATTCTATGCATGTAATAAAATATCTCATGTACCCTATAAATACTTAAATAATATGTTATCAATTAAAAATAAAATAATAAACATCAAAATTCAAGGCAATGGTTACCTCGATTGGGAGGTGGGTGGGTAAAAAGAGAAAAAATATTACAGAGGGCTACCAGATGTCTTCAACAATATTTGCAAAGTTTGAATTTTTAAATTGGTTGGTGGGTGTTCATTCTATTCTTTTTATGTTTTATATGTTTTCAATAGTCTATTAAAAATAAAACTCCTCCAAAAAACGTAATTACCATTTGATCCAGCATTCTCATTTCTGGATGTATCCAAAGGAACTAAAATCAGTATGCTGTCTGCACTCCCATGATCATCACAAGGTTACCCTCAATAGTAAAGCCGTGGAAATAACCCATGTGCCTACGTATCAACGGACTAATGGATTCAAATAATTCCACACAGTGGAATGCTCTTCAGCCTTTAAAAAGCAGGAAACTATGCCATTTGCAACATGGTTAAACTTAGCCATTGTGCTAAGTAAAATAAGCCAGTCACGGAGATAAGCCTGTAAGATCTCACTTGTACAGAATTTTTAAGTTGAACTCACAGAAAGAAGAGTGAAATAGTGGCTCCCAGAAGCTGGAAGTAGTGGGAAAAGAAACAGGGAAAGCAGAGACCTTGGTTAGAGAATACAAAGTTACAGTTACAAGAGCAGTTACAAGAGGAATGAGTTTTCCTGACCCACTGCACATCAGGGCAACTAGTTAATAACAATATATATTTCAAAATAGCTGAAAGGGAGGATTTTGAATGTTCTCACCATGAAGAAATAATAAATATTTGATGTGACCAACTGTTAATTATCCTGATTTGATCATTCAACAATGTAAATTCATAGATGTCACAAAATATCACATTATAATCATGAGTATTTATATACGATTATTATTTACCAGTAAAAAATTAAATAAAACTTTTTTAATAATTTATCATGTTAATAGAAAAAGTAACATAAAACTATATATAGCATAATTATGCTATAATTATGTAGCATAATTATAACTAGGTTATAAAATAATAAGCATATAAAATAACTGGGAAGAAATAGAATAAGATATTAAGCATGATTATCTTTAGTGGGATCAATTATGGGTGACTCTTTTATCTTTTCCTTAATGTTATATAGTATGTTTCTTGACAATAAGAAAGTAATCTTTTAAAAATCTTCTTGTTGGGCGGCGCCTGTGGCTCAGTCGGTAAGGCGCCGGCCCCATACACCGAGGGTGGCAGGTTCAAACCCTGCCCCAGCTGAACTGCAACCAAAAAATAGCTGGGCTTTGTGGCGGGCGCCTGTGGTCCCAGCTACTCGGGAGGCTGAGGCAAGAGAATCGCTTAAGCCCAGGAGTTGGAGGTTGCTGTGAGCCATGTGACGCCACGGCACTCTACCGAGGGCCATATAGTGAGACTCTGTCTCTACAAAAAAAAAAAAATCTTCTTGTTACTTAGTGTCACTCTGCAGAGAAAGAACTAACTCAGATCAGCTTTTTCCCCCCTGTTTACAAGAAAAACTATACATATTCTGATACTTGGACCACAAATAATGGCTGTCACATAGACAAAGTCCAAAAGAAACATTTTATTTAAAGAATTCTTTGAGGTCTAAAAAGTTGTTTGTGGCTACCTCCACGAAGCATCTCTGCCACAGGAAGAGCAGAACGGCCCCTGAGTAAGCCTCACACAGGACACCAATCCTGGTCCGCCGGCCGCACTGACAGGTACCAGAACTGCACGTGGGCTGTCCCTTATCTCTCTTGCTTCAGTTCCCCATAACTTTCTCCTTTAATTATTTTGTTTAGTTCTTTCTCTGTACTCACAGTATATCATCTCATGAAATATGAAATGATCACAGACCACATCCCTTAAATCAAAACGTATTGAAAGTTGAGCAGCCCCTGGCAGAGCAAAGCTGTGATTTACAGAGGCTCAATGCACTGAGATGGCGCAGCACAGTGTAGGTTCAATCAGATATTTCACAAGTTGCCTGATCCATTCAGCAATCCCTGGGCTCATGGACATGGATGCAAAAAACTGTGGTGCGGTCCTGACAAGCCGCAGGTTGTCAAGATGGAAGGTAATGACAGCTGAAGGCTGGCATCTGTTTTTGACAAGCCATCAAAGGAAAGGAAAAAAAGAAAACAGACACAAATGGCATCCAAAAGTTACAAAGTGAGCATATTCTGCTTGTACCTTAATGAAAAGAAGCCAGAAACACTCAGACCACAGCAGATAATCAGAGGTCAAAATCATTCTCCATGTACATTGTACAATAAATGCTATGGGAACTTAAACATTAAACACTGACCGCTACCTTTTGTTGTGACCTATCCAAGACAATGTCCAGAATTAATATGAGTTAATAATCAAGACTTTAACTTCCTTCTTAAATAATGTATGGGGAAGTAGAAGACAAATATTTAGTGAGAACTGAGGGACTGAATCCCTGATGTTGATAGCAAGTCAGTCCCTTCTCCAAGATTCGTACAACAGGTTTACAAATGTGAGTAGTTGTCTCACTTCCTTAAAGCCAGAAGGGAAAACTGGTATAAGTACAGCTTGTAAATATACAGCCTTAACAACACTGCCTCTCACACATGCCACTCAATTCAAGTTAGCTTGATGAGATGGTAATCATGGCATGAAAAGTAAAATAGGCATAGATTTTGAAAACTTGTGTTGAAGTCCGAGTTCTATGAAAGATAATAATTCTCTCTCTGTCCAGTGAGGTTTTCGTAAATGAGATAATGGAATATGAAGTGCACTGAACACTTGAGAAGCTGACAATGTACTGGGTACATCTAGAACGAGCGTTAGCCCTTGAGTCACATTATCCCATAAAAACATAAATGGCTGCAAAGTGAAGTTCCTGAACTAATGCACACACTGCGTTTAACCCAGAGTGCAGCCGGAACGCACGGACCACTCCGCACCCTGGAGGCGGAGGGACCCCCACCCCATTCTGCATTTAACCCAGAATGCAGCCGGAATGTGCTACCACTCCGGCACCCAGGAGGCGGAGGGACCCCTGAACCACACTGCGTTTAACCCAGAATGCAGCCAGAACGCACGACCACTCCGGACTCCGAGGGCAGAGGAGCCCCAGCCCACTAGCCGGCGTGACAGAGAACACCTGTTGATGAGAAAACACACTTCCTTATGGTGCTAATTAAATGAGAGGATCTAACTACATGCCAGGACACAGAATAGACTGATAGAGGACAGCAATGTGGAACTATACGAAAGGTGTTGGCTGTCTCCTTACGCCATCGGGATCTCAGTTACAGAATCCTTGAATGATGCTAATAATACTCACCTGGATTGAGAGCCTTCAGTTAAGCAAGCATTTTAATTGCCTAGACACTGTGTGACATGTAACGGTGACTCTAAATACTAATGCCCTTCTGTGACCTAGAAAAAAAGTTAAAAGTCATCCCAGCCTGGCAAGAGTAAGCGCCAGACTGAGGGGCAGTCGGAAGGCGGCGCAGGGCAGGCAGCGAGCAGCACTGGCCCTGAGGGGCATGCGGGGCAGGACCGCGACTGCGAAGACGTAAGGAACTGCGCTGTTATGCCGTGATCCCAAAGCAAAAATTAGGAATGGTTTCCTTGAAAATAAAATTGCTTCTGCCTGTTGTCATTTGCCTTTCTCATAAACGTTTAACAGAGAAAACCCAGTTGTTTGAGGTATTTTATGAGCTGTGGTCCAAATGATCACCATTGTAAATATGTTTTCTCTTTTATCAGAATTCTGGAGGGCTTTTCAAATAGAAACATACCCTTTTTCTCATACTTTGCGATGAGACAGTCTTCTTTTCTATTCTCTCTCAAAATCTCAAATGTGTCCAGCCTGCCCCCTTGTCACTGCCTTAGTTCCAGCTTGTCAGCCCTTGGTGGGCCTTACCTCAATCAGTTTGAGCTGCTATACCAAGTTATCATAGACTGTGTGGGTCAAACTGCAATTAATCATCAGAAGTCCAGAGGATGGAAAGTCCAAGATGCAGGTGCTGGCACATTAGAATTAGAATTGTGTCTGGCACAGGGCCTCGTCCTGGCTGTCTCCTCACTTGTCCGGAGAGGACAAAGGAAGCAGATTTCTCGTGTGTCTCCCTCCAAGGGCATGAATGCTCTCATCGGGGCTCCACTGGTGTGAACTCATTACCTCCCTAAGCCCCTTCTTATGCCAACCCATGGAAGGTCAAGGCTTCAGCATACAAATTTCTTTTTTTTTTTTTTGTAGAGACAGTCTCACTCTATGGCCCTCGGTAGAGTGCCATGGCATCACACAGCTCACAGCAACCTCCAACTCCTGGGCCCAAGCGATTCTCCTGCCTCAGCCTCCCGAGTAGCTGGGACTACAGGCGCCTGCCACAACGCCCGGCAATTTTTTGGCTGCAGTTCAGCCGGGGCCGGGTTTGAACCCGCCACCCTCGGTATATGGGGCCGGCGCCTTACCGACTGAGCCACAGGCGCCGCCCCAGCAGCATACAAATTTCTGCAGGCTACATGTAGTTCATCGCAGAATTCATTCTCACTGATTTTTACTACTGTAATCACTGTTCCACACTGTAGCCAGAGCAGCCTTTAAAAACCCCACAGGGTCAATGTCTACATTGCTTTCACGCGGTCAGCAGCCCCCCTTCCTGCAGGACAGGACAGGCTACTTTGAAGGCCCTAAGACTTTACTACACAGCCCTTCCTCCTTTCCTGCCCTACCTCTCAGGTGGCAACCCATATTTCAGGAATTATGGTCACCACACCCAGATGATCTCCCTCACCCTACACCCTTTCCCTTCTTCCTTCCTCTGTCTTCAAAGCCTTAGTTCAAAATGTCACTCTTTTTTGTAAAACCTTCATGCATTTGATCCCCCCTTCCCCAACACCCAAGGCAGAGTTTATCACACTTGTCTCAGCCTTCACTCAGCACTGTCCACTGTGCCAGCACAGCTCCCGTCACGTCCTGTGAGAGTGAACTGTGTGCATGTCACTTCTCCCCACTCCGGAGGGGGCTTTCAGAGGACAGGGATTTCTTTATCGCCAAGTCCTCTCTAATTTCTAAGATAGAGTGAGTTCTCCATGAATATTTATAAAAAAGAAAAGAAGCATGAAGAAAATAGTCAGAAAATGTTCGGCAGTTCAACTTAAAATTAGAAACAATTGGTTTTTGGTCTGCTTCCTAGAAATGACATTGCTGAAAAACCCATATTATTTCTCTGAATATCACCCAATTTCCTATCTGCAAAATAGGAATAACAATATCAGATGTTATTTCCCTGGAACTGTTAAGAGAGCAAAGGAATTGAAGGAGTGGCCCTAAAACTCCAATTCTGAATTGAGTCTGAAGTCACTTGATTTTTTTTTTAATATATTTTTCAGAAAAAAAAAGGAAATTTTGCCTTATGCTTAATTTTGCCTTATGCCTAATGCTTACATTAGGGAAAATTGTTTAAACCACAGCTCACAAAATACCTCAAACAACTGGTTTTTCTATGTTATATATTTATGAGAAAGGAAATTGACAACAGGCAGAAGCGATTAGAAAAAAAAATTCTTTTCTAATAAATAATGATAGGAAATAGAACATGCCACAATTCCAACTCTTCCAACTTTGTAACTAAATTAGCCTGTATCAAAATGTAGTAAAAGGATATAAGAGGATCCTAAGAACCATTCAAATTTTTATCTGTCATTTTCCCTCTATAAAATGAGCATTTCTATTAAAATTACATTACATAAAAATGGAATTTGAATATATGGAATTTCTTTAAAATCATGAGGCCACCTGGCAAAAAGTGGGTTTAGGGTTACTTTTCCCTCCATCAAAATTAGAAATGAAAGAAATCAGACATGAATGAAATCAGAAAATGCAAAACCAAAATAGCTATGAAAAAAAAGGTACTCCTCAAATGTGGAACTGGATTTCCAGCTTAAATATGCCCATGTAAGGTTTTGATCAGCAGTGACCATGGAAACAGGAAATGTTTCCGCTTAGACTATGCAGGAAGGCCCACCCACCAGCAAAGGAGCCCTGTGTGACTGGGAAGCAGGGTTGTGACTCACACTACTGAAGCCAGCAAAGGAGATGCCATGACACTGAGTCTCAAGGTTGGAAGGACTGTCGTTTCAGGGAGAAGTGGGCTCTTCAAAGAATAGGAAAAAGGTGTATCTGGTAAATTTGTATGAATAGTCAAGCTTTGATGTCATTTTCAAAATATGACTATGGGAATCAATAAAAAATGTGAATCGGTTACCAAAAGTTCTGCACTTATCCCTGTTGCCGCATCAGGAGAATAAGAACAAATGGATTGAGGAGGAGAGAGAAATGGATTAATTTGTCACCAAATAAGAAGAGTGGCAGATTCTCATCTTAAAGTAGCAACATCCTGCCTCTGAACAGAAATACAGAGCTTTAAAGGGGGAGGTTTTCAGCTTCAGGCTGTTTGCTGTTCAACTATAGCTGATGTTTCTGGTGTTTACCCCATCTTCTGGATGAGACGATCTTTCTCATGACCTCTAAGGGACAATTCCCTTGAACCATCTACTGTTGTACAAAGAACAAAGGACACTCCCCTGCCCCTCCTGACCACTGGCCTGATGCAGAGATACAGGTTTTAATTCCAAAAAAGAGTGGGGGAGGTTTTGGAGAGACAGAAAACATTTTTTCCTTGTTCAGGCCCTGCTCCCCATCCCTCCCCGATGGAGGGAATTGAGGATGAACCATCATCCTCAATTGCCCACCCAAGTGTGCATGAAAGCAGGGTCTATTTTATTGGTTATGATCCTTCTCATTCATCTAAATGACTACATAGCCACAATTGCTTTGGATAGTGACAGTGGCTAAACTTTGAATAGTAAACCTTAGAAAATGTTCGATTTTATTAAAGTTCCTAACAAAATTGGGAGAAAATAAGCACAAGACTTCATTATTGTAAATATTTTGGGGTACAAATATTTATCTTGACCTTCACTGAAGAATCTCAATATGAAAAGAAAAAAATGAAAATTGAGAACAAAAGATACTCAGATTCTTCCAGGCCGTAGGCTGAACACCTTGGAGCAGGCTTCACCTCCACTGATCCCTCAGTAACAACCTAGAAAATAACTTCTTTTATATCCAAAGTGTCCCAAATGCAGAAGAAGACTGGGCCTCCCAAGGAACCATGAGGTAAGACTCATTATTAAGAATCTTTTACAAACGTGAAAAAAAAACAGCCATAGCTCAAAACATTCAGTGTACTTAGGAAATCTACAGACCGCAATTCACTGTTACTACCATGTCCCACTTAGCTTTTTCACCTTGGTGCAAGATATCAATACTGACAACACCTTACATTTGAAAAGCTAACCCCAGCTCCCTTGCACCTCACATACATGGGCTCTCCTCATCTTCAGCACAACCCTGTGGAGTAGGTAGAGCAATTGTTTTCCTAATAAGAAATCAAAAGCTCAAAGAAGGAAAGTCACACTCATAGAAAGAGGCACATTGAGGATAAAAATCTAGGTCTTCTGGGTCCGAATCTACTGCACCTCCCACTTGCATTTTATGTTGCATGACGATCATGAGAATAGATCGATTCTCTTAGAAAGAGCAAAATACTGGGGCAAGCACTCCTGAGTTTTTCCTGAGCCCTTGCCAGGAGTAGGTGACGTGTTTTGATGCTCAGAGAGGAGGAGACCAGAATGAGCAGGATTTCTCACGTGAGAGTCGCTGGCAACAGGCTTGGGCTGCAGACGGGCAGAGGGAGAAACCAGGGTGCAATGTTCCAAGTGGGGATTAAACATCAAAATAAAAAACAGAACAGCTGTAGCCCCTTCACATCCCAGTTTTAAAATTCCAAGCACGTAAAAAAAACATAAAAAACACAAGTAGGCCCCTGGATCATAACAGATGAATAAGGGATTTATAATCTTTAAACTGCAAGGAGAATGGCTTACATTTGTACCATTTCCTATTTTGATTACAATCATTGTCCTGAGAACAGATTCACGTTGCGCCTTTTCTGATTCTTTCTGCAATCCATCACAAGGAGACAAGGGAACACTAATGTTGCTGTACGTTCTTTGGAAGACAATAAAAGCCTATGTAACTTCCAACCTTTCATTTGTTTTGTTTTTATTTTCTGTTTTTGCTGGTTTTTCATGGTTTGATTGGGCAATCATTTTCTATTGTGACCTGTTAGTCACTTCGTTAACCTGGAAGGATGAGAGGGTCTGGACAATTAGCTTCCAGAATATTAAAAAGGTTAAAGCCAAAAGGCCTGCTGCTTAGCACTTTTCATAAACAAGCTTTAAATTCTGATACCTTATTCCAGATTCCCAGCCTATATATAATTATAAGAAATGGCACCAAGCAAGGCTCTCCTCAGTTGTTTTAGAATGACATTTATATTCTAATGATTTCTGGTCCTATGTAGTTTATATGTCAATAAACCTTGGGGAAATTTCTATCCTCCCTTCCTTACAATATCCTACTACAGTAGAATCTGCTTTATTCCTTAGTAAGAACTTTTTTCTAGCTCAATCTGCTTTCCTTTTTATTAAGGGAACTTCTATAACATTGATAAGAAATTCGGTAACGAGCAAAATTCTTGATTTTTCTAAAAATGCACTGATCTTTGAAATGCGGTATGAGGGTATCAAAGTTCATATGTAAAGAAAACACATATAAACTACCCTTTGCTTCTGGGCTCCAGTCTAGCTATTAACTGTTCAGGCCTAAGGCAGGGCACAGTGGTGAGCACTTACCCACATTATTGTGCTATGTATGCAGCCGTCTGGAAAACTAGCTACATCAATGGGGGAGGGGGAGGAAGAAAAAAAGACATAGATTATGTTACATTTTTCGGGTACTATTCAAATCCTACAGTTAGGTAACTGCAAGGATGACATAAAAATCCAATAATTTCTAAATTACAAAGGAGACTTTTTGCTCTGTCTGTTGATTTATTGGCCCAGCTGTACTGCCTGTCCTTTTGTAGCACAGAAAATATACGGAGCATCAGAAATTGACATCATGCCCACAGCTGACCTAATTATAGAATTGCCACTCCTATCCCCATCACTTATACCCCTGCGTGGCTTTACACACAGGTGACATTTGGGACATATGGGGAGTTTGCCTTTGGAGGCTGCAAAGCTTGGGGGTGAATCGTATTGTGTGTAGCATTAGAGCCTTTCCAAACAGTGCTTTCTGATGGATATAGTAAGCTCAGGAATTCCAGTTGGATATATAAACAGCCTCTTGTTGTTTGTTCTTTTAATTGTGGTCAAACGTGAATGAAATGTGCATTCTTCTCTCCATCATCTGCATGTAGATTTGGCAAACAGCATTTGAAAGAAAAAAGTCTTGTCACCCAGCTTTACTACTGGTTTTAGACAATAGATTAACTCATTCACCCATCTATTTATTTATTTATTTATTCCACAAATGAGAGGGTAGCAGGTATGTGATGTACAAAAATAATGAGGACACAGTCCTGGTCTTCAAAGAGCACATGGTCTAGTGAAGAGGGAAATATAAACAGGTACATTACAAGTACTATTCGTTTGTGAAATGATGAAATTTAGGTACAAAAAAAATTTCTGTGTCAAGAAACCCAAGCAGGCAAGTGTAACAGAGGAGATGTTATTTGAGCTGGATGAAAAATGAGCAGGACATGTCCAAATGGTGACAGCACAAAGGACATTCCAACTGAGGAGAGAGCAAAAGAGCTGTGAGTAGAGGAAATACAATCTTAGTTCTGGCCTGAGAAAAATGTAATAAAGTAAAGGAAACCTGCTTTCTGTTGCCCCCCACCCTAACCCACCCCCCGTCTTCTTACCTCAGTCACATAATTCCAATACAAATAATTCAGAATTCTGTTCTTCTCTAACAATGTGTACAAAGATGAAGTTTTATTACTAACAACCACAAAAACAGCAACTGCCTTGGGTGCCATACTTTTCACAACATTATTTCCAATGATTTCATGGGCTTCAGGAAGTAATCAAACCAAGCTTCTTGAGTATTGCCAACTAACTAAGACCTACTTGGAGTCATAATAAATGTTTGCACACAAGGATTTCAAGGGGGGGTCACACAAGGATTTCAAGGGGGTCAACCAGATTGCTCAGGCTTCAGAGTCCAGCTTTGTAGCTATCCTATAGGAACTAGCTGAGCAAATGGCATCTGCCTCCTTAGGTCTTATGAGTATTTCCAATGTGGTTTTGCCATGGGGTTGTAGAGCACAACAACTTCTCAAGAAATCCTTTATTGTGAGGGTACACAGTCCCCTGCACTCTTGTAAGGTGAATCAGTCTCATTTGTGCACCTTGAGGTACGAGGTTCTGAGAAGGAACATTTCCAGTACTTGGGCTAGATGTGAGTTTGGGGGGATATTCTCTCCCAGCTCGATGTAACTGGAGACAGATCATCTGCCTGGGGCAATGGACCATTGCACTTAATTCCCTACCTTTCTTTACACAATAACTTTCAGTTAGACATACAGGGAAGCGGCAAACAGAACAGACAACCCAGCCCTTTGTGGTTCATCTCCATTGTTGTTTATCTCCAAATAGGATATTCTTAGCTTAGAAAGGTGTGTGCATACTTTGCGGTATTAATGCTGATAAGGACTCTTTACCTTTTGTCTTCTTTATTCTTGGATTATTTTTATCTGATGAGTTTGGGTATGTAAGAAAGTGAATAAAGACAAGGGATTGCTGTTGTGCCTGAGCGAGCACCAGCCATCCCTTAATAAATCAATCATTTCGTCTGCGGTGCTGCCTCTGCGTCATCGACTAGAAGCCCAGTGGACAGCAACATTATTGCCAGCAATGAAGTCATGTGAGGATCATATTTTCTAAGCACAAAACGAAAACACACAATCTGGTAACAGGACCTGGTGATCACTCACCACCTGAGAATCAGACTCAAGAGGCGAGTGTAGGTGAGGGAAAGTGGTTTATTCAAGTGTCAGCACAGGAGGAGATGGTGAACGATCATCTCAAAGACCATCTCATCCCTTCCTGCTTCCTGAGCCATGTATAAGGGGAAGAGGCAAAGGCAGGGAGGTTTGTGGCAGACAGCAAGCCATGTGCAAGTCAAATTACTCAGTGCTCATCAGCAAACAACATGTTGTCCAGTTGATCTTGTCTCAGCACTCTGTGGTCAGCCTGTTCTGACACGTGGTCTCCTTTTCCACAAAGTCCTTTTCTTTTTTCTTTTTTTAGTTTAATTAAAGGGCTGTATTAATGCAATAAATTAACTTTGTACATTTTTTTTTTTTTGAGATAGAGCCTCAAGCTGTCACCCTGGGTAGAGTGCATATTTTTATATATTAAAAAAAAAAAAACCCTAGCAAATGATTTCAGAACGTAGTGGGCCTCATTAGAGCTTGGTCCCCAAAAACCTGCTTGAAAAAAGTAACACGTCCTTCACAGTGTTCACCTAGTGTGAAATTAAGGCTCCCTTACAAACGCTGGTTTCACTGTTTAAAAAACTGGAATATGGTATAGGAAAGCATATTGTCTTTGGTCTGCTTTGCAGCATCTAAAAATTTTTGTGCAGAAATGTTGTTGTGGCCACCAGTGCTCTGGATAAACCTTAAGACGGCTAACACTTGGTGGTTGGAAAGAAGAACTTCTGGCATTTCATCATTTGCTGTCGAAAGCTACTTCAGCATATCCAGGGACAGCTGATGAGCAGGTGGATAAAAACTCCCTAGAGATAAGAGCAGACATGCCAAAGGCTTGGAGTTGCTGTGGACATGGTACTGCAGGAACTGGTGCAGCGTGTAGGAGAGGTTGTGCTGGACGAGTGTCTTGATGACAAGCTCGAGTAAGTAATGCGGTACTGCAATCTGAAACTGGTTAAGAGAGCGAATATACTCCATCAGCACAGCTATCACAAATTTGTGAGGCATCTCCTTGTCCACAAAGGGTGACAGCACGTGGGTGTACAATGGGCTCCAATTTCACCTGGAGATTCCAGAGGTAACCTTGACTTGCACTGATAATGCTGTCAGGTTGAAAGACAATCCAGGATGAAGAATAGAGTTTGCAGGGAACTGGAGACTGGCTGGTCACAGCAGCTGGACCTGCCATAGGGATCTGATAGGACTGGATCAATCTTGCTGGAAGCACTGGATGGTGGAAGGTGACAGTGCCACCAAACTCTCCCTGTAACCTGATGTCAAATATGACCGATGTCTCTGAACCCTGGTGATGAACGACCATCAGGTTGTCCACCACATTTAGGGCAAACTTCCCCATTCGACTTCACTTTAACATGCACCCCTCCTTGCAGGCACCTTCTCAAGGCAGATGATAGAGGACCACCTCCACCCTGTGCTACTGGAGGTCCGAGAGTGGTACCTTAAGAAGAGGACATGCAGCTGCCCATATATGGTAGCCATTGCAGTAACTCTTTCAGACAGGCTAAGTTTAGTTGACATAGGTGCAGCTGGTAATTCAATCTCAAACTTGGGCAGCCTTGACATAGTGTCAGCCCTAAAATAAAAAGGCTGCAGGACATTCTCAAGGACTGTGAAAGGTAGCAGGATCACAGAGCTCTCAGGACAGTACATGTTGTGACTCTTCAGGAGTTTCAGAGTCTGCTTCTCTGGTAATATCCGGTAAAACTCGATTCCTTGATCTTTTATGAAGACAATTTCAGTGGAACTGGTCCAGCAGGATCCTAGAATGCTGGCATTCTTAGTCTTGTACACCTGGGTGTATTCCAGCTGAGAATTACAGGAAGGAAGTTACAAAAATTAGAATCTTATTTTCTAAGGAAAATGTAATGCACTTCACTTCTCCTTTGTCATCCATTCTAAATGAGATGGGATTCCTGCCATCTGGGCCTTTCACTACTACACCAATAGCTCCGCCAGATTGAACAGCAAAACTCTGCTTCTTGGCCTCATGGAAGAAGACGCAGTGGACCAGGTTTGCCTTCTCAAACTGCACCGCCACTCTCATAGCTCCAAGTAGTGGTCCTCCTGGCTCACTATGGGGCCCTGGTGGCCGCCAGTGTGGAGCAGGGTGAGCCGCGCCAAGGCTGGACAAGGGGGTTGGCCCAGGAGACCGCAGGCTGGCCCCAAAGTCCTTTCCTAATCTTGCTCCCAGCAGCTGTGGCAGCAGGTTAATTCTAAACTTTTAAGACAGAACAAGCTGAAAGTATACAGGAAGCATAATGGCTTCCCTTTAGCTAACCTAGCATTGTATTCTAAATGGCCCCTGGGGTGTACTTAGGGTTTGAATGCAAGAACATCTTGAAAATTTCCAAGAGGAAAGAAAACAGCAATCATTTCCCCAAGGAGGAAATCCAGTTGCTACAGTCTGAATGTTCCCTCCAAAATTCATGTTGAAATTTAATTGTCCTTGTGACAGTTTTAAGAGGTGGGACCTTTCAGAAGTGATAAGATCATGGGGGCTCCACACTGTCACGAAATCACGGGAGTGAGCTACTTACCCTGTGAGTTCAGCCCATTTCTCTCAGTGTGCTTGCTTCTGCCCCTACCTTCAGTCTTCCGCTAGGGGTTGATGACCTTGCCATTTTGGCACCATGCTCTTGGACTTCCCAGCCATCAGAACTATGAGCCACATAAACTTCTACTCATCATAAATTACCTACTCTGTGGTATTCTGTCATATCAGCAGAAAACTAAGATGCCAATGCTATATTACAAATATAATATGATCCAAAAATTAACTACTCATATGTAAATTTTCATTGTCTTATAGCTACATTTAAAAAGTAAAAAAATAGGTAAAATTAGTTTTGATATTTTTTATTTAACCTAATCTATCCCAAGTGTTATAGTTTTATAATGTAAGCAATATTTTTAAAGTATTAATGATATATTTTACCTCTTTTTTACTTAAGTCTTTGACAACCAATATGCATTTTTTGTTTATTGTACATCTCAATTTGGACTAGCGACACTGCAGTAGCCATATGGCTAGTGACTGTGGAATCAGACAGTGCAGTTCTGTATCAAAGCAACTATCTGTGTTCCTGCCTTCCCTGTACCACTCTGAATTGGGAGTAATTTCCAAATGACCAAAGGGTTAGCCATTGTTGACCAGGACTCTGAACTTATGGATATCTCCTTTGGTCTCTCATACATTTATTTAATCACTTAGCAAACATTGTTTCAGCAACATTATGAATGTGCCAAGCTATGTGCTTCCTGTAGGAACATGAAATGAAATAGGGCTTGGTCTCTGCCTTCACGGGCCAGTTGAAGAGAAAGAAGTCAAGCAATAGTAACACAATGCCTTGAGTTCTTTGAGAGTGCAGGTACAGGAAACCTTGAAAGCTCAGAGACAAGTCAAGGTAGGAGCAAGAAAGAGAAGGGAGCTGGAAAATCATTCATTGCAGGAGTAGTGAAAGTTTAGCTGGACGGTTGCAAAGTGGAAGGGAAAACATGCATGGAAGAGAAGGGGCCATGTACAGAGACCCAAGTGCCACTCTAGGGAACTCAAAAGTGAAATCTGTGACAAGGAGGTTCCAGAAATGTCTGAAAATAAGTTAAGAAACCTTGTCTATCTGCATTGCACATACCCATCTAGTTTACAGTCCTCCAGTAAATTTCAGGAAAATCCCTGCAATTTGTTTTTAGATTGGAAAGATGTCTGCAATCCATATTCTAGAAAAAGCCTAAAATCTTACATTTGATACTGAAAAAGTACATGCTGGATATGAGTAGAGGTAACTGTCATAGTTGTTCAAATTCAGTTTTTTTAAGAACTAAAGACTGCTAGCTTACAATTGAATGTCTTGGTTATAAAATAGAATTTTGGTGTCAACTCAGAGAACTCTGCTAAAATACTTTAAGCTACAGCAGCACAAGTTACACTTACTTTGATGACTTTCTTTGGCGTTAAGATGGCTGGCAGGTTCAAGATCTGCTTGTATCTCTAGCTGTACCTCCATCTTCTTCTCCACCTCAAGTACATAGCACTGTTGCCCGCAAATTACCTGCAGTTCCTGAAATACAGAGCTGCGTTCTCTCTCACTTGTAAGCCTTTCCACATATGATATCTAGAATTCACTGCCAAGTTCTACCTAAACAATTCCCTAAAACTCAGCTCAAGTGCAACTTCCTTGGGGAAGCCCTGCCACCCCTCTAGTGGGTGCCCCTCTGTGCTCCCAGGGCCCTGTGACGATCTTTGCCACAGCTTATTCTTCCATTTACTCATCTTCCCTCACCAGGCTCTTGACTCCTAGTGAGCAAAGGCCTTTGATGACTGTATTCCAGCACCTACTCAAATTCTCGGTAAGTGATTAATACATGGATAAATGAATGAAACTATCAGTCACATTGTCTTCAGAACAAAATCATGCATATTGGAGAATTTATGGGGTAGGAATAATTTAGATACAGAAGGTGGAGTTGTGGCTATTTAATCAAATGTTTTAGCAAAGGAATGTATGATATAGGATATAAAAGATTGTGCTAGTTTAAAGGGATGTCAGTTTTGGCTCAAGGTAGAGCTAATAAGAACTGTCTCACAAAAGAATAGTCTGTCTCAGGGGTAAGCAAATTATGCCTGCAGGCAAAATCCAGCTCACCACCTGCTTTTGTAAATAAAGTTTTATTATAGCTCAGCCACATCCACTTACTTACATGTTTCACATCACATGGGAAGAGCTGAATAGTTGAAACAAAAACACTAGAGCCTACAAAGCCTAAAATATTTACTATCTGGCCACTTGCTGACCCCTGATCTACTAATGAGATTGTGAGATTCCCATTATAAAAAGTATATATCCAAGATGTGGAAGATATATGTTCTTTAAAAGGGAGAATGGTAACCCTTCCTATGAGCAGAACTGTGATTACAGAACTGCTTTTTTATGAAAAAAAAAAAAACAAGTGATGCTCCTCATTTGTCTCTGACTGACAGCCCTATTATGGGAAGCTTCGCTAGTTAGAGGAAAGGGAATCACTTCCCTATATGACCACCTTTAGGTAATGCACCATGTTGCTAAGTATAGTTTACTGCTGCTCTAAATAAGGACGAAAATAGATTTGTGGCTTCAAGTACCACCAGGCCACTATCATAGGAAGAAGTTACAATTTATTTAAAAGAAGCTGAGGGGACAGAAACCTGGCCTGCCACTGACTGCATTTCCCAGCAGACTTAAAAACCAAACTTTCCTCTTGACCTTTCAGCCTCTGTTGTTCTTTTTTTTATTGTTATTAAATCATAGCTGTGTACATTAACGCAATTATGAGGTACAATGTGCTGGTTTCATATACAACTTAAAATACTTTCATCACACTGGTTAACATAGCCTTCACCACATTTTCTTAGTTATTGTGTTAAGACATTTATATTCTACACTGAGTAGGTTTAACTTGTACCTTTGTAAAATGCACCGTAGGTGTGGTCCCACCAATTACCCTCCCTCTATCCATCCTCCCCCCTTCTTTCCCCTCCCTCTCCTCTTTCCCCTTCTTCTTGGGCTATAGTTGGGTTATAGCTTTCATATGAGGATTCATAGTAGGGCTGAGTACATTGGATACTTTTTCTTCAATTCTTGAGATACTTTGCTAAGAAGAATATGTTCCAGCTCCATCCATGTAAACATGAAAGAGGTAAAGTCTCCATCTTTCTTTAAGGCTGCATAATATTCCATGGTGTACATGTACCACAATTTATTAATCCATTCGTGGATTGATGGGCACTTGGGCTTCTTAGCAATTATGAATTGGGCTGCAATAAACATTCTGGTACAAATATCTTTGTTACAATGTGATTTTTGGTCTTATGGATATATACTTAGTAGAGGAATTGAAGGATCCAATGACAGGTCTATTTTTACTTCTGTAGGTATTCTCCAAACATGTTTCCAAAAGGAATGTATTAGTTTGCATTCTCACCACCAGTGTAGAAGTGTGCCCTTTTCTCCACATCCAAGCCAACATCTCTGGTTTGGGGATTTTGTCATGTGGGCTAATCTTACTGGAGTTAGATGATATCTCAAAGTGGTTTCTATTTGCATTTCTCTGATGGTTAAGGATCATGAGCATTTTTTGGCACATGGCCTGAAAAATCCTCTGCTGTTCTGTACGAGGTTTGGTGGTGGCCCTGGAGGAGCCACTGCTGAGATGCAGAGACAACCCCGCAAGCAGTCACTGGAGCAAATTTCCGGTATGACTAGGGATCATATTGTTCTACAAATAGTGGAGACACAGGAGCAAATCCCAAAGACTGCATTTTAAAGTGTCTACATGAGCTACCCCAGAGACACATGCATTCCGTCCCTCTGCAAACATTTCCACACCCATTGTGTCCAGTCTCAGAGGATGCTCACAAGGGAAGGCAGCTGAGGAGGTCCCAAAGCATTTGGGGTGGAAACTATTGATGGCTGCTATTTACTTCTTTCCAGCAGTCATCCCTGAAAATGCTTTTGGGCTTTAAGTAACCCCCTTCCCTGGCCTCCTCTTGAAATGACTGTCTTCCTCCTTGGTTAGCACAGCTGCTGGGTCACGGAGATGCTGCCCTGCTCAGACTCCAGCAGATCTGCTGTCATTATGAGGAACTGACTGCTTCAGAAGGAAGTGGGGGAACTCGCCAGCATCAGAACATGGAGGGGGACTGCGTACTCACACCTGCCTTACACCTGCCCTGGGCTGGTGAGGGTACAGGGTGTGGTTCTCCCACCTGCAGCCCCAGGCTGGAGGCCTCCTGCAATCTCAGAAAATGATAGGGCTTTGCTCCCCCACCCAAGCCTCACTGAAGCACTCCCCTGGACAGAATGGCTGTGGGGCAGCGGGGCACAGCCCAGCCCTCGGGGTTCAGACCATGCCTCTCTTCTGCCGAACTGGTCCGCGTGCGTCGGGCTCTTCAGCTGCTGTGAGTGCCATGACCCACCCCCACCCCCAAGTCATGTGTGAAAATTCCTCCAAGCGGTACAAAGCCACACGGTCTTTTGGTACTTTTGGTAGCTCCTTCCACAGGGCCTTGTTCCCTACAGTCATTTGAAAACTGTTTTTCAGTGTGCTACTTGTAAGGCCCATGAACTAGTTTGAATACATCTTAAGAATCTGTAAAGATCTTCAGAATAACCAGCCTGTAGGCCCAGCTTCTCTACTAAAAATAAAAAATCTGGCCCAGCCTTGTGGCTGGCACTTGTGGTCCCAGCTACTCAGGAGACTGAGACAGGAGGATGACTTGAGCCCAGGAGTTTGAGGTTGCTGTTAGCAAGGCTGGTGCCATGGCATTCTACCCAGGGCAACAAAGTTAGACCCTCTCTCAAAAAAACAGAAGAGAAAGAGAGAAGAAGGAGAAAAGGAAGGAAGAGAGAGGGAGGGAAGGAGGGAGGGAGGAAGGGAGAGGTGATTGGGGCAGATTTATTAATCCTTCCTCACTGTGACAGGCAGAATAATAAATGGCCCCCCAAAAATGTCCATGTCCCTATCCCCAGATCCGGAGGAAATGTTATTTTACATGGTAAGGGAGAATAAATGTTGCAGATGAATTAAGACTGCTAATCAGCTTGCAAGAGGGACTTTACCTAACAATTGCAATCAGTGTAACCTGGCTTATTGTACCCTCAATGAATCCCCAACAATAAAAAAAAAAAGACTGCTAATCAGCTAACCTTAAAATAGGGAGATTATCCAAGTAGATTCAGTGTAATCACAAGCATCCTTAAAAGTGAAATTGAGAAGCAGAAGAGAATGTCAGAGTGATGCTACTGGAGAAAGTGACACAAGTGGCCTCTAGAAGCTGAAGATCACCAGACGATGGACCTGCCCCAGAGAGAGAAGAACGCAGCACTGCTGAGTCCTTCCTTTCAGCCCAGTTCTTATCTTCAGAACTGGGAGGTAATAAATTTATGGTGTTTTTAGCCACTGCATTTATAGGAATTTGTCACAGGAACAATAAAAACCTAAAGCATTCAACTACCTCAGTGTCTACAAAAGGAAGGAAAGTTTAATATTCGAGGCATTTTCTTCTTGATATGTTCTGCCAACAAGAGGGCCTTGACCCCTGTTTGACCAGAAAGTTTCTGTGAGATGGGGACTAAGCAGGGGTCAAGTGAACAAAGGCAAAACCTTTGGCCTCCAAGGCCCTGGCTTGTTTTAGGTGACACCTCATATGGAGTAGAACTAGCTTGTTCTCTCGTAAAATGAGCAGTTGCCTCTGTTATGTGATTTCATGGGAAGGATAAGGTTCCTCCTACCTAATTCCTTCCCTAAAACAAAAAATGTGCCTCCCACTTCCCTTCTCTGGGCTCTGAGAACCTGGAAAGTAATATCACAGCCAGTTGAACAGGGCATCAACCTGCTTGCTCTAAAGAGGTCTTATAGCTGTACATGTCAAGGGTCTAGTTCTCACAATAGAAAATGACTTGCTATAATGTCTGGATGAGAAAATGTCAGTTGAAGAGTGGTGTCTCCAAGCCTGATAAACAGCGGATGTTGCAATTGACATATGCTAAGTAAGAGCCAGTGACACTGCAAGACACACAAGGGGACTGGTGGAAACACAGGTGTTTGCCAAGCCGGGAAAATAGTGGAAAGAAACCGACCTCAAAGACCATTTTCACTGTAACAATTTTGCTCACTGTCAACACTTAAAGGAGTAAGCTCCCCAAGTTCAGTCTGTATCAAGTTTACTAGCTTGGAACCATTGCAGAAGCTGCCTCTGTTACATTTTCTGAGTGAAACAGGAGCCTCCAGGGTTCCTGCACTTGTTCAGCATTGAAGTTCAAGTTGAATCCATTTGTGGGAATTAGCCTCTAGCCCACTTCTTATGAATACACGTAAACATATCTTTTATTGCTCAATAACGTTTTCCCTTTTGCAACTTTTTATGAACCACTAAAAGAAAATGAGGCTGTATTTTAATTTTTTTAGGAGAAGAAACCACAAAATACCCAATATTCCAAATGGGACCTTGTCTTGCCTGCTATCTCAACCAAAAATTATTTGTCAAGGGAGTGGTCAAAGCTTCAGTATCAACAACTCAAGATACTAACTTGGCCCAAACCCGGCTGATGTGCTTTCCAGACTGAGCTGCTGCATGCCTCTTTATGAGCACGGCCGCTTCTTTGGGGTGCCTGCAGCACAATGCAGCAGAATTCAGCAGCTCTGTGCACGGGGACGGGCTTCCTGCTGGCCTCGACAAATCTCATTCTCTCCTTTTGGCTCCTTCCAGAAGAGCACAAGGCCTTCCACCCCTGCAAAACTTTTCGTTGCCACTTATGGGCCCAAGCCTCTGTGACCCCTGCCAGACTATGACAATATTTCCTATCTGGCCTCCCTGACTCAGATATCCACATTCTCCAAGTTTCACATTCACGTTGCTGTCAGACACAATCACATCACCCTGCTTACATGTGTCAATAGTTCTCCATTTTTCAACAAATGAACGTCAATCTTCTCAACCTGTCATTCAACCTCATACATCTGGCCCCAAATTAACTTTGTCTTTTAATCACCCCAAGCTGTGTCTTTCCTGTGTGCAATGCACACTGCTGACAAACTGGATGGCCAGGCACTGTGCAGGGCCACTCCCGTGGCTTCACTCTTGATGGGCACTGTGCAGGGCCGCTCCCGTGGCTTCACTCTTGATGGGCACTGTGCAGGGCTGCTCCCATGGCTTCACTCTTGATGGGTGCTGTACAGGGCCCCTCCCATGGCTTCACTTTTGATGGGTGCTGTGCAGGGCCACTCCCGTGGCTTCACTCTTGATGGGCACTGTGAAGGGCTGCTCCTGTGGCTTCACTCTTGATGGGTGCTGTGCAGGGCCCCTCACATGGCTTCACTCTTGCCACTTAACAGTTCTTGGTTCAAGCCACAAAAACTTGCTCTGGCTACCTAAAAAAAAGGGGGTGCACAGGGAGGATGTATGGAACCTCACAGAAGCTGAAGGGCCATCTCCATAGCAGAACTGTGGGGCAACCACTTCATGGCACAGCTAGAATGAATAAATAAGAAATAAGTCCCACATTTTGGCTTTTTTGTCCCCCACTCTGGTTAGATTCCAGTTTCAGAGAGTATCCAATTGACCTGCCTTTGGCCAGAGAAAATCCAAGCATCTTTGTAGATAATTTTGCAAACTTCATCCAATGAAAGGAGAGAATTCCTCCCAAAGTAAATCAGAATGTTGGGTATCAAAAGGATGAATAATTGAGACCAGGCAGCCAAAAGCAACAAACACCTATGACACTCTATCGCCACCTGGAGTGCTCATTCTCTAGCTACCAAAACTCTGCTCACCCTCAGGCCCCAGGGCAGACATCACTCTGAAGCCTAAGCTCACACCAGGCTGGGAACCTGCAACATCAAGGCCACATGTCGCCCTTCAGATCCCCAAGTGCAGCCCTTAGACCAGATCCAAACTTCACAGAACAAATTCCTTTATTAAAATGGTTTATTCTAAATCATTGGATTTAAAATTTGGATTTAGTCAAAATCCCTCACTTTTTGTTCTTCTCTTGAGACAGAGTCTCACTATGTCACCCTCAGTAGAGTGATGTGGCATCACAGCTCACAGCAACCTCCAACTCTGGGGCTCAAGTGATTCCCTTGCCTCAGCCTCCCAAGTATCTCTGACTACAGGTGCCCACCACAACACCCAACTATTTTTTGTTGCAGCCGTCATTGTTGTTTCCCTGGCCTGGTCAGAGTTTGAACCTGCCACTCTCGGTGAATGTGGCTAGCGTTGTAACCACTGTGCTATGGGTGCCGAATGGCAAAAAGCCTCACTTAAGGATCCATACACCCACACACATGGCCTTGAGGAGTACTGTAAGTGGTTGAGGGCCTCACTCACAGGAAGCCTCCATGTGTATTATTTGTCATCGTTGTTATCATTTTTATTCACCTGCCATAATCTCATTATTAGTATATAAGTCTTTGAGACTGGGAACCACGATTTATCCATCTCTAGAGACCCTTATCAAATATTTCATACACAAAAGCCCTTTGCTACTTCTGAAGAATGAATGACTCAATCAATAAAGCAATGAATCAATGAAGAGGGGAAAATTTGGTAGGTGGAATTGATCCTCGTGTTTAAGTGGACCTGCCCTTTCTACTCTTTCCAGCCCACAAGAGAGGCCCCAATTGTAGGAGCAGGACCATCACAAATGTTCCAAGAAACAAAAAAGCAGAGGGCTTTGCATTGAACATGCCCTGGCTCTGAGGAAATTGGAAATAAAGTCCCAGTTATGTCTCTTCTTTTGCAGCAATAGCCTGTGTCTGCAGATTGTAAAATTGGTAATGAAAAGAAAGGAGGAAGGGTGGGAGGGAAGGAAGGAAAGAGAGGGAGAGGAGAGCATTAATAAGACTTCAGGGCGGCCCAGGGTGACAGAAAAGGCACACTCCCCCACACCCCAGCCCCATCCCCAAGCCCAGCCCTCTGCCTCTGCCAGTGGCCCCCTCAAGGGCCAGCCTTGGTTGCTACCACCACTTATACTAGTCAGGGGTCTTCCTCTCCATCCTTATCTCTCTTGGTTACCATGATAGGTCTGTTACTATGAATTTATATAAACTTTCTCCAAAACTATGTATGTGTTCAGCCTTTTTCACTTTCCACTTGTATCTTAAAGTTTGGCTTAAGTCTCATCTAAGGGGCCAGGGAAAGAGAAGAAAAATCAAGCCCTCCTAACCAGATCTGGAGAAAGCCACGTGCAGCCCTAGCCATGCTGTTCACTCAGCAGTCTCGAAGCCGACATTTGCTCTCCTTCTTCTACAGTGATGCATTTAAAATTGACAGCATAATCTCCAGACAAAAGCATTAAAGGTTAATTAGATTTTAACATTTTCATGCCATTCAGAACATGATGGAGATTATCTAAATGTTACATCTTATTACAGATTCTGCGTAAGAATTCCTTTTTTAATTTGACTAAATTCATATTTCTATCTGTTCCCAGCTCTGTCCTCCACACCACCAAACCTGTACACACTCTGGACAATCCCTGTAGGGCCATAGCATGTGGCTGTGTGGAGTAGGAACTAAACTGCCCAGGGAGGATGCTGATTGTAGATATGACCGATCCTCACGAAAATTTCCAGACAAGCAGCAGCAAAACCTCTTCAGGAAGGGCACCTTTTCTACATCTCACCAGGATATTAAGAAGACATTATGGGGGCGGCGCCTGTGGCTCAAAGGAGTAGGGTGCCGGCCCCATATGCTGGAGGTGGCGGGTTCAAACCCAGCCCCAGCCAAAAACTGCAAAAAAAAAAGGAAGACATTATGGCTGTGTAGAGGCATCATTGTGGGTGCACCTACTTTTAGTCTTGGGCCTTTCACAAACTTCCATTAAGGAAACAGACTTGAGAGAGCCAAGTGGCACTTGGAGTCTGACGCACCTGCAGCAGCGGCCTCTCGCGTCAGGTCAGACTCGGCGCAGTGCACTTTGACATGGGCCGAGCCTCCTGCGACTGGGCTCTTCCTCCTCCTCCAGCCCTGGTTCTGAGTCCAGAAGATACACACTGTCATGCAAGTCTATATAATGTCTTCCCTCCAGAACCCCTATGTCTGGCACAGAAATTTGGCTCAGGCTAAGTGAAAGGGTGCCAGGCAAATCCACAGAGCAACTCCAAATATTGCTCCAATTGACAGTCTCCTTTATTCTCTCCTCAAAAGGAGATCAGCTCGGGAATTGGTCTCTCTCAGACACTGAAGAGTGTGTGCCTAGGCCGCAAAGCAGAGCAGAAAAGCACTGCTTGTTCTGTTTCTAGGTTTAATGATTCCAAATGGATTTAAGAAAACCATTTTTTTTTAATGTTTTCCTCTCTTCCTACCACTTTTACCAAAGGTACATGCACACAAATATATAATATCTCTCTCTCTCTTTCTCTCATACATACAAACACACATGCACACACACGCACATATACATCATTTACATAAAACAAGATTTAACAAGTAACATCATTTATATAAAGAAGATTTAACAGACTTGGGAGTCAGGATGCTCTGGGTGAAGTGAACATTCTTAAGTATTTATGAAGCTATGAAGCTCAGCTTCCTGACACTGTTGGGAGTGGGGAGCAAAATCCTTGTCCCAGGATAGGAATACCTACTCCACTTAACCTCGTGCTTTAATGTCTAAAGTAAAAATAATAAAACCTACCTCCACAGGCTCTGAGTTAATTGAAATATTATATATGAAATCTCTAAGTAGATAATAAACATTCGATACATACTTATGAAAGACCTATTGCATTAATTAAAAGAACAAGCATTTCTCCAGTCTTCTTGGAGCTTACTCTTATTAGATTGTTCTTTTCCTCAAGAGGTTCTACAGCAAAAGATCAACCAATGGTGTGCTGGACACAGGTTGGACACAGGTTTATTAACTGTACCAAACCAGTTGCAAACACATTGGTAGCTTGAAATGTGAAATGGTTATTAAACCATAGGTAACTTGAACTGTGGAGTATTTACACCACAGAAATTGGCAAACACTATAAATATTGCTTCCTCTTTTTAGAAAGCCAGTTTTATAGCATACCTTTGGAAGCAGCAATATGAAAGCTGGAGGAATATAGCATGATGGTTAAGAGGAGGAATCTAGAGTCAGGTAGACATAAATTAAAATCTAAATCTACGAGCTGTGAGACTTTGAGCAAACCATTTAGCTCTTCTGAAATGCATTATCCTCATTCATGAAATGGGGTAAAAAGTTGCCATAACAAAGTTCCATAGAATGAGTGTTTACCTACAGCTTTCTCACACTTCTAGAAGCTGGCCTCTGGCCTGACACTAAACAAACACTCAGTAAATTCTGGCTAAAGGGAGGGATGGAAGGAAGGAAATAAGAAAATACAACAAGAAAACAAGGGACAAAGTGTTTTTTGTTTTTGAGACAGTCTCTGTTTCCCTGGCAAGAGTGCCATGGCATCATAGCTCATAGCAACATTAGTCTCTTGAGCTCAAGTGATCCTCTTGCCTCAGCTTTCAAGTAGCTGGGACTACAGGTGCCCACCTGGCTAGTTTTTCATTTTTAGTAGAGACAGGGTCTTGTTCTTGCTCAAGCTGGTCTCAAACTCCTCAGCTCAAGTGATTCTCCCACCTCAGCCTCCCAGAGTGCTGTTCATAGGGCTTTGACCTTGAGACATGCAAGTTCCTTTACTTGGGTGCAGCCTCCCTCCATGTTTACATTTTGAGCTTAAATACAAAGACTATAGTCTAGAATTATCTTTACCTTCTGCCAGCCAAAATGCCTAATACAGAATCAAGCACATACTGAACATTCAATATCCGTTCACTAAATTAAATATTCTCATTGAAATAGTTCTGCTTTCTCCTTTCACTTTTAGGGAGGACAACGTGTCGGTGAGTCATTCTTTTAATAAATTCCACAAGTTTTTTTTGTTTTGTTTTGTTTTTATTGTTGGGGATTCATTGAGGGTACAATAAGCCAGGTTACACTAATTGCAATTGTTAGGTAAAGTCCCTCTTGCAATCATGTCTTGCCCCCATAAAGTGTGACACACACCAAGGCCCCACCCACCTCCCTCCTTCCCTCTTTCTGTTCCCTCCCATAACCATAATTGTCATTAATTGTCCTCATATCAAAATCGAGTACATAGGATTCATGCTTCTCCATTCTTGTAATACTTTACTAAGAATAATATTTTCCACGTCCATCCAAGTTAATACGAAGGATGTAAAGTCTCCATTTTTTTTAATGGCTGAATAGTATTCCATGGTATACATATACCACAGCTTGTTAATCCATTCCTGGGTTGGTGGGCATTTAGGCTGTTTCCACATTTTGGCGACTGTAAATTGACCTGCAATAAACAGTCTAGTACAAGTGTCCTTATGATAAAAGGATTTCTTTCCTTCTGGGTAGATGCCCAGTAATGGGATTGCAGGATCAAATGGGAGGTCTAGCTTGAGGGCTTTGAGGTTTCTCCATACTTCCTTCCAGAAAGGTTGTACTAGTTTGCAGTCCCACCAGCAGTGTAAAAGTGTTCCCTTCTCTCCACATCCACACCAGCATCTGCAGTTTTGAGATTTTGTGATGTGGGCCATTCTTACTGGGGTTAGATGATATCTCAGGGTTGTTTTGATTTGCATTTCTCTAATATATAGAGATGATGAACATTTTTTCATGTGTTTGTTAGCCATTCGTCTGTCGTCTATAGAGAAAGTTCTATTCACGTCTCTTGCCCATTGATATAAGGGATTGTTGGCTTTTTTCATGTGGATTAATTTGAGTTCTCTATAGATCCTAGTTATCAAGCTTTTGTCTGATTGAAAATATGCAAATATCCTTTCCCATTGTGTAGGTTGTCTCTTTGCTTTGGTTATTGTCTCCTTAGCTGTACAGAAGCTTTTCAGTTTCATGAAGTCCCATTTGTTTATTTTTGTTGTTGTTGCAATTGCCGTGGCAGTCTTCTTCATGAAGTCTTTCCCCAGGCCAATATCTTTCAGTGTTTTTCCTATGCTTTCTTGGAGGATTTTTATTGTTTCATGCCTTAAATTTAAGTCCTTTATCCATCTTGAATCAATTTTTGTGAGTGGGGAAAGGTGTGGGTCCAGTTTCAGTCTTTTACATGTAGACATCCAGTTCTCCCAACACCATTTATTGAATAGGGAGTCTTTCCCCCAAGGTATGTTCTTGTTTGGTTTATCAAAGATTAGGTGGTTGTAAAATGTTAGTTTCATTTCTTGGTGTTCAATTCGATTCCAAGTGTCTATGTCTCTGTTTTTGTGCCAGTACCAGGCTGTCTTGAGCACTATGGCTTTGTAGTACAGACTAAAATCTGGTATGCTGATGCCCCCAGCTTTATTTTTGTTACAGAGAACTGCCTTAGCTATACGGGGTTTTTTCCGGTTCCATACAAAATGCAGAATCATTTTTTCCAAATCTTCAAAGTACGATGTTGGTATTTTAATAGGAATGGCATTGAATAGGTAGATTGCTTTGGGAAGTATAGACATTTTAACAATGTTGATTCTTCCCATCCATGAGCATGGTATGTTCTTCCATTTGTTAACATCCTCTGCTATTTCCTTTCTGAGGATTTCACACTTTTCTTTATAGAGGTCCTTCACCTCCTTCGTTAGGTATACTCCTAGGTATTTCATTTTCTTTGAAACTATGGTGAAGGGAGTTGTGTCCTTAATTAGCTTCTCATCTTGACTGTTATTGGTGTACACAAAGGCTACTGACTTGTGGACATTGATTTTATGTCCTGAAGCATTACTGTATTTTTTGATGACTTCTAGGAGTCTTGTGGTTGAGTCTTTGGGGTTCTCTAAGTATAAGATCATGTCGTCAGCAAAGAGGGAGAGTTTGACCTCCTCTGCTCCCATCTGGATTCCCTTTATTTCCTTGTCTTGCCTAATTGTATTGGCTAGAACTTCCAGCACTACATTCAATAGTAAAGGTGACAGAGGACAACCTTGTCTGGTTCCAGTTCTAAGAGGAAAAGCTTTCAGTTTTACTCCATTCAGTAAAATATTGGCTGTGGGTTTGTCATAGATAGCTTCAATCAGTTTTAGAAATGTGCCACCTATGCCTATACTCTTCAGTGTTCTAATTAGAAAAGGATGCTGGATTTTATCAAATGCTTTTTCTGCATCTTTTGAGAGGATCATGTGATCTTTATTTTTGCCTCTGTTAATATGGTGGATAATGTTTATACACTTGCGTATGTTAAACCAGCCTTGCATCCCTGGGTTTAAGCCTACTTGATCATGATGAATGACTTTTTTGATGATAAGCTGTAATCTATTGGCTAGGATTTTGTTGAGAATTTTTGCGTCTATATTCATGAGTGAGATTGGTCTGAAATTCTCCTTTTTGTTTGGGTCTTTTCCTGGTTTTGGTATCAGGGTGATGTTTGCTTCATAGAATGTGTTGGGGAAGATTCCTTCTTCCTCAATTTTTTGGAATAATTTCTGCAGTACAGGAATAAGCTCTTCCTTGAAGGTTTGATAGAATTCTGGTGTGAAGCCATCTGGACCAGGGCATTTTTTGGTTGGAAGATTTTTTATTGTTTCTTTGATCTCAGTGCTTGAAATTGGTCTGTTCAGGAGCTCTATTTCTTCCTG
Source organism: Nycticebus coucang (assembly GCF_027406575.1). Lineage (NCBI taxonomy): Eukaryota > Metazoa > Chordata > Mammalia > Primates > Lorisidae > Nycticebus > Nycticebus coucang. The sequence continues at coordinate 2,513,610 of NC_069799.1, read as the reverse complement.
GCTGAGTCTAGGGAGAGGGTGTGATTCCAAATATTGATCCATATCTTTCACATTGTCAAATTTCTGGGCATAGAGTTTCTGGTAGTATTTAGAGATGATCTCTTGTATCTCTGTGGGATCAGTTGTTATTTCCCCTTTATCATTTCTGATTGAGGTTACTAGAGATTTTACTTTTCTATTCCTCGTTAGTCTGGCCAATGGTTTATCTATTTTATTTATTTTTTCAAAAAACCAACTCCTTGTTTCATTAATTTTCTGAATGATTCTTTTGTTTTCAATTTCATTGATCTCTGATTTGATTTTGGATATTTCTTTTCTCCTACTGAGTTTAGGCTTAGATTGTTCTTCTTTTTCCAATTCCATAAGATCTCTTGTGAGATTGTTGATGTGCTCTCTGTTTTTCGAATGTAGGCATCTAAAGCAATGAATTTTCCTCTCAAAACTGCTTTTGCAGTATCCCACAGGTTTTGGTAGCTTGTGTCTTCATTGTTGTTATGCTCAAGGAAGTTAATAATTTCCTGTTTTATTTCTTCCTTCACCCATCTGTTATTCAACAGAAGATTGTTTAATTTCCATGCCTTTGGGTGGGGTCGAGCATTTTTGTTAGAGTTGAGTTCCACCTTTAGTGCCTTATGGTCTGAGAAGATACAAGGTAAAATTTCAATTCTTTTGATTTTGTTGATATTTGTTTTGTGTCCCAGGATATGATCAATTTTGGAGTTTGCTCCATGGGGTGATGAGAAGAATGTATATTCTTTATCTTCGGGATGGAGTGTTCTATATGCGTCTATCAAGCACAGTTGTTCTAGGGTCTCATTTAAATCTCTTATATCCTTGTTTAATTTCTGTTTAGAGGATCTGTCCAGCTCTGTAAGAGGAATGTTAAGGTCCCCTGTTATTATGGTATTATCAGATATCATATTGCTCAGACTGAGTAAGGTCCGTTTCAAGAATCTGGGAGCTTTTAAATTGGGTGCATAGATATTTAGAAGTGAACCGTCTTCTTGTTGTATTTTTCCCTTGACCAATATAAAGTGAACACCTTTGTCTTTTTTGACTTTAGTTGCTTTAAATCCACATGTATCTGAAAATAAGATTGCAACTCCTCTTTTCTTCTGAATTCCATTTGCCTGAAAATTTGTCTTCCAACCCTTGACTCGGAGCTTTAATTTGTCTTTTGAAGCCAGGTGTGTTTCTTGTAGACAGCAAATGGATGGCTTGTGTTTTTTAAGCCAGTCAACCAATCTATGTCTCTTCAGTGGGGAATTCAAGCCATTAACATTTATGGAGATAATTGATAAGTGTGGTAGTATTCTATTCGTCTTATTTTGTGAGATTCCATTGCTTAGTTTTATCTTTTGCATCAGTGTGGAGGTTAGGTTCTGTCCTTTAATTTCTGAGTTCTTACTTTGCTGCTGATCCTTTGTGGTGGTCAGTGTGCAGAACAGGTTGAAGTATTTCCTGTAGGGCTGGTCTTGTGTGGCGAATTTCCTCAATGTTTGTATATCCATAAGTGATTTGATTTCTCCGTCAATTTTGAAGCTTAGCTTAGCAGGGTACAGAATTCTGGGCTGGAAATTGTTCTGTTTAAGTAGATTAAAGGTAGATGACCATTGTCTTCTTGCTTGGAAAGTTCCATTAGAGAAGTCTGTGGTCACTCTGATGGATTTGCCCCTGTAGGTCAACTGGCGCTTACTCCTGGCAGCTTGCAGAATCTTTTCTTTTGTCTTGACTTTGGACAGGTTCCTCACAATGTGTCTTGGAGAAGCTCCGTTAGAGTTGAGGCGACCTGGGGTCTGATAGCCCTCTGAAAGCAGTGTGTCAGAATCTTTGGTGATATTTGGGAAATTTTCTTTTATAATATTCTCTAGTATGGCTTCCATTCCTCTGGGGCATTCTTCTTCCCCTTCTGGAATTCCTATAACTCGTATGTTGGAACGCTTCATAAAGTCCCATAATTCTGACAGTAAACGTTCTGCTTTCTCTCTCTTCTTTTCTGCCTCTTTTACTATCTGAGTTATCTCAAAAACTTTGTCTTCTACCTCTGAAATTCTTTCTTCTGCATGGTCTAAGCTGTTGCTGATACTTTCCATTGCATCTTTAAGTTCCCTGATTGACTGTTTCATTTCCTTCAGCTCTGCTATATCCTTTTTATATTCTTCATATCGTTCATCTCTTATTTGATTCTGTTTTTGAATTTCCTTTTGGTTATTTTCCACTTTATTAGCAGTTTCCTTCATTGTTTCCATCATTTCTTTCATTGTTTTCAACATGTGTATTCTAAATTCCCTTTCTGTCATTCCTAACATTTCTTTATAGGTGGAATCCTCTGCAGTAACTACCTCATGGTCCCTTGGCCGGGTTTTTCTGGACTGGTTCTTCATGTTGCCTGGAGTTTTCTGCTGATTCTTCCTCATGAGTGATTTCTTTTATCTGTTTCCTTGCCCTAATTTTCCTTTCACTTCCTCTTGCTCTTTAAGTTCTCGTGCCTGTGGAAGTTGCGGGTGGGTTTAGACAGATTGAACACACGTGACCACTTGCTGGTTTTCCACTGTTTTAGTCCTCCTCTTGGGGTCCAGAAGTCTCTCGCTGACTCCCTGTATCCTCTCAGGGGTGATGATAGGCAGATCCCACCAGCCAGAGATGCCTGGAGTCCTATATCCCCAGACTCACGGTGCCCAGATGCAAGGAAGCTGTTACTCGGCTGCCATCTTGCTCCGCCTCCTCAAATTCCACAAGTTTTTGAAGATGAGTAACTTCTAACTTCAAGAGTATACTGGATCTGTTATTATTACTACTGTTTCTATTTTTTCTACACTAGAATGCTTCAAGATCCCACAGGTGACGGAGAGCAGCATCTTGTTTTAAAGACTCAAAACTAAAGCAACCTGCCTTCACCTTCTGTCCAGCACACTACCAAGAATTAATTACCTACTTTGAGGGAATGAACAGAAGCATTATTCCGTCTAGAATGGGAAAACCAGGCCCTCAGGACTCAGAGGGCTTCAGAGCTGAGCCTGCTAAGCTGCATCAATTTAAGGAGGATTTAAATGCTTTCCCCCACTTTCTCTGTCAGCAGTGAATCACATTGAGATGAGAGGGAGGTCTGGCAATGACAGAAATCTTCTTGTGTGAGGTTAGATGGTACAATCTGTCCCAGATACACAAAGTCTAGAGATGGTGGCTGTATCTCTGGTGTTACCACCCTATGAATTATCATCACAAATAACTGTGGATTAGAGAAAATCCCTGCATTTAAAAACAGATGAGTTTCCTTTAATTTCTAGAGAAATTCAAAATGCTATTGCTGATAGAATTGACTTTTCCTGTTAATATACCGCAAAGTTGACTCTGTGTCAATTGTACATAATAAAACCACAAATTGTTAAGCACTCTGAACAGTAACAACCCAAGCAAATGAATCCAAAGGACCTCTTTAGTTCAGACCCCTCAGCATCTTCCAGACCCCTCTTCTACTCAGCACTCTGACTAAAAGACAGTCACCCAGATAAACAGCAGAAAAGCCCAACAAAGGTAATATGTTGTTCCCCTTTGGAAGGTAAGTGGAATCTCAAGCTATTACTCAAATCTAGCAGCATACCAGTTTTAAAGACCTTTAGTAAGCTTTCTAGGTGCTGATGGGGCATGAAAATTCACTGATTAATTCAACCAACATTTCCCTTTTTTTGCCCTCTGTTAACTTTATTATTTTTTTCATTTTTTTATTAAATCATAGCTGTGTACATATAATGCAATCATGAAGTACAATGTGCTGGTTCCATATACACTCTGAAATATTTTCACCGAACTGGTTAACATAGCCTTCATGGCATTTTCTTAATTATTGTGTTCAAACCCTTATTCTCTACACTTAGTAAACTTCATCTGCACCCGTCCAAGATGCACCCTAGGTGTGGACGCACCAATCATCCTCCCTCCACCCTACCTCCCCCTCCCTTTCCCTCCCTTGCCCCCTTCCCCATATTCTTGTACTGAGATTGGGTTGTAGCCTTCGTATGAAAGCTATAAATTAGTTTCATATTAGGGCTGAGTACATTGGGTACTTTTTCTTCCATTCTTTGGATACCTTGCTAAGAAGAATATTTTCCAGCTCCATCCATGCAAACGTGAAGGAGGTATAGTCTCCATCTTTCTTTATGGCTGCATAATATTCCATGGTGTACAAATACCACAATTTATTAATCCATTCATGAGTCGATGGGCACTTGGGTTTTTTTCCATGACTTAGCAATTATGAATTGGGCTGCAATAAACATTCTGGTACAAATATCTTTGTTATAGTGCGATTTTTAGTCTTCTGGTTATATACCTAGTAGAGGAATTATAGGATCGAATGGCAGATCTATTTTTAGATCTCTAAGTATTCTCCAAACATCTTTCCAAAAGGACAGTATTAGTTTGCATTCCCATCAGCAGTGCAAAAGTGTTCCCTTTTCTCCACATCCATGTCAACTCTGGTTTTGGGATTTTGTGACCTGAAGGAAATCGACGAATACTTGGAAGCACACTACCTCCCAAGACTTAGCCAGAATGAGGTGGAAATGTTGAACCGGTCTATATCAAGTTCTGAAATAGCATCAACTATACAAAATCTCCCTAAAAAGAAGAGCCCAGGTCCAGATGGCTTCACATCAGACTTCTACCAAACCTTTAAAGAAGAACTAGTACCTATATTACTCAAACTTTTCCAAAATATAGAAAAAGAAGGAATACTACCCAACACATTCTATGAAGCAAACATCACCCTGATCCCCAAACCAGGAAAAGACCCAACAAGAAAAGAAAATTATAGACCGATATCACTAATGAATATAGATGCAAAAATATTCAACAAGATCCTAACAAACAGAATCCAGCAACACATCAAACAAATTATACACCATGACCAAGTGGGTTTTATCCCAGGGTCTCAAGGCTGGTTCAATATACGTAAATCTATAAATATAATTCAGCACATAAATACATTAAAAAACAAAGAGCATACGATTCTCTCAATTGATGCAGAAAAAGCTTTTGATAATATCAAGCATCCCTTTATGATCAGAACACTTAAGAAAATTGGTATAGAAGGGACATTTCTTAAACTGATAGAGACCATCTACAACAAACCTACAGCCAATATCATATTGAATGGAGTTAAATTTGAAACCATTTCCACTCAGATCAGGAACAGGCAAGGTTACCCATTTTCTCCATTGCTCTTTAACATTGTAATGGAAGTTTTAGCCATCACAATTAGGGAAGAAAAGGCGATCAAGGGTATCCATATAGGGTCAGAGGAAATCAAACTTTCACTCTTCGCAGATAATATGATTGTATATTTGGAAAACACTAGGGATTCTACTATAAAACTCTTAGAGTGAGCAATGTCTCAGGATACAAAATCAACACCCATAAATCTGTAGCCTTTATATATACCAACAATAGCCAAGCTGAAAAAACAATCAAGAATGCTATTCCATTTACAGTAGTGCCAAAAAAGATGAAGTATTTGGGAGTTTATCTGCCAAAGAATGTGAAAGATCCCTATAAAGCGAACTATGAAACTCTAAGAAAAGAAATAGCTGAAGATGTTAACAAATGGGACATACCATGCTCATGGCTGGGAATAATCAACATTGTCAAAATGTTTATACTACCCAAAGCAATTTTAATGCAATCCCTATTAAAGCTCCATTGTCATACTTTAAAGATCTCGAAAAAATAATACATCATTTTATATGGAATCAGAAAAAACCTCAAATAGCCAAGACATTACTCAGAAATAAAAACAAAGCAGGAGGAATTACGCTACCAGACCTCAGACTATACTATAAATCAATAGTGATCAAAACAGCATGGTACTGGCATAAAAACAGAGAGGTAGATATACGGAACAGAATAGAGAACCCAGCTACTTAACGTTATTTGATATTTGACAAACCAATTAAAAACATTCAATGGGAAAAGATTCCCTATTTAACAAATGGTGCTGAGTGAACTGGCTGGTGACCTATAGAAGACTGAAACTGGACCCACACCTTTCACCTTTAACTAAGATAGACTCTCACTGGATTAAAGATTTAAACTTACGACATGAAACTATAAAAATACTAGAAGAAAGCGCAGGTAAAATTCTTGAAGGAATCAATCTGGGCAAATATTTTATGAGGAGGACCCCCCGGGCAATTGAAGCTGCATCAAAAATACACTACTGAGACCTGATGGAACTAAAAAGTTTCTGCACAGCCAAGAACACAGTAAGTAGAGCAAGCAGACAGCCCTCAGAATGGGAGAAGATATTTGCAGGATATGTCTCCGACAAAGGTTTAATAACCAGAATCCACAGTAAACTCAAACTTATTAGCAAGAAAAGAACAAGTGATCCCATCTCAAGCTGGGCAAGGGACTTGAAGAGAAACCGAAGACAGGCACACAGCCTACAGACACATGAAAAAAATGCTCATTATCCTAAATCATCAGAGAAATGCAAATCAAAACTAGTTTGAGATATCATCTAACTCCAGTAAGATTAGCCCACATTACAAAATCTCAACCAACTTTTCTTGAGCACCCGTGATATGCTGAAGACTGTGTTTTCGGAGGCACTGGTCAGGTCCACTGCAAAAGTATGTAGCAGGAAGACCAGCGGCCTGGACCACATGTGCAGAAAGGGCCACTGAGGTCCAACCCAGTGCATGTTCTGAATACTCCCCGGGGTGCAGTGACGAGCGTGGAAGGTGTGCATAGTGTTTGTAGTGCACTTGGAAACAGGTTTTAGTAAATCTCACGGCTATCTTGTGAAAAGTTTATTTATGCTACACTATATTTTTGCATTAAAACAACTAATTGATCATAGGTACATATACATATATATACACATATTTTTAAAATACCACAGTTTTTAGTTCTGTTTTGACATTTACCTGTTCAAAATGTGGAAGTCACCCAGGCCTCTCTAAGTATTAAACAATAAAAATAACATGACACCACCGGATGACATGATTATTTTCTAGCATTTACTCATCTCAAAATGTCAGTTACTAACTTTCTCTTTTAAATCTCCACTGGCCTCTTTGCCTCTTTGGGACCTACCCTGGCAGTGCAGGCCTGTTCCCTGTCTGTGGTGAACATATCTTACTCTGTAAGCCTGTATCTTGCTCTTACACTGTAAGCTTACCCTTCTCTTCCTCAATAAACTGTGTTCCCTGCTTGCCTTAAAAAATAATAAAAATAAATAAATGTCCACTAAAGGTTTCTTATTGCTTACCCCATATAGTGGCATGACAGCATTCTAATATGGTTTGAAATTCTGTTCTGCTGCACTTTGATCTAAGTCGCTCCTGCATCAATTTCACGCCACTCTTTCTTGATTTACTGGTGTAAATGAAGAAAAGAGTTACTTACTGTGGTTTATATTGGCTAATTCTTATCTTTTTGCAGCGTATGTAAACAGAGTACTTTGTTCATCATAAATGCTGAACAAACATCACGCAATGTAGCCAAACAAGTCAAGCAAATTCATATACAAAAAATTATTAACCATAGGTGATTGAACAAACTACTTCTTCCAAAACACTTCATGTGTATTATTTCACAACATTCCTGTAAAGTTGGTTTTATTATCTCTGATTATACAATGTGGAAACAGAGTCTTAGAGAGGCTCAGTAACTTGTCTGAGGTCACACAGCTACTGAATTAGAATTGGGACTTACTTACACCAAGCCCATCTGACCTCAAAAGCTATGGTTTTTGGTTCCAGACTAGACTGTGCCTCACCTTTGGTCCTGGGGCTGGGTTTAGCTGCTGTTAATTGCCAATACACTCCACATGTATGTTTGAATAAAAACAATTCTTAGATCTGAACAATGCTATAGAAGATTTGAAAAAACAAGAGTAAATTTGGGGAGGTCAGAGCTTTGAATTTTTTTCCATCATATTTCCTGAAAGCAATTGTTCAGGAAGATAAGGTGGTACTTCCAGTAAAACCATGACAGTCCCAGAAATGCTGACTCACTTGTAATGGAATGTCATTCCTGGAACCATGACCTATATAAAGTGGCCTGTCAGAGCTCCAGCAGAGAGATGAGAGGGCCTCTCTGGTCCTGACGCCGCCCCCACCCACCGTTGCAGGGAGCATGTTCCCTGGACAGCTCTGTCCACATGATGCTTCCCTTCCGTGACAGGTCTGTGTTAGAGACGCCAATGCATCTCAAGTTGCATTCTCAAATATAAAAGCTACTGGGGCATTGTGTTATTTAAAATGAAGACATTTTAAGGTTTAAAATTAGCAATTTATTTTAATATCTTCTTTACTATTTTAGCATCTTGTTTTTGGATTATTTTACCCTGCTTCATTTCTCTGAAAGTCACTTTCACAGTATCCTGCCCACTAACACACAGGCAGGAAGCAGAGTTCTGGCCACATCTCTCTCTCCAAAACACCCCTCCCGGGAATTTCTGTTATCTCTCTCTGGTCAAGATTTGTAAGGACTGACTTCCCCTCTATTTCTTCTCATTCTCTCCTGAGTCCTCAAACTACTTCCCACTGCAAGAAAATGGAGTCCTCCATGCCCCCCTGAAGAGTCATATTGAATGACCATTCTAATTCCTTTTTCTAGTTGATGTCTATAATATTTGGTACCATACGCCATTCCTTTCTGGAAACTTTGATATCCCTATCTCCTTGGTATTGTTCGCTTTTTATTTTCCTACTTTTTCCTTATTTGGCCAATCCCTCCCATTTTCATTCATAGCTCATTTATGTCATTCATCCTTTTTCCTCCTGCATCTTAAACATTAATTGTCCACAGGATCCGACCCCCGCATTTTTAGCTTCAGACCCTCCTGGGGTGACCTCATCCTCAAGACTTCTAATGTGCCCCAATTATCCTGGTGTGCACAAAATACCAGAAACTTAATGAGGGCAAGGATCACCCGAACCTTGGGTGGAAGCATAAAAAATGACTAATGCCTGTTTGTTGACTGCAATAAATATCTGACCCCAGCCCAGGTGTCCCTCCTGAACACCAGGTAGCAAGTGTGGGCACATGCACCTGTGTGCCTCACCGTATATCTCCCTTCTAGACTGCTCCGCCCAAATGCTCCACAGACATCTCACCTTTATTTTAGTCAAAAATAGCTTATTCTCAACTGGCTCCCAACCTCTTTCTTACCTTTGATTTTCTACTTTGGTAAACAAGACCATGAAAATCAGACACCCTGGAAGCTGTCTTTGTATAGCTACTTATTCATCCACACGCCCTCCTCCAATATCTAATTACTCCTTGAATCAATTTCTTTTTCTTTTGCAAGTCTTTCCAGTCTATCCTGTCTGTTCCATCCACTCACACTGCCACAGCCTTTGTTCAGGGCTTCTTTGCTGCGGGACTGCCAGAGCCCTATCTGGCTTCACTCTCTTCCCTCCCTCTCCAGCTCCCGACCACCCCATGCATCCTCTGCCTCTATATACATCAGAATGATTTTTTCGGAAGACAAACTCAATCACACAAACAATATATCCAGTATTATAAACTCATTGAATTCTTCTTTGTGTCCTCATGTGCGTTGGGAACAGGCGCCTTACCCCCCTAGCAGGATTCACTCAACCTTCTGATCGGAATCAGCATAGGGGTTAACTGCTCCCTGGATTCTTACACTCTGTGCAGGCCAGGCGGTGGTGCTTTGTACCCTATTCCTAGCCAATATACTTATCTTGAATAGCACTTATTTCACTAATTTAAAATTATTGCTAGCCTCTCTCAGACTAGTTAATAAACCCTCTAGTGCTCATTGAGAAGGCTGAGAGTTAAACATTTACAGTAGCTACCTGATTAGAGTCTTTCAAATGCTAACTAATCTCTCCTGGAGTGCGTATTTCTGATTAGGGTACTTCAAATATTAGCAAGCTACCCCTGGAGGTAAGTTAAACTAACTAAACACACACATACATGTCATATTTTCTATGCTGAATGATTTTGAACTAAATCAGAGAAAATATAGTACCCTATCTGTGGGTCCCCCATGCACACCTCATATGTCTGTGGGCAGTTAAGCAGTGAGGAATAGATTTGCAGCCAGTGTTTTGTTAATGAAAAATAAGTGACTTCCCTAATCCATTAGTTTTAAAGACAAAGACTCTTGACAGTAGCTCAGGATTCATCTCCTCTATACAGGCTTCAGTCTTTCATTTCTCTGACAGTAGCTGAATTTCACAAAACTGCCATCTTTAAAGTTCAAAACCCACAAATATTGGCGACTTCATAGTTTTATGAAGCCACCTTCACATAAACAAAGAGAAATCAGTTTAAAACACCTCTAAGAGTTAAGTTCCATTCAGATGTTTAATAACAGTATCCCAGGAGAGGATCAGATCCCTGCTTCTCAGAGTTGCCATGTGCCCCAAACTCAGTAATACATATTTTTTGACCTTAAGGGAGGTGGCACATTGATTTTCTTTCACCACATAAAAATTACCACAAACTTAGTGATCAAAAACAACACACGTGTATCGTTAATATTCTTAATCAGTCATGACTGCGGTTGCCGTGAACTTGTCACAGACCAATTAAATCTTGGGAGCTTCCGAGATGACATTCAGATTACTTGGAGGGTGAAAAGAAATCAATTTTTACTTTTCAGCTCGCAAGTGCTCACCAGTTTCCCGATGTGAACAATGAACGCTCATTTCAGACACAAAGGCAGAGATGGCCTGTCCTTTCAAGCCACTGGCTGATTGCTCAGGTGATTTGTAGAAGAATGGGAACCCCAAGGATCTTGCCTCGCCATTACCAACACTGACACAAAAAGACCTCTTTATCCCAGGAGTAGAAAGCGGAGAGGAGAGAATTCCTATTTTACCAGTCTTGGAAGTAAAATTGCCTTGAGAATTTGGACTTTGACTACAAACAGGGATAAAAGCACCAGCCTCGGCGACCCAGCCAAAACGCGAGGCGAAGAGATGCTTTCTGAGTAAGAGCTCACTTCGGAGGGGCCACGGGAAGGAAAGACGAGGTGGGGCAGAGTGAACGGCACCCGTGATCGGCGACCCCTGTGCCCTGGCAGGCAGAGGGGGTTGCAAGTCCTCAGCGAGTGCACCGAAGTCGAAGAGCAGGTGAAATAACCCACAAGCAGGAGAGCCTGAGAAGCTCCGCGTTTCCAGGATCTGCACCGCCATAGAGCCAGATGTGTGTGCTGTGCATTTTGTAAACTCCGCACTCTAATCAGCAGTCCGGCTACTTTGTCAGTCACTCCACCTATCATGCATAAAGCCCTGGAACACGGCGAAGCAAGTTCAGAAAATCAATTATGCTTATATTTACATTCCCTTAAGACCGCAAAAACTGCCGAAATATTATCTTTCCCTTTACAAAGGAGCAGAAAGGAAGAGTGAGATTATAATTCAATATAATGAATAAATCTCTGCTGTTTGGGGAGAAGTACAATAGCTGAATATTTATGAGACTGGTAGTGGGAAATGAATTTCATATGGCCAACAACTGTGGAAATATTTTCCCTTTTTAAAGAGCACAGGAATAAGTACATGCTCAAGAAATCTAGAGAGTCAACCAGTACAAAGGTGGGGAACCTTCAGATTTCAAGATTATTCTTCCTTACCTGGAACATATTCTCCTAAGTAAAGTTTCTCAAGAATGGAAGGAAAAGTATCCAATGTACTAAGTACTTTTATGAAACCAATTTATATTTACTCACACTTTCTTATGAAAGACAGATCACAACTATAGCCCAGGATGAAGGAGAGAAATGGAGTGGGAAGGAAAGGGAGGGGTGGGGGGAGGTTTGATAGAGGGAGGGCAAAAGGCGGGACCACACCTGTGGCACATATTGCAAGGGTACAAGTCAAGTCTATCAAGTATAGAACATAAATGTCTTAACACAATAATCAAGTAAATGAGGTGAAAGCTATATTAATTAGTTTGATGTAAGCACTCCAAATTGTATTAAAAAACAACACATTGTACCCCACGTATGCATAAATGTATTCATGATCTATGTGTACATGACTTAATAAAAGGAAAAAGATTATCCTTCCTTAAGCACCAAAGGACGTGAGAAAAGTTTCATCTTTCTCTGCTGTTCTGTAAAGTGTGCATTCAGCCAAAAGGCTTCATTTAAGGACCAGAAAGGACCCTCCACTTCCTGGGCTGGTAGTCAGTCCCTGATGAAAGAATCTCCCTTAATCACCATCAGGAGTGATCAGGCTGCCAACACCAGCCGGTTAGGGCCACCAGTACTTAATTTCCAAGCTCAGTAAACATGTTCCAAGACACTGATGATGACTCCCTCTTCTTGAAACCCTCTCACTCTTGCTTTCTGTGATTTTCACTCTTGATTTTCCTTCTGCCTTTCTGTTCAGGACTAATTTTATCTGTGTGTGCATTAAATACACACATATCAGCAATCCCTGATTCAGGCTGCACATTTTTTTCTGAGTGATATTTGCTTCCATCCTTATGATTTGAATGGCCTGACAGGCTGCAGATACCCAAATCTCCACCTCATGTTCTGATCTAGTCCTAAGCCTCAGGCTCAACATCTAACTCCCAGAAGGACATCTCTGTGTATGTTTTTGTGTTTTTTTTTTTTTTTTTTTTTGCAGTTTTTGGCCGGGGCTGGGTATGAACCCGCCACTTCCGGCATATGGAGCAGGCACCCTACTCCTTTGAGCCACAGGCACTGTCCAGGACATCTCTGTGTAAACAGTCTCCAACATTTTATAGTCTGTATGTCTAAAGTAGAAGTGACTGGCTGGGCACGGTGACTCACACCTGTAATCCCAGCACTCTGGGAGGCTGAGGCAGGCGGATCGCTTGAGCTCAGGAGTTGGAGACCAGCCTGAGCAAAAGCGAGACTCCACCTCTATTACAAATAGAAAAAGTAGCTGGGCATTGTGGCGGGCACCTATAGTCCCAGCTACTGGGAAGGTGCAGGCCGGAGAATCACTGGAGCCCAAGAGTTGGAGGTTGCTGTGAACTATGACACCATGACACTCTGCCCAGGGGAACAAAGTGAGACTCTGTCTCAAACAAACAAACAAGAAGTGATGGTCCTTCCCTGGACCTCGTCCAACCTCCATGTGGCTGCTAGCTGTCAGTGGCAGGCCTCCTCTGAGAAAGGAGGAGATGACCCCTCCCTTTTGGTGCTTATGCCCTTGTACAATCTCCTCTCCTCAGTGTGAGCTGGACCTAGGGACTTGCTTCTAACAAATAGAAGACAGCAACATGTCACTTCCAAGATCAGGTTGCAAGAAACGACACTAACACTGACTTCCTCCTTGGTCGTCCTCTCTTCCTGCCTTGCTTACTCTGGGGTGAGGGGAGCCAGCTACCATGGTGTCAGCTGCTGCACAGGCTCCTGTGACCAACAACTGATGTCACCAGACAACAGCCGTGAGTGCCTGGACCCTGCCAGCAGCTCTCTCCCAGCTGAGCTTTGAGGTGGCTCAGCTGTACACGCCTGGATTGTGTCCACCAGAGTTTTACCTAGCTTGTTTACATAAGATGGAAATTCACTGCTTCAGAGATTAAGCAATTCAAGATTCAGGAGAGAAATACACATGGTGAAACCACAAAGAAAGGAGGAACATGAT